>NC_047087.1:298182881-300697881 GCF_902459505.1 Geotrypetes seraphini
TCCACCATAGGCTGTCCCAGCAATACCCAGACTGTTCCCATGCAGTAAGAGACAATGTGAAAACCAGGTCCCAGGCAACTTTGAATATTGGGCCCAGCACATATTTTTTGGTGTATCAAATGAGCAATTTTCAAATTGCACAAAAAGGAGAAAAGAACTCCCTACAAGATAACAGGAAAAAAAGGAGCAGAGATGACCAAATAAAATGTTTTGTTGACATCATCACAGTAGGATTTTTATTAGGATTTTATATACCGCCTATCAAGGTTATCTAAGCGGTTTTACAATCAGGTACTCAAGCATTTTCCCTCTCTGTCCCGGTGGGCTCACAATCTATCTAACGTACCTGGGGCTACGGAGGACTGAGTGACTTGCCCAGGGTCACAAGGAGCAGCACAGGGTTTGAACCCACAACCCCAGGGCGCTGAGGCTGTAGCTTCAACCACCGCGCCACACACTCCTCCTTTTATTTTGGTCATTTCTGGGTTTTTTGTTTTTTTTTTACCAATTTTCAGACTATTGGATAGTTTGCAAGTGCTTGGGTACAATGTATCCACAAACCTGCAAACTACGGATTCCCTTAGAAAATTTCTGGCCTGGCAAGGCTCGTGGGTATTGTCACAGGGCTGTCCCCGTGCCTAGTGAGGAAGCCTTGCCAGAAAAGAGAAATAGTTAAAACCCTTGAAAGTATTCCTAAGCCTGCTAAGGAGATTCCTAAAGCAGCTCCTAGGAATACTTACAAGCCAAGCCTTCCAGCAGTGAAACCTCCTAAAGCCCTGCCTAGAGCAGGCAGATCTGGTTTAGCTTTACCTAAGCCAGTTATAGGAAAACAGATAGGGAGACTACATCTCCCAGCAGGCATATAGCCAGAGAAAGAAAAGAGCAGGGCTGGAATACAAGCCACTCCCAATCAGGCTCAAATTGGTTTAGGCCAGGTGAGAAGGGCTCTGAGGGCAGGCTACCCTAACACACTTGCAGGGAGGACTAATCAGCTTTCTGCAGTGAAAGAAAAGGTAGTAGTTTTCTCAAAGCAGGGGAGCCAGCTCCTGAAGCAGTTGGAGGGCCAGCCTCAGAGTACGCGCCTGCACCCGACCCAGCAAGCCAGAGCCAGTCAGCAGGTTGCAAGCCACAGATGGCCAGCCCAGAGAATCAGGAAGCCATAGTCTACTTCCTGGCTACCAGCCCAGGCAGAGGTTGGTGAGATAGAAGCCACAGAGAACAGTGAGTCTGTGTTTGGGCAAGACAATGAGATGGCTGATGAGGAGGACCTTGCTTATAATATGGAGATAGAAGAAATAGAGTTGCCCATTATAGAAGGAATGGAAATAAGCTAATCTTTTCCTGTTAAGGAGAGCTGGGATAAAATTTTGACTGTGTACTAGATTAAGAGGAGGCTGAATTTTTGTGTGAAGAAAACTTTACAGTTGGGACAAGTTTTTTTCTCTTTTGAGATAGTTGGGCTTGGAACTGACAATTGTTTGTGTTTTGAATGCTGCAATGATATACTTGGTGATACAAACTTGAAGAACCCTGATTGAAAGTTTGCTTTGATTTTGATCAATAAATTATACCAGGAAAGTGCACCTCTGTCACTGGACCTGTTTTTTTTATTATTCCAGTACCATGCTACCAATAGAACCTCACGTAATGGCTCGGCTGAGGTTTTGTGTGCACTGGGTAAGGCACTTGCTGAGCCCAGCTTGGCCTCACCCGGTCACAGTATGAAAGTATATATTGAAATTTCAGATGCAAAAAAAATAACTTCTTTGCACATACTTTCTTTTGACGGCCCTAGTACCACTTTGGTCATGCTCTGGGAAGGACTCCTTTTTCCACTGAGAAAAATAAGCATAGGTACTTTCTCCACACTGAGGGGAACAGAAGATATGTTTCTATGGGTAAACATCCTTTGTAGAATCCTCAGAAGCATGTGAAAGATCTGATCTGGGAACTGAACCACAGACACGCTTTTAGGGTGGCATTCTTCAGTAAATAATCATTGTAATGGAACATAACTGGCCTTATCATACAATAGCAGCACATTTTAATGAACTAGTCCCTAAAAACAATATCTGAGGCTCAACAGATGTTCATTTGGCAGCTGATGATATTAGATAAGGGCAAATCATTATTTAGTCATCAACATTTGCCAATGACATCGGTTTCAAAAAGACTGCATTCTGCATTTTTTATTCCACTTGCTTGTTTGAAGCATATGGGAATGTTTGTTTTTTTATATACTGCTTGGACAAGGTATATTAAGCGGTTTACGATCAGGTACTTAAGCATTTTTCTCTATCTGTCCTGGCAGGATCATAGTCTATCTAATGTGCCTGGGGCAGTGGAGGATTAAGTGATTTGCCCAGGGTCACAAGGAGCAGTGCAGAATTTGAACCCACAACTTCAGGGTGCTGAGGCTGTAGCTCTAACCACTGTCACACTCTCCTACTTATAGATGAATTTTTTCCAATGGATCTTGCTGGCCAAAGGATGGAAGGATTAGGTTCTTAGCTTGATAATCCTCTTTCCTGTAGAACAGCATACAATTCATCACAGATGGGTTAAGCACCTCAACTCACAAGCTGTTTGCAGAAGACATCAATTATTTTCCTCTCTCCACCCCTTTGTCTCTCTGGGCAGCGCCTCTTCTCCTCAGTCCATACCAAAGCAAGTGATAAACCCCTAGGAAAGGAAATGAAAACAAATTGGGGTGGGGGGGGCTCAGGGAACTCCCTGATGCAGATAAATTTGATTTGCTCTGCAACAGTAACTAAGGTCTGGACGCATAATCACTAATACCGACTGGATCACTGTTGGCCGATTCTCTGGCCGATTGCAGAAAAGCGATTGATGTACCAAAAAGATTGCATGCAAATGATTCAAATGGAGGTTCAAGTCTCTCTCATCTGATTGATCAGTGTAAGAGCGACTCACACATGTGCAAAGCCGGCAAAGGGAAGCCCGAGCAGCTGAGAGGCAGGGGAAGCCCTGAAAGCAGCCTCCTGCCACACAGCTGTTTGGAGCAGGAAAACTTTTTTTCTTTTAAATGAACAGATGTGTGTGTTATACATGCACAACATCTGCCCCATTAAAAAAAATAAAAGAAAAAAGCTCTCCCTGATGTCCTGGCACCGGGAACCAACTAACCCCAATCCCAGCAGCAAAAAATGGCAAGAGGGATGCCCTCTCACTCCTGCCATGCTGTCTCTACCCCCCATGAGATAAAATTGGCAGGAGGAATGCCCACTTCCTCCTTCCATATCATCTCCACCCCCCCTCATGAGAGAAAATTGGCAAGAGGGATGCCCGCTCCCTCCTGCCAATGGAGGCCACCCCGAACCATCCCCTACCCTCCCCCTTTCCCCCCCAAAAAAGGAAGGAGGGATGCTCACTCCCTCCTGCCACTGGATGCTCCCCTGAACACCACCACCACTCCCCAAATCCCCCCCTCCCCCATACCTTTGGTAGACGGGAGCTGGAGGGAAGCACAGTTCCTCAAGCTCTGAGTTCTGCCTGTCGAAAAATGAAGGGCCTTCCCTTCTTTGGTGCACCATGTGATGCACGGGGAGTAGTCTAAGGGCCTGATTGGCTCAGATGCCTAAAATCCCTCCCCTTGGGAAAGGCCTAAGGCATCTGAGCCAAACAGGACCTTAGGCTTCTCCCTCTGTATCCCAAGGGGCTGAAGGTCCTGATTTGCTCAAATGTCAGACCTTAGGCTCCTTCCTGTGCATCACATGGTGCACCAGAGAGGGGAAAGCCTATCATTTTCAACAGACAGGCCTTGGAGCTGAAGGGACCATGCTTTCCTCCAGTTCTCAATGTCTACCAAAGGTATGGGGGGATTCGGGTGGTGTTCAGGAGAGCATCTGGTGACAGAAGAGAGTGGGCATCCCTCCTCTCTTTTTCAAGGATGAAGGGGGGAGGGGAGGGAATGGTTCATGGGGGGCCTCCGTCGGCAGGAGGGAGTGGGCATCCAGCCTGCCAATTTTCTCTTTTGGGGTGGGGGGGAATCCCAGTTACGCATTCGTCGGGGAGGGCCATCATCAGCGGTGGGGGAATTTTTTTCATTTTTTTAATGGGAAATATTTGTACCATTGAAAATAAATGAAAAAAAACAGGCAGACCTGTCAGTAACACAGTTACTTTATAGCAAAAAAAGGGGGTACCAAGATGATTAATTTTTTACTATTTAAAAAAAAAAAAATGTCTATTCAAGTTTTTATTGTTATGATAATTGTCATCAATTCCTAATATCACCTTCCACCATACATCTCTATTAATATCCTTCCTATTTCCCCTTTGAGCAATTAAACCTAAGGTGGGCATATCATAACTATACAGACGTTAAGTCTTTGGAATCTCTTATGATAGTGGAGAGGGGAGGAAAGATACTGCACATGTGGGGGAGAGAAAGGAAAGAGGAAGAATTGAGGTGAAGAAGAAGAAGGGAGAGATGATCATGTACATGAAAAAAAAAAAAAAAGACCTACCCTGAAAATAAGTCCTAGTGCATCTTTAAGCCCAAAATTAATATAAGACACTTTCATTTTCGGGAAACACGGTACATGGAGTATCCCCATTCATGTACCCAATTTAGGTGTCTGGTGCTGAAATTCAGTGTTAAGCTCCTAACTTCTTTCTCATCCTTAGTCAGCCCCTGTTTTCACCAATTTGTTAGACCCTAAATTAGGAGTTTTGTGAAACTGGAGCATAATTTATTAACCCAGCCCTAATAAATTGTCAAAGAGGCCAAATCAGAAACCTAACTTTCCACATCAGGAGCTTAAAACCTTTGAATATTGGCACCTTCGAAGATAACTGCCTCATTCTTACACTGTCTACAAGAAAGGACCTACCTAGGAGGATCCTCTGCACATATCCAATGCCAAGAACTCTTATTGATAACCTCTTATGATACTATGTATACCATTTTTTTTAGCCAACTAGAGGTTACATTTTACACTTACAGTTGCACGGAGCTTTTTAATTTCTTTTTTCAGTTTTTTCCTTGACTGAGCAAATTTTTCGATCTCTTCTTTAATATTCTAGAAAGTAAATGCATCTGGTTTAATAGAAGGAAGTAATTAACCATAGGGATTAATGTTTGTTCATTCACCCAATTGTGTATAATGTATGTTTATAGTTTTTTTTTAATTGATGTGGAGGATTTGTCTCCACTTGTTACTCTTATTTTTGCAGGGTAATTCAAGCCATATTTGAATCCTTTTTCTTTCAATTGAGGTCTCAACATGAGGAACTGTTTCCTCGTATTCGCCATGTTCTTAGCGAAATCAGGCACAAACCACAATTTGGACCCCTTATAATTTAAAAAATAATAATAATAAAATAAAAAGAGAGTTCATCTTCAATATTTTGGAATCATGAATTGATTTAAAGAGAAGATGACTCTTCTCTTTAATATTTAAGGGATCTACATAAAATTAATTTAGATTATACTGAGAAGAATTTTAAGATGGGTAAAATGTGAATCGATTAAATATTGATGTTATTAATTGAAAGTTGTCTTAACATGTAATAATTCTTAAAGTGAGATTCAATATTTGATTAAGAAAAAAAAAATTGATGTGGAGGGGCAGTTTCAATATGATGTCCAAATCTGAGTTTGAACATTTTGCAGAAGATGCACAAAACTCTAATACCAAACATGCCCATTTTCAAAACTGCACAATATCTGTATCTTGTTTTTTTTGAAAATGGCCATTTTTCAGATATGCATCTATCTTTTTGAACCATTAAAAAAAAACATACAACATATTCAAAAGAAAACCACATAATACAAACCATTGGGATGTAGGAGGTGCCAGCATTTAGTAGATGGACCACACAGACATCCCAGCAGAACACTGGTACACCTTAGGGGGCACTGCAGTGAACTTCATATAAAAAAGTCCCAGATACATGTCTCATCATAACCAACCCCCTTATGTTGTATGGTGAGCTCTCCAAAACTTACCAAATACCTACTGTACCCAACTGTACACCACACCAATAATCCTTATGCCTTCAGGTACCACCTATATAATGGTATAGTAGGTTTTTGTTGAGTTTTGGTGGGCTCACATCTTTCACCTCAAGTGTAGCAAGCACTGACTTGCTTGCTGCTCTAATAGGAATGGCCATAACATCTGCAACTAGCATACAGACAGGTTTTTTACTGTTCCATTTACAAATTTGGGGGGGTGGAAGGAGGTCAGTGATCACAGGGGGCGTATGTGGAACTCGTGCTTACATCCCTCTACTGGTCATTTGGCAATTGGAACACCTTTTTTGTACTTATTCATTGTTAAAATAGGTCTAGCCTCAAATGTCCAAATCTTGCCCTGGACATATTCTAAAATGTTTGATTATGGCAGAAAAACATAAGCCCATCGTCCCACCCAAACCATGCCTCTAACAGGCCCCCTTGAGACTTAGATGAACTGAGGTTGTGGTAAGAGTGGAGAGCATAGCTGGTTTTAAGAAGGGTTTGGACAATTTCCTGGAGGAAACTGTCCATAGTCTATTATTGAGAAAGACATGGGGGAAGCCACTGCTTGCTCTGGATCGGTAGCATGGAATGTTGCTACTCTTTGGGATTCCAGAATCTTGCTACTGTTTGAAATTTTGCATGGAATGTTGATACTCTTTAGGGTTCTAGAATGTTGCTACTCTTTGGGTTTGGCCAGGTACTAGGGACCTGGATTGACCACCTTGAGAATGGGCTACTAGGCTTGATGGACCATTGGTCTGACCCAGTAAAGCTATTCTTATGTTCTTAGATCTTACTTGAGTTATGATGTTTAGGTTCCTACTGGTGTTAGTTGTAGGACTTTCTTTCTTGTATCTTCTGCCTTGGAAGTGGCATTTTGTTTTGACAGTGGTTAGGTGTCTTTTGGATATGTTGGCTGATAGGCTTTAACTTTCTTATATTAGTTATGATAATTAGAATTTTTTTTCTTAGATTTGGATCTATTTGTAGACTTAGTAAGCATCTAATGGATGTTTACCATATGCTTATTAGTAGTATCCACGGCATTTTAGCTAGCTTTAGTGTATGCCTTGGTGTGGTGGATTCAAAGTTCTAAGTTCCCTCATGTGCTGTTTGCTGTGAGATTTTGCAAAACTGATGCCCTTTTCCAAAGGGATATAATGGCAGACTTTAGTAGCATGGGGAAAGTAAATGTACAGATTTTAGTGGCATGGGGGAGCATCTGAAGAAACAGCTGATAGGATGGGAGGACATAAGAGAAGTGGAAAAACAGTGGTCCAAGAAGAAAGGAGCAATACAAATGGCTACTGACCTTTATATGAGGAAATAAATAAAAACAGAAAAAGAAAACCAATACGGTTCTCCAAACTAGTGGCTGAGAAAATAAATGCAAAAGAGTTAGCAGTTGTGAAATATAAAAAAAATTCAAGAGGAGTACAGAAAGGAATTTCGGATGAAACAAAGAAGCCATGAGAGAGATACGTGTGGCGAAAGTACAAGCGGAAAAGAAAATGACTGGAAATATAAAAAAGAGAGACAAAATTTTTTTCAGGTATATTAGTAAAAGGAGAGAAAAAAAATGGAATTGCAAGACTGAAAGAAGCTGTGAACCATTATGTTGTGAGCCATGAGGAAAAAGCAAACATGCTAAACAAATACTTCTGTTCTGTGTTCACGGAAGAAAATCCTAGAGAAGGACTGCGATTGGCTGGCAAAGTTACACGTGAAAATTGAGTGGATACCGTGCCAGTCACAGAAAAATGTGTTTATGACCAACTTGAAAAACTGAAGGTAGACAAAGCCATGGGACCGGATGGGAACCATCCCAAGATATTGAAGGAACTTGGAAAGATTCTAGTGAGTCCTCTTCAAGATTTATTCAAGAAATCCTTAGAGATAGGAGAGGTTACACAGTATTGAAGAAGATGTGGTCCCTCTTCACAAAATGGCTGCAGAAATGAAGTAGGAAACTAAAAGCCAGTAAGCCTCACTTTGGTTATTAGAAAAATAACGGCAGTGTTGCTGAAGAAAAGGACAGTGAATTTCTTAGAATCTAATGGATTACAAGATCTGAGACAACATGGCTGTACTACAAATGTAAATCATGCCAAATAAATCAGTTTGAATTCTTTGACTGGGTAAGCAGAGAATTGGATCGAAGATATGCGCTAGATGTAATTTACTTAGATTTTAGCAAAGCTTTTGACATAGTTCCGCATAGGAGGTTTTTGAATAAACTTGATGGGCTGACATTAGAGCCCAAAGTGGTGAACTGGATTAGAAACTAGTTAATAAGATGCCAGAGGGTGGTGATTAATGGAATTTGCTCGGAGGAGGGAAAGGTGAGTAGTGGAGTGCCTCAGGGGTCGGTGCTGGGACCAATTCTGTTCAATATGTTTGTGAGCGACATTTCCAAAGGGTTAGAAGATAAGGTTTGCCTTTTTACAGATGATACCAAGATTTGTAACAGAGTGGATACCCCAGAGAGATTGGAAAACATGAAAAAGGATCTGCAAAAGTTAGAAGCATGGTCTGGCAACTAAAATTCAATGCAAAGAAGTATAGAGTGATGCATGTGGGGAGTAGGAATCTGAGGGAGCAGTATGTGCTGGGAGATGAGAGGCTAATGGGCATGAACGGGGAGAGGGACCTTGGGGTGATAGTGTTTAAGGATCTGAAGGCGATGGAACAGTGTGATAAGGCAGTGGCTGTAGCCAGAAGGATGCTAAGCGGTATAGAAAGAGGAATAACCAGCAGAAAAAGGGAGGTGTTGATGCCCCTGTATAGGACATTGGTGGGGCTACACTTGGAGTATTGTGTTCAGTTTTGCAGGCCGTATCTGGCAAAGAATATCAGAAGTCTTTAAGCGGTCCAGAGGAAGGCGACGAAAATGGTAGGGGGGTCTGTGCCAATAGTATGAGAAGAGTCTGGAAGACCTGAATATGAATACTCTGGAGGAGATGAGGGACTGGGGATATATGATACAGATGTTTAAATACTTGAAAGGTATTAATATAGGACTAAATCTTTTCCAGAGAAGGGAACATGGTAAAACTAGAGGACATAAATTGAGGTTGCGGGGAGGTAGACTTAGGAGTAATGTTAGGAAATTTGTTTACATGGAGAGGGTGGTGGATACCTGGAAAGCTCTCTTAGGGAGGTGGTGGAAAGGAAAACGGTGACAGAATTCAAAAAAGCCTGGGATCTAATTAGAAAATGAATAGTATATATTGAAGAACTAAGGCCGATACTGGGCAGACTTGCACGGTCTGTGTCCCATATATGGCAACTCAGTATAGGATAGGCTAGGGAGGACATTAATGGGAACTCAGTAACTTGGAACATGAAGTCATTGCTGGGCAGACTTTAAGGTATGTATCTGCAAACATCAAGATGGTTGGATGGGTTGGAGTTAGCTTCAATGGCAACTCCAGTATTTGGAAACTAAGGACAGTACCAGGTGGACTTTATGGTCTATGGCCCAGAAATATCAAAGAAAAAAAGGACAATTTAATTATGAATTTGTGTTGTTGTTTGTTTGTTTTTTTAATTCTTTATTCATTTTTAACACTTACAAAAAGTGAAACAGTATATACATTTGTTCTTAAATACATCACTTAATACTCTATAAAACTCTATTTCTAATCCCATAACCCTCCCCCTCCCTTATTCAATAACTTTCATCAAACCCAAGAAAACAAATAATAACCACCCCCCTCCCCACATTGTTTATACTCAAAAGAAAACCAAAATCCCCCCACCCCATCCCCCCATCCTGGATGTGCATATTTAAGGGAAAAAAAGATTTTCATTCATTACAGTATTTTGTTAATGCCTCCCAAATATCCTGAAACTTTTTAATGTTCCCCCGCTGCATGGCAATTACCCTTTCCATTTTAAATATGTGACATAGAGAGTTCCACCAAAAGCTATAATTCAAATGTTCCCAATTTTTCATTATATGTTGTATGGCAACCCCTGTCATAATGAGTAATAGTTTATTAATGTTAATGTCCCAAATAACACCGTATCATAGGATAATAGGAGAATTTGTAATGCATATAACTAATGGGCAGACTGGATGGACCATTAGGTCTTCATCTGCTGTCATTTACTATGTTACTATGTTTCTACAATGAAAACAAAAAACCACATTTTAGCAGATTTGTGAAATGTGACAAGTCAGCACAGTTCCCAGCTTTCTTTGGTTCTTTTCTGTCCTAGGAGTACAAACCTCTCCATGTTTCTGATCCATCCAAGTGGCTTCAACTGCAGGCAATTTTGTATAACTTTCATCCTGTTCTGTCACTTCCAAACTTGATCTTGCCTCAAGAGTTACCTAAAATAGTACCAAAGAACAAATGTTACTAGTGAGATTATCTGACCTGTTTGAAGTCTAGTCCAGCAGTAATGTTTTCATTTTAATTTAAAAAATTGCACACAAACAGCAGAGGCAAAATTCAGAGCTATGCCTGATATTGTAGGTTAGGATTACTGAAAGTATGGTCTTAAACTGGAATAGATAACTTGTCCATTTAAGTTGGGATTGCTATTTGTGTGGACTTCCTTAAATAGATAAATTTAAATGGATAGTGGCTGATTAATTACCACAGTTAAACAGATAAATTGGAGCCCTGCCCTTACAATACTCTTGGCACCGGCTAATTTAAAACTACATTTTAGTCGAACATCAAGTTGTCTGGCCAAAATTTATCCATTAGTCTGCATAGAATTTTGAAAGAAAGCTACATATTTATGCTGTTAGAATCAGGTGCTGCCTCTACAAGTCCTTTTGTTGGTTTCCTGGTCCAAAAAAGAAAATGCTAAACTCGTTTCCAACTAACAAATTAACAAAAGGGAAATTAAGCATAAATTGCAAGAGACTCAGTTCACTCACATTATAAACAGAATGATGGGAGCAAAACAGAATAAAATATTCAGGATTTGCTGAACAGCAGTATTCATAAAGCACAGTTACTCACCTGTAGCAGATGTTATCTGACGAAAGCAGGCAGATATTCTCACATGTGGGTGATGTCATCCATGCAGCCCCAGCACAGACAGTCAAAAAGTGTACTGTCACTTTATAACTTTAAGACCGCCTGTACCGCATGCATGCTGATGTCTTTCCAATTGACATCAGCTCATGGGCCCAACAGTTCAGTAACAAAGCTAAGAAACCAACTGGGGGAGGAGGGAAGGTTGCGAGAATATCTGCCTGCTGTCCTCAGATAACACTTGCTTTAGATGAGTATCTATGCTTTATCCAAGAACAAGCAGTCAGCATATTCTCATATGTGGGACTCCTTAGATGCCAAGATCATGCCTCTGAGAAAAGGGTTACCGACAATTATCATAACCATGGTGAAACCAAAAGGGTTGGAGGAAAGTTAACATCTAAGTGGAGAATAAATTTTGAAGAACTGCTTGGCCAAACCGACTATCCCATCTGGAATGATTCTCTAAACAATAGTGGGATGTGAACTGAGGACCAGATGACTGTTTTACAGATGTCCTCAATGGGAGTGGAACACAGATGAGCTACTGAAGTCACCATTGCTCGAACTTTATGTGCAGTGACATAATCAGGCCGAGCATAGCAAAATAATATACAATCTGCCAGCCATGTGGAGAATGTTCTCTTGGAGACAGGATCTCCAAGTCTGTTAGGATCGAATGAGAAGAACATCTGAGTTGAAATTCTTTGAGATTTGGTGAGATCCAAGTATCAAGCAAGTGTATGTTTATAGAGCAATGTGTGGAGTGCAGCTTCAGCAGGGTGAAAATGTGGTCTTAGGAACTTCAGATGAGTACAGAGAACTACCATTGCATGGTAGAATGTTGTACATGGTGGTTCTAACACAAGTGATTGAAGCTCATTGTGCAGATGAGACTTCATTAGAGTGGAAAGTAACACATTAAGGTCCCATGCCACCGGAGGAGGATTGAGAGGTGGTTTGGTGTGATAAAGGCCTTTCATGAATCTAGAAACTAGAGGAAGAACAGACAAAGGCTTTTTATCTAGTGATGTATGAGATGCACTGAGAGCACTGAGGTGGACTCTGACTGAAAAAGTTTTTAGACAAGAATTGCAAAGGAGAAGGAGATAGTCAAGCACTGATGGAAGAGGGCATGTGATCGGATCCAGTGAGTGACAATTACACCAGACTATGAAGCGAGTCTACTTGAAACGATAGTGATGCTGTGTGGAAGGTTTTCTAGAAGCTTCAATGATGGCTGACACTGGTGCAGACAGTGTAAAAGCATCTACTTGCTGGGAGAGAGATACCATGCTGTGAGTGCTAACGAATGTAGATTGGGATGGAGGAGAGAACCCTTGTTCTGTGTCAGCAAGTTTGAAAAGATTTGTAGAGTGATGGGTTCCCTTTTGCTGAGTTACAGAAGTTATAGTTTGAGTAGAGTTTTCCTGAGTACCTGAGAATTGGAGGGAAGGTATAAAGAAACCTTCCCCTCCATTCAAGGAAGAAGGCATCTGACTCCAGACAATCTGGAGTATAGATTCTGGAATAGAAGGTTGGAAGTTTGTTATTGAGGGACGATGTAAAAAGGTCCACTTATGGAGTTCCCCAGTTGGAGAATATCTGATGGAGGATTGTTGAGTTGAGTGACCAGCCATAGGACTGAAGGAATCTACTCAATTTGTTTGCTAAGATGTTTTCTTTTCCTACTAGGTAGACCGCTGTCAAGAATATGTTATGGGGAATAGGCCAGGACCAGATTGAAAGAACTTCTAGGCATAGAGCGTGAGATCTCATACCTCCTTGTTTGGTCATACCACCTGATTGTCTATGTGAATGAGTATGACCTGATTTAGGAGGCAATCTTGGAATGTACAGAGGGAATAGGGAATTGTTTTAAGCTCTAGGAGACTGATGTGGAGAGATCTTTCTTGAGTGGACCAGGTGCCTTGAGTATGGAGGTTGTTGAGATGAACTCCCAATCCATTGTTAATGTTTTCTGATGTGGTGGAGTATTTAAAAAGAAGGCCTTTGGATAGATTGGTCGGTAACAACCACCACTGAAGGGACTGATAAAGGGCTGGTGTCACTTGAATGCATTGAGATAGAATTTCAGTGGCCCCACAGTGAGGTTGAGGCACTCAAATTTGAACTCCTCTCCAGGAAACCTCCTCACATAGGTTGTGGGCCTGATTACCAAACAGGCAGAAGGTACATTCATTGCTGAAAAGCACCCTTTCTCACATTTCTCATGTCCAGCTTGAGTGCTTCTACTCTCACTCGATCCAGTCTTGGTGTGATGTTGATGCAAGTGGATGACCAGACCAAGGCTTGTCTACCACTGAACCCATCGCTTTTTTATTTTGCACAATCTTTACTAATGTACTGTGAATGCAGCTGACTTTGCTGGCGATCTGGTGACACAAAAATCTTTCCTCGCTCATCACTGATACATGAACATGCTCCTTCAACGTCAGGTTCTGAATCTTGTTCATGGTTGATGTAGAAAGTTATGAAACACAAAAAGCCCACACTTTTTATAATTGCCCCGTTACTTAGACATCTGGATTGTGATTGGTCAGAAATAATGCGTGCGGATTGGACAGTCTCGATCCAGTTTTGAAGCATGATCTGTCAAAGTTATAGTAGCTATGTTCTAGTATCAACAAAATTGAAACAAACTATCTTAAAAAGTTGATTCTAATAGCCAAATGTATCCCTTATAATGTGGTACACAGTCAAATCTATTGGGTCAACAAATAAATTAAAATAAAAGGTCAAGAGAGTTGAAAGAATGCAAAATTCATAAATGGTTCTAGACTTTTGCACACCGCTGTAAATATGATGCAGTCCTGGGACAATCTTTTATAATCAAAAGTATTGCTAAAAGTATTTAACTTGCTAATCTCAACATTAAGATGTTATCCTCTCCCCCTTGAGATGAATAGCACCCATACTTAGAGCATATGATAATAAAGTGATATACAATATGCAGACTTGATTTTCATTTGATCTTAATCCTCCCTTATTCTTCTCTATCTCTTTCCCCTCCCCCTTTTACTAAGCCGCAGTAGAGGTTTCTAGCGTGGCTCGGAGCACTAAATGCTCTGACCCTGCTCTGTCACTAGGAATTCTATGAGCATTGGAGCAGTCGGAGCATTTAGCGCTCCGGGCCATGGTAGAAATCTCTACCGCGGCTTAGTAAAGGAGTAAGTATATTAAAGGAATATTGTTTGAAGTTACTACTCCCCCTTGTAAACATTCCTTGTGTGGGTAGTTCTTAAACACAATGCAACCCCCTTATAAGATTCAGAAACACATACCCCTGTTCATTACTCATAGTGCTTTTTAAGATAGTTCACAGATATTTTTCATTTGATGCAGGAAGAAATATATTTCAGTCTTAAAAGCCACAAATTTAGGTGAGGTAAGCCCAAGGTTCTAAGTCTTAGATAATTTAAAGCAAAATAATTTCTCCCAAAAAGATAAGAATAACACATTGAAGAGGGAAAAACAAATTACAAACTCACCAATTATCACAAGTCCATATTATACGAATAATTTATCTGGACTATAGGGAACATAAAAATACAATTGCAGGCCAAAAATTCTTACTAAACCCTATGGGGTCCTTTTATCAAGCCACGCTAGCGGGGTTAGCACGTCAGACATTTCATCACGCGCTAACCCCCGTGGCCGGCTAAAAAACTAACGCCTGCTCAATGCAGGTGATAGTGGCTAACGTGGCAGGCGGTTTAACGCACAGTATTATGCGCGTTAAACCCTACCGCAGCTTGATAAAAGGACCCCTATATCACTTAGGTGCTCATTATCAAAGGACATAAACGTATAAAGTTACAGAATAAAATATGTAGCTTTGTAAGTCTGTGCTTTGAAAATGAGCATTTTAATCAGCATTATTTTATGTTGTATACAAAAATATATACGTCAATTAAAAAATCTTTCCTAGCAGTCAAATGAATAGTATGACTTTCAAAATGTTCAAAAAAGCTAAGCTAGAAAATTTGAAACCTCTGCTTCCTTTTCTACAGCCAATGTCTCTTCTATCCATATGGGCATCGCTTGCAGAACTGTGTCTTCTTTGGAAATAGTGTCTTCCAGCAGAGATGAAATGGACTGACAATATTCATTGGCTGAGGCCAGCCTGTCTTTTGCCGAAAAACTGAGAAGCAAAATATTTTAGATTTTCTCAGAACCAAGAACAAATAGTGTTATCCAAGCTTACATCAGATTATTTCAATATGCAGGGCATGGTAAAGTATGCATTTTTACACCAGAAGCCATTGCAGAGCTATATTTTGAGTCTATTATAAAGAAGATTTGGCAGAAACATGAATTCTAGCTCTCAGATTATGCATTATTTAATTTAAGATCGATATTCAGCCTGTAGTGGTAAGTGGCTTGAAAGTCATTTCCAGATGCAGGCTGAAATAACCACAGATATTCAATACTGAGGCATGCCTGACTCCTTGCACTGAATATTCGAGTACGTCAGCCGACCCAGAAGAAAACCAGACTCAAGGCAATATTCAGACTGGTGTCTGGTTTCTTGGTTAGTGGACTGAAAATCACAGTGAATGCTCTGCCCCAACTCTGTCCCCAGCCTGCCCTTAACCTATCCAGTTAGGGTATGGCTGGATAGTAGTGATATTCATCAACACTAACCAGTTAAGTGTTGCTGAACAACAGCTTCTGGCTCACTCAGCAGCATCAAACCAGGTAGGAGCCCGGTTGAACCATTTTGAATATTGACCTATTTATCTCTTCAGTATTTTGGCAGACTTCATGTTTTTTTATATTCCATAGGTGCCATCTTGATAAAAATGATAGTGAGTTTGTCCCCTGTCCTGCATTCTAGGGCAGGGGTGTACAACTCTAGTCCTTGACAGTTGCAAGTGGATCTGATGTTAAAGGTAACCAAAAGATACAACTAACCATGCATGCTAATACAATTCATGAATATTCACTGTGAGAAACCAAAGTTGCTTACCTGTAGCAGATGTTCTTCTGAGGAGAGCAGGATCACCTCACCCACTTTTGAGAACTGGTATTTGATGATGCCTTGGTTGGAGTGGTGTAAACAAAGCTCCAGAGCTTTTATTAATGTTCTACTAAGCATATGTGACTTCCTGCATCATTGTTAAGAGAAGCAAGCTCTTAAGGGAGATAAGTGGGTTTTCTGAAGACCTGAATCCTGCTTGCCCTAGGAGAACATCTGTTAAAGATAAGCAACTTTACTTTCCCCAAAGAGAAGTTGGAATCCCTAGTTACAGGTTGCCTTTAAATAAAAAGGAGTAAAATAGAAAAATCTCAGTTCTAGGGGTTTTTTTTTTTGACTTATTGAATCGCTTAATTTAATTCTAATGAGCAATTAAATGATGGAGGCAGAGGCTAATATGAGATGATTTTATTTTGTTCGTCTTGTGCTATGATATTTAATACTGTACTGTATTGAGTAGAACTGTATACTGTATATAAAGTTGTAATCCACCTAGAAGTCACTTAATCTCCTATTGCCCCAGGCACATTAGATAGAGTGTGAGCCCACCGGGACAGATAAGGAAAAAAGCTTAGTACCTGAATGTAAACCACTTTGGCTATAAGTGGTATATAAATACTAAAAATATTAAGCAGCTTGAATGTGTTCCAGATTTGGTCAGCCTTACAGTGGTGTGGTGTATGCTCTGTTGCTACAGTGTTGGATGTCTTGTCAACCTCTATTTGTACATTTGAACTTTTCCTTCACCAGGAATTTGTTCAAGGCTCTTAGAACAACTATCATAATAAAACGCTAAGCAAGCATGCACACTCCTACCTGCGTGGGGGGAGGGAGGAAATTGGATGATTAATATTTTTATTTAATGATTGGATTTCTTTTTTTTTTTTTTTAAATATCTTTATTCGTTTTTACATTATGCAAACAAGTGTACAATAATTCAAGTCATACTATACATTCTTCACTTGAAACTCTACATTCATTTTATACCATAAACCGATTTCTGTTGAAGAATTGTTGGGTGGGGGGAAAGGTTATAATTTCTTCTTTAATGGATTATATGTATAAGAATGTCAAGTGCTGTATATTTTATTAGTAATGTAATGTTTTAATATTAATCACTTGTTTGTCAGTTTTAAAATGAATAAAGAATTTAAAAAAAAAAAGAATTGTTCCCCCTTTTTCTTTATTTTTTATTCTCTTTTAAATTTTTAGTATTGTAAACCATCTAGGTACATGTTAATAGATGGTATATGAAGTACAGAATAAACTTGGAAACTTAGGAGAGTACAAGAGATATTCAGCCAGGGTCGGCATAAGATAAGCAGGTGTATTTAGGACAGTTTAAATAAAGTACCACAAGCTGCTGTGAGAGACTGCAGTAGCCATTTTTAAAGGCCCCCCACGATGAGACAATGCTTCCACCCCCTGGGGAATATCCAGGCATGCAGAGTGAACATAAGAACATAAGAATTGCCGCTGCTGGGTCAGACCAGTAGTCCATCGTGCCCAGCAGCCCGCTCCGCAGCGGACCCCAGGTCAAAGACCAGTGCTCTAAATGAGCCCAGCCTCACTTGTGTACTTTCCAATTGAGCAGGAAAGTTCCAACATTGTCTTGAATCCCTGGAGGGTGTTTCCCCTACGACAGACTCCAGAAAAGCGTTCCAGCTTTCTACCACTCTCTGGGTGAAGAAGAATTTCCTTATGTTCGTATGGAATCTATCCTTTTCAACTTTAGAGAGTGCCCTCTCGTTCTCCCTTCCTTGGAGAGGGTGAACAACCGGTCTTTATCTACTAAGTCTATCCTCTTCAGTATCTTGAATGTTTCGATCATGTCCCCTCTCAATCTCCTCTTTTCGAGGGAGAAGAGGCCCAGTTTCTCTAATCTCTCGCTGTACGGCAACTCCTCCAGCCCCTTAACCATTTTAGTCGTTCTTCTCTGTACCCTTTCGAGTAGTGCATTGTCCTTCTTCATGTACGGCGACCAGTGCTGGACACAGTACTCCAGGTGAGGCCGCACCATAGCCCGGTAGAGCGGCATGATAACCTTCTCCGATCTGTTCGTGATCCCCTTCTTTATCATTCCTAGCATTCTGTTCGCCCTTTTCACTGCCACCATGCATTGCGTGGACGACTTCATCGACTTGTCGATCAGAACTTCCAAGTCTCTTTTCTGGGAGGTGTCTCCAAGTACCGCTCCTGACATCCTGTATTCATGCCAGTGGCGTACCTAGCATATGTGACACCTGAGGCTCATCATTTTTTGACACATCCCAATCTAATCTAATCTAAACCTTAGGTTTGTATACCACATCATCTCTACATTCGTAAAGCTCGACACGGTTAACAAGAGTTAGGGTAGAAAGGAACTCCAGTGGAGGGAAGAGGCAAAATGAAGAGAAAATTTAGAGGACTAGAATAACCAGAGAGGGAGGAAGAGTTTCATTTTTGAGAATAACCAGGTTTTCAGATGTTTACGGAAGAGTTGGAGGGAGCTCAGATTCCTAAGAGGGGAGGTAAGGTTGTTCCAGAGCTGAGTGATTCTGAAAGGGAGGGAAGAACCTAGTTTTCCTACAAGTGAAATGCCTTTTAGAGAGGGAAAGGTAAGTTTCAGTTTTTGGGTGGATCTGGCAGAATTGGGGTTAGAGGAGTTCCAAGAAAGAGGAATGAAGGGAGGGAGAATACCATGTAGGATCTTGAAAGTGAGGCAGGCACATTTGAAGTGGACTCTGGAGATAATCGGAAGCCAGTGGAGCTTGGATAAAAGCGGTGAGACGTGGTCGAATTTGCTTTTTGCGAAGATAAGCTTAGCAGCGGCATTCTGAATCCGCTGGAGTCTTTGAAGGTTTTTCTTTGTTAGGCTAAGGTAGATAGAGTTGCAGTAGTCCAGTCTGGAAAGGATGGTGGATTGGACAAGGACGGCAAAGTGTTTTTGATAGAAACAGGATCTCACTTTTCTCAGCATGTGAAGGCTAAAGAAACATTTTTTTTACTAGGGGGTTGAGGTGGATGTTGAAGGAAAGTGTAGAGTCAATGATGACTCCCAGAACTTTACTAGAATATTCAAGATGCAGAATGGGGCCAGAGGACAGTGGGATGGAGGTGGGCAGTTGGTCCAATTTTGGGCCGAGCCAGAGAAGTTTTGTTTTAGATTCGTTCAGTTTCATCTGCACAGTGTGGGCCCAGGATTGAAGGTTCGATATACATGAGGATATGTTCGCCAAGAGGTTGGTGAGGTTCTGGTCGGTCTCGAGGAGGACAAAGATGTCGTCTGCGTAAGTGTAGAGTGTTTCAAGGGGGGAGAGATGGAGGAGTTTAAGGGAGGACATATAAATGTTGAAGAGGATAGGAGAGAGAGGTGAGCCTTGCGGGACTCCACAGATCGGGTTCCAGGGGGAGGAAGAAGTGCCCTTCATGTTGACTATGTAGGAGCGGGAGCATAAGAACTTCGAGAACCAGTCAAGGATTGTGGAGTTTATGCCTATCTCGGTGAGTTGGTAAATTAGAATATCATGATGGACGACATCAAAAGCTGCAGAGAGGTCAAATTGAAGAAAGACGGCGAACTTGTTGCGAGAATGGAGATATTGAACTTTTGAGATTAAGGCGGTCAGAAGGGATTCGGTGCTGAAATTGGGACGGAAGCCGTATTGGTAGGGTTGAAGAATGGTGAATTTCTCAAGGTAGGAAGATAGTTGAGTGGATATGATGGACTCTAGCATCTTGGTAAGAAGGGGGATGTTAGCTATTGGATGGTAGCTGGATGGTGTAGAAGGGTCAAGTTCAGGTTTTTTCAGTAGTGGGGTTAAGGAAATATGGCCCATTTCTGGGGAGAAGAGACCCGAATGGAGAGTGGAGTTTATGAGAATGGTAAGAGATGAGATGGCCTGAGGGGGAGTGTTCTCGTAGAGGTAGGAGGGGAAAGGATCCAAGGTACAGTTGCAGGATTTCAATTTGAGGCAGAGATTATAGACCAGGGATTCGGAAACAAGTTCGAAGGAAGACCAGAATCTGTCTGCTGGGATAGGGTAGTAGTCTGTTGGAATAGGGTTGGGGTCAATTGGAATCAGAGATTTGTAGGAGATTGCAGGTGGGAAGGAGCACCTCAAGGTGGAGACCTTATCGTTGAAGAACTATGCTAGAGAATCGGCTGAGGGGGAGGAGGGAAGTATGGAGTCATTTTTGGAGTTTAAAGAACGCCAGATGTTAAATAATGTGCTACTCTGATTGTTGGATTTGGAGATTTTGTCACCATAGAAGTTTTTCCTTGCTTTTTTTAGAACAGTATTATAGATTTTAATGTTGACCCTCCAGGAGAGTCTGTCTGTAGGGGCTTTAGATTTTTTCCATTTTCGTTCCAGAGCACGGCATTTCTGTTTCAGTTCTCTGTGGTATGGGTGGTACCAAGGGGCCTTACGGGAGTAGGAAATGGTTTTAGTGGAGAGAGGGGCGAGGGAATGGAAGGTGGACTCGGAGAGGGCGACCCAATTTTGTCAGTTAGATTCTGGTTCTGCAGGTTTAGAGATGGGGGAAAATTTGTCGAGAAAATTGATCCAGAACAGGTTGCTCGAGATTTTTTTACGGAAGGTAATAGAATTTGAGGTGCGGGATGGGGGCCCGAGATGTGACATGAAAATGGGGAGACAGAAGGCCCCTAGGTAGTGGTCGGACCAGGGGACAATTTCCCAGCAAATGTCGTCAGTTGAGTAATAAGATCTAGAAAGCTGATGAGATATAGTGTGTGGTCTTTTTCGTGGGTTGGGGAGAGTGTGGGGGGGGGGAACGCCTAAAGCGGAGAGGAAGCTATTAAATTCGGATGTATCCTTGTTGGTGACATCGTCAAGGTAGAGATTGATGTCTCCGATGATCAGTAATCTTTGAAATTTGAGGAAGGCATTTGTTATGGTTTCAAAGACGAGTTCGGAGGAATTGTTCCAAGGGGCAGGTGGGCGGTATAGAAGCAGGATACCCAGAGGATGAGGGTGGAATTCGTCATTGACTGAGGCTAACATGTATTCTAATGAGGAGTGGCTGCCCTTTTCAAGGAGTTGGACATCGAAGAATGATTTGAAAAGGAGGGCCAGGCCGCCTCCTCTTCGGTTGGTTCTGGGAGAGAAGAGGCCTTGGTAGCCGTGGGAACAGAGTTCGTTTTGAGTAAATTGGTCATCTTTTGTGATCCAAGATTCTGTGATGAATAGGAATCCGGGGTCAGAATCCTCGAGTAGGTCCTTCAAGATTTGTATCTTATTGCAAGCGGATCTTGCATTGCAATAGAGTGTTGGGACTGGGGTGAGAGAATGTGAGGCAAGGTTGTGGGGAGTGGAAGCGAGGACAGGTTTTAGAGAGGCATGGCTGACTTTGCGAGGGTTTTTGTAGGATGGGTGGTGTTTGGGACGAATGAGCATGGGAATTCTGAGGCCAGGGCAAATATTGCAAGCATTTGTAGAGTCGAGGAGGTTGGGGGCAGAGGGTGTCAGGCAGGGGAAGAGTTTGAGAGAAGAGAAGAGTAGGAGAAGAAGGAACCATGAAGGTGGCTTCATGATGAGAGATTAGAGATCTATGGGTTAGATGGCCTGTTTGAGGCGTGTGAGAGTAGGTTAAGGATGGAGGAGCGACTAAGTAATAACGTACTAGGTATCAGCACAAACGATATTAGACAGATCTAGTAAAGCGTTTCTGAATCTATATGAAAAATATGATTTTTTAGTAACAATCCACATATCACACAAGAGTGCACCTATGAAAAGGCAGCATCTTAAACACTGCAGTGAGCACTAGAACACCAACACATACATTGTAAAACTAAACAAGCCAGATCCCGCACAGTCAATTGATCCTGCAGTCAATGCCAACTGAAAACTATGTCCTTTTCATATACACAGAACAGAGATACACCCTCGCCTAATATGGAGTAATCACAAACAAAAATAGAAATATGTAGACAAAATTTAACTGAACCGCCAAGAAACCAGACTCTGCATACAATGCAACACCACAACACCACAAAAACGGTGACACATGTCCCCTTATACTGTGCAAAATATAAAGACAGTGGATGTAAATTTGAGAAAACTGATACATAACAATCACCACTTTACAAATTAACAAATAAAAATAAAACAAATAATGAGAAATAAGAACATAAGCAGTGCCTCCGCTGGGTCAGACCAGAGGTCCATCGTGCCCAGCAGTCCGCACACGCGGTAGCCCAATAGGTCCAGGACCTGTGCAGTAATCCTCTATCTATATCCCTCTATCCCCTTTTCCAGCAGGAAATTGTCCAATCCTTTCTTGAACCCCAGTACTGTACTCTGCCCTATTACGTCCTCTGGAAGCGCATTCCAGGTGTCCACCACATGTTGGGTAAAGAAAAACTTCCTAGCATTCGTTTTGAATCTGTCCCCTTTCAACTTTTCCGAGTGCCCTCTTGTTCTTTTATTATTCGAAAGTTTGAAGAATCTGTCCCTCTCTACTCTCTCTATACCTTTCATGATCTTGTAAGTCTCTATCATATCCCCTCTAAGTCTCCTCTTCTCCAGGGAAAAGAGTCCCAGTTTTTCTAATCTCTCAGCGTATGAAAGGTTTTCTATCCCTTTTATCAGACGTGTCGCTCTTCTCGGAACCCTCTCTAGTAACACCATATCTTTCTTAAGGTACGGCGACCAATATTGGACGCAGTACTCCAGATGCGGACGCACCATTGCCTGATACAACGGCAGGATAACTTCTTTCGCTCTGGTTGTAATACCCTTCTTGATTATGCTCAGCATTCTATTTGCCTTCTTAGCAGCCGCTGCGCACTGTGCTGTCGGCTTCATTGTCATGTCCACCATTACCCCCAAGTCCCTTTCTTGGGTGCTCTCCTTCAATAATATCCCTCCCATCGTATAGCTGCACCTCGGGTTTCTGCTTCCCACATGTAGTACATTTCTCAACGTTGAACTTCATCTGCCATCTCGTCGCCCATTCCTCTAGTTTGTTCAAGTCTCTTTGCAATTCTTCGCAGTCCACTTTAGTCCGAGCTCCTCTAAATAGTTTGGTGTCGTCCGCAAATTTTATTATCTCACACTTCGTCCCTGTTTCTAGATCATTTATGAATATATTAAATAGCAATGGCCCAAGCACCGAGCCCTGTGGGACACCACTCGTGACCCTCCTCCAGTCCGAGTAGTGGCCCTACACTCCCACCCTCTGTTTCCTACCCGCCAACCAATTTCTGATCCATCTATGTACATCTCCTTCCACCCCATGGTTCTTCAGTTTCCGAAGTAGGCGTTCGTGGGGTACTTTGTCAAAGGCTTTTTGGAAGTCTAGGTATATGATGTCTATGGGGTCACCTCTGTCCAATCGTTTGTTAATTCCTTCGAAGAAGTGCAATAAGTTTGTTAGGCACGATCTCCCCTTGCTGAAACCATGTTGGCTGGCTGTCAGAAGTTTATTTCTTTCAAAATGTTCATCGATGTTGTCTTTTATAAGTGCTTCCACCATTTTCCCTGGAACCGAGGTCAGACTCACCGGTCTGTAGTTTCCTGGGTCACCCCTTGATCCCTTTTTAAAGATGGGCGTAACATTGGCTATCTTCCAGTCCTCTGGAATCACGCCTGTTTTCAGGGATAGATTGCAGATTTGCTGCAGTAGTTCCGCTATCTCCTCCTTTAGTTCCTTCAGAACCCTTGGATGGATTCCGTCCGGACCCGGGGATTTGTCAGTTTTTAGTTTTTCTAGCTGCCTGCGTACGTCTTCCAGGCTCACTTCCATGGATGTTAATTTTTCTGCTTGATCTCCCTTGAAGATTTGCTCAGGTTACGGTATGTTGGATGTGTCTTCATTTGTAAATACAGACGAAAAGAACATGTTAAGTCTTTCTACTACTTCTTTCTCTTCCTTCACCACTCCCTTCCTGTCTCCATCGTCCAGCGGTCCCACCTCCTCCCTGGCTGGCTGCTTCCCTCTAACATATCTAAAGAACGGTTTGAAATTTCGAGCTTCCCTGGCTAGCCTCTCTTCATACTCTCTTTTGGCTTTTCGAACCACACGGTGACATTCTTTTTGATACTTCCTGTGCTCTTTCCAGTTGTCCTCAGTTTTGTCCTTTTTCCATTTCCTGAATGAATATTTCTTATTTCCTATCACTTCCTTCACTATTTTAGTTATCCACGCCGGGTCTTTTGTTCGACTCTTTTTGCACCCCTTTCTGAATTTGGGGATATACAGATTTTGCGCCTCGCTCACAGTGTCCTTGAAAAAAGACCAGGCATGTTCTACCATTTGCCATTTTCTGGAAGTGTTCCTAAGTTTCTTCCTTACCATTTTCCTCATTGCTTCGTAGTTTCCTTTCCTGAAGTTGAACGTTGTCACTATGGTTCTATTTCCTTTCGGTATTCCTACTTCGATAAGAAAAAAAACATTTTATTGGACTAATCCATTTTTCAATTAGCTTTCAGAGGCCAAACCTTTCTTCAGAACAGTACAGTATACTGCTGTTATGGTATCCTGTCCTGACCTGACGAAAGGGGTTTAGTCCAAAAAATTGCCTTATTTCCATTTCCTATTTATAAACTTTTATCAATAAAGTTACAATACTACTTGATTCTAAGTAAAGTAACAAAAAAAATCTTTCTATCTTTTGTTGTTTCTCCTTTAATCATCTTCTCTTTGCTCTCTTCTTTCTATACAGCGTTTGTCCTCTCTCCCTTCCGTGCAACATCTGCCCTCTCTTTGTCCCTTCCACCCAGCTTCTGCCCTCTCTCTCTACCTCTTCCATCTACTGCCCACACTCTCTCTGCCCCTTCCATCTACTGTCCACCCTCTCTCTCTTTCATATGGCATCTTCCCTCTTTCTATGTTCCTTCAATAAACTGTATATCCTGTGTCCCTTCTCTCCTTTGCACATGATTCATTTCAGCTTCACCCCTCTCCATTTTTCTATCTCCACCCCCTCCCCTATGCTTTGGCATCTCTCTCTTTCTCTTCTCCTTTCCTTCCTTCCTACTCCACACCATGGTCTTGTATCTCTATCTCTTTCCCTTCCTTCCCCCATGCCATGGTATCTCTTCCTCCCCCTCCATGGTCTGGTATCTCTTTTCCTTTTTTCCTTTCCCTCCCTCCCATGGACTTGGCATCTCTGGTTCCTCTCCCTTGTCTTCCTTCTCCCTCCTTCCCTCTCTCTACCCAATTGGGTGCTGCAGCGTCAGCATTTCTCTCCCCCCCCTTCCCTGTGCAGCAGCAAGTTTCAAGTTCAAGTTTCTTTATTTTTGATATACCATCTATCAAAACAAATGTCTAGATGGTGTACAATATATAAAGATTATAAGGGACTGTTAAAATAAGTAAATAAAAGCAATATTTTATATATATATATATATATATATATATATATATATATATATATATATATATATATATATATATATATAAATACTAGACGGATTTGGATTTCTCCCCCCTTCCCTATGCAGCAGCAGTATTTCTCCCCCCCCCCTTGCCTATGGAGCATTTCTACCCCCCCCCACTTGCCTGTGTAGCATTTCTCCCCCTTCCCTGTGCAGCAGCAGCATTTCTCCCCCTCTTGCCTGTGCAGCATTTCTTCTCCCCCTTGCCTGTGCAGCAGCAGCATTTCTCACCCCCTTGCCTGTGCAGCATTTCTGCTATGTTCCCTGTGCAGCAGCAGCATGTCTCCCCCCTTGCCTGTGCAGCATTTCTCCCCCCTTGCCTGTGCTGCATTTCTATCCTCCCCCTTCCCTGTGCAGCAGCAACATTTCTCTTCCCTACCCAGCATTTCTGTCTGGTTCCCCTGCTCAAAGCCGCGGATGTCTACACCTCACGCCCGCGGCTTTGAGCAGGGGAGCCGGCCAGAAGCTGTACAACCGCTGGAGTGAGGACCCATGGACACCCATGTTTACAGCCATTGCTGATGATTAAGGAAAGCAGCAGCAGCAGAATAGGGAGGGTGGCCAGCTGTGCATCCCCTTGGGGCGTGCACCCAGGGCAGACTGCCCCCCCTTGTTATGCCACTGATTCATGTATGAGATTTTTGTTACCGACATGCATCACTTTACACTTATCCACGTTGAACCTCGTCTGCCATGTCGATGCCCATTTCTTGAGCCTGATTATGTCACGCTGCAGACCTTCGCAATCCCGCTATGTCTTTATTACTCTGAATAACTTCATATCGTCTGCAAATTTAATCACCTCACTCATCGTACCAATGTCTATATCGTTTATAAAGATGTTGAAGAGAACAGGTCCAAGCACCGAGCCCTGCAGCATCCCACTGGTGACACTTTTCCAGTCCAAGTATTGTCCATTTACCCCCACTCTCTTCCTATGCTCCAGCCTTCCTATGCTCTTCCTATGCTCTCTTCCTATGCTCCAGCCAGTTTTTAATCCACGTGAGTATTTCACCCTCAATTCCATGACTCGCAATTTTCCAAAGTAGTCATTCATGTGGAACCTTGTCGAATGCCTTCTGAAAATCCAGATATACAATGTTGCCTGGGTCGCCCTTGTCTATCTGCCTGTTTACGCCCTCAAAGAAGTGCAGCAAGTTCGTCAAACAAGATCTGTCTTTGTTGAAACCGTGCTGGCTGGTCCTCATCAGCCGTGTCCATCAAGGTGATCAATGATGCAGTCCTTTATCAGCGCCTCTACCATCTTTCCCGGTACCGAGGTCAGACTCACTGGTCTGTAGTTTCCCAGGTCCCCCCTCAAACCTTTTTTGAAGATTGGCGTAACATTCGCCACCTTCCAGTCCTCCGGAATCTTTCCCGATTTGATCGACAGGTTAGCTACTAGTTGAAGCAGTTCAGCTGTAGTCCCTTTCAGTTCTTTGATTACCCTCGGATGGATGCCATCCAGTCCCGGGGATTTATCGCTCTTAAGCCTATCTACCTGCCTGCATACCTCTTCTAGATTGACCATCAACCCTGTCAGTTTCCAGCATATAGTCTGATGGGTTCTGGTATGCTGTGTATATCCTCTTCAGTAAATACAGATGCAAAAAATGTGTTCAGTTTGTCGGTGATTGCTTTGTCCTCCTTTAGCACTCCCTTCATTCCACGGTCATCCAACAGTCCCACAGCTTCCTTCGCGGGTCGTTTCCCCTTAATATATCAAAAGAACAGCTTGAAGTTTTTCGCCTCCTTGGCTATATTTTCCTCGTGGCCCCCTTTTACCGCCTTATGGCACCTACGTTGATATTGTTTGTGCTTATCCCAGTTTTCGCTCATTTTTAACGCTGATTCTTTGTTCTTTTTCCTCTTGGATCCCTTGTTGATACATGGTATATATAGATTTTGCGCCTCGGTGACCGTGCCCTTAAAAAGAGACCAAGTTTGCTCTAGCATTTTTACAGTGCTTATCCTCTTCTTAATCTTCTTCCCGACCATGCGTCTCATCTCTTCGTAATTCCTTTTTCGGAAGTTCAGTGCCATAGCCGTCTTTCTGGACCGATGTTTTGCCTCTGTGTCTAGGTCGAAGCGGATCATATTGTGATCGCTGTTTCCCAGTGTCCCTTCTACTTCTACACCTTGTGCCGGTCTTGCAGTCCATTTAGAATTAAGTCCAGAATTGAATTTTCTCTTGTATTTTCCTTGACAAGTTGTTCCAGGAAGTAATTGCCTAAAGCATCCAGGAAGTTGGGGGAGGCCAGCCTGACAGGGGGAGGGGCATTCCTGGAGGGGTTTGGAAAGGGGATTGGGAATCAGAGGCTCAGGGGGGTTATTTAAACAACAAAAAATACTTATGTAGGTCCCAGCCCTGTATTCAGCCAGGGCCCGCATAACTCTTATGTGGACCCAGCTAAATTGAATGGGCCTGTATAAGCTTTGGGCAGCCAGGCTTCCCAGACTTGGTCCTCAGTATTCAGTGTTGGTGCCTGTACATGGCCTGACTCTGCATATTGGGAGCTAAATCAGTCGGAGATAGTAAGCATTTTAAAAAAACACTGATTCACCGGCTGAATATCAGGAGACTATGGGGCCTCATAATAAAAAAAAAAAGTCTAAAAAGTGGCCTAAATGGGTACTTGGGTGATCAAAAAGCCTGATCGTACCCATAATCAAAGCTGGTTTTAGACATATCTAAAACCAGCTTAGGCCTTTCCCCTGCCTCTAAATGCACAGAGAGAAAAGAGGCGTTTTTAGAGGAGGGGAAAGGGCAGGCAGTGGGCGGAAGGTGGGCCGACCTAGATCTAGGCGTGCAGCAGGTATAACCAAAACTTTAGGCAGGTTGCCTAGTCGGCACTTATACGTTTTGACTTAGACTAAGTCAAAACAGGTATAAGTGCTGAAAAGGGGCCGCTGAGCTGATCGTGACTGCTGTGATCAGCTCAGCGGCCCCAGCAACCTGCCTACCCCCTACAGCAATGATCGCGATAGGAGAGATGGCTCATCTCCCCTGCCGAGATCCACACTTCCCTCCCCCCCACAACAATCAGGGCAGGAGGGAGCCCAAGCCCTCTTGCTCCGTGGCACCCCCAAACTCCCTGACACTATCAGGGCAAGAGGGAGCCCAAGCCCTCTTGCCCCACGGCACTCCCAAACTCCCCAACACTATCAGGGCATGAGGGAGCCCAAGCCCTCCTGCCCTCGATGCAAGGGCCTCCCCGGACCTCCGATCGCCCCCCCCCCCCGCCAACCCGCAACCCCCCACCGACCCTACAACACCCCATCTGTTGAATGGCTGGCCTTAGGACCTGATTGGCCCAGGCGGCTCAAATCCCACCTTAGTGCCCCCAGTGCCTCCTTCCTATGTCCCCCTCACTTCCTTCCAGATTTTTTCCCCTAAAGTGGGAGGGGCCTTACGCGCCTGGACCAATCAGGCCCTAGGATCTTGTGGATTGGGCAGTGGAGGGGCGGGCCCGCCTCATTTGGACGGAGGCGGGCCTGCTGGTCAGACAGTGCGAGGAGCCGTTCAGCCAACTGGGAGGTAAGGTCAAAGGGGGGTTCCGGGGTGGGGGGTTTTGTTGGGGGGGGTCTGGCAGGAGGTGTTGGGCACCCTCCAGCCAACAATCTTAGGAGGGCTGTCAGGGGGGAGTCCGGCAGGAAGGGTTGGGTCGATCTTAGGAGGGCCGTCAGGGGGGTCCAGCAGGAGGGGTTGGGCACTCTCCTGCTGGTGATCTTAGGATGGCCCTTGGGGGGTTTGGATTCCAAAGCAGCATTCGGATTCCAAGACAAAATTTACTACAAAAAAAGTTCACATTCCAAAACATTCGAGTTCTGGGGCGTTCGGATTCCGAGGTACCACTGTATATATATATCTTCTTTTTTGTTGTGATCTTGTCTCTTGCTGCAGATATCAATTTTCAATGGTCAATTTTCAATTCTCTTTTGGTTGCAAAGGCTATTTACATCCTTCATTTGGTATGTATATGTTGTTATACATAGTTTCCACTTGCTTTCCTGTATAAGACTAGGGTTTCATTTGCATGCCTATTTGCATTCTCTTGGTCATACTTTTGTTATGTTCTTTACTTTTCCCTTTAATACTTTGTGCTATTCTCAGCCAACAGGCACTTTATTGAGTACATGTAGATTTCTTACATGGGATCTCTTCTGTAATACTACCTATTTGGTACCCTTTGTCTGGTCATACATTCTTCAACATTCATTCATTATTTACTTTTTATTATTATTCACTGTAACTTTGTAAATGTTTTGTTACATATTCATTCATTTATTACTGGTTAATTATTATCGTTTATGGTTATTCTATGTTAACATCTTAGGACCCCTGAGAAAGGTGTTTTGCCGAAACGCAGCCCATTTTGGGTCCGTATTATACAAATGTGGACAGTGTTTTTAGTTTTTTTGAAGAAATAAAACGAAGATTTCAATCATCTTTTGTTTCCACTGCTCATGCCTCTCCCAAGGCCACACCTACTTTGGAGTTACATGCTATGAAATTTAGACATACATATTATAGAATAGGATGTAGGACAGATCCAAAACTCCTAATTACTGCCAATTAAGTGCTTGTTAACACCAATAATTGATTGCTAATGCCTAATTTAAAATAATAACTTTATTCTTGTATACCACCCACCCACAAAGATCCAGGCGGTTTACAAAAAAGAAGAACTGGACAATCAGTGAAATATATTGGACATAAAAAAAAAAAGTTAAGAACAATTATGTAATAAATTTATCAAACAAATATGTTTTTAAAATCCTTCTAAAAGCAGTATATGAAAACATTTGAAAGATCAAAGGAGTTAACCAAGAATTCAGTTTTCCAAATTAAAAAGCAAATGTCTTATTTAAAAATCTCTGGAATCGACAGAACTTAATAGCGGGATACATAAACATAAAATAATTATGGGTATTTTTTAATGATCTATAACAGGTAAATTGAGAGGCTAAGTAACCTAGAGCCAGACCGAAAAGAGCTTTAAAACAAAGACAATTAAACTTAAAAAGAATACGTGCTTCAAAAGGCAACCAATGTAGCTGATGATAAAAAGGACTGATATGATCATACTACTTCAGACCAAAAATTAAACACACTGCTGCATTTTGTATTAAACGAATATTACATTATATTACATTAGTGACTTCTATTCCGCCTTTACCTTGTGGTTCAAGGCGAATTACATAAGAATTGTTATGATCTTAATACATAAGCTTATATAGAAACATTTTCTAATTTGCTAAGGAGTAGATTGGTAATGTCGGTGGAGTTTGGAATTTTGTTGGTAAAGTTATATTGGTTTTATGTGTTTTTTGAAGAGTAAGGTTTTTGTTTCTTTTTTGAAAGTTTTATAGTCTGTGGTTGAGTATGTTTTAAATTTTTCTTGTAAGATGCCACATAGATAAGCCTGAAAACAACATTGGAAACTGTAGAAACATGGATGACTAACCACAAACTGAAGCTGAACACGGATAAAACCAAATTCCTACTGCTAGAAAAAGACAAAGAACCAACCTTAACTGAATTGGTGGCAAATGCAATCAAATACCCAATACAGCCCTCGCTCAAAATTCTGGGAGTAATGATAGACAGGTGCTGCACAATGCAGATACATACCAACAAAACTATCCAAAAAGCTTTCTTAACCATGCGCAATCTGCGGAAAATAAGAAAATTCTTTGACAAAGTACAATACAGGATCATAGTCCAATCACTTGTGCTAGGACTTATAGACTACTGCAACAACCTTTATCTACCATGTCCCACCAACATGATTAAACAACTACAGACAGTACAGAACACAGCTCTCAGACTCATCTATTCGCTAGGAAAATATGATCACATCACCAATGCCTATCTAGACTCTCACTGGCTACCGATACGAGCAAGAAACTAATTCAAACTATACTGTCTACTATTCAAAGTACTAAACAGAACTGCACCTATCTACCTAAACAACCGCCTACACCGAAACCTTTCACCCAGAATAAGGAGAACCCAGATCCCGTTCACCTACCCCCACTCAAAGGCACTAGATGCAAAAAACTATATGACAACCTATTTGCTACACAAGCGGCGAAACTTGATCCCACCATCTCCAAGCTGCTGATCACAACTACTGACTATAAAGCGTTCCGAAAAGATATCAAAACCATACTATTCAAAAAACACATCCCAACAACCTAATCTCCCCTCATTTCCTATCCCTACCGCACTTTCCTTGCAATTCCTCCCTTTCAGGCAACATCTAATCAAGTCTCTATGACGATACGTCAATACATACCCGGAAACATTGTAACCACTAAATATCTCAAAACGTCCGATACCTCTACTTATAAACTGAATCTAGCTTTCTGTAATGTAAAGTTATGCTATGTAAAATAATGTAATGTAAAGTTATATAAGTACTGTAAGGTAATGTAAAGTAATGCAAAGTAAATCTACGTAAAGCTATGTAAAGTAATGTATGAAAAGTTATGTAATGTAAGGTATGCAAAGTTTGTAAAGTAATGTAAAGTATTGTATTGTCATCGCCTGGAAATGACCAGCCATCTTCTAATGTAATCCGCTTAGAACCGCAAGGTACAAGCGGAATAGAAATCACTAATGTAATGTAAGATACAATAGTCAAGAATTGATAAAATTAGAGATTGTACAAGAATCCTAATAGAGGGGACAATATCAAAAATTTGTTTATTAATTAAAACTAGTTAATTAGTTTACACATAGCTCTGGGATCCATGCCCAAATTTGTGTGCTCAGCTTTGGGGGACCTATACAGAATTCGGTAGTTAGCTAACTCTTGGAATTATCCATATTTTAGAGTGCACAGTCCATCAACTCCATTGGCTACTACTTTACTGTAGTACTTACCGGTACTTCCATTCTAGACACACTAGTGCACCATCCTCCATGCCAGTAGTGACTATAGTTTGTCCATCTAGTGAAAAGGCCAATGACTTGATTCCTCCAGTGCGGTATGAATGGCACTGTATCTGAGTAAACCTTACCTGAAAAATAAAAACCCTGGAAAAATTAGGTTTTTACCTTGTTAATCTTCTTTTTTGTAAATCCACACTCTATTCCTGAACTCTCGGGTAGTCAATCCCATCTCACAAGATCTCTCGTAGGAAGCTTCATATGCATAGTTTTGCTCCTCCTCTCTTATCTCTGGACTGTCTTCCAATTTCCAGTGTGTGACAAAGCAGACAATCATTCTTGTAGAGCAGGCTTGTCAAACTCAAATCACATAAGGGGCCGAAATCTAAAACACAGGCTAAGTCATGGGCCAAATTTTTTCTTAAGATACTTAGCCTCTCCTTTACTAACGCACAGCATGGGCCCCAGCACCGGCAGCAACTACTCCGACTCTCACAGGACTTCTATGAGCATCGGATCAATCACCGCCGGTGGCAGTGCCAAAACCCACGCTAAGCGCCAGCAAAGGAGGGGGTTAGTCTTAGTAGAAGTATAGGGATACAACCTCTCCAACCGGCTATGTGTTACATACAAAATAAATAAAAAAGACTTTTCGTCTCTCTTTTAGGTCCTAGTTCATGCTTGCTGTCTAACACCAACTCTGACAGGATACACATTTCAAATCTGACATATTGTAATCAAAAAATAGAAAATACTATTATTTTTTCTACCTTTTGTTGTCTGGTTATTTTGCTTTTGGTCCCAGTTTCTCTTTCTGATTTTGTCTATCTTCTAATTCTCTTTCCAGTGTCTGCTGTCCATTTTTTTCCCTCTTCTCTCTTGCTCCAGTCCCTGTCTCCAACATATTGATTTTTTCCTTTCAACTTTTCTTTTTAAATTCTTTATTCATTTTTTAAAACTTCAATTGTGCACAAGAAATAATGCATTTACATATAATATTATCATTACAGCACAATAACAATAGAATAAGGACAAGACTTATTTCTCCCCACCCCTTTCCAATTAACCAACACTTCATAAAAATACCTATAAACAATCTATCTATACCTCTTAACCATTGCCCTCCCCGGATGTGTATATTTTCCTCATTTATCTAAATAAATCAATCCTTACAATATTTAGTTAATGGTTCCCAAATTTTTTATAATATCACTTCTGAATGACCATAAACTTCTCCATTTTAAAGACATAACATAGTTTCTGCTGCAACTGGACAACTTGGCAAACCACCTGGTGTCCCTCAGACTCAGACTGGGCTTTGATGAGACAATCATCCAGATATGGGTGGACTTGGATGGTGAGTCTACGTTGAAGGTCCGAGGTCCTGTAGCCAGCCTGAAAGGCAAGGCCGTGAACTGGAAGTGCTATTGCAAGAAGTGGAACCTCAAATATCTCCTGTTCTTCGGAAATATGGGAATATGAAGACAGACCTCTGTCAAATCCAGAGAGGCTAGAAATTCCCCTGGTACAACAAAAGCAATCACTGACCTGACTGTTTTCATTTGGAACCGCAAGATTTTGAGAGCTGCATTGACTGCTTTGAGATCCAGGATTGGTCTCCCAGTTCTCAGAGCCTCTTTTTCAAATGATGAAGTATATTGAGTATCTGACTGAGCCCAAATCGGACTCTGGAACGGGCTCTATGGCTGCTATATCCAGTAATCTCTAGACTGTTGCTCTGACCTTTGCCTCTTTTCCACTGGGGAGTCTAGAAAAAGGTCTGGAAAGGGAAGATAAAACTCAAGTTTGTACCCCTTTCATAGAATGTCCAGCACCCAGCAATCTGTGGTGATCTCCATCTACTTCTCTAAGTATGCCAAAATCCTCCCTCCAATGTGTGGAGGCTCAGCCATCGGTCTGATGTCATAATTGTTTCTTTGGGTTGGAGGTAGAGAGGGCACCCAATGATTGTGGGCATAGCCCTAAAAAAGTCATACAGGACATCAGTCACATAGTCCATTCCAGTGATCAAAAATGGAAGAATTTTATGCATGATAGTGTCAGGATTGTGGCACAGCTTGGAGTGACAGGCTTTGCTGACAAAAGATGTTGCCGCAGCCACTTTCAAACCAGAGGCTGCAGAGTCAAAAAGCCTTTTGAGCACAAAATCTATTCTGCGGTCTTGGGCATCCTTCATCACCACACCACTTTCACTGCATCACCACACCACTTTCACTGGGGAGAGAGGAGTGCTTAGCAACTTGTGCCACCAGAGAATTCACCTTTCAGGAAACAAAAAGCTGATTAAAAGTATCCGCTATGAGATAGAGCTTAGTCATAAGCTTGGCCACTCACAAGGGGCCTTCCAGCACCTCCCAGTGAGCCATAAGCATCTTTGTGATGTCTGGATAGTCTGGAAAACAGGAAGACTGTGGTTTTGTGCTACTCATAAGGGAGCACTGCGCTACCGAGATCTGAGGAGTCTCTAATTTTAACTCCTGGAGGGATTCCAAGATCATCCCTATCAGTGCTGATGGTTTGAACAGCCTCCGCACAGTGGGATCCTCCCTAAGATCCAGACTAGCATCCCACAGATCTGGGTCCTGCAGCTCTGTAGAAGTTCTTGCCAGTGAAAGTAAAGGCATAAAAACAGAATCCTGATCTGTCGAGTCATTCGCAGGCAGACTATCCCCTGCACATGGCACTGTGATCTTGGGAAGAGAGACTCCTAGCGCTAGCAGGGCCATAAGACTAGACAGCTTCATGGGACCCTTGTTAATCAAATAAGCCTGAAACATAATATTAATAAATTCACCGGGAAATTTCATGCCCCTAAGGGGCAGAGGACCCCATGGTCCTTATTTTGAGTTTTTGTGGTATTTTGGCACCAAATCATGGCTGCGCTCCACCAGGGACACACTTGCGCTGTCCCCAGGCTCTAATTTAGACTTTTTGGATGGTTCTCGGATGGACTGGGCACCAGAACCTCCTGAAATGGAAGCTGTAAAATCTTACAGAGATCCTCTACCTCAACAAGCCTTGAAACCTGAACTGCCTGTTTCTTCTGACTGCCTCTCCGGCCCAAAGTCCTGGCTGGAGACTTCGACCCCCCCCTCCAGAGCCTACATGCGTAAAATGGGGGGAGGATCGCAGTCAGCCCCAATCCTGGAACCGCCTTAGATCCACGCAGCCTGTGCTCAAACCCACTAGTGGACTAACCTGGGGTGAGCTAAGCTCCCAAGGGAATAGTCCCCAAGCTCCTGAATGCAGCCAACCCCCTGGAAGCAGGCTTTCCACCTCAGAGTCTGCGGTCTTCCAGAGCTTTCCCCTAAAGGGATCCTCTGCAGCATGAAAACTAAATCACGAAAAGTAGAGGAAAAAATACTAAAGTTAAAGAAAAATAAACACGAGCAGAAAAGACTAGCTCCTACTGTCTCGCTTGTAGGAAGATAACTGGAAGCTGAAGGGCAGTCCAGAAGTAAGAGAGGAGGAGCAAAATTATGCAAATAAAGCTTCTTACAAGTGATCTCCCGAGATGGGATTGACTACCCGAGAGTTCAGGAATATAGTGGAGCTATACAAGAAATCAAAGTTATAAATACTGGACCATATTTCATTGTTTACACAGCATTTTGCTTTTCAGATAAAAAAGGAAATCAATAACTTTTGATAGGTGTAATTGGTTGTGGTTGTGCACATTACCAAACTTTCACTGAAATTGAAAATTGAAAGTGCTATTAAAACTAGTATCACATTCATTATAAGTTTACTTCTTACCAAAGAAGAAGTGCTTTACGTTTCAATAATGTTTTGTTTATTGAAAGCTTCTATACTGCTACTAATGATTGGGAAGTCATTCAGAGTGGTTTACAATACAAACTTAATGTACAACAAACAAAAGAAACCACCCTGAGTTAAAAAGGAAATTGCATTTAAATGTACTTGGAAATTAAGAAGATGGGCACCAGGTTCTTATTTTTTCTGTTCTTTGCCTCTTCCTCTTAATTCTCCTTCTGCCTACCTGCTGGTTGCAGCAGTGCTTGAGAGAACAGGAATAACATGAACAGCAGAGCGGGGGTCATTTTCTTAGGGCAATATTCAAAATATGAAAAAACAGTCTTACGATTCTTCTCTCTATCGCAATTGAGCAAGTTTTTTTTTATACAGAGCCAAGAACATCCTGAGACAAAATCACATGTTTTACACACCCTCTACTGCCACTGCCCTGATCACTCTGATGCGGCCATCACAGAAGGTGGGAAGTAATTTTTGGCCCATGCCTCCCTTGTGCCCTATGCGACTACACCCCCTGCACAACTCTTAGGATGGCCCTGCACAGGGCCATGTTAATAGAGCTTCCTTGAATCAGGGGATTGGGTCCCCTAAATGTTTCAGTTGAGTAACAAAGGGAGTTCCCCCTTTGAGTTCCACTTGAAGGAGGTGGGAGATAACCACTTCTTCCCTTCTACAAGGTAACAATAATAATAGAAAAAAAAAAGAAACAAAATGATAGCTAAGTATATGTATTAAAAAAGAGGCTTTCTTGGGGTTTAAAAAGTAAAACTAAACCTAAACAACAACAGAAAATAGACCCCAGATAGAAGTTTTGGAAGGCTTGTAGAAAAAAACTCATGATAGAAAAGAGAAATGTGGGTTTACTTTCATTTTTAGAATTGGAAAATTTAAGTTCTAAACTAGGATACTCAAAGAAATTTGGGGGGGGGGGGCTGGAGAAGTACCTTTGAGAAAAGTAGAATTTCCTCTGGCTGTCATTGGCGAACCTCCAAGAAATGGAAGCCACAGAAGGAGTGGGCTGAAAGAAGGACCTCATAGTATCAGTTCTCTTCCTAATGAGGTCATCAACTTCCTCCACTGTGTCCCCAAAAAGGTTATCACCTTGATTTTCAATATTAGACCCTCCTAATATATCTCCACTTTTTTCCTTATTTATCTCTAATTTGAAGGCAAATCAAGGGAGCTCTCTAAGAATTCTTTTGGTTTAGCTAGAGACACCCAAGAGCAGTTCAAATCAGACCCAGCAAAATACTTCTCATGAGAAGGCTGTGTCTGTGTCTGCTTTGGTCTACTTGACTTACATCCAAACTCCAAGCGAGAGCACCAAGGGACAAACCCTTTCCTGGACACCACAGGTGCTTCTTCCCCTGTCAATCTGAGTAAAGATATGCTCCATCATCTTCTACAAGAAAGCCTGAAGCTGATCTTTGCAGGCAAGCACCAGTAAAGTTAGGGTCAGCGTCATCGCAGTGATAGTCTGTGAAAGATAACGGAGCTGAACTGGCAGGGTGATTGGCACATTGGTCCAACTCAATGGAGGGGGAGCAGTTTATGTTTGTTTTATTAGAACTTGTTATATTGTTTCAGCATATGAAGGATCTAAGCGGTTTACAATACAAATATTTTATGACAGGAACTCCATTAAAAATAGGAAAATAAAGAGATAGAATACATATAGCATAATGTTATAAGAGTTAAAAAAAAAAAAAGGATTCTATACTGACCCAGTTCTCTCAGTGCCAGTACTTCTCAGGCACCAGCGGTGCTGATGCCCTGGAGCTTCTGTCAACATGCTCCAAAGAGGATCAGTGTTGGTGCTTCTTTGCCTTTACTCAATGCTCCGCCCTCCTCCCAGCCGGCTTGTTGGATGTAATTTGTAATTATTTCTCACCATTTCCAAAGGGTTCCTGATGAAGGGATGCTGAGTTACTGAAACCGGGCTTGGTTGAAACCGGCTAGAGGGGATCTTCAACTGTGGTGACTTTTTGGATTCCCTTTCCATCGTGCCTGTTGTTACTTTTAAAGAGGAAGCAGCCTTTGTCCTTCAAGCTAAGTTCAAACTCAACTTTATTTTGGGAGCTGGCTGGGGTGATTCCACTCGTGTAGCAATTAAATGATTTATCACTTATTTTTCACTTTTATTTTCACTATATTATTTATGCACACGTGAGGTATCCGATGATGGTGTGCTGGTAGGGGTTTGCTGCCCCAACCTAGTTGTTTTCTGCACTGGAGGTCTTTCCTCCGCTCGCAGACCCCCCACAATGAGGATACCCCGTTTCACAAAAAATCTTTACTGCCTCTTGTATAGCATCTTTTAAGTTCTTTTGGCAATTTTTCTTTGGAGATTTTTGTGTACTTTACTCAATGCATGACAGATAAAGACCCGAATGGTCCTTCCAATTTGCCCAACCTGATTCAATTTAAAATTTTTCTTCTTAGCTATTTCTGGGCAAGAATTCAAAGCTCTACCCAGTACTGTGCTTGGGTTTCCACTGTCGAAGGCTCTGTCAAATCTTACTCCAGCCTATCTACACCCTCCCAGCCATTGAAACCCTCCTTAGCCCATCCTCAACCAAAAGGCACAGCACAGAATCTACTTCATTTTCTTGTGTTACTTTGCCAGATAATCTCGGTCCTTCTCCAGGATTTTCTTCTGTGAACACAGAACAGAAGTATTTGTTTAGCACATTTGCTTTTTCCTCATCGCTCTCTACATATCGTTTCCCAGCATCTTTTAGTTTAGCAATTCCATTTTTCATCTTCCTCCTTTCACTAATATATCTGAAAAAATTTTTGTCTCCCTTTTTTACATTTTTAGCCATTTGTTTTTCCACCTGCACTTTCACCAGATATATCTCTCTCTTGGCTTTTTCATTTTAACCCAGTAGTCCTTTCTGCACTCCTCTTCTTGAGTTTTTTAAATATTTTCTTTAATATTTTCTTGGTCAAGTTTCTCACATTATGTCAATCAATAGGCTTCACACCATTCACATACGCTGATGACATTCAGCTACTCCATCCTCTAGATACAAATGACCCAACTGAAATCATAAGCATCAACCGTAAAATGGAAAAAATAAGTCAATGGTTTCAGGAAAACATGTTAGCCCTAAACATCACAAAATCCTCAACAATATTATTCCCATGCAAGGAAGGAATTAAATTACAATCCTCCATCTGCCTTCAAGCTACACCATTTCATATAACATCATCCTTGAAGTTCTTGGATGTCATCCTGGATAGCAAGCTTAGATTTCACCAACAGATAAGTTCCATTGTCCAAAAATGCTTCCTCAGATTACGACTGATATTCTCACTTTCCAAAGTACTCGACTCTTCTTCTTTGAATACTCTGATACACTTCCTTGTTATTTCTTGTCTGGATTATTGTAACACAACCAAAAAGAGATCAGATGCTTGCAACTTACACAAACCACAATAAAACTCATTAAAAATGCTAACAAATTCGACCATGTTACACCTCTCATAAAAGCATACTGACTCCCAATACCTCACAGAATAACTTACAAAATTTTGCTCTTAACATTCAAAACACGCAACACCAACTAGCCAGAATTCCTGAACAGTGTCTTAATTCCTTACATCCCTTCTAGAACACTCAGATCACACTCCCAAAACCTCCTAAACAAACCCTCAATCCGCATCCTTAGCACAACACGAACCTTATGTCTGTTCGTAATAGTGTCTGTCACCCTAATTCATTGTTTTAAACTTGTAGACCGCTTAGAAGCCCAATAAGCGGTATATCACATTTTAATTAAACTTGTAAACTTTGGGCTCCTTTTACAAAGGTGCGCTGATGTTTTTAGCGCACGCACCGGATTAGCATGCGCTATAGCACGCGCTACCCGAAAAACTACCGCCTGCTCAAGAGGAAGTGGTAGTGGCTAGTGCATAAACCACTAGCGCACCTTTGAGATGGACACTTACCATATCAGAGGAATAAAAAAAACACAGAATTCCATCCCGGGCTACTGTTGCCAGCCATTTGCGGTGGGGTGAAATGTGCAAGAATCCTGGTGCAAGCTGATTTCCTCGCACTTTACTCTCAGAAAACAGTTCTTCTCCAACACCTTCCTACACACAAATTGAGAAATAAAAAGTTTCAGTGCTGATGGTGAAAGATTCATTGCTTCACGATGTATAAATGCTGTCATTTTAAATCTCTATTTAGTTCATTTAGGCATGGTTTGTTATGGGTTTTTTTCTACACAGAGAGGTGGATATTTAAAAGTTTGTTTGGCTAGCCTTTTTGATTTAGCTGGAAACTCATCAGAATTCAATACACATTTTCTATTTGCCAGATAAAATTTGTCTAGACACAGGAGCTAGCTCTGTGGGTTCTAAGCACCACTATTACTGAGCAAACTCCTTCACTGTGTCCATAGAGAAAAAATTTGTATTATATTTAGCACACCTGAGTAGATGTAACAGAATATCAGCTGCACCTGGAAGACTTTCAGTGGCTGCTGAATGTCCAGATATTCAACACTGATAACTGAGTAGAGCCCAGTCCTGAATATCAGGGTACAGAAAAACTGCAATGACCAGTGTTTTAAAAAAACAATGCCTACCATGGGTTAAACATTACCCCATATATTTTTTAACCTTGTATAATTACATAGCACTACACAGTATTATGTTACCCCTTCTAATGTACATTTTAAAACAGCCCCCTCTTAGCTAGTGGTACTACAATGCAGGCTTGACTTGCATTAAGGAGATCAGAGAATTAATTACCTGTGTGAGTATATACTTGGAAATAAAAGGTATAGAGCTGCAATAGCCATACACTATGTGGCTTTCAGTTCCCAGAACTGCACAGGAAAGTGAGCTTTCCAGGTCATAACAGTGTTTCAGAATGGTATTTTCCTTTAGCAGCCCTTTTCCATCTGTGTATTTAGTAGGGTCTGGTATATTGGGAGGAGACAATCAAAAAAACAGATTCTGTGAGAGTTATGCAAAAGCTTAAAATATCAGAAAATGATTTAATGCAAAACAGGATAGTGAAAACTATAAGTGGTCATCTCTGGGAATAAGTGACTAAAATTAACAGGTACTGTACAAAACATGAGATTTAATGAATTCTATTAGAGCAAACAATTTGTAATACAATAATCCAAAACCCATACTTTTATGTGAAAAAATAAAATAGTTACTAAAGTTCAAACCGTAACTTTTCCAAACTGCTTATGGACCCATGACATGAAAAATCACATATGATCACATATGAACTGCATATTTTTATGTTAATCATTTTACATCGGGAAAGGCAGGAAGATTAAAGCAGGGTATCGTGAAAGCATCATTGCATGTTCACTGGTCATGAAAACATTAAGGAGAAAAGGACAAAATCTGCACAGTACATTAGTGCATTATGAAGGTGATTTTCAAACTGCACACACCGGGGGTAAGGGACACATGCACTTTTAAATGCTGTGCTCTCTTCTGTAAAAGGACAACAATCTTCAATGGTTTATACTTTGCAGGTGAAGGCATAGTCTGGGCAGAGTGCACAGCTACATGTGTAAATTATAAAAGTCCTCGTATATTCTTTAACAATCTAGGGCAGTGTTTTTCAACCTTTTTACACCTAGGGTCCGGCAGAAATAAAAGAATTATTCTGTGGACCGGCATCGGTCCGTGGAACGGCGGTTGAAGAACACGGGGCTAAGTCGTGGGCCAGACCCCGCCCATCCCTACCCAATCTCCACTCCAGACCCCGCCCCCATAATAGTACTAATTGCAACTTGCACGTCCCGTGTCTCATCTGGAAGCCTTCCCTCTGACGTTGCAACGTTACAGAGAAGGCTTCCGGTTCAGGCGCAGGACGCCCATAAGAGCCGCTGCCCGTGGCTTTGTGCATTGAATCAGTTAGGAAGAGGGAGCTGGCTCGAAGATAACGCCGCATCGATCGCACCGTGGACCAGCGGTTGAATAGCACTGTTTTGGGCCTGATGCACGTGCTGGCCTTGTGGACCGGCAGGAAATTTCTGTGGACAGGCACTGGTCCATGAACCAGTGGTTGAAGAACACTGATCTAGGGAGCAGGGTTATCCATGTGAGCTACTGTTAAGATGGGTCATTTGAGCATATGCTCCAATCTTATGCAATGAGACCTAATTACTAAACTGGGGCTAACCGTAAAACAACACATCTTAACAGCAGCCCACACCGATAACATTTCCTCCTAGGTGTGAACATCTGCATCAGCTTTATTGCTGGTGTAAACGCTCACATCTAAATTACAGACATGTATTTGATTGGTTACACTGGTATTTTATAAAGAAAAGTAGGCACCAAATAGGTACATTCGTGTTGCCTAAAAATGGGAGCCCCTATATAGTATTACCCTTGTTGTTACAAAGTTTGTAAGTATTTTTTACCTATTGTTACACAAGTTTTTAAAATGAAATGAATACACATGCTTTCATTTTGAAAACTGCTTAGGGGAAAGTTAGACCATGATATTTGTATCTACTTTATCTCTGGATACTTTTTCTGACTAAAGAACATCCGTATGGTTTTGAAAATACTAATTAGGTATGCTTTAGCAGCAATATCTGCCCTAGCACTGTCATAATCCCATCTCCTGACACACGTCAACTGAATGTAGAATGTTTTGTTCCATGCGGTGTAATCTTATACAACAAACTGAGAAAACTGCCATCTAATTCACTATTATGCTAAATAATCTACCTCTGAGATTGTTAGTGAGTAAACCTAGGCTGAACACATGGCTTGGAAAGCCCATACTTGAGGCCACTACATACACGGACTTTAGAAAATCCCTGAAAACTCGATTATTTAACAAATTCTAAATTCCTATACCCAACTCTTCCTCGCCATGACCCTTCCACCTTGCCCCCTAATTCCAAGGCCCGAAACTAATTATACTTTCCACCTTGAATTTCATGTACTGACATAATGTATCTTTATTGTAACCCACCTGCACCCCATGTACTGACAAAACGTATCTTTATTGTAACCCATGTACTGACTAAATGTATCTTTATGGTAACCCTTACACTGACAAAATGCACCTTGATAATAAACCACTTGTATTGTAACCCACTTGCATCCCATGTACTGACAAAATATATCTTTACTGTAACCCATTTGTATCCCTTGTACTGACAAAATGAATTTTTAATGTAAACCACTTGCATCCCATGTACTGACTAAATGTATCTTTATTGTAAACTGCTTCGAACATCATGGTATAGCGGTATATAAGAAATAAATTATTATTATTATTATTTCGATAATTTTACCACTGAAATTTTAAACCAGATATCTTCTATTATGACTCAGATAGAACAGTGGACAATTAATTTCAAACTGAAACTCAATATGGAAAAGACCAAACTTTTCTTGGCTAGTCCCAACGACAAAATAACAAACTCATTGTGTCATCTTAATGGTCATGACTACCCGATTATTAAATCTATCAAAATTCTGGGAGTCACACTAGACCGACATGTAACACTAGCAGAACACACAAACTTAGTGGTACAAAAATGCTTTTTTACATTGTGGAAATTAAGAACCATAAAAAAATATTTTGATCCTTTATCGTTCAGACTATTGGTGCAGGCATTAGTTTTATCTATTTTAGACTATTGTAACATCATCTATTTAGGAGCACCCAAAAAAATTCTAAGGAAATTAAGGATAATTCAGAATACAGCTGTTCGATTGATTTTTGGTTTAAAAAAGAACGACCATAATAGTCCATATTATCGTTTACTTCATTGGCTGCCTTTGGAGGCAAGAGTATTACTCAAATTTTCCTGTATCTGCTTTAAGCTGATATCAGGATTGTCTCCAGCTTACCTTTTTCCTCATTTTCTGTTGCATAGACCATCAAGAGAAACTAGAAACTTCTACTTATTTGTTTATCCAAAAATTAATGGGTGTAGATATAAGACCTTCTTAGATAGGACTCTAGCATTTCAAGCTGGTAGGCAACAATCTTGATTAGGTAAATGTTTTCAGCAAGCTATGTTATCCTATTGCAGTTTTCAGAAATTAATTAAGACCACTTTGTTCGATAAGTTTATTACTTAGTGAGTTTTATTACTAAAATTCTATTTTACACATATTTGTATTTTTTACTGTATTATTGTATTTTACTGATTGTCCAGCTCTTTTTAGTGTAAACTGCCTAGAACTTTTGGTTATCTTTTATAATAAAACCCTAAGCGGCGCATGCGCACTCCTACCTGCTTGTTCCGTATGTCTGTGGCAGGCAGGAGAGCGCATGCAGCCGACTAAGGAGACGCACCTGTTCAATTTATTAAGAGCGATACCGTTTCTCCTGCACATACCGGCAGAAACCTCCCTCCAGCGTTGTTAGCCGCAGCACGCTAAACAGGCTGCTTCGCGGCTTTCTCCTGCCACTGAGTCCCTCTGCCATGTCAGTGATGCGGCAGAGGGACTCAACGGCAGGAGAAAGCTGCGAAGCAGCCTGTTTAGCATGCTGCGGCTAACAACGCTGGAGGGGGGTTTGTTATTTAGGTCATCTCGCTGGGAGGGTCGCATTGGAAGGAGAGATAGCAGAGTCAGCGGGGGTTGGGCTGGGAGGGGAGAGAAGCGGTCTGCCTCGGGTGCTTCAAGGCCTGGCTTCTTCGGGCAGCAGCAGCGTTTACAATTCGCTGCTGTTGCCGGCTTAAGGCCTTCCTCTCCTGTTTTCATGTTCCTGTTTTCATGAAGACAAGACCTGCCAGAGAGGAAGACCTGAAGCCAGCAACAGCAATGAATTGTGAATGCTGCTGCTGCTGCCTGATGAAGTTCAAGGAGGAAAGGGAGCAGAGGGGAAGAGAATGGCTTGGAGGGAAGAAGAGATGGCAGGGCATGGAAGGAGGAAGGTATGCCAGACCAAGGGAAAAGGAAGGGGGAAAGGAAGGAGGAGATGCCATATGGAACAGAGAGAGAGAGAGGGCAGACACTGGATGAAAAGAGAAGAGAGGGCAGTGAATGGAAGGGGCAAGACAGAGGGTGAACAGTAGATGGAAGGGGTAGAGAGAGGGAGACAGACACTGAATGGAAGTGTGGAGGACAGGGGGAACAGCCCTTGGAAGGAAGTGGGGAGGAGAAAGAAAAAAGGCCACATGCAGGATTGAGGGAAGATGATAGAGTTAGAAATAAAGATAGACAGACAGGGAGCCAGGGAGAGACACAGACAGAAAGAATGACAGCGTCCAAGGACAGAGAGACAAATAAAAAAAAAAACCAGACAGACATCTACTCTAGCACCCGTTAATGTAAAGGGCTAAAACACTAGTGGTGGTATAAAAGAATAAAGTTGTTATTATTATTTTAACATACTTAAGAATAACAGTCAGTCAATCCATCAAGTGACATCATTTTCACTTTTTCGTAAATGTTTAAAAGCATAAACCTGTTTCTTACTTAAAAAAACCAAAAAAATAAACCCTTCTCTTTCCTCTGTTAAATCTTTTTTTTAAATAAATCTTTATTCGTTTTCAAAAATTACAACAAATGTATAACAATCCATCAGAAATATATTAATTAATCACTTGACAATCTTATTTGTAATTTTCCAAATACATAAATATAAACGAATCCCACCCCTCCCTCCCATATACTAATAATTAACAATTATCAATTATTATCATTCATACTCCCACCCTCCCTCTATCTTTTCCAATACTGAGGTGTTTAAGATGTCTGATCATTAGAATAAATAATCAATGGCCCCAAAATCTTTTTAAACTTATTATAATTACCTTGTTGTATAGCAAGCACCCTTTCCATTTTACAAATATGGCATACTGAATTCCACCAAAAAGTATAATTTAGTTTAGTATAATCTTTCCAATTTCCTGTAATCTGCTGCGTCATGACGTGAGTAGCAGCGAGGAGATTGCTTCAATCAACGTCAGACTTTGCGGAAATAATGGCGTACAACAAGGAAGGAAAAGATTTTGAATAAACTTTGGAAATTTAAAGTTGAACAGTTTTGCAGAGTCATTTTAGCTACCATTGATGGCACAGATGAGCGTATGGATGTTATTCTAGTCGGTGATGGGGAAGTTCGGAAGAAGAAGTGACAGCACATAAATATGCCGCAGACAGGGAAAAAGCAGGTTGCCTCTGTTAAATCTTATTTCCTCTTCTTCATAGGAATAAGGGTAAAACTTATAGTCCCACCCACTCCAGGGATCACTGCTCATATATAGAGAACCAAATAATCAGGAATACTCAAATCAAGTCACTTCATAACCAATCAAGATGACCTTTATTCTATACAATCACTGTGGTGCTTTAATTCCAAGACACACTATTTGGAGACTTAAGGCTTGCCCCATCTGTCTTCAACTTGCTAGTACTAAGGAGGAGCTCTTCAAACTTAACCAGGAATTGAATATAATTAAAGCAGCTTCCATCACTCCACAAAATCATACCAACTTACCACCTCTACCTCAAAGAATAAAACAGCCCAGGAATAAATGGGTCACAGTAGACTCAGGAAGACTGCGACATGTAACACAGAAACATCCACCTTCACTAATATTACCTCTACAGAATTCCTTCGCTCCACTAGTGCACTGTGATACTCAAGAAAACAGAAGGGAGGAGGGACTGGAACCAATGAAGGTAACTCAAGAGAACAAGCGCACCCTAAGCACAAATAAAAAAGCCAAAAATAGAAAACTATTACTGTTGGGGGATTCCATTATCAGAGGCATTAACCTTGGAACACAAAGCGAGGAGACCAAAATAGTGAAATGTCTTCCAGGATCCTCAGCTACCAGGAGTTCCAGGCAAATACGGACTATAATTAAGGAAGAAACTAAGGATTTTAACACTGATGTTGTTATCCATCTGGGAACAAATGATCTGGCCAACAGCTCCACACTTGCAGCACAGAAAGCTTTTCGGGAGCTTGGTGAGGACTTGAAACTTTTTGTAAAGACTAGCTTTTTCTGAAATACTGCCTACATATGGAAAGGGAGAGCAATGAGTAAACAACACAGAGGACTTTAATAGGTGGCTCAAAGCCTGGTGTCATCAAGAAGGCTTCAGGTACATAGGAGGATGGGGAAATACATGGAAAGACAAGAAGCTATATTGCACAGATGGGCTACATATTACTACAGCAGGAAAAAGAAACCTTGCGGAGAAATTTAGACAATATTTTTCTAGGCATTTAAACTAGAAGGTGGGGGTGGAGTATGTACGAAGGACAATTATAGAGACCACCCCCGGCAAAAGAAAAGATGTGATAGTAGTAAAGATTGCAACGTAAACAATATCAGCAACTCATTTCATAGTATTGCAACGGAAAGTGAAACGAAACAAAAATCTATACAAAAAAGGAGATTACCGCGGAAAAATAGCTGGAAAGCGATGACCACAAATGCTCGCAGTCTAAGCAACAAAGTTCATGATCTGCAAGCCCTGATATTAGAGGCAGATCTAGATATTGTCGCTATCACAGAGACATGGTTCAGTGAATCACATGGATGGGATGCAAACATACCGGGATATAATCTTTTTAGGAAGGACAGAGATGGTCAAAAAGGTGGAGGAGTAGCGCTCTATGTAAAGATCAATATCCAAGTGACCGAAATGCAAGGGACCTGGGGAGAGGAAGAAGCGATATGGATCGCTCTGAAAAGAGAAGATGGAACTTCTATCTACGTGGGTGTAGTCTACAGGCCTCCGACTCAATTGCAGCAAATTGATAAGAATCTGATTGTGGATATCCAAAAGTTTTGAAGGAAAGAGGAGGTGCTGCTGTTGGGAGATTTCAACCTGCCGGATGCGGACTGGAATGTTCCGCCTGCAGAACCGGAAAGAAGTAGGGAGATTGTGGATGCCTTTCAAGAGGCTCTGCTCAGACAAATGGTGACAGAACCCACGAGGGAAAAAGCGATATTGGATCTGTTCCTCACAAATGGAGAAAGTATCTCTAATGTTCGAGTGGGTGTTCACCTGGGAAGCAGCGATCATCAAACGGTTTGGTTTGATATAACGGCTAAAGTGGAGAGCGGCCACACAATACTCAAAGTCCTAGATTTTAAACGTACGGACTTTAATGAAATGGGAGAGTACCTGAAGAAAGAGCTGTTAGGATAGGAGGACATAAGAGAAGTGGAAAGACAGTGGTCTAAGCTGAAAGGAGCGATAAAAATGGCTACGGACCTTTATGTGAAGAAAATAAATCAAAACAAGAGAAAAAGGAAGCCAATATGGTTCTCCAAACAAGTGGCGGAGAAAATAAAGACGAAAGAGTTGGCGTTCATGAAATATAAAAAAAACCCCAAGAAGAGGAGTGCAGAAAGGACTACAGGGTGAAACTGAAAGAAGCCAAGCACAGGCGGAAGAACAGATGGCTAAAAATTTAAAAAAGGGAGACAAAAATTTTTTCAGATATATTAGTGAAAGGAGGAAGATGAAAAATGGAATTGCTAAACTAAAAGATGCTGGGAACTGTTATGTGGAGAGTGATGAGGAAAAAGCAAATGTGCTAAACAAATACTTCTGTTCTATGTTCACAGAAGAAAATCCTGGAGAAGGACCGAGATTGTCTGGCAAAGTTACATAAGAAAATGGAGGGTTGAAGTTAGGACCCAAAGTGGTGAACTGGGTTAGAAACTGGTTGTCGGACAGACACCAGAGGGTGGTAGTTAATGGAAGTCTTTCGGAGGAAGGAAAGGTGAGTAGTAGAGTCCCTCAGGGTTCGGTGCTGGGGCCGTTCAATAAGTTTGTGAGTGACATTGCTGAAGGGTTAGAAGGAAAAGTGTGCCTTTTTCCAGATGATACCAAGATGTGTAACAGAGTAGACACCGAAGAAGGAATAGAAAATATGAAAAAGGATCTGCAAAAGTTAGAGGAATGGTCTAATGCCTGGTAACTAAAATTCAATGCAAAGAAATGCAGAGTAATGCATTTGGAGATTAATAACTGGAAGGAACCATATATGCTGGGAGGTGAGAAGCTGATACGGGGAGAGGGATCTTGGGGTGATAGTGTCCAAAGATCTAAAGGTGAAAAAACAGTGTGAGAAGGCGATGGCTGCTGCCAGAAGGATGCTGGGCTGTATAAAGAGAGGCGTAGCCAGTAGAAGGAAGAAGGTGTTGATGCCCCTGTACAGGTCATTGGTGAGGCCCCACTTGGAGTATTGTGTTCAGTTTTGGAGACCGTATCTGGCGAAGGATGTAAGAAGACTTGAAGCGGTCCAGAGGAGGGCGACGAAAATGATAGGAGGCTTGCGCCAGAAGACGTATGAGAAGAGACTGGAAGCCCTGAATATGTATACCCAAGAGGAAAGGAAGGACAGGGGAGATATAATTCAGACGTTCAAATACTTGAAGGGTATTGATGTAGAACAAAATCTTTTCCAGAGAAAGAAAAATGGTAAAACCAGAGGACATAATTTGAGGTTGAGGTGTGGTAGATTCAAGAGCAATGTTAGGAAATTCTACTTTATGGAGAGGGTGCTGGATGCCTGGAATATGCTTCCAAGAGAGGTGATGGAGAGGAAAACAGTGACTGAGTTCAAAGAAGCGTGGGATGAACAAAGAGGATGTAGAATCAGAAAATAATAATAAATATTGAACTAAGGCCAGTACTGGGAAGATTTACACAGTCTGTATATGGCCGTTTGGGGGAGGATGGGCTGGAGAGGGCTTCAATGGCTGGGAGGGTGTAGATGGGCTGGAGTAGATTTTGACGGAGATTTCGGCAGTTGGAACCCAAGCACAGTACCGGGGAGAGCTTTGGATTCTTGCCCAGAAATAGCTAAGAATAAAAAATTTAAAAAATTTAAATTGAATCAGGTTGGGCAGACTGGATGGACCATTTGGGTCTTTATCTGCCGTCATCTACTATGTTACATAATATGGGATCTGGGTTATTCTTCCCAATGTGCATCACTTTGCATTTGTCCACATTAAATTTTATCTGCCATTTGGATGCCCAGTCTTCCAGTTTCCTAAGGTCTGCCTGCGATTTTCCCAGTCTGCATGCATTGTAAAAACTTTGAACAGTTTAGTGTCATCTGCAAATTTAATCACCTCACTCATCATTCCAATTTCCAGATCATTTATAAATATGTTAAATAGCATGGGTCCCAGTACAAATCCCTGCGGCACTCCACTGTTCACTCTTCTCCATTGAGAAAAATGGCCATTTAACTCTACCCTCTGTTTTCTGTCTAAAAACCAATTCCTAATCTACAACAAAGCATAAGCTATGATTGCAGGTACTGTGTTTCTCTAAGGGAGGAAACGGTAGAAACATAAAGCTGACACTAGCAAATAAGTGATGCAAGTCAGTAGTGGAGGAGCGGAAGATATTCTTAGGGTTGAAAACAACAGGATTACAGAATTACATTCCAAGGCTGCATCAAATAACTGAATCATCTAAGGTGACACTGTTAGTTCACCCTTTCTACCTTGTATCCAAAAGAAAGTGTAACGTTTGTTCTGGGTTTAAGAACAAACGTTACACTTTCTTTTGGATACAAGGTAGAAAGGGTGAACTAACAGTGTCACCTTAGATGATTCAGTGATATTTCCTTGTAAAAATAACAGATTTGTATACTAGCCAGATATACCAAATGCATCAAATAACTGCCATATGAAGTTGTCGAGGTCAGTTGCCAAGTGCTTTGTTTATAATCGTGAAGAAGCATAATATGTGCAGAATGTCACAATCCACTCTGGACACCTGAAGCATACAGGTTTTTTATCTGCCAACATTTACTAAGTTACTGTAATAACCACTACTGAGTAACACTGAGAAGGATGATTTAAAAGAAGCATTTCTACATGTAAAGCACTGCTTTAAGCACAAATTTTATAACGCTGCCTACCCAGTAATTTGATCCAGACTGTTTGGAGGTGTTCTCAGTTGCAGGGGAAAGGAGAGGTTAGCATTTGCATGGCTACTTTAAAAAATATCCTTTTATATGGTCAAAATAGCCTGGAAAATTTGTATGCACCAAAGAGCAGCGCTAAGGGTCATAGTTATTCATGTGGTTTACCATTAAGATGTGCTTTTTAGCACAGATCTATGAGTATTTTATGCAGTGAGACCTGGATATTAATAACTGGCATTAACAGTAAAATATAGCAATCCTCTTATGAATTTGTCTGTTTGAGACTTTACAATAAAATCCAATGGCTCTCACAGGTGTTTTAATCCACTTCTTATTTATTTCAACGCTCAAAATAAAAAATTAACAGTAAAATAACACCTCTTAACAGCAGCTCACCTTGATAACTTCCCCCATTAATATAAGCACATAAATTCCCAGGATATTTTACAAAGTCGAAGTATTTGCATACTTTGTCAATCTGGACATTTGCTGAAGTGCACACAGAGAAAGCTATATGCAGACAGTTATAAAATTTGCCCCTCACTGGAGTCTAGCACCTGAATTAAGACTTGAGCATTTATGGGTTCATTTACTAAGCTGCACCTAATGTGTTTTAACAGCCAAAGTTAAGCCACAGGAAGTGCAAAACCTCTGTGGTAACTGTTGGGGGTACTCCCAGCACTTTGGGAAAGGTAGCCATACAGTTAATGCATCAGCACAACCAATAGCATGTGGGATGTGATAGCTATACCTATAGCTAACTATATTGCATTATCTGCCACATTTACAGTTACAACAGCAGCTGAAAATAGGTCCTTAATTTTAAGTTCCTAAAACTGAGACTTCTAAATTTAGGCCTGTTATTTACTTTCTTTAATTTTCGAATCCTAAGATGTTTTTTTAATATGATCTGATTCTTCCCCTGGCGTCACCCAGTTTTTACGTATCTAATTTAGGAAAACCAGGCACTTAAATTTTGGAACTCAAATAAGGAAAACTGTAAATTTTCCAGATCTAGATATCTAGCTCCTTAAAGTAGATGATTAGATATTTTAAACATCTATCTCAAGATAGGCTCTGCTAGATGGATCAATTTAACAACAAATTATTGACTAGATTTAGTAAAATGTGCTACTGCATTAACATGCACTAATGCAATTAACACAACTTTTTTTTTTTAATAATCTTTATTCATTTTAAAATAATTTCAATAAGTGAAGAACAGTAAATAAAACATTTACACTATAGACATCACTTAAAATATTACAAGATTCTTACAGATCAATAACCCCCCCCACCCAAATTATTCTTTATCATTCAGTATCTATAAATTTATCATAATTCCGTAATTCACTACATATTTTAAATATAAAATTACACATTTACCCACTTAGACATATTTTAAATTTTATAAACCACCCTTCCCCCCATCCATAATAATAATTGATTATAACCCTTATATTCCTTCCACCCTCCACCCTCCCTCCCTGGAGTGCAATTCTTCTAACAACAAGAATGTATAATTATATTAAATCTACAAAAGACGTCAAAGGACCCCATATTAGATTAAAGTTTTTAAAGTTCCTTAACTGATTAGCTCTCATTAACATTAAGTCCTATTGATTATAATGAGACCCATGATAAGTGGATAGTTTGTTGGAATTACTGAAGTTTGAAGTTTGATTTAGGGCTTTATGGTTACATTTCTATGTATTTTAGGCTCCTAGCTGAAATGTGATTATAATTATTGATAATAAATATCAATATTGACCAAACAACATTTAAACATGCTTCAGGATTGCCGCAGAAATAATTTGCCTGGACAAAATTTAGCTGATCAGCAAAGGGATGGGGTTAGGGGGGAAATTGAAAAATGGAAGGTTTATCTGGCCAGACAAAATCTTTCGGTATCAACACCTTTATTTCAATTTGGTATAGGAGATAGAAAGCCCAAAGAGCTATGGAGTAACATCAAAACCATAATTAGTGAAGAAGCTAATTTTAAAAAACCCAAACACTCCAGAAGAGAAAGAAAGCCAAGAAATCACTTTGGATTGCAAAAGAAACCAGAAAAGTGGAAGAATAAAGAAAACAAGCAAAACTTTTCAGTGACAGAGAAAAAGTATCACAAATGAATCAGGTGTTTCAATGTCAAGTATGGCAAGACAAAGAACAATATCTGAACGATATTTGTCAGAAAACTGAATCAGAACATGTAAATGGAAAAAAACAGATTAAGAGGTTAAGAGATTGTGATGGAAATTCCAGCTTTGATTGGGGATGCTTAAAGATGCCAATGGAATGATACTAACTGCCTCTTTTACAAAGCCGTGCTAGCGGCTGCCGTGCGGCAACAGCCCCAAAGCCTTTTAAATCTCTATGGCAGGGTCTCCAAAGTTCATCCTTGAGGGCCGAATCCAGTCAGGTTTTCAGGATTTCCCCAATGAATATGCATGAGATCTATGTGCATGCACTGCTTTCAATGCATATTCATTGGGGGAAATCCTGAAAACTCAACTGGATTTGGCCCTCAAAGAAGGCCTTTGGAGACCCCTGCTCTATGAGCTTAGGGGCTGTTAGCGCAGGGCAGCCGCTAGTGCGGCTTTGTATAAGAGGCCCTAAATGATCCAGAAAGCATTAAAAAGAGATGGAAAAAATATACAAAAAATCTATACAAAAAAAGGCAATGAGGATAACATTGGGGAAATTGAACTGGAAACTGACCCTAAAGAAGAACCAGATATTTTAAAAGAAGAAGTCATAGCAGCAATTAAAGCTTTATAAAAAAACAAGTCACCTGGTATCAACGGCATTCCAATTGAATTAATCAAAGGCTCACAGGGTGCTATCATGACTCTCACTTGACTATGTCAACAGATTTGGAAGGAAAAAACATGACAAACCAATTGGAGAAGGTGATGCCATGGACTGTAACAACTACAGAACGATTGCATTAATTCCATACGCCAGCAAAATATTGCTGAAAATAATACAATGAAGGCTACAATCATACGTTGAACAAGAACTACGTGAAGTTCAGGCTGCTTTCAGAAAAGGTTGAGGAACAAGAGACATTATTGCCAACATTAGATGGATATTGGAGAAGAGTAAAGAATACCAAAAGCACCTATACTTTTGCTTCAACTACAGCAAAGCTTTTGACTGTGTGGACCATGATAAACTATGAAGAGCTCTAGCACAAATGGGAATACCCAAACACATAAGTCAGATGATAAAGAGCTGTTACGAAAATCAAGAAGCTGAAGAACAGAATATGGGAACACTAATAGGGGTTCCAATAAAACATTGCATAGGGCAAGGATGAATCTTGTCACCTTACCTATTCAACCTTTACAGTGAAGCCATCTTCAGAAAAGCAAATTTGGAAGAAAATAGCGTTGATTTCAAAGTTAGTGGCCGAAATATAAACAACCTGTGCTATGCAGATGATATAACGCTCTTGCTGTATCTACTAAGAAAAGTCAAAAGCTGAAAGTCATAACATGGGATTAGAACTGAACATAAACAAGACAAAGATCATGAACACAAAAAATGAAGATTTTGAGCTTGAAGGCAATAGAATAGAAGTTGTAAAGGATTTCAATCCCCTAGACTCTTTCATAAACAAAGAAGCAAGTAGCAGGGAAGAAATACTCCGCAGAATAGCACTTGGTCGCTCTTCAATTAAAGCTCTCAAAGTATTCAAAGGCAAGGAAATAACACTCCAAACAAAGATCAGACTTGTCCACACACTCATTTTTTCAGCAATCAATTACAGATGAGAAAGCTGGACACTAATGGAAACAAGACAGCAAAAAGATTGACTCATTTGAGCTTTGGTACTGAAGAAAAATTTTATGTGTGCTGTGGACTGCCAGAAGAACTAACAAATTGATTCTGGAAGAGATCAAACCAGCTATGTCACTCAGTGCCCAAATGATGAAGTTACGATTGTCTTATTTTGGTCACACTGTCAGAAGAGAAAGATCACTGGAGAAGGACATCATGTTTCGGAAGATCAAAGGAACTAGATGAAAAGGGCAACCTGCAATCAGATGGCTGGACACATTGAAAACAACCATGGGGATGGCACTGGAGGACCTTACTGGACTAGCACAGAACCAATTTCTTTTTAGATCTGTAATTCATCAAGTCACTAGAACTCAAACACGAGTCGATGGCACCTAACTATATGTTATTTATTGGTGCTCCTGTAATAATTGGTTTTAATAGGATCATGACATGAATTTTTATTAACAAATGTAGAAAACCAAAGGAGTCCCATGAGAGACACCTAAGTCAGCAAAAAATAGTAGGACATACCAGTCAGACAAGTGAGATAATCACAGCAGAAGCTCTTTATTTTGGAATATCAATCAAGGACTCAATATGGGCCATGTTTTGGTGCTAGCCTTCATCAGGAATCCAAATCAATTCAGCATATACTCAGTAACCATGCAGATACTAAAAGTTCAATGAGTAAAAAAAGCTATGCAAAAGCTTATGCTGTTGGGACATGCTACAAGTCACTGCTGCATCTCAACAGCATAAGCTTTTGCATAGCATTTTTTATTTATTGAAATAGTAACTGCGTAGATTACTGGATATAAGCTGGATTGTGTTGAATTTTTATTTTCATTACTTGTTATTTTATGTTGGAATATTACTGTTTGTGATGTGTTACATTAGTTGCTTTTTATCCTTATTTTATTCTACTGATTGTATTGATGCATTTTTATGTTGAATATCACTTTGGTTGGAAGGGAAAAATAAATAATTATATTAAATCTAGTGGGCATTATTTGACAACAGGAAAATGAATGTTAGCATTAGCCAATCAGCATTTAGGCTCAGTATGCACAAACTGATAGTGGCTTTCTGAAATAATTTACTAGGAAAACTATCCTGGATAGTAAGCATTAACAAATAATCTCAACTTGATCATGATATATTCCACTGCAGTTGGCATTATCAGGCAAACTTGAATTTGCATAAAGTGTTGTTGGGAGAAAAACAAAGCACACAAAAGTGTAGACTAAAAAATTCCATTTACTAACTGCTCTTACTTCCCATCACATGTTCTTACTTTTCTATGAAGCAATTTTCTTGCATTAGAGTTTACTAGCTCTGAGACCACCAGTCATATACCAATAGGAAATGTTTTTTCACTCAGAGAATAGTTAAGCTCTGGAACGCATTGCCAGAGGATGTGGTATGAGCTGGTTTTAAAAAAAGGTTTGGACAAGTTCCTAGAGAAAAAGTCCATAGTCTGCTGTTGAGTCACACACAGGGGAAGCCAATGCTTGCCTTGGATCAATAGCATGGAATGTTGCTACTATCTGGGTTTTTGTCAGGTACTAGTGATCTGGATTGGCCACTGTGAAGATGGGCTACTGGACTAGATGGATGATTGGTCTGACCCAGTAAGGCTATTCTTATATTCTTACTTGTATGTTCTTATATATATACTAGTCTTTAAGCCCGTTACATTAACGGGTGCTAGAATATGTGTGTGTCTGTCTTTCTTTCTTTCTTTTTCTCTCCTTGGCCGCTTTTTGTCTTTCTGTCTCTCTCTTTCCTCGGCTGTCCACCACCACCCCTTGCCTTCTCCCCCTGTCCAGCAGTAGCCCTTCTCCCTTCCTTTTACTTCCCCCCTGTCCTACAGAGATTAGAGAAGCTGGGCCTATTCTCCCTTGAAAAGAGGAGACTGAGAGAGGACATGATCGAAACATTCAAGATAATGAAGGGATTAGACTCAGTAGATAAGGACAGGTTGTTCACCCTCTCCAAGGTAGAGAGAATGAGAGGGCACTCTCTAAAGTTAAAAGGGGATAGATTCCGTACAAACATAAGGAAGTTCTTCTTCACCCAGAGAATGATAGAGAACTGGAATGCTCTTCCAGAGTCTGTTATAGGGGAAAACACCTTTCAGGGATTCAAGACAAGGTTGGACAAGTTCCTGCTGAACCAGAACAAACACAGGTAGGGCTGGTCTCGGTTAAGGCACAGGTCTTTGACCTGGGGGACGCCGCGTGAGCGGACTGCTGGGCACGATAGACCACTGGTCTGACCCAGCAGCGAGAATTCTTATGTTCCCTGCTCCCCCTGTGCAGCAGGAGCCCTTCTCCCTTCGTTTTAAGTATCCCCCTGTCCAGCAGCACCCCTTCACTGCTCCCCCTGTCCAGCAGTAGGTCTTCTCCCTTCCTTTTACCTCCCCCCCTGTCTAGCAGCACCTCTTCCCTGCTTCCCCTGTCCAGCAGTAGGCCTCCCTTCCTGTTACCTCCCCACCTGTCTAACAGCACCTCTTCTGTGCTCCCCCTGTCTAGCAGTAAGCCTCCCTTCCTGTTACCTCCCCCCCTATCCAGCAGCACCTCTTCCCTGCTCCCCCTGTACTGCAGCACCCCTTATCTGCTCCCCCTGTCTAGTCCGGCAATCTCCAGCTATCATGCAAGCTCCAGCAGGGAACCTCATTCCTGCCCTGTCCCCTGCCGGCGTGTGAGCCTACTCCTCCCCCTCCCAACCTGCCAGGAGCATTTGAATTCGACCCGAAGCTTCCTGTTGAGGGAACCTCTCCTCGCTGGACCCTAAGAGTGCATGCGCATTCCTACCTGCCTCGGACATACGGATCACAGAACATGCAGATAGGAGTGCACATGCGCTCTTAGGGTTTTATTATTATAGATAAAACAATGGGTTATAAATCATGGAAATCATCTAATGTGACTTTTATTTTTACCTGATAACATCTTTAAAGTCAGAGTAAACAGTTCCAATCTTGTTCCTTTAGTTTTATTTTTGACTGCTGGACAGACGAGCACCATGACCCTGATCTGCTGTGTGTCCATATCATACAGTGTTGAGAAGTTCAGAATATTCCCACTCACCACTGAAAAAAACAAGGACATCAAACTGGAGTATTTTAACATTCCTAAGTGATAGTCATTGAAAGCCTCTTTCTATTGACTATAAAAGGTAGTTCACAATTGACTATAAAAGGTAGTTCACAATTGAAGTAGAAAAACCTAAAACAGATGAAAGAAATATGAGATAATTATCTCTTTTCTAAATATCCCGGCCTAGATTTATTCTAGAAATTCTTTTGTTGGCAAGGATATGCAAAAGAACTTCAAAAAAGAACCAAGCCTTCTTGTGCTTTCAATTAAAAAAATGCCAAAATTAAAAGTTGAAGGTAAAAGAGGAGGCAGTCCTATAACTGGATGTCTCCAGTTAGGCACTTAATGGCATTTTATAACAGCATCTATGCGCCAAGATGCTGTTATAGAATACTAGTGTAATTCAGTTAGGCATGATCTTTTATACAAGGTCAATGGCAGGTATAAATGGGCATACTTAAACGTACCATGCTATGTGCATAACTGATAATAGTCGATAAGTTATAAGCAAAAACTGGAGATGCACCCATACACTTTCTATGCTCCATCCACATGCATGCCTCCTTGTAGTTACACGCTAAAACACTTATACACTATCTTTTAGAATATGCATACAGTTATTGAATTAGCCCAGATTCTCTAAATGGTGCCATTGTCGATGGCCACCGATTACGTGTCAATCATGTGACGGTGCCATTTATACAATCTTACCTCCGGCAAAGGTAGGCATTGGAAACGTAGGCCAGAGTTTTCAAGGCCTACATTTACGGCACCAACCTTTGACGTGAATCACACCTCCAGAGGTGCCTGACAACATCTAACACCACTTCCAGCATTAGGCACAGTACAGCGGCATTAGGCGCCAGTTGGCACCTCTGGAGGCACAATTCCAGTACTGTTTTTTTAGACGCCAGTAGGCACCTTAAATTTTTTTTTTTTTTTTTAATGTAGCATTTTAAATGGAATATCCCTCTTAACTTAAGCACTGGTAGGGCACCTACCGGCTCCTAAGTTAAAGTGTTGTTTATAGAATATGGGCCTTAGTGTTTTGTATTGTAATATGACGTCAGTTTAATCATGCTTTTTTATGGGCAAAATACCCAATACTTCGTATATATGTTATTTCACTCACTGTAACAACTGTTTGTTCATTACTTTTCCCCGTTCGTTTACAAAAATTGGATAGCTCTAAGTCAAATAGATGTTGGCATTGTCATCTCGAACCAGGGACTTTAGATCATTTACTGTTCTACTGTCCATTAATTCTGGCCTTTTGGAAATCAATATGGGGGCTAAATAAATTGTTTATTGGAAAATCCTGTGGCATTATCGTGTGACATGATTTTATTTGGAATGTCAATGAGAATAAAGAGCCAAATTTCAGCTAAAAACAATAGGCTGTTATTGATTATGACAGGGGTCGTCATACAACATATCACAAGTAATTGGAAGAATTGGAGTAGACTTAATTATAGTTTTTGGTGGAACTTACTGTTACATTTATAAAATGGAAAGAACAATAGCTATACAAAAAGGAAATTATAATAAATTTAAGGAGATTTGGGGGCCATTGATAAATTATTGTAATGAACAGATACCATTTTTCCAATATAAGCACAATGCAATGAGGGGATGGGTTGGGGGTTCAGAATTTTATTAAATGTTTAGATCAGTAGAAAAGAATTTATATAAAATATATTTGAATACATATGTTATAGTAAGGGTGGGAGGGAAGGGATAAAACTTTATGTTTTATTGTTAAAATATGATAGAAATTCAAATGATGTATTCAATTACAATGTTATTTACTGTTACACTTGATGTAAGATGTAAAAACGAATAAAGATATATAAATATAAAAACATTACTTTTCCCAGAAGCTTTGAATAGCACAGTTACTTACCATAACAGGTGTTATCCAAGGACAGCAGGCAGATATTCTCAACATATGGGTGACGTCATCCATGGAGCCCCAATGCGGATAGCCTTGCAAGCAGACTTGCTTGAAGAACTTTAGAAAGTTTGCGACTGCCGCACCACTCATACGCAAGTGCCTTCCCGCCCGTCGTAGGGCGCGCGTCTCCTCAGTTCAGATAGATAGCTAAGAAGCTAACCAGGGTAGGTGGGTGGGTTGTGAGAATATCTGCCTGCTGTCCCTGGATAACACCTGTTACGGTAAGTAACTGCTTTATCCCAGGACAAGCAGGCAGCTTATTCTCAACACATGGGTGACCTCCAAGCTAACCAGAATGGGATGGTGGGAGTGTTGGCCACCTCCAGAATCCCCTAGACCCACTTATCTACCACCCCAATAGCCCTTATGGCTGCAGGAGCCACTTATATGCCAGTACAAAAGGGTTTTGGGGGTGTATAGGGGAGTGCACATGTATAAGTATCAATGCAGTGATTACAGGGGCTTATGGGCATGGGTCCTCCTCTCTATGGGTCCCTAACCCACCCCCAAGACGACTTAAGCTGCCTCTTGGCTGGACGACTAGGCTTTCCTATGCCAGGTGGCCAGGTGATGATGGTCTGGAGGCTGAAATTTAAAGTTGGGAACAAAATTTTTATGTGGGTGGGGGGGTTAGTGATCACTGAGGTAGTGTGTGGGGGTCTGTGTTATGTGTTTGCAGTGCTTATCTTGTGAGTTTAGGTGGGTTTTTGTGACTTAGACCATGTTTTACATGGACTAAGTCACAATGTCCAAGTTCCATCGATCGTCGGGTGTATAACTTTCGGTTATACATGCTGTACGACTAAGTCTAAGCCGGCCAACTCCTGCCCTCGACACGCCTCCCGAAATGCCCCGTTTAGCTTTGGATGTTGAACAGCACTATGAAGGCCTTAGTCGTTTAGAAAAACGTCCAAAACCCGGTTTTATTATCCGCCCTTGGACGTTTTTGAGAAATGTTCATCCAAATGCTGACCTAGGCCGGTTTTTGGATGTTTTTCTCTTTCGATTATGAGTCCCATAGGTTTTTGGTTTGTTATTTTTTATAAAATCTTTATTCATTTTTACAACTTACAACAAGTGTATCAGGAAATAACATTTGAACTTAAAAACATCACTTGATTTTCTATTACAGTCATCTTTTTCTTTTTTTCAAATTCTTTATTCATTTTTTCATCTTGCATCAAGTATACAATACTACAACACTTGAATTTCTTTCTCCTATTACAGTCATCTTAAATTAATGAAATTTATCCCCCCCCCTTCCCTACCATTTCATATACATTCACTTATATTATACAATATGGGGCTCATAATAAAAAAAAAAAAAAACTTCTAAAAAGTGGCCTAAATGGGTACTTGGACAATCAAAAAGCCTGATCATCCAAGTACCCATAATCAAAGCTGGTTTTAGACGTATCTAAAACCAGCTTAGGCCTTTCCCCTGCCTCTAAATGCACAGAGAGTAAAGAGGCGTTTTTAGAGGAGGGGAAAGAGCGGGCGGTGAGCGGGAGGTGGGCCAATCTACACCTAAGCGTACAACACATATAACCAAAGATTTTGACAGGTTGCCTAATTGGCACTTATATGTTTTGACTTAGACCAAGTCAAAACAGGTATAGGTGCCGAAATAGGGACCGCAGAGCTGATGGCAGCTGGCATGATCAGTTCAGCGGCCCGGCAACCTACCCACCCCTCCATCGCAACCATCGCGGCAGGAGAGATGCCTCATCTCCCCTACTGCGATGCGATCACCCCTCTACCCGAACTGCCACGACCCACGGCAGGAGAGATGCCCAATCTCTCCTGCCGTGGATTGTGGCAATTCGGGTAGAGGAGTGATCACATCGCAGCAGGGGAGATGGCCAATCTCTCCTGCCACGATACATCACCGCCCCACACACTATCAGGGCAAGAAGAGGGAGCCCAAACCCTCTTGCCCCGTTGAAGCTGTGAACCCCCCGACTCGATTGGGCCTAGAGGGTTCATCGAGGGCAGGAGGGCCTGGGATCCCTCCTGCCCGTAATGTAATGGGGGGGGGGGGTAGGGGGGGGCGCCCGGGCCAGGAGGGGTTGGGCTCCCTCCTGGCCCAATTGAGTCGGGGGGGGGGGGGTCGCGGCTTCAACAGGGCAAGAGGGCTTGGCCTCCCTCTTGCCCCGATGTTGTTTGGGGGGGGGGGGGAGTGATCCATCGCGGCAGGAGAGATGCCTCATCTCCCCTACCGCGATGCCATCACTCCTCTACCGAAACTGCCGCGGGTCGCGGCAGTTCGGGTAGAGGAGTGATGACATCACGGTAGGGGAGATGAGGCATCTCTCCTGCCGCGATGGTTAGGTTGCCGGGCCGCTGAACTGATGGCGCCAGCGGCCATCAGCTCAGCGGCCCCTTTTTCGGCACTTAGACCTGGTTTTATTTTGTCTAAGTGAAAAAGGTCTAAGTGCCGACTAAACTGTATTGGTTATACTTGTTGTACGGCTAGGTGTAGGTCGGCCCACCTCCCGCCCACTGCCCGCCCTTTCCCCACCTCTAAACACACCTCTTTTCTCTCTGTGCGTTTAGAGGCAGGGGAAAAGCCTAAGTTGGTTTTAGATAGGTCTAAAAACCAGCTTTGGTTATGGGTACTTGGATGATCAGGCTTTTTGATCGTCCAAGTAGCCATTTAGGACACTTTTTAGACGTTTTTTTTTTTTTTATTACTCCCATAGGTTTTAAGTACCAGAAGCACACACCAATAACAGTAAATTATTAGGCACACACCTTCTCAACAGTCATTATGTATTGAAAGAATCAAGCCAGATTTATATTACCTGTGTATCCAAGAACCTGGAATGATTTTGAAGGCCTTGTATCTAAAATAAAAATATGTCCATTTTCAGCTCCAGTTATGAGGAAATGCCCTTCTTGGTCATAACTAGGAAAGGAAAAAATAACACATTACAGTGGAGTTTCTATCTTTTCAAATACTGTAAGCTCTTATTTGGTGCAGGCTCTCCCCATCTCCTTCCATTTGGTGTTTATGACAAAATTTTTAGACTTTATCCATACAGAAATACTGTATATGGTGACTCAGTGCATTATAATCATATATCAGCCTAGAAACAGTCCGCCTCATATTCAAAGCAATTTAAGTGGGCAGAAGAGATTCCTGTCCGATTAAATCACTTGTGGAGCCCAACTGCCAATATTCAGCGGCATGTAACCAAGCAGTTCCACTGAATATTGGTTGACTGGCCAAGTTTAAAGTCATTAGGTCAGGGGCGGTACAGGGGGGTGGTGCTGAGGAGAAATTATACAAGTGGCCGCAACTCACATAGCTAAAGCTTCAAAACTGTCCTAAATTCACCTGGTCAGCTATGCAGGTTCTGGCTGAACAAAGCCTGAGAACTATATAACATTTTACATTGTTCAGCCTTTCTATTCCTACTTCCATCCCACTGCAAACATCCCACTCTTCTGATCCTCCTCCCAGCAAGGTTGAAAACTCTTCCCACCTCCTGGTCGCAATAGGCCCCACTAAGATTCCTGGTGTGGACTAGGCTGCTGTTAGTTAATGGGAATTTAATGCTGCAATGATGGTTCCCCATATCACAAGTCTTATTGGTTCACTTTCCATGACCTTTGTGTAGGAGCTCTGAGCACATTATAAAATTATTGAATTATATATTAAGGGGTCCTTTTATCAAGCCCCGCTAGCAGGGTTAGCGCGTTGGACATTTCATCACGCGCTAACCCCTGCGGCCGGCTAAAAAACTAACGCCTGCTCAATGCAGGCGTCAGCAGCTAGCGTGGCAGGCGGTTTAACACGCGTTAAACCCCTACCGCAGCTTGATAAAAGGACCCCTTAATTTGTTTATTTAAAAAAATGAAAATAATATCACAATACTGAAGAAACAACATTTATTAGAATAATGCTAGCACTAAGGTTTGAATGAAGTAATGTTTGCTGTGTACAATTCTGGAGACTACACCTTCAAAAAAATATAAACAGGATGGAGTCTATCAGGATGGCTATTAAAATGGTCGGTGGTCTTCGTCAGACTTAAAGATCTCAAAAAGCAATGTTACTTACCGTAACAGTTGTTATCCAGGGACAGCAGGCAGCTATTCTCACTAATGGGTGACGTGATCCAACGGAGCCCCGATGAGGATGCTTTTTTGAAGAAAAACTCGAAGTTTCGAGTCACCCGCACCGCGCATGCACGAGTGCCTTCCCGCCCAGACCAGGGTGCTTCTCCTCAGTTCAGATAGCTAGCAGAGAAGCCAACCCAGGGGAGGTGAGTGGGACGTGAGAATAGCTGCCTGCTGTCCCTGGATAACAACTGTTACGGTAAGTAACATTGCTTTATCCCAGGACAAGCAAGCAGGTATTCTCACTAATGGGTGACTTCCAAGCTAACCATAGTGGGATGGTGGGAGAGTTGGCAACTTAGGAGAATAAATTTTGTAATACTGTTTGGCCAAACTGTCCATCCCGTCTGGAGAAAGTATCCACTGATTCGTCGAGCAGAGGTGAGGCCAATGAGAAACACCACTTTCCAAGTGAGATACTTCAGGTGAGCCTTGTGAAGAGGTTCAAATGGAGGTTTCATAAGCTGTGAGAGAACAACATTGAGGTCCCAAACCACTGGAGGCGGTTTGAGGGGAGGATTGACATGGAAAAGTCCTTTCATGAATCTGGAAACCACCTTGAAGGGGCTGATGGAAAGCAGCAATTGCACTGAGGTGGACTCGTATGGAGGAAGATTTGAGGCCAGACTGAGATAGGTGCAAAAGGTAGTCCAAAACTGAAGGCAAGGAGGAATGTTGAGGCTCCTGGCACTGAGAAACACACCAAACAGAGAATCTATTCCTTTTTTGGTGGTAGCATTGTCTGGTAGCAGGCTTCCTTGAAGCTTCCAAGACATCCCTCACAGGTTGGGAGAAATGTAGAGGGGTTACGTTGAGAGGAACCAAGCTGTCAGGTGTAGAGACTGCAGGTTGGGGTGAAGTAGAGATCCCTGATGCTGTGTAAGCAGAGATGGAAAAACTGGTAGAGGGTATGGCTCCCTGCTGCTGAGTTGAAGTAGAAGGGAGTACCAAGGTTGTCTGGGCCACCATGGAGCAATCAGGATCATGGTGGCATGGTCTGACTTCAGCTTGACCAGAGTCTTTTGGATGAGAGGAAATGGAGGAAACGCATATAGAAAGCGATTCGTCCAGTCCAGGAGGAATGCATCTGCCTCGAAGCGCTGAGGGGTGTAGATCCTGGAGCAGAAGTGAGGCAGTTTGAAGTTGTGGGGGGCTGCAAAGAGGTCTATCTGAGGCATTCCCCACAGGGAGAAGATGTGATGAAGGGGCATGGAGTTGAGGGTCCACTCGTGAGGTTGTAGAAGACGGCTCAAGCTGTCTGCTAAGGCATTGTCCGCCCCCTGAATGTAGACCGCTCTGAGGAAGGTGTTGTTGCGAATCGCCCAATCCCACACCTTCAGAGCTTCCTGGCAGAGGGAGGCCGATCCTGTGCCTCCCTGCTTGTTCACATAGTACATGGCAACCTGGTTGTCCATGCAAATGAGGACCACCTGGTCGCGAAGGAGATATTGAAAGGTCTGGAGAGCGTTGAAGATCGCCCTGAGTTCAAGGAGGTTGATGTGGCACTGGCGGTCCGTGCTGGTCCAGTGACCCTGGGTGCGGAAGCCGTCCAGATGAGCCCCCCAAGCATAGGTCGATGAGTCGGTCGTAGGACTTTCTGATGGCGGGGGGTTTGGAACAACAAGCCTCTGGAGAGATTGGAGGAAAGCATCCACCAGCGAAGAGACTGTTGTGGAGCAGGAGTGACCTGGATGTGGTGAGTCAGAGGGTCGGACATCTGGGACCATTGAGACGCCAAGGTCCACTGAGGCGTCCTGAGATGAAGTCTGGCAAATGGCGTCACATGCGCTGTAGAGGCCCATGTGGACCATCATCTGTCTCGCCGAGATGGAAGGGCGAGAGGACACTGAATGGCAGAGATGAAGAAGAGCCTCCATGCGTGGGGGAGGGAGGAGCGCTTGGAGTTGGGTAGTATCCAGGATCGCCCCGATGGAAGGAAGAGATTGGGAGGGCTGTAAGTGGGATTTTGGAAAGTTGATTTCGAATCCCAGATGTTGTAGTAACCAAATTGTCTTCTGGGTCACGAGGGCAACTCCCTGAGACGTGGAATCCTTGATGAGCCAGTCGTCCAGGTAAGGGAACACCTGGAGGCCGTGGTTCTTGAGTGCTGCGGCTACCACTACCAGGCACTTGGTGAAGACTCTGGGGGATGAGGCCAGGCCAAAGGGGAGCGCTCGGTATTGAAGATGAAGATGTCCCACCCGGAATCTGAGGAATTGGCGTGAGGCCAGATGAATGGGGATGTGAGTGTAGGCCTTTTTCAGATCCAGAGAGCATAACCAGTCGTTCTGCTCGATGAGGGGGTACAGGGATGCCAAGGTCAGCATGCAAAACTTTTCTTTGACCAGAAACTTGTTGAGCACCCTGAGGTCCAAAATGGGCCGCAGATCGCCCGTCTTCTTCGGCACAAGGAAGTACCGCGAATAAAATCCTTTGTTCTGTTGGTCCCGAGGGACCGGTTCGACATCCCCGAGCTGCAGCAAGGCCTGGGCTTCCCGAAGAAGAAGGGTGGTCTGCGTCAAGTTGGAAGGATACTCTTTTGGAGGATGTTCCGGAGGAACCTGGTGGAATTGAAGGGAGTATCCCTCCCTGATGATGGAGAGGACCCAGAGGTTGGTGGTGATAGTCGTCCATCGATGGAAAAAATGGTGGATGCGACCTCCGATAGGTGGAGCTGCTGAAGAAGGTAGAACGACAGATGTTATGCTCTCTTTGAGACAGTCAAAAGGGCTGAGGCGCCTTAGGCACAGCAGGTGCAAGAGGTTTTTGCTGATGTTTCTGTGGGTGCTGCCTCTTCACAGGTTGCCGGATGGGGGGAGCCTGTTTCGGGGGGTAACGCCGCTGGTAGATCAGTGGCGGGCGTGATTGACAAGGAGGAGCAGGCCTGGGCTTTGGACACAGGATGGACTGGAATGACTTCTCATGGTCCGAGAGCTTCTTGGTTACCGCCTCGATGGACTCAAAGAGGTCAGTGCCAGTGCATGGAACACTGGCAAGCCTGTCCTGGAGGTTGGGGTCCATGTCGATTGTCCTCAGCCACGCCAGCCGGTGCATAGCCACCGAACATGATGCGGCCCGAGTCGCAAGCTCGAAGGCGTCGTAGGAGGACTGCATAAGCTGCACCCAGAGCTGGGATAACGAAGCCAGTGCCTCCTGGTACCCAAATTGTGCCCTAGTATCTACGTAGGGCGTGAATTTCTGGAGTACGGACAAGAGGAACTCCAAATATGTTGTGAAGTGGAAGTTGTAGTTCAGGACTCTCGAGGCCATCATGGAGTTCTGGTAGACTCTCCTGCTGAACCGGTCCATGGTCTTTCCCTCTCTACCAGGTGGGAGGAGGCGTAGACCTGGGAGGGATGGGACCGCTTCAGTGAGGACTCCACTAGCAGGGATTGATGGGAGAGCTGAGAGCCGTCGAATCCCTTACGATGAACAGTGCGGTATCTGGTGTCTAACTTACCCGGCACCACGGGGATCGAATAAGGTGTCTCGAGGCACCGTGCAAAGGTCTGGTCCAATAGCTTGTGTAAGGGAAGCTTTAGGGACTCCGCCGGTGGTTGAGGGAGGCGCATAGTCTCCAGGTATTCTTTTGAGAATTTGGACCCCGTATCCAGAGGGGTGTCCATGTCATCGGCCATCTGTCGAAGGAACGAGGAGAAGGACAGTTGGTCGGCCGTTGCTGGGCCTTGAGACGGGCTCGATGAGGTCGAGGCCTCCGGATCCATTGGGAACAGGGATCAAGACGGTGAGAGGGATCCCATTGTGTCCTCGAGCTCCGGCATCGGTGGAGGAGTAGTGGTCGGTGGTGAATACTCCAGGTATGCTTGCATTCGATGAGGTGAGGCCTGCCTGGACGAGTGCCTCGATCGGTGATGCGGGCTGTGTCGAGAGGTCGGCCTCGATGGACAAGGCGAGTAGGTCTTCACTGAGGCCCCCAGGTAGTGGATGGGGCTGGAAGCGGTCGATCGAAGCAGGAGTGGTTGCCGTAGAGGCTCGAACCCCGTCAAGGTGATCGGCTCCAATGGAGGCACTCGCAAAGACTCTGCTCCTTGCATTGAGTGAATCGGCTCCAATGAAGGCACTCGCAAAGACTCTGCTCCTTGCATCGAGTGAATCGGTTCCAACGGAGGCACTCGCAAAGACTCTGCTCCTTGCATCAAGTGCATCGGTTCCAATGGAGGCATGGGCAAAGACTCTGCTCCTTGCGATGCATGCATTGTTGCCAGACCAGACACTCGCAGAGACTCTGCTCCCTGTTGAGAGTGTGTTCCCCGCTGAGGCACTGGAGGGGGCTCGACCTCGTGGGAGGCCTCCACGTGCCCAGGCTGGATTTGGGAAAGAAGCTGAGGCCCCATCGTGGTAAAGAGCTCGATGAATTGCTTCTGTAGCATGGTCTGGAACGAGGCCAGCAAGGATGGATCCGCATCTGAAATGGGACCACCTGCGCGGGCCTCGCGCTCCCTCGGAGCAATGTGTGAGTGCTTGGACTTCGAGGCCTTTTAACACTACTGGGGGAATGGGCTGCTGGGCTACCTGACTTGAGGAGGTTGAGGAAGGCATCGCAGCAGGTGCCGGAGTCTGAGCCGGGACAAATGAGGCGGGCTTAATGAGACTCGGCACCGCAGAGGTGGTTGGCTGTGGAGTTGCGGATGATGTCGAAGGCGAAGGACCCTTCGTGGTCGACGACTCCCACAAAACGCAAAGGCACTTGAAAGCACGTGCAGTGAGTGTAGAGCAAGGCCAGCACGATTTCGGGAGATGTTCAGGCCCGAGACATCGAACACAGCGTCGATGAGGGTCCATTAACGAAATTGCGTGCTGGCACTTGTCACACTTTTTAAAACCGGTGATAGGCTGGGACATAGGCTGAAAAAGCTCCGCCGCAAGATCGAAGCCGTGGGGCTGCGGCCACGTGGCCTGCCCGGTCGAACGGAACGAAGAAATTTTTTTTTTTTTTTTAAAAACAATAAAACACGATGAAAATCAGCAATTAAGATCAAATAAAACCAAAACCACGGACTTAGAAGGCACAAGTGAAGAAAACTTTGCGCAGAGTCGAAGACGGACTTCTCGGCTCCGCGGAAAAGTAAGAACTGAGGAGACGCGTCCTGGTCTGGGCAGGAAGGCACTTGCGCATGCGCGGTGCGGGCAACTCAAAACTTCGAGTTTTTCTTCAAAGAAGCGTCCGCATCGGGGCTCCGTTGGATCACGTCACCCATTAGTGAGAATACCTGCCTGCTTGTCCTGGGATAATGTGCCTATTTAGAGGGGAAAATAATACTTAGACCCTACAATACTTTGCTAATGGCTGGGTGGGGGGAGGGTGGAAATTTGTTAGGTTAATGAATTTAAATATAATGTACTGAGGTTTATTATATAAATTTTATGTGTTGGGCATTATGATTGTTTAGGAGGGAGGGGGGACTAATTCTGAAATGGATATTAATGATATATTAAGTGTGATATTGAAGTATAAAATGTTGTATTTATTATAACACTTATTGTAAGTTTGAAAATAATAAAGAATTTGAAAAAAAATAAGATCTCACAATGTATACTTTGGAGAGCGAAGATATGATAGAGATGTTTAAATACCTACATGGCATAAATGCACATCTGGCAATTCTCTTTCAATTGAAAGGAAGCTTTGGAATGAGGGGGCATAGAATTAAGGTAAAATGGGATAGATTAAGTGTAACCTCAGAAAATACTTCTTCATGAAAAGGGTGGTGAATGATTGGAACGGCCTCCCAGTTGAGCAGCCAGGTTTGCTCATAGGTAGGTAAAAAGTACATGACAAATGGCACATGACGTAAAAAGTTCCAAAACATTATTTTTTATTTATTATTCATATTAATTCTCAAAAGATTATTACGTCACTGGGAGATCTTTACAGATGCCAAACGCTGGCCTTCCTAACAAAGATCTCAATCTGATAATTCGTTGCTCCCCAATATGTACCTTTTGTCCTGCATGGCATCATTACTTGTCAGCCAATCCATTAACAGAGGCTGTCCTTAGATTTGGACAAAGGAAATTCCTTTACATAGTTTTTCACACTCAAAAGCAAAGTTTTTAAAATCATATTTTTGTTTACATTAATTTCTGAATATGCATAAACCCATTATTACATATCCAATATTATTTTTGTCATTCTCAAAAAGGTGAAATCGAACAGCTTGTCTGTGTCAGATGCAAAACTTGCTTTGGAAAACTGACAGTTTCAAGTTTCACTGACACACACACAGAAGACCCAGACCCCTTCCTATACTAGAGGTCAGAGGGTTTCCATGATAACAGTGTTCTTGGCTTTAACCTAACCATTTCCAGATGTTGCCTAAGAATTTCTCCTTAGAGTTTCTTCAGGTTTAAACTATATAAAATATTAGAAATTAAGTACACACCATTCTTTCACATATCTTTCATACATCATTCATTCAGGGCCCCATTCACACACAACACGACATAATGCATTCATACTTAATACATGTTATATTCTATTTTGGGATACGTAATCTAATATGCTCTTCCTAACCATCTTAAGCACATCTGTTATCAATTAGAACCACGAGGCTCAAAGCGGGAAACGAACAAAGACAGACAGAGAGAGAGAAAGAAACATGGAGGCAGTTTAATACCTCCATGTATTATATATATCCTGATTTCCTCTATGGTCTGGCTCACCCAACACCTTACACAAATAGTGTGCTATATATATCCTGTGCTATATATATCCTGACTTTTTCAAAGTTTTAAATGTGTTTACATGTATATAAGACCCTCTGATCAGAATTAGGCAGGTCTCTGTCACGCCCTGCTAACTCTTCTGCGTAGTATGCGCCAACTCAGGCCTCTTCACAGTGGAGGAGATGGAGACAAAAAGTGAATTCAAGAAAGGTTGGGAGAAGTACGTTGTATCTCTAAGGGAGAGGCGGGGACAGTAGTGGCATAGTTAGGCAGAGTAGATAGACCATAGGGTCTTTATCTTTCTATGTGTCTATTACTTGTCAACTGAATAAGCAATGTGAAATTATACAGTTAATGCAATACTCTATGCCTGAGGGGCATTCAGCTCAAGGGGCTGAACTGGCAGCATGCCTTGAGGTTTTATACACGGCCAAAGATTGCTGTGGTTGGAGCAGCGGGCACCTTCTCTTCAACAATGGCGACAACACATGACTACCTTCTTGAAAATGGAACGCACGCAGCTTCGCTCCTTGGAGTCTCCAGCTGGCCGGCGGTTCCTATAAATTTGGGGACCCTTCTGGAATACCTTTTCCCCCATCGCGAAAAGTAGACTGATGAACTGCTGAGCTGTTGTATGCATTAGGTGACATATCGTTTTTTAGTGCTGCTCTCTCCTGCTTTTTCTCTTTTCTTTCGTTTGCTCCCTTGCCTATCTTTTTCTTGACTGTGGATGGGTGGGAAGAGAGGGGTTAGAGGGTTGGTTTGGTGTCTACCTATTGAAATTGTTTGAGCAAGCTACCCACTGTACTTGTTACTTGGTTTGGATATGCTGTGTTTGTGTTGTCATTGCTTGTTTCTTTTGCTCAATAAAAATGATTTAAACATGCACGGCCAAAGATAAAATCTAATTATATACACTGATTCCAACTATGGCAAATTTTTTCCATTCCATTCTAAGAGAGGCTATACTGACAGTGATGATGAAACCCTTGTTGGAAGCCCTTTTTGAGGAACTGACAGTACGTGTATCAAAAGGGTTGTAAACTTCTTGTAATTGGGTTAAGGTGCAGGAAGTTACAGCTTCTGTACCTCTGCAATGCGTGACTCAGACTAGATAGAGAACTGCAGAGCTTAATTTTTTAATGCAGCTTAGTGATTTGCAAAATCAATCCCTTTAGGAGGATTTGTGCCAATGGAAAAAACTGGGGTATACAAAGATGCACTCTGCAAGCTTACCCTGTGCACCAAAGCACACATTGCTACATCTACTGAGCATTCTTCATTTTGGAAATGGGCACGTACCTGCAGCAAGTATGCTGCAAGAGATAAGGCAAATTTGTTGGGCTCCAAATTTGAAAGAGCTGTGTCAGGATATTGTTACACATTATCCAATTTGCTTTGCTAATACTCCATTTAAAAGTTAACTAGTGCCAGCTGGGGTTTTGCCCATGCCGCAGGGTCCCTTCATGCACTGGCATGTTGATTTTACAGATATGATTGTTCCTTGTAAAGGTAAAAAATATCTTTTAGTATTTGTAAATGCATTCTCTAGCTGGATGGAAGCATTCCCTGTGAAGAAGGAAACAGTTGATGAGGTACCAAGATATGGGGTGCCTGTTGTTATAATCTCAGATAATGGCCCGCATTTTAGAAATTCATTGATCTGATTTCCAAACAGACTATGTTGCAGTTGGGCAGCACAAACTCCATGTAAATGCCAATATTCTGGCTAGGCACTTTTTGGCACCTAATTGCAAAAGCATGTATTTTTATAGTGGGTGTACACAAGTGTGGGCAATGTGCACAGTTACATGTATAGATTATTCTATTTATTTATTTAAAAATGTATATACTGCATAAAACTATGTGATTAACATATTGATTACACACATAATATACTATTCGCCCTTTAGTCGCATTAATATAAACAAACAATGGACAGACAACTTATCAATTAAACATTCAGCAATAAAACTGTAAAAAGTTAAAACCCAGATATTCGTTGGCATTGTATCTTACTGGAAAAACAGAAGTAGCAACATTTTCATAGGAAAGAATTAACAAAGAGCTGCGAATAATATAGTTTAGACAAGTGTTCTAGAAGTCTAGACACAAGCATTTACGCCAGATCTATGACTGGTGTAAGGGGTTACAACTAATGTATAGGAATGTATTTGACCTGCTACACTAATAGCCTATAAAGGAAACTAGACACCTACTTTCCTTTATAGAACAGGCTCCAAATATGTGCCTTCTTGGTATCTGAAAATAGACACCCCCTTATAGAATTACCCTCTTAGGAGTAATTCTATACAATTTTTCTTCAGGTAAAATGCAAAAATAGATTGTAGAAATATGTGCTACAGGTACCCATAAAAACATTTGCAGAATGAGCACTGATTCCGAGAGACAAAAGTGGGCAGAGTTGCACAGACAGACTGAGATCCTCAAAGTTATGTGCTCATCTGTCTGCTTGGCCAGTAACGGAAGTACCAAAACACTATCCTTAGGGGTTAGAGGAGCCATTGTGAACCTGGGCATCAACCAGAGTGGCAGTATCTCAAGACTGCTCCTTTTTCTTGCTAGATTAATGGGAAGCATGATAAGAGCTGGGGGTACAGACTGGAGTGAGGGTGAATATTGTTGATGTCAGAGAGTGAGTGTAAGGAGAATAGGGGTATCTATTGATGCCAGGGAGAGAGGAGGAGGGAGATACTCTTAATGATGAGGAGGGAGGATGTTCTGGTGGGAAAACTTACTCTTACCTCTCGCTGTTTACTAGACAGTGTGACACTGAGATGCTTTTTTTTTGAAATTTTGTTTGCTTTTTTCAAATTCTTTATTCATCTTACATAAGTACACAATAATATATCAGATAAAACTTTTGTTTGTTTTTATAAAATGATTGCTCCTACTGGTATTGATGATACAACAATAAGGCAGAAATAGTCAAAAAGGTTCACAAAGGGGGCGCTCAGGATCAAAGCTGCAAACTGCGTGCAAACTAGCGAGATGATATCAAGTATTAAGGGTGCTCTCAGTGTGAGCAAGCAGCAACGGAAGACAAGCTCCAACACTTCATAACTCAGGTAGAGGTAATATACCCCCACCCGCACACCATCACTGAGCACCCTGGGCGTGCAATAAATCAAAGTGAAAATGTTCACAAATCAAGAGCGAGTGAATCAACTAGAGTGAATAACAGGTGAGACCTGAGCGACCCCTAAATGAACCCTACCAGCCGAAACCCCAGCACAAAATCAAAAAATCTGAAAAAGGTAACTTAACTGAAAAGTGAAGCAGGAACTCATCTCTAAAGCACAAAATAAAACGCGTCCGGAAAACAGGTTCAACCGAGCTGGTTTCGGGGAAGAACCCTACTGGTATTGATGGCAAATATTCCAGGCAATAGTCAGCTGGCAGCAGTAAGTATTCTTTTATATGTCAACCATCATTAAATAAATTAGCTCCAGATTTTCAATGCCTGGGCACCAGCATTGACTATCCATCTCTCACTGCAGTTATGCAGGTCCTAGAGTCTAGACTAATACAAGATATTTATGGGGATAGTGGTTAACAGTGGCTGGGATCTGCACAAGGGGACACTTCATTCTCCCTCTCCCCCAGCCCACGTCCACTGCCCCTTCCTACCTACCCCCCAACAATAGATTAAAAATGGCCACTCTGAATTCTAGTAGGAATCTTCTGGTACTACCGTTTGGGGTCAGTCTAGCAACAGTATAGGAAAACTACTACTAGAGGTTGCAGTGCCATTTTTACTCCAGGGTCCAGAGCTGCTAGAGACAGGAGTGAGTGGGGTTGATCTGGCATAGTAGGTCTTAGGGGAGGGGCCCATTGAGACTTGGAGAGGGTAGAGACAGTCTTTTGCAGGATAAGAGGTTTGGAAAGGGGATCAAGCATATAAGGGGGAGGAGGCTTCTGTTTTTGGTAGGGGATAGATCAGCTCCAAGCCAGTATCCAGAAGCTATACAAGTGCTGGACAATATTCAGTGCCAGCACTTGGTAAAGTTAGAACTGATATTTATGCAGTCCTACATGCCCAGTTAGCTATTCTGGTATTGGCACTAAATATGCTGGCACGGGAATAACTCCCATCTCTTCCCTGACTCTGCTCTTGGACCGAACTTTATCTGACCAGCTTTTACATGGCCGGTTAGTGCTATATTCAGCAGCACTGTTTGGTTGGGTACCATTGAATATTGGCTGCCAGCCTGCTCAGTGTCTTTTAAATAGGTAGAGGTCTCTTTTGCCTACTTAAACCAAGTTGAATATCAACCCCATTATTTCCCTCCCTTAACCTAAACCCACACGGAGATCCTAGTTTTTATTTGGGCAAAAGTAAGTTTCATGTTGATAGAGTAGGGCAACTAAGCATGACAGAAAAGAGGCTTTACACCACAAGAACATTAAAGCAAAAGCAGACAGCAGCAAAGGTCGAGTCAGAAATTTCCACACAGTATCTACTACAGCCTGGGCTGGAAACTTACTGGAGATGTTGCACAGGAAGGTGATAGAGAAGGACTCTGTGAACAAGCAGTGGTGCTTTCACGTTGAAAAGATTGATGAAGTAGACATGGCCTGAACTGGACCCTACAGCAGCGCAGTGTGAGGAAGGAAAGCAAACTAGACTGGTTGCCTAGATAAAGAAGAAAACATTTTTAGTTAAGCTACTCTGATCTAAACTGAAATTACTATAAGAAAATAACTCATTAAACTATAATGGTCTAGTAGTCCCTCAGTTAGCATTTTCCCTCTTCCATTTCCAGCTCTGATCTGTCTATCCTGTGCATGCTGAATGCAGTACATTCTGTTAGACTATCTGTACAATGAGTAAATAGGGGGGTACCTTAGGAGGCAGGGCTTTGTTGGTTACTTGAAGATTTGTGTAGTTTTCTATGTCTTGAATTGGTGACTGTTTTACTATTTTACACTGGCATTTTGTATACAAGTGGTTGATAGCGACCAAGAAATATATTTCAAAATAACTTTATGCAATGAGTGACCTCAATATATCACATGAGCAACAAACCTGCTTGGTTCTGTTGTTACTCTGGATTTGCACAAAACCAGCTAGATGTTTGCAAAATAAAATAATACTATTTTGGGGTGTTTTCCCTTTTTGTATCTTTCCATCTTTGATCACCATTTCCCCAGCTGCTGAAATAACTCTCGCAGCACCACTCATTGGCTATCATACATTCCAATTTGAATGTCATCTTCTATTCCCTACAGGGCATGAATGCACCACCTCTATGATGTGCCAGTCCTATGGAGAGCTGATATGAACTAAGATCTATTGCGCAGGAACACACTGGCCCACAAAATGTTCATTTTAACTATCAATTAAGGATGCCATTTTAGAAAGGTTAAGTGTAAGTTACCTGTGTAAAAAGCTGATTTACATTGGAAGATTAGGTTCTTATCTTGTTAATCTTCTTTCTGGTATAAGACATAGGATTCTGTACTGAAGCTGTTCCTTCTCCTTAGTCGCTAACTTTGCAGAAAGGTGTCACTCAAAACTTCTAACTTCTCCCCTTAGCACTGGTGAACAGCGGACTCCCAGATATTCCAAGCACTGAGCCAGCTGTAGCTGACTCTTTCAGAAGATGACTATCCAACCAAGTCTCTGGAGGACATCCACCACCTGCCACACTGCGAGCTTGCCCACCTGATGAGAGGGAGCCCGGATAAGCCAATCATCCAGGTAAGGATGCACCTGAATGCCCATCCTGTGGAGATGAGCCGCTACTATCACCATCACCTTGATAAAGGTGCATGGAACTGTGGCCAATACGAAGGGCAGTGCCACAAACCAGAAGTGTTACTGGAGGACATGAAATCTTAAGATATTTCTGGGGAAAATGGGAATGTGAAGATATATTAGTAATGTCATGTTTTAATATTAATCACTTGTTTGTCAGTTTTAAAATGAATAAAAAATTAAAAAAAAAAAAGAAGAAGATATGCCTCCGTTAAATCTAAGGAGGCTAGGAATTCTCCTTGAGCCACAGCCACTATGACCAAGCGGACCATCTCCATGCGGAACTCTGAATGCCTGTTCAGACTTTAGGTCCAAGATAGGCCTCCAATCTTCTATGCCTTTCTTGGGCACTATGAAGTATATGGAGTATCTGCCGGAGCCCGATTCTGCTTCAAGAAGTGGTTCTATGGCATGTATACCTAAGAGACATTAAACCGTTGCTCGGACCTTGGCCTCTTTTTCTGGTTAGCCTGTTGGGGAATCGATGAATAGATCTGGAGGAAGGCGATAAAACTCTTATCTTGTTCTCTTCCCGAATGATGTCCAGGACCCACCAGTCTGATGAGATCTGTTCTTATTCCATCCAGAAAGCCGACAACCATCTACCAATGTGAGGGGGGGAGCCATTAGCCTAGCATCATTGTGGATTTTTCTTGCCTGAACCACTGCAGGGACCCAAGGGTTGCTTGTGCCTGTAAGTGCCAAATCTCTGACAGGACCTCTGAAGGACCTCTGGGAAGAGGAACTGTAGGAAAACTTGTGGGATCTCAGAGAAACACAAAAAGTGTCTCTGCTGCCCCTAGCAGAAAGACAAACCCTACTGTCCAGGAAGGATTAGGAATGGCAATCTGCTACACTGGCCATAAGGTCATCTAAACCTTTCCAAAAAGCATCTGCCCCTTGAAGGACAGTCTGCTATGAGTGGCCTTAGAAGTCGAATCACCCATCCACTGCCTAATCCAGAGCATCCTATGGGCAGAAACGGAGTAAGAAACCTGACTGATTCTAATGATGTCATAAAGAGCACTGATTACATAATCCACTCCTTCCATAATCAAATGGGGACAGGCGTCCTCCAATTCCGAAGGAGGACTACGCAATCTGGTATAACAGGCCCATGCCACAAAGGAGGTAGCTGCTGCCACTTTGATACCCAAAGTCAGAGCTTCAAACTGGTTTTAAAGGACCACATCCACCTTATAATTCTGTGCGTCCTTCAGCATCATTCCTTTCCTAAAAAAGGGAGGTGCGATTAATCACTTGTGCTACTGTGGAATCCACTTTCGGCTGTGAAAACAGCTGTTGGAAATCCGGAGCCATAGGATAAAGCCTAGACATAGCTTTGGCCACCTTTGGGGAGCATTTAGGCTATTCCTATTGGTCCACAACCAAGGAGGTGATGTTCAGATGAGCTGGAAAAAAGGTAGACTGCTCATAATGGAACACTGGGAGATGGAAGGTTGTTGGGAATCCAACTGCAATGCACAGAGGGTATCAGAAATGACATGGGAAATGGAAGTAGATTTGAAAAGGCAGTGCACAAATCATCCAAGCACACAGTAGAGCCTTGTGATAACAAAGGTAAGGAAAGGGACTTCCAGTCCTCTCAGTTCTTCTCTGAAGGGTCACTGATACTAGGAGCTGGTATGGTATGAGGAAGAGACACCTGCTTTGGACATGAAACCCCATGAAGCAGACCTGGCACGCTTACAGGCAGCACAGCGCTTCCTGGGCCCGTTAAGTAGGTTTTCCAAAGGAGTCTGACAAAATCAGAAAAGCCTTGGACCAGAGGCCCCAAGGACCCTTGATTGGGGAGATAGGTCCTTTTCCGCCTCCACATGCTTGTGTTTTGCCTCCTCGCTGCACGTGGCCTCTGGATGGGATCTCTTCCCTGAAGTCCAGGCTCTTTGGACTTTTGGGGGTTCTAACACCCTGGAAGACTGAAAAGAGATATTTCTAGCACACCTTCCTGGTAGGGGGAGGGGGAAGATGGAAGAGGGAGGGAGAGAAGAATGCATTGCTCCCCGGTCCACCCCGCCCTCTCCCCCCCCACCCACCAATTGCAGGACTGGCTTTACCCATGCATGCTAGTATGTTTGGAGAGCCTGTTGTTAAACATTTACCAGCATACCACTGATTGTCTTAGCTTAGCATCCACAGCCTTATTTGTATAGTTAATTGAACAGGGAAAAATCAACATCATTCAGTTTCAACTGGGTGTACTCAAGAAGTAGGAGCCCTTTTACTAAAGCTTAGCATGCACTAATGAACAATGGTGTGCACTAGTAGGCAGATTCTGTATAGGAGGCCAGTCTCAGCAACCGCCTAAGAAGCAGCTGAGAATCACACACCGGCATCCTATACAGAATCACGTCTGCCCTAACGGACAGATGGTAACCCCGCACAACCCCCCTGATTCTCTAACTGGCATCCATGTCACAGGTGCCGGTTACAGAATCGCACCTGCCTGATTGAGGGATCCCTTGCCATCCAATTAAGTGCAATTAACATCAACTATTAGTTAATTGCCAATTATCAGCACCAATTGAGTGTCTAGATCGAATAGGCACATCTTTCTAGGCACCTAACTTTAGGCATCATTTGTAGAATTGGGGCCTTAGTGCATACTAATTCCATTAGTGTGTGCTAAGCTTTAGGAAGAGGGCTCCTTAGAAAAGTAAAATAATAGACTCAGTTGATGGATTAGGCTAGAAGTCTTGGAGTTTTAATTTTCCATCACTGGGTCCTTTCAGAAAGAAAGGTCTGATGATGCAATTACTGTTTTTAGTCATACTAGGATCATTATGCATTTGCTACTTTGATCCCAAATGTGATAATTAAAATGTACTCAAATAAAGATCAATATAAAGAAAATCAAATGAATACCTGTGTCTGAAGGTTGAGAGAGCCAACATTAGTTCCATCAGTCAAGGACCATACCTGCAAATCTCCTGATACCCCTAAAGTCTTTGATACAACAAAGATAAACCAAAAGGTCAACACACAGTACATGGACTGGCTGAAGAAAGAAAACCAACAAAATTACACTTCTGCATTTATTTGTTTGACCCAGTAGTTTCCTTCTCCTCCTTTGGGCTTCCAGTTTTAATGGTACTAGCCACTAGTGACATGATAGAACCATAAACTTTTATTTTTAACTAATCAGGTTCCTCTTCCCCCTTTCGCATTTTTAATCCTCGACTGCTTACAATTTCAAATTTCACTCAGCCATCACACTTTGACAGTTATACTAAACTATACTATATAAAGTATATATTCTGCCTATTTTGAAAAGTGTACTAGGCAGAGATCCTCCTGCAAACTTGGGGAACATTACATATTAGAATACAATTAAATATCAGCAAATTTAAAAACATTAAAACAAAACACTGTGAGATATATTATTCATCCATATTTATTTTCCAGATAGAAAAATGCATTTATAGCTTTTCAAAACCATGAATAAGATGGTAACAATTAGAGAATGACATAGGGAAAAATTTGTCCCTGTGAGTTTTGTCAGTCCCTGTCCTTACCCCATTCCTGTAAGCTCTGCCTTAACTGCACAAGCCTCGAACACTTATGATTTTAAAGTGTTTGAGGCTTGTGCAGATGAGGACAGAGCTTGCAGGAATGGGGCAAGGACAGGAAAAGAACTCACGGGGACAGGACAGGAAAATGAGTTCCTGCAGGGACGAGGAAAAATTTGTCCCCGTGTCATTCTCTAGTAACAATCTGATTTGTGATGGAAGATTATTCTACATTCTAGCACCCCAAAAAGTAAATGATTTCTTCAGATGTTTTCTAAATTTAATATTTTTCACTGAAGTAAAACCCAGCTTTAACTTTTGGACAGACCTAGAAATCAACCAATTAGTTCATAATAAGATATTCAATGAGACCTTCTGGAATAAAACTGAAGAAACTTTAAAAATCAAACAAGCAACCTTAAATTCCACTCTCATGAACTGGGAGCTAATGTAACTTTGCCAACAGTGGAGAAGATTGCTCAAATATACCTAGTGAAAAAATTAAACCTAGTGGCTGTATATTGTAAAAGTTGAAGCCTTCCTAACAGTTTATGTGACATCGATCCATATAAAGAATTACAATAATTTAGCTGTTGCAATAGTATCGTGGACTGGGCAACAATTCTAAAACTATGCCCACTCAGAGATGCTGAATCGAAGGGATGTACAGTATAATCTCGTTATAACGGACTTGCTTATAACAGAACCTCACCTATAGCAGACGAGGTACACTGGTCCCGAACGAGCTCCATTATAAATATACAGATAATCATCGGATATAGCGGACTCGCATATAATGGACTTTCGGATATAACGGACAACTATTTTGGTCCCGAGAGCCACTTTTAGCTGTAATTTTCTTCGGCTATAACGGACATGCAGGCTCGGCCTATAAGGCGCGTGGCATGCTGGTGATATAGTATCAAAATGCAGCCCAGAAGAAAATGACAGAGTATTTTTCTTTCCAGTACAGTACGACATAATGCTTTAGAACATCTTTTAGTGTTCTGGTTTTGCAATCATATCGTGCCATACCAATGTTTTGCTGAGTTTTGTTCTTGATGTTGCTGATATGGTTGTGCAGTGACTGTTGTTCATTGATTGAACATTGTTTCAAGTTGACCTAAATAAAAAGCCAAATATCTTCCAATAATAATAAACTTTTACTGATTCTGACAGGAGTTGCCATTCAACAAATAATGTATAATTGGAAAAATTGGAACAGATTGAATTATAGTTTTTGGTGGAGATCAGTGTGTCATATATATAAAATGGAAAGAACATTAGCTGTTCAAAAAGAATATTATAATAAATTTAAGGATGTTACAGGGGCCATTAATAAATTATTGTAATGAATAGAAATCATTTTTCCCTGATTAACATAAATGAAAGAATGGGGGGGTTAGATTTCATTATTTGTTATGAAGGGAAGGAAGAATTTATTATATTATATGTATTATTAATATTAGTATGGTGGGAGGGAAGGGGATACATTTTATTTAATGAAAAGTTTGTGGAATTTCAAGTGATGTATTAGTTAAATTGTTGTTACTTTCTGTACACTTGATGTAAAACATAAAATGAATAAAGAATTTAAAAAAAAAATAAAAAAGGTAACTCTGGATATAACGGACTCTGGATATAACAGACCATTTTTCCAGGTCCCTTGAAGTCCGTTATAACGAGATTATACTGTACCTAAGCAGTTCTCAAACTCTCAGGTTGGATAGAGGAGCCTGCTTGTAGTACTGAGGACCCAAAAGCAGCATCCTCCCATGCATCTACATCTCTACCTTGTAGAATTTGGTGAAAGTATAAAGGGAAGACCAGGTTACTGATCTACAAATCTCCTCGGGTGGGACTGCCCGAGCTTCTGCTGAAGAGGAGGTCAATCCCTTTGTCAAATGTGCCTTTAAGGAGACAGGCGTTTGTTTGCCACAACCAATGTAGGCAGAGGATAGCTCTACAAATCCATCTACAGATGGTAGCCTTGGAGGTGGGTCTGCCCCATCTCACCTGATTAGTTAACATGAAAAGATGAAACTCATTAGTTACATCCAGGTAATGCAAAAGCACTCTTCTGATGTCCAAAACCTTTAATGCCTTGTCTTTTTTCTTGGACCCTGTGGGATAAAATGCTGACAGTCTAACTTTTTAGTTTAGATGGAACGCCAAAATGACCTTCAGCAGAAAGAAGGGAACCATACGTAATGTCACTCTCACTTCCGAGTTCTGGAGAAACAGTTCTCTACATGACAGGCCTACAATTCTGAAACTCTCCTGCCAGAAGTAATTGCCACCAAGAAGACTGCTTTAATCATCAAACCCATAAAGGAAGCATCCTGTAAAGGCTCTACCGAGCCCCTATAAAACTATATTAAGGTTCCAGGATAGAAACGGTTCTCGAATCATAGAAACATGATGGCAGAAAAAGGCCAAAATGGCCCATCTAGTCTGCCCATCCAAAGTAACCATGATCTCTTTGTCTCTCTGAGAGATCCCATATGCCTATCCCATGCCTTCTTGAATTCAGACACAGTCTCTGTTTCCACCACTTCTTCCGGGAGATTGTTCCACATATCTACCACCCTTTCTGTAAAAAAGTATTTCCTTTGATTACTCCGGAGCTTATCACCTCTTAATTTCATCCTATGCCCTCCCATTCCATTTACGCCACATAAGTATCTAAACGTCTTTATCGTATCTCCCCTCTCCCACCTTTCTTCTAAAGTAGACATGTCAAACTCTGACCCATGGTGCATTAAAAGTTGGCCCACCAGACATTTACTTTTTTTGCTTTTAATCTTACCCGCCAGCACAAACCACGGCTGCTGCTCTGACGTACGGGATTGCATCTGCCTTCGTCTGGTCTCCTCTTACTCTTCAAAGCAGCCTGCTGAGGATTGCCGGCCAGCTGTAGCAAACCTCGCAGGCCGTTGTCAACCTTGGTACCATGTTCCCTCTGACACAATCCCATTGTCAGAGGAGGGGCGGGACTGCAGCAGAGGGAACATGCTACTGAGGTCAATGGTGGCCTGCGAGGTTCGCTACAGCCGGCCAGTGATCCTCAGCAGGCTGCTTTGAAGAACAGACCAGGAAGCCGGGATGGAGAGAGGGTAGGAATGGCGGGCTCAATCGGAAGGTGAGACCGGGAAGAAGAAGGGGAAAAGAACCAAGAAGTTAATTTGCCACTACTGAGGTATTGGTAATAAAGTCTGCAGGAGACTCAAGGGCCAGATCCTGATGCCAAACATCGGTTATGGGAGCAACAAGAAAATCAAACACATTTGCTATCAGTATTCCACATGTTTCTGGTGCACATCAGAGAGCTCGAGGTGCTCATGATGAGTAACAGATCCTGTTGTGCAGAAATTGCCCACAGTGTTTATTCCAAGAAACACAAGAGCATTGTAGAGAGGACAGCTTGCAATAAAGACCACAAATCTCAATGCCAAACTTCAGAGTGAAGAGAATGAGTGGATGTTTATGTGTATGGCTTTAATAAAACATAAATATAAAGAACATATGCCAGGCTAGGTCCTCCACTGGAACAGATGCGATTAGCAGCAGAGGAGATGGAAGGGAAGGGAGAGGGTGTGGTGGATGAAGGGGGTGGGGAATAAATAAAACAGAGGAGAGGGACAGAGATGGTGCACAATGGGATGGAGGGAGGGAAGGCACAGAAAGGAAGAGAAGTTGGACACAAGAAATGGTGTGTGGGGGGGGGGGCTAGAAATATTGAATAGGAGGGTACTTGGGAAGAGAATGTGAGAGATGGTGAACCCTGGGGTAGTGAAGACATGATAGACTTAGAGGAGACATGACAGAAACCTGAAGGGCATAGAGAAGGTAGACAGGGACAGATTCTTCAGACTGTGGGGAACCACAAGTACTAGGGGTCACTCGGAGAAATTGAAAGGGGACAGGTTTAGAACAAATGCTAGGAAGTTCTTTTTTACCCAGAGGGTGGTGGACACATGGAACGCGCTTCCAGAGGTTGTGATATGCCAGAGCACAGTACAGGGGTTCAAGGAAGGTTTAGATAGGTTCCTAAAGGATAAGGGGATTAAGGGGTACAGATAGAAGCAGAGGTAGGTTATAGAAATGGTTAGGAACCACTTCACAGGTCATAGACCTGATGGGCTGCCACGGGAGCGGACTGCTGGGCGCGATAGACCTCTGGTTTAACCCAGTGGAGGCAACTTCTTATGTTCTTATGAAAGGATAGTTGAAAAAACGGGTAGTTGAGAAAAGGAGAGATGGTGGATCTGGGGATTGTGGGGTCCATCGCTGCAGTTTCAGGGATGGAGATGAAAAAAAGGAAAGATGCCAGACCTCCAGGGGAGGGGAAAGAAACAGAAGGGGAGGACAGAGATGGAAAATGGATGGTTAGCACCGAGAAAGAAGAAAACGACAAATAGGCAAGAGACCCTGGCAAGTGCATTATCAGAAGACAACCAGAGCCTGGGATCAACAAAAGGTAGAAAAAATAATTTTATTTTCAGTTTTGTGATTACAATATGTCTGATTTGAAATGTGTATCCTGCCAGAGCTGGTATTAGACAGCAAGCGTGAATTATGACCTAACAGAGAAAGGAAAAGTCTTTTTTATTTATTTTGTTTACACCGCGGAGCCAGCTTGGGGTTGGAGATGTTGTAACCCTATACTTCTACTAAGACTAAGCCTTAGTCACTTAGGGGTCCTTTTATTAAGGTACGCATTTAGCGCGCACAAAATCGGTTAGCGTACCTTAATAAAAGGACCTCTAAATATCTTAATTAAAAATTTGGCCCTTGACTTAGCTTTTTTTTCCAATTTTGGCCCCTTAAGTGATTGAGTTTGACACCCCTGCTCTAAAGTATACATATTGAGATCTTTAAGTCTGTCCCTAAATGCCTTATGATGAAGACCACATACCATTTTAGTAGCCTTCCTCTGGACTCTTTAGGCACTCTTTAGGAACCTGGCTATGTCCAGGTGTACCACTAGTGAAGCTCTTTTCTCTCGGCCCCAGAAACAGGAGTGTCCTGCTACTTGAACTCTAAGGGGCATCCATTGAATGCCAGTACAGATGAGATGGGAGCATTGCCTGGCTCTAACTCTTCTTTGCTGCACCAGCACTGAAACATCACCCATGTCTAGGCATATCTAAAACCATCATCGGCATTTTGGCTGTAAGTAAACATAGAAACATAGAAATAGACGGCAGATAAGGGCTACGGCCCATCTAGTCTGCCCACCCCAATGACCCTCCCCTACCTTTCTCTGTGAATAGATCCCACGTGTCTATCCCATTTGGCCTTAAAATCAGGCACGCTGCTGGCCTCAATAACCTGAAGTGGAAGACTATTCCAGCGATCAACCACCCTTCTGAGTATCCTTTTTGGACTAAACTAAATTAAACTAAACCTTAAGTTTATATACCGCATCCTCTCCATAATTATAGAGCTCGGCACAGTTTACAAGAACTTAATATAGGAAGGAACAGCCTAATGGGGTTGGAGGAAGAGTATAGGGGGGAAGAGCATTATATTTTTGTGAATAGCCTAGTTTTCAGGTGCTTTCGGAATAGTTGGAAGGAACCCAGATTCCGTAATGGGGCAGTAAGATTATTCCAAAGTCCTGTGATTCAGAAGAAGAGAGAGTTCCCCAATTTTCCCGCATAGAGGATGCCTTTTAGCGAAAGGAAGGATAGTTTAAGTTTTTGGGTGGACCTGGTGGTATCAGTGATCTAGTGCTGCATGCTAAAGAGCCATGCCATAAGAGCTAAGTGTCCTGATCTTCATTCCCTGCAGTAGTAAGTCTGGATGCAAAAGTAGTCTGAGACTTCACTCCTTTGTAGTCTTACGAGATCCGCATACCACGGTTGCCTGGGCCAATCTGGAGCTATAAGAACTACTGTTCTCGTGTGATGAGCTATGTAGCAGATCACCCAGCCTGTCATGGGCCAAGAGGGAAACATGTACAGAGTTCCAATCTCTAGCCATAGTTGAACCAAGGCATCTAGCCCTATACTTCCAAGCTTGTATCTGCGACTGAAAAACCGATCTGCTTTCTTATTCTTTGCTGTTGCCATGAGGTCAAACGTTGGACTAAACTAAACTAAACTAAACCTTAAGTTTATATACCGCATCATCTCCACGGATGTTGTGGAGCTCAGCATGGTTTACAAGAACTTAAAATATAGGAAGAGAAGGAAAAAAAAGGTTTACATGAACTTAGATATAGAAGAGAAGAGTAAGGGGGGATAGAATTACATTTTAGTGAAAAGCCAGGTTTTCAGTTGCTTGCAGAATAATTGGAGGGAGCCCAGGTTCTGCAGTGGGGTAGTAAGGTCGTTCCAAAGATCTGTGATTCTGAAGAGAAGGGATTTTCCCAGTTTGCCTGCATAGTGAATACCGTGTAGAGAAGGGAAGGATAATTTATATCTTTGGGCGGGTCTGGTAGAGTCAGGACTCGAGGAGTTATAAGATAGTGAGATTAAGGGAGGAAGGATGTCGTGAGTGATCTTAAAAGCCAGGCAGGAGCATTTGAAATGGATTCTGGAAATCACTGGGAGCCAGTGAAGTTTGGCTAGGAGTGGGGAGACATGGTCAGACTTGCGTTTTGCAAAGATCAACTTGGCTGCAGTATTCTGGATTAGCTGGAGTCTTTGAAGACTTTTTTTGATAGGCTTAAGAAGATGGCATTGCAGTAGTCTAATTTGGAGAGGATGATGGACGACCCCATCTTCTCATAATAGCCTGGAACACTTTCAAAAATAATGTCCCCTCTCCTGTTTCCAATGTCTGCCTGCTGAGGTAATCTGCTTGAACATTGTCTACTCCAGTCACGTGTGCCTCAGAGATTGCCTGCAGGTGTAGTTATGCCCAACAGAACTATGTCTTGGCTTCCTGTCAGAGGGGAGCAGTCCTGGTACCACCCCACCTGTTGACATAAGCCACCACAGTGGCATTGTCGGAGAAAAGAATCTGACCGTTTTGCCCTCCAGCAAAGACTGCAGTCAGAGCAGCGCCATCCGAACTGCTCAGAGTTTCAGTCTGTTGATAGACCACTTCCATTGAGATGGACTCCATTGGCCTTGTACTGAGTGACCATTGTAATGAGTCCCCCAGCCGAACAAGCTGACATCTGTTGTTAAGGTGACCCATGAATCGATTCAAAGTGGGATCCCCTTCGCCAAAGACTATGGATGGAACCACCAGCTCATGCTGTGCTTGGCTGCCCCTGTCTGGGGTAGTGGAACTTGCAGGGAGTCCCTCTGAGGCGATCAGTGAGACAATAATGCATCCTGAAGGAGACACATATGTGCCTTTACCCAGGGCAACACGTCTATCATGGCTGCCATTGACCCGACTTGAAGATAATGCCATGCCGTAGGCTCTGGCTTGATCAACAGGTCCGTAATCTGACCACAAAGCTTCTGTCTGCGTGCTTATGGAAGAAAGATTTGGCCTTCCGCCAGGTTGAATAAGACTCCCAGATATTCCAGGGATTGGGTCTGAACCAGGTGGCTCTTTCAGAAGTTCATAATCCATCCCAGACTCTGCAGCATCTCCACAACTGCCGCTACTGCCCGTTCTCCTTCCAGTCGGGACAACACTCTGACCAGCCAATCATCCAAATACAGGTGGATCTGCTAACCCGCTCTTCAGAAATGAGTGGCCACTACCCCATAATCTTGGTGAATGTGCAGGGCGCTGTTGCTAGTAACTTTCCAGCACATGTAATCTGAGAAATTTCCTGTTTTCCAGGAAGATGGGAATGTGAAGGGAAGCTTCTGTCAAAACTAAGGTGACCAGAAGCTCTCCTGGAAGCACCATGTCATTAACTGATCAAACAGTTTCCATCCAAAACAGAGGTATTCTCAGGGCCACAATGACATGTTTCAGATCCAAAATGGGCCTCCACTTCTCTGATCCCTTCTTTGGCACAACAAAGTATATGGAGTATCTGCCAGAGCCTGAGTCGTATGGAGGAACTAATTTTATGATTTGGATATGTAGCAATCTTCATAGCATCCTCTTTATTTTCTCTGGCCAGCCTGCCGGCAAATCAACAAACCAGTCAAAGAGAGGTGCACAAACTCTATCTTGTAACCCTCTCTTATAATGTCCAGGACCCAGTAGTCAAATGTTATATGTTTCCAAGTCTCCAGAAAGTCCAAGAGCCAACTTCTAATCTTCAGAGGGATGTCATGAGGGCTGGTGTCATTGTGGCTTTTTGACTGGCACTGCGGAATGGAAATCTGAACCTTGGTTCTTACGGAACCTGGAAAATCTCTATCTGGAACTTGAAAGGCTCTCTGGGTAGATATTGATGAGAAAAATGAGAGACACAAAAGGACCCCTGGCTCTGGCCTCTAGGCTGCTGTCTGGCAGAGATTTGGGCTGGCAATCTTGTATATTATAAACAAGTATCCCAAGTGGTAGTAAATTATAAATGGAAACAAATTAGCATACCACTATAACCATGAAGTGCATCACACTCTTCTACCACGGTCTCAGAACTGGAGCCTACGCATGGTATTTATATCACAAACTCGAGTGATCAGCGTAGCAATTTAGCTCCCTGCTCTAATCATTGACCGCTTAGGTTTTAAAACATATAAACTTTAATAATTTAATCTTAAAATATTTCCTGTAGAAAACTTTTTTATATATATACTTTTAGTTCATTTTATTTTAATTCATTTTATAGAAAATCTCACTATCAGTGCAAATTTGCCCACATTGTATGACTATTAAGGATTTGAAAAAATGACAAGCTACTTATCTTTAAACAGCGCTTGTCTCTGGATATGTTTTTTTCAGCAGTGCTCAAATAGTTGCACAAGCCAGTATTGCCCCCATCCCCGCCAACCATCTGATCCCATCCACACAAGCCTCGAATAGTTTTATACTGAGCTTATTTTATTAAAGTATAAAGAGAAACAATATTCTGTACAATTGTCATTTTATAAATCAAAGTTCTGGCTGCCAAACTAGAGAAAAAGAGATCTTCAGCAGGCAGGGCTTTGTTTATAAATGTTTATCAACACAACTAATATACTACTTTATCCTAAAGCAAAGAAAAGAAATAGAAATTTTTTTTCTACCTTTGTTGTCTGGTTTCTGCTTTCCTCATTCAGTTCCTTCCATCCACTGTCTGCCTTCTCTCTGCCTCTTCCATATGCTCTGTTACTGTGCCTCTCCCTTCCATCTCTTCCTCCACCCCTCCCCCCTTTGGTCTGGCACCCACTCTTCCCTCTGCTCCCCCCCATAGTCTGGCATCTCTGTCTTCTTCCCTTCCATCTTTCCTTCCCTCCCCTCCCCCAAGGCCACATTACCGGAAAGATGTGCTTATAGCTGAGTCGGTCCAGCGGATGGCCACTAGGAAGGTCTCCGGACTCAAGGGTCTCTCATACGAAGAAAGACTGGGCAAACTGCAGCTCTATACTCTAGAGGAGCGCAGGGAAAAGGGTGACATGATTGAGACATTTAAGTACGTCACAGGTCATGTCGAGGTGGAAAACGACATATTCTTTCCCAAGGGACCCTTGGTCACAAGGAAACACCCGCTCAAACTCAGAGGAGGGAAATTTAGTGGTGACACCAGGAAGTATTTCTTCACAGAAAGGGTGGTAGATCACTGGAACAAACTTCCGGTGCAGGTGATCAAGGCCACCAGCGTGCTCGACTTTAAGAATAAATGGGACATCCAAGTGGGATCCCTACGAGGGTCGAGTTAAGGAACTAGGTCATTAGCTCTCAGACTTAATGGGGTGGGTCAGTAGAGTGGGTAGACTTGATGGGCTGTAGCCCTTTTCTGCCATCATCTTTCTATGTTTCTATGTTTCTAAGGTGGTTTTTAGCATCTCTATCCTCCTTTCCTCCCTTCAGATCTGGTATCTGTTGCCCCAATCCAGTATGTGCCTTTTTTTCTTTATCCCCTCCTTCCATCCAGTTCCCTTCAGCATCTTCTCCCCTCTCTCTTCCCCATTTCCCTTCAGCGTCTTCTCCCCCATTTCCTTTCAGGGTTTTCTCCCCACTCTTTCTTCGTCATTTCCGTCTTTTCCCCACTCTCTCTTCTCCATTTCCCTTCAGCGTCTTCTCCCCTCTCTCTCTTCCCCATTTCCCTTCAGCGTCTTCTCACCACTCTCTCTTCTCCATTTCCCTTCAGCTTCTTCTCCCTTCTCTCTCTTCCCCATTTCCCTTCAGCGTCTTCTCCCCACTCTTTCTTCCCCATTCCATCTTCTCCCCACTCTCTCTTCCCCATTTCCTTCCCCCCACTCTCTCTTCCCCATTTTCCTTCAGCATGTGTTCCTCTCCACACACTCTCCCCCAGCACCCTTCGCTTGGTCCAGCAGCCCCCTCACGCTCCCCACAGTCCGAGCAACTCCCTCCCTCCCTTTCCCTTTCCTTCAGACGATTTTTAATTTTCTTTCTACAAGCAGCCGGAGCTGCGTATGGCTTCAGGAAACTGCTACTCTGATGCAACTGGAAACCGGAAGTTGCGTCAAAAGAGGACTTTTCGGCAGCCACACACAACTTCAAGGCTCCGGCTGCTTGTAGAACGAAAATTAAAAATCACCTGAAGGTAAGGAGAAGGGAGGGAGTGAGATGCCCGGATGGACAGCGGGAAGGAAGGGGCTGCTGGACCACGCTCATTCCCAGCCTTAACTGCGGAGAGAAGGCTATTCACCTCTTCACGGAGCGGTGAATGGACTTCTCCAAGTTTCCAAGTTTATTAATATATTTGATAAATCGCTTATTAGAATTACTAAGCGATGTACAAGGTCAAAATATAATATAGTAAAAAAGAAACAAACAATTTAACAATACATTTTCATAGAAAATTACTGGGCGTTATTTTAGATAGAGATCTTACTTTTCATGACCACATAAGTTCAGTTGTAAAAACTTGTTTCTTCAAATTACGTATCATCCAGTCACTCAGTTCTATTCTAAATACCGGCTCGATTGAAATCCTTATTCACTCATTAGTTATCTCTCACTTGGATTACTGCAATTCACTATTAAATGGACTTCCCCAAAAAGAACTTCGTCGTCTGCAACTTGTACAAAATACCGCTATCAAACTCATTTACAAAATAGGTAAGTTCGAACACGTTACCCCGCTTCTTAAAGAGGCTCACTGGCTTCCAGTCACACACCGTATAATTTATAAAATCATACTGCTCTCTTTTAAAATCAAACTTTCACACTTGCCTTTATTTCTCGACAAATTATTAATACCTCAAAGTTCTCCCCGTTCCCTACGATCTACTGACCAAAAACTTCTTTTCATTCCTTCCTTAAAAGAATCCTACTATACAAGGAAAACTAATTTTGCTATAACAGCCCCCACACTATGGAATTCTCTCCCTCAATCTCTCCGGAACGAAATTCACTTACCTAAATTTAAAACTAATCTTAAAACTTTTCTATTTCAGGATGCCTTTGACAAATCCTAATTTTTTTTTCTCTTCTTTATCTACTTATATGCTCATCTTTTTCCCTAACTGCTCTCTTTTATTTCAGCGCATATCATTTACACCATGTACCCTTATCCTTCATGTCCTATCCCTTCCCTCTATCTCATTTCTTCTAATATTATGTAACTTTTCCCTCCTTCCCATCTATCCTCACAGTCATGTTTGTTAGTGTATGTCTAATATGTTTTCTCTAACTCTTCTAATACACCAATATCTAGTTTTTACTCTCCTATTTTAAAATTTTTTATTGTTAACCGGTCAGATATTTGTTTTATGATCGGGATATTAAAAATCAATAAACTTGAAACTTGAAAACAAACATGAGTAGGGAGGGAATGGGTAAAAGTTACAATTTTCAATTTAAGGTAGAAAAATGGAAAAAAACAAGAGGGTAGGGGTAGATAAACCACAGCATGATTTAAAATCTCACTGGAAATTAAATATTAAAAGCATCTTTAAATAGGTAAGATTTTAAAAGTTTTTAAAAAATTATGACGTCTTTTTCGTTTCTAATATATTGTGGTAGGGCATTCCTCCATTGTGGTCCCATCATAGAGACTTCTCCCCATACCTGCGGCAACCATTTTTTTCCCCACTGTTTTGGCGGGTTACCTGCTGCTAGCTGTGGGTAACAGCCACCATGTCATTCTCTACTCTGGAGTAAAGGCCTGAGAGGGCAAGTCTCCTTGTCCCATAGGGTGAGCAAGGGTCTTTTCTTGGGTTGCAAAGATTCTATGCCCTATTGGTGCACAGAGCTGCTGTCCCAGGACTCTAAAAAATATTTTGTTCCCCCTGATGGGATCATCTGCCATTCTCCAACCCTAAGGGCCTACAGAGAGGTTAAGCCTGAAGCTCCCACCCCTCCATCCCGTGCTGCACAGCACGTGGCATAGGGCGCTCTTCAGCCACCCATCCAGCACAAATAAGGCAAGATAAAAGGGTATTAGGGTCTGAAGACTCCAATCCTACCAATTTTGAGGCAAAATGAGGTATTTTAAGGGAGTTTGAGAACTTAGGGGAAAAAATTGGGAAATTCAAGATGGCCACCATAGCAGTGTTTTGGCGCCAAAAATGGTTTTGAAATTACCAAAAGTAACTAAAAATAGGATTTTAGAGGGGGGTGAACAAGACTAACTGCAGAAACAGTCAAAACACAGTTTATAAGACTCCCCTTCTCCCCCAATTTTCCCCATAGGCTGTCACAGCCTATATTCACAGACCATGTGCAGGGGGAAAGGTGCTACAGCCTGCTTCAGCTCCTTGAAAGAGTAGCTGGACCCGGAGGGATTTTCTGCCTCAATCCACTGTTCAGCTATCACGCCAAGATTTTTGGTCTGGCAGTCAGATTTTAGTCGGACTGAACCTCCAGCACTCCCCCTCCCCCGAGGGTCATGATGAGGTGGTGACGAGGGTCACAACGAATGCCGAAAAGAGAGGGGTATGAAACTGCAGCTGGCACCATGAGCATCCCAAAGGACACTATTTATTTATTCATTCCATTTTCTATACTGTTCTCCCAGGGGAGCTCAGAACGGTTTACATGCATTTATTCAGGTACTCAAACAGTTTTCCCTCTCTGTCCCGGAGGGCTAACAATCTACCTAACATACCTGAAGCAATGGGGGGATTAAGTGACTTGCCCAGGGTCATAAGGAGCAGGGTGCTGAGGCTGTAGCTTTAACCACTGCGCCACACAGCTGCCTAACAGCCTATGCTGAAGCTCCTGACCAAGTCAAGGAAATGAAGAAATGCTGAGGGCCAAGAACCTTGAGCTCTACAAATATTCAACAGGCTAACTGAACAGATCCCAAAGGATGCACCTGAGAGCTGCAGACAGAGTCTGCTCCTCTCCAAGCAGGCACAGTCAATCCTGGACCTGCATAAAAACTGTGAACAACTGAAAAGACTGCAAAAACACCACAAAAAAATAAAGTGAGCAGATCAGAACGACACCTAAATGCTCGCCTGTAGAAGGAAGAACTGAGGGTGCAGCAGATACCAGGAAGGGGGAGGAGCTGAAAAGCTGTGATTGACATCTTCTGTAGTATGTTCGTGAGCATGCATGGATAACCCTACAGATCAGCATATCATTCCGACTGCACTGGAAGTACTACAATAATATGAAATAATTTCCAAAAGCTTAGACTGGTGCAACCTCATCTGGAGTACTGCATTCAATTCTGGTTTCCTTATCTCAAGAAAGATATAGTGGCGCTGGAAAAGGTTCAAAGAAGAGCAACCAAGATGGTAAAGGGGATGGAACTTCTCTCGTATGAGAAAAAACTAAAACGATTAAGGCTCTTCAGCTTGGAAAAGAGACGGCTGAGGGGAGATATGATTAAAGCCTACAAAATCCTGAGTGGAGTAGAACAGGTACAAGTGGATCGATTTTTCACTCCGTCAGAAATTACAAAGACTAGGGGACACTCGATGAAGTTCCAGGAAAATACTTTTAAAACCAATTGGAGGAAATTATTTTTCACTCAGAGAATAGTTAAGCTCTGGAATGCGTTGCCAGAGGATGTGGTAAGAGTGGATAGTGTAGCTGGTTTTAAGAAAGGTTTCAACAAGTTCCTGGAGGAAAAGTCCATAGTCTGTTATTGAGAAAGACATGGGGAAGTCACTGCTTGCCCTGTATTGGTAGCATGAAATATTGCTACACCTTTGGTTTTGGCTTTGGTACTAGTGACCTGGATTGGCCACCGTGAGAACGGGCTACTGGGCTTTTGATGAACCATTGGTCTGACCCAGTAAGGCTATTCTTATGTTCTTATGTTCTTAATCTCCAATTTCTTGGTGGACAATATATTAATAATATTCCCAAAGTATTATACATTTGGAGGGGCATAATCGAAAGGAACGTCTAAGTCCGCTTTCGTCTAAGTCGCAAGTCGTCCAAAGTAAAAAAACAGCTTAGGACACATTTCAAAAAATACATCCATATTTTTTTTGTTTCGAAAATCGTCTAAGTATACGTCCTGCCGATCTTATCGTCCAAGCCGCTAAATCGTCCATCTTTATACCACATTTTCGGCCAACTTTTCATCCAAGTAAAAACGCCTAGAACAAGCCCTGTTGGATGTGGGAGGGGTCTGCAAAGTGATGGACTGAACACTCAGACATGGCACCTAAATAGTGGGGTACCTTACAAGGCACTGCTGTGAATTTCACAAAAAGGGTGCGATGTCATAATCTCACTACAGCTCCCTTATTGGTCATGGTGAGCACCCCAGACTACCTCCAGAATCCCGTAGACCCACTTATCTACCACCCCAATGGCCCTTATGGCTGCAGGAGCCACTTATATGCCAGTACAAAAGGGTTTTGGAGGTGTATAGGGGAATGCACATGTTTCAATATCAATGCAGTGATTACAGGGGCTTATGGGCATGGGTCCTCCTCTCCATGAGTTCCTAACCTACCCCCTAGAAGGCTTAAGACGATTCTGTGCAGCACGACTAGGCTTTCCTAAGCCAGGCTGCCAGATGATGATGTTCTGGAGGCACAATTTTCAAGTTGTGATTAATATTTTTATGGGGGGGGTTGGTGATCACTGGGGTAGTGTGTGGGGGTCAGTATTATGTGTTTGCATTGCTTATCTGGTCACTTTAAGTGGGATTTTGTGACTTAGACCATGTTTTAAATAATCTAATCACAACGTCCAAGTTCTGTCGATCCTGTGCTTTATAACTTTCGGTTATACATGCAGTACGACTAAGTCTAAGCCGGCCCACGTCCCGCCCAACTCCCGCCCTTGACACTCCTCCTGACACGCCCCGTTTAGCTGTGGTCTTTCAGCAGCACTATGAAGGCCTAGGTCGTATATAAATACTTCCAAATCCCGGTTTTATTATCGGCACTTGGACGTATTTTGACAATGTTGAGCTCCTTTTAGGTGATTACCCGATATACAAATCCGAGTTTTAGATTAGATTAGATTAGTACAACGAATGCATGTCAGGGCCATATGCATGAGAGTTGCAATAGGCAACCATGCTCCTTGAGGGCCACAATTCAGTTAGATTTTCAAGATTTCTACTACAAATATGCATGAGATCTATTTGCATACAATAGAAGCAGTACATACAAATCAATTTCACGCATATTCATTGGTGAAATCTTGAAAAATAAACTAGAATGTGGCCTTTGAGGACCATGGTTGCCCACCACTACAAGAGAGGATACTCATATTAAAAAAAATGCATTAAAAAAAAGATATGAATGCCATACTGTAACAGACTCATCAAACCCAGTATCCTGTTTCCAATAGTGGCTAATCCAGGTCATCAATTCCTGGATCCCAAAAGAGTAAAACAGATGTTATGCTGCTTATCCTAGAAATAAACAATGGATTTTTTATTCATCCTGTGTCCCTTCCCTCACTTTTCACCCTTCTCAGAAAATGCTCACAATGTAGCATTTCACCAATAGGAAACTGTCATATGCCACTGTGAATTATAACAGATGTATGAGTTTTACTTAGAAGTGTGAGCTATCCTGTCTTCCTAACAGATCAACTTCTTGAGCTGAAGATTTAGCATTCCAAGTCAGTTTTGACTTCTGGCTGTTGGCATTGTCAAGCATTGTTTGGGTGACTTTTGAACTGCACCAAAAGCCAGCCTGATTTTTATTTAACCACAAGTATATCACAACTATTACATGTAAAATGGGGGTACACAAAAAAGAAAAATTTCTTACCACACAGTACTTGTTTTCAGGAAAGACAACATCAACTGTCAAGATAGGGTTATTGCTTATTCTCAAAACATTGGAGGCATGCTCAGGTTCTTTAGGGTTGTAGATATAAACTGATCCCTAAAAAATGAATGACAATGCATAGAATTGTAACCATTCAACTTCACATTCTTTTGTCATGTGATAATCTGTTCAAACCATATCAGCAGATCACTGGACACTTGCTGAAATACTTGGTTAAAATGTTGAGGATTTATTTAGTGTGTAAAACAACAAAGGGGATAGAAAAAAGAATGTCAAAATAATTTTTTATTGACTCATAAATGTCCAGTTAGAACAGTGTATCGCAAACTGTGTGCCTCTTGAGATTTCAGGTATGCCATGACACTCTGGGATGGAGGAGAGGCGCCGGAACCAGCTGACTCTCACAGTGTAGGCAATCAGCCGGCGCCAGTGCCTCTCCTTCTCTCCGGCCCTCTCCCCTGCTAGCACCACCCACTGGCATCTCAGGACCTGTCTGAAGGGCCTTCATGCATGCGCAGACGTCAACTTGATGACATCATCATGGCGATGCCCACACACTTCTGGGTGCCTTGAGCTACAGCTACTACCTTTAGTGTGCTGCAGCTCGAGAAAGTTTGTGAGACACTGAGCTAGAGTGAGAAAACAGTGTTAACATGCATGTTAACACAATGCCTTGTAAAACAAAGGTACTTTCCTGTAGCTGGTGTTCTCTGAGGACAGCTGACCAATTATTCTTACATGTAGATATCATCCCAGTGCCGACGCTGGTAAAGTAATATACCTTTAAAAGCATGAAATAGCGCCCCCACTCCACAAGCATGGGCGCCTCCCTGCCCTACTTGTGAGCACGGGACAGGCAATACAGCATATTTACTTACTTGTAGCAGGTGTTATCCAAGGGCAGCAGGCAGATATTCTCACATGTGGGTGATATGGGTGACGTTGCCAACATAACCCAACATGGACAGTCAAAAAGTGTACTGTCACTTTAAATCTCTAAGAATGCCTGTACCACATGGGTGCAGGTACCTTCCAGACCATCAGCTCAACGGATCATCCAATCAGTAATAAAGCTAAGAAGCCAACCAGGGTTGGTGGGAAGTTTCTCCTGAGCCTATCACCTCTTAACTTCATCCTATGCCCTCTCATTACAAAGCTTCCTTTCAAATGAAAAAGACTTAACACATGTGCATGTACAGTACATCACGTAGGTATTTAAACGTCTTTATCATATCTCCCCTCTCCCAGTTTTCCTCCAAAGTATACAGATTGAGATCTTTAAGTCTGTCCCCATATGCCTTATAACGAAGACCACGCACCATTTTAGTAGCCCTATGCACTGACTGCACCACATGGGTTTTCCCAGATAGAAGAAAGGTGGGTCCTAAACCTAACTTGGTACAATCTAGACTCCAGAAAACCTGCTAAATCATACATACTTCGTATATCAAGGACCACAAGCAGAGGTTTGTGTAAAGCTGGTATGACTGAATATGGGATATTAACATAGAAACATGATGGAAGATAAAGGCCAAATGGCCCATCTAGTCTGCCCATCCGCAGTAACCATTATCTCTTTCTCTTTCCGAGAGATCCCATGAGCCTATCCCAGGCACTTTTGAATTCAGAGACAGTCTCTGTCTCCACCACCTCTTCTGAGAGACTGTTCCATGCATCTACCACCTTTCAGTTCACCAACCTTCACTTAATGAGATTCAGAGAACTATCCAGACCCTAAACATCTCAAACAATTCCCTCAAAACTATACCTCCCAGCATTCTAAACTAAACTAAACCGTATCATCTCCATAAAGATAGAGCTTGGCACGGTTTACAGGTAATTCAATAAATAAGGGAAGGACATAATAAGAAATTAGAGGTTATGAAGAGGATAGCTAGCTTTACATTTTAAATAGATAGCTTTATGTTTTGGAGAAAAGCCAGGTTTTCAGATGCTTTTGGAATAATTGGAATGAGCCTAGGTTCCGCAGCAGGGCAGGGAGGTTTTTCCAAAGCTCAGTGAATTTGAAGAAAAGGGATTTCCCTAATTTACCTGCAAACATGACACCTTTTAACGAGGGAAAAGATAGTTTGAGTATGTGGGCGGATCTGATAGTGTCAGGTCTTGAAGAATTCCAGGATAGTGGGATTAGGGGAGGAAGAATGCCACATAGGATCTTGAAAATTAGGCAGGTACATTCTGAGAAATCACTTCTCGATATTTGGTCACTTTCTCCAAGAAATGATCAAAAAAAGTCTCTCTACAGGTCTCATGCCTAGTTGATGGAAATTAGCAGTAGTATTCCCTAGGATTAAACAATCTAAGATTTCCAAAGAAGAAACCAGCAATTACCGACCCACTGCTAATCTACCATTCTTGGCCAAATTAACTGAAAAGCTGGTTTTCAACCAACTCTCTAACTTTGTCGAAAAAACCAACGCTCTCCACTCATACCAAACAGGTTTCCGAGCCCACCACTCTACTGAACTTTCACTAATCGGACTAGTTACAAATATTCTCTACTTCCAACACCACCGTAAGTCTGTTCTTTTGATATCACTTGATCTGACATCTGCTTTTGATACCATAGATCACACCTTATTGCTTAATAGACTACAATCCATAGGTATCACATGGACCTCATTGCAATGGTTCACATCCTATTTTCAGAATCGCAATCACAAAGTCCAATTTAATAATACCACGTCCTCAACAATAACTCAAACCTATGGCGTTCCACAAGGATCCATTCTCTCTCACCTTCTCTTCATTATCTTTATGAGCCCTCTTCTTACTCTGGCACAATCCATAGGCCTTACCATTTTTGCATATGCCGACGATATTTAATTACTTCACCCCCTAAACTCTACTGCACTAGCTGAAATAGAAGATAAAAATAATAAACTCAATTTGATCAACTCTTGGCTTCGGTAAAACAAGCTCTCTTTAAACAATTCCAAATCCAAGGGTCTATTTTTCTCTACCTTCGCAAAAAGCACTCTGAATCACCCGATCAGTATTGACTCATGCACTATCCAACATGACAATAAAATCAAACTCCTAGGAGTTATTATTGATGAGGATCTCAACTTTCACCAACAAATTAACAACGTCACTCAGAGATGCTTTTACAAATTAAGACTCATCCATTTTATTCTTTCTTTATTAGATCCCTCCTTCATCAATATCATAATTCACTCCCTTGTCATTTCCAACATTGACTACTGCAATGCCTTGTATCAAGGAATTACTCAAAAAGAAATCCATCAGTTACAACTATTACAAAATACTGCAGTCAAACTTATCTACAAAGCTAAAAAATGTGACCATGTGACTCCCCTCTTGCGCAAAGCTCACTAGTTACCCATTCCTCACCGCATCACTTATAAAATACTTCTGCTAACATTTAAAACCAAGCAGTCCAATTCATCAGCATTCATCGATAGACTACTTATTCTATATACCCCTTCATGGAATCTACGCTCCACTACCCAAAACCTATTCTCTGTTCCTCCCATTCGTGAACTATTTCTTGATTATACCTGCAAAACTATTTTTTCAGTCACTGCTCCCACGCTATGGAACAACCTATCGTCAGATCTCAGACAAGAAACACCCCTTGAAGAATTCAAATGTAATTTTAAAACATTCCTTTTCAAAGATGCTTTTTCAGTTTGACTCTGTTCTCCGTGAGCTCAAAACAGCATCCTCATAATCGGCAGTACTGAATTAAAATGCCCTCTCATTTTTTCCCTCCCTTTTCGTATTTTATTTTTGACATTGTATTTAAATTCTTACCATTTCCCATTTCTCCTTTTTATTCCAGTAAGTCTATTTGTTTTGTCATCTCTCCCACTTTTTTACTTAAAGTTTTTATTTTATCTTTATTTTTTTAAACAATACTCTGATAATTGTAAACCGTTTAGATATGTTTTTGATAAACAGTATATCAAAGATTTAAAAACTTGAAACTTTCTATAAAAAAGTGTTTCCTTAGATTACTTCGGAGCCTATCACCTCTTAACTTCATCCTAATTCCACTTTTGTAAAGAGGGACCACATCCGCCCTTCTCCAGTCCTCCGTTACCACTCCCGACTCTAGAGACTCGTTGAAAAGGTCTGTCAGCGGAGCTACCAGAACTTTCCTAAGTTCCTTCAGCACCCTCGAATGTACACCATCCGTCCCCATCGCTTTGTCTACCTTTATTTTAGCTAACTCTTCATGAACACAACCCTCTAGAAATCGATCAGGATCTATTACTCCTCCATCCCTATTTACATTTGTCTTCTGCATTCCCGCTTCCGGCGCTTCAGCCATGAACACAGAACAGAAATATCTGTTAAGTAATTCGGCCTTTTCTTTATCAGCTTCTACATATTTCTCCCCTTCACCTTTGAGTCTCACAATGTCACTTTTGCACTTCTTCCTATAACTTCTTCTTATCCTGTTTTACCGTATCAGTTATTTTTTCTTCCATTTGTATCTTTGCTTTCCTGACTACATGGCCAACCTCTCTTAACTTTTCCAGATATTTTTGCCTGTCTTCCTCTTTCTGCGATTTTTTGTAGTTTATAAAAGTTAACCTCTTATTCCTTACCTTCTCAGCTACTACTTTTGAGAACCAAAGCGGCCTTCTTTTCCTCTTACTTTTACTTACTTGCCTCACAAAAAGGTTTGTCGCCCTTACAATCGCTCCTTTCAGTTTTGCCCACTGCATTTCTACTCCTTCCAGACATTTCCATCCAGACAATAATTCCTTGACATAAACCCGCATCCAAACAAAGTCTAGAACCTTTGCTTTTGAATGAGCACTCTCCATACCCATCTTAATATTAAACCATACCATGCAGTAATCACTGGATGCCAGATGATCACCCACTCTAACAAGAGAAACATTTCCCCATTTGTAAGCACTAAGTCCACGGAGGCCTGATATATCTTCCACCCAAATAAATCCAGAGTTTGAGCTCCTCTGGCTGGGGGTGCAGAAGCACATTCTCTAAAATTTCTGGCTCATTTGAGCACAGATCCCACCACAAGGATTGATGAGACATTTGGGGCCTATCAATCCTGGCGTACTCTGAATCTGGTACATAGTGTCTATCTTTTGGGGCAAGACTGGGACCAACAGAGGGTACTAAGTCCCCCATTCTTCATCTGAACATCTTTCAGGATCTTGTGAAAAGAGACAGTCACAGCCTCTTTAGGAGGTGAATCATAGTCCAGGACCTCGAAAACCTCAGCCCTGGGCTTGCCAATCCATAAAAGCAGGCCATTCTGTTGTAAAAGAGAGAACAGTTCTCACCAATGCAGATGAACATTCATGCTCCAGGGTCCAAACAGTTTCAATAAGAATTGGTTGCTGAAATTGTGGAGTTAAGAACAAACAAATACAATGGCTTTGTACACACATCACTAATAATTTTGCTATTCTAATCTATGATGGGTTTTTAAAAAAATATATTTTATTAATTTTAAGATAAATAATAAAAATATACAAATCAGTAGAAATATACAATTAATAAAAATATACAAATATACAGTAGTTAACTATAACATGAAATCAACTAGTTGCTTATAACACAAATTATATACATAAAATGATGTTGACTATAAGGACATACAACTAGTGTCTCAAGTCCAATATATAGTAATGTCCAATATATAGTAAGACTAGTGTCTCAAGTCCAATATATAGTAATGTCCAATATATAGTAAGACTAGTGTCTCATGTCCAATATATAGTAAGACCAGTGCATTTAACTGTGGCTGATAGTATGCATGAAGAGTTCCCAACAAGCTTCAAAGAATAGCTTCATTTGATAACTCATAAACACTGAAGTACTACATGTCAATGATCCAAAGCACAATCAGTTTGGACGGGGCGGGGGCGTGGCTTGGACACGCAAATGAATGGTCGGGTAATAGACGAGCTCCGTGTCAGACAAGCTCTTATTTTAAAATAAAAAGCTCCAATATTGATATTTTGTTGAGAAAAGTTGTGGATCATAAGAATATGGCATCGGGCAAACAAAATAAAAACGATGCTGGTGCCGGAGGATCGGGGACAAGCAGTAATAAACGATCAAAGCCGGAACCCGGGACACCTTCAAAAGTTCCGTTGCCTTCAGAAGGAGATCCGGATATGATGGTAGAAATAAGACAAATCAAAGACATTGTATTGGAGATTAAAAAACAACTTCAAAAGGCAATAGATGATGTAGCCACTCTTACAAAAAGAGTTGATCTAATTGATAATAAAATAACTCATTTAGAAGAAAAATCAGATGAGGTACATACTGAAGTCATGCAAAATAAAAAAGCCTGGAAAGAGATGGAAGTAATAAAGAGAGATTTGGAAGATTGTTTGAATAGGGAAAAAAGAAACAACTTAAGAATTATTGGGATGCCAGAAGGAGTGGAAAAAAATGATCCCATTACTTTCCTAGAACAATTCCTTCCAAAAATCTTGCCTTTGAAATCTAAAGTGCCTCTTGAAATTGAAAGAGCGCACAGAATACCGGGACAAAAAACAACATTGCAAAAGGGTCCAAGGACTTTAATATTCAAATTACTAAGATATCAACACGTGGTTGAGATTTGTCAACTTGCTAAAGAGAATAAAAATTTAAGATGTCAAGACGCACGCATGCATATTGTACCGGATTTTGCCAGGGAAACAGCCCTTAAAAGGAAACAACTACTGGATATAAGACCACAATTAAGGGCACTAGGGGCAAGATATGGACTCCTCTACCCAGCGGTTATGAAAGTAACACTGGGAAATAAAACTCAGAATTTTACAGACCATAAAAAATTATTAGAATTTTTAGAACAATTTGAACAACCAATGACTTCTTGAATGAATACTGGACGAATATTAATTTGATCAAACAGACATGAAGATATATTTGGTTTGCTTTTATTTTATTTTATTTTTATGGCAAAATACAATAGAATTACTAATAGAGATGACCGTTTCGATTACTGGAATGCTCAACTTACTTTAAATAATAACGAAAATTATTGTCACGAGAATGGAATTGACCTGCCATGTCGGTGAAGACGTCGATGATTCGAGTGACGTACATGGAACACGGATGCATTGGCCTTACCTAGAAATTGCTGCACGGCTTTGAGAGATAAATATTGACATCGGCTTTCCGAAAGGAGGTTGAGGAGTGGGAAAATAACTTGTCTTCGAAGGATGTTCCCTCAGCCCCGTTGCTTCTTTGCCTTCAGAGGAAAAGAGGAATCTGCTAGAAGTGTGGAAATCTCTGCAGTATCGCTAGGGGGAAAAAAAAACAAAAAACTACGCGACGGTGTGATGTAACTGAAGGAAATCTTCTTTCAGCCAATGAAATACACCGGAAGTGAAGTGGATTGGTTGATCTATGTCATGTCACGTCCATAGAGGGAGAAAACAGGCCTTGAGGAGGAGGCTAAAGAGCGATTACAGAAATGCGGAACTTTATGTCATCCATCGGAAAAATATGATTTGAAGTCTCTTAAATATATTGAAAAACATATAAAATGGAATAAAATGTCTTATAAGAGAAAATAATATCCTTGTAAAACTATACAAAAGTATATTGATTTTATGATTCAATATGTAATCTTTATTCTATTTTGCTATAGATATAGTTCTTTATGTTACAAAGAAAAATTTGATTTAAGGATATGCTTCATTAATGTTTCATTTTGACTGTTCAAGAGCTTGAGTAAATATGAGAGTAAGAATGGGTTATGTAAAGAATATATGTATGTTATTTTTTTATTCTGATAAATGATATGTATGGAATGATTTAGTAATGCATATGTTGAATGATTGGAGATATAGATGATAATATGCTTGTTTAAAGATTCTTAAAAATCATATCTTGGATTACACTTTATTTATAAATTTTAGAATATTTCATATAATTTTAATTCATTTGATCATAATAAATTTTAGATAGCAGACAGTTATCCATACAATAGGAAAAAGTATAGATATAAGAATATTTATGTTCTAACAGCAATATGTTATTTAACATTATGGAGCTTCTGATACTAAAAAATATTTTTTAGCTTGTAAGAAGTGATGTCAGACCTGATCTAATTTTGCGTTTCCAAGTGTTCGTAGAAGTATGGGGAGGGAAGGGAGGGAATGGGTGGGCTTTAAAATTACAGGGTTTGGGTAAAATAGGCAATTCTTTGATTTATCTTATATATGGGAAAATGGAGAATATAAAGAATATTAAAGATTGGATTGATACAATACAAATTATATTAATACATAATGGATCTTAAGATAATATCTTTAAACGTTAATGGTCTCAATCACCCGATAAAAAGAAAAAAGGCATTATTATTTTTAAAAAGACAAAACGCTGATATATGCTGCATACAAGAGACCCATCTGTCAAATAATGAATCTATAAAGCTAAAAGGTGATTGGGTCAAACAATGTTATTTTTCTTCGGCAATAGGAAAAAAAGCTGGTGTTGCTATATTAATAAATAAAAAATGTTCTGCTTCATTTAAATTAAACACCACAACAACAATACACTCCAAGTTTGCCAAAATTCCTAATGTAGAAAAAACACAAAAAGGCAACCTAGTCACATCAAGGTTTGTGTGGGGGACGCTCAAGACGCCAAAATTGGCTCACAACTAACAAACCAAAATGGGGTGAATATAATATAGGGTGCTCTCAGTGTGAACCCTCAGTGATAGGAGCACAGCTCCGACACTTCACTTCTGGGTCAAGGCGGTAAGCCTCCACCCACACACCATCATTGAGCACCCTGAGTGTGCTGAAATTAAAGGGACCTGAGTCCACTAAATCAAATAAATCAAACAATCAAAGTGAGTAAATTAAACTCAACACAAACAACCTTAGCGACCCCCACGAGGAGTCGGGCTCATATTGGGGGCAGTCATAAACCATGTGGTCATTGTGATATGTGCCCTCTATCCTTGTCTATTTCTACCTGGCAACATCCCCGGACTCAACGTACTTACCACCTCAGATCTCAGACGTCTTGTGATTCTGAATGGGTAGTTTATGTCATCATCTGCCCCTGCGGGTTGTGCTATGTGGGGCGGACTAGCAGAAGAATCAGGGTCAGATTGCAAGAACACAGGAGCCGGATTCGCACTGGATCTCACTCTGCCCCCCTTGTGCCGCACTGTGCTGAATTTGGCCATCGGTTCACCGATTTGTCTTGGTTCGTGCTTGAGCAAGTCCCTTGGGATTTCAGGGGGGATAGACAGTCCCATTTGAATCTTAGAGAACAATATTGGATTTTCCAATTACAATCTGTTCATCCCAACGGTCTTAATGAAGGTGTGGAATGGAACACCATTATTTAACTGTGCTCATCGTATTTCTATTTGGGTTCTGTGTTTCAGTGGGGGTTTTTGGCTGGGGTCATCGAGTTGTTTTCAGCATGGATCATGTTTTATGTTTTTCGTTTAGTATGATTGTGTATTCATGGGCGTGTTCTCGCCCCTGAGTGTGATTGGTTGTTAGTGTTGTATGTGTGGTTAGTTTGTGCATGACGTCACCTACAGATCCGTTTTAAGCGGCGTGCTCTTCCGCCCGGGCACCCCGCCCTCCAGCCGACCTCTTTGTTCGTGTTCCGTCGGGGGTCAGGTTCCTGAAGAAGGGCTCCTCCCGAAACCAGCGCGGTCGAACCTCTTCTCCTGGCGCGGTTTTTTGGGTTTATCAGTTTGTGAGATAGTTTCAGATAAGTATTGTGTTCATTTGATTTTTGCATGGTGATTGTTGATTTTGTTGTGTGAGTCGGGGGGTCTGGCTGGCAGGGTTTGTTTGGGGGTCGCTCAGGTTGTTTGTGTTGAGTTTAATTTACTCACTTTGATTGTTTGATTTATTTGATTTAGTGGACTCAGGTCCCTTTAATTTCAGCACACTCAGGGTGCTCAATGATGGTGTGTGGGTGGAGGCTTACCGCCTTGACCCAGAAGTGAAGTGTTGGAGCTGCGCTCCTATCACTGAGGGTTCACACTGAGAGCACCCTATATTATATTCACCCCATTTTGGTTTGTTAGTTGCGAGCCAATTTTGGCGTCTTGAGCGTCCCCCACACAAACCTTGATGTGACTAGGTTGCCTTTTTGTGTTTTTTCTCATTTAAATTAAAGGCAGCTGATCCTCATGGAAGATGGGTATATGTGGAAATGGACATGGGAAATACCACCATGACGCTCTTCAATATATATGCCCCTAATTCGAATCAGAATGAATTTTTTAAAACTCTACAACAATTAATTCTTCCACTGGCTACTTCAAATCTAATAGTAGCAGGGGATTTCAATGCTGTTATGGATCCACGTATGGATAAAAATCCAAGAAGATTTATAAAATCGTTAGGCCTTGATAATTTGGTACAATCTTGTGATTTAAAAGATATTTGGCGTATACTTCATTTTGATGGTCGGGAATTTTCATTTTGTTCCCAGGTTCATAATTCTTTTTCTAGAATAGATTACATTTTTGTTTCTAATCAATTAGTACATCAAGTCACACAGGCTGTAATTGATCCAATTATACTATCTGATCATGCTGGAGTGTGGATTGAAATTAAAATAATAGATAAGAAAGGAAATAGACCTATATGGAGATTAAATAATGCATTGCTTGCAAATAATGACTTTTATGAAAATCTTCTGGAAAAAATGAAAGATTATTTTCAAATTAATGATACAGGAGGAATTTCAATAGAGACTTTGTGGGATGCTTTAAAAGCATACATTAGAGGACAAATTATTTCTTATTCAGCTTTGCAAATAAAAAAGGAAAAACAGCAATTTACAGATTTGGAAAAAATGGTAAAGTCTCTAGAATTAAAATTAATAGAAAAATGGGATTATTTGACACAACAAGAACTTTTAAAAGTTAAAGGTAAATATAATGAAATTTCTTCAAAAATAATTAGAAAAGATTTATTTGTAAAGCAAGCTTTGTATTATGGAAATTCGAATAAGGCGGGAAGAATGCTGGCAAATTATCTTAAAGCAAAAAAAAAGAAAAAAAAAGATAGTTGCCATTAAAAATGAGAGTGGTGAAATGTTGTCCCAAATTGATCCAATTATAAAACAATTTTTAAAATTTTATAAAGATTTGTATTCTTCTGAGCCTTATTCAGAAAAGGAAAAAGATGGTTTAGATTTTTTAAAGTTAATAGAGGGACCAAAGATTCCTGAACATATAAAACGAAGTTTAGAGGAGCCAATATCCTTAAAAGAATTAGATACAGCTTTGAAATCCCTTAGGGTTGGATCCGCTCCAGGAGGAGATGGTTATACAGTGGCGTTTTATAAATCATTTCAAAATATCATAATGCCCTATTTATTAAAATTATATCAGACAGAACTAAATAAAGGTTGTATTACAGGTACTATGGCTGAATCAATAACAATAGTTTTACCTAAGCTAAATAAAGATCCCACTTTGGTTTCAAATTATAGACCTATTTCTTTAATAAATGTAGATGGAAAAATTTTAACTAAGGCATTAGCACTAAGATTGGCTAAAGCTCTCCCTTTCATTACAGATATGCATCAAACAGGTTTCGTAGCTCAAAGACACTCATCTCACAATACTAGATTGGCACATCACATGTTATATTTAACAAAATCTATTAATGACCCAGCATTTTCTATTTCATTAGATGCTGAAAAAGCTTTTGATAGAGTGGAATGGACCTTCATGTATCAGGCAATGGAATGGTTTGGTATAGGATCCGGATTTATACAAATAATAAAAGCATTGTATAACTCCCCTGCTGCTAGATTATATATTAATAATAATTTTTCAGAACGGTTCATTCTACAGAGGGGGGTTAGACAAGGATGTCCACTATCTCCTTTGCTTTTTGATATCGTGTTGGAACCCTTGTTATTAGCTATAGAACAGGTAAAGGAGATACAAGGTATTCCACACTCGGATAGAGAATATAAATTATCAGCATATGCGGATGATATTTTACTTTATTTGAGAAATCCGGAAACAACCATTCCACACTTGCTTGAATTGATTGAAAAATTTGGAAAATTTTCAGGATATAAAATAAACTGGAATAAATCAGAAGTGCTTCCACTCAATGTACATTGTACAAAAAGTCTATTTAACTCATTTTCTTTTATCTGGAAAGAGGAAGGTTTAAAATATTTAGGAATTTGGATTACTAAAACTGTGGATGAGACTATGAAAATTAATGAAAAAAATTTACTACAAAAAGTGTCAGAAATGTGTGAGCAATGGAACCCTTTGTGCATATCTTGGTGGGGGAGAGTGCAAACTGTAAAAATGATGATCTTACCAATAGTTTGTTACCAAATGGGTATGATACCAATTTTTTTTCAGGGGTCTTTTTATAAAAAATTGGATAAGATTTTAACAAAATTTATTTGGCTTGGAAAAAACCCCAGAATTGCTCTAGTATCTTTACAAAGACCAATTGCGGAGGGAGGGGTAAATTTTCCAAATTTTTATAGGTACCATCAAGCCTATATTATGCGTCAAGGTATGTATTGGATCCTCCCAGAGCCCATTGAAAATATACCAGATTGGTTTTGGTTAGAATGGAGACTAATGTTTCCTTTACGTCTAAGTCATGTTATCAGTATTCAAATGCCAAGGTTATATAAAGAACACAAAATATTTGTTGATACTTGGAAAACTATAAGGTACATAAGTAACCTAACTCCTATTCCAATAACTAAATCAATGACTCAAACAATATGGCTAAATCCAAAGATCAAAGTTGGCGGTTTTAAAATTATCTGGAAACATTGGATGATAGCTGGAATTCGGATTTTAGAAGATGTAATGAATAAAGGTAAACTGCTTGAGTTTTCACAATTGCAAAATAAATTTGGTTTAAATAAATCACAATATTTTAGATGGATGCAATTGAAGCAGGCCATCCAGGTAGGGTTCCCTGAATGGAAAAACCTTAATAACTATCATAGTATGGAATTCTTATGTTTCCAGGTAGATTCCATGGGTCACCAGGCCGCAATGTGGTATAAATTGATATCTGGATTCGTAAATAAAAAGAAAAAAAATGGTCTTAGAGATATTTGGAGCATTGAGATTAAGCATCAGATTAATGCATCTCAATGGCCACGACTTTGGTCTTGGAGGTTAAGATGTACATTGTCAGCTTCTATGAGACAAACTTGTTTTTTTATTTTACATAGAGCTTTATGGACCCCTACACGTTTACATAGAATTGATAGCTCTAAGTCTAATAGATGCTGGCATTGTCATCTAGAAGCAGGGACATTAGATCATCTTTTATTTTATTGTCCATTCATATTAATATTTTGGAAATCAATTTGGCCTCAAATTAATAGGATGTTAGAAAATCCGGTAGCCTTGACATATGATACGATTTTGTTTGGTACTGCAATGAGAGCTCGGAGTCAAATTTCGTCAAATAACAATAAACTTTTATTTATATTAACTGGAGTAGCAGTTCAACAAATTACACATAACTGGAAAAATTGTGACAGATTAAACTATAATTTTTGGTGGAACTCAGTTTGCCATATATATAAGATGGAGCGTACATTTGCAACACAAAAAGGATATATAGATAAGTTCAAAAGGATTTGGGGACCATTAACAGAATATTGTAACAACTAATTTTCATTTTTCCCATATTAAGATAATGGTTAAAGGAGAGAGGGTGGGAGGGGGTAAGGTTTTTATTCTCTTTGTCGTAAATTATAAATGATCTAACATAATAAATATTATTCTTATGTGACAATAACAAAATGAAGGGAGGGAAAAGGATTAATAATTAAATAATAATTGATAAAATCATTATAATTTATTGATATATATAATTGTAATAAAGATAATATAAGATATGTTTTATATAAAATACATTATAGATATATCAAGAGTATTGTTAAAATAATTGTATAACAATTTATGACACTTGTTGTTATATGTAAAAATCAATAAAAAACTTAAAACAGTTTGGACGGGGCTCCAAATTTGGTGGAAAGAACTAGTAGAGTTATGTTTTATGATGTTTATAATGGAATTTGGTGTATTATATGTAGAAGAAAAGCATCTTAGACATATACAAGTATTTAATCAGAAGAAGCTCATACCTTACTTGTTGCAACTAACAACAGTCTGTAGTCAATGGAAAAAGCAATGCTTTCTATAGGCTCTGTAGCATTCCAACATTCCTCCATACTGACTTCATAAGCTTTGATGTGAAAGCAGCGCAAAATGCCATCCTAGGCAGAAAATAGGTCCAGTTAAACAATATTCTAATCAATCTTTCCTATTCAACTACAGCTTTTCTTCAGTTGCTCATTCCAGAAGATTTATCTACTGTTTGCGAGTCTTTAAAAGAATCTATTTAACCAAAATCATGTTTGTTTCAAATTTATGTGAAGGCTGATATATAATGCATCCCCCGTCCCCCTTTTACTAAGCTGCAGTAGAGGTTTCTACCGCGGCCCGGAAATGCCCCTCCGACACTCATAGAATTCCTCATAGAATCAGAGCAGCGTTGGAACATTTAAGGGTAACAGGAAACAGAAAAATTATTTTTTGAATCAGGATATTCACAGCATTGAACATTTCCAGCTATTTAGCGGGTTCTCTGAGGAAGCCATAGCGGCGAAACGCGTCAGGACCCAGCTGAACACTTGCTGTTGATATTTTTCAAGCTAAGTCTATTTTTGAGATTATCAATTTGAAGTTTATTTACAATTGGACATTACGCTTCTTTATGGACTAATTCAATCATGAACATGGCTTTAACAGTACTTTAAACTACCTTTAACCACAAAATGGTGCAATGATAGATACCATAAGAATCTCTACAGGGGTTTGTCCCCATATTGAGTTCTTACAATCCATCTTTGGAGTCTGAGCACTACTCTAGGTTAAAAGCATTTAAAGTAGCTTAATTGGTTCCTTTACCAGTGTCAGGATATCATTGACCTTTAGGAACTTCCTTCTTATATCTCCCCAGTCGTTTATATTGTGGACACTCTATGTGGGTAACAGTATTTGCAGACTGCAACAATAAGTGAGGTTTTAGGTACATTTGGAGGAAGCATTCCTGGGGATGAATTGTTGTAGGGACTGAAACAATCACATTCTGTCATATGTTTAAAAGCATGCATTTTTTCAGCCAAAAAAGAAGATGCAAATATATGCAGGCACTTTTGTCTTAGGCAAATGAAAAATGTGCTCAGCCTTACTCTGAAAATTAGTGCAAAGTCCACAAAAAGTAGCTATGATATTATGTTTTGACTTTGCATATTCAATTTTTTTTTATTGTAACCCGCTTAGACTCCTTGCTGATACAAGCAAGATATAAATACTGAAAACAGAATGAAACAGCTATGCATTTAGGGGTATATTCTACAGAGGGCACCAAAACCTATGAGCCAGAAACATGAATGATAAGCACCAAATCTGTAATGGCAATGGCATGCAAAAGTGCCATTATAGATTAGGACCTAAATTGGCATGTGTGTGCCTAATTTACACACAAGCACTTACACCATGGCAAAACCTAGTGTGAATGCTGGCACTTAAAGTTGGCAGCTGTGCATGCAACTGCAAGACACGCCTCTGACCCGCCTATGGGCATGCCTCCTTTGTAGTTACAGTTGTGTGTGTAACTATAAATTAGTGCCAATCTGCTCCAATTAACACCACACTCTAATCCTGGACAAGTGGGTAGTCAATCCCATCTCCCGAGATCTCTTATAGGAAGCTTCATTTACATATTTTTGATCCACCCCTCTTACCTCAGGACTGCCCTCTGACTTCCAGTTGGTACAAAAGCAGATAGTCATAGGACATAAGAAAAGGAGAGGTACAGCAATACTTCCCAATAAACAAGTTTAATCTGCTCATAACATCTAGAATAATGCACCTAGGCTGATCTTTGCAAAGAGCAAATTTGACCATGTTTCACCACTCTTGCTACAACTCCACTGGCTCCCAGTAATTTCCAGGGTCTACTTTAAATGTGCCTGCCTAACTTTCAAGACCCTGCATGGCATTCTTCCCCCTTTAATTCCTCTACCTTGGAATGTTGCGAGACCTGACATCACCAGATCTATCCAAAAACTCAAATTATCTTTCCCCTCACTAAACGGTGTTACCTACATTGGAAAACTAGGAAAATCTTTTCACTTCAAAACTACAGAGCTTTGGAATAATTTCCCTGTCCAGCTGTGCAACTATTCCTGAAAACTTGGCTATTTTCAAAAATGTAAATTTCTGCTTCCCCCCTACCACCAACTCCCACTGTATATTTATAGAGAAGATGCGGTATATAAGCTTAAGATTTAGTTTAGTTTAACATAAAACTGCATAACAATCATGAACAATCAAACAGGTTTTGTAAACATTATAAACCATAAAATTGGAACAAGGAGATACAGCCTGCACTAAGTATGGGGCAAAATAGTAAAAGATCCCTAGGATAAAGTGGCAGAGGCTGGTCAAAGAATCAGAAGTCCAACTGACTGGTACTTATTGAGGCAGGCAATCAGCGAATCAGCAACTCGCAGGACAGGATCCAGGAATAGAGTGTGAATTTACAAGAAAGACAATTAGCAAAGGTAAGAACCTAATCTTTCCTTCTTGTACAATCCCACTCTGTTCCTGGACAAGTGGGACATAACAGAGCAGTCCCTCAAATTCAGGGTGGGACTGATGAGCCTGCTGCTATAACTGAAGATCCAAAGGCAAAATCCTGCTTGGCTGTCATATCTATCCTGTAAAACGTCATAAAGGTATGCAAGGAGGACCAAGTGGCAGCTCTACAAATTTCTTTTGGGGAAACTGCCAAAGATTCTGCCCACAAGGAAGCAACACCTCATGTGGAGTGAGCCTTTACTGAAAAATGAGGCTACTGTCTGGCTCCAATATAGGCAGATGAAACATTCAAGTGGATCCATCTGGAAATGGTAGCTTTTGAAGATGGTCTGCCCTTTGGTTATCACCGACCGCATTGTTACCAGACTGAATCAAGGCATCTTGAGGATTTTAACACTGATGTTGTTATCCATCTGGGAACAAATGACCTGGCCAACAACTCCACACTTGCAGCACAGAAAGCTTTTCGGGAGCTTGGTGAGGGCGTGAAACCTTTTGTAAAGACTTTAGCTTTTTCTGAAATACTGCCTGCATATGGAAAAGGAGAGCAAAGAATGAAAAACACAGAGGACTTTAATAGATGGCTCAGAGCCTGGTGTCATCAAGAAGGCTTCAGGTACATAGGAGGATGGGGAAATACATGGAAGGACAAGAAGCTATATTGCACTGATGGGCTACATATTACTACAGCAGGAAAAAGAAACCTTGCAGAGAAATTTAGACAATATTTTTCTAGGTATTTAAACTAGAAGGTGGGGGTGGTGTATGTACGAAGGACAATTATAGAGACCACACCCGGCAAAAGAAAAGATGTGATAGTAGTAAAGGCTACAACATAAGCAATATCAGCAACTCATTTCTTAGTATTGCAACGGAAAGTGAAACGACACAAAAATCCATACGAAAAAGGACATTATCGCTGAAAAATAGCTGGAAAGCGATGACCACAAATGCTCGCAGTCTAAGCAACAAAGTTCATGATCTGCAAGCCCTGATATTAGAGGCAGATCTAGATATTGTTGCTATCACAGAGACATGGTTCAGTGAATCACATGGATGGGATGCAAACATACCGGGATATAATCTTTTTAGGAAGGACAGAGATGGTCAAAAAGGTGGAGGAGTAGCGCTCTATGTAAAGATCAATATCCAAGCGACCGAAATGCAAGGGACCTGGGGAGAGGAAGAAGCGATATGGATTGCTCTGAAAAGAGAAGATGGAACTTCTATCTACGTGGGTGTAGTCTACAGACCTCCGACTCAATCGCAGCAAATTGATAAGGATCTGATTGTGGATATCCAAAAGTTTGGAAGGAAAGAGGAGGTTCTGCTGTTGGGAGATTTCAACCTGCCGGATGCGGACTGGAATGTTCCATCTGCGGAATCGGAAAGAAGTAGGGAGATTGTGGATGCCTTTCAAGAGGCTCTGCTCAGACAAATGGTGACGGAACCCACAAGGGAAAAAGCGATATTGGATCTGGTCCTCACAAATAGAGAGAGTGTCTCTAATGTTCGAGTGGGTGCTCACCTGGGTAGTAGCGATCATCAAACGGTTTGGTTTGATATAACGGCTAAAGTGGAGAGCGGCCGCACGATACTTAAAGTCCTAGATTTCAAACGTACGGACTTTAATGCAATGGGAAAGTACCTGAAGAAAGAGCTGTTAGGATGGGAGGACATAAGAGAAGTGGAAAGACAGTGGTCTAAGCTGAAAGGAGCGATAAAAATGGCTACGGACCTTTATGTGAAGAAAATCAATAAAAACAAGAGAAAAAGGAAGCCGATATGGTTCTCCAACCTAGTGGCTGAGAAAATAAAGGCGAAAGAGTTGGCGTTCATGAAATATAAAAAAAACCAAGAAGAGGAGAGCAGAAAGGACTACAGGATGAAACTGAAAGAAGCCAAGAGAGAAATACGTTTGGCGAAGGCACAGGCGGAAGAACAAATGGCTAAAAATGTAAAAAAGGGAGATAAAAATTTTTTCAGATATATTAGTGAAAGGAGGAAGATAAAAAATGGAATTGCTAGGCTAAAAGATGCTGGGAACAAATATGTGGAGAGTGATGAGGAGAAAGCAAATGTGCTAAACAAATACTTCTGTTCTGTGTTCACAGAAGAAAATCCTGGAGAAGGACCGAGATTGCCGGCCAAGTTACACGAGAAAATGGAGTAGATTCTGCGCCGTTCACGGAGGAGGGTGTTTATGAGCAACTTGAAAAACTGAAGGTGAACAAAGCGATGGGACCAGACGGGATCCATCCCAGGATACTAATGGAACTCAGAGAGGTTCTGGCGAGTCCTATTAAACACTTGTTCAACAAATCTCTGGAGACGGGAGTGATTCCTGGGGATTGGAGGAGAGCGGATGTGGTCCCTATTCATAAAAGTGGTCACAGGGATGAAGCAGGAAACTACAGGCCGGTGAGCCTCACTTCAGTTGTTGGAAAAATAATGGAAGTGTTGCTGAAAGAAAGGATAGTGTATTTCCTTGAATCTAATGGGTTACAGGATCCGAGGCAACATGGCTTTACAAAAGGTAAATCGTGCCAAACGAACCTGATTGAATTTTTTGATTGGGTGACCAGAGAGCTGGATCGAGGACATTTGCTAGATGTAATTTACTTGGATTTCAGCAAAGCCTTTGATACAGTTCCTCATAGGAGGCTGTTGAACAAACTTGAAGGGCTGAAGTTAGGACCCAAAGTGGGTCAGAAACTGGCTGTCGGACAGACGCCAGAGGGTGGTGGTTAATGGAAGTCGCTCGAAGGAAGGAAAGGTGACTAGTGGAGTCCCTCAGGGTTCGGTGCTGGGGCCAATCCTGTTCAATATGTATGTAAGTGACATTGCTGAAGGGTTAGAAGGAAAAGTGTGCCTTTTTGCAGATGATACCAAGATTTGTAACAGAGTAGACACCGAAGAGGGAGTGGAAAATATGAAAAAGGATCTGCAAAAGTTAGAGGAATGGTCTAATGCCTGGCAACTAAAATTCAATGCAAAGAAATGCAGAGTAATGCATTTGGGGATTAATAATAGGAAGGAACCGTATATGCTGGGAGGAGAGAAGCTTATATACACGGACGGGGAGAGAGACCTTGGAGTGATAGTGTCCGAAGATCTAAAGGCGAAAAAACAGTGTGACAAGGCAGTGGCTGCTGCCAGAAGGATTCTGGGCTGTATAAAGAGAGGCGTAGTCAGTAGAAGGAAGAAGGTGTTGATGCCCCTGTACAGGTCATTGGTGAGGCCCCACTTGGAGTATTGTGTTCAGTTTTGGAGACCGTATCTGGCGAAAGACGTGAGAAGACTTGAGACGGTCCAGAGGAGGGCGACGAAAATGATAGGAGGCTTGCGCCAGAAGACGTATGAGGAGAGACTGGAAGCCCTGAATATGTATACCCTAGAGGAAAGGAGAGACAGGGGAGATATGATTCAGACGTTCAAATACTTAAAGGGTATTAACGTAGAACAAAATCTTTTCCAGAGAAAGGAAAATGGTAAAACCAGAGGACATAATTTGAGGTTGAGGGGTGGTAGATTCAGGGGCAATGTTTGGAAATTCTACTTTACGGAGAGGGTGGTGGATGCCTGGAATGCGCTACCGAGAGAGGTGGTGGAGAGTAAAACTGTGACTGAGTTCAAAGAAGCGTGGGATGAACACAGAAGATTTAGAATCAGAAAATAATATTAAAGATTGAACTAGGCCAGTTACTGGGCAGACTTGTACGGTCTGTGTCTGTGCATGGCCGTTTGGAGGAGGATGGGCAGGGGAGGGCTTCAATGGCTGGGAGGGTGTAGATGGGCTGGAGTAAGTCTTAACAGAGATTTCGGCAGTTGGAACCCAAGCACAGTACCGGGTAAAGCTTTGGATTCTCGCCCAGAAATAGCTAAGAAGAAAAAAAAAAAAAAATTTAAATTGAATCAGGTTGGGCAGACTGGATGGACCATTCGGGTCTTTATCTGCCGTCATCTACTATGTTACTATGTTACATTGACCACTCTGAGATTTAGAATTGGTCTCCAAACTTCAGAGACTCTCTTTATCATGAGGAAAAGCCCGAAGTTATAATGCTGTTGTACAGATCCATGGTGAGACCTCATCTAGAATATTGTGTACAATTCTGGAGACCACATTATCAAAAAGATGTGCAGCGAATTGAGTCGGTTCAGCGAATGGCCACCAGGATGGTCTCAGGACTCAAGGATCTCCTGTATGAGGAACGGCTGGGTAAGTTGCAGCTATACTCACTTGAGGAACGTAGAGAGAGAGGGGAGATATGATTGAGACGTTCAAATATGTCACGGGCCATATTGAGGTAGAAGAGGATATCTTTTTTCTTAAAGGACCTATGGCGACAAGAGGACATCCATTGAAACTCAGGGGTGGGAGATTTCATAGTGACATCAGGAAGTATTTCTTCACCGAAAGGGTAATTGATCATTGGAATAGTCTTCCACTGCAGGTAATTGAGGCCAGCAATGTGTTGGATTTTAAGAGAAAATGGGATAAGCATGTGGGATCACTTCAAGGAAGAAATTAGGGGGTGGATCATTAGAGTGGGCAGATTTGTTGGGCTGTGGCCCTTTTCTACCGTCATCTTCTATGTTCTATGAAGTATTTCAAGTATCTACTGGAGCCTGAGTTGAACTCTGGAACAGGCTCTATGGCCGCTATATCCAGCAATCTCTGGACAGTGGCTCTGACTTTGGCCACTTTGTCTGGTCTCCCCACTGAAGAGTCCAGAAAAAAATACTGAAAGAGGCTGATAAAACTCAAGCTTGTACCCTTCTTGCAGAATATTCTGCAATCTGTGGTGATGTCTGCCCATTCCTCCAGGAATGCCGAGAGCCTCCCTTTGATCTGCAAATGGCCAAAGGCCTGGCATCATAACTGCTTCTTTGGGGTGGATGTAGAGTGGGCTCCTGAAGTCTGCAGTCACCTAGCTCCAGAAAACCATGGTTTGGTACTTTGATAATAGCTCTGACCCGAGGGACCACCGGAGAACTGACAATATTGCCTGGAGGATGAAAACTAGAACACCCTGATCCCCTAGAAGACTGAGGCCCGCTGTCCAAAAGGACTGAAGTTTGCAGTCCTGCACACTAGTCATTAGATCATCCAAACCCTTACCGAACAATAATTGTTCCTTAAAGGGCAGTTTACTGAGGGTCACCTTGAATGGAGAATCACCGGCCACTGCCTGATCCACAACATCTGGCACATGGAGATAGAGTAAGCCAACATCTTGCTCACCACTTTGAATAAGTCATACAGGCCACTTGTGCTGCCCCCCCCGTCCAATTTTTGGACGGTCCTCAGATGAACTGAGTGTTACAACTAGAGAGCTGCACGGGAACGGGGACGACGGGAATCCTGCGGGACCCACGGGGATCCCGCAGGTTCCCCCTTTGGGTCACGGGGATCCCATGAGGATGCCCCCTAGGGTCACGGGGATCCCATGGGGACGCCCCCTAGGGTCGCAGGGTTCCTGCGGGGTTGGATGGCACTCGAGCCGCGAGGCTAATCTCCTTCTTCTTACCTGCCCTGCCGCAGCACACAGCCGAACGGAAGTCTTCCCAATGTCAGAACTGACGTCAGAGGGAGGGCTTAAGCAAAGCCCTCCCTTCCTCCGACGTCAGCGCTGACATCGGGAAGACTTCCGGTCGGCTGTGTGCGGCAGGACAGGTAGGGAGAAGGCAATCGCGTACCAAAGGGGGGGGGGGGGGGGGCGGTCCGCCCCGGGTGCAGCCATAGGGGGGGAGTGTGCACAACCGGTAAGGTTCCTTTACCTTTGTGGCGCTTCCCCCGATTGACTGACAACAGGCCCGGCCGACAAACCTCCCTGTTCTGTAGCCGTGAATCTAAATTACCTTCTTACAGCAGCTTCAATATTCCAGCTGCTGTAAGAAGGTAATTTAGATTCGCGGCTACAGGGCAGGGAGGTTTGTCCGACCGGGCCTGTTCTGTTGTCGGTCAGGTGGGGAAGCGCCACAAAGGTAAGGGGCAGGGAGGGAGAAAGAGAGGAAAGGTGGAGTGGAGAAGAAAAGACGCTTAAGGGAAATGGGTAAAGCTGAGGGGGGAGAAGGCCGCTGAAAGCACTGGGGAAGACAAAGAGGTAGAGAAGAACGCTGAAAGGACATGGGGAAGATGGGAGGGGGGGGAGAAGGACGCTGAAAGCACATGGGGAAGACAGAGGGGGGAAGAAGGACCCTGAAAGGACATGGGGAAGACAAAGGGGTGGAGAAGGACGCTGAAAGGACATGGGAAGACGGGGGGAGAAGGACGCTGAAAGGACATGGGGAAGACAGGGGGGAGAAGGACGCTGAAAGGACATGGGGAAGATAGAGGGGGGAGAAGGACACCCTCAGTGGAGACTACGTTGGTGAACTTGCTTATTTTTTAATGTTCAAACATTTTATTAAAGGAATAGAGTAAATTATACAGAAAGATATTTTTTACAAATAATAAATAATTCACAAATGTTAAAATTCTAATCCATATATTATATAAAATTATATCATTCCTTCAAACATTTTACATAATAAACCATTTTATATAATCCCCCCTATCCATTCCCCCCATTTCCTCCCTTCTATCCCATAATCAATCCCCCCTCCCCGGATGAAAGCTGACAAAAATAAATGATTGGCTGGCCCGGAACGTCCTCTCCGATGTCAGAATTGACGTTGGGAAGAAGGCTTCCGGGTGCGAGTAGTGGCAAGGAGGTAAGCAGAGGAGCAGCAGCGGTGGACCGGGGGGAAGTTTAAATCGGGCCTGGAGGGAGGCTTTTTTTTTTTTGGTGTGGCAAGGGAGGGACGGGAAGCGATCGCTTCGGGATGCTGTCCCTGAAAACGGGACATTTTGGCGTCCCGAAGCTGTGTGTGGGGAAAACGGGACTGTCCCATTCAAAACGGGACGTATGGTCACCTTATGTAAGGACCTTGATCTGAGCTCTGGGAGCTATTAGCCCAAGGACAACCTCAGGAACAAAGGCCATGATCTATGTACTTGGTAATCAGGCTTCACTAAGGTAGTGTTTCCTAAGTATGCCTGGAGTATGTCAGGTTTTCAGGATTTTCACATTAAATATGCATCCATGACAAACACACTACATAGAACAGTGGCTACATGGATGAAAGAACACAAACTAAAATTGAACCCAGACAAAACAAAATTATTACTTCTCGAAAAAAACAAAACTCCAACCTTAACAAACTTAGTAATAAACTCAATCACATACCCCATTCAACCCACCCTAAGACTGCTGGGAGTGATGATAGACAGAGGCTGTACCATGCAACCACAAATCAACAAAACAATACAGAAATCATTCTCAGTCATGTGAAACTTAAGGCAAATCTGAAAATTCTTCGACAGAAAACAATTCCAATTCAAGGTCCAATCCCTAGTCCTAGGACTTCTAGACTACTGCAACATCCTCTATCTCCCCTGCCCCGCAGTCATGATAAAACAACTACAAACAATACAAAACACAGCCCTGAGACTGATTTATTCACTGAAGAAATACGACCATATCACCGCCGCATACCTCGACTCACACTGGCTCCCAATACAAGTAAGGATACTATTCAAATTTTACTGTCTACTATTTAAAGCCATGAATGGAGACAGCCTAGCTTATATGAACCACCGCCTTATCTGAACTACTACAACCAGGCAAAGGAGAACCCCCCAATCAGAGGCATCAAATGCAAAAAAATGTATGTTGGCCCACTGGCCACACAGACAGTGAAACTAGACCGCCAACTATCCAATCTACTGACCGTAACACCAGACTACAAAACTTTCAGAAAAGAAATAAAAACCCTGCTAGTCAAGAAATCCATCAAAACAAACTAACACCACAGGAAGCACTTCAATCCCCTGAAGTAACCCATTTAACTCTATAACTCTTCTGGAAATGTCCAGATAGCAATGTTACTTACCGTAACAGTTGTTATCCAGGGACAGCAGGCAGCTATTCTCACTAGTGGGTGATGTCATCTGACAGAGCCCCGATACGGACGTCTCACAAGCATGTCTTGCTTGAAGAAACTTAGAAGTTTCGAGATGCCCGCACCGCGCATGTGCCAGTGCCTTCCCGCCCGATGGTCCGGGCGTGTCTCCTCAGTTCAGGTAGCTAGCAGAGAAGCCAACCCAGGGGAGGTGGGTGGGACGTGAGAATAGCTGCCTGCTGTCCCTGGATAACAACTGTTACGGTAAGTAACATTGCTTTATCCCAGGACAAGCAGGCAGGTATTCTCACTAGTGGGTGACCTCCAAGCTAACCTCAATGGGATGGTGGGAGAGTTGGCAATTTAGGAGAATAAATTTTGTAACACTGTTTGGCCAAACTGTCCATCCCTTCTGGAGAAAGTATCCAGACAATAATGAGAGGTGAATGTATGAACCGAGGACCAAGTGGCAGCCTTACAAATCTCCTCAATCGGTGTTGATCGGAGGAAGGCTACAGAGGCTGCCATCGCTCTGACCCTATGGGCTGTGACCTTACAGGGAAGGGATAATCCAGCCTGGGCATAGCAGAAAGAGATACAAGCCGCCAACCAGTTGGAGATGGTGCGCTTCGAGACAGGGCGTCCCAACTTGCTTGGATCAAAGGAGACGAACAGTTGAGGAGCAGTTCTGTGTGGTTTGGTGCGATCCAGGTAGAAAGCCAAAGCACGTTTACAGTCCAGAGAGTGAAGAGCTGATTCTCCAGGATGAGAATGAGGCTTTGGGAAAAACACTGGAAGTACAATGGATTGGTTGAGATGAAATTCAGAAACCACTTTAGGCAGGAATTTAGGATGAGTGCGGAGGACCACCTTGTCATGATGGAATACTGTGAAAGGCGGGTCCGCCACCAAGGCCTGAAGCTCAATGACCCTGCGAGCAGAAGTGAGGGCCACTAGGAAAACCACTTTCCAAGTGAGAAACTTGAGGGGAGCCTTGCTGAGAGGCTGAAAAGGAGGTTTCATAAGTCGAGAAAGGACAACATTGAGATCCCAAACCACTGGAGGCGGTTTAAGAGGAGGATTGACATGAAAAAGTCATTTCATAAATCTGGAAACCACAGGATGAGCAGAGAGAGGTTTCCCCTTTAGAGGCTGATGGAAAGCCGCAATCGCACTGAGGTGGACTCGTATAGAGGTTGACTTGAGACCAGACTGAGACAGGTGTAGAAGATAGTCCAACACAGAGGATAGAGAGGCTCGCCGAGGCTCCGTAGAGTTGGAAATACACCATGAAGAAAATCTAGTCCATTTTTGGGAGTAGCATTGACGAGTAGCAGGCTTCCTGGAAGCCTCCAAGACATCCCTCACCACCTGGGAAAACTGGTGAGGGGTTATGTTGAGAGGAACCAAGCTGTCAGGTGGAGAGAGTGCAGGTTGGGATGAAGCAGGGATCCTTGATGTTGAGTAAGCAGTGAAGGAAACACTGGAAGAAGAACCAGCTCCCTGCTGCTGAGCTGAAGGAGAAGGGAGAACCAAGGTTGCTTGGGCCACCGAAGAGCTATCAGAATCATATTGGCAAGGTCGGACTTCAGCTTGACCAGAGTCTTTTGAACGAGAGGAAATGGAGGAAACGCATACAGAAAGCGATTCCCCCAATCCAGCAGGAAGGCATCTGCCTCGAGGCAATGAGGAGTGTAAATCCTGGAGCAAAACTGAGGCAGCTTGAAGTTGTGGGGAGCCGCAAAGAGGTCTATCTGAGGCGTCCCCCACTGTGCAAAGATCTGATGAAGGGGGTTGGAATGGAGAGTCCATTTGTGAGGCTGGAGTAGATGACTCAAGTTGTCTGCCAAGACATTGTCCTTCCCCTGAATATAGACAGCCTTGAGGAAGGCATTGTGGCGAACCGCCCAATCCCAGACTTTGAGAGCTTCCTGGCAGAGGGAGGCCGAGCCCGTGCCCCCCTGCTTGTTGACATAATACATGGCGACCTGATTGTCTGTGCGAATGAGGACCACCGTGTCGTGAAGCAGATGTTGAAACGCTTGAAGAGCATTGAAGATGGCTCTGAGCTCCAGAAGATTGATTTGATGGAGTCGGTCCGCACTGGTCCAGAATCCCTGAGTGCGAAGACCATCCAGATGTGCCCCCCAGGCATAGGTCGAGGAATCGGTCGTGAGAACCTTCTGGTGGGGAGGAGTGTGAAACAGCAAACCTCTGGAGAGATTCGAAGAGGTCATCCACCAAAGTAGAGACTGCCGAAGAGCAGGAGTGACGAGGATGTGTCGAGACAATGGATCTGACACCCGAGTCCATTGAGATGCCAGGGTCCACTGCGGGATTCTGAGATGGAGTCTGGCAAACGGCGTCACATGAACTGTAGAGGCCATGTGGCCCAGAAGGACCATCATGTGTCTCGCCGAGATGGACTGGCGAGAAGACACAGACTGGCAGAGATGAAGAAGAGCCTCCATGCGCTGAGGAGGAAGGAATGCTCTGAGACGGATGGTATCCAGGACCTCCCCGATGAAGGGGAGCGACTGTGTAGGCTGTAGATGAGACTTGGGAAAGTTGATCTCGAATCCCAAACCCTGCAGGAACAGAATCGTGGACAAGGTCGCCGAGATAACCACCGAGGCCGAGGAAGCCTTGATGAGCCAGTCGTCGAGGTAGGGAAATACCTGAAGACCCTGGTTCCGGAGAGCCGCAGCCACCACCACCAGACACTTCGTGAAGACCCTGGGAGACGAGGACAGACTGAATGGAAGCACTCGATACTGCAGGTGCAGATGTCCCACCCGAAATCTGAGGAATTTGCGAGAGGCCGGATGAATGGGAATGTGAGTGTAGGCCTCCTTGAGATCCAGAGAGCATAACCAGTCGTTTTACTCGAGGAGGGGGTAGAGAGAAGCGAGGGTCAGCATGCGAAACCTCTCTTTGACTAGGAATTTGTTGAGGACCCTGAGGTCCAAAATGGGTCGCAGGTCGCCCGTCTTCTTCGGAACAAGGAAGTACCGGGAGTAAAACCCCTGGTTCTGTTAGTCCGCCGGGACCGGCTCGACGGCCCGAAGCCGGAGCAAAGCCTGAGCTTCCTGAAGAAGAAGGGCGGACTGGGTCAAGTTGGAAGGATACTCTCTTGGAGGGTGGTCTGGAGGGACCCGCTGGAATTGAAGAGAGTATCCCTCCCTGACGATAGCGAGGACCCAGAGGTCGGTGGTTATGGCCTCCCAGCGATGATAAAAATGATGGAGGCGCCCTCCGATGGGAAAAACAGGGGGAGGCAGAACGAGGCTGGTTATGCCCTCGACGAGACAGTCAAAAAGGCTGAGGAGCCTTAGGGACAGCAGCCGGCTGAGACTTTTGCTGTCCTTTCTGAGGAGGCAGCCGCTTCGCAGGTTGCCTCGCAGGTGGAGCTTGCCTCGGCTGATAACGCCGCTGATAGATCAACGGCGGTCGAGAGGGTCGAGACTGTTGAGGCTTAGGCTTCGGCCTAAGGATGGACTGGAAGGACTTTTCATGATCAGACAATTTCTTCGTGACTGTCTCGATGGATTCGTCAAAAAGATCCGCCCCAACACACGGGACGTTTGCCAGGCAGTCCTGAAGATTCGGGTCCATGTCAATGGTCCGCAACCAGGCCAAATGGCGCATTGCCACAGAGCAGGCCGCTGCTCGGGCCGAGAGCTCGAAAGCATCATAGGCAGACTGCATCAACTGAAGACGAAGCTGGGACAGCGAAGCAACCACCTCCTCAAACTCAAACCGAGCCTGGGACTCGATGTAGGGCGTGAATTTCCGAAGCACAGGCAGAAAAAATTCCAAGTCGGTGGCAAAGTGGAAATTGTAATTCAGGACTCGGGACGCCATCATAGAATTCTGATAGATGTGTCGTCCAAACTTATCCATGGTCCTGCCCTCGCGGCCCGAACGCACCGAAGCATACACCTGGCCAGGATGAGACCGCTTGAGCGAGGATTCGACCAGGAGGGACTGATGAGAAAGCTGAGGTCCCTCGAAGCCCTTATGATGCACCGTTCGGTATCGAGGATCCAATTTTCCAGGGACCGCAGGAATAGAGTATGGAGACTCAAAGCACCTCATGAAGGTCTGGTCGAGGAGCTTATGCAGAGGTAGGCGCAAGGACTCGTCCGGAGGACGAGGCAAGTGCAAGGTATCGAGGTACTCCTTGGAGTATCGAGACCCAGCATCAAGGGTAATGTCCATGTCATCCGCCATCTGTCTGAGAAACGAAGAAAAAGACAATTGGTCCGCCAACGCCGGTCTTCGAGAAGGGCTAAAAGAAGACGAGGCTTCGGGCTCCACAGAGGCCTGGGAACAGCAGGGTGAGTAAAAAACCTCGGGGTCCTCGAAGTCCGGCCCCGGAGGAGGAGACCCAGCTGAAGCAGCATACCCCATCCGAGGCAATTTCTTCTGGGGCGAGATGGTCGAGTGCCGAGAGGAATGCCTCGAGGATCGATGCCCCTCTCGATGCCTGGAAGGGATTGAGCCCGTCTATGAGAATACTGGTCCCCAGGAGCCTCCAGGGAGCGGATCGGACTTGAGGTCGTCGATCGGAGAGGCGGAAGAGTCGGAGCCTCCCCAGAAGCTGCCCAGGTCTGATAGGGGGTTCGGAAGAACTCGTCCTGCTTCTTGCTATGCCCAGGACTGGGAGGCCTCGAAGGTGGACGCCACACTGTGTCATGGGGTGGGGTAATAGGCTCCAAGGGAGGCAATTCGCCAAGGGAAGCTTTCCTCGAGGGGATAGGTTCCAAGGGAGGCATATCACTAAGGGAGGCCTTTCTCAAGGGAATCGGTTCCAAGGGAGGCCTGGCACCAACCGAGGCCCGCCTCGAGACGGACACCGCCCGCCGCTCCTCCTCGCCGAGCAACGAGGTCGTGCGGTGCGGTGGAGGAGGAGGGGGCGGCTCGCCCCTCGGGACCGGAACTGGGAGGTCACCCTGGATCGAGGCAATCAGCCGGGGTCCAATGGTGGTCATGAGTTCCACAAACTGAGCCTCCAGAAGGGACCGCAACGAAGCCGATATGGAGGGATCCGCACCAAAAGGGGGCCCTTCCGCAAGGTCTCCGCGCTCTTTCGGTGCAGCGTGCTTCTGCTTGCCAGCCTTCGGCACTTTAAGCACCACCGGTGGAACTGTAGGAGTCGATACCTGTTCCGAGGAAACGGAGGAAGGCACCGGCGCCGAAGTCGAGGCCGAAACCGGCGTGAACGACGCTGGTTTCAGAAGGCCCGAAGCAGCCGGGGAGGCCGAGGTCTTCGCCGACGGAGTCGAAGCACCAGTCGATGTCGAAGCTGGAGGATCCAACGAAGCTTCCATCTTGAACATGGACTCCCACAGCAGACAGCGGCGCTTGAACGCACGCGCCGTCAGAGTGGAGCAAGGCCGGCACGATTTCGGAAAGTGATCCGGACCCAGACACTGTAGGCAGCGTCGATGCGGGTCCGTGAGCGAAATCGCGCGTTGGCACTTGCTACACTTTTTAAAACCAGTGATCGGCCGGGACATAGGCCGGAAAATCTCCGCCGCAAGGTCGAAGGCGCAGGGCCCCAGCCACGCAGCCGACCCGGTATCGGAAGGAAAAATTTTTTTTTTTTTTTTTTTAAAAGAAATCAAAGAAATAAATAAATGCACGGGAGAGCCAAAAGAACCCAACCTGCGGCAAAATAGAAGGCAAAAAACAGATTCAATGGGCGCAGAATTGAAGTGAACTTCTCAGCTCCGCGGAAGAAAAAGAACTGAGGAGACACGCCCGGACCATCGGGCGGGAAGGCACTGGCGCATGCGCGGTGCGGGCATCTCGAAACTTCTAAGTTTCTTCAAGCAAGACATGCTTGTGAGACATCCGTATCGGGGCTCTGTCGGATGACATCACCCACTAGTGAGAATACCTGCCTGCTTGTCCTGGGATAAAACCTCTTATGTAATCCACCTTAAACCACAAGGTAATGGCGGAATAAATGTCACTAATGTAATGTAATGTAATATACTGCCTCTATTATATTAAAATCTTTTTCATGCATATTTACAGTAGATATCCTGAAAACATGACTGGCAAGGGGGTTTTCCAGAACTGACTTGGATAATACTGGACTAGGGGATCTGTTGCACCAGCCCAGACCTACTATCTGCTGAAAGATGAGAAATTCAGGAGAGTTCCAGGCAGCACCATCCATTAAACCAATGATGTTGCTGGAAAAAGCTCATTATCTCTATCTGCATCTGCTGATAGGAAAGGGACACAAGTTCCACTGTTCCCTCTAAGCTGGGGGGGGGGTCCTCCAACTGCATTACTGCCAGTGTGAGGTGATGCTTCAATACTGTGTTTTCAATTGTGAAGTCAAAGGGCTCTATGAAGCCAAGAAGGCAGAATGCCAAAAAAATGGCAACTCTCCCTTTATGAAAATAGGCTGAACAGAGCCTGAAAGCCTGAAATGTGAACCTGGTGAAAAAAATAAAAAATTTTCAACTGGTTTATCAGGGAAAAGAAATAAAACTATGACTAAAAGAAAAAGAAAAATGATGGGAAGGCACATAGAAAGAGAAAAGTTTGACGTGCTTAGACTCTAAATCACAGCTTTTTAGCTCCGAGAAAAACTGAAAACTGATGATCCCACGAGCCGACATCGGGTGGAAAGGCATCAGCATGCACGCGGTATGGGCAGTCCTAAAGTTTTGAAGAGTTAGTAAACCTTATGACTGTCTGTGCAAGGTTATGTGGATGACATCACCCACATGTGAGAATATAATGCCTGCTTGTCCTTGGAAAAAAGCAGATTCCCTGAAGTGCTGCAGAGATTGCCTGTCCCTTACTATTAAAAATGTGATCGTGAAAATGAACCCCAAACTGGTAGGACTGCCGCTCAGCTTAGATGGAACAGTGGACACAACCTGCTTGCCTATCATGGATGAAAAGGGATACTTATCCCTCTTTATTGCACTATTCCCAATGAATTATTCCAATACAGCTATTCTAGAAAACATGTTAGTGGTAGACTTGCTGGGGCCCAGGGCAGAAATCTGCAACAGGGCCCCAAGCCTACCTCTAGGCTGTGCCTCTTTCAGCTTAGGGCAGGCGTAGGGCCCCCTGGTACAGTGGCCCAGAGAAATTGCCATGGTTGCACCCTCCTTAATCTGGCTCTTGATTACCTCCCATAACGCTTTGGACCTGTAGGTTGTGCTGAATATCATTAGTTGCTTTATAGCAGACTTGCACATTAACCCAGCTGCTCTCAAAATGCCCTTGATCAACAGCTGGCAGCCATCAGATATCCAGCTTGATTCTCCTATATGTTAACGCATAGGTTTTCATCTATCAGACCCATATTAAAGGATGTCCCTTACCTGTCCTGCTGCATACAGTCCATCTTTATTCAGTGCCATAGTATTCAGGCTTCCACTCTGCAACATGGCCGTTGAGTCTTCTCAGAAAGCAAAAACCAGACAAGTGAGCAAAACAAAAATTAAAATACTGAAATATGAATAGTGTATAGAAACATATAACTATATTTCTGTATTTAGTTTTGTTATTTAGATATTTGTAGACATGTATGTCTTTGAGGCTGTGTATGTCAATTGTGAGCCGCTTTGGTCAAAAGTAGATTAGAAATGTTTTAAATAAAAATAAATAAGTCTATAGGGCTTGTTTTCAAAAGAGAAAAACATCTAAAAAATGGTATAAAGTGGCATTTGGATGTTTTTCTTGCTAAAAACATCCAATTCACTGTTTTTAAAACCCATATTTTAGACATTTTTCTAGGCTGTTTGTCTAAATTCCAAGGGGGCACGTTGAAAGCATGTTTTGGGCAGGCTTAGGACTTGGACATTTTGTAGTGATAATTGAACATTTGATTAAATGTCCAGGGCACCATTTAGACCAGTGGTCTTCATGCAAGGCCTGCGAGCCAATGGCAGTCTGCGGAGACCTTTTTGGCAGCTTGCACTGCAGTCCAGGGTTCCATCCCCCCCCCCCACACACACATACACACAAACAGAGGACCCATCACTGCAGCTGTTTTTTCTCTCTTCAGGCCACCAGCAGCTTGAGGGAAGAAAACTCGCTGCCTTCGATGATCCAGAAGAGATGGACTACTGGAGAGGAAGGGAAGGAAAGAGAAATGCAAGACCAGGGAAAAGAAGGAGGAGAGAGAAGTAGGGGGGGAAGAGAAGACAGAGAGATGCCAGACCACAAAGGGGAAGGAGGGAAGGGAAGGAGGGGAGAGAGATGTCAGACTGTGGGAAGGAGAGGTTAAAGATACCAGTCCAAAGGAGAGGGAGAGGGGTGTCAGGGAAGGTTGCTGGTGTGACTGGGAGGGTGTGTCTCTCCTGCCAATCTCGAGGGGGGGGGTCAGTCAGGAGGGAGTGGGCATCCCTCCTGCCGATCTCAGGGGGAGTGAGGGGATATCAGGCAGAAGGGAGTCTTTTGTATCCTTATCAGTTCTTACTTGTATTTTTTTTATAGGCTGAAAATCTTTGTGGTATAAAATTCTTTACAAAGATTCAGGTATGTTTTAAATATATTCAAATATGATTACATAATAATCATATACAACTGTTATTTCTTACTAAAACTCCATATATTATTTTAATTTTTAAATTGTCTTGAGTATAATCTCTTCACAAATGCATTTGATGACGAGCCAAGAAAATTATTTTCTAAAATGCACTTTGGTTCAATGTTTTACCATTGTTTTCTGATTTCATAAATTCATACTTACATATGTTTTATAAATATAAGCAGATGGTTTTCACATATATTTATAGTACTGAATTTTATGCTAGATATGTAAAATGTTTGTTCAGTTGTAGTTTTAATTTTAATTTTATGCATATTGAATTTATTATCTGAGTGTTAACTTTTTATGTTTTGTTTAATCTGTATTTGTCTGTACTTAGGGGTCCTTTTACAAAGGCGTGCTAAATGTTTTAGCGCATGCTAAATATTAGCATGTTCATGTTAGTCTATGGATGTATTAGCGTTTAATGAGCATGTATATTTAGCGCGCACTAAAATGTCTAACACGCCTTTGTAAAAGAGGGGGTTAGTTTTTGTCAAAGTTTTATTTTTATTTCTATTTGTAGATTGCTGAGGTAGGTCATTACGGCCAAAACACGTACATGTCAAGTCTTGGTCATAATAAATGAATTAAGCATCACAGGTCACCTTTTCTGTCTGTTTTGTGCTTCTGCTGTGTGAAGGTAGGATCTCCTGTTCTAGTGCGACATTCCACTGCCATACCATTTGTCAGCCTTTTTGATTTGTTAAAATTGGAGTTATCCTCAAGGTTGGCATTGTTTTAACGCATAAGACTGTGTGATTCCCATATAGACAAGCACATATATGGGATTTCTGATGCTTCTTATCTGCATTTGTTCCATTTAAAACTATTTTTAATTGTTTTTAATTTTGACTTTGTATGACTAATAAACCTGGGAATTTCTAGTTTATCCACTCCACTTTGCCAACTTTTGTTTGCCGGCTTTGTTTTGTGGTTTCCCTCATATCCAGGGGAGTTGGGGTTTTTTTGTTTGTTGTTTTGTGGGAAAGAGGAACATGAATTATAGCTACGTGATACAGGATTCCATGTTAGGAGTCACTGCCCAGGAAAAGGATCTAGGTGTCATCACTGAGGTTACTTTGAAACCCTCAGCTCAATGTGCGGCAGCAGCTAAACAAGCAAATAGAATGTTAGGAACTATAAGTAAAATAAAGAAGATAGGTGAGACATTCTAGACAAGTGGGTTATTTCCTAATGGCCATATGCTATAAACAGAAGGAATCCACTCCGGATTTTTTTTCTATGATTCTTCTGTTCACTAGCAGCTCTACCACTACCTGTAGTTAGTATTCAAGCACAAAGAGCTCCAAGGAAAGTATGTGATGTAGGGACCCCAATGAGAACATTCCCAAAAATCAACTGTTCTGCTCAACAAAGGTACATGAGAACATCAACTACAACACAGCTAGCAAAGGCATAAAGGAGCTCAGGAAAGACCCATGTATGCACATGAACATATATATAGAATTCTTCAAAACCCCGAAGGGCTGACTGGTATCCAAGAAACAACTTGGAGAAGCATAAACAAAATGAGATGCAGGAAGGACAGGGCAGGAGTCTAGAATGTCTCATCTTTCTACTGGAAAAGATATTATCAAGGTAAGAACATAGTCTCTTTTTCCAGTGCAATAGGTGAGACATTCTAGACAAATGGGATGTACAAAAAGCAGTCACAAAGAGCAAGAGTGGGCTGACTGTGCTTGCCCTTAAGACCGAAAACCCGAAGACAGAGCCATGTCTTGTCATCACATGCAGTCATTAAAATTTAGCAAACGTGTGCAAAGTGGACCACGTTGCTGCCCTGCAAATCTTCTCTGTGGAAAATGCCCTAGCTTCGGCCCACGAAGATGCCACACTTCTGGTATGAGCCTTTATGGAGGCGGGAGACTGTTTCCCAGAAAGAATGTAGGCCGACAAAATGGCCTTATGGATCCGTCTGGAAATAGTGGCCTTGGAAGCAGGAGCACCCCGCTTGGAAGAATGAGTCAGCACAAACAGATAGTCAGAGAGACAAAACTCAATGGCCTCCAGATAGCACAGAACTCTGCACATGTCAAATTTTCTCAAAATGCAATCTTCCATCTTTGAGCCAGAAGGCTGAAAAACAGGTAAACGCATCTCCTGACTAACATGGAAAGCTGAAACCACCTTTAGCAGAAAGAAAGGGACCATGTACAAGGAAATCCCAGTATCCTCAGGAAGGGCTCTCATTAAGAAAGAGCCTGGAGTTCTGAGAATATCTCGCTGAAGTAACAGTAACCAGAAAAACTGTCTTGAGCATCAAGTCCAAGAGGGAAGCATCTCTCAGAGGGTCAAAAGAAGCCTTGATAAGGCCAGACAGAACCAAGTTCAGGTCCAAAGAAAGGAACAGTGGTTTGATAGGAGTTCTAACGTGAAGAGCATCCTTTAGAAATCTGGCGATGTCAGGATGAGAAACTTTGACCAAGACTATGGCAGAACGAGACTTGGGAGTGTTCATCAGTGCAGACATGAAGACTGCCAATCAAGTGGAAAAGGCTTCATCTAAGGCACGGCAGATGATGGGTTGTATCAAGAGAAGTTTCGTCAACAGGAAGCCTGAGGTCATGATGCCATTGTACAGAGCCATGGTGAGACCTCATCTAGAATACTGTGTGCAATTCTGGAGGCCACATTACCGTAAAGATGTGCTCAGAATTGAGTCGGTTCAGCGGATGGCCACCAGGATGGTCTCGGGGCTAAAAGGTCTCTCGTACGAAGAAAGACTGAACAAATTGCAGCTCTATACTCTCGAGGAGCGTAGGGAGAGGGGAGATATGATTGAGACATTTAAGTATATCACGGGACGGGTCAAGGTGGAAGATGATATCTTTCTTCTCAAAGGACCCTCGAACACAAGAGGACATCCGCTCAAACTCAGGCGAGGGAAGTTTCGTGGAGACGTCAGGAAGTACTTCTTCACGGAACGAGTGATAGAGCATTGGAACAAACTTCCAGTACAGGTGATCGAGGCCCGCAGTATCCCAGACTTCAAGAATAAATGGAATACCTATGTGGGATCACTGCGAGGGTCATACCAATGAATAGGGTCGCTAGGATATTGACTTAATAGAGCAGGTCAGTAGAGTTAAGGGGGCCAGTAGACTTATAAGGGTGGGTCAATGGTGTGGGCAGACTTGATGGGCTGTAGCCCTTATCTGCCGTCATCTTTCTATGTTTCTATGTTTCTAAGAGAGCCCAGCAACTTGGACCCAATAGGACACTACGGTAAGGCCTTTACCAAGGCCCACTTGGAGGAAGGCAAGAACCACTGAAATCAGAGTAGTATATGGCTCCACCTTCTCCTGGTCACATCAATGTTGGAAAGTCCTTAGCATAAGCAGACATAGTAGTTGACTTCTTAGACTTGAGCAGAGTAGCAATGACTATATCAGAATGTCCTTTGCATACTAAGGCTGCACACTCAATAGCTAGGCCGTAAGAGTAATGTGAGTCAAATCCTCCATGCATACCGGACCTTGCGTAAGAATGTCCAAATGTGCGTGGAACCGCAGGCCACAACTCTAATGCAGAAGCATCATATCTGCATACAGAATGACTCATCCCTGTTAGGTTGCGATCCGCTGAATGACACAGCCTATCATGGGCCAGGGAGGAAACCAGAAGGACTCTCTGCGGCCAAGGCTGAGCTAGAACATTGAGACCCTCGCTGCCTGTTTCGGCTTTTCGACTGAAGAAGCAATCTGCCTTCCTATTCTGTGCTGTGGCCATGAGGTCAAAGTGAGGCCGACCCAAGCACCACTCAATGGCTTGGAATGCTGATGATGACAGCACCCACTCACCCGGATCCAGAGTCTCTGCTGAGAAAGTCTGCTTGAACCTTGTTGACTCCCACCACATGTGCTGCCGAGAGCACCTGGATGTGACACTCTGCCCAGTGAAAGAGCAGGTGAACTTCCAGAGCCAGAGATGCACTCTTTGTACCTCACTGACGACTGACATTGGCATTGTTGGAGAAGACCCTGACCACTTGGTCCTCCAGAGTATTCTGCAATCACACCAGAGCCAAACAGATGGCCCTCAGCTCCAACCTGTTGATCGGCCATTTCTTCTAAGAAAGTGTCCATCACCTCTGAATGAGATGATGATTGCAATGGGCTCCTCAGCTTTGAAGGCTGGCATCCATCATCATGACTCAGAAAGCAATCCACAGTGGTATGCCCTTGGAAAGACTGTAGAAGCAGCCAGCAAATTATGCTGGTCCAAGCTTCCAGAGTCCAAGGAAGACAGGTCTGTAATGCATCCTTGTGAAAAGCCCAGTGGGAGAGCGATGCATGCTGGATAGGACGCATGTGCGCCCTCGCCCATGCCACTTCATCAATCATAGCCACCATGGACTCCAGGACCTGAAGATAGTCCCACGCTGATGGAGTTGCCTTGTCCAGAAGACAAGAAATCTGAGTACACAGCTTCTGTCTATATGCCTCTGGAAGATAGGGGGAAAATGCTTGAGTACCTGAATGTAAACCACTTGGGCTATAAGTAGTATATAAATACTAAAAATAATTAAATAAATGTGGCCTCTTGCTGTGTAGAAAAGAACACCCAGGTACTCCAGGGACTGCATGGGCAGAAACTGCTCTTTCTGTAACTCACAATCCAACTGAGGTCTTCCAGTATCTGGATCACATGAGGGGGCTCTGATGAGCCAGTTGTTCAAGTATGGGTGCAATTGCAAACTTATTTTCCTCAAGTGAACTGCTACAACCACCATCACCCTGGTGAAGGTCTGAGGAGCCGTCGCGAGGCCGAATGGCAGAGCCAAGAATTGAAATGATTTTCCAAGACACGAAAATGCAGAAATTTATGGTGAGTCAGAAAAATTGGAATGTGCAAGTAAGCTTCCATGAGATCCAAAGAGGCAAGGAACTCTCTCAGAGCCACCACTACTATGACAGACCTTTGGTTCAGTAATCTTAGTAGGAGGTTAGTGTTATGATTTCTAATAAAGAGCGGGAGAATAAATTTAAAGACAGGATTTCTCATTTCAACAGAATCACTAAGAAAAAGAAATCCTTACCTAAAATATGTACCATAAAGAGATATATATATAAAGTGATAATAGTACTCAGTAGAAAAAGTCCACTTTATACCGGCAATGGCATGTAGCAAGCAGTGTACCACACATCATTGCACCCACCCTGCCTCCATGAATGCTAAACATCTCACAATAAATCAAGAGAATGATGAATTTTTTTTTTACTTATCTCAATTGATGATGGACTTTGTTGTCACAGTGGGTTATATTGTCATTGTTCAACTGTATTTCCATTGTCCGGTAATCCCAAATAGTGCAATGAAAAATCCCAGTGAAAAACAGTGTCCCAAAAAAACATTTCTATCACAAATGCAAAAAAAATCACACCAAAAAATGTAAAAAAGATTCAATGAAAATTCAAATCAATGTTTGCAATACAGTCCAATTAGAACTCAAGCAAAAGTTGCATTATAAGTTAATACTGCTCGTCCTTTCCCCCTAGATTGGAGTTCTTCTTGACAAAGCTGGAGCAAAACACGATAGGTGTTAAAGAAGAGGGGTGGATTATGCTCAGTTCTAATTGGACTGTATTGCAGATACTGATTTGAATTTTCATTGAATCTTTTATACTTTTTTTGCATTTGTGATAGAAATTTGGGGGACGACACTGTTTTTCACTGAGGGGATTTTTCATTGCACTATTTGGGATTACCGGAAAATGGAAATACAATTGAACAACGACAATATCACCCACCATGACACAAAGTCCATCATCAATTGAGATAAGTTTAAAAAAAATTTCATCATTCTCTTGATTTATTGTGAGATGTTTAGTATTCATGGAGGCAGGGTGGGTGCTTACTACATGCCGTTGCCGGTATAAAGTAGTCTTTTTCTACTGAGCACTTTTTCTTGATGATTTCTTATAAACCATAATCCATAAACAATTTCTTACCATCAAAACTATGAATTGTTCTTGGAGTTTTCTGTGTAATAATCTCATACGTATCTGTGTTAACTACCAGAAGCTGTCCTTCTTCACAGCCAACATATAAGTCTGATGTTGGACTCCAACAGTGGGAAACAGGATGGACCAAAGGTTTCTTTTCATTCTGAGGCTTCAAGACAAATTCAATGAACATACTTAACAGGGAATAGATGTGATTTAATATATCGGCTTTCTGTAGTTACAGTCAAAACAGTTACAATATTTATACAGGTACTTATTTTGTACTTGGAGTAACAGAGGGTTAAGTGATTTGCCCAGTCACAAGGAGCTGCAGTGGGATTTGAACCTGGTTCTCAGGCTATTGCACTAACCAGTCACAGAGGCTCTCAGGAGTACAAGAATTTAATTTTCTAACATATAGTTCCCTTTTTTATAAAGCTGAGGTAGCGGCGACGCCCATTAAATCCCTATGGCTTTGTAAAAGAAGCCTATTGATTAAAGTAAATTAAAGCCTTGTACAACATTTGTTAAACTGGCTAAGATATCTAATAATTCTTCTTTACAAAAAACAAATTTTGGGCTCACAATCTAGTTTTTACCAATATGAATCACTATGGGCTCCTTCTACAAAGGTGCATTATGGCCTTAACACGCGGAATAGCGCGCGCTAAAATGCCCCACGCGCTAGCCGCTACCGCCTCCTCTTGAACAGGCGGTAGTTTTTTGGTGCATGCGCTAAAAAGCTAGCGCACCTTTGTAAAAGGAGCCCTATATTTTGCATAGGTTATGTTGGCCTTTCTATTCTTAACAAAAGAAAGGCAAAGCTGATGTCACAATACAACACAAGGGATTTTATTGAAAGTTCCTATGGGAAATCCCAACTAGGATCCTAGTTTCCTGCCTTCCTCTGGGGACATAACAAACTGATAACAGAATATTACTGTGGTATCGCTATTTCAGGTAGTCTTGAAAAAGACCTTTAGGAACGTACTGAAAGAAATACTGACCGCCAAACTTCTAAAGAAACTTGTCAAGGAACTCTCAGTGAGAACTGAAAGTGAGAGTTCCTTGACAAGTTTCTTTAGAAGTTTGGCAGTCAGAACTTCTTTCAGTACGTTCCTAAAGATCTTTTTCAAGACTACCTTGCCTTTCTTTTGTTTTGCTTCTCACTGTGCTGGGCAAAGGAAGACTCCTCTTTTTTGGCCTTTCTATTCTTCACATATATAGTGCAAAGTTTACCTAATATATTAACAAACATTATCATACATGCACAGGAAATTGCACTTCCATCTTTACTTCTGACCAGATAACTCCAATTTATTTTAGTGTATCCTCCTAAATTTTACACATTTTCCTGTGATGGAACAGTTTCAAGTTCTGGTGCTCCCTAAATTGTCAGGATTTAATATTGCCTTACATTTAGTGGTGTAGAGAGGGTAGGAGGCATCCGGGGCAGTGGCGCCCCCCCCCCCTGTGCCCCCTTCTCCCCCCGTGCCCTCCTCTGCCCCCCTGCTCTTTCCCCACTCCACATGCCACACTCACGCCCTCCCTTCCCCTGTACCTCTTTAAATCTTTGCCAGCATGAGCAGCTCCTTCAGCCTGATACTTTCACCAGCATTGCCTTTCCCTGTGACATCACTTCCTGGCCCCACAACTAGGAAGTGATTTCATAGGGGAGCCAGGCTGGTGTGAGCAGCAGGTCAGAGAAGCTGCTCATGCTGGCGAAGATTTAAAGAGGTACAGGGAAAGGAAGCGAGGGCGCGAGTATGGCATGGGGGGACAAAGAGGTGCTGGTGCCCCCACCAGATGCAGATTGGGACACACTCTCCGCGACTACGGGTAGCAGCAAAAGAATATTGAACTCCATAAAGGGCGCACGTCTCAAGCAATTGGTATTGGAACCCACCAGGGACAAGGCGTTACTAGACCTAGTTCTCACCAACGGAGATAGCGTCACGGAAGTCTCAGTAGGAGAAACACTGGCCTCCAGCGACCATAATATGGTATTGCTCAACCTCAAGAAAGGATTCCCGAAAACAAACACCACAACAAGGGTTCTCAACTTTAGAGGCACAGACTTCAACCGCATGGGAGATTTCGTCCATGAGGAGCTACATAAACAAGCAAAAACTGATAATGTGGAGGATATGTGGTCGTCTCTGAAGTCCATACTACACGAAGCAACAGATCAATACATAAAGACTGTAAGTAAATGCAGGAGAAACAAAAGACCCCAATGGTTCAGTAAAGAAATTTCAGACCTAGTTAAACAGAAAAAAGACGCATTTATCGCCTACAAACATTTAGGCAGAGAGGGGGCAAAAGAAGACTATCTAGACATATCCAAAGCTGTCAAAACAGCAGTCAGAGAGGCCAAACTCCGAATGGAGGAAGAGCTAGCATGGAAAATTAAGAAAGGGGATAAATCTTTCTTCAGCTATATTAGCGACAGAAAAAGAAACAAAGATGGGATAGTACGCCTGAAGCAATCGGACGGTAACTTTGCAGAATCAGACTCTAAGAAGGCAGAATTACTAAACCAATACTTCTGTTCAGTGTTCACCCGCGAAGCGCCGGGAGCTGGTCCACAGCTGCAGATGGGAGATAACCGGAAAGACCCGTTTCAAGATTTCGAATTTACGCCCAGTAGTGTCTACAACGAACTATCAAGACTCAAAGTAAACAAAGCCATGGGACCAGATAACCTACACCCCAGAATGCTCAGGGAGTTAAGGGAAGTCCTGGCAGAACCATTATCTGTTCTTTTCAATCTTTCCCTAAGCACAGGAAGGGTCCCCTTGGACTGGAAAACCGCCAACGTAATCCCACTCCACAAGAAGGGCTGCAGGACAGAGACAGCAAACTACAGACCAGTGAGTCTCACGTCTATAGTGTGTAAACTGATGGAAACACTGATCAAACAGAATATTGACACAATCCTAGATGAAGAAAAACTGTGTGATCCACATCAACACGGGTTCACCCGGGGCAGATCCTGCCAATCTAATCTGATTAGCTTTTTTGACTGGGTTACTAGACAACTGGACGCCGGAGAGTCACTGGACGTGGTATATTTGGACTTCACTAAAGCATTTGATAGCGTCCCTCATCGAAGATTACTGAACAAGCTGAAATCGATAGGATTAGGAAACACTCTAACTACATGGATTGGGGATTGGCTAAGTGGTAGACTTCAGAAGGTGGTAGTGAACGGTACCCCATCCGAAGCATCGGATGTTATCAGTGGAGTGCCGCAGGGATCGGTCCTGGGCCTGATTCTATTCAACTTATTCATAAGAGATATGACGCAAGGACTTAGAGGAAGGGTATCACTGTTCGCCGACGACGCCAAACTTTGCAACATAGTAGGCAGATGCTTATTACCTGATTATATGACACACGACCTACTGCTACTGGAACAATGGTCAAATACTTGGCAGCTAGGCTTCAATGCTAAAAAATGCAAGGTAATGCACCTGGGCAAAAGAAACCCGCGTAGAACTTATGTACTAAATGGTGAGACCTTGATCAGGACCACGGCGGAACGCGATCTAGGGGTGATCATTAGCGAGGACATGAAGGTTGCCAATCAAGTGGAGAAGGCTTCCTCCAGGGCAAGACAAATGATGGGGTGTATCCGCAGAAGTTTCGTCAGCAGGAGACCTGAAGTTATGATGCCGTTGTACAGAGCCATGGTGAGGCCCTACTTGGAGTACTGTGTTCAGTTTTGGAGACCACACTACCGAAAGGACGTACTGAGGATCGAGTCGGTTCAGCGAACGGCCACCAGGATGGTCATGGGGCTCAAGGATCTCACGTATGAAGAAAGACTAAAGAAATTGCGGCTGTACTCACTTGAGGAAAGAAGAGAACGGGGAAATATGATTGAAACGTATAAGTACATCACGGGACGCATTGAGTCAGAAGATGATATCTTCTGGCTCATAGGACCCTCAACCACCAGAGGGCACCCGCTGAAAATCAGGGGAGGGAAGTTTCATGGCGACTCCAGGAAGTACTTCTTCACCGAAAGAGTGGTGGATCATTGGAACAGACTCCCACTCCAGGTGATAACGGCCAGCAGCGTGACGGATTTTAAGAAAAAATGGGATACTCACGTGGGATCTTTAAGGGAGTAAATTTAAGGGGGGGATACTTGGAATGGGCAGAATTGGTGGGCTATAGCCCTTTTCTGCCGCTTTTTTCTATATTTCTATGTTTCACCTTGGGGTGGTCTGCCCCTCCCCAACCCCCTTACTACACCCACTGCATACATTGTAGCTGTTTTAGAAAATTTTTCTGAGATTTTTTTACTTCTAAATTCCATGCCCATTAGAAATTGTGAGGTCAATTTTCAAAAGGTTTAGCTGCTTAAAAGTTGGAGTTAGGAAGCTAAAAGCTTCTTTTTGTACAGATTGGCTATTTGCAGCCTATTTTACAAAAAGGCTTACCCTCCCTCCCCCCACCACACACACACACTTTTACAAAACTGTAATGCAGTTTTTAGCGCTGGCTGTGGCAGCAACAGCTCAGTTACTCATAGGAATTCTATGAGCGTCGGAGGTGTTACTGCTGTGGCCAGTGCTAAAAAACACACTACGATTTTGTAAAAAGGGGGGGGGGGGGTTAATTTGCAGACTAGTTTACAAAAAGGCTTGTTGAACATGGAGCCTTTTGTAAAATACTTATAAGGTCACAGTAAAAAGGTATGTATTCTTTTTTTATTTATTAATTTCTCACTCACCTATTTTATACAATTCTAGGTAAGGTAAAATAACACATCAAACCTAAAACCCAGATACTGGATCAAAGAAAACCCAATAAAAACATTTAAAATCATAAAACATGAATCCCCTCATTCAATAACAGGGCACCTAAATTTAAGCAGTTCTTGCACACTTAAATTTATAGAAAACTAGCATTCATAAAGGGCAGTAGCACATCTCTATGCTATTCTATAACTGTGCACTAAAATAGCTTACATGTTTTATTGTGGGCTTGAAAAGGAATGTTTGTGTTTGTATATGATTGTAAAAATTTGATGTAAGTAACCTTTATCCTTGGTATCTTTGATATTGTAAACTTTCAAATTTATAAATTAAAAAAAAAAAATAGCTTACATGTCATTCTATCCTCTTCTTTCACAATGTAAACAGCTACTTATTGCCCCTCTCCCTCACATATACAACTTTAAATTGTTTCAAGTTCAATAGTTATTTGATATACCACCCAATTGGAACCTTCTAGGCAATTTACATATATCAATTAAAATGTATCAAGAAATAAAATTTTAAAAGTTACAGTAAATTGTTGAATCAAGATAGTGCTGGGGTGACTCATTACTGTGGATGTTTCTGAAGCATTTGACTTTAAATTTCTGATGCAGAAACTTCAAGAGTATGGAACAATGTCATGTGGAGAAGTTTTGTTTGTTGGTTTGAGAGGAAATATATAAGTTTTATTTTCGGGAGTCAATGCCTCAGTAAATAAGACTGCTTAAGTAGATTCCTGTAGATTCATGGTTCATAGGAGGATTTGTAAATTCAAAAAAATAAGATATTTTATTAATTTTGATTTTTCTATACTTCAGATAAATACAAGTAATTCAATTATAGAATGTAGAAGGGGAAAGGTGCTAATAGTTCCATAAAGGGGAATTTTCAAAGGAAGGTATTATATTGGTAAAAGTTAATCTATGTTTATTTATTTATGTCTCATATATTAATTGTAACATAAGAAATAGGCTCTGAATGGTTCTAAATGTGCTTAGTTCTACATATGGGTTTTCATTGGATTCTTATTATTAAAATAAAATGATTTAATTTAATAAATTGATCTAATTAAAAGATTTAGTTAAAAGGTAATATAATACATTCCCCAAAAGATGGATGTTATGTTTAAGTCTTATGCAGATTCAATAAATTAAAATTTGTTCTGAGTATTAAATTATATAAACTAGGGAAAAATAATATTGATGATGAAATTTTATGAAAGTTTTAATAAAACATAAGTAAGAAGAGGACAAATTATAGATGTTTATTAATTAATTTCTATATCATAAGTTATATAATAAGTTGATAAATGGAACTAAGAGGAATTTGAATCTAAAATTGATTTGTAATCTTAGATGTAAAAGTCTTTATTGTAAGGTATTAAATGGTATTAAGATGGATTAATTATATTATTAAAATATATTAATTATAGGGTGAAATAATTGGAATATAATTGGTTGTTTAGGTATACTAATATATGATATTAGTTTAAGGGTTTCTAAAATGCATACAAAGTCATTACACTGATAATATTGTATAATTTATGAACTAGTAGAATAAGTTGTATGAAGAATTATCATATGTAATAATATGTAATAAGAATTATCATATGTATAATATGTAATAAGTATTTCCTTATTTCCTTATTTTTGAATATTGATTTAAAGAGGGTCTATAGCGAGTTTATCATTGCCTGATCTAATATGTGTGTCACTATTAATAAAGATTTAGGGAGGGAGGGTGGGGGGAAGGGTAGAGAAGAAAATATTAGGGATAGGAGAATTTTATGTGCAAAGTTTTAAAATATTGGAAGTGGTGTCTGTTCATTTTAAATTAATTACATCTGATTACTTAGAAAACAAAATATATAATGGAGCTTAAACTTTTTTCACTAAATGTTAATGGCCTTAACCATCAAATAAAGAAGAAAAGAATGTTTGCCTTTCTGAAACAACAGAATGCACATCTATACTTTATACAGGAGACACACCTATCAATGGCGGAGTCAAAAAAGTTGGAAGGGGGTTGGGTAAAACAGAGTTTTTTTGCCCCTGCTCTTGGCAAAAAAGCTGGGGTTGGCCATATTTTTTTTTCAAATTCTTTATTCATTTTTCATCTTACATCAAGTACACAATATTACATCATTTAAAACTTTTACACATCACTTGAATGGGGTTGCCATATTAATAAATAAAAAGAGTACAGCTAACTTTCAATTGATTGATTCTGATCCCTTGGGTAGGTGGGTACATGTAAGAATGAGCATGGGAAATAATACCTTGGAACTGTTTAATGTGTATGCCCCAAATACGAATCTAAGTGAATTTAAATTACAATTATTACTCCCACTGGCTGATTCTAATTTAGCCAAAGCCAAACAGAGATCCCACATTGGTTTCAAATTACAGGCCTATATCATTAAATAATGTAGATGCAAAACTTTTGGCTAAGACATTGGCTTTACGCTTAGCTAAGGCTCTTCCTTTTATTATTGATATGCACCAAACTGGATTTGTTGCTGGGAGACATTCATCTAATAACACAAGATTGGCTTTTCATATGTTAAATTTAACAAAAGCCATGAAAGATCCGGATTTTTCTGTGTCCTTGGATGCAGAAAAAGCTTTTGATCGGGTGGAATGGACCTTCATGTATCAAGCTATGGAATGGTTTGGAATAGGTTCAAGATTTATACAAATGATTCAAACATTGTATAGCTCCCCTGTTGCAAAATTATATATTAATAATAATTTTTCATAACGTTTTAATTTGCGGAGGGGGGGGTTAGACAAGGTTGTCCACTATCTCCTTTGCTTTTTGATATTGTTTTGGAACCCTTGTTATTAGCTATTCAGCAAGTAAAGGAGATACAAGTATTCCTTATTCAGACCAGGAATACAAAGTCTCTGCATATGCAGATGATATTTTGCTTCATTTGAGAAATCCAGAAACAACCATTCCATGCTTACTTGAATTGATTGAGAAATTTGGAAAATTTTCAGGGTATAAGATAAATTGGAGTAAATCTGAAGTTCTTCCACTAAACGTGTATTGTACAAAAGGCTTGTTTGATTCATTTTCTTTTGTATGGAAGGAAGATGGATTAAAATATTTGGGAATTTGATAAAAAACATGCTGGAAGACACAATGAAAGAGAATGAAAAATCTATATTGCAGAAGGTAACAGAAATGTGCGAGAAATGGAATCCACTACATCTGTCTTGGTGGGGGAGAGTTCAAACTATTAAAATGATGATATTGCCTGTGGTTTGTTATCAGATGGGAATGTTACCAGTTTTTTTTTAAGGGGTACTTTTATAAAAAGTTAAACAGTATTCTTACAAAATTTGTTTGGCTGGGCAAAACTCCTAGAATTGCTTTAGTATCTTTACAAAAACCAATTGCGGAGGGTGGGGTAAATTTTCCCAATTTCTATAGGTATCATCAAGCCTATATTTTGTCCTCCCAGAGCTCATTGATAATACCCCAGATTGGTTGTGGTTGGAGTGGCGACTCATGTTCCCTCTACGTTTATGTCATGTTCTTAGTATTATAATGCCTAGATTGTATAAAGAAAACAGAATATTTATGGATACATGGAAAACTCTGCAATATGTTAGTAATATAACACTTATTCCAATCTATAAATCAACAAATCAAACTATATAGTTAAACTCCAAGATTCAAATTGGCGGATATAAGGTCATCTGGAAGCATTGGATGATAGCAGATATACGGATTTTGGGCGATGTTATTTCAAATGGTAAGCTGCTTGACTTTTCACAGTTGCAACATAAATATGGTCTTAATAAATCACAAAGCTTTAGATGGTTGCATCTGAAGCAGGCTATTCAAGAGGGGTTCCCTGAAAGGAAAAATCTCAATAATCAGTATAATCTGGAGTTCTTATGCTTTCAGGTGGACTTCTTGGGTCACCAGGCCGCACAGTGGTATAAATTGATAAACGGATTTATAAATAAAAAACCTAAAAATGGTCTTAGGGACATCTGGAGCATTGAGATAAAGCATCAAATTACTGTGTCTCAATGGCCACGAATTTGGTTTTGGAGAATGAGATCTACAGTGTCCGCATCTATGACACAAACTTGTTTTTTCCTTTTACATAGAGCATTTTGGACCCCAGTTAGATTACAAAAGTTAGATAGCTCTAAGTCTAATAGATGCTGGCATTGTAATCTGGAAGCAGGGACTTTAGATCATTTAATATTCTATTGTCCCTGTATCATGGCATTTTGGAAATCAATTTGGTCTCAAAACTGTTGTTTACTAGAAATTGTTTACTAGAAAACCATGTAGCATTATCATATGATACAATTATCTTCAGTATGTCAATGAAAACAAAAAGTCAAATTTGATCAAGTAATAATAAACTTTTATTGATCATGACAGGAGTCGCCACACCAGTAATTGGAAAAATTACAGTAGACTTAACTATACCTTCTGATGGAATTCGTTGTGCCACATTTACAAAATGGAAAAAACAATTGCCATACAAAAAGGGAATTATAATAATTTTAAAAAGATTTGGGGGCCATTGACAAATTATTGCAATTATTAGACACCATAATCCACTTAAAGTACATTTATACATAGGGGGGAGGGGGGATGGTATAAAGTTATATTAAAGGTTTAATCAATAGATAAGAATATAATATTTATATGAAACTTTTTTTGATTAAAATATTTATGGGAAGGGTGGGTGGTGAGGGTATAAATTTATGTATTTAAGATGATGTTAGAAAGAAATTCAAGTGATGTATACAAGTTTTAACTGATGTAATATTGTGTACTTGATGTAAGATGGAAAAATGAATAAAGAATTTGAAGAAGAAAAAAAAAAGGCTTTAAATTTATTTTTTGGTTTACTTTTTTTTTAGTGATACCCAAAAAAAGAAGAACATTCCTTTGGCAACTTTATTGCCGTGGCAGACCTCAATAACATGTGGATAAAAGTGAGCTAGTCGATATTATGTATCTGGATTTTCAAAAGGCACTTGACAAAGTACCTCATGAACAATTCTGGGGAAATTAGAAAGTCATGGGACAGGAGACAAAAAGAGACCAGGTTCTTACCTTGATGATATTTTTTCCAGTAGATAGGGATGGTATGCTGACCAAAGGGTACTCGATCCATTCTATGAGAATCGGAGCATTTAGCACGCTGGGCCATGGTAGAAACCTCTACCACGGCTTAGTAAAACCCAGGGTTAGATAGGTAAGTAAATAAACTATATAATAGAGTCAGGCCCCAGTACCAATCACAGTTTTATGCAGCCTCTAATATGGACACATTTGATTTTAAAGAACTGACCGCAATTGAATAGACATATTTTAAGAAAAAGAGAGGCCCATATGAGGGTGAGTTCCCTAAGGGCCCATGATATGACATTCAAAAACAAAAGGTAAACCATTATCAAGAATTCAGAAAGAAAACAAAAAAATGTCTTTTCATTTAAGGCATGTGTAGGGGGCCCATTAGCTTGAAACAGGAAAATACTAAACTAGCTACTGACCTGGAAGATGCACAAATTTGCATATCTAAGGCACGTACTCAAATAGTGCAGGCTACCAATAATGTAAAGAGTTCTTGTTACCACAAATGTTTCTGCTGTGTCACCAATCAGCCCAGAAATAGCAGAGACATGTATATCAGGTCCATAGTAAGTCGGTCCACTGCTAACGTATTTGCCAAAAAAAGCAGTCTCTTTCATCATAGTTCCATCTACAAGGGGAAGCTTGATTGTCCTAAAAAGGGGGAAACAGGAAACTATTTGTTATTGCTACTGCATGGAACCTAGAATTGCTGTATACCTCTAACTCAGGGATCTCAAAGTCCCTCCTTGAGGGCCGCAATCCAGTCGGGTTTTCAGGATTTCCCCAATGAATATGCATTGAAAGCAGTGCATGCACATAGATCTCATGCATATTAATTGGGGAAATCCTGAAAACCCAACTGGATTGTGGCCCTCAAGGAGGGACTTTGAGACCCCTGGTCTAACTCCAGTCTCCATTCTGATATTCTCCATAATGAGAGGAATTACAAATTAAGGGGTCTTTTCACTAAACTGCAGTAAACATCAGCATGTGCTTACCGCAGGTTAATAAAGCACTACTGTGGGGTGTGCTCAGGTGTCCCACAGTAGTGGTAGAATCCACATGCTAAACCCACACTAAAAAATAGGAAATATTTTTTAGCATGGGGGCGTGTTTAGAGGCAGAGAGTAGATATGCCTTGTGCTAATTGGGTAGCACAGTTAAATTGCCATGTGAAGGGTTAAAGTGGAAGCCTCTACTGCCTACAAAACAGGAGGCAGTAAGGACCAGATTCTATAAACGGTGCCGTTTATACAGTAGAATCATGCCTAGCGATGCCTAAGCAGACTAAGGTGCCACTAGGCATCTTAGACATAGGAGCTGCTCCATTAGCCCAACTTTTCACTTGCCTAATTTGGCGGCGCCTATGTTGAACACCTAATGACACCTAAGTCAACCATGCCTATTCTCTACCCATAACCACACCTACTTTTTAACGTAAGTGTTGTTAGGAATCCCTAGGCGTCAGAGGGCACCTTCACTTAGCATCCTAAGAGTTTGGCACCAAGCTTTTAAATTGCTTAATTTTTATTTTTTTTTTGATTGGCTGAAAACCAACGTAGTCAATTATTATGCCAATTAAAAAATGAAGTTCTTACGTGGGTTTCTTTGGTCAGGCGCCCGCCCATACCTCCCTTTGCGCCTAGTGGCTTTGTCGATAGATAGGGGTGGCCTGTGATTGTTGCCATTGTGGAGATTTGTGGAAGCTTGTCATATGAGACATATACATGATTGGTTTCTCTCTACGTCATACTTTTCTTGGACTTTGGTAGAATCACATTTTTGGAAACCCTATCATTTCAGTTATCTCTTACATACTCCTTGAGTTGTGGCTGCTGTCCTGGAAAACCCCTATTATTTTTTTCTTGCTCCCTTGAGATCCACTTGGCTCCAAGTGTATGCTCAGTTGAAATTATATTTTCAGAATACACCTCTCTTGCCCATTTGTGGAAATGGCTCCATTCACCAGGAATGTCAGCTGCTGGTTTTCTGGTGGATAGAGGCTGAACAAATTGCAGCTCTACACTCTCGAGGAACGTAGGGAGAGGGGAGACATGATCGAAACATTTAAGTACCTCACGGGACGTGTCGAAGTGGAAGATGATATTTTCTTTCTCAAGGGACCCTCGGCCACAAGGGGCGGAACTCAGGGGCGGAAAATTTCATGGCGACACCAGAAAGTATTTCTTCACAGAGAGAGTAGTTGATCATTGGAACAAGCTTCCAGTGCAGGTGATCGAGGCAGACAGCGTGCCAGACTTTAAGAATAAATGGGATACCCATGTGGGATCCCTATGAGGGTCAAGATAAGGAAATTGGGTCATTAGGGCATAGACAGGGGGTGGGTAAGCAGAGTGGGCAGACTTGATGGGCTGTAGCCCTTTTCTGCCGTCATCTTCTATGTTTCATATCCTATTTGTATCAGATCCTTACTGATGAAGGCAATCTACCAACACTTTCCCAGCTGCGCACTGCTCATGGCTGGAGTAGCTTGGATGTATTTTCTTACCTCCAACTTAGGCACTATGTGAATTCTTTGCCTTCGTCAGCGCTGCAGGCTACAGCCTATGAAACTCTGTCCGATGTTTATTGGTTAGATGCATAGCTGATGGTATCCCTTAAATATTTTCGCCATTCTCTGTTGGACTTTTCTCCTTCCTTGGATTATGCCAAGGTGGCCCAGACTTGGAAAACTGAATTGAACATTAGGTTGCAAGGTCATCATATCCAATGCTTTCTGAAATTGCTTCATGGCCTTTTGTCTGACATCTCCTACTTTGAAATGGGCTATAAATTTATTTGTAGGCTGTATATCGTGCCCTGGCGTACGTTTAGAGCAGCGCTCGTTTCTGCGGGCTCTTGCCCAAAGTGTCATCACCCTAAGACTACCCTGTCACACATGTTTTGGGACTGCCCCCTTGTGCAAACTTTCTGGTCGGCTATCCTCTCCAGAATTGGCTGTATGTGGCAGACCAGATGGCACTGTAATAGTTACAGCCTGTTTTGGCTCTTTCACCTACAACATCCTGTACCTAGAGGTCTTAAAGGTTTTCTTCGAAGGGCTATTCTCTTGGGTATGAAAGTTCTTCTTTTTCACTGGGTGGGTCCCCTATGTCCTACTTATAGCCATTAGCGTTCCCATATGCTATACCTCCTGACTATGGAAACCATGTATTTGTCTGATTGGGATGAGTGTTGCTTACCATTTGGCAGCCCTTTTTGGACATCCTGACTCCACATGCACGCAGCCATGTCTTATTTGGTTGCCCCTGACTTGAACTTTTATGGGGTTTTCCCCCCAAAATTCCTTGGGGGGGGGGTTGGGTGAAGGGATGGAAAGACACTCCACTTGTTGACAATTGTGACATTATCTTTGCTTATAATTTCTGTATATGGCGACTTTTCTTCTGTGTTGCATTGTTATATTTGACTATTTTCTTGAAATTTAATAAACATGATTGGAAAAAAAACTTAAGTTCTGTGCAAATCCCTGAACTTAGGCACCGCTAAGAGGCTGTGATTAGGGCACCATTTATAGAATCTGGCTGTAAGGGTTCACATGCTAATGACTAAGCGCCAAAGGTATCAGAACAGGGGCCCCAAAAAATTTGCAGTAGGACTTCTTGTGCGGCTCACAGCTACCCACCAGATTCCAAAGCTCCCCTCACCTCAAATACAAGGAGGGTGCTGGAGCAGTAGTGATTCTCCAACACTGCCAGTATCCTCCTCTGTTCTGTACTTCTCCCAAGGTCCACCCCCATGTGAAGCAACTTCCTGTTTCTGGTTGGGCAGACTGCAGCAAAAGAACTGCACAGAGGAGGCTGCGGGCAGTGCTAGAGAAAGATAGAGAAGAAACAACAGATAAACAAGTTATTTATGCTTGATTTCAGGAATCTGTGTTTGTTTGTTGTATTTTCTTTAAAAATATCTTACATGTTAATCGCAATTAATCACTAACACACAACACAATTGCAATTAGAATTTTTAATCTTCCTGTAGCCCTAATATATAGGCATCCTCTAGGCACCTGATTGGCACATATTCCAAAAATGAATATAGGTGCCTTCTTTAATTTATAGAATATGAATTTAACTGGGTAGATACATGTGCATGAGCTTATGTGCTGAGCACTTATACCAGCCATACAGCTCGTGAGTGTGCCCCTGTGCTCTGGAGATAAAAGCCACACAATGTACACTATTATATAAGTTACACTTGCAACTTTGCATTCTGCTCACTGGCATATAAGTGCACACGCACAAATTCACACATATATGCTAGTATTCTAAACATTTGCACATGTTAGAATTAACTTTTAGTGTGTAGCTTAGTGCACATGCTAAAATTGCCTGCGTACTTTGTACAGGCAGTTAAAGACAGTAAAACAGCACACACACATTTGAAAATGTCAGGTAGGTGTTCTATTTTCTACTCTAACCATGCCCCCAAGAATACATCCTGTTGTACCTTTAGACAGATTGTGACAGGGTGAGAATCCTGTCACAGGCCAGCATAGGAAGACTGAGCAGTGGGGCTAATTTGCATAAGATCTAATAGAGGCGGCTGGGAGTTGTCCACTCACCTTAAGGGAGACAAGGTGCTGAAAAAGATAATTCCCTAGCTGAGAAAAGCAAGAAGCTCCTTCAGGGGCCAGGTGACCCTCAAGGGGAGGAATGCTGGCCTCTGGTTTAACTCTCGGTAAGCCTGTTAAACCAGCCTGCCCGATAGACCTTGGGGGTGATCAGGAGGATATCCTAGGGTTGACAACCGGCAGAGGGTCTGGTGGTGGTGTGAGATACCAGAGGAGTGAAAGGCAGGGCTGTCCTCACAGAGTGGCTGAGGGACAGAAAATATGTCCCAGGGGACAGGAAGTCCTCAGGAAGAGTTCTCAGGAAGTCTTAAAAGAGAGACTGGCCAGGAGAGTGGAAGAATCCTCAGGGTGTGCGTCTGGGATAAGATGATGGAGGGACTGGGAGAGTCCTCAGTGTGTGTGTCCAGGAAAAGATGCCTGAGTGACTGGAAGGGCCTATGAGAAGGAGTAGCCAGGAAGCCTGGAGCCCAGTGAGGGGCTCATGTTTGATGACAGGCAGAGGGACAAGTAAAGAGGTATCTCCAAAAGACCCAGAGCCAATGAGAGGTCAGGAGAGGACTGCAAGATCATGGAGTCCAGAGATGACCCGGTGATGACCAGGTGGGTCTGGAGGGACCTGGTCACGAGATAACAGAGTATATGAATAACTGTGATGTGTTTGTTCCATCAGAGTCTGGGGACAGATGGGTGACGTGTTGACTGCTCAGTCCGATCATCTATTCACACAGACTGAGAACAATATGAGACATAGTGATCTATCTGTATGCATCCATTGTAGAGCAGCAATGATTGTTCAAAAATTGTCTTCTAACTTTATTACATGATCACACTGATTGTGTGGGGAGTATATAGCACAGTGGTTAGAGCTACAACCTCAACACCCTGAGGTTGTGGGTTCAAAGCCCACGCTGTTCCCTGTGACCTTGGGCAAGACACTTAATCCCCCTTACCCCAGGTACATTAGATAAAATTTGAGCCCACTGGGACAGACAGGGAAAAATGCTTGAGTACCTGCATGTAAACCACTTAGGATATTAATAAATAAACAAATAAATTATCCCAGATCACATCAGAATTATAATGAGAATGTTGATTCTAATTAATATAAGTTTTATATAGTATCACTAACAAATGCTGACTCTGATATGAATCATGAATCACTGGACACTGAAAAAGGAGAAATTAAGTTCTTACCTGCTAATTTTCTTTCTTTTAGTCCCACCAGACCGACACAGAACAAATGGGTTTACGTTCCTCTGCCAGCAGGTGGAGACTGAGACATTGACTTTTGGCTACAGTACAAGTAGGCTCTGCAGTCCCATTGACAATCAGTCTGACGAATAGCCAAGCAGAAACTAACTAGGCTGAATAATAACATACCAACTCCTCACTCACATGGAGAAAACAAAGAAAAATGTTCGAATCAGACTTGAACACACTATTGGATACTGATTAGAACAAGAACTTTCCAGTAATGCCCTACAGTTCACCAACTAAACCAGCCGAACCAAATGCTGCTGTTCTTAATATACTCCCCAACAAACAAGACAACCAAATGCCGCAGAAAATACTGTAACTTTTCGCGAAAAAACACCGAAAGGGCGGAATCTGGGCTGGGTGGAGGGACTAAAAGAAAGAAAATTGGCAGGTAAGAACTTAATTTCTCCTTGTTTATTGTCCCTCCAGACTGGCACAGAATGGATGGGATGTACCAAAGCAGTACCCATCATGGGTGGGACCCCCGAATGGCTACCACAAGAACACGCTCACCGAACACTGCGTCCCAATGCACCTGAATGCACACAGTAGTGATAAACAAAAGAATGGGGAGAAGACCAAACCGCTTTACAGATATGCACCGGAGGCACAAGCAAACTCTCAGCGCCAGAGGTTGCCTGACCCCGAGTGGAATGAGCATTGAGAAAAAACCTGGAACAGGTTTCTTTTGAAGAAGATACGCTGAAGCGATAGCCTCTTTGATCCAACATGCAATGATAGCCTTGGAAGCACAGTCTCCCTTACGAGGACCCGCAAGAACAAAAAGACGATCTGACTGACGGAACTCCTGGGTCCACTGAACATAAGCATGAAGGACCCTGTGGACATCCAATTTGCACAACTGACTCTGCTCCAAAGAGTCCTCCTGACTACCCAAGACAGGGAGGACCACAGACTGGTTGATATGAAAAGGTGAAACCACCTTCAGAAGAAAGGAGGGAACTGGCCACAGCATGACCCGCTCCTTAGAAAACTCCAAGAATGGCAGCCTACAAGAAAAGGCCTGCAATTCGAAAACACATCTTGCGTAAGTAATGGCCACCAGGACAGCCTTAAGAGTAAGGTCCTTTAACATGCAGGAACTGAGAGGCTCAAAAGGCAGATGAACAAGCACAGAAAGAACCAAATTGAGATCCCAGGCTGATACCGATGGATGAACCGGTGGGCGGAGCAATTTCACTGCATGCAAGAAACAAATCACATCTGGAGAAGAGGCCAAATGCTGACCATGCAACAGACCGCAAAAGGAAGACAAAGCCGCAATCTGCACCCTAAGAGAGGACCAGGCAAAGTCATACTCCAGGCCATCCTGCAGAAACTCCAAGATGTGAGTCAAAGCAGTGCAAAGTGGAACCACACCATGCGCGGAACACCACTCCTCAAAAAGACGCCAAACACACACATAAGCCTGAGAGCTGGAAAGTCTCTGAGAACCCAAGGGGGTAGAGATCACCTTATCTGAATAACCTCTTACTTAGGCGTTCCCTTTCAAGAGCCAAGCCGTAAGACAAAAGGGACCCATATCAAACATTGGAATGGGACTCTGAGTCAAAAGATTGGGCGAGAGGGGCAATAGGAAAGGATCTGCCACAAGCAGCCAAATTAGATCTGCATACCATGGGCACCTGGGCCAGTCCAGAGCCACGAGAATCATGTGGTCTGCATGCCAAGCAATCCAAAGAACTCTGCCCACCAGAGGCCAAGGTGGAAATACGTACAGCAAGCCATTCGTCGGCCAAGCCTGCACGAGAGCATCCAGCCCCTCGGTTGGAATTCCCTGCACATTGACTGAAGAACCATGACGCTTTGGCATTGACACTCGTTGCCATGAGGTCTATGATCAACCGGCCCCATGACTGAAAAATCAACTCGAAAGCTTCCTGTCTAAGACGCCACTCGTTGGGATCCAGTGCATGACAACTGAGGAAGTCTGCCTGGGCATTATCTACTCTGGCTATGTGGGAAGCCAAGATGTCCAGAAGATGAGCCTCTGCCCACTCCATGAGGCCTCCTGTGCCACCAGATGACTCTTGGTGTCCCTCTGCCAACTGATGTGAGCCACTGCTGTGGCATTGTCCGAGAAAACTCAAACTAACTTGCCCTTCAGCAAGGACTGGAATTCCACCAATGCTAGCTGAATGGTTCTGGTCTTCAGAACATTGATCGAACAGGATGCCTCCACCGGCGACCAGCTGCCCTGAGCCAAGCGACCAAGACATTGAGCACCCCAACCGAGGAGACTGGTATCCGTGAGAAGCACTGTCCACTGGGGCTGATTGATACTTACTCCCTGAACCAGATTTCAAAACTTTAGCCACCAGCATAGGCTGAGACAAACTCACCCCCGAAAGAGGTACAGAAGAGTCCAGATCATGAAACTGGGGCAACCATCTCCGAAGAAGCACATACTGAAGAGGATGCATATGAGCCCGAGCCCACCTGACCACTTCCAAGGAGGTCGCCATCGACCCCAAGACCTGCAGAAAATCCTGTCCGCAGGCATCAACAATCTATCCGGAAGCAAATCTGCACCTGCAATTTGCACACCCAGGCCTCTAGAAGGAATACTCTCTCCAAGCTGGTGTCAAAGAAAACACCAAGATATTCCAAGTGCTGAGACGGAGTCAACCGGCTTTTGGATAAGTTGACCACCGAAGCCCAACAACTGTAGAAACTCCACAACCTGAGTCGTAACCCCAAAACTCTCCTGAAATGACTTTGCTCGAATCAACCAATCGTCCAGATAGGGGTGAACCAGAATGCCCCCCTTGCGCAAGGCCATTGCCACAACCACCACCATAATCTTGGTGAAGGTCCGCGGCACTGTGGCTAGACCAAAAGGAAGCGCATTAAACTGATAATGCTCTCCCAAAGTCACAAAGCAAAGGAATCGCTGATGGGAGGCCCGAAACGGAACATGCAGATAAGCCTCCATCAGAAATTCTCCAGACTGGACAGCAAGAATTATGGATTTCAGGATTTCCATATGAAAAAGAACTCGGAGAGCTCCGTTAGCACCTTTCAGATCCAAAATGGCCCAAAAAGACCCCTCTTTCTTGGGTACTACGAAGTAAATGGAGTACCTGCCAGTGCATATCTCCTAAGAAGGCATTGGGACTACTGCTTTGAGATCCAGCAACCTGAGCAGCATCTGCCGAAAAGCCCTCTTCTTCCAAATTGCCTTACAAGGATAGGAGAGAAAATGATCTGGCAAAGGACGGGAAAATTCTAGAGCATAGCCATCCCGAATCACTTCTAGGACCCACTGATCCATTGTGATTTCGGCCTACCTCCGGTAAAACTCTTACAACAAGGCTCTGACTGGCACTGGGGGAAGGACCGGCAGCAAGTCATTGGGCCGGGTGGGCTGAAGAGGAGTCCCTAGAGGAATCTCACCCCCCTCAGCAGGCTCCCCAAAAGGACTGCATGCATTGGAAGAAGCAACCTCTGGAAGGAAAGGCAGCCAACCCCCAGCCAGGGTGGCACTTACAAAAATCACACAAATGCATATGGTTGGTACCACCCCGCAAAGCCTGGCGAGGTAGGTCCTCTGGTAGCTGATGCACCTTAGAGTCATTCAAGGCATGAACCAGTTTATCTAACTCCTCTCCAAAGAGAAAGGAGCCCAGAAAAGGAAATTTACTGAGCTTAGACTCAGATGCCACATCTGCCAACCAACCCCAAAGCCACAGGGTACAGCGGGTTGCCACTTTGAAGGCTAAGGACTTTGATGAGGCCCGCACCAGATCATACATTGCATCATAGAGAAAAGAAGCGTCGAGCTCAATCTTAGCCACCTCCTGATCCACTAAGGACCAGTCAGCCGATTCACAGTCCAGGACCCAAAATGGAAACAAGCCCAGGCTACAACAAATTGCCACCTGGATAGCCAAGGCAGCCACATCAAAATTCTGTTTAGGGATAGCCTTCATTTTACGGTCCTGAGGGTCTCTCAGAGCCAAACCACCCTCAACTGGCACTGTATGTCTTCGAGCAATAGCGGAGTCCACCGCATTGACCACAGAAGACTTAAAAGTATCTTTATCAACATCAGGAATGGGATAGAGCCTGGCCATGGATTGCGCCAAACGAAATAGTGCATCCGCAATCTTCCACTGAGCGTACACCACATCCCAAATATCCTGATGCAAATGAAATCTAATCTAATTCTTAGTCTTATATATCGAATCAGCTCCTAAAATAAGAGCTCGATTCGGTTTACATAACTAGATTACAAAGAAAGATCCATTAACATTCATTGGAGCTATAGCCTAAAAAGCAATGAAACATAGTGGTTTTTAAGGTTTTGCGAAAGATCTGAACAGATAAGCACAATCTAGTTTGAGGAGGTAGTCCATCCCATATGGCAATTAGTAAGTATGGAAAGGAGAGTGAAATTTTACTAATGGAATTGATTCCTCTTAATAATGGAAAAGAGAGCTTATACATATGAGTTGTTTTCATGCCCAAAGATCTCATGATGTTTAGAGATAAAGACATCAAATGAGCAAACAGTCCATTTAAAATTTTAAAGACTTTACAGGCGCATTTAAATTGAACTCTCAATTGAAACGGAAGCCAATGTAATTTCCTCAACAGAGGTGACACGTGATCAAATTTTTCCTTTCCAAAAATCAGTCTGGCTGCAGTGTTTTGAATTAATTGCAGCCGTTTCTTGTTTCCTTTGTTTAATCCCACATAAATGGAATTATAGTAATCCAGTGGGATGCTGACTGGATCCTTTGTAGCAGAGGGTCCACAACGCGAGAGGGATCCTTAGCTTCCTCCTCGAAGCGTAAAACTGAAGACACCTGAAGAATAAGCTCTTGCAGCTCTTTCTAATAAAGCAAAAACATAAGGGGAAGTGGAGGAAATGGGGGGAGGGACTCAACCCTTTCCGAGTGTGGCACCCCTGAGGTCGATAGGGCCTCCTAGAGCAGTGGTCTCAAACTCGCAGCCCGCCAGGTAATATTTTGAGGCCCTCGGTATGTTTATCATAATCACAAAAGTAAAATAAAACAGTTTCTTGATCATATAATAATTTAATAATAATAATAATTTTATTCTTATATACTGCGGTTCACAACAAGATGAGCTAATACATGGGATACAGATAAAATACAAATTAGAATAATGGACTTAAAACAGATAAAGACAGAAAGCATTTACAATATAATGCAGAAAATACCGGCATGGCAGAGAAAGAAGTAACCTAAAGCCACTAAACATACATTCATATAATATATCCCTTTCCAGAGACTTCAGTAGGGCAGGTACACGGAGAAAAGACCTCAGTGTTCCAGGAAAAAAACTCAGGGAACTTCTATGGCAATTGTAAAATTGTCGTAGGAAACACGTCCTTGGTCTAAGAAAAACTCCGTTCAGTCATTCTTATGAAACATATTTTCAACGATTGATTATAAATATATCAAAACCCTGCAGCGCAGTGAGCAAAATCACTCGGTGCTGTGGCTTTAGGATATTTTTGGACATTCAGCTTGGGTGGAATTATTGTTTGTAATAGGGAAAGAAGTAATACATAGAACAGATAAAATACATCAAGTTGAATATAAGGAACTTGATTGAAAAAATGAAGCAGAATGCATTAATATACCAGCCTGTCAAAGAGTTGAGTCTTTAACAATTTTCTAAAATCAAGATAGGAAGAGACCTCTAACATAATTTTTCCAAGCCATACATTCAATTTAGCGGCTTGAAATGAGAGGGTTCTCTCAAGGAACTTCTTATAATGATAAGATTTTATGGAGGGATATGTGTGGTCTTTTTGGCGTGACTCAAAGAAAAATGAGACACATTATAACCTGGTAACAAACCTGAAACTGATTTATAACAAATACAAGAAAATTTGAACAGAATTCTCCACTATATCTACAACCAATGGAGTTTCAAATAAAAAGGTTTTTATTTAAATATAAGATCTATGAGAAATAAATCCTTGCTGATTAAAGACTGGCTGAAGGATACTAACCCTGATTTTGTTTTACTTACTAAAACATGGTTGCTCTCAGATAGCGACATTATCATTCAAGAATGTCTCCCCCCTGGTTTTAAAATTTTATCGTTAGCGAGATCTTGGGGAAGGGGTGGAGGTTTGGCCATTATATTTAGAGACTATTTAACTTGTACTGTTTTTTAAATTCCAAATCTACTTCTAACCTAGAAATTTTGTCTCTTAAACTAACTTCTAAAATATTCTCTTTAGCTATAAATTTTCTCTTTAGCTATAAATTACAATATTATTATTAAGACTTAGCCAAAAGGAAACATTTATCTCATGCAAAATTGTCATTTCTTTAATAAGACATTAACTATTTTTTCTGAGGTCCTCCAAGTATCTACAAATCCAAAATGTGGTCCTGCAAAGGGTTTGAGTTTGAGACTACTGCGCTAGAGGGTCCTCCAAGCTCTGTCCGGACAGCAAAAGGGACAAGAAAGATTCATTAATCAGATCCAACAGGCCCTAACAAACCTCAGCACAGACTGCACAAGCTTACCACTCCACCTGCTGGAGACTGAGAACAGACTGATTGTCGATGCGACTGTACAGCCCACTTGTGCTGTAGCCAAAAGTCAATGTCTCAGTCTCCACCTGCTGGCAGAGGAACGTAAACCCATCTGTTCTGTGCCAGTCTGGAGGATAATAAAGAAAAAGCCACTTTATTCTTTTCTACTTACACTGACTTGAGTTGATACACCTTGTCACATTTTTCCACAGTCCAGACAGAAAGAAATGTGCTACTAGCAAGGCAAAGCTGATGCCAGCTCATGGGGTTAAAGCTCAGACCAATCATTTCCTCCTGTATTTCTGATTTACTGCACAAGCGAGAACCTTCCTTCCAGTTCCTTCAAAATTAAGAAAGTATAAAAATGAACATAAGAAAATAGAAAAGCCATGATGAGTCTAACCAATGTTCATCAAACCTAGCATTTGTACCCATCAGTACCCAGCAGATTCAACATAGTAGCTTATAGCTCATTTAAATGAATGAGCAAGAGTTCTCTCAAGTTTACTTGGCTAATAATTATTTATGGATTTTTCCTCCAGGAATGTGTCCAATCTTCTTTTGAATCCTGATATGTTAGTTGCCTTGACCATATCCTCCCACAACTTAATTATGCACTGTATGAAAAAAATCTGTCTGATTTGTTTTCAGTCTGTTCTCTTATTTTTATGTTGTTTGAAAAGCTAAACAGTTGTTCCCTATTTAACCATTCCACCCCACTCATGATGTTATGAATTTCTAACATATCCCCTTCTCAGTAGTCTTTTCTCCGAGCTGAAGATCTCTATCCTGTTTAGCCTTTCCTCAAAAGGGAGGTGAAGTGTTCTATGCTCTTATCATTTTTGTTTCCTTTTTCTGAACCCCTCCTAGCTGGGTTTATCCTTTTCAGATGGAGTAACAAAACTGCACACAGTACTTAAGGTGCATTTACACCAGTGACCTATTTGATTTCTCTGACGTCAGAGAAAGGGTGGGACCGCCGGAAGAGGAAGCAGCGCAGACGCAGGGCTCAGAGAAGGGGCGGGACCGCCGGCAGAGGAAGCAGCAGGACAACGGTAGGCAGCTTCTCCATGATGGGGGGGTGGGAGGCTGTGGGGGTGCGAGCGGTCCTTCGGGGTGGGGGTGCGGGTGCGAGTGCGAGTGGTCCTTCGGGGTGGGGGTGCGAGCGGTCCTGCGGGGTGAATCGGACGTCAGGGGGGAACTATGTAAAAAAAAATTTGTACAACGTGCTCACGAATATAACGCACATGGTTATATTCGGTTTGTAAAATCGTGTATAACGCGCACGTTATATGTATGAAAATACGGTAATTGCTTCCACACAAATCTATATCTGCTTCAAGGAAGGTGAAAATATGTGCTTGTGCACTATTTGTGTGTACTCATACCCTTCACCCCTCAACACACACACAAATTTTCAGCCAAGGTGGTCAGCATTTGATTTAAACACCAGCTGGCATGTTTTTTTTTTTTTTAATACACAGATATTCAGCACTGGTATCAGGTTACCAACCAGAGCTGAATACCTGTGTATAACCTTACCGTCAACAATTATACATATATCTGTGATATTCAAATAAGTGGATAGCCAACCAGATAAAGGGCAGGATACACAAAGCTGTGGGAGTCCGGCAAAAAATACTGGGTTAGGAGTAATTTTGTTTTGCTGGGCTATGCTCAGCACAAATAGCATACAAATTAATTGCATGCTATTTGTGCTGAGTAGTCCAGTAAAAGGGGGAGAGGAACTATGCGTGGCCCCTGCACAGAACAACTAAGTAGAAAGCACAGCTCCTCTGCACTGGCCCAGTACAGCTCCTGAGGTTGTGGGTTTGATCCTGGGTAAGTTTTAGAGTGATTTGGATGCATCTGTTATGTGAGTGTATGTCCCACGCCTAACAGCACAAAAGATATATATCCAACCAGAGTCTGCAGTAAACAAACAGCAAGCAAAAACCAAAATACAAACTGCAGACCATGTGCAAGATGCAGGCACTGTTTATTACAATATTAATGCAGTATGGTAAATATATCACCTTATTACCAACCAAGGGACCCAACACGGTCCATGTTTCGGTCAACACCTTCCTCAGGGGTCCTAATGAACATAAATAATGATACAGTAATGGTAAATGCGTGACTATGCAACATATGAACCAATGGTAATTAAGTGATGGTGTGATTAAATCAAATAACGGTGTGATAATAATGAGATAAAAGTACGTGTGGGAAAAGAATGTGGAAAAGAGAATCATAATGTGATATTGTGATGTGTTTGTGATAAACATATGAGATTAACCATATGAGAAAAAAGGAAAGAAGGAAAACTATAGACGTGAACGTGAGAAGGAAGATGTGAAATGGCAAGAAAGGAAAAATAATAAATAGTGATAAAAATGTGATAATGAAAGAAACGTAGTGACTGAAATAAATATAATAACTTATAATCTAAAGTGATATGTGGATGTGATGAATGAATACAGCAGAAACATGACAACATACCGTCATGTATATAACATGACAACGTACCGTCAAGGTATATAACAGACTGCAATGAACGAATCGAACTGATATGTAAAGAAACATGAAGCCAAATAAGCACCACATAGCTCATTAAAAAACATCAACAGCAAATCATGAAGATAAAACAATGGATAAAACAATAATGAATATTACAAATATATAAAAACATCATAGTTCTAAAATACCTTTATTAAATACCTTTATTAGATAAAAAGTGTGCCTAAAAATGGGGACATTAAAAGGCCTTATATTGGTCAATACATCGATGTGGGTCTAATGTAAGGAAGTACAAAGTAAATTGAAAAAGCTTGGTCAAAAAGTTTAGTAAAAAATGGAATAAATATATGTGTTTGTGAGAAGCCGGTAAGACATAAATTAATTAAAGGCCCGTAATGAATGGATTAAGGGCCGACTCCACGGGCTAGCTGAATTCTAAATGAATTGACGAATTTGGTCAGAATGGCACGCTGAATATAAAACATTATCAAAATCCGTGATCTCAAATGCGTATCGGTATCAGGGAAATGCTAACTCGACCAAGTCGTAAAGGCTTGCCATGATGGAAAGCGAGGGAACTATACAAAACTTAAATACAGTAACCCGATAATGGTTTAATGACAGGGTGCAAAAGTAAAATCAAAAAACTCCATTATATGAAAACACGTTAGTAAAGCTGATCTGAAGACTTACCAAGTGCCGTTTCCGACTTCAAAACTAAGAGCAGAACTGCGTTGCTATCACATGAAAAAAGGTCACAAAAGGATGTGAAATATTAAAAAGGTTCTGTTGGGGACGTATAGCGCCTCTATTGGCTAGTGAGAGTGACAGTACGGAAGCTGAGGTGTGCCAAAAAAACTAGACCTAATGTGAATCACTAAAAAAGTTGAAAAGGGAGGAAAAAAGGGCAGTAAGTGTCTGTGTATGAAAGAACTGAACTGTGATAGAGTGAATTTCAAGATAAATACACTTTGCTAAAAAAATTTAGCTGAGGAAACTTTACAACATTAATGATAATGACATTGCTAAAACATAAATGAGCATACATATACTAAAACATATAGGCTAATAAGACATGCAGATCCTAAGTGATAATTATAATGAATCGGATACTAAAATGAACAATGGATAAAACGACCTATAAATAAGATAAATATATGTATGCAATACAAATAAATATAAGAAATATATATATATATATATATGGTTATAATTAAAATTTGTGGCTTGATGTTGGACATTAATATACAGACTACCTATGTATGGCCTTTAAGTAAATACATTATAAGAATGGGCGGTAATCTATTTCTAGATTCAATCCGGCAGGCGTGACTGTGTCCAGTTCAAAAATAGCTCTCTGTTCTGCTTGTAATAACGTTTTATCAATGTTTCCCCCTCTCCAGTTGGTTTTGAAGGTTTTAAATACAAAGAACTGAAGATCATTGATGGTGTGAGTGAACTCTTTCCAATGGGAAACCAAAGGCGCTGTTAATACTTCTCTTAAGATGCAACTTCTATGTTCTATGATCCTTTTTTTTATTTTTCTCTTAGTTTTTCCAATATACAATAATGTACAAGGACAAATTATAATGTAAATGACTTGTTGAGAATCACAGTGACTGCTGAAGTTGAGATGATACTTCTTGCCAGTCCGTGGATGAGAAAAACAGGTGATGCTTAGAGAGTGACAGCATACAGAACAAGAGTGGCATGGGAGATGACCTGTATGATGGTTTTGAGCACTACTGATTGAAGGAAGTGCCGAAGGCACCAATTTGTCTTTGAGGTTAGGGTTCCTTGAAATTGCGAAAATAGGTTTCTTCCCTCTAAAACATGGATGTGTTTCTAAGATCCACCAGTTGTCCATAATAATCCGTTTCACTGCTCCTGATAGGTGTGAATGCTTCAAAATGCAAGTGAAATCTGGTACGGTTTGAGTTTGGTTCCCCATGTGGAGTAAACCTTCACAATGTTGAAGTTTGGAGCATTGATAGCCATGATGGATGTCATCCAAGGGGTATCTCACTCTGAAAATCTATAGGCCATGTGTGGGGCTTGTTTTTCGAACTCCTCTGATGTGGTACATAGCCTTTTAAGCCTTAAAAATTGACTGTATGGGAGATTTTTCTTGAGAGATTTCTGATGGAAACTTGAATAATGTAAATAATTATTTTTATATGTGGGTTTTGTAAATGGCAGTGTGAAAACTGTAACGTTCTTTAGAGATCATGTCTAGGAATGCTATTTGTCGGTCATGGAATTCCATCTTAAATTTCAAATTATGATCACATGTGTTAAGCCAATTCAAAAAAGAATGTAACCTAGAGACACTGCCCTTCCATAGGATAAATATATCGTCTATGTAACGCTTGTATAAACTGACTTCTTCTTGGTATTCATGTGTGACAAGGAACTTTTTCTCAACTCAGCTACATATAAATTGGCAATATCAGGGGCCATTGAGGCTCCCATAGCTGTGCCTTTAATTTGTAAATAAAACTTATCTTGGAAACAGAAATAATTTTTAGTTAAAGCCATAGTTGCTACTGTAATGATGAATCTATTGGGTATATGATTATGAGTATCCCTATGATTCAATGTATTGGCAATGACTTGTAATGCCTCCATTTGGGGAATGTTTGTATACAAGGATTCAATGTCCAAAGTGACTAGAATCATGCTTTCCAAGTCTCCATCGAAATCATCTAAAATATTGATAATGTGAGCTGAGTCTCGGACATACGAAGGTATGAGGGGTACATGTGGGCGTAAGAAAAAATCTGCAAAATCAGAAAGAGGTTCTAGAACGGATCCATTTGCTGATATTATAGGTCTGTCAGGAGGATCGACAAGCGATTTATGTATTTTGGGCAGAATGTACATGGTTGGTGTCACAGGATGTTCGTTAATTAAGAAATGTTTTTCTTTAGAAGTAATGTAACCAGCATTATGTGCAGTTTCTACCAATTCCTTTATGTCTTCCATCAGGTTGGACATGAGATCACTGTCTAACGGCATATAAAATGTCACGTCATTAATCTGTCTATAGATTTCTTGAACATACTTCTCTCTATCCATCACGACTGCCGGTTTAATAACAATCTCAGTATTTTTCTTTAATTCATCAATTGCTTTGATCTCTAAATCATCCATATTTTGTTTATATTTTACATATTTATGTTTTTTCTCCATTGTTTCTATATCTCTGAGAACACATGCGTAAAAGGCGTTATTTATGTTCATTAGGACCCCTGAGGAAGGTGTTGTCCGAAACACGGACCATGTTGGGTCCCTTGGTTGGTAATAAGGTGGTATATTTACCATACTGCATTAATATTGTAATAAACAGTGCCTGCATCTTGCACATGGTCTGCAGTTTGTGTTTTGGTTTTTCCACACCTAACAGCTGCATTCTGACCATAGCTGTGGGACATATACTCACAGACGCACAAACCCCCTACCAGCAGTTCCAGACCTGACAGTAAATTTTCCTGGTAAGAGTTGGGCGTTCCCTTTTGTGCATCACAAGGAGTGCTCATTTTAATACTAATAAGCTCAGTGGCTGCTACTGTGATTGGTAAAAGCCTCTGAGAACCTTTTTGACTGGCTACAACCAGTCTTACTTGCACAAAATCTTTTGAGCATCGTGGCCAAAGTTAGGACAGCATATTTGCTGCCTTAACTTTTTTCAAGTCATACTCAGTTAACAGAATGAATATTGCTGTTAACTGGACAACTAGAACTTCACCCAGCTCTGTCCCTGGACCAGCTTTTGACTTAGTTGACCATACTATACTGATAAATATAGTACTACCAGAATAATGCCAGGGCAGCCAAAAAGGATGTTTGGTGGCATTATCTGGATAGTGCTGCTGAAAATCTGGGTATAGTCCAAGTGAGCAGCCAATGAGTATAGTCCAAGTGAAAAGGGCCAATGAGAATTGAACAAACATGTGGATTACAACTGTGGCTGCTCCATCCAAACTATGCTCCTGGAAAAGTTATATGCAATCACATAAAATAGATGCTAGCTTTTGGTGAACCCACTTTTTACATTTATAACAGCCATTTTCTGCAGAATGTTCTATTCAATTCTGCACAAGGGAGATGATTTTAAAATAACTCATGTAGTTGTATTTTTCTCTTTTTTTTAAAAAATAAATCTTTATTCATTTTACAACTTACAACAAGTGTAACACAAAGTAACATTTGAACTTGAAAACATCACTTGATTTCCTATCATAATACACATAAAGTAATCAAATTTAACCCCCTCCCTCTCCCCCCTACCATATCATATCCAAACACATTATATCATATTAAATATTCTTCTTGATTAATCTAACCATTATTAAAAAATCAGAATTTCCCCTGCCCCCATCCTCCCCCCCCTTTCAAATAGCACATAACACATCCATCTAATAACAAGGTCTTTCAATCTTTTCAAATCAAATAGTGAAAAATAAAAAACTATCCCCCCACCCTATATTTTCATTTGTACTATTTAGGGAAAAATGATTCCTACTCATTGCAATAAGTTGTCAATTGTCCCCACACATCTTGAAATTTATTAAAATTTCCTTTCTGAATCGATATTGTTCTTTCCATCTTATAAATATGACACACTGAATTCCACCAAAAACTGTAATTCAATCTATTCCAATTTTATGTTATTTGTTGTATGGCAACTCCTGTCAGGATAAGTAAAAGCTTATTATTGTTGGAAGAAATTTGGCTCTTCGCCCTCATAGACATGCCCTCAAAGAGAAGCTCCCTTAATGAAGATCAACCAGAGGCAATTTTGAATTCAGAGTGCAAAAGAAGGGAAAGAAGGGATCTGCTGGGAAGCCTATGTAAACATTTTTCTGCTAAATCTGCTTTTCATACAGTGGGGCCCTTTCACTAAAGTGCATTAAAATTTGTGGGTGCCTTGGCTAATCATGGAAAAGTAAGGCACAGTAGCTGCAAATTTAACACAGTAACTACTAAGGGTATGCCCAGCATCTTCCTTTGAAGATCCTGTTTCAGGATTTCTATTAGTAGTAAAAATCCAAAATACTCTTTCACCTCCAATCTCTTAAAACGATCATTATAAAATTTGCAGTTAGGGCCTGATTCTATAAAAGATATATACCACATCTAACTTGTAGGTGCTGGTCTGTGCGATTGTCAATCAGCCGCTAGGCATCCTTTATAGAATCACATCTAGTCGTGCCTAGGCAGATTTAGGTATCACTAGGCACAGTTGCGGTATGTACCAGTACCTGGCCTAATGTACTGGTGCCTAACTCACACACCTAGTGACACCTAAGTTTACCACACCTACTTTTAAGGTACATGCCGTTAGCCATTGGAGGATGCCTCAACTTAGGTGTTGCTAGGCACTGCGTAAATATCTGCACACAACCTTACTTGTCAGTAATAAAAATTGGTTTTTTATCAGTTTTTAATGGTATGGTCAATTACCATGCCATTTAACCAATTAAAAAAACAACTGAGTTGTGCATGAAAATTAGACGTCAGCAATTAGGGCGCCATTTATAGAATCAGGCCCTTAGGCCCTTAGGCCTTAAAAGCGGCTGTCGATTACGTGCCAATCACAAGACGGCATCATTTATAGAATTGCACCTTTGGGAAAGGTAGACACCGGGAATGTAGGCCAGGGTTTTCAAGGTCTACATTTCCGGTGCCTACCTTTTACATGAATCGCGCCTACAGAGGTGCTTTATGATGCCTAAAGCCACTTTCAGTGTTAGTCACGCCTCCAGTGGCATTAGACATCGTAAAGGCGTGATTCCAGCACTGTTTTCTTAGGCGCTGGTGGGCGCCTTTAATTTTGTTTTAAGACCGCTTTTAAATGGCGATTTGCACCTAACTTAGGCACCGGTGAGGCACCTAAAGGGTTCTTAAGTTAAGGAACTGTTTATAGAATATGGGCCTTAGAGCACACACTTTGGGAGCCTAACTTTAGGCAATCTGTAGAGAACTACTTAACTGCAGAAGTGATATCATATGGTATATGCCATGCTACTTGAAAAATATATTCCGCGCCCATTCTCTGCCCATACCCCACATTGTTATTGTCCCCTAACACCAAATGCCCTTAACACACAGATTAGCATGCAATAACTGCCAAAATAATGCAAAAGCCATTACTGTGTTTAAATGGTATTGGTTACCACATGCTAACAAACTTTAGCAAAGGGCCTTTGTATCTACTAAAGATTTAAATCCTTTTAGATATCAGGTGTTAAAACTGTGCATTAATGGACAATTTTAACTTGGCACATTAAATAGGCCTTTTAATGTTGTGCCTGGGTTTTGAAGATAATGAGCAGGATTCATAATTGAGGCCTGCCTAAAAAGGAGCAGTTCAAACTTTAAACATCAATGTCACCTTAAGCATTGAATGGGAATTAGAAGGGACTTATTTTGATGTAGTTGCTAACTGAATTGTTAAAAAATGTGCTACTGTTGACCTTCAAATTACAATCAAAATGTCTAGTTCTCACAAACCAGAAACATCTGGCACTTACCAGATTGTAAGTGTATAGTCAGGGAGGGAAGAGTAACTAGCTAGATAGGGGCCAGAAGAGCTGATGGCCAGTAACGAGTAGTCCAGTTGAGCACCATCTGCAAAATAAATGTTAACATCAATTTTGGACAATGCTTTGCTTCATGTTAGACACTGCCAAACGTTTTTGAGATGAGTTTAATTCTCCTGTTACTTAGCTCTGTCAGTTTATTAATGCATTAAGTCAGCTGATGCATATTAGCTGTGTGGATACTCATGTCCATTATTTTTTTTTCCTATCTACAACATCTAATATGCAGGCCCAGTGCTAAACATGCTGGAATTATGGCAGAAATAGCCCACTGGCTAGCTGTACCTTCTTTGGCCTGAAGTAGGCTTTGGGCCCCCCGCCCCACCACCTGTGAAATTAATGAGGCTGGGAACTAGTTTCATGGTTGGTATCGAGCAGTGGTGTCTTTAGTATTTGGGGTGGAAACAGGAGGCAAACTAGATCTGAGGAGAGCAAGTCAAACTGACATTTTGAACACATCATACCACTCTTTCCCTCAACTTTTAAATTAGTAATATTAGACACTGGGGCCTTTTATGATAAAGAAACCCTCCCCTTTCCAGTTTCAGCTGCTCAGTAATACTGTCATTATAATTGCTAGCATCATTCTTCTATGTGGGAGTGAAGTCTGGATTCTCTGCAGGATTGGTCGCAAATCGCAATCCTGATATAAACCCGAAAACTCCATCCAAAATGGAGCTATTCCCCTTACAACTTGCCATACTCTATGTTTGTGAAAATTTTTTGAATACCTACTAGAGCCGACAGGAGGTTACCCGAGTCCTTGACAAATTCTGTTCAGATTAAACCAATGGTCAGATGTTTGTAAAGTTTTGAGGGGCTCCTAGAGACAGCTTGAAGTTTCAAGAGGCTGTGCTCATTGTTATAGAAGAATTAACTGAAAAGTTTTCATCCTTTATGGACCAATTGTGGAGTATCAAGATAAGTAGCCCTCTATGTAATTTATTTAAAGTGTTATATTCTGGGGGTTTCACTGACTCACATAAACAGTGTAGAACAGGGGTGGGCAACGAGGGCCTCAATCCAGTCGGGTTTTTAGGATTTCCTCAATGAATATGCATGAGATCCATTTGCATACAATGGAGGCAGTACATGCAAATAAATCTCATGAATATTCATTGGGGAAATCCTAAAAACCCAACTGGATTGCAGCCCTCATTGCCCACCCCTGGTGTAGAATCACCCAATGAAAAATATCAGAGTTTCACTTTTAAGTGCTTTGAAAGTTTTTTTGTGCAGTATGTGTGATTTAAAGATCTGAAGGTGTTTCACTTACACATATTTTTTTAAAAATAATTTATTTATTCATTTTTAAATTTACATCAAGTATACAGTAAATATCAACCAAATATAATGCATCACTTGAAAAATTTTCAATATCATACACCAAGAAGATTTAACCCCCACCCCCCTCCAAAATTCATATACAACTAATATATACCACATAAAAATAATATCTTACGACAATCATCTATATATTCTTAATGGAAAAACAAGAAATCCCCCCCCCCCCAAATCCACATGTGTATTAAGATTGGGAAAAGTGTAACTTCTTCATTACTATAATTTAATAAAGGTCCCCACACATCCTTAAATTTATTATAATAACCTTTTTGAACAGCCAACGCTCTTTCCATTTTATACACATGACACATTAATTTTTGATAATGAAGAAAATGTTTAAAAATATTAACATTAGTAATGTGCGTTAAATAGTAATAATTTTGAGGACTTCCAGTTGGAATATGGAGCAGTGAGGACATAGTTCTTACTGCTCCTGACTTTCTCTACTGAATCAGCAATTACTCAGCTATAAGGTCACCCCATCGCTTGTTAGGACGGTGTGTGAGGTATTTTTATCACTCTTAAATTGCTAATTTTTGGATTTTGAAACAAGCCAATGACTGCTAGACCACCAAAAAATGGTCAAGCAAAATGTCTGAGTGGGGAAAACAAAATGGCGGATAAAGCAGCACTGTCTTCTCCCATTCCAAGTTCGAAATAGATGGCTGAAATCGCCGTGGAAGTTAAAACCATGGTAGAAACCACCATCGGCAGGCAACTACAACAAATTTTAAATAAATTAGCATGGATCAAAGGTTTAACCTTACCTCAGACCTAAAAGTAATGCAAACTTGGGTCAGCAATGTGATGGATGCTTTGGCAGCCCTTGGTGAACAAAAACAAGCTACGAAAGAACTGGAGACGCTGGAGTCAAAGTTAGATGATTTAGAGAACAGGTCCAGGCAAAATAATCTTAGGTTGGTTAGGCTGCCAGAATTAATTGTTGGCAAGGATTTAAAACAGCTTTTGGAAACTTGGTTGACATCAGCATTGGGTTTATTGGGAGAAGCAGGGCCTCTATACATCCAGAGGGCACACCATGTGGGACCGAAGAAGAATGAAGAATGCCCTCAGGTAGTGAATCTTATTGAACTATACTCACAAAATGGAAATCATTCAGACTCTGTGTGTCGGTAAGCAGTTGGAATATCAACAGAAAAATATTTTATGCTTTCAGGATAACTCTGCAACAATCTTGGCAGCCCACAAGGCCTTCATACCGTTATGCTTACAATTGGTAAAGTTGAATATTCGCTTTACTCTGTTATACCCTGCTAAGTGGAAAATTGTGAAAACAGGAAAGACACATCTTTTTGACACAGTAAGAAAAGCAGTCTTATGTGACTACTTTACAATCTTCCTGAGTCTTGAATTGCACAGTGGACAACTGTTTATGATAGGCAGACAATACACGAGATATTTAGACAGTGACAAAATGGAAAATGTGATTCTGGCTAGATCTGCACAATGAGTTTTTGGACCCTAGAGCTTATAAATACTTGGGAAGTCCAAATAGCAGTCTAAGCCAAAAATCACCTCTAAACTAGCACCTTTGAAAGCAAGAAGGCAAGCCTCAGAGACCTTAAGTTCAGGCAGTATGCTGCTAGATGTAATAGCAGGTCAAAATCTCAATCATTGGCTTGGACTTCTTACATGATTATAATTTTTTTTAATTTTAATTTTTTAAATATTTTAGGAATAAATAGAAAATTCAAAGCGATAGTGCATTAATTTTCAACAGCACTTATCTTGTTGACTGTGATCAACAGCACTGCAGTTGAAACCCTTGCTTTCAAAGGTGTTAGTTTAGAGATGATTTTTGGCTTAGACTGATTATTGTTACACCTTTTTGTATTTGCTTCATTGAAGTCCAAATAGCCCCAGGAGAGGACTATCAGGGGCAGTGGCATAGTAAGAGAGGGGCGGTCCGCCCCGGGCACCATCTTCCTCATGGGGCTAGCACCCCTCCTCCACTCTACTCCCTCCCTTCCCAATCCTTCCCCTGCCATGCACGCGCCCCTTCCTTTCTCCTGTACCTTTTTAACTTCGGCATAAGCAGTCACCAACTTGCTGCCCAAGTCGGCTTCAGCGTTCTTTGTGATATCATTTCCGGGACCCACACCTAGGAAGTGATGTCAGAGAGAGCACCGAAGCCGACGCGGGCAGTAAGTTGGTGGCTGCTTGTGTCAAAGATAAAAAGATATGGGGGAAGGGAAGGGGCATATGAGCAGCAGGGGAGCAGAGAAAAGGTTGGGGAAGGGGACGACACTGCCCCAGGAGCTGCTCATCCTTGCTACACCACTGATCAAGGGACCTCAGTGGAGAACAGCTTGATATTTGCTGTGTTGGATGGCAGCCATAATAGAACCTCTGACCTCAGGGACCACTTTTGGGACAATTATGAGACTATTTAGTCTTTTCCTGGGTGGAAAAGAATGTGACACTGAATACGGGTAACACAATAACAATAACTCTGGTATTGCTGTGCCTTTGGACATAATCATCAGGATAGATGACAAGCTTTTCAATGATTTTGGTTGAGAACCCGTACTTGCTTCTATTTACCTTTATACGGAGGAGTCCTTAGCAGTATGATTGGGAGTGTGAGTGCATATACGGATCAATTTTTCACTCAGTCAAAAATTACAAAGACTAGGGGACACTTGATGAAGTTACAGGGAAATACTTTTAAAACCAATAGGAGGAAATTTTTTCACTCAGAGAATAGTTAAGCTCTGGAACGCGTTGCCAGAGGTTGTGGTAAGAGCGGATAGTGTAGCTGGTTTTAAGAAAGGTTTGGACAAGTTCCTGGAGGAACTTAATCTGTTATTGAGAAAGACATGGGGGAAGCCACTGCTTGACCAGGATTGGTAGCATGGATTATTGCTACTCCTTGGGTTTTGGACAGGTACTAGTGACCTGAATTGGCCACCATGAGAACGGGCTACTGGGCTTGATGGATCATTGGTCTGACCCAGTAAAGCTATTCTTGTGAGTGAGAATGAATGTTTTTTATCTGGGTGAACTTTGACTTTCTCATGCATTTCCCCTGACAACGTGCTCTGCGAAACAGGGTTCTCCTGTCGGGACTACTAGTGCAAGACACTGATTTAAGAAGAAGACGACGGCTAAAGTGGACTATATTTAAGCTATGTACTTTATTTGGCTCCTGCAATGTGTATGATTTTTTAGAAAGACGAATTGTAAAATTGTCCCAGAGTTGGTAAAAAGCTGTCTGCAGCATTGTATTACTTTGAACTGGAAGTAAATAAGTGATTTTTTTTAATGACCAATGATTAAACTGTACCTGCTTAATTTGGAGCATATGCTGTTTTTAACAGAGCACAGTGGATACTGAGGTCTTTTTTTTCTCCACTTTGTACTGTTTGTTCTCTTAACTTATCTGGAAGGAAGAAGTATCTTATTTAATTAGTTGATAACCTGCCTACTCTGAACCTGTGTATATATTGCTGTATACTTATAACTCCATCTTGCGGAGGTGCACTGTGACCACCACTATAACCTTGGTGAAGGAGCAAGGGGCCATTGCCAATCTGAAAGGTAGAGCCACAAACTGGAAATGCCTTTGAAGGACATGAAATTTCAAATATTTTCTGTAGTCTGGGAAAATGGGAATATGAAGGTACGCCTCCATCAGATATAGAGAGGCAAGGAATTCTCCCGATGCTATTGCCACAATGAAATTTCCCCGAGGCCATTGCCGCAATGACCGATCAAACTGTCTCCATGTGGAAACACAGTACGCTCAGTGCTGCATTTATGGACTTTAGGTCCAGGATCAGTCTCCAGTCTTTGGTGCCTTTCTTGGGCACTATGAGGTATATGACGTATCTGCCAGAGCCCGATTCTTCTTTGAGAACTGGTTCTATGGCTTGAATGTCCAATAGCCTTTGTACTGTCGCTCAGACCCTGGCCTCTTCTTCCAGCCGTCCAGCTGGGGAGTCAATTAATAGGTTCTGAAGGAGAGCAATAGAACTCAATCTTGTGACCCTCCCGAATAAGATCTAGAACCCAGTGGGCCAAGAAAATTTTCTCCCACTCCTTCCAGAATGCCATCTGCCTTCCGCCAATGTGCAGGGATATGACTGCTGACCAGGCATCATTGAGACTTCTTGGAAGTTGTACTAATGTGAGACCCCAAAGGTTGCTGATGTCTGGAGCTGCCAAATCTCTGTCTGGATCACTGATAAGATCTTTCTGTGGATGAACTTGGATGGTACTGGCAGGAACACCATAAGGAATGAAAATTGCCTCTGCTTCTCAGTGGCGTACCAAGGGGGGGGGGCGGGGGGGCGGTCCGCCCCGGGTACCAAGCCCTGAGGGGGTGCTCCCGGTCCGGTCCAGTTACCCCCCCCTGCGCCGGGTGTCGCGTCTGGAAACAGCCTGCAACAAGATCGCGCGATGCCAGAGATCTTTGCCTGCTTCGACTGTTTCCTCCGCCACGGTCCTGCCCCTCCTCTGATGTCAGAGGAGGGGCGGGACCGCGGCGGAGGAAACAGCCGAAGCAGGCAAAGATCTCTGGCATCGCGCGATCTTGTTGCAGGCTGTTTCCCCAGGGCAGTAGCGTACCAAGGGGGGCGAGGGGGAGGTCCATCCCGGGTGCCGCCTTAGGGGGGGGTGCACAGCTGGCCCGGTCCCTATCGCGCTCCTACCCTCCCAGCGAAAGCAGCATCGGCGCCATTATCGAAAAAGGTAATGGCGCCAGGCCTTGGAGCACCAAGGCAGACCGCTTCTCCCCCCTCCCAGCCGAAACCCCGCTGACCATCCTATCTCTCTCCTCCCCCAAGTGAACCTTTCTGACCCTCCCAGCGAAAGCAGCAAACCTCCCTCCAGTAGCGTCGGCTTTATCCTCCCTCTGCCGCATCACTGATGACGTCATCAGTAACGCGGCAGAGGGAGGAGAAAGCCGCGAAGGAGGTTTGCTGCTCTCGCTGGGAAGGTCGGAAAGGTTCACGGGGGGGGGGGGAGATAGGAGGGTCAGCGGGGGTTCGGCTGGGAGGGGGGAGAAGCGGACTGCCTCGGTGCTCCATTACCTTCTTCGGGCAGCAGCAGCGTTTACAATTCGCTGCTGTTGCCGGCTTCAGGCCTTGTTCTCTGCCGGGTCCTGCCTACTTCCAGTTTTCATGAAGACAGGACCCGACAGAGAGGAAGGCCTGAAGCGGGCAACATCAGTGAATTGTGAATGCTGCTGCTGCCCGATGAAGTTCAGGACATCAGGACATCGGGGAAGGAGCAGGGAGAAATCGGCTGCTGGCTTGGGGGTGAGGGTAGGGAAAGAATCGTGGAAGTGGAGAAATCGGCACGATGGCTTTGTGCAGGCTAGGGGGAGAGAGAAAGAAAGGAAAAAATAAAGAGGGGGGGCCAGGGGAAGAGAGAAAGAAAGGCAGAAAGAAAGAGGGGGACCAAGGGGAGAGAAAGAAAGGCAGAAATAAAGAGGGGGACCAAGGGGAGAGAAAGAAAGGCAGAAATAAAGAGGGGGTCAAGGGGGAGAGAAAGAAAGGCAGAAAGAAAGAGGAGGGCCAGGGGGAGAGAGAAAGAAAGGCAGAAAGAAAGAGGGGGACCAAGGGGAGAGAAAGAAAGGCAGAAATAAAGAGGGGGGTCAAGGGGGAGAGAAAGAAAGGCAGAAAGAAAGAGGGGGGCCAGGAGGAGAGAGAAAGAAAGGCAGAAATAAAGAGGGGAGCCAGGGGGAGAGAGAAAGAAGAAGGATCAGAAGAAGGATCAGAGACTCATGAAATCACCAGACAAAAAAGTAGGAAAAATGATTTTATTTTCAACTTAGTGATCAAAATGTGTCCGTTTTGAAAATTTATATCTGCTGTCTATATTTTGCACTATGGCCCCCTTTTACTAAACCGCAATAGAGTTTTTTAGCGCAGGGAGCCTATGAGCGTCGAGAGCAGCGTGGGGCATTCAGCGCAGCTCCCTACGCTAAAAACCGCTATCGCAGTTTAGTAAAAAGGGAGGGGGAATATTTGTCTATTTTTGTATAGTTGTTACTGAGGTGACATTGCATAAAGTCATCTGCCTTGACCTCTTTGAAAACCCGCGGAATATAAATGATAATTAACATTTTCTCTGCGTACAGCGTGCTTTGTGTTTTTAAAATTTTATTGTTGGTAGATCATTTTGACTTGGCCACAAAGGTAAGGGGGAGGGAGGGAGGGGAACTGCTGAAAGACATCTAATAATCCTTGCAGGCTTGACTGCAGGGAATTATTTTTGTAAAATCATGTTTTGTTATGTGACTGGCATTATCTAGACTTTAATTTCTATGAATGAATAGAATGAAAATGATATAAAATTACTTGCTTGTTTTTATGTGCGTGCGCTGAAGGAAAGTGGAGAGAGAGTGGGCTGAGGATGCTGAAGGGAAATGGGGAAGAGAGTGGGGAGAAGACGCTGATTTATAAATTGACAATTGTACAGAATATTGTTTCTTTTTATACTTTAATATAAACAATTCAAGGCTTGTGTGGATGGAATCAGGTGGTTTGCGGGGATGGGGACCGAGCTTACGGGGATTAGTCCAATAAAATTGTATTTTTTTATATCTCATTATTTGTTTTATTTTTATTTGTTAATTTATAAAGTGGTGATTGTTATGTATCAGTTTTTTCAAATTTACATCTACTGTCTTTATATTTTGCACTGTATTAGAGGACATGTGTTACTGTTTTTTGTGGTGTTGCATTGTATCCAGGGTCTGGTTTCTTGGCGGATCAGTTTAACTTTTGTCTACATATTTCTATTTTTAGTTTGTGATTATTCCATTTTGGGCGAGGGTGTATCTCTGTTCTGTGTGTATGAAAAAGACATAGTTTTCAGTTGGCATTGACTACAGGACCAATTGACTGTGCGGGATCTGGCTTGTTTAGTTTTACAATGTATGTGTTGGTGTTCTAGTGCTCACTGTAGTGTTTAAGATGCAGCCTTTTCCTAGGTACACTCTTGTGGTGCGATATGTAGATTGGTACTAAAAATCATATTTTTCATATAGATGGGGGGGGGGGTGTCAAAAAATGATGGGCCCTGGGTGCCACATACCCTAAGTAAGCCACTGCCTGCAACTACTCCATATGTACTTCTAATGTCATGACAATTTAGACATAATTTATGTTTTATTATGTTTGGAATAATGGTTACATATATGAGGTTCAATAAAAGAAAATTTTCACTGCCTGTTTCTATTCTGACCATTTATTCCATTTCATGGTTATTGCAAAAAAAAAAAAAAAAAATTTTTTTACATGGGGGGGGGGGGGGGTGTCAAAAAATGATGGGCCCCGGGTGCCACATACCCTAGGTACGCCACTGCTGCTTCTCCCAGTGGATTGGCGAGGTCTGCTCTCTGTTGTAGATTTCAACCTCCCACCTCAATCACACCACTTTTCTTCCTTTGAAGTCCACTCCATCCATCTATCTGCTCCCTTACTCCTCTGCATAGCTATCATTTACTGACCCCCTGATAAGTCCCTTTGTATCACTACTGAATTGATGAAGAAAAAATTAGTAAAAGCAATTAATGAAATTTTGAAACAATAGAAGTTTAACAATAGGACCGATGAGGATAAGGGCTGATTCCTAGGGGAATCTTATGGTCCTGAGAAATAAAGAGTAATAGCCATCTAATGATAAAAAAAACTAAAAAAAACCAAACCCCTAAAAACTAAAAATTAAATTGATGAATTGAATGATAAAATGTATGCATATAAAAGTTAACAAGATATATATCACAAATGGGGACCTGGGTTCCAAATCTGGATGGTATTTCTAATATGAACACAGGTTATTGTTGATGTCGTGGTAAAGTTTTTTGTGTGTAAATTTTAGGCATGGATCCTGCACCTAAATTTACAAACATAAATTTACCTTAAAACCAATTAATACTAATTGCGTGTTAAAAAGCCAATTATAAGTTCTGTTTAGCTTTTTATTCAATTACTGTATTTTTCACTCCATAAGACACACTTTTTTCCCCCCCAAAGTGGGTGGGAAGTCTGTGCATTTTATGGAGCAAATATAACAATTTTTTACCCTTCCACCGGTACCTTTTTAAATTATGGTGGTCCAGCCATGTTTCGGCAAGAGCAGCTTTCTTCACTCCTGCCCCTCCGTCGCTGGATGGCTGCCTCATCATATCGTGCAGCCAGCGGTGCACAAGGCAGGAGCAAGCTTTTCACGCTCCAGCCTGGCTCCATGTCACTCCCTGAATGGCTGCCATCACTTCTTGCGGGACTCGCGAAAACTGATAGCAGCCATTCAGGGAGCGGTCCAGGGGCCTGGTAGGGAGAGGGGCTGGTTATATAGCCTGGTAGGGAAGGAGGCTGGGTCCAGAGATTGGTAGGGAAGAGGGCTTGGTTCAGAGCCTGGCAGGGAAGGGGGCTGGGTGCAGAGCAAGGTAGGGAAGGGGGCTGGGTTCAGAGTCTTGCAGGGCAAGAAGGGAAAGGGGCTGGGAGGGAAGGGGGCAGAGCCTGGTAGGGAAGGGAGGGACAGGGTGCAGAGCCTGACAAGGAGTGTGGGGTTGGGTGCAGAGCCTGGCAGGGAATGAGGGATGCTGGGTGCAGAGCCTGGTATATTTTATTAAATATATTAGTACATAATTTGGTTCAGAATGTTTATTTTCTTGGTTTTCCTTCTCTAAATCTAAGTGGCAGGTACGTCTTATAGTGCAAAAAATACGGTAAGTTGCACATGCAAATTGAGCACTTGCCCAAATTTGCACTCAAAACTAAAAGCGCCATATATAGAATTTGGGGGTTAGAGCTCTAAGTCCTTTAGATTAGTGAGTTATTATTTTTATAATAAAATTAGCAGAAATATGAGTACCTCTTAATTCTGCCCTCTTTAGAAATTCCGGAAAACTATACACATAGATGACAGGATTAAGTCTTTGGTCTGAAAAAGCCAACTCTCCACCGCCGCCATCAACTGCAAAGGCTCCAATACTTCCGCTAATGCACTGTAGCACAGATTGTTTCTTAATTCCAGTGTTAAAAAAAATGATGAAATTCCCACAAGGATAGCAGATGGTTTTGTCATTGATGAAAGCAATCTTCTTGGTATTAATTCCTTGTACCCATCTGCAAGAAACAAGACTATATGACAGCAACAGAACAATAACACAGGATCTAGATGAAAGACTTAGGGCTCCTTTTACGAAGCTGCGTTAGGGCATTAACGCGTAGAATAGCATGCGCTACATTTCCCCACACACTAGACGCTAATGCCAGCATTGAGCTGGCATTAGTTCTAGCTGCGTAGCACGCGGTAATATCCTGCATGCGCTAAAAATGCTAGCGCACCTTAGTAAAAGGAGCCCTTAATTTTATTGCATATTATGTGCGAGATCAAAGTTGGCATGGTGGAGAGAAGATTGCTTTCTCCTGCTCTCCAGACTAGAGAATGACACGGGGAGCGATCCCCGCAGCGAACCACTGCGTGGCTGCGGTTTGGCTGCGGGTTATGGTGACCTCATTAGCAAATCGCCGCAGACGCGGGGACAAATCCTTTCACCGCCCGCAAAAACAGTGAATAGATTTGTCCCCGCAGGCCAATGTCCCCCCTTCTAGGAACCGCTATTTACCTGTGTTTCACCGTGCTCCTCATTTGTCAGATCAACCCTTCCTGCCAATAGAACCCGCCCCCCCCCCCCCGACGATCGCCCTCAGCCCTTCATGCCGACAGAACCAGCCCTCCCCAACGATCGCGGCAGGAGGGTACCCATCCCCTCCTGCCTACCCCAACAGCCCCCCCGACGATCGCAGCAGGAGGATATCCAACCCCTCCTGCCAGCTCCCCAACAGCCCCCCTATGATCACTGGTAGGAGGGTGCCCAACCCCTCCTGCCGGCACCCCCAACGGGCCCCTATATCGCCAATAGGAGGGTGCCCAACCCCTCCTGCCGGACCCTCCCCCAACAAACCCCGCCATCCCGAAACACCACCCTTAGTCTTACTTTCCAAGTTGGACCGGACAGCTCCTCGCTCGTCTGGCCAGCAGGCCTGCCTCCGTCCAAATGAGGCGGGCCCGCCCCTCCCCTCCCCTGCCTAACCCACAGGATCCTAGGGCCTGATTGGCCCAAGCACCTAAGGCCCCTCCTATAGCGGGAGTGGCTTTAGGTGCCTAGACCAATCAGGCCCTAGGATCCTGTGGGTTGGGCAGGGTAGGGGCGGGCCCGCCTCATTTGGACGGAGGCAAGCCTGCTGGCCATACGTGTGAGGAGCCGTCCGGTCCAACTTGGAAAGTAAGACTAAGGGGGTTCCGGGGTGGGAGGGTTCGTTGGGGGGGGGTCCAGCAGGAGGGGTTGGGTACCCTCCTGCCGGCGATCTTAGGGGAGGCCATTGGGAGGACCGGCAGGAGGGGTTGGGTACCCTTCTGCTGCGATTGTCGGGAGGGCCGTTGGGGGTGGTCTACAGGAGGGGTTGGGTGCCCTCCTGCCGTGATCGCTGGGGGGAGGGGAGACTTGCAGCCGTAGCCGCGGTCACTATGCTAATCACGGCAGGGAGATCTTTGCCGCGATTAGGTACAGCGGCCGCGTCTACTTACCATGTAGGCTAACATTGTAAGCATTTAAAGTACATGTCGTGTTTGTTTTTGCATTGCTAGCCCCAGGGGTGGTGGAAGATTAGTGATTGAAAAACTGTATGAAAAATAACTATTTTAAATTTAGTGATCAAAATGTGTCAGTTTTGAGAATTTATATTAATTAATTTTTTCTCTGCGTGTTTTGTTTTTGTATAGTTATTAACTAATATTTAACTAAGTTTTAAAGTTTTAAAGAATATTTCCTTTATACGTAAATAAAGAAAAGTATATAAAATCGTACCCGTTTGAGGCTTTTATGTATGCAGCGGTGACGGTGACGGGGCGGTGAATGGGGTTGCAGTGGCGGTGACGGGGCGGTGAATGGGGTGGCAGTGGCGGTGACGGGGCGGTGAAGGGAATGGCGGGGACGGGGCGGTGCAGAGGATGGTGAGATGGGGACGGGGCGGTGACGGGGACCAATTTTTTCACCGTGTCATTCTCTACTCCAGACTACATAGTTGCAGTTTGATGGAGTAGCTAGTAAAGTCCACTCACAGATAAACTAATCTGCACCATGTGCTACTGCCCACCAGGAAAATGGATAGAAGCCAAAGACCACTTCAATGTCTTCCTAATCAATCTAATGCTGCAAGACAACACTATTCTAGTCACAGGAGACCTGAACATACACTTAGACAAAACAGAAGACAAAGTCATCTTAGAGTTTCTCTATTTCCTGGAAGACATAGATTTAGAAATCTTATCCAGTGTTCTCCCCAGGGCCTTTTAGCCGGGTGCACCGCCCAGCTAATTAGAATGACCGCCCAGTGAATCCTTCTGCTGCCGCCGATGCTCCTTCTCGGGCTGACTCTCCGCTGAAAATTTTGTTTGATGCCTGCCTTTTTTTTTTTTTTTTGCCAGCATGCTTTTACTTGCTTCGGGCCTTCCTCGTTGCCGGGTTCTGCCTACTTTGTTTCCGCTACGGCAGAACCCAGCAGCGAGGAAGGCCCGAAGCAAGTAAAAGCAGTAAGTTGTAAGTTTCCCTCTGGGGCTCTATCGTGTGCGTGCTGGCTTCCCTTCTCTTCCCTCCCCCCCCCCCCCCACGGGATGCAACTTCCGGTTTCGGAGAGAAGAGAAGGGAAGCCGGCACGCACACGATAGAGCCCCAGAGGGAAGCTTACAACTTACTGCTTTTACTTGCTTCGGGCCTTCCTCGCTGCCGGGTCCTGCCTTCGTGGAAACAGAAAGTAGGCAGGACCCGGCAATGAGGAAGGCCCGAAGCAATTAAAAGTAGCAAGTTGTAAGCTTCCCTCCATCGCTGACCTATGAAAGATAGGTCAGCAAAGCTTACAATTTCCCTAGCGACTCTACTGATGGGTTTGTGAGCTGGGAGGGATGAGAAGAGAAATGCTGCTGCTGTACTGAATAGGGGAGGGGGTAGAGAAATATTCTGCTGCTGCACTCATTTTGGGGGGGGAAGGGAAGAGAAATGTTGCTGCTGCACCCAATTTTTTTGGGGGGAGGGGGAAGCGAAAAGCTGGTGCACCCAATGGGGGAGGGGAAGAGAAAAGCTGCTGCTGCACCCAATTGGGGAGGGTGGAGGGAAAGAAAAGTTCTGCAGCAGCACCCAATTGGGGAGGGGGAGGGGGATAAGAAGTGCTGCTACTGCAGCACCCAATTGGGGAGAGAAAGGGATGAAGGAAGACCAGGGAAGGGAGAGGAGAGGCAAGAGACACCAAGACTATGGGAGGGAGGGAAAGGAAAGGAGCTACCAGACCATTTAGGGGGGGAGAGATGTCAGCGCATATGGGGGGGAGGAGAGAGATGCCAGGGCATGGAGGGAGAGAAGGGAAGGAGATAAAGATGCCAGACCATGGGGTGGAGTGGGAAGGAAGGAAGGAAAGGAGAAGAGAGAGATGCCAGAGCATAGGGGAGGGAGTGAAGCTGAAAAGCACAGTTACTTACCGTAATAGGTGTTATCCAAGGACAGCAGGCAGATATTCTCTACATGTGGGTGACGTCATCCACGGAGCCCCGTCGCGGACAGCTTTTCAAGCAAACTTGATTGAAGATCTCAAAGTTTGCTAGTGCTATACCACGCATGTGTGTGCCTTCCCGCTCCACTAGAGGGCGCGTCCCCTCCTCGTGGTCTTCAGTTCAGATAGCTAGCAAATAAGCAAACCTGGGGAGGTGGGAGCGTTGCGAGAATATCTGCCTGCTGTCCCTGGATAATACCTGTTACGGTAAGTAACTGTGCATTATCCCAGGACAAGCAGGCAGCATATTCTATACATGTGGGTGACCTCCAAGCTAACCAAAAAGGGACGGAGGGAAAGTTGGCCATTTATGAAAACAGATTACGCAAAACCGACTAACCAAATTGGCTGTCACGTCTGGAAAAAGCATCCAGACAATAGTGAGAGGTGAAGGTATGAACCAAAGACCAAGTGGCGGCCTTACAGATCTCCTCAATAGGCGTGGACCTGAGGAAAGCAACAGAAGCCGCCATCACTCGGACTCTATGTCCCGTGACCCAACCATGCAGCGAGACACCAGCCTGAGCGTAGCAGAAGGAAATACAAGCAGCCAACCAGTTGGACAAGGTGCGCTTGGAAACAGGACGTTCCAACCTATTTGGATCAAAAGACAAGAACAACTGAGGAACCTTCCGATGAGACTGGGTGCGTTGGAGATAGAACGCCAACTCCCTCTTACAGTCAAGAGTATGAAGTGCCAGCTCTCCAGGATGAGAGTGGGGCTTCGGAAAAAACACCGGAAGAACAATAGACTGATTAAGGTGAAAATCTGATACCACCATAGGCAAGAACTTGGGATGAGTGCGGAGGACCACCTTGTCATGATGAAAAACAGTAAAAGGTGGGTCCACAACCAAAGCCTGCAGCTCACTAACCCTGCAAGCAGAGGTGAGAGCAAGCAGAAAGATCACCTTCCAAGTAAGGAACTTCAGATGAGCTTTGTCCATGGGCTCAAATAGTGGTTTCATCAACTGAGCAAGGACCACATTCAGATCCCAAACCACAGAGGAGGATGGACATTCAAGAGACCCCGCATGAAACAAGAAACCAAGGGGTGGACAGACAGCGACTTCCCACCAAGCTGCCGATGGAAGGCGGCAATCGCACTAAGATGTACACGAATAGAATTGGTCTTGAGGCCAGACCGAGACAAATGAAGCAGACAAAGGCTCCACCTGATTCGAAGCACACCACGTGGCAGATCTAGTCCACTTCTGGGCATAACACTGCCTAGTAGAAGCTTTCCGAGAAGCTTCCAGAACATCCCACACCGACTGGGACAACTCAAGGGAAGGAGTCAGGTGGAAAGGAACCAAGCCGTCAGATGTAGCGACTGCAGATTGGGATGCAACAGCGAACCCCGACTCTGAGACAGCAGAGAAGGAAACACAGGCAGAAGTAGAGGATCCCTGACACTGAGTTGAAGAAGCAGGGAAAACCACGGCTGCCGAGGCCACCGAGGAGCGATCAGAATCATGGTGGCGTGGGCAGTCCTCAGATGGACAAGAGTCCTCAGAATCAACGGGAAGGGAGGAAACGCATACAGGAACCTGCCCGCCCAATCCAAAAGGAATGCATCGGCCTCGAGACGATCCGGGGAGAACACCCGGAAGCAGAACAGAGGCAACTTGTGATTGAGGGGTGAGGCGAAGAGATCTATCTGCGGAGTCCCCCACCGAAGAAACACCTGTCACAGAGCCCGGGAATGGAGCAGCCATTCATGCGGCTGCAGAAGGCGGCTTAACTTGTCTGCCAGACAGTTGTGTTTGCCCTGGATATACACCGCACGAAGAAAGATGTTGTGGCGGAATGCCCAATTCCAAAGGCGAAGAGCTTCCTTGCAAAGAGACAGGGAACCCGTACCCCCCTGCTTGTTCACGTAATACATCGCTACCTGGTTGTCCGTGCGCACCAGGACCACCCGATCCTGAAGCAGATGTTGGAAGGCCACCAAGGCATTGTAAATGGCCTGAAGCTCCAACACGTTGATGTGACAACGGCGGTCCGCACTCAACCAAAAGCCCTACGTACGCAGCCCGTCGAGATGCGTCCCCCAAGCATACGCCGAGGAGTCCGTCGTGAGGACCTTGTGATGCGCAGGAGCGAGAAAGAGCAAACCTCTGGAAAGATTGGAAGAGCTGGTCCACCAACGGAGCGAGCATTTCAAGGAGGGAGTCACCGCAATGCGATGAGAAATGGGATCCCGATCCTGCCGCCACTGAGAGGCCAGAGTCCACTGAGGGACCCTTAGATGCAGCCTCGCGAACGGTGTGACATGCACGGTGGAGGCCATCATCTGCTTGGCCGAGACCGAAGTCCGCAGGGAAACATACTGGCTCAGCCGCACGAGCGTGGCCTGCCGAGGGGGAGGCAGGAACGACCGGAGGCAAACCGTGTCCAGCATGGCCCTGATAAACTGAAGGGACTGAGAGGGGCACAACTGAGACTTGGGGAAGTTCACCTCGAACCCCAGACGTTGAAGGAAGGTAATAGTCTGACGGGTCGCTGCAATAACCCCTTCATTGGTCGAGGCCTTGATCAACCAATCGTCGAGATACTGGAAAACCTGAAGGCCCCTCAACTGCAGAGCTGCCGCCACCATAGACTCGCGGGGAGGAAGCAAGCCCGAACGGGAGGACCCTGTACTGCAGATGCAGGTCCCCAACCTGAAAGCGGAAGAACCGGCGACAGGCCGGATGAACCGGCACGTGAGTATAGGCCTCCTTCAGATCGAGGGAACACATCCAGTCGCCCTCGTTCAGCAACGGATACAAAATAGGAAGCAAGAGCATCCGGAACTTTTCCCGAACCAGGAACATGTTCAGCTTCCAGAGGTCCAGGACAGGACGGAGGTCCCCGGTCTTCTTGGGGACCAGGAAGTACCGGGAGCAAAACCCTGCCACCGCTGAGAGGGGGGAACCTCCTCCACAGCCCGAAGACAAAGAAGAGCCCGAGCCTCCAGAAGGAGCAAGGGAAGCTGCACTTGATTCGAAAGAGACCCACTGGGAGGATTGTCCGGAGGCAACTCCCGGAAGTTCAGCGAATACCCCTCTCTGACAACGGAGAGGACCCACGCATCCGAAGTGATGTGGGTCCAGGCCAGATAGAACGCCCGTAGACGGCCCCCGATAGGAAGAGGGCCGATTTCCGAAGCGGAGGGGGCCCGCCCCATCCGCTCAGCCAGTCAAAAAGACGGCGCGGGCTTAGACACAGCAGGGGTCTGAGGCTTAGGGGGAGTCCATTGCTGCCGCTGGCGCCGAGGAGGCGGACGAGAGAAGGCAGGTGTAGACTTCTGCGGGTACTGCCGGGGCGGCAGCCGATACACCTTCAAAGGAATGGGCTTTGGCATAGGGCGCACCAAGGACACAAAGGACCGCTCGTGCTCCGTGCGCTTAGTAGCCGCCTCAATCGAGTCGTCAAAGAGCTCATTCCCCACACAGGGGAGATTCGCTAAGTGGTCCTGAAGGTTGGGGATCCATATCAACAATGCGACCGCAAAGGCGGAGACCCGAGAGGAAAGCTTGAAGGCATTGTAAACGGCATGGAACAAATGCAGACGAAGCTGCAAAAGAGAGTCCACCACCAGCTGAAACTCCGCACGGCGAGAGGCAGGCAAATCACCCTGAAAAGCCGGCAAAGATTTGACAAGGACCTTCAGATACGAGGTGAACGAAAAGGTATAGTTCAAGACCCAGATGGCCATCATGGAATTTTGGTAGAGGCGTCTACCAAACTTATCCATGGTCCTCTCTTCCCAGCCTGGCAGCACAGCTGCGGAGACCTTAGAGGGATGAGACTTCTTCAGAGAAGACTCGACCAGCAATGACTGGTGCGAAAGCTGCGCCTTCTCAAACCCCGGGCATGGGACAGTCCAGTATCTAGACTCCATTTTGGACGGAATGGCGGGGACTGCATAGGGGGTCTCCAAATTCCGGAAGAAAGCCTGGTGCAGGATCGGATTCAAGGAGAGCCACAAAGACTTGCGAGGTGGACAAGGGAGGTCCATCTCCTCCAGGAACTCCTTGGTATACTTGGAGTCGGATTGGAGGTCAAGATTGAGCGCTCTCCCCATGTCCTGGACAAACCTTGTGAAGGAAGAAGGGCGACCCTCCAACCGATCCTCAAGAGGGGTGGTCGAGCGAGACCGCAATGCCGCCGAAAAGGAGGGCGAGGCCTCCCGAGAGTAGTGAGGCGGCCTATCAGTGTTACCACGGCCGGAACCCCAGGACGCTCCACTACAGGAACGCGGCGGGGTTGAGGACCGCCTGCGCCTCGAGGATGCCCAAGGCGAGGACCCCGGGGTTCGAGGCACCGAGGTCTGCCGCCGAGGCGATACGCCTCGGGACACAGAGAGGGAGCCTCTCAATGCCCTGGTCCCTCGGGGCGGAGCCCCGGACCGGGCCAGCGACTTAAACAATTGGGGGTTGGACAAGGACAACTCCGAGACCCGGAAAGCCTCGGTCCGGCGACCCGGAGACCGGTCCCGCCTCAGGTGGGAGTCCCGGTGCCGCTTCACCAAGCGGCGAGATGGGGTCAAGGCACGCCCCGAAGGCGAGGAATGCCCCGAGGCCCGAGGCAAAAAGTCGGAGGAAGAAAGACGCCGAGACTGACGCACCTTGCCCCACGGGGCCTCGACAGGACGCTCAGGCTGGTCTACCGGCTGCGAGGTCGAGGCCGGGGTCAAACGGGCCAAAGTCGAGGAGAGCTCTAAGGATATCAAGGCCCTCAGCATATCCTGGAACACCGGCACCGAGACCATCGAAGGTCTATCAGGTGCAGCAGTGCATTCCACCAAGGGCGACCTCGTGGATGAGTATTCCCTTGAGGCAGAAGCACGCTTGGAGGGCTTGGACAAGACCGGGGGGAGTGCACTCCCACTATGGACGGCCGGAGACTCCGAGGCCGGCTTCCTTGTCAGCACTGACCCTGAAGAAGGAAGAGGGGACTTACCTGGACCCAAGGTCTTCGAAGTCGGGGTCGAGCCCTTCGAGGTCGACGTCTTAGCCGAGGCCGAGGTCTTCGAGGCCGGGGCCGAGACCAGGGCCAACGTCGAGGCCGAGACCGGAGCCACCAGCTCTCCAGCAAAAGTTCAGCCATGCTGTCCGACGCGGCCGCAGGGCACGATTCTGAAAAGTAGCACACCTGGGGCAAGCGTCGGTCGGATGGTCAGCCCCCAGGCACAAGATACACCACCGATGTGGGTCAGTGATTGGCAACAGCCAACCACACTGGGTGCACTTTTTAAACCCAGTAAGAGGCCGGGACATAGAGGGAAAAAAATGGCCGCGGCCAAGTCGAGGCCAGGCGGCCACGGCAAACTGGGAGCCCCCGGATGCTGAAGTCCAAAATCACGAAGTCAAAAAACAATTTTTTTTTCCCGAAAAATCCCGAGGCAAAAAGGCGCACAGCGACTCTGAGAAAAAACAAAGAACCCGCGGTGCTAGAAAGGCACTTTAACACAGAGAGAAAAACGGCAGGGCTTTCTGGCTCCGCGGAAAACTAAGAACTGAAGACCATGAGGAGGGGATGTACCCTCTAGTGGAGTGGGAAGGCACACAAATGCGTGGTGCAGCACCAGCAAACTTGAAATCTTCAATCAAGTTTGCTTGAAGAGCTGTCCGCGTCGGGGCTCCGTGGATGACATCACCCACATGTAGAGAATATACTGCCTGCTTGTCCTGGGATAACGCTATTAATGACTGGGGAGTCAACTCAGAGCAGTTTACTTGACCTTCTGTAATGGTGTTACAATTTACAGAGTTAGCATTTTCTGAGATGGTTTTCAATGCAGACACATTTTATACCATAATCAATCATCCCACATATCACATCTATACCACAATCAATCATCCTACCTATATCTATAATAATAAAATGCTAAGCACGCATGCGCATTCTTACTGGCGTGTTCCCTGAGATATAATCTGTCGGGCTGTGGCCGGTAGGAGTGTGCATGTGCGCCAGACAAGCCTCCCTGCTCTCCACCTCACGCCGCTGCAGTGGGTCCTCTCACGAGACGCACCTGCATTGGAGAAGGATTCCGACGAAGGCGGCAATCATGAGGGGAGCCACCGTGGCACCTTCAAAATTAAACTTTGAGCAGAAACGGCCCCACACTCGCAGCTTGGCTTCAGGCATGCGCGCGCGTGGTGGCTGTCGGCGCCTGCAGGCCGCGGCAGCTGTCGGCGCCTGCAGGCCATGGCGGCTGCTTGCTCTATAGAGGAAGGGCTACTATTGTGCTGACTTTGCTGCTGCTCTTTACAGGGTTTCTTAGTTGAGGTCCCCCAACAGTATCAGGCAATGACTCATTCATTGCTCTCATTCGACAATACGAAGGCAACTTTGATGTGAAGGTCAGTGGGTGGCAAACGTGTTGATTGTGAGCTGCTGAATTATGGATGCTTTTACTGCTGGACAGAGGGGAGCAGGGAAGGGGTGTTGCTGGACAGGGGAATTCAGGGAAGATGGAAGGAACAGGAGAGAGACAGGCAGGGGGGAAGAAAAAGGAAGGGAGGCCTACTGCTGGACAGGGGGAGCAGGAAAGAGGTGCTGCTGGACAGGGGAAGAGGTGCTAATGGACAGGGGGGAAGAAAAAGGAAGGGAGACCTACTGCTGGACAGGGGGAGCAGGAAAGAGGTGCTGCTGGACAGGGGGGAGGTAAAACAAAGGGAGAAGGGCTGCTGGTGGAAAAAGGGAGCAGTGTAGGGGTGGTGGTGGACACAGGGGAAGTAAAAGGAAGGGAGAATGCACAGGGGAAGCAGCCAAGGGGTGGTGGTGGACAGCCAGGAAAAAGAAAGGATCTTTTCCAGATAAGCCCCGCCAAAAAGTTAACCCCCGCCACAGTTTTAGCTAACACCATGCTAAGTGAATACTTGGGGAAAGTGATATACAAGGGGGGGCTCTGCCCCCCCTTGAAATCCCCCCCCCCCCCGAGTCATTATTCAAATCATGTGAATAATTTCCTCGGCTTAAGTTTTCGCCTGTGCACTTTTTGCATTAGTGGTAGCGGGGCTTAAGTTTTCGCCCGTGCACTTTTTGCATTAGTGGCGGGGCTTATCTGGAAAAGACCCAAAAGAAAGACATAAAAAAAGAAATACAGAAAGCAACTAAGGAGAGAGAGAGAGAAAGAAATAAAGACAGATACGCACATATATATTCTAGCACCCGTTAATGTAACAGGCTATAAGACCAGTACACATATAATACTAGTATCATGGCTTATAAGTTCACATGATTGATAATGTGCATAGGAAATGATTTAAAGCAATATGTTTTTTAGTTAGTGCAAATATCAGGACCTGATGTGCTGCAGCAGCTTTTTTTTTTTTTTTTTTTTTTTTTGCTTATACCTCTGTGATGTTGCATCCTCTGTACAGAAATACACCTGCAGGAAAATGCACTAGGTAACAGTTTGTGTAACATATTGCATGTGTGAAAGACAGGGGCTGGGGCTCAGAAGATTTAGAATTCCTATCCTTCTCCCCTTAATTCAGAGAGCAACTATTTGGCCATGGCTATATTGATACAAGTATTATGCCTTATCTTCTGTTCCCCTTTTTCTTAAAGGGGTCTCATACCTGATGCCAAGTGTGTCCATGGTTTCCTAAACCCACTTTCTTCTCTGGCAATAAAAGGTCCAAGTTCCCTATTTAAGGATTAATTGCTTTCTTTATAAATACATTTAAAAAAAAAAGAAATTAGCTTTCATGACATCCAACATCGAACTCAAGCCGTTTTCTTTGCTGCACAACCCCTTCGCTTCTATCCGTAGCTAGGAAATACAACTGAGCGCACCTATTGGTTAGAAGAGAAATCCAATTTCTCGCCCACTCCTGTTCAAGAACGGCGATGATTGGCTGGAGCTCGTTTCACGATCAGTTGCTAAGGAGACGCGTCTCTGTCTACTTACCTTATGCCCTCAAAGTATTTCCTCCAGAGAGGAACGTGCAGTCACGTAGCTTGAGGGGACCGAGGTTGATCTTAAAGAGGCAGCTGTCCTCTCCAAAATAGGCATCAGCATCTACAGAAATATACGCATTATAAATCTAATGCTAGGAGAAGGACACCTGGAGCTTAATTCAAGGCTAAGGGACAAACTATACAATGTAGTTTTAAAACATACAGTGTCCTAGTCTTACAGAAAGTACAATTAGTACTTAAGATATTGTTTTAGGATTCCAGTGCAAAAAGCATCCACATTAGCTGATCTGCCTCTTCAGTCTCCTGATGAGGCTGAATAGGAAACCAAACACAGAAAATAGATTAGGGATGTAAAATATTTAAAAAACTGCCTCCCTTTTTATAAAACCGTGCAAGAGATTTTTAGCGCCAGCTGACGTGCTGAATACCCTGCGCTGCTCTGACGGTCATTCCTATCAGTGTGGGAGCAGCGCAGAACATTCAGCGCGCCACCCAGTACTAAAAACCTCTCGACCGATTTTGTAACCATTAAATATACATATCACCCCCCTCCCCCTTGTGGACATGTAGGAGCAGGGCCTAGTTCAAGGCACAACTTTGGCAGTGACAAGAAACTATCAAGGAACAGAACCTGGTCCAAGGTTTGACCGGTACTGCCAGTGAAAGAATGTGAAGGCACATGTGGCAAATGTTCAAAAGCATACTGTGCAATTAAGACTGGTTGTAGCCAGTTAGTTCAGCCTCCAATTCACAAAAGGGTTCTCTGTGGCTTTTACCAACTGGCAGCAGCCACCAAGAATTCTATGTAAATGCATTATAAGGAGTATTATTAAAATGAGTGCTCTGTGTAATGCACAGCAAGAAACGCCCACCCTTTAGCATGCAAATTTTCCCTGCAGGTTGGAGCTGTCAGTAGCATGAAGGTAAGAGCATTTTACTTGAATTTTAAACTCTGTAAGATTAGCCATATGTGTGTTTTGTGTGCATGTGCGTCCTGTGTCTAAGAGCTTCTAGGTCATTCCATGTAAAGTGGTCTAGAGCATTGGTCTACAACCCTGTCCTGGAGGACCACTAGCCAGTCGGGTTTTGGGGATAGCCCTAATGAATATGCATGGAGCAGAGCTGCATTCCTATCATCTTCATTACATACAAATCTCTTTCATGCATATTCATTAGGGCTATCCTGAAAACCTGACTGGCTGGTGGTCCTCCAGGGTGGGGTTAGGAACCACTGGTCTAGAGCTCCCCACTCAACCATGTCAGAAATTGAATTTTTTTCATGAGAGGGTAACCAAAGTTTTGGGACATGATCTCAACTGGGTCCAGAATTAGGAGCCCCTTTATTTGGCCCACTTTTATGTATCCGCAGAAGATATCAAGTAGTGAGTACTCTCCTTGAAATTGAACCAGTTGATATGGAATTACCCTGCTTCTAAAATCATCATAGAACTAAAAAAAAAAAAATTCCTGAACTCACTAAAATAAAATTGCTCCCAGTGTTTTGCACTGGTTTGCAGAGTTCTGTGCATCGGCCCCCATAGTCAGATTCTCACTACCACAGCTGTGGTCAGTCCCTGGACCAAATCTCTTCGGGGGAGGGATTAACGGGAGCGATAGGAGTTTCAGAACTGGATAAGAAAGGGTACCTTTAATGACAGTGAGACATGGGAGCAAGAGACTTTGGCTATTTTAAAAAATTTTGCTGGTAAACCTACATTAAACCCTCCTCTTAATGTTTAAACTGTTAAATATTTAAACCATGGTCCCCAATTCTTTTTACCAGAATGGCCATATTGAATATTTCAAATGACCAAGAGGGCTGGAAGAGCTCCCTCTCATAGACTTTGATGAGGGGAGCTTTCATAATGATTTGAAATGTTGAGAAAAACAGAAGAAAGCAAGGTCCCAGCAATATGGCAGACATTCAGATTATTGATAATAACGTCTGAGAAATCTAAAAATAATATTATCAACAGTCTATCTTCATATCTTTTTGCATGACAGGCCAGAATTTATATGTTAGCAAGATTTATTTATTAATCCCCCTTTTACTAAACCATGATAGCGGTTATTAGCACAGAGAGCCACGCTGAATGCTCTGCGTTGCTCCCGACACTCATAGGAACTCTAGGATCATCGGGAGAAGTGATGAGCATTCAGCACAGCTCCCTGCGCTAATAATCGCTATCGCAGTTTAGCAAAAGATGGCTGGGGGGTATTTATTTATTTAGATTTAGCTCACTCAGTAGTATCTCAAAGTAAGTTTTTGGGTATTTCTGACAAAGTTGATGAATTAACCATGATCTTTTTACCTGCATTATGGTATTTCTTGAAGACTGTTTTTATGTTTATTTTATCTTATGTTCTTTTAACTATCTTCATGGTTTTTCTATGTGTTTATTTTAAACATTGTGTATGTACACCTTGCAGTTTAGTTTTAAATGGTATATAAATTTTTAAAATAAATAAATAAGTTACATTCAGGTAACTAGGTATTTCCCTGTCCCTTGAAAGCTTACAATCTTAAGTATGTATCTGAGGCAGAGGAGGGCTAAATGACTTGCCTAAGATCACAAGGAACAGTATTTATATTTGTAAAGTTGATATCAGATATCTCCTTCTTTTCTGCCTGCACTTTTTCTCTCTCTCCCTTACCGCATTTTCCAGATTTGAGTATGTTTATTGGCGCGATGCAACATGAAAAGCTCCAAGAACCTTGCACACCTTAAATAAACCTCAGTCCAATTCTATACGTCAGTAAGACTACTATTAATCATTCAATCATGTTTATCTACATGTTCCACAATTTTATTTTTTATAATTGTTTCCACTATTTTGCCCAGCCCGAGGTCAGGCTTACCATTCTATAATTCCCCAGATCCCCCCAAGAACATATTATGTACAGAACCAGTACTAAAGAATGCTTATTTTAATAAGGAATTTATTTTGCAGGCTGATGCCTCTAGGGGAGCTTGGGAGCTTTGTTAAATTAGGGAGAAGGACCCGATGAACATCCAGTCATGGTTTTTTTTACAGGAAGTTGACTAAAGCAGAGCGAAACTATTCCACCAGATGATATACATCTCAGGGTACTGAAAGAACTCAAACATGAAATTGCTGATCTGCGTTAGTGATATGTAACCTGTCATTAAAATTGTCTATGGTACTAGAAGATTGGAAGGTGACCAATGTTTCGCCGATTTTTTAAAAGGGTTCTGGGGGGGATTTGGGGAATTATAGAATGGTAAGCCTGACCTCGGGCTGGGCAAAATAGTGGAAACAATTATAAAAAATAAAATTGTGGAACATGTAGATAAACATGATTTAATGAGACAGAGTCAGCAAGGGTTCAGCTGAGGGAGGTTTTGCCTCACCAATTTGATTGACTTATTTGAAAGTGTGAATAAACATGTGGATAAAGGTGAGATTTCCAGAAGGCTTTTGACAAAGTTCCTCATGAGAGGCTCCTGAGAAAATGAAAGTCATGGGATAGGCATCAAGGGTCTCTCTTCACCAAAAACTGCTCACAGCTCTGATTCCACATGGTAACTGCAATCGAAAAACAAAAAATGGAGCTGGGGAAAACATAGTAACATAATAAATGACGACAGATAAAGACCCGAATAGTCCATCCAGTCTGCCCAACCTTACCCTGCTGACTAAAATAGATGAACTGCCTCCACCTTGATTCACCAACAACTACTCCGATGGCACTGTTACACACATGCATAATGATGGCTCAAAAGAATGCTGCCCTTTCAATGCTCGCATTCAAGCCCAATGGCTCTACTGACTGCATCTGAAAAATCTAACATTGCTCCTTTTGGCGGAGGAGTCGTTGCCAATCACCTCTCCGGAATCAGAACAATGAGCAATTTTTAGTGAAGAGAGACCCTTGACACAGCTACAATGAAACAAGGAAGTTCCCTGTTGGGTCCTTTGTATGGATTTATCTGCTGTTGGTGGTGTTTTTTCTGCTATATGAGAAATTTTGGAGATTGGGGTCGATAGGAGGAGCAGGACTAGTGTCGCCAGCAGCTAAGTACCTGCATTCTCTTTACCTTTGTGGATTTGTTGAACTGTGCCTATTTCTGGAAGATTTGGATCCTTTATCCTCAGATTTTGAATGCTGGCTCTTATTTGATGTGCCTAGAACATTTATGATGTAATTCTATGAGACTGAGATTGATATATATATATATATCAATCTCAGTCTCATAATAAAACCGTAGGCGGCGCATGCGCACTCTTATCCGCGTGCTTCCATGATCCGTATGTCCGTGGCCGCCAAGAGTGCAGCATGCCCCGCTCTTACTACGGCCCCACGCAAAGCTGACAAATTTAACAACGCTGCACTTTCCTCCATTTTCGCAACGGCGGTTTCCCCAGATAGGGGAAGCCGAACAGCTCACTCCCGCCTTCACGCCTCTGCTAGGCACGGCGCTTTCCCCAGATAGGGGAAGGCGAACAACTCACTCCCGCCTCATGGTCCTGCCGCTGCTGCCGCTCCTGTTCACAGCAGCCTGCACGTCGCCGACTCCACCCTCCCCCCTCTCCTCCCGCAACAACCGGTGCTTGGTCCGCCAAACAATTCCTGCCGTTGACCAAATTTGCCCCACCGTTCCTTCCCTTCCTCCTTCAGGTACAGTTCAGCTCCGCCTATGTTAAAAGCAGCTGCTTTGAAATTGGAGCCCTGCCGCCACCGTAACACGATCCCTCTGCCGCGGTCCCATATGTCAGAGAAGGGGCGGGACCAAGGCAGAGGGGAAAGTGCTACGGCAGTGGCAGGGCTCCGATTTCAACGCGGCTGCTTTTAACATTGGTGGAGCTGCACTGCACCTGATGGAGGGAGGGAAGGAAAGGTGGTTGTGCGCTGTTGAGCCCCTCTGCACGGGCCCAAACCAAAAAAGGAGCCAGGACTCTTCCCCACCCGGCGCCGCCAGACCCGACAAAACGGCCCTACACTCACAGACCCGCGAGCAGGGTTGCCATGGAAACCTAACCGGAATTACATGCAGTCGCGCAAGGGTCAGTGAGAGGGGATCAGGAGCTAAAGAGAGATTGAAAAAAACAAACAAACAACAGTGCACAAGCAGAGAGAGACACACAGACAGTCACAGAAGGACAGGGGGCTAAAGAGACAGATTGAAAAAATAACAAAACACAGAGGACAAGGAGAGAGAGAGACACAGGAAAAAAAAATGACAAACAGACATACAGCAGCCAAGGAGACAGACATACTTACATACAGCGTCCAAGTAGACAGACAGAGAGTCAGTGGGCAAGGAGACAGCAAAAAAAATAAAAAATACAAACAGCCAAGGAGAAAAACAGAAAAAAATAAAAAATACAATGCCCAAGGATAAATTCAGGAAAAAAAACCTTCCAGACATACAGTGGCCAAGGAGTTAGACTGAAAAAAAACCTTCCAGACATACAGTGGCCAAGGAGTTAGACTGCAAAAAAGACATACAGACATATAGCAGCCAGTGAGACAGACAGACTGACAGCGACCAAGTAGACAATCAGCAAAAAAACACAAACAAACACACAAAGCAAAAAAAGATAAACATACAGCGGCCAAGGAGACAGGCATGCAACAAATAGGAAAAATAAAAAAAAATTTAATAAATAAACCATACATGAAGGAATAAAAAAAAAAAAAAGGAAAAGACACCTACAGGGAAACACAGGATCAAGAGCATACAGAGAAAACAGAAGTTTGCAGGAATCAGGAACATATAGAGAAAGGAGAGCAGAGACCCCTGCAAGAAGAGAAAAATAGCAAAGAGACTGGGGATGAGAAAGAGAGCAGAGATGCTTGCAGGGAGAAAAAGCTAAGCAGTAATGTTACAGCTTGAGAGTGCAGACTGAGGAAGAAAGCAGAGACAGCGCTACACAGGGAAATGGAGGGAGGAAAGAGACAGAAAGAAAAATACAGACAGACATAAATTCTAGCACCCGTTAATGTAACGGGCTTAACGACTAGTATATATATATATATATATATATATATATATATATATATATATAAGAAAGTGTAGTTTTTTGAACCAATGAAGCTGAACTGAGTTTTTTTTCTCCACTTTTTTCTTCTGTTTTGTTCCATTTTTTTTGTGTTGTAGTACCTGTTACTTCATGCCATACACTCAAGTCAGGGAGGGTCCTTGTGAGTAGTGCAAATAGAGTATGATTGTTGAAACTGAATGATTGAACGTACTCTCTCCTTGTTTTATTAGTAGTGTTACGTAATTTAAATCACCCATTATTATACAGTTGCCCAATTCTCCAGCTTTCCTAATCTCTGAAAACATTTCTTCATCTATCTGAACATTTTGTCTCGGGCGATGGTAGTATAATCCTACCTTTATATTCCTTCCCTTCACACATGGAATTTCTATTCATATGGATTCCACACTATGTCATGCAGAATGTTTATTTTATTTGATTCAATTCCCTCTTTAACATATAGCACAACTCCTACTTCAATTTGATCTACTCTAGCCTTGCGATATAATTTTTACACAGGTAATACGGTGTCCCATTGATTGTCCTCCTTCCACCAGGTCTCTGAGATGCCTATTATATCTACCTCATCATTCAGTGCTATATACTCTATCTCTCCTATTTTATTTTTAGGAGTCTAGCATTTGTATACAGACACTTCAAATTGTGTTTTTCCCTTGAAAATACTGGCTGCTGAGAAGCCAGGGAAAATTTGAGTCTTTTACTCATCCTTCCTCTTAAACCCTCCTTGCTTTCTTTTACCATTATTGAAACATCTTTATTGGGACTCCCTAAATATCCTGTTTCAATAGTATCCTTCAAGGATACGTCACACCTAACCATCTGCTCCTGAGAGACTGTCGGCCTTCCCTCACATCTCAGTTTAAAAGCTGCTCTATCTCCTTTTTAAACGTTAGGGCCAGCAGCCTGGTTCCATCCCGGTTAAGATGGAGACCTTCCTTTTGGAACAAGCTCCCCCTTTCCCAAAAGGTTGCCCAGTTCCTAACAAATCTAAATCCCTCATCCTTTCACCATCTCAACCATGCACAGAGACCATAGCTCTGCCTGCCTCTTGGATCCTGCATGTGGAACTTGGATCATTTCTGAAAATGCAACCCTGGAGGATCTGGATTTCAGCTTTCTACCTAAGAGCCTAAATTGGCTTCCAGAACCTCCATCCCACATTTTCCTATGTCATTGGTACCTAAGTGTACCAAGACATCTGGCTCCTCCCCAGCACTATCTAAAATCCTATCTATGTAACGTGTGAGGTCTGCCACCTTCGCACCAGGTATGCAAATGTCCAGGTGATCCTCACGCTCACCAGCCACCCAGCTATCTACATGCCTAATGATCGAATCATCAACTACAACAGCTGTCCTAACCCTTCCCTCCTGAGCAGTAGCCCATGGAGACACATCCTCAGGGAGAGAGGATATTGCATCCCCTGGTGGGCAGGTCCTAGCTACATGATTATTTCCTACTTCACCAGGGTGATGCTCTCCTAGGCCTATTTGAGAGGTATCATCATTGTTTTTTCTGTTATCATCATTGAGTTTTCTATTAAATGGCATAAGGAACAATCCCTTTTACTTGATAAATTAGAAAAACAAATAAGGGCACTTGAGATTGAATATGCTACAAATTCTAAATATTATATCTTCCAAAATCTTTGTAAACTCAGACTTGAATATAACAATATTTATACTAAAAGAATCACAGGATCAATTAATAACTCTTGGGACGAGATACTATTCAGAACAAAACAAAGCTGGCTGCCTTCTTGTTAAATATTTAAAAGGGAAAAGATTCCGCTCAAAAATTGCAATGATCAAAAATCCCACCGATAATACCTTGATCTCCAAAGATAAAGAAATCCTTAATATATTTCAGGATTTTGATCATACTTTATATTCTAGTGAACTCTCTGCATCTGATACTGAAATTTACAATTTCTTATCTAAATTGAATATTCCTCAATTGGTTAGAGACAAATAGAACTGTTAGAATTACCTATTTCTATAGATTAAATTAATAAAGCAATTAAATCTTTCCCTCTGAATAAGTCTCCTGGACCTGATGGTTTTTCCGTTAAATTTTATAAATCATTTACCTCCCTTTTACTAAACCGTGATAGCGGTTTTTAGCACAGGGAGCCATGCTCTGCGCTGCTTCCGACACTCATAAGAGTTCCTATGAGCATCGGGAGCAATGCGGGCCATTCAGCACAGCTCTCTGCACTGGAAACTGCTATCGCAGTTCTGTAAAAGAGGGGGATAGTCTATGGACACGTTAGCGTGCACTATAACAGCTAGTGCGCCTCAGTAAAAGGACCCCTCTGTGTCAAAATGGTCTCTTTATCTAAGCTGGTGGGGCTGTTTAGAGTCGACGCCTTATTTATTATCTATGCTGCCTATTAAATTTCCTGATTCTTTTTTATAAGTCAATAGATATCACACTCCTGAAATTCCTTTGGAGCTCCAAACCTCCCAGAATTTCTGCTGCCTGAATTTTGAAATTACCAAAATTTTCTGGAGGCATTAATTTCCCAGACTTCAAAAATTATCATACTGCTTATATTCTCAGTAAAGGTTTTCATTGATATCCAAGCACTGATAAGGATTATACTCCCTCTTGAATATCTTTAGAGAATGTCCTAAGTTGAGATACCCCTCTATTTGTACTGTCAAACATGTCTGTTTTATCTAATTGTTTCTTATGTTATACCCTCTACAATTTTCTTTTTTACAGATTTGAGTAAATGTTTACCTATACCTTCTGATACCCTCTGACTTGGTCATTTGAAACAATTAATCTACTCTAATAGATAAATCTCCAATTAATTGGTCTATGAAAAAAAGTGTAATATATGGACCTAAGTCAATTATTATTGAAAGGTACTTTGGTATTAAAAACCTTTGACCAGTTGAAAGAGGATTTCCACCTAGCAGATTTTCAATTTTTTAAGTGGTATGAGCTGTCACATGTGCTGCTAACTCAAAATTGACCTAATAACAAACATTAGCTTACTTGACTCTTATGTTCTTAAACATAAGTGATTTCATCCTCTCAGATTTATAAGACTCTACAGTTATAGAAAATAAACTTCTGTATTGGCACTCAGCAGGCTTGGGAAAGAGATCTAGCATCAACCTTGTCTCCTCGTCATTGGAACATGTTTTGGTCACGAGGTCCTAGATCAGAGGTGTCCAACCTGCGGCCCAGTGAAGTATTTTGTGCTGCCCCGGTCGAGGACGATGCGGTGTTTTCCTCTGCTGCCCCCTTGCTGACGCCCTCCTCTGTCTTGCTGCAGAATTTGCACTTGTGCAGCCCCAGAAACATTTTTTTTCGACCAATGCAGCCCAGTGAAGCCAAAAGGTTGGAAACCCCTGTCCTAGATCTTCTTGCTCCTCTGCTATTACACAATCGTTATACTTTCTCCAACACCATGCATTATGGACACTGAGAAAAGCCAAGTTATGTAATTCCACAACTACCGACCTGTGTTGGTCATGTCACAAGGAAGTAGGTACTCTTGTGAATTAATTTTATCACTGTTACAATTTTCAGATTTTTGGGACTGACATAAGGTCTAAAATGCAAACTATTCTTAAATTTATGGATTCTCTGTCCCCTGGATTTATACTTTATAAATCACTGGCTCTTACCACACAACTTTCTGATGATGACAAAGCCTTTTTTGACTTCTTCATTTCCATTGCTTTAAAACTTACCATTAACAACTGGCAATATAATTCCATATCATTTACACATGTGGTGGAACTGGATATTGATGTAGAAAAAATAAGAAGACAACCTTTCTTATAACTCTCCAAATTACTCTTTAAGAATCAGAAAATGGAATTCTTTAGACTTTTCTTTCATAATTCAGGAACAATTTTCTTTATTCAATTTATTTTTTTGTGTGTGTGTGCCTTACCACATACAAGCATGTATACATTTCTTGATCTCTTTATGTTCATGTTTATGGGTCTTTTGGATTGAAACAATTTAAAATTTCAATAAATCTTTGAAAACAAAAAAAATGTCTTCATATGGAGGGTGTTAAAAATGATCGGCTCCAGGTGTCACTAATATGCCACTGCATAAAGGTCACTCTTACTGATCAGCTTAATTGGGTGCCCCCCCCTAGTATTTTTGGAAAGAACAAAGAATGGATTCAGGTCTCCCTGCCCATTTTACTCAATATTTTATAAGGCCTCTTTCATGTCTCTGGAGTGGCGAAAAGGGCGCAAAGCTGAAGGTTACTGTAGCGCGCCTAAGCCTCTTGCACGGGCGCTGGCCACAAATCCTTCAGCGCTGAGGAGGGGGGCCGACTGGGCCTGCAAAAAGAAGAGTTCCGGCGGCTCCATTGGCCACCAAAGCTTCTGCTTCGGCCATACCGGCGAGCAGCTCTGAGGTCAGAGAGGCGGCAAGCCGAGGACGGCCCCAGCGCGACGCCCAGAGCTATTAAAGCGCGCGCGCGCGCGCGCTCCCCCTCTTCTCGTCACGGGTCCCGGAGTCGTCTCAGAATTGCTACCATGCCCGCTGCCACCAGGAGTCTGCAGAAAGGTAAGGGGGCGCTCCTTAAAAATCTGAGGTCCGCACGCTCAGCTCAGCCCCCCCCCCCCCTTTCCGGCTCTGCCTTCCCTAATGGCTAAGGAGGGAAGAGGCGCACAGTGGCTTTTGCTAATGAGCCCGGTCGTCCCTTCCTCCAGATTTCTCCCTCCGTGCTGATTCCGAGAGCTCCCGCGATATACTGGATGGCAAATAGCTGGGGGGGGGGGGGGGGTAAAATGTGTGCAAAGGTCTGCAGCGCATGTGACCTCGCGGATCTGAACTGCACATCCTTGAAAATCACTTTTAGTCTCTGGCATTTTAGCTCTGACGGATCCTCCTAAGGCTTTTCCCTCCCTAAGCCGAGACTAAAAGTGACACAAACCTCAGGACAAAAGTTTTGCCGCTAGTCTCAGCATAGGGAGGGAAAAGCATTAGGATCCGTCAGAGCTGAATTGTCATCGAGCTCTGTCATAGAAACATAGAAATAGACGGCAGATAAGGGCCCACGGCCCATCTAGTCTGCCCACCTTAATGTCCCTCCCCTACCTTTGCCCTTTGAAGAGATCCCATGTGCCGATCCCATTTGGCCTTAAAATCAGGCACGCTGCTGGCCTCAATCACCTGTAGTGGAAGACTATTCCAGCGATCAACCACTCTTTCAGTGAAAAAGAATTTCCTGGTGTCACCTCATAGTTTCCCGCCCCTGATTTTCAACGGATGCCCTCTTGTTGTCGTGGGTCCCTTGAAAAAGAAGATATCTTCCTCCGCCTCGATGCGGCCCGTAAGATACTTGAACGTCTCGATCATGTCCCCCCTCTCTCTGCGCTCCTCGAGCGAGTATAGCTGTAATTTGTCGGAGCCAGAAACGAGGGGTGGCACGGATCTCTGATTTTTTAAGGACGTGGGTTTTAGATCCGCAAGATCCGTGTTTTACCCCTCCCCCCCCCCCAACATGTACTCTCCCGCTCGCTGGGCTCGAGCCCGGCGCTGTTGCTGCGGCTCCAAATGACTCCTAAACGCGACAGATGAAGGAAGGAATTGGCTGCTAAAAAAAAATGATTTCTTTAGCTTTTCCTAGGTTTCACAGGTTACGTTAAGCTTGAAACTGTATCGGAGCCCCTCCAACCCATAAAGAGGAGGGTGTTGGGAAGAACCTCGTAGACTGAGACTTCAAAAGCGGCAGCGGCAGTGTGTCAAGTTTAATTGATCTGCAAGAGAAATATTGAAGCATGGAGGACAGGCAAAATCTAAGGGGGCAAAGGGCGATGTGTACAGTATAGGTTCCAAGTTTCCAAGTTTATTAAATATTTGATTAATCGCTTGTTCCAAATTCTAAGCGATGTACAAAATATTAAAATATTAAATTACGATAATCAAAGGGAAACAAACTGTATAAATATGACTGACACGACAAAACGTAATACAAAAGGAATGGGATGGGAAAGAAACGCAGATTTAAAAATAGCAAAGAAGACATGTAAGGGAAAAAACAATAGGGAATAATAATAACAGCTTATATACCGCAATGCCGTTAAGTTCTATGCGGTTTACAATAGATTAAGCGAGGTACAAATTGATTGAATTTAAGAGGGGGGAAGAGGAGAGTTAATAGGACCGGAAATGCGTTGTTGAGGAGAAAGAGATTAATAGGACAGAGGAATCACTATGGAGGAGATAGCACATTAGACTGGTCCATGACCGAAGCATGAGCAGTGAAAGGAGGAGGATCCAATTTTAGCTTTTTCAGAAGATCAGCAATGAGAAGAGACAGAACCATGCTTAAAAAGCTTGTGAACTGAAGGGTCATCCTTCAAATCTGGACTCTCAGGGTGACTGAGGTGACTAGTCCCAGCAATGGTATCAGCTGGATCCAAAACAGAAGCAGTGTCAGGAGACAACATGGGCATAATATCTGAATGACAACCGATGCAATTGAGGTCCGCCACTGCAGGATGAGAGGGCTCCAGAACATGAAACTCCGCCGCTGGCGCAACAGGCTGAGATGGCTCTGGCGCGCCCACTGGCCACAATGAACGTGCGGGGTCCACAGAATATTCTTTCCAGAGAAGCCAAATAAATTCTGGTGAAAAGCCACACCCTGCAACCATGGCAGCTGAGACACACACACACTCCACCACAAGAGTCCCCAGAATGGGAGAGCAGTAAGCTTCAGATAGTTGAAAAGCCAGGGCACAATTGAAGCACCTGATCTAATCCAATTTTCAGGTGCTTTTGGGGCATGGCGCATGCGTTGTCCTCCGCTAGCTGATTTTTTTTTTTTTTACGAATAGGGTTAAAAACGCAGCAGAAATGATCACATCCAGACGTGCTGAAGATACTGGGCGTTTGCAGTCACCCTGACCATAGGAGTCAGCTTTTCAAAATTACTGGGGGGGGGGGATGGTGGTAAAACGCACGGGAAATTGCTTCTTCCTAGTCAAGTTTTTGCTTAATATTGGGGGGTGCTCAAGCACCTCCTGGAGCTGGCTTCTATGACCGTGCCTGTATCATGTACGGTGAGGTCTGGTTTTGACCGATTTTCCTGGGCAACTGTCTCTCGCTGCTAACGACATTTAGGGGTTTTGGGAGCTGCTGCTGCTAGAGGAAGGAAGTTGAACAGGTTTTACTGCTTTGTAGCCTGTATGTGTAATTTTAAAGACTTTCACCCCCCCTCCCTCCACCACCAATGTGTTAAGGGGGAGTTTTTAGACATGAATTGTAACACTTGTCCCTCGTTTGCTTAGTGTGTAATGTATTGCTACTGCTAATCAATCATTTCTATAGCACTACTAGACATACACAGAAGAGACATTCCCTGCTCAAGAGCTTAAAATCTAGTCAAGCAGGTGCATCGGGTGGGGAAACTACAGCGGGAACGATAGATATTGGTGCTTAGCAGGTGGGTTGGAGTCTGGTTCTGAAAGCTTCAAAGAAGTGGGCTTTGAGTCTGGATTAGAATACCGCCAGAGGCGAAGCTTGATGTAATGAGTCAGGCAGCTTGTTCCAGCAAAGTAGAAGGGATGGAGTATGGAGTTGGCCATAGAGGAGAAGGGTACAGATTTTGACTTTTCTGATGAGTGGAGTGCCCTTGAGGAGGGGGAGAGGAGAGATACTGAGGAGCTGCGGAGCGAAGACCCTTGTAGGTCTGTAAGAGGAATTTGAATTGTATGCAGAAACGGATAGGGAGCCAATGACGTGACTTGAGAGGGGTAATGTGGGCATAGCGACATTGGTGAAATATGAGGCGTGCAGCAAAGTTTTGAACAGATTGAAGGGGAGAGAGATGGTTTAGCGGAAGACCAATGAGAAGCAAGTTGCAGAAGTCCTAGGGGAAAGGTGATGAGGGTATGGATGAGGTTCTTGGCAGTGCACTCGGAAAGGAAGTGTCTGATTTTAGCAGTATTGTAGAGAAAGAAATGACCGGTTTTGGCAGGCTGTTGGATATGTGAAGAGAAGGAGAGAGGCGAGTCGAAGATTACCCCAAAGTTACGAGCCAACGAGACAGGGAGGATGAGGGTGGTGTTCACAGAAAGCGAGAATGAGGGAAAAGGAGAGACAGATTTAGGTGGAATAATAAGGGGCTCAGTCTTGGCCATGTTTAATTTTAGATGGTGGCGAGACTTCCAGATAGCGATGCCAGACAACAGGTTGAAACCCAGGACTGAATGTCTGCTGAGATTTCAGGTGCAGAGAGAGATAAGAACATAAGAATTGCCGCTGCTGGGTCAGACCCGGGGGGTCAATCGTGCCCAGCAGTCCGCTCAAGCGGCAGCCCTCTGGTCAAAGACCAGCGCCCTAACTGAGACTAGCCTTACCTGCGTACGTTCTGGTTCAGCAGGAACTTGTCTAACTTTGTCTTGAATCCCTGGAGGGTGTTTTCCCCTATGATAGACTCCGGAAGAGTGTTCCAGTTTTCTACCACTCTCTGGGTGAAGAAGAACTTCCTTACGTTCGTACGGAATCTATCCCCTTTCAATTTTAGAGAGTGCCCTCTTGTTCTCCCTACCTTGGAGAGGGTAAACAATCTGCCCTTATCTACTAAGTCTATTCCCTTCAGTACCTTGAATGTTTTGATCATGTCCCCTCTCAATCTCCTCTGTTCGAGGGAGAAGAGGCCCAGTTTGTCTAATCTTTCGCTGTACGGCAACTCCTCCAGCCCCTTAACCATCTTAGTGGCTCTTCTCTGGAACCTTTTGAGTAGTACCGTGTCCTTCATGTACGGCGACCAGTGCTGGACGCAGTACTTCAGGTGAGGGCATACCATGGCCCGGTACAGTGGCATGATAACCCTCTCCGATCTGTGATGACCCTCTCTGATCTGTGAGTTGTCTGCATAGAGGTGATACTGAAAGCCATGGAAGGAGATTAGAGCACCAAGGGAAGAAATGTAGATGGAAAAAAGAAGTGGTCCCAGGACAGAGCCTTGAGGGTAGCGGGATAACAGTGGAGGAGGATCCACCAGAGCATGCACTGAAAGTGCAGTGGAAAAGAGAGGAAGAACATCATATGATAACAGAGCCCTGAAATCCAAGCGAGGACATTGTATCGATGAGTAGGTGGTGATTTACTGTGTCCGAAGCTGCAGATAGATCAAGAAGGATAAGGACGGAGTAGAGGTCTATGGATTTGGCTGGAGAAGGTCATTGGAGACTTTCGTAAAGGTAGATTCTGTAGAATGAAGAGGGCAAAAGCCCAATTGAAGCAGGTTGGGCAGTGGCAGGGCAGTGGTGCTCCTCTCCTGCCCTCTACGCCCCGCCTCCCCTGTTTTTGCCTGACCTACTCCCCTGCCATGTGTGTGCCCCTCTTCCCTTCCCCCTTTAATTTTCTGGCATGTGCAGCATCACGAACTTGCTGCTCGCTACTCTCCCTCTGATGTCACTTCCGGGTCCTGTGCCTAGGGAATGACATCGGAGAGAGCCGACACTGATGCGAGCAGCACGTTCATGATGTTGCTCGTGCCGGGAAAGTTAGAGATAAGAGGGAAGGGAAGGGGGGCATGTGTGTGTGTGTGTGGGGGGGGGGGTTGGGGGGTTGGGAAGGAGCGAGGAGTGGAAGGATGAGTGCTGGCTTCCCCACCAAGATGCACCTGGAGTGGACACCTCCCCCTCTTACTATGCCATTGGGGTCAAGTATAGCTTGAGATGAAAGAAAGTCAAGAGTAAGACAATGGTGGTGAACAGCACATTCAAGTAGCTTGGATAAGAAGGGGAGGAAGGAAACGCGACGATAGTTGAAAGAGCAGGTAGGGTCCAGTGAGGGTTTTTTGAGGAGTGGTGTACCGTGTTTCCCCGAAAATAAGCCCTAGCATCATTTTTTGGGTAGGTCTTAATATAAGCCCTACCCCAAAAATAAACCCTAGTCCCGGGATTCGCCAGCAGCAACTCTTCAACCTAACCCGCTGCATCCTCCATGCAGCCAAACCCTGCTGACCCTCCATCTCTCCCTCCCCACTGACTGCAAGCGAGCCTTACCTTCATCCAACGCGGCAGAGTGAATTTCCCGACGGACAAGGCCAAGCAATCTGTTTAGAGTGCTGCTGGCCCGTCGCTGCTTTGGATGAAGGTAGGGTTCGCTCGTGATTGGCGGGGGTCCGGCTGCGCAGTGGGGGCGGGGGCGTGTGTGCTCAAAGGTTCTGCTGCACAAGGGATGGGAGGGTGGGAAGGATAGAAGTTGGGCAAGGGTTCTGCTGCATGAGGGTTGGGAGGGAGGGAAGAATAGAGACTGGGCAAACTTTTGCTGCACAGGGGGATGGGAGGGAGGGGAGGAGAGATGCTGCACAGGTGGGGGAGAGAAAGGAAAGAGGAAGAATTGTCTTATTTTGGGGGACAAATTGTCTTATTTTCGGGGAAACACGGTAACAATGGCATGTTTGAAGGTGTCGGGCAGTAGAGAGTGATAGGTAGAGATATAGCAGATGGGATGACAATAGGAGAGATAGTGGTAAGTAGATGGGTGGGGATGGGATCAGAGGAACAGGTGGTGAGATTGGAGGAGGAAATAAAATGTGCAGTTTCCTCAGTAATTTCAGGAGAGGAAGATAAAAGTGGCAAGGAACCAGAAGGGGGTTGGTAGAGCGGGCTGAGAGAGGTGGTTCAGTTGAGAACTCAAAGGTTAATCTTGTGATCCTTGTCATAGAAGTACTCACTCATGGTGGGGGGGTGGGGGGGAATGACCTTGAGTAAGGAGTTCAATGTGGCAAAGAGGTGACGAGGGTTGGAGCCGAGAGTCAGGCGGTTATAATAATCTTGTTTGGCAGGTGAGAGCGAATTGGAAGGAAGTCAAGAGGAATTTAAAATGAATGAAGCTGGCATGAGAACAGGATTTGAGCCAGAGCCTTTCAGCAGACCTGACACTGGAGCATAAGTGATGGATTTTAGAGTTTAGCCAGGGCTGGGGTTTGTGGCACCTTACAGAGTGTGGGGTAGGAGGAGCGAGGGTATTTAGAACAGAGGAGAGTAGTGGTGTCTCTTGATAGTGTTGTACAGCCAAAATTGCTTTTTTAGTCCATTTGATTAGAAAGCTCTTTTTTTTCCTACCTTCATTTCAGGTCTTTTTTAAATTTTTTTTAAATTTTATAAACTGCAACAGTGTAGTACATTTAGTTGAATATAGAAAAACACCCACAGAGACTACACCATTTCATACAATTAGTATATAGAACTATAACTTACCCACCCACCCTTCTATCAATAATACAAGATAATATTACTACATTGATACAAAGATTTAATATCTATCAATTACCTCTCTTTCCCCTCCCTTCCCCCCCCCCCCCCCACCCCACCCTGGATGTGTAAGGAAAAAAACTCAGAGAAAAATATGTAAATCATTAATGTGAATCAGCATATAAAGCCAATAGGCTCCATACTTTGTTAACTGAAACACTGGATCCGAAACATTCTGCATTTATTCTCTCATATTTGTATGTATTACATACATTTGTCCACCAAAATATGTAGTTTAATCTATCATGGTTTTTCCAATTTTTTCGTGATCAATTGAATAGCCTCATTTCAGGCCTAATAACATAAAAAGCATACATACTATATTGGATATGAACATGTTTCGGAAAAGTGTCCTTTATGTCACGGGAAAAAATCAATATGGATTTTGTTTTGAGGGGTGAGGTGGTTCCCTGTGTAGGTAGAACTTAAACCAGTTGGGAAGGGATGTCTACAATTAATCTTAAAAACCCGCTTGCGAACAGCACCTCTTTGGGATGTCTTCTGGGTGCTGTAACCTTATTTTAATGAAGCCAGGTTAAGTGGCACAACCATGGTTAAGCGTGTCGACTTAAAGTTCTGGTTCTACCACAGCAGCCTTTCTACAGTGGGGCAGCATGCAGGCCATATAGCGCCTGAATCCTCTGCTGGTTAAGTTTGAGATCAGTACAAACTAGATGCTAAAGGGCCCAAATAAAAATGAGCTAATGGGGGGGGGGAAGGCAGGGGTGATGAGGAAGGGATGTGGTGCTGTAGTAATGAATATTCAGGGCACAACACAGTGGGGTAAGTTCTAGGTTTCGTGGAAACTTCTGGATCTTTGCATCTTAGCCAAGATGACATGGCCTCCTTTTTTTTTCCTTTTTCATCTTTACATAAGGTTGGGCTTACAATAAAGCAATACCATCATTAATGTTTAAACATTTGAAATTTTACAAAAAGCATGTATTGTTGGGAAGACGTGTTATCCTACAACAATGGGTTCATACTATTTCCCCATTGTTCTAGCAATGTTTCAAGTTTCAAGTTTATTAAAATATTTTTTCAACCGCTTATTCAGATTTCTAAGCGGCTTACAATATAAAATTTCATAAAACACATAAAAACAAGGGATACCGAATATCAACACAATCTACTAAAAATCATTAATAAAAATATGAACTTACTTCACACAATAGGGTAGTGGGGAAGAACTACATTTGTTATAGAAAAGGTGTTACGTTTAAGGGGAAATACATAGAGGGAAGGTTACAATGTGCTTTAGTTTAGCTTGACTTTAATGCATCAATTATTACTTTGGGGGGGGAGGGACAAATGGGCCAATTTTAGTTAGACCAGTGGTTCTCAACCCTGTCCTGTGGGACTCCCAGCCTGCTGTGTTTTCAAGATATCCCTAATGAATATGCATGAGAGAGATTTGCATATAATGGAGGAGACAGGCATGCAAATATGTCTCATGCATATTCATTAGGGATATCTTGAAAACCCAACTGGCTGGGGGTCCCCCAGGACAGGGTTGAGAACCACTGAGTTAGACCAAAACCCTGCTGTTTCTGTTTATATTTGGGAAAACTATATTATGGACCTGCATGTTCGGGCACGTAGCTCAATAATGCTTCTTTATGATACTCTAATCTGTCATTTTGTATAGACTACTCCAATTGCCTCATTCAGGTACATAGTGGGGGGTGGTTTTGGGGGGAGGGAGACTATGGAGGTAGCTCAAATCTAGATTTTCTTCGGGGCCTATAAGAACACAAGGCTTTGGTAATTGGATGTACTGCTATGGTATTGCTGACTCCTTGTAGGGAGGGGTGGTTTGGAAGGGGATGGTATTAGTTTGGTATATCATATTGAAAACTTTTTGATGATACTGCTTACAATTGTATTCTATGGTTCTCTGTTCTTTTGTTCTGTATCAAGTGCTATTTTTTTATGTTGCTTTGTAAGCTCTTTCTCTTATGTTTAATCAATTAAAAAATTGTTTCTAAGTAAACATTTGGGAATTTGAGTAGCAGGATGATCCATACATGAGTAAAATTTTGCACTTTTTTTCAGGGAGTGCTGCTCCGGCACCAGTTCCTGCAGGACTGATTCGTATCTACAGCATGAGATTCTGTCCCTTTGCACAGAGAACACGCCTTGTCTTAGAAGCCAAAGCAATAAAGTAAGATAAACAATATCAGACCATTCTGCAAGATTATAGCATCTTATCCCAGGACAAGCAGGCAGGTATTCTCACTAATGGGTGACGTGATCCAACGGAGCCCCGATGTGGATGCCTTCCAAGCAGTCTTGCTTGAAGAAACTCAAAGTTTCGAGTCGCATGCGCGAGTGCCTTCCCGCCCAGCACAGGGCGCGTCTCCTCAGTTCTTACTTTTCTGCGGAGCCGAGAAGTCCGTCTTCGACTCTCTGCGTGAAGTTAGTTCACTTGCGCCTTCTTAAAGTCCGCGGTTTTGGGTTATTTTACTTGGAATCGTTGCTTTTCGTCGTGCTTTCTTGTTTTTTGGAAAAAAAATTTCTTCCATCCGTTCGACTGGGCAGGCCACGTGACCGCAGCCCCGCGGTTTCGATCTTGCGGCGGAGCTTTTCCAGCCTATGTCCCAGCCTATTACCGGTTTCAAAAAGTGTGTCAAGTGCCAGCGCCGATTGACACACCGATTGAGGAGATTTGTAAGGCTGCCACTTGGTCCTCGGTTCATACCTTCACTTCTCATTATTGTCTGGATGCTTTCTCCAGACGGGATGGACAGTTTGGCCAAACAGTATTGCAAAATTTGTTCTCCTAAGTTGCCAACTCTCCCACCATCCCATTGTGGTTAGCTTGGAGGTCACCCATTAGTGAGAATACCTGCCTGCTTGTCCTGGGATAAAGCAATGTTACTTACCGTAACAGTTGTTATCCAGGGACAGCAGGCAGCTATTCTCACGTCCCACCCGCCTCCCCTGGGTTGGCTTCTCTGCTAGCTATCTGAACTGAGGAGATGCGCCCTGTGCTGGGCGGGAAGGCACTCGCGCATGCGCGGTGCGGGCGACTCAAAACTTTGAGTTTCTTCAAGCAAGACTGCTTGTGAGGCGTCCGCATCGGGGCTCTGTTGGATCACGTCACCCATTAGTGAGAATAGCTGCCTGTTGTCCCTGGATAACAACTGTTACGGTAAGTAACTGTGCTTTTTGAACAAAGTTTCTCACTGTATAGTATCTGGCATAGTAGAAATAATCTGGTGATTTCTAATCTAATCTAGTCTTTGGTTTATATACCGGGTCATCTCTCATCAGAGCTCGACTCGGTTTACAAATAGTCAGGAGACCAGAATATACATAACATGATGAGAAATTAAAGTAGTAGAGTTTAAATTAGAAACTATCATAAAAATAGATCTTGCATTAGTTTATAATATATATACTGAATTTTTTTAATGATTCTTTGGGGATTAATTTTTCAGAATGGCTTTCTTAATATGAAGTCCATGTACCAAAATAAACAAAAACTGACTCACAATCAAAGACCTATTATAGGAAGAGGGGGGGGTGTTATTTCTGTTATAATTTGATCTTTGAATATTTACACTTGGGATAGGAGGGAGGATGGAAGGATATGACTAATTGAATAGGGTAAGGTTATTGGGGAAATCTATGCTTATGTGTTTTATTAAATTATCATTAGGTAGGTGGGTGGGTGGGGGAGAAAATGTTTGGTTATGTATATTTGAAAATTAAATGTGCTTTTATTGACTTATTATATGTGATATATTTATGCATTGCACTATTGAAGTTTGGAAAATCAATAAAAATTAAAAGAAAAAAGAAATCCATGAATTGTGCTTGGAAATGTCAGGATAGCATTTTGGCCCTGATTCTATAAAGTCCGCCTACAGCAACATGGATTCATCAGAGGCAGGTCTTGTCAGCCAAATCTGATCAATTTATTTGACTTGGTGACCAGAAAATTGGATAGAGGGAGTGTGCTAGATGTGGTGTATTTAGATTTTAGCAAAGCCTTTGTTCCACCCAGGCATCTAATAAATTGAGTGCCCTTTTATGGGCCCCAAAGTGATGGACTGGGTCAGGAACTGGTTGAATGGAAGGTGACAGAGGGAAGTCGTCAATGGAGATCACTCTGAGGAAAAGGATGTTACCAGTGGTGTGCCTCAAGGTTTGGTTCTTGGGCCTGTTTTAACATTTTGTAAGCAATATTGCTGAAGGGCTGTCAGGTAAGATTTGCCTCTTTGCAGATGATACCAAAATCTGCAATAGAGTAGACACCCCTGATGGTGTGAATAACATGGGGAAGGACCTAGCAAAGCTCGAAAAATGGTCTGAAATTTGGCAGCTAAGATTTAATGCTAAGAAATGCAAGGTTATGCATTTGGGCTGCAAAAACCCAAGAACAGTACAGTTTAGGGCAGGAGTGTCCAACTTTTTGGCTTCCCTGGGCCGGATTGGCAGAAAAAAATGTTTCTGGGGCCACACAAACGTGCAAATGCTGCAGCAAAGACAGAGGAGGAAGACGGTAAACACCCGGGTGTAGCAGAGGAAAACACTGCATCGCCCTTGACTGGAGCCGCAGGTTGGACACCCCTGGTTTAGGGGGTGTACTTTTGTGCACAAAAAAGCAGTAGGACTTGGGTGTGATTGTATGTGATGATCTTAAGGTGGCCAAACAAGTTGAAAAAGGCAACAGTAAAAGCTAGAAGAATGCTTGGGTGCATAGGGAGAGGAATGGCCAGTAGGAAAAAGGAGGCATTGATGCCCCTGTATAAGACTCTGGTCAGACCTCATTTAGATCTTTGTGTGGGCGATTGTGAGCACGTCATGTGCTGATTATAAGATCTATTCTCCCTATTCCCTGAAGCAGCCACAAGGCAAAACGCTTGGCCATCATCGGTGGGGTTGGGAGCCTGTGTCAGATTACATGCTTAAGATAAGCCCTTGCATTTAAAAGCTTGAGCAGTTTGTAAAACTTTAAAAATTTCAATGATTACCTAAAATAGGTTTCAAGCATTGCCTGTTTTCAAACTTTCAGTGACATTAGGAGGTTTTTGTGCCTATGAAGTTATTTGCCCTTTCCAGTTAGTGGAGAGTTTCCTCACTAACGGGTTCTGAGACTTTACCTCATGTAATACACTGAGGTTTCTTTGCTTGCTTTTTGCTTGTTTCACTTACAAGTTCACAGCTTTTATGGTATTAGATAATTTGAAATTCTAGCTGTGTGGTTTTTTTTTCTGTAGTGTGATTTTATGAACCCCACTATTTACATTACATTGCAGATTTCTATTCCGCCATTACCTTTCGGTTCAAAGCGGATTACAAAAAGAGTTATGGAAGAAGGGTTACAATGTTAGATCAGAGAAGGTTTCCAAGAGAGGGAAAAGTAGGATCTGGGGTTAGGGAGGGGATGGTAAGAGGGGGGTTAAGCTTTATCATGGTATTAAGCTTTATTAAGGGATTTCTTGAAGAGTATAGTTTTTATTTCCTTTCTGAACATCTTGTAGTCTGGGGTTGTTGTCAATAGGTTGGAGACTTGGTTGTCTATCTTCGCTGCCTGAGTTGCCCTTTTCCATTGAGAATATTGACCATTTAAACCTCTACTCTCTGTTTTCTGTCTTTCAACCCATAATAGGATATTTACCTCCTATCCCATGACTTTCTAATTTCCTCATAAGTCTTTCATGAGGTACTTTGTCAAATGCCTTCTGAAAATTCAAATACACGATATCAACCAGCTCACCTTTTCTACACGTTCCTTCACCCCTTCAAAGAAATGCACTAGATTGATGAGGCAAGATTTCCCTTGACTAAAACCATGTTGACTTTCTCTCATTAATTCATGCTTACGTATATGTGCTGTCATTTTGTTCTTTATAATAGTCTCTACCATTTTGCCTGGCATCAACATCGGACTTGCTGGTCTATAATTTCCCAGATCACCTCTGGAACCCTTTTTAAAATTCGGCGTCATATTGGCCATCCTCCAGTCTTCCTGTACGATGCTACATTTTAAAGAAAAGTTACAAATTACTAACTATAGCTCTGCAAACTCATTTTTCAATTCTGTCAGCAGCATAGAGTCACGCTCGTCGTCGACTAAGCATGCTTTGGCAGCACTCTGCATCCTAACATTTAAGTGTCCCCATTTTATACCAGGGTTTTCTATGCCTAAAGACAGGTGCTGATATCGGAGCCAAACAGCACCTGATTCGTAGAGGCATCTATCTCAAACACACCCATGATCTGCCCACTTTAGGCGCTTTGGGGCTAGATGCCTACTTTCTATAGAATCAGGTTTTCAAGTTAGGTGCCTAAGTTTCAATTAGTTCCAGTTAAAGCGGATTGGGAGGTGTTGAGTGCCAATAGAGACACTGATTAAGCCTGTTGCTGAATTAAATTAAGCGCTGGTCTATTGGTTTCTAATTGTAGGCAGTCTTTATAGAATCCAGACCTTTGGGGCTAATTAAAGGTAAGCTAAAAATGTAATTTGCAGTTCTTTTTCAATGAAGTCTTGTCTTCAGGATCAAGGATACCAGAACATCATGGGTTGATAAGAACATTTGTGTGTTAATATAAAAGACCCACCATGCAGGGCAGGATTAACCAATAGGCCAAGTAGGCACATGCCTAGGGCCCAAAATGGTCAAGGGGGGCCCGATGAAGGAGGGCATCAACATTGTTTTTTCCAAACAGCGATGGGCCCCTCCAGCATCGATTGGCAATGCGGGCCCTCCCCCCAATCGACGGAAATTAAGACAAGCAAGCAACGTAGGTAAGAAAGGCAACAAGAACTGTAATTGTGCAAGCGATGTTGCTTTCCCAAAGCTTCCCTCTGATGCTTCCTGTTTCCGCCTGGGCGCATGGTGGGGTGGGGTGGGGCAGGGGGGCCAGTGTACTTGTGTGCCTAGGGGCCCTCGACGAATTAATCCTGCCCTGCCAACATGGTCATGTTTCGCTCTGCTACTGAGCTGCAGCAGTGGTCAGTTGAAATATATACATTTCAGCATTTTATGTTTAAATGATTTTTCTTGGAGCCAACAAGAAATCACAGATGCAAAATTTCAGCTATATAAGCAGGGCTCCAGAAAACAAAGTTTTTGAAAATATTAAAAAAAAACCAAACATCCCCCCCAATTCAGAGTCCCTGACACCAGCCTTGGAAAGGATAACATTCGGTAAAGCAAACAGGCAACAGGAAAAGTTAGTAAATACAATTGGCAATTGAGAATAAGACTTCTGGCCAAAGGAGTCATAGTGTTCCAGAGGGGTTCCCAGGTAGCCGTAAAGCTCTCTCTCCACAAGGTAGAGAGATCAGAGACTCCCTGACGTTTCCGACACTTCAGCATTTTATAAAACAAAAAAATAAATACATTTAACAAAACACACTTACCACAAGAGCCTAAAGAGGTCCCAGACCTGGTGTACTCTTATCAGGATTTGAGTGGAACAGTCTTGGGTAAGACATGTGTCACTTTTTAGCAATTTAAAATCCCAACTCCTTGCTCTGTGGCATGACACTCCATAACGGCTCCCAGATCTGCTGGAACTTTTTCTATTGTGTGAGAAAAGTCCATCCTGTTTTGTATCATTCCAGAATCATAATTGCATATGGTGAATTAAGTCGCTGAATTATGTTAGGGACAACATTACTCAAAACTACTGAAGAGCTGGTCACCTTAATTTAATCTTGGATAGTCTGGGAGCAATAGCAGCATAGCTATCAAAGAAGAATCTGCAGACGTAGAGGCAAAACTGGAAAACATGAAAGACCTTATTAGATACATTCTCCTCCCTCCTGCTAAAAATAGCTGTACAGTATATAAAAAAAAGAGCAAAACATGTGACCCAAAGAAGCACATTTAAGACCTTGAACAGAATGCGATTCCCACATGGCTTCGCTCTTAGGGAAAATATAGGCCCTGTAAAGAAACTTTAAACTATTCCCGTGAATCACAGAAGTCAACTTTAATTAAAGGTTTACAAATTAATCTCTTAAAATACACCCTCTGAATAGTCGCACCTAAATCTGAGGATTAAACCTATGCCTACTTTTGAAAACTCAAGGAAGATCTGCTCGTAGAACCCCACGAGTATCCTTTTTTTTATTTTAAAAGTTCTCTCTCCACCAAACAAAACTACCTTTTCAGCCATAGTTTCTGTTAAGCAGATACTAGACAGAGGCAATTATAGTGTCTTAGTTGCAAGTAAGCAAAATCAGCCCTGGGAAGCTGGATTATCTTTTGCCCAGTTTAGAGAATTCTTCTTTTCTATTTCAACACAAATTAAAAAAAAAAAAAAAAAATCATAAAACACACTAACACTGGGTTTTACTAAATGACGTTAGAGGTTTTTTAGCTTGGGCCAGTGAGGTAAATTCGCTGACGCTCATAGATTCGGAGCACTTTCCTCGCTGGCCCATGCTAAAAATCTGTAGTGCCATTTAATAACAGGAGTCCCAAGTAATCCTTAGTGTTTGGGCTGTTACCATCCTTACAAGCAGATGTTATCCCTAGTATTTCTCTACCTCCAGTAGAGGGTAGGTTGTTCAGGCTGGTGCTACTAGTCCCTGGCCTAGCTTCCAGCAATGCAGGTCTTTGCCTTGCACCCTAGTTGAGCTTAACAGCTAGCTGGTTTCCAGACCCAGATGGGACCTGGTCAGGCATAGCACTTGTCTCTGCTGCCCTCAGTCACCTTCTATAGATGACCATTGGATTGAGGGTTATAGCTCAGCCTCATAGAGCCCTGCCGTAGGGAGCATAGCTCCTCTGTAGCTCCAGGCAAACCAATTTGGCTGGTTTGCCTGATTGAGCTTTGGTAAAAAAAAACAATCTTCTTAAGCGACAGCACACAAGGAGGAGCTATCAAGGGGGACTCTGGGAATGCCAGGCTCCAGTCGCCCCTTGTGGATCAGCAGATCTGTGCGCCAGCCATGTGACTGAGCATGCAGCCAGGGTTGTGATCTTCTGGATCTGTGATGGACCATCTCCAAATTTGGAAATGGTCCTAGAAGGAGTGCCAGATGTCTGGAGACTCCTTCCTTAGAGGGACCCTTGATCCTGTTGTCTTTGGAACAACAGCTATTTTGAGTTAGGCAGATTATTTTTCTGCAGAAACCTGTATGGCCCTCATCAGAGCATGAGGTAAACATAGAAACATGATGGCAGATAATGGCCAAATGGCCCATCTAGTCTGCCCATCCGCAGTAACCATTATCTCTTTCTCTCTCCGAGAGATCCCACGTGCCTATCCCAGGCCCTTTTGAATTCAGACATAGTCTCCGTCTCCACCACTTCTTCCGGAGACTGTTCCATGCATCTACTACCCTTTCTGTAAAAAAAGTATTTCCTTAGATTACTCCCGAGCCTATCACCTCTTAACTTCATCCTTTGCCCTCTCATTGCAGAATTTCCTTTCAAATGAAAGAGACTCGATGGAGGCTGATGGCCACTTCACCTGTAGAGCTCCTGAACTCATTTGGCTCCAGTCTCTCTTAGCTACAGAGATTGGGTCCCGCTCCACTTAAGAGGCCTCTCAGACCTCAGGAGTGGGACCCTCAATGGGAACCAAAAGGAGATTCTGGTGGGATGGACTCCACTCTTGGAGAAGCAAGTATCTGACAGACCCTCCAACTCGGAATTTGAATTCTGCACCTGATTTTTGCCCCCTCACAGAGAGGCAATCTTTTGTCATCTTTTTTTTTTTTTTTTTTTTTTGGTCAGGAAGATCTTTCCCTCCTCATTTATATAGAGGCCCTTAATCTTTTCAGAGCTTAACCAGCTGATATGTCTGAGGGTCACCCTCTTATCTGGCAAAGCCCCAGAAACAGTTTCTGCATCAAAGTGCTTTATCACATGGCGTAGGAGTCCCCAGATGGGTTTCTCAGTGGGGTCGAAGACAAGTTATATCCCCGTGATATTTTTGGTAAATCAAGGAGGGGGGGATGCAGGGATGGAATGACTTGAAAATCCATTTATTTACATGCATGCCCTAAATTAAATGAAATATTACTACTACTACTACTACTACTTTATTTCTATTGCAAAATTTGTTCTCCTAAGTTGCCAACTCTCCCTCCATCCCATTGTGGTTAGCTTGGAGGTCACCCATTAGTGAGAATACCTGCTTGCTTGTCCTGGGATAAAGCAATGTTACTTACCGTAACAGTTGTTATCCAGGGACAGCACTGTACATTAAGACGGTTCATAGACAACGGCGCGAAAGACAAAGGCGCGCCCGGACAATTGAGTGCAGCGCGGAGGCGCACGCCGCTCAAAATTACTGTTTTTAGGGGCTCCGATAGGGGGTTTTGTTGGGGAACCCTCCCACTTTACTTAATAGACATCGCACCGGCGTTATGGGGGGTTTGGGGGGTTGTAACCCTCCACATTTTACTGTAAACTTAACTTTTTCCCTAAAAACAGGGAAAAAGTGAAGTTTTCAGTAAAATGTGGGGGGTTACAACCTCCCATACCCCCCACAACGCCCCCACAACATGGCGTGATCTCTATTAAGTAAAGTGGGGGGGGGGGGTTTCCCCCCCACGCCCCCCGTCGGAGCCCTAAAAACAGTAATTTTGAGCAGCGCGCACCTCTGCGCTGCACTCAATTGTCTGGGCACGCCTTTGTCCCGGCGCGCTTTTGATCTGACACCCATTAGGTTCATAGACAAAGGTGGCGCGCGCCTCCGCGCTGCGCTCAATTGTCTGGGCGCGCCTTTGTCCCGGCGCGGAACCCCCCCCCCACTTTACTTAATAGACATCGCGCCGGCGTTATGGGGGGTTTGGGGGGTTTTAACCCTCCACATTTTACTGTAAAGTCTCCACGCTGCGCTCAATTGTCTGGGCGCGCCTTTGTCCCGGCGCGCTTTTGACCTGACACCCATTAAGACAATCCCTATTTGATAGAGCTTACAATCTAAACAGACAAATGGGTCAAATAGGGGCTCGGGAATTTCTTAGAGGTTATTAACGTTTTAAGATCAGACAACAAAAACATTCAGTAATCGTCCTTGATATGTGTTTTTATGTATGGTTGTAACCTGCTACGGTCACTGGATACAACAAGCTATACATTATAATAAAAAAAGACTTGGATTTTCTTTCCTTTTTAGGTATGAAACAATTAATGTCAATCTGCTCAATAAACCTGAATGGTTCCTGGAGAAAGCACCGTTTGGCCTGGTCCCTGTTCTGGAAACAGAAAAGGGTCAAGTGATTTATGAATCACCAATCACATGTGACTATCTGGATGACGCTTACCCTGGGAAGAAGCTGAACCCTGTAGACCCTTATGAGAAAGCAAAGCAGAAAATGCTTCTGGAACACTTTTCTAAGGTGTGTAGTCGGAAGCATTGATACAGCCATCTCTTCACCTTTTATTTGCTTGCATTTAATTTGTTCTTGATATACCACCAATACAATTTGTGACCTGTCAAGGGTACGATGGATCTCATTAGGCATAATAGCCAAAATAGCCTCTCTACTGTGATGTGGCCTGAAGCCAGGTAATGTTTTGTATTACCTGCCTGAACAAATGTAAGTTCTGTTGACAAAAGGCTTGGTGCCCGTAATCTTAAGAGCTGTCACAGCTGGAAATAGAGTAGTACAGGAATCTGTAGAAAGCATTTTTCTGTTCCATTAAAGTCCAGTCCAAGAGAAAAAGCACTTGGCAGTGCTTCCTAGGACAGGACAATGAAAGGAAGAGCTGACCTTGATTAAGAATGTCCATCTCTCTGGGCCAGCATGTGGCAGGTGGAACTTTCGTTCCCTGCTATGCAGAGACAAAACTGCTTTTGTCCCCACACCAGGGGTGAGCAACTCCGGTCCTCGAGGGGCAGAATCCAGCCAGGTTTTCAGGATTTCCCCAATGAATATGCATTTAAAGCAATGCATGCAAATAGATCTCAAAACTGAAAATTCAAAACTCTGAAAATTAAAATAGTTACTGTTGGATCCTGTAGCAAGGAGCAGATGTAGATGGGTTTATTTGGCATATAGATTTTATACTTCAGCTTGTCTGCGGTGTTCTTTGCTCACACGTTTAAAGACAATAGACTATTTTCAGTCCAATTCTTTATATGTGAGTTTGTAAACCATTGGACCCCTGAGGAAGGCGTGTTCGCCGAAACACGGACCGTGTAGGGTTCCGGGTGGATTTTTATCACCATATTTTTTAGCATTGTACTTTTTAAATTGAATTTTCATGGTTTTATATGTCAGTGTTTAATAAATTATCTCCAGAACATCTGTATCCACAGTTTTGTTTTTGTTTTCATATAGATTTATGTCCATGCTTTCATGAGTGATTTTTGAAACAAAGATTTAAAAAGTGAAGAAATTGGTTAGCAGCTCTGTAAAAAAGTCATAACAAATATGAAATCTTTTGCCTTTTGCTGATGGATTAGGGTGGTTACTCCTTAAATTTCTGCCTCGTGGCTTTCACTGCCTTCTGGCCATAAACCAGGATTTTTTCCCTGTACTTGTGCCAAAATTTCCACATAGGTGTTGCTATGAGGGTACAGCATTCTTCTGTACCTGTATAGACTCTGCAGAGGGTGAAAACTAACCATGGGGTTTTCCTTTGTACTCTGGTACTGTGCTCCTTGCGGTTCATAGACAAAATCGCGCGAGACAACGGCGCGCCGACAACTGAGCGCAAGGTTGACGGCGCGCCGAATAAAAGCACTATTTCAAAGAGCTCCGACGGGGGGTGTTGGTGGGGAACCCCCCTATTTTACTTAACAGACATCGTGCTGGCGTTGTGGGGGGTTTGGGGGGTTGTAACCCCCCTCATTATACTTGAAACCGAACTTTTTGCCTGTTTTTTAGGGAAAAAGTTCAGTTTTAAGTATAATGTGGGGGGTTACAACCCACAAACCCCCCACAACGCCAGCGCAATGTCTGTTAAGTAAAGTGGGGGGGTTTCCCCCCCACACTCCCCGTCGGAGCCCTTTAAAATAGTGCTTTTCTTCGGCGCGCTGTCAACCTTGCGCTCAGTTGTCGGTGCGCCGTTGTCTCGCGCGATTTAGTCCCGTCACCACTTTTCTTGTTCACTTACAGTTGTGCAACAAGGCATGAACTAATGCCACCAAGCAAGTAGGTGTGACAGTAACATTAGTGCAGCATTTCTCAGTGTATACAGCTAGTGTGGCATGTGGGTTGTAATGCGATTTACAGCATGGCGTTTGATCTTTTAAAATCAGATAATCCATTTGTTTAGCCTTTTTTTTTTTTTATTTCTTTAGGGATGGATAAAATTCCATCCAGCAGTGCTTTTTTTAAAAACTGTAGCAGTTACTGACAAACCACATGGCTCATCAGTTTCTCTGGTCGTCTGCATTAGAATTCTAACCAAATAATTCCACCCTTAAGAATTGCTTTATTTCTTAAGGCTATAGGTAATCATTTTAAGCCTGTTTAAGCTTGGCCAGGAGTCTCCAGTTTTTAGCACTGTGGGGTTTTTTTTTTTTTGTATGTAAGAACACTGTATCCATGTTACAAGTCTCTCTTTTAAACACACAATTCAGTAAGTAATGCAATCCTCTATAATAAAACCCTAAGCGCGCATGCGCACTTACAACGCCGTGATCTCTGACTCCGTGATGTGTGCTTCCGTGTCAGACATGCGCAGTAGAAGGAGCCAGCGGTGGTACGCTGGTTCCTTCTACTGCGCATGCGAAGGCACCTTAACCACGGAGGCAGCGACCATGGTGACTCCCCCCCCCCCCTCCCAGCTTCACTCTGTCTAAAACAGGTCCCCCAAGTCTGGCCACGGCCCGCGGTCTGGCCGGCTCCCTTATTGAAAGCATTCTTCAATCCACTGCAGCGGTGGCGCTCATCTCATGAGCTGCACCTGCGTCAGAAGCCTCCCTGACGTCACGTCAGAGAGGCTTCCGACGCAGAAGCGGATCGTGAGAGGAGCCGTGGCTGCGGCTTTGAGGAAGAGAAATGCTGCTGCCCTGCTGCACAGAGAAGGGGGATGAATGCTGCTGCAGCACAGGGAAGGGGGGGAATGCTGCTGCACAGGGAAGGGGGGAATGCTGCTGATACTGCTCAGGGAAGGTGGGGGAATTCTGCTGCTGCACAGAGAAGAGAGGGGGGAGAGGGAAAGGGGGCCAGGGAGCAATCTTGGTTTGCTTTGGGGGGGGGAGACAGAAGGGAGCCAGAGAGAGAGACAGAAAGAAAGAGACAGACAGACAAAGGGAGCCAGGGAGAGAGACAGATAGAAAGAAAGACAGACAGCGAGAGGGAGAGAGATATAAAGAAAGAAAGATAGACAGTGGGAGGGAGAGAGACAGAAATAAAAGAGACAGGGGCAGGAAGAGACACAGAAAGAAAGAAAGACAGACATATATTCTAGCACCCGTTAATGTAACGGGTTTAAACACTAGTATGCTAATATTGCTACAAAGTGCATGCTAATGAGCTGCAGAACTGACTGGATGTGTGGGTGTCTGTTTATTTTCCTACCTATGATTCAAAAAAATAGGAACAAATGTCCACATTACTTTATATTCCTATACTCACAACAAATGTGGACTTACAGATTCATTTAATCGATCCTCCATGGATATGGTGATAAATGCTGCTCCTTATTCCCCTGAAGAAGCCGTGAAATGGAGGTGCTGTGTAGGGATAATCAAGTTTGTCGAAGTTCTGTTTTTCACTTTATATATATATATATATATGGGACAATCAAGTTTTTCAAAATGATTTCTGTTTTCCACGATATATTGGAAGAAGTTAATATTTTCTAAAAGATCTAAGAAATGCAGTTATATCTAAAAAGACAGAATCAAGGGTGTGATTGACTTATTCAAGAAACATAGAAGATAAGGACATTTATAAATTTAAGAAAGGATTGTCCGGTATATTGAACTGAAGGACATTTGTTTCAAAATTGAATATCATATGACAGGAGGTTTTTTTGACCTGTGATTGAATTGTGGTTGGGTATTAAGTGTTGCAGAATGCTTGCCATTGGTGCAGGCTGTCCCACTCACTGAGGTCTTTTTTCCTCCTTTATATATGGTGGTAAATATAAGTAAATTGAGTCAATCATCTCTTCTTTGGTCATACAAAGTCCACATTTGTTGTGGGTGTTTTCCTATTATCAATAAGGAGAAACTGAACTAAAGTCTAGAGATTTCCAGTTTGGGATCCACAAACCTTAAATGCTTTGACCTAAGTAGGTAGATAGGGAGCTTGTAGTCCCTACGATATCCTAGTTTTTAAGAATGCATCCCTGCCTGAAAATAAGCATGGAGTGTGTGGGGGGGGGGGAGGGGGGAGAGCAGACACAAAAGCAAGCAGGTAGGTGGCGACGATGAACTGGATGAGCCAAGTTTATTAAAACAATAAATAGTTCTATAATTGTCACAGTAATAAAAGGTTCCAAATTATCCTTCCGACAGATGATATAGCTTAAGTTCTGTGATAGTGTTGGGTACTGACAAAGAATGGAATCAAAAGACCAAAAGCCAAAAAAAAAAAATAATGGTCCAATGAGTATAGTGACAAATGCCAAAAAATCTTTCCATTGAGTGATGCAACTAAGCACTGTGTCTGTATACAATAGTAACAATGGTAGAAGTCACAAGTTGGGGGGAGGGAGAGGGGGAAGGCAGAACAGAGTGATAGGAGCCTAACTTGGTATACTGCATCAGACCAAAAGCCCAAGCCACTCAATATCTGTCCAGTGTTGGAAACCAATCAGCTTGCAAGTACTGGTATATGGCAGGATTCCATGTTTACACCCTCAGACTGGCTTTTCTCCAAGTCTACTTGGCTAAAGTGATTTTTACGGACTTCTCCAAGAAACTATCAAAATTTAAAGCAAACTGTACTAACTGCTCTTTTCACCACATCATCCAACAGATTCTAGAGCAGGCTTGTTCAACCAACAGCCTGGGGACCAAAACCTGGCCCACCAACTTATTTTTTTCTAGCTTGGCAGAAGCTTAGTGGAAACGCAGGATCCCTGCTTCTCAGCTACAGTTCTTCTAACCATGAGCCTGGGTTATGTGGCACCAGAAGTTTGGGTTGGTCCTGTGGTTTCAAGTCCTGCCATTAGAGGAGTCACTGGGGGGAAGCAGATTCCACCAGACGAATCTGCAGCTAAAGCCAGGTGAGGCACAAGGGGTCTGATTCTGTATAGGATGCCCAGTCTCATGGCTTTTGAGAATCACATCTGTCCTAACATCTGCCTAACCCTGCTGATTCTCTAACCGGCATCCAAGTCACAGATGCTGTTTAGAGAATTGCGTTGCCACTGAGCTGATCGCAGCAAGGGAATTTCTGCGAAACATTTCAGATGCCTATCCAAGTTTCCAAGTTTATTAGGTTTTAATATACCGACCATCAAATAAATATCTGGCCGGTTTACATTACAATAAAAAATATAGATAAAAAAGAGGAATTAATATAATCAATATTTAGAAGTACATACAGTGTAAATTAGAACATAAAACATAGACAAGACAAACTTGAGGGAAGAGGTTTGTGGGAGGGTAAAGTTACATTGTTAAGAGAAAAGGGAGAAAGAGGGAATGGGAAAAAAACATTAGGGTAGGGAAAAAGTCTTTTAGAAATAATTTTTGAAGGTTAAATAATTGAAAATAACAGAGAAAGTAGATACTAAACTGAAATGAATGCATCGCGGAATAGAAAAGTCTTTAGGCCTGTCTTAAATTTATCCAGTTGTTGTTCGTCGCGAAGAGGTTGTGGTAAAGAGTTCCATAGCATTGGAGCAGAGACAGCAAAATTTATTTTCCGCGTGTAGTAAAAATGTTTAATAGAGGGGATCAGAAGGAGATTTTGATTTGTGGATCTCAGAGTACGAGATGAACATTGGGGAATGAGGAGTTTATATAGAAATGAAGGCAGATGAGAGGATTTTATTTTGAAGGTCAAGAGAATAATTTTATATGTGATTCGGTGGGCCACAGGAAGCCAGTGGGCATCTTTCAGAACTGGAGTGACGTGATCAAATTTACCTAGTTTATAAATGAGTTTTATAGCTGTATTTTGAATCAATTGGAGACGTCGGATTTCTTTTTGGGGAAGACCGTTAAGAAGGGAATTACAATAGTCTAGGTGAGAAATGATCAGAGAATGAACCAGAATTGTAATTGATTCGAACTGCAAGATTGAAGTTAATGAACGAATGATACGGAGTTTGTAGAAACATGTTTTTATTATAGAACTGATGTGATCATGAAATGATAAATCTTTATCAATAATGACCCCTAAAAGTTTTATTTTTGTTTCCATTTGAATTGGAACAGATTTAATAGTTATTTTTTCCAGTAAAGATTCAGTATTCTTGGTTGAGAATAAGAGGCCACGGGATTTGTTGACATTGAGGGAAAGTTTGTTAGAGTAGAGCCAGTCGTTTATGGAATCCAGTTTATTGTTGATATCTTTTATGTCAGAAATGTTGGAAGTGTTGATTGGATGAAGGAGCTGAATGTCATCTGCATAGGCGAAGATCGTAAATCCGATAGATTGAGCTAGAGTTAGAAGAGGAGATAGAAAGATATTAAATAGTAAAGGTGATAAAATAGAACCTTGTGGAACACCATAGATTTGAGCCAAAGAAATCGAAGTTTCATTCATTGCATGAACTTTAAAACTGCGTTCTGAGAAGTAAGACGTGAACCATGAAAGTGCAGATCCGATGATACCTATTGCCTAGGGCTGCTTAAGTTTGCCTAAGGCCACTTCCAGGCGAGCCCATGCCTAGCCTTGGGCAAGCTTAAGCATCCCTAGGTGCCTCCCTGCACCTGCGATGGACACCCACAGTGTAGGTGGCCTGCCTCAAGTTGGTTTTTGTTTTTTGGGTTGTTTTTTTACAAAACATGTGTCCCAATTTTCTGACAATCAGGATGCTGTTTAAAGAATTTGGCCCTAGGAGTCCAAACAAAACAAGACTGTGTCTATCTTTCCAGCTTTTTTTCAGCAAAGGGGAGGGGGGTACTTATGAAGAGAGAATGACCAACGCAGGGGTACATATGAGAGCGAGTTAGTCCTAATATTGACAGAGGGGATGGAGTTGGTGCTGTGGAGTCGGTAGATAAATCCTTCGACTCCAGGTACCCAAAATTGTCTCTAACTCCTCGACCTTGACTCCACAGCCCTCTTCACAACAAAATTGATCAAGCCCTCGATTTCTGGAACGGAGAGTAATTCAAACATTTCTCGATGTGTACTGCCTTTAAAAGTCAAAGTTTCTCGTATTTGAGGTATTACAGCAAATTTTGAATTGCGCTCCTAAGCAGATGTTGCCAATAAAATCATTTAAAATTATATCCTGGTTTACATCTGAAGGTAGATGGAGATTGTCACACAGAAAAATTGGAGGAGACAGAATAAATCTGTTTGACAATATTGGAGACTGGTAGCAACACATCTTTTGATTTGTACAGAAAAATTTTCTCAATAGTTATATAAGCTTGTTCATTTTTCATCAAGTGAGGATTGAAATAAAAGGATTGAAATTGGTCCTGATCAGTTTGAGATTTTACAGAATAAAGTACTCAAATTGCATGTGGAAATCTTGTTCCTATTACTCACTTTTCTTCCTCTAGAGACAGTTTTGGCTGCTGAGATTTAAGACCTCTAAATACTTAAAATCATTTTACTCCAGACTTCTTAGAAAATGTGCTACTGTTCACTGCTCCAAATATTTCCACCCCAATTGCTCAAAGATAGTTGGGGATTCTCTTCCCAAATTTTTTATTTTAAAAGTTCAAGAATGTAATTGCTGAGTTGTGCCATATGTTTTTGTTATTGCAATTTCTTGAAACTTCCCAATTTTTTTTTTTTTAAAGTATTTTAAACACTAGTTTAGAGGAAGGGATATTTTCCAGATATGTGGAAATGCTCTACAATTAGGCCATGGGCAAACTATGGTTTCTCCTCTTCTGAAGAAATCCAAAGTTATAAACTAAATAACTAATTCTTTCATTTTTAGCAAATACTTTACAGGTAGGTAACTCAATGGATTTTTGGGGATCAACTGCTTTTTTTTTTTTTTTACATCTATCAGGGTTCTGATTAGGTCACAGCACCGCGACTTCTCGGTTTTGTATGCTAGACGAGGTTATCACTTTTCATCCAATTAGATTTAGATTTAACAGCTGTCTTCAATGTAGTAGATTATCTTGTATCCTCTAATTTTGCCAACAGGAGTATAAAAGAGTGTCCCACTAAACTGGTTTAATTCATAGTTCTCAGGACGATTAATTATCAATAGATAAATCCCTGTGGGTCTCCAAAAGATAAAGTGTAGACAAATTTAAGGGGCACATTAAGATCACTTCTGTTGCAGCTTTAGGGGTTTTCTCTTGGGATTTCCCTAGCCTATTCTCCCATGTCCAGTTCTAAGGGTCAGATTCACTAAATGTACCGATCGTGTCCTGACCAGTTTGCGATCATTCCCCGGCCTGATTCACTAACCTTATGCATGATCAATCTCCCACCTGATCCGATCTGCCCATGCAAATGAGGGGAAATGGCATGCATAAGTAGGAAGCCATCGATTCACTAAACAGAAGAGACACCGATTGGGTTTGCCGATCCGAAATGAAGCGACTGCTGGGGACCAGTCACTTGCTGTCCTTACCGACTCTCCTGCTCTGAAATCCCAGTATTGAGGTTACAAAACAACCATCAAAATAAAACTGTACATTGCTCCCTTTTCATATATTCTTAAAAAGTGCAGTGCAAGCCTGTGGTTTTAACCTGCGGGTTTAAAGCATGTTTAATTTAATTTAATTTCATTTCTTATATACCGCTAATCCGTTAGGTTCGAAGCGGTTTACAGAAAATATACATTAAGGATACAATAAAAATAAGATAAGTAAAGATAGGTACTTAGAAAATCCCTTACTGTCCCGAAGGCTCACAATCTAACTAAAGTACCTGAGGAACAATTAATGAAAAATAAAATTATAATATGTAAAGATAGAGATAAAGATTGAGACAAGATATGAAATTCCAACAAGTAATTCAATAAGCAAATTAATAAGAATTGAGAAGAAAAAATAAGAAAAAAATAATAAAATACCAATTAAAATAAAAATAATGAACAATATATAAAATAAAATTAAGACCAGTCAAACAATATGATCAGAGTCAGAGAAAAACCAAATTGCAGGATAGTCAAATTGGATCCGAGTCTGGGCAATGTCAAAATACAGGTTTGATATTTGGGATGGAGGAAAGGCAATGCCAAATGCAGGCGAGATTGTAAGGATCAGGTGACCGCAGAAACATCCGGGCAGCCGCCATTACCAACTCGATGTATCGCTGCCTTAACGACCAACTGCCATCATCTTTCGATCCAACAGCTGTCACCCAGGATCCCGGGGACCCTCCAACAATAATGCGACTCTCCAGCAGGACGACTGCCCCATCACGCTGCTGCATATGCTGGGGATCCCTCTGATGTTGCCTTTTCTTCAACAGCACCGCCTCCAGGCCCGCTCCGTTGTGCCGTCCTCCTCCCCGACAGCACGTCTCCAAATGCAGCGAGAGGGACGCACGCTGCTGTCGGCACACAGACACACGGAGCTGCCGAAACCAGACCTCTCCCATCCTCCACGACGAAATCAGGACCCAACTCAGCATCTTTCAACCGCCACCAAGGAACCAGTCGAGCAGCAGTAAGAGGATCCCTCCGCCGTTAGACCGGAGCAACTGTCAAACCTGGAGAATCAGTTGAATGAACTTAAAACCGATATAAACAAGAATAAAAGTCCTAAATGAAAATAATAAAGTTAAAAACAATACCAATGTTCTATTCCACAATCTGGCTGCACAAAAAGCGTGTTCTGTAAAATCTGGCTACGCAAAAATTTGAAATCATTGGCAGTAGGATTCTAGCTTTTTGTGTCCCTGCAGTAGACGGCACACAGCTCTGAAGTGCTGCAGGGCACTTAATAGCTCTCTTTCCTACATTTTAATGTGCTGTGTGCTAATGTCTATCATAGGTGTAATATTGGTGCAAAACCCCTTTTTGCCTACAGCGGTCATTAACAGGTAGACTGTTGCCTTGTGCTGCAGCCTGTGGAAGCGTAGGGCTGGCAAGTAAACTGCAGCCCCCGCCCCTCCCCCTTTATTTTGAGCTCGCTTGTGCGAAGAGCAAGCGCATGCGCACATGGCATCTACAACCAACCAGGATAATCTGCGCATGAATCTCGATCGCTCTACAGCGATCCATGGGGTCGCTATAGGGTGTGCGTCCCATCCGATCACTTGCAGGCAGAATCTTGTAGTGAATCGGTCGTTCGGCAGAACTCGGCCACGAATCGCCCAACAACGATCCAGATCGGTTGAGTTTAGTGAATCCGGGCCTGAGTGGAGATGGGGCCTAGTGCTTAGAGCAGCTGCCGCAGCACCTTGAGGTTGTGGGTTTGATCCCAGCACTGCTCCTTGTGACCCTAGGCAAGTCATCTAACCCTCCATTGCTCCAGGCACCATAGATTGTGAGCCTGGCGGTCAGAAAGCAAAATGCCTAGAGTCACCATTCAATGTAAACTGCTTAGGATATATGTTACCCGCCCTGAGCTTTCTGGGAGTATGGGATATGTAATCTAATCTAATCCTTAGGTTTGTATACCGCATCATCTCCACGTTCGTAGAGCTCGACGCGGTTTACAGTAGGAGAAATAGGAAGGAACTACAACAGAGGGTTAGAGGTAGAAGTGTGAAGAAAATTTAGAGGACTTGGGATGCCAAGATATAAGAGTTTCCTTGATTCCTAAGTTGGAGGGAGACTTACATTATTTGAGAAAAGCCAGGTTTTCAGATGTTTGCGGAAAACTTGGAGAGAGCTCAAGTTCCGAAGAGGGGAGGTAAGGTTGTTCCAGAGCTCAGTGATTTTGAAGTGGATTTGCGGAAAACTTGGAGAGAGCTCAAGTTCCGAAGAGGGGAGGTAAGGTTGTTCCAGAGCTCAGTGATTTTGAAGTGGATTTGCGGAAAACTTGGAGAGAGCTCAAGTTCCGAAGAGGGGAGGTAAGGTTGTTCCAGAGCTCAGTGATTTTGAAGTGGAGGGAGGTCCCTATATAAATCAAAACAAACAAACGATCTACAAATAAGCAGTGAATCAAAGGGCACTCCTCATCCTGTAATGTAGGCACAATTAGCTTGAAATTGCATACAGTTCTTTTATTTATTTAAGCATTTATATACCACTTATAGTCTAAGTGGTTTACATCCAGGTACTCAAGCATTTTTCCCTGTCTGTCCCGGCGGGCTCACACTCTATCTAATGTACCTGGGGCAATGGGGGATTAAGTGACTTGTATAACCAAGAATGAGAAAGAAAATCAAATCCAACTCCTATAACTTTCTCACTGGTATTCAAGAAATAATTTACTTATGCCACACTTTCATTGAAAGCTTCATGCACATCAATTCTTATAATGATAAATGAGGGGAGAGCCTCAGAACCCCGTGCGTAATGATGTCAATTACTGCACTAGAAATTACTGTCTCAGCAAGCGTGTGAATCAATACGCTGCTATGCTGTCCGGAGCCCTGACGCAGCTTGTCTAGTGAAACGGTAGCTAGCCTAACGTCCGTCGGCTAGGACTGGCAGAGACAACAACACATTTTCAACATCATTGAACATTCTACCTACAAGCTAAGTAGTTTTGACTCTTCTGACACCATTTTGAAACATTTACTGTGTCTGCTGTAGGTAGGAGGGGGGGTCAAGAGCCGGTGAAGATCTTTTCCCTTTCTAGTGCAGTAATTGACATCATTACGCACGGGGTTCTGAGGCTCTCCCCTCATTTATTATTATAAGAATTGATGTGCATGAAACTTTCAATGAAATTGTGGCACAAGTAAATTATTTCTTGAATATCAGTGAGAAAGTTATAGGAGTTGGATTAAGTGACTTGCCCACGGTCACAAGGAGCAGTGTGGAATTTGAACCCACAACCTCGGGGTACTGAGGCTGTGGCTCTAACCACTGCATCACACACCCCTGATGCAACCTGGAAAAATGACAAATGGATTCATGATAAACCAAGGTTAACTTCTAAACACATTTAAACTAAACTCTACAATGTGGAATAGATCAGGCTCAGTGTACCATGCTGTTACATTCCGTTCCGGTAGCAGTGCCGATTTGTGTCCTCTGACCGTAAACTTCCATTCTTGGTTTCCCCAGGTGACTGCTTCTATGTACAAGGTGCATATGGCAAGGAAAGCTGGGGAGGCCCTTGCTGCGCCCAAGGCAGCATTCAAAGATCAGTTCACTAAGTTTGAGCAGGTATGTATTCAGAAGCAGCATGGATTGTATGGTGGGTATGAAGGGTTTTAAATGCCCCCTTGAGAGGAGCTTTCTTTTCAAAATACTCTGCTAACATAGCTGGTTTAAAAACAAAATATTGCAATTAACTGCCTGATTAAATCTTGATTGATCAGCACTTATCTGGGCCACAAGTAAAAAAAAGTGCTACTGATTGTTCCTTTGACCATTTTATCTGCCCATATCTGGGAAGTTAACCAGATCGTGCAGGGTGGGCAACCCAATTGGGTTTTCAGGGTTTCCCCAATAAATATGCATGAGATCTATTTCCACGCCCTGCCTTCATTGTATGCAAATAGATTTCATGCATATTTATTGAGGAAATCTGAGAACCCAACTGAGTAGGTTGCCCTCAAGGACTGAGGTTGCCCATCACTGAGATAGTGGGAATATTCAGCTCGTTAACCTGATTTGGCTCCCTCAGATCTACCTTTGCAACACCTTTGTGGTTATGGTAGGATAGGCAGGAGCAATCCCCACACACTCCTGCCTGTGCCAACTTTGGGTTCAAAATGGCAGCTGCAACCCACAGCAGTAGTCTAGCAGGACTTTCTACTAGAGTTAACCTGGCAGAACTACCATGATTCTGCTTCTAGCAGTCAAATATTTGACTTATTTATGGATGTCCTCTTTACAGCTCCATAGCTAAAATGCTAGCTGAATAGCTTCAATACTCGTAATCAAATGTTTGTTAAAATACAAAGCAGAACACAAGGATGGCAATTTCTAAAATTGATTTTAACTTCGGCAGTGCCGTAAGTGGCGCTGAGTGGAGAATGACACGGGGACAAATTTTTCCCCATCCCCTGCGGGAACTCATTTTACCGTCCCGGCAAATTCTGTCCCATTCCTGCAAGCTCTGCCCTCATCTGCACAAGCCTCAAATACTTTTAATATCATAAGTGTTTTAGGCTTGTGCATTTAAGGCAGTGCTAACAGGAATGGGGCAGGGACAGCGACAAAACTTGCAGGGACGGGGAAAATTTTGTCCCCATGTCATTCTCTAGTGCTGAGCTTTAAGCAACGCCATATCTGCATGATTTAGATCAGTGGTTCCCAACCCTGTCCTGGAGGACCACCAGGCCAGTTGGGTTTTCAGGATCGCCCTAATGAATATGCATGAGAGAGATCTGCATATAATGGAGATGCCAGGCACGCAAATCTGCTCCATGCATATTCATTAGGGCGATCCTGAAAACCCGACTGGCCTGGTGGTCCTCCAGGACAGAGTTGGGAACCACTGATTTAGATGATTTGACTACTTTCTATATTATAATAACTTTCTCTGGCACTAATGCTTCTGTTAGTTGCCATGAAGACTCTTGGGAAGAGACAGGGAGTTGTAAAACGAATGCAGAAGAATCTCAGTAGCAAATCACAGCAGATGTTTTTGCATGCAGCTTTGACTATTTAAACCTGTGTATGTATTTTCTGTAACATAGCAGAATGTGAACAAGGAACTTGTTGGAAATGCTGATTAAATGTGAACTTGGGGGGGAAAACGATGGTGCAAAACAGTTACTGGGGACGTTCCTCTTGTGTTCTCATGATGAAAACCTAGACTTGGTGTCTGAAAGGATTCTGTATTTTGTTTCTCAGTTGATACCCAACACACGATTCCTCGGTGGAGATTCTGTATCTATGGTTGACTACATGGTTTGGCCTTGGTTCGAACGACTGACAATGTTTGGTGTGAAAGAGTAAGGCATAAATTTTATAAAGAAATTCTGGAACTTTGAAGTCTACCATATGTCAATTTCCATTAAAGTACCTTGACAATGCTAGGACAGATATCTGACCAAAAGATGCTTGTTTAAACAGGAGTAAAATGTTTTTTTGAATAGGCATTAGCACACTGGTTTTTGTGTGGGACCGCTTATGAAAGTGAAATGTCATGTTAAAGTTTACAGTATGGTATTTCTTCTATTCAATGAGAACTGGAATCAACTGGTGGTCTTGCTGAGTCAGGGTTGCTTTCCATCAGTCTCGCCATGGAATAAACCAACTGGATAGGCGTTGACCATTCCTAAAACCTACGTTTATGCTAGCCATGCTTCTCCTTGGCCTCTTGAGTTTTACTGATCCCTTTGTTTTTCTCTTATTCTTAGTACAGTATTTCTTGAATGTTGCCTCTTGCCTTTTTTTAATCTTCTCCAAACAAGAGAAGGTATCAAAGGCACAAGTTTCATTTGTGGACAGAAGTAGTGCTTGTTGGAGAACAGAGGGTAAATGGAATGAGTTCCAAGAGGAAAAATTAAGAAGGCACAGTCAGGTCATCAGAATATTTAACAATTTGGAAGGGGACACCAGTGAAGAAATCTTGGAGCAGAAATATTGTACTGACCTGTTGGGCCGCCGCGGGGGCAGACTGCTGGGCGGGATGGACCTCTGGTCTGACCCGGCAGAGGCACTGCTTATGTTCTTATGTTCTTAAGTCTGGCAAAGGTGGAGCAGATGCAGAGCTAACATAGGAGGCTTCAGTAAGATCAATGAAGATATGATATCATCAAATCCTACAAGGAAGTTTTCTATCAAATTTTGGAAAATAAGCCTTTTGCACTTTGGTTATGTGAAAGAGAATTTCTGCTATAGTTTACAGCAACATAGTGTAACATAAGAATAGCCATCCTGGGTCAAACCAATGGTCCATCTAGCCCAGTATCATGTTTCTAACAGTGGCCAATCCAGGTTACATGTACCTAGCAGAAGCCAAATACCAGCATTCAATGCTACCAATCTAGGGCAAGTAGTGGCTTCCCCCAGGTCTGTCTCAATTGTAGACTGGACTTTCCTCCAGGAACTTGTTCAAGCCTTTTTAAACCCAGCTATGATAAACAGCTGTAACCACATCCTCTAGCAACAAATTAATTGAGTGAGACATCTTCCTCCCATTGATTTTAAAGGTATTTCCATCAGGGCTGTGGAGTCGGTAGATAAATGTTCCGACTCCTCCTCCTCAGTTTTTTGTACTTCAGACTCCGACTCCAGGTACCCGAAATTTCCTCCAACTCCGACTCCACAGCACTGGTTAATTTTCAGATCGTTAAAATGGAATGTCAAGTTGAGAGAAATGAGCATTTCCGACACCACCTTCTTTTTGCTTTTAATCAAGGTTCTAAGGCCGCAGAAGCTGCTCGCAACATTTGTGCTGTGTATATAGTGGGTGCTATAGCTGAAAGAATCGCTCGTGATTGGTAGGCCAAGTTCAAAAATGGAGTCGGTAGATAAATGTTCCGACTCCGACTCCTCAGTTTTTTGTACTTCTGACTCCGACTCCAGGTACCCGAAATTTACTCCGACTCCTCGACTCCGACTCCACAGCCCTGATTTCCATGTAACTTCATTGTGTCCCCTAGTTTTAACTTTTTTGAAAAAGTAAAAAAAAAAAAAAATCGATTTTCACTTTTACCCATTCTACAGCACTCAGAATTTTGTAGACCTCTATCTCCCTTTAGCCGTCTTTCCTGCCCACCCCCCAGTGTAAAAAGCTCCAACCTTTAGCATTTCCTCATATGAGAGTTGATCCTGTATATTACTTTGGTCACCCTTCTTTGAACCTTTTCTAATTCTACTATATCCTTTTTTGAGATACAGCAATCAGAATTGAACACAATATTTAAGGTGAGATCACACCACGGAGTGAAAGTCATTAGTGTCTTATTTAACATCCCTTTCTAATAATTCCTAGCATCCTGTTTGCTTTATTGGCAGCTGCTACAGATTGGGTAACAGATTTCAGCATATTGTCTGATACCACCTAGATCTTTCATGGGTGCTGACCCTTAAGGTGGACCCTAGCATCTGGTAGGCATGATTTGGATTATTCTTTGCAATGTGCATCACTTTGGGCTTTCAAATGCAGAGTAAATTTAATATGGACAAATGTAGTCTCTTAATCCCCCTACTTCCCAGCTCATTCTCTTTTTCTTTAAGAATAATTTATTGTCAGGTCAGACTAGGACATTCAACAAGCTTGCTGCCCCTAATCTTCATAAGTAAATTTAAGCTCCTGAAGTACTGGCTCTTTAAACTTGATTTAAAAAGTCAGTGTAAAGTTTATCCTTAGGGCGTTCTTGAATATACCATCAGCAGCTCACAGGCTAAAAGAGGGATAAAAAGACAACACATGATGAAAAAGGAGGGGAAGGAGCACAAAGTGATAGGAAAAAGGAGGGGAGGGGACACAATGTGAAAGGAAAGTGAGGGGGGCAACATTAGAGAGAGCATGCTTGCGTAACTTAAGGCTAGCAGCCGGCGCTTTCACATGCATGTTGTTGATGACTGGAGTTAATTATACAAATATATTTAGCATGAAAATTATTTTCAGGCAGCTACCACATATCACTCATTTCACAAAAACCAGGAACTTTTTCCTTGATTTTAATTAGCAGCCTAATCAAAACAACTTCTTAGGCCCTTAGCGTCACCACTCAGAACTCAAACTTATCACTGTTCTGAGCTTTACGTGACAAATCGTCACTGGGTCTATTTTTTTCTTTTTGTAAGACCCAGTGACGATTTGTCACGTAAAGCTCAGAACAGTGATAAGTTTGAGTTCTGAGTGGTAACGCTGAGGGCCTAAGAAGTTGTTTTGATTAGGCTGCTAATTAAAATCAAGGAAAAAGTTCCTGGTTTTTGTGAAATGGAGTTAATTATAGGCATCTTTGGAGAAGATCGGTGTTGAACCAGTCCAGTGAGGGTGGAGAGTAGAAGATTTCATAATTTGCAGTCGTAGACGGAGCATCTGTTCAGACTATTTCACAGAAGGAGGGAACTATTAAATGACTTTGGTGGGTTGATTTACTAAATAGAAAACTGGGTTCACCAGAATTAAGGATTTTATAGGATGTAATGTGGTGAGAAAGGGGCAACCAGTGTGCGTTTTTAAAGAGGTGTTTACATGTTCATATTTTTATTTTCACTTTCCTGGTTTTAATTGCAGTGTTTATGAATCAGCTGCATCTGTTAATCCTTAACTCTAACCCCCTCTTTTACTAAGATGCGCTATGCTTTTTAGCGTGCGGTAAATAGCGCGTTCTAAACACGCGCCAAACACTAATGCGTGCAGTAAATAGCGCGTTCTAAACACGCGCTAAACACTAATGCGTGCATGTTATCCTATGGATGCGTTAGCGGTTAGCACATGCGTTGATTTAGCGTATGCTAAACGTGCGCTAAAATGCGTAGCGCACCTGAGTGAAAGAGGGCCTAAGTCATTTTATATAGTGAATTGCAATGGTTTTTTTTTCTTTAATATGAGATGGCTTCCTGTTTCCTAACTTTGCTTCCTAACTTAGTTAGAAAGTGCACCCATAGCAATTTACTCTAAACTTGTTATCAACATGGAAATGTGTTTAAAAAAAACCTCATGCTCTGAATGGTGGTATACCAAAAGCAGTAAAAAAATAAATACATAAAAATTCGTGCTGGAGAGAAGCCCATAAACTCTTAAAATGAGGCTGCCCAAGCAAAAATCTGAGTGGATCGTAAAACTTCAGTTTGTGCAAATATTTATACAGAGCTTTGGGGTACTGTAGTTAACCTTGCATCTGGTTTAGGGGCTCTTTTACTAAATAAACCACATAAAACTAAAATGCTTAATGTGGGAAAATATGCCTAACTCAATGTGTTAAAGCGTCCTGAGTTTGTTTTGGTCATAGGGCATTCTCTTTTTGTCAGGGGGGGGGGGCATGTCATGGGCATGGAAGTGCTGATATTGCCACACACTGACTGGACTGGACTGTGGGTGTAACACAGAAGCCCCTTAACCCTCCCTAGTGCTTCCTTTTTTGTTGCCATGCACTAATATGAGTGCACAGCCTGGAACCCCTCCCCCTCCCACCACCGAAATGACAATTTTAAGGCTGTGGTAGAAATGGCCTAAACCAGGGGTGTCCAACCTTTTGGCTTCACTGGGCCGCATTGGCTGAAAAAAAAAAATGTTTCTGGGGCCGCACAAACTTTCAAACGCTGCAGCAAGACACAGGAGGGAGCCGGCAAGATGGTAAACACTAGGGGGCAGCAGAGGAAAACGCTGCATCGCCCTCGACCGGGGCCGCAGAAAATACTTCACGGGGCCGCAGGTTGGACACCCCTGGCCTAAACCATATGGCAATGTCCCTGCATTACACTATTTATTTAATTTGTTTTATATTCCATTTTCCCAGAAGTGCTCAGAACGGGTTTAAGGCCATTTTCTATTGCACTTTACTGTTTTATGAGAACTGCTTTCTATGTACTCCAGCTTTATAACCTTATGCAATGTTAAATTGTAACCCGTTCCCAGCTCTCTGGAAAGGATAGGATATAAATCTATACATATATTGGTGCAGAGGTTCCAGCACATTTGTGATATGTAGATATTGGGGCAAGGATTGACATTTGAACATTTCAGTGCATCTTTTGTTCTATTCAAAAAAATACTTGCTGACACACAATTTGCCTTAGGTGTAAATGTACAGCCTACTTTTTCCTGGGGTCATTTCTTAAAGGTACATAAAGGAAGATGTTTTTTTCCATCTACTGGTATGTATTCATGAGCTGCAGGGGTGAGGGGGGGGGTGCACAAATTTTGTGAATAAACATATTTATTGTATTTTTTTTCTCATTAGTTGGACATGTTTTGTAATTCTTATGACAATAAAGAAGACAAATAACATTATCATTACCCCCCCAGCCAAACCCCTCCCTCTCCTGTGAACCATTCCACTCCCACCCCACCTATTAATTAAACAGATGTAAAAAACAAAACAAAAAAAAACCAGACCCAGAAAGCTTTATGACTTCCACCCATGTATTATCTAATTCAGGAACGAATCCTGTTAATACAGCTCCAGGGTTTCTCTAGGTTGGATGCTTACAAATCAGAGTATTCAAAGTCAGGCTTCTGTCAGTTCATGAGAAAGACATGGGGCAAGCCATGGCAAGGGACTGAATATTGATTCCAAACCTGCAAAAAGGATTGCTTGCATTTAAGGGTGGCCCGAGCTTTTCTTGCCTCCCAGCTAGCCATAGAGGTATTCAATTCCTTTGGTGCCAATATGCTGGAGACCTCGTGTCTACAGTTGCAGAATATTTGTAAATGTTTTTACAAAGCAATATTCCACCTTTGTTCTCCCCGCCCCCCTAGACCACAATTTTTGTCCCTGAGGAACTGTTCAGGTGACCCCCCCCCCTTCTCCAAAACCCTTGTATAGTGTTGCTGTTCCAAAAGGAATGAGTATTGTCTAATCTGACACTTGCCCCACTGGCAACGCTACTCTGTCTTATGAAGTTGCACCCGAGTATAATATGCCCAGTGGAGATCTCCAAAATAACATTCCCTAAACCCTGCATTAGCATTCAACCCCAGAAGACCCTTACTATTGTTGAGCAGGTGTAGAAGGACTGAGGTTGAAACAGACACTACAGAATGACTGTCTCTGGTATCCAGAGCAGATATTGTGATGTCATAATGCCTCATTCCACCAGTGCCTAAGAGCCAATCACATCAGTGATGTCACAATGGCTTCATTATTCTTGGCTCACATAAGAATCAGAGTCCCACTGTCCCAAGCTTCAAGTCCTTCTCTCAGCAGTGTTTTACTGAAGTGAGATGATGTTTTATCACCCTCTAGCACTTATAAATTTTTATACTGCCCTGATATAGAAAAAAAAACAAATTTAGAGATGTCATCAAAAAAGTTTCTAAGCCTTGTGCCCATTGAAGCCTAAGTTAGTTCTTGCCAATGAGCTTATACAGTAGTGTTCTGACAGTAGGAAAATTTATCCCCACCCCACCCCCATTGCATATCCTCTTGGTCTACTAATTTCTATAGCGCTGCATGAGGAGAGTGTAGCGTAGTGGTTAGAGCTACAGCCTCGGCACTCTCCTTGGGTTCAAACCCTGCCCTCCTCCTTGTGACCTGGGCAAGTCACTTGGGGCTAGATTTACTAAAGATAGCGACTCGATCCAAGTGCAGGAGTAAAGTGGTGATTAAACAGCTAGCTTTGGATAATACATTTTTAAATAAATAAATACAACTTTGTTAGGCAGCCTCAAAACACTCCTTGAGCCCAACCCCCATTAGATAAGGCAAGCAGACATCTGGGAAAAATAATCATGCAAATTAAACTACATCCCTCCACAGTCTCCGTCTCCACCACCTCTTCCGAGAGACTGTTCCTCACATCTACCACCTTTTCTGTAAAAAAAAAAAAAGTATTTCTTAAGTTTACTCCTGAGCCTATCACCTCTTAACTTCATCCTATGCCCCCCTTATTCCAGAGCTTTTCAAATGAAAGAGAATCGACGCATGTACATTTATGCCACATAGGTATTTAAACATCTGTATCATATCTCCCCTCTCACTCCTTTCCTCCAAATTATACATATTGTCACCCGCACTCTCAGAGCTAGGAGTCCAGGAATGCGGGGACAAGATTTTGGGGCCTTTGTAAGCTGCGAGAGGCTGCCCCAAGAGTTGTCAGAATACTGGCTTAACTTAAAAGGAAGAATCAGAACGAAAATCTGGACTGGATTTATTGTATTCCACAGCAAAACAAGGAAAATAAACTTTGTTCCAGTTTCTTCAGATAAATCCAACAGTTCCCAAAAGTAAACTTAATGTTCATTCAAGATAGTCCAAAGAAAAATACCAAAACCTCAGTCCCTCTGAGTTTTATCTTTAGAGTTCTTTGCTTCAATCAGCAACAACACAAACAGTCCTTTTCCATTCCAAGGAAAAAAAAAAACCAAAGAACAAAATTTGGCTCAAAAGGCAAAGTGTAACTGCACTGCACTACTTTAGCAGATAGTAGTGCTAGCCAGGTGGTGGTGCTCCACGTGTTGACATGCGCTACATGAAGAGCCCTCTATCCCACCTCGAACGTGGGGCTAATTCCCCCCACCACACTGGTAAAACATACACCCGAAAAATACAAGACAATTTAGTGTCCTTAAAGTAAAATGGAATTATGATACCTTTAGTCAGGCAGGGTGGCAATTGCCTTGGAGACGCCGATATCCATGGCTTGATCGTCCCAGGTTGCTTCACCTTCCAATTCCATGTCTTGCAGACTGTCTGAGCACTCAGGAGACAGCACAGTTTCACTTTCCTCAATCTCCATACTTTCAGCACATTGAGGATCCTGGCAAACTCTTAGCCCTGAGCTAGCCTGAGGGAGCTGTACTTGAGCCTCATCTCCTGCTCTCCAGCCCTGCTTCTCCCTCTCTAGCCGTTCAGTCCTTCGGTTAAGGAGCCTACAGCCCCGCCCAGCCTCCCCAGCTGAAGTGCATTTCCGGTTTGCAGCCTTGGGAAGAGATGGGGGAGGGGAAGTCTGAACTTCTACCCCCAAGCTCCCTCTGCTGGATTTGGAAGAAATGTCAGGCAGAAGGTTACTTTGGGGTTTAACTTGAGTGGCTGGGAAATTACCTGTTCTAACCTGGGGGTTTAGATCAGGGTCAACCCTAGCAGGCATACCCCGCATATCACATACCCCCCCCCTTAAATGACTGCTAGGGGTGGGCCTATGCTTGGGAGTATCTTTCTCTCCGATACGAGAGAGAGCGTCCGCATTAATGTTTCTTATATCTACCTCCCCGCCTAGGGGCAGGTTTGGTGGGGCCCGCAGTATAAAAATCTCCATCCCAAATCAATTCCTGGGATTGGGATAATTCTGCCGATAGTGGTCGCCCTAGAGGGTACCCTTCCTCTAAGGATCCTAGACGAGTATCAAACCCCGTCATTAAATCACACATTTCTTTGAGGTTATTTCTGCCCATAAGTTCCATCTGGACTTGTACTCTCTTTACCTCCTCCCGTACCTCACCAACCGCACATGCAATGTTTTTAACTTCGGCTATGTGATCCGGTTGTTCCTCTACATGGTCTTCGAGATGTCCTATCTGTTCCTTAAGACTCTCAGTACTAGATTTTAATGCCTGTAAATCTTTCTGGTATTGTTGTAAATTTTCTTCGAGAGTGGTTTTGAGCAATTGGTCAGTCTGATAAATTGTTTCTTTCCAACTGGGGCCTAAACTACCGTGTATCCCTTGCACTGCTTTTTCCCACAACTGCTGCTGATCCACCTGTCTTTGCGCTAGTTCCTGATGCAGCTTATGGAATTGCTGCTCTACTGCTTTTTCGAACTCGGCTACGGGGTCTGGGCTACCTTGGGGTATACCCGTAGCAGCAGCGTTTTGCTCCCCCTCTAACGATGATTCCGAGGAACCGAATCCTTTGGCCCCCCTATGAGTGAGTGACAACTGCTTCCATTGCTCTAACCTAGGGTGCCAGATTCGCTCACATATTAACTGGGCAATACGGTCCCCTTTCTTCACCTGAAATTCTTCCTCAGCATGGTTTATCATCAAGATGAGGACGTTGCCCCGATAGTCAGGGTCGATCACACCCGCCCCGATATCAATGGCATGTTGGGCGGCCAACCCGGACCGGGAGGCTACTCTTAGGTACGATCCGGGTGGCGGGGACACCTGGATATCCGTAGGTATCAGTACCCTTCCTTTAGCCCCCACCACAGCATCCTGGGCTGCATAAACATCGCACCCTGCGGCCTTCTCATAGGCAACGGTGGGTGCTAAGGCGTGTTCGGACAAGGGCGCCCACCTGATCGTGGGTCGCCAGTGTCCATGGATCCCTCCTCCCCGCGGGGAATCCCATTTACGGGACTTATATTTCCCTGGCCTTCCTCGTGCCTCAGCCCTTGCCATCAGAGTATGTCTCTCTCTCTCCCTTGGCCTCTCAGAACCTTTCTTATAGGGTATAGTTTCTGTTAGTTCAGACCAGTCCCGGCCCAAAATCAAAGGCACCGGGGCTTTGGGGATAATGGCTACCTTCAGCACTTTTACCGCCCCTTTGTACTCTATAGGAATGAGGTACTGAGGATAGGAGCTTTTGCCCCCATGTACACACACCACTATTGCCTTTCCCGGGACCTTGCTAAATGGCCCCCTTCTCCTGGCTTGATCCCAGCAATTCCGAGACATAATGGATTGTTCGGCCCCGGTGTCTAATAAGGCCTTAACCTTCCGATCATTTATTTGCACCTCAACGACATAAGGGCTCCAGGACCTTTTCTTTTCACTACCAGAAGTGGTAAGGGCTAACTTGACTCGGCACTGTTTTTGTAAGTGCCCAGCCTTTCCACATCTAAAGCAGGTAATGGGACTTTTCTCGGAGACTGGGGTATCGGGTACCTTCCTCAGGGGTGTCTTACTACCCTCATAGGCCTTATTCCAGGATTTCGCCTGATCTCCAGGGCCCCTACCTGACCCCCTATTCCCCTGGGCCTCCCTCCCAGGTGTAGTGGTATATAGGGAATCCAGATAAGCCTCTGCCAGGTCGATTACCTGCGATAAAGATCGACTGCCCTGTCTCTGGATCCAGGCCTTCAAACCCTTAGGCACCGCTTCAAGAAATTGCTCATGAAGAATCTCGGTGAGTAAGGCCTGGGCATCCCCGAGACAGGGTTGTAGCCACCTCTCCGCCAATTTCCTTAGCCTATGAAAGAGAGCTTTGGGCCTTTCCTTTTCCCCCATTTGGGTGCCCCTAAACTCTTGGCGATAGTGCTCCCGGGTGAATCCCAGGTAATCTAGTATATGGTTTTTTATAGCCCTATAATTACTGGCTAGCTCAGGACTAAGAGTCTGATAGGCGGCCAATGCTGATCCAGCAAGGCACGGTATCAGCCTCGTGGCCCATTGAAGCTCAGGCCAGCCTGCTGACACAGCCATCCTCTCAAAAGCATGTAAAAAGTCATCGGGAGCGTCAGTGGGCCCCATCTTACATACTTGCATGGACTGTAGATTTTGTGATGCTACCGAAGCTCCCATAGTTGTAGGTGCTCCCGCAGTAGTTCCGCCCATCGCTCCTTGGAACAGCTGTGCCATAGTCCTAGTCTGGTCCGCCATAGACTTGACTAGCTCCTCATGCCGCCGTCCAGTCTCGGCTTGGCTCGCCCGCCAGAGTTCTTGGTTACTCTGCAGAACGACTTTTAAATCCTCCGTCTGTTTTTGTCTCTCCGAAGACAGGAGGGTAAACAGTTGCTGGAGATCCATCGGGAGGCTGTAAAAGACAAACAAAAGAAAAGAAACCCAAGTGCGGAACCCTCAAACAGACTGGGTCAACCTTGCAGTTTCCCCCTCACCCTTGAGCTTAGGTACTCTTACCCGCAGCCTGGGTGAGTCTGCGCCTTTGGTTGTTAGGCCTCCTTGGCCTCCAGTCGTTCTCCGCAGGCTTGTTCCCTCGAACCTCGGGTCTGTTCCCTTATCGGCCACCTCCCGAAACAGGTCTGGTCCAGGTAAGCTCCGATCTCCACAGCTTTCTCCTCGGACGGCTTCCTTCCGGGTGTCCCGTTCCACGACCTAGAAGACTCGGCCCTTCCAGCAGCCACCTGAAGAGTCCTCTTGCCTAAACAATTCTTTAGTCAGGAACAACAAAACAAACTAAAAAAAAAATTCAAGCGTTTTTTTTTTTTTTTTTTTCCAATCACCAAAGTTCACCAATACGTCCAGCAGGAGGCAGTAATAAGATCCCACTCCTGATACCAAGTTTGTCACCCGCACTCTCAGAGCTAGGAGTCCAGGAATGCGGGGACAAGATTTTGGGGCCTTTGTAAGCTGCGAGAGGCTGCCCCAAGAGTTGTCAGAATACTGGCTTAACTTAAAAGGAAGAATCAGAACGAAAATCTGGACTGGATTTATTGTATTCCACAGCAAAACAAGGAAAATAAACTTTGTTCCAGTTTCTTCAGATAAATCCAACAGTTCCCAAAAGTAAACTTAATGTTCATTCAAGATAGTCCAAAGAAAAATACCAAAACCTCAGTCCCTCTGAGTTTTATCTTTAGAGTTCTTTGCTTCAATCAGCAACAACACAAACAGTCCTTTTCCATTCCAAGGAAAAAAAAAAAACCAAAGAACAAAATTTGGCTCAAAAGGCAAAGTGTAACTGCACTGCACTACTTTAGCAGATAGTAGTGCTAGCCAGGTGGTGGTGCTCCACGTGTTGACATGCGCTACATGAAGAGCCCTCTATCCCACCTCGAACGTGGGGCTAATTCCCCCCACCACACTGGTAAAACATACACCCGAAAAATACAAGACAATTTAGTGTCCTTAAAGTAAAATGGAATTATGATACCTTTAGTCAGGCAGGGTGGCAATTGCCTTGGAGACGCCGATATCCATGGCTTGATCGTCCCAGGTTGCTTCACCTTCCAATTCCATGTCTTGCAGACTGTCTGAGCACTCAGGAGACAGCACAGTTTCACTTTCCTCAATCTCCATACTTTCAGCACATTGAGGATCCTGGCAAACTCTTAGCCCTGAGCTAGCCTGAGGGAGCTGTACTTGAGCCTCATCTCCTGCTCTCCAGCCCTGCTTCTCCCTCTCTAGCCGTTCAGTCCTTCGGTTAAGGAGCCTACAGCCCCGCCCAGCCTCCCCAGCTGAAGTGCATTTCCGGTTTGCAGCCTTGGGAAGAGATGGGGGAGGGGAAGTCTGAACTTCTACCCCCAAGCTCCCTCTGCTGGATTTGGAAGAAATGTCAGGCAGAAGGTTACTTTGGGGTTTAACTTGAGTGGCTGGGAAATTACCTGTTCTAACCTGGGGGTTTAGATCAGGGTCAACCCTAGCAGGCATACCCCGCATATCACAATATTGAGATCTTTAAGTCTGTCCCCATATGCCTTATGATGAAGACCATGCACCATCTTAATAGCCTTCCTCTGGACAAACTCCATCTTTTTTTTTTATATATCTTTTTGAAGGTGTCGTCTCCAGAATTGTACACAATACTCTAAATGAGGTCTCACCAATGTCTTATACAGGGGCATCAATACCTCCTTTTTCCTACTGGCCATACCTCTTCCTATGCACCCTAGCTGACAGCTAAAGTACACAGGGCTGATAATTATAATAACATATTATCATTCATGAATATTGAGTACACTTCCCCCTCCCCATTCGCGATTTCAGCAATCGCGATTTCACATATTTGTGATTTTTTAGGGAGGGTGGAGAAAAAGAAAAAAAAACCCCACAGTTTAGCCTTTCCCCCGGCTACCCGGCCTTACCTGGTGGTCTAGCGGACTTTTGGGGCAGGAACGATCTTCCTACACTCCTGCCCCATGTAGATCGCCAATAGGAAATGGCTGTGGGGAGTTCCCGTCATAGTCTCGAGAGACCACGGGAACTCACAGCAGCTATTTCCTATTGGCGATCTGCACGGGGCAGGAGCGTAGGAAGATCGCTGCAGCCCCAAAAGCCTGCTAGATCACCAGGTAAGGCCGGGATGCAGGGGGGGGAGGCAGGAGGGAGGCGGGGGTGGGTCAGAGCCGGACCAGAAGATATTTGCGGTATTTCACCATTCGCGGTCCGGCTCTGCCCCTATCCCGCGCGAATCCGGAGGGAGAAGTGTAATCAATTATTGTACACATACAGTATGCACAAAAATCAAGTGGTATGGATGGGGGGGATGGACATGCACAATTGCAAGAACTTCATATGGCGAAAGATAAGTCTAAGCATCGCATCCCTCATATGTGCCTTGTCAGTGTAAATACCCTGTTTAAAGAAATTTTGGGCTCTTTTTACTAAGTTGCAGTAAACATTACCACATGATATGCTTCGCCACCTTGTGGTAAGATCAGAGTATGCACACAAACCACAAGCTAAATGTTTTTTGGGGGAGGAGCAGAAGGTCTTCTGCACTAATCAGTGCCTGTACATTTGCTGCACACTCGATAGATTAGTGTAGGATTAATGTGCGTGTCCTTAGGGCCAGATTGTATAAACGGCGCCGAAATGGGCAAATGCCTACAAAAATGTCGCTGGCCGCATGTCGATCACACTTAGGTGCTGTTTAAAGAATACATACAGTAACTTAAGATATGGGATCAAAATCTAGATTAATAATGTAAATGTATAATATGATATTAATTTAAATTGGTGTATTTATGAAGTGTTCAGAATTAGAGAATGACACGGTGACAAAATTCATCATCGTTCCGGTACCCGCGGATAACCGCGGGAAACCATCTTCATATCAATCTTTAAGGAGAGAGGGAAGAATCGGAGTACGAATGGCTACAACCACTGACCCTTTGATACTTGTCCTTAACTGACTTTACATTACCTGTCTTCAAGATGTTTGTCCAAAGAAAAAGTCACAAATCAGATAATAGGGATTATCACTTCCTTTTTATGGCAGTAAAGCAGTAGGCAATAGATTTCAACATATCTGCATTAGATGCAGTTCAAGACGTGATGCTGGGCTTGATGGAAACGGTCCATGGACCCAGTAAGGCATGTTTATCGGTTTGTAACTACAACTTAATGGTTTTCATTTCTTCAACAGGAATTTAGATGATAATCCAAAGATCAAAAAATGGGTTGAAGTTATGATGCAAGATCCTGTTGTGAAAACATTGCTGACCAGCCCTGAAGATTTTGAAGGTTTTCTGAAGTTGTACTTGGCGGGGAAACCGGAATGTGCGGACTTTGGTCTCTAAGTTACCTGTTTCTGTTCCAGCATATTCAGGCCTGCTTTTTGCCTACTTCATATGTGGTTAAGAAGCTATGCTGATAGGGTTATGTAAAGCTGTATTTTGCTGGCCTTTAGGCTCAGGACAGGCTACTACAGGCTTGTAAAATGTGAATTTGGAATTCTTTCTAATTCTCCATTCTGTTTCTTCATAAGCTTTTACTAGCTATGATGGAATGTCTGAATTCAGTGAAAACTGATGGTAAATAAAATCTGTATAATGTGGCTATAATGGAAGAAGTTAATATACATGTACTATAATGGAAGAAGTTAATATACATGTAATGGTAAAAACAAAGTATAAATCGTATCCTTCAACAGTAAGTTAATCATCACAGCTTTCTGCTGCTCTTTGAACAAAGGGAAGCAAATTTCCAATTTGTCAAATTTAGTCAGTTGTGGTTTGTCAAGTCTAGTATATCCCCTCCCCTTGCAATCTGGTAAGGCTTTATAGTCATAAAATGAATGTAAGTCATCTTGATTACTACCATTCTCACATTACACAAATCAAACATCAGAGTACAGTAGTACCTTGGATTATGAGCATAATCCGTTCCAGGAGCATGCTCGTAATCCAAAATGCTCATTTATCAAAGCGAGTTTCCCCATAGGAAATAATGGAAACTCGCTTTGATACGTCCCCCCCCATGAGAATCGGCATTGCTGCCCCCGAAGGCCCCCCTGTGATCCGGCACCCTCCCCCCGCGATTCGGCACCCCCCCTCCCCGCTGCTTCTTACCGTCATCTGGGCCTGGGCACCAGCATGTTCTGTGCGTTGGTGCCGGTGCCCGAAGATCGGCCTCCTCTTCTTGCTGGGCCTTGAGCCTGCACGCTCTCTCCGAGATTCTCTGAGATCTCGGAGAGAACATGAACTCGCAGGTCTTGAGCATGCGCAGATGCTCAAGGCCCAGCAAGAAGAGGAGGCCGATCTTCGGGCACCGGCACCAACACACAGGACATGCCAGTGCCCAGGCCCAGATGACGGTAAGAAGCGGCGGAGAGGTGCCCAATTGCGGTGGGGGGGGGGGGGCGGATCACGGGGGGAGGGGGCTGGATCGCGGGGGGGGGGGGGGGGCCCTTGTAAATCGAGCCCTGCTCGGTTTCCGAGGCGCAGATTTTGCGAATGTTTTGCTCATCTTGCAAAACACTCGCAAACCGGTACACTCGTAAACCGAGGTACCACTGTAGTACACAATGAGGTATAAAAATTGACAGTAAAACGGAATAACCAGAGATCGCACAAGTCGAGGAATACCTAAGGAAGGAAAGGAAACTATGGACCAATTCTGGAAAAGGTCACACACATTTGGTTGTTAAAATGCAAGGTGCTGAGTGCTATTCCATAACAGCAGCTGAGTACATGGAGTTGTCATAGAATAGAGCATAAGTCAATGTTATCAATCCAGGTATACAGTGTTGCTTACAATATTCTACACTCTGGGCTCCTTTTACAAAGGTGCGTTAGGGCCTTAACGCACAGAATAGCGCGCGCTAAATTGCTTTGCGCTAGACCTTAACGCCAGCATTGAGCTGCCGTTATTCTAGAAGCGTATCGCACGGTTTAGTGCGCGGTAATTTTGTGCATGCGCTAAAAACGCTAGCGCACCTTAGTAAAAGGAGCCCTATATTTCCTGAGGGGGGGAGGGATCAAGATGCCAGTACTACCGTGTTTCCCCGAAAATAAGCTCTAGCATGATTTTTGGGGTAGGTCCCTATAAGCCCTACTCCAAGAATAAGCCCTAGTTGGGATCGACCCCTGAAGCCCCTCCCAAATGTCCCCGCCACTCCCTGAATCACCGGCAGCAGCGCTTTCTCCCCCACTCCATGTGCTGCATCTTTCCTCCCCTCTCACCCATCCCTTTGTGCAGCATATTTCCAACCCTCCGTCCCTTCCCGTGCAGCAGAACTCCGCTGACCCTCTCACCGTGAGGCTGACATATCTCCATTCCAAGCAGCAAAGACGGCAGCACTGAACAGTTCAAAGAAGGGCCACCAAAATGGTCTCGGGACTCAAAGACCTCCCGTATGAAGAAAGGCTGAATAAATTGCAGCTATATTCACTCGAAGAACGTAGAGAGAGAGGAGACATGATAGAGACGTTTAAATATATCACCGGCCGTATTGAGGTGGAGGATGATATCTTCTTTTTTAAAGGTCCCTCTGCCACAAGAGGCCATCCGCTGAAAATCAGGGGTGGGAAATTTCATGGCGACACCAGGAAGTTCTTCTTCTCCGAAAGGGTGGTCGATCGTTGGAATGAACTTCCACCTCAGGTAATTCAGGCCAGCAGCGTGAAGGATTTTAAAAGGAAATGGGATACACATGTGGGATCTCTAGGGGGGTAAATTCAAGGGGGTAGGGTTGTTGGAGTGGGCAGACTTGATGGGCTGTGGCCCTTTTCTGCCGTCATCTTCTATGTTCTATGTTTCCCTGTGCCGCTGCATCACTGATAACATCATCAGTGATGCAGCAGAGGGAAGGCCCCGGTGGGGAAGGATGCGAAACAGCCTGTTTAGTGCTGCTGCCGCTGCTGTTTGGAACGGAGGTATGCTGGCCTCGTGGTGGTAGGGTTGTCGGAGTTCTGCTGCACAGGGGGATGGGAGGGAGAGATGGAAAGATACACAGGGAGGTGGGTTGGCAGGGCTCTGCTGCACAGGGGGAATGGTTTCGTATTATCTGTTCTACAAAGATCTCAAGACTTTTTATTTCAGAAATGTTATGACATCTGAAATTCAGTTTGTTTAAGGATGATCTGTAATTTGTTTATTTGTTAACCATTTAAAGCTCTATTATATAGGGAAGATGTGGCATACAAGAACAATGCTTAGATTAGATCTAACGCAACATACTGAAATTGCTTTTGGGGTTCTGCCGCACAGTGGGAGGGAGGGATAGAAAGATGCTGCAGAAGGGGATGGGTGAGAGATGATCATTGTACACAAAAAAAACCCCACATCCCCTGAAAATAAGCCCTAGAGTGTTGGGGTTTTTTTTAACAGTGTCTTATTTTCGGGGAAACACGGTAATACAGGGCCAATCTAAGGGGCCAGCGTGACTATCCTAGTAGCCACTCCCCCCTATTACCTGCAGTGAACATAAAGCAGTATTGTATCTGTTACACCAGACCATAACCACCAACACACCTTTTACTGGGAAAACAGATTCTCTTTACCTTGGAACAGTTCATCTTGCATCACAAAGATACAGAACAGTTACAATCTCACCACACTCCAAATACCACACACCAAATAAGTGATTAAAGATTACAAATCAAAATGTGTGGTAGAAAGCTGAACAGGAAACAAGAGACCAGCTATAGAGTCAAGCACCACTGGCAAAGTGCTGCACTAACTCGCATGCACAAAAATATGCAGCAAATTTAGGTCACTCTGCATGCAATACAATATTGGAAATATAGAAACAAATGCATTTCCTTATATATTGTGCCATTTCTGATGTTACATTTTGCACATTTCCTAATGAATACATTTAGAACAAAATTTTCTACATTTTGGACGTTATTGGAAAAATAAAAAACCAAAATGTCTGTCTGGTTTTCCTGTTTTCTCCTAATTTGTTCTGGGGTACGTAGGATGTATACTGCATAGACAGGGTAAGAGATTGTATGTACACTCAAAAGACCTTGTGCAGCTTTGTTAATTTGAAGATGTATGCCTGGATATAAGACAGATTGAGAGAGGAATCAAAAGACCTTGTGAACCTTTGTATAGTGGATTTAGATTTTGTGAGGTTTGTATTAGAGAATGACACGGTGACTGTTACCTGTGGTTAGTTGTAGTTAGCCACAGGTAACCTGCCGAAATGGGAAGGGAAAAAAACTGGTCGCCGTGGGTACAGGTACAAGGCCATTTTCTGCCCCATGGAGTGATGAATGGCCTTGTCCCCGTAAAATATCTGCCATGTTGATTCCCTTCCCAGCCCTCCTTGCGATTGCAACACTCGTTCCCTCCCATCAGCGGCAAAAAAAACCCAAAACAACCCTTCCGGGCATCTCTTCCCTTTGCCTAACCATCTCCCTCCCTTCCCCTCACCTTCACGGGCGATCCTCATAGTTTTCTCTTTCTAAGTTGTCTGGACACGGCAACGTTCTCACCAAGTCCCGCGCAACTTCCTTAAAGCTTTTCCTCTGACGCAAGCTGCCCAGGTGAAAACAGGAAGTGCATCAGAGTAGAAGCTTTGAGGCAGTCACGTGGGACTTGGTGAGAATGTTGCTGCGTCTGGACACCTTAGAAAGAGAAAACTATGAAGAGCACCTGTGAGGGTGAGGGGAAGGGAGGAAGGTGGCCCAATAGAGGGAGAAGGGGGAAGGGTAACAGATGCTGAAGGGAAGTGAGGAGGGGAGAGAGAGGGGAGCAGATGCTGGTTGGAAGGGGAGAGTGAGAGAGGGGAACAGATGCTGAAAGTGGAGAGAGAGGGAGCAGACGCTAGAAGGAAGTGGGGAGGAGAGAGGGGAGCAGAATCTGGAACGAAGTGGAGAGGAGAGAGAGCGTGCACATTCTGGATGGAAGGAGGGGATAAAGAATAAGAGCAAATGCTAGATTGAGGTAAGAGGATAGATTTAGTGAGATACTGGAAGGGGTGAGGGAAAGAGGTGGCAAGCTGTAGACACAATGACAGGGAAATTGAGGACTAGGAAGTAAGTAGACAAGAGGTAGAAAATAAATTGAGAAGGAAGAGCAGAAAAGGAGGGGAGAGAAGAGAGAGATACCAGAGCATTGGGGGAGGGGAAGGAGACAGATACCAGATTGGAAAGGAGGAGAGAGATGCTAAACACCACCAGAGGGAGGGAGTGAAAGAAGGAAGGGAAGAAGACAGATGCCAGACCATTTCAGGGAGGGGGAAAGCAGAGGGAAGAAGATGGGTGCCAGACCAATGGGGGGGGGTGTAGAAAGATTTATGGTTGTACTAATCAGTTACATAAACAAGTTAACGTGCCCGTCTTAGTTTTCTAGGGAAGACCATAATATATCATCCAGGTCCAGCAAGCTTTGCCTACTTACACGACACAGAGACCAAGGCTATGAGAAATACTTTATTAGAAATATAAAAATATAATTCATAAGCCAGTAGCAAATAATGATTATTGTTCACAAAATATCCGAATACATATATGAAACTCAGTACATAATTATCACACCACACTTGTTAGATAAATGAGTAAAACTAATTCTTACACACACTAAATAATTCCTTATAATAATACTTCCTGATTAGCAGCAATGAAAAATAGAGCTTATCACCACAGGTACTTAAGTAACCTTGTCCCAAAGACAATCGAATTCTATCTCTAACCCAGCTGAAAAGACATATAATTCCTTATTCTCACCATCTGATTAGGCCGTAGCACAAAATCAGGTGAAAGGGAAGACTTCTACTCAGCACTGAAGATAAGAATTCTCTTGGTCCAGGAACAAGAGTCCATTAGGCACTGGAACAGCTGTAAATTAAGTTGGCAGCAAAGGTTTCCTTTATGTGATGGAATCCAGATCTGTTTAAAAGTCCGGTTCTCTCTCTCAGGCAGAGAGTCACAAGAGGTAACTTTTCAGGTCTTAATTATTATAGAAGATGTGCAGAAAACACCTTTGATAAGATGCGAGCTCCTTTACATCCTAACACAGATCAAATTAATAATTAGGCACATTCCATTTGGTTCATCAGATGACCTCTCCGGACCAATCCAGAAACATAACTTTAGATGAATAGCCTTTCTGTATAAAGTCTTGCACAGGTTGTGAAACAGAGACGCCTTTGTTAGATAAGAACAGCATAAGAGCCATGCCTCCCCCAAGATTCACACAGGCTGAGCATGTAGGCATAGCTGGATGTCCTTGACTAGAATATAGTTTTGGTACATACCCAGAATGCATCAGGCAGAAACAGCAAAGATGTATTCTTTCTCTTCTTGCAAGGTTCAGGCTGGACTGATTTCTTGCAGATAATGGTTCAGGCTTTATGACATCAGAGAGGCCTAACCTTCAGGTGTGAATAAGGAAACACCCCTACAGGGGGGAGAGGTGGAAGGGAGAGACAGTTTCAGGTAGAGGCATAGAAATAGAACAGATGCCATAAGGAAGAGGCAGAGAGAAGGCAGACAGTGGATGGAAGGAAGAGAAAGACGAGAAGATGAGGAAAGCAGAAAACAGACAACAAAGGTAGAAATTTATTTTTTTTTTTTAATTTTCTTGCGTTAGGATAAAGTAGTATTGCTTTAGGATAAAGTAGCATTGTAGCTGTGTTCAATATCAAACTATTCGAGGCTTGTATGTATAGGATCAGATGGTTTGTGGGGACGAGGACAAATATTTTCCTCTTGTCATTCTCTAGTTTGTATTAATCCTTGGATTTTTATTTTTACCTGTGACTGATGCAATTATATAGGGTGATTTGCATCTTCTGATCTATAGTTCTAGGATTGTTAGAGTATGTTATCATTACAAAATTTGGTTTAAGGTTTGAGCTGCTCAGAATGAAATCCAACTCTGTTTTGGATGTGGTAGTAGCTTAAACAGTCCCTCATCTCATACACCCCACATCTGTCCATGGTAACAACTTTTTGTAACTTTGCCCTTTTTTTAATTCTCTCTTTCTTGCCAGTATCTGTCTTGGTGAAAGCACCAGTTCAGGCTGGTCTGGAACTGACAGCTGACAACTCTGATCTTCTAACACCTGCCTTGAATTTTCATGCTAAACTTCTGTCTATTCCAGGTAGTACTCTTTTTGCTCAAAGTGTGGGTCTAGGCGTGGTCTTTTATGCTGGTATCTCTTGCAATCAATATTTAACCTCCACTTTTTTCTGCCTATCACTCCAGTCTCCCTTCTACATAAAAGGAAGCATTTCTACATCCAAGCTTATATACTTAAGTCCCCTTTTATCAATCTGTGTTAGGGTTTTTAAAAAAATCACCGACCTCTGCGGTAAAAGCTCCAATGCTCATAGAATTCCTATGAGTGTCTGAGCTTTTACCACAGAAGCCAGTGATTAATCAAGCTGCATTAGGGTTTTTTTTTTTTAAGGGAACCTTATGTTCGTATATAAAGCAATATAAAGAAGAATCAGATCCCAGCACCAACACAGGTTTATGCAGTCTCAAATATGGACACATTTGATTTTAAAGAACTGTCAGCAATTGTACAGAAATATTTTTGAGAAAAGGGATGGCCCGTATGAGGGTTTCCACAGGGCCCATAGTATAACATTCAAAACCAAATGATACACCATTCGCAAGACTTAAAAAAGAAAACAAATAAAAGACAGTACCTTTTCATCCAGTGCATATGTAGGGGACTCTAATATGAGACAGGAAAATACTAACTCGGTGTAATCAATTAACCAAGGACTTGGATGAGGCACAAATTAATATATCAATGCTATGAACCCAAATAATTCAAGCTACAACTTCCTTTTTTATCTGTTAATAAACAATTAGAAGAGGGTAAGGCAAAAATTAAATATTTAAAGATTAACTGGCCTCACAGGGACAGGTTAACACTGTGCCTTGCTGCATCTCAGATTTCTCTGCACCTCCACCATATAAGAAATGCAGTCACTTTATAGAGGAAGCCATACCAAAGTGTTTGTAGCTGGGCAGGAAACATGTAAACGGGCCACAGAATCAGAGGAGGCGTATATCAGACCAATACAGAGAAGTAAATTTCACAACCCTGCCAGAACAATAGGGAGGTTACTGTGGCCCCCCTGTAAATGAATTCAGACCACCAATAACAGTTGAGCTGCAGGACTCAATGAAAGATAGTGGCATTGAAAGGATAGTGGAGAAAGTTGGTCCTATGCCTTTTAACATAAACGGTGCAAATGGGCTACTGATATTCTGATTCACTGGAGTCTAGGGAAATATAAGAGGAAAAATTCAGATTTTGATAAGCTTATGCATGTAGCCTTGAGGGTGCACTAACATAGTAAATGAGACAAATAAAGACCTAAATGGCCCATCCAGTTTGCCCATTAGTTATACCCGTTAAATATATGATTAATTTAACTTGTCTCTTCTTTGATATTTCTGGGTCATAGACTGTAAAGTCCACCTGGTATTGTCCTAGGTTCCAAATGCTGAAGTTGCCATCCAAGCTCACTCCAGCCTATCCACCATCCTGTTGCTATAAAGTCTGGCCAGTAACATCCTCATGTTCCAAGTTAGTAGAGTTTCCATTGATGCCCTCCCCAGCCCAATCCTACACCAAATCATCACATATGGAACTCAGACCGTGAAAGTCTGTCCAGTACTGGCCTTAGCTCTTTAATTTACATTCTTCATTTTCTAATTAAAGATCTTCTATATTTATCCCACACTTTTTAAAATTCTGTCACTGTTTTTCTCTCCACCACTTCCTTCGGGAAGGCATTCCAGGCATCTACAACCCTCTCCATGAAAAAGAAGTTCCTAACATTGCTCCTGAATCTTCCTCCCCGCAACCTCAAATTAAGCCCTCTAGTTTTACCTTTTTCTCTTCTCTGGAAAAGATTTGGTTCTATATTAATACCTTTCAAGTATTTAAACATCTGTCTCGTATCTCCCCTGTCCCTCCTCTCCTCTAGAGTGTACATATTTAGGTATTCCAGTCTCTTCTCATACTTCTTTTGGTTCAAACCCCTTATTATTTTTGTCACCTTCCTCTGGACCTCTTCAAGTCTTTTTATATCTTTCACCAGATACGGCCTCCAAAACTGAACATAATACTCCAAGTGCGGCCTCACCAATGACCTATACAAGGTCATCAACACCTCCCTTCTGCTGGTTATTTCTATACAGCCTAGCATCCTTCTGGCTACAGCCACTGCTTTATCACACTGTTTAGATGCCCTTAGATCCTCAGACACAATCACCCGAAGGTCCCTCTCTCCGGCAGTGCTTATCAGCCTATCACCTCCCAGCACAGGCGGTTCCCTCGGATTTCTACCCACCAAATGCATCACTCTGCACTTCTTCACATTGAATTTTAGTTGCCAGACGTTAGACCATTCTTCGAACTTTTGCAGATTCTTTTTCATGTTTTCCACTTCCACTTTTTCATGGTGTCCACTCTGTTACAAATATTGGTATCATCTGCATAAAGGCTAACCTTACCTTCTAACCCTTCAGCAATGTCGCTTACAAACATATTAAACAGAATCGGTCCCAGCACCGATCCCTGAGGCACTCCACTAGCCACCTTTCCCTCCTCCGAGTGAATTTCATTAACCACCACCCTCTCAACCAAGTGAATTCCATTAACCACCACTCTCTGTCAACCAGCTTCTAATCCAGTTCACAACTTTGGGCCCTAACTTCAGCCCATGGAGTTTGTTTAAGAGCCTCCTATGAGGAACCATATCAAAGGCTTTGCTGAAATCTAAGTAAATTACATCTAGCGCACGTCCTTGATCCAATTTTCAGATCACCAAGTCAAAGAATTCAATCAGATTCGTTTGGCACGATTTACCTTTAGTAAATCCATGTTGCCTTGGACCTTGTAATCAATTAGATTCTAGAATTTCACTATCCTTTCCTTCAGCAACGTTTCCATTATTTTTCCAATAACCGAAGTGAAGCTTACTGGTCTGTAATTTCCTGCTTCATCTCTGCAACCACTTTTGTGAAGAGGGACCACATCCGCTCTTCTCCAGTCCCTCAGAACCTCTCCCGTCTCTAAAGATCTATTGAACAAATCTTTAAGAGGACCTGCCAGAACCTCTCAGAGCTCCCTCAGTATCCTGGGATGGATCTTGTCTGGTCCCATAGCTTTGTGCACCTTCAATTTTTCAAGTTGTTCATAAACGTTTTTTTCTTCCAGTCTCAGGTGTAACTTTGATGACCTTCTCCATGTATTTCTTCTGTGCACACCGAACAGAAGTATTTGTTTAGCACATTTGCTTTTTCCTCATCACTCTCCACATAGCGGTTTGTACCTTCTTTCAGTCTCGTAATTCCATTTTTTTGTTTTCCTCCTTCCCTAATATACCTGTCTCCCTTATATTTATAGCCACTTGCTTCTCTGCTTGCACTTTAGCCCGACGTATCTCTCTCTTGACTTCTTTCAGTTTCATTCGATAGTCCTTTCTATACTCCTCTTCTTGAATTTTTTTTTATATTTCATGAATGCCAATTCTTTTGCTATTATAAATTTGGCTTTATCACTCACCTAAACCAGTATGTAAAGAGAAGTGTTGAATAACGATTTTGCTGCACCCCCTAGCAAATACTTAGAACTCTTTCTCCTCTGTAAAATGACACTATAGAGAAATATGCATATAAAGTGTGGGTGCCAGATGTAGTACTTAAAGAGCATAAGCACTGGCGCAATACAGAAGATTATGGGCAGAGACGGCATAAGGAATTTTTATTAGAATTATTATCCCCTGAGATTACTAAACTCCTCCTGTTGTTGTTTTCTAAGGACCCTAAAGTAAACCCTTTTGACACTTTAATACTAAGCATTGGATCTGTATAGAAGACCCAACCATTCCAAATTATTTCAGTGTCAGAAGCCAGGAGGTGGCAAGCTGAGGGGTTGCCCAAGTACACAAAAAACATACCCACAGGAAATAGAGGACAGGCATCCTGGAGAGAGCATGGCAGATGCACTTACAGAAATTCCTCGAGCTATATCCCTTTCCATTTTATTTATTCAATTTTCTATACCGTTCTCCTAGAGGAGGTCAGAACGGTTTACAGGAATTTTTTCAGGTACTCAAGCATTTTTTTCTCCTGAGCTCCAGCCCCAGAAAGATGAATTAGAAAGAGATAATTAGATGGGAGCAGGCTAGACATACCATGCAGTTGGAATTAGACAGAATAAAGAGTGATTTGACAGCCACTATGGAAAACAGGACTAGTGCATAGGGATGTCTCGACCCTATGTGTCCAAATACCAGGATGACTCAGGCCTTCATAGCCCTGCCTGACTCCTTTCAGTGACCTGAGGACTCACGCCTGGAGACTCAGGATAAGGGGGCAGATTCAGACTCAGAATTCAGCTTAAGGTAGAGAATGACACGGGGACAAATTTGTCCCTGTCCCCACAGGAACTCAATTTCCCCGTTCCTGCAAATTTTGTTGCTGTACTTGCCCCTACCCCATTCTTATAAGCTCTGCCTTAACCGCAACAGAGCAGACACCAGCAAGAAGAAAGAGGGAGCCTAGTAGGTTCATAAAAAAAGAGGAGACAGAAACAATTTCAGAAGTGATAACCAGGAGTGGGCAGAGTGTGAATGGGTGAAAGAACTGTAGCATCTGCCTAGTTTGGCCCAGGTTAAATTTGTATAGCAGAAGGAAGTTGTAAATAGTTCCGCACTGAATCTTCAATCAAGTTCAATTAAAAGTTCCCGTTGTCAATTGCATCCTGGTCTTGGCAAGTAATTAAGGGCTCCTTTTATCACGCAGCGGCAGAGCCTTTTACCGAAGACTGGTGAGGTACAGTAAAGGAGCCTCACATAACTTGAATGAGTGTCAGAGCATTTACTTTGCTGGCCCACAGTAAAACGCTCTATCGCTGTTTGATAAAAGGAGTCCTAAGTAAGGGACTGAGTGAGTGTGGCTGAAGCCTAGGATTGTGATCCTTAAGCCTAATGGAGTAAGTCCAGCCCCAGCCTACGCCTAGCTCTGTGAGCCCTGGTTGTGAGTGTGGTGACCTGGTGAGCTGTGAGGTGGGACCAGGATTACATAAACTTATTCTATATACTTTCCATAACACATACCTTGAAAACTGCTGAAATCCACATCCAACAATTGTGCCTTTTTAAAATTATGTTGTGTGTGGATTTGTGCTGCCTGATTCACTGATTCAATTTGGTGAATCGATTCGTTTTCTAGGGAGTCCAGTCTCCTAAATCAGCAGCAGGGGCAGTGGCAGGGGTTGGCGGGCAGAGACAGGCGATGAACAGGCTGCTCCTGGCCTGCCCTGCTGGGGCCTTCCCTCTTCCACATCACTGATGACATCACTGATGACGCAGCAGAGGGAAGCTAACAATAGAAGAAATGACTTTGTTTTGTTTACACCACAGCACTGGAATGGGTTGGAGAGTGCATGGGGGTGGGGTGGGATGAAGAGACTACAAAATAAACCTGCCAGGCCGTTTGAAAAAAAAAAAAAAAATGCCCGATTGGGCAGGAAAAGTGAATCGAAAAATCAATTTATTGTATCAACCGTTGTATCGGGCGATGGTGCATCCGCATCTGGAGTACTGCGTCCAATTTTGGTCGCCGTACCTTAAGAAGGATATGGCGTTACTCGAGAGGGTCCAGAGGAGAGCGACACGTCTGATAAAAGGTATGGAAAACCTTTCATACGGTGAGAGATTGGAGAAATTGGGTCTCTTTTCTCTGGAGAAGAGGAGACTTAGAGGGGATATGAGAGAAACTTATAAGATCATGAAGGGCATAGAGAAAGTGGAGAGAGACAGATTCTTCAAACTTTCAAAAAATAAAAGAACAAGAGGGCACTCGGAAAAGTTGAAAGGGGACAGATTCAAAACGAATGCTAGCAAGTTCTTCTTTACCCAACGTGTGGTGGACACCTGGAACGCGCTTCCAGAGGATGTAATAGGGCAGAGTACGGTAATGGGGTTTAAGAAAGGATTGGACAATTACCTACTGGAAAAGGGGATAGAGGGGTATAGATAGAGGATTACTGCACAGGTCCTGGACCTGTTGGGCCGCCGCGAGAGCGGACTGCTGAGCACGATGGACCTCAGGCATTGCTTATGTTCTTAAATCAAATCGAAATTTTTCCCCCTGAATCGGGCAGCACTAGTTGTAGATGTGGGGACTGCATCAGTTTTTAAGGTATGTGTTATAGAGGGGTACATAGAATAAGGAATCATTGGGACTGGGAGAGGCAGAGCAAGGCTAAAAGTTTCTCTAGCGTGCCTAATCCTCCAGGGGAGCTAGAAAAAGAGGACTTCGGACTTTATTGACTGCCTCGCCCATACAGCCAGCATTAGCCAATAAGGGTTTCGAGGTCAGAGAGGCGGGAAACCGAGGCAGCCCGGCGAAGGGGGAGGGGATTACGTGACGCGAGCGCTATTAATGCGTGCTCGCCCTCTCCCCCCCCCCCCCCCTTCTCTTCACGGGTACCCGGCGTCACCTCAGAACTGTCACCAACCATGCCCGCGGCAACCAGGAGTCTGCAGAAAGGTGAGGGGGCGCCCGAGCGCCCATTTGCCCCGCTCTCTTGCAGGCCGTCCGCCAGGCGCTCTGTGGGAAGGGAAGTTTCTCATCTGCTACTTCGGCTGCAAAATACTGTATAACAGAAAAATGTGCCTCAGCTACAGAACGAGCGCCACATGTTGCATGTTCTGTGGCGCTGAAACTACTTAGACATTCGAGCCGTCGGTGGAGGGCTGGGCCAACGTCACGAGCTCTTAAAGCAGCAGCGGTAATAATAATAATGCTTCGTGTGTCCAGTTTAGTGATCTCGTGCGAGGAAAGAAAAGAAATAGCATTGCTTTTTACGTGAGCAGCACAGCTGACTCTATATTTTTCAAAACTATTTTTTAGAGATCTTTATTAGTATTGCAGCCAGCGTTTTATCGCTTTCTAAGAAAAACTTGTTACATACACCAAATCAGGCTGAAGTTACAAAACGCGCGATACAGAAGAAAAAAAAATCCTTAATGAAACATAACTACAGCCTGTGCTGTGTTTACATTCGAGGCATGCAGCTATAGGTAGATACAGTGAAGGAGTTTACCTGTGCCGAGAGCCTGCCTGGGCTGTGTTTACAGTGATCTATGCGGGGCATAGTTTTTGTCGTTGACTCTTCCAAAACAAAGTGTCAAACCCTGCAGAAGTGACGTCTCCCTAATATTGAGCTTGTTCAGCCCCCATGCTCTGAGCCTGTGCATTAACCCTGGTTAATGTCTTTTCTTGGTCAGTTTCTCCGGCTGAGTGGCTGGGGTGCTTTCACGTGGTAACGTTTAGTCTTGGGAGGTGCTGAGCGCGGATCTTTTCCAGATAAGCCCCGCCAAAAAAGTTAACCCCCGCCACAGTTTTAGCTAACACCATGCTAAGTGAATACTTGGGGAAAGTGATATACAAGGGGGGGCTCTGCCCCCCCTTGAAATCTCCCCCCGAGTCATTATTCAAATCATGTGAATAATTAATAATTTATAAAGTGGCGGGGCTTAAGTTTTCGCCCGTGCACTTTTTGCATTAGTGGCGGGGCTTATCTGGAAAAGACCCCTGAGCGCTTTCTGCCATAGTTTTGTAGCCTGTGTGTGTAATTAAAGGCTCCCCCCCCCCTTCCCTCCAGTGTTGGGGAGGTTGTGGTTAAATAGAGTTGTAACATTTTCCTTCCTTATGTTTAAAGTGCAAAGATTCAGTCATGCTACAACCAAGTTAAAGGGGGGGGGGGAATCCCAGTTTATTCCTCTACTACTATTTATTATTTCTATAGTGCTGAAAGACATACACAGCACTGTACATTTCACATTTGTTTGACGGTCCCTGCTCCAAAGAGCTTACAATCCAATTTGGACAGACAAACAGGACAGGGGAGATTTTGGTAGAAGGCATGATACAAAGGGGAAAGGTATCTGACAGTGAGTGGGAGTTAAGAATTAAAAGCAGTTTTAAAAAAGTGGGCTTTTAGTTTGGATTTGAATATCGCTAGAGGGGTGCAGCAAAAAAAAAAAAAAAATTCATTTCCCTTGTTTGATAACATTTTTTCCTGATATAGGGGCAATATTGTAGAGGGTTCTCTCTTCCAAAAAGTAAAGGTGTACAACATGCACTACCTAAAAGTGCATACGCTTGGAAAAGTGTCTGCTGTTTACTACTAGTGTTGCCCAATTTGCCGATTCAATTCATTATCCCAGGACAAGCAGGCAGCATATTCCCACACATGGGTGACGTCACCGACGGAGCCCCGCAGCGGACAGCCTCGAAAGCAAACTTGCTTGAAGATCTCGATCTTTCGAGCACTGTACCGCGCATGCGCGCGTGCCTTCCCGCCCGAACTAGGGGGCGCATCTCCTGAGAGGATCCTCAGTTTGTTTAATTCCGCGGAGACAAGAAGACACGTTTTTCTACATCTCTGCAGCATTGCCTTCTCTTCACCGCGGCTGTTTCTTTTCTTTCAGTTAAGTTCGGTCGCTGTGCTCTCCTATTTCTTTTTCGTTTTCTTTTCTTAAAAAAAAAAAATAAAAAAGTTTCAATTGTTTCTTTGATTTTGTGTCCGGCCGGTGAGCCTTGGGCCTAGGCCCATTTGCTCCTTTCGTTCGACACGGACTTTATTTTTTCCATGTCCCGGCCTCTTACCGGGTTCAAACGTTGTCGCCAGTGTAATCGTGTGATTTCGGTCACCGATCCCCACTGCCGCTGTCTACAGTGCCTGGGTCCCACTCATTCCCCAGAAGATTGTCACCGTTGTTTCATTCTTACTCCACGGGCTTTTCGACGCCGGTGCGCTCAATTTTTTCAACTTTTCGGAGACATGGAGCAACCTTCGGATTCTGCTTCGACCTCGGCGGCTGCCCCGGTCTCGAAGGCTTCGACTCTGACGACATAGACGACTACGGTCTCGAAGGCTTCGACCCAGGCTCCGGCTGGAGCTTCGGTCTCAAAGGCCTCGACCTTACCTGCTTCGGTTCCCTCGAAGACGGTGCCATCTGCGAAGTCTTCTATGGGGGGTAAGTCTCCGGGTTCTCTTTCAGGTACCGTACCCAAGAAGCCACCAGACTCCTCTGCACGTCCATCTTCCAAGCGTACCTCCAAGATAAGGGAATACTCACCTTCGAGGTCGCCCTCTTCGGAGCGTACTGCTGCACCTACGAGGTCAGAATCTTCTGTCTCGGTGCCGATGCTGGAGGACATGCTGAAATCTATACTCACCACTCAGATTTCCTCCTTAGTGGCTCAATTGGTCCCGTCCTCGACCTTGCCTCGGACTGATCAGCCTGTCACACAACCAGAGCTTCCAGTATCTCGAGGCCGGGATACCGAGACTTCTCTGCCTCATTCTTCGAAGCAGAAGCACAGATCTCGACACCATCGCGCATCGATTCGAAGTCCTTCTCGACCGAAGACTCCGCCATCGAAGCCACCCCGTCGAGACAGTTCACCACAGACCTCGACTCATTCTGTACCACGTACACCTGGTACTTCTCCATCTAGGAGCCTGAAGAGAAAACATTCTCTTACTCCACCTCACAGTGCAGCTTCTTCTGTGACTCTACGTCTAGACTCAGAACCACTTTCACCATATTCTAGAGAGGCTTCTCCCTCATACTCAGCTCTTCCTAAATCTCGCAGTGTATCTCCTGAGGAAGCGTCTGATTCCAAATCCATTTCTTTTGCCAAATTTATTTTTGATATGGGACAAGCTCTCAAACTGGATCTTCATTCAGATTCTAAATATACTCCTGAATATTTAGCAGATATGGAGCTTCCTCATCCACCGAAAGAGTCCCTCAGATTACCTATGACTCCTGTTCTGAAACAAACCTTTGTTCGTAATATGGAGACTCCTTATTCCATCACTGCCATTCCATCTAAATTGGAATCCCGTTATCGAACAGTTCCATGTAAAGGTTATGAAAAGTCTCAACTATCTCATCAATCCCTGGTAGTAGAATCCTCTTTAAAGAAAGCACATCCTTCCAAAATCTATGCTTCAGTTCCTCCAGGTAGAGAAGGTCGTACCATGGATAAGTTTGGTCGCCGTTTATACCAAAACTCTATGATGGCAAATAGAGTTCTTAATTACAGCTACATCTTTACGTCCTACTTCAACCATTTTCTGAAGATTTTACCATCTTTTTACCCGGATATCTCTACCACTCGTCTTTCAGAATTTAAACTCATCCTTAAGACTCTTTCTCAATTACGACTCTTCATGTTACAAGCCTCATATGATGCATTTGAACTCTCGTCTCGAGTATCGGCCTTTGCTGTAGCCATGCGTCGTTTAGCATGGTTATGTATTGTGGACATGGATCCCAACCTTCAAGATAGATTGGCAAATCTACCTTGTCAGGGAAATGAATTATTTGATGACTCTATTGAGGCAGCTACCAAGCGTCTTTCAGAACATGAACGCTCTTTTGCTTCCCTCATTTGACCAAAACCTAAACCTGCACCAACTAGAGGTTTCAAACAGACTCCACGTCGTTATCCTCAGAAAACGACTCCTGCTTTTTCAAGACCTCCTCGTCGTCCTCCTCAACAACAGCGACAACAAAAATCTCAGACTCCTGCTGCCACCAAGCCTGCTCAGTCTTTTTGACAATCTCGACATGAGCATTCAAATTTCTCTGTTTCCAAATTCTTCCCTCCCCATAGGGGGTCGCCTTTCCACATTTTATCACCAGTGGGAGCTCATTACATCAGATCTCTGGGTGCTTACCATCCTACGAGAGGGATACTCTCTTCGGCTCCTTCAGGTGCCTCCAGATCGCCATCCAAGAGAGTGTCCTTCCAATCAGTCGCATCTTCCCCTTCTTCTCCAAGAAGCTCGAGCTCTGCTTCTCCTACGAGCTGTGGAGGAAGTTCCTCTTTCCCAAAGGAACTTGGGATTCTACTCCCGTTATTTTCTAGTTCCCAAAAAGACGGGGGATTTGCGACCGATCCTGGATCTCAGAGCTCTCAACAAATATCTAGTCAAAGAGAAATTTCGAATGCTCACACTGCCAACTTTATATTCCTTAATGCAGTGATTCCCAACCCTGTCCTGGAGGAACACCAGGCCAATCGGGTTTTCAGGCTAGCCCTAATGAATATGCATGAGAGAGATTTGCATATGATGGAAGTGATAGGCATGCAAATTTGCTTCATGCATATTCATTAGGGCTAGCCTGAAAACCCAATTGGCCTGGTGTTCCTCCAGGACAGGGTTGGGAACCACTGCCTTAATGGACCAAGGGGATTGGATGTGTTCCCTCGATCTCAAAGAGGCGTATACTCATATCCCTATTCATCCAGCATTTCGCAAGTACCTCAGATTCCAAGTAGGAAGCCTTCATCTGCAGTACCGAGTTTTCCCCTTCGGATTGGCTTCTTCTCCCAGGGTTTTCACAAAATGTCTCGTGGTCGTGGCTGCAGCTTTTCGCAACCAGGGTCTCCAAGTATTTCCATACCTAGACGACTGGCTCATCAAGGCTCCCTCTTTTTCAGGGGTTATTGCAGCGACCCAACAGACTATTCTTTTTCTATAAAGTTTGGGATTTCACATCAACTTTCCCAAATCTCAGTTGACTCCTTCTCAGTCTCTCCAATTCATAGGAGCAACTCTGGACACTATCAATCTGAGAGCATACCTTCCACAACCACGTCAGGCCGCCCTGCTTCAGATTTCTCAACAACTCTTCCAACTTTCAACTGTTCCAGCACGAAAGATGATGGTTCTGCTCGGTCACATGGCTTCTACAGTTCATGTGATTCCTTTTGCCAGACTTCACCTTCGTATTCCTCAATGGACACTGGCATCCCAATGGCAGCAATCAGTGGATCCACCAACTCGACTGATTTCCATAACTCCTTCATTGCGGAAGTCTCTCCGTTGGTGGATGCTCTCTTTAAATCTTTCCAGAGGCTTGCTGTTCCACCCTCTTCCTCATCAGAAAGTCCTCACAACCGACTCATCAATGTACGCATGGGGAGCTCATGTGGACGGTCTTCGCACTCAAGGTCTCTGGACTCAAGCAGACCGTCGGTGTCATATCAATCTATTGGAACTCAGAGCGATATTCGATGCTCTCAAAGCTTTTCAACATCTCCTTCACGACATGGTGATTCTTGTACGTACCGACAACCAGGTAGCCATGTATTATGTCAACAAACGGGGAGGGACGGGCTCTCACTCCCTCTGTCAAGAAGCTCTGAAATTGTGGCATTGGGCAATTCTTCACAACATCTTCCTCAGAGCTGTTTATATTCAGGGTCAACACAATTATTTGGCGGACAAATTGAGTCGTCTTCTACAGCCTCACGAATGGACACTCAATTCTCCTACTCTTCGCCAAATCTTTGCCCGTTGGGGAACTTCTGTCTTGGATTCATTTAACTGTAACTTTTTTCCAGTCATCCAGGTCTTTATTTCAGTTAAACAAGATTGGAGGTTATTTGTGTGTCTCGGTGACGGCCTAGGGGAAGATAGAATTGTAGGTCGTCAGCGAAAGAGTGGATTCTGATTCGGTGTTTTCCCGCTATGTCCAGTTTTGGTTTGACATAGAGGTTGAAGAGGAGAGGTGATAGTAAGACTCCCTGAGACACTCCATAGTAGAGTGGTTTGGGTTCAGATAAGGATTTTCCTAGTAGAACTCTCTGCAATCTATCGGTCAGGAATGAAGAGAACCATTGAAGTGTGTTGTCACGAATTCCGATGGGCTTAAGCCTGGACAAGAGGAGAGAGTGCAGTCATCTAGGATGTCCAAAAGCACTGTTTCTGTGCTGTGGTGTTTCCTGAAGCCCAATTGGAGAGGATGATATTTGTTTCCATGAAGTCTTGCAATTGCATGAGTACTGTCTTTTCCAATATTTTTGAGATGAATGGGAGGTTTGAGACAGGTCTGAAGCTGCTTGGGTTGTTTGGGTTGTCTGAGTCCATGGTTGTTTTTTTCAGGAGTGGTTTTACTATGGCAGATTTCCAGCTCCATGGAACTACACTGTCGTAAGGGACTCATTTATTAGGGGTAGGATGGATTCTAGGAATACCTCGTTTGTGTCCAGGAGTGTAGTGGAGGGACATGGGTCCAGGATCGAGGTTGCGTGGCAAACGGAGTTGATTATGGTTTGAGGTCTTTGGCGGGAGATTGGTTTGAAACTGTTCATGATTTCCGTCTTGAGTGGATTGTCATCTTGGGTAGTCTCTGGGATGTATAGGAATGCTTTGGCCTCAGAGTCTAGATTTGTGCATATCTTTAATATTTTGTCATGGAAGAAGGTGGAGAGGGATTCGCAGTCTAGGTTCATTTGCTGGGAATGCATTGGACCTTGGCATGAGGAGAATAGGTTTTTTGTTATTGAGAAGATGGCCTTCGATCTGCTTGGGACCTTGGATAGTAGAGCAGTGAAATGTGCTTTCTTTGACCACGATGTTTGGCGGCAAGGATGTTTTCTGGTCAATTTGTGGACCGTCTTGGAGAAGGATCAGGTCCAGTGTGTTTCCAGAGGAATGAGTGGGAGAGGTGACTTGTTGAGTGAGTCCCAGATCTGACAGTGTTTTGATGAAATCTCGTGGGGCGCCTGTGACTTCTGGGTAGTCCACAAAGTTGAGGTCTCCTGGGACTATGATTTTGTTTATGGTTTACAGACAGCTTGCTTATAATGGTTAGCAGTTGGTCGAGCACAGACATAGGAGAGGAGGGTGCTCTGTAGACTAGTATGATCATGATTTTTTTGTCGTGGCCTATTGAGGAACGAGGCTTTCTAGGTTTAGTAGTATTATGGAGTGTATTTGGCGTGGTTTTAACTTTGGCATGGGTTTAACTTTATCGAGTGCACTGGAATTTTTTATTGGCAGCGATGGCCAAATATGGCATCTCTGGCTTTTTTCATGGATGCTTTACGGGCATTATACTAAAACCCTCAGTTGAGGAGCAGTTGAGGAGGTCGATAGTGCTAAAGGGGTGGAGCCTTGATAAAGCAGTTTCCCGCGAAACATGTCGGCTATGTTACCCTGCTTGATCTAAAAATATCTCTACTAGAGACAACTACATTAAAGCTAAGTAAAATAAGCTAACTAAAATGAAGTAAATGTATAAGAAAGTTATAAGTATTTAAATACATAAAACTCTTGAAAAAGTGAAAATAAGTAAAACTTGGACCCAGTGAGGATTGGTCACGTAAAGCTCAGAATATGTTTGAGTTCTGAGTGGTGACGCTGAGGGTCTAATAATAATAATAAGTGATAGTAACAGATTGCTAATTGGAATAAGGAAGAAGTTCCTATTTCTATTGAATTGTTATTGTAAGCCCAACTTTCTGGACTATTTACATATTTAGAATAAGTTTTAATGAGCAACAAGATGACCCATGCATACTTAAAATGTGTGGACTATTTTTCAGGGAGCGCTGCTCCAGGTCCAGTTCCTGCAGGATTAACTCGTATCTACAGTATGAGATTCTGTCCTTATGCACACAGAGCAGTTCTCGTCTTGGAAGCCAAAGGAATCAAGTAAGAGAAAAATGAGGCAGTAACAAACCATTCTGTAAGACTGCAGCACCTTTTGAACTAGTATTTGATCATTAAGTTATCTTATAGTCTCACTGATCAAGTCTGCTATATTTTTTTACCTAATCCTAAACCTACCCGATTGTGTTCTGCCTTGAATGTTCTCTCCTTTCTATAACTATTGTAGTTCTTCTCTCTTCCATTTTGTACCAATCTTGTCACCCATGAGTTTGTCTAATGTTATATTTTATATGAAATGTTTTCCTTGTTTTTAATTTTTTTTAAATTTGTAATACACTTTGAAATTAAGACATTGTGTGCACATCAAATCTTAAATAAAACTTGATCTCTCTGCACAGTAAAAATCCTTTTATTGTTCTTTTCAGCATAGACTTTTCAGACACAAAATTTGTTCTCATCCCTACAGGATCTATCTTCATCCCCATCCCATACCCACTGGTTCTCTCTCTGCCACATCCCTGCAAGCTCTGTTCTCATCTACCAAGCCTCGAACACTTTAAAATCATAAGTAACATAGTAAATGACAGCAGATGAAGACCTGAACGGACCATCCATTCTGCCCAATAGTCGCATAGAAACATGATGACAGATAAAGGCCAAATGACCCCATCTAATCTGCCTATCCGCAGTAACCATGATCTCTTTCTCTCTGTTAAGAGATCCCACATGTTTATCCCGGTTCATAGTCGATGGAGAACAAGACGTCAGCGCGCTGACAATCCAACGCCGACAGTTCGGCGCAAGACAGAAGCGCGCGGGGGAAAATAATTTTTAAAGAGCTCTGATGGCGGGGTTTGGGGTGGCAACCCCCCCCCCCCACTTTATTGGTTAGTGTTCGCACTGCTGTTGGAGGGGTGTTCGGGGGGTTGGAAACCTCCATTATAGCGAAAATGGAACTTTTTCTGATTTTTTTCGGGAAAAGTTCCGTTATCTCTATAATGGGGGGGGGTTCACCCACTAATACATATACTCTCAGGAAAAGGGTCAGTTAAACTCCAATAATATTACCTCTAAATCAGAACCCCATATGGACAACAAACCTCCCCTCTGCAACACTAACAGGCTTTAATTTCACACACACACACACAAGCCAATCACACAACAGGAAGTAACAGGGAAAAAGAAAGGAAAGAAAGGTGGAGAAAAAGCCTCAGTTCAGCTTCATCTGGCAAAAAACTCCACCTTTCAAGGCTAACCCTGTACTCCAAAATATAGAACCAGTAGAAAAAGCTCTGTGGTAGCCTGCAGGGAGATGTTACAAAACACACCGGGACACACAGCCCTCAGTTGTGAAAAAATGGGTAAATTAGCACTGTAGCAAAGTAGTCCAGGATTCAGTGTGGAACACAGCAAAAAAAGAGAACAACTTAGCTGCTTCGGCATCCAGGATCAAAGGGACCAGAGGGATTATTCCTCAGGTTTTGTGTATGCATGGATGAGATGTGATAATGCTGGTAATGGCAAGGTGGGTCAAAAGAAAACCACTAGGTTTCAAATATCATCTGAGGGTTCAAGTGGCAGTGAGGATGTCTCCCAAAGAGTCGAGAAGGAAGGGGAACCCAAGCAGCCCAGAGGGCGAGGCAGGGGCCGCAGGAAATATCAGACGAGGTCTCAGTCCAGAGCAGATCAATTGTGGTGAATATTTCAAACTATATTCTCTCCAATGTGGAAGAGAGTGTGTTAGCTAAGGGATTGTCATTTGTTCCCACTGAAAAACATTCCCCTTTTCAATTTCGGGTGGAATTGGAAAATTTCATCAGGAAATTACAGTTGAGGTTATTTTTTGATTCCACTATGGATTCCTCGAGGGATCGTTCCGTTGTTAGGAATAAGTCTGGGTGGACCCCTCCGGGCCCCCTGGATCCAATCCTCAGCGCTTTTCGTCTTGCGGTACTGAAAGATATTACTGCAATGGAAAAGTTAGACAATTTCACCATAATTTGACACGCGCTGAGCGTGATGCTCTGGTGAGGTTGAAAACTGAGACCTCGATTGTTATACGGCGTGCCGATAAGGGGGGTGCCATAGTGGTATGGGGAAGGGAACAATATTTGATTGAAGCTAATAAGCAACTCCAGCAGGCTAACAACTATCTTCCCTTGGATAGTGATCCTTCTGAGGAAATTTTTGACGTTTTGGTTAGGATGTTGAATATGGGGAGGAAGGCTGGTTTCCTGACGAAAGCTGAATATAGCTTTTTGTCACTTCAACATTTTAAAGTTCCTGCCTTTTATTTACTCCCAAAGATACATAAGAATGTGCATACCCCCCTGGGTAGACCTATAGTTTCAGGGAGGGATTCTTTGATAGAACGAGTGTGCCAATATGTGGATATCCACCTTCATCCTTGCCTTTCCTTTGTGCCATCTTTATTGAAGGACACCACTCATTTTCTGAATCTATTAGGGAGCTGGGAGCGTGATCTGTCTGAGGTGACATTTCTAGTGACGTTTGATGTGGCTTCCCTGTATACCTCCATTCCTCAGGATGAGGCTTTGGAGGTGTTACATTTTCTGAGTCAACTGCCTCGTCCATGGCTGGTTCCTCCTGATTTTCTGTGGGGGCTTATAGCTCTAGCTATGAAGAAGAACTATTTTTTGTTCAAGGGTCAATTCTACATGCAACTCTCGGGGGTTGCTATGGGTGCCACTTTTGCCCCTACTATAACCAATCTGTTTATGGGGTACTTTGAAGATCAGTTTATTTACCCCTCTAGATTTTGTCAAGCGATGGTGGGTTGGACCCGCTTTATTGATGATATTTTCTGTCTCTGGCGTGGATCTTTGGAAGAGTTGTTCTCATTCAGAGACTATATCAATGCTTGTCATCCTGTGCTGAAATTTGAGATGAATTTCCATTGCACAAGGATAGCGTTTTTGGACGTTACTGTGGAAATTGAGGGTGGCTTGATACATACCACTGTACATGTTAAGGAAACTGATCGTAATTCTCTATTGCAATTTAGCAGCATGCACTCCATATGCCATGAAGACCAGCCCAATTTTTGCGCTACAGACGCATCTGCAGCACTAATGAAGAATTTCGACATCAATCTGCCCTACTACAGGAGAGATTTGTTAACAGGGGTTATCCCATCCAGGTGGTAGCGAGGGCCAGGAAAAGGGCCCTATATAACCATAGAGAGGTCTTACTTGAATACCGTCAGGGGCAGGGGTCCCAAGACATGGTCCCCTTTGTCTCCACATTTAATCATATATCCAGAAGTTCACAGCGGGTCATTCCCCGACATTCCAACATCTTAAGGGTATATCCGAGCCTACAACATCTTCAGATTTTATTTTCTTATGGGCGTAATCGGAACCTTAGTGATATACTTAGCCCTAATGTTTTGAGACCTGCTTTGTCTGTTCTGGACATGGGGACTACAGGGGGCCACAGAAGTTGTGGTCAGTGTTCAGTGTGTCCTGTAATGATTGAGTCTGACAGGTTTGTGCACCCTAAGACTGGTAAAGTTTACAAACTACGAAGTGCCACTTCATGTAGAACAGAGGGGGTGGTTTATATTATAGTGTGTCCCTGTTCTATGATCTATGTGGGACACACTTATCATCAATTCAAGACCAGAATAATTGAGCACAGGTCCTGTCTGCATACTCGGAGGTTGGAGGAGCCATTGGTGACACACTGTTTGGAAGCTAATCATGAAATTGGGGCTCTACGTTGCACAGTAATTGAACACATTGCTTACCCTGCTCGCCGGGGGAATTGGAGGCGTTTACTCTGGCAGAAAGAGCAAAAATGGATTTTCACTCTGCAATCTGTTCAGCCTGTGGGACTGAATGCCCGGATTGAGTGGACGGCCTTCTTTGGTGTTTAAATGCCTGTGATTGGTGGATCAAGTCTGGAGGTGGAGCTTGTGTGCTATTTCTAGCTGGAGGCTGTGGAGTGTCTTAGCACTGGTATTGTTCTGTGAAATGGTGTGAGAGCCTGAAGAGCTTGGTGGGTCTGGATAGAGCGTATGTGAAGCAGTGAAGTTGAAACCCCTGACACAGCAACCAGAGCGAAACGGAGGGTTCCCCGTCGGGTTCAGTGGCTGCAGGGCCCAGGAGGTGAAGGACTGAGAGATCCTGGATGCCGAAGCAGCTAAGTTGTTTTCTTTTTTTTTTTTGCTGTGTTCCACACTGAATCCTGGACTACTTTGCTACAGTGCTGATTTACCCATTTTTTCACAACTGAGGGCTGTGTGTCCCGGTGTGTTTTGTAACATCTCCCTGCAGGCTACCATAGAGCTTTTTCTACTGGTTCTATATTTTGGAGTACAGGGTTAGCCTTGAAAGGTGGAGTTTTTTGCCAGATAAAGCTGAACTGAGGCTTTTTCTCCACCTTTCTTCCCTTTCTTTTTCCCTGTTACTTCCTGTTGTGTGATTGGCTTGTGTGTGTGTGAAATTAAAGCCTGTTAGTGTTGCAGAGGGGAGGTTTGTTGTCCATATGGGGTTCTGATTTAGAGGTAATATTATTGGGGTTTTCACCCCCCCCCCCGCAACGGCAGCGCAAACACTAACAAATAAAGTGGGGGGGGGTTGCCACCCCAAACCCCCAGTTGTAGCTCTTTAAAAATTATTTTTCCCCCCGTGCGCTTCTGTCTTGAGCTGAATTGTTGGCGCTGGATTGTCGGCACGCTGGCATCTGGCGTGCGATTATCCCGTCACCGTTTATCCCATGCCTTCTTGAATTCAGACACAGTCTCTGTCTTCACTACTTCTTCTGGGAAACTGTTCCATGCATCTACCACCCTCTCTGTAAAAAGTATTTCCTTAGATTACTCTGGAGCCTATCACCTCTTAACTTCATCTTATGCCCTCTCATTCCAGAGCTTCCTTTCAAATGAAAGATACTCGACTCATGCACATTTACACCACATAGGTATTTAAACGTCTCTTATCATATCTTCCCTTTCCCGCCTTTCCTCTAAATTATACCTGTTAAGATCTTTAAGTTTGTCCCCATATATGCTTTATGACGAAGACCATTCACCATTTTAGTAGCCTTCCTCTGGACCGACTCCATTCTTTTTATATCTTTTTGAAGGTGCGGCCTCCAGAATGGAGCTCTAGAGGAGCGCAGGGAGAGGGGGGACATGATTGAGACATTTAAATACATCACGGGACGTGTCGAGGTGGAAGAAGACATCTTTCTCATGGGACCCTCGGTCACAAGGGGGCATCCGTTCAAACTCAGAGGAGGGAAATTCGATAGTGACATAAGGAAGTATTTCTTCACAGAAAGGGTTGTAGATCACTGGAACAAGCTTCCAGAGCAGGTGATCAAGGCCACCAGCGTTATTGACTTTAAGAATAAATGGGATGCCCTAGTAGGATCCTTACGAGGGTCGAGTTGAGGAACTAGGTCATTAGTACTCAGACTTGATGGGGTGGGTCAGTAGAGTGGGCAGACTTGATGGGCTATAGCCCTTTTCTGCCGTCATGTTTCTATGTTTCTATTCTTAATGAGGTCTCGCCAGAGTCTTATACAGGGGTATCAATACCTCCTTTTTTTTTTTTTCTACTGGCCATACAGTCATGTGAAAAAATTAGGACACCCTATGAAATATTCAATTCTTTTCTTAAGAAATGTTCACATATCGATGTCAAATCTTTTTGTTTTTATTTATCTCTGGAAAAGAAAGTGATGTAATTGCAGGTAAACAATACAAATTTTCCTTGATTTACTCATGAAACAAAAGATATCCACAAAAATGTGTATTCTAAATGAATAATAAATTAGGACACCCTAATAGCTAGTGTTACCCCCTTTGGCTGAAATAACTGCCATGAGACGTTTCTTGTAGCCATCTACCAGTCTCCGACATCGGTCTGAGGAAAGTTTGGCCCACTCCTCAATGCAGAATTCTTTCAGCTGTGAGATGTTTGAGTGGGTTTCTTGCATTCAAATCACACCACAGCATCTCAATGAGATGAAGATCAGGGCTTTGACTTGGCCACTCCTGGATTCTCCATTTCTTAGCCATGAACACAGCCAGTGCTTGGTGAATTTACTGGTATGTTTTTGTTAAGAACATAAGAATTGCCGTTGCTGGGTCAGACCAGTGGTCCATTGTGACCAGCAGTCTGCTCACGCGGCGGCCCTTAGGTCAAAGACCAGAGCCCTAACTGTCCCTGTTTGTGGACCATGTTTCTGATTTGATGTACACTAAATACTAGGGAAATTTACCCAATGGTGATAAACTAACAACTCTGCCACTGATCACCTTAAACAAATAATAAATATAACCATTGTCATGTTGCAGGGTCCTGTTCCGCTTCAGCTTTAATTTTCTTACAGATGGTTTTGCATGTTGTTCAAGCACCCTCTTATAAGTTTCCAGTTCAAGTTTCAAGTTTATTAAAAATTTGATATACCACCTTATCAATTTATTTTAAAATAGGGTAAAAACAAATAATACAAATTAACATAACTTTAACAAAAAAACATACTTGACAAAACAATAACATACTAGACTAGACAAATGGGTGCGAGTGGGGAAAAAAAAGGGTAGAATTACAATGGTTAAAGAAAAGTAAGATAAAGGTATAAACATAAGGAAGGGGTTAAAAACAAATAAGTCCAATACAAGCGGACTCATAAAAAAATTAAAATTAAAATCCTTAAAAGGATATTTATACTTGAAAGGCATCTTTAAAAAGGACTGTCTTAAGAAAAGATTTAAATTTCTCAAGATTAGTTATCTCTCTTAAAGCATTTGGTGCCAAATTCCAGGGTGTTGGGGCAACTACTGAAAAGATAGTGTTTCTTCTAGTGTTAATATGATTCAGAGTTGGAATTGCTAATAAATTTTGCTCCGAAGAATGAAGAAAATGAAATATAGTGTGCGGTATCAAAAATTTATTAATGAATTCTGGCTGACCAGTGTTTCTTGTTTAAAAGTCAATAATAGAGTTTTATTAACACGGTGATGGATGGGAAATCAATGGGCTTTTATCAGAAGAGGAGTTACGTGGTCGTATTTTTGGCCTTGTAAATGACTTTTACTGCTGTATTCTGGATTATTTGTAAACATTTTAACTCTTTTTTGGTAATAACCATGATATAAGGCATTGCCATAATCCAGACAAGAAATGACTAGTGGATGGATTAAAATATTTAAAGCCAATATGTCAAGAAATTTAATTAGAGAGCGTATAATTCTTACACGATAGAATTCATGGTGGATTCTATGATGGTGAGCTGGCCAGGTCCTGCTGAAGCAAAGCATCCCCAAACCATAACACTTCCACCTCCATGCTTCACAGTTGGTATGAGGTTCTTTTCCTGGAATACTGTATTTGGTGTATGCCAAACATGTCCTCTTTTCTGGTGTCCAAATAATTCAGAGTTAGACATTTCCGGAGAAAAACTGTGAGAATATTTACAATTTCCCTATGAACACCAAATTAGCACTATCTTCACTTGGCTCTCATCGAGCAGTGCTATCAGTTTTGGCAGATGCCATATGGCCTAGCCACGGCTCCACAAACATTTTAGAAAATGAGGGCAGTAGTGGCGTTTTGGCGCAAACAGGAGATTCAGGTACTTTCTTTCTTAGATGACTGCTTGATTCGGATGTCTTTCAGCCAGGTCAATTTGTCAGCCACAAATGGGTGATTTCTTTTATTTGAACTAATTTTCTTCAATTCTTTGGCTGTGAATCTTCAAATTTCCAAAGAGCTCTTTTCTCCTGTACTAATTATTGGAATATTGGATGTTGCTCACGTAGGAGAGGAATGTGTTTCTTCCCAGAGACTGGAGTGACAGGTTACAGTCTCGGGTTTGCATTCTTCTTCAGTCACCAAGGACAAGAGTATGAGATTCTGTACAGGTTCTAAGATCTACGGTGGTGACTCGCTCGCTTTCACATGAGAACGCTACAGCAGTCACTTTTGTTCCAGTGGTTCCTGTATCTCAAGGCTCCAATTGTAGTAGCTAGTAGACTCCTCAAGCATTGCTCAATATAATTTGGTGGCTCAGCGAGATTAGTCTTTTCAAAGGCATGCCCCGGTCTTTGCTGGACTGGCTCATAGTCACCAAACATCCCAGGCTGTCAGGTTGGGGGGCTCAGTGCCTTCAATCCTCAGCGCTAGGAGTCTGATTTTAAGAGGAGACTCAGTACTCGTTCATTCTTCGGGACTGAAGAATGGTCAGGCTACCATTTCAGACCATTCTTCCAGAATGATGATAAAGGTTTTTTAGGACAGTGTTATGATGGTGGTATTTCTCTACAGCCAGGAAAGTATTTGATATACTCAGTTGGCAAGTAAAGTAATGGTTCTACTTCAGTGGGTGGAATCTCATCTTCCTCTTCTGTCAGCGCATCATTTTACAGGACAGGAAAAGGGTTTAGATAGACTTTCTCACCACAAAATCTGAGCAGGGACCGTCTATTGTATATTAAAATATACAGTGCTGCGTACACCTTTTAGCGCTTTAGAAATAGTAAATAGTAGTATTAAAATCTTCTACATCCTGGAAATTGGGAATTATTCGCTCAGGCGTTCAGCTCTTTGTATAAAGGTGAGATCTCCTAGAACTAGACCTCATGGCTTCGTCTCGAAATTTAAAGCTTCCTAGCTTCTTCAGCAAACGCAGGGATTTGCAGTCAGAGGGGGTAGCAGCGTTGCTTCTTTCTCACCTTTGGTTTCTCTTTAAGGGTTTTCCCCTGGCTGATGATTGGATGGATTAGCCATCTTAAGCTCGCTTTCAGGGCACATTAATCGGAGAATCTCTGGATTGGCTGCGCCGTCCATGCTATGCGGATCTGATGAGTCTTTCAACGGCCAAACTGTTGAGATTCCCAGTATCTCCAGATTTACTCACCTAAGGTCAGATCAACATGGATATTCATCCTACTTTGGTATTACGACCGTATGAAAAGTCATGGCTGATGTGTATGAGTTATGCGAAGCAGGTTATTTCGTCTCTTCTCCAGGCGATACAGATGTCTTCACCTGTGGCTTATGCTACCGTTTGGAGGGTTTTCCTTTCTTGGGTACTTCTCAACATTGGCATCCTTCTAGACTTCTATGTTTTATATTCTTTCTTTTTTAGCACAAGCGTATTGCCAAGGGCTTAGTGTTCAATTCCCTTCAGCTTCAAGTGACAATCTTAGCTTGTTACAAGGGCTAGGTATCTCGCTCTTCGCTTACTTCTCAGCTTTATGTAGTTCAGTTCCTAAAAGGAGTACAGTATATTTGTACACCTCTTAGGAAACCCTGTCCAGAGTACAGTCTTAAGGTGGTACTTCGCAGTTTACAGAAGGCTTCATTTCAACCTTGTCTTTTGAGATTCTAAAAGGCTGTGACGTTGAACACGGTGTTTCTTGTGGCCATGGCTTCATCTCAGCAGTTTTCTGAGTTGCAGGGATTCTTATTTCTGATTTACACATTCTGGAGTGTCAGTTCGGACAATTTCTTTCTAAGGTGGTGTCATCCTTTCTTTTATGCCGCTCTCACTTTTCCTTCCTTCTTCCTGGGAGGAGGAATGGGGAGGCATGATTTTCATTCAGGTTTTAGATCCCAATATAGTACTGAGACAGTCTTGGCTTCACTTTTGGACCATTTGAATAGCCTTCTGAGTAAGGGTAGTAATGCATTGGTGCTTCAATTTAATTTAAGTAGCACTTTCGATCTAGTAGATCATGGTAAATTGCTTGAATTTTTGGATTCTTTAGGAATCCAAGGTAAAGTATTATCATGGTTTAAAGGATTCCTAGAATCGAGACTCTACCAGGTCAAATTCAAGGATATACTCTCAGTAATATGGAAAAATCCTTGTTGAGTCCCACAGGGCTCCCCACTTTCTCCAACCCTCTTTAATGTGTATCTTCTGTCATTGGGTCACTGGATGAGTAAATTGGGTCTGAGGTTGTTCAGCTATGCTGACGACATTACAATTGTTATCCCATGCTCTACTATATTATCCTGATACAAAAAGGAGGCAAAAATGTCAATAAGGACTCTATGAGTGTGTCTGTCAGCTAATCACTCCTAACAAACCAAACCACACAGGTACCAAATATCAATTGAAGGAAAGGGGCGCTCTCAGTGTGAGGTTGTTAGCGACGGGAGAACAAACTCCAGCGCTTCCACTTACAAAGACGGAGGTGAATCACCCCGCCTGCATACCATCATCGGGCGTCCCTAGTGTGCAAAATCAACTGTGCAGAATTAATAACAATAAATAAGTCACAAACAGTGAACTAGTGAGAGAGTGAATCAAACTGAAAACCCACTCATAGAGTCCTCCCCAGCCTAATCCCCAAGATACAAAATGAAACCACAGCCAACTTAGCTTTTTAAAGCGAGCCAAATGAAGTCAATGAGCATTGCGGGAGACCAGAATAGTCATAGGATCAACTGGTTTCGGGTGAAACCCTTCATCAGGATCTTAAGGCTGGAGCAGAACCGGCTGGGAGGGAAGCAGGAGAGCCCGCAGAAGCAACTGACTGGGCTTAAAAGCAGATCCAAAATGACATCAGCCACTTTCAACCAATCAAAAACAACTAAGAAGAAAAAAAGGTTAAGAAGAAAAAACAAGGAGGAGTCACCACTAGCTCAAACTATGGTGTTCCACTCCACACATTCATTCAGACCCCCCGGAATGACCGTGTTAAGCTTGAAAATCCAATGTTGTTCTTTCAATTGGAGTTGTGTCATTCTGTCTCCTCTATAGGTATCAGGAATTTGTTCCAGCACCATCCATGTTAAGTGTTGGAATTCATGGCCCAATTGTAAACAATGGGAAACCATAGGAGCCGACTCGACAGCCTGGTGAAGTCTTATTTAGATACTGTGGTGACCAAGAGCGCGGGGAAACTGACAACGTCTGTGTTTAGAAAAGTGACCGACCGGAATACCTATTTACATTTTACTAGTTGTCATCCTTCCAGACTTAAACAGGCTATTCCGGTCGGTCAATTTTTGAGAATTCGCCGGATTTGTTCTTCCCTGGCTGAATTTAAAATCCAGGCCAGGGATTTATCCCAACATTTTTTGGAAAGAGGATACCCGGAGTGGACTATCAGACGAGCTTATTTACGTGCCCGGCATGCTAATCCTGAACTATTGCTCCATCATGTTCAGCGTTCTGATCCTGAACGACAAGTATGTGTGGTTACATATTCCCCTCGGGCTCAACAAATGGCTGCCTTTATCAGACAACACTGGCAGGTTTTGAGTTTCCACTCTATCTTTCAGGAACCCCCTCTAATTGCATTCTCGCGCCCTAGGAATCTAAAGAATTTGTTGTCTACTCGGGTCACCAACAGCAGTCCTGGCTCTCATCTACCTTGTGGACGTTGTTCCATGTGTGCAAACACTATTACTGCATCTAGTTGGCATGATTCTTATACCCACAGGGAATTTCAGTTAAGGAGTCACACCACTTGTGAATCACGGTGGGTTGTGTATGTCATCAACTGTCCCTGTGGGTTATCCTACATAGGTCGCACATGTAGAATGATCAAAACCAGGTTGACGGAACACAAGAGTAGACTTCACCAGGCTGTCGAGTCGGCTCCTATGGTTTCCCATTGTTTACAATTGGGCCATGAATTCCAACACTTAACATGGATGGTGCTGGAACAAATTCCTGATACCTATAGAGGAGACAGAATGACACAACTCCAATTGAGAGAACAACATTGGATTTTCAAGCTTAACACGGTCATTCCGGGGGGTCTGAATGAATGTGTGGAGTGGAACACCATAGTTTGAGCTAGTGGTGACTCCTCCTTGTTTTTTCTTCTTAACCTTTTTTTCTTCTTAGTTGTTTTTGATTGGTTGAAAGTGGCTGATGTCATTTTGGATCTGCTTTTAAGCCCAGTCAGTTGCTTCTGCGGGCTCTCCTGCTTCCCTCCCAGCCGGTTCTGCTCCAGCCTTAAGATCCTGATGAAGGGTTTCACCCGAAACCAGTTGATCCTATGACTATTCTGGTCTCCCGCAATGCTCATTGACTTCATTTGGCTCGCTTTAAAAAGCTAAGTTGGCTGTGGTTTCATTTTGTATCTTGGGGATTAGGCTGGGGAGGACTCTATGAGTGGGTTTTCAGTTTGATTCACTCTCTCACTAGTTCACTGTTTGTGACTTATTTATTGTTATTAATTCTGCACAGTTGATTTTGCACACTAGGGACGCCCGATGATGGTGTGCAGGCGGGGTGATTCACCTCCGTCTTTGTAAGTGGAAGCGCTGGAGTTTGTTCTCCCGTCGCTAACAACCTCACACTGAGAGCGCCCCTTTCCTTCAATTGATATTTGGTACCTGTGTGGTTTGGTTTGTTAGGAGTGATTAGCTGACAGACACACTCATAGAGTCCTTATTGACATTTTTGCCTCCTTTTTGTATCTTTTTAAGCACCTTTTGGCAAACTTAGAGGAGCTTATAGTTTAGCTACTATATTATCCAACAGTACTCAATTAATTGAATCTGTATTAAATACAATGGAATCTTGGATGCAATAATTCAAGCTGAAATTAAATTGGGAAAAGACTAAATTCTTTTTTGTATCCACTCAAAAGATCGACTTTGAACCAACAATTAAGATCAATCCAGTGTCATTTAAAATAAGCCCTACAATTAAAATTCTGGGCGTTATTTTTGATCAGTGTTTGACTATGAAAGCTCAGATAGATGCAGTGGTCCAGAAGAGTTATTATACTCTGTGGAAACTTCATACTGTCGGATCTTACTTTGATGCTACTGCTTTTACTCTCTTAGTTCTTGAGCCTACCAAGGTATGAGCGACGCAGAAATAGAAGAGAAGATTAGATTAGATAGTTCAGACACTACTTCTGAGTATTTTGGATTATTGTAATGTTATATATTTGATAAGTACTAAGAAAAACTTGACTAGACTGACCTTGGTCCAAAATACAGCTGTAAGAACGATTTATGGCCTGAAGAAGTATGATCATGTCACTCCTTATTATCGTGAGTTGTATTGGATCCCAGTAGAGGCATGGGTTATTTTCAAGTTGGGATGTTTATTATAAAGTAGCTTTTGGTGCCGCTCCTTCATACCTTGTTGAAAGATTTGTGATCATGACTCGTGAGAGGAGCAGAAAATCTCCTGCCCTATTTACGTTCCCTTCTGTAAAAGGTTGCGAGAGTAAGAGACATCATGGGCATTGTCTCTTATCGGGCTGCTTCTTACAACAATGACTTCCATCCATTATTGATAAGATCTATATCTTATAAGCATTATAGAAAACTGTTGAGGACTTGTTTTCTCCAAATTTCTGACTAGCTAAATTTCTGACCTGCTAAATTTTCTTCGCATCTCGCTAATACTGTAATTTCCCATAGCATAATCTTTTGTTAACCACTTTGAACTAATGGCTATGCGATCTAGAAATCTGCTATTATGTTATGTTTCTTACAAGTGCGTAGCATTCTCTGCAATCTGGAAGTTTCTAATGAGGTTTCTAACGTATGGAAGCATCCAAAGCCTCCATCGCGCGAAGGGTCCAGGAGAACATTCTTTACGCTTACTTGATGGCAGGGAAGCGGTTGGCGGAGGAACTTCATGACCATTCAGCCAGAGCGATGGCTATTTCTTGGATTCAGTCCAGAGGTTTTTTCCTTGGAGGAGTTTTGTCATGCGACTACTTGGTCTTCCAAGAATACTTTATTTCAGCATTATCAGTTGGATGTGGGGGCGCATGCGGAGGCTGCATTTAGTGCTTCTGTTGTTGCGGAGTTAGCGTTTGCTTCCCACCCAGCTTGAGGATTGCTTTGCTACATCCCATTGGTCTCTGGATTCATCTGCTGCTGTTGCTAAGGAAGGAAAAATTATGTTCTTATCTGTTAATTTTCTTTCCTTTAGACGCAGCAGATCCAGAGCCCCACCCTTTCTGGATATTGACTGTCGGTTTTTTCTTTTGCAATTTTCAAAATCTGTTATTATTGATAGTTGTATTCTGTGATTATTACCTTTTGAAATTTTTTATGGGAAATAAGTTTTTTACATGCTAAGCATATTGATGTTACGGATGCTTGGGCAAGGAGCAATACTGAAAATGCAGGAGGTGTGCCAGCCAATAGGACCACCTGTTAACCAGTTTCTCTATCTACACCTGCTAGTAGATGTGTGCTATCCCATTGGTCTCCAGATTCATCTGCTGCGTCTAAAGGAAAGAAAATTAACAGGTAAGAACATAATTTTTCCTTTTTGCTTTTCAGATATGAAACAATTAATGTCAATCTGATCAGCAAACCTGAATGGTTCCTGGAGAAAACACCACTTGGCCTGGTCCCAGCGCTGGAAACTGAAAAGGGTCAAGTGATCTATGAATCGCCAATTATATGTGACTATCTGGATGAAGCTTACCCTGAGAAGAAGCTGAACCCTGTAGACCCTTATGAGAAAGCAAAGCAGAAAATGCTGCTGGAAAACTTTTCCAAGGTATGTAGTCGCAAACATTGACAGAACAATCTCTTTACTTTTAGTCAAAATAGACAAGAACCCTTATACAGTGGTACCTTGGATTACGAGCATAATCCATTCCAGGAGCATGCTCGTAATCCAAAATGCTCGTTATCAAAGCGAGTTTCCCCATAGGAACTAATGGAAACTCGCTTTGATACGTTTCCCCCCCACCGAGGCCAGCAGCGCTGCTCCCCCCCCCACGAGAACCAGCATTGCTCCCCCCGAAGGCCCCGCGATCCGACACCCTCCCTGCCGCCATCGGGCACCCCCCCCCCCCCCCCCGCCACAACCTGAAGTCCCCCAGAGCCCTCTTCTTACTTTAATGTAGCACTGGCATGTCGGCATCCTCTTCTGTGCTGGCCTTGAAAGGCATGTGCGCATGCTCAAGGCCTGTGAGTTTACATTCTCTCCGAGAATCTTGGAGAATCTCAGAGAGAACGGGAACTCACAGGCCTTGAGCATGCGCACATGCTCAAGGCCATCACAGAAGAGGAGGCCGACATGCCGGTGCTACATTAAAGTAAGAAGAGAGCTCTGGGGGAATTCAGGTTGCGGCGGGGGGTGGGGTGCCGGATCGCGGGGGGGGGGGAGGGTGCCAGTTCACGGGGGGAGGGGGGGGGCGCTTGGTTTCTGAGGCGCCGATTTTGCAAATGTTTTGCTCGTCTTGCAAATCACTCGCAAACCGGTGCACTCGTAAACCGAGGTACCACTGTATAGCTGGTGGCATTTAATTTGTTCTTGATATACAAGTTTCAAGTTTATTATAAAATTTGATCAATCGCTTATTCCAAATTCTAAGCGATGAACAAATCGATAAAATTACAAAATTAGGGGAGACAAACATAACTAACAAAAAGACTAAATCTTACAAAACATAATAAAAACCAGCTTTGCAAACATAATAAAACACAAGGAAAGAATAGGAAAAGAAATACAATCTGATTAATAAAAAGAAAGACAATTAAGATCAAAAACAATAGGAAGGGGAGGGACAAAAACTCTCAAAAGATATAAAGATAAAATGAAACTCCTAGGCAATTCATTTAGTCATTAAATGCATCTTTAAAAAGAAAGCTTTTGAGTTTGCTCTTAAATTTTTCCAAATTTTTTTCCTCTCAAGTAAATTGGAAGGGAATTCCATGTTTGAGGAGCTGTAATGGAAAAGATGGATTGCTGTCGTGTGTTGTTAATTTTAAGGGAGGGAATGGTTAATAAATGTTGGTCATTAGACCTCAGTAATCTAGATGAAGTATAAGGAATCAGTGCTTTGTAAATAAAAGCTGGGGTTTTAGATATCGGAGATTTAAAGATGAGCAAACTTAATTTGTACATTATACGATGTGCGACAGGAAGCCAGTGTGCTTTTTTAAGTAAAGAAGTCACATGATCAAATTTCTTGGCTTTCATAATAAGTTTAATTGAAGCATTCTGGATGATCTGCAAACGCCTGATTTCCCTTTGAGCCATTCCCTTAAATAGGGCATTACAGTAATCAATTTTTGAAATATATACCACCAATGTAAGTTATGATTTTGTCAAGGGTGCTTTGGGATCTCACTAGGCACTGTAGTCAAAATAGTATCTGTACTATGATGTAGCCTGAAACCAGGTATTGTTCTATATTACTTGTCTGACACTCTGACTGAAGATGCTGGTTGGCAATGGAATGGGCTCAAAGTGTCAGTGGAAATGGAGTAGAACAGTATTCTGCAATAGCACTTTTCTGCTTCGCTAAAGTCTGGACAGGAGAAGCAGGAACTGGCATTGTGTGTGTGTGGGGAGGGGGGGGGTGTTGAAGCGAAGAGCTGTCAAGAAGCAAGGATGTCCAATCATCCCTCTGAAACAACAAGAAAAAGCAAGGAGGTTGTCTTTTCAACTAATAATAGTCTTTATTAGAAACAAAAGGTCCCAACAAGGATCCCAGTTTCGGTGTTTAGAAGACGCCTTCTTCAAGGAACACTTTGCTGAAAACAACGCAGAGTCAAAAAAGGTTGTAAACGGGAAGAACCGTGTGCAGGCAAGCTGTACTGAGCTGAATGCTGGGAAAGTTCAGCACAGTATAGGTTGCCTTCAAACGATTCTTCCCGTTTACAGCCGAAACTGGGATCCTTGTTGGGACCTTTTGTTTCTAATAAAGACTTTATTAGTTGAAAAGACATTCCCCTTGCCTTTTCTTGTTTCGTTTGTATCTCAGGTGAAGGGCTCTTCTGCCTATCTGCCAATCGTCACTCTGGCCAATAAGTGACAGGTGCAGCGTTTGATTCCTTGCGGTGTTTCTGTCCCTCATCCCCTCCCCACCAACTCTCCACTGAAGTGTATTTCAGACCATTCAGCTTAACTGATCTACCTGCAGCAGCCCAATCTGGGTAGAAATGCATTTGTTTTTTCTGGCTTCAAAAGTTGATGGCTCCTAGAAATCTCTGTGCATATTTTGTTGCTGTGAAGATGAGGGAGTAGGTCATATGGAAACAGTATGACCACTAGGACTGAAGTTGCTCTAAATGGAACTGCATTACATACAGTATGTCATTCACATCAGGGTTAGAACACTCGCATAATTATGCCATCTGCAAAAGTCGAGATCTAGTTACAAAGCCTACATATTCATTTCTTATTTTTCATAGTTCTGTTTGTCCATACAGAGTTTTATTTGTATGGGCCAACACTGGAAGAAATTTCTCAATAGGAAAACGGCAGTTTTAATTGTGTACATAAGTGGTGATGCTTTTCTTCTGGTTTTTCCTTTTGAAAAACAAATATGTGCTGCTTTTCCCTTGCTGAAAGGAGGACCTGTTCTACTTGTGTGAACATTTTTACATAATAGGGTATGGCATTATTCTGATACTAGGGACTTGGATTGGCCACCGTGAGAACAGGTTCCTGGGCTTGATGGACCATTGGTCTGACCCAGTAAGGCTATAAGGCTTATAAGACTAGAATTTTCTTTTTTTTCTGGATTTCCTTAGCCCTCTCTCCCTCCTCCCAGTTCTAAGCGGATTCTTTAAATCTAAGGAATTGAAGCACTTTCACATCTGTATTAGTCTTGCATATTAATTTGAAACTGCTTATAGTCCTTGCAAAAAGGATCTGGTTCTTTAAATCCATAAGGATGACCTTGGTGCAGCCTGGAAAAATCTTTAGAACTAGCCTTGGTATGCTACGGATCCTCCTAAACTAAAGTGTGCATAGCAGTTTCAGGCTGTCTGCATCATGCTTGTACATTCAGTAGCTTAGTGCTGTCTTATGTAGTCCCATAATCTTCCATTTTTGGGTTTTCCCAGTTGAGTGCTTCTGCAATCAAGATAATTAAGCCATTGAAAACTGGAGAGGAGCTTGCTGCAGCCAAGGCAGCATTCAAAGAGCATCTCATCAAGTTTCAGCAGGTATGTCTTTCAGAAGCAGTACATGGTGCCTGGTGTGTATTAGTTGCTTCATTCATGAAGGGAGCTTTCTTTCCAAAATAATATTTTCCCAGGACAAGCAGGCAGCATATTCTCCCATGTGAGTAATTTCATCCACGGATCCCTGGTACGGACAGCATTAAAAGTGCATCGCCACTTTAAGAACTTAAAGTTCGCAAACTGCCCGTACTGTGCATGCGCGAGTGCCTTTCCACCTGACGTAGGCTCGCGGTACCTCAGTTCTTAGTTTTCCGCAGATCTAAGAAGTCGTGTCTCTGAATGTGGTTCAGTTTTTTGCCATTTGCCTTTCCACTCGCACACATTTTTTTTCTTCTACTTTTATACTCTAAGAGTACTTATATTTTCTATTTTAAAAAAAAAACGAAGAAACTTTTTTTTTTTTTTTTTTTCCTTATTCTTGCGGGTTTCGGCTGGCGAGGCTGTTTGATTTTCCTGAGCCATTGAGTTCAATTTGACTGAGGTGTTTTTTCTGTCAATGTCCCAGCTGTTATCTGGTTTTAAAAAGTGTTGCAGGTACCAAAGGCCAATTCTTTGTCAATACTCTCTAGACCGGTACAGCTTCATTGACAGGTAATAGCTCAACATAGAAACAGACGGCAGATAAGGGCCACGGCCCATCCAGTCTGCCCACCCTAATGACCCTCCCCTACCTTTACCTTGTGAATAGATCCCACGTGTCGATCCCATTTGGCCTTAAAATCAGGCACGCTGCTGGCCTCAATCACCTGAAGTGGAAGACTATTCCAGCGATCAACCACCCTTTCAGTAAAAAAGAACTTCCTGGTGTCGCCTCGCAGTTTCCCGCCCCTGATTTTCCACGGATGCCCTCTTGTTGCCGTGGGACCCTTGAAAAAGAAGACATCTTCCTCTGCCTCGATGTGGCCCGTGAGATATTTGCACGTCTCGATTATGTCTCCCCTCTCTCTGCGCTCCTCGAGCGAGTATAGCTGTAATTTTTCTAACCGTTCATCGTACGGGAGATCAGCAGGTGGAGACTGAGACCAAACTTTTGGTTATAGTACTTAATAACTGTCCCTCCCTCTATATAACAGTCTTCTTAGTCGCCATGCAGGTGGATTGGTGAGCTGTACCCATCTCCCCTTGTTAGGGCTGTTGGAATTTGTGTAGGTCTCCTGGTCCCTGTTCTGGTGCCGGGCTGTGTTTGGGGGTCTTGTGCTGGGTCCCTCAGGTTCCTCACACCCCTCTTCCTCCACCTCCCAAAATTTTGTAGAGGTGCCTCAACTGTAAGCCTTGCCACCAATACAGGCAAGGCATACAGCTTTGAGAGCCAGTGGAGTCTGTTCTGTTTAAAAAAAAAAAAAAAAAAATCCTGAGGCAGTGCCGGTCTGAAGAGTCTCTCTTCAGTGCTGAGTAATTGTATTTTTGTTAACCTGTACTTTTTATTTTACAGGCTAGGTTGTGTATTGTGCAATGAGCACTTTCACCGGGAGAAAGTGCTCACTGTGCTCCAAACGCGAAGCACTTGGCGGCCGACCTGTGCAAGCACTGTGCAGGCCGCCACGAAGGGGAATCCTCGTCGGCATCAGGTGTCGGCGTCCAGGCATCCTCTTCGAGTGCTTCGTGAACTGGCAGCTGACAGCGGGGAAGCCCAGGCGATCGTGGGCCGGCACTATCAGTTTTGTGCTCTTCCCTTTGATCTGGTCACGGCTCTGTGGACGTTCAGCAAGATTATGGTGGTCGTGGCAGTGGCCTGGCGCAAGGAGGGCATTCTGATTCACCCCTATCTGGACAACAGGTTGATCCACGCAAAGTCAATTCAGGAGAGTGCCTGGGTTACAGCTTGGGTTGTGGAGTTTCTGCAGTCACTGGGATGGGTTGTCAACCTGTCCAAAAGCCAGTTGGTCCCGTCTCAGTGCCTGGAGTACCTTGGGGTTCTTTTCGACACTGGCTTGGGGAAGGACTTTTGCCGGAGGCCTGTATGGCCAAATTGCAGTCGCAGATTCACCTTCTGGTGGCTTCCCAATATCCTCGGGCTCAGAGTCTTCTCCAGGTTCTGGGGTCGATGGCGGCTTCCTTGGATGTGGTTCATAGGGCCCGAGCTAGAGGTCTGCATGGGAATGGGGATTGTGGGAATCCCATGGGGATCCCCCTAAGCCCACAGGACTCCCATGGGGATACCTTCAAGGCTGATGGGACTCCCATAGGGATGGACCTGGAGTTCCTATCCCGAGCCCTACCTAATTTCCGGTCTGGTGCCAAGCTGAGCTCCTGAGTCCGACAAATCAGCAGCAACAGTGTCACGTAGGCAGTGATCTCAGCACGTAGGCACACAGACTCTTGTGTGCCTACGTGCTGAGCTCCATGCCTACGTAACAGAGACTGTTGCTGATTCGTGGGGAGGTGTCACGTGCAGGGCCTGGTTCTGCTGCACGAGCCGCAATCTGGCTCAGAGCTAGAGCTAAGCAGGAATCGGTGGATGCCAAGGGCTGCTGAGCCGAAGCTGTAAAAACCCAGTGAGGAGCTGCGACCCGGGACCCGGGATTTTGGACTGCAGCAAGTGAGGATGAAAACTGCTCTGCCATTACCAGAATGATGCAACCCCGTGAGCTTGGATGGTCTGCTTTGTCTACCAAAATTTGCCATTTCTTTCCCTCACTCTGGCTCTCTTATTTCTTATTCTGTCACTAATTCTATCATCTTTCTCTCTCATCATTCAGCATTTCCCCCTCTCTCTCTCTCTCTCTGCTCCTCTTCTATCAAGCTTTTGTCCTTTCTCTCTAGTATCTTCCCTCTCCCCCTCTTTCCATCCAGCATCTGCCCTCTCTCTCCTGCTTCTGCCCAGCATCTGATCTGTTTCCTCTCTTCCTCCTTTCTGCCCCCCTCTGTCACCCCATCATCCACCCTTCTCCCTCCCCCTTCCATCCAGCATCTGCCCATCTTTCTCTCCCTCCTTTCAGCCCAGCATCTGCTTCATTTCTCTTTCTCTCCATTCTATTCAGTGTCTGCCCCATATTTCTCTTTCTTCCCTTCCATCAGTATCCTCCCCCTCTCCTCCCTTCCATTCAATGTCTTCCTCCCCTCTCCTTTTCTTTACATCCACCATTTGTCTTTTTCTCTCTCCCCATACATTCCAGTTTGTATGTTATCTTTCCCCTTTCAGCTAGTGTGACTGATCCTTCCCCCCTTTCTATCTATAGTCTGTCTATCTATAGTCTGTCTACATCCAGTATCTACCCACCTGACACCTCAGCCACCACCAGACTGACACGAAGCCTTCCTTCCGACATCAGCTCTGACTTCAGAGGAAGACTTCCGGGTCGGCTACATATGGTGTGCTGCAGGCTGCCTCCAACCCCTGCTGTTATCTGGACTCGAATGAAGGGGTGGGAGGGAGTGCATTTATGGACACAGAAGGCATGAATTTTGAAGAGAGGATGGAGGAAGGGAGGGAAAGAGATACTGAAGTGGGAGAGGGAATGCGTTTTTGGACACAGAAGGCATGAACTGAGGATAGAGGAAGGGAGGGAAAGAGAAGCTGAGGTGGGGGAGGGAATAGAAAGGGAGAATTGGGTGTGTCAGTGAGCGGGAAAGAGAGATGGTTGTGTATACATGGGGAATGGAAGAAAGAGGAGAATTTTTGGTCATAGGGAGGGAGTGAGGTACAGATGAGTGAGAAATGTGGTGGAAAGGGAACAGTGGGACAGATTGAAAGGGATGCAAGAGGGAGGAGGCATGTTGGAACATAGTGGTGAAGGGAATGGAGAGGTGAAATGGGCCCGTTTTGCCGTCGGAGAATCAGAATGAGTATCTTAATACCTAAAAGTGATACAAAAAAAGTGTCACCATCATGTACTTGCACTCAGCCCCGTTAATCTACTGCAGACAACCCAACCTTTGCCACTAAAATGACTTCAACTTTTCAGCAAGCTGATAAAATATTCATCTTAAATAACAAGAAAATAACCTAACACTACGCCTATGTAATTTACCACTGGCACCACAGCAGTAACCATCATAAGCTCATAAATGACATGTGCTTGCAAAAAAATCTTAACTCTAAACATATTAATAACACATACTTTCAAAAATCATTACTGTGACTCCGAAGAGCTTGATCCGTTTGTACTGTCCTGCCAGAGCACCTGAATAATGACGTCTACAAAACTACCCCATGCTGCGGCAAACTTAGTCTACCACGCCCCCTTCTTTTGGCAACGAGGCTTGAATTGACTAACTCGCAGCTTCCGCAATCACAAAACTACTAAAAATACTCGTGAAAGAGACAGCGTGCGTCATCTTGCCGAATGGCAGTGTGAAGCAGAAGCTCCATAAGAACATAAGAACATAAGAAGCGCCATCTCCGGATCAGACCTTCGGTCCATCAAGTCCGGCGATCCGCACACGCGGAGGCCCCGCCAGGTATACACCTGGTTTATTTTATAGCCACCCTATCTTTATATGCCTTTCTCAAGGAGATATGCATCTAGTTTGCTTTTGAAGCCTAGGACTGTCGATTCCGCAATAATCTCCCCTGGGAGAGTATTCCAGATGTCCACCACTCTCTGTGTGAAGCAGAACTTCCTGACATTAGTCCTGAACTTGTCCCCCCTTAGCTTCATTTCATGTCCTCTTGTCCGTGTCAAATTGGACAATGTAAATAATCTTCTCTGCTCTATTTTGTCGATTCCTTTCAGTATTTTGAAGGTCTCGATCATATCCCCACGCAGTCTCCTTTTCTCAAGGGAGAACAATCCCAGTGTTTTAAGTCGATCCTCATATTCCAGTTTCTCCATACCCTTCACTAGTTTAGTTGCTCGTCTCTGCACCCTCTCCAGCAGTTTTATATCCTTCTTTAGGTAGGGAGACCAATGTTGGACGCAGTATTCCAAGTGAGGTCTGACCATTGTCCTATAAAGCGGCATTATTACTTTCTCCGATCTACTCGAGATTCCTTTCTTTATCATGCCCAACATTCTATTTGCCTTCTTTGCCGCTGCCGCGCATTGTGCCGACGGCTTCAGGGTCCTATCTATCAGTACACCCAGGTCTCTTTCTTGTTCACTTTTTCCCAGAGTTGCACCTGTCATTTTGTACTCGTATTCCTTATTCTTACTGCCTAAATGCATTACCTTGCATTTCTCCACGTTGAACCTCATTTGCCATTTCTCCGCCCATTTTTCTAACCGACACAAATCGCTCTGGAGTTCCTCACTATCCTCCTGCGATCTGATTGCCCGGCAGAGTTTTGTGTCGTCTGCAAACTTGATGATCTCACTGGATGTTCCGTTTTCCAAGTCATTGATATAAATATTAAAAAGGATCGGCCCAAGTACCGAGCCCTGGGGTACACCACTAGTCACTTTCTCCCAGTCAGAGAACTTCCCATTTATGCCCACTCTCTGCTTTCGGTTTTCCAGCCATTTGCCTATCCATCTTTGTATATCTCCCTCTATGCCATGGCTTTGTAGTTTCCTGAGAAGTCTTTCGTGTGGAACTTTGTCGAACGCTTTCTGGAAATCCAAGTATATTATGTCCACCGGCTTTCCACTATCAATTTGCTCGTTCACGGTCTCAAAGAATTGGAGTAAATTCGTCAAACACGATTTCCCTTTCCTGAATCCATGTTGACTGGGTTTCATCAAGTCGTGTGTGTCCAAGTGCTGAACAATGCTATCCTTGATCAGTGATTCAATCATCTTGCCGGGGACAGACGTAAGACTCACAGGTCTATAGTTGCCCGGTTCTCCTCTCGATCCTTTTTTGAAAATTGGTGTGACGTTTGCTTTCTTCCAGTCGTCTGGTATCTGACCTGTTCTGATTGACAGGTTTGCAAGTTTTTGCAATAACTCTCCGATTTCAACCTTCAATTCCTTCAAGACTCTCGGGTGAATTTCATCCGGTCCAGGGGATTTGTCACTTTTAAGTTTGTCGATCTGGTAGTATATCTGATCCAAGTTCACTTCAACTGTGGTGAGGCTGTCCTCTATTTCTCCTGTAAACAGTTTCTCCGCTTCAGGTATTGTTGAGGTGTCCTCCTTCGTAAAGACGGAGGCAAAGAAGGAATTTAGTTTGTCTGCGATTTGTTTATCTTCCTTGATGTACCCTTTTACTCCCTTGTCGTCCAGGGGTCCCACTGCCTCTTTTGCAGGTTTTTTCCCCTTCACGTATCTAAAAAAGGGCTTGAAGTTTTTGGCCTCCCGGGCTATTTTTTCCTCATAGTCCTGTTTTGCATCCCTCACCGCTTTGTGACATTTCTTCTGTTCATCTTTATGTTTGTTCCAGGCTTCGGTTGTCTTCGTGCATTTCCATATTTTGAAAGAGTCCTTCTTTTCTTTTATGGCTTCCTTCACCTGTATGGTAAGCCATGCCGGTTCTCCTTTGCCTTTAGTTCTCCGATTTTTAGAAATCCTCGGAATGTAGAGATCTTGTGCTTCTGCAATAGTATTTTTCAATAGGCACCATGCCTGATCTACTGTTTCAAGTTTGTCCACCATCTTCTCGAGTCGTTTTGTTACCATGGCTCTCATGCAATCGTATTTACCCTTTTTAAAGTTTAAGGTGGTGGTTAAGGTTTTGGCATGTTTCCTTTTCCCGATGTCCAGTTTAAAGTTGATTACATTGTGATCACTCGTTCCCAATGGAGCCCTGACTTCTACTTCTGTTATCGGTCCCTTGAGACCATTTAGGACTAAGTCGGGCTTTTGCTACTTTTGAGCTTGGCGCTTCCAAAGTGCGTTTTTTTTTTTGCCACGAAACACAACGGCCCGGACCCCCTCTTTCATGGCGACCCGAAAGCGCCTAGATAAATTTAAATTCTTGGGTGATCCGCCGGAGAAATCGGGACCGGAGGCGGCAGGCAGCATGGGGGAGAAAAAGAAAATGGCGGCCGGACCGGCGACTCAATCAGAGTCGGAGGATGAGGGGATCCCCGATCAGCGGGGGGAGGTTGGTGATGCGCCCCAGAAGTCCATCACGGACTGGTTTAAAGAACTGAAGGCGGAAATTGTTGGGGTGCGAGGTGACGTGCGGGCAGCGATTGCGGAGCTGCGGTCGGAGGTTGGTGAGCTGGGAGCCCGAGTATCAGCGTCGGAAGACCACGTGGCTGCCCTCAATACGGTGGTGACCTCTAATTCTGAGACCTCGGCTCGCCTGTCGTCCGAACTCCGGGACCTCCAAACCCAGGTTGAGGACCTAGAGAATCGGTCTAGACGCTGCAACCTGCGCTTTAAGGGCATCCCTGAAACAGAGGAGTACAGGGATTGCAAGGCAGTGGTACGGGACTTTTGTGAGCATTTGCTGAGAGCTGATGGAGCTGACCTGCCTGATACTATAGTGCTGGTGCGTGCCCATCGCAGTCTGGGAGCTGCACGAGCCCAGAGCACTCGTGATATCATTGCATGCTTTGGGGACTTTACGTTGAAGGAGCGGATCTTATTGGCTGGTCGACGACAAGCTACACTCCGGTGGAAGGAGTTGGCGGTGGGAGTATTCCAGGATCTGGCGTGGTCTACCTTGCAGATGCGCAGAGCGTTTAAAGATGTCACCTCCGCCTTACGCTCTGGGGGCCATAAATTCCGTTGGCTCTTTCCCTTTGGGTTGTGGCTGACCGTTAATGGGACATCTCGGAGGGTGAGCACAGTGTCGGAGGCCTGGGCGGAGATGCGAGCCCTGGGCTGTGGGACCGTGCGGGAGGAAGAACGGCCTCCAGCTGTGGCATCCACATCAGCGCAGAGTGCATCTTGGAATACGGCATTGCGCTCTGGCAAGAAACCGGCAAAACCCCACACCTGACTGGGGTTCGGATACTGTACTACCTTTACGGAGCCGGATTTGATCTTTTGGCTGTGGGGGAGCCTCTATGAGTAGGCTTGGCTGAGCTGGGGACTCTGGTTGATACTGTGACTTTCCTTAACACCCAGTTCTTTATTACATGATGTGATGTTGGGTTATATTGTTACTTGCTTGTTGAGCTTTGAGGGGCAAGGGGAGTTGTTTTTTTTTTTTTTTTTTCTGCTGGTCTGCATGGGGTTTGGGAGTGGGTGGAATGCTTGAGGGTTGAGTGCAGTTGGGGGGAGAAGGTGTGGCACGTTGGGTATGTGTGTGGATCTGCACTTTGGTTGTTTCAATGTTTTTGAAAGGGGTCATAAATGCCTTTGGGAGAGGATTGCACTTTCTGTAAGCTGGCGAATCCTAATGTACAGGGTTCGATGCAGCGTAGGGGTGGGGGGAGGGGGGGTGGGGATTGGGGGGGTTAGGGTGGGGGAGGGGAGGGCAAGGGCAGATGAGAAGCTTTTTACTGTAGGTTCGTGGAATGTTAATGGACTTAATAGTCCCGGTAAGCGTAGTATTGTGTATAAGGAATTGGCTCGCATGCAATGGGATGTTTGTATACTTCAGGAAACACATTTGAGGCCTCGTGATGTGGCGGTTTTACGTTCCAACACTTATGACCAGATCTGGACACACCAGGGGTTGACACCAGGGAAGAAAGTGGGGGGCTTGGCCATATTGATACGAAAGGGACTAGGGCTTGTAGTTGATCAAGTTTATCGTGATGGCGCGGGGAGATGTTTGGCTCTTGTGGCTACTATACAGGGCCGTACCATCACCCTTATCAATTTGTATGGCCCCAATACAGGACAAGCCAGTTATTTTGGGTCTATTAAAGAAGACCTGGTTGGTTTTGTGCAGGGGTCAGTGTATCTTGGTGGGGATTTTAATGTTACACCTGATGTTATTTTGGATCACTCTGTGGGTGGGACTCGGTCACCGTCTAAGGCTGCTAGACGGGCTTTACTGTCTTTATTTTCTTCTCTGGGCTTGGTAGACTGCTGGAGGTTGTTGCACCCCACGCAGCGTACCTATACTCACTATTCACATGCACATAGATCGTATGCACGTATAGATGGGCTGTGGGTCCATCGTAATTTGTGGGGAGGGATATGCCGGGCGGAAATTGGAGATATTCAAGTCTCTGATCACGCGCCGGTGTGGGTAACTTGTGCGGGTTATTGGGCCGGGGAGGGACGCCGTTTTTGGAGACTTAACGAGTCTTTATTGAAGGATCCTGTTGTGGTTCGGGAGGTAAGTGAGACAGTAGATCAGTATCTCCAGAATAATGATAATGATACGGTCAATGATGCAATTTTATGGGATGCCCTGAAGGTGGTAGTTAGGGGTATTTTTATAAAATGGGGTGCTCGTTATAAGCGTCGGCGGGCTCAGCGCTCATTGGCGCTTCATAAACGACTGGAGCGGTTGGGGAGGCTGCATCAGAGACACCAGGACCCCTTAGTATATGAGCAACTTGTTAAGGTACGGGCGGAGCTTTCTTTACTACAGATGGAGGAGTATGAGTTTTTGAGGACCCGCTTGAGGCAAACGGTTTATGAGTATAATAATACACCTGGATCTCGCCTGGCTAGGTTAATTAAGTTGAAACAGGCGAGAGCGGCAATCACGACGATACGAGATGGGGGGGGGGGACGGTGCGTCGTACTGACTCGGCCATTAGGTCGGTTTTCCTTAAATTTTATTCTGATTTGTATGGGACTTCGCAGGGAAGAGATCCCATGGCTACTGAGGGGTACCTATCGCAGTTGCGGCTTCCTCGACTTTCCGACGAGGATAGGGAGTTGCTTAATGAGCCTATTGAGTTAGGAGAAGTCATGGGAGTCATTGCTAATTTGAAGTTGGGGAAATCGCCCGGCCTGGATGGGTATACTAATCAGTTTTATAAACTATTTCGCGAGGTTCTTGCTCCGTTGTTGGTTCGGGTTGCAAATGGGGTGCGGGAAGGTTCCCCGTTGCCCTCCACTATGGGGGAGGCCGGGATTTCGATCCTGCTTAAGCCTAACAGAGATCCGCTGGGGTGTGGGTCATATCGGCCGATTTCGTTGCTGAATACTGATGCAAAAATTCTAGCTAAAGTTCTAGCTCTTCGTCTGGGTCTGGTGCTGCCTTCTTTGGTGCATTTGGATCAATCTGGTTTTGTTCAAAAACGACAAGTTTGTGATAATATTAGACGCACGTTACAACTTATGTGGGCTGCACAGAGGACATCTGCTAAAGTTGCCTTATTGGCGATTGATGCCGAGAAGGCTTTTGATCAGGTTGATTGGGAATTTTTATGGCAGGTGATGACGCGGATGGGGTTGGGAGCTTTGTTTTTGACCTGGGTGCAGGCCTTTTATGCTGCACCAAGAGCCACAGTGTGTATTAATGGGGTTTATAGTGACTTTTTTTCCATAGGGAGAGGCACCCGACAGGGTTGCCCTTTGTCTCCTCTGTTGTTTGCTCTCTATATGGAACCTTTGGCCACTCGTATTCGGGAACATGGTGACTTATTGGGGGTGACGGTGGGGGATATTGAACATCGTTTGGCACTCTTTGCTGATGATGTGTTATTGTATGTCCGGGATCCGGAGGACTCGCTACCGATTTTAGTTGATCTTTTTTTGGAGTACGGGCAGGTTTCGGGATTTACGGTAAATATGGATAAATCTGAATTGTTGAGTGTAACCTTGGGGGTGGAGGATCAACGAAGATTAGCTGATCGGTTTCCTTTTCGCTGGGCACCTGGGGTTATTCGCTATCTGGGGATCCGTATACCTACTGATTTATCCCAATTGTATACAGCTAACTATGCAAGGATTATTCATCAAGTCCGAACTGATATTCAACGATGGAACGGGTTTTGGTTGTCTTGGTGGGGTCGCATTGCAGTTTTAAAAATGAATGTCTTACCCCGCTTGCTCTTTCTCTTTCAAACACTGCCGGTTGCAGTCCCGTATTTGGTGCTGAAACAGTTACATGCTTTATTTTTTCGTTTTATTTGGCAGGGGAAACCTCCTCGTACTTCTAGAGCTGCTTTGTGGGCGGCCAGGGATAGAGGGGGGCGTGCGGTACCAAATTTGTTGTGGTACTACCGAGCTGCTCAGCTGCGGCTCTTATTAGATTGGGAGATCGCGGATTTTAAGTTGGCGGTGCGCCTGGAACAGCATTTTGTGGGACGCCCCTGTTTGAAACATTGGCTTTGGTCTTCCTCGATGGGTATTAGGAAATTGGCTGTTCCAGGGAACCCGTTTTTGGAACATCTTTTGAAAATGTGGTGTGTTACTAGAAGGCACTGGGGGGCTGGGGTAGTCCCATCGATTCTTGGTGCGATGCGGGAGGAGCCAATGTTCCCGGCCGGTGGGGAAAGCTCTGTTTTTGTGCGGTGGGCACGATTGGGGTTATATACCTTTCGCGATGTGCTTCAGAAGGGGGTCCTGGTGTCTTTTGAAACCTTCCGGATTAGCGCTGCCTTGCCCGAGGGAGATTTTCTGGCCTATTCTCAGATACGTCATTTTCTTAACTCTCAGAAGTGGGATAGGGGGCCCATTCAATCTCTCGACCCTTTTGCTCATATGTGGGTCACTCTTAGGAACATGCCTAAACCCATCTCTGTTCTTTACCAATATATACGGGGCTCTTTTTCTTTTCCGACTCTCTATCAGCGGGTTTGGGAGGTGGACTTGCACTGTAATTTTTCTGAGGTGGAGTGGTCTAGAATTCACATGGAAGTGGGCAAGGCCTCCTCTTGTGCACTTATTAAGGAAAATGCCTATAAAGTTGTCCTCCGCTGGTACTATACGCCTGTCCGTCTCCATCGCATGTTTCCCACTATCAAGACTCAAAGTAAACAAAGCCATGGGACCAGATAACCTGCATCCCAGAATGCTCAGGGAGTTAAGGGAAGTCCTGGCAGAACCATTATCTGTTCTTTTCAATCTTTCCCTAAGCACAGGAAGGGTCCCCTTGGACTGGAAAACCGCCAACGTAATCCCACTCCACAAAAAGGGCTGCAGGACAGAAACAGCAAACTACAGACCAGTGAGTCTCACGTCTATAGTGTGTAAACTCATGGAAACACTGATCAAACAGAATATAGACACAATCCTAGACGAAGAAAAACTGCGTGATCCACACCAACACGGGTTCACCCAAGGTAGATCCTGCCAATCTAATCTGATTAGCTTTTTTGACTGGGTTACTAGACAACTGGATGCAGGAGAGTCACTGGACGTAGTGTATTTGGACTTCAGTAAAGCATTTGATAGCGTCCCTCATCGAAGATTACTGAACAAGCTAAAATCGATAGGATTAGGAGACACTCTAACTACATGGGTTGGGGATTGGCTGAGCGGCAGACATCAGAGGGTAGTGGTGAATGGTACTCCATCTGAAGCATCGGACGTGATAAGTGGAGTGCCGCAGGGCTCGGTCCTGGGTCCGATTCTATTCAACTTATTCATAAGAGATATGACGCAAGGACTTAGGGGAAAGGTATCGCTGTTCGCTGACGACGCCAAACTTTGCAACGTAGTAGGCAGAAGCTTATTACCTGATAATATGACACACGATCTACTGCTGCTGGAACAATGGTCAACTACTTGGCAGCTTGGCTTCAATGCTAAAAAATGCAAGGTAATGCACCTGGGAAAGAGTAACCCACGTAGAACTTATGTACTAAATGGTGAGACCTTGGTTAGGACCACAGCGGAACGCGACCTAGGAGTGATCATTAGCGAGGACATGAAGGTTGCCAATCAAGTGGAGAAGGCTTCCTCCAGGGCAAGACAAATGATGGGGTGTATACGCAGAGGTTTCGTCAGCAGGAGACCTGAAGTTGTGATGCCGTTGTACAGAGCCATGGTGAGGCCTCACTTAGAGTACTGCGTTCAGTTTTGGAGACCTCACTACCGAAAGGACGTGCTGAGAATCGAGTCGGTGCAGCGAACAGCCACCAGGATGGTCTTGGGGCTCAAGGATCTCACGTATGAAGAAAGACTAAAGAAATTGCGACTGTACTCACTTGAGGAAAGAAGAGAACGGGGAGATATGATTGAAACGTATAAGTATATCACGGGACGCATCGAGTCAGAAGATGATATCTTCCGGCTCATGGGACCCTCGACCACCAGAGGGCATCCGCTGAAAATCAGGGGAGGGAAGTTTCGTGGCGACTTCAGGAAGTATTTCTTCACCGAGAGAGTTGTGGATCATTGGAACAGACTCCCACTCCAGGTGATAAAGGCCAGCAGCGTGACGGATTTTAAGAGAAAATGGGATACTCACGTGGGATCTTTAAGTGAGTAAACTCAGGGGGGGGATACATGGAATGGGCAGACTTGGTGGGCTATAGCCCTTTTCTGCCGCTTTTTTCTATGTTTCTATGTTTCTATGATATGGGGACCTTTTTGCATATATGGTGGGACTGTCCTGTTTTGAAGCCATTTTGGAGGAAAGTAGTGGAATGTTTATCACACTTGTTACAGATTTTATTGCCTTTTTCTCCACAGGGATGTTTATTAGGCCTTTACAATGTTAGTCAATATTCCTGGCAAACTAAGCTCCGGCGCTGGGGTTTGGCGGCCGCTAAATGCTTGATTGCAGCTCATTGGAAACAGGGTCTGGCACCTACTCATTTGGATTGGACTTTAAAGCTTCAGTTTATTTTTCAAATGGAACTGTCTATTGCAAAACGTCATGGGTACTTTTATACTTACACCCGGACTTGGACACGAATATTAGAAAAAATCGAATCTTTATATTGAGCTTCTTTCTGGGGGGGGGGGGGAATAGTGCTTGAGGGGGACGTACCTGAAGAAACAACAGGGGGTCCCTCCTGCAGGGTGCTGATGCTGGAGGGGTGGGGGGGGGGTACTGTGGAGTCCTGGTTACTGATAAATATTGGGGGCTTGTTACTAATGTTGGGAGCCATTTTTGATATTTGTACTGATGGGGGAGCATTCTGTGTATTGGGGTGTTTATTAGCTGCTTGCTTCACATTTGTAGTCCCTGATATTTATATTCTGGTTTGTATATTTTCACACTACAAAACTTTCAATAAACATTTATTGATAAAAAAAAAAATACTCGTGAAATAACAAGACACCACTACCCATATAAACCATGCATAATCAATGTCAAAGGACAAAACACTCACTCCACTATCGCTACATATTCTTTCATCACATTTCTATGCACTCACTCGTCAACAAAACTTGCACAAATTTCAAAAACTCTTCTGAAACACCTCCACCTATAAAACCCTCCCAGCTGCTATATATTTGCTATTACAAAAACCTTTCCACTCTATAGTTCTATTTAACCCAACTGGCTCTGTTGAATGCAGGTGGTGTATCCAGTGCTGCTCCCTTTGTGTGAGCAGTCTTGTCTACATTGCCACCCCTCCTGCCGGGTATAACCATGCCAATTACTATGGCTTTAAAACAATCAAAATTGTGTCCAGTAACCTGGCAATGTTGTACTAGGGGTGCACCAATTTTATGTGTAAGAACTGATGCTCAGTTAATCTGACATGGAGTGACCGTGTGGTCTTGCCCACATAGACTATTGCACAAACAAATCAAAATGTAAACTACATTTCTAGATGTGCATGTTGTTGCATGTTCTAATGGTACACTTTATTGATTTTAACTGTAGCAATGCTGTAAATGTGATGTGAAACTGTTTAAGCAACTCCATGTTTGCATGATTTAGTTGCTTTGTTACATAAAATAGTAAAGACCATAGAGACTGTGGCACAAAAGACCACACTGAGACTCATGGAAAGACCACACTGTGGTAATAAAAACCACAGAGACTCTTGGAAAAAGAAAGGGCATTGCAAAACTATACTCCCCCCCTCCAAATCCTTGGTTTCAGTATCTGTGGATTCGGTTATTTGCGTTTTTTTGGCCCAGGGCCCCTCCTTAGTGAATTGCTCTGTCCCTGACCTCCCCAGACCTTACCTGGTGGTTAGCGGTAACGGGCAGGAGCGATCTTCCTGCACTCCTGCCCCATGCAGAGCTGTCATCGAAAATGGCTGCTGTGAATTCCCGTGGTCTCATGAGACTACAACAGGAATTCATGGCATCCATTTTGGATGACGACTCTGCATTGGGCAGGAGTGTAGGAAGATCGCTCCTGCCCCGCGTCACCGCTAGACCACCAGGTAAGGTCTGGTGAGGTCCGGGAGATGAGGGTGGGTCAGAGTCAGCCCAAAAGTTATTCACAAATTTTCCACAAATTTTGGCTCTGCCCCTAACTCCCATGAGTGTAATGCAGAATAATCTCAACTAATAATCCCAGCAACTAGCTAATCCCAGAAAGTGAATGTAATGTAGCAGAATGTGAATAAGAAACTGTTTTAAATATATGATGTATTTAATTGGTGGAAATGCTGACCAAGAATGAAAACTTGGAACACAGTTGAACAGTTCAGAATAGTTATTGAACACAGTGTTTTGTGTTTTCATAATAAAGATAGGCCTGGTGTGTGAAAGGATTCTGTATTTGTTCCTCAGTTAATACCTGACACACTGTTCCTCGGTGGAGATTCTGTATCTATGATTGACTACATGGTTTGGCCTTGGTTTGAACGACTGTCAATGTTCGGTGTGGAAGAGTAAGTCATACATTTTTTTTATAAGATTAAAAAAAAAAACTTGAAGCAAGAAAAATATGGCATTTTAATGGAAACTGATATACAGAAGTCAAAGAAACTTGATAATGCTAGAACAAATATGTTCAAAAAAAGAAAAATATCCAAAAGACATTATAAAGTTGCACTTGAACATTTGGATCGCCAAAACGGCCAAATTGCCATTTTTGAAACCTACTTCCTAAAAGGTTTTCTATGTCATTCTCAGCAGTGTGTCTAAATTTCATGGGGTGTGTTAGAGGCATGTTTTGGATGGGTTTAGAACTCGGCCATTGCGCCAGACCTGTTTAAAAAAAATTAAGTGTAAAAAGGTACCCAAACTGACCACATGACCACCAGAGGCATAAAGGCATGGCACCCCCATATTTTTCAAATGGTCACTTACCCTCCCTCCCACCCCGTAAAATCCCAGTTAACTTGTATTCAGCTAACACTCTCAACCAACCGGCAAAAAAAAATGGTCTCCTGTGCTCCTGACCCAACAACCTCCCTCCCTCCAGCCCCCAAAGCATCAGTGGCAGTCACAACTAACTCTGTCTGTATCTCTATGTCTCTATATCTCCATATTTATCTTTATCTCTCTCTTTCTCTATAGCAGTAGACCTCACTCTAGTCCCTGAAGCAGCAGCAGCAGCCGATCCTTCTTATTATGACCCCCAGTGCAAGATAGGATGCTGGGCTGATGGACCTGTTGCACAGACTCAGTATGGCACTTTGTCACCCTCTACCTTAATGTTTTCATTTCTTCAACAGGACTATACATGACGTTCCAAAACTAGAAAAATGGGTTGAAGCCATGATGCAGGATCCAGCTGTGAAAGCACTGCTGATCAGCACTGACGTTTACAAAGGCTTTCTGAAGTTGTTCTACGAAGACAAACCGGAATGTGCAGACTTTGGGCTATGACTTTTTACTGTCCGTCCTAGTATATTCAGGCCTCCTTTTTACTTTTCTAGCACTATAGAGTGTAGTATCCTACTTGCATGTCTTCTTGAAAACCATGTTTTTCGGTTTGTGCTGGCCTGACAAAGAGGCTTTATGCTGATAAATATTAGTTTGTAAAATTTGAAGCTGGATCACTTCTAAAGCTCTAATCATTTCATAAGCTTTTATTCCAAGTTATCTGCACTAATGTGATAGCTGGTGACTTCAGCTATTGTGCCCGTTTTCTCTGAATTCAATGCTGGAATCAATGATCTTTACAATGTGGTGAAAGCTGTGTCTTGGGCAGAACTATAGGGTAGAAATTTTATAATATACAATCTCATCAAGCAACAGCAAGAAACTTAAACTCACCATAGCTTTTTTTTCTTTTTGAACAAAATGAGGCAAATGTCTGGTTCAACAACTTAGACAGCCATGGCTCCCCCTCCCCCCATTTCCCCCACAACATGGAATCAGATAAGGCTTTATAGTTATAAAGTGAGTGAAGTTACAGCAAGAATTTGTATATTGGCCATGTTTAACTTATTCTTGCTGTACACTACCATGAGTGAATTTCTTCAAAAAGGCAGTAAATACTAAATAATTATAATAATATTCAAATAACAGTATGTAGTATGGTATAGTATGTCAAAACAATACACCAGTAGTTTAGCCAGCCCTGCAATTTTGGGAAGCCCAGGAGTAGAGCAGGGGCAACTTATTAAGAACATAAGAATTGCCATACTGGGATAGTCCATCAAAGCCAGTATCTTGTTTCCAACAGTGGCCAATTCAGGTCCCAAGTACCAGGCAAAAACCCAAATAGTAGAAGCATTCCAGAGCTCATATTGTGATGTCATTATGCCTCATTCCACCAATTCCTAAAAAACTCTCTCATCAGTGATGTTACAATGGCTTGATTATCCTTTACATAAGAACATAAGAGCTGCCATACTTGGACAGACCGAAGGTCCATCAAACCTAGTATCTGTTTTCTAACACTGGCCAACCCAGGTCCCAAGTATCTAGCTAAATCCCAAGTAGTAAAACAGATTTTATGCCGCTTATCCTCCCACCTCCAGGGGCACTAACAGTACCTTTGCTGGTGGGGATACCTTGGGGGTAATTCTATGCAAAAAATTACATTCTGGAAAAAAATCTAAACACTCAGTTATACAACACAACCACTGTCTCTCTTAGCAGTAGTTAAAGTTTTATACATGAACTTTTTGATGGATTTGCAACTTTTTTTTCTTCCTGGATCAATTTTAGGTATATTCCCCTCCCCCTGATATTCCGCTTACTGTCACTGGATAAACTATCCCCCAGTATTCAGCAATGGAAGTAAAACCTGGATGTCTCAATCCACCCTCCTTTTTCTGGAGCTATATGGTAACCCTACATTCTTTAGTATCTCTCCAGACCAATACAGTTCACTGATGGGTAATAGCTCACCATGACCAGCAGGTGGAGACCAAGACAAAACTTTGGCTGTAATACAGCTGTGCTTCCTGTCTAGTCTAACCAGTCAGTTCTCAGTTTCAGCAGGTGTGGTAAGCTGTGCCAGTCTTCCCTCGGTTAGTGTAGGCCTGTTAAAAGTTGTTTAGTGGCCTTCTTGTCCCTGTTTGGTGCCAGACTGAGCTTGGGTAGACCCTTTCAGGGGTCCATCTGACCTCGGATGTGTCACACTCGATGGGTCATGCATTGAGTTCCACCCCCCATTTCCTACACCTCCCCAAAATTTTTCTAGAGATGCCTCAGCTGTAAGCCTTGCCATCGATACCGGCAAGGCATATGGCTTAGAGCAGTGTTCTTCAACCTTTTTACACCTATGCAGCGGCAGAAATAAAAGAATTATTTTGTGGATTGGCATCAGTCTGTGGACCGACAGTTGAAGAACACTGGGCTAAGACCCCGCCCATCTCTACCAATCTCCACCCCAGACCCCACCCCCATAATAGTACTAATTGTAACACTATTTTTTCCATTCATTTTTCACAGATACACAATATAATCTTATTAACAACACATAATGGTTAACCATAACATTAAACTGCACAAAGCATACTGACAGCAGATGTAAATTTTAAAAGCTGACATAATCCAATCACTAAATTAAAAAATAAAATCATTCCCCCCTACCTTTATTGTCTCCCTCCCTCCATGCTTTGCCTTACCTTCTGGCCTCCTCCCACTTAGCCATTTTATGCCGCCCCGGTGTTATCTTCAGGCCGGCTCCCTCTTCCTCACTGATACAGTGCACAAAGCTGTGGACAGCGGCTCCTTGCGCTTCCTGTGCTCATCTGGAAGCCTTCCCTCTGACGTTGCAACGTCGTAGAGAAGGGTTCAGGCGCAGGACATGTGTAGGAGCCACTGCCCGTGACTTTGTGCATTGAATTGGTGAGGAAGAGGAAGCTGGCTCGAAGATAACGCTGCATCGATCGCACCATAGTTGAAGAACACTGTTTTGGGCCTGATGCACGTGCTGACCCTGTGGACCGGCACTGATCCACGGACCGGCAGTTGAAGAACACTGGCTTACAGAGCCAGTGGAGTCTGCTCTGACAAAAAAAATAAAATCCTGAGACAGTGCCGGTCTGAAGGGAGCCTTCAGTTCATTGGTGTTGCTTTTTATTGCTAACCGGCACTTTTTCCCTTAGCTAGATTATGTATTGCGCAGTGAGCACTTTTAAAGGGAAAAAGTGCTTATTGTGCTCCAACCATGAGGTAGATGCAACCGGCCTGTGCCCATGCTGTGCTGGCCGCTGCAAAGGAGAATTCTTGTCTGCTTCTGGTGCCGGCGTCCAGGGAAATAAGGTTTCCCTTGCTGCCGATTGCTGCTGGGACTCCCTTACCGCTGCTGCCGACTTGCCTGCTTTAGTGGCAGGGACGGTTCAGGCTTCTCAGCCGCTACAGGCCTTGGGGGCATGTTTTTTGGTGGGAAGCGCCTCCATTTTGGCTGCAGCCTCAGGTGACCTTCCCCCTGTATTGGAGAGACAGGGGCAGGTTTCTGCTGGATCCCATGCTTTTGCAGTGAGCTCCATTGGGCCGCCAGGGTTTTTTTTCCCCCCTGATTTTGTTTTCACCTTGGGTAAGGCTTATCTTCAGGTGGCCATGGGTCCCGCTTCCACCCCGAGAGTCTCGGGGAGGTGTGTGTTCCTTCTGTGTCCTCTCCGGTTCGGCCCTACTTCAGTACTGGTTTTGTCCTCGTCTCCTCTCTTGTCCAAGCAGCCGAGGGTCTCTTGGGATGATTTTTCTATGGTGTGCAGTTTTTTCTTGATGAGCACTTGGATCCTTTGGGAGACCTCCAGGATCCTCTTGGAGAGGGGGGGGAGACTGATGCTGCTGACGAGGATGCGTCTGTAGTGCGCATCTTTTCAGCAGGAAGAGCTCTAGGAGCTTATTCTTCAGAACTCCTCGGTGTTGTGTTTCGAGGAAGACACAAAGGAGCCCCTGCTTCAGGGGATCTGCTCTTTTTCCTATGCATCAGGATATTTGGAATATTGTGCTTGTGCAGTGGAAAGCGCTGGAAGCGCCCTTTTGTTTTGTGCGCTCTATGGCTTGCCTGTATCCAATCCCAGAGGGGGATAGGGATACCTTGAAGTTGCTGGTGTGGGTGCAGTGGTCTTGGCTATCATGAAGCAGCTTACGGTGCCCGTTGAGGGCGGCTCAGCCTTGAGGGACTCTGAGGAGCGTAGGTTAGAGTCCCCCCTTAAGCAGAATTTTGAAGTCGTTGCCCTTACGGTCCAGGCGGCAATGTGACGGTCTGGTAGCTCAGGCTTGTTTTCAATGGGCCAAGCGTCTCCTTGACTTTGAGTCTGATGACTGGTCTTGGTGGAACAGGAAGTAGCCAAAATTGAGATGGATGTTTCGTAATCTCTCTAATGCCATGTGTGATCTGTTGCAGCCCAGTCCATGGCTCTCGGGGTTGCTGCTCGTTGTACTTTGTGGCTCTGGCTTGGTCGGCGGATGTGGCATTTAAGGTTAAAATGATGAAATTTCCCTTTCAGGGATTTTTTTGTTTTTTGGAGGGTTGGTGAGGATTTGGACAAGTTAGTTCAGCCCTTAATGGACTCTTAAGGTGCCCCGTCTTCCTGAAGACCGTGCCTGCCCGCCTGCGCAGGGTGGCAGTGCTTGGGGGCGTTTTAACGTGATTTCTGCAGATATCACCATGGTCAAGGGACTGCTTCTTTTCCTGCCTCTGGGTGTTCCCGGGGCCGTTTCAGCGCATGTATTCTGAGCACCATACACTCCTTTCTGGCTGACTGTACTCCAAATGCTTAAGCAGGGTTAAATCTGATTTCGGATAATCTGTCCCACACTTGCTGATTTGACAATGCTAGTACCAAGTTCTTAAATTGCTAAGAGGCTAACTATAATACTCTCAGACCATTTTTTAAGTGCAAAAAAAAAAAAAATCCAACAATAAAAAAAGGGGCTGGGGATACTACAGCTGGCTAGGAAAATACATCCTTTCATAGGAGTCTCATAGTCCCTCCTTGAGGGCCGCAATCCAGTCGGGTTTTCAGGATTTCCCCAATGAATATGCATGAGATCTATATGCATGCACTGCTTTCAATGCATATTCATTGGGGAAATCCTTAAAACCCGACTGGCTTGTGGCCCTCGAGGAGGGACGTTGAGATCCATCCCGACAAGGTATTGTCTGTTTTAGACCAGTAGTTCCTAACCCTGTCCTGGAGGAACACCAGGCCAATCGGGTTTTCAGGCTAGCCCTAGTTCCCAACCCTGTCCTGGAGGAACACCAGGCCAATCGGGTTTTCAGGCTAGCCCTAATGAATATGCATGAAAGAGATTTGCATAGAGTAGAAGTGACAGACAGGCAAATCTGCTCCATGCATATTCATTACGGCTAGCCTGGAACCACTGTTTGAGACAATATCTTGGCAACACAAAAACAAATACAGTGGTACCTTGGATTACGAGCATAATCTGTTCCAGGAACATGCTCGTAATCCAAAATGCTCGTTTATCTTTCCTATGGGGAAACTCGCTTTGATAGGTCCCCCCCCCCCCCGAGGCTAGCAGCACTGCTCCCCCCTCCCCCCACAAGAACTGGCATTGTTCCCCCCGAAGGCCCCCCCCCACGAACCGGCACCCTCCCCCCCCACGATCCGCACCCCCCCCGCCACCATCGGGCACACCCCCCCGTTGCGACCTGAGGTCCCCCCAACCCACCCGAACCCTCTTCTTACTTTGCTGTAGCCTCCGCAGCAGCACCGGCACCAGCATGTCCTGTGCATGGTGCCGGTGCCTGAAGATCTGCTTCCTGTGCTGGGCCTTGAGAGTTCACGTTCGACGTGAACTCTCAGGCTTTGAGCATGCGCAGAATCTACCAATCAAGCTCCCGCACATAGTGAGCATAGGTCTCAAAAGAACACTGGGACGGAATAGGGCAGGAAGCTCCTGGGCAGGCAAATGTAAGAGACTAGATGAAAGAATGAGGTGTATAAAAAAACACGTTCAAAATCCAAGGGAGTATATTGTTGGGTGCCTAAGCAAACAAGCTTCATTATAAAGACCAAAATCGGGGAATCCAAAGCCCCCCCCCCCCCCGCGTCCATCTGCCCACTAAATAAAAGAAAGCGCACCTTCGGCTTATGAGACCGCCAACAGATTCGGGACAATAATCGGTGCAAACGGGATATATATCCTTCTTCCGCAGAGATATTTATACATCTCTTATCATATCCCCTCTTTCTTCCAGAGTATACGTATTAAGGTCTGTCCCCCCACTAACCAGTTTTACAGCAGCCCTCTGGACCAACTCCATCCCATTTATATCTTTTAGAAGGTGCGGTCTCCAAAATTGCACACAGTATTCCAACTGGGGCCTTACCAGAGACTTTTATAACAGCATTATCACTTTTCTTTTCCTACTGGCCATTCCTCTCCTTATGCATTCAAGTATCTTCCTGGTTGTGACCATTTCTTTTTCTACCTGTTTTGCCACCCTGAAATCATCAGAAACAATCATCCTCCAAGGTACACTCTTTTGTACGCAGAAGTACTTTGCCTCCGACCTACACTATACCATTCTCCTGCATTTTGACAGCCCAAGCACATATAGCTGCATTAAATTTATAGCATTAAATTTTAATTGCCAATTACCAGACCATTCTTCAAGCTTTGTCTTATTCCGCCTCATCCTCCGGGATGTCTACCCTATTACATAGTTTGGTATCATCTGCAAAAAAAAAAAAGACAAATTTTGCCAGACAATCCTTACGCCCTATCGCTCACAAAAATGCTAAAAAGAGGACAGATCCCTGCAGCACTCTGCTAACATCCTTTTCCTCTCAGCAAAGTCCTAGGGTTACCAGATGTCTGGGGGAACCCAGACATGTCCTCTTTTTAGAGGACTGTCTGGGCTCCCAGCTGGACTTTCCAAAACCCAGCATTTGTCCAGGTTTTAGAAAGCCCCGACGAGCGCCAGCCGCATCTGGAGGCCCTCTGAACATGCACAGATGATGTCACACACATCCCTGCATGCTCCAGGCCTTCCAGACATGGCTGGAGCTCGTCCGAAAGAAGAAAAAAGGCTTTGTGAGGAGTGGCTGGAGGCAGAACGGGGCGGGGTCAGGTGTTCATTGTTTCCCGGAGAAAAATATGGTAACCACTACACTTTGTCTCCTTCCACTTAACCAGCTTTTGATCCGGTTTGTCACTGCCTATATGTGGCACTGTGTCAAAGGCTTTGCGTCCCTCCTATATCCAACTGTTTGGTCACCCAAAGAAATCCTCTCATGTGACAGCTCTTGCTGCTGTGTCTCTAGGGCTGGTTCAAGGGACCGTGGCACCCTGAGCCAACTTTTGCCCCACCCCTTTGCAATCCAGTGCCTCCATCCCCTTCCTGTGATCCAGTAGCTCTCCCTCAATTCCCTCTCCCCCTCCTGTGATCCAGTAGCTTTGCATCCCTCCTATATCCAACTGTTTGGTCACCCAAAGAAATCCTCTCATGTGACAGCTCTTGCTGCTGTGTCCCTAGTGCCGGAGGGACTGAATTAATGTCGGCACTCTCTTAGACAGCTTCTTGCCTGCACTCCATAAGGAGGAAAAGAAACCATATGGAGCTGCCGGAACTACTGCCTGTAGGCACTGACATAATGCAGAAAGAGATGATATTTCTGTAAATTGCTAGCAACTTGGGCCCCTGGACCCTGGCGTTCCCCGAATTAATGAGCAGCGCATAGGCGCCAACATTTCAAAATGTTACATTACAAACGTACCCCTTTCCTGTTAAGGGTTGCTCAGTTCTTACTACACTCATATCTGGACTGCTTGTCAGTAACCAGTTAAGTTGTAGCATAAAGAACTTTATGCTACTGAGGGAGGAGGCAAAGAGACAGCAGGTACTGGGTAGAAGGGCTTTGGATTGTAGAGAGGGGGGATAGGTATTGCAAGATGCAAGAGAGGGAGTAAAAGGCAGGGAACAAGAAGGTGTGTAGTGAGCAAGCATGGAGGACTGAGAGGAAACAAGTAGAGGTCATGGAGGGAGCAAGACCAGCAATTTGGGTATTGAGTGGGGAGAAGGAGACCTAGACGATCTGGGGTGTTTGTGAAACACAAAAGGGGAGGGGAGAAATAGAGGCCTGCCAAAAAAAATAAAATAAAAAAGAACATGACTATGAGCATGGGAGGAGGAAGATTGTGAGGACTAAGGATGAGGAGACAAAGTTGCCTGGGTAAGAAAGAGTAACTCAGGGATTAAGTTAAGAGGTGAAAGATCATGTGGACAGAAGGACTGAGGCCCCTATGCTCAAAGCTCCAACACAGTAAAAAAAAAAAAAAAAAAAACATGGTCTTTATTAATTGGGTGATGCTCAGCTGAAATAGCATGTAAATCATATCTAGTTGCATTCAGTAGGCATAACTTTTCTGAGCAGACCTAGTAGTTCCTGCAGGCTGCTCCTTCGTCCTGACAATAGGCACTGTTCTCCCTCTTCCCAGCTGATCATGGCTTCGGAGCCGCAGTCAGCTGAGCTGGTACAGGGCTGCCAGCTCAGCTGCAGGCTTGGGGGTTGTTTTTGGCTGTAAAATGGGCGCAGCTGTTGTGTGTGTGTTGGGTGTGCTGGACATACAGGCACAAACAGCTACTGGCAGCTCCTGACCTGCTGGCAAAAGTGGGCATTCCATTTTGAGCATTACATGGAGTGTTCATTATAATACTAATGAGCTCTTTGTAATGGGTTCTTGATAGCGGGCTTGATAGGAGCCACAGAGAACCCTTATGAGCTTTGGAGGTTGAGCTCCTTGCGAGTGACTGGCTTTAACCAGCCTTATGTAGGGTTACCAATTTACTTGCAAAATATTTACTGCAGGTGCATTTCTCAAATACAATATCATTAACAACTTGACAAACTCCACACACTGTTGGGTAAGGCACCTAGAAATCACTTATATCCTTATTAAAACGAGCCTCAGAAATATCAATCAAGTATATAGGCACTTTCGATGAGGCATACCCGCACTCAGAAAGCCTTATTCAGCCACACAGGCTAAGATATATCAATCATATGCTCCTCATGCAGCCAGGAAACGTCGCAGTAAAAAACTCAAAACATGAGGAAAAATCTGTGTGGCCTCAATTGCAGAGCATAAATATTCACAAAAACACAAAGCAGTGTGTGAGAACGTGGTCATACAAAAAACACACTAACCAAACATTTCAAAAATAAAAATCATCAGAAAATTAAAAAAAAAAAAAAAATCACACACGTATCAAGCCAAGTACTTAGCTGTATATAGTTGACATGCGTTGCAACGGTAGACTGAAGACTAAAGATAGACTCCAAAACTCTCAAATAGATCCATTGTCCATAATCCAGTGTTTCTCCTGTAGTAGTCCATCCAGCCAATTAAGTAGTAGGTCCTGTAAACTAAAGTTAATCACACAGCTCCTGATTGGTAAGGCCCGACTTTAGTACAGGAAGAGGAGGTCAGAGCATATAGCAAGTGATTTCCTTCACTCACCGGCTGCTCTCTCCAGCTACCCTGTCCTGCCTCCCCTGCCCGCTCATTCGCGGTCGGAAAATACCGTGCGAACCGCCGACCGCGAATTTACGGGGGAGCACTGTGTACTTGATTAATATTTCTGAGGCTTGTTTTAATAAGGATATAAGTGATTTCTGGGTGCTTTACCCAAAACAGTGTGTGGAGTTTGACAAGTTGTAAATTGGTTACCAATTTATCCAGAAATGCCCTCATTTTAGAGGACTGTCTGGGTGTGCGGATAGTTTCCTGGACTGCAGGGAGTTTGTCCAGGTTTTGGACTCACTCTCTCCAGTCCAGTCCCCACCCCGAAGTTGGGTATGTCTCTCTGAGTCTCTCCCCTGTCCCCACATACCTCCTCTGGAGCTGCAATTTTAAAATTTCAGGTAGACAGTATTAACGGCATGATCCTGCTGCCATTGGCCTGCCCTGGAAGCCTTAACCCTTTCAGGACCATAAGGATCGTAGGCCAATTTTTGTGGTTTTGACGACATTTTTATGGTAAAAAGGGCTTGCAGATGCCAAAAAATTGATTTTTTTTGTGAAATATCATTATTTTTTTTAAAAAAAATCAAACTTCTGGCTTATGGACAGTGTGGCAAGTGAATCTTCTCGTCAATCTGGCAACGACGCTAATGAATGAATGTCGGAACCAGTTTGTTTACATAAAGGCAGTATCGTATGGAATCCGTACATATCAAATTTAGAACTGTAGACTATCCCAATCAAAATTTATAGGATTTTAAAGTTATGGGACAAATATGTCCCTTGGTCCTGAAAGGGTTAACTCTGCAGCATTCCACCTATGCAGGAACAGGAAATGTTGCAGAATGAAGGTTTCTGGTGTTTTGCAGTGTGGGCTTTAGCACCTGGCTTTGAGCATCAGCCCCCTGGAGGATTTTGATGGTTTTAGTTAGGGAATAAGGCCAGTGCTGGGTTTTCAGATGATGACAGAAACCAACCTCCACCTTGCAATCAGAGGAGAGAACTCTATATGATCCTCAGTGTGGTATATCTGAGATCTTTCCTTCACTTAGGTCTCTATGTGGTATAGTTGACCTTTTGTTTGATCTTTTGAGTTTAACTGGTCGATTGGGAGGAGACCCCCGAGTGACGAATCAGTTACCCCCCCAGAGGAACTCGGCCTTTCTGCTGGGCCGGGATAACCCTACTTTTTTCGCTGGGCTACCCAAGGCATTACTTTTGTGGAACACTTGTTGACTGAGGAAGAGAGTTTGAAACCCCTTGATGCTTTTGATGATCGCTTGGGTAGGTGTTGGGGTGATACTTTTGCCTATTGTCAAGCTAAGCACTATGTTCTCTCTCTTCCTCCAGAGTGGCTCGCACAGCCGATGGAAGTACGTCTTCGGGTTTTCTTTGCTGAGGTGGAGATTTGTTCTACCTCGGTATCAGCGCTGTATAAAGCCCTTTCTGGATTTGCACGCCCTAAAGATGTCTCGGGAGAATTGGGGTCAGGAGCTCCGTCGAGATCTTAGCCACTGGGACATTCCCTCACTTAATAATGGGAGTGATGTTTAGAGAATGCTATGATCGAGTGATTTATAGAGCCTATTTTATTCAGGTCCAATTACACAAAATGGAAGGCATCGATTCACCTCTCTGTCTGAAATGTGGCCAGGATCCCAGTACCTTTGCTCACTCCTTTTGGGACTGTTGGACCATACAAGCTTTTTGGCAGTCCATTGTCCATTATCTCCAGGGCTTATTTCGAGTACTGTAGAGAACTTGGTTTTAGATCTCCCTGGGGTTTTCCACGGCCTCCCCAAGGGGGGGGGGGTCCCCGATGGTGTCGTAAAGTGTGTCTCCTTGCTCGTAAGTGCATTTTGCAATCCTGGACTGTTTCGGAGCCTCCCTCCTATTGGACTTGGAGATCTCTGGTACATAATTTGGCTGCCTGGGAGGCCCGAGAGGCGGTTGGTCGTCCTCAACGGCGGCGCAACTAGCTGCTGATTTGGGGAGTCTCTCTGGATTCCTTACCTCCTAGAGCAGTGGTTCTCAACCCTGTCCTTGGGACCCCCCAACCAGTCAGGTTTTCATGATATCCCTAATGAATATGCATGAGAGAGATTTGCATGCCTGTCACTTCCATTATATGCAAATCTCTCTCATGCATATTCATTAGGGATATTTTGAAAACCCGACTGGCTGGGGGATCCCCAGGACAGGGTTGAGAACCACTGTCCTAGAGGTCGTAGCCTCCTTTTGAATCCTCTTGCTTAGCTTTGCTAGTGTTCCACGCGCCTGTTCCCATGGTCAGTCACTGCCTGCCCCTTTCGGGGTTTTTTTTTGGGGGGGGTTGCTCCTGATGTAGCCCAAGGGCCACAAGAGTACGGGCCTTTGGCATTCGGGAGACCTTTTGGTCATCTTTTGTATATTTTCTGGAGGGGGAGCCCTGGGGGGGGGGGAGGTTGCACTGGGGGTTTTTGGTGGCTGGGTAGGGGAGGGGAGGTTGGGGGATGGGTTTGCTACTTTGGCTGTTTCTGAAAATTGTGTATTGTTAGATGTTGATTACTTTGATCTTGTTGTATTTCTTGTTCTTTGTTCTTTTCACGTTCACAATAAAAAAAAGATTTGAACATAAATAACTGTGGTATTAATGTACAGGAGCTAAGTTTGGTTGTTTTTTTGGTTTGTTTGTTTTTTTCAAATAAAGGAAAACTCCAGATGAAGGGGGCATAGGATGAAGCTCAGGAATAATCAAGGGCACTCAGCGTAAAAAGATGTTTGATAACCTTCTGGCGACGCAAGCAGCAAAACTTAACCACTCCATCTCCAACCTGTTGACGGCAACGGGCGACTTCAAAACTTTTCGAAAAGAAATCAAAATCCTACTTTTCAAAAAATTTATCCAGATATCTTAACCCAACCCTTCCCCCTCCTCCTAGATAAATTCTTCCCCAAAACCTCCACTTAAATAATCTCTTCCTCCCCAAAACACCAACCAAGTATTCAGATCTCTGAAATGTAACGTAATCTTATTTGTACTCTAACTGTAATCTATTTGTTATATCACACAGTAACGTACAGTCAATTTAATATCCAATTTGCAAGTTCTTCAGGAATTAATCCAATAACCTTTCCTCCCTTGTAACCAAAAAAAAAAAACAACCAAACCCCAAACTGTTGTAACTTCACTGGAAATGTCCAGTTAGCTCTTTTGTAATACGCCTTGAACTGCAAGGTATAGGCGGAATAGAAGTCCCTAATGTAATGTAATGTAATAACTTAAAAAGAAATACATTTTTACAGAAAGAGTGATAGATGCTTGAAATAAGCTCCTGGTGGAGGTGGTGGAGACGAAGACTGTGTCTGAATTTAAGAAAGCATGGGACAGGCACATGGGATATCTTAGAAAGAGGAGGAGATAGTGGATTCTGTGAATGGGCAGACTGGATGGGCCATTTGGCCTTTATCTGCCTCTATGTGTCTATATTTCTAAGCCAGTTGAGCTGCCTAGCACGGAAGAATTTAACATTTCAGTACAGTGCTTTTGTTGTGGGTAACAGGAGTGGGTCCTGTGTTCATGGTTGCTTTTACACAAGGCCCCCCCCCTATCCTTAAAGCTGGACCTGGGCAGCTGCCACTTTTGCCCACAGGTAAGAGTGGCCCTAGTTCCAACCAAAGTACAAAGGTGCAAAAGGAAAATGCCGTATTTAAAAAAGAAAGAAAAAAGTTTAAATATGGGCTATAACTGTCAAATTTGTACTATATTATGTGATAATTTGCTGAATTCAGAAATTGCAGTTTGAATTACAACTGTCTTCAGCCGACTCACCCATTTATCATTTCAGCTAGATTTATTGTGCATGCAGCCTGTCTGATCATACTGTTATCAGCTAAATTCTTGGTATGAGATGTTACACACAAAACTTTGCATCAAGTGGTGGTCTTTGCTTATGCCTGCTAAATATTCCAGATGAGAATAATGTAGTATTTAGTCCTTGAGGAAATTAGTTTGTCAAAGATGAAAAGTCTTAATGGCTGCACTGACATAAGATATTGTCTACTTTATCTCAGTGACTCAGCCTAAAGCACAGAGATATTAACGATTGGCACATTAGTGATCACAGAGCAGGTCAAAAGAAAGCTAGGGAAAGAACTGAAAGAATCGCCAATTTCTCTTCCAAATTTTATATCAAGAGGAAGAGGAGGAGGAGGAGGAGGTACACAATAAAATTAGTTGAAATACTGGAATCATGACAGGGAGCTGTGGATGCAGAAGATACCAGTCTCCAACCTTGACAGCATATGAATCCACAGGGGCCCTTCGTGACCCTATCTTTCTTTTGATATCTTTTTATGTGTATCTCATAGAGACCATCGGGGCTGGTTCAAGGGACCGTGGCACCCTGAGCCTACTTTTGCCCCCCTCCCCCCCCCCGCAATCCAGTGCCTCCATCCCCCTCCTGTGATCCAGTAGCTCTCCCTCAATTCCCTCTCCCCTCCCATGATCTGGTATCTCCCTCTCTCTTTCAAACCTCCTCCTGGCTGGTGCTAAAGGGTGTCAAAATCACAGTCCAGCATCTCAAATCACAGTCCAGCATCTCTCCCTCACTCTACCTTCTCTATCACCTTGTGGATACCGAACTGTGGGCAGAGGTAGGGAGAGATGCCAGTGTCTCACCTGATCCATAGGTTGAGATGGCTTTGGAGATTATGCCGGTCCTCTGCCCAAATGATGTAAAAAGGTACGGGTATGGCGGTACCTACTTGGGTTTGGCTTCCCTCTCTAGAGGGAAATGTGTTTGGTATCTGTTTTACCAAAGGCAGATTAGCTGCTTCTGCTGATTTCAAGGCCATTAAACTAAGGAGAATTCAAAATAGGTAGGTGCAGAACGGTTTTTGGACTTAAATGCAGTGGCATGTTGTGGGGGCTCCAGCACCCAGGGGGCCGGTTTATATTTGTGACCTCTAGTACATTACATCACAAAGAATCTGCAGTTTCGTTATCTGACCTTTCAAGCTCATCCTCTGTCTCTCCCCCCCCCCCCCTTTCTGGTGGCGGGAAGCCATGCCCCCCCCCCCTCCCATACACACACACTTGGTACACCACTGCTTAAATACCAGAATATGGTGAGACAAAGATTTTGGGAAATCTTATGCCACTGATAAATTTCTTTCTCATGCCTGAGAGGGTTTTTATGTGTAGTAAATTAAATTCAGTTTATTAAGTTGATATCTCACCTAATCATTCAAGACTAGACTAGAGCATCTAACAATAAGTTGTTTTTCCTCTTGATGGATTTGTGGGATGTTCAGTTGTCTGAAATGTGGGAAATACCAAGGAACATTGCTTATGTTTCATGTCATATTTTTAAAAATCTGAAACAGGACCTTCCCCCAATAAATTTTAAGTTTTCTTCCTGTGTTATCAATTTTATACACTCTTTTTTGCAAGCGTGTGCCCTTTTGGAGCAAAGGGTTGCACTATTTTGGCAAAAGGCTACATTCTGATGAATGAGTGCACACTAGTGACAAGTGTCTCCAAAATGGAAAAAAAAAATTGAAACCTCAAAACAGGAAGAAAATGGAAAATGCCATAAATCAGTGTTTCTCAACTCAGTCCTGGAGTACCAGTTGGGTTTTCAGGATATCCATAATGAATATGCATGAAAGGAATTTGCCTATAATGGAGGCAGTGTATGCAAATCAAGTTTATGCATATTCTTTGTGGATATTCTGAAAACCTGACTGTCCAGGAGGTACTGCAGGACTCAGCTGAGAAACACTGCCATAAATGACGGGGGAAACGAAACAAAATGAGACATTTTGGCCTGTACACCTCTAAATCGATTTTATCTATATATTAATATTTTTTTCTTAGAATATTTAAAATATAATAAAATACATTAGATGGTAGGCGCCTAAGTCACTTTCGCTTTTGCGACTCACTTTGTTTAAACGCCAACACGTCAGAAGTTTGTTCTACTTTACAAACACGCCAATGGGTGGTCGTACCCGGCGCCCACAATTAGGAGCTTAATACCATTCTTTTATGATTTGGTCACATTACATAATATCACCAGTCAAGATACTATCCCCTGAAGAAGCCACATGTATATGCCGAAACTGGGACACAATCGTATCAAATAAAGTTTTATGTGTTAGTTTGGACATCTGACTTTCCTTTATCTGTTCTTTGTACATCACAGTAAGGCAAGTCACTTTTCTCTTTCATGGTACCACGCGCCTAAGTCAAACCATGCCCCAAATCCACCCCTAAACATGCCTACTTTCTGGTATTCGCCTCAGAGTAGACACCTACCTTAAAGAGTGAGTCACCTACCAGCTAATTTAATGTTTTATTATTTTTAAATTACTTTTTAAAGGTGCTTTTCAATTATCGTTGCCAAATTGATTAATGTAGGTGCTTAGATTGGCTAAGTACGTTGATCTAGGTGCCTAACTTCAGGCATCTTTTACAGAATTGGGGCCAGAATACCTTGCCCCCTGCACCAGCAGGTCAGTAATTTTTTTTAAAAAATGGTGTAATTTAGCAATTCTGTGGTTTTATTAGCCCAACAGGACAGGAACAACTCTGGGTCATATCTGCCTCATGAAAATACAACCGTGAGGTAAGAGGCTGCAGAAGGCAGCTGGAGACTTGAGAGAGGTCCCAGGAGAGATTTATTTTTCACACTCCCTTCCCCATAGCCCTCTTCGGTGACTCATCAGCAGCAGCGATCAAGACAGGCTGCAGGCATCTGGGCTTTCCCTCTGCGAGTCCCGCCTACTTTGTTTCAACTTCCTGTTTCCGCATAGGCGGGACTCGCAGAGGGAAAGCCCAGACGACGGCAGTTTACTAACTTTAACTTTAAGAGATCAAAACTCCTTCCTCAGGTCAGGAAAGGATACCATAACAGCAGTACCCGGTACTGACCTGAGGAAGGAGATTTTGGCCTCTGAAAGCTAATAGAAAACTGTATTAGTCCAATAACAAGGTATCTTACTGTATTTCCCATTTTATTTTTTTCTATGTGGTGATTGGTATTTGTCAGTCTTTTCAAATGTACATCTGCTGTCTTTATATTTTGCACGGTACTAGAGGACACACATTGCTGTTTATGTTGTGCTGGATACTATGCAAAATCTGGTTTCTTAGAATGCAGTTGTCTACATATTCTATTTTTAGCTTGCGGTTACTTATTCTATACTGGGTGAGAGTGTATCTGTTCCGTGCGTGCGACAAAAAGACCTGCTTTGCTGTTAGCATTGACTGCAGAATCGATCTGTACTAATCTGGCATGTTCAGTTTTACAATGGGTGTATTGATGTTCTAGTGCTCGCTGCAAAGGTTAAGATGCTGCCATTTCCTAGGTGTGGATTATTACTAAAAATATTTTTTTTCATATAGAGGAGAGGGTGTTTAGAAATGATTGGCCCCGGGTGTCAAATATGCAAGGTTTGCCACCGACGGCTGGACTCGGACTTCCAGACCCGATGCTGCAGCAGTCAGCACCGATGGTTATCACAGATGCAAAGCATGTACCAGTAGAGATCAGCTCATTTCACACCGGTCACTTTATCTTCTGGTGCGTGCTGTGCGGCAAGCAAAAAGAGCCTCCTTTCTCCTCCACTCTTTTGTATTGCACTTAGCTGGCAGCTGCCAAGGCCTGAGGAGAGAAGGAAAGGTTCAAGAGGCCAGCCAGGATCCAGTACTGCACTGACCGTTGTCTAAGTTAACCTGAAGTTGGAATAAAATAAAATAATGCTTTCTGTCCTAAGATTAGGGGCAACCAAAAGGAGGATGTATCGGGAAGTTCCTCCAAATTACCTGTTCCCTGGAAAAGAGAAAAAGAAAAGGCTATGGACTGGCCGCCAGGTCCTCAAGAAATGAACTCCAATGGAATGGATTCTTTGGGGCTCATAATTGAAACTGAAATACATCTAAAAACCCGCCCAGGTCGGAACTTGAACTATCTATAAGACAGGTCGTCCAAGTGCTGATAATAGAAACGGCTTTTTAGATGTATCCAGGGACTTTTTAGGCCTCTGAATCCTTCTGTGCACCCAGAGCTGAAAGGAGTGTTTTTGGAGGAGTGGTTAAGGCAGGATGTTGGCCGACCTAGAGTTAGTCATCCTGCAGGGATAATTGAAGGTCTGACGAGACTGCTTAGATGGAACTTATACATTGTGAGTTAAACGATGTAAAAAGACATGTATAAGTGCATAAAAGGTATCCAAAGTGACCAGAGAACCTCTGCAAGGACAAAGTAAAGACCCCACACACACAACCCTTGTGTTCACTGACCCTGTTGCACCCTCACAAAGTTCAGAATAAAAATGTACATACCTGCCACCGGAACATCATCACCTGCTATAGGAAAGCCTAGTAGAGCTGCACAGAGGTAGCTTAAGTAGTCTAGTGAACCATAGAGAAGAGGACCCAGGCCCATAAGCCTACTCCTTCCAGCCAGCAGGTCTGCCTCTTCAAAATGGCGAGCCTTCACCTCCCCAGTGGAGTAGTGGTTTACCTTAATCGATTTTCAGAGGGTTGTGTTTGTGAGAAGCTAGCTAAATTAAAGGTAGACAAAGCTATGGGGTCAGATGGTGTACATTCGAAGGTGCTGAAGGAACTTAGGGAAGTTCTGGTGGCTCCGCTGACTGAGCTTTTCAATACTTCTCTAGTCAGGAGTGGTACCGGAGGACTGGAGAAGGGTGGATATAGTCCCTCTGCACAAAAGTGGAAGTAAGGAAGAAGTAGGGAATTAGAGGCAAGTAAGTCTGACTTCTGTGGAAAAGCAAATTAATGGAAACACTTTTAAAACAGAGAATGGTGAAGTTCTGAAATCCGGTGGATTACAGGACTGAAGGCAACATGGAGTCACTAGAGGTAGGTCTTGTCAGACAAATCTAATCAATTTCTTTGACTGGGTGACCAGACAATTGGATAGAGGGAGTGTGCTAGATGTGATGTATTTAGATTTTAGCAAAGCCTTTGACAGTGTTCCACACAGACATCTAATAAATAACCTGAGTGCCCTCGGGATGGGCCCCAAAGTGACGGGCTGGGTCAGGAACTGGTTGAGTGGAAGACGACAGAGGGTAGTGGTCAATGGAGATCGCTCTGAGGAAAGGGATGTTACCAGTGGTGTGCCTCGAGGTTCTGATCTTGGGCCTGTTCTTTTAAACAGTTTTATAAGCGATATTGCTGAAGGGCTGTCAGGTAAGATTTGCTTCTTTGCAGATGATACCAAAATCTGCAATAGAGTCGACACCTCAGATGGTGTGAATAACATGAAGCAAGACCTAACAAAGCTTGAAGGGTGTCTGAAATTTGTCAGCTAAAATTTAAGGCTAAGAAATGCAAGGTCATGCAGTTGAGCTGCAAAAACCTGAAGGAACGGTACAGTTTAGGGGGTGTAGAACTATGTGCACAACAGAAGAGTGGGACTTAGGTGTGATTGTATGTGATGATCTTAAGGTGGCCAAACAGGTTGAAAAAGTAATGGCAAAAGCTAGAAGGATGCCTGGATGCGTAGGAAGAGGTATGGCCAGTAGGAAAAAAGAGGTATTTATGTCCCTGTATAAGGGCTAGATTCACTAAACTCACCAGTCTGATCCATGTGCGATTTGTGGCTGTGGCTGAGCCTTCCTGGGCGATCGATTCACTAAACAGTCCCCATGCAAATGATCTGATCAGACACAAGCCCACAAGCGATCCAGACGCGTGCGCAGACCATCTTCTTTGCATGCGCTGGCTCTCCGCGCAAGCGAGGTCAAAACAAGGCTGGGGGGGCTTGAATCAAACAGAACACGCTTCTGAAAAAGAGTAGAGAACTGGGACTCCTGGCATTCTAATAACACAGCCCTAAGCAAAATCAAAACACGCTGAGGTCAGGAACAGAACACGCTTTTAACCTGCAGGTTAAAACCACGGGTTAGAACTTTGCTTCAAGCTCACATCATGAAACAAACAGCTTGATTCTTCTTTATCCAGGAGTATATGGTTTTAACCCATGGGTTAAAACCATGGGCTCGTGCTGCAGAGAAGGGCGGCAGAGAGCAGGAGAGTGGCCAGGGACAGGGCGGCAGAGCAGGAGAGTCGGCAGAGCTTGCCTTGTGCTTTTTGCACAATGGAGATGGGTTTAAAATATTTATTTCAGGGCTGCAGGGCTGGGATTTCAGGGCGACAGAGAGCAGGACAGTCAGCAAGGAACGTGAACAACTGGTTCTCAGTAGTCGCTTCTTTTTTTGGATCGGGCAGCCCAATTGGTGTTGCCTTCCTACTTTGCATGCCATTTCCCCTCATTTGCATGAGCAGATCGGATCAGGTGTGGATCGGATTAGGAAGAAGACTACTGCAACATCATCTACCTGAGCATCCCACAAAAAACAATAAAAAAACTGAGATTAATACAAAACACCGCCGTTAGCCTAATTTTCGGACTAAGAAAAAATGACCACATCAGCCCCTACTATAAAAAGCTGCATTGGCTGCCAATAGAAGCGTGGATATTATTCAAATTTGCTTGCACCTGTTTCAGGCAAGTCTGGGGACTAGCACCTTCTTACCTGCAAACTCACTTCATCCTACATAACCCCACGCGAGCAAACAGAAAAAAAAACTTCTTTACATACCCAAAAATTACAGGCTGCAGATACAAATCATTCCTGGATAGAACCTTTAAGTTCCAAGCGAACAGACAGCAAGTTTGGCTGAAAAACTACATAAACGAACCCAATCTGACGTACAGTGCATTCCGAAAATCGATCAAAACCGCCCTTTTCGCCAAATTCATTGACTAAAACAGTCCCCTCCCTCACTAGAACTTCCCCCCTGTAATCACCTTTCTTTCTCTCAAGAAGTTCCTTTCACGTACTAGGTATTCTCTACCCATAGAACTCCAATTAATATGTTAGTACTAAAGTATTCAGGTATTCATAACCCATAGAACCCCAATTAGAACGTAAGTTTCCCATTTAGATTATTGTAAAATATTTAGACTCATTATATGGTATTGTACTTAGACTCATTGTATTGTATTGTATTCAGACTCATTGTATTGTATTGTAATGTATTCAGACTCAGTGTATTGTATTGTATGCAGAATTATTGTATTGCATTAAGACCTCTTGTAATTCACTGAATGTCCAGCCTTCTTACCTTGTTAACCGCCTAGAAGTCGCCTGACTATGGCGGTATAGAAAAATAAAATTATTATTATTATTATGAATCGGGTCGTAGAAGACTCGCAAACTGGTTGGGACACGACCGGTGAGCTTAGTGAATTCCCCTCCCCTTATCCCCCCTCCCCTTTAATTCCCTCCCCCCCCAAAAAAGTCTGTTCCTATTCTGCTATTTCTTCATCTCCAAAGACTCAACCATGTAAACAACTCCTTAAAATTGCAAACCTCCTGGAAATGTAACCAACTCCCTAAATTTAACCCCCCTGGAAATGTCCAGTTATCATTTTTGTAAACCAAAACTCCTACATTGTATTTTTCCTGGAAATGTCCAGTTAGTCTCTTTTGTAATCCGCCTTGAACTGCAAGGTACGGGCGGAATAGAAGTCATTGATGTAATGTAATGTAATGTAATGAATTTGGGCCTAAGACTCTGCTGTCCCCATATCTTGCTCCATTGTTATATAATGCTCAGCTGCTTCAACTAGGGTGGGGGTGGGGAATGTGAGGTGCAGGCTGCAGCCATGAAAGTCTAAGCCTTCTCGTGCTGAGCCATTGCCCCCTTGAATGCAGACTGAAGCCCCACATTGGTCCACTCTTTTTTTTTTTTTTTTTAATTTTGTAAAAGGTTTGTATTAAACATACCGTGACAAAATTTTATACCAAACACAACAAAACATTATTCCAATCAATGCGTACCATGTTTACCAGGATATGAGAAATTCCTCTTTTTAAAAAAAGTTTTATATTGATAACATAAGGAACTTTAAAAGGTAAGGGAAGCAAAGAATGAGGAAACAACACTCTTCAAACAAAGTTAGCAATTAATGAAGGTTAGTTGGTCAGTCCATCAGTCAATAAGTAACAGAGCAGGTTGAGAACTGTAATTTTTCACCCCAGTCCTGTTTAAAGAAGTGACCCTTTTGACCCTTTTTCCAAATGGGAAAAAAAAACACAGGAAATGTTACTGCTTGCTTGTAAAATAGTGGCCTGAGGAGACTCAGGGGTCCTTTTATCAAGCCACGCTAGTGGGTTTAGCACGTCGGGCATTTCATCACGTGCTAACCCCCACAGCCGGCTAAAAAACTAACGCCTGCTCAATGCAGGCATTAGCCGCTAGCGCAGCAGGCGGTTTAATGCACGGTATTACGCGCGTTAAATCCCTACCGCAGCTTGATAAAAGGACCCCTCAGTTTCTAGACAGGAACTGCTCTTCATTCACAGCAGCTATAGATGTAGGTGATGTGAAAATAGGGCTCGTTGTTTCTTTCTTTTTTTTTTTTCCCAAGAGAAATTTTTATTGAAATTTTCAGAATATATCCCCCCAAAATAATACAGAATCTTATGTCTCTTAACCTCCAAATGCAAGCAGTGTCTCACTTCCGGCTCACCACACAATTGTTTCCCACGTACTCACCTTTATAGGACCCCCCAGGGACCCCTGAAGAAGACTTTTTGTCAAAACGCGGACCGTGTTGGGTCCTGTATCCCTAGCGGACCTTTAAGGCTCTTATGTGGATGATTTACTTTTATGTGGATGGAATTATTTTATGTGGATGATTTTAGTGTACCTTTGGAACTTTGATATTTTCAAATAAAGTCCATTTAGGAACATCGTCACTCCACAGAGTTTTTTTGGTTTTCTCTTAACCTCCCAGCAGTACTCCCAAACCCTCCCCACAATCCCTCTTCCCCAACTAACTCTGAGGGTATCAAAAAAGAAAGTATGGCATGATTCAGCAATTAACAGCATTAAACCAAAACAATAAGGGCACAGCAAAAGCACCTATACCCAAGAGTTACAAAACTCCATATCCCAATAAAGGGTCCGGCTATTGTACCCAACTAATCTCCCCCGTCCATCCCTTAACTCCAAACCACCCCCAAACCTTAACAACCCCTCCCCCCCAAGCTTCTTACCTCCTAGACCCAGAGTGGTATGAAGTCTCCCTTCATGTCACATAAATATCCCCAATTTTTTTTTTTTATAAGAATATGCAGTTAACTGAATTCCCAAATACTTTATACGCTTACGTGCTCTTTCTTCTCAGCCTTTTTGTGATATTTACAGCCAGATGGATTAAGCATATTTCCTGGATCCATTCAGAGAAGAGAGTCATTAAACATTCTTTAAAGAATATTCATTTGTTAGACCAGGTACCCTTTCACTATGTCTGAACTAAAGTACAAGAAGTGCAAATCTAACAGAATGACTACTGGTGGGGGGAGGGGACATGACCAGCACATCCTTTTGTAGTTCTGTGTTTAAAAAAAGTCCATTAGCGTGAGGATGCAGTCAGTTTAGATCAGTGGTCTCAAACTTGCGGCCCAGGGGCCACATTCGGCCCGCCAGGTCCTATTTTGAGGCCCTCGTTATGTTTATCATAATCACAAAAGTGAAATAAAAAGTTTCTTGATCATATGTCTCTTTAGCTATAAATTACAATATTATTATTAAGACTTAGCCAAAAGGAAAGATTTATAAACTATAAAGAGTTTTACCTCATGCAAAATTCTCATTTCTTTAATAAGACATTAACTATTTTTTTCTGAGGCCCTCCAAGTACCTACAAATCCCAAAATGTGGACCTGCAAAGGGTTTGAGTTGGAGACCACTGGCCTATAGGAAGAGGAGATGCAAATGTTAAGAGCCTTAGCCAATAGGGAGAGGAGGAGATAGTGGATGCTCTGGATGAGCCATTTGGCCTTTATCTGCAATCGTTTTACTATGTTTCTATAACCATAAAGTTCTATGACATCACAATGCAGGTGTAAAGGGCCTTAGCCTATAGCAGTGGTCTCAAACTCGCGGCCTGCCAGGTCCTATTTTGAGGCCTTTGGTATGTTTATCATAATCACAAAAGTAAAATAAAACTGTTTCTTAATCTTATGTCTCTTTAGCTATAAATTACAATATTATTATTAAGACTTAGCCAAAAGGAAAGATTTATGAACTATAAAGTTTAACCTCATGCAAAATTATCATTTCTTTAATAAGACATCAACTATTTTTTCTGAGGCCCTTCAACTACCTACAAATCCAAAATGTGGCCCTGCAAAGGGTTGGAGTTTGAGACCACTGGTGTAGATGCACTTAGGAGGCACTAACAGGCTGATTCTATAAGCAGCGCCTAAATCGGCGGCACCTTAAAAAAACAAGGTTCATTCCTTAAAATTTGAAGCCCGGTTCAATTATATTGTGCTTTAGACTGTTGACAAATAGTTTCTCTGAATATTTTGTTAAAAGATTATATTGATCACCTCCCATTAACTTAATTTAATATGTGACAGGGAGGTCTCATTATTTATAAGTCACTATACCAAAGGAAATGGCTTAACGTGTTACAAAACGACCTTTCATTTTCTGCTACCCTACAGCATTTTCTTAGTGTCCAAGAAGATACGAAGGTGCTCAGGAAAAAAAAATCATATTTAATTCCAGTGTATCTTATTAAACATTTGCAAGGATAACTAAGTACAAAAACAGCTCCCAGGCTTTTAACTTCTCGCATAACTAGAAATAATTTCCTCCGATCTTGAGTGGACTTTGTCACGTCAGAGACTATCCATATTCTCTGAAATAAACTTTGAACATGTCGGCAGAATATTCTCAATATGGCATTAAGGTCTTGTTCGAAAACAAAAGATATTATCAAAGTGCCACGGTATTTTATTTCTTCCTGGGAGTTTTCCAGTATATCAGTTAAATTGTTTAAATCTAAAGGTTGTGATCTATCAGCCTGAGCAACCGGTAAAGAAGATCCAGCTTTCTTAGGAAGATAATATATCTTATTCTTAGGCGGAATTGAGTCCAATGGAAATTTTAAATTTTCAATAAGGTATTTTTTTAAACATATGCGTTGGAGAAGTAACTGAGGATTTAGGAAAATTCAAAATTCTAAGATTGAGGGTTCCTTTTACTAAGCTGCGCTAGCGGTTTTAGCACGCGCTTAGCATATGCTGCAATGCCGCACGCCCTAGACGCTAACTCCTCCATTGAGCTGATGTTAGTTTATTCGTATAGCGCAGGGGGAAGTGCGCACTAATCTGCAGCGCGCGCTAAAAACGCTATCGCAGCTTGGTAAAAGGAGCCCTGAGTCTTCTATTGTAGTTTTCAAGCTGTTCAAATTTCTTTTGTAGAAAAAAATCTTTCTTTAGTAATTGTTCCTGTAAGGTTTTGGAGTGAGGCTATTTCTTTATTAACTTGCTCAAACTTTGTGTTAGTCTCCGTTTGAATAGTACGCACAGAAACTGAAAGATCATCCAGCTTACTTACAATTGTTGAGATCTCACCGGCTACTTCTAGCTTCTAGAGCACTTGCCAAATGCCGTCCAGAGTCACCTTTGGGGAGTGGCTATCTTCTGCTCCTGTAGCTATTAAACCCTCGGCGCTCTGATCAGCGTGAGGCCCCCCACTGCGTGTAGGCATTGGACACATCAGGTCCTCAGAACTCATGCTCGCAGCATCTTCAGCCGCCAGGAAAGGTGACAATCGGGTTGTCGGAGCTTCGGTTGCTCCCTCCATTGGAGCTATCGCTGGGTTCCTACCACTTTCGATAAAGGCCGGAGAGCTAGTAAGAAAGTGCTCCATTGACATCTGTCCAGACGTGGGGGGTCCATCCGGAGAAAGCCCTTATGTATGAGGAGGCAACTTCGGGAGAATCCAAATCAGAGGTATGTTTGCTACAGTTGTAAGGAACTACGGAGCACATCTTAATAGCTGCTATCACGCCGCCGCCATCTTGCTTCTCCGGAATGAATGTATTTATTTCTATTTCTCTGGTGTTGTACTGCATGCAGAGCCTGGCTTCTTAGAGTTTTGTTTGTGTATATTAGGGCTTTTAGTTTGTGGTCCTGAATTTGCATAGGGTTTACCTGTGTTCTGCACATGTGACCAAGGCCAGGTGTTCTGGTAGGAATGAATGTCATGAAGCGTTACTGGCGTCAGCAGTTTAGATTGTAAGCTCTTTCAAGCAGGGGCTGTTTTCTTACTCTTTGTGATTCTGTGCACTGCTGCGTGTGTCTGGTAGAAATAATTAATAGTAATACTAGCAGTAGCAGCAGTTTGTCCGGGTTTTGGAAGGTCCCAGGCTCGGGGCTGTATCTGGAGGACCTCTGCGCATGTGCGGATGTTGACATGATTACATCCATGCATGCGCGCATGAAAATGATGTCATCGCATTGATGTCCACGCATGCGCGGAGGCCCTCTAGACACAGCCCAGAGCTCGGGGAAGGGGGTGGAATGGGGCTGGGTGTGGAATGGGGTGGGGCTGGAATGGGGCATGGCTGGGGAAAAATGGGGTGAGGCTGGGGACAGAACAGGGCATGGCCAAGTGTTTTTTTTTTAAGAGGGAATCTGGTAACCCTACAATAAAAGATTTTTTGTTGAGACCTGTGCATAAGATATGCTGGCTGTTCGTGTAGTATGTTCACATGCAACCAGTGTCCTCTCCTATGTTAGCACACATTTTTCACACCTAGCCTGCTTGCATACTATTTGGCTACTGTAATGGGAAGCCTAAGTTTTGTGCTATGATTGTATTAGAAAGCACCGCTCTTTTTTTTTGTGAATAAATTTTATTATTTTCCAATATGAACAGTGCAATACACATATATACATCTGAAATATATCAAACCATTACAAAGCACTTTTGGAACTACAGAAATTAAAAGACATCATCACCCCCCCATCCCTGTATAACTCAGAAATGTAAACATACATCAAATATATATGCAGCATCCCCCTCCCCCCCTCCCCAGATGTGTATGGGAACCAAACCTAACTTAAAAGAGATATAAGACATAAATATATAACTACATATCTTAAATAGATGCAACAAAACCTGCTAACGGGCCCCATACTAACTTAAATACCTTATTATTCCCAAAAAGTTCTGCATTCATTTTTTTCATATTTGTAACTAGAACACAAATTAGCCCACCAGAAAGGAAAATTTAAAGTATCAGAACTCTTCCAATTTCTTGTTATCATTTGGATTATCATGAAAAGCCTGCTGAATTGGCCTCAGAGTTCTTGTGTGGAAAGCCTAAGCTGTGGTGATTATCTTTTAGCACTAGGGGGAGCTCTGCTCCCTAGTTTTTTAAAAAAGGATTAACTCAGCTCAGGCTTTGTCTCATTTGTAAGGTAAGGACCTGACTATTCTTCTGAGTAATTTTAGTACATGTTAAATGGTTTGTACAGGCAGGATAGAATGTGGTTATTATTTTCCAGCAGCTATGATACAATTAATTGTAGATGTCTTTAACTTCATGGTTGGAAGAAATTTGATGTAGATGTAATGGATAACCACTTCAGGCTGTTCTTTCTTCTCTATTAAAATTATAAAGTAGATATTTTCTCTGAAGGATAAAGAATCAACCCTGTTTATTGCTTTGGGATAGGTTTAATGTGTGTATATTTAAAAAACATGATTGTGTCACTCGTAAGTGCTGGAGGCACGAGAGAGCTTTCTTTTATGCCTGTTTGATTATCCACTTTAAAAAGGTGGCATCTTAAACATTCCTGTTAGTTGCCTTCATGATATGCAAAAGTTGTTATTACAGTAAATTCTAGTAATCGGGGACCGAGAAGGCAAAGAAAAATCTAGGTTTAAAAACAAGGTAAAACCCCCCACAAAACAGAATATGAATTTGTGAATTAAAACATTGCTCAGATCAATGTAACCCAAAAAAAACAAACAAAAAAAAACTGTTGTAACTTCACTGGAAATGTCCAGTTAGCTCTTTTGTAATCCGCCTTGAACTGCAAGGTATAGGCTGAATAGAAGTCCCTAATGTAATGTAATGTGTAAATGGGACATCTGACAACATCCTTCTCCTATAGCAGGAATAATCAGCCTGCTGGCCAAACACAACCTGCCACTGAATTTGAAGCAATTCTTGAGACCATAGGACGTATATACAGAAAACAATATTAAACAGAGTTTGGGCGATTTCAAATCCTGTACGTCACAAATATATTCAGAATAGCTACTCTTGCAGCTTGTTTCCATAATGTTTAGATAAATGTTTAATTATTTATTAACCACAGCCGATCTGGAGAACTTGGTGCGTTTCTGGCTCTGACAGCTCTGGCCTGCCAGGGGGTGGTGCTGACATTCATGTGACCCTCGGTGTATAAAGGTTGCCTACCCCTGTGCTATATGAATACATTTGCAAATAGCTTGTGCAAATACACGCAAAGTTGGATGCCATTTATAGCGCAGCATTTAGTGTTGGGGTCCACGCCCAATTTTTGGCATGAGGATTTACACTAGAGAATGACACGGTGAGAAAATTCATCACCGTTCCTGTCCCCGCGGATAACCGTGGGGAACCATCTCCATGTCATTCTTTAAGGAGAGAGGGAAAAATCAGAGTCTGAATGGGCCCAGCCACTGGCCCTCAAGCCTTGCGTTGAAGAACGTTGGTGTAGAAGGACTGAGTTTGAGATGAATACTAAAGAATGGCACTGAATGATTTCCCACGGTTATCCGCGGGGACGGGAATGGTGATGAATTTTCTCACCGTGTCATTCTCTAATTTACACCAACTAAATCCTAGCAAAAATCCCCCGAATTCTACAACATTGCACGCAAATGCTACAAGTGTTCCTGACTGGTCCATGCCCTCCAATGGCCATGCCTCCTTTTTAGATCTACATGGAAAGATTTACACCCACATCTTTACAGAAAGTGAAGTTGCTTACCTGTAACGCAGTTCTTCGTAGACAGCAGGGGAATGTAGTCACACTTCCCCTCCCCTCTAAGATGTATATGTATGACTTCTTCAGCTAGAGAGAAAACTGAGTATCAAGGGGAGGGACCACTGAAGGCGGGAATCCCTGCACATGCTCAGTAAGCCAAAAGCTTACTTTTGCTAAGGAAGAGCACCGGCACACAGGATCAGTCTGAGGACTTCACCAACAAGTGTGACTACATCTTCCCAGCTTGTCTCTGGAGAACAGCAACTATATGGATGTGTTCGTAAATTATAATTGCCAATTCCTGCTGATAATTGATTATTAGCACCCAATTATTGGTGCTAATTGGTTTGTTAAATAAATTGCACGCCCAAATTTGCACATGCAATTTTGAGTGTTATATTATAGAATTAGGGGATATACACATTGATGCTGAGCACTGGTATCTTTGCACGTAAACATTATAATTTGGCACCTATACTTAAAATTTACACATAAGGCTCGGATGCTCCAGGTTATACCTGCTTTTTGCTATGTCTAGGTGTCACAATATAGTATACGCTTAAAGCGCAATTCTTGCAACTGGGTGCCTACATTTGCACTCCACTTGCGCACATAAATGTAAAGAATACCAGTACTTTTTGAGGGTATGTATGAAGGCAGCAAAGCGACTAAGCATTATTCTATAAGAGTGTGCATAAATCGCATGGGGGGAGGGGGGTGTTTTATGTAGACCACCCAAAGTTAGACGCTGGGATGATGCATGCTAAGCGTGAAGTCCTATAAAGGCAGTTCCAAGTAGAACTGTTTTATAGAAAATTAGCTTATGCCATTGTCACGCTTAGCTTTTATGCTTGCCAAAGACTAGGATGAATTATTGCGCGTAACTACTGTCTGTTAGACACAGAAAAGGAAGTATACTATAACTCTGCACCTAAATCCTAGGAATGCCCATGACCTTCCCTTTGGAGCTATGTATGAGATAATTAGATAGGTAAGTTATAGAATAGGGGAGCAGAGCAGATAATGCCCATGACCAGTAACTTGTGCTAATTAGCACTTGTTAAAGTTGATTGTTGACCATTATCACCGATTTAGCCATCACGTTATGCATATATCTAGGATTTGCACCCAAAATTGTGCCCTTAACTTTGGGCAACTGTGACAGAGTGAAGTTCCTGTCACAAGCCAGCAGAGGAAACCTGAGCAGTGGAGTGTGTAGAGCTAATTTGCATAGCGATCTTGCAAAAGCACATGGGAGCTGTTCATTCACTCTGAGTGAAGTACAGTGCTGAAAAGGACAGTTTCAGAGCAAGGAGCTGAGAAAAGCAAGAAGCTCCTTCAGGTGCCAGGTAGCCCTCAAGAGAAGGAATGCTGACTTCAGCCTAACCCTTGATAAACCTGATAGACTGGCCTGCCCAGTAGAGCTTGGAGTCCAAATATTAGCTTGACAACTGGCAGGGGTCTGGTAGAGTTGTGTGTGTGACCAGGGTAGTGAGTGATGGGAAGAGTCCTCACAGAGACTGAGCAACTGGAAGGAATTCTCAGGGAGAGCCCTCACAGAGAGAGCTGAGCAGCTGGGATGAGTCTGGAAGGAGTAGATAGAAGGCCCGATAGAGCTTGGAGTCTAGGGAGGGCTCAGGCTGGGAGTAAGGGACCAGCGGTGGCCTCACAAGCAGCTAGAGGAGCTGGAGGAGCCTGAAGTCCAAGGCGTTTGGTGGCCAGTGGTGGGACCGGTCGGGAGCAGCAGAGAGACCTATAAATGATACCATAAGTCACCAGAAGACCCAAGTGGAAGCAGCCTGTAGACCCAGAGACCATTGGCCAAAGGTGACTAGCAAGTGACCATCAGGGCCGGTGGTGACCAGTGGAGAGACCGGAAGCTGCCTGAAGACCCAAAGTGCCAATGAGGGTCAGGGAGGACCCAGAGATGACTAGAAAGGACCAGGAGGGACCTGGTCACATGTATTAACTATGTGTGTGAATGAAGTGTTTGCTGTTTTAACAGTGCCTGATCACAGAGAAAGACCAGACATACCTGGGGACAGATGTGTGACGGGTAATGACCACTTGACCCGATCACATGATCATAGTGACCCATACAGAATTTGGGGGGGGGGCAGTATGTTGATAGATGAAAGTGGGCATTCACATGAGTGGAGAATGGGAAGGCCATGGGCAGTGCTGCCATTTAAACATACAACTTACAGGATGCTGTAAGTTACACATGCCCTTGTGGCATTCAGATACCCCCGTTACAACCAGGTCTATGGTTGGTGTTTAACTTTGGCCATGTTAGGCACACTAATATTTAGTTATGATACTATCCTGTAATGCAATGTTTCCTGGAGTACTGAGCATGGGTATTGGATGCCAGCGCACTCATAAAGCTGCAGTTACCAATTATGCTGCTAGCTTTCACTCAAGGTGTGGAAAATAACAAAAACATGAAAAATGACGCTAACGCAAGGTTCACCAAAATATTTAATTTTATTGTTTCTATTTTTCTATCATGGCCATCAAAAGTCTAGTTATGTTAGCGGAAGGTCGTTATAGTTGCCAAAATGCTGGCCTTCTGATAACGAACTCAGCTCGATACTTCGAAGCTCCCCAATATATACCTTAAGTTCAGTTTAACATCATTGGCCCATGGGCCAACCAAAAACAGAGGTGGTCTTTAAAGTTAGACAACGAAAATTCCTCTTATATGTTTAAAAGTTTCAGAAATCATGTTTGTTTTGTTTACATTCATTTCTGAATATACATTAACAATTTATACCATATCCAATATTATTTTTGTCATTCTTAAAACTTATTTCAGACAATTTGTCTATGTGTCAGGCAAGATGCTGAAATGTTCTCAGCCTGCTTTGAACAACTAAGTTTCATGTTACACCTAAAAAAGTGTTGAAAACCGGTCAGCCTTGGAGGAAAGGAGGGGCTGTCTCACCCTCTCCCTGAACTGACAGCTTCACACACAGTGTCTGACTCTATTTATTTCCAGATGTTGCGCTCAGGCTTCCTTTGAATTTCTTTAGGTTGCAAATATATATATATGTTTTTCAAAACCAATTCTTTTGTTCAATACACATCCATACACATAATCACTCACTTTCGGGGCCCCTTCATTCATTCAGACCATGTATTTTCATTCATATTTAATGCATGTTATATCTCAGTTTGGGATACGTAATCTATGTTCTTCCTAGCCAGCCTAAGGCACATCTGGTATCAATTAGAACCACGAGGCTTAGAAGCGGGAAACTGAACAAAAGGACACAGGCTAAACACAAAATGGAGTTCAGCTAAACAGATACAGAAAGACAGAGAACAAAATGGAGTCCATGTATATCCTGATTTCCTCCATGATCTAGCCTAATAGCAAAGTACATAAAAAGAATATTATTATGCTTTCCCTTAATATTAATCTGTAGCATGTTTTTCTGGCCTTGGCTACATCCATATTCAAATTTTTATTCACCAATTTTTCGTATGCTTCTATTGGGCATGGCCTTAACTAACACATATGTTTGTATCTAACTAGAATTACCCAGAATCATATGAAAAGCAGGCCATTTTTGTAGAAAAATTCCACAAAATACTGCACTATCATGTCTTGATGCCCATTCCATTACCGTCCCATAGACATCACCCCCTACTGGCCATGAGCCACTATTGCTCAGTAACCCCTTGCCAGTCAGGTTTTCAAGATATTCACAACAAATATTCGTGAGACTGATTTACATGCCCTGCCACCATTATATGCCAATCTCTTTCATGCATATTCATTGTGGATATCCTGAAAACCTGACTTGGGAAACACTGTTCTAACGGAATCTGGGCATCCTGAAGCTGTTACTACTACTTCTACTTATTATCTTATTAGGATGCCTACAAGGGGTTCACACTTTCAAGTTTTATTTTAATTTGATGAATCGCTTATTTAGATTTACTAAGCGAGTTACCATAAAAAAAAAACCATATAAGCATATATTTAGACATACCATTTAAAATTTAAAAATGATGGGTTAGACTGACAGACTTACAGACTAATCAATGCACAAAGTAAGGAGGGATAGAACTACAATTCAATGCTTTAAAGTACAGAAAAGAACCATAGATGGAAAGGACATTAGGGAGGGAAAAGTAGAAACCTGGAAGGAATTTAGTATAAAATCTGAACATAATTTAAAGATTAAAAGCATCTTTAAAAAGGAAACTTTTTTTAAAGTTAATTTTAAAACGGCTGAGGTCATTTTCCTCTCTTATATGTTGAGGCAAAGTGTTCCAAAGTTGTGGAGCCATCACTGAAAATATATCATGTCGTTGAGTTCCGATAACTTTCAAAGAGGGGACTACTATGAGCTTTTGGTTAGTGGACCGGAGAGAACGCGATGTACTATAAGGGATAAGCAGTTTATTAATAAATTGTGGTTCATTAGTGGAAAGAGTTTTAAATACTAAGAGTAAAATTTTAAAAGTGATACTTGGTGAAAGAGAGTGACATGATCATATTTTTCCTCATTATGAATGAGAAAATATTCTGTATTATCTGAAAACGCTTCTTTTCTTTTTGTGTGATATTTGTTAATAAAGAATTACTTTCTCTTAGTGCGGGGGTCGGCAACCTGCGGCTCCAGAGCCGCATGCGGCTCTTTTCCACCTTTGCTGCGGCTCCGGTAGTGTGTCACGCAGGCATGCAGTTACAAGTCCGGCGTCGCGGCGTGAAATAGCCATGCTGAGCAGTGAGCTCAGCACATACACAGATGAAAGCCTTGCTTGCTGATTGGTCCGGCGGCCCCGCCCCGCCGTGCCGCCGGACCAATCAGCAAGCAAGGCTTTCATCTGTGTAGTGCTGAGCTCACTGCTCAGCATGGCTATTTCCCGTCGCGACGCCGGACTTGTAAGGTGCACGCCTGAAAAAGAAATCATCCTGGCTGGGGTCGGTGTCATGCTCCGGAGATCTACAGCCTTCCTATCTCCCTCTCCCTTCTACCTGCTTCCGGCCACATCCCCTGCTCCGCGGCTCTCTTCGGCAACTCAGCAGCAGCGATCGACACAAGCTTCTGACGTCGGGGCCTACCCTCTGCGAGTCCCGCTTGTTTCAACTTCCTTTTTCCACAAAGGCGGGACTCGTAGAGGGAAGGCCTCGATGTCGGCAGCTTGTCTTGATCACCGCTGCTGACGAGTTGCTGAAGAGAGCCGCGGAGCAGGGGGATGTTGCCAGGTGCAGGTAGAAGGGAGAGGGCCAGATGCAGGACTCGTGGGTGAGGGAGGGGAAGAGAGAAAGAAAGAGAGAGGGGAGGGAAACAAAAGGAAATATTTCATACTGGGCTGGGCCGGAGTGGAGGGAGGGTGGAAAGATTCTAGCTACAGGGTGCAGTAACAAAGGAAAAGGGGGGAAAGCTGAAAATGGAGATAGTGACACAAAGAAGAAAAAGGGTAAGCAGGACCTACTGAATAAGGATAGAGATACAGAGGGGACATGAAGAGGAGGTGAAATAGAGACATAGAAGTAATGCTGAAAAAGTGTGTGGGGGGAGATAAAGACATTGAAAGGGCAAATGGTGAACATGGCGTAAAGATAAGGACAGAGACAAATGAAGATTCTGAAAAAGTGGTGAGATAGGGATATAGGTGAGATGGACACAAAGAAGGGTGATGCTGGAAAATAGGTGGAATGGTAATTCTGACAGACACAGAAGGGAAATGCTGGATCAAGGAGAGATGGGGCTCAGGCTGGATGGAATGAGGAGAAATGCCTTGTTGGCCCGGAACTTCCTCTCCTACGTCAGAATTGACGTCAGGGAGCGGAATGCTGGTCAGCGCAACACTTCTGCAGGGAAAGCTTGGGACGGTGGTGGCTTGGGGGCTGTTCCCCGATTGCGGTGGCAGCAAACCGAGTGGCTTGGGGGACGGCACGGAGACAGAAAGAAGGGGGAACAGGGAGACAGAAAGAAAAAGTTGGGGGAGAGAATGAGGTCTGGAGGAGAGGAAACATACAGGAGGCTGAAAGAAAGGAAGAAAGGATGCACAGTCAGAAGAAGAAAGTGCAACCAGAGACTCATGAAATCACCAAATAGCAAAGGTAGGAAAAATGATTTTATTTTCAATTTAGTGATCCTGTATATAGCATTAAGATAAGAAACAATATATGCAGTGTTAGATTTGTTTTATAATGGTTTTGCGGCTCCAAGTTTTTTTTTTTCTTTTCGAAAACGGGTCCAAGTGGCTCTTTATGTCTTAAAGGTTGCAGACCCCTGTCTTAGTGTGTATTAGTATACTTAAGGTGGGCTATATATGCAGTACTATTTGTATAATAGTGCTAAAAACTAAGAAAAAAAGAGCTCTAATATATTCAGCACAGTGCCAAAAGTATAAGTACTCTATGAATACTGACCTTGGCTGTTTACATTCTGTAGAGATCTAGACGTGCGCCCTGTATATCATTCTGGACCTCACCAGTTGAAGCCCCATGATTCGGACAATCATTTTAGCAGGTTTGAGTTGAGAGTGCTGGAGCCTCCAAGCCACAATGGGTCACATGCATATCATTTTGCTAAAAGCCTGTTCTGCCGGTAATATGTTTTTAATTTATGAGATTAGAAAGACTGGTCAACTGGCTCAGCATGAGCACAGTTTCTCACATCGCCAGAGAGACATCTAGTCGGTCAGCATGGGAGCAAAGATGGTGATTCTCTCCTGATTTTTATCCATTATAACATAATTCCTCTTTCTATGACAAAAAAGGGCAATTCTATATTCGGGTGCCATAAGGTAGGTTCCTAGACTCAATATGTTGAGTGCTACCATGTTTCCCCCAAAATAAGACAGTGTCTTATATTCATTTGGGGCCCACAAAAGGCACTAGGTCTTATTTTCGGGAAAACACAGTACTTCTACTGTATAATGGCATCTGGGCACCAATATTCCATTATAGAATAGTAGGGTACATCGGTATCTATATGCCACTTACATCATGTCCATAGCAGGCATAAACGTGTGTATCTTTTAGAATTCTGTATGTTATATGCGTGGAGGGGCATAATTGATAGTGCGCCTAAGTCTGAGGTTGGATGTTTTGTGCAAGATGTCCACAAACCCATAGGAATAATGTCCCTTTTCAAAGCTGCCGAACATCTATCTTTTATTTTTGAAAATGAGCTAGGTATAAGTTTTGGTCCTTAGAATGTCTACCTTTTTTGCCCATTTTCAAAAATAAAAACGTCCACATGAAGAATGCACAAAAGCAAGTTTTGTAGAAGTACCCACCAACTACCTTGTCTGATCACAACAGAGGAATCCCAATCAGCTGAGCCAGTTTCGGGGATTCCTGATGGCTCAGCTGATGGGGATTCCCCCTCTCAGGATCAGCTGAGCTTTGGAGCCCTACACCCCTTCCCCGGACCTCTCCCCCACACACATCTCCCCCCATCTCCCTCATATTCCTGGGCCCACTTCCCACATCGTGCCACAATGCTCCCTCCCTATCCAGCATCTCTTCTCCATGCTTTTGTCCCTCCAGACCTCCCATCCTGAAGCCAGCATTGCTCTTCCCCCTACCCAAGCCATCCTCTTTCATGCATACACTGTCCTAACCTCCTCCCACAAGCCAGCGTCTCTCACTTTTTCCCTTACCTCCCCCAGCCAGCAATTCTCACTCTGTCTCCCCTAACTAAACCCCACCCACAGGTTTTGCACTCTCCCAAGGAGCCACACCTTCCAAGTAGTACAACACCATAGAAATAGAAAGATCCATTTCCTCTTTTACTGTACAAAATATAAAGATCACACATGCCAAATATGGTGGTAGGTCAAGGAGGCAATTAGAGCAACTGCCTCCTGGCTAGTGAAAGCCCTAAGCCTGCTGGAAGCTGAAGATATCACATGCTAGTAGAGGGTCCCCTCCCAAATTTCTGTCCTGGGCCCTACCCATGTCTAACACCAGCATTGGCAGGATAAACATTTCAGTTCTCCTATATTCTAATCACAAAATAAAATTATTTTTTCTACCTTTTGTTGTCTGGTCATTTTATTTTTCAAGTCATGTAGCCTGTTGTTATCTGTTAAGCTTTGACCATGTTGTTTGTCTCACATACTCTGTGCTTGTACCTCTGAAACCCGTTCTGGGCTCCTGGGGAGGACGGGCAATAAATCTAAATAACTAACTAACCCCCCTTTTTACAAAAGTGCGGAAGAGGTTTTTAGCATCGGCTGGTGCGCTGAATGCTCTGCAATACTCCGATAGTCAGAGTTCGTGTGAGCGTTGGAGCAGCACAGAGCACTGGCTGGCGCTAAAAGCCTTTTATTTGCTTTTGTAAAAAAAGGGGGTGGGGTAAATAAATAAATATGTATACTGTCTCCATAGTCTCACACAGAAATTTTTCAGTATTTCAGATCCTTGTTTCGTACTCTTCAATTGCTGCTGTCAAGCCTCAGCTTAATGCAGGTTTGCTTAACTCAGTTTATCCGCACACATGTAGCTGCCAATCAATCTTCAAACCTTTTCTCATTTATCCTCAAAGTCTTTTTCAGTCATTAAATCAGGAATCAAATACAAGATTTGTATACAAACAGGCTCTGTGGCATCACTGTGCACTACCATGTAGAACAGGGGTATTTATTTGTTAGATATTTGCATCTGATGGCATGCATGACAAAAGAAACCAACAAAGAAGTGTTTTTTGAAACACGAATCGTATTGGGTCCGGTCCACATGAATACTTGGACCAGTTTTTGGATATATTTATTAGATTGATTTTATGTATGTTATACATGTTTTTATGATTGTTATTGAATAAATTCCTGCACCTTGTACATTCCACTGCAGTTCTGTTTTGGCAGTAGTGCATGCAAAATATCCATGCACATTCATTTGAGAGATCATGAAAGCCTTACTGGTTTTCAGCCCTTCAAGACTGTCCCCAGCTCACTTCCCAAATTGGATCACCCTTCCTTTTGCCTGAGTTATATTGCAAAGACCACAATCATAGCTTTGGGGGGGGGGGGGAGGTGAGGGGAGCACAGAGTGAGTCATATTAAACAACTGATGATTATATTTACAACCCATAGAATTCAGCCTCAGGATAGTTACTATGAGGCAAGGGAAAAGGATCTATTAAACTAGGGATAAAATATCCAGATTATTGTGAATGAAGAGTACTGCTGGAATTATAGTTTGTATTATGAATTCATTTTTGTTGTTTTACCTTGAGTTGTGTCTAATTTTAAATTTGCCAAGTTGTAAAGCAGCCGAGTTGATGGGGGGGGGGGGTGATTTTGCATAGAAATGTCTTCTAATGTTACTATTTCTTCTCTTTTAGGGGGTGAAAATTTGCAGAGGACTTATGAATGACAAAAAAAAAAAAAAAAAAAAACCAAACAACTGCAGTGAAATCATTTGGGAAAATCATTTCTCAAGCAGATTAATTTATATTGACTTCTGCCTAGTAGCATTTCAATGACTTGTTAATATGAATTCAGGTTGGGCTCAGCTGGACTAATTTCACGACCCAGATCCTTGAATGTTCAAGGAATGAGAATTAAAGATTAGGTTCTTACCTAGATAATTTTCTTTCTGTTAATGTATACAGGAGTCTATATGTTAGGTGATCCATGCTTGTGAACTGTTTGCAGAAGAGTGTCAATCATATCCTTTTCAGCTCATCCTCCTTCACCACTGGAGTATAGTTCTTACTTCAATTTGTACCAAAGCAATCGATCTACACTGTAATAGAAGATGGGAGAAGGAGGGGCATGGGGAACTTTCCTGGAGATATACATTTCTGATTTGCTCTGTAACTCATGAAAAGTAACAATAATTAGCACAAACTTGCAACATAGATGTATCCATGAAGCACTCTGCTGTGTGCAATTAGCACTAATCCATAAGGCACTCCAAAGCTCAACAAACTCAGTACTTTATTAGTAATTTATTCATTCAACCAACAGGAGAATTCAAGTTTTGGACTATACAGTTGTCCGAGGCAGAAAGCAGGTGAATTGCAAAATCCATGGGGTGGGCTGTACAGACTCCTGTGTGTTTTAAGACAGAAGATTATCCAGGTAAGAACCTAATCTTTCATTCTGTTACATAAATACAGGAGTCAGTACGTTAGGTGATGTATCAAAGCAGTACCAGGTGTCTAGGGTGGGACAGATGAGCCTGCCTGCAAAACAGAAGACCTAAAAGCAGTGTCCTCTTGAGTCGCCATGTCCACTCTAGAATTTTGTAAAGCAGGGGTGTCCAACCTTTTGGCTTCCCTGGGCCACATTGGCCGAAAATTTTTTTTCTGGGGCCACGCAAATGCTGCAGCAAGAAAGAAGAGGGAGCCAGCAAGATGGTAAACACCTGGGTGCAGCAGAGGAAAACACTGCATTGCCCTCGACCGGGGCCACACAAAATACTTCACAGGGCCGCATGCAGCCCTCGGGTCCCAGGTTGGACACCCCTATTGTAAAGTTATTTAGAGAAGACCAAGTAGCTGTTCTATAAATCTCCTTGGGCGGAACTATCCGGACTCCTTCTATGAGGATGCCACTCTTCCGGTCGAATGAGCTTTAAGAAAAATAGGTGGTTGTTTGCCACAGCCAATGTATGTCAATGAAATTACCATGCAAATCCATCTGGCTATAGAAGCCTTGGATGCTGGTCTGCCTCTTCTGGACTGACTAGTTAGAACAAAAAGATGGTTGGAATGCTGAGACTCATTGGTTCTTTCCAAGTAGTGGAGTAAAACTCTTTGCACATCCAGTCTCTGCAATATCTTATCTTGCTTAGTCGAACCTGTAAGCTGAAAGGCAGTCAAAAACCAGGTATCGTATGCAGTGAAACCCTCGTCTCTGTGATCCTGAGGATAGGCTTTCTGCAGGAAAGAGCCTGACAAACTGAGATTCCTCTTGTTGAGGCTATTGCCATCAGAAATACTGTTTTCACCATGAGATCCAGAAGGGACTTCTTTTGAAGAGGCTCATATGGAGGCTTATACTCCACTGATGGAGGAGGAACTGAAAGGTATAATTGACCCTTTCTGTAAACAGTTTATGAGCATGGATTGATCACCTAACCTACAGACTCCTGTGTTTATGGAACAGAATATGGATTTCTATCTTTTGGCAATACTTTGCCATAGAGTGGACTTCTTGATATTACAGTAAGGCAGGAGCAGCAAAATACTGTAAGTTTCAAGTGCTCTTTTTCCAAGACTCACTAGCCCTCATGAGGATGATGGTTATCACCAAACCACTGCAAAAATTTCCACAATCACTCACCGCCCACAACTTAATGGTATTGACTGCAACTTGTGTATCTTTCTTTCCAAGCTGCCAGGTGATCGAAATTTCTGAAGGGAGATGCAGGACCAGTACTGGTTTCCAAGCTTGTTACATCTGCACCTTTTAACTGCGTGGCCTCTGCATTCCTACTCTCTTCCGGCAGCAATACTGCAGTGTTGTGTGACTCAAGAGAACCAAAGCCCAGGAGAAAAATTTAGGAAGAGATGTACAGAATGGATGCTGCTGTAGTAGCAGCAGCACATAAATGTAAAAATATGATGTAGCAGTGGGCAGGACTCAACCGTTAGGCAAGACTAGACAGACACCTAGGTCAGTGTTTCTCAATTCGGCCTTTTCTCCCTTGAACAGAGGAGATTGAGAGGGGACATGATCGAAACATTCAAGATACTGAAGAGACTAGACTTAGTAGGTAAGGACAGGTTGTTCACCCTCTCCAAGGTAGGGAGAACGAGAGGGCACTCTCTAAAATTGAAAGGGGATAGATTCCGTACAAACCTAAGGAAGTTCTTCTTCACCCAGAGAGTGGTAGAAAACTGGAATGCTCTTCCGGAGTCTGTCGTAGGGGAAAATACCCTCCAGAGATTCAAGACAAGTTCCTGCTGAACCAGAACGTACGCAGGTAGGGCTAGTCTCAGTTAGGGCGCTGGTCTTTGAGTATCCCCTTGCCAGTCAGGTTCTCAGGATATCTACACTGAATTTGCATAAACTTGATTTGCATGCACTGCCTCCATTATATGCAAATTTCTTTCATGTATATTCATTGTGGATATCTTGAAAACCTGACTGGCAAGAGGGTACTCCAGGACTGAGTTGAGAAACACTGACCTAGGACAGCGGTGTGTGTCCCAAAGAGTAGCTGTGGTCAAGCAAAATAGCTTCTCACAATCACAGAAACTCGAAGAAACAGGAGGTACTTTTATCTATAGTGCTGATGTTGGGATGATTATGGCTGTTGGGGGCGCAAGAGACCTAAATGTTAATTTTTGGGGGGAGGAGGGAGAGTGCAAAACTAGACAGGACAGCCTGCTCCAAGTGATAGGACTGGTGTATAGCAATTGGAGCAGGTTGGCCAAGGCAAACCTGTAAGTTTTGCACCCCTCTCTCCCAAATTAACATTTACGTCTGTTGCCCAGCCAAATAGTCATAATCATCCCAACACCAACACTGTTAATATATTGCCCAAAACACTCTCCCCTCATTTATACTGAATATTGTAAATAACCTGTTTCTCTTTTTTCATATTTGAATGGTAAACTGACCAGAAGAATTAACTGAAAGGGCATTATAGCAACTATTAATATACAGACTGGAAAATCACTGGACTAAGGGCTCCTTTTATGAAGGTGTGCTAGGGTTTTTAGCGCATGCACAAAATTACTGCGTTTAGCCGAAAATCTACCGTCTCCTGTAGTTCCTAGCGCGTGTTAAGGCCTTGTGCACCTTTCTAAAAGGAGCCCTAAGTGTATATCCCTCGATGGAGATGGCGCCAACTTTGTTGGTTGGGCCAAGAACATTTCAACGGACCCTCATCATAAAGAGAGAAAAAAATGCTAAATGGACGAGACTCTGGGGAGAGTCAAAAAAGATGGGAAAGTAGAAATCAGACACTAGACCACTATGATAAAAAAATAAAATGACCAGATGACAAAAGTAGAAAAAAAGAACTTTCATTTATTGATAAGAACATTTCAATTTTTTTAATGTTAGAACTGATTTAACACATGGCTGAGGCCTGCAAGAGAAATCTTAGTGGTCTTTAATCTCCAGCTTTGGGCTGACTCGCCTTGGCGTCTCTGAAGATCTGTAAAAATGTGACCAAAGTCACTAGAAACAAACATAAAAGAAGTTTTAATAAATTTTGTTAAAGTAAACAGTTTGTAATATAAGGACTAAATCCCCTTTTTGGAGAAAAAATAAACTAGCTCAAACCAGTGGCGTGCCGGGGCGAGAACGACGCACCCTCCCAACGCCAGGCAGTGGCCATAAGTGCTGCCTGATTTCCGATTCGAATCGATTCAAATCGATGTGTATTTTTAAAACATCGTCATCTTCGATTCAGGGCCCAACCCTCCTCCCTGTGCCGCTAACCTAAAGCTGCCGCTCCGGCTCTTGGACAGTTTCGGTCTCTGAGGCAGGAGACTGCAGTGTTCTCCCTAGCGCTTTTTAATTGGGTGCAAATCCTGCTGCCCACCACTCAAACATTTTTTAAAACCCCTCTCACCAGCTTGGGGATTCCCCGGCCTGATTCGGCCCTTCCCCTTCCTGACTCGGCGATTTCAAACCCTCCCCATATCACTAGCCTGGACTAGTAGCAGCACTGCTCTCTCCTTATTGTAATTTGCCTGACTGCTGCTGTAGCTTTAGCGAGTCAATTCCCTCCAGCAGTCTTGGGGCCTCTGCTAGGCCGTCCCGCCTCCAGGAAGAAGGAAGTTGCATCATCGGAGGTGGGACGGCCTAGCAAAATCCCCGAGGCTGCAGAAGGGAATTGACTCGCTAAAGCTATGGAAGCTGTCAGGCAAATTACAATAAGGAGAGAGCGGTGCTGCTGCTAGTCCATGGCAAGTTCTCACAGTTCATTCTGGGGCCTCCAAAGAGAACTAAGCTTGTAAAGCCTGAGAGCGGCTGAAACTCACTAAACAGAAATGAGAAGAAAGATCAGCCAGGCAGCTTGCCCCCTCCCTGAGGTTCCTGCTCACTTACTGAAGACCACTTTGCATCCTGAGCTTATTCCAAATCACTGCGGAGAAGGGAGAGAGAGAGAGAGAGAGAGAGAGTACAGAAGATACTGTTTAGAAAAGAGAAAGCTGTGAAGAAAGAAAGGAGAGAAGATAGAATAAGGAGAAGAGGGAGTGTGGAAAGGAATGAGAAGGGAGAGAGAGAGAATAGCAGAAAGGGAGGAGAATAAAGATGAAAAGACAGAAGGGAGAATGGAGAGAAGAGGGTGAAGAAAGGGGAGATTGGAGAGTATAGGGAGGGAAAAGGCCTTCAGGGGGACAGGCAGGCCTTTAGGGGTGGGGTGCAGGCCTTCAGGGGGAGGTTTAGGCCTTCAGGGGGGGGACAGACCAGGGGAGGGGGGCCCTGGTGTAGAAGTACACGGAGGGAGGGAAGGGGGGTCAAAGATACGTGCATATGTCGGACTTTGGGGGGGGGGGGAAGAAATAATGAGTCTGAAAATAGAGAAGAGGAAGAGGGATGATGGACAATGGGGTTTAGGGAGGGAAGGAACAGAAAGGGAGAGAAGTTGGACACAAGGGATGGTGTAGAGGGGGGGATAGAGATACTGGATAGGAGGGTAGTTGGGAAAAGAAAGGGAGAGATGGTGGACCATGGGTTGGTGGGAAAGAGGGAGAGATGCTGGATGAAAGGGTAGTTAAGAAAAGGTGGATCTGTGGATGGAGATGAAAAAAAGGAAATATGCCAAACCTCTGGGGGAGGGAAGGGAAATGGAAGGGGAGGACAGAGATGGCAGATGAATGGTTAGCATGGAGAAAGAAGGAGACCCTGGCAAGCAAGTTATCAGAAGATAACCAGAGCCTGGGACCAACAAGATTTGACTAATGACCAGACAAAAAAAGGTAAAAAACTAATTTTATTTTCCATTTTGTGATTACAATATGTCAGATTTGAAACATGTATCCTGCCAGAGCTGGTGTTAGACCGCAAATGTGAGCTAGGATTTAACAAAGAGAGGAAAAGTCTTTTTTGTTTGTTTACACCACAGCGCCAGAGTGGTTAGGAGAAGGCAAAGGGGGTGAAGAGGCTATAAAATAAACCCACCAGAATGTTTGAAAAAAACACCAATTGGGCAAGAAAATCGAATCGAAAAAACAATTCAATAAGCTGAATCGAATCGAAATTTTTTTTCCTGAATCGCGCAGCACTAGTGGCCGTCAACTCTGCTGGCCTCTCCCCCCCCCCTGCTCCGGAATAGAAATTTGACGTCAGAAGGGGCGGGGCCGAAGTCAGCGCGCCGGCTGACCACGGAGCTGCGAGCTCCAGCACCTGTGGCAGACCTCCCCCCCCCTCTTACACCATCGGTTCAAACATATATCACTTTTGCAGACTACCTATGGATGTGAAACTAGCCATTCTCAAACATTTCGATCTATATTTCAGTCACCTTTTCTCCGAGCCGGTCACGATTTATAACTACTGGGATTCCTTTCCTTTAATACGTGCTGGCACAGCCCCCCTCCCTTCTTCTGGTCACACTGACTAGAGAAGTCGGTCTAACTTTGCCTTCCGGAGAATCCCTGCAGGCCCTGCGAGGCTCCCAGATCTCTTCTGGACAAGCCAACTGCAACTTTGTTTTCTTGCAGGTCAGGATCCCGGAACGCTGTGCACACTCTTCCTCAGACCCATACAAATAACCTAAATAAATCCTAAAAATATCTTATTTTGTTTGCAAATATCCTAAAGTCTAAAACACTTCCTACACCCTAAAATGCACGCGCTTCTCGCAACCCGAACTTTTCCCTTCTCTGCATTCCCGACGCTCCTTTCGTACTTCTGAGCCTCGGTGGCCACCATCCCGACATCCAATTCCCCCCCATCACACTCCTCCTTCCCCCCCCTACGGCTCCGGCGTCGTTGCTAGGAGACGGAGAGAACGCTTCTGTACACAGCAGTGGCTCTGCTGCATCTTGCTGTCAGCGGAGGAGGGAGAGCTGGGCAGGGGCGCTCAGCCTGACACACGCGCACTGGCCAAGGGTGCATGGGGGGGAGTCATTTTTCTACCTCGCTTGAAGTTTTCTAGCGCCACCGGCGGTTGCCAAAATGACAGAGGTACGCCTCCCCCACTCTCGGGCTAATCCAGTGGCATGGGTTGCATCCTTGGAGGGGGGGGGGGTATTCATGTATACTTACTTTCCCTTAACTCACAGCACAAAGTAAGCTCTTCCTGGTAGGGGGCAGCATCGGAGCCAGGTCTAATTATTTGTGCAGGCTGGTGGTGCTAAATTTTTAAAAAGATTTTTCAGCAGGCAATTTGCAGTTATTTGGCTAGAGAGGAATTCCATGTAATTGGAACTGCAAGGGTAGTGTTTCGGATTTTGGGCTAATTTGCTTTTGGGTGCTGTATTATAAGACATGCATGTATAATTAGGAGGCCTGGAAATGGATCTGAATGAATAAATGAATGTTTAATGGAATCGCCTGTGTTTGGTTCCAAAAAGCCAGTCTCAGCCAGATGTACAGTAATTAAAACATAATGTTGATCTTTCTATATGTAAGTCTGAATTGATAAGAGATAAAAAAATCTTGTATTTTATAAATCATATTTGACATATAATTTTTAGCAGAGTTGTCTTTTAATAAAACAAAATAATTTTGTATCAGGAATTATGTGTAATCATAGCCAAAATACTATTTAGGGTAATTTGTTTTTCAGTTTTGTTTAATAATTACATTCATAGCTGAGAATTTGGAAAGAGCTGAGATTTTAAAATGTTGAGGATTTTAGAGTTAAAACTAATTTTCTTATGTGTCTCAGTTGATCTTGTTATTGAATAATAGAAAGCTAATCTTGGCTGCTAAATATAGAGCTGATTGTCAATGACAATTCAAGGTCAATTGTCCCTTTTTGGCTACTGTCAAAAAGTCTGAACCATGAACTGAGGATGGTCCTTGGTTGGTTGCCACAAAGAATCTGTATAATATGTGGAAGAGGATAATTAATGTCCTGTTTCAAGTTTTAAGTTGATTAAAATTTTGATAAAACGCAAATCATGAATTCTAAGCATTTTACAATTTGTATTTAAAAAACCAAAAAAAGGGGGAAACATTAAACAGATAAGTACCAACTAAACAATGCTTGACAAACATAAAAACAATAGGAAAGTGGGGAGAACTACAATTTTAAAAGCAAAGGAAACATGAAAGGTAAACAACAGTAAGGAAGCTGGGGAATAAAGATTATTAAACAACCCTGGCAGTCACCAAGTCTATTCAGCGATCATATGCATCTTGGAAGAGGTAGCATTTTAGATTTCCCTTAAATCTATCTAAGTTTTGTTCTGCCCTGATATGAAATGGCAGGGAATTCCATACTGTAGGGGCCGTAATTGCGAACGAAGTGGCCCGACGCGTGCTAATGATTTTCAAGGATGGTGTATGAAGAAGATGTTGAGAGGAAGATCTTAGGTCTCTTAAAGGTTCATGTGGAATAAGAAGCTGGTAAATGAAGGCCAGTTCTTTAGTATTTTGGGACTTGAAGGAGAGAATAGGTATTTTGTATATAATTCGGTGTGGGATTGGTAGCCAGTGCGCCCTTTTTAGCAGGGGAGTGACATGGTCAAATTTTTTCCTGTTTGTGATAATTTTTATGCCAGTATTTTGTATTAGTTGTAGATGACGAATATCTTTTTGGCAAATACCCTTGTATAATGCATTACAGTAGTCAAGCTTGGATATAATGAGAGAGTGAATTAAAATGTTGAGAGATTGGGGGTCCAGAATGTTTGCAAGAGATCTAATCATCCTAAGTGTAATGAAACAGTTCTTTACTACTGCGCTGATTTGTGGACGGTAGGCCAATTTATTATCTATTATTACTCCCAGAATTTTAATAGCATTCACAAAAATAATTGGAGTATCATTTATGGTGATGGGAAATGTAAGCTGTTTATTATCTTTCCATGGAAACAGAAGACATTTGGTTTTTGATATAGTGACAGCATATTTTCATGAAGCCATTGACTAATTTTATGTAATTTAGAATTGATGAGACTAATGTCGTTGGGGCTGGAGGCATCGATAGGGTGGATGATCTGGATGTCATCTGCGTAAGCGTAAGCGATAAGACCAATAGATTGGCCAAGTGTCAATAAAGTGTCCAAATAGATGTTAAAGAGTAAAGAGGACAGTACAGATTCTTGAGGAATGCCAAAACTATTTTGGATAGCTGATGAAGTAGAGTTTTTGAAAGAAACAATGGAAGTGCGGTTTGTGAAATAAGAAGTAAACCACTCAAGGACTTGTTCAGAGATCCCCGCCTCTGCTAGCCTTATGAAGCAGGAGTTGGTGATCTACTGTATCAAATACCGCTGAAAGATCGAAAGAGATGAGAATAACGGATTTATGCTGATCCAGGAAATATTGTACGGATGTAGTTAAACCTATTAATGCTTGTTCTGTAGAATGATTTTTCCGAAAGCCAGTGTGATTGGGGTGGAGAGCTTGAGTTTTGTCGAAATAGTCTGAGATTTGGTTAAATATGATTTTTTCTGTTACTTTTGCAAGAAATGGAAGGGTTGAGATTGGTCTATAATTGGAGCAGTCTTGATTACTTTCTTTGTTATTTTTTTATCATGGGGTATATAATAGAATGTTTCCAAGCTGAAGGCAAAGTTGCTGTGATAAGACTTTTGTGTATTAGTTTAAGTATAAAAGGGCCAAAAATCAAAAAGTATTGTTTCAGAATGAATGGGGGAATTGTATCACAGCTTGATCCTTTAGAATTTAGTGATTGCATGATGCGCAGAATAGCATTTAAAGAAGGAAGAGAAAAACGTGAACATGTTGAGCACAGGTGATTTGGAGTAGAGAATGACACGGTGACAAAATTCATCACCGTTCCCGTCCCCGCGGATAACCGCGGGAAATAATCCCATGTCATTTTCTAGTGTCTATTTCAACCTCGGTCCTTCTACACCAGCACTCTTCAAAGCAAAGCTTGCGGGTCAGTGGTTGTGGCCATTCATACTCTGATTCTTATGGGAGCCAAGGATAATGAAGCCATTGTGACATCACTGATGTGATTGGCTCTTAGGCACTGGTGGAATGAGGCATTATGACATCACAATATCTGCTCTGGATACCAGAGACTGTCATTCTGTAGTGTCTATTTCAACCTCAGTCCTTCTACACCAGCATTCTTCAAAGCAAAGCTTGCGGGTCAGTGGTTGTGGCCATTCATACTCTGATTCTTATGGGAGCCAAGGATAATGAAGCCATTGTGACATCACTGATGTGATTGGCTCTTAGGCACTGGTGGAATGAGGCATTATGACATCACAATATCTGCTCTGGATACCAGAGACTGTCATTCTGTAGTGTCTGTTTCAACCTCAGTCCTTCTACACCAGCATTCTTCAAAGCAAAGCTTGCGGGTCAGTGGTTGTGCCCAATTATACTCTGATTCTTTCCTCTCTCCTTAAAGAATGACATGAAGATGGTTTCCCGCAGTTATCCGCGGGGACGGGAACGGTGATGAATTTTGTCACCGTGTCATTCTCTAATTTGGAGTACTGTCCTCTGAACAGTAGAGGTTTTGGGATTTGTTTTTAATGTCTTTCCTAATAGTGTGGATTTTCTCTTGAAAGAAATTTGCTAAGTTTTGAGCTGAGGGAGTCGAAACATTAGTGAAAATTTGTTTCTGTTTAAATTGTGTTAGTTTTTTAAGAATGGAAAATAAGGTCGCAGAATTTTTAGCTTTAGAGACACATTTCTTATAATATTTTCTTTTTTTCGTGTTTATGGATTGTTTATAGTATTTTGAGTGTTCCTTAAATTTGTTAAGGTTAGATAATGTAGGATTGCTTCACCATTTATGTTCCAGGGAGCGTAATTGGCGTTTAAGAAGTAGAGATGAGTTGAACCAGGGATTCTTTTGTTTTCTCGCAGAAATAGTATGGGTTGTAATGGGAGCTAGTTTGTCAAGTAGGGAACAACAGGTATTGTCCCAGATCTTTAATTGTTTGTCTGGACCTTCTGAATCAAAGGAATCACTCTCAAGTTGGAGCGAGAGTGGAGTTAGCTTTTCTTTTAAGTTATTTTAGTCTCTGGAAGAGACAATTAAAGGAGGAACTGAGTTAGAAGGAATAGAAAGAAGACAAGAGGTAGAGATAAAATAGTGGTCCGACCAAGGTACTTGTAGCACCTGTGGGCTTGAGAAACTGGGTTTATGAAGTATTGGGATAAAGATCATATCAAGTGTATGACCTTTTGAATGAGTAGTGTCAGAGATCAGTGGGAAAAATTTAAGGTCGTTTAGATGATTGAGAAAATCCTGACTCAAAGAAGAATTGGGATCTTCACAATGAAAATTAAAGTCTCCCAGTATTATAGGAAATTAGGATTGGGTTGCAAAATCAAATATTAAAGATTGCGCTTGGACAATGCTATTTTGGTCAATGGGAGGTAGGATGTAAAGTAGTAGTAAATCAATTGTTGGATTGACATTAATTTTACAATGAATAGTTTTGATGGTGGTTGTTGTAGGTGGAGTATCAGTACTCATTGTGAGGGAGGATTTAAAGATGATGGCTAGTCCACTATATTACAACTATGGTCAAAGCAGAAATAGTAAGGGGAGTGTTTATGAAGATGTGTTACATCCATAATGTGTGTTATTTACCCCTTAATGTACATTAAAGGGCAATAAGATGCATTATATTGCCATAATACACATTCATTTAAGTTACCTTGGGACATATAGTAATGAGATACAAAGATGCAAATGTGTGTTAAACACCTCATTAGTATGAAAATCAAATAATGCAACATTTTTTCTTGGCTTGGAGCACTGGGCTGCAAAGCCATAACTTGATGCTCCTGGGTTGCTTCCTAAAGGGGCCAGTTTGTGACAGAAGCCCACAGTGAATATGCATGAAAGAAATTTGCATATAATGGAGGCAGCATATGCTAATCAAGTTTATAAGCATATTCATTGTGGATATCCTGAAAACCTGACTGACAAGGGGATACTCCAAGACCGAGTTGAGAAACATTGACCTAGATGATCAGTAATAAAATAATCCCCTATACCATTGGTTCCCAAACCTATCCTGGGAGAATTCCAGCCAGTCAAGTTTTCAGGATTTCTGCAATGAGTTAGATTTGCATGTACTGCCTCCATTGTATGCAAATCTAACTCATGAATATTGATTTCCTGAGAACCTTGCTGGCTGCGGTTTCCCCAGGACAAGTTTGGGAGCCCTACCCCCAAAATAAGCCCTAGTTTAGATCGACACTCCCTGACTCCATCCCTGACACTAGTGCTGTCTGATTTGCCAATCATTTCTCTCTTCCTCTCCTTCACCCCAATTTTTGCTCTTTCCTTTCTCTCACCCCCCCCCCCTATGTGCAGCATCTTTCCTTGCCTCTCACCCATCCCCTTGTGCAGCAGCTCCGAGGTCTCCAAAAACAATGGCAACACTCTGAACGGGCTGCTTTGCATCATTCCCAGATGGGGCTGGGCCATCCCTCTGCAGTGTCTTTCTATCCCTCCCTCCCATCCCTTTGTGCAGCAGAACCCCACCAACCCTCCCACCATGAGCCTGACATACCTCCACTCCGAAGCCTCCAAAACAGCAGCGGTGGCAGCGCTCTGAATGGGCTGCTTCAGGGCCTTCCCTTTTCTGCGTCACTGACATCATTAGTGAAGGAGAGGAAGGGAGAGATGATTGTTGTACATGGGGAAAAAAAAAGACATTCCCCGAAAATAAGCCCTAGTGTGTTTTTTTGAGCACAAATTAATATAAGATCCTATCTTATTTTCGGGGAAACATGGTATATATACAGCATATATAAAATATATGTGTGTGCATAGACATCGCTGCTTTATAATTATTAAGCATAGACTGTCTTTTGGAACTCATCTGACCCTATCATTTATACTTAGTAGCTTTTTAATTCAATAAAGAGTAGATAAGCTGCCTACATTTATGCAGAAACCACAGGCACTTTTTTCCTGCTGAATTTGCTGCAGTGGCCATAGAAAAAGCACATGTATACTATTTTGCCTGCTTTTTTGGTTGGGCATTTCTCCGAGGAAAAACTACCATGCATAACTACGGGCCTGAAATTCAGCTGGTGGCAATCAGCATTTTGCAGACCACCATTGGCATTGTACTGGGCATGTCTGAGCTTTAGTATTGAATTTCTGAGTATACAGAACCAGTGGAAACAAAGCTACTTAAGTACAATATTTGGCACTTAACAGGCTAAGAAAAACTGCATAAAGTCAGGACTGTGTTTTATGCGGTCCTATTTATATGGTTATCTTAGCTAGTTAAATGCTGAAAATTGGCACTAAACTGGCTAAGTGCTGATTTGGCCCCTGGAACTCCCCAAAGTAGCCATTTTTTGCTTGTCAGTGGCATTATCCAGCTAAGTGCTCCTGAAAATGCCTGATTAGCCCCAGAAAGGCGGTTTAAATGACCAAGAACCTCTCCTGATCATTTAACTTGTTTTGAATATCAGACCCTACATGTGTAGTTTCCTTCCTCAACATGAGCATTGTCATACTGGGACAGAGTGAAGGTCCAACAAGCCCAACATCCTGTCTCTAACAGAGGCCAGGGCCGCCATCAGGGCAGTACCACCAGTCCTGCATTCAGGGGCCCGGAGCTGACAGGGGGCCCGGGCTCCCCCAGGGTCCTAGGCCACAGTCTAGGGGGAGGGGCGGTCCACCCCACGTGGACAGGAGAGAGCTGGACGGGGGACCCGCGGAGTTCAATACATCTCGAGCCGCGAGGCTCGTCTTCTGTTCCTGCCTGCCCTGCCGCTCACATATAGCCGATCGCAAGTGTTCCCCGATGTCAGCGCTGATGTCGGAGGGAGGGCTTAAGCAAAGCCTGCCCTCCGACGTCAGCGCTGACGTCGGAGAATACTTCCGGTCGGCTATTTGTGCGCGGCAGGGCAGGCTGGAACAGAAGACGAGCCTCGCGGCTCGAGATGTATTGAACTCCGCGGGTCCCCCATCCAGCTCTCTCCTGTCCACGTGGGGCGGACCTCCCCTCCCCCTAGACTGTGGCCTAGGACCCTGGGGGAGCCCGGGCCCCCTGTCAGCTCCGGGCAGGAAACAGAAGACAAGCCTCGCGGCTTGAGCTTCGTTTTGCTGAGAAAGTTGCAAAGATGGGCTGGGAGGCAAACGCGGAACACAAAAGGGGGAAGGAGTGCGTTTTGGACACAAGGCATGAACTTGGGAGAGAGGAAGGGAGGGAAAGAGATGCTGAGGTGGGGGAGGGAATGGGTTTTTGGACACAGAAGGCATGGACTTGGGAGAGAGGAAGGGAGGGAAAGAGATACTGAGGTGGGGGAGGGAATGAGTTTTTGGACACAGAAGGCATGGACTTGGGAGAGAGGAAGGGAGGGAAAGAGATGGTTGTGTACACGGGGAATAGAAGAAAGGAGAATTTTTGGTATAGGGAGGGAGTGAGGTACAGAAAGTGGCATACCAGGGTGGGGGGGGCGGTCCGCCCCGGGTTTACGTCCCAAGGGGGTGCACAGCTGGCCACCCTCCAGTGTTCTCCCTAGGCCGGCAAACTGCAGCTCTTTAGTCACTTGAGTGCCACCGCCGCCATCGGGAACAGGCCGGCGCCAAGTTCTCCCTGCTTTTCCCTGTGGGGCCGGCCAACTCTCGCCACTCGCGTCAATTCTGACGTCGGAGAGGACGTTCTGGGCCAGCCAATTGCTGCCTGGCTGGCCTAGAACGTCCTCTCCGACGTTAGAATTGACGTCGGGTGGTGAGAGTTGGTCGGCCCCGCGGGGAAGAGAAGCAGGGCGAACTCGGTGCTAGCCTGTTCCCGATGGCGGCAGTGGCAGCCTATTCCCCAGTGGCGGTGGCAGCATTTTCCCAATGGTGGTGGCATAGGGGAGGGCAGGGAGAAAGAAAGAAAGGGGGGACAGGAAGTCAGAAAGAAAGAAAGGGGGCAGGGTGAAACAAAGAAAAATGGGGCACGGAAAGAGAGAGAGAGAAAGACAGACATACAGAACGAAAGAGGGTGTGGAGAGAGAAAGAAGGGGGCAGGGTGAGAGAGAGAAAAACAGACATACAGAAAGAAAGGGGGTATGGAGAGAGAGAAAAAGAAAGAAGGGGCAGGGTGAAACAAAGAAAAAGTTTGGGAAGGGAATGAGGTCTGGAGGAGAGGAAGCATACAGGAGGCTGAAAGAAGGGAAGAAATATTGGATGCACAGTCAGAAGAATAAAGTGCAACCAGAGACTGATGAAATTACCAAAGGTAGGAAAAATGGTTTTATTTTCAATTTAGTGATCAAAATGTGTCTGCTTTGAGAATTTATATATGCTGTCTATATTTTGCACTATGGCCCCCTTTTACTAAACCGCAATAGCGTTTTTTAGCTCAGGGAGCCTATGAGCGTTGAGAGCAGCGTGGGGCATTCAACGCAGCTCCCTGCGCTAAAAACCGCTATCGCGTTTTAGTAAAAAGGGAGGGGGAATATTTGTCTATTTTTGTATAGTTGTTACTGAGGTGACATTGCATAAAGTCATCTACCTTGACCTCTTTGAAAACCCGCGGAATATAAATGATAATTAACATTTTCTCTGCGTACAGCGTGCTTTGTGTTTTTAAAATTTTATTGTTGGTAGATCATTTTGACTTGGCCACAAAGGTAAGGGGGAGGGAGGGAGGGGAACTGCAGAAAGACATCTAGTAATCCTTGAAGGCTTGACTGTGCAGGGAATTTAATCATGTTTTGTTATGTGACTGGCATTATTTAGACTTTAATTTCTATGAATGAATAGAATGAAAATTACTTGCTTGTTTTTATGTGCGTGTGCTGAAGGAAAGTGGAGAGAGAGTGGGCTGAGGACGCTGAAGAGAAATGGGGAAGAGAGAATGGGGAGAAGACGCTGATTTATAAATTGACAATTGTACAGAATATTGTTTCTTTTTTATATTCATCCATAGCTGCATGTTAATGATGTGCTCATATGCACTTATTTATCATCATAACATATACATCATCATTAACATGCAGCTGTGGATGTGTAAGGACAGGCTGAGGAGGATGGATGGGAAGGAAGGAAGGTGCACATATCAACATATCGTAAATTTTTAACATGCATGATGCAGCTATAGGCAAGCAGAGGAGGATGGGATCATACAGATGTGTATGTTCAGATATGCGCTCAGATGTGTAGTTTTTTCTGATATATTTATTAAGCTTACAGTATTTATAAAAACACATTTAATACTTGTTACAAAAAATATTGTGCAATTGTGATCTACTTCTGGCCTACAAAGGTCAAAAGAAATCCTTAACTGAGATTTTACATTCAAAAGTGAATTATAGCTACTAGCACTATTATTTATTAGTTATTTATTATGCAGATGTTTGTTAGTTTGTTATTAGTTCAGTATTAGACATATGTTAGTTTAGAATAGATAGGTATAGATTAGTTTAGTTTAGGTTAGGTTAGGGCCCTGCTGAAAGAGTCTACCTTGACATGGTTGCAGGCTTACAAATCTTTTGGTCAAAGAGTGCGGCGACAGAGAAAAGTATGTGTGTATTCGGCCCATGGAAGAAGGGGGGTCGGGGGGGAAGGGGTGCGTGGGGGGCCCAATAGGATTGCTCATTAAGGGGCCCAGAAATTTCTGATGGCGGCCCTGACAGAGGCCAATCCAAGTCATAAGTACTTGGCAAGATCCCCAAAGAGTAAAACAGATTTTATGTTGCTTATTCCAGGAATAAGCAATGGATTTTCTCAAATCCATATTAATAATGGCTATGGACTTTTCTTTTAGGAAGGTATCAGTCTTTTTTTAAAACCTGTTAAGCTAACTGCTTTTACCACATTCTCTGGCAATGAATTCCAGAGTTTAGTATTTTTGGAAAGAGTAAACAAGCAATTCACGTCTGCTTGTTTCACTTCACTCAATATTTTATTGCCTTCTATCATATCTTTTGTCCTGCAAACATCTCCTGAAATATCCAGATAGAATATACATGTTCGTGGCATGCTTGCAAACTTTATCTGTGTACTGTATATTCTTAGAAATATTTGTCTTATTGGGTAACTACAGATGAGATATAATGGATATCTTAAATATAGAAAGATCTCATCTGTATTGATGGTAAATATCCTGAAAAGCAGATTCACTTGAGAACTATTGGATTAGGAAGTTTTCTCTTTTGTATAAATGGAGAGATGATCACTGACATTAACAGAAGAGTGTCACTAAAACTGTGTCACAATATGTTTACCTTTTTCTTTCTTATTTAGCAAAGGTACTAAAATGTCAGTGTTATGGAAATTTCCTGCCATATACCACTTTTTGTTTTCTCTAGGAAAATGCCTTCGAGACACTGGAAAAGGACTTCCAGGAAGTTCTCTCAGAACTTATGGGAGATAAAAGCTTGGAGAAATTCCGGATAGAATACGAGAAACTTCACAAAGTCCTTAAGAAGTCCTATGAAAATGAAAAGCGGCTCATGGCAAAATGCAGGGAACTGAATGCAGAGATTGTGACTAATGCTTCCAAAGTATCCTCTGCCCTGAAGCTTTCTCAGGAAGACCAGACCACCATTGCATCACTGAAAAAGGTAAAGACTGAAACACCTGTTAGATACAGTTCTCTAATCATCAGATGGAAAAGAATTTGGTGTGATGGTGATTTATTAAAGTTCACTGTTATACTATGGCCTTTATTTTAGAAGCTCTATTCCTTGTTTTGGACATCTGAAACTAACATATAGATGTCTATATTGCATGGACGAACAAATCCCAATTTTATAAAGTCAGAATATGGATATCTACCAGCAGTAGGTTCATATGGCAAGAGTATCTAATCTAATGTAATCATGCCTTCTTAATTGTACTTTTCCAGTACAGGTTCAATGTGATTTACATGTAAGATGTGCCTCTCGTCGCAGTCAGCCGGTGCTGGTGCCTCTCCTTCCCAGCATCTTACGGCACACTTGGAATCCTTCCGCAGCACACAGTTTGCAATGCACTGGTTGAGATGTTTCAGATTGCAAAATGGATGTTCGTGCTGTCTGGATGTTAGAATAGGCTGTAAGTCAGCAGATCCTGTTCTGAAATACTTGAGAAATGGAAGTCTCTGTTAAACTAAACCTTAAGTTTATATACCGCATCCTCTCCATAAAGATCGAGCTCGGCATGGTTTACAGGAACTTTAATATAAGGAAGGATAAACATAATAAGAGTTAGTGATTATAAAGAGGATAGCGAGATTTACATTTTTGAGAATAGCCGAGTTTTCAGATGCTTTCGGAATAATTGGAAGGAGCCCAGATTCCGTAGCAGGGCAGGAAGGTTATTCCAAAGCTCAGTGATTATGAAGAAAAGAGATTTCCCTAATTTTCCAGCATAGATGATGCCTTTTAACGAGGGGAACGATAGTTTAAGTTTTTGGGTGGATCTGGTAGCGTCAGGTCTGGCAGAATTCCAAGATAGTGGAATTAGAGGAGGAAGAGTACCATGCAGGATCTTGAATGTTATGGAGGCACATTTAAAGCGAACCCTAGAAATGACTGTTGTACTGACTTGAATATTCTTAGTCTGAGTTGGATGTTGTTTCTAAAATTTGCCTCCCTTTATTAGAAAGCAGGGGTAGGGGGATGCCATGTTGGTGGGGGCATATGCACCCCTTCTCCTCTCCGCCCCAGCCTCTTGCCAGTCCTCCCCTCACCACGCCCCTTCCCTTGTTCACCACCGGGAGCAACAACTTTAACGCGCTCCCCTAGACTGCGTCGTCTCTCTGTGAGGAGCACATTGAAATTCTTGTTGCTTGCAGCAGTGAACGGCTAGAGGTACAGAGGAAGGGAAGGGGCGCCACTGCTCCGGACGCCTCTCACCCTCGCTACGCCACTGTCAGATGGTGCTATTGAAAGAGTAATCTCTGATATATAAAGTGCTGGATTCTTGAGATGCATAAGTTTAAGTCAGAGTGATGGAAGAGATGATTGCTTTGATGCTTTTGCTCTTCTTGTGGTGCTGAACAGACTCAGGAGAGTGACAGGAGACTGGAGTGCTGGAACTGAACTTCAGCCGGGCTTTGTTTTACATCTGTTAGTCAGTAGAATTAGTTTGTTTATAAGGATGTTAAAAGAAGTTCAGCTCAGGATTCCCCAAGGCGTTAGATTGGTCCTCTTCAGGCCTGATTCTATAAATGGCACCCAGAGCCACCTACATTGTAGGCGCAACTTGGCATGGTTAGCAATCAACCACTAGGACTGTTTATAGAATCACACCTAGTGGTAGACTTGCTCACTTGGACCGCTGATCTCCTCCCACAGCTTCCAGTATCGCCTCTATGCTGACAACTCCCAGATGTACCTCTCTGCGCCAAATATCTCTACTGAAACCCAGACCAGAGTCTCAGCCTGCCTGTCCGACATTGCCGCCTGGATGTCTCACCGCCATCTTAAATTGAATATGGCTAAAACAGAGTTGCTCAACTTCCCACCTAAACCCACCTCTCCGCATCCCATATTCTCCGTCATTGTGAACAACACGCTCATTCTTCCTGATTTGTCTGCTCGTAATCTCGGGATCATTTTTGACTCCTCTCTCTCCTTCACCACCCAGATACAACATATTGCTAAAACCTGCTGCTTATAATATTACCAAAATCTGACCCTTCCTCTCTGAGCACTTATCCACGCCCTGATCACCTCTTGCTTAGACTACTGCAACTCGCTACTCTCAGGCCTTTCGCTTAGCCATCTCGCTCCCCTCCAATTCATCCAGAATTCAGCTGTATTGGCTTCCCATCCATTTCCGAATACAATTCAAACTCCTCTTATCTACAAATGCAGTTACTCAGCTGCCCCTCACTATCTCTCTTCCCCTATGATTCCAGGACTTATGTTAACATGCATCATTGCCTTTGAGTCATATTCCTCTATAACGTGTCCTGCAAACTTTCTCGAGCTTTGTGCACACTAAAGGTAGTGGCCGTAGCTCAAGGCACCCGGAAGTGTGTGGGCATCACCATGATGATGTCACATGCATGAGTGATGTCATCACATTGACGTCCACGCATGCGCGAAGGCCCTTCAGACGGGCCCCTAGATGCCAGTGGGGGGTGCCAAGAGGGCCGGAGAGGAGAGGCGCTGGCACCGGCTGATCGCCTACAGGACGTGCCTCTCGCTGTGAGAAGCACGTCCTTTAGGCAGTCAGACAGCGCCTTTCCTCTTTCTCAGTGTACCGTGACACACCTGAAATCTCAGGACGCACACTAGTGTGTTGCGGCACACAATTTGCAAAACACTGCTCTATAATATTGTATCTCCTCTTCCCTCAGTCTATAAGCGATTTAATAAGCGATTTATCAAGCACTAATAAAACTTGGAAACTATCTGGCACCAAAGCAACAAATCTGTCCTACACTCTCTGGGCAGCTGTTTGCAACAATGTAACCTTCCTCTACAATGTTCCTGCATTGGCCTCTAACCTTGTACGTAAATTGCCTTGAACCTGTACTGGATAAGTACGATTCAGAAATTCTGATTAGATTAGACTTATCAATTTAGTTTGAGACAACCTATGCATATTTTATTTGTATTGTCTTATAAGAGATATTGGGTCAAATCTATGTATAGCTCCGAAAAATCAACGCAGAAAAATGAGCATTAAGCATCGTTCTATAAATAGCACCCCAAGTTGGGAGCTGTTCATAGATTAGCGTGTGGAACAGGGATCCATGCACAATGTTTAGGTGTGGACACCCCTCTTTAGTGACACCCCTGACCTGCCCATTGTCCTCCCAAAGTCACGCCCTCTTTTCAGTTGAATACAAAGAGATTCATGCACGCATCATTATAGAACATCACTTACCAATTAATGCCAATAATGAATTGTTAGCATCCAATTATTGGCGCTAATAGACTTGTTACTCAAACTGTACGTGCAAATTGGGCATGCATCTAAATTTCTGTACGCAATTTTGAGTATCATATAGAATCCATGGGATTTTGCTTTTTACATTTTAGAATATTCTACTAAAAAGATTTTGATGTGACGTGAGGTGAAGAGGTCATCCAACTATGCGAGCCATCATGGTTTGAAATTTAAGCGGCATGGGGCTTATATCATTGGTTTACTGTATTGGTTGTCATACATTCAGGCAGTATTTGCAAACCTCAACATGCAGCAGTTTGCTTGGGGATTACAATTTGATGGTTTAATTCAGTGTTTTTCAACCTTTTTACATCTATGGACCGGCAGAAATAAAAGAATTATGCTGTGGACCGGCATTGGTCTGTGGACCGGCGGTTGAAGAACACTGGGCTAAGTCGTGGGCCAGACCCCGCCCATCTCTACCCAATCTCCACTCCAGACCCTGCCCCCATAACAGTACTAATTGCATCTTGCACGTCCCATGCCTCATCTGACATTGCACCGTCAGAGAGAAGGCTTCCGGTTCAGGCGCAGGATGCCCGTAGGAGCCGCTGCCCGTGGCTTTGTGCACTGAATCAGTTAGGAAGAGGGAGCTGGCTCGAAGATAACGCCGCATTGATCGCACCGTGAACCGGCGGTTGAAGATCTCTGTTTTGGTCCTGATGCATATGCTGGCCCTATGGACCGGCAGGAAATTTCTGTGGACTGGCACTGGTCCATGGACCAGTGGTTGAAGAACACTGGTTTAATTAGTATTTCCAAAACTAAATTGCATTTTCATGGTTTTATGGAGAAGCTGAGCAATATTTAGAGAAAGCCTCATGAGCAAAGCTCCAGACGCAGCCAGAGCTGGTTGTAGAAGAAAGGAGGCTTGCCAGGGGTGGAACTTTGAGTGTAGTTATAAATCCACAAAAAAAGGCAGTATGCAAAGCTGACTGCTGATTGTCATATGTGAAGAAGACTTTTCTATGAAGCAGCTTTATGTGAACATGGAACCATGTTGAAAATGTCTCCTTGAATTTCTACTTATGGCTTATGAACTGCTTTAAAATTAGCGTCTACTAATTTCTAAAAAGTATTTTGAGATATCTGTCTTATAAGTTACAAAATGAAAAAAAGAAAAAAAATGACCCGATGAAGAAATTTACCCCCCTCTTTTACTAAGGTGCGCTATGCGTTATAGCGCACGCTAAATATATGCACGTGCTAATTCGTCCATAGACTAACATGCACGCATAAGCGTTTAGTGCATGGTTAACACGTGCTAATATTTAGCGCATGCTAAAATGTTTAGCGTACCTTAGTAAAAAGAGCCCCGGGTGTATAACTCTTTGAAGACTTTGAACTACGAAGAACGACTTAGAAAACTGGGACTGTTCTCCCTTGAGAAGAGGAAACTGCGAAGGGATCTGATAGAGACTTTTTTTTAAAAAAATTCTTTATTCAGTTTTAAGCTTTCATCAAGTGTACAAAATTCATATTAACAGTATTAAATAGACCACTTGAACATCTTAATTTTAATTTCTGGTGGAATTCGTTGTGTCACCTATATAGAATGGAAAGATCACTGGCGGTACAGAATGGAAATTATAAAAATTTTATAAAAATATGGGAGCCATTAACATCTTTTTGTCATGATTAAAGGCCATTTTTCTATTAGTTATACACCACTTAGTGTTGGGAGGGGGGAGGGTTTCTATTGGAGGGTTTATGATCTTACTGATTGAGACTTTTAAAATAATAAAAGGAATCGACAAGATAGAGCAGGATAAAAAGTTATTTACGATGTCAAATGTGACCAGGACAAGAGGTCATGGACTGAAGCTGAGGGGGGACAAGCCCAGAACAAATGCCAGGAAGTTCTGCTTCACGCAGCGAGTGGTGGACACCTGGAACGCTTCCCCGGTGGAGATTGCTGCGGAACCCACCGTTCTAGGATTTAAGGGCAAGTTAGATGCACATCTCCTCAAAAGATGCATAGAAGGATAAGGGTGACTAAGTTTTTGCCAGGTTACACCTGGATGGGCCTCCGCGTGAGCGGATCACCGGACTTGATGGACCTAAGGTCTGATCCGGAGATGGCAGTTCTTATGCTCTTATGTTCACTAATTCATTGAGCTCACCTCCGAGGGGCCTAAAATTAATTTGTATTATCCTGTGTTCTAGGACTGGCTGGGCATCTGCTTGAAATTTTATGATAGGACATATTTTTTTTATACTCTTTGAACTTGATTGTACACTCGAGGGCAGGGCAGGATTAATTCATCGAGGGCCCCTAGGCACACAAGTACATTGGGCTCCCTGCCCCGCCCCACCCCACCATGCACCCAGGCGGAAACAGGAAGCTGCGTCAGAGGGAAGCTTTGGGCAAGCAGCACCGCTTGCACAATTACAGTTCCTGTTGCCTTTCTTACCCACGTTGCTTACTTGTCTTACTTTCTGTCGATGGGGGAGGGGGGGGAAGCCGCATTGCCAATCGGGAGGGCCCACGTTGCAAATCGATGCTGGAGGGGCCCATCGCCGTTTGGAAAAAACAATGTTGATGCCCTCCTTCATCGGGCATCACCATTTCAGGCCCTAGGCCCGTGCCTACTTGGCCTATTGGTTAATCCTGCCCTGCTCGAGGGTGAGATTTTATAAAACAGGCATAAAATAGGTTTGGTTTTCTGAAATTCTGTTAGGTGCTCTGTTATAAAAGAATCTCAAGAAGGACATGGCAATACTCGAAAGGGTCCAGAGGAGGGCAACGAGGATGATAAAGGGTATGGAGAACCTTTCATATGCCGAACGGTTAGACAGGCTGGGGCTCTTTACCCTGGAGAAGCGGAGACTGAGAGGGGACATGATAGAAACTTATAAAATCATGAAAGGCATAGAGAAGGTGGAGAGGGACAGATTCTTTAGACTAGCAGGGACAACTAAAACAAGAGGTCATTCAGAAAAACTGAGAGGAGACAGATTCATAACGAATGCAAGGAGGTTCTTCTTCACTCAGAGGGTGGTGGACACCTGGAACGCGCTTCCCGGAGAGGTGATAAGACAGAGTACAATTCTGGGGTTCAAAAAGGGACTGGATGACTTCCTGGAAGCGAAGGGGATAACAGGGTACAGATAGAGGTTTACCGTACAGGACATTGAGCGAATAGGGTATGGATATTTTAGGTTAGGTAGGGAACACTTTCAGGTCATGGACCTGGGGGGCCACCGCGGGAGCGGACTGCCGGGCACGATGGACCCCTGGTCTGACCCGGCAGAGGCAACGCTTATGTTCTTATGTTCTTAATCCTTTATGACAGTGTATCACAATCTGTGTGCTGCAGCAAGTGTGCGTCTTGAGATTTCAGGTGTGCCACCAGATGCTGGGGAGGAGGAGAGGCACTGGCTGACTGCCTACAGGATGTGTCTCTCACAGCAAGAGGCACATCCTGTAGGCAATCAGCTGGCGCCCGCACCTCTCCTCTATACGCATCTTCCTTGCTGGCACCCCTTACTGGCGGTTCAGGGCTCATCTGTTGGGCCTTCGAGCATGCGTGGACGTCAACATGTTGATGTCCGCGCACTTCCAGATGCCTGAAGCCGCGGCTACTATGTTTAGTGTGCCACAGCTCGACAAAGTTTGCAGGACACTGCTTTATGGGGCAATTCTATGTTTCTCGAGACTACGTCGGGAACTCCCTACAGCCATTTCCTGATGGCGATCTGCACGGGGCAGGAGCATAGGACGATCACTCCTGCCCCGAAAGCCCTCTACACCACCAGGTAAGGCCGGGAAGGCGGCAGGGAGGTAAAAAAATATGTTTTTTTTAAATTTTCCCCCTCCCCAGAAAAAAATCGCGATTATGTGAAATTGCGAGTGCAGAAATCGCGAATGGGGAGGGGGAAGTGTAATTTACATGCACCCACATAAGATAGCTTGATTCCTTTCTTAAATATGATTAAGTTGTGATGTAAACCGCTTTGATCCTTTTTGGCTGTATAGGCAGTATGGAAAGATTTTAATAAACATAAACATAGCTTGTAGTCACTTTGCATTTAGCATACATTTACTGGTCGATATTCAAAATGACGTAACCTGCCAGAAACAGCCGATGGCTGGTTAAATTGCTTATTCGGCGCTATCTGCTAATTTTCAGTGGTACTTAAGTGGTTAACTCTGCTGAAAGTGGTTAGGGCCTAAGTAAAAGCCAAATATTTGGGGGGTGTTCCAGGGACGGAGTCAACACTTGGCCAGGGTAACTTTATAAAACACAGTCCTAGCTTTATGCAGCAACTTATGGCTGGCTAAGTTCTAACTATCAACTTTATCTGGCCATGTGTTGGCTGGCGCCGCATAAACGGGATACTCATCGACGAAGCCTGGACATGGCCCGGCACTGGATATCAGAATAATGCCAGAAGTGGTCAGCAAAACACTCATCACCACCGGCTGAATATTGACTCCTTATTTGCTTAGGTAAATTTGGTCTTCTGTACATTTAAGTGCATAAGTAGCACAAAAATGGAAGCTCCCAGCTGTAGAATCGCCCTTCGTATGCATAAACGTTAACTTATTTTTGGATCTCTGCAAAACTTCTGGTAAAAAAATAAATCACACTACATCAACCTATGTATAAATTGTTTAAAGACAGACAGCCTGTTTCTGGATTCTTGAAACTATCTTGAGGGGCGTAAGGGTTGGATAAGGCTATATGCGAGGATTGCAGTTTATTGATGGTTGATTTCTCTTTAATGTGTACATCTCAAATCCTTTCTGTTAAAAGGTGGGTGAGTGGGGATGGGTTTCAGGGTTTGTTAATAGTTGTGAGCTTCTTGTGTGAAATTGCTTATTGCCCTTTGTGTTCTCAATAAAAAGAGTTTTTGTAAACCAGGGATGTCCAACCTGTGGCCTGAGGGCCGCAAGCGGCCCATTGAAGTATTTTGTACGGCCCCGGTCGAGGGCGATGCAGTGTTTTCCTCTGCTGCCCCCAGGTGTTTACCGTTTTGCCGGCTCCCTCCTCTGTCTTGCTGCAGCGTTTGCACCTTTGTGCAGCCCCAGAAACATTTTTTTGGCCAATGTGGCTTAGGGAAGCCAAAAGGTTGGACACCCCTGATGTAAACTTTCTTTTTTTTTTTTTTATAAATCTTTATTGAGTTTCAAAACCAACAAAAATGCAATACAGTATCTATACATTATAATATTAATCATATATGCATTTATAATCAATCAAAATCCATACAACAATAAAAAACCCACCCAACCAACATTTCATAAGGGAATATGTAAACTATCTTGAATTACATGTTTGGGTATTTCACTGTTTTGACGTGATTTGTCACTAGGAAATTGAAAAAGCCTGGAAATTGGTGGATGGAGCATATGAAAAGGAGCAGAAGGCAAAGGAAACCATACAGTTACTGAAAGAGGAAATATATAACCTGACCAGACTAGTAGAACAAGGGTCTGGATTATCTATGGACCAAGAACTGAGGTAGGTTATTGCTTCTAACATCCTTCATGCTGATTGTCAAATGCTATTCTTTCCAAAACAGAAGGAGGGAGATACTGTAGGTCACGCCAAATGAAGTTAGCAGCACAGTGACCTGATCGATTTTGTTTCAGTTTTTCATTGGAATCATAATCTGAATGTTTCCTCCTGCAATTTTGAAAATCATTTCCATGGGTAAACCCGAATTTTATCTGCCTAAATTTTGGTTTTGAAAGTTGTTCTCTCTCTATCCCACTGAGTGTAAAAGTACCCATGAAGGCCACCGCATAAGTACTATTGGTTGGAGCTAAAAAGGAGTGAATTTAGACTGGGGGCTTTCATTTTGAACATCCCGTGTATTTTTTAGTCATATTCTATAAACGGCGCCATAAGTTAGGTGGTGGTATGTGCCCTACCGTTGCCTAACTTGTTTTAATTGGCATGGTAATTGACAGCGTAGTTTAAAACCAATTAAAAACTTGTTAAAAAAAGTAGGCGCATTTAATGCGTCTAAAGCAGGATGCCTAAGTGGGCATGGTTAGGGGTAGAGCAATATTTAGGCGTCATTAGGCACGATTCACCCCCTCCCTCGTCATTTTATAAATTACAAATACAGAAAAGGGATCAACAAGGCTCGTCTCCCCTCCCCGCTCACACATAGACCCTCCACTATCGAGACAACTGAACAAGCCAAATTGCTACAAAATACTCCATAGAAATGTCATTCTAACAGAATACCTCAGTCACACATACAGACCATCAATGCCAAATCCCAAAATGATAAACATACATTAAACCAAAATCCCAAGAAGCCACACCTTGCATGTAGTACAACACCTATATAAATATATAAATAAAGGCGTCGGAGTGAAGATACTATAAATAAAGGAGTCAAAGGTTTTATGCACCGACTCCACAGCCCTGGTTATATGTGGCAGGAGGGTCCATTTTAGAAACATGCTGTATATGTCTAAAATATCAGCAGTTCAAGACAAGTACATTTTATTTATTAACCGCCTTTTTATGAAGAGATTCACCCAAAGCGGTTTACAATACATTGACTAGTAATCAGGTATTCTTAAGTATTTTTCATATCTGTCCTGGCAGGCTCATATCTAACTGCGGTACCTGGGGCAATGAAGTGTTAAATGACTTGCCCAGAGTCAGAAGGAGCTGAGGCAGCAGCTCTAATCACTAGTCCACCCTTCCAGTCTACACATAAATGTCTAAGAACATAAGAATTGCCGCTGCTGGGTCAGACCAGTGGTCCATCGCGCCCAGCAGTCCGCTCACGTGGCGGCCCTCTGGTCAAAGACCAGCGCCCTAACTGAGCCTAGCCCTACCTGCGTACGTTCTGGTTCAGCAGGTACTTGTCTAACTTTGTCTTGAATCCCCGGAGAGTGTTTTCCCCCATGATAGACTCCGGAAGAGCGTTCCAGTTTTCTACCACTCTCTGGGTGAAGAAGAACTTCCTTACGTTTGTACGGAATCTATCCCCTTTTAACTTTAGAGAGTGCCCTCTCGTTCTCTCTACCTTGGAGAGGGTGAACAATCTCTCTTTCTCTACTAAGTCTGTTCCCTTAATTATCAGATGGAATTTTTCCTGGATTTATTTAGGTCGATTTATCTGCATATGTTCTGGTTCAGCAGGAACTTGTCTAACCTTGTCTTGAATCCCTGGAGAGTGTTTTCCCCTATGACAGCCTCCGGAAGAGCATTCCAAATTTCTACCACTCTCTGGGTGAAGAAGGAACTTCCTTACGTTTGTACGGAATCTATCCCCTTTCAACTTTAGAGAGTGCCCTCTCGTTCTCTCTACCTTGGAGAGGATGAACAATCTCTCTTTCTCTACTAAGTCTGTTCCCTTAATTATCAGATGGAATTTTTCCTGGATTTATTTAGGTCGATTTATCTGCATATGTTCTGGTTCAGCAGGAACTTGTCTAACCTTGTCTTGAATCCCTGGAGAGTGTTTTCCCCTATGACAGCCTCCGGAAGAGCATTCCAAATTTCTACCACTCTCTGGGTGAAGAAGGAACTTCCTTACGTTTGTACAGAATCTATCCCCTTTTAACTTTAGAGAGTGCCCTCTCGCTCTCTCTACCTTGGAGAAAGTGAACAGCCTGTCCTTATCTACTAAGTCTATTCCCTTAATTATCAGATGGAATTTTTCCTGGATTTATTTAGGTCGATTTAACTGAGTCTAGCCTTGCCTACGTACGTTCTGGTTCAGCAGGAACTTGTCCAACCTTGTCTTGAATCTCTGGAGGGTGTTTTCCCCTATAAAAGACTCCGGAAGAGCGTTCCAGTTTTCCACCACTCTCTGGGTGAAGAAGAACTTCCTTATGTTTGTACGGAATCTATCCCCTTTTAACTTTAGAGAGTGCCCTCTCGCTCTCTCTACCTTGGAGAGGGTGAACAACCTGCCCTTATCTACTAAGTCTATTCCCTTAATTATCAGATGGAATTTTTCCTGGATTTATTTAGGTCGATTTAACTGAGTCTAGCCTTGCCTACGTACGTTCTGGTTCAGCAGGAACTTGTCTAACTTTGTCTTGAATCCCTGGAGGGTGTTTTCCCTTATAACAACCTCCGGAAGAGCGTTCCAGTTCTCTACCATTCTCTGGGTGAAGAACTTCCTTACGTTTGTACGGAATATATCCCCTTTTAACTTTAGAGAGTGCCCTCTCGTTCTCTCCACCTTGGAGAGGGTGAACAACCTGTCTTTATCTACTAAGAAATACAGTAAAACCTTGGGTGCAAGTAACTTGCTTTGCAAGTGTTTTGCAAACATTTATTACATTTTAACTTGCTATACAAGCAGTATCTTGAAATGCAAGTACATACAGTATACACACATCACAACTGACACTGCAAGAGTGTAGTGACTGTTCTAAATAAGCAAAGTCTTGCAATACGAGCACTTGCGATAGTATTTTGTACTAAAGATTTTGGGTTGTGGAATGAATCGTCTGAGTTTCCATTATTTCCAATGGGGAAATTTGCTTTGATATACGAGTGCTTTGGATTACAAGCATGCTTCTGGAACGAATTATGCTCGTAAACCAAGGTTTGACTGTACTACGATTACTTATCATTTTTATAGCACTACCAGATGCACGCAGTGCTGTATGTTAACACGCAAGAGACAGTTCCTGCTCAAAAGAGCTTCCAATTTAATTGTTACAGTCAAACAGGACAAAAACAGTGAATCTACACACACTGCTCAGGTAGGAAACTATACAGGGAATGACAAACAGATATGGGTGCTTTAGCCCCAGATATGGGTGAATTAGCCCCAGATATGGGGTGAATTAGCCCCAGATATGGGGTGAATAAGCCCCAGATATACAGTACAGTGCAGGACTATGTGCAGGCAACCACATTAAAAATCAGTGAACTTATGCGGGTCCCAATCAGTATTCAGTTGGATCTCACATAAGAAATTTAGGTGGATTCTGGCTAAATATTGGCCAAATATGCAACAACCAAAGTGGAATTGTCCAAAAGAGAATGATGTGCACTAAAAAAGTGTCCTTCAATCCATCTGGTGAAATGACGATCTTTATTGTTCAAACATCAAATTGACAAATTGACTCGACATGCGCATGTTTCGGCCAACAGGCCTGCCTCAGGAGTCTTAAAAGTCACAAATGATGATATACGAGGTATACTGACACTCGAATGAATCTGACCATAAATCAATCAAAGAAGAGTGTCATGCCACAAGGAAAACGAATGCTGTCTACTGGCCTATAGTTCTGACCGAAACATGCGCATGTCGAGTCAATTTGTCAGTTTGATGTTTGAACAAATTTTGGACAATTCCACTTTGGTTGTTGCATATTTGTGTCTGTGGTGTTGTTTCTTCCCCTGTTTTTTCTTTCTTAAATATTGGCCAAGACATTAAAAAAAAAAAAAAAAGTCCAAGTCAGACGGCATCTCCCATTCTGATTTATTCTTCCACCCCCTTTCAGCACTCAAAATGTCCCTCCCTCATGATCCCCTCCTATATCCTGACAGAACTAGAAGGCAGCTCCATTCTCCCACCATAGGCCTCCTGGGGACTACGTGGAGAAATCCCTGGTGGTCTGGGGGAAATTGGGTAGGAGTGATGCCCACTTGCTCCTGATCAGCGTTGGCTCGCATTCCAAAATGGCTGCCAAAACCTCTAGTGGCAACCTCGCAGTAATTCATACCTCATCCTGTAAAGCTGATGCTAAAGGTCACGATGTCCATTTTGAAATGCAGGCTGGCACCAGGCCGGAGGGAGAGGGCATCACTCCTGCCCAATTTCTCCCAAGATCCCCTAGGAACTTCAGGTACACCCCAGGGGCAAACAGGATGAGGGTGGAGGCTGGAGGAGCTTTCTATTTTATTTGAGGGTGGGTGGGAGGGTGAATCGCGAACAAGGGAAAGTCCACCAGACTCTATGGAAGTTTAACCAGGCACCAGACAATATTTGGCGCATAGTTTGGACAGGTTTTTTTTTCCTGTCCTAACTTTTTTATGCACTTAATTAGTTGTCAGCCTAAATGTTGCCATTAACTAGATTGGGTTATGCTCCATCAAGTCTCTTCCCCCAGTCCACCCCTAAATTCGCTAGAAGTAGCAAGATCCTGGATTCTCTACAAGGAGATCTGTTCCAGCAGTTGGTAATGGAACTCATGCAGGATGGGGTCATACTGGACTTAGTGCTTAGAAATGGGAAAAGTGTTTCTGGTGTGATCATCTGTGTTTCTGGGTGATCATCTGGAATCCAGTGATCACTGCATGGTACGGTTTAATATTAAAATGGGTATAGAGAGGGCTTATTCAGAAGTAAAGGTTTTAGACTTAAAAAAACTAACTTTGTTCAGATGGGGGATTATGTCAAGGAATTGTCTGGATGGGAACATTTGAAAGGAGTGGAAATGCAGTTGGCAAAACTAAAAGGAGTAATTGTAAGAGTAACACACCTTTTTGTGAGGCAAGTAAGTAAAAGTAAGAGGAAAAGAAGGCTGCTTTGGTTCTTAAAAGTAGTAGCTGAGAAGGTTAGCTTTCATAAACTACAAAAGATCGCTGAAAGAGGTTTTTAAGCAAGATGGCGGCAGCGATGGATGTCTGAGAGGGTGCTCCGACGTGTGCTCCATACTGCAATGAAAAAAGCATGGTAAAGCGCAAAGGGAAGCCGCATTCATTCCCAGCCGAACCGACCCCTTTCCCAATATTACATTTACATTTATATTACATTTGTGATTTCTATTCCACCTGTGCCTTGCGGTTCTAAGCGGATTACAGTTAAAAGAGATCAGGACATTACCGAGAGAATTACATTACAACGATTTAAGTAAATTACATGTTGTGGTATAGAAATACAAATATAAGATATCTGGATTTATCGATAGAATAACTTGACAGGGTTCAAGTAGTTACAAGGTTCAGTGGGGAAAACAATATAAGCAACTGAAGAAAGATACCTAACTTTGAAGGAATCAGTTAAGTGGATACCTAAGGGAGATGCTTATTTAGGAGTTTGGATATTTTTCGTAAATGAGGTTCAAGGGGATGACTAGTGTGTTATTTGCTGGGGAGAGTGCATGTGCGATTGGGGAGGGGAATATTAAGTAAGGACGTGTTTTTTGAAAAGAATATTGGTACAGCGAATGTTGGAGGAGTCCCTCTTACCAGCTGGAGTGAAAGATAAGCTTCAGGGTGGCGACCTTGAAGCGGGAGATTTCACTCGCAGCACTTTGGACACCATGCTGACCCCCCGAAGATCGCGGGAACCCAGCCAGAAGCGAGGTGAAAAAGCAGTTGGGGAGCTTTACTAAGGATACCGAAGAGGTTGCTGAATTTAGTTCGGCCACTGTCTGATTCTCCACTTGCAGAGGGGGGCACAATCAGCAGGAGCAGTGGGTGGATGGCCTGAGAAGGTTTCTCTGGGATTTGAACCTGTTGTTACTAAAGGCACTGACGCTGAACATTACCAGGCTATAATAGACTAGAGAAGCTAACATTGGAAGAAGTATGGGATGCTGTTAATACACTGGAGGTCAAATTGACTGAGCGTTTGGATAGTTTTTTTACAGATTCCAGAAATGGTACAAATGCATATTAAACAATGTGGAGACTTGGGCCCCGATTCACTAAAGTCAGCAATCATTGCTAAACCTGTTTTCACAGGCTTAGCAATGATCGCTGCTAACCAACCTGATTCACAAAATGGCCCACTGTGTGTTTTCCACCTCAATCACCCATTTTCCAATCCGGCCATTCAAATTTGTAAAACTCCATGCAAAATAGCCAAGCGATTGATTCACTAACATTTGCTTGGCTGTTTTGCATCGGGTTTTACGATCCTAAAAACCAACTGCTGTAGACCTTTTGGTACCTTTTGGTAACTGACAGGTCTGCTGGTTTTTTTATTCTTTTTTTTTTAATGGCACTGATATTTTGCATGTATTACACATGTAAAATATCTGTCCCCAAAAAATGAAAAAAATCTCCCACTGCTGCCACAGGCCCTCCCCGCCGACAATCGTGGGCCCCCCCTCCCCTGACAATTGCGGCGACCCACCCGAATCCCAGAAAGATGGCAGGAGGGATGCCTACTCCCTCCTGCCATGAAGGCCCTCCCCCCTCCACCCTGAATAAAAAGGCATGAGGGATGCCCACTCCCTCCTGCCCCCCAAAGTTGCCCACCCACTCCCTGAAGAAAAAAAAAAAGAGATGAGGGATGCCCACTCACTCTTGTCTGCAAATACCTCCCCATCCCCCCCGAAAAATCCTGGCAGGAGGGATGCCCACTCCCTCCTGCCATCAGGCCCCCAGTTAGCCCCCTCCCCCCATACCTTTATGTCTGGCCTCCTGCTCCTCCTGACCCTCCTGCACAATGCGGACTTTAGGCCCCTCCCTGGTGCATCATGTGATGCACAGGAAGGGGCCTAGGGCCCTGATTGGCTCAGGCACCTTGGGCTCTTCCCTTGGAGCCAATCAGGGACTTCCTTAGGGAGGAGCCTAAAGTCCCTGATTAGCCAAAACAATGTGCGGCATATGTGCTGTCACTTTTGCAGATAGGTCCAGTTCACTTAGTGCCGCTTTGGTAGGAGGCATCAACTGCATCTGAGCTAGTTATGACTACGTTTAAGTGTGTTAAAAAAACCTTTCTTTTTTTAAAAAAATCTTCATTTTCAAATCAAACAACAAGTGCACAAAAATATATCATACAAGTAATTCCAATAAAGCACTATAATATCTAACACATAAGATCTAATAGTGTAAAAAACAAAAACCCCCACCCACTCACCCACCCACCCACCCTTCATCACATTTTCAACTAAAATAGAGTGTACTATATTATATAACATATGATAACATATCTTATTAACTTACACTCCATATCCACCCTCCCCCTTGAGTGTGCTAAATAGATCTAAAAAAGAAAAGAAAAGGAAAAGAAAAGAATTGATGTCTATTAAGAACATAAGAACATAAGCAGTGCCTCCGCCGGGTCAGACCATAGGTCCATCCTGCCCGGCAGTCCGCTCCCGCGGCGGCCCAAACAGGTCACGACCTGTCTGAATCACCAGAAGGGGCTCCCTTGCCACCTTGGTTTCTCATTGAAGTCCTATCTTCCCATCGAAGTCCTAACCCTCTGGTCTTGCGCATGCACGACCTGGTTGGGTTTCTATACTTATTACCTGGTTAGCTTTCTATACTTGTGTTACATCCCAGCTCCTCCCTCAGTATCCCACGATCCCTTTATCCCTCAGGAATCCGTCCAATCCTTGTTTGAATCCCTGTACCGTACTCTGCCTGATCACTTCCTCCGGTAGCGCATTCCAAGTGTCCACGACCCTTTGGGTGAAAAAAAACTTCCTTGCATTTGTTTTGAACATATCTCTCTTCAGTTTCCCTTCACAATATTTTTCCAATGGCCCCCATATCTTTACAAAGTTATTATATGTTAAAAAAACCTTTCAGTATGGTAGTTGCTGAGGGCGAATTCACTAGAAAAGGAGGCACTACTTGGAATGGTCAGTGGTAAAAGGAAGCAGGAGAGCACAAAGGCCCATTAGTTGGATTACATCAAGAATGACATGAGAATGAACATCAAGCAATTGAAAGAAGCCATGGAAAACAGGGAAGCATGTCGAGGACTGACCTACAGAGTATTCAAAGGTCAGACACGACTGAATGGATAGTAGTAGTAATAGAATTGCTGAGTACATGCTGTACTTGCTTCCAGCATATTCCACTCAGCCTTTGCACTTAGGCACAAATTCTTTATATAGCATCCTAAGTGGTGCACGCAAATCAGGGTGCATAGCCAATTTGCGCACAATTTGGGTGGTTAGGGAGAGGCATGGCCAATAGAAAAAAGCCTACCTCTTTGAGAGTGCCTTTGACTCCTAACTCCTCTCACCTTAGGTTCTGCATTCCCAACCCTATATGTCATGTCTGTCTGTCCAAGTTAGATTGTAAGCTCTTCCGAGCAGAGACCATCTATAAATGTCAAAATGTACAGCGCTGCGTATGCCTATCAGCGCTATATAAGTGATAAGTAATAGTAGTAGAATATTGTGTGAAATAGTGTGGTGGCTGTGTTAGTCCACTTTTCAAGGTAATACAAGGTATATACACTTGAAGTTACAGAGAAATACTTTTAAAACCAATAGGAGGGATAGTTAAGCTCTGGAACGCATTGCCAGAGGTTGTGGTAAGAGCGGATAGCGTAGCTGGTTTTAAGAAAGGTTTGAACAAGTTCTTGGAGGAAAAGTCCATAGTCTGTGGTTGAGAAAGACATGGGGGAAGCCACTGCTTGCTCTGGATCGGTAGCATGGAATGTTGCTACTCTTTGGGATTCTAGAATCTTGCTACTCTTTGGGGATTCTGCATGGAATGTTGCTGCTCTTTGGGGGTTCTGCATGGAATCTTGCTACTGTTTGGGGTACCAGAATCTTGCTTACTCTGAGATAATGGAATGTTGCTACTCTTTGGGATTCTAGAATCTTGCTACTCTTTGGGGATTCTGCTTGGAATATTGCTACTCTTTGGGATTCTAGAATATTCCTACTTTTGGGGGGTTCTGCATGGAATATTGCTACTCTTTGGGGTTCTAGAATCTTGCTACTCTTTGGGGATTCTGCATGGAATGTTGCTACTCTTTGAGGTTCTAGAATCTTGCTACTCTTTCGGGATTCTGCATGGAATGTTGCTGCTCTTCGGGATTCTAGAATCTTGCTACTCTTTGGGGATTCTGCATGGAATGTTGCTGCTCTTCGGGATTCTAGAATCTTGCTACTCTTTGGGGATTCTGCATGGAATGTTGCTGCTCTTTGGGGGTTCTGCATGGAATGTTGCTACTGTTTGGGGTACCAGAATCTTGCTTTCTCTGAGATAATGGAATGTTGCTACTCTTTGGGATTCTAGAATCTTGCTACTCTTTGGGGATTCTGCATGGAATATTGCTACTCTTTGGGATTCTAGAATCTTGCTACTCTTTGGGGATTCTGCTTGGAATATTGCTACTCTTTGGGATTCTAGAATATTCCTACTTTTGGGGGGTTCTGCATGGAATATTGCTACTCTTTGGGGTTCTAGAATCTTGCTACTCTTTGGGGATTCTGCATGGAATGTTGCTACTCTTTGAGGTTCTAGAATCTTGCTACTCTTTCGGGATTCTGCATGGAATGTTGCTGCTCTTCGGGATTCTAGAATCTTGCTACTCTTTGGGGATTCTGCATGGAATGTTGCTGCTCTTCGGGATTCTAGAATCTTGCTACTCTTTGGGGATTCTGCATGGAATGTTGCTGCTCTTTGGGGGTTCTGCATGGAATGTTGCTACTGTTTGGGGTACCAGAATCTTGCTTTCTCTGAGATAATGGAATGTTGCTACTCTTTGGGATTCTAGAATCTTGCTACTCTTTGGGGATTCTGCATGGAATATTGCTACTCTTTGGGATTCTAGAATCTTGCTGCTCTGGGGATTCTGCATGGAATGTTGCTACTCTTTGGGGTTCTAGAATCTTGCTACTCTTTGGGGATTCTGCATGGAATGTTGCTGCTCTTCGGGATTCTAGAATCTTGCTACTCTTTGGGGATTCTGCATGGAATGTTGCTGCTCTTCGGGATTCTAGAATCTTGCTACTCTTTGGGGATTCTGCATGGAATGTTGCTGCTCTTTGGGGTTCCGAAATCTTGCTTACTCTGAGATAATGGAATGTTGCTACTCCTTGGGTTTTGGCCAGGTACTAATGACCTGGATTGGCCACTGTGAAAACAGGTTACTGAGCTTGATGGACCATTGGTCTGATCCACTAAGGCTATTCTTATATTGGAAATAAAACAAAAATATAAAGGAAATAAGGTGACACCTTTTATAATCGACTAACATAAAATGCATTGTTAGTCTAATTTAAAAAAATATTGTGTATAATTCTAGAGACCGCACCTTCAAAAAGATATAAACAGGATGGAGTTTACTTAAAATGGTTGGTGGTCTGTCATAAGGCGTACGGGGACAGACTCAAAGATCTCAATGTGTATATTAGCAGCACCTAAGTCACTCTCCACCCTAAACACGCCTTCTTTAGTGTTAATTGCCTATCTTTTGTAGAATCACACCTAAGAAGATAAGCACTTATAGCCCAATTAATTTTAATTTTTTCCAATTATGAGCTAATTGAGATAGGCGCTTAAGTACAATTCTATATATAGTGGGAGCCTTTTATAGAATTAGGCTAAGCACCATTCTGATCAGCGCCTTATATAGAATTTGGGGGTCAGTGCATTTTAATTTTTGTTATTAAGGCATGTTAAGTGCAAAAATTTACTTCATATTAGTAAAAGACCCCTATAGCGACATCGCAACTCTGATCCTGCTCTGCCCTTGGGAACATCCCCACATTCTGCCTGTCATTACTTTGTACATACTCTGGGATAGCTAAAAAAAATTATTTTCCTAATGTAAAACAGTGTCTACATGTAGAAGAACCTTTATAAAATTAACCCTTTAATGCAATTGCCATTCTTTTCCTTTTCACAGGTAATTTAAATAGGGGACAAATGTTGCTGCTATCCAGAAAATTTTAAAACCCACCCTTGCTCCATCCCAAATCTGGGCCCACTATACATATTGTATTGGGCCATTCACTTAGATTTTCAGGCCAATACTATCTATAATTTTTTTAAAAAAATATGTGGACAGTGAAATGATATGTTCACAGGCTGCTGGAGAATTTATAAATTTGTTTGAGTAACAGTCCCCATGTTTTTCCAGGCCCAGTGTGAGTCTTAGAACTCTTCATATGAGATCATTAAAAATGATTTTTAAGTTGTAAATTAAGCAGATATCACCCGAAAGTGAAAGAACAGCCTTACAAGTGAAACACAGGGGTTTCATTTTTGCAAAATTACTTTTGTCCCTGGAGAGCTGGTTTAATTAATATTGTTTCCACTGAAATATCCACTGTTACAAGAATGGAAGAACGGTAGGCCTATAACACAGAAGTGAAGCAGAAGGAGGAAATGCTGCTTTATAAAAAGTGTACATTCAATATTTTGGTGTTTAAGATATCTGATCATTAGAATAAATCGCCAATGGTCCCCAAATCTTTTTAAACACCAAAATATTGAATAAGATAAGGGGGTGGGATTATAATTGACAATTGTTATTAATTGGTATATGGGTGGGAGGGGGGGCTTCTTATATAAGAATTTATTTGAAGTAACATAAATTGGTATCTGGGAGGGTGGGATGGGTTTCTTTATATAATTATTTATTTGGAATAATATAAATAAGAATGTCAAGTGATGATTTAAGGTCTTTCTGAATGATTGTTGTACACTTGTTGTAATTTTTTGAAAATGAATAAAGATATTAAAAAAAAAAAATAAAGTGTACATTATTTTTTAGGCTACCAAATAGTTTACTAGCAAAACACCATATAATGCGTTCTTAATTAGCTACTTGCATCAATTGTGTGTGTAAGTGGTGCCACTTACGCTTATAAATAGCAAGGTCATATCTTATGTGTGTATGTAACACTAATATATAAACCTTTCAGTGAAGCTGTTCTTTTTTCAAATGTGTTGATTTATAAAATGGCTTTTCCTGTTGTATGTAGTGCCCAATATTTGGGCCTTTTTAGCAACACTGTGCATCCTATATAATAAAACGCTAGCTGCACATGCGCACTCAGACCTGCGTGATCTGTAATCCCTGATCCGTGATCTGTAGGTCCGTGGCCAGAGTGCGTATGCGGCGGCTAGACAAAGCGGTAGAAACAGACTCGAGCGCTGTGGCCGACTCAGGATGGGAGGATGCGCCGCAGCAAAGTGCTGCACAGGTACTGCAGGGGGAGAGACATATCGCTTCTGCACATACCGGTACAAACCTCCCTCCAGCGTTGGCAGCCACAGCACGTTAAACAGGCTGCTTCGCGACTTTCTCCTGCAGTTGAGTCCCTCTGCCGCGTCACTAATGATGTCATCAATGACGCGACAGAGAGACTCAACGGCAGAAGAAAGCCGCGAACCAGACTGTTTAGCGTGCTGCGGCTGCCAACGCTGGAGGGAGGTTTGTTATTAAAGTCATCTCGCCGGGAGGGTCGCAGAGTCAGCGGGGGTTGGGCTGGGAGGGGAGAGAAGCGTCTGCCTCGGGTGCTTCAGGCAGCAGCAGCATTTACAATTCGCTGCTGTTGCGGCTACAGGCCTTCCTCTCTGGCCGGTCCTGCCTACTTCCTGTTTTCATGAACACAGGACCCGCCAGAGAGGAATACCTGAAGCCAGCAACAGCAATGAATTGTGAATGCTGCTGTTGCCCGATGAAGTAGTTGAAGGAGGAAAGTGAGCAGAGGGGGAGAGAATGGCTTGGAGGGAAGAACAGATGGCAGGGCATGGAGGGAAGGAGGAAGGTATGCCAGACCAAGGGAAAAGGAAAGAGGAGATGGAGAGAGGCCATATGGGACAGAGAGAGAGGGGGTGGACACTGGATGGAAAGAGAAGAGAGGGCAGTGAATGGAAGGGGCAACATAGAGGATGAACAGTATTCTAGCACCCGTTAATGTAACGGGCTTAATGACTAGTATTTTATAAAAGGCTCCACATTTGCTGAACCTTTTATAAAGTGCTAGCTTGGTTTGTACTTATGGCCCTAAAAGCCCACTTTCTTCCCTAGACAAAGTTATCCTTATTGTCTTGGGAGGGGTAGTTTCAAGGGTTGAGAGCGACAGAAGAAAAAAGACAAAAGACTGTCTGATAACTTAGAGAATAGGAGGACGCTGAAAAGTAACTGCCTTCATGTACACCTTATGCTTTGTGTTTTAGCGTCAATGACTTGATAAAAATGAAAGATGATCTAACCAGGGAGAGAGACCAGTATTTGTCAGAAGTGGTGAAATTACGTGAGGAATTGACTGAAGCCATCAATCAGCAGCAAGAGGCCGAGAAGGGGCAAGAAGATGCAGAGAATGTCATTGCTCAGGTATGGGATGCATTCTGCACACTGACAACAGTAAAAGGATCACAATGTTATAACCTTAGCTCCAAGCAGACAGCGAGTTGGCAGACCTAATCCTAGACATCGCTTATTCCTGTTGCTGGTACTTACCTTAAGCTTTTCTAACATGAGGGGATAAATTTTAAACTGTGCAAGGAACCTTTACGCACATTTGTTTGTGGCCCAGACTCACAAAAGCATGGTTGGCTGTGCCATCATGGATGCAGATTAGCGAATTGATATCATTAAAAAGAATTAGTTGGCGTGAGTACTTGCACCTAAGCATGTATATGCCCGGTTATGCTAACATTCTGTAAGGCAGCATCTTGCAAACTTTCCGGACGGCGGCACACTAAATCCAGTGGAAGGCACCCAGAAGTGCGCGGACGTCGATGCGATGACATCACGCACATGCATGGAGGCTCATCTGGCCGCAACCCTCTTCAGTGGAGGGATTCGGGACTTGCGGGGAGAGGAGGAGAAATGCGGCCAGGAGAGTCATCTTCGCCGGATGACTTCCTATAGGACATGCCTCTCGCCACGAGAGGCAAGTCTGCGAGCGTGGATGACTCTCCTCCTCGCCAGTGTGTCATGGCACACCTGAAATATCAGGAGGCATACTGGTGTAAGGGAAAATAGGTGCATACTTTCTCTTATAGAATATGTGCTTATAGAATGATACCATCGGTGGCAATTCTATAAGTGAATGCCTCCTTTTAAGCGCTCTGAAGACATATACTCAATCTTGATCCCTGCACTCCATAACCAAAACTTCTGTATCACTTGATAGATATACACTTCTCCCTCCGTATCCACAGGGGTTAGGGGCAGAGCTGGCCGGTGAATATTAAAAAAATCCGAATAATATTCGGGCGGCTCTGACCCACCCCCTGCTTCCCCCCGGCATCCCTTAAGCCTTACCTGGTGGTCTAGTGGGTTTTCAGGGCAGGAGTAATCTTCCTACGCTCCTGTCCCTTGCAGATCACTCATAGGAAATGGCTTCCGTGTGCTCCTGTCATAGTCTTGAGAGACCCTTTTGTCTTACGGGTCCCTTTTGTCTTATGGCTTGCCTCTTGAAAGGGGTCACCTAGGTATAAAGGGGTATTCAGATAAAGTGATCTCAACTCTCTTGGGATCCCGGAGGCTTTCCACCTCTCGGGCTTATGTGAGGGTTTGGTATCTATTTGAGGAATGGTGTGATGTGAATGGAGTGGTCTCTTTTTGTGCTTCCCTGCCTAACATCTTAGCGTTCTTGCAGGATGGCCTGGATAGGGGACTGGCTTGGTCTTCTCTCCGGGTTCAGCTTGCGGCCTTACCAGCCTTTCGGGGGTTAGTGAAAGGTCAGCGTTTGACTGCCATTACTGATGCAATTAGCTTCTTGTGGGCGACCAAGTTGCTCTGGCCTCTCGTGCGGCCCTCTGTTGCATACGGCCTTGCATTTGAATTCTGTAGCACTTACACATGCCATTATAGAATAGTGCATAGGGTGCTTTACTCTGCACTTATGCACACAGAGGGGGTACGTACCCCTTTGTACCTAGTTATAGAATTGCCCATGGTTTAGTACACGGGTCAGCAAAGAGCCATTTTATTCTAAATGTTTGACCCAAGATTTACAAAGAGCCCAGTAAGGGTTTAAGATATGATTTTTAATGCAGTTTGGGTATATATGCTATATATGCATACAAAAACTTCAAGTACTTACAGAAAATAAAGAAAAACAATTTAATGAGCCTGACACTGTATTCCCGCACAGAGTTGTTTCATGTCCATTTCTCTCTCTCTTCCCATGCATCATCTCTCCCTCCCCTTCACCCCTATGTCCATATCTCCTTCTCTCGCCCTCTCTGCCACCCATATATCCATATCTCCCTCTCTTCCCACGCACCCTTTCTCCTTCTCCTCCACCCTTATGTCTATTTCTCCCTTTCTCTCCACTCCCATTCCTCCCACAACATATTTCTTCCCCCCCAACCCCACTCACAAATATTATGTTCTTTCTTGCTTCAGTGGATCAGTGGCGATTCCTGCAGCTGCCTGCTGCTAACCTGGAAGCCTCTCCTCTGTCGTGTTCCACCTGTGCAGAAACGAGAAGTTCTAAAAGAGGGTGGGATATGGCAGAGAAGAGACTTCTGGGTTAGCAACAGGCAGCTGTAGGAATTGTTGCCGCTAACCTGTTGAAATAAGAGAAGAGCCACAGCCATATGATGAAAGAGCCACTGGTTGCTGTATTTACATATGGACGTTGCATTCATATATAAATGGCAATCCCAGAGGATAAGCAGGACTACGTTACCATGAATGCATGATGTCATCTAACAGAGCCTCTGCACAGTTGCTACACAGTGTTCTACAACTTCTAGAAGCTTTTGGCAGTCCTGACCACACATGTTTTGATCATTGATTGTGTCCCCTCTTCTCCTCTCCCTCAGTAGTTAGAAAGTTGCAGGTTTATTTGCATGAAAAACAGATCAGGGGAGGCAAAGTATGTATGGAAATTGTATATGCTTTAGCAAACTCTCCAGTCTGGTATAGGCATAGATCTTACAGATGGGTAATATCTCTTCATTACCAGCAGGTGGAGACTGAGAAAAAACTTTGGAATAGTACATAATAGGAGACTCTCCCAATATCCATCAGTCTTCTCTCAGTTTCTAGCAGGTGTGAGTGAGTTGTACCCATCTCCCTTGGTTAAGGCTGTTGGAATTTGTTGAGGGCACCTAGTCTCTGTTTTTGTGCCGTACTGAGCTTGGGTGGGCCCTGTTTGGGGGTCCGTCTGACCTCAGGGGTGTCACACCTGGTGGGTCTCATGCTGGGTCGCTCCCCCCTTTTCTCCACCACCCCAACATTTTTGTAGAAGTGCTTCAGCAGTAAACCTTGCCCCTAATTCAGGTAAGGCATACTGCTTTGAGAGCCAGTGGAGTCTGTTCTGTAGAAAAAAAAATCCTGAGGCAGTGCTGGTCTAAAGGGTTGCTTTCCCTTTAAATTTGCTGTAAATTACTGTATTTTTTAACTAACCGGCAGTTTTCTTTTAGCTAGCTAGCGTATGGAGCAATGAGCACTTTACAAGGGAAAAAGTGCTCATTGTGCTCCAGATGTGAGGCACTCGCAGCCGGCCTGTGCAAGCGTTGTACAGGCTGTGCAGTGTAGGATCCTCGTCGGCAGCAGGTGCCGGTGGCCAGGGAACCCCTCCACCAGAGACTCATGAGTTGGCTGCTGACAGCGGGGAAGCCCGGGCTTCCCCCGACACCCACGGAGGGATTTCCTCAGCCGCTGACGGTAAGGGTAAAAAGGATTCCCTTACCGCTGAAGCAGCTGGGGATTCCCTCATAGCTGATGCCGGCTTGTGTGCTTTAGCGGCTGGGACTGTACAGGCTTCCCAGCTGCTTTTGGCGGTAAAGGGGATGAAACTCCTCTCATATGAGGAAAGACTAAAATGGTTAGGGCTCTTCAGCTTGGAAAAGAGACAACTTAGGGGAGATATGATTGAAGTCTACAAAATCCTGAGTAGAGTAGAACGGGTACAAGTGGATCGATTTTTCACTCCGTCAAAAATTACAAAGACTAGGGGACACTCGATGAAGTTACAGCGAAATACTTTTAAAACCAATAGGAGGAAATTTTTTTTCACTCAGAGAATAGTTAAGCTCTGGAATGCGTTGCCAGAGGATGTGGTAAAAGTAGATAGCGTAGCTGGTTTTCAGAAAGGTTTGGACAAGTTCCTGGAGGAAAAGTCCATAGTCTGTTATTGAGGAAGACATGGGGGAAGCCACTGCTTGCCCTGGATCAGTAGCATGGAATGTTGCTACTCCTTGGGTTTTGGCCAGGTACTAGTGACCTGGATTGGCCACCATGAGAATGGGCTTGATGGACCATTGGTCTGACCCAGTAAGGCTATTCTTATGTTCTTAGATCACGTCCGATTAGTGGGTCCTGGAGGTGATTCGGGACAGTTATGCTCTGGAGTTTGCCCACTCCCTGCCAGATCATTTTCTAGCTTCTCCTTGTCAGGCAGTATGGAAGAAGCAGACTTTTTGCCAGACCCTTCAAAGATTGTTAGATCGCAAAGTAATAGTTCCGGTAACCCCTCATGAGTGTTGCACCGGCAGGTACTTGATTTACTTTGTGGTGCCCAAGAAGGAGGGGATTTATCGGCCCATCTTAGATTTGAAAGGGGTCAACAGGGCTCTTAGGGTTCCATCTTTTCGCATGGAGACACTGTGGTCTGTGATTCTGGCGGTTCAGCCGGAGGAGTATCTGACCTCTCTTGATCTGATGGAGGCCTACTTGCATGTTCCAATCTGGGCCTCCCATCAGCGCTTCCTTCGCTTTGTGATCTTGGGTCAGCACTATCAGTTCTGTGTGCTTCTTTTTGGTCTGGCCATGGCTCCGTGGACGTTCACCAAGATTATGGTGGTTGTTGCGGTGGCGTTGCGCAAAAAGGGCATTCTAGTGCATACCTACCTGGACGACTGGTTGATTTGAGCAAAGTCGTTCCAGGAAAGCACCTGGGTAACGGCTCGGGCAGTGGAGTTTCTGCAGTTGCTGGGCTGGGTTGTTAACCTTTCCAAGAGCTGGTTGGAATCTTCTCAGTGCCTGAAGTACCTTGGGGTTCTGTTCGACACCTCCTTGGGGAAGGTCTTCCTCCTAGAGGCCCGGGTAAGCAAATTGCAATCTCAGATTCGCCTGCTTATGGCATCCTGGTATCCTCAGGCGCAGGATTTCCTTCAAGTCTTGGGGTCTATGGCTGCTTCCCTAGATGTGGTGAGGTGGGCTCGGGCCCACATGCGTCTTCTTTAGTATGCTCTTCTTCGGAGGTGGTCGCCTCATCGGCACAGTCTGAATCATCCTGTTCCTCTGAGGGGCTTGGCTCGCTGCAGTCTTTGTTGGTGGCTCCAGACCTGGATTCTCTGGTTCAGCCATGGCCAACGGAGGGTCTGTTGTACGTGTTCCCCCCATGGCCATTAGTGGGCAGAGTTCTCCTCCACATTGTTCGTCATCTGGGCCTTCTGATTCTGGTGGCCCCAGATTGGCCCAGGCACCCGTAGTATGCAGACCTGGTGAGGCATCTGGTGGCAGATCCTTTGCCTCTCTTGCCCCACCTTCTGACTCAGGCCCCATTCACATGTTCGATCTGGGTCCCTTTTGTCTTACGGCTTGGTTGTTGAAAGGGAATGCCTAGGTATTCAGATAAAGTGATCTCAGCCCTCTTGGGGTCACAGAGACTTTCCACTTCTCGGGCTTATATGTGGGTTTGGCGTATTTTTGAGGACCGGTGTGCTGCGTGTGGAGTGGTCTATTTTCGCTGTTCCCTGCCTAACATATTAGAGTTTTTGCAGGATGACCTGGACAGGGGTCTGGCTTAGTCTTCTCTCGGGTTCAGCTTGTGGCCTTGTCAGCTTTTCATGGGTTGTTACGAGGTCAGCGTCTGATTGCCATTCCTGATGTCGTTCACTTTTTGCGGGCAGCCAAATTGCTCAAGGCTGCCGTTCGACCGTCTGTTCCATTTTGGGATCTTAATCTGGTCTTGTTTGTGCTTGTGCACCCTCCTTTTGAGCCTTTGGGTGCCTACTCATTGAAGGACCTTACTCTTAAAGTGGTCTACATGGTGGCTATTACTTCTGTTAGATGTGTTTCTGAGCTGCAGGCTTACTCTTGTAGGTCTCCATTCCTGGATTTTTCTAGGGAGCAGGTCATGTTGCGGCCTGTTCCATCCTTTCTGCCCAAGGTAGTTTCTCCTTTTCATGTCACTCAGGCAGTGGTCCTCCCGGTGTTGGGTAGTCGGGAGGTCTCTTCAGAGCAGAAACAGTTGCGCAAGCTGGATGTTGGTCTGGTCCTTCATTCTTATGTGCAGAGGACCCAGGACATCTGGAAATCAGATCATCTTTTTGTCCTTCTAGCGGGTCTTCGTAAGGGAAATGGAGCTTCCAAGGCTACCATTGCACGCTGGATCAAGAAGACTATTGCTTCTGCATACCTTCTTGAGAAGAAGCCTGTTCCAGAATTTCTCAAGGCTCATTCCACTCAGGGTCAGGCTGCTTCTTGGGCTGAGTCTTCACTGGTGCCTCCAGTGGATATTTGTAAGGCTGCGGTTTGGTCTTCCTTGCATTCTTTTGTCAGGCATTACTGTGTGGACGTTCAGGTGCGTCAGGACACAGTATTTGGTGAGCATGTTCTGGTGTTGGCCCTTCGGGGGTCCCATCCATGATGGGTACTGCTTTGATACTTCCCATCTGTAAGTTCTATACCTATACTGGTCTGGAGAGTTTGCTAAAGAAGGAGAAATTAGGTTCTTACCTGCTAATTTTCTTTCTTTTAGACTCTCCAGATCGGTATAGGACCTCCAACCTGTCTCTTGTTGGTTTTTCTTGCGGGAGTTGCGCGTGCAGATTATGCTTTTTCTGCAGGTTCTAGTATTTTTCTAGGGCCGGGGAGATCAAAGAACAGCGGCTGTGGCTCAGCTGGCATAGCTGGCAAGATGCGGGGACATTTTGCTGCAGGGGTCTCTCCTTTGCATTTTCCAACAGCATTCCTGTATATTAGTTGTTGCTCCTGTTCCGAGTCTTGTTTTCTGTTTATAGTTCTTAGTTCTGCTTGGCTATTCGGCAGACTGATGGATATAGGGAGAGTCTCCTATTATGTATTATTCCTGAGCTTTGACTCATTCTCCACCTGCTGGACATGATGAGATATTACCCATCTATACTGGTCTGGAGAGTCTAAAAGAAAGAAAATTAGCAGGTAAGAACCTAATTCTCCTTCAGCTCTTCACACAAACAATATGGCATGTGCTGTCCATCTGCTCCAGTGCAGGTGCAACGTAAATGGGGACTTTTACTAGTGCTCTGCATACAAGTAGGATTTTCAAAGGGAAACATCTTGAGACATTTCCCTTTTGAAAATGAGCTATCATTATTGCCCTCCTCCAAATATAACTAACACAGATTGGCTTCTAAATCTGGGCACTAATAGTGTGCTACATTTCCGGAATTCTAACACTTAAGAGAATGATTGGTGCCGATAATAAGAAGTTATGTACGTAAATGCTAGGCATTGTTCTATATTGCTAAGTGATATATGCAACTTGTATAATATTGATAAACATAGGAGAACCAAATCCACAAACTGGTTAGTCGTCTCCCGAGCAAAGTCAGAAACGTGCGTGATAAGATCAAGGAAAATCCACCTTTTGCTGTTTGTTTAAAAAGAACATCTGGTCAAGGATAAAGGAAAATAATAGGTGAAAGCAATACTATGCTCCTGAAGCAGGCATGTCTTGGCTGAAACATGTACATAGAAACATAGAAACATAGAAATTGACGGCAGAAAAGGGCCACAGCCCATCGAGTCTGCCCATACCAATAACCCACTCCCTGACTTCTACTCCCCTATAGATCCCACGTGAATATCCCATTTCCTCTTGAAATCCAACACGCTGCTGGCCTCAATCACCTGCTGAGGCAGCTCGTTCCAATGATCGACCACCCTTTCGGTGAAGAAATACTTCCTAGCATCACCTTGAAACTTCCCTCCCCTGATTTTCAGCGAGTGCCCTCTGGTTACCGAGGGCCCTGTAAGACTGAAGATATCATCTTTCACCTCTATATGCCCTGTGATATACTTAAAGGTCTCAATCATGTCCCCCCTCTCTCTTCGCTCCTCCAGTGAGTACATCCGCAATTTTTTTAACCTTTCCTCATACGTGAGATCCCTGAGCCCCATTGTATTGAGAGTGGTAGCCATACGCTGAACCGACTCAACTCTCAACACATCTTTCCAGTAGTGCGGTCTCCAGAATTGAACACAATACTCGAGATGGGGTCTCACCATGGATCTGTATAGTGGCATTATGACTTCAGGTTTTCTGCTGACAAAACCCCTCCGGATGCAGCCCATCATTTGTCTTGCCCTGGACGAAGCCTTCTCCACCTGATTGGCAGCCTTCATATCATCGCTAATGTCGGGTCATTGAGTTTGAACTATTCAGTTGTTTGATGAATAAAAGGACTTTTATGAAATAAATTGAGTTCACCAATCTAATTAGGACTTTTCCACTCTTTGGCTTACGACTTATATAATATTATCAGTTGTATGCATTGATTGGTGTCCTTATTCACCATAAGAAATCACCATACTAGAAATCTCCTGTACCTAAAATGGTGGCATCAGCATTACAGCAATACAGGTCTCTCCATAGTGTTAAAAAGAACTCGGTGTGACCAGGGTCATGCCTCAGTACTGTATTGAGAGTGGTCAGTGAACCAGAACTTCATCATACATCACCAATCATGTAATAAGCCTTAATGTAACGGCAATAGAAATGTATAAAGGAAACCTTTAGTCAATATTACAACTATCCAGTCCATATCCCTACTTAATCTAATCAGTTTAGTTGCACACAGCAGGACCTATTTATGTATTATGTAGCATAATATGGTGAAATATAGCAGCACCGGTCAACAGATCATTTGGCAGGACTCCTGGCCACATAAAACGCAGATGGGGTATCAGATAAAACAATGCTGCCAATCCACCACTCCAGCAATCAGCTTACACCAGCCATTGACATGATATAAGCTGATGCACCTAATTGTTGGTGCACCAGAAGGTCTTTGCGCTAGAATTCTATAATGATTCAGGCACATCTTTAAAGCCTTTAATGAGTTGGCAATAAGGGCCAGATTCTATAAATGGTGCCTAAGCGCCTACATTGTAGGCACCTTCTTGATACGGTTGTCAATCATCTGATAGGCATCCTTTATAGACTCCTGCATAGTAGCATCTAGGCGTGCTTAGGCATGTCTAAGCATCCTAAAGGAAGGCACTGGTACTTTAGGCCAGGTTTTACTTGGCCTAATTTATAGCTTCTAACTTGACAAATAGTGACGCCTATTCTCTGCCCCTAATCACGCCTACTTTTCAGATAGGCATCGTTAGGCATCAGAGGGCACCTCAACTTAGTCATTGCTAGGTGTCCTAAGAGTTCGGCGCTGAACTATTAATTGGTGATTTAATTTTTTGTTTGATTGGCTGAAAACTGGCGCAGTCAATTACCACGCCAGTTAAGCCAATTGTGCGTGGATTCCAAAGTTAGGTTTCGCTAGGCATCCTTGATTAGGGCGCCTAGCAGTGCCTAATGTAGGCATCCTATACAGAATCTGGCCCTAAGCGCGCAACTTTGTGGTGCCTAAAATGAGATGCCAATTTTATAGAATTGCCTCCTCCGAGAAAAGCTTTAGTTTCTTGAATGTAAAAGTGGAAACCCTAAAGATCATTATCTTTCTTTTTTTCTTCTCTTGTATGAATGCAGTATCAACAGGAAATTCAAGTGCGTCAGAATGAGGCATCCCGGGAATTACGCAGGAAGGAGAAGATGGAAAGAGAACTAAAACAGATTCAGTCAGATCTGGAAACCAAGCATGTGGAGATAAAGAACCTTCAGCAGACCCAGCAAAAGAACAAAGATGAGTTCCAAAAACTGGAACAACAGCTCAAGGAACACAAGGTAGGCGTGTTGCATGTACTTGTCTGCAGGCGTGTAGTGCATTTGGATCAAAACAAGGATAGTTTTTATTTCATAACTTGTGGATGTGCCAGTATTTGTATGAAAAAGTGCTCATGAACTCACTGGAATGCATCCATACTTAATCTGATGCTTTCATTGCACTATTGCACTGATACAACCTGTGGACTTTTGCACCACTGCAAAAGTTTCACCAGAGAGTACCAAGATTCTGAGAGCATGCACAATTAATAGCATTAATAGTGTTTTGAAATTATAGAGAAACAATGATTGAATAAAGAACATTCTGTTAGCTATTTGAAGGCATACAGTCATTGAATATTGATAGAAAACAGGATTGGAACTATGAAAAAAGAAGGTGGAAATCAGAGAGGAACCTAATGGGGAATGAGGCTGGATCTCCAAACTCATTTCTCAAGGGCTACAACCCACTCGTATTTTCAGGATTTCCTCGATGAAAAGATGCATGGGCTCTATTTACATACAAAGAAGACAGGACATGCACATGAATCTCATGCATATTCTTTGTGGAAATCCTGAAAACCCAACTGGTTCATGACCCTCAAGGATCAAGTTTGGGGAATTCTGGGTTGGAGAATGGAGTGAATATTGAGAGGTCTGAATTAGAAGGAGGGAGAAGCGGTGGCAGGAAGGTGGTTCGACAGGAAGAGTATTGTAGTGAATTAAGGAAATATTGGAACAGGGATCTTCTGGTGGAAGTCTAGGATCAGGGTGTCAAAAGGGGTGGACAAGCTATGCAACCATCCTGGACACTCAGTTATAGAGACACAACACTGCCCTTTCGAGTCAGTCTGTGATGATTCTCCAACACAGATGCCTGAAATGGAAGGGGGTACTTCTTTGTCTAGTGACTTCTCTGTCTGGAATGAAAGTTAAGAACGTTTAGAGATTAGTTGAACTTGCTTATAGACATGATGTCAGGAGAAGGCTATGAGTGGTAGAAAGTTAGGTCATCAGAGACAATATTTGAGATTTCAGGTTGTAAGACCTATGGTTAATTATATAAGTAGCCTTATTATTAAGATGTACTTTACCTTGTAAAATATTGGAGACATCATTTTATTTCATAGCTGTTCTAATAGTCTAAAGGCTGACTTGTTTTTATTTGGTTGTTTAAAGGGGGCATCATGTTGAGGGGAAGCAGGATGAGTATAGACTGACTGATATTTGGTGCGAGTTAACTGGCTGCGAACGGCTGCTGACTGGTTAACTCGCTTGCTGATGGCTATCTGATCATTTTCAGTGGCACTTAACTGGTTAATTTTGCTGAAAATAGCTGGTTAGTGCTGAAGTGCAACCTGCCTATGTTGGGGGTATTTCAGGGGTGGAATCTGGTTAGCTCCCAATTTTCAGAGCTAACTAACCAGTGTTAGCATATAAATAAGACTTCATAAATATAAATAGCTCTCTTATCTTTATGTGCTAACGCATGGCCAGTTAGTTCTGAATATCATGTTTACTGAGCATGTACTAGCCAGCTTGAAAAAAATGGAAATTCAATGCCAGTGGCCTGATAAGGAGGCAACAGAACCAAGAGGAAAAAGGGGGTCCAACCTTGACTGCAGTGAAAAAACTAACCAGGAACAAACAAACCAAAACTGCAGAAATGTACAACGATGTAGGCAAAATTTATTGTGACAACCAAAATATATTTAAAAACCTTTTTACCAAACAAGGGACCCAACACGGTCCATGTTTCGGACAACCTTCATCAGGGGTCCATGGTAGAAAAGGAAAAAGAACATATGTCACAAAAAAATGTTGAAAAATACAGTAAAAACAAACAAGATTTTACAAGATTTAGTGACTCTCAGTGTGACAAATCATCTGTTTGTTTTTACTGTATTTTTCAACATTTTTTTGTGACATATGTTCTTTTTCCTTTTCTACCATGGACCCCTGATGAAGCTTGTCCGAAACACGGACCGTGTTGGGTCCCTTGTTTGGTAAAAAGGTTTTTAAATATCTTTTGGTTGTCACAATAAATTTTGCCTACATCGTTGTACATTTCTGCAGTTTTGGTTTGTTTATTCCTGATATGGTGGCAGACATCAACAGCACTGCCTGTTGCTGGTTGAATATCGGAGGGGATAATAGAGTTTATCTATGTGTATATACTTGTGTAGATGTTTATTATGCATACTGATTAGTGATATTTATTTATTTAGAAACCTTATATCCCCACTTATACCTAAGCAGGTCACAGAATACATTACTCCTCTGATATTCGCGGGGGTTCCATTCCAGGAACCCCCACGAATATTGAAAAACCGTGAATATGTTTTTTTAATCTGGGGAGGCAGGAGAGGGCAGCTGGAGCATGGCGAGTGAAGGAAATCACTTGCGGTATGCTCCGACCGCCTTTTCCTGTACTAAAGTCGGGCCTCACCAATCAGGAGCTGCTTTGACACGCAGCTCCTGATTGGTGAGGCCCGACTTTAGTACTGGAAGAGGTGGTCGGAGCATACTGCAAGTGATTTCCTTCACTCGCCGGCACTCCGGCTACACTCTCCTGCTTCCCTTTTGCGGTTGAAAAATACCGTGAATGACCGGGACCGCGAACTGCGGACTGCAAATTCACAGGGGAACACTGTACATACAAAAATATAACATAAAAGCAAGCCAATATACAAAAATTCTACAATAGCATTTACCTCTTATCCATCATGCACCTCATATCTTTAGTTACTTCTTCTGATTTACTCATAAAAAGCTTCAACAAATAAAGGTGTTTTAAAAAGTTTTTTTTAACTCAATTTATTTTTAGCTAATCTCAGTTGTCCAGTCAGATTATTCCATAACCTTACTTCTGTAAACTTACTTCTGTAACCTTACTTCTATAGACAGTCGCATTGCAACCCCTGATTTCAAAGGCCTATGTGGCTGATATAATCCAATAGTATTCGAGAGATACCATGGTGTCCTTTGGTGAATCGCTTGAAAGATCAGAACTAATACCTTAAATACAACTCGAAATTTAATAGGTAACCAATGCAAGTGACACAATAAAGGAGTCGCATGTTCAAACTTTCACCCAAAATCAAATTCTACTGCATTTGAACTACTTGCAATGACCTACACCTGGAGGAAAGCATTCCCAGATACAAAGCATTGCAATAACACAACACTTTGTATTACAAGTCAAAAATCATAGGGTGAAAGCATAGGTTTTAGTCTACTTAATAATTGCTTTTGGAAAAAAATGTATTCTTAACAAAAGACAATACTTGATCTTTCATAGTCAAAAGAGAATCATCTAAACACCTAAAACTTTCATCCTCTTTTGTATAGGAAGTATATTAGAGTAGTTTGGTTTATGATGTGTCTCAAGAAATGCTTTATGTGTTATGACACTGCTTTCATTGCATAATCTATAAAAGTGATTTATAAAAAAAAAAGTAAAGAGAAAATTGTACAGAAGGAAAAATGTACTTGAAAAAGTATCAGGTGAAGAATACCAAAATTCTGCTGGCAGTCAAACTTTTATGACCGACAGCTAGGAGATACCTATAATGCAGTGAAAGATGATGAGGGCAAAGAAGGATGATGAGAGTAGAAGGGGGGGGGGTGGAGTCAAGCATTTATGACTGACAGCTGGGAGATGTTGTGCACTTGAGCAGTATAGGCAGGGAATCTGTCTAGGCTGGGTGGACCTATTGAATGTTATCCGCCAACATTCCGGCATATATTTTCAAAGAATTTTATTGTATACGATTGCTGCTATCACTGTTGTAATTTTCAAAATAGAAATTGCTTTAAAAGTTAGAAGACAAATAGTTTTCTTTTTTTTTTTTTTTTATAAATCTTTATTCATTTTCAAATATTATAACAAGTGTATAATAATCAATCAGAAAGATTTTTAACTAATCACTTGACAATCTTATTTATAATCCTCCAAATATATAAATATAAAAGAATCCTACCTCACCCACCCATATATGAATAATTAACAATTAACAATTACTATCATTCATAATCCCACCCCCCCTATATCTTATCCAATACTAAGGTGTTTAAGATGTCTTATCATTAGAATAAATAATCAATGGCCCCCAAATCTTTTTAAACTTATGACAATTTCCTTGTTGCATAGCAAGCACCCTTTCCATTTTATAAATATGGCATACTGAATTCCACCAAAAAGTATAATTTAGTTTAGTGTAATCTTTCCAATTTCCTGTAATCTGCTGAATGGCAACCCCTGTCAATATCAATAGAAGTTTATTATTATATGCAGAAATTGGGCTTTTAAATCTCATTGATGTACCAAATAATATAGTATCATATGAAAGGGCAACATAATTTTCTAACAATGAATTAATAGTTTTCTAATTAGTCTTCTTATTATCTAATCTAATATTTCATTTCTGAGTCGCTCTATGCCTATCTAGATTCAAGGCGACTTACATTTTAAGGGTTTATATGATAAATTTGAGTTAAAACAAGTAGATGAAGGTGTACTAGGAAGGAATTGCCAGACGTATTGGGAAGCGTACATAGAAGTGCCATTAGAGATTACAATAAAGCGGTTTAAAGTACCATTCGAGTTATGCAACAGAGAGCTTGAGGGGAAGCTCATGTAGGGTTTGGGGGATGGAGAGCTGCGTAGGTTGCAGTATATTTGTTAAGGGCTCCTTTTATTAAGGTGCATTAGGGCCTTAACGCGCGGAATAGCGTGCGCTAAATTGTCACGCGCGCTAGACCTTAACGTCAGCATTGAGCTGGCATTATTCTAGAAGCGTACCGTGTGGTAATTTTGTGCGTGCGCTAAAAACGCTAGCGCACCTTAGTAAAAGGAGCCCTAAGTGTCAATAATGTATATATTCTCAAAAAGGAGAGTTTTCAGTGGGGTTTTTTTTGTAATATTTAGAAATAAAACAAAAACCAAAGGAAAAAAACCAACCTGCTCGACTCCTCAAATAGTCACAATTCTGGCCCTGGCACCAGAATCCCCACCCTGACGCGCCCCAGGAATCACTCCACCAGAAAAACCCCCCACAAAGTCAATCCCACCTCTCTAAAGCCTGTCCCCCATGCTAACCTCCCCTGCCATGCCTCTAACTCTCTCACCCCTGTCCCGACCCTTTACTGCAACGCCAGATCCGCATGCAATAAAATTCAAATTCTGAAGGACCTCCTTGAGGACCTTGATCCTGGATTCCTGTGCATCACAGAATCATGGATCTCAAAAGACGACCTCTTCACACAAAACGAACTCTGCACCCATGGCTACCAAGGCCTCTTTTCACCCAGAATCAACCGCAAAGGAGGTGGCCTGGTATTCCTCTACAAATCCTTCTTTGATGTCCAGCTCCTCGAGAGAGGCACCCACGCTTCATTAGAATATATGCTAGCCTCAATCAATGATGAGCTCCGTCCTCACCCACTGGGCATCCTGTTACTATACCGTCCACCTATCCCTTGGTCCAATTCCTCTAACCTTGTCTTCGAGACCATAACTAATGCCTTTCTCAAATTCCAAAGATTACTAATCATCAGAGATGTTAATCTCCACCATGACGACTCCACCAGCAAGGACATGATAGAATTCAATGACTTCCTCATCTCCCTAGGTTTCTCCCCCCCCACATCCGCTCCTACCCATGAAAAAGGGCACAACCTAGACCTCATCCAGTTCCTCGACCTCACCGCTTATAAAACATCTGCCGAAGACACCCGTTGGGAACACATCCTGTGGTCAGACCATCTCCTAGGGGCCTTCTGCCTCCCCATCTTCATGTCTCATCTCGGATCCCCACCCCGATCCCCCAATTCTATTTCCTTCCGGAAAAAAATTTCGAGCGATCTGTTCTGGACCAAATTCCTCAACCTCCTCCCCTCCATTCCCAAGCTTGCAGACTCTGAAAACAATTGGCACAACTGGATCGCCCTTTCCAAGTCCACCTACCACTCCCTCTCCCCCCAAACCACTAAATCCATCACCTATCCCCATAAAGCCCCTTGGTACCTTCCACTCCATAGAGACCTGAAACAAAAATGTCGAGCCTTAGAGCGAAAATGGAAAAAATCCAAATCCTCATCTGACAGACAGGCCTGGAGAGTCAATATCAAACTCTACAACTCAATATTAAAAAAAGCAAGGAAGAACTTCTATGGAGACAAGATCTCCAAATCCAAAAACCAGAATGGCACATTGTTCAACATTTGGCGCTCCCTAACCACTAAAAATGACTCCACCCTTCTTCCCTCATCTCCTTCAGCCGAGGTCCTAGCAAAATTCTTCAATGATAAGATCTCTACCTTAAGGCGCTCCTTCCCACCCGCAATCTCCTTCCCATCCGCAATTCTCTGGTGCCCCCCGAACCCAACCCCACCCTAGCTGCTCTCAACCCCGTCCCTGCCGACAGATCCTGGACTGTCTTCGAGCTCATATCTGATTCACAGACCCTTAAACTCTGCCTCAAGTTAAAATCATGCAACTGCATCCTGGACCCATTTCCCTCCTACCTATTTGAGAAAATCCCTGCACAGGCCATCACATCTCCTACTCATAAATTCTGCCCTATTATCAGGCCTATTCTCCACTGAAATGGGACACATCGCATTGACCCCTTTACTGAAAAAAGCTGACCTAGACCCCTCCATACCATCCAACTACCGTCCAATAGCAAATATCCCTCTCCTCACCAAACTGCTCGAGTCTATCATATCTACCCAGCTCTCTTCCTACTTAGAAAGATTCTCCATCCTCTTACCTTACCAATATGGCTTCAGACCCAACTTCTGCACTGAATCCCTATTGGCCTCTCTAATCTCTAAGGTTCAGCAACTGCATTCTCGTAACAAGTTTGCTGTCCTTCTACAATTCGACCTCTCCGCAGCTTTTGACGTTGTCCACCACGACATTCTAATTTTCCAACTCTCCGAGATAGGCATTAGCTCCATAGTTCTTGATTGGTTCTCCAAATTCTTGCGCTCCCGCTCTTACATGGTTAACATGAGCGGCACCTCATCCTCCCCCTGGACCCCAACTTGTGGTGTCCCACAAGGCTCACCCCTCTCCCCAATCCTCTTTAACATTTACATGTCCTCCCTGAAACTACTCCAACTATCCCCCCTTGAAACTCTTTACACTTACGCTGATGACATCCTCGTCCTCCTTGAGACCGACTCGAACCTCACTAACCTCTCCACGAACATATCCTCATGCATAAAGAACCTCCAATCCTGGGCATTCACAATGCATATGTAACTAAACGAGTCCAAAACAAAACTCCTTTGGCTCGGTCCAAAATTAGACCATCTACCTTCCTCCATCCCATTGTCCTCCGACCCCCCATTACAGCTCGAGTTCTCAAGCAAAGTTCTGGGTGTCACCTTAGACTCTTCTCTATCCTTCAACGAACATCTCCAATCCCTGGTGAAGAAATGCTTCTTCAGCCTTCACATGCTAAGGAAAGTCAGACCCTATTTTCACCAAAAACACTTCGCAGTCCTAGTACAATCCATCATCCTCTCCAGATTGGATTATTGCAATTCTATCTACCTCAGCCTAACCAAGAAAAGCCTCCACAGACTTCAGCGGATTCAGAACGCCGCAGCTAAGCTTGTTTTCGCGAAAAGCAAATTTGATCACATCTCACCACTCCTGTCTAAGCTCCATTGGCTCCCCGTAATCCCCAGGATCCACTTCAAATGTGCGTGTCTGGCCTACAAGATCCTACATGGCATCCTTCCTGCCGTTATCCCTCTATCCTGGAACTCCCCAACCCCTACTTCCTCCAGATCCTCCCAAATTTTTAAACTATCCTTCCCTTCCATAAAAGGTATTTCCCATGCAGGCAAACTTGGGTCATCCCTCCCCTTTAGAATCACTGAGATCTGGAATAACCTCACCTCCCCACTCTGAACCTCAAGCTCCCTCCAACTCTTCCGCAAACACCTAAAAACCTGGCTATTCTCAAAACTGTAACACTTCCCCCCTCTTAGGCCTCTCACCTTCCCCCTTTACACCTAACTCTTTAATCTCTCCACTGTAGTTCCTCTCTCATCCTTCTTCCTGTAAACCGTGCCGAGCTCCGCATTCGTGGAGATGGTGCGGTATATAAACCCAAGGTTTAGTTTAGTTTAGTTTAGTTTAGAAATAAGGTAATATCTTTTTTATTGGACTACTCAATGCATTTTATAATTCGCTTTCAAAGGTCAGATCAGAAAGGATTACCTTTGATAGCTAATCATAAAATGCATTGAGTTAGTCCAATAAAAAAGATATTACCTTATTTACTTTGTTTTTTGTTTTATTTCTAAATATTACTTTAAAAAGTGGACTAACTGGCCACCACACCATATCCGAGGTAGGTAGGTTCTGTCTTGATGATTGTTGGGAGATCATTCCAGGTCTTGGTGCCAATATAAGTGAAAAGTGAGTTAAATATATGCTTATATTTGACTCCTTTGGGTGAGTGAAGAATAAGTTGGAGTGTTTTGAGTTTTCTGGGTAATGTGGACAAGCAGTTGGTGAAAAAGTTTATGAATGGCTCAACCGAGTTTGCATAGTGTATAAGATGTGATATATTACACGTGATAGTTTAAAGCAGTGGTCTCAAACTTGTGGCCCGCCAGGTACTATTTTGAGGCCCTCGGTATGTTTATCATAATCACAAAAGTAAAATAAAACCGTTTCTTGATCATATGTCGCTTTAGCTATAAATGACAATATTATTATTAAGACTTAGCCAAAAGGAAAGATTTATGAACTATAAAGAGTTTTACCTCATGCAAAATTGTCATTTCTTTAATAAGACATTAACTATTTTTTCTGCGGCCCTCCAAGTACCTCCAAATCCAAAATGTGGCCCTGCAAAGGGTTTGAGTTTGAGACCACTGGTTTAAAGTGTATTATTTACATGTTTGTATGTCCAGACAGTTCCTGCCAGGTTTCCACTGTTATAATACCACTTTATAGAAAAGCGCAAATTAAAAGCAGTATTGTTTCTAAAACCACATCATACCGTGGGAAGTGCTGAAGTGTGCATTTCTAGTGATACTCTTTAAAACAGTATATGCTATACCTCCTTTAAAGTGGATGTGTGTGTGTACAGGTTCAGAGAATGACACGGTGACAAAATTCATCACTGTTCCCGTCCCCGCGGATAACCGCGGGAAATAATCCTATGTCATTTTTTAGCGTCTATTTCAACCTCAGTCCTTCTACACCAGCATTCTTCAGAGCAAAGCTTACGGGTCAGTGGTTGTGGCCATTCATACTCTGATTCTTATGTGAGCCAAGGATAATGAAGCCATTGTGACATCACTGATGTGATTGGTTCTTAGGCACTGGTGGAATGAGGCATTATGACATCACAATTTCTGCTCTGGATACCAGAGACTGTCATTCTTTAGTGTCTGTTTCAGCCTCAGTCCTTCTACACCAGCATTCTTCAAAGCAAAGCTTGCGGGTCAGTGGTTGTGGCCATTCATACTCTGATTCTTCCCTCTCTCCTTAAAGAATGACATGAAGATGGTTTTCCGCGGTTATCTGCGGGGATGGGAACGGTGATGAATTTTGTAACCATGCCATTCTCTAGTTCAGAGTAGGCAACAAAGAAGTGTCACCTTCTGTACCAGATGGAAAGGAGGCAGAGTGCATGTGACAAAACCGGACAGCTGTGAATGTCAAATCCAAGCATGGAAATGTAGTGGCTTGTCTTCTAATTCTGCAGCTGGGAACACTTAACAGTTACATTTTTGATATAGTCAGACGGTTGATTTGCAAGCAGCAATAAGACATTTGAATGATTAAATAGTAGTAATTCCAGCAAAATTACAGAGGGAGGTGAATGAAATGAGACGGGAGAATAAAGCGAAGAAAAAAGAATCAGTTGAAGGTGGACACCAAAGAGACTCTGTAGGACTTTCCAAATATGGCTGAAAAAAAACTGAGGAATAAATATTCAATCGGCATTTTTATGACCACCATTGGCATTATGTGTTGATGCTCAACGCTGAGCCATAGCCAGGCACCGGCATTGAGGATCTGAGTTTGTGCAGCTGGCTATTCCTTATTTGGTTAAGTGTGATATTCAAACTATTCAAATAACCCAGCGCAAAATATAAACATCTCACTTTATGTTTATAAAGCACCAGACCTTGGCATTGATCGTTTCACATGAAGTATTTCACTCCGTGACTCATGGAAATCATCATCGGTCTTTAGAATAATTACTTCTTAATAAACGTATATAGACTCTTAATACAAATGTTTATAATGTTATAGAATCTCAATCTAATATAATAAAACCCTTATTTAGCGCATCCGCACTAGGATTGAAACTCCATGCGCAGTACAATAGAACCACCGAGCAGGGAAGCGTCTCGGTGCACGATAAGGGTACAGAGGACTAAGGAAATGGAGAAAGGTGAGGTGGTCGGATTGGGATCAGTGGGAGGCAGGGTCCGGGCATGGTAGAGGCGGGGCATGGGTGGGGTCAGGGTCAGGGTATAGATGGGGCTGGGGTTACAGAGATACAGCTTTTGGGGCAAACCGCTGCCAGCCTGCCCAAAGATTCAGTGCAGTAGCCGGGGAGGAGGTAGGTGGGGGAGTCAGGAGTTGGAGAGAGTGGTCTGAGGGGGGGGGGGGGTATGAATTGGTGCTGGGTACAAGAGAAAGGGTAAAAAAGGAAGAGAAGCTGAGTGTGGGTGGAATATAGGGACAGGAAGAATGGCCTTGGAGGCAAGGGAAGGAAGGATAGATAGGGATGGAGCTGGGACTGAAAGGGTGATAAATGCAGTGGAGGATCGATGAGGGCCAAAAGGGTACAGAGGACTAAGGAAATGCTGAAAGGTGAAGTGGTGGGACTGGAATCAGTGGGAGGCAGGGTCTGGGCATGGTAGAGATGGGGCATGGGTGAGGTCAGGGTCAGGGAATAGGTGGAGCTGGGGTTATCTTCACAAATATTGTAACCCTACCTGTATCGAGAATGGATACCAAAAAAATAAGCTCTATTAGTCTAATAGTGATCCCTGTTTACTGGTTAATGGCTAGCATCTATTCTAGCACCCGTTAACGTAATGGGCTTAAACACTAGTAAGTAATAATGATAGAATATTGATATAGCTTTATTAAGCTTTTTTTTTTTTTTTCATTTTTTAATCTTCCAACAACTGTACAATAATCATAAGGACAATTAACAAATCACTTGAAAATCTTATCATATTGTTCTTTACATAAATAAGAAATCCCTCCCTCCCTCCCACCCTGTTACTATTCTTACACATACCCTTCAGAACCATCCCACCCCCACTCTACATTGAATGATGTATCAAGCTTTTAAAGTGCATGATAATCACGGTCCCAGTGCCAACAATGGCCTTGACCTTGTTTGGTCCTAGCCCCGATGCAGCGTCGTGTGGATGTAAAACACGACCATTGTTGGCACTGGGACCGCGATTATCACGCACTTTAAAAGCTTAATAAAGCTATATCGATATTCTATCATTATTACTTATTGAGATTCTATAAACTTTTGCATGAAGAGTCTATATATGTTTATTAAGAAGCAGTTATTCTAAAGACCGGTGATGATTTCCGTGATATACAGTGGTGCCTCGCATAACGAACGCCTCGCACAGCGAACGCTGCGCACAACGAACTTCATGTCTTGCTTCCTACAACGAACTTCGTTTCACACAACGAAGTCGCCCGAGCTGCATCCTTCCGCGCAGGCACTGCGCTTAACTGCCCTCTCTCCGCCTGGCTCCCTGTGCAGTGGCGGACCGTCGGCTCGCAGGGGCCCGGCGCCTACTGCTGATGCGTTGGGGGGGGCGGAGCTACTCTCGCCGCTTCCCCGATGCTAGAAAAAAAAAAATGAACAGTTAAGTCCCAGTTTTTGCCGCTGAGACTCTGCCCTCTCTCACTGTAAAATTAGACTCTACTTAGTCTGTCTTTAAATTTAAAAAATGTGTGTTGTTTTAAAAAACAATTGTTTTTAGATGTATCTAAATAAAAATAATAACAAAAAATTTATCTTTTTTTATGTCATCTTAGCATATTTTATGCTACAGAACGAATTATTTTTTTTAACATGTATTGTTATGGGAAAACGCGTTTCACATAACGAACTTTTCGCATAACAAACTTGCTCCTGGAACCAATTAAGTTCGTTGTGTGAGGCACCACTGTACTTCACGTGAAACGAGCAACTGTCGAGGTCTTGTCCCTTATAAACATAAAGTGAGGTGTTCATTTTGTGCTGGGTTATTTGAATTGTTTTTTATCTACACCCCCGCTATCGACCCTCAATAACTGGATTGAAGTGTGATATTCAGCGCTTAACAGCCTAAGCGAAACTGGATAAAGATAGGATTGTTTTAATATGGTCCAATTTGTCCAGTTAACCTAGTCGGTAAAGTGCTGAATAGCAGCACTTAGGGCTCCTTTTACGAAGGTGCGTTAGGGCCTTAAAGTGCGCTAGCCGCTACCGCCTCCTCTTGAGCAGGCGGTAGTTTTTCGGCTAGCGCGCGCTAATCCAGTGCGTGCGCTAAAAACACCAGCGCACCTTTGTAAAAGGAGCCCTTAGCCATATAAGTAATCCGCTTTGAACCGAAAGGTAATGGCGGAATAGAAATCTGTAATGTAATGTAATGTATAAGTGACAAATCTGCCCTTGAACTTATCCACAAAATAACCTTAGCAGTTAGTGCTGAAACTAAGTCTCAAGATTTCTGGTTAATGGCCCCCACATGGACAATTGAACCAGTTAGGAGCCTCCCAGTTAAATATTTTTGACTATCAACCCTTGACTGACATCCAGTGGGAGATCCTAGTGAAATTTTGTCCAAGCTAATACACCTTAGATTTCCTCTTCCAGTTACTTTGCTGTCTTTAACTCAAAACGAGGACAAAGGTACAAATAAATCTCAGTAGTATGTGCTTTCAAGAACTATTAAAGGCCTTTTCATCAAAATGTGTTCCCCAAGATAAGTGAAGCTCGCTTATGGCTGACAAAAGCCATCAGTGTGTTTTTTGTTTTCAGTGAAAACAGTGATTTACACAGAATGCCTGCCAGACTACAAATGTACATTTAAAATATTTATTCACCACTTGCAAATGAGATCTCTGTCTTTCCAACACTGAAAAAAAACATCTTAACGTGTGTTTTGGGAGTTGCTGTTTGAACTCCAGTTGCTTTGAGGGCTATAGTTATTTCCTTAAGGATGAAGTATTATCACGTGCAGTTATTGTTACTCTTCCGGGAGTCTGAAAGTGTAGCCCTTCTGAGCTTGCCTTCTATCTTTGTACAAACGGTGTGATCAAGTTAACTACATGACCTTTTCTGTTTTTAACAGATTTTAAATGAAAGAGTTGCAAAGGAACTGGAACAGTTTCAGGTTCGCAATGCAAAACTTCAGCAAGAAAACGAACAGCACAGCATAACCAATGAACAGATCACTCAGGAGAACCAACAGAAGGTGCAGGAGCTCAGAGTAAGTTGACATGTGCCTTTATCTATCAAAAGAATGGAAAGTGATCCCTAGTTATAAAGAAGGGAGGGGAAAGCCCGGATATCAACTAGAACCTAGGGCAGGAAGTGAACTGGGCAGACTTGCCTACCAATAGATCCTCTCATTCTGTCAGGTGATTTTTTATAAAATCTAGCTGGATTTTGGAGTTATCAAAATGTTTTCATTATTTATTGTGGCTGCTCGGAAAGAACACAGATTTTCTCCTTGAGCACTCCGAGATAATGGTATTTTATGATGACGGTTTTGGATTAGGAGACTAACTTTATCCGTCTCAAGATTTCCAATCTCACTCTTTAGAAAGGAGATGCCCATTAGAATTCTTCCTCTTTCTTGATTCCTCTTTAATCCCTCCTGTCTCTACCAGATTGCTTTTAGCAGTTGGATATACAGGAGCTTAAGTACTAATGTGAGAAAAGTTTGATCAGCTATCCCCCAGTTTTGACTTAACACGTTTTGAGCAAATACACCACAAATCACTACATCATATCAAAATACATAGACAGTTCAGTTCTGAGCCATGATGGCCAACTTTTTTATTTTTAAACATCAGCCTCTACCACTAAAAAAAAAAAACCCAGTGAAATTCAGTACTGGTATCTAGATAGGTTGATCAATAGCTGGTGATATCTAGGTAGTGGCTATATTAAGCTTGCAATTTGGATAGATAACCGGAGAGTTAGGACAAACCTTTTGCTGTCCTAACTTTATTTGGATACTCTGTTTCCATGAAAATAAGACCTACCCCAAAAATAAGCCCAAGCATGATTTTTAAAGATGCTCCTAATATAAGCTCAACCCTCGAAGCTGGCCTCCCCCCCCCCCCCCTGAATGTTCCTGACACTCCCTGACTCTATCCCTGACACTAGTGCTGCCCGATTTATCAAAAAAATTGGACTCGTCAATTCAGCGACCCCCCCACCCAGGTGAGACCTGAAATACCTGTGCTCTGAGGCTACCTAAAGCAGCAGCCTGTGGCAGCGCTCTGAACGGGCTGCTTTGTGGTCTTCCCCACTGGGGCTTTGCCTCTGCCGCATCACGGTAGTTATCCAGTTATCAGACTAATGTCACAGCTAACTGGATAACTCCAGGTGCCACCCTCATTACGCCCAGAGTGCCCTGGCATTATCCAGATAGTACTGAGAAAACAACAAGGCAAATGGTCCACAAGACCTAATATGGAAAACAGAAGAGAAGCATACTAAATGAAGAAAATGGTCTTTATCAGTTTTAGCTTGAAGGTTTAAAGACGTTTGCCTGACATTGCCATGCTTTGCCAAAATGGCTGCTCAAGGGTAGATGAATACCAGCTGGTGAGATATAAGTTAGGTAGTTGTAACAAGGTTGTCTGACTCACTTGATGCAAACCTAGATTAGAGATACACTGCCTGATGTTCAGTTCTGTTTAACTGGCCAGGAACAGCTCCTAGCCAGTACGGTCCACTGTGCTCGCTCAGTTGGATTGTTGTAATTCTGTTTACTTGGGTATTAAACAGGGTAGTCAGTTGATACAAAACACAGCGGCTAAACTTATCTTTGGAAAGAGGAAATATGATCATGTATCTCCATTATTGAGAAAGCTTCATTGGCTTCCAGTTCGTTACAGGATACAGTTTAAGTGTGCATGTGTTATCTTTAAGTTCCTTTATGGAATATTTGACCCTTCAATCCATTTATGTTGCAGTGCTACTAGATCCTGTTACTTGAGGATTACTACAATATATAAATTATCATTTCATTCTTTTAGAGGACTTAAATGTGCTGGGAAGCTTAGTAAATCTATGGCATTTAAACAGTTTGAAATTTGGAATAGGCTTCCTGGCTCCATCAGACTGATAAGTCAGCTACAATTCCAGAAAGATCTAAAAACTTGGCTGTTTACACTACATCTGAAAAGCTTACCTGCTGAAGTAACAGTATATTCTAATTTTTTTTTAGTCTTTTAATCTTAATTTTACATTTTTTATTTCAATTCCAGTGCTGTCTCAGAAATGATACACTAATAGCACTTTCTCTCATAGGCCTATTCTTATGTCACCCTAATTTAATCAATTGTGAACCGAGTCGAGCTCCTTCGGGAGATGACCCGGTATATAAACTGAAGATTAGATTAGAGTAGAAATGGCTGCTGAATATTAGCACTTAGGGGCCGATTCTGTAAGCGGCGCCTGCCGCAACGGGTGCCCAGAAAACTGGTGCCTGCTGCCTGTCAATTGCAGACAGACGCTGCTTCCAGAATCGGGATACCAGCACGTAGCAAGGACCTAGGTGCCAGAAATGTAGGCTAGGGTTTTACAGGCCTATATTTCCGGTGTCTAATATCCTTGCAGAATCGCAGCCAATGGTGCCTAGTGACATCAAAGTCTGGCGCCTCCCCCTAAATGCATTCGCTTTCAGGCTTTGACATTGCTAAGCGCTATGGACCTAGGCACTGGTCTTGTTGGGCGCCTATTTTTTTAATGAGCTTTAATTGGCTTTTAATGGTGTGACCAATTACCGTGCCATTTAAAACCAATTAAAACACTTAAGGTAGGCACCTGCTGGTGCTTAACTCTGCAACTTTTAGAGAATCTGGGCCTTAGCAACTAGCAGATTTGTTGTGCGATTTATCGGGATGGTACTTGGAGAGACCTCCCAGGAAAGAGACTTGGGAGTTATGATTGACAAGTCGATGAAGCCATCCATGCAATGTGTGGCGGCGGCAAAAAGGACAAACAAAATGCTAGGAATGATAAAGAAGGGGATCACGAACAGATTGGAGAAGGCCATGGTGTGCCCTCACCTGGAGTACTGCGTCCAGCACTGGTTGCCATACATGAAGAAGGACACGATACTACTCAAGAGGGTCCAGAGAAGAGCAACTAAGATGGTTAAGGGGCTGGAGGAGTTGCTGAATTCATAACCTGAATTCACAGCCTTGTGAAAATATCTTCATGGTAGCTGCTGAGCTGGCCTAGGAACATAAGAATATAAGAAGAGCCTTACTGGGTCAGACCAATGGTCCATCTAGCCCAGTATACCTTTGTTGAACCTGTTCATAGAAAATCCTTTTAAAGGTCATATATGACTGTTTGATTCCTAAATCTGGGTCCTGGAACGTGAGGCTTATGATGCAAAAGCTATTTTACACTGAATGAACTTAAAATACTACTAGTACTATCCATTCAGTCGTGTCCGACCCTTGGATACTCTGTAGGCCAGTCTTCGCCATGCTTTTCTGTTCTCCACGACTTCTTTCAGTTGCTTGATGTTTATTCCCATGTCATTCTTGATGGTATCCAGCCAACGGGCCTTTGGTCTCCCCTGCTTCCTTTTACCACTGACCATTCCGAGTAGCATCTCCTTTTCTAGTGAATTCGCCCTCATCACATGTCCAGAATAATTCAGTTTCTCTCAGGTAATCTTCCCTTCCAGGAACAACTCTGAGTTTATATGATCAAAAACTTGCCAACCTGTCAATTAGAACTGACAGATACCGGACGATTGGAAGATAGCGAACGTCACGCCAATTTTCAAAAAAGGATCAAGAGGCGAATCGGGCAACTACAGACCTGTGAGTCTTACATCTGTCCCTGGAAAGATGGTTGAAGCACTGATTAAAGTTAGCATAGTCCGGCACTTGGATACACATGACCTGATAAGAGCCAGTCAACATGGCTTCAGGAAAGAGAGTTCATGTTTGACGAATTTACTTCAATTTTTTGAGACCGTGAACAAACAAATTGATAGTGGAGAACCGGTGGACATAATATACTTGGACTTCCAGAAAACGTTCGACAAAGTTCCACATGAAAGACTTCTCAGGAAACTACAAAGCCATGGAATAGAGGGAGATATACTAAGATGGATAGGCAAATGGCTGGAGAACAGAAAGCAGAGAGTGGGCATAAATGGGAAGTTCTCAGACTGGGAGAAAGTGACTAGCGGTGTGCCCCAGGCCTCGGTACTTGGGCCCATCTTATTTAATATTTTCATCAGTGACCTAGAAGAAGGAACATCCAGTGAGATCATCAAGTTTGCAGACGACACAAAGCTATGCCGGGCAATCAGATCTCAGAAGGATAACGAGAAACTCCAGAGTGACTTGTGTCAGTTAGAGAAATGGGCGGAGAAATGGCAGATGAAGTTTAATGTGGAAAAGTGCAAAGTAATGCATTTAGGCAGAAAGAACAAAGAATACGAGTATAGAATGTCAGGTGCAACTCTGGGTAAGAGCGAACAAGAAAAGGACCTGGGTGTACTGATAGATAGGACCCTGAAACCGTCGGCACAATGCGCGACAGCGGCAAAGAAAGCAAATAGAATGTTAGGCTTGATAAAGAAAGGAATCACGAGTAGATCGGAGAAAGTTATAATGCCGCTTTATAGGGCAATGGTCAGACCACACTTGGAATACTGTGTCCAACATTGGTCTCCCAACCTAAAGAAGGATATAAAACTGCTGGAGAGGGTGCAGAGATGAGCAACAAAGCTAATAAAAGGTATGGAGAACTTGGAGTACGAGGAACGACTTAAGAGACAGGAATTGTTCTCCTTTGAGAAAAGGAGACTGCGAGGGGATATGATCAAGACTTTCAAAATACTGAAAGGAATCGACAAAACGGAGCAGGAAAAAAAATGATTTACAATGTCCAATGTGACATGGACAAGAGGACATGGACTGAAGCTAAGGGGGGACAAGTCCAGGACAAATATCAGGAAGTTCTGCTTCACGCAATGAGTGGTGGACATCTGGAATGCTCTCCCAGGGGAGGTTATTGCGGAATCCACCGTTCTAGGATTTAAAAGCAAACTAGATGTACATCTCCTTACAAAAGGCATAAAGGGATATGGGTGACTAAAATTACTCTCTGTACTAAACTATATAGAATATACCACTCTGAATAGGAGGTGTATCAGCAGTATTCTATATCATAACTATTAAACATTCAGGAAAAAAGCCTCAGAATTAGAGCCTACGCACAGTCTTATCATAGACCGAACAGTCAGTGTTTTCAGCTCCATGCTTCAGTCATTGGCAAAAAAACCTGAAAAATTATACCTGAAAAATCCTTCCTTAATTTTTGTTTAAACTTTTTATAATAACTTAATTTATTTAATAATTTAATTCTAAAATCTATCTAATAAATACATTCATCCCTTGGTTAGAAAAATAGTTGACAGCTGAAACACTTATCTCAACATTTCCTGTTGTTAATCAGTTGTCTACTGTCTGCATGATGCCTTATGCAATGCGATGCGATGCCTATCAACTAAAATTACGCCAGGTGTACACCTGGCTGGGCCTCCGCATGTGCGGTTCGCCAGACTTGATGGACCGAAGTTCTGATCCGGAGATGGCAGTTCTTATGTTCTTAAGAACATCTTTGTTGGTGATCTCAGCTGTCCATGGGATTCATAGAAGTCTTCTCCAGCACCAAAGCTCAAAGTCATCAAATTTTCTTCTGTCTGCTTTCGTGAGTGTCCATGTCTCGCAGCCATATGTCGCAATTGGAATCACAATGGCAGTGGTCAGTCTTTCTTGGGATTCTATCGAGTGCACTTTGGTCCTGGGCATAAAAGTCCTCAATGTCCTGCTCCAACACATCTGCTGTTGGTGCATAGACTTGGATGATGGTCACATTCAGAGGTTTCCCAAAGCGGATGGACATGACCCTATCATTGATGTATTGGGGGCTCTGTACACACCTTGTGATCCTTTTGTTGGCCACAATGGCAACTCCCTTTCTCTTTTCTGTCTCATTGCCTGAGTAATAAATGGTGTAATCAAACTTGCAACATTGGGGAGTACAAAAGATTTTATACCTCTGTGTCCAATACTATAATTAGAATCACATTCTAGATTACAGAGACTATAAGAATATTTCTAAACTAAATCAATAAAATAAAATATTTTTGTGCATAAAGTGCTCAGACCTTACCCATGTGCTCAAAAAGTTCGAGCAAAGGTAGCACTCTATAAGTCCCGTACCACTACATTGTTACAGTCTCCAGCTTCTACTATTCCAAGTTAAGTAGAAAATTTCTTTTTTTTGGCACTTTGGTATTTGTGATTCTAATAAATGGTGAAGTCATCTGAGCTGAAGTCACCAGATCCAGTCTAGTGCAGTTCACTGACTCCCACTAGGCCCACACGCATTCTTTCCATTTCTCTCTTGAGGCAAAAAAGGTCATAATGCTTATCTTGTGAAGTTGCATTGCACAGAGCTATTAGACTGTTCTTGAGCGGAGGAGGTATTTCTTAATGTCTGTGAGGTTCCTTTACCCTTTTATACCTACCACCTGGTCTCTGTAGGGTGGAGGTGGGGTTCTGATGATTTTTCCTCCCCACTTATAACAATCTGTGGGTGAATATGCATGTGATTATACTGTGTATTTTTGACTTTTTATAGCAATTTGCATATCAAACCAGAATTATTCATTATTATATAATAGAAGTATAGCTATTTGATTATTCTGAGGTTTCTACTTTACCTGTGTGGGGTTTACTAGTTGTTTATTTGAAGCCATACCTGTTGTCCATTACCAAGGGCAGGGGTAGGCAATTCCGGTCCTCGAGAGCCGGAGCCAGGTCAGGTTTTCAGGATATCCACAATGAATATGTATGAGATGGATTTGCATGCACTGCCTCCTTGAGATGCAAATCTATCTCATGCATATTTATTGTGGATATCCTGAAAACCTGACCTGGCTCTGGCTCTCGAGGACTGGAATTGCCTACCACTGACCTAGGGGGAATGTCTTTATAAAGGCAGTTAATAAATCCCAATCAATCAATCAATCAAACTTTGTATTATGTGTAATACGATGAAAACAAGACCATCCAATAAAGTGGATTTATATCATGACATTAATTTATTGTGATCAGGGTTGTATATGTGTCAGTACTGTGATAGAAATATGCAGAGTATCAGTAGTTGTTAGCATCAGCTTTTTCCCATTGCTGTACCCAGCTTGAACACTAGAAAAACATGGACACAACACTTCACATTCTCTTTTTTATTGTGGGACTTATCTTCAGGTTCTTCCATTTTCAATTTTTTAAGTAATGTGCTCATTTATTTACTTTTTTGTCTCAGTTTTCTTTTTATTATTATTTTTAAAGCTTCAAACCCTGGAACATGATTTATCAAAGATTCTCTCTCATTCTGTGCCTGTGGAAAAACCTGTGATAAATTGGGCCTGTGTTTAATTAGATCAAGCTTCCATCGCCCATCGTCCCTGAAACAGAATAGACGATTAGGGAGACTGAAACCTCTTCCAGGTTAAAAGAGACAGATGGCATAATTCTAGCACCAAAGCAATGACATTTCAGAAAATTTCTGTCAGACACCAACGTAAATTAATTTCTGTGCATTTCCTCACAGTTTTATGACAATTTACTTCATTTATACAGTGGTCCTACTAAATAGTATCTGACCTCTTTGTGTTGGATTTAGGGTGAGTGCTGTTTTCAGTCCCGATGCCCTACTTCAAGATAATTTGAATCCAGACAAAAGCAAGAAATTTAAATACATAAGGGTATTGATTAAGGGTATGGAAAACCTTACATACACTGACAGACTGAAGAAGCTGGGGCTGTTCTCCCTGGAAAAGCGGAGACTCAGAGGAGATATGATAGAGACCTTCAAGATCCTGAGGGGCATCGAAAAGGTTGACAAAGACAGATTTTTCAATTTGAAAGAAACCACAAGAACAAGGGGTCACTCGATGAAATTGAAGGGGGACAGGTTTAAAACAAACGCAAGGAAGTACTTTTTCACACAGAGGGTGGTGGACACATGGAACACCCTTCCGGAGGCCATGATAAGAAATAGCACAGTACAGGGTTTCAAGGATGACCTGGATAGGTTCCTGGAAGACAAAGGGATTGAGGGGTACAGATAAGAGCAGTGGAAGGTTTAGAGATAACTGTAGAGGTAGGCAATAAAATTAGTCAGGGACCGCTGACCAGGCAATATGCCTGATGGGCCGCCGCGTGAGCGGACCGCTGGGCTGGATGGACCTCTGGTCTGCCCCGGCGGAGGCGACTACTTATGTACTTATAAGAATAGCCCTACTGGGGCAGACTGATGGTCTGTCTAGCAAAGTATCCTGCTTCCAGCAGTGGTCAATCCAGGTCATAAGTACTTGGCAGAACTCCAAACAGAAGCAAGATGTCATGCTATCAGTAGTAGGAAGAGCAGTAGATTTCTCCATTTATGTATCAATAGCATACTATGGACTTTTCCTTCAGGAAATGGTTCAAACCTTTTTTAAACCCAGATACATTAACTACTGTTACCACATCCTCTGGTAATGAGTTCCAGAACTTAGCTATTTGTCGAGTGAAAAAATATTTCCTCCTCTTTCTTTAAAAAATATTACCATGCAACTACATTGAATGTCACCTAGTCTGAGTACTTTTTGAAAGAATAAACAATCTATTCACATTTGCTCATTTACTTTTTTGTAGACCTCAATTATATCCTCCGTTAGCTGTCTCTTTTCCAAGCTGAAGAACCCTGCCCTCTTAATCCCTTCCTCATAAGGAATTCCATCCCCTTAATCATTTTGATCGCTCTTCTTTGAACCTTTCTTAATTCTGTTATATCTTTTTTGAGATACGGCGACCACAACTGCATATAATACTCAAGTTTTGATGCTTGTGAGTGACTCTGTCTATTGATGATAACAGGCCAAAGAAGAAGAAGTGAATCAGATGCGGCAAGAGATTGGTAGACTTAGCAAGATGAGAGAAGTGATCCAGCGAAAGTTTCGCCAGGTGGAGGATCAAAAAATAGATGTGGAACAGCAAAGAGACACCTTGAAAAACCAAATCAGTGGAGTTGAAAGAGGTAAGAAAGCAATTCAGGATTCTGCTTTTCTTTATATTTTAGACTTTGAATACAATATCCAGGGTCAAATATTCAAAAAGATCTATCAGCAACTGCTAAATGTTCTATCCATGTATTGCATTATATAAGGGGTAACATATTTTAAGTAGTAAAGTATTTGCTTACTTTGATATGTTTTAGTCATTTATGCACAAATGGGGCAACTTACATGTGTAAATGATCTCTTAGGGCTAGATTCACTAAGGGATCTGATCTGTAAGGCATCCAATGCGATCCGTGTCCGGGGTGGGTGGGGGGGGGGCTGATTCATTAATTGCCCTCATGTAAATGAGGGTGATTGGAATCACGCCCCCAACCGCCTGCCCGGATTGCTCTATAGTGATCCCAATGCCTTGAAGTGCGCATAACTTCAAGTACAGTGGTACCTCGGATTACGAGTTCACCAGTTTGCGAGTGTTTTGCAAGACAAGCAAAACATTAGCAAAATCGGTGCCTCGGAAACCGAGCATGGCTCGATTTACGAGCGCCCCCCCCGCAATCCGGCACCCTCCCCCCCATGATCCGGCAGCCTCCCCCCGCGATCTGGCACCCCCCCACCGCTTCTTATCCTCATCTGGGCACCGGCACTGACATGTCCTGTGCTTGGTGCCGGTGCCCGAAGATCGGCCTCCTCTTCTGCTGGGCCTTGAGCATCTGGCCCAGCAGAATAGGAGGCCGATCTTCGGGCACCAGCACCAAGCACAGGACATGCCGGTGCCAGTGCCCAGATGAGGGTAAGAAGCGGTGGGGGGTGCCCAATCTTGGCAGGGGGGTGCCCAATCGTGTCGGGGGGTGCCCGATCGCAGTGGGGGATGAGTGCCCAATCACATCGGGGGGGGTGCCGGATCATGGTGGGGGGGTGCCCAATCGCATCGGGGGGGTGCCGGATCGTGGCAGGGGGTGCCGAATCATGGGGGGGGGGGGGGTTCCGGATCACAGGGGGGGCCTTCAGAGGGAGCGATGCCGGTTCTCGTGGGGGGGGGGGGAACGCATCAAAGCGAGTTTCCATTATTTCTTATGGGGAAACTCGCTTTGATAAACGAGCATTTTGGATTATGAGCATGCTCCTGGAACGGATTATGCTCGTAATCCAAGGTACCACTGTATTCTGTAAGTTATGCATATATTTCAGAGACACACCCATGATCCACCCATACTATTCTATAAAGATGGGCGCCCTTTATGGAATACCATTTATTGACGGGATCTGTGCCAAATTTTAGGTGCAAGGATTCTGGTGTAATTCCTTGTGCCTAAATTAGCTACAGATTGGCCTTATTCTGTAACATGCCCTTACCTGTCCGTGCCCATTCTACAGCCATGACCCCTGTTTGGATTCCTGTGGAAAAAATTAGGCATGCCTCATTATTGTGGGAGTGTGTGGCACAGTGGTTAGAGCAACAGCCTTAGTACCCCGAGGTTGTGGGTTCAAATCCCATGCTGCTCCTTGTAACCCTGGGCAAGTCACTTAATCCCCTGTTGCCCCAGGTACATTAGACAGAGTGTGAGCCTGCCAGGACAGAAAGGGAAAAATGCTTGCGTACCTGAATGTATACCAGTTAGATTATAAGTGGTATATAAATACTAAAATTAAATAAATTATAGAATAGCGATTATAAAGATGTGTGCATAAATTCCAATTATCCCAGGACAAGCAGGCAGCATATTCTTGACTGATGGGTGACGGCACCGACGGAGCCCCAGTACGGACAATTTTAGAGTGATTGCACTCTAAGAACTTAGAAAGTTCTAGTTAGGCCGCACCGCGCGTGTGCGAGTGCCTTCCCGCCCGACGAAGGCGCGCGGTCCCCAGTTACAACACTTGCTCCCGGTTCTACTAACTCCACACCTTCCAGTGTCGGTACCTACTGAGCCTTCGGTGCCGATTGTCGAACAGCCTATTCTGTCGGCATCGACGTTATCGGCACCGCAAAAATTTGTCTCTATGCCTGTTCTCTCGGCGGAACCGAAGTCTCTTCGACGCACTGCTTTCTCGACTTCTGAGCCGGTACTGTTTTCTGACACCCGTACCGCCGTACAGTCACCCGGTACGGTGTCCATGCGATCAGGTAAATTGGTGCGCAAGACCAAGCATGCCGAGCCTTCTACTCCTCTTTCTCAGGGCCGTCTTTCATCGATACAGGACCCTGATTTGTGGGATGATTCTGACGACCCTCTTGGTACCGAGGCAGATTATTCCTCGGATGAGGATGATCCATCGGTGCAGGATCCTGCTAGTAAGCCAGAGCACTCGTCCTTCACCAAGTTTCTTAAGGAGATGTCAGACACCCTTTCCATCCCCCTAGAGTCTGACTCTAAAAAATCCAAGGCATTTCTTGATGCTTTGGATTTTGACCAGCCTCCTAAAGAATTTTTAAAGTTGCCTCTCCATGACATTCTGAGGGAAACTTTTTACAAAAATTTAGAAACCCCTCTAACCGTTCCAGGAGCTCCTAGGAAGCTGGAATCGCTTTATAAAGTGATTCCTATTCCAGGGTTTGACAAACCCCAGCTGCCCCATGAATCTCTGCTGGTGGAGTCAACCCTCAAAAAATCGGCATGCTCTAGTGTGTATGCCTCTGTCCCTCCTGGTAGAGAGGGCAAGGCCATGGATAAATTTGGCAAAAGACTTTACCAAAATGCGATGTTAGCCAACCGTTCAGGTAATTATGCGTTTCACTTCTCTTTTTACCTGAAACATCTGATTCAACAAGTGGCCTCTTTTCAAAAGTATCTTCCTGACCGCAAACTTCCTGCATTTCAACAATGCACTTCCAGTCTCCTGCAACTCAGGAAGTTTATGGTCCATTCCATCTATGATACTTTTGAACTCACATCCCGAGCCACGGCTATGTCTGTAGCGATGAGACGATTAGCATGGCTTCGAGTCTCAGACCTTGATGTGAACCACCAGGACCGCCTTGCCAATGCTCCCTGCCTGGGTAACGAGCTGTTTGGAGAGTCTATGGATACCACCACTCAAAAGCTCTCTGCCCATGAGACAAGGTGGGATACCTTGTTGAAAAATAAGAAGAAGTCTCCTCCTCCTCATCCTTTTAGACAGCAACCTTCATATCAGAGGCGGTTTTCTGCTCGGCTGGTTCAGCCTCATCCTCCTCAACCTCGGAGGCAACATAGAAACATAGAAACATAGAAATAGACGGCAGATAAGGGCCAAGGCCCATCAAGTCTGCCCACCCCAGTGATCCTCACTATCTATCTTTGCGGATAGATCCCACATGTCTATCCCATCTGGCCTTAAAATCCGCCACACTGGTGGCCTCAATAACCCGAAGTGGAAGACTATTCCAGCGATCAACCACCCTTTCAGTGAAGAAGAACTTCCTAGTGTCACTGTGCAGTTTCCCGCCCCTGATTTTCCACGAATGCCCCCTTGTTGCCGCGGGACCCTTGAAGAAGAAGATGTCTTCTTCCACCTTGATGCGGCCCGTGAGATATTTGAATGTCTCGATCATGTCTCCCCTCTCTCGACGCTCCTCGAGTGAGTAGAGCTGCAAATTCCCCAACCGCTCCTCGTACGGGAGCTCCCTGAGTCCCGAGACCATCCTGGTGGCCATTCTCTGGACCGACTCCAGTCTCAGCACATCCTTGCGGTAATGCGGCCTCCAGAATTGCACACAGTACTCCAGGTGCGGTCTCACCATGGATCTATATAGTGGCATAATGACTTCAGGTTTACGGCTGATGAAACTCCTGCGTATGCAACCTATGATTTGCCTTGCTTTGGATGAAGCTTGCTCCACTTGGTTTGCCGACTTCATGTCTTCCCTGACAATCACTCCCAAGTCTCTTTCTGCTACAGTTCTTGTCAGGATCTCGCCATTTAGGGTGTAGATCTTGCATGGATTCTGGCTTCCCAGGTGCATGACTTTGCATTTTTTGGCATTGAAACTGAGTTGCCAGGACCTAGACCAGTGCTCCAGCAGAAGTAAGTCATGCACCATATCGTCTGTCATTGCTTTTTTGTCTGTTGTGCTTTTGCTCACTACATTGCACAGTTTGGCATCATCGGCAAACAATGTTATTTTACCTCGAAGCCCTTCTGTCAGGTCTCTTATATAGATGTTGAACAAGATCGGGCCTAGGACGGAGCCCTGTGGCACTCCACTTATCACCTCCGACATCTCGGAGGGAGTGCCATTCACCATCACCCTCTGAAGCCTACCTCCAAGCCAGTTCCCAACCCATTTTGTTAAAGTGTCGCCCAAACCTAAAGAACTCATCTTGTTCAGCAACCTGCGGTGTGGCACGCTATCAAATGCTTTGCTGAAATCCAGATAGACGATGTCCAGGGACTCACCAACATCCAGCTTCCTCGTCACCCAGTCAAAGAAGCCGATCAGGTTGGATTGGCACGATCTCCCCTTAGTAAATCCATGTTGGCGGGGATCCCGCAGATTCTCCTCGTCCATGATCCTATCCATTTGGTGTTTGATTAGGGTTTCCATTAGTTTGCTCACTATTGAAGTGAGACTCACTGGTCTGTAGTTTGCCATATCCACCCTGGAGCCTTTCTTGTGTAGTGGAATGACGTTAGCCGTCTTCCAGTCCATCGGGACGTTACCTGTACTAAGGGAGAGATTAAAGAGCGCGGATAGTGGTTCCGCCAAGACATCTCCCAACTCCCTGAGTACCCTAGGGTGTAGGTTGTCAGGCCCCATTGCCTTGTTGACCTTGATTTTTGACAGCTCGCAGTAGACGCTGCTGGGTGTAAATTTGAAATTACTAAACGGGTCTACTGATTTAATCCTTGTATGTGGTTGAGGGCCGATTCCCGGCACCTCGCGGGTGAAGACTGAACAGAAGTATTCATTTAACAGTTGGGCCTTTTCCGAGTCCGTCTCCACATGGTCTCCGTCTGGTTTTCTGAGTCGTACTATCCCGCCTGAGTTCTTTTTCCTGTCACTAATATACCTGAAGAAGGATTTATCTCCCTTCTGGATATTCTTTGCTAGAGACTCCTCCATGCGGAATTTGGCCTCTCTAACTGCCGCTTTGACGGCTCTTGATTTGGTCAGATAATCTACTCTGGAGTCCTGTGTCCCTGATTGTTTGTAAGAGATGAATGCTTTTTTCTTCTCTTTGATGAGGTCTGAGATCTCCATAGAGAACCACTGTGGCTTGTTGTTCCTACTTCGTTTGCTTACTGATTTAACATAGCGGTTTGTTGCTTCCTGTATGGTGGTTTTCAAAGTTGACCACATTTCTTCCACGCTGTCGGTATCTGCTTGGGTTTGTAGCGCCTGGTGAACGAAGTCTCCCATGTCCTGGAAATTTGTGTCCTTGAACTTGAGAACCTTGGTCAATGTGGTAGATTTCGTGAAACCTTTCCTGAGATTGAACCAAATCATATTGTGGTCACTGGAGGCCAAAGTTTCACCCACCGAGACCTCTGTGATACTTTCTCCGTTGGTAAGTACCAGGTCCAAAATTGCCTGATCCCTTGTTGGCTCAATTACCAGTTGCCTGAGTCCTGCTCCATTCAAAGAGTTTAATAGCTTCCTGCTGCTGCCGGAAGCAGAGGAAAGCGTGACCCAATCCACATCGGGCATGTTGAAGTCACCTACCAATACTGTGTCCCCCCGCAAGGTGATATTCTCTATATCTCCGATTAATTCCAAATCTAGGTCTTCTTGATGTTTTGGGGGTCTGTATACCACGCCAAGATATAGGCATTTGTCCTTCCCTCTGGCCAAATTTACCCAAAGGGATTCCCCAGTGTACTGTACATCTGTGATTCTGGTGACCTTAATGTCATCTTTAGTATATAATGCTACCCCACCTCCCATTTTGCCCTCCCTGTCCCGACGAAGCAAGTTGTAACCTGGTATGACCATGTCCCACGCGTGGGAGTCTGTGAGCCAGGTCTCAGATATCGCCACCACATCCAGGTCGGCATTCCTCATTTCTATCTCCAAATCTAGGATCTTGTTTCCCAGACTGTGGGCGTTGACGTACATAGCCCTCCATGTTGTGTGCTTGTTGTATCTCAGTGGGGACAATCCCTCTATATCAACTAGACCACCATTAGTATTTTTCGCTTGTCTCTTACACTCCCTAGACCCAGAGCTACAGCTTGTACCTATCCCGGACTCCCCATAACTGCAGTGCGCTCCTATCAGAGACTTGGTAATGTGTGTACCCTGTGGGGGTATTCCCGTTTGGGCTACTTGAGCTCCTTTAGTGCAATTTGCAGCGTGTGCACTCTCGCTGGTCCCAGAATTACAGTGTGTACTCCCTCTAGACCTAGAATTGCTACGTGTACTCCCCTTAGACCCAGAATTGTAATGTGACCCAATGCAGTGTTTACTTAGTTCAGTTCCAAAATAGTATTGGTAGCCCGTACCCTCCCCCAACTCACCTAGTTTAAAGCCCGTACCCTCCCCCAACTTACCTAGTTTAAAGCCCTGTGTAGTAGGCGGGCTAGACGGTGTCCAAGGACGTTCTTCCCCCTCTTGGTCAGGTGTAACCCGTCTGGTCCAAGCAGTCCCTGCAGTGCCTCTCCGTGGTGCAGGAACCCAAAGTTCATCTCCCTGCACCATTCCTGCAGCCAGTCGTTCACCCTCCGGACACGATCCTCCCTGGCACTGCCCTTGCCCCTCACTGGGAGGATCGAGGAGAAGACCACCTGCGCATCCATCCTCCTCAGCTTCTCTCCTAGGGCTCTGAAGTCTTCGGGTATGCTTTCTAGGGTGCCCCTGGCAGTGTCGTTGGTTCCGACATGGATGAGAATCATAGGGAAGTGATCTTGGGGCTTGATGAGTCTGCCAAGGCTAGCAGTTACATCCCGGATCTTGGCCCCCGGCAAGCAGCAGACCTCTCTTGACTGCAGATCTGGTCTACAAATCGGTCCCTCGGTGCCCCTTAGCAGTGAATCCCCGATGACCACAACTCTGCGCTTCCTAGGGGTGGGCCGACCTGTGGACTCTGGAATCGGAACCGTCTGTTCAACCACTTCTTGTACCTCGTTGTCAGGACCTTCCTGTAGCAGCTGGTATCTGTTCTTAAGGGGGATATGTGGCGTCGATGTAGAGCTGCCCTGTATGTGAGAGAGAGAAACAGAATTAGGTTTTCTGCGTTTACCTGTGGATGAAGTCACCAGCTGCCAGGTATCGGCGTCTCCAGTGACTTCCTGAATTCCGACGGTAGGATTCAAGTCTGAAGTTCTGGAAGCTCTGGGTGACTCAAGGATGGTCTTGTCAGGCTCTGGTTCGGCGATCTGAGACAGTTCCTGGATTATTCCGTCGATGAAGGTCTCGTCATCACGGATACTCCTTAAGCGTTGGATCTCTTCTCTCAGACTCCTCAGCTCTATCATAAGGCTTTCATCTGGTTGATCAATTGGTTCTGTCTGAGTGGAGGCTGAAGACATCTTTGAGGGGATGGCCTCGGTCTGTACAGAGACCTCTGTCCTCTGTCCAGGCTCCCCCTCAGTCTGTACGAAGACCGTAGCCATCCCCTGGGCACTCTCGGCGACTGAGCTGCCTGTCTTGACTGAAGTCTTGCTGCCTCTAGTTCTGCCTGCCATATATAAAGGTTTTTGTATTATTAATTATTTATTTAAAAAATATTTTTTTTTTTTATTTTTTATTTTTTTTTTTATAGATATGTCAGAATGTGTTGAGGTTGGAGGGATAAGTTAGGATAGAGTGGTTGGTGTGGTCCACCTGTTAAGTGTGCTTGTTAGTTAGGTAGGAGTAGAGAGTTGAAATTTGAAAGACCTGGAAGAGGGAAAGATTGAAGAAAGACTGACGTTGATTGGTAAATTGGCTAGTTGTAGGATTTTAGAGACCAGCTGAAATAGATAGCCCTTCCTTGATGCCCTTCTTGAGGCCCTTCGCAAAGGCGCCGCGCGCCGAACGGCCGTGCGCCGTTGGCTCGAGCCCTTTTATGGGGGGGAGATCTGCTGTGACGTCGGGGAGGGTGGGCGGAGTTACCAGCGCGTCCCGTCCGCCTCCTCCTCCGACTCTGGTGATTTCAGCGCTCCTCTCCGCTGCCCTGCTTTGCCTCCTCCGTCACTTTTACAGTCCTCCGCTGCTTTTTCTCCCCTTTCTCTGTCTCCTCCGCTTCCGTATGCTCTCCGCTCCCTTTCTCCGCCTTCACCTCCTCTCCGTGACTCTCCGCCCCTTTCTCCGCCTCCCTGCACGCTCTCCGCCCCTTCCTCCGCCTCTCTGTATGCACTCAGCTCCTCTCGCGCTGCTATGTGCCTCCTTCCTCTCTCTCTATTAGATCAGCCTGCCTGCCCTCTCTCCCTGCAAGCACCCTCTCGCCTCTCCCACGTGCTTGCCTGGCTGGTCTAGTGCTGAGGACTCCTCGTTGGCTCGAGCCCTTTTATGGGGGGGAGATCTGCTGTGACGTCGGGGAGGGTGGGCGGAGTTACCAGCGCGTCCCGTCCGCCTCCTCCTCCGACTCTGGTGATTTCAGCGCTCCTCTCCGCTGCCCTGCTTTGCCTCCTCCGTCACAGCATCAACAGGCTCATCAGCAACAGCAGCCTGCCATCAAGCCTGTCACTCAGACTAAGCCGACTCAGCCCTTTTGACTCCCTTCTCCAGGGCATTGCCAGTCTTCCTCCCTCCTGTCCTCTTCCACAGCCCATAGGAGGTCGATTAAACATTTTTCACTCTCGATGGGAAGTAATCACCACTGACCAGTGGGTGCTTTCGATTATAGCCCACGGCTACTCCCTCAATTTTCAGACTCCTTCGCTGTTAGGCCTGCCAAAAGAGTCTGCTTCCAACAAGTCTCAGTCCCTCCTTCTCGCTCAAGAGGTTCAATCCCTCCTTCTTCTCAATGCCATCGAAGAAGTTCCTCAAGATCAGAGAGGTTAGGGATTTTACTCCAGGTACTTTCTAGTTCCCAAAAAGACCGGAGACCTCAGACCCATCTTAGATCTCAGAGATCTCAACAAATGTTTGGTCAAAGAGAAGTTCAAAATGCTCTCTCTTGCCACCCTCTACCCTCTTCTCACTCAAGGCGACTGGCTATGCTCCCTCGATCTCAAAGAGGCTTACACACATATTCCTATCCATCTGACGTCCAGGCAATATCTACGCTTTCTCATCAATCAACATCATTATCAGTACAAGGTGCTACCCTTCGGTCTGGTCTCCTCTCCCAGGGTGTTCACCAAGTGTCTAATTGTGGTAGCGGCCTATCTCCGCTCTCACAATTTTCAAGTATTCCCTTATCTGGACAATTGGCTGATCAAGGCTCATTCACCTCAGGCGGTTCTGCTTGCCACCAATCACACCATTCACTTCCTTCGACTGTTGGGGTTCGAAATCAATCTACCCAAGTCGCATCTCATTCCGACCCAGCGGCTTCAATTTATTGGAGCCATTCTGGACACTGTTCTGATGAGGGCGTTTCTTCCATCCAACCGCCTTCAGACCATCCTTCATCTCTGCAAATCACATGATGGTGCTCTTGGGGCACATGGCTTCCACAGTACATGTCACCCCCTTCGCACGTCTCCACCTGCGTACTCCTAATGGACCCTAGCGACTCAGTGGTCACAAGCGACAGATCCTTGCTCCCAACACATATCTGTGACCTCGTCTCTTCGACAGTCGCTTCTTTGGTGGTTGACATCTTCAAATCTATCCAGAGGTCTACTGTTCCATCTACCTCCTCATCAACTAGTCATCACCACAGATTCCTCCCCCTATGCCTGGGGAGCTCACTTGAACGAGTTCCAAACTCAGGGGTTTTGGACTGCCCAGGAAAAGAAACACCACATCAATTTCCTGGAACTACGAGCAATGTTTTATGCCCTCAAGGCATTTCAACATCTTCTCTTTCCTCAAGTACTACTCATTTGCACAGACAATCAAGTTGCAATGTACTACATCAACAAACAGGGAGGGACGGGCTCTCGCCTGTTGTGTCAGGAAGCCCAATGGATTTGGTCTTAGGCGACAGCTCGTCATTTATTCCTGAAGGCTGTCTACATTCAAGGGGAGCAGAATTCCTTGGCAGACAATCTCAGCAGAATTCTCCAACCTCACGAATGGACTCTCGACCCCTTGACTCTCCAGTCCATTTTCGATCAATGGGGCACTCCTCAGGTGAACCTCTTTGCAGCTCCTCACAATCATCAGCTGCCCCTGTTTTGCTCCAGACTCTACTCTCCTCACCGTCTGGCTCCCGATGCATTTCTCCTGGATTGGATCAATCTCTTCCTATATGCATTTCCTCCTCTACCGCTCATGCTGCGCACATTGTTCAAGCTCCGGAGGGAACGAGCCACCATGATTCTCATCGCTCCACGGTGGCCCAGGCAACATTGGTATTCCCTTCTACTTCAACTCAGTTCCAGGGAACCTATAATTCTTCCACTGTTTCCTTCTCTGCTTTCTCAGCATCAGCAGACCCTACTGCATCCCAACCTACAGTCTCTGCACCTGACAGCTTGGTATCTCTTGGGCTGACTTCGGCTCACTCACTCCTTTCTCAGCCTGTCCACTCTATCATTGATGCTTCCAGGAAACCGGCCACGCTCCAGTGTTATCAACAGAAGTGGTCTCGGTTTTCTTCCTGGTGCCTCTTACATCACCATAATCCCATGTCTCTAGCAGTGGGACTGGTGTTGGACTATCTCCTTTCCTTGTTCGACTCTGGTCTCAAATCTACTTCTATCAGAGTTCACCTTAGTGCCATTGCTGCTTTTCATGAGCCAATTCATGGAAAACCCCTCTCGGCTCATCCTATAGTTTCTAGGTTCATGAGGGGACTTTTTAATGTGAAACCACCTCTCAAGCCCCCTCCTGTAGTCTGGGATCTCAATGTGGTTCTGTCTGCTTTAATGAAGCCTCCTTTCGAACCTTTGGCCACAGCGCATTTCAAATTTCTTACTTGGAAAGTGGTCTTTCTTATAGCTCTCACTTCTGCCAGGAGGGTCAGTGAGCTTCATGCACTAGTGGCCGATCCACCTTTCACTGTTTTTCACCATGATAAGTTGGTCCTCCGTACACATCCAAAGTTTCTCCCTAAGGTTGTGTCTGACTTTCATCTTAATCAGTCCATAGTCCTACCTGTTTTTTTTCCAAAGCCTCATTCTCATCCAGGTGAACAGGCTTTGCATACCTTGGACTGTAAACGTGCTCTGGCTTACTATCTTGACCACACTAAGCCTCATAGATCATCTCCTCAACTGTTTTTGTCCTTTGATCCTAACAAGTTGGATCATCCTGTATCTAAACGCACTCTATCCAATTGGCTTGCGGCTTGCGTTTCCTTCTGTTATGCTCAGTCGGGCCTGACACTGGAAGGTTCTGTCACGGGCCACAAAGTTAGAGCTATGGCAGCGTCTGTAGCTTTCCTCCGCTCCACTTCCATTGAGAAAATCTGCAAGGCTGCTACTTGGTCCTCAGTTCATACTTTTACATCTCACTATTGTCTGGATGCATTCTCCAGACGGGATGGACACTTCGGCCAATCTGTTTTACAAAATTTATTTTCCTAATGGCCAACCTTCCCTCCATCCCTCTTTTTGTTAGCTTGGAGGTCACCCATCAGTCAAGAATATGCTGCCTGCTTGTCCTGGGATAAAGCACAGTTACTTACCGTAACAGGTGTTATCCAGGGACAGCAGGCAGATATTCTTGCATCCCTCCCACCTTCCCGGGTTGGCTTCTTAGCTGGCCAACCTTCCCTCCATCCCTCTTTTTGTTAGCTTGGAGGTCACCCATCAGTCAAGAATATGCTGCCTGCTTGTCCTGGGATAAAGCACAGTTACTTACCGTAACAGGTGTTATCCAGGGACAGCAGGCAGATATTCTTGCATCCCTCCCACCTTCCCGGGTTGGCTTCTTAGCTGGCTTATCCTAACTGGGGACCGCGCGCCTTCGTCGGGCGGGAAGGCACTCGCGCATGCACGGTGCGGCCTAACTAGAACTTTCTAAGTTCTTAGAGTTCCCTGATTGCCGCCACCGCCACAATCGGGGAACAGGCCAGCGCCAAGGTCTTAACTCTCCCTGCTTATCTTCCCCAGCTCGGAGCCGACCAATTCTCGCCACCCGACATCAATTCTAATGTCGGGGAGGAAGTTCCGGACCAGCCAATCACTGCCTGGCTGGCCCGGAAGTTCCTCCCCGACGTTAGAATTGACGTCGGGTGGCATGAATTGGTCGGACCCGTGCTGAGGAAGATAAGCAGGGAGAGTTAAGACCTTGGCGCTGGCCTGTTCCCCGATTGTGGCGGCGGCAGCCTGTTCCCTGATTGCGGCGGTGGCGGCCTGTTCCCGAATGGTGGTGGCTTGGGGGAGGTCAGGGAGAAGTAAAGAAAGAAAGGGGGGACAGGGAGATAGAAAGAAAGAAGGGAAACGGGACACAGACAGAAAGGGGCATGGAGAGAGAAAGACAGAAAGAAAGAAAGAGCATGGAGAAAGAAAAAAAAAGAAAGAAAGGGGGCACGGAGAGAGAGAGAAAGACAGACATATAGAAAGAATGGGGGCATGGATAGAGAGAGAAAGAAAGAAGGGGACAGGGTGAAATAAATAAAAAGTTGGGGGAGGGAAGGAGACAGATGCCAGACCAGGGGGAAAGAAGGAAGGAGGGAGGGAGAGAAAGGAAAGAAAGAGATGTCAGACCATGGAAATAGGGACAGAAGAAGAGAGAGATAGAAAGGAAGGTAAGGCATGGAAATGTAGATTTTGAAAAGAATGCAGAAAAATTGAATATTAATGCCAAGATGGATGCAAGGCAGAAAGTGAAGATGGAGAGAAAACCAGTCAAAGGACAAGAAGACCCTGGAAACATAGTTAAATGCACAGAAAAATAAAGTCACCAGACAACAAAGGTAGGGAAAATGATTTTATTTTCAATATAGTGATTGAAAATGTGTCAGTTTTGAGAAAGGAAAGATATTAAACTTTAAATGTGAGGGCTGCAGAAAAAATAGGATACTTGGAGGGCCGCAGAAAAAATAGTTAATGACAATTTTGCATAAGGTAAAACTCTTTATAGTTTATAAATCTTTCCTTTAACTGTTAAAGGAAAGATTTATATAAACTACTAGCTGATGCCCCGGCGTTGCACGGGTATTTAATTATAGCAATAAAACAGTAAATGGATTGAAATAAAGATACTTTATAGTGGTGAATGAAATTATTTTTTTACAGCTTTATAAAAAGTACAATAATCAAATTATAATGTGAAATATTTGACAAAATGAATACAATACAACTAACACAAAACTTGATTATAAACAACAATTTTAGTTTCACCTCCAGGAGCAAGAACATATAAATTCTTGGGTGAACCCACCCTTGATCAAGCAACATAGAGTTGTCCATGGGAAAAACAGGGGGATCTTAAATCCACTCCACAGTATGTAATAGTCTGTCCCTGTGATTTGTTGATTGTGATAGAGAATGCAAGTCTCACTGGAATTTGCAATCTCTTAAACTGAAAAGGAAGATCTGTTGGAATAAGTGGCATCCAAAAGTTTCAGTATTGATTTAAACAACTCAATATGTGGAAACTCAGGTTGAAAAGAAACTCCATGCAGTTTGTTCCCGGTTCAGAATGGAACCTGTGTTCCTAGTTCAGGATATGTGAGTACTCATGTAATGTAATAACATTATGAACTGGGGTGCATGAAGGAAACAGTTACAAACACAGTTAGAACATACAAACTCTATATGTATGGTGTCCGTGGTAGAATAGAAACGATGTCCCTAGTGGTTATAGTGTCATAGAAAGTGTTTTATAGTTGGAATTACTGTGAGAATGGCAGCTGTTTACATTTTTTCCATTGACATGAATGGGTGAAATCTGATTTTCTGTTTGTAGCTCCGCCCACGTGTGCAGGTGGGACGCGAGACCCCCAGAACATATCACCCCAGGTAGTGAGGGATCTGCATACCAAGTTACGTTCAAATCGGTCAAGTCGTTTTTGAATTACTTAGAGAATGGCAGCTTTTTACTCAATCTCTGAATATCCTACTTCATTCTCTTGTAATTTCTAAACTCGACTATTGTAATTCCCTATTTATTGGTTTGCCACAAAAAGAAATTAGACGATTACAGATAATACAGAACGCCTCCATTAAAATTATATATAATGCTAAAAAATTTGACCATGTGTCACCGTTACTTAAAAAAGCACATTGGCTTCCGGTCGCACACCGTATCATTTACAAACAATGCTTACTTACACATAAAACTTTAGAATCTAAAACTCCTGCCTTTATCTATAGAGTATTAATACCGTATACTTCTTCTAGATCTCTCAGATCACAGGATCAACATCTCTTAGCTATCCCCTCATTGAAAGTCATCAATACAAGACGAACCACAATCTTCTCTATAACAGCCCCTCAGTCCTGGAATAACCTCCCACTCTACCTAAGACTAGAAAAAAATTTAGGAAAATTTAAAGCTCTTCTTAAAAGCTTCTTATTTATAGATGCATTTAATGATTAAGTCTACTATTGAATAAATCTCTCTGCTTGTCAAGCTAATTCTTTGAATTTATTGTTTACCCATCCCAATGTATTTCCCTTGAATTTTTAAACATAATAACTGTATGTAACCCTCGAATTAAATAATTTTCCTTATGTTTTAGTATTGTCAGTTAAATCCCATTTAAGGTTTAATTTTTTTTTTTTGTATTTGTATTTATTGTAAATGATATTAATTTGTACATCGCCTAGAAATGTGAATAGGCGATAAATCAAGACATTTAATAAACTTGGAAACTTGGAAACTTGGAAACTTTTTACATTTTTTCCATTGACATGAATGGGTGAAATCTGATTTTCTGTTTGTAGCTCCACCCACGTGTGCAGGTGGGCCGCGAGACCCCCAGAACATATCACCCCAGGTAGTTGGAATTACTGTGAGAATGGCAGATTTTTACATTTTTTCCATTGACATGAATGGGTGAAATATGATTTTCTGTTTGTAGCTCCGCCCACGTGTGCAGGTGGGCCGCGAGACCCCTGGAACATATCACCCCAGGTAGTGAGGGATCTGCATACCAAGTTTCGTTCAAATCGGTCAAGCCGTTTTTGAATTACAGTGAGAATGGCAGCTTTTTACATTTTTTCCATTGACATGAATGGGTGAAATGTGAATTTCTGTTTGTAGCTCCGCCCACGTGTGCAGGTGGGCCGCGAGACCCCCAGAACATATCACCCCAGGTAGTGAGGGATCTGCATACCAAGTTTCGTTCAAATCGGTCAAGCCGTTTTTGAATTACTGTGAGAATGGCAGCTTTTTACATTTTTTCCATTGACATGAATGGGTGAAATCTGATTTTCTGTTTGTAGCTCCGCCCACATGTGCAGGTGGGCCGCGAGACCCCCAGAACATATCATCCCAGGTAGTGAGGGATCAGCATACCAAGTTTCGTTCAAATCGGTCAAGCCGTTTTTGCGTGATCGCGGCACATACACACACACATACATACATACACACATACATACCTCCGATTTTATATATATAGAAGATAAAGAGTTTTACCTCATGCAAAGTTGTCATTTCTTTAATAAAACATTAACTATTTTTTCTGCGGCCCTCCAAGTACCTACAAATCCAAAATGTGGCCCCACTAAGGGTTTGAGTTTGAGACCACTGGTTTAAAGGCTTCTTATAATCCAGAACCTACAGGGTTAAAACAAAACAAGAAAAATCAGAACCATGGTTCAACTCCTGCGGAGTTCCCTAGGGATCACCACTATCTCCCACGCTATTCAATATATACATAGCCTCCCTCAGCTCCTACCTAGACAAACATGGCATAACCTCATACAGCTATGCAGATGACATCACTATTCTCCTCCCCTTCGACCACCCAGAACCCACCATGATAGGCACAATACACAGAACACTCGAAACAGTAGCAACATGGATGACAGAGCACAAACTAAAAGTTAACTCTGACAAAACAAACTTCATCCTCCTAGAAAACAGCAAAACTCCAACCTTAACAAATCTAGTAATAAATTCGATCTCATACCCCATTCAAGCCACACTAAAACTTCTGGCAGTACTGATTGACAGAGGCTGTACCATGCAACCACAAATCAACAAAGTAATAAAAGCATCATTCGTGACCATGAGAAACCTAAGACAAATACGAAAATTCTTCGGCAGGAAACAATTCCAACTTTTGGTACAATCTCTTATCCTTGGACTAATTGACTACTGCAACATACTATACCTCCCCTGCCCAGCGACCATGATAAAACAATTACAAACAATACAAAATACAGCCCTAAGACTCATCTACTCATTGAAAAAATATGTCCACATCACAGAAGCATACCACGACTCACACTGGCTCCCAATACAAGCAAGAGTACACTTCAAATTCTACTTCCTACTATTCAAGGCTATTAATGGAGAAAGCCCAACCTACTGGAACAACTGACTAACTCAATCCACCTCAACCAGGCACAGGAGAACCCACTCACTATTCACACACCCACCATCCAAAAATTTCAAATGAAGAAAACTATATGACAACCTAATAGCCACCAAAGCAACCAAACTGGACAGACAAATCACCAATCTGCTGTCCTCGACCACAGACTACAAAACCTTCAGGAAAGAAACTAAAACCCTACTCTTCAAAAAAATACATAAAATCTATTTAACATGACCAGTTCCTACCCAAACCCCACCTACCCACTCTATACCGATAACAAATCTAATATGCTTCTTATTACCCAACATGTATCACCTTAAGGTCTCGACAATTTTTATGTAATTCTTATGTAACTCTTATGACAACTCTTATGTTATGTTACAATTCTTGTAACCTCCTGACAACTCTTATGCAATCCGCCTTGAACCGCAAGGTATTGGCGGAATAGAAATCACTAATGTAATGTAATGATTTCCTGCCTGCCTGGACTCTCTCACCCTTCCCCGCAGTGCAAGCCCATGGTTTTAACCCGTGGGCTAAAACCACGGGCTCAATTTATCTTTTTATTATTAGTGAGGGCGGCAGCTGGCAAGAGCGGAACCAGCTTTCTGGGAGCCACGTGGGTTGGGGTCAGTGGAGGTGGCGGCATGTGGTTGAGTCCCCCCGACGTCCTGCCGCCCGAAGTACAAAAAAGTTTTTTATAAAAAAGATCGCTGCTCCTATGGTCTGCGCGTGTGCGCGGATCGCGCATGCGTGATCCATGCAGGCAGATGGGGGGCGTTCCTCCGATCGCCCCCATCTACATATTTTTGGTTTCTGAATTGGTCGGACCTGCCAGGATCGGGCCCGAATCGGGCCCAATCTGGCAGGTTAGTGATTCCTGGCCATAGTCTTCTAGCACATACATACAGCCCATTATACTTACCTCAGATTAGATGTAAATGCATGCACTTACATTGTCTAGAGTAATGGTCTCAAACTCATAAGAACATAAGAACATAAGCAGTGCCTCCGCCGGGTCAGACCATAGGTCCATCCTGCCCAGCAGTCCGCTCCCGCGGTGGCCCAAACAGGTCACGACCTGTCCAAATCACCAGAAGGGGCCCCCATGCCACCCAGGTTTCCCATTGAGTGCTATCTTCCCATCAAAGTCCTAGCCCTCCGGTCTTGCACATGCACGACCTGGTCGGGTTTCTATACTTATTTTCTGGTTAGCTTTCTCAGTATCCCACGATCCCTTTATCCCTCAGGAATCCGTCCAGTCTCTGTTTGAATCCTTGTACCGTACTCTGCCCAATCACGGTACAAGGATTCAAACAGAGACCCGCGGCCCGGGGGCCACATGCGGCCCACCAGGTACTATTTTGAGGCCCTCGGTATGTTTATCATAATCACAAAAGCAAACAGTTTCTTGACCATATGTCTCTTTAGCTATAAATGACAATATTATTATTAAAACTTAGCCAAAAGGAAAGATTTATAAACTATAAAGAGTTTTTACCTCATGCAAAATTGTCTTTTCTTTAATAAGACATTAACTATTTTTTCTGAGGCCCTCCAAGTACCTACAAATCCAAAATGTGGCCCTACAAAGGGTTTGAGTTTGAGACCACTGGTCTAGAGTTATTTAATAAATAGTGCATATGTCGTGCCTATGTGCGTTGCCACTTTTGGCACTCTTTATAAAATTACCTTCTATGTATATATTAAGGCAGATTTGCTGTCATGTAAAAAACTGTGTGAGTACCTAAACTGGAGCTTATGAAAAGTGTAGAAACTTGCAATGGTTCAGGAATGAAATACAAATCTGAAGGCCACAAAGGCACAATAATGATTTTGGGCTAGATTCACTAACCTCAATTGCGTGGCCGATCCGTGCAGGCCTGATGAATTCCCAAAACAAAAAAATTTAAATGAGGGCGATCGGATGAACAGATCGCTAGTGCATGGATCGCTAGTGTGCAATCCTGACGCATGTGCAGACCATCAGTAGATGGTCTGCGCATGCGTCTAAGACCCTTCTGAACTGTGACTTTTTTTCTACTTTTTTTACTAGCCCAGCGAGCCCGTGCTTTTGACCCGCTTTAAACCCGTGGGTTAAAACCATGGGCTCGCAGTGCGGGGGAGGGCAGGAGAGATTAGGGGTGGCAGGCAGGAGAGATTCGGGGCAGAGAGATAAATATTGTCGGGGCAGCAGAGAGCAAGACAGAGAACAGAGCGGCAATGGAGCTGGAGAGTCAGAAAGGACATTTGTGACTGGTCCCCAGCAGTCACTTCTTGGGTTGATCGGCCAGCCCAGTCGGTTTGCAAAATTTGTTTTGTGAATCACGTTCCTGCCTACTTTGCATGCCGTTCCCCTCATTTGCATGCGCGGATCAGAATCGGATCAGCAGAGAGGTAAGTGAATCGGGCCGGAGTAAAATTGGGTCGCAAAAGGGTCGCAAACCAATCGGTTTGCTTAGTGAATCTAGCCCTTTGTCTGCTGTGAATACCTGCTGACTGATCTCATCTTCTTGTTGTGGTTAATGTAGTATTTGGTGTGAATTCAGATAGTATGCAGGGCATCAGCCATTTTAGGTCAGGATAATCAATTGTGAAAGCATGAAAAAGTGTCAGTATGGAGTTTGGATGAAATTGTGAAGGTCCATGGGATAGCCTGGGGGAGACACTGAGTGAATAACATGAAACTACTCATTAGCCTTTGAAGGGTTAATGCTATTTGCTAACTTTTTCAGTCTGAATGCCGTTTGTAATCCTTTCTCTCTTTTTTAGAAATGGAGGTCACTAAAAAGCAGGCAGAGATTGATAAGAAAGCCATAGATGAGCTTGTGCGAGAGAGGGACTTATTGAACAAGGTAAGTCTGTGTTGTCAAATGCTGGGAAATGAAGCCGATTGCCTAGAGAATGTGATAGCTATCTATAATTTGGATGGCTAAGGCAGGCACATGGATACCAGATTAAAGCAGATCAGGATAAATAATAGACATCACGCTTCCTGTGGCAGCTAGCTATCTTCTTTTTTTCTTTTTCTGTGAATTGAAACCATTCCCCGTAACCACAGAAATTAACTCTAAGAAATCACAGTGAAAAGAACAGGCAGTCTTGAATAATGCTGAACAAAGTTTGACATATGCTCAAAACCACTAGGAATCCCCAGGAAATGGCGCTTAATAGTATGTCAAATTTCAGCTGTTACTAAGTAAAGCAAGCAGGGTGTATTAGGATTTCCAGGTAGGTGAAAATCTTTTATTGCACACACCTCATATTTGCATGATAGATTAACGTGATTACAGTGATGGAGGTGTCAGGTCAAAAGCGCGCCGGGACAAAGGCGCGCCCAGACAATTGAGCGCAGCGCGGAGGTTTGCGCCGCTCAAAATTACTGTTTTTAGGGCTCCAATGGGGGGGCGTGGGGGGAACCCCCCCCACTTTACTTAATAGACATCGCGCCGCGTTGTGGGGGCGTTGTGGGGGGTGTGGGGGGTTGTAACCCCCACATTTTACTAAAAACTTAACTTTTTCCCTGTTTTTAGGGAAAAAGTTAAGTTTACAGTAAAATGTGGAGGGTTACAAACCCCCAAACCCCCCCTAACGCCGGCGCGATGTCTATTAAGTAAAGTGGGGGGGTTCCCCAACAAAACCCCCCGTCGGAGCCCCTAAAAACTGTAATTTTCTTCGGCGCGCGCCTCCGTCTTGCGCTCAGTTGTCGGCGCACGCCTTTGTCTTTCGCGCCATTGTCTATGAACCCAGTGATGGATAAAGTGGGAGTTTGAAAATTATGGGCAGTGCTATGTAACACAGTTAAATGTCAGCAGATAAAAGACCTGCACAGTCCATTCAGTTTGTCCAGCAAGATTCCCAAGGTTGTATCTTGCGCTCTGCACAGGTTCCACTTCATGATTAAACATTGGCGTACTTAATCTCTATCTCCCCCTACCAATTATGGGGCACAGAGGCCCACATTCTATAAAAGATGCCTAAAAGCAGCCTAAATCTGCACGTCTAGCCAATTTACTCATCTAACTTAATTATTTAATTAGCTTAATCAGCATTGATAACTGTAATCTGATGATCGGATGAACCCCCCCTCCCAAATGTTAGATGTTGAGCTCCCAAATGCAATCTTTTGTGTTTAAAATGTGTTTCTGGCTAGTCTTTTGTGCTTAATTGGCTCAATAACTGGCTTAAATCAAAATTGATTGCTAGTTAGGCGCCTGTCAATTTCGGATAGGAAGTTGGCATCATTAAGGGCAGCTTGTGGGTGGATCTTGGGCATGTTTTCCATATAGGCATTTAACATAGTCACCAGTATTTAGGCCAAGAAAGCCCTGGCATAAATGGTTCATAGACAAAATCGCGCGAGACAACGGCGCGCCGACAGCTGAGTGCAGACAACTGAGCGCAAGGTTGACGGCGCGCCGAAGAAAAGCACTATTTTAAAGGGTTCCGACGGGGGGTGTTGGTGGGGAACCCCCCTATTTTACTTAACAGACATCGCACTGGCGTTGTGGGGGGTTTGGGGGGTTGTAACCCCCCTCATTATACTTGAAACTGAACTTTTTGCCTGTTTTTTAGGGAAAAAGTTCAGTTTTAAGTATAATGTGGGGGGTTACAACCCCCCAAACCCCCCACAACGCCAGCGCGATGTCTGTTAAGTAAAATAGGGGGGTTCCCCACCAACACCCCCCGTCGGAACCCTTTAAAATAGTGCTTTTCTTCGGTGCGCCGTCAACCTTGCGCTCAGTTGTCGGCGCTCTGTTGTCGGTGCGCCGTTGTCTCGCGCAATTTAGTCCCGTCACCGGCATAAATAGGGGGCGCCTAAGGTTTTGATTCTTTTAACAGTGCCTAACTGAAGATTGACAGCCACTGTGTGCTGCATTCTTCGGTGCCTATTTTGTAGGCGCAGTTTATAGAATGGCTGGCATCAGTCTTACTTCCAAACCTCCGAAACTGCCGTCCAAACCAACTCCAGTTATGAAGTCATTTAAGTTTTGCTTGAACTGGATTCCATCCTTTTTCTCTATAGAGATTCTCTGTTTTTATCCCACGCACATGCAGCAGTAAAATGTTTAGAAAACAGAAGGAACAAGATTGGCATATCAGATGGAGCTAGTTCTGTTAAGCCCCTGCTGAGTCCTTTTCTTGCTCTAAATTACATGCTTTTGCTATTGTAGAGCTTTACCTTAAAGCTTTCAAATAATTATTTCAAAGCTAAAAACATATGAGGGTGGTTTGAAAAGTTTGGTAAATTTCCATGAGATAGTGCCACAGTCCATTAAGTCATCGATGCCATCAGTTATAATGACCCTGTATCGCTCCATGGTGCGACCTCATCTGGAGTATTGCGTTCAATTCTGGTTTTCTTATCTCATGAAAGATATAGTGGCGCTAGAAAAGGTTCAAAGAAGAGCGACCAAGATGGTAAAGGGGATGGAACTCCTCTCGTATGAGGAAAGACTAAAACGGTTAGGTCTCTTCACCTTGGAAAAGAGACGGTTGAGGGGAGATAGGATTAAAGTTTAAAGTTTAATTAATTTTAATATACCGACCATCGACCCTGGCCGGTTTACAATGTTTTAAATCTTTATTCATTTTTTTGTGTTACAACAAGTGTTACAAATAAACTCAATAGAAACTTAAATACACACTTGACTAACTCATATATTAATATCAATTTTAACATTAATATAATAATCCCCTGTCCCGCCCTCCTTCCCAACCAATAATACATAAATCAATTTTATTGTACATTCTTTAAATATTAGTTTAGTATGTAATAATCAAAATTGAAAAACCCACCCCCTTTCCCTCTTTACAATTATCTTATCATGGGAAAAGTTCATTAGAGAAATCATGTTAACGGTCTTCAGATATTTTCAAGTTTTATTTATGGGAAAAATTATCCTTCTTTACAAAAATCGGTTAATGGTCCCCATATTTTTTTAAATTTATTCATGTATCCTTTGTGTGTTGCAATAGCGAGTTCCATTTTGTATATGTGGCATACCGAATTCCACCAGAACATGTAATTCAATCTATCATGTTGTTTCCAATTGGATGTAATTTGTTGTATTGCAATTCCAGTTAAAATAAATAAAAGTTTGTTATTACTAGATGAAATTTGGCTTTTTGCTCTCATGGTTGTTCCAAATAATATAGTATCATATGTCAAGGCTACCGGATTTTCTAACAATCTATTAATTTGGGGCCAAATTGATTTCCAGAATGATAGGATAAATGGACAAAAGAATAAAAGATGATCTAATGTCCCAATTTCAATATGACAGTGCCAGCATCTATTAGATCTTGAACTATCTATTTTTTGTAAACGAGTAGGGGTCCAAAAAGCTCTATGAAGAAGAAAAAACCAAGTTTGTCTCATAGATGCTGACACCGTACATTTTAGCCTCCAAGACCAAGGCCGGTTTACAATGAAAGGTTAAAATAAATTTTTGAAGGTGGGGGGGTAGATGTGAATATTAAATAGAAAATTACAAATACAAACATTACTTGAAGGTAAGGGTGGAGAGGAAAGTTAATAATTACATCATTAAGAACAAATTAATTAAAGGGAAGAGGGGGGAGGATAAAACACCAGGAATGGGGATAGCTTCTTAAAAGCGGTTCGTGTTTATTTTGCAGGCTGTTGGAAAGGAAATATTTAGACGCTCTGGTATGCGTCTAGGAATAAGAACGTTTTTAGTTTAGTCTTAAATTTATCGAGTGAATTTTCGAGGCGGAGTTGAGGTGGCATGGCGTTCCATAAGGTTGGAGCTACAACGGAAAAGTTAGTTTTTCTAGTGTAGTAGAATTCTTTGATGAAGATATAGTCAGTAAATTCTGACCAGCCGATCTAAGGGTCTGGGGAGGGCAAAAGGGGATGAGTTTATCAAGAAAAGATGGGAGATGCGAAAGTTTGATTTTAAAGACCAGCATTAAAGTTTTATAGGTGATGCGGTGGGTGATGGGTAGCCAAAATCTTGAGTGGTTCCATTTTTCACTCCATCAAAAATTACAGAGACTAGGGGACACTCGATGAAGTTACAGGGAAATACTTTTAAAACTAATAGGAGGAAATTTTTTTGACTCAGAGAATAGTTAAGCTCTGGAACGCATTACCAGAGGAAGTGGTAAGAGCGGATAGCGTAGCTGATTTTAAGAAAGGTTTGGATAAGTTCCTGGAGCAAAAGTCCATAGTTTGTTATTGAAAAGACATGGGGGAAGCCACTGCTTGCTACTCCTTGAGTTTTAGCCAGGTACTAATGACCTGGATTAGCCACCATGAGAACAGGCTACTGGGCTTGATGGACCATTGGCCTGACCCAATAAGACTATTCTTATGTTCTTATGTTTTGCAGAGTTTGACAAAACCTATTTTTCCTATGATACGAGAAAACTGGAAACTCCTGGACTAAGGGCTCCTTTTACAAAGGCATGCTAGCGGCTTTAGCACACGCTAAAGTGCTGCACACGCTAGCCGCTACCGCCTCCTCTTGAGCAGGCAGTAGTTTTTCAGGTAGCTCGCGTGCTAAAAACGCTAGCGCACCTTTGTAAAAGGAGGCCCTAAGGGCCGGATTCTATATAGGACGGCCCAGGAGAGGCGTCCTATACAGAATCAGGCCTACATTAAACCCCGATTCTGTAACCGGCGTCCATGTTACAGACGCCGGTTACAGAATCGGGTTAGAGTAGACGCAGCTGCTATACTTATAGAAACATAGAAATATAGAACATGACGGCAGAAAAAGGCCACAGCCCATCTAGTCTGCCTACCCCCTAACTACCTCCATGAAGAGATCCCACATGCCAATCCCATCTTTTCTTAAAATCTGGTACGCTGCTTGCCTCAATTACCTGTTGTGGCACTCCGCTGATCACCTCCGTCGTATCGGAGAGGATACCGTTTACCACTACCCTCTGAAGTCTACCTCTAGGCCAGTCCCTAACCCATGCGGTTAATGTTTCACCCAGTCCCATCGAACCCATCTTGCTCAATAACCTGCGGTGTGGGACGCTATCAAACGCTTTGCTGAAGTCCAAGTACACGACGTACAGGGACTCCCCTATATCCAGCTTTCTTGTTACCCAGTCAAAGAAGCTGATCAGATTTGATTGGCAGGACCTTCCCTTTGTAAAACCATGTTGAGGGGGATCTCGTAGATTCTCCTTGTTCAGGATCGTATCCAATTGGCTTTTGATTAGTGTTTCCATAAGTTTACTCACTATCGATGTGAGACTCACCGGTCTATAATTCTCAGCCTCCGTCCTGCATCCCTTTTTGTGGAGTAGAATGACGTTAGCCATTTTCCAATCCAACGGGACTCTTCCTGTACTTAGGGAAAGATTGAAGAGCGCGGATAACGGTTCCACCAGGATGTCACTCAACTCCCTGAGCACCCTGGGGTGTAGTTTGTCTGGACCCATAGCTTTGTTCACCTTGAGTCTTGATAGCTCCTCGTGGACACTGCTGGGCGTAAACTCGAAATTTCAAAACGGGTCTTCCGAGTTTTCCCTCGTCGGCAGCTGAAGGCTGGATCCCGGCGCCTCGCAATGAAGACCGAGCAGAAGTATTCATTTAAAAGTTTGGCTTTGTCGGAGTCCGATTCTACATAGTTCCTGTCGGGTTTCCTAAGGCGTACTATCCCATCTGTGTTTCTTTTTCTGTCACTAATATACCGGAAGAAGGATTTATCGCCCTTCTTGATGTTCTTCGCAAGGTTCTCCTCCATTCGGAGTTTGGCCTCCCTAACTGCCATTTTGACCGCTTTTGACTTGGCCAGATAGTCTTCCTTGGATTCTCGCTTCCCTGATTGTTTGTAGATGATGAACGCTCTTTTCTTCTTTTATATGAGGTCTGAGATCTCCGCAGAGAACCACTGTGGTCTATTGTTTCTTCGCCGTTTACTTACTGATTTGACGTAGCGGTTGGTTGCTTCGTGTAAAGTTGATTTCAGAGTTGACCACATTACCTCTACATTATCTGTTTCGGCATGGTTTTGCAGTGCTCGATGGATGAAATCTCCCATGCTTTCGAAGTTTGTGCCCTTAAAGTTGAGGATCTTGGTTGATGTGCTTGACTTAGTGAATCCTTTCCTGAGGTTGAACCATATCATGTTGTGGTCACTTGAGGCCAACGTATCACCTACCGAGACCTCTGTGACACTTTCTCCGTTGGTGAGTATTAGGTCTAGTATCGCCCGATCCCTAGTGGGCTCTAATACCATTTGTCTGAGTCTCGCTCCCTTTATAGAGGTTAATAGCTTCCTTCTGCCGCTGGTCGTAGCAGAAAGATTGTTCCAATCCACATCAGGCATATTGAAGTCTCCTAACAATATTGTGTCTCCACGCAAAGTGATATTCTCAATGTCTTCGACTAATTCTATATCCATGTCCTCCTGTTGTCTTGGAGGTCTGTATACTACACCAAGATACAGGCATTTGTACTTCCCCCTAGCCAAATTCACCCAGAGGGATTCCCCGGTGTACTTGACATCTGCAATTTTGGTAACTTTGATGTCCTCTTTAGTGTATAGTGCTACCCCTCCTCCCATTTTGCCCTCTCTGTCCCGCCGAAGTAAGTTGTATCTCGGTATAGCCATATCCCACCCATGGGAGTCCGTGAACCAAGTCTCGGATATCGCCACCACATCTAGGTCGGCGTTCCTCATTTCCGTCTCTAATTCCAGAATCTTATTGCCCAAACTGTGGGCATTAATGTACATAGCCCTTCATACCTTATGTTTGCTATGTCCCTGTGTAGATATTCCTGCTTGAGCTAATTGGACTCCTATAATACTGTTTGCAATGTATATACTTACCTCTGACTCGGAAATGCAGTGTGTACATACCTCGGACTCAGAAATGGATTGGCAACTTACCTTACCAAGTTGGTTACTTGCGCTCCAGGTGCCTGGGCCAATCAGGCCTTAGACTTAGTGGGGATGGGCGGACCCACTATGCCTAAGGCCTGATTGGTCCAGGCTTCTAGAGCCTGGGCCAATCAGGCCTTAGGCTTCGCGGGATGGGCTGGGAAGGGGCAGGCCCGCCTCATTTCGATGAGGCGGGCCTGCCGGCTGGACGGGCAAGACCCGTCTGGCCAACAATTAAAGGTTAGTTTGGTGAGGGGGAGGTTTGGGGGCTGTTAGCGCAGGGGAGGGGGTGCGGAGGGGGGCCGTCTTCCGGCAGGAGGGATTGGGCACCCTCCTGCCGGTAATCGGTAGTGTCAGGGGGGAGGCATCTTCCGGCAGGAGGGTTTGGGCACCCACCTGCCGGCGATCGGTAATGTCAGGAGGAGTGGGGGCATCTTCCGGCAGGAGGGGTTGGGCACCCTCCTGCCGGTGATCGGTAGTGTCGGGGGGGGGTGTATCTTCCAGCAGGATGGTTTGGGCACCCTCCTGCCGGCGATCGGTAGTGTTGGGGGGAGTGGGGGCATCTTCCGGCAGGAGGGGTTGGGCACCCTCTTGCTGGCAATTGGACAGGCGGCCGCGGCCACTATACTTATCGCGGCAGAGAGATCCCTTGCCGCGATAAGTATAGCGGCCGCGTCTACTTACAATGTAGACCAGCATTTTGCTGGCCTACATTGTAAGCGTCTCTTTCTCTACTAGGGAGACGCATAGGGAGACGCAACATAAGCAATATCAGCAACTCATTTCTTAGTATTGCAATGGAAAGTGAAACGACACAAAAATCCATACAAAAAAGGAGATTATCGCTGAAAAATAGCTGGAAAGCGATGACCACAAATGCTCGCAGTCTAAGCAACAAAGTTCATGATCTGCAAGCCCTGATATTAGAGGCAGATCTAGATATTGTTGCTATCACAGAGGAAGGACAGAGATGGTCATAAAGGTGGAGGAGTAGCTCTCTATGTAAAGATCAATATCCAAGCGACCGAAATGCAAGGGACCTGGGGAGAGGAAGAAGCGATATGGATTGCTCTGAAAAGAGAAGATGGAACGTCTATCTACTTGGGTGTAGTCTACAGACCTCCGACTCAATCGCAGCATATTGATAAGGATCTGATTGTGGATATCCAAAAGTTTGGAAGGAAAGAGGAGGTTCTGCTGTTGGGAGATTTCAACCTGTCGGATGCGGACTGGAATGTTCCGTCTGCGGAATCGGAAAGAAGTAGGGAGATTGTGGATGCCTTTCAAGAGGCTCTGCTCAGACAAATGGTGATGGAACCCACAAGGGAAAAAGCGATATTGGATCTGGTCCTCACAAATGGAGAGAGTATCTCTAATGTTCGAGTGGGTGCTCACCTGGGTAGTAGCGATCATCAAACGGTTTGGTTTGATATAACGGCTAAAGTGGAGAGCGGCTGCACGATACTTAAAGTCCTAGATTTCAAACGTACGGACTTTAATGCAATGGGAAAGTACCTGAAGAAAGAGCTGTTAGGATGGGAGGACATAAGAGAAGTGGAAAGACAGTGGTCTAAGCTGAAAGGAGCAATAAAAATGGCTACGGACCTTTATGTGAAGAAAATCAATAAAAACAAGAGAAAAAGGAAGCCGATATGGTTCTCCAACCTAGTGGCTGAGAAAATAAAGGCGAAAGAGTTGGCGTTCATGAAATATAAAAAAACCCAAAAAGAGGAGAGCAGAAAGGACTACAGGGTGAAACTGAAAGAAGCCAAGAGAGAGATATGTTTGGCGAAGGCACAGGCGGAAGAACAAATGGCTAAAAATGTAAAAAAGGGAGATAAAATTTTTTTCTGATATATTAGTGAAAGGAGGAAGATAAAAAATGGAATTGCTAGGCTAAAAGATGCTGGGAACAAATATGTGGAGAGTGATGAGGAGAAAGCAAATGTGCTAAACAAATACTTCTGTTCTGTGTTCACAGAAGAAAATCCTGGAGAAGGACCGAGATTGTCCGGCAAAGTTACACGAGAAAATGGAGTAGATTCTGCGCCGTTCACGGAGGAGGGTGTTTATGAGCAACTTGAAAAACTGAAGGTGAACAAAGCAATGGGACCAGACGGGATCCATCCCAGGATACTAATGGAACTCAGAGAGGTTCTGGCGAGTCCTATTAAACACTTGTTCAACAAATCTCTGGAGACGGGAGTGATTCCTGGGGATTGGAGGAGAGCGGATGTGGTCCCTATTCATAAAAGTGGTCACAGAGATGAAGCAGGAAACTACAGGCCGGTGAGCCTCACTTCAGTTGTTGGAAAAATAATGGAAGTGTTGCTGAAAGAAAGGATAATGTATTTCCTTGAATCTAATGGGTTACAGGATCCGAGGCAACATGGCTTTACAAAAGATAAATCGTGCCAAACGAACCTGATTGAATTTTTTGATTGGGTAACCAGAGAGCTGGATCGAGGACATATGCTAGATGTAATTTACTTGGATTTCAGCAAAGCCTTTGATACAGTTCCTCATAGGAGGCTGTTGAACAAACTTGAAGGGCTGAAGTTAGGACCCAAAGTGGTGAACTGGGTCAGAAACTGGCTGTCGGACAGACACCAGAGGGTGGTGGTTAATGGAAGTCGCTCGAAGGAAGGAAAGGTGACTAGTGGAGTCCCTCAGGGTTCGGTGCTGGGGCCAATCCTGTTCAATATGTATGTAAGTGACATTGCTGAAGGGTTAGAAGGAAACGTGTGCCTTTTTGCAGATGATACCAATATTTGTAACAGAGTAGACACCGAAGAGGGAGTGGAGAATATGAAAAAGGATCTGCAAAAGTTAGAGGAATGGTCTAATGCCTGGCAACTAAAATTCAATGCAAAGAAATGCAGAGTAATGCATTTGGGGATTAATAATAGGAAGGAACCGTATATGCTGGGAGGAGAGAAGCTGATATGCACGGATGGGGAGAGGGACCTTGGGGTGATAGTGTCCGAAGATCTAAAGGCGAAAAAACAGTGTGACAAGGCAGTGGCTGCTGCCAGAAGGATTCTGGGCTGTATAAAGAGAGGCGTAGTCAGTAGAAGGAAGAAGGTGTTGATGCCCCTGTACAGGTCATTGGTGAGGCCCCACTTGGAGTATTGTGTTCAGTTTTGGAGACCGTATCTGGCGAAAGACGTAAGAAGACTTGAGGCGGTCCAGAGGAGGGCGACGAAAATGATAGGAGGCTTGCATCAGAAGACGTATGAGGAGAGACTGGAAGCCCTGAATATGTATACCCTAGAGGAAAGGAGAGACAGGGGAGATATGATTCAGACGTTCAAATACTTAAAGGATATTAACGTAGAACAAAATCTTTTCCAGAGAAAGGAAAATGGTAAAACCAGAGGACATAATTTGAGGTTGAGGGGTGGTAGATTCAGGGGCAATGTTAGGAAATTCTACTTTACGGAGAGGGTAGTGGATGCCTGGAATGCGCTGTGTATGGCCGTTTGGTAGAGGATGGGCAGGGGAGGGCTTCAATGGCTGGGAGGGTGTAGATGGGCTGGAGTAAGTCTTAACAGAGATTTCGGCAGGTGGAACCCAAGCATAGTTCCGGGTAAAGCTTTGGATTCTTGCCCAGAAATAGCTAAGAAGAAAAAAAAAAAAAAAAAATTTAAATTGAATCAGGTTGGGCAGACTGGATGGACCATTTTAGTCTTTATCTGCCGTCATCTACTATGTTACTATGTTAGGGCCGCCTAGGTTCGCCTAAGGCCCTTAGGCGAGTTTAGGCGTCTTGCGGGCCTCCCTAGGCTCCCGGAGGCGCCTTCATATAGGCGGCCTGCCTGGGGAGCATTTTTTTAAAAAACGTGCATCCCGATTGGCTGATTAGACAGCTGTAGGACGCCTTCAGCTGCCTAAAATCAGGACGCACTTTGTAGAATCAGGGCCTAAGTGTCTAGCCTTCGATGGAGAGAGACTATATTGTTTTAACTTAGTTACCAAACATTTCAACTATCCTTGTACATAGGCAAAATACTGAGGAGCAGATATCTAGTCCCTGTCTAATTTGAAAAGTGACAATATTTAGTTTCAAAAAATAATGGTATAAATATTAAAATCTTAAAAACTACCAAGGAGAAGCGGCTGAGATTTAGATGATAGCCATTGTATTTCGCATTGTATGGAACTGGAAAATGAAGCATTACAATAAGGAAATTTACAAAGTATGAACATTATGAACGAAACTGCAAAAAATAAGATAAGTAAAAAAAAGATTTTAACTATATGTGTTGCTGAACAGTGTTTCTCGAATATTGAATGCTATCAAATCGATTACTACTAAATTTATTATTACTGGGTGAATTTTTTATTTAATGAGAAGTTGAATAACTGCAAGAGGAAAAAGAAAAAAAGAATAAGAGTGAAAGTGAAAGTGAAACAAGAGGTGGCTGGTGGTTTTTGCCTATGATTACAGTAGGAGTAATATGAACTACACAAGAGAAGACGACCTCACAGCCAATAAGGGAGAAAAAGCAGGAAGGGACAACTCAGACACAGGAGGGGACGACCACACAGCAAACAAGGGTGATAACACAGGAGCAGTAAAGGATACCGTAATTGAAACTATAGGGACGGCCAAGAGTAGAAGGTCCAAAAAGGTAACACGAAGGGAACTTAGATGTATGTATACGAATGCTAGAAGTCTAGGTAACAAAATGGGGGAACTAGAGACAATAGCAAGACATGACATATTGGATATCATTGGCATAACAGAAACATGGTGGAATGAAGAAAACAAATGGGACACAGTACTACAAGGATACAAACTGTATAGAAGAGATCGAGTAGGGCAGAAAGGTGGAGGTATTGCTCTATATGTTAAGGAGGGAATAGATTCTGTTGAAATGGTTACAACAGAAATGAAAGAGAAGCTTGAGTCACTCTGGATCAAAATTCCTGGTCAATATGGCGCAGATACGAAAATTGGCCTTTACTATCGTCCCCCAGGACAGGCGGAGGAAACTGACTCAGAAATGATGGAGGAAATCAAACAAGAATGCAAGACAGGAAATGTAATTATATTGGGAGACTTCAATTTCCCAGGGATAGACTGGAAACTAGCAACCTCCAACTGCGGCAAGGAGGCCAAGTTCCTGGAGGTGCTAGGGGATTGCTTCCTGGAACAAATGGTAAAAGAGCCGACAAGAGGCAACGCCACCTTGGATTTGGTCCTAAATGGCCTCACGGGACCGATAACAGAAGTGGAAGTCGTGGTTCCACTGGGAACGAGTGATCACAATGTAATCAACTTTAAACTTGACATCGGGAAAGGGAAACATGCCAAAACCTTAACCACCACCTTAAACTTTAAAAAGGATAAATACGATCGCATGAGAGCCATGGTAGAAAAACGACTCGAGAAGATGGTGGACAAACTTGAAACGGTAGATCAGGCATGGTTCCTACTGAAAAATACTATCACAGAAGCACAAGATCTCTACATTCCGAGGATTTCCAAAGATCGGAGAACAAAGAGCAAAAGAGAACCGGCATGGCTTACCATACAGGTGAAGGAAGCCATAAAAGAAAAGAAGGACTCTTTCAAAAAATGGAAATGCATAAAGACAACCGAAGCCTGGAACAAACATAAAGATGATCAGAAGAAATGTCACAAGGCGGTGAGGGATGCCAAACAGGAGTATGAGGAAAAAATAGCCCAGGAGGCCAAAAACTTCAAGCCCTTCTTTAGATACGTGAAAGGGAAAAAACCTGCAAAAGAGGCAGTGGGACCCCTGGACGACCAGGGAAGAAAAGGGTACATCAAGGAAGATAAACAAATCGCAGACAAACTAAATTCCTTCTTTGCGTCCGTCTTTACGAAGGAGGACACCTCAACAATACCTGAAGCGGAGAAAGTGTTTGCAGGAGAAATAGAAGACAGCCTCACCACAGTTGAAGTGGACTTAGACCAGATATACTATCAGATCGACAAACTTAAAAGTGACAAATCCCCTGGACCGGATGGAATTCACCCGAGAGTCTTAAAGGAATTGAAGGTTGAAATCGGAGAGTTATTGCAAAAACTTGCAAACCTGACAATCAGAACTGGACAGATACCGGACGACTGGAGGATAGCGAACGTCACGCCAATTTTTAAAAAAGGATCGAGAGGGGAACCGGGCAACTATAGGCCTGTGAGTCTTACGTCTGTCCCCGGCAAGATGGTTGAAGCACTGATCAAGGATAGCATAGTCTGGCACTTGGACGCACACGACTTGATGAAACCCAGTCAACATGGATTCAGGAAAGGGAAATCATGTTTGACGAATTTACTCCAATTTTTTGAGACTGTGAACGAGCAAATTGATAGTGGGAAGCCGGTGGACATAATATACTTGGACTTCCAGAAAGCGTTCGACAAAGTTTCACATGAAAGACTTCTCAGGAAACTACAAAGCCATGGCATAGAGGGGGATATACAAAGGTGGATAGGCAAATGGCTGGAAAACCGAAAGCAGAGAGTGGGCATAAATGGGAAGTTCTCCGACTGGGAGAAAGTGACTAGTGGTGTACCACAGGGCTCGGTACTTGGGCCGATCCTTTTTAATATTTATATCAATGACCTGGAGGAAGGAACAACCAGTGAGATCATCAAGTTTGCAGATGATACAAAACTATGCCGGGCAATCAGATCGCAGGAGGATAGAGAGGAACTCCAGAGCGACTTGTGTCGGTTAGAAACATGGGCGGAGAAATGGCAGATGAAGTTCAATGTGGAGAAATGCAAGGTAATGCATTTAGGCAATAAGAATAAGGAATACGAGTATACAATGTCAGGTGCAACTCTGGGGAAGAGTGAACAAGAAAAGGACCTGGGTGTACTGATAGATAGGACCCTGAAGCCGTCGGCACAATGCGCGGCAGCGGCAAAGAAGGCAAATAGAATGTTGGGCATGATAAAGAAAGGAATCTCGAGTAGATCGGAGAAAGTTATAATGCCGCTTTATAGGGCAATGGTCAGACCACACTTGGAATACTGCGTCCAACATTGGTCTCCCTACCTAAAGAAGGATATAAAACTGCTGGAGAGGGTGCAGAGACGAGCAACAAAACTGGTGAAGGGTATGGAGAAACTGGAATACGAGGATAGACTTATAACACTAGGATTGTTCTCCCTAGAGAAAAGGAGACTGCGTGGGGATATGATCGAGACCTTCAAAATACTGAAAGGAATCGACAAAATAGAGCAGAGAAGATTATTTACATTGTCCAATTTGACACGGACTAGAGGACATGAAATGAAGCTAAGGGGGGACAGGTTCAGGACTAATGTCAGGAAGTTCTGCTTCACTCAGAGAGTGGTTGACGCCTGGAATGCCCTCCCAGAGGAGATTATTGCGGAATCGACCGTCCTAGGCTTCAAGAGCAAACTAGATGCATATCTCCTTAAGAGAGGCATATAAAGATATGATGGACTATAAATTACGCCAGGGTACACCTGGCAGGGCCTCCGCGTGCGCGGATCGCCAGACTTGATGGACCAAAGGTCTGATCCGGAGATGGCAGTTCTTATGTTCTTATGTTCTTACTCCAGGTATGAGGCTGTTTTTCCACCACTGCCTTATTTTGTTATGATTTGTTATCACTCTTGTTTTTCGATAGTGGTCTAGTGGTAGTTTTTTTTAACTTGAAAAGTGCTCATTTTGGGCAACATCTAATGGAGTGATTAGGGGAGGTCTTCCCCTTTATCCCCCAGTGCTTTTTGCTCTTCAAAATCGATTGAGCAGGTTTCCAAAATTGCAAACTTACATGTCATTGTGTCAGAACTTACAGTACATATCTTTGTTATGAAGTATCAATATACTTGTGTAAGCACCACCACTTTGACGTGCATGTTGTCTCACTGCCACATTGATGGTTTTGATATTGACTGCTATAAAATGGTTGCGTATAGCTTGCATATTATACGTCCATTCCTGCATGCGTTTCAGAAAAGGCTGTACATCAACAGATCTTTTTCTAAAATGCAATTGAAATTTGACACATCTCAATGCCATAGAGATTCACAGAGATCTGGAATGAAATTCCATCTACTATTAGAACTCTTGTTTTCCCTCAGTCCTTTCGTAAATCTATGAAGACATTATTATTCCAATAGTATTTAGACAGCTGTCTCAAGGAAAACCAATAATTTTGTTCATCAGTCGATAGGGAATTTTATTTAACAGATAACAGGAAATCTTTCACTAATAATTCTAGCATATTCAAATCAAAAAAACATCTGTCTTGTCTGATGCTTATTTTGTTAACTGAATTGAGCTCCTTTTTAGGAGATGATGCGGTATATAAATTTAAGTCTTAGACTAGATTACCCTGTATAGCTAGCACCACTAAATAAGCAAATATAAATTAAATGTATATGTAAACATATATACAGAATATCTAAATATTGGGGCTTCTGTTTGTAAGATCCTGGGTGTTGGCTTCATTGGCCCTATATTCCCATATTCATTGGCCTTATATTCCCATATAGTCATTAGCCTTATATACATGGGTAACCTAAATAATGCTGTGTTAGGACACTGCAACAAATGTTACAGCCCTTTAACACACATTAAGGTGAAAATAACACAAGTTAGTGTCCTAATTCATTTTGAAAACTACTCCTCCCCTTTAACTCTAATAAAATGCCTCCTGAAATCCTTTGTAAACTGAAATTGAGTCAGTAGTGTCTATTCGTCAGCCGAAAGCCTGAAGTCATAATGCCGTTGTACAGGGCCATGGTGAGACCTCATCTGGAGTACTGTGTGCAATTCTGGAGGCCACATTACAGTAAAGATGTGCGCAGAATTGAATCGGTTAAGTGGACGGCCACCAGGATGATCTCGGGGCTCAAGGGTCTCTCGTACGAAGAGAGACTGAACAAATTGCAGCTCTACACTCTCGAGGAACGTAGGGAGAGGGGAGACATGATCTCACAGGACGTGTCGAAGTGGAAGATGATATTTTCTTTCTCAAGGGACCCTCGGCCACAAGAGGGCACCCGCTCAAACTCAGGGGCGGAAAATTTCATGGCGACACCAGAAAGTATTTCTTCTCAGAGAGAGTGGTTGATCATTGGAACAAGCTTCCAGTGCAGGTGATCGAGGCAGACAGCGTGCCAGACTTTAAGAATAAATGGGATACCCAGGTGGGATCCCTACGAGGGTCAAGATAAGGAAATTGGGTCATTAGGGCATAGACAGGGGGTGGGTAAGCAGAGTTGGGCAGTCTTGATGGACTGTAGTCCTTTTCTGCCGTCATCTTCTATGTTTCTACGTTTCTATGTTTCTATTCACTTCTGTATTGTCATTGTGGTGGTAGAATATAGTATATAGACCCTGAATCAGAAAAAAAATAGAAAATTGAGACGTATTTGGGAAAAGTCTTGATTTTTCACAGAGGCAATGGATAAATAATTTACCCCCACATTTACAAAGCTATAACGCGGTTTTTAGCGCTGGCTGCGGTGGTAAAAGCTCTGACGCTCCTAGAAATTCCTACGAGCGTTGGAGCTGCTACCACCTCGGCTGGAGCTAAAAACGGCGCTAGGGTTTTGTAAAAGGAGGGATTAGTAAGATCATATTTATGTTCTCTGAATCCACTGCTTAGAATGAAGTGAGTTAGAAAATGTGCCGCAAATTTCATGATCAACTTGTTTTGTCTCTTCTTAGAATATGCTGAAGGCAGCCAGTGCCACTCAGAAGCAGCTGAATTTAGTGAAACTCCACGAACAGTCTAAGAAAAACCTGGAAGAAGAGATCCAAAACTATAAAGATGAGGCTCAGAAGCAGAGAAAAATAATTTACCAGCTAGAAAAGGAACGAGATCGATACATCAACGAGGCCAGTGATCTCACTCAAAAGGTAAAAGATTGTTCCTTCAACATTTTATTTATCGCCCTTTTTCTTTCACTCCATTTGTCTTTTCCTGTCTGTTGCTATTGCACATTACCATTTGAAATGAGACTTTCCTTTCGAAGCCTTGTATGACCTTGTATGCCCTTGCCTTCAAAAAACTACTAAAAACTTACCTATTCAGCAAACACGACCCTTAATATTCCCTTCACCCCACACAACACTTGCCCCACCTCTGCCCCCTTCCTCCTTCACCAGACCCTCCCTTCCCCACTCTCTACTTCCCTTATCTAGTGCGATCAAACCTGCAATTTCTGTTATATTGTTGTAAATCTTCCCCTCATTGCAGACAGTTGTAAATCGCTGTAATTTCACTACTGACTGCTGTAAATCGTTGTAATTTATCGTAAATCTGCTTGTAATTTGCTGTAAATCTGCTTCTAATTTTGTTGTAAATCTGCTTGTCAATGCAGATCATTTGCTAATTGATGTAAACTGCCTAGAACTCACTGGGTATGGCGGTATATAAGAATAAAGAATAATAATAATAATAGTTGCTGCAAGCTGCTGATAGTACCGCTCTGAGATTTTATACGTTGTCAATCTGTGGGAGAGGCGCTTTTGCACAAAATATCAGAATCCAAATACAGTGGAGCCTCGGTTTGCGAGTGTTTTGCAAGATGAGCAAAACACTCGGCAAACTTTTGTCTCGCAAACCGAGCACTGCCCCGATAAACGAGCAATTACAGCTGCAGGAAGCGCCGCTTCAGGGGGATTTCTCCTCCGTCCGCCGGCCAGCCTTCCCCCCCAGGTGCCTTCCGCGTATTGGAGAGCCTCTATCTGAGCCTACGCAGCCGAATGCCATCCCACCTGCACGTTGCGTATGATCACGCACAACGTCGATCATCGACGTTGTGCGTGATCATACGTAACGTGCAGGTGGGACGGCACTCAGCTGTGTGGGCTCTCATAGGCTCTCCAACATGCAGAAGGCACCGGCATGGAAGGCTGACCGGCGGATGGAAGATGAATCCCCCTGAAGCGGCGCTGTGTGGGCTCAGGGGTTCTTCGGCGGCTGACGGACAGAAGAGGCATCTCCCCCGAAGCGGCACTGCGGGGTTCTCCAGTTGCTGGCGGACAGAGGAGGCATTTCCTAGAGACCTGGCACCCGACAGGTACACACCCCTGGGCCACCCCTCACCACTTCCTCGGCACCTTTTGGGTTCTGGAACGAATTGTCAGCATTGCCATTATGGCTTATGGGGAAAGTTGCTTTGATATACAAGTACTTTGGATTATAAGCATGTTTCTGGAACGAATTATATTCGTAAACCAAGGTACCACTGTAGTTGATTGCATGGACTCATTCCTCTGTGGGTGAATGCAATGCAGAAGTCTGTTAGAGGGACATTTGCACCTCTTTGCTAGTATCAGAATTCAGAGGAATTGGAGTTGAAGTTCAGTGAGTTATATTTTTGGTAACTGCTTCTCAATGTTCTGTATGAGAATTAAATGTGTATTCAAGAACCTCAAAAAAGGTTTTAGAGTTAAAAAAATAGTAATGTTATGAAATTACCTCTTTGGGCTCCTTTTACAAAGCTGCGGCAGTGATTCCCCTGCAGCAAATTCACCAAAGGCCATTCAGTTCCTATGGGCTTTGGTGCATTTGCCGCAAGAAAATTGCTACTGCCTCTTTATAAAAGGAGCCCTTTGTTAGGTAATGTTTCATAGTTTATCCCTGGACAAGCATGCAGTATATTCTCACATGTGGGTGATGTCATCCACGTAGCCCAGTATGGACAGTGAAAAGTGTACTGTCACTTTAAGTTTTAATGAAGCTTCAGGACTGCCTGTCCTGCACCTTGGGTTTTGGCCAGGTACTAGTGACCTGGATTGGCCACCGTGAGAACGGGCTACTGGGCTTGATGGACTATTGGTCTGACCCAGTAAGGCTATTCTTATGTTCTTAAGCACGTGTGAGTGTTTTCCTGCCTGATGATGGCTCGCGTTTCCTCAGTTCTTCATTATCCGTAGAGTGAAGAAGTAGGATTTTGGACTTTGTCCATCTGTGGTTGTCTTCCCGTCGTGTATTTTCTTTAATTTTCATTATTGTTCTTCCTTTGTGTTTTTTTTCTTATAATTTTTTTTTTCTTTTTTACCTCAGCTGTGCAGGCCTTGTGCCCTCTTCGACCTTTGGGCCTTGAGCACAATTGTGTTTTTTGATTTGCCCACCACTATTTTTCCTTCCATATCAAGGCTTTCTACTGGGTTTAAAAAGTACTCTCGGGGATTTAGTAGGGGGAATATAGTGAGGTGGTGGGGTTGGAGGGGAGAAGAGGAGGGAAAATATAAAGTGTTGGTCTGTTGTAGTATGGTAATGCTTGGCCATCCTTTGAAGATGTTATGATTGTGTCTGGTTAGAGGAGATGGGGATGGAATTTGGGGGAGGGAAAATGTCCTTTACATATGAAGACATAGTTGTATTGTGAAATCTTTATTGTTAATATTTTGCTTTGTCTTCAATAAAAATTATTTGAACATAAAAAGTGCTCTCGGTGTTAATGGCCCATTCCATCATTGATCTGCACAATTGGTGCATTCAGTATTTGGGACCAGAGCATCGAGTAGACACTTGTACCCACTGTTCCATTCTCAAAAAACACTCTCTTAAGGCCCGGCACCTCCAGCAGTAGAGACTTTTTAGTCCTGCTATGTTGTTCAGAGAACATCCCGGCTTCATTGGTACCGGCTGTACCAGCATCGATGCTCCCCTCGACGTCGGGTTTGGTTTCAGCGACTGGTAAACCTGCTGTGAAGTCATCCTCCTCTCTTCCACTGTCCCAGGCATCGAGTCCCTCGATGCATGCCAAAAGGTGAAGACGGCAGAGATCGCCATCTGTATAGGCAAAGGCATACCTCATCATCGAGGTCTCCTACACCTCGACAGCCTGCTGCACCCTTGGTACCAGCTGTTGAGCAAATGGTACTGGTGCATCTTATTCAAGATCAAATTAAACAACTAGTTCAGAGGGAGCTGGCCATGCTGCTGGAAGCACAATCTGCATCGGTGCTTGCACTGTCTCCCTTGGTACCAGCCCAGCCTGAGCATGGCACATTGAAGCCACATGGTACCGATCCTTCTTCTCCAACAAAACACCAAGGTCACACAGTACTGAGGCATGCTTCTTGCCTACAAAGTCTACATCTCAGAGGGCATTGGCATTGCACAGTACTGACTTCCATACATCTCAACACAAATCGAGGTCTTCATGCAATGTTCAAGAACTGGGAAACTCCCCTTACTCTACCTATTGCACCTAGGAAGATAAACTCTTTATATTGGCTTCAATCCTGTCCTGGTTTTGATAAACCTCAACTTCAGCACCTGTCCTTACTAGTAGAGACTGTTCTCAAGAAATAATCAAGTTCTCGAGCCTATGCCAGTGCACCCCCGGGCAGAGAAGGACACACTTTGGATAAGTTTGGCCAACAGCTTTATCATAATTCTATGTTAGCCAGCAGGGTGCTCAGCTATAATTTTTTCATGACTTGCTATTTTCTATATGAAACAACTTACCAAACATCTGAGTTGAACAGTTTATTCTAGCTGATCGTCTTTCAGATTTCCAGGAGACTACCCGTAATCTTCTCCAAACCCTCAAGTTTATGGTTCAATCTGCTTTCGATGCCTTTGATATAACTTCCAGCTATGTCGATAGCTATGTGTAAATTAGTTTGGCTTCGGTTTTCCAACCTTGATATTAATATCCAAGATCGACTAGCCAATATTCCCTATTTGCGAGAGGAATTGTTTGGCGACAAAGTAGAGGATACTAAGCAAAAGCTCACTCGTCACCAGCAGAGCATGTCTACTTCTAAGTCTACTAAGACTCGTACATCGAAGACTTATCCAAAACAGACTTATACGTCTTATAAGAGGCAAAATCTTGCAACATTGTCCTCTTCTAAACCTCTACCTCAGAAGAAGCAGAAATCTCAATGGCCTCAGAAACCCCAAATCTCTGCTACCCCAGATGTCGACCCAGCTTTTTTGACTGCTTTCTGGAGAGCATAGTCAAAATTCATCCATCTTTGCCCCTTCCTCAATCCATCAGGAGTCGTCTTCATTTGTACCATCAGCGCTGGACTCTTATAACAACAGATGCTTAGGTTCTGAAAGTTATTCAGGAGGGTTATTCTCTTTGCTTCACTCAACTTCCTCCACATACCCCTCCAAGAGAATCCTCTTTCAACTTGCAACAGACTTCTCTTCTTCTTCAGGAAATGGAAGCTCTCCTGCAACTCAATGCTGTAGAAATAGTACCTCCTTCCCAGATAAATCAGAATTCTATTCAAAGTACTTCCTAATCCCAAAGAAGATGGGAGGTCTTTGATCTATTCTAGATCTTTGAGCTCTCAACATATATTTAGTCAATGAGAAGGTTTGCATGTTATCCCTAGGAACCCTTTACCCACTTCTAGACAAAGAAGATTAGCTATGCTCTCTAGACCTCAAAGAGGCATATGCACACATAGCCATTCATCCAGCTCATAGAGAGTACCTTCAGCTTCGAGTCAGACATCACCTCAAGTACAAGGTACTACCATTCAACCTAGCCTCCTCTCCCAGAGTGTTCACATAATGCCTAGTGGTAGTACTGCAATCCTTTGTGTTCATGGGTTTTATGTATATCCTTACCTAGATGATTGGCTGATCAAAACTCCATCTCCTCAAGCAGTCCAGTCAGCTATACAGGCCACTGTCACTATCCTGGAACTTCTGGGATTTGAAGTAAATTACCAAAAGTCCCATTTGCAGTCAACTCGAATCTTGTAGTTCATTGGAGCTGTACTCAACACCATTCGCTTAGAGGCTTACCTGCCCAAACAGAGACAGGATACATTGATTCAAATTTGCAGTCAGGTTTCTTCTCTTCTGAATATTTCAGCCAAACAAATAATGTGTCTCCTAGGGCACATTACTTAACTCACTTAATTGACACGATAATTTGTGCACTAGTTTGTCCTAGGGCACATGGCATCAACAGTTCATGTGACCCCATTTGCCCACCTCCATCTCACACCAGCTTAATAGAACCTGGTATCTCAGTGGTCTCAAGCTACAGACCCGCTGTCCCAGCGGATCAGGGTCTTTTCACTTCTACGTCAATCTCTTCAGTAGTGGTTGTGACTCAAGAACTTCTTCGGAGGTTTGCTGTTCCATATTCCTTCACATCAGCGAGTTCTCACGACAGATGCTTTCCTTTGTGCTTGGGGAGACCAACTTGATAGTCTATGAACTCAAGGTCTCTGATCCACTCGAGAGAGAGCACTACACATCAATTTCCTAGAGCTTCAAGCAATCTGCAAAGCTCTTAAAACTTTTCAAGCTTGACTTCTCAACTAAGTCCTCCTTATTAGAACCGACAAAGTAGTAATGTTCTATATCAACAAACATGGAGGTACGGGCTATCTTCCTCTATGCCAAGAGGCTCTTCAAATTTGGAAATAGGCAATCTCCCGGAACATTGACCTCAATGCAGTGTATATGCAAGGCAAGCAGAATGCTCCGGCCGACAAACTCGGAAGATTTCGTGGACTCTCAATTCCAAAGTCTTGAGCCATATTTTCTCTCTTTGGGAAACCCCTCAAATAGACCTATTTGCATTTCCTAACAATCACAAGTTACCGCAATTCTTCTAAAGACCCTTCACACTAACTGGAAGTGGATGCCTTTCTTCTGGATTGGTTCCACAAGCTCCTATAATTTCTCTAATTGCAAATACCTTGTACAAATTCAAGCAGAAACCAGCCTACTATGACACTCATAACTCCTCAGTGGCCCAGACAACCATGGTTTTCTTTTCTTCTTCAACTGAGTGTCCAGGATACCATTCTACTACAGATTTTTCCCTCTCTCTTAACTCAGAGTCATGGATCTCTTCTCTATCCCAATATGTAGTTTCTACATCTAACAGCTTGGTAACTGACTGTTCCAGATTTCAATCTCTCTGCACCAGTACAGTATATTATCATTGCTTTTAGGAAACCTTCTACTCAGCAATGCTCCCATTTCAAGTGGATATGCTTTACCACATGGTGTAACCTCCACCACCTGGATCCTGTAACATCCTAAATTCCTTCAGTGCTGGACTATCTTCCCTACCTTTGGCATCTCAGTGCTTTCCATAATCCACTTTAACATTAAGCCTACAGCTTCTTTACTGGTTTCCAGGTTTATGAAAGAACTCATGAATTCCAAACCTCCATTCAAACCGCTTCCGGTCATTTGAGATCTTAATGTAGTTCTCACTATATTGATGAAATCTCCATTTGAACCTCTTGCAACTGCTCATCTTAAGTATTTTACATGGAAAGTAGTCTTCTTGAACTGTGCCACTTCAGCTCGTTGAGTGAGTGAGCTTCAAGCCCTTGTTTGTGACCCATCTTACACAGTTTTCCATCATAACAAGATAGTCCTTCACACTCATCCAAAATTCCTTCCAAAAGTAGTCATCACGGAATTTCACCTTAATCCATTATCCTTCCTGTTTTCTTTCCAAAGCCTCATTCTCATCCTGGGGAAACGGCTTTTCATACATTGGACTGTAAACGTGCCTTGGCTTTCTATTTGTAGCATACTAAGCCACATACAACTTCATCTCAACTGTTTATATCTTTTGGTCCTAACACATTGAGACTTCCTTTATCCAAACAGACTATCTATAGTTGGTTGGCCTGTATCTCTTTCTGCTATGCTCAGGCTGGGCTGCCGCTTGAGGGATGTGTTACAGCACACAAGGTCCAAGCAATGTCAGCATTGGTGGCCTTTTTGTGTTCCACTCCCATTGAGAATATTTTCAAAGCAGCTACTTGGTTCTCACATTTGCATCTCACTACTGTCTAGAAACCTATTCCAGATGAGATGGTTGATTCGGCCAAGCAGTTCTACAGAACTTCTTGGAGGCCAACATTCCCTCCATATTTTCTCAGTTAAGTTAGGGAGTTCCACATGTGAGAATATGTGACCTGCTTGTCCTAGGATAAAACATAGTTACATATCTTAACAGGTGATATCTGTGGACAGCAGGCTGATATTCTCACATTCCTGCCACCTCCCCTGGTTGGCTTCTTGGCTCTTAGCTTGTTTACAGAACTTAAGAACCATGAGCCGATGTTCGTTGAAGCTTAAAGCGACAGTACAATTTTCACTGTCTGTACCAGGCTCTGTGCATAATGTCACCCACATGTGAGAATATTTACCTGCTGTCCCCGGATAACACCTGTTATGGTAACTGTGCTTTCATGTGCTATAGAGGTGATAATCAAGTAATGACTTGTGAGCCTTCTTTAGCTTTGTGGCCAATTTTGTCTGACATCGACTTGGGTGAAAATGGAATTTGAGCAGAGGGAGTAACTGGCAGAACTGATTTCTTCGTCCCTGTTCCCATATTAGGATAGTGCACCAAGCTGGCAGTGTACTCTCTGAAAATCCTGTATTGTAATGTTTGCCCAATTGTTGCATCACCGTACTGCTGGCCTGCTGACATTTTGTGGTATGGGTGAGAGGGTCATTGAGGAGTTGGCAAAAAGAAATGGTAAGATGAGGGGAAGAGACAGGAAGAGACAGGGGAAGTGTAGAGATGAAGAACTGAGATGAACAGAGGAAGAAAGCTGAGCTCATGAAAATAGAGGTAAAAAAGAGATGGAAATATATGAGAAAAATTGCTTAGATGAATGTGTGTGAGATTGATTTTAGGGAGGTGAGAGAAGCTGCCTTGAAATACTTGGTGTCCAGTTTTAAAAATTAGTCTGTCCTCCTAATTCTGCAGTGTGCCACAAGTTAAATGCTAATTAGGCACCCCAACGTATTTAGGTGCTGTTCTATAAGTTAGCACAAACATTAACACCGGCTTCCTGCAGATTAAAGCCAGATTTTATATATATTGCTTATATCCTAAGTGGTTTACATTGAATAGTAATCAGATACTCTATAGTTAATTAAAAATAGCTGGAGATGAAAGAAAGTCAAAATAGTAGTGGTGGCCATCTTGGATGCGAAAGGGAGGAGGGCGAATGGATGGTATTTGGAAGGACAGGTAGGGTCCAGTGAAGAGCTTTTGAGGAGTGGTGTAACCACAGCATGTCTGAAGGCATCAGGAACAGTGGCAGTGGAAAGTGATTGAGAGAATGAAGTTTTGACAAGACAGAAAGAGGTGGGAAGGAAGGAAGAAAGGAGAAGAGAGAGATGCCAGAGCATAGGGGTGAGGGTGGAGACATAGAAAAATGGAGAGGGGTGAAGCTGAAATGAATCATGTATAAAGGAGAGAAGGGGCACAGGATAGACAGTTTAGGGAAGAGGGAAGATGACATATGGAAGGGAGAAAGGGCGGACAATAGATGGAAAAAAGATAGAGGGTGAAAAGTGAGTGGAAGGGGCAGAGAAAGAGGGCAGAGCCTGGATGGAAGAGACAGAGAGAGAGAGAGAGAGGGCAGATGCTGCATGGAAGGTAGAGAGAGGACAGACACTGGATGGAAAGAAGAGAGTAAAGAAATGAGGAAAGCAGAAACCAGAAATGACAAAAGAAGAAAAAAGATTTTTTTGTTGCTTTAGAATAAAATAGTACTTAGCTGTATTAATAAACATTTATAAATAGAAAATGGAAATAAGGTAATCTTTTTATTGGACTAAATTTAATACAATTTTTACTAACTTTCGGAGACCAAAACCCCCTTGCTCAGGTCAGGACATGATACCTTGTACTGTATTGACCCAAGGAAGGCACAAGCGGAATAGAAATCACTAATGTAATGTAATGTAATGTTTTGGCCTCTGAAAGCTAATTGAAAAATGGATTACTCCAATATAATGGTATTTTCTTATTTTCCATTTTTGTTTCGTTTCTATTTGTTAATTTGTAAAGTGCTGACTGTTATTTGTCAGTTTTTTCAAATTTACATCTGCTACCTTTATATTTTGTCAAAAACAAAAAAGGAGAAAAATACACTATCATTCTAATAAGGGAGCGTGAAAAAATCAGGATTGAAAAATAATAGACAACATGATTACACCAAAATATATAAATCAAAACATATAACTAATGTACTATATATTTTTTATAGGAAGGTAGTGCACATAGAGGAAAAAGGGGAACCAGTTACCCAAAAAACCTGACCACCCAATCATTGCAGTACTTCTGGCTTACAAATAGATACTATTTTTCAATATATTGAAACTGAAAAAACTTATCTTTCAAATAAAATTCTTTGGCCTCGACATGCCACATTTCATTACTTCTTCAGGAAGCCAAACTGGGACAAGTTGGAAAGACACAAGTCTTACATGCTGGATGATAGTCTCTCAAGAGCTTGAAAAGGCTTTAAAGAAAAAATTCCACTCCTCTGCTCACAATCACTGCCGATTGTCTTGTCTTTTGGCCCCGGTATGGGAAGTTGATTCGGAGGCTTTGAAACTCATGTTGATGCAGCTATATGATAAAACAACAGCATGACACGATGGAATAGTGCAATGAAAACCCGAATAGTTGGAGCTAGCTGAAGAAAAATTTTCATTAAGGATTGGAGTGGTGGAGAACCAGGACATCAATTGCAGCTGAGGTCATTGGAAACATTGAGGCAACATACAGCTTACAATATTGAGACTTTAGGGAACTGGTAGTGGTAAAGTGAAAGGAGCAGTGGTTGAAAGAACTCAAATCCACTCCGGGTTTTCTATCTCATTGGGGATTTTTTTTTTTAATTGCTCCTTTGAGTTTTATAGGGAATAGGTGAATTTATTTATGTGCACGGTGTGGTTATATAAATGTTATTTATGTATGTATGTAATTTTAAAAGCTTAAAAAAATCGATTGTTTGACATTATATTCTATGGGCGCGTTAGCATTTAGCGAGCGCTAAATCAGTTAGCACGTCTTAGTAAAAAGGACCCCTTAGTGCTTGAGCGGTGGATGTGTAATTGAGCTATTCCTTCTGTAAAGTGTGAGATTTGTTCTGCGTTAAAGCCTTCATGTTTAACCTTATGCGGAGGCATGGCTGATGCTTACTACTTACTCTGGTTACAATGGAAATAAGGTTGTTTAATTGTGATCGCTACAAGTTATAAATTCTCTGATAATGGTAATCTGGACTTAAGTAAAGGCCGTTTGATAGAAAGCGAAAACCTAGGCTCTCTGTGACACTAAAAGTAAATGTTATTCATGGTATATAAAGATAATAGAGCAATACACGTTATTGATTATGCAATATTACAGAGCTGTTGGTTGAGGAAAAGTGAAAGGCAGCATGCATCAGCATGCAGCTAGACAAATTAACTGGAATTGAATTTCAGCGTGCAAGCAATTTTATGGTTCTCGTTTTCAATGTTCTTCTTTTTAATGGCATGTGTATTCAAACAACTGGAAATATTTTAGCTTAGAAACTCTAAACATTTCTGCTAACTACCCATTGCTAGATTGGATTTTGAAGCTGCACCATTCAGGTCCATTTACTCCAGAGCAAGTTTCAATATTAACAGGGTGTGTTGAAATCTTAGGTGCAGTGTGTTGAAATGATTGAACTGTTAATGATAAGCTGTGTTCCTTAAATAATGCTAACACTGAGATATCAATAATGAAGACGTTGCTTTGCTGTGGTTTCAGAACCAATTATTACAACATAAAAATTGATGTTTACTAAGAGGATTCAAAAAGCATTTCAATATTAAGTAGCGGTTCTTGGTTGTAGTTTTCTGGCCCCCAAACAGGTGTGCATTTTAATTATCTGCATTCGGGGCTGTTAATTAAAACATTATGGGCCTATGTTCTATGGGAATTACTGCATAATAATGATTCCTTTTTGTCCATGCTAGACCAGTGAAATTTAGGAGGAAATTCATAATTTGGAGCTAAGAGATGTAGTGCATGCTGTGTTAGCATGTGTTAAATGCCAAGGCTCCCATTATGGAGTAATTCTTAGCGTGTTCTAAATCACTTAGCATCCATTGATGAGTTCCCCTTATATTCTCCTATCAGCAGATGGAGACAGAGCAAACCTGCTTGACTTCCCTATACATGTTACTGCAGCTGGGAAGCCAGTCATTCTGGCCTAGATACACTAAATGCTCTGATCATGTACCGATGGCCGCTAAACCAGTTTGACGGAGAGTCCTTAAGCGTCTGAGCCAATTTGGGCCTTAGGCCTCCTTCCCGGTGTATTCTGGGATACAGAGGGAGGAGCCTAAGGTCCTGATTGGCTCAGATGCCTAAGGCCCCTCCCCGGGATACACCAGGAAGGGGAGGTCCTGCCATTTTGGATCGGCGGGCCTGTGAGCGAGAGGGACTGAGCATCTCTCCTGTTGTCTTCTTGGGGGTTGGTTCAGGAAGTGTGAGGGGTTCAGGGGAGCCAGTGAGGGTGTCCGGTGGCAGGAGGGAGGGTGCATCCCTCCTTCCAATTTTTTGTAAAGTATGGAGAGTGGGAAAGGGGAGGTGAGGGATCAGTTTGGGGAGGTTGGGGGGTCATGGTGTGGAACCAGATCCTCACAAGGTTTGCCTATGAAAGTTGGATGCCTGTTCTGACTCTCTCTTTTCCTAGTCTCCTCTTACAACTCTGTCACTCATTCTAGACCTCTTCCAAACCCTCTTCTTCCTTCCCCTGACTCTCATACCCTCACCAGCAACAGCACCATCCCTGTCATACAATTCCTCCTGGAGCCCAACCCCTTTCTTCTTTTTCTCAGCTTTTACCCAGCTTTCCAGTCACTCTTTTTCAGCTCGGTTCCCTTTTCTCACATTTCCTCATCCTTTCCATGGTCCCATTTCTCTTCATATTGCTTCCTAGCCCTTCTCTACCCTTCCCTCGAGACACTCTTTCTTCCTTCTTACCTTCTTCCTTCTCTAGAGGCTCTTTCCCCATCACATAGTAAAGAAATCAAGGGAAAAAATTCAAATAGATCATATGAAACAAATACAAAATAGCATTCAGTGTACAATTTCAAGGTAACACAAGTATAGAAAACTAACCAGGTAATGAGTATAGAAACCAAACCAGGTCGTGCATGTGCAAGACCGGAGGGTTAGGACCTCGATAGGAAGACAGGACTTAAATGAGAAACCAAGGTGGCAAGGGAGCCCCTTCTGGTGATACAGACAGGTCGTGACCTGTTTGGGCCGCCGCGGGAGCGGACTGCTGGGCGGGATGGACCTGTGGTCTGACCTGGCAGAGGCACTGCTTATGTTCTTATGAAAAAACAAAAAGAATATTGAAAGGAAATAATATCAATTATTTGATCAAAAGCTAGTATGCAGCACCCTTAGCATATAGCCAATCCAAACAAGCAAAGTTATACAGTGGGCTCAGATGTCAGAGCTAATACAATTTTCTAACTGTTAATGAAAGCAGAGCGAGTTGAACAAGATCAAAGAAAATATATTTTAACAAATTTATTTTTTTTCCATCTTTATTTATTACTAGCTGATGCCCCGGCGTTGCACGGGTATTTAATTATAGCAATAACACTGTAAATGGATTTAAATAAAGATACTTTATAGTGGTGAATGAAATAATTTTGTTACAGCTTTATAAAAAGTAAAATATTCAAAGTATAATGTGAAATATTTGACAAAATGAATACAATTCAACTAACACAAAAATTGATTATAAACAACATTTTTAGTTTCACCTCCAGGAGCAAGAACATATACATTCTTGAGTGAACCCACCCTTCCCACGTGTGCAGGTGGGCTGCGAGACCCCCAGAACATATCACCCCAGGTAGTGAGGGATCTGCATACCAAGTTTCGTTCAAATCGGTCCCACAGCTTCTTACATTTTTTCCATTGACTTGAATGGGTGAAATCTGATTTTCTGTTTGTAGCTCCGCCCACGTGTGCAGGTGGCCGCGAGACCCCCAGAACATATCACCCAAGGTAGTGAGGGATCTGCATACCAAGTTTCGTTCAAATCGGTCCCACAGCTTCTTACATTTTTTCCATTGACTTGAATGGGTGAAATCTGATTTTCTGTTTGTAGCTCCGCCCACTTGTGCAGGTGGGTCGCGAGACCCCCAGAACATATCACCCCAGGTAGTGAGGGATCTGCAAACCAAGTTTCGTTCAAATCGGGAAAGCCGTTTTTGCGTTGGCAGCTTTTTACATTTTTTCCATTGACATGAATGGGTGAAATCTGATTTTCTGTTTGTAGCTCCGCCCACGTGTGCAGGTGGGCCGCGAGACCCCCAGAACATATCACCCCAGGTAGTGAGGGATCTGCATACCAAGTTTCGTTCAAATCGGTCAAGCCGTTTTTGAATTACAGTGAGAATGGCAGCTTTTTACATTTTTTCCATTGACATGAATGGGTGAAATCTGATTTTCTGTTTGTAGCTCCGCCCACGTGTGCAAGTGGGCCGTGAGACCCCCAGAACATATCACCCCAGGTAGTGAGGGATCTGCATACCAAGTTTCGTTCAAATTGGTCAAGACGTTTTTGATTTACTGTGAGAATGGCAGCTTTTTACATTTTTTTCCATTGACATGAATGGGTGAAATCTGATTTTATGTTTGTAGCTCCGCCCACGTGTGCAGGTGGGCCGCGAGACCCCCAGAACATATCATCCCAGGTAGTGAGGGATCTGCATACCAAGTTTCGTTCAAATCGGTCAAGCCGTTTTTGCGTGATCGCGGCACATACACACATACATACCTCCGATTTTATATATATAGATTAGTTTGTTACATAACATAACAGAATCAAGAAAAACCAAGAAAATACCATACTAAAAGTAAAATCCCTTAAGTTTAGCCCACATTATTGGGACTGTCTTGTTCCTTAATAGGTTAGGAAATATTGGGCTCCTTTTACAAAGGTGTGCTAGGGCTTTAACATGCTTAATAGTTCGTGTTAAATTCCCGAGCCTGCTATAGCGTGCGATAATTTTGTCCGTGTGCTAAAAACCCTAGCGCACCTTCATAAAAGGAGCCCATTATTTAAGTAAACATATTCAACATAATTATTTCTACAGACAAGCAAAGAAAAATATTTTAAATCTAAAGCCACATTTATCATCAACCATTAAATGTTAATTTTCTGAAACTGTCTGAAGTACAGGTTTATCTTTAAGAAATATCTCTAATGGGATGGATCCACAAATATATATTTATTATTTCTAAAGGTGACCAGACATTTACAAGGATATTTAAGAAAAAATGTAGCCCCCACAGCTTAAACCTTAGATTTCAGCTGTAGGAATTGCCTCCTACGAAACTGTGGGCTCCTTTTATCAAGGTGGGGTAGGCGGTTAACCCGCGGAATACTGCGCGTTCAACCGCCTGTCGCACTAGTCGTTAACGCCTCCATTGACGAGGCGTTAGTTTTTAGGCTTGCCCTGGGGGTTAGCGTGTGATGATCGATGGAATGGTCTTCCACGTCAGGTAGTCGAGGCCAGAACCACGCTTGACTTCAAAGGACGATGGGACAGACAGGAGGGGTCGCTCCAGAGGAATGCTTAAATGATGGAGGGAGGGAGGAGGGAGGGTTCTTGAGTGGGCTGACTTGTTGGGCTGTCGGCCCTTTTCTGCCGTCATACTCTATGGGGGTAATAAAAAAAAAAAAAACATCTAAAAAGTGTCCTAAATGGCTACTTGGACGATCAAAAAGCCTGATCGTCCAAGTACCCATAACCAAAGCTGGTTTTTAGACGTATCTAAAACCAACTTAGGCCTTTCCCCTGCCTCTAAACGCACAGAGAGAAAAGAGGTGTGTTTAGAGGAGGGGAAAGGGCGGGCAGTGAGCGGGAGGTGGGCCGACCTACACCTAGCCGTACAACAGGTATAACTAAAACATTACAGGTTGCCTAGTCGGCACTTAGACCTTTTTCACTTAGACGAAATAAAACCAGGTCTAAGTGCCGAAAAACGCTGGCGCCATCAGTTCAGCGGCCCGGCAACCTAACCATCGCGGCAGGAGAGATGCCTCATCTCCCCTACCGCGATGCCATCACTCTTCTACCCGAACTGCCGCGACCCGCAGCACTTCGAGTAGAGGAGTGATGGCATCGCGGTAGGGGAGATGAGGCATCTCTCCTGCCGCAATGTATTACTCCCCCCCCACACACAACATCGGGGCAAGAGGGAGCTCAAGCCCTCTTGCCCCAGCCAACCGCGGCACCCCTGACACGATCGGGGCAAGAGGGAGCTCAAGCCCTCTTGCCCCCCCGACTCCCCGACTCCTCGACAATATCGGGCCAGGAGGGAGCCCAAGCCCTCCTGGCCCCGGCGACCCCCCCCCCCCCGCTAGTTGTTCGGGCCAGGAGGGAACCCAAGTCCTCCTGACCCTGGCGACCCCCCCCCCGCTAGTTGTTCGGGCCAGGAGGGAGCCCAAACCCTCCTGGCCACGTCGACCCCCTACCCCAACCCCGCACTACATTACGGGCAGGAGGGATCCCAGGCCCTCCTGCCCTCGACGCAAACCCCCCTCCCCCCAATGACCGCCCCGCCCAAGAACCTCCGACGATCTGGACATAGGTACGACGAGTGAGGTGATTAAATTTGCGGACGACACAAAGTTATTCAGAGCAGTGAAGACGCAGGGAGATTGCGAAGATCTACAATGTGACATAATCAGGCTCGAGGAATGGGCATCGACATGGCAGATGAGGTTCAACGTGGATAAGTGTAAAGTGATGCATGTCGGTATAAAATTTCAAGCACGAGTACAGGATGTCTGGAGCGGTATTTGGAGAGACCTCCCAGGAAAGGGACTTGGGAGTTCTGATCGACAAGTTGATGAAGCCGTCTACACAATGTGCGGCGGCGGCAAAAAGGGCAAACAGAATTCTAGGAATGATAAAGAAGGGGATCACGAACAGACCGGAGAAGGTTATCATGCCGCTGTACCGGGCCATGGTGCACCCTCACCTGGAGTGCTGCGTACAGCACTGGTCACTGTACATGAAGAAAAACATGGTACTACTCGAGAGGGTCCAGAGAAGAGCGACTAAGATGGTTAAGGGGTTGGAGGAGCTGCCGTACAGCGAAAGATTAGAGAAACTGGGCCTCGTCTCCCTTGAACAGAGGAGATTGAGAGGGGACATGATTGAAATATTCAAGGTACTGAAGGGGATAGACTTAGTAGATAAGGACAGGCTGTTCACCCTCTCCAAGGTAGAGAGAAAGAGAGGGCACTCTATAAAGTTGAAAGGGGATAGATTCCGTACAAATGTAAGGAAGTTCTTCTTCACCCAGAGCAGGGGTGTCCAATGTCGGTCCTCGAGGGCCGCAATCCAGTCGGGTTTTCAGGATTTCCCCAATGAATATGCATGAGATCTATTTGCATGCACTGCTTTCAATGCATATTCATTGAGGAAATCCTGAAAACCCGACTGGATTGCGGCCCTCGAGGACCGACATTGGACACCCCTGACCCAGAGAGTGGTGGAAAACTGGAACGCTCTTCCGGAGGCTGTCATAGGGGAAAACACCCTCCAGGGATTCAAGACAAAGTTAGACAAGTTCCTACTGAACAAAGACGTACGCTGGTAGGGCTAGTCTCAGTTAGGGCACTGGTCTTTGACCAAAACGGGTGCTGCGTGAGTGGACTGCTGGGCAGTGGCGTACCTAGGGTATGTGGCACCCGGGGCCCATCATTTTTTGACACACCCCCCCCCCATGTAAAAAAATATTTTTTGTAATGACCATGAAACGGAATAAATGGTCAGAATAGAAACAGGCAGTGAAAATTTTCTTATATTCCAAACATAACATAACATAAATTATGTCTGAATTGTCATGACATCAGAAGTACATATGGAGTAGTTGCAGGTGATGCTTGGGACAGTTCTGATTGCGTTAGTTCGGTTTTATGTGTTTTTTGAATAGAAGGGTTTTTATTTCTTTTTGAACGTTTTGCAGTCTGTGGTCGATGTCAATTGGTTGTAGAGTTGGGGGTCGAGTGTTGCAGCTCGAATGGCTAGGAGGTTGTCGAACAGTTTTTTCTTTTGACATTTTTGGTTGGAGGGTGTGTGAATGGTGCGTGAGTTCTCCTATGTCTGTTTGAAGTGGATTGAATTATTTAGCTGAAGAAATTAGTTACCCCCTCATCCCACACACATTAATTCTCTTCCATTTTTGTTCCCATTATAAAAAAACACTGATAAGTTCCCAGAAAAAAAATACATTAAAATAAGAAGTGAAAACAAAGGCCCCTACAGATGAGAACATAACATAAGAATAGCCTAACTGGGTCAGACCAATGGTCCATCATGCCTGGTAGCCCATTCTCATGGTAGCCAATCCAGGATACTAATACCTGGTCATAACCCAAAGAGTAGCACATTCCATGCTACCGATCCAGGGCAAGCAGACACTTCCCCCATGTCTTAATAACAGATTATGGACTTTTCCTCCAGGAATTTGTCCAAACCTTTCTTAAAACCAGCTATGCTATCTGCTTTTACCATAACTTCTGGCCACTTCATTTTTAAGTTTAGATCTTTCCTTTCAAACAGAGACCTTGCTAGATGTCAAATACAGCACAAGGTAACTTCACATGGACTTAGCTGTGCAGGAAATGTGAATCTCCTCATACACCCACCATATAGTGCAAAAATGTGCAAAGGTCTGTTTTTTTCTTTCGATCACTACATAGCCTAATGCCACACAAGCAGCGCTGTTACAAACATATTCTGTAGGTCAATGCTAAGGATAACAAAGTTTCCTTCCTTGGACCAGAAGGAGATACTGATAAACCACTGGAAGAGATCCCAAAACAACACCCAAAGACCCACTCAGTGTGTGAACCAGTTGAGTGGAGTGGACTAACTGGGAGGTGGAAATGGGCCCGGAGTTTGCTCAGCAGAATTTCCCAGACCACCTCTTCCTCTCAACACATTGACACGCTGCCACCACCACCACTAGGAACACCTCACTGGGTAGGCCAGCTATGCTATAAACTTTATAAAACACATTATTATATTTTCTTATAAAGCACATATTTTAACTGAACTCTCTGACTTCCTCAGCCTTTCCATTCACAAAAATAGAAGGAAGAAAAGTTCCCATTTCCTGCTGTCTCATGTCCCCGGCCTATACAATATTTTTTTTCTGCAGACCCTTCAAAAGTCTAACCAAATCCTCGTTTCACTTGCATTATAAAGTACTGAGGATGCCATCTCTCCCCAATCCCAGGTCCTAAAGTCTAAGACAGTAGCGCAAACTAATGCTGCCAGATTCAGGAAAAAAAATTTTGATTCGATTCAGCCTATTGAATTGGTTTTTCAATTCGATTTTCCTGCCCAGTTCGGTGACTTTTTTCAAAACTCCTGGTGGGTTTTATAGCTTTTTCACCCCCTTTGGCTTCTCCTAACCACACTGGCGCTGTGGTGTAAATAAAATAAAGAAACAAAAAGGACTTTTCCTCTCTGTTAAATCCTAGCTCACGTTTGCAGTCCAACACCAGCTCTGGCAGGATACACATTTCAAATCTGACATATTATAATCACAAAACAGAAAATAAAATTAATTTTTCTACCTTTTGTTGTCTGGTTATATTTCAAATCTTGTTGGTCCAAGGCTCTGGTTTTCTTCTGATAACTTGCTTGCCAGGGTCTCCTTCTTTCTTCTTTCTGCATGCTAACCATCCATCTGCCAACTCTGTCCTCCCTTTCCATTTCCCTTCCCTCCCCAGGAAGTCTGGTATCTTTCCTTTTTTTCATCTCCCTCCAAAGATCCACCTTTTCTTAACTACCCTTTCATCCGGCATCTCTCCCTCCTTCCCCAACACCCCAGAGTCCACCATCTCTCCCTTTCTTTTCCCAATTAACCTCCTATCCAGTATCTCTATCCCTCCTCCACACCATCCCTTGTGTCCAATTTCTCCCTTTCTGTTCCTTCCCTCCCTAAATCCCATGGTCCATCATCTCTCTCCCTCTCCTCTATTTTCAGACCCATTATTTCTTTCCCCCCCAAAGTTTGACATATGCACGTCTCTTTGAACACCCCCTTCCCTCCGTGTACTTCTAAACCAGGGTCCCCCCCCAAAGGCCTGTCCCCCCTTAAAGGTCTGCCTGTCCCCTCTTGAAGGCCTGTCCCCCCCCTTGTAGGCCTGTCCCCCCCCTTGAAGGCCTGCCTGCCTGTCCCCCCCTTGTAGGCCTGTCCCCCCCTTGAAGGCCTGTCCCCCCCCTTTTAGGCCTGTCCTCCCCTTGAAGGCCTGCCTGTCCCCCCCTTGAAGGCCTGTCCCCCCCCTTGAAGGCCTGCACCCCCTTGAAGGCCTGCACCCCCCGAAGGCCTGTCCCCCCCTTGAAGGCCTGCACCCCCTTGAAGGTCTGCACCCCCCCGAAGGCCTGTCCCCCCCTTGAAGGCCTGTCCCAACCCCTTGTAGGCCTGTCCCCCCTTGTAGGCCTGCACCCCCTTGAAGGTCTGCACCCCCTCAAAGGCCTTCACCCCCCGAAAGCCTGCACCCCCCCGAAGGCCTGTCCCCCCCTTGAAGGCCTGTCCCACCCCCTGGTAGGCCTGCCCCCCCCCCTTGAAGGCCTGTCCCTCCCCCTTGAAGACCTGCACCCCTTGAAGGTCTGCACCCCCCCCGAAGGCCTGTCCCCCCCCCTTGAAGGCCTGCCTTCCCCCCCTTGAAGGCCTGCCTGTCCCCCCCCTTGAAGGCCTGCCTGCCTGCCTGTCACCCCCCTAGAAAGCCTGCCTGCCTGCCCGCCCGCCCCACCCGCCCCACCCGCCCCACCCTGAAGGCCTGATGCCCCGACCCACCCCGAAGGACCGCTCGCCCCCCTGGCTTCCCCGCACCACCTATGAAGCAGCCGCAGCAGGATCGCGACATCGGCGATCCCTGCTCTGCTTAGGCGCTGCTTCCTGCGCCGCGATCCCGCCCCTCCTCTGACGTCAGAGGAGGGGCGGGACCGCGGCGCAGGAAGCAGCGCCCAAGCAGCTCAGGGATCGCTGACGTCGCGATCCTGCTGCGGGCTGCTTCACAGGTGGTGCAGGAAGGTCAGTGGGGCGAGCGGTCCTTTGGGGGTGGGGGGGGACTGAACGGCAAGGCCGGGAGCACCCCCTCAGGGCTGGCACCCAGGGCGGACCGCCCCCCCCCCCCCCCCCCTTGGTACGCCACTGCTGCTGGGCATGATGGACTACTGGTCTGACCCAGCAGCGGCATCTCTTATGTTCTTATGGGATTAGTGTAAAGGAAAGTCTCTCATCAAAGCATGCTAAGATCATTTTATTAACTTTGGAGATCTTTTTAGTAAAAGGTCCCCAGAGTTAATAAAATGGACCCTGTAGTGTTAAGCTGCAGTAGGCTTGAACATTATTGAATAAAATAAAATATTTCTGTCTGGGGGGGTTTGTAGAGCATTTCTGTTATAGTCCACTCTAAGTCAGGGCATACACATTTTGGGATGCATATTTAAAGGCACTTATCCGGTTAACAGGTTCTGCTAATTAGATAAGTGCCTATGAAAGGGATATTCAGCAGCAGAGTTTGTGCAGAGTTAGTGGCCATACTCAGACTGCTAACTGAGTTACTATCCAGAGAAAGTTAGGACAGCAAAAAGTCTATCCTCATTTTATCCACTTAGTGATCTGGTTAGTGGTGTGAATAATGACTGCTGAATTGCTGAAACTGGATATCTCCCAAGTAGTTTCTGCCTCATTCTACCTCCGACAACTATAGAAAATCAGAGGATGCTTCTCGGAACCAGACTTCTTCCAGCTACTCTACGCCTTTGTCTTCTCCCGTATGGACTACTGCAATGTGCTTCTAAATGGCCTCACTGCAAAAAACCTCCATCGACTACAACAAGTACAAAATGACCCGATCACCCTGGCGTTGTGTGCTGCCCACTGGCTGCCAATTGAAAATGATGTATATTCAAAGGCCTAGTAATGGCCTATAAACTCTTCCATGACATGATACAGGCCTGTATGGCCTCCAAACTTCCACCCTACACCCCAAACCAACCACTTCACTTGCAAGAAGAAAAGTGATTATGCACTCCCTCTGGATGCGCTCTCCACCTTGAAAATGCCTGAAAAAGATCTTACACTACCTACCACACATCTGGAACAAACTACCTACCCGCATAGGATCATTAGAAGATCTACTGAACTTCAAGAAGGAAATAAACCTTACCTCTTCTCCTGACCCTCTATGAGAGTGCGCCAACCCAAATTCCCCAGACCTTTCGACAGGGCCTAACTCTCCACTGTCTCGCGTCTCAAATGCTGATATACTTAATCCTATGTCTGATCATGTCATAGGGGAGAGTGTGGCGCAGTGGTTAAAGCTACAGCCTCAGCACCCTGGGGTTGTGGGTTCAAACCCACGCTGCTCCTTGTGACCCTGGGCAAGTCACTTAATCCCCCCATTGCCCCAGGTACATTAGATAAATTGTGAGCCCGCCGGGACAGACAGGGAAAAATGCTTGAGTACCTGAATAAATTCTTGTAAACCATTCTGAGCTCCCCTGGGAGAATGGTATAGAAAATTGATTACATAGATAAATATGGTGTCAGGTCAAAACCGCGGAAGACAAAGGCGCGCGCCGACAACTGAGCGCAGCGTGGAGGTGCGCGCCGAAGAAAATAACTGTTTTTAGGGGCTCTGACGGGGGTGTGTGTGGGGGGGAAACCCCCCCACTTTACTTTATACAGATTGCGCCGCATTGTGGAGGCGTTGTGGGGGGTTTGGGGGGTTGTAACCCCCCACAATTTACTGAAAACTTCACTTTTTCCCTAAAAACAGGGAAAAAGTTAAGTTTACAGTATAATGAGGGGGTTACAACCCCCTAAACCACCCACAACGCCGCTGCGATCTGTATTAAGTAAAGTGGGGGGGGGGCTCCCCAACAAAAACCCCCATCGGAGCCCCTAAAAACTGTCATTTTCTTCGGCGCGCGCCTCTATCTTGCGCTCAGTTGTCGGCGCGCGCCTTTGTCTTCCGCGGTTTTGTCTATGAACCGATAAATATTCAGCGTGTATTTGGTACTGGTACTAGCAGCAGGTGGCGCTCTGAATACATGCTAACTCCTATAGTTCAATATCAGCCCCTCTGTTTTTATAGTACAGTGGAAATTTTCGATTTTGTAGACACCCCCAAATTTTGATACTTCATATTTTTTTTGCAAATACAAGTAAAAACTCCTCAAGTACCAATTTAATAACTTAAAGCTAATCTGACACAACCATCTATGATCTGTAGGCCACAGTGAAAGGTTTCATTTTTTTTTTGTACTTTTCGCCCACTTTATTGATTTTCTCTCACACTTATTACTACTGTCAGATTGAAACAAAGTAAAAAAGCGGCAAGCGATTATAAATTGGGGGAGAGAGGACGTTTGTATTGCTCTGTAAGCAGTTTCTTGGCTGTTTTGCAGTCTGCATCAGATGTAACAAAACCCTAACCATGCAGCTATAACAAAGGTTCTATATTTAGATAGTTTAATGGCAAGAGTTGCCTTGATTTAGCTGGTGGGATAATCAATTAAGCTTACACTTTGAAGCTAGCACCTTCCAGCCCTTACCTTTCTGATATAAAATTTACAGCAGATAACAAATACCTCTCAAAGAATTCCTATTTATTGGTATTTCTGACTTTGAACCTGCGTGCTTGGCATTAATTTGAACCATTATACCATCAAAAAATGGAGAGCCTTCAGACTGGTAAAAATTGCCATCATTAGCTAGAATGTATTTTCAATTTTAATACTTAAGAAGCTACTGCTGCTTCAGGGAAGACTTAGAAAATACTGTGATTCAGAAACCATTCGTCTTGGATTTCAAATGTTTCCCCTATTTTTCTTCCTTCTGTTCTTTATTAAATAGGGAGATTTGCATGAAAATAATATTGAATTCCTCTTATTCTGTTATACTTCTGTGAAGCTTGTGGTCTTACACTGATTTCAAGTGCTATTCAGTATCATCACTCTTATATAAATCAGCTTAGTGGTTAGTGTAGAAGCCTGAAAACCTAGGGAACTCTTAGGCTTCCACGGCTGGCATCATGATTATTGAAATTGTTCGGGAAATGCGTTTGATTCCTATTGCAGTTCCTCATGACTCTGGGCTGGTCAGTTAAGAACATAAGAACTGCCGCTGCCAGGTCAGACCAGTGGTCCATCGTGCCCAGCAATCCGCTCAAGCAGTGACCCTTAGACCAAAGACCAGTGCCCTAACTGAGACCAGCCCTACCTGCGTACGTTCTGGTTCAGCAGAAACTTGTCTAACTTTGTCTTGAATCCCTGGATGGTTTTTCCCCCTATAACAGACTCCGGAAGAGAATTCCAGTTTTCTACCACTCTCTGGGTGAAGAAGAACTTCCTTACGTTTGTACGGAATCTATCCCCTTTTAACTTTAGAGAGTGCCCTCTCGTTCTCTCTACCTTGGAGAGAGTGAACAACCTGTCCTTATCTACTAAGTCTATTCCATTCATTTTCTTGAATGTTTCAATCATGTCCCCTCTCAGTCTCCTCTTTTCAAGGGAGAAGAGGCCCAGTTTCTCTAATCTCTCACTGTACGACAACTCCTCCAGCCCCTTAACCATTTTAGTCGCTCTTCTCTGGACCCTTTCAAGTAGTACTGTGTCCTTCTTCATGTACGGTGACCCTATTTTACTCTAGCCTTACCTGCATATGTTCTGGTTCAGCAGGAACTTGTCTAACTTTGTCTTGAGTCCCTGGAGGGTGTTTTCCCCTATAACAGCCTCCGGAAGAGCGTTCCAGTTTTTTTTACCACTCTCTGGGTGAAGAAGAACTTCCTTACATTCCTACAGAATTTATCCCCTTTCAACTTTAGAGAGAGTGCCCTCTCGTTCTCCCTACATTGGAGAGGGTGAACAACCTGTCTTTATCTACTAAGTCTATTCCCTTCATATCTTGAATGTTTCGATCATGTCCCCTCTCAGTCATGAGGGAACCACGTTAACGCACATTAATGATTAGTGCATGCTAAATGCTAAAGGTGCCCATAGGAATATAATGGGCGTCTTTAGCAGTTCGCATGAACTAATGCGGCTAGCACTTGTTGATGAATTCCCCCCTTAACACTCCGTTGTCCCAGATACTAAATGTGTACCTGATATAATATGTAAATTGCTTTGACTATAACCACAAAAGGCAGTATATCAAGCTCTATTCCTTTTTTCTGCTCTGCTCAGGGTACCCCACAGGACCAGTGCAAGAGTATTTGGTACCTTATGCAAACTTTGAGCCTTATACCACCTACCCAGCACACACATACACTAACTTCTGAAAATTAATACATTAATAAAGTGAATTAGTATGAATAAATCTTTGATAGATTTATTCTTCTTAAAAGAGGAGAATATGGGGACTTGATTTTAAATTCATTGTACACAAAGAAAGAACTGTCTTCAGTGGTAAATATCACATGTTCGGGTAGATTCAAGTACTAACTAAAAAATCTCCCTACACCCCAAGAAAAATAAAGGGTGAGGGGAAGAGACAGCCACAACCGACACACTATCATTTCCAACACAAAAAAATAATAATAAGAAATAATGATGATAAAAGGGAGCCCTCAGTCACACAGCCTGCAAAGGGGACTAGCCCCTGAAGCTCCGGCTGTCACTGGCTTACACCCAAAAGGGTGTTAACTGTGAAGCATCCCCGGGCACCCTTTAAGTGAATTTTAGTGATAAACCAATACACAAATGTGTTAAAGGTGAAAACAATAGGTGAAACACACTCAAATAGTCGTTAAAGCTGTCTCTGCCCCTCATCCAGGGGGCCAAAAAGCAGCGTCCACATTCAGCAATGCAAAAAATGAAATGACTACCAAATAGAAGTGAATAACATGAAGAAAGACCTGGCGAAGCTTGAAGAATGGTCTGAAATTTGGCAGCTAAAATTTAATGCTAAGAAATGCAAGGTCATGCATTTGGGCTGCAAAAACCCGAGGGAACGGTACAGATTAGGGAGTGAAGAGCTTATGTGCACAACAGAAGAGCGGGACTTGGGTGTGATAATCTTAAGGTGGCCAAACAGGTTGAAAAGGTGACGTCGAAAGCTAGAAGGATGCTATGTTATATAGGGGGAGGTATGGCTAGTAGGAAAAAAGAGGTATTAATTACCCTGTATAAGACTTTGGTGAGACCTCATTTAAAATATTGTGTACAATTCTGGAGGCTGCACCTTCAAAAAGATATAAAAAGGATGGAATCGGTCCAGAGGAAGGCTACTAAAATGGTATGTGGTCTTCATTCTTAGGCGTATGGGGACAGACTTAAAGATCTCATATACTTTATACTCATATACTTTAAAGGAGGAAAGGCGGGAGAGGAGAGATATGATAGAGACATTTAAATACCTACATTATGTAAATGCACATTAGTCAAGTCTCTTTAATTTGAAAGGAAACTCTGCAATGAGAGGGCATAGGATGAAGTTAAGAGGTGATAGGCTCCGGAATAATCTAAGGAAATACTTTTTTACAGAAAAGGGTGGTAGATGCATGGAACAGTCTCCCAGAAGATGTGGTGGAGACAGAGACTGTGTTTAAATTCAAAAGGACCTGGGATAGACACATGGGATTTCTCGGAGAGAGAAAGGGATAATGGTTACTGTGGATGGGCAGATTGGATGTGTCATTTGGCCTTTATCTGCCATCATGTTTGTATGTAAGGAAATTCTTCTTTACGGAGAGGGTGTTGGATGCCTGGAATACGCTCCTGAGGGAGGTGGTGGAGAGGAAAACGGTGACAGAGTTCAAAAAAATGTGGGATGAACACATAGGATCTTGAATCAGAAAAGATTAAGGCCAGTACTGGGCAGACTTGTACGGTCTATGTCTGTATATGGCCGTTTGGTTGAGGATAGGCTGGCGAGGGCTTCGATGGCTGGGATGGTTTAGATGGGCTAGAGAGAGCTTTGATGGAGACTTCAGTAAATGGAACCTAAGCATAGAACCGGGCAGAGCTTTAGGTTCTGGCCCAGCAATAGCTAAGAAGAAGGAAAATTAAATTTAAGTCAGTAATTTAAAGAGTGGGTAGGGTTGAGCAGTCTGGATGGACCATTCGGGTCTTTATCTGCCATCATCTTCTATGTTTCTATCTCCCATGCCATGCTTTGTATATATAATACTAGATTTGCCATGCTATGTTTACCACACTTGCAATACAAAGTTTGCCATGCAATGTTTTATCATACAATGCTCATCATGTTATGTTTTACCATGCTTTACTGTTTTGCCATCTCTGTCAGACAATGTCCTGCCATACCATATTTGCCAATACCCTGTATAAAAACATATTAATACGTATGTAACCTGTTCTGAGCTCCCCTGGGAGGACGAGATATAAAACTAAATAAATAAATAAAAGGCCCTTTTCACTATATGGAGGACATGAATTGACATTCATTTAATACTACTAGGAGTTCTCAGCCATTGTGGTGAGCAGGTAAAGCCAGGTAGCAGATTCCAAAGCAGCAGTGCTAAGTAATAAAATCCAGAGGGGTGGAGCATGATCAGGGCTCCTACTGTTGTTCCAGCTCCTCTTGCTACTCTCGATCTCTCGTTCTCTCTTTCCTACCCAAGACAATGAGACTGCCTGCCTGTTAATTTTATCTCTGCCTCTCATTCTTTTACCCGCCTCTCTCCTCTTCCTCCTACATCAGGGGTGTCCAATGTCGGTCCTCGAGGGCCGCAATCCAGTCGGGTTTTCAGGATTTCCCCAATGAATATGCATGAGATCTATTAGCATACAATGAAAGCAGTGCATGCAAATAGACCTCATGTATATTCATTGGGGAAATCCCGAAAATCCGACTGGACTGCGGCCCTCGAGGACCGACATTGGACACCCCTGGCCTACATGATCAGCTATTTGAGTCATGCAGAAGGGAGAGAATAGCTATGAGTAGCAGAACCAACTCTGTTTACCCATTGACCACAGAGGAAGTTTTATTTAGTGGGGAAGTGCTAGTTGAATTTTACCCTAGCAGCTGCAGCATGCTTTTTCAGTTCATTCCACCCAACCAAGGCTTATAGAGAAGGTTGGATTATGGGAGGGTGAGCTCCTTCTTTTTTTCTTCTGCCCCATGAGATGAGGGAGCCTTGGGCAGCAGTAGACTAATGTGTGCTTGAATGTTATAAGGGGCTTGCAATAATTTATCTGAGCATGAAAAAAAGTAGGAAGCGTGTTGAAACAAGTGTGTGCATGTTGTGATATGTCTCAAGGTTACTCATGGACGGTTGTGGCTCGGTGTGAGTCTAACATTCCAAGAGACAGGATGTCAGGAGAGTTCTCATGTGAATCAAGCAAGAAACTGCTAGATTCGGGAGTACAATTCAGTGATAAAATTTCTCACATAAGAAGGGATAAAACCAAAGAAGATCCATGAACGCATGACTACAATTTATGGTGAGCCTGCCCCATCATCCTACAAAGTAAAATTGTGGAGCAAGCAGTTTGTGGGGTAGAAAGCCCATTGAAAATGACCCTCACACTGGATGGCCTGTGGAAGCAACTTCCAAGAAAAGTGCAAGAAAGTTGATTTAATATTATCAGATAAATGAATTAAGGTTTCCTGAATAGCTGAAGAAATGGGCATCTTGGCAGGAAGAATTTGCAAAATAATTCATGAAATGTTGGGCATGTCTAAGGTTGGTGCAAGATGCGTTTCAAGAATGTTGACACCATGTCAGAAGGCCATGAGGCTCCAGTGCTGTCAGGAGAACTTTGAGACCAAGTGAATTTTTTTTCATCGTTTGGTGACTGGAGATGAGATTTGGGTCTATCACTGAGATCTTGAGACCATCTCCCATCCCCAAAAAGTTCAAGACAGAAAAATCTGCAGGGAAAGTCATGGCAACTGTCTTCAGTGATGAAGGACTTTCATTTCTGGAGTTCATGCCACACAAGACAACCATAACCAGGGAGAGTAATGCCAACACAGTGATCACTTTGTGGGAGTCAATCAGGCAGAAAAGATGTGGGAAGCTCACAGCATGTGTGCTACTTCTTTACGAGAATACACTGGTGCACATGTCACGACAATCACAGGCTGCCATCCGAGAATGTGGGTTTCAGCAGCTGAACCATCCACCCTACAGTCCAGACCTGGCTCCTTCAGATTACTTCCTGTTCCGAGTTTTGAAGAAATCTCTCTGTGGACTGTGGTTTTCAAGAGATAAGAACATAAGAAGTTGCCTCCACTGGGTCAGACCGAGGTCCATCTCGCCCAGTGGTCCGCTCCCGCGGCGGCTCTTCAGGTCTGCGACCTGTGAAGTGGTTCTGACCTCTTTTATAACCTACCTCAAGTTCTATCTGTACCCCTCTATCCCTTTATCCTCCAGGAACCTATCCAAACCCTTCTTGAACCCCTGTACAGAGTTCTGGCCTATCACTTCCTCCGGAAGCGCGTTCCATGTGTCCACCACCCTCTGCGTAAAAAAGAATTTTCTAGCATTTGTTCTAAACCTGTCCCCTTTCAATTTCTCTGAGTGACCCCTAGTGCTTGTGGCTCCCCTCAGTTTGAAGAATCTGTCCTTATTTACTCTCTCTATGCCCTTAAGGATTTTGAAGGTTTCTATCATGTCCCCTCTAAGTCTCCTCTTCTCCAGGGAGACTTAGAGGGGACTTCAAGGAAGCTGTGACGTTCTGGTTTGAAGGTCAAACAGAAGAATTCTTTTTAAAGGGGTTAAAGTCATTGCAGGAAAAGTAGATGAAGTGTATGGAGCTATCAGGGGACTATATTGAAAAATAAAACACGTGTCTTTCTTAAACTCATTTCTTTTCTATTGAGGTAGGTAAATTATTGAATGCCCCTAAGGCCAGTACTGGGCAGACTTGCACGGTCTGTGTCTATATATGGCCATTTGGTGGAGGATGGGCTGGGGAGGGCTTCAATGGCTGGGAGGGTGTAGATGGGCTGGAGTAGGTTTTAACAGAGATTTCGGTAGTTGGAACCCAAGCACAGTACCGGGTAGAGCTCTGGATTCTTGCCCAGAAATAGCTAAGAAGAAAAAAATTTAAAAATTTAAATTGAATCAGGTTGGGCAGACTGGATGGACCATTCGGGTCTTTATCTGCCGTCATCTACTATGCTACTATATATCTCTTACTGGTTCTGTAGGTGACTGCCCAATTTCTCTAATGGTTGCACTGGTCCTGTTTCCCTGTTTGCTGCCTAAGTTAACAGAAAGCATATCAATCAGCAGAAACTCTTATTTAAACTGTTTGACCTTACTTATGTTGCGGTAGTTCTGAGAGTTCCGTAATGACTGCTGTACGCAACCTCTTTTGCCATCCTAGGATTTGAACATGTAACTTGCTGGCTCCAAAGCATTTCGTAGAAACATGATGGCAGATAAAGGCCAGATGGTCCTTCCAGTCTGCCTATCTGCAGTAACCTTTATCTCGTGCTCTAAGAGATCCCACGTGAAAAAGCCTGCCTCCCTTAGCTAATAAAATATGCTTATTTATGGCATAATTGCCTCCCCATATTACACTCTCAATGCAAGTTTGCTTGATTATCCTTCCCACCATGCAATATCTTAGGCTGAGGACCAGCAACTTTCTGGTCTAGAAATAGTGGCCATACCAGTTTGCTAGAAGGAGCCTTACTACTGACCATGCCATTAACTAATGCTGGGTTGTAGTAAGCAGCGTAAGAGCATTTTACCATAGGTCAATGAGGGAAATGCTCCAACGCTCATAGGAATTCAATGAGTGTTGGAGCATTTACCTCATTGGCATGTGGTAAAATGCTCTTACGGGGACACCAGGAAATTCTTTTTCACTGAAAGGGTGGTTGAATGCTGAAATAGTCTTCCACTTCAGGTGATTGAGGCCAGCAGCGTGCCTGATTTTAAGGCCAAATGGGACAGACACGTGGGATCTATTCACAGAGAAAGGTAGGGGAGGGTCATTGGGGTGGGCAGACTAGATGGACCGTGGCCCTTATCTGCCATCTATTTCTATGTTTCTATGTTTAGTAAAAGGAGTAAAATGGATCTAATTTGTGTTCCAAGAAGAGAGTATATAAAATTTCATAAATAAATAAATAAACTGCATTTATCTTTCATCAGTAGAAGGGAGTGTCTTGTAATACAGCTGCTGAAAAGACTGGAGAAGCTAGAAAAAAAACAAAAACCCTGTACATCAGTGGTTCCCAAACCTGTCCTGGGGGACCCCCAGCCAGTCAGGTTTTCAAGATATCCCTAATGAATATGCATGAGAGAGATTTGCATATAATGGAAGTGACAGGTATGCAAATCTCTCTCATGCATATTCATTAGGGATATCTTGAAAACCTGACTGGCTGGGGGTCCCCCTGGTTTGGGAACCACTGCTGTACATCATCAATTTTTTTTTTGTTTGTTTGTACATCTCTTTAATTAAGCGACATCATTTGCTCTGCAGCGTAATAAGTAGAAGGATTGAGCAAATCTATTTACCTGCTTGCAGGTAACAGCCATGATACTGGCATGTCCCTTTGTTCTTTTTGTTCAGTCCGGTCCTTTTTCATCCTGCAATATCTCCTCTGTCATCCTGCTTGCAGTGGTGTCATTCAGAATTCCTTCAGAGCTGCCTTATGAGTTGACTGTGCTCCTAGGATGATAAATGGTTTGCTTATACATAACCTCTGAGGCTATAGACTGAGGCGTTTAATGATTTAGGAGATATTTGTCTTCTTCAGTTTATTTCCTAGTCTTAGAAATAATGCCATTAGGCTCCATTATGTACCGTAGAATGGAAAACATTAAACACAACATGCTGTACTGTTATTATTATTTTCTTTTTGCATTGTTTCCTTGTTTTACTGCTAGTGTTAAATTTCCATCGCACCCTATGTGATTGAAAATGCATTTGCCAATAATCTTTTGTTATGCCAGTACAGTTTTCATGGGCAAAACTCTAAATACTTGTTACATAAATGGTTTGCATTTGATAGTCTGACACATTGATACAAAATGTGAGCCAAAAGAAATGTATAACTATTCATTAAAAAGGTTTTATTCTCCCTGATTTTGAGTTAGTGGAAGGGTTTCATAAATAGAGACGCAATGTAAAATTCTTCTTGTATAAATAAGGGAGAGGGGAGCGAACAACTTTAAACTACCGTATATACTCGAATATAAGATGATCTGAATATAAGTCAAGGTTCCCTTTTCCCCCCCAAAAAGGTTGACTTGGATATAAGACAGGGGTGGGGGAGGTGGGTGGGTTAATATTCATGTGCCCTGCCCTGCCAGGATCTTCACCCAGCCCCCTTCACTCCCTGCCAGGCTCTGCACACAGCCCTCCACCCTCCCTACCAGGCTCTCCACCCTATCCCCCTCCCTCCCTGCCAGACTCTGCACCCTGTCCCACCTCTCTGCGCTGTACCCTTTCCCCCTCTCTCCCTCCTGTCTCCTGTCCTGGCCAACTCTGACTGTTTTATACCGCTCTCCCACCTCTCCATGTACCTTTTTGAATCCCTGGTGGTACAATAATGTACCGGGCAGGAGCGAGCTTTCTGCGCTCCTGCCCCATGCTGAGCACCTCCCTGAATGGTTGCCACCAGTTTTCACGAATCTCATGAAAACTGGTGGCAGCCATTCAGCAAGTGGCTCAGCGCAGAGCAGGAGCAGAAAAAGCTCACTCCTGCCCTGTACACCGCTGGACCGTAAGAAACTCACAGAAGCCATTCAGAGGGGCTCCGCATGGGGCAGGAGCGTGGAAAGCTTGCTCCTGTCCAGTACACTGCTGGGCCACTAGGGACTGAAAAAGGTATGCGGGGGAAGGTGGGAGGGAGGTAAAAAAATTGTCAGAGTCAGCTAAGACAGGAGATGGGAGAGATCCCTCCTGTCCCGGCCCACCACATCAAACAGCAGGCCTTCGGAGGCCTGCAACAAGTGCGGGAGGGGGGAGGGTGGGTGCTGACCCAAATATAAGATGAGACCCCCTTTTTTGGGCCATTTTTTGGCCCACAAATCTCATCTTATTTTCGAGTATATAGTAAATGCAACTGGTAAATGATTTCAAAAGGTGTTAATTAACCCTGGTTTCTAGCAGTTTTAGCTTGACTGTAATTAGAGTGACTTTGATATCACTACAAAATTTTATTGTTTTTTGTTGTAGGATAGTAAGTATTCTTTTTTAATTGCCTATATCACACAAGATGAGACCACATCTCCCATGTTCTGAAAGCAAATATCCTCAAATCGAAAGTCATCAAACCCCTGAAGACACTGTTATCTGCCCAAAATTTCAGACTTTTTGTCCAAAGCACATCACATCTCACTTTGACTACTGCAACACTTTACTTATAGGAGTTCCAAAAAAAAGTACCTAAAAGCTCTTCAATCAGCCCAGAATACTGTGGCCAGGCTAATTCATATCCCAAAACAAGAGCACATTACTCTGACACTGGTTCCCAATACAGCAGCAATTCTGCTACAAAACCACGATGCTAATCTTTAAAGCCCTGACTGGAATACTATCTCTGACATCCACTCTACATATTCACTAACATACTCCACCAATATGGTCCTCAAAATCAAACTTCCTCAACATATCCCCTACTAAAGAGGTCCACTGTGAAGAACACAAATGCTCCATCTTTTATACCAAGGGGCCCCAGTGGTAGAACCAGCTCCCAGAACAAATTTGTTTGATAACCTCGAAACATTCAAATCTACACTAAAAACACATCTGTTTAAAGTTGCTTATCCCTCCCACAAATCTATGATAGAACATCACTGAGTAAATATGAATGGTCCGTTTGAAGAGCTAGATCCTAAGCCTTATAGCCAATGTCTCTCAACTGATTGTATAGATGCACCTTGTCTTGTTTATAACATAGTAACATAGTAGATGACGGCAGATAAAGACCCGAATGGTCCATCCAGTCTGCCCAACCTGATTCAATTTAAATTTTTTTTAATTTTTTTCTTCTTAGCTTTACCCAGTACTGTGCTTGGGTTCCAACTGCCGAAATCTCTGTTAAGACTTACTCCAGCCCATCTACACCCTCCCAGCCATTGAAGCCCTCCCCAGCCCATCCTCCAGCAAACGGCCATATACAGACACAGACAGTGCAAGTCTGCCCAGTACTGGCCTTAGTTCAATATTTACTATTCTTTTCTGATTCTAGACCCTTTGTGTTCATCCCACGCTTCTTTGAACTCAGTCCCAGTTTTACTCTCCACCACCTCTCTCGGGAGCGCATTCCAGGCATCCACCACCCTCTCCGTAAAGTAGAATTTCCTAACATTGCCTTTGAATCTACCACCCCTCAACCTCAAATTATGTCCTCTGGTTTTACCATTTTCCTTTCTCTGAAAAAGATTTTGTTCTACGTTAATACCCTTCAAGTATTTGAACGTCTGAATCATATCTCCCCTGTCTCTCCTTTCCTCTAGGGTATACATATTCAGGGCTTTCAGTCTCTCCTCATACGTCTTCTGGCGCAAGCCTCCTATCATTTTCGTCGCCCTCCTCTGGACTGCCTCAAGTCTTCTTACGTCTTTCGCCAGATACGGTCTCCAAAACTGAACACAATACTCCAAGTGGGGCCTCACCAATGACCTGTACAGGGGCATCAACACCTTCTTCCTTCTACTGACTACGCCTCTCTTTATACAGCCCAGAATCCTTCTGGCAGCAGCCACTGCCTTGTCACACTGTTTTTTCGCCTTTAGATCTTCGGACACTATCACCCCAAGGTCCCTCTCCCCGTCCGTGCATATCAGCTTCTCTCCTCCCAGCATATACGGTTCCTTCCTATTATTAATCCCCAAATGCATTACTCTGCATTTCTTTGCATTGAATTTTAGTTGCTAGGCATGATGGTACTCTTGCAAAATGCTGGCCTACATTTCAAATGTTAAAAGTAGATGTATCTGGCTGGCCTGATCGTGGCAAGGGTTCGGGGAGTCCTGCCAGCTCAGCTGATCAGGGGGGATGCCCACTCCCAAGGGTTCGGGGAATCCTGCCAGCTCAGCTGATTGGGGGATGCCCACTCCCTCCTGTTGCCAAACCTCCTGAACAGCCGAGAATGGCAGGAGCAATTCTCACTTCCTCCTTCCGCCGACCCTCCCGAACAGCCAATGCCCCCCAAATGCAAAAATGGCAGGAGGGATATCCACTCTCTACTGCTGCTTGCCCCTTCGATCCCCTGAACCCTCCCCCCATTGAAGACTGGCAGGAGGGACATCCACTCCCTCCTACCGACATTCCCTTGGAACCCCCTATATAACGTGCAAATTTGGGCATGCACCCAAATTGTGTGTGCCATTTAATTGCTTAACAAGCCAATTAGTGCCAACAATTGGGCGCTAATTAGCAATAAGTGGGATTTAAACAAGTACCTTTATAGTCGCTGTTTTATAAAGATGTCTACATAAATTTCTTTGCATGGATCTGAACAGGGGGTATGGCCATGGGAGAGGTGTGGTTGGGTCAGAGGCTTTCCAGGGTTCAGTTGGTGTAAATCTTTGGGCGTTGATCCCAGCGCTAAGTGCTTCTTCTAGAAATGGCATAACTTTGAGCATGTTAACAAATAACAAAAAGAACATAAGAACATAAGCCGTGTCTCTGCTGGGTCAGACCTGAGGTCCATCATGCCCAGCAGTCCGCTCACGCAGCGGCCCATCAGGTTCAGGACCTGTATACTAGCCCTCTATCTATACCCTTCTATCCCCTTTTCCTTCAGAAAATTGTCCAATCCCTTCTTGAACTCCAGTATCGTACCCTGTCCTATCACTCCCTCTGGAAGCACATTCCAGGTGTCCATCACTCACCCGTTGGGTGAAGGAGAACTTCCTAGCATTGGTTCTGAATCTGTCTCCTTTTAATTTTTCGGAATGCCCTCTCGTTCTTGTAGTTGTCGAAAGTTTGAAGAATCTGTCCCTCTCCACTTTCTCTATGCCCTTCGTGATCTTATAAGTCTCTATCATATCCCCTCTAAGTCTCCGCTTCTCCAGACACCGATTCCAAAATAATTTGTTAAAATTTGCTGTAAACCTTAAATCTAATTATTTAAAATATTTCAATTATTAATTAATTATTACGGGGAAATGCCTCAGACTTAGGAGTAAATCTTTCCAACTAGAACTATTCAAGAGAAGAATGAATTAATCTCTTGCCTCCTTATAACATCACAGGCTAATTCCCCACCTCCCTACCAAAATATTTATTTTATTACTTTAATTAATTAAACTTCCTCAACATATCCCCTACTGAAGAGGTAACTTTGAGCACGCACACACACACACACACATATATAAATTAACCTTTGAAAATGAATAAAGTGCATTATTGTGATACAACTTCTGCAGATTCTTTTACATGAGAAAGGAGAATCCAGTAATTGGATTTTGAAATCATTACACAGTCATAATAAGGTATTCAAAGTACTGTCTTCTATGATAAATATCACTTTCTGTGACAAAAAGATGGTTTTTACACATGCTGCCTTTGTGTAAAGCAAAATAATTACTTGAAATCCTCCAAATATATGTCATATCAGAGCAGCACAAAGTCTCTGAACTGAAATGACAACAACCCATGGAAAGATAGCACTGCAAATTCTATAATGGGCTATACAGGACCAGTACATACTTTCTTCCTCTTTATAGTCTCTTCAGTGCTTCCCTCACCAGCTCTCTTTATTTTTAATTGCCTTGCACCTCCCCTGTCTTTGATGTTATGTTTCTTACCTCTGTGTCCTTTCCAGTGTTCAGTCTTCCAGTTCCTGAGTTTCTAGTCTCCCAGATTTCCACCTCTGTCCCCTTTTTACATGCTCATACTTCAGAATCTTTACTCTCCAATTTCCATTTAGTCCTTGAATCCAAGCTGTTCTTCCAATCCCTAAATTTCAATTTTCCAACCCAGTCTTTGAGGCACTACTCTCCGTACCACTGACATCCAATTACTGAGTCTCTGTCCTCCCCCTAAACTATAAATTTCCACTATCCTCAGTCCCTCCTACTTCTCCAACCCAGTCCCTAGATTCTCACTGTCTCCTATCCTCTACCCATTCCCCAAGGCCCTAAGAACCATGGCCGGGGCAAATTTTAAAATAAATTATATTTTTACCTCTTTTGTGTAGGGTGGTGCTCTTTTGACAGAAAATAGCCAAGGGCAAGCAAGATTCTGCAGTTCTCAAATTGTATTTTCACATGCAGATGGACATGCCAGAAGGGAAGAAATATTTCTAGACTGTGGAAGGCCATGAACCTATTATTCCTTGGATTCTATAAAGGGCGCCCAATTATCTGCACCCAAATTTTGGCATGATCTCGAGATGTGTGCATAATCTAACTGATTAGCCAATTAACATCAACAATTGATTGATTAGATTGTAAGCTCTTCTGAACAGGGGCTGTCTCTTGAATGTTGTAATGTACAGCGCTGAGTATACCTAGAAGTGCTATAGAAATGATAAGTAGTAATAGTAATTGTTGATGTTGAATGGCACCAGTTAGGTGCTGCGCATTATTCTGTAAGCTTGGTTGCCCAAATCCCATAACACACAACCCAAAAAAGGGTTTGGCCACGAGAGGTGGATTAGAAGCATTAGCAAGAGATGCATGAAGTGCTATAGAATTCTGGGGATTTGCACTCAACTTGCGTGCCAGGATTTGCACCAGGTTTCAGTCCAGATAAGTCCTTGCACCAAGGTTGAACACAGTAATCCCCCAGTAGGAGCTATTCGATAAAGGGCACTGGTTTTTCTAGCAGCATTTACTGAATCTTGCCCAATACGTTCTGCAAGTAACTCCTAAGTAGGGAGGGGGAAGGGAGAATGGAGTAAAACCATTGGCACTGACTGCAATAGCAGTGAAACCAGGTGACCAATTCTAAAAGCGGCAGTGGTGAGTAACAGGCCAAGAAAGCTCAAGTATTATTGAGGCTTTTGCTAACCTCCCTGCTCTTCTTACTGTATTCCCTGTCTCTCTTTCCTTTCCCCAGACAGTGGAAGTGGCTGCCTTTCCATTTTATCATTGCCACTCATCCTTCTACCCATGTCTCTTCTCTCTTTCCTTTGTGGTTCCGATTAGCTCTTTGAACCATGCAGATGGGAGAAGATAGGCATGAGTATAAGCATTGGCTCTGCTCATCCACTGGCCATGGAGGAAAGTTAAAGGGATGGTGCAGCCTTCTTGGGTTATCATATGGCTCCAGAAAAAGGAGGACGGATTGAGACATCCAGGTTTTACTTCCATTGCTTTCAATGGAAGTAAACCCTGGATGCCTCAATCTGTTCTCCTTTTTCTGGAGCCAAATAGTAACCCTAACCTTGACTATTTGATTCCAGCAGTTGCAGTGTTCTTTTTCTCTCTCTCCTGCCAAACTGAGGCCTTTTGGTAAAGTTGAACTCTGGGATGGAATGCATCATCTTCTCTTCTTTTGATCTACCCCTTCAGAAAGCGAAGTGGATAGCAGCTTCAAGCAGCACTGGACAAACGGGTGCTAGAATGCTGCCCTTCAAAGTCTGGTGCTCTAGGCAACCACCTAATTTGTCTAATGGTCCTGGCCTTGTGAGGACATACAATTTTACCTTGGCCTGGGAACATCTTCAGGCAGGTGAATTTACCACTGAGCTGATGGATTTCAGTCCCAAAGGTTTTTTCAAGTTGACTCTCGAAAATAGCTAAACAAATCTTTTGAGTATTGACCTCTGCCATACATGTTTCATTTTTGTAGACTCAAATGTACCAAGGGCTGGTGATTCAGAGGAGGGAGGGCAGCTCCAAGCCTTTTTAAAGCTGAGGGAGAAGCAGCCGGCCGGTGGGTTTTGAGCCCTTTTTCAAAATTTCTGCCCTGGGTTCCAGCATGTGTAACACCGGCTCCGAATGTATCTTGTAGAATTTTATGGGATTATCCTTTACAGCTCTGTATGCACTATGGAGCCAAAATCCAAAATAACTAAAATATACAAATGGGTAAAAAGAAAATCCAAAATATTGTCAGATCAGTGTGGTTAAAGCCTTGGATTATGTCACGTTTTCTTGTACAGACAAGCTGCTGTTACATTTGATGAAATCATAGTAGCATTGGCACGATCTGATACCCCTGGCAAGAGAGTTTAATCATTTTCATTTTATACTTTCCCTTCCAGGTTCTTCAGCTCATGGAGGATATCAAAGTAAGGGAGATGCAGATCTTTGATTATAAAAAGAAGATAGCTGAGTCCGAGACTAAATTGAAACAGCAGCAGAATTTGTATGAGGCTGTGAGATCAGACAGGAATCTATACAGCAAAAACCTCATTGAAGCTCAGGTATGTTGAATCTCTCACTTTTCATCTTCCTTTTTCTTATGATAGCTGAACAACGCCTAAAGGCTTCCAGAAGTCCACTGGACTTTTATAGACATCATGTGAGAAATGTGTTTTAGTAAAGACTAAGATATATTGGACAATTTTGTACACACTGCACATTCTAGCAGAATTCTAGGTGTTAGAGATTGCATGAAAACACTTTGAATGCTATAAATTAGATGTACTAAAAGGTGTTATGATATTATGCATGCTAATGAATTGGAAGGACGATTCTATAATCTAGCTGCCCGCCTTTATGCATCACTTATGCATATAATTATCTAGATTACTAGCACTTATACACGTAGGTACAGTGGTACCTCGGTTTACGAGTGCACCAGTTTGCGAGTGTTTTGCAAGACGAGCAAAACATTCGCAAACTTGGTGCCTCGTAAACCGAGCTTGCCTCGCTGTACGAGCGCCCCCCCCGGCGATCCAGCATCCCCCCCAGCGATCCAGCATCCCCCCCCTTGCATTGCCCCCCCTCCACCGCGATCCTACTTTTCCCTCTCCCCCCCCCCGAGCAGTCAATGACACCCTTTACCCGACTTGGCACCAGTGCCGGTGCCCGAAGATCCTCCCTCTTCTGGCGCGGCCTGGGCTGGGCGGTGCGTTGGAGATCCTCCTTCTTCTGGTCTGGGCTAGGCTGGATTGGCTTTGAGCATTTGCGCATGCTCAAAGCCTTCTGGTCTCGCTCTCAATCTCGGAGAGAGCGAGACCAGAAGGCTTTGAGCATGCGCAAATGCTCAAAGCCAGTCCAGCCCAGCCCATCCCAGAAGAAGGAGGATCTCCGACGCACCGCCCAGCCGTGCCAGAAGAGGGAGGATCTTTGGGCACCGGCACTGGTGCCAAGTCGGGTAAAGGGTGTCATTGACTGCTCGGGAGGGGGGAAAGTAGGATCGCGGTGGAGGGGGGCAATGCGAGCGGGGGGGGGGGAAGCTGGATCGCGGGGAGGGGTTTGGAACAATGTCGGATTCCTCAAGGGGGGGGAGAATGGAGCAGCGCCGGTAGCCTCGTGGAGGGGGGGGAGGAGGTGGAACCAATCAAAGCAGTTTCCCTTATTTCCTGTGGGAAACTTGCTTTGATATACGAGCAATTTGGTTTACGAGCATGCTTCTGGAACGAATTATGCTCGTAAACCAAGGTTCCACTGTATATATGTATCTATGCTATTCTACCAATTCCCGTATTATTTACATACCCCCAAATTCTCTATATGGCGCTTTAAGTTGTGTGTGCAGTTTCTGGAATCCAGTGGATTCCAGGACCCGAGGCTACATGGATTCACTAGAGGAAGTTCTTGTTGGACAAATCTGATCAATTTCTTTGACTGGGTGACCAGAGAATTGGGGAGTGCGCTAGATGTGGCATATTTAGCTTTTAGCAAAGCCTCTGATGGTGTTCCGTACAGGCGTCTTAATAAATAAACTGAGTGCCCTTGGTATGGGGCCCAGAGTGATGCACTAGGTCAGGAACTGGTTGAGTGGAAGGTGACAAAGGGTAGTGGTCAATGGAGATCTCTCTGAGGAAAGGGATGTTACCAGTGGTGTGCCTCAAGGCTCGGTTCTTGGGCCTGTTCTTTTTAACATTTTTGTAAGCGATATTGCTGAAGGGCTGTTAAGTAAGATTTGCCTCTTTGCAGATGATACCAAAATCTGCAATCAAGTGGACACCCCTGATGGTGTGAATAACATGAGGAAGGATCTAGTGAAGTTTGAAGAATGGTCAAAATTTGGTAGCTAAAATCTAGGAAATGCAAGATCATGCATTTAGACTGAAAACACCTGAGGGAATGGTACAGTTTAGGGGGTGAAGAACTTTTGTGCATGAAAGAGGAGCAGGACTTGGGTGTGATTGTAGCCCGTGGTGTCTTGCCCTGCCAAGCGGCGGGGCTCCAGCCATCTCTTTGGGGTCTAGTTGATATATTTGCATACATTGGAGGCAGTGCATGCAAATAGATCTCATGCATATTAATTAGGGAAATCCTGAAATCCATCCCTGACTTATTTAATCTCTTTTTAAACATTGGGTGTATATTATCTGGAAGCATATCCTAGTTTTAGCACTCTGTCTAAAAATCTTTTCCATTTTACAAATTTTTCTGTTTTATCCTGCTAGGATGAGATTACAGAAATGAAGAGAAAATTGAAGATTATGAACCATCAGGTTGACCAGTTGAAAGAGGAGATTACTTCTAAAGAAACAACTTTGGTGAAGGTACATCTGGATCATCAACGGATAGAAAAGGAGAAAGAGGCCTTAAAAGTAAGGACTATTCAGTTTAACACTTTGACTGCATGTTTTTCAACAATATTTTTATGTAGTGTTTCTTGTTTCCCGGCGGAATATTACTGTTTTCACTGTACTCTCTGTCCACATTCAAAGGACTTTCTGGTTAATTCTAAGAAGGTGACGGTCAACGCTGATAGCTAATTTAGATCCCGATAATATTGCGTCATATCCAGGCACTGGCGCTGAATATTAAAGTCAGAAGTTACAGTATATGGGTCAACCAGTGTTTAGTGTTGTACCTGGCTAGCTAACAAGGCAAAGTGGGGCTGCTATTTAAATGGTCCTGTTTACCTGGTTAACTCTGCAGACACTAGCATTGTATATTACTGCTGCCCACAAAATTCCCAGCTCCACCTGGATTTTGACCCCTCCCTCCAGCTAACCTAGCAGTTTCCAGGCAATGCCATAATAGTCAGAGCAAATATTCAGTGGAACTGTCCAGTTTTCAGTGCTGAATATTCTCTTCTGACCTGCTATGTGAGATTTAACTAGGGACGAACCTTTCCTACCCCCGGGAGAAACTGAGGACCTGACAACTTTGGAGGAAAACCGAATTCAGGAGAGAGACTGCCAGGAACAGCTTCAAGTTGGTGAGAATGTTCAAGTTGAGAAAGTTTCTTATAATTTAGAAAAACTCAGTGAGGTAACTCTGGATCCTGTTTGGGATCTCGTGGCTGATCTGGCTAGATCTATAAAGCCTCAGCTTTCACAGCTAGAAGGCAAACTTAAAGCCCAAGAAACCGATATTAAGAACTTGAGGGTTGAAATGGATGAATCAAAGAATTCCATTGTGAATATACAACAAGAACTAAAACTTTCCAAACAGCTTAGTGAAACATTAGTAAAAGATAATTTAAATTTACAAAGAAAACTGGAGTCTCTAGAAAACTTTTCCTGTAATAATAATCTCCGATTGATCAACTTTCCTAGGATTGCGGCTGTAACTCCTAGGGATATGTTGAAACGTTACCATCATTTTCTCAAGTTTATTATTTGCCCATTAAAAGAAATGAACAGCAACCTCAATTACAAGAAGATAATCAACCACTTAATGTGTCAACAATGTTGGAACTTACTGACAGAGAGACCGCATCGGCAGCAACGTTACTTCTTACTGTAGCCCTCGCACCAGATAAAAACTGGTTGCTTAGGCTTTTCTTTAAAAACAAGCAGAAAGAATTTCTTGGCTATAAAATATTGTTTCCAGACCTGGCATGGGACACACAAAAAAAAAGGCGTGAATTTCTGATGTTAAAAGCCAGGGGTTATCTCTCTTGGGGCAACTTTTTTTCTTTGTCACCCATGTAAATGTGTAATACAATATCGTATGAAAAAATATGTTTTCTTTGAGCCTTTCTAACTGACATCCTTCCTATCAGGAGCCCGACTGGATGAAGGGGAAATATGAGTGCAGTTTGATTATTAATTGATATCCTCTCTCAGCTAAGGGACCTTATTTCTTCTTTATATTGATTTAATTTCTATTAATACTTCTCACCATATTCAAAATCTTGGATCTAATTTGAGGACTTGAGCTGAAGTTAAGCTATTTTTTATTTTTCTTGAGTATAATGTAATTGAATAATTTGTGCTTTTTTGTTTGTTTTTCTTCAACTTTCTGTACAAGTGGATACTTGATATGTAAACTTGAAACTTGATCAATAAATAATAAAAAAAAATATTTTGAATAACGGATCCTTTGGGCCTGATTCTATAAATGACACCTAACTGTGGCTAACTTGTAGATGCCAATAGGCATGGTTGCCAGTCACAGCTAGGTGCCGCTTATAGAATCAATCATGACCTTTTATTTTAATTTCTTTATTGACCCAATAGATTTGTCTGTGTACCACATTATAAAAGGGATACATTTGGCTATTTAATTTTTTAAGGTCACTTGTTTCTAATTTTACAATTTTGTTGATAATGGGACATAGCTACTATAACTTTTACAGATCATGTTTCAAAATTGGATCGAGACTGTCCAATCAGCATGCATTATTTCTGACCAATCATGATGCTGCTTTTGTCAGCCAATCAAAGTCCAGACATCTAGATAACAGGGCAGCTATAAAAAGCATGGGCTTTTTGGGTTTCATACACCATGAACAAGACTCAGAACCTAAAGAATTATTTAATCCTAGGATTTGTTGGATGCAAGCTAACTGGTCTGACTCCTTATGGTCAGACCACCGATTATGTAATTTTGAATTCAATTGGCAAATAAAAAGAACTCAAGCAAAAGCTAAAGAAAATAAAAGAAATATTAAATTCCAAGCTAGCAGAGGTTTGATCAACCCAGTTGACTTTTGGTCTCATTATGACATTATTTCAAACCTCAGCAGCTGTTTCCAGGCAAGTTGTTACTTAGAGTGTCTGCTTAAAGATTTAAATATATATTAATGTACATGGGCAGGAGATAAGCAGACTAAACATTTTTTTATAGTGCAAGTAATAAAGTAGTGTAGCTTCTCTCTTCGTCCACTTGACTGCATACAAATAATGGTTAACAGCAAACCACAAAATACGATTCCATTTATTGGACTAACTTGATACATTTCTCTATAACCTTTCCTTGGGTACAAAACAGAATGAGCAGAATATGACATTGCCAGAAATTAAAACTGAAATGGAAGGTTACGGGTGGGGGCGAACTGATGTCTGAGAGTGATAAGAAAGTGATTTTATTTCTGCAGTGAGTTAAAAACCAAACCTATGCTTAGTCCTTTTATGTTATTTCCCTAAAGGTCTGGTCATTTGAACTTAAAATTCTTTACATTTATCTTTTAGTATCCTGGTCATAAGGTCACTGATGCAATGATTTGGTGCCCAAAATTTTTACCAGATGGATGTGATGCCTGTGATGTGTGATTTTGTGTGTGTGTAAATTTGTTCCTGCCTTTACCTTCTGCCCTATCTTGTTGACATGCTAGAAAAAATATTAAGAAATTTGAATGACTGCAGTGAAAAAGGTATGTTCATAAACTATAACTTATCTCTGAGAAAAATAAAGTTTATTAGTAGTGATCTGCCAGATTGTTTAATCAAAATCCACCGTATACGTCTGTTTTGTAATGGTGTAAATAATGGTTATAGCCTCTACGCTCATGTCACCCCTTTCCTTAAATAACTTCACTGGCTCCCTATCCGCCATCGCATACAGATCAAGCTCCTATTGCTGACTTACAAGTGTGTTCATTCTGCTGCCCCTCAATATCTCGTCTCTCTCCTTATACACATCCCAGAGAACTCCGTTAATCAGATAAGCTGCTCTTAGCTGTACCCTTCTCTTCCACTGCCAATTCCAGACTTCGTTCCTTTCATCTAGCTGCCCCCTATGCCTGGAATAAATCACCCGAGTTTGTCTGCCAAGCTCCTTCCTTTACCTTGTTTAAAAGCAGACTGAAAACCTACCTTTTTGATATAGCCTTCAATCCTTAACCATCCCAGCTGTAGATTAACCGTTCCCCTTAACTGTATCCATGACATCCTGCTTGTCTGTCTTGTCTGTTTAGACCAGTGGTCTCAAACATGCGGCCCCCCCAGGGACTATTTTGTGGCCCGCGATCTGTCCTCGCCTAAAGCAGGGGTTCCCAATCTGCTTCCCTCCCCACTGCCCTCCCCCAAGCCACCGCAATCGGTGAACAGGCCGCCACTACCACAATCGGGGAATAGGCTGCCGTCACCACAATCGGGGAACAGGCCAGCGCCGAGGTCTTAACTCTTCCTGCTTATCTTCCCCAGCTCGGAGCCGACCAATTCTCACCACCCGACGTCAATTCTAATGTCGAGGAGGAAGTTCCTGCCAGCCAATCGCTGCCTGGCTGGCCCGGAAGTTCCTCCCCGACGTTAGAATTGACATCGGGTGGCGTGAATTGGTCGGCCCCGCGCTGGGGAAAATAAGCAGGGAGAGTTAAGACCTCGGCGCTGGCCTGTTCCCCGATTGTGGTGGTGGCAGCCTGTTCCCCGATTGCAGCGGTGGTGGCCTGTTCCCTGATTGCGGCAGTGGCGGCCTGTTCCCCAATGGTGGTGGCTTGGGGGAGGGCAGGGAGAAGTAAAGAAAGAAAGGGGGGACCAGGAGACAGAAAGAAAGAAGGGAAATGGACACAGACAGAAAGGGGCATGGAGAGAGAAAGACAGAAAGAAAGAAAGGGCATGGAGAAAGAAAAAAAGAAAGAAAGGGGGCACGGAGAGAGCGAGAAAGACAGACATATAGAAAGAATGGGGGCATGGATAGAGAGAGGAAGAAAGAAGGGGCAGGGTGAAAGAAATAAAAAGTTGGGGGAGGGAAGGAGACAGATGCCAGACCAGGGGAAAGGAAGGAAGGAGGGAGGGAGAGAAAGGAAAGAAAGAGATGTCAGACCATGGAAATAGGGACAGAAGAAGAGAGAGATAGAAGGGAAGGTAAGACATGGAAACGTAGATTTTGAAAAGAAAGCAGAAAAATTGAATATTAAGTTAATGCCAAAGATGGATGCAAGGCAGAAAGTGAAATCGGAGAGAAAAACAGTCAAAGGACAAGAAGGCCCTGGAAACATAGTTAAAAGCACAGAAAAATAAAGTCACTAGACAACAAAGGTAGGGAAAATGATTTTATTTTCAATATAGTGATTGAAATGTGTCAGTTTTGAGAAAGGAAAGATATTAAACTTTAAATGTGAGGGCTGCAGAAAAAATAGGGTACTTGGAGGGCCGCAGAAAAAAATAGTTAATGACAATTTTGCATAAAGTAAAACTCTTTATAGTTTATAAATCTTTCCTTTAACTGTTAAAGGAAAGATTTATAAACTATAAAGAGTTTTACCTCATGCAAAGTAGTCATTTCTTTAATAAGACATTAACTGTTTTTTTTTCTGCGGCCCTCCAAGTACTACAAATCCAAAATGTGGCCCCACTAAGGGTTTGAGTTTGAGACCACTGGTTTAGATTGTAAGCTCTTTCAAGCAGGGACTGTTTTCTTCTTCTTTGTGACTCTGTGCAGTGCTGCGTGCTTCTGGTATTGCTATAGAAATAATTAATAGTAGTATTTAATGAAAACCATGAAAATCATGTTATTAAAATGTACATGTGCAATTAGTGGTTCAGTATGTGCCAGGTTCAGACAACAAACAGACAAACTGTAGCATCTTTGGTGATCATGTTCTCCACGCAAGAGTTTATTATGTTAATACGTTTTAATTTTGTATCCATTCTTGTCAGGGGATCTTGGATTTGTAATGTGCTTTTTGTTAATAAAACTTCACATTCTGGTGGCAGAATTTCAAGAACAATAATAAAGACATGTTTTGATGAGGTAAACTGCCTATGGAGTCCGGCATGGTGAGCCATTTTCCAGTGAAAGCTTGACATGTGGTCCCCATGCAATTAAGCACCAATTCTTGGTTAATGAGAAAGCAACTGCTTGTTTACTGCTTCACATCATGTTTCTAGTCACATTTTACAAAGTTAAAATGCCTGCCTTATCAAGATCCAGCTTCCTTATTATATGACCCTTCTTGTATTCTTCATTTTCCTGCATAGGAATAATTCTCCTTTTTATTTCCTGTGGCTGTATGGTACCTCTTTTCCTGTCTTTTTAATTTTGGTTCTCTACTTTTTAATTATTTAGTTGGAATGCATTTTCACCTTCCATAATCATGTACTTATAAGAATATAAGACTAGCCTTACTGGGTCAAACCAATGGTCCAACTAGCCCAGTATCCCATCTTCACGGAGGCCATTCAAAGTCACAGGTACCTGGCAAAAACCCAAATAGTAGCAGCATTCCATGCCACCGATCCAGAGCAAGCAGTGGCTTCTCCCATGTCTGTCTCAACAGCAGACTATGGACTTTTCCTCCAGGAACTCGTGCAAACCTTTTTTAAAACCAGCTACATTAACCGCTCTTACCACATCCTCTGGCAATGTGTTTTTCTTGCGCTTCACACCCAGGGGTGCTTCAGGTTCACTGTCACTCTTTGAACATACAATTCCTTTGCTTAAGGCAGTCTTATATATTCAGAGAAAATCAGCTATCATTTGCTATTTTGTTTTTTTTAAATCTTTATTCATTTTCAAATCAAACAATAAGTGCATAAAAATGTATCATAAAAATAATTTCAATATAGCACTGTAATTATCTAACATATGAACTATAATAATGTAAAATTCCCCCCTCCCCCCTTCATCCCATGCTCAATTAAAGTAGAATATGCAATATTATGCAACAATATTATAACAACTCATATTTAATTACATCCCAAATCCCCCCTCCCCCCTTGAGTGTGCTAGATAAAACTAAGAAAGACAAGAAAAGGAACAGAAAGGAACGATGTCTATTCATCACAATATTTTTCCAATGGCCCCCATATCTTTATAAAGTTATTATATGTCCCTTTTTGTACCGCTATTGCTCTTTCCATCTTAAAAATATGGCACAACGAATTCCACCAGAATGTATAATTAAGATTCTTATGATTTTTCCAATTGTTGGTAATATGTTGAATGGCTACCTCTGTCATAACTAATAAAAGTTTGTTGTTATGTGATAAAATTTGACTCTTTTTTCTCATAAAACTAATCACCCCAGCGGTATATAACGTAATCATAAAAATTAGTATGAAATACCACTACTTCAAAACAATACACATCAGTATTGTTAGCCCAACAAAGTTTATAGGCTATGGCCTCAGAATCGGAGCCTACGCACAGCAATGAATCACAAGCTGAGATAATCCGCGTAGTTGTAATGCTCCTGCTCCAATCATTGGCCAATATTTGTTTTTTTTAAAGTGTTTCAATAAAGCTAATTTGAACCCTTCACCACACACTTCACTAATTCTTCAAAAACTTTTAGAAAAATTCTGTGCATATGTTTGCCAAAATTTGAAAAAGTGTAGACCACAAACTTATCTTATTGCTGGTAGTCTTCACTATTGGAGTCTTTTAGGACACTTCATGTCACTAGTGTCTGTTTGCCGACGCGGCCAGCGTTTCGCAGGAATTATGTACATCCGCTACGTCAGGGCCACCAGGACCAGGCCACGTCGGCAAACAGACACTAGTGACATGAAGTGTCCTGAAAGACTCCAATAGTGAAGACTACCAGCAATAAGATAAGTTTGTGGTCTACACTTTTTCAAATTTTGGCAAACATATGCACAGTATTTTTCTAAAAGTTTTTGAAGCATAAGTGAAGTGTGTGGTGAAGGGTTCAAATTAGCTTTATTGAAACACTTTAAAAAAAACAAATATTGGCCAATGATTGGAGCAGGAGCATTACAACTACGCGGATTATCTCAGCTTGTGATTCATTGCTGTGCGTAGGCTCCGATTCTGAGGCCATAGCCTATAAACTTTGTTGGGCTAACAATACTGATGTGTATTGTTTTGAAGTAGTGGTATTTCATACTCTTTTTTCTCATAGCCATTCCAAATAAAACAGTATCATATGAGAGCGCAACATGGTTTTCCAATAAAGAATTTACTTGAGTCCAAATTGAATCCCGAAATGACTTAACGACTGGCGCCTTATATCGTTTGCTATTTTTAGCGGGACCAAAGGAATATGATTGGGGAGAGAAGTTAGGAGCTGTTGCTTGAGTTGTGTATGACTTGCAAACAGTTTGCAGTTTCCCTTGCGAAACTTTCTGTTGCTAAAGAGTTAAAACCCCCTTCGATTGCAGGCTCTTCTTCCCTTCACCGAGCAGCATGATAAAGAAAATAACTACCATTCTCCTTATTGCTTTCTTCCATTAGTTCTTTGCTCCGTTGCCTCTTTAGATTATCAGCTATTGTCAGCAGCACATTATAGTTATGACAGGATGTCAATAGATCTTTGTAACAAGGTGATGAATGTAGGCTCATCCACCTGATCTACCTCATCCTTGTCACATTGCCCATGAACAAGCCATTTAGTGTCTAATTTCCCATGTACAGCTTCCTGCCCTAGAGAGCCCCTAATTCGGTCTAGTTGCCTTGGAATCCTCAGCCATCAATTTGACGACAGCTTGATTGCTACACTTCTCTGCTACTCAATTATTCACTGGCAAAAATGTTGAGAGGCCAACCTCAAATCAGTCACTAGCTCTTGATGCATTGCAATGTTTTGCAAGAATGACTTTGTTGGATACAAGGATTAGTGACTATATGGCAGTGCTACTGAAAATCTGGTCAGACCACCTCAGCACTATCTAGGCAGTGCTAGGGGGATCCAGAGTAGGGTTACCAGACGTCTGGATTTATCCAGACATGTCCTATTTTTATAGGACTGTCTAGGCATCCGGATGGCTTTTCAAAACCCGGCACTTTGTCTGTTACATCTGTGCATGCTGGATGTTACAAGGTGACATCACACGCATGCTCGGAAGCCCTCCAAACATGACTCCGAGCTCGAGGAGATTTGGGGACGAGGCTGGGACAGAACAGGGCATGACTTGGATGGAACAGAGTGGGACTTGTTAGAACTGGGCAGGACTGGGGGGCGGGACCATGTGTCTGGATTTACTGTTGTAAAATCTGGTAACCCTAATCCAGAGGCAGAGTCTGAGTGTAGTTGGGAGTTGCTGAGTTAGCAATCATATTCAGAGGGAACTTATTGATAAGCATTAGGGGCTTAAGTTGCGTCATTTGCCATTTTACATGACTTGAAGGCCTCTAATGCAGTTTGTCTTCAGTTCATACAGTATTTAGATCACTGCAGGTTACACAGTAATGAGATGCAAAACATACAAATGTATGTAAAGCCAGAATGCAACTTATGATGTGCACCTGATGCACACTGCAAATCGCATTATGGGCATAAAATGATGGTAAAATAACCATAGCCAAAAGCTGGGGTTCTCTTACTGTGCTGGAAGCATTGGATCTCAAAGCCATGGCCCAGTACTCCTGGCCTAGAGCCTAACAGAGTCGGTGCCATTACCTCCAACCCCCTTATCACATCCCCTCAACCCCCAAAGGACCTCCCACCATCTTAGTAGACCTACCAGCATTTTCCTTGATGGACTAGTGGTATTTGAGCAGGAGTGATTCACAGTCACTTGCTGGTGCCATCTCTAAAATTTCAACCTTAGTGATAGTCTTACAGTACTATCGCTAGGAGTTACATTTCTGTTTAGGAGATGGCACCAATATGGCAGGAGCAACTGAGTATTGCTCCTGCTCCAAAGACCACTTGACCACCAGATACAGGACTGGTAGGCCCATTAAGATGGTGGAAGAGCAGGAAGCATCTCTCTGAGGATGCAGAGCAAACTAGGGAGCGGTGAAGACTTTGAAATTTTGATATTACCTGCTGTTTCTTCTTCGGAGCGCTTCCTGGATATCTAAAGTGCCTATTGCCAACAGGCACTGGAGAAGGACACCAATTACCATCGAGTCCTGGCCCGGAAGATAAGAACGCACTTCCTCCTGGGCACGGCCACAGGCGCGCAGCCGCAGGGCGTGCCCTGAGGGGCAGGTCATGCCCCTTATGGGCCTCTTGGGAGCCCCTGGAGCTGTTGGAGCAGCAATAGAGATAAGTTTAACTTTATTCTTTCTTGTGGACTTTATCGAATTGTGTAATGGGTAAACGTAAAGGTAAATTTTGAGTCTCAACCCCAGTAACAGTTGGATCTATGGATAAACATTTGACATTACCTGGGATTTTAAAACCCACTGATAAATTAGATTCAATTTCAGGAGCTTCCTTAAGTTCCTTAGAATGTGCCCCTCCTCTCCCTCCTGATCTTCCTAGGGGCTTAGAGCCAAATGGCTCACAAGCAGCTTCTTTTGAAGCCTCCGACCCCCAGCCGGCTTTGGAGATTGTGTTTCCTCAGATGCCGCAAGTTTTTGTTGATACCACTAGCCAGGCTGAGGGGCTGGAAGAAAACCCGTAGGAAGTTACTTTAAAAGACTTGTGGACTCTAAACACGAGGATGGAGTCAATGTTGAAAAGTCACTAATCAGGTACAGGTTTTTTCCAAGGAAGTAGTAGCCAAATTGGGGAATGTAGATGCCAACATTGGGAATGTAATTAAACATACACTTCTTATGGAAAAACAGATAAAGAATTTGCAGATTCTTTGAATATCCATTATAAGTTAGAGATGAATGAAAATCAGGTAAGAGCAAAGAATTTAAGATTGGTAAATTTTCCATCGACCCATTTGTTATCCCCCGAGATACTTTTGAGAAAGTATCTTAAGGAGATACTTGGGGTAACTAATTCAGATTCTATGATGTTTTCTAATTTTTTCTACATATCCCAAAATAAAAAATTTCCAGTAGAAGGAGGAATGGATCAATTGAGTGTGGTAGACTTGGATTTGACAAAATTCTTAGAAGATTCTCAAGAATTGATTCAAACCCGGGATACTTTACCAATTACCTGTGTAAGTGAATCAGATAAAGCTCTTATTTTGAAACTTTACTTTCAAAATAGAGAGGCAAAATTCAGTGGAGATAAAGTTTTGATGTTTCCCGATGTGGCGAAATCCACACAGCTTAGGAGGAAAGCCTTTTTGGAGGAAAGCCTTTTTGGCTTTATCTCCTAAGGTCCTTGAAATTGGTGCTACTTTTTTTTTTTTTATATTCCCCTGCAAATGCCTACTACATATCCAAGATAAAGATTATGTCTTTTGGGATTCACTTCAATTAGAATTATTTCTTAAAGGGAAAGAAACCTGACCTGTTTTATTTTCTATTTTCAATGAGGGTTAATACTTCAGTAGCGCCATTGGTTGTGAAGGGGGGAAAGATCTCCCCCTTCCCTCCTATTTTCTGATTTCTTGATTTTGAGTTTTCTTCTTCCAAATATTGTGGGCTAGATGGATATCTACCTTAATTGGTTTATTTAATATGATTGCATATTATTTACCTTTGGATCTATATCTTAATTATGTCAATGTAACATTATGAAAATATTTCAATTAAAAAAAAAAAAAAGGAAAAAGATGGTGGAAGACCCTTTTGAGGTTGGGGGAATGTGATTGGGGGAATATGTTGAAGGTCGGTAGGGACATCAATAGCCAGAAGCTGAGATTGAGTAGATCATACTGGGGGCAGGGGGCATAATTGGAGGCACAGACCTTGGAATTACTTTGACCCAGTAGAGCAGGCTATATTTATTTATTTATTCCATTTTCTATACCGTTCTCCCAAGAGAGCTCAGAACGGTTTACATGAAATTATTCAGGTGCTCAAGCATTTTTCCCTGTTTGTCCCGGCGGGCTCACATTCTATCTAATGTACCTGGGGCAATGGGGGGATTAAGTGACTTACCCAGGGATACAAGCAGCAGCCTGGTTTTGAACCCACAACCTCAGGGTGCTGAGGCTGTAGCTTTAACCACTGCGCCACACTGGGTGAAGGGGAGAGTAAATGCTGATGTCTAGACTTTTTTCTGCCTATGTGACTTCCTCTTGTAAGATGGAGAATCCATATTGATATGGTAGGCCTGTATTGGCCCCTCTCTCTCCCCATCCCTACAGTGTCTCCTAACAATGTGTGTACACTTCCCCCTCCGTATTCGCGAGGGTTAGGGGCAGAGCCGACCCGTGAATATGGAAAAACTGCAAATAATATTCAGGCCGGTTCTGCCCTTATCCCCCGCTTTCCCTGGCTATTTTTAGCACTGTAAGCCCCCCCTTAAGTCTTACCTGGTGGTCTAGCAGGTTTTCAGGCAGGAGCGATCTTCCCACGCTCCTGCCCCATGCAGAACGCTCACAGGAAATGGCTGCCTTGAGCTCCTGTAGTCTCTCAAGTCATTTCCTGTGAGCGATCCGCACGGGGCAGGAGCATGGGAAGATTGCTCCTGCCTGGAAACCTGCTAGACCACCAGGTAAGGCTTAAGGGGGGAGGAGCTTACAGGGCTAAAAATAGCCCAAAAAGTGAAAAAAATTTTCTAGTCAAAAATCGCGAATAACCAAATCCGTAGAAACGGAATTCACGAATACAGAGGGGGAAATATATGTAAATTTGGTGAGCATCATCATGTATAAATAGCCCTCATTTTGAAATGACTTCACACATGTTTGCCAATCTATATGTATGAAATCTGCTGTTTACATGTGGGAATGCCTCTAGGAAAAGGGCCATAATGTGGTAAAGTACCTGCGCTAAGAGTTAACACACTGCATTAACTGTTAATGTGGTCCTGAACTCCTAATTGAGCTATTAGGATGTCTTAAAAGTCACACTAACCAAATAGGCCCCTAAACAGGTTTAAAAACAGATAATGTAAGATTTGTAGCAAAAGACATTCAATATAGAGAGAGTAAAATTTAAGCAGAATGAGAACTAAATTATTTCATTACATTTGAGATAAAATAGATGCAGAGGATGAAGATCACATATTGTGTAAAACAATGCCAAATTCAAATGAACACGAATTGAGCTTTAAGGGGCTCCTAAGTTGAGTAAGAAATGTAGTTTAAAATGGCACCATTAAAGCGCCTACTAGTGCCTAAATAATACCACTGGAATCACACCTATGCTCGGTTAATTTTTGTTAGACTTAGGGGGTATTTGGCTTGAAGAAGAACACAGAGCTTTAGTTTTTCATTTAGAAACATAGAAACATAGAAACATAGAAATAGACGGCAGATAAGGGCCACGGCCCATCTAGTCTTCCCACCCTAATGACCCTCCCCTACCTTTACTCTGTGAATAGATCCCACGTGTCGATCCCATTTGGCCTTAAAATCAGGCACGCTGTTGGCCTCAATCACCCGAAGTGGAAGACTATTCCAGCGATCAACCACCCTTTCAGTGAAAAAGAATTTCCTGGTATCACCATGCAGTTTCCCGCCCCTGATTTTCCACGGATGCCCTCTTGTTACCATGGGACCCTTGAAAAAGAAGATATTTTCTTCCACCTCGATGTGGCCCGTGAGATACTTGAACGTCTCGATCATGTCTCTGCGTTTCTCGAGTGAGTATAGCTGCAATTTATCTAGCCGTTCCTCGTACGGGAGATCCTTGAGTCCCGAGACCATCCGGGTGGCCATTCTCTGAACCGACTCCAGTCTCAGCACATCCTTGCGATAATGCGGCCTCCAGAATTGCACACAGTATTCCAGGTGGGGCCTCACCATGGATCTATACAATGGCATAATGACTTCAGGCTTACAGCTGACGAAAGCCTGATTCCTCACCCCTCCTCCCACCCTGTTTGTTATTGCCAGTCAATTTCTACAACAAAGATACATATAGTTGCAAAATTATCAACTGTACATATTCTCCCTGTCATAACTTTCCTTCTGCGTACAGAGTTCTAAGAGCATTTGCAGCCCGAGAGATTTGAAAGCAATTGTATGCAATTTTTCATCACTGACATCTGTACTTTAGATTTATAATACGGTGGCTACTTAAACCAGTAATACCACCAAGGCTCTTTCTGCAATGTTGTTGGACTCTCAAGGATTAGAGTCCTCGATCCACACAGCACCGATTTATGATGGCTAAATGCCTGAGACAGGATATTTGTTTATGTCAACATTTACTGCCAGCTTCTCCAGTAATACCACTTCTTGTTTTCAACTCAGATTTTCATTGGCGTAAGGAGCCCACAGAATTTTGATAGATTGAAAAATATTATGCAGCAATGTCAAATGCACGAATAGTTTTGCATTTGCAGACAGTTACTTTTACACACTGTTGGCTGCATTTTAATATAATGTAGCTTATGTTTTGTTCTGCTGATGGATGCTGATCAGCCACTGGCAATAAACAAGATATGAAGGCACTGCATGAGGTAAAATAAAAGTTTTGTTGACAAGTACAAGAGCAGGAAGATATGAAATAATTTTATCTTTGTACTTCTTCTTTATAACTATTTCTTGAATAGACATACACCTTTGTAGATAGAATTTTATTATTAGAATCAATCAAAAGAGAGTAACATGGTAACTTATTGTACAAAACTATGAAATTTAATAAACACATATCTAAATAATAATTTAGAAATAAGACAATTATTCTTACTTAAACTCATGGGTGCTGGAAGATGATCTCTTAGGTCAGAAGGCACTCACCATACTACTAGGGAAGAGCTGACCGTCTCTCAGAGTATGCCCAGTGTTTATGAAACTGATGGATCAAAGCCACCAGGATGTCCTGATGCTGATTTTGCTGGACAGAAAAGGGAGATCAGAAGCTGTAAAGATATTCTCAACATAGGAACATGGAACATACGAAGCATGAATCAAAGAAAACTAGAAATTGTTAAAGATCAAATTGAAAAAAACCAAAATCGATTTGATAGGGATCAGCAGGGACATTTTCAATCAAATGAGCATTGGATCTGCTATTCTGGTCATGAAACACAAAGGAAAAATGGCGTGGCATTCATCCTGAATAATAAGCTTTCAAAGATGGTGCTAAAGTACAATGTTATCAGTGATAGAGTTATGTCACACCGTCTGCAGGAAAAGCCAATCAGTGCCACCTTGATTCAAGCATATTCTCCAACGACAGGTGCAGAAGATGAGGATGTAGATCTATGAACAGCTTCAAAATGTAATAGATTAAATGCCAAAACAAGATCTACTAGAAACATGATGGCAGATAAAGGCCAAATGGCCCATCCAGTCTGCTCATCTGCAGCAACCACCATCTCTTCCTCTCTCTAAGATATCCCACGAGCCTATCCCAGGCTTTCTTAAATTCAGACACAGTCTCATCTCTACCACCTCTTCTGGGATATTGTACCATGCATCTACCATCCTTTCTGTAAAAAAGTATTTCCTTGGATTACTCCTGAGCCTATCACCTCTTAACTTTATCCTACATCCTCTCATTCCAGAGCTTCCTTTCAAATGAAAGAGACTCGACTCATGTGCATTTACATCACGTAGGTATTTAAACATCTCTATCATATGTCCCCTCTCCTGCCTTTCCTCCAAAGTATACAGATTGAGATCTTTAAGTTTGTCCTCATAAGCCTTATGATGAACACCACGTACCATTTTAGTAGCCTTCCTCTGGATTGACTCTATCCTTTTTATATCTTTTTGAAGGTGTGGCCTCCAGAATTGTACACAATATCCTAAATGAGGTTTCACCAAAGTCTTATACAGGGGCATCAATACCTCCTTTTTCCTACTGGCCAAACCTCTCCCTAAGCACCCTAGCAACCTTTTAGCTTTCGCCATCAACTTTTCAACCTGTTTGGCCACCTTAAGATCATTACATATTATCACACCCAAGTCCCACTCTTCTGTTGTGCACATAAGTTCTTCACCCCCTAAACTGTACTGTTCCCTCGGGTTTTTGCAGCCCAAATATATGACCTTGCATTTCTTAGCATTACATTTTAACTGCCAAATTTCAGACAATTCTTCAAACTTCGCCAAGTCTTTCTTTGTTATTCACACCATCCTGGGTGTCTACTCTAATGCAGATTTTGGTATCATCCGCAAAGAGGCAAATCTTACCCTTCAGCAATATCGTTTATAAAAATGTTAAAAAGAACAGGTGTAAGGCTTACCACTGGTAACATCCCTTTCCTCAGCGCGATCTCCATTGATCACTACCCTCTGTCGCCTTCTACTCAACCAGTTCCTGACCCAGCCTTTTACTTTGGGACCCATCCCGTTGGCACTCAGTTTGTTTATTAGACGTCTGTGTGGAACACTGTCAAAGTTTTTGCTAAAATCACACCACATCTAGCACACTTCCTCTATCCAATTCTCTGGTCACTCAGTGAAAGAAATTGATCAGATTTGGCTGACAAGACCTACCTCTAGTGAATCCATGATGCCTCCAATCCTGTTGCCACCATTCTCTGTTTTAAAAAAGTGTTTCCATTAATTTGCTTTCCACAGAAGTAAGACTTATTGGCCTGTAATTCCATACTATTTCCTTACTTCCACTTTTGTGGAGAGGGACCACATCCGCACTTCTCCAGTCCTCCAGTAATAATAATAATAATAGCTTTATTTATATCCTGTCATACCTTTCAGTTCAAGACAGTGTACAACAAGAGAGGGTGTAAGGAATACAGCGAGGTAACATCAATTAGTTTTGGGAATGGGTAAATAGATATGTTATGCATGAGGGATAACATAGGGGATAGGAGGAAGGAACGTGTAAGAAGAGGTGAGTGTTGAGCAGGTTTGGAGGTTCAAACAAATTTTTCGAATAAGTGGGTTTTTAGTGATTTTCTGAATGTATGATATGTTAGTGAATTCAGGATTAGGTCGCTTAAGGAGTTATTCCAGATCCCTGCTTGAAAGGAGAGTGTCCTGTCGAGAAATCTTTTGATTTGGCATCCTTTGGCAGAAGTAAATGAAAAAGTAATGTTCTGCGTGAAAAGCGGAGTTTGTCCTGTAGTATGAAGTATTTCAGGAGGTAAGTGGGTGCTGTGCCGAGAAGTGTCTTGAAGTAGAGGCAGCTGAATTTGAAAATTATTCTGGCCTCGATCGGTGTTGTGGTCAGATTTTTTCAAGCCCAAGATTAGCCAAACAGCCGTGTTCTGGATTAGTCTGTTTCTTGATGTTTTTTTTGTGAGATCCTAGGTAGATTATGTTGCAGTAATCCAGTGAGCTCAGGACGAGAGACTGAACCAACAGTCTAAATGATGTGAAGTCAAAGTATGGTTTTAGCGTGCGTAATTTCCATAGTAAGTGGAAGCATTTTTTAATTAAGATGTTGGTTATGGGTTTCATGTGTCAGTTGCTGATCTAAGGTGACTCCTAGTATTTTTATGGTAGGGTTGATTCCATTTAGGTTGATAGAAGGTTCAGCGAGTTTGTTCATTGGGGAGGCCATAAATATATTGGTCTATTCTGGGTTTAGTTTTAGTTTGGAGTTTGTTGACCATTGGTCTACTTTTTCAATGACTAATGCTCCCAACTCTAGAGACTCATTGAAAAGCAGAGCCACCAGAACTTCCCTAAGTGCTTTCAGCACCCTCGGATGTCCACCATCTGGCCCCATCGCTTTGTCTACTAGCTCCTCACGAACACAACCCTCTGAAAATCGAACAGGGTCTACCACTCCTCCATCCCTATTCATGTTTGTCTTCTGCAGTCCTGCTCCTGGCGCTTCAGCTGTGAACACAGAACAGAAATTTTTGTTTATCTTCCTGCTCTTGTACTTGTCAACTTTTCTTTATCAGTACATATTTCTCCCCTTCACCTTTGAGTCTCACAATGCCACATAGTCCCCAATCATTTGGGTCTAGATATCTTACCATGTGGATTAATTGTTTGTATTTTCAATAAAGCCTGCATCTTGGATATCATCTTCTCCACAGTTTTTTTGTTTTTGGTTGCTTTCCGATTCTGTGGAGTATCAAAGGCCAATTTTTGTTCGTTTGTGACTTCTGTATTTCTTCCTATCATTAATATATCTAAAAAAAAGTCTTGTCTCCCTGTTTTAATGTTAGCTATTTTTTCTTCCATTTGCATCTTTGCTTTCCTGACTACACGACCAGCCTCTCTTAACGTTTCCAGATATTTTTGCCTGTCTTCCTCTTTCTGTGATCTTTTGTAGTTTATGAAAGCTAACCTCATATTCCTTACCTTCTTAGCTACTACTTTTGAGAACCAAAGCAGCCTTCTTTTCCTCTTACTTTTACTTAATTGCCTCACAAAAAGGTTTGTTGCTCTTACAATTACTCCTTTAAGTTTTGCCAACTACATTTCCAGTCCTTCCAGACATTTCCATCCAGACAACAATTCCTTGATGTAATCCCCCATCCGAACAAATTTAGTTTTTTAAAAGTCTAGAACCTTTACTCTTGAATGAGCCCTCTCTATACCCATCTTAATATTAAACCGTACCATGCAGTGATCACTGATGATTATGGGTGACTTCATTCCAAAAGTAGGAAGTACATCTGAAGATGCAGTGGTTGGAAAGCACAGCATAGGAGAAAGAAATGAAACTCGTGATAATTTAGTACAGTTTTGCAAAACAAACCAACTGTCAATCATGAATACGCATTTCTAACACCCAAACATCATCATTACATATGGACCTCTCCAAATGGCATGTATCAAAATCAAATTGACTATCTGTGTGGGACAGAGATGGAAATCTGCAGTTTTGACTGCATGGACTAAATCAGGAGCTGATTGTAGAAGCAACCATGAACTTCTGACATGCAAGATCAAGGTGAAACTTCGCAAGAAGATCATTAGAGACTTCCCAAAATATGACATTGAAAACATTCCATCAGACTGTTGGATAAAACTAAACAACAGGTTTGCCTTCCTTGATACAGGAGATATAGAGCCTGAAGGGTTATGGAATGACATCAAAACTGTAATTAATGATGAAGCTAAAAAAAAACACTCTAGAAGAAAAAGAAAGCCAAGAAATCACCTTGGATCTCAGAAGAAACCAGAGAAGTAGTGGAAGAAAGAAGACAAGCAAAACTATCCAGTGATAAAGAAAAAGTATCACAAATAATTACCGAATGTTTCAAGTTCAGCAAGACAAAGAATGATATCTCAAAGATATTTGTCAGAAATTGAATCAGAACATGTAAAAACCAGATTAACATTTCAGCAGATTAAGAAATTGCAGCAGAAATTCTAACCTTGACTTGGGATGCTTAAACATGCCAATGGAATGATATTGAATGATCCAGAAAGCATTAAAAAGAGATGGAAAGAATATTTGGAAAATTTATACAAACAAGGCAATGAGGATAACATTGGGGAAATGGAACTGGAAACTCAGTGCAAAGAAATGCATAGTAATGCATTTGGGGATTAATAATCAGAAGGAGCTGTATATGCTGGTGAGGTGAGAGGCTGATATGCACGGATATGGAGAGGGACCTTGGGGTGATAGTGTCCGATGATCTAAAGGCAAAAAACAGTGCGACAAGGTGGTGGCTGCTGCCAGAAGGATGCTGGGCTGTATAAAGATAGGCATAACCAGTAGAAGAACGAAGATGTTGATGCCCCTGTACAGGTCATTGGTGAGGCCTTGGAGTATTGTGTTCAGTTTTGGAGACCATATCTGGCGAAGGACACAAAAAGAGTTGAAGCGGTCCAGAGGAGGGCGATGAAAATGATAGGAGGTTTGCGCCAAAAGACATGAGGAGAGACTGGAAGCCCTGAATATATATACCATAGAGGAAAGAAGGGACAGGGGAGATATGATTCAGACGTTCCGATACTTGAAAGGTATTAACTAGAACAAAATATTTTCCAGAGAAAGGAAAATAGTAAAACCAGAGGACATAATTTGAGGTTGAGGGGTGGTAGATTCAAGAGCAATGTAAGGAAATTCTTCTTTACGGAGAGGGTGGTGGATGCCTGGAATGCGCTCACGAGACAGGTGGTGGAGATGAAAACGGTGGCGGAGTGCAAAAAAGCGTGAGATGAACATAGTGCATGGTCTGTGTCTGTATATGGCCGTTTGGTGGAGGATGGCCTGGGGAGGACTTCAATGGCTGGGATGGTGTAGATGGACTGGCGTGAGCTTTGACGGAGACTTCAGTAGTTGGAACCTAAGAACAGTACCAGGCAGAGCTTTGGATTCTTGCCCAAAAATAGTTAAGAAGAAGAAAAAAGCAAACAAACCCAACAATTGTTTAGATTGAATTAGGTTGGGCAGACTAGATGGACCATGCGGGTCTTTATCTGCCTTCATCTACTGTGTTACTATGTAAGAACCAGATATTTTAAAAGAAATCATAGCAGAGATTAAAACTTTATCGAAAAACAAGTCACCTGGTATCAATGGTATTCCAATTGAATTAATAAAAGGCTCAGAAGGTGCTATCATGGCCCTCACTCAACTGTTTTAACAGATTTGGAAGGAAAAAGCATGGCCAACCAATTGGCCTATATCTATAGCAAAGAAAGGTGATGCCAAGGACTGTAACAACTACAAAACAATTGCATTAATTCCACATGCCAGCAAAATATTGCTAAAAATAATGCAAAAAAGACTCCAATCATACGTTGAGCAAGAACTACCCAAAATTCAGGCTGGTTTCAGAAAAGGTTTAGGAACAAGAGACATTATTGCCAATATTAGATGGATATTGGAGAAGAGCAAGAATACCAAAAACCCCTATGCCTTTGCTTCATCAACTACAGAAAAGCTTTTGACTTTGTGGATCACAATAAACTATGGAGAACTCTAGTGCAAATGGGAATACCCAAACACATAACTCAGCTGATAGAGAGCCTATATAAAAACAAAAAGCTGCAGTGAGAACTGAATACAGCAACACTGACTGATTCCCAATAAAGTGTGGCGTCAGGCAAGGATGCATCTTGTCACCTTACTTGTTCAACCTGTACAGTGAAACCATCTTCAGAAAAGCAAATTTGGAAGAAGATACTGTCGGTTTCAAAGTTGATGGTCAAAATAAAAATAACCTGCGCTGTGCAATGATACAATGCTCATCACCAGCAGCAAAGAAGACACGCTGTATCTACTGAGAAAAGTCAAAGCCGAAAGTCATAGCATGGGATTAGAACTGAACATAAACAAGATGACGATCATGAACATGTAAAATGATGGAGGTTTTGAGCTTAAAGGTGACAGAATAGAAGTTTTAAAGGATTTCAATGTCCTGGTCTGCATTGTAAACAAAGAAGCAACTAGCAGGGAGGAAATACTCCACAGAATAGTACTTGGTCGCTCTTCAATGAAAGCTCTTGACAAAGTATTCAAAGGCAAGGAGGTAACACTCCAAACGAAGATCAGACATGTCCACGAACTCATTTTTTCAGTAGTCAGTTACAGATGCAAAAGCTGGACACTACGGAAACAAGACAGAAAGAAGATTGACTCATTTGAGCTTTGGTGCTGGAGAAGGATTTTAGGTGTGCCGTGGACCGCCAGAAGAACTAACAAATCAATTCTTGAAGAGATCAAACCAGCTATATCACTAGAAGCTCAAATAATAAAGTTACAACTGTCTTATTTTGGTCACACCATCAGAAGAGAGAGATTATTGGAGAAGGACATCATGTTTGGGAAGATTGAAGGAACAAGGCACAGAGGCTGACCATGCTGAAAACAACCATGGAGGACCTTTGTGGACTAGCACAAAACTAATTTCTTTTTAGATCTGCAATTCATCAAGTTGCTAGGACTCAAGTACAAGTTGATGGAACCTAACAACAACAATGACAATCTAGCAGATCTTGCTTATGCAGATCCAGCCAACCAGAGATGGTGAGCTGAAAGAGTCCAAAGGGTGAGCAAGAATGAAAGCAAGAGACTGAGTTTCTCAGAAAGTTTCTCTAAAGAGAAAGAGGTAGTATGTTTGTGTCTTTCATCTCTGACCAGCCATGATGATGTTTCTGTCCCATGGCCTCTGTAAACAATCTCTGTGAGTGATGGCATAATAATAATAATAATAACAGTTTATATACCGCAGGACCGTGAAGTTCTATGCGGTTTACAATGGTTAAAAGATGTTACAAATTAAGTAGAATTAACATGGTTAGAAGCTAGTTATTAACAGCGTTAGAGATCAGTTATTGTGGAGTAGGATTGTACATATTAGTTGCCTAAATACTTCAGGAACAGATATGTAGTAGGCGTGAGCAATTGTTCCAGATATTTGCCCTATAATGCCGCTTGATGTGCTTTCATCACATTGATATAGTCAACCCAAGTAAGCGTTTTTCACATGGTGTCAGCAATGCTTCTGACATCCTCACAACAGACCCCCACCTGGGAATGTCATATTTTTGGCTTGATTAGTAGTTCTGTTCAGATAATGGTACCAAGTCCCAAGCTAGATTGAACTATTCCATGGCATGGAATAAACATAGGAGCACAGTGTCTCTATTCTCCTCTAACCTACAAACGAAGGCTACAGGAGTGAAATCACAGGCATAAATCCATCTTGGCTGGATAAGTTTAGTTCTGTGCTGTACAAAATACCGTCATGAGGCCTCTTATGCCCCTCACTTCCTGGTTACAAAGAAGATAGGAGGATTTTGTCCCATCGTAGACCAAAGAGCTTGAACAAATACCTGGCCATACAAAAGTTCAAGATGGTTTCCCCAGGCACCTCACTGGCTTCTGGTTTCCCCTGCTTCCAGTGATTCAGGCTCAAGATTGGCTTTGCTCTCTGGACTTAATGGATGCCTATACCCACATACAGATACATCTCAGTCACAGGCAGTATTTAAGATTCCACATAGAGAAACACCACTACCAGTATCATGTACTTCCATTTGACTTCATGTCAGATCCCAGAATCTTTACAAAATACTTAGTAGTAGTCACAGCATTGCTACACAGACAATTTGTGGGTTAAGAGCACAACTCAGGAAGGAGCAAAAGTACCAATGTATTGAACCATTTTGGTGCTGGAGCTACTAGGGTTCATCATCAAGTACCATCTCATCCTGTCCCAGCAATTTGAGTTCATAAGAGCTCTGCTAGACATGACTCAAGCCACGAATAGAGGCTCTCACCTCTGTGGTCCAGAAAGTCCATCAGCAAGTATTGACAAACTTTGAGGTTGTTGGGCTATATGACTTCCACAGTGCATGTCACACCCATCGCATATCTCAATTTGAAGACTGCTTAATGGTCCTTATATTCCCAATAATCTCAGGCTAGGAAGAACCTCTGGGATGACATCACTGTCGCACTTTCCATTAAAAGGTCTCTGTCTTGGTAGCTTATTTGCAGCAGTTTGGACAAGGGACTCCCATTCGAAATTCCCTAACACCACGAGACACTGATGACAGATGCATCTACCCTAGACTGGGGAGCTCATTTAGATGAGTTCAACGTCCAAGGCAGGTCTTTTCAGGAGAGACAGAACCATATAAATCTCCTAAAACTAAGACCTATTTGGAATGCCCTAAAGCAGGGGTGGGCAATTATGGTCCTCATGGGCCACAACCTAGTTGGGTTTTCAAGATTTCCACAATGAATATGCATGAGGCTGATTTGCATACAATGGAAGCAACCCATGCAAATTAATCTCATTCATTTTCATTGTGGAAATCTTGAAAACCTGACAGGGTTGTGGCCCTTGAGGACCATGATTGCCCACTCTTGCTCTAAAGACTTTCAGAGATCAGTTGGAGAACAAAATTATTTTGATCCAGGCAGACAATCAGGTTGTGATGTACTATGTTAACAAGCAGGGAGGCACAGGTTTGTACCTACTGTGTCAGGAAATGGTTAGGAGGTAATGATGGGCCATCTCCTACAGGATCATACTCAGAACCACTTACCTGGCAGGGAAGAACAACTATCTGATGGATAAACTAAGAAGAGTCATGCAACCATATAAGTAGTCTCTGAATATGGGCATTGCCTGGAAGATATTCTGAGAGTAGGACATTCTTTGGTGTATCTAATAATAATAATAATAATAACAATTTATATACCGCAGGACCGTGAAATTCTATGCAGTTTACGATGATTAAAAGGTGTTACAAATTGAGTAGAATTAACAAAGTTAAGAGCTAAAGATTAACAGCTCTAGAGATCAGTTATTGTGGAATAAGATTGTACCTCTCAGTTCTGATGGAGTCTGGGTATACATGGCACACTAGTTTCATTTGCCTTTTTCGTAGATTGGAGGAGGGTTTTCTGTATGCCTATCTTCCAGTACCGTTCATAATGAAAACTCTCCTGAAACTCAGACAAGACAGGGGATCCATGTTAGTTATCTCTCCTTACTGGCTGCAGCAGATCTGGTTCTCTCTGTTTCTGGAGCTAACTTTTGAAGACCTTTGAAGACTGGAATGCTTTCTGATCTTCATCACTCTTGTATCTCAACCTCCAGTCCCTGGCCCTCACAGCTTGGATGTTGAGAGGTTGAAAGGTAGATTCCTTAGATATGCCAGAAGATGCCTCTCAAGTTCTGCCTGCTTCCTGGATAGATTTTATTAGAAAGTTCAGTGGAAGAGGTCTGGGCTGGTGTGAGGGCAACGTCCTAGATCCCTTTTCATTCCTTACACAAAAACTGCCTGAATACCTTCTACCTCTCACAGAGTCAGGTCTCAAGACCAACTCTGTATATTTGGAGCTAATCATCACTTTGTAGAGGGTAAGCCCATCTTTGCTCTTTCTTTAGTTATTTGCTTCATTAGGGGGTTTGCTTTTTTTTAAACCTCCCATTAAGCCTCCCCCAGTGTCACGGTATATATAACATAACATAACATTATACTTTGAGACCGCATTACCAAAGGTTTTACGCGGTTTACAAAAGATTTATAAACAGTAAACATAATCGTATATTTGAGTGAGTCAGCTAGTCAGGTATTTGGAGAAAAGACAGGTTTTTAGCTGTTTTCTAAAATGCCTGTAAGAAACAGCTGTGAGCAACAATGAGCAAAATTATTTTTCATGAGAAGCTGCCTGAGATGCTACAGAGTGATTTAGGAATTTCTTGCTTTTACAACCTTTTACAGAAGGGAAATTGAAAAGAGCATGAGTTTTTCTACCGCATTTGTGCGTAGCTATAGAAAAACTATTAGCCAGAATAGTAGGAGCTGCACCCTATAAAACCTTGTAACAAAAACAGCCCAACTTGAACAATACCCGAGCTTCCACAGGCAACCAATGCAATTCGCAATAAAACGACGTAACATGATCGTATCTCAACGTTATCTATATCTAGCTGTTGAAAGCTCCTTTTGAGCCACTTGATATCTGTCATCTGAAGTAACTGACCTGGTGGAAGTCACTTCAGCCCTCAAGGTCAGTGATCTCCAGTCCTTAATAGCTGATCCACTTTATACAAAATTCAACACTAACAGAGTGATTCCCCACACCCATCATAAGTTTTTTCCTAAAGTAGTATCGGACTTTCATCTTGACCAGTCAACCAAATTGCTCTGCCAACATTTTTCCCAAAGAAATTGCAGGGAAACTTCCGATTGAAAACTAGAAGGAAGTCAGAAAGTGCTTGTATCAAAAAGTAAACTGACCTCACTTAAAACCTGTCTACGGAGATTGATCAAAAATTTGGAAGTTGCTCAGAGACGTGAAACTCTTCAGGGAAGGTATATACCTCCCCAGTATGGGTACAGAGTTTACCTTCCAGTCATTGCAGCTTTTTCAATAATGATCACGCTCCAAGCCAGGGAAATTTAAAGAATATATCACAGTCTTTTAAAACTACTTCAAAAATGATGGCATTCTTTGTTTGTATGTTTCATGAAAGCAAACATCACTTGAAATAGGTGACTTAAAATGAGAAGAAGCTGCGGCGTCCTTCTGGCAGTTGAAACCTCCCATATTAGTAGCTGTTTCCAGCAGTGGTATGTACTTCACAGCGTTTCTCTCTCATAGTACAACCTTATAAGTTTATTTGAGTATTTTGTCGTAGAATCTTTACTCACACTCGACTTTGTTACATTTATTTTGTTTTTTAGGTGTGTTTACATCACCAATTCAAAATAGTTATTTAAAGCTTTAAAGGACTCTCAGTACTTTTACAATTGGGTCTCCTGAAGAAGAAAAACGAAACGGGGCCACGTTGGGACCCCAAACTTTTCAGAAAGCTAAGTAATAGCATCTATTTCATGAAACATACAAACAAAGAATGCCATCATTTTTGAAGTAGTTTTAAAAGACTGTGATATATTCTTTAAATTTCCCTGGCTTGGAGCGTGATCATTATTGAAAAAGCTGCAATGACTGGAAGGTAAACTCTGTACCCATACTGGGGAGGTATATACCTTCCCTGAAGAGTTTCACGTCTCTGAGCAACTTCCAAATTTTTGATCAATCTCCGTAGACAGGTTTTAAGTGAGGTCAGTTTACTTTTTGAACATTTTTCCCAAGACAAGACCCCATGCCTATCAAGGTGAATGTGTACTGTAAATTGGACTACAAAAGAGCCTTGGCCTTCTTTCTAGAATGGACTAAAGCCCATAAGAAGTTCAACCAGCTTTTTGGTTATTTGGACCCCCAATAGGATAGGGGCTGCCATCGGTAAATGCACTCTGTCTAATTGGCTTACAGACTGCACTTCCTTTACTTATGCTCAGCCTGGATTGACCTTGAAGGGCAGCTGGATTGCCCTGAAATTAAAATTTATAATAACAAGCAAAATTAAAATAAAAACCAAAATTTGCAAGTAACACAAAACGAAACAAAAAAAATTGTTTAACCTACCCATCCCTTATGAGGACTAATAACCTACAGTTCAGCAACTTTGCTTTAAACTATGACTTTCTCAAATTATCACTCCTAAAAACCTCTTTCACTTTCTTCACTTAGGGCTAACTTGTCTCTTTTCCCATAGTACCTTCTGTAGTTTCAGCTAGCTAACTTCTCCATATCCTAGGGCTATTCTACCTGTGTAGGGTGCCCATCTCATCACAAGATTTTGTTTCCTTTATTTGCATAGTAATCACAGCTCTACTCCTAAATGTGATGTCTGAGTCAAGTAATACCCACTTAACAGATGTTCAGTAATTCGACAAATCACATGTTCTGCTCATGGCTAATGTCGATGTGAATGCAATTAGCCACAGAGTGCATATTAAAAAAGTGGACCATGTTTGCCGAGAAGATTTTGGAATTTCAGTAACTATTACAGAAGGTATTTTACCTAGATTAAGACATCAGCCTGCTTAGGTTTTGGCTGTCTTGCAAACCTGCTGATTAATTTATAACTCTGCAGCAAGACAGTAGATGCTCAAAAAGAAAATATATTTCCAGTAGCTTTGTTTTCCTTCTTTTCTCGTGATGACTAAATCACACAAAGATGCCCTGTTGGGATGAGGGATGCAAACCCGAGTCCTCCTTAGTCATCCGTTCTTCCTCCTGAGTGCATTACCTCTGCTATGCCTTCCTACCTCACAGTGCTTTGGAAACTCAAGGGCAGATCTCCTGCCTCGCAGAATACAGCACTGCCACCAAGTCACTGGACTTGCTCTTGTCATTTTCCATTTAGTTTATAGCACTAAATGATTGAACCGTATACATGGGCAGGAGGTGTTTTAGTTCAGTAGAAAAAGCATAAACTAATAGCTTTTTTATTATTACTGAAAACACTGTACTTGTGAATGGAAATTAGGTTGTATGCATTTATCCCAATGTACCCTAGTCATAGGAGTGGAATTTATCATAATTTCTCATTTACAGTGACATTTTGTCTTTTAAATTATTACAAGGAATAGAAAAACATGCAGATAAAGCATACAAGACAGAGAAACTAACATGCCCAAGTATCAAAGAAGCATACAAGGCCATGGCAATATGCTATTTGGAATAAATACTATTCACATATATGCTGAGTTTTACTAAACGGTGGTAGAGATTTGTTAAATGCTGTGACATTTATAGAATTCCTATGAGCATCAAAGCATTTACCTCGCTGGTCTGCGGTAGAAACTTCTACCGCCGTTTAGTAAAAGAAGTCCAAAGTGTTTCTAGTAAGGTTATGTTTATTAGCATGTCTTATTTAGCCTTTGGTTGAAAATATGCTGAACGCTTTCTCAAAGGAAACCTGGGTCTGCCATGGATCTACACATACATATGCATATACCCTCAAATTCTATATAGGTTGTCCAAAGTTGGGTGTGGATCCCAGATCTGCGTGCAAACTAATTACTTAATACGCCATTAACAATCAGTAATTGGCAGTCAGTATGAGTTACGTGTGGATTTGCTATTTCTGTAAAGTGTGTCTAAATTGTACATGCAGCTCAAAAGGCAGTGTGGCTACGGGTGGGGCATTAGCGGGTCAGAGGCGATGTTATAGAACATTGTCATTTATGCCCTTGAAAAGAGGAGACTGAGAGGGGACATGATCGAAACATTCAAGATAATGAAGGGAATAGACTTAGTAGATAGAGACAGGTTGTTCACCCTCTCCAAGGTAGAGAGAACGAGAGGGCACTCTCTAAAGTTAAAAGGGGATAGATTCCGTACAAACGTAAGGAAGTTCTTCTTCACCCAGAGAGTGGTGGAGAACTGGAATGCTCTTCCGGAGTCTGTTATAAGGGAAAACACTCTCCAGGGATTCAAGACAAGGTTGGAATGGAACGAACGCAGGTAGGGCTGGTCTCGGTTAGGGCACAGGTCTTTGACCTGGGGGTCGCCGTGTGAGCGGACCGCTGGGCGCGATGGACCACCGGTCTGACCCAGCAGCGGCAATTCTTATGTTCTGTTATTTGAGTGCCAGCATTTACGCCAGATTTCAGAAGGCATTAGTGCTTTGTGTCTAAAGTTAGGTGTGAGATCCACAGTAAGCTAGTAATCCGAAAAGGGTGCAATGCGCAGAATGCCCTTTACAAAACACTAGCTTAGCACTCCTCTTCCTGATACCTAATTTTGAGCCAACTAAAATATCAGGGACCAGTTTTAATGAAGCAATTCACTAGCCAAACAAAAACAGCTGGCTTACAAGCACCGAAATAATAATGATAGAAAAATATTACTTATTAGGGGGGGCAATCATTAATCACAATTATAAATATAGTCTCAAAAAACTCAACGAGCACCGAACCAACACAAAGTTGCTACAGCGATGCTCTTATGGAGTCCAGCAGTATTATCATTGGCCAAATTAGACCGGAAAAAGCTGAGCAAAAAGCAGAAATTTTCTTTGCTCAGAGAAAAACAGTCATACCAAAGAAGATAATAGAAGGCACCTCCAAAACAGTAAAATATATACAAAACTTGTTCTGGTCTCAAGTAGATCAAAAATGCATCAAGCACACTGCTGAGAAAAAGAGCTACTTTGCTGATAGGTGCCACTTAAAAAAACATTCACTTAGCTGTCATTTGTCTCTCGGCCGGGACCTAGGGACTGGGTTCACAGAGCAACGAGGCAAAATTTCTTCCACTTTAGCGACACTCCAAAGAGAAGAAAAGAGAAAAATTGCTCCAACAGAACTCCCCTCCTGGCAGTGGCATCCCCCCCCTCCATCGCTCCTTCCCCGCTCCCCTGCTGTGCGCACCCCTTCCCCGTACCTCTTTAACTTTCCTGGCGCAAGCAGCATCACCAACTTACTGCCCGCGTCAGCTCTCCCTCTGACATCATTTCCTAGGCGCGGGCCCTGGAAGTGACGTCAGAGGGGGAGGCGACACTGGCGCGAGCAGCAGGTTGGAGTTGATGCTTGTGCCTGTGAAGAGCTCACGGTACGGTGACGGGGGAAGTGAAGAAGCGCGTGAAAGGGGGGAGGTGTGGGAAGGAGCGGGGCGGAGAGGAGGAGGGGTGCTGGCGCCCCCATCAAGACGGCGCCCGGGGCGAACCACCCCCCACCCCCTTTTACTACACTACTGCCTCCAGGCAACAATCAGCAGTACACCATGAAAAAAACCCAGCCTCATTTTGAGCGCCATTTACTGGATTCTGTTCCCAAAGGGGAATTCTATAAGGGACATCAAGTTTAAGAGGCCAAGTAGTGGGGTCTACTTAGGAGCTGTTTTATAAAGACACTTAGACATTTGTACTTCTGAACCACACCCCAGAACATGTCTACCATCATAGGACATGCCATTATAGCAGGACATTTACAAATGGCTATAGTTTTAGCCCCTGTCTGAAAGGTAATGAGTTCCAGTTCTTGGAGCAGCTGTTCACTTCCTTTCTTTATGCTTTTCTTGCAACAGGCAGAACTGCAGAAGATGAAACAACAGGACCTTGATATCAAACAATTTATTGAAAATCAAGAGGTAGAACAGAGGAAGCTTCTTAAAATTATTTCGGAAGCTGATACGGAACGGCTGAGGCAGAAAAAGGAACTGGACCAGGTACGATAATCCTTAAGTTATCTGGAAGCAGTTTTTAATGTTTTAGTGGAATCCGTTTGATAAAGAAAAGTCCTTTTGGGAGGACTATAAAATACTCATTCTTTTATGTAGTGCGAAGTTTTAATATCATTAACTTATTACTGTGTTTGCCTATTAGTTTATTAGAAATACCAGAGAAACCTTTCAGAAAGGAATTAATCTGGTTTGGGGTTTAGTTAATAAGGTGTGTTATGAGAATAATGCATGTTATTTATCCCTTAATGCATTTTAAATGGCAATAATGTGTGCTATATTATGATAATGTAAGTGGTGTAAAACACCTCATTTATTTATTTTTAGTATTTATACACCGCCTATAGCCTTAAGCGGTTTATATTCAGGTGCTCAAGTATTTCTCCCTATCTGTCCCGGTGGGCTTACAATGTGACTAATGTACCTGGGGCAATGGAGTGTAAAGTGACTTGCCCAGGGTCACAAGGAGCCAGGGGTCTCAAAGTCCCTCCTTGAGGGCCGCCATCCAGCCGGGTTTTCAGGATTACCCCAACGAATATGCACGAGATCTATGTGCATGCACTGCTTTCAGTGCATATTCGTTGGGGAAATCCTGAAAACCCGACTGGATGGCGGCCCTCAAGGAGGGACTTTGAGATCCCTGCAAGGAGCAGTGCTGGGCTTGAATCTGCAACCGCAGGCTAACGAGGCTGCAGCTCTAACCACTAGGGAAAGCATGCAAATGCAGCAAAACACAAGCTGTATCATTCCTGACATCAAAGCTGACAATATTTTTCCCCCCTGGGAGCTTTGGGTTACTAAGTCGCATCCTGATGTTTCTGGGCAGCATCTTAGAGAGGTTGTCATATGTAAAACGAATGTACTCTCCTCTTACCCTTTTCTCTCAAATGCCCCTCTGTAGACTCCACAAGTTTACTTCTCTTGATTCCTGGTATGTGGGTGTATCTGTGACAGGCTCCTTCCTCTGCCCGTGCTGGGTTCAAAATGGCACCAGCAACCTCTAACAATAATCTCACTGAACTGTTGCTAGAGGGTCACCAGTGCTGTTTTGATACTGGCAGGAATGGGAGTGACTGGGGATTGCTGCTGTCCCTGATACCCTCCGGATAATCTAGATATCTGGTATTGGGAGAGGTAGGCATGGGAGGGTGGGGGGGGGGGTCTTTTGCTGTGGATGTCTATGGGGAAGGGAAGGGCTGTTTCAGAGGAGGGGTTTGTGTTTGTTAGGGGCTCTTCAGGAGAGAGGGTTATGTTCATGGAGCATCTTCAGAGGGAAAGGGTGGGGGGAGTGCTGGCCCCTTTAAGATGGGACCTGGGAGCATTGGGCTGTGGGTTAGTGGCCTGGTACTTCCAGGCGGTATGAATAATTCAGCTTACCAGTTTTATCACAATCTGTTTTATTTGTGTACCACTGAAGTCACTGAGAATACTGCAGGTTAATGACATCCACGATAACTAAAGTGTGGTAAAAGGCCAACTTGTACCACCCTTTTAAAACTACACCCCTTTAAGTTAAAAAGTTAGTTGTTTCAAAATGCTACCAGTTAAAGAAACCACATTCATCCTGGTGCTGAGTAATTTTTAATAATATGTAATACTAGTTGTTTAGTCCGTTACATTAACAGGTGCTAGCAGCCCTTCTCCCTTACTTTTACCTCCTCCCTGTCCAGCAGCACCCCCACCCATTCCCTGCTCCCCCTATATAGCAGTAGCCCTTCTCCTTTTATCTCCCCCTGTTCAGCATCACCCCATTTCCAGCTCCCCAAATCCAGCAGGAGCTCTTCTCCTTTGCAGGAGCCCTTCTCCCTTCCTTTTACCTCCCCCCCCCCCCCCCCCCCCGTCTAGCAGCATCTCTTCCCTGCTTCCCCTATCCAGCAGTAGGCCTCCCTTCCTGTTGCCTCCCCCCCTGTCCAGAATCACCTCTTCCCTGTTGCTCCTGTACTGCAGCACCCCCTTACCTGCTCCCCCTGTCCAGTCCGGTGATCTCCAGCCATCAGGCTGGCTCCTGCAGGGAGTCTAGTTCCTGTCCGGTCTCTGCCAGGCGTGCGAGCCTGCTCCGCCCCCTCCCGACCTGCCGGGAGTATTTGAATTAGACCCGACGGTTCCTGTTGAGGGAAGCACTCCTCACCAGACTCAGCGGTGAACTCCAGCCATCGGGCCGACATCCGCCTTGTTTTTGGGTTTTTTTTAGTTGAAAGACGCGGCGGTGGCTCCTCTCATGATCCCCGCCTGCGTCGGAAGTCCGACGCAGGCGGGGATCGTGAGAGTAGCCACCGCCGCGTCTTTCAAAGAATCGTAAGCCGCGCATGCGCACTTCCTATGTGTCGCTACAGCTCACGGAAAACCGGCGCACACTCAGGAAGTGCGCATGCGCGGCTTACCATTTTATTATATTAGATAGATGATAGATGATAGTAAACTTCAGTGAGTAGCTCGTCCTGGAAAGACATCTTTTCACCTGATGGATTCTTTAAATTTCCCTCATTAGGGGCTCTAGTTGCTAAAATACACTACGAAGTTAACGCGGGAATTAATGTACACTCTTTGTGTAGGCCTTCATTAAGAGCAAGTGGAAATTTCCATGTTAATTACCAACTGCAGAATCAGGAAGTAAATGGGCAGGGAAAGCACTTTATAGAAGTAGTTATTTCTTAACTGTTCAAGTGGCAGATAACATGGAGCAGTTAATACTACCTCAATAGGTGTTAAATAGATGGGGGTCCAATATGTGACAGATTTACATTATGCTCCTAACTTTGGCCTCCTTTTATAAAGCTGTGGTAGTGATTTCCGGCACAGCAAATGCAACGCAGCCCATTCAGTTCCTATGGGTTCTGTTGCATTTATTTATTTATTCAGTTTTCTATACCGTTCTCCCAGGGGAGCGCAGAGTGGTTTATATGAATTTATTCAGGCACACAAACATTTTCACCTATCTGTCCCATTTACCGTACCAGCACTCATAGAGAATGACACGGTGACAAAATTCATCACTTTTCCCATCCCCGCATATCATGGGAAACAATCCCATGTCATTCTTTAGTGTCTATCTCAACCTCAGTCCTTCTACACCAGCATTCTTTAATGTAAGGCTTGAGGGTCAGTGACTGTGCCCACTCATACTTTGATTCTTCCCTCTCTCTAGAGAATGACTCGGGGACAAATTTATCCCCGTCCACACAGGAACTCAATTTCCCTGTCCCGTCCCCCCAAGTTTTGTCTCTGACCCTGTCCCTGCACCATTTCCGTGAGCTCTGCTTTAACCGCACAAGCCTCAAACACTTATGATTTTAAAGTGTTTGAGGCTTGTACAGATGAGGACGGAGCTTAGGCATTGGTGGAATGAGGCATTATGACATCACAATCTGAGCACTAGAATGTTGCTGCTTATGATTTTAAAGTGTTTGAGGCTTGTGCAGATGAGGACGGAGCTTAGGCATTGGTGGAATGAGGCATTATGACATCACAATCTGAGCTCTAGAATGTTGCTACTTAGGATTTTAAAGTGTTTGAGGCTTGTGCAGATGAGGACGGAGCTTGCAGGAATGGGGCAGGGACAGGAAAAGACCTCACGGGGATGGGACGGGAAAATGAGTTCCTGTGGGGATGAGGAAATATTTGTCCCCATGTCATTCTATATTTCTCTCCTTAAAGAATGACATGGGGATGGTTTCCCGCGGTTATCCACGGGGACGGGATGAATTTTGTCACCATTTCATTGTCTACATGCAGCTTTGTAAAAGGGGCCCTTTGAGCCTTATGCTCATAAACTGGCTGTGAAAATTTACTAGGGCTATGTGCTTACATTTTTATTCAAAGGGATCAATATTCAAAGTGATTTTACAGGACAGGCTTCTGCATCGTTAAATTGCCTGTGCAGGGCTATCTAGGGATATTCATGGGGGAATTATCAATGGGCGCTACCGCATTAGTGCACGCTAATTGCGTTATCATGTGCTAAGGATAAGTATGTGCTAAACGCTAAAGACGCCCATAGGAATATGATGGGCATCTTTTGGGTTAGATTCATGAACCTGCCCGATCGGGCCCGTCCGATGAATTCCCCAAACTATAATATGCAGAAGGGGGCAATTGGAGGAACGCCCCCATCTGCCTGCCCGGATTGTTCTATAGCGATCCCAACGCATGCACAGACTCTACGCAAGCGCTGGACCTCCTGGCCTGGCAGAGATTTATTTTTTAAACTTTTGGATCCTGTGGTTTTTACCCGCTTAGGGCCCACAGGTTAAAGCCACGGGCCACAAGTGGGAGAGTCAGGGCAGGCAGGCGTTCGGGAAGGCAGGCAATCCAGGGCAGTGGGAGAGTCAGGGTTGCAGCAAGAGTTTGGGGCAGCAGGCGATTCGGGGCTGCGGGAAGAGTTGGGGGCAGCAGGAGAGTTCAGTGCTGACAGGGCAGAGAGCAGGGCAATCGGAAAGGGCTTGAGCGACTGGTCCTCAGCAGTCGCTTATTTGTGATCGGCCAACCCAGTCGGTGTTTTGGTTTGTGAATCGTGTCCCTGCCTACTTTGCATGCCGTTGCCCTCGTTTGCATGCGCGGATCAGAGGATGGTCGGCAGAGAGGTAAGTGAATCGGGCCGGAGGGAAATCAGGGCGCAAAGGGGTCGCAAACCGATTGGTTTGCTTTGTGAATCTAGCCCTTAGTGTTTAGCGTGTGCTAACCCAATTAGTGCCCACTGATTAATTCCCCCCCTCAATGGCACTTAACAAGATAGAGCTGCTATGCTGACTTAACGGCTTATGCTGAAATCGGCTATGTTGTGAACAGTCCCAGGGTGGAGTCAAGGCAGAGTTGGCTCTTATCCAAATCAGGCCACATAAAATGTAGTCCTATCATTTTCCAATTTCATTTATCCGATTAAGGGCTGAATATTAGCTCTCGAATGGATAAGTGCAGTCTGGATATTCAATGCCACTGCCTGGACATGACCCAACATTGAATATCTGGGCATGAAGCCAGTGGTCACTGTGGTTCACCATTTTATAATAAGTAAGGGGAGTCTTTGTGCTGTATTTTCAGGTGATCAGTGAGAGGGATATTCTGGGAACCCAATTAGTCAGGCGTAATGATGAACTGGCCTTGCTGTATGAAAAGATCAAAATTCAGCAGTCCATATTAAACAAAGGAGAGAGCCAATACAAGCAGAGAGTGGAGGACATTCGTCTTCTCAAACTGGAGATAAAGAAACTTCGTCGAGAAAAAGGAATTCTGTATAAGAGTGTGGCCAACGTGGAAGAACTCAGGTAGAAAAACAGATTGAATAAATTTCATCAAAGGTTGCATTTGTGTCGCTGCGTCTCGTACACAGCATTTCAAGTAACTTATTTTCACACATGGTCAAGATTGTTATTTGCAAGCAACTCTCTCTAAAGAATGGTTGGCTTTATCTAGCTTCAAACATGAACTACTTTTAAATTCATGAGCCAACAGAACAGTAATTTCTCAGAACTATTGGCACCAAATCAGTCTTTATCAAAATCTTACCTTTTCTCATAGTTACTGGGTCTGTATAAAGCTTGATCAACTGCACTGAAAAAGGTGTTCACAATTCATTGAGTTGCTAGCCTACATTAATGGGAATAGGTTTTCAAGGTGGCAGATTGTTTACAAGTTTTTGACACGCCTAAACATGTTTCTTGGAAAAGAGTTTTAGTTACATAAGAAATTTTGTGCCCAACTGGATTTTTTTTATTTCTTCTATTTTTACCTAAGATTTATTTTATTTTATTTTTTTAAATCTTCAAGTACGAGCAGGATGACTAATCTCCTCAAATGGATGATGTTATTCAGGCTGAGTCCACATAGGAAAAGTTTCTCCTGACTAAAGAAGCTTCTAGAAACTTTGAGTATACCATTTATGTGCACCTCTTCCCTTGCTCTTCTCACACGGGACCTCTTCAGCCTTTCATGTCATGTGGAGCTATAGGGATCCGCTACTCCTAAGGCAGAGATTTCTCTTAAAAATATGATACTGTATAACACGGAGGAGCATTTTTGATATGATGTCTAAATCCAAGTTTAAATCCAAATTTCAGGTACTAATATGTAATCCCAATCCTGAACCCACTCTTATTTACTTGTGGGGTGTATACTACCAATTAATCCAACCAGCAAAATTTTTTTAAAAATTTTTACAATTTTTGTATAGACCTTCAGAATCCAACCAGGCACAGCATACTTCTGGTTGTTCACATTAGAGAATGACAAGGTGACAAAATTCATCACCGTCCCCGTCCCCGTGGATAACCACGGGAAACCATCTTCATGTCATTCTTTAAGGAGAGAGGGAAGAATCAGAGTTATGAATGGCCACAACCACTGACCCGCAAGCTCTGCTTTGAAGAATGCTGGTGTAGAAGGACTGAGGCTGAAATAGACACTACAGAATGACAGTCTCTGGTATCCAGAGCAGATATTCTGATGTCATAATGCCTCATTCCACCAGTGCCTAAGAGCCAATCACATCAGTGATGTCACAATGGCTTCATTATCCTTGGCTCACATAAGAATCAGAGTATGAATGGGCTCAGCCACTGACCCGCAAGCTTTGCTTTGAAGAACTCTGGTGTAGAAAGACCGAGGTTGAAATAGACACTAGAAGATGACATGGGATTATTTCCCGCGGTTCTCCGCGGGGACGGGAACGGTGATGAATTTTGTCACCGTGTCATTCTCTAGTTCACATCTCCATCGGTCCAACTTTTATTGAATTTTTCTATACGTAATTTTTTAATCTTGTCATTCTTCCTATCTTAAATTTCATTCATAAATTAACCATCACTTAGGGCCTGTTTTACAAAGCCGTGCGGCAACAGCCCTGAAGCCCTTTAAATCTCTATGGGCTTCAGGACTGTTACCACACAGCAGCCGCTAGTGCGGCTTTGTAAAACAGGCCCTTAGCTTTAGAGTTATTCTTCAGTGCAATAGTTATCTTCAATTAAGCCACTGAAGAATAACTCGCTAAGTGATGGTTATTTTATGAATGACATTTATGATAGGAAAAATGACAAGATTAAAAAATTATGTATAGAAGAATTCAATAAAAGTTGGACCGATGGAGATGTAAACAACCAGAAGTATGCTGTGCCTGGTTGGACTCTGAAGGTCCATACAAAAATTTTTAAAAATGTAAACATTTTTTTGTCAGTTGGATTAATCGGTAGTATACACCTCACAAGTAAATGAGAGTGGGTTCAGGATTTGGATTACATATTAGTACTTGAAATTTGGATTTGTATTTTTGTACTAGTTATAGTGGCTTGATATTTGAGCATTTTGTAAATCCAAGTTTAGACATTTTACGGAACATCTATCTGTCCCTTTATGCCACTTTTTGGACATTTTTCTCTTTTGAAAATGAGCCCCTTTGTGTATTGTTTGTGGTCTCCCTTCTCATCATAGACTCCTTAGATATGTTTTCATTTTTATCATGTGTTTTTTCTTATTTTTCATGTCTCCTGATCACATTAAAAAATCAAATGGACCTTGAGGGCATTTAAGGAACAATGAGGGAAGCAAGTTAAGATGGGCAATCATTCCCTTATCTGCAGTAATCCTAAGTCCTTGGCCTGTTGCACAGGGATTATCAGTGGTTAGGTAGATGCCTCTAGGGCAGTGGTCTCAAACTTACGGCCCGGGGGTCACATGCAGCCCACCAGGTACTATTTTGAGGCCCTCGGTATGTTTAAAAAGAAAAGTAAAATAAAACAGTTTCTTGATCATATATGCCTCTTTAGCAATAAATTACAATATTATTAAGACTTAGCCAAAAGAAAAGATTTATAAACTATAAAGAGTTTTACCTCATGCAAAAAGGTCATCCTATATAATAAAACCCTAGAGCGCGCATGCGCTTTTGAAACTTCGTGATCCCTGCCGCTGTGATTTCTGATCCGTGGCCGTGGCGGCAGGGATCTCTCTAGCCACTCCCCTCCTCCCGCCCTCACTCACCAACCGCTGGAGGAAGCGCAGGCAAGCTCTCTCCCTGCCCGTGTCCTCGCCGCCCCGATTGGTGCTGGCGGCGGCTGCCGGAAGGAGGGCTTCGTGGAGCGCCACCGCACGCCAACATCTTCACAGTCTCCTGAGCTGCGTCCTTGCCACCCCAATTGCCGGCGCTCAGTCTTCACGCTTCCGCGACGCAGGCAGGGATCAGAAAGAGTAAGGGAGCCGAGTCAGCGGGGGTTGGGCTGGGAGGGGAGAGAAGCTGTCTGCCTCGGGTTTTTCAAGGCCTGGCTTCTTTGGGCAGCAGCAACGTTTACAATTCGCTGCTGTTGCCAGCTTCAGGCCTTCCTCTCAGGCAGGTCCTGCTTACTTTCTGTTTTCAGGAAGACAACCCGACAGAGAGGAAGACCTGAAGCTGGTAACAACAATGAATTGTGAATGCTGCTGCTGCCCGATGAAGTTCAAGGGGGAAAGGGAGCAGAGGGGGAGAGAATGGCTTGGAGGGAAGAAGAGATGGCAGGGCATGGAGAGAAGGAGGAATGAATGCCAGACCAAGGGAAAAAGAAGGAGGAGATGTCATATGGAACAGAGAGAGAGAGGGCGGACACTGGATGGAAAGAGAAGAGAGGGGCAAGGGGCAAGACAGAGGGTGAACAGTAGATATAAGGGATAGAGAGAGGGAGACAGACACTGAATGGAAGTGTGGGGGAGAGGAGGGACATCCGCTGAATGGAAGTCTGAGGGACAGGGGGAGCAGACGTTAGAAGGAAGTGGGGAGGAGAAAGAAAAAAGGGCACATGCAGGATTGAGGGAAGAGGATAGAGTTAGAAATAAAGATAGACAGATAGACAGGGGGCCAGGGAGAGACAGACAGAAAGAATGACAGACAGACAGCATCCAAGGAGAGAGAGACAAATTAAAAAAAACCAGACAGACATGTACTCTAGCACCCGTTAATGTAACGGGCTTAAACACTAGTTTCTTTAATAAGACATTAACTATTTTTTTCTAAGGCCCTCCAAGTACCTACAAATCCAAAAGGTGGCCCTGCAATGGGTTTGAATTTGAGACCACTGATCTAGGGGATGTTTGGGAGGCAGTAGCATGCATTGCCACTATCTCATGCATATTCATTGTGGATATCTTGTAAACCTAACTGACTAGGTGGGTTCCGAGGACTGGGTTGAGAATCCCTGCTCTACACATTGGGTTTTCAAGGGGACTTTATCAAACGTCTTCTGAAAATCCAAATACATTATATTCATTAGTTCAGCTTCTCTATAAGCATATTCATACCGTTGAAGAACTCTAATAGATTATAGCATTGCCTATTCCTAAATCCATGTTGGCTCATCCCTATTAAGCCATGTCTATCCATTTGACTAATAATTTCATTCTTAATAACAGGAGGTAAAGGAAGTAATAATAATAATAATTTTATTCTTATATGCCGCCAAAGCCGTAGTAGTTCGAGGCGGTTTACAACAAAGAAGAGCTGGACAATCAGCGAATGTAGGTACAATGTAAAGTCATCAAAATCAGGTGAGCAGGATACAGAGGTAAGGCATAAGAGATCTTGGGAAACAATTCGGTTAGAGTTGAAGAGATAAGGCATAAGAGGTCTTAGGTTACAAATCAATTAAACAAGTTTGTTTTTACTAGTTTTCTGAAACTTAGGTAGGATGAGGAGTGCGTGATGATGTTACCAGCCAATCGTTCAGTTGACCTGCTTGGAAAGCAAGTGTTCTATTCAGGTATCTTTTGTAACGGCAGGCCTTTAGTGTTGGATGGTTAAACAGATGTGCTTTTCGTGTGGGTCTGGATGAGCAATCTAAGTTAAAATGGGGAACCAAGTACATGGGGGCTGAACCAAGAATGGATGTGAAACAGAGACAAGCAAATTTGAACAGCACTCTTGCTTTAAGGGGCAGCCAGTGGAGTTTTTGGTAGTAGGGAGTTATGTGTTCCTATTTTTTTTACCTAAAAATCAATAGTATTGCCGAATTTTGGATGATTCGGAGTCTTTGAATGTTTTTATTTTGAAAGACCACAAATAAATGATGTTATAGTAGTCGAGTAAGCTTAGAATGGAGGATTGCACCAGTAAGCGGAATGAGATTGCATCGAAGTACTTTATGATGGTTCTTAGTTTCCATAATGTTGAGAAGCCTTTTCTGACCAGTGAGTCAGTGTGTGCTTCAAGGGTAAGGTAGTGGTCTAGAGTCACTCCCAGAATTTTATGCAATAGGAAAAGGAAACACCTGGGAGGGGAGTAGGGAAGGGACAGAGAAATGCTGGACATCTGTGAGTAGGGAAGGTGAAGGTGAGATCCTGGAGCTGGGGGATGTAGAAAGACATGGTGACAGAATGACAGAATTTATCACCGTCTCCCTCCCCTCGGATAACTATGGGAAACCATCCCATGTCATTCTTAGTGTCTATCTCAACCTCAGTCTTTCTACACCAGCATTCTTCAATGGAAGGCTTGAGGGTCAGTGACTGTGCCCATTCATACTCTGATTCTTCCTCATTCTCCTTAAAGAATGACATGGAGATGGTTTCCTCGGTTATCTGCGGGGATGGGGATGGGGATGGGGGGGGACTAGGGAAGGGGAAGTTGCTGGATACTTGCATGTATATGTGAGTGTGTGTGTTGGAGGAGGATACCTTATAGCTCCCACTGAGGGAGGAGCACATAGCCCAGACAGTGTTGCAGTGAGCATTCCATAGCAATGCTCTGTTAAGTGTCGCTGAATGTCTCCTCCTGATCTCAGTATGATTTAACCAGGAAGGAGCCTCTCCTGCCCAGTTTAATCATTTTTTATATTGGGCCCAATAATTATTTTGCTATCTTTAACAAGATGAAGGTAGTTCATAGAACGGTTATAGAGACTAAGGCAAAATTATTATGAAGTGAAACGTAAGGACCTATATTTATATATTTTAGAGGAAAGAATGTTCCAGAGCAGAGCTTGTCAAACTTTCCGTGGCTGTGACCCCATTGTCAGGGTCATAGAAAGCATATGATTCCATGAGGCATACCTTTCCGTCTGTGCTACTGCTCTTGGTTCTCTTACATCTATGCAGCTGATGCTGCCATTGTCCCCCCCCCCCCCCGCCTTCTGTAGATCCCACACAGGCCTAATTATGATATGGTCTTATTGAGAGGGATGGGCTGATGAGGTTATTTTTTAGTTTTTTTTTAATGACCTGCTCAGATCATGTTTCCAAGCACGTATTTTGCAATCCTATTTGAGAAGAGCAGCTGTATGTGAAGTTCAAAGTGAGTAGACTTAGGAAGATATAGAGCAGCATCCTAATGGAGGTAGTGAGGACAAAATTAGTCATGAATTCAAGATAGTATGGGCTAAACATAGATTGGTCTAGTGCAGGGGTAGGCAATTCCGGTCCTCAAGAGCCAGAGCCAGGTCAGGTTTTCAGGATATCCACAATGAATATGTAGGTGATGGATTTGCATGCACTGTCTCCTTGAGATGCATATCTATCTCATGCATATTTATTGTGGCTATCCTGAAAACCTGACCTGGCTCTGACTCTCGAGGACCTAAATTGCCTATCCCTGGTCTAGTGGAAGAGCTGCTGCTTCTGTACCCAGAGGTTGTGAGATCAAATCCCAAGACTGCTCCTTGTGACCCTCTATTACCCCAGGTACAAAATAAGTACCTGTATATATGTAAACCATTTTTGAGTGTGATTGTGTAACTACAAAAAGATGGTATACAAGCTCCAATCCCTTTCCCTAATTGGGAAATGGGGAGAAAACTAGAGCTCAGCTGAGGTCTATGGTACCATACCAGGAATTAAACTAGACATCTTAGATAAGCCCTAGGGCCCAGATTCTCTAAACAGCACCGTTGATGACGGCCGCCTTAAAAGCAGCCGCTGACTGCATGTCAATCACGCTGTAGTGCCATGTAGAGAATCATGCCTTCAGGAAAGGTAGGTGCCAGAAATGCAGGCCTGGGTTTTCAGGGCCTACATTTCCAGTGTCTGCCTTTGACATGAATTGCGCCTAGCACCACTTCCAGCATTAGCCACACCTACCGTGGCATTAGGCATCGTAAAGTGCCTCTGTAGGTGCGATTCCGGCGCGATTTCTTTTAGGTTCCTGTAGGTGCCTTGAAATTTATTTTAAAAGCATTTTAAACAGCATTTTGCACTTAGGCACCGGTAGGGCACCATTTCTAGAAATGGGCCTATGTTCCTTATCTGCCATTATTCTTCTATTTCTGTTTCTACCATAGCTGATATCCATAAGCTGTGTTTGAGAAGATAAAATGCCAAGATTGAAATTAATGGATTAATGTGTTCCAAAGAGCCATGTTTTGTTTTGTTTAAGGCGAGAGATTTACCACATACAGAGGGAATTATTGAAGGAACGAACTCGGTGTCGAGCTTTGGAGGAAGAACTGGAGAATCCCATGAATGTGCACCGATGGAGAAAATTGGAGGTAACTGATGCATATGACATTGCAGAGAGCTTCCAAAAGGTCACGAATGAAAAGTGCAAGCACATTGTAACGTCAAGCAGATTCATCCTTGCTTCCTAAGTTGAGAAATGCAGAATGAAACGAATATAATGATAGCTATGGAAATCAAATCACAAAATATACAAATAAAATATTTTAGTTTAAAAAATATCGAGTATCATTTTGATAGCTTAAAAAGGGGCTGTATTGAATCATGATTATAGTTTAATGAACAGTGCTATTTTTTTTTTTTTGTACAGGCCAGTGACCCAAGCACATATGAATTGATACAGAAGATCCATACTCTTCAAAGACGTCTCATCAGCAAAACAGAAGAGGTGGTTGAGAAAGAATTGCTTCTACAGGTAACTCCAACAATATGAACAAGGATACAATCACCTTTCTGAAAAACACTCATACAAAAAAGAAAAGAAAGGAAAAAAATTGTCCTTCAGCACACAAATAAAACCTGCACAGAAAACTACTAATATGTTCTGTGAACAAGGAGGGGGAAAGACATCAGTAAATAGTTTAAACAGGTCATAGGGACGGGCATTTTTGATATGACCTCTAAATCCGAGTTTGGACATTTTGTGGAAGACCCACAAAAATCCAGTACCAAATATGTCCATATTCAAAACTGCAAAATGTCTATCTTGGTTTTTCGAAAATGGTCGTTTCTCAGATGTGCTTGTCCTCAGTGCTTCTATCTTTTTGAATCATTTTGAATTCAAACTTTTATAGGTATCATCAAGCCTATATTTTAAGCCAGGGTATGTATTAGGTCCTCACAGAACTCATGGAATATACCCCGGATTGGTTATATTTGGAATGGCGACTCTTGTTTCCTCTAAATTTATCTCATGTTATCAGTATCAATATGCCTAGAAAATATAAAGAGAACAGAATATTGATGGATACATGGAAAACATTGTGATGTCAGTAATTTAACACCTAACCCAATAAATCAATCAACAAATCAATCTTTATGGATAAACTCCAAGATTCAAATTGGCGGATTTAAAATCGTATGGAAGCATTGGATTATTGCAGGTATACGGACTTTAGATGATGTTATTTCAAATGGTAAACTGCTTGGTTTTTCACAGTTGCAACATAAATATGGTCTTAATAAATCATGAAGTTTTAAATGGTTGCAACTGAAGCAGGCTATTCAGGAGAGGTTCCCTGAATGGAAAAATCTCAATAATCAGTATAGTCTGGAGTTCTTATGCTTTCAGGTGGATTTCTTGGGACACCAAGCCGCACAGTGGTATAAATTGATATCTGGATTTATGAATAAAAAACCAAAGAATGGTCTTAGAGACATTTGGAGCATTGAGATTAAGCATCAAATTTCTGCATCTCAATGGCCACGAATTTGGTCTTGGAGAATGAGATGTACAGTGTCCGCATCTATGAGACAAACTTGGTTCTTTTTGTTACATAGAGCATTTGGGACCCCAGTTCGATTACAAAAGTTGGATAGCTCTAAGTCTAATAGATGCTGGCATTGCAATCTGGAAGCAGGGACCTTAGATCATTTAATATTTTATTGTCCCTGTTTCATGGCCTTTTGGAAATCAATTTGGTCTCAAATAAATTGTTTATTAGAAAACCATGTAGCATTATCATATGATACTATTCTGTTCGGTATGTCAATGAGAACAAAAAGTCAAATTTCATCAAGCAATAACAAACTTCTATTGATTATGACAAGAGTCACCATGCAACATATCACCAGTAATTGGAAAAATTACAATAATCTTAGTTATACATTCTGGTGGAATTCGTTGTGCCACATTAACAAAATGGAAAGAATAATTGCTTTGCAGAAAGGGAATTATAATAATTTAAAAAAGATCTGAGGGCCATTGGCAAATTATTGTAATGATTAGACATCATTTTTCACTGACAGTATATTTATACATAGAGAGGAGGAGGGATGATATAAAGTTCTATTTAAAGATTAATCAATAAATAAGAATACAATATTTATATGATATTTTTGATTGAAATATTTGAGGGAAGGGTGGGTGGAGAGGGAATAAATTTATGTATTTATGATGACAATAGAAAGAAATTCAAGTGATGTGTAAAAGTTTTAAATGATGTAATATTGTGTACTTGTTGTAAGATGAAAAAATGAATAAAGAATTTGAAAAAAAAAAGAAAGAATCATTTTCGAGACAACCACATCCAAATAAAAACGCACAAAACAAGCCATTTGTTCTGTAGGAGAGGCCAGCATTTTTATTAGACTGGCCATGTAGACATACTAGCAGAGCAGTGAGTCACCTCCGGGAGCACTGCAGTGAACGTCACATGGAAAGATCCAGGTCCACATTGTACCATAACCCCCTTATAGTGTATGGTGAGCCCTCCAAAACCCACCTAAAACCTACTGGACCCAACTGTACACCACACCAATGGCTCTTATGCTGATATAGTATGTGTAGTAGTTAGAGTGGAGTATGGACGTGAGTCACCATCTGTATGGTTGACTACACCATCCACTAGGCTACTCCAGAGACCTGCTTGCTGCTTTACTAGGACTGGCCATAACATCGAAGCCATCATACAGGGAGATGGGAGGTGGTCAGTGACCACCGGGGGAGGGGGGAGGGATTTTCATGTTTACATCCCTCCAGTGGGTCATCTGGCCCCAAATGTTCAAATTGTGCCCTGGATGTATTCTTAAATGTTTGATTATGGCAGAAACAAATCCAAAACAGAAGAAACACCTCCACAGGAAGAAAACACACACAAACACAGTGAAAATAACCAAAAGATGATGTGGTGTTTTAATTTTCAAATTTCAAAAATACAGTGGTGCCTCGCATAACGGACGCCTCGCACAGCGAACGCTGCGCACAACGAACTTTATGTCTTGATTCGTACAACGAACTTCGTTTCACACAACGAAGTCGCCTGAGCTGCATCCTTCCGCGCAGGCACTGCGCTTAACTGCCCTCTCTCCGCCTGGCTCCCTCTTGCCCCCCCCCCCGACTCCCCGACACGATCGGGGCAAGAGGGAGCCCAAGCCCTCTTGCCCCCCCGACTCCCCGACACGATCGGGGCAAGAGGGAGCCCAAGCCCTCTTGCCCCCCCGACTCCCCGACACGATCGGGGCAAGAGGGAGCTCAAGCCCTCTTGCCCCCCCGACTCCCCGACACGATCGGGGCAAGAGAGAGCCCAAGCCCTCTTGCCCCCCCGACACGATCGGGGCAAGAGGGAGCTCAAGCCCTCTTGCCCCCCCGACTCCCCGACACGATCGGGGCAAGAGGGAGCCCAAGCCCTCTTGCCCCCCCGACTCCCCGACACGATCGGGCCAGGAGGGAGCCCAAGCCCTCCTGGCCACGGCGACCCCCTAACCCCACCCTGCACTACATTACGGGCAGGAGGGATCCCAGGCCCTCCTGCCCTCGACGCAATCCCCCCCCCCCCCCAACGACCGCCCCCCCAAGAGCCTCCGACCGCCCCCCAGCCGACCCGCGACCCCCCTGGCCGACCCCCACGACACCCCCAACCCCCTTCCCCGTACCTTTCTGTAGTTGGCCGGACAGACGGGAGCCAAACCCGCCTGTCCGGCAGGCAGCCAACGACGGAATGAGGCCGGATTGGCCCATCCGTCCCAAAGCTCCGCCTACTGGTGGGGCCTAAGGCGCCTGGGCCAATCAGAATAGGCCCGGGAGCCTTAGGTCCCTCCTGGGGGCGGGGCCTGAGGCACATGGGCCCAACCCGACCATGTGCCTCAGGCCCTGCCCCCAGGAGGGACCTAAGGCTCCCGGGCCTATTCTGATTGGCCCAGGCGCCTTAGGCCCCACCAGTAGGCGAAGCTTTGGGACGGATGGGCCAATCCGGCCTCATTCCGTCGTTGGCTGCCTGCCGGACAGGCGGGTTTGGCTCCCGTCTGTCCGGCCAACTACAGAAAGGTACGGGGAAGGGGGTTGGGGGTGTCGTGGGGGTCGGCCAGGGGGGTCGCGGGTCGGCTGGGGGGGGCGGTCGGAGGTTCTTGGGGGGGGGCGGTCGTTGGGGGGAGGGGGGGTTTGCGTCGAGGGCAGGAGGGCCTGGGATCCCTCCTGCCCGTAATGTAGTGCAGGGTGGGGTTAGGGGGTCGCCGTGGCCAGGAGGACTTGGGCTCCCTCCTGGCCCGATATTGTCGGGGAGTTGGGGAATCGGCGGGGCAAGAGGGCTTGGGCCCCCTCTTGCCCCGATCGTGTCGGGGAGTCGGGGGGGGCAAGAGGGCTTGGGCTCCCTCTTGCCCCGATCGAGTCGGGGAGTCGGGGGGGCAAGAGGGCTTGGGCTCCCTCTTGCCCCGATCGTGTCGGGGAGTCGGGGTGCAAGAGGGCTTGGGCTCCCTCTTGCCCCGATCGTGTCGGGGAGTCGGGGGGGGGGGGGCAAGAGGGCTTGGGCTCCCTCTTGCCCCGATCGTGTCGGGGAGTCGGGGGGCAAGAGGGCTTGGGCTCCCTCTTGCCCCGATCGTGTCGGGGGGTCGGGGGGGCAAGAGGGCTTGGGCTCCCTCTTGCCCCGATCGTGTCGGGGAGTCGGGGGGCAAGAGGGCTTGGGCTCCCTCTTGCCCCGATCGTGTCGGGGAGTCGGGGGGGCAAGAGGGCTTGAGCTCCCTCTTGCCCCGATCGTGTCGGGGAGTCGGGGGGGGCAAGAGGGCTTGAGCTCCCTCTTGCCCCGATCGTGTCGGGGAGTCGGGGGGGCAAGAGGGCTTGAGCTCCCTCTTGCCCCGATCGTGTCGGGGGTGCCAGGGACCACACGGAGTCACCCACCGTACCACCCGATTCGGGTAAGCGCAGGTATCGGTGGGTGGCTTATTTGCGGGGGGGTGCCTTATTTTACATTTTTTTCTAAAAAGGGGGGGCTGTCTTATTTGATGGCCCTGCCTTATCATCGGGGAAACACGGTAGAAAAAAAAAAAAAAATGAACAGTTAAGTCCCAGTTTTTGCCGCTGAGACTCTGCCCTCTCTCACTGTAAAATTAGACTCTACTTAGTCTGTCTTTAAATTTAAAAAATGTGTGTTGTTTTAAAAAACAATTATGTTTTTAGATGTATCTAAATAAAAATAATAACCAAAAATTTATCTTTTTTTATGTCATCTTAGCATATTTTATGCTGCAGAACGAATTATTTTTTTTTACATGTATTCTTATGGGAAAATGCGTTTCACATAACGAACGTTTCGCATAACAAACTTGCTCCTGGAACCAATTAAGTTCGTTGTGTGAGGCACCACTGTACTTGACATGAACATGTTTCGGCCCTTTGGCTTGCATCAGGAGTCTATAGGCATACAACAAAAATAATAATAGAAATATGACCATCAAACACAAATATATACTGTATAAGAATCATAAATCATAATTAAAGTTAATGATAAAGTTAAAATAAATCATCCTACTAACATTAAATAATTTATAAATCTATATAAACTTCACCAAATAATAAAAAATAAATCTAATTCACAATGTTTAATTAAACACTGGAATTCATTCCCAGAGAATGTGGTGAAATCAGTTAGCTTAATAAAGGCTTGGATAATTTCCTTAAGGAGAAGTTCATAGGCCATTATTGAGATGGCTTGGAGAAATCTACTGCTTATTCCTAGGTTAAGCAGCATAAAATCTTTTTTACTACTTGGGATCTAGCTAGGTACTTGGGACCTGGGTTGGCCACTGTTGGAAACAGGATACTGGACTTCATGGACCTTCAGTTTGTCTCAGTATGGCAGCTGTTATGTTCTTATGTGAGCTAAGTACAGTGGTACCTTGGATTACGAGCATAATCCGTTCCAGGAGCATGCTCGTAATCCAAAATGCTCGTTTATCAAAGCGAGTTTCCCCATAGGAAATAATGGAAACTCGCTTTGATGCGTTCCCCCCCCCCCCCGAGAACCGGCATTGCTCCCCTCGAAGGCCCCCCCCTGCGATCAGGCACCCCCCCTGCGATCCTGCACCCCCCGCCACGATCCGACTCCCCCCCGACATGATTGGACACCCCCCCCCGCCACGATCCGACATCCCCCCCGACACAATTGGGCACCCCCCGCCACTTCTTACCCTCATCTGGGCACTCTTGAAGATCGGCCTACTCGTCTGCTGGGCCTGAGTTCACGTTCTGAATGTGAACGTGAACTCACAGGCCTTGAGCATGCTCAGATGCTCAAGGCCCAGCAGACGAGTAGGCCGATCTTCAAGAGTGCCCAGATGACAGTAAGAAGTGGCGGGGGGGGTGCCCAATTGTGTCGGGGGGGATGTCGGATTGTGTCGGGGGGGTGCCCAATCGTGTCGGAGGGGGGGTCGGATCGTGGGGGGGGGGGGGTGCCCAATCGTGGCGGGGGTGGGTCGGATCGTGGTGGGGGGGGGGGTGCCAGTTCGAGGCAGAGGGGGGTGCCGGATCGCAGGGGGGGTGCCGGATTGCGGGGGGGGGGGTGCTCGTAAATCGAGCCATGCTCGGTTTCTGAGGCACCGATTTTGCAAATGTTTTGCTCGTCTTGCAAAACACTCGCAAACCGGTGCACTCGTAAACCGAGGTACCACTGTATAGGATAATCAAGCCATTGTGACATCACTAATGAGGTTGGCTCTTAGGCACTGGTGGAATGAGGCATTATGACATCACAGTCTCAGCTCTGGAATATTGTTATTCTTTGGGTTTCTGCCTGGTACTTGGGACCTGGGATAGCCAATGTTGGAAACAGGATACTGGGCTTGATGGACCTTCGGTCTGTCCCAGTATGACAATTCTTATGTTAAATGATAAATGAATTCATAAAAAAATCTAATCCCCCCTTTTTACAAAGCCGCATTAGGATTTTCCATTGCCAGCTGTGGTGGTATTAGTATTATTAGACATACAAAAATCTATAATCATAACAAGGGGAGAGTTTGTGTAGGAATAGAATTATAAACATAGTACTTATAAACATTCACAATGAGCAGTTGTATATACAAATTCATCCTTCATGGTTATTTATAACAAGAATAGATGGCAAATAACAAACTGGGCACATTACAATCACTATGAGCAAGAAAACACAATATACAGTATATGGTGAATTAGATGCATACCTCTGTATAGAAGCATGTTTAAGTAGCACAGGTTGTAAAGGTACCTTAAAAACAATCAAGATCCTCATATGATATGAACATGGTGGAGAAAAAAAAATCATAAACCAAAATGGAAAAAAAAAAAAAAGAATATATGAATTACCTTTCTATGAAAAATACAAAGGAAGTGGACTTGACAAACAAACTGAAAGCTTTGAACCATAAGATAGGATAGGAAAAAACACACTTAAAAGCTATGCTCAGTGTGCTTTTTTCTGTCCTGTGAGCCTGACGTCTCGGAAGCGGTGTTATGCCATTTAGAAGTTTGTTGACAGACCCGCACAACTAACCTGGAAGCGGGTTTTTAACTGAAACACTTATTGGCTGTTAGTGTCGGGTTATTTGATTCAAGTGGCAGTGCTACTGTATGATGAACAGATAAGGGTCCCCTTTTCTTATATAAAATAGATTTATTGAATTATTTTGAATAATTGTATGTTTTAATAATGACAATAATACTTATTTGTGGAGGAAGGTGGGTTTAGACAGGTGATGGAAACTTTTTCTAGGTCTCTAGATCTGGAACAACTATGGGCTCCTTTTACAAAGCCACGGTAGCGGCTTCAGCGCACGTGACTTTTCATCACGCGCTAAACCCCGCGCTAGCCAAAATACTCAAGAGGAGGCGGTAGTGGCTAGCGCGAGCGGTGGTTTAGCGCAGGCTATTACGTGTGTTAAACCGCTACCATGCCTTCATAAAAGGAGCCCTATGTGTTGTAGGATAGGGATCTCAAAGTCCCTCCTTGAGGGCTGCAATCCAGTCGGGTTTTCAGGATTTCCCCAATGAATATGCATTGAAAGCAGTGCTTGCACATAGATCTCATGCATATTCATTGGGGAAATCCTGAAAACCCGACTGGATCGCGGCCCTCAAGGAAGGACTTTGAGACCCCTGTTGTAGGAGATCCTATGGCCTATTTAAATTATTTACTGATGTCTCTCCCTCTCCTTGTTCACTGCACATATTGAAAGTTTTATGTGCAAGTTTATATAGTGATTTGTTATGTAAAGTGTAATCTTATATCCCACTGAATCTTTGAAAATCAGAGTTCTGGGCAGGTTTCAAGCAGCATATCGCTACACAGAATCATATATGCCGGTTACATAAAATTATACCTGTAATGTAAGATAAGGCATTTGTGTGCTGCAGGATAATTTTTTTCTCTTCTACAGGTAACTTTTCTAGTACCTGTAACCCAGATTTTGTTTTTATCCTGAATGGCAATCTCCAGCTGTTGTCTGCTTTTAAAAGGAGCTCAGAGATCTGCTTACATCTACACAGCTGCAAGTCCCATAACTAACTGTAGGTGGCAGCAGCGATTAATATATAGCTGAAAGATGGCATTGTTTGGCTTTTCTGGCTGGATGATGGACAGGTTTCATCTTCTGTGGTCTGTCAGCAGAATAATCTTCATATAGGTATCCTTTTTAGCCTTATTTTTAAAATCTTACCATACTCAATTTACTTTACTGTGAATCTATTTTTAAATTCTGTGTGCTGAAAGATGATTCAACATTATTCAAATTGTAGTAGATTATTAGTATTTGGATACTGAATTTTGTATAATGAAAGGTTACGTGTTAATAGTGTTTTATCAAGAATGATTTGTGAGTTATATGCATTTATAATTTCCTTTGCTAATTTTAGTGTTCGGTACATTCTCAACACAGTGCTGTGGGATTTCATGTGGCGGTGGCTTTGTTTTGCATAATCACTTACAAAAGCCTTTTATTAGTTTCATGATAGAAATTAATGTTGCAGTATACTTGTTGCATTAATAATGAGTTTAGATAAGAATCACCTTACATTTATGGAGGGTAATTTTCAAAGCATTCCTATGGGTAGAACAGTTTATTACACATTAAAATGGACTTTTTTTGAAAACGGCTCACTTGATGTGTATGTAAAATGATACACATTGCCATAGTAAGAGGGGTGTGTGGACCGCCTTGGGCATCATCTTAGTGAAGATGCTGGCACCTCTCCGCCACCCACGCCATATTCGTGCCCTCCCCCGTACCTCTTTAAATGTTTGCCAGCGCGAGCGGCTACTCTGGCTTGCAGCTTGCGCCGGCTTGGCACCTTCTGAAATCACTTCCGGGTCATGAAATGATGTCAGGGGAAAAGCCAAAGAACAAAAAGATAACCCAAAGAATCCACAGTGAATCCAACAAAGCAAACCACAAAGAAGACTGTAGAGATGATGTTACATATTACATAAGAAACGCCTTCGCCGGATCAGACCTAGGTCCATCTAGTCCGGCGATCCGCACAAATGTTCAAGATGCATTTGTTTATTCAGTCAATCAAGTGCTTCAAAATCTCATAACAATATCACAGTCAGTGTATACTTTAAAAGTTGGGGACTCAAGATAGTCTGTGTTTCAACGCGCTAAATTGCCCCACGCGCTAGATGCTAACGCCAGCCTTGAGCTGGCATTATTTCTAGCCACGTAGTGCGGGTTTAGCACGTGCTAAAATTCTGCACGTGCTAAAAACGCTATCGCAGCTTAGTAAAAGGAGCCCTAAGACTGAAATATAAACCGAGACCTCCAATTTTGCGCCATTTATTTGGCCCAAAAATCTAGGTTTACCGGTATATTCGAGTATACAGTACATGCAAGAGTATGCACATAAATGAACTCTGAAAAATTGTGCATTTGAAAAAGCAGATGTAAATGTAAGTGCGTTGTTTTCCTGGGGTGATTTTCAAACTGGAACCATGCAGGCACTTTCACCTTGAAAATTTTGCAAAGTCCGCATGTCGAAAAGCATGGGCATATTTTTTTCACCCATGCACAGCGTTATAAAACGATCCCATAGCAAATAATAGATGGAGTTATCTTCATTCTTCAGTTTGCAGTACATTTTATTCATGTTAGAGATGAACATTGACCTGTAATGGAAATTTTTGTTGCATTATTGACTGACAGTGATTCAGAGTTGGTTACAGCAGTAATTAATTACATTTCTTTTAGTTTTTCCATTTCTATTATGACTTGACTGTGGGCTCCTGACTAGCATCAGTAGCATCTAAAGAAAATCTGATCCTTTCAAAAATAAATTTTATTTGATGCTGAACACGAAAACTGCATAAAAATTGAAGACAAATAAATTAATGTTGCATGCATGATATTTGAATCACTACCAGCCACAAGAAAAGAAAATATATTTTTTATTAATGTTTATTTTTCAATTTGATTTGGACATGCATTTTGATATAGAAAGGTAACAAGCTTTTGGTAATATTGGAAAAACTTGCACTCAAAGGCATATTAAAGTGTTGAACAACATAATATATTGCTTGCATTAAAGTTACTTTTATTTCAGCTATATCCTGTATATTTTGAGGTTGAGGACAGAACACACCTGGGGGTTCTCCTTATCATCTGATCCATGTCATTCTCTTGCCTAAAGTAATTTGATTGAGTAAAGTATAATCCTGTAGCCTTTTCTATGGACTGGTTGTCAGTGGACATCAAATTAGGAACCTATGTGGCTAGCAGACTGGTCAGTGTCTTTTGAGCCACTTGAGATTACTAATAAAATTAATCTTTTGTAAATTGTCTTGACCAGGAAGTATATATATTTAGCTGGACCCAGGAAAGCCAATCAGATGCCTCATCGCAATTTAAAAAGCCCCAATCCAAAAAAGCATTGAAAGGGATGCCATGATATAGAGATGTAGATGGGACTCAGAGTCAAGGTCGGCCGCACCAGTTTCCATTTCCAGTGCTGAGGGGGCTAAAACTTTGCCGATGCACCAAGAATCCTCAATGTTTTGTCTTCGCAAATGGCCTGACCTAGCAGTCAATGGTGTGTCAGCCAGAGGTTCATTCACATACAGATTTCTTCTATGAGATAGATCCATAGTGCTCCTCAAATTCTGATGAGGAGCCAGAGAGCTTCACGTCCATCCCTACCACATAAGAGATGCAAATCCCCACCAGGGGATCTCTCAGTGCTTTTCTTTCAGGAGATGGCTCTAAGATTCCATTCTAAAATACTAGCATAAGTCAGCATTAACAAACCAACATTTTGGCAAGTCCACTTATGCCGTTACTACATGCTTAAATGTGGTACTTGAGCATTTCATTTACAGTATTCTGTAAGTTATGCTTGTAAATGTGGTATCTGCCCACAACTACACACCTTTGCATTTATGCTCTAAGGAAGTTGCTTGGTGATGTTATAGAATACTGCCAAGAATGCAGTTTGCACTGCATATGTTGAAACCCTCAGCTCAGTTGGAGGCGGCAGCTAAGAAAGCAAATACTCATAGAATGTTAGGAATTATCAGGAAAAGAATGGAAATGTTATAATGCCCTTGTATCGCTCTATGGTATGGCTGCACCTTGAATACTGTGTGCAATTCTTGTCGTCATATCTCAAAAAAGATATAGCAGAATTAGAAAAGGTACAGAGAAGGGTGACAAAAATGATAAAAGGGATGGGCCCGTTTCCCTATGAGGAAAGGCTAAAGTGGCTAGGGCTTTTCAGCTCAGGGGGGATATGATGCAGGTCTAGGAAACTAGGAAAAAGGGGAAAGTCGACCAAGAGAGAGAGTCGATGATTCGGGAACCGGTATACCCAGAGGATACCGTGCAGGAAGATAGTGGGGAAGATTCACCGGATCTCAGGCAAGACAGATCTAAAGAGACGCAAGGGGAAAGGAAATGCAATAAAGGAACAGGCCACAAGCTCAAGTGTATGTACACGAACGCAAGGAGCCTAAGAAACAAGATGGGTGAATTAGAAGCTGTGGCACAAAATGGTAACATTGACATCATCGGCATCACGGAAACATGGTGGACTGAAGAAAACGTCTGGGACACTGTGCTACCGGGATACAAACTATACCGCAGAGACAGAGTGGAACAAAAAGGTGGGGGTGTTGCCCTATATGTCAAAGAAGGAATCAAATCTACTGGAGAGAACACGCCTGAAATGACAAGTAAGTTAGAGTCTCTATGGGTCAAAATTCCGGGAGCCAATGGATTGGAAATGAAGATCGGCATCTACTATCGACCCCCAGGGCAGTCCGAAGAAATTGATGGAGAAATGATAGATGAGATCAAACGCAACTGCAGGGGAGGCAATGCAGTTATCATGGGGGATGTCAACTATCCGGGAATAGACTGGAACCTAGGTACCTCCGGCTCTGGTAGGGAGACCAAGTTCCTGGATGCTGTAGGCGATTGTTTCCTGGAACAACTTGTCAAGGAAAATACAAGAGGAAATGCAATTCTGGACTTGATTCTAAATGGACTACGAGGACAGGCGCAAGATGTAGAAGTAGAGGGGATGCTGGGAACCAGTGATCACAATATGATCCGCTTCAACATAGATGCAGGGACAAGGCATCGATCCAGAACAACAGCCCTGGCACTTAACTTCCGAAAAGGGAACTACGAAGGGATGAGACTCATGGTGAGGAAGAAGATCAAGAAGAGGATAAGCGCTGTTAAAACACTAAAGCAGGCATGGCCCCTTTTTAAAGGCACAATCACCGAGGCACAAAATCAATATATACCGCGTATCAATAAGGGATCCAAGAGGAAAAGGAACAAAGAACCGGCGTGGTTCACTGTTGTGGTGAAGGAAGCGATCAGAGAAAAGAAGACTTCATTTAATGAATGGAAATGGTCAAAAACAGACGAAAACTGGAAAAAGTGCAAACAGCATCAACGCAAGTGCCATAAAGCGGTAAAAGGGGCCAAAAAAGACTACGAGGAAAAAATAGCCAAGGAGGCAAAAAACTTCAAGCCATTCTTTCGATATATTAAGGGGAAACGACCCGTAAAGGAAGTAGTGGGACCGTTCGATGATGATGGAATAAACGGAGTGCTAAAGGAGGACAAAGCCATCGCTGATAAACTGAACACATTTTTTGCGTCTGTGTTTACCAAAGAGGATATACACAACATACCGGAACCCAACAGACTATATGCTGGAGCTGAAGACGGGAAACTGACAAGGATGACGGTCAGTCTAGAAGAAGTATGCAGGCAGATTGATAGGCTTAAGAGCGACAAATCCCCGGGACCGGATGGCATCCATTCTAGGGTCATTAAGGAACTGAAAGGGACAATAGCTGAACTACTTCAACTAATAGTCAACCTGTCGATCAAATCGGGAAAGATTCCGGAAGACTGGAAGGTGGCGAATGTTACGTCAATCTTCAAAAAAGGTTCAAGGGGAGATCCAGGAAACTACAGACCGGTGAGTCTGACCTCGGTACCGGGAAAGATGGTAGAGGCGCTGATAAAAGACCGCATCATTGATCACCTAGACGGACACTATCTGATGAGGACCAGTCAGCACGGCTTCAGCAAAGGACGATCTTGCTTGACGAACTTGCTGCACTTCTTCGAGGGAGTCAACAGGCAGATAGACAAGGGTGACCCAGTCGACATTATATATCTGGATTTTCAGAAGGCGTTCGACAAGGTTCCGCATGAACTTCTTCGGAAAAGTGAGATCCATGGAATAGAGGGTGAACTACTCACATGGATTAGAAACTGGCTAACAGATAGGAAACAGAGAGTGGGAGTAAATGGACAATACTCGGACTGGAAGAACGTCACCAGTGGGGTGCCGCAGGGCTCGGTGCTTGGACCCGTGCTCTTCAACATATTCATAAATGATCTGGAAATAGGTACGATGAGTGAGGTGATTAAATTTGCGGACGATACGAAGTTATTCAGAGTAGTGAAGACGCAGGGGGACTGTGAAGATCTGCAACACGACATAACCATGCTCGAGAAATGGGCAACAACATGGCAAATGAGGTTCAACGTGGATAAGTGTAAAGTAATGCATGTTGGTATCAAAAATCCCATGCACGAATACAGGATATCCGGGGCGGTACTTGGGGAGACCCCCCAGGAAAGGGACTTGGGAGTACTGATTGACAAGTCGATGAAGCCGTCTGCACAATGTGCGGCGGCGATGGCGAAAAGGACGAACAGAATGCTAGGAATGATTAAGAAGGGAATCACGAATAGCCGCTGTACCGGGCCAGCACTGGTCGCCGTACATGAAGAAGGACATGGCACTACTCGAAAGGGTCCAGAGAAGAGCAACTAAAATGGTTAAGGGGTTGGAGGAGCTGCCGTACAATGAGAGATTAGAGAAGCTGGGCCTATTCTCCCTTGAAAAGAGGAGATTGAGAGGGGACATGATCAAAACATTCAAGATAATGAAGGGATTAGATTCAGTAGATAAAGACAGATTGTTCACCCTCTCCAAGGTAGAGAGGACGAGAGGGCACTCTCTAAAGTTAAAAGGGGATAGATTCCGTACAAACGTAAGAAAGTTCTTCTTCACCGAGAGAGTGGTGGAGAGCTGGAATGCTCTTCCAGAGGCTGTTATAGGGGAAAACACCCTCCAGGGATTCAAGACAAGGTTGGACAAGTTCTTGCTGAACCAGAACGAACACAGGTAGGGTTGGTCTCGGTTAGGGCACAGGTCTTTGACCTGGGGGCTGCCGCGTGAACGGACTGCTGAGCGCGATGGACCGCTGGTCTGACCCAGCAGCGGCAATTCTTATGTTCTTATAAAATACTGAGTGGAGTAGAAAGGGTGGATGTAAATTGCTTGTTCACTCTTTCCCAAAATTCTAGGACTAGGGGACATGCGACGAAGCTACTAAGCAGTAGATTTAAAACAGACCATGTGTAATTAAACTCTAGAATTCATTGCCGAAGAATGTGGTGAAATCAGTTAGTTTAGCAGGGTTTAAAAAAGATTTGGATAAATTCTTAAAAGGGAAGTCTATAGGCCATTATTGAGATAGCTTGGGGAAATCCACTGCTTATTCCTAGGATAAACAGCATGATATTTGGTTTACTGCGTGGGATCCAGCTAGGTACTTAGGACCTGGGTTGGCCACTGTTGGAAATAGGATACAGAGCTTCATGGACCTTCGGTCTGTCCCAGTAAGGCAATTCTTAGGTTCTTATAACTGTAATATTCACACATGTAAATTCTAGTATTTTATTATGTACATGCACAATGGGTGCCTAACTTTAGGTAACCTGATATAGAAAGAGGGGGGAAAGTGTTTAGCAGTTGTCACAGCATTATGCAGACCAGGAGTACACAAGTTTTCCTAAGAAAAGGCTGAATTGCTTAACAAATATTTCTATTCTGTGTTCACGGCTGAAGTGCCGGAAGCGGGACTGTAGAAGACAAATGCAAATAGGGTTGGAGGATTGGTAGACCCTGATTGATTTTCAGAGGGTTGTGTTAGTGAGGAGCTAGCTAAATTAAAGGTAGACAAAGTGATGAGGCCGGATGGTGTACACCCAAGGATGCTGAAGGAACTCCGCTGCTGACCTTTTCAATGCTTCTCTAGAGTCGGGAGTGGTACCAGAGGACTGGAGAAGGGTGGATGGAGTTTCTCTGCACAAAAGTGGAAGTAAGGAAGAAGTAGGGAATTACAGGCCGGTAAGTCTGACTTCTGTGGTAAGCATAAGAACATAAGAATTGCCGCTGCTGGGTCAGACCAGTGGTCCATCATGCCCAACAGTCCGCTCACGTGGCGGCCCCTAGGTCAAAGACCAGTACCCTAACTGACACCAGCCCTATCTGCGTACGTTCTGGTTCAGCAGGAACTTGTCTAACTTTGTCTTGAATCCCTGGAGGGGTTTTTTCCCCTATAACAACCTCCGGAAGAGCGTTCCAGTTTTCTACCACTCTCTGGTGAAGAAGAACTTCCTTACGTTTGTACAGAATCTATCCCCTTTTAACTTTAGAGAGTGCCCTCTCGTTCTCTCTACCTTGGAGAGGGTGAACAACCTGTCTTTATCTACTAAGGCTATTCTCCTTCATTATCTTGAATATTTCGATCATGTCCCCTCTCAGTCTCCTCTTTTCAAGGGAGAAGAGGCCTAGTTTCTCTAACCTCTCACAGTACGGCAACTTCTCCAGCCCCTTAACCATTTTAGTCGCTCTTCTCTGGACCCTTTCAAGTAGTACCGTGTCCTTCTTCATGTACGGCAACCGGTGCTGGACACAGTATTCCAGGTGGGGGCAACATGGATTCACTAGAGGTAGATGACAGAGGGTAGTGGTTAATGGAGATCGCTCTGAGGAAAGGGATGTTACCAGTGGTGTACCTTAAGGTTCTGTTCTTGGGCCTGTTCTTTTTAACATTTTTATAAGCGATATTGCTGAAGGGTTGTCAGGTAAGATTTGCCTCTTTGTGGATACCAAAATCTGCAATAGGGTAGACACCCAGGATGGTGTGAATGACATGAAGAAAGACCTAGTGAAGCTTGAAGAATGGTTTGAAATTTGGCAGCTAAAATTTAATGCTAAGAAATGCAATGTCAAGCATTTGGGCTGCAAAAACCTGAAGGAAGAGTACAGTTTAGGAGGGGGGGGGGGTGAAGAAACCAAGGCATGAAACGGTTGAGTAACTGTTGGGCTAAAGTTAAATGCTTCCTCCTTTTTTCTTCTTTTAGATGCGCATATGAGTTGGTATATTAGCCAAATTTGAAAATATTTTACAAATGGACCAATGATGAATACACCACCCCAGTAAGGGCATGAAAGAAATTTTGATTTGTGTACAAGTTTACTCTCTAAGTTTGATTCATGTACAAGTTTACTCTCTAAGATTCTTCACTAGTAGAGGGGAAAGGTACAGAAAAGAGGGGTTTACTTGATGAACAGAGTTGAGGGGTACAGATAGAAGTAAAGGTAGGTTATAGAAATGCTCAGAAACCACTTCACAGATCATAGACCTGATGGGCCACCGCGGGAGTGGACCGCTGGGCGCGATGGACCTCTGGTCTGACCCAGTGGAGGCAACTTCTTATGTTCTTATGTGGAGTAGTGTTCCAAGGGATAAGAGAGAAGAGATACTGAGGAGCTGCAGAAGTCAATAAGAGGTGGTCCTGTTTGATCACTTAACTATGTGGGTATCAGCAATGAATATTTCCAGCATTCACACAGCTTACAGCTTCTCCCTAACTCCGCCCTCTGGCCCACTTCAAAAATACCTAGTCAGAGCTAATACAGCAGCACTTCCCAGTTAACCACTGCTGCATATTGGTGGCTGGCCAGCTGAGTGTGATTTAAGCAGGCAGGAGCTTTTTCTCTCTGTTTAAATCATTTTGAATATCGACTGGCCTATCTTTATGGGAATCAGGAACTAGCTGGAGTAGAAGCTCAGTAGCTTTCCTGTGGTGGGAGAGGCTCAATTATATTGGACTAGATATTGTTATCAAGTCACTAGGACTCAAACGAGTTGATGACACCTAATAATGAGAGGAAGAAACTTCTTCTTGAAGCAGGCAAGCATGGGTCTGGATAGGTAATAATAATAATAATAATACTTTTATTCTTATATACCCCCAAAGCTGTGGTAGTTCAAGGCGGTTTACAACAAAGAAGAGCTGGACAATCAGCGAATATAGGTACAATGTAAGATCATCAAAATACCAGGAGAGTATGATACAGAGGTGAGGCATGAGAGATCTTGGGAAAATTTCGGTTGGAGATGGAGAGGTAGGGCTTAAGAGGACTTGGTTACAAATTGGTTAAACAAGTTTATTTTTACAAGTTTTCTGAAACTTAGGTAGGAAGAGGAGTGCGTGATAATGTTACCCAACCAATCGTTCAATTGACCTGCTTGGAAGGCAAGTGTTCTGTTCAGGTAACTTTTGTAATGGCAGGCCTTTAGTGTTGGGTGGTTGAATACTTCAGGGGCCGATTTAGCAGTGTTTGGTGAGGAATCTCTGTTTTGTGTATACTGAGCACTCAGGAAATCTCCGGTTACCTTCTTTCTTCATAAAGACAGTTAAGTCCAAATTAACCAAGAAATAAATAGGAAAAGAAAACAAACAGCAACAAGAGACAGAGGTAAAACCTAGCAAAAAGGCTAGGTGAGCTTTGCTTTTGCATCTACTCAGCAGAGTGGAAAAATCAAAATTGAAGAGCTGAGGAGACTACTATACAGAGAAAGGACAATGCATATTGAGAGCTTGATACAAAGGTTTGAACTTTGGGAGAGGGGGCACTTCTGTCTCAGCGATGATGTCATCCACGTGCACCGGACTCATTCCCACTTCTCCATGATAGAAATTCAAATCTTATTTGGAAAAGGAACCATTTCTCCTCTTGCATCAATAGTTGCTGAATCTGAACACCAGATTAAATGTAAATGACAAGAGATCTTTTATTTTCGTTGCATCAGCATTATCCTGAGATGGGAAAGGCAGAATCAAAGCAGTGTTATTTGATGCAAATTCTTGTCTTAATTCCATTATCTGACATATGATCTCTGTAATTTCTCCCTTTCTATTGCCACATTAATAAGAGCATAAAGCAGTTCAACTCTGCGTTCAAGCATGTTCCCTTCATCTCCACTAATGGGAAATTTGGCATTAGGGCTTATATTATTCTAAAAATTTGTATTCAAGTCTTAATTGAGCAAAGATTGTTCAGTAGGCTTCTCTGAACAATCGAGTTGTGGTAAAATAAAAATGAGGAATATTCAGTACTACCCTATTACAATTTTTTTTAACCCCTAAAGCGCTGCAGTAGCTTTTGAAATTCCATTATGCGAAATGTACAATTGATCTATTTGACGAGGTTATTGATAAATTGTTTTTAAAAAAAATTAATTCCAGCCAGTATTCAAAGCGATTTAAGTGGGCAGGAGCCTCTCTTACCTGGTTTACTCGCTTACCACTGCCAGACTAAAGCATTTAGTACCACTGAATATCAGCTCTGTCCAGCCTCAGGAAAAGTGGGCAGGTCAGAGGCAAAACAGCTAGCGGTGCTAGGGAGGAACCGGGGGTTATTTGGATACTGGCAATATTCAATGCCAGGCTAAGTGGCTATGCAAATGGCTGCTGCGACCTCTTGTGGCAGCTCATAGTGCTTTCTGTAGTACTGAGTGCTGCCAAGAGGTCATGGCAGCCATTTTCTAAAGGGAGCGACAAGGGACAGGAGTGAGTGGCTTTCACTTCTGCCCCCAACAACCCCCATGGACCACCAGGGGCATCAAGTAGGCCCAGGTGGGCCTACCTTGACCTTGGGGGTGTTGAGGTGGGGGGATCATCCAGGGGATAGGGGAAGGCTTTTGATTCTCACGGGCTGGGGGCAGGGAGTAGGAGAGAGGGGGGGCTATTTTGAAGACTGGGAAGGAGATTGATGGGGCATTAACGATAAAACATAGTTTTGTGAGTTCATTCAGGGGAGGAGAGGGCCTTTGATTCCTGTGGGCTGGGGGTAGGAGAGAGGGGGTGCTATCTTGGAGGATGAGAAAGGGATATTTAACCCCCTCCCCCCTCAGCTTTAAAGGTAAACTATAGTTATTATTCAGCTGGGGCTACATAATTGTCTTATGTGGATCCTGGATGAATATTGGCTGGGACCCACATAGGCTCCAGCAGCCATCCCACCAGATTTAGCCCATAGTATTCAGTTCTGGTGCCTGGACATGGCCCAGCACGAAATACTGAAGGCTAATCTAGCTAGTGATAGCGTTTAAAAAAAACCCAAAAAACACACTAGCCACCGCTGACTTAATATCAGATGTAATAGATTTATTATCAATGCTCCCTAAATTGGAATCTATTACTACTGTTATTGATTACTGGAACAGCAGTGCTACATGTATGCTGTGTGGTATTTACACTTCTGATTGTGGACCTGTTGGACTTTAGCAGTGAAGCTGAAGTGGTCCATTGGGAAGACAACATCCCTTTTCATTCATAAGGAGAAGAGATTTTCTTCCACCTTTATATAGTCTCAGATAAAGTTGATTTGATTTCTTTCAGCTGCTAAAGTAGATATTAATATATGCCTTCCCTCCATGCCTCAGTTAGGATGGAGAAGTGATTGCTTTACTGTAAACTTCCATATCCTGACCAGAAGCAAAACTAATTTGTGGTTGCAAGGCTATTTTACCTATGCTCCTGTGGTTGTTAAATTGTCTCTTTTTTCCCTCCATGGCGTTACTACTGTCTGAGCAGAATAAAAATGTAGGAACGCAATTAAACAGAATGAAAGTAAAACAATAAAAATGAGTTTATGCAAACAAAGAGAGAATGTCAGAAATATACAACCATTTACCACATCTTGGACCATTCCAAAGCAATGTCATATTTATACCCAGCAGTCAGGAGAATGGTACAATATCCAGTTAAAGCATTCCCTACCTGTGTTCAAGGTTATGTGAGGCTGTGAATTATCAGAATGTGAATGTGATAATATGTATACTGTATATTTTAGTGAGGGGGGACATAGTGCAATTGGAATCAGTAACTCAAGTGAATATAACATGGTATAAAGCCTCGTGGTGATTGTAGGAGTTCTAAGGTCAATTCAGTATCATCTCTAAACCTTTAAAACTATCATTTCCTTAGGCTTGCTGGTAGCAAGGAGAAATACACAGTAACTACAAAATGGTGAAAGCCGAAACCCCTTAGCTATGTCATTGGACCTTGCTCATTACTCTCCTTATTGGAATTGTTCCCTTGAGGAGAATAACAAAAGAGTACGTACATTTTTCACAACGCGAAAAAAGTTTGTAGCCAACGTGCCCCAGGAAGTGAAAAAAAATAATGTTATTTAGGTTTTTGTTGGCTAAACATGGTTTGATTTCTGGTCTTCACTTAATCCTATGGAAGCAACAAAAGTACGTACATTGCAGGGCTGGAATCAGTTTCTTGCTGGTAATTAATACAATGTTTGCTCTATGCAGAATTGATTTATGATTGAATGCGCTTTCCATTACATTTTAAAATGTTGTTTGGCAAGCACAGATTCTTTCGAGTAGGATCAGTGACCTTAGGAGTTCCTACGGCTATAAAATTTGAAATGATCTACTGTAATATTATGTGTTTGCTAATAGATTTTTTACATGTACTCTAACCTACCATCTTTTGTACTCCTCCAGCAGAAATGTCCTTTCCTCGAGAGAGGAAATACTGAACACTAGGACTTCTGAGAGTTGAGGTCATCACTCACTTCTCCCAGTAGAGAAAATTCATAATTAGTACTTAATATAATATACTTACCTCTGAAAGAAGGAAGGTGGCATGAATTATAGCAGAGCCTGAATATAAGAATGTCAGTTTGGTTTGTTCAGATTGAACTCTTATGTTTTCAATGGTTATAAAGGCAAGTTACATTCAGGCAGGTATATTTTTTCTTCCAGATGGCTAGATTAATTAATATGCGTTAATGCACTAGCCCACATTAATTTACATTTAATGCTGGAAATGTGCATTTAATACGAGCTAATACTAAATCATATGAATGTCTGCACCTAAGGCAGTAGAAGGTAAAGTGACTAGTTCAAGGTGACATGGAGTATCAATGGAACTTGGACCCTGATTTCCTTAGTTTGCAGCCTAATTTATCTGGCAGAACAATTTTCAAAGACAGTTCCGCATCCAGATGTGCCCTTGAGTTGAATTGCATCCGCCCGCCCCCCCCCCCAACATGGTTTTCTTGGGATAGCACAGAGGTGGCTTGCCATTGCCTTCTGTGCAGTGTGAAACACCCTTAAGCTGCTCCTGCCCAACATAGGGGGCATGACCTGTTCTGGAAGTACTGTCAGAACCTGCCCGGCATTGGACCCAAAGCCACAAGGAGCTGTCATGGGATTTGATCATGAATTTCAAAGACATTTATGCGATAGAAAACCAGTATACTTTGTGTACTTAGAGCTATATTTAAGAAAAGCATTTTTGTGAGATAAGCAACATAGGGGAAAATTCTATAAAGTGCGCCATGATTTATGCAACCAAAATGCAGCTTTCTGACTATGAATTTGATAATGGTATCTGGGCATCCAGATTCTGTTACAGAATTTCTAAGTCTGCATGTACCGTATGCACCATCATGTGGGCACGCACACTTATGCTATATCAATGTAGCACTTTAGTGTGTAAATGACAATGTTCTATAAATTGCACACATAAATGTTTGATACATCCATGTCCCAGCCATTTGCTACCTCCTGTGCATGCCTCCTTGCATTTATGCACTGTAGGGAAGATATTCAAAGTTATTTAAATGGCCAGGAGAGACTCCTGGCTGTGAACCGTATGAGCCAACTTTCAAAGCCATTGGAGGAGGAGAGGACAGCTCGCTAAGCAGCGCACGAGGCAGGAGAAGGCGAGCGGCAAAGGCAGGAGAGGGCAGTGAAAGCGCGAGGCAAGGCGATAAGTACATCACGGGACGCATCGAGACAGAAGAGGATATCTTCTGGCTCATGGGACCCTCGACCACCAGAGGGCATCCACTGAAAGTCAGGGGAGGGAAGTTTCATGGCGACTCCAGGAAGTACTTCTTCACCGAAAGAGTGGTGGATCATTGGAACAGACTCCCACTCCAGGTGATAGAGGCCAGCAGCGTGACGGATTTTAAGAGAAAATGGGATACTCATGTGGGATCGTTAAGGGAGTAAACTCAGGGGGGAGGGATACTTGGAATGGGCAGACTTGGTGGGCTATAGCCCTTTTCTGCCGCTTTTTTCTATGTTTCTATGTTTCTAACTCATCACAAATGAGACCTCCCTGGAAGGGTCCTTGCTTAATAATGGGGGTGCTGGAGCACTTACAGTGCCCACAGAGATGGCATTTATGTTGTCAGCAAACTGCTTTTTTGGACCTGGGCTGGTGAAGAGAAATCGAGAGGGGAATTCTGTGTACCTTTCTGATGTTCGAAAGAACCTCAAGCAGTAGAATAGAGTTTTGGAGGCTGGCTTCTTAATTGATTCCCCTTAGACATGCAGTTTTGCAAAATCTGGAATTTAGATGTGTAGATAGAAAAATCTGCCACTTGTATGTGTAGGTGCTGGCACTGAATGTGGACAAATCTACTAGGTACATTGGTTATTTGGCATTTGATTTTGAGGAAAATGATTATATTAATCAACTGATGACCAGTTATATATGCCAAAATGGTGCAAATATTTAGAAAGTGGGGGGTGGCGTATGTATGAAGGACAATTATAGAGGCCACCCTCAGGAAAAGACAAGATGTGATGGTAGAAAATGATTGCAACATAAACAATATTAGCAACTTGCTTCTTAGGAATGCAACAGGAAGCAAAACGAAACAAAAAAAACGGTGTCAGGTCAAAAGCGCGCCGGGACAAAGGCGCGCGTGCAGACAACTGAGCGCAACGCGGAGGTGCGCGCTGAAGAAAATTTCTGTTTTAAAGGGCTCCGATGGGGGTGTGTGGGGGGGAACCCCCCCACTTTACTTTATACAGATCGCGCCGCATTGTGGGGGGCATTGTGGGGGATTTGAGGGGTTGTAACCCCCCACATTTTACTGAAAACTTCACTTTTTCCCTAAAAAACAGGGAAACAGTTAAGTTTCCAGTATAATGAGGGCGGTTACAGCCCCCCAAACCCCCCACAATGCCGCCGCGATCTGTATTAAGTAAAGTGGGGGGTTCCCCAACAAAAACCCCCGTCGGAGCCCCTAAAAACACTCTTTTTCTACGGCACGTGCTTCCGTCTTGCGCTCAGTTGTCGGCGTGCGCCTTTGTCTTCGGCGGTTTTGTCTATGAACCCCAAAAAACTACACAAAAAAGGAGATTATCACTGAAAAATAGCTGGAAAGCAGTGACCGCAAACACTCGCAGTTTAAGCAACAAAGTTCATGATCTGCAAGCCCTGATATTAGAGGCCGACTTGGATATTGTTGCTATTACAGAGACATGGTTCAGTGAATTCCATGGATGGGATGCAAACATACCAGGATATAATCTTTTTAGGAAGGGCAGAGATGGTCAAAAAGGTGGAGGAGTAGCTCTCTATGTAAAGATCAATATCCAAACGACTGAAATGCAAGGGACCTAGGGAGAGGAAGAAGCGATATGGATCGCTCTGAAAAGAGAAGATGGAACTTCTATCTATGTGGGTGTAGTCTACAGGCCTCCGACTCAATTGCAGCAAATTGATAAAGATCTGATTGCAGATATCCAAAAGTTTGGAAAGAAAGAGGAGGTGCTGCTGTTGGGAGATTTCAGCCTGCCGGATGCAGACTGGAAAGTTCTATCTGTGGGATCGGAAAGAAGTAGGGAGATTGTGGATGCCTTTCAAGAGGCTCTGCTCAGACAATTGGTGATGGAACCCACGTGGGAAAAAGTGATATTGGATCTGGTCCTCACAAATGGGGAGAGTATCTCTAATGTTTGAGTGGGTGCTCACCTGGGAAGTAGCGATCATCAAATGGTTTGGTTTGATATAACGGCTAAAGTGGAGAGTGGCCACATAAAACTTAAAGTCCTAGATTTCAAATGTAGGGATTTTAGTAAAATGGGAGAGTACCCGAAGAAAGTGCTGTTAGGATGGGAGGATATAAGAGAAGTGGAAAAACGGGTCTAAGCTGAAAGAAGCAATAAAAATTGCTACTAACTTTTATATGAAGAAAATAAATAAAAACAAGAGAAAAAGGAAACTGATATGATTCTCCAAACTAGTGGCGGAGAAAATAAAGGCAAAAGAGACGGTGTTCCTGAAATATTTAAAAAAAAAAAAAAAAAAAAGCCAAGAACAGGAGTACAGAAAGGACTACTAGGTAAAACTGAAAGAAGGCATGAGAGAGATATGTCTGGCGAAAGCGGAAGAGCCCAACCATAACAAATTTAGTTATAAACTCAACCACATTCCCCATACAGCCCACTCTAAAACTACTGGGAATGACAATAGACAGATGCTGCTCCATGCAACCACAAATAAAACAATACAGAAATCATTCGCTATAATGAGGCAAGTGCGAAAATTCTTCGACAGAACACAATTCCAGATCTTAGTCCATGCCCTAGTACTGGGTCTTCTAGACTGTTGCAATATTCTCTATCTCCCCTGCCCCGCAACCATGATTAAACAACTACAAATAATCCAAAACACAGCTCTAAGACTCATCTACTCACTGAGGAAACACGACCACATCACCAAGGCGTACCTCAACTCACACTGGCTACCAATACAAGCAAGAATACTATTCAGATTCTACTGTCTACTATTTAAAACCATAAACGGTGACAGCCCAACCTACCTGAACAACCGCCTAATCCAAAACAACACAACCAGACAAAGGAGAACCCACACTCCATTCACGTACCCTCCAATTAGAGACGTCAAACAGAAGAAACTGTACGATGGCCTCCCAGCCGCACAATCAGCAAAACTAAACCACCAACTCTTCAATTTATTGATAACAACCTCAGACTACAAAATATTCAGAAAAGAAATAAAAATCATACTATTCAAAAAACCATACTACCCAACAAACCCCTGATATCAACCTAACACCAAAAGAACCATCTCTACTCTCTAATACAATCTAATGCCACAAGAACCACCTCAACATTTTGTATCAACCTTCTCTACTCTCTAATTCCTCTGGAAATGGCCAGATCTCTCCTTGTGTAATCCGCCTTGAACCGCAAGGTAACGGCGGAATATGTTTGTGAGTGACATTGCTGAAGGATTAGAAGGAAAGATTTGCCTTTTTGCAGATGATACCAAGATTTGTAACAGAGTAGACACCAAGGAGGAAGTGGAAAACATGAAAAAGGATTTGCAAAAGTTAGTGGAATAGCCTAAAATTCAATGCAAAGAAATGCAGAGTAATGCATTTGGGGAGAAGTAATCGGAAGGAGCCTTATGTGCTGGGAGGTGAGAGGCCGATATGCACGGATGGGGACAGGGACCTTGGTGTGATAATGTCCGAAGATCTAAAGGCAAAGAAACAGTGTGATAAGATGTTGCCAGAAGGATGCTAGGCTGTACAGAGATAGGTGTAACCAGTAGAAGAAAGAAGGTGTTGATGCCCCTGTACAGGTCGTTGGTGAGGCCCCACTTGGAGTATTGTGTTCAGTTTTGGAGACTGTATCTGACAAAGGACATAAGAAAACTTGAAGTGGTCCAGAGGAGGGCTACGAAAATGGTAGAAGGTTTGCGCTAAAAGACATATGAGGAGAGACCAGTCAGGTTTTCAGGATAGCCCTAATGAATATGCATGGAGCAGGTTTGTATGCCTGGCACCTCCATTATATGCAGATCTCTCTCATGCATATTCATTAGGGCTATCCTGAAAACCCGACTTGCCTGGTGGTCCTCCAGGACAGGGTTGGGAACCACTGCCCCAGAGGAAAGGAGGAACAGGGGAGATGTGATTCAGATGTTCAAATACTTGAAAGGTCTTAATGTAGAACAAAATCTTTTCCAGAGAAAGGAAAATGGTAAAACCAGAGGACATAATTTGAGGGGTGGTAGACTCAAGAGTAATGTAAGGAAATTCTTCATTATGGAGAGGGTGGTGGATGCCTGGAATGCGCTCCCGAGGGAGGTGGTGGAGAGGAAAACGAGGGAGGTGGTGGAGAGGAAAACGGTGACAGTTCAAAAAAGCATGGGATGAACACAGAGGATCTCAAATCAGAAAATAATAAATATTGAAGAACTAAGGCCAGTAATGAGCAACTTGCACGGTCTGTCCATATATGGCCATTTGGTTGAGGATGGGCTGGGGAGGGCTTCGATGGCTGGGATGGTTTAGATGGGCTGGAGTGAGCTTTGATGGAGACTTCAGTAGATGGAAGCTAAGCTCAGCACTGGGCAGAGCTTTGGGTTCTGGCCCAGAAATAGCTAAGAAAAGAAAAATTTAAATTAAATCAGAAATGTAAAGAGAGGGTAAGGTTGGTCAGACTGGATGGACCATTCGGGTCTTTATCTGCCATCATTTGCTATGTTCCAATGTCACTATTAAAAATTTCTAACCCACCTAGATCTAAGCGGCTTTCAAAAATGCAAATATAATCATCATGTACTGTAACTAACATACAAATAAACAAACACATCTAAAACATTTTCAATCAGGATCCTAGCTCAGTCAAGAAAACGCCTCCACAAACAAAGTTGTTTTCAATAATTTCTTAAATTTTTTAATATCAGAGAGCAAACCTCAGCTCTCCTGCCAGATTATTCCATAATAAAATACCTTCAACTGATATTATAGATGTTCTCATATTAGCATAATGTACATTTGCCAATTAATCTGTTGATAATCAGAACTTTCCCTCTGATCTTAATGATCTAGATTCCTGATAAGAACATAAGAATTGCCGCTGCTGGGTCAGACCAGTGGTTCATCGTGCCCAGCAATCCACTCCCACGGCGGCCCCTTAGGTCAAAAATCAGTGCCCTAACTGAGACTAGCCTCATCTACATACGTTCTGGTTCAGCAGGAAATTGTCTTATTTCATCTTGAATCCCTGGAGGCTGTTTTCCCCTATACCAGCCTCCGGAAGAGCGTTCTAGTTTTCTACCACTCTCTGGGTGAAGAAGACCTTCCTCACATTTGTACGGAATCTATCCCCTTTTAACTTTAGAGAGTGCCCTCTCGATCTCCCTACCTTGGAGAGGGTGAACAACCTGTCTTTATCTACTAAGTCTATTCCCTTCATTATCTTGAATGTTTCGATCATGTCCCCTCTCAGTCTTCTCCTTGTTACCGACATGGATCACCTTATACTTATCCACATTGAACCTCATTTGCCATGTCGCGGTCCATTTCTCGAGCGTGTTTATGTCACGTTGCAGGTCTTCGCAATGCTCCTGCGTCTTTATTACTCAGAATAGCTTCGTATCGCCTGCAAATTTAATCACCTCACTCATCGTACCAATTTCCAGGTCGTTTATAAATATGTTGAAGGGCACGGGTCCAAACATCGAACCCTGTGGCACTCCACTCGTGACGCTTTTCTAGTCCGAGTATTGTCTATTTACCCCCACTCTCTGTTTCCTATCTGCCAGCCAGTTTTTAATCCACGTGAGTATTTCACCCTCGATTTCATGGCTCACAATTTTTCAAAGTAGTCGTTCATGCAGAACCTTGTCAAACACCTTTTGAAAATCCAGATATACAATGTCGACCGGGTCACCCTTGTCTATCCGTCTGTTTACCCCCTTGAAGAAGTGCAGCAAGTTCGTCAAGCAAGATCTTCCTTTGCTGAAGCCATGCTGGTTGGTTCTCATCAGATCGTGTCCGTCAAGGTGCTCAATGATGTCCTTTATCAGCGCCTCTAACATCTTTCCTGGTACCGAGGTCATACTCACCGGTCTGTAGTTTCCTGGATCACCCCTCAAACCTTTCTTGAAGATTGGCGTAACATTCTCCACCTTCCAGTCTTCTGGAATCCTTCCCGATTTGATCGACAGATTGGCTATTAGTTGAAGCAGTTCAGCTATAGCCCCTTTTAGTTCCTTGATTACCCTCGGATGGATGCCATCTGGTCCCGGGGATTTATCATTTTTAAGCCTATCAATCTGCCTGCATACCTCTTCTAGACTGATCGTGAACCCTGTCAGTTTCCCATCTTTGAATTCTGCGTATAGCCTGTCGGCTTCCGGTATGCTGTGTGTATCCTCTTCGGTAAACACAGACGCAAAAAATGTGTTCAGTTTGTTAGTGATGGCTTTGTCCTCCTTTAGCACTCCCTTTATTCCAATGTCATCCAACGGCCCCACCACTTCCTTTGTGGGTCATTTCCCTTTAATATATCAAAAGAATGACTTGAAGTTTTTTGCCTCCTTGGCTATTTTTTCCTCATAGTCTCTTTTGGCCCCTCTTACTGCCTTATGGCACCTGCTTTGATGTTGTTTGTGCTTTTTCCAGTTTTCGTCCATTTTTGACCTTTTCCATTCCTTAAACGAGGTCTTCTTGTCTCTGATCGCTTCCTTCACCCCTACAGTGAGACACGCTGGTTCCTTGTTGGATCACTTGTTGATAAGCGGTATATATAGATTTTGCGCCTTGGTGACTGTGTCCTTAAAAAAATGACCATGCTTGCTCTAGCATCTTTACAGTGCTTATCCTCTTCTTAAATCTTCTTCCCCACCATGAGTCTCATCCCTTCATAATTCCCTTTTCGGAAGTTCAGCACTGTGGCTGTCGTTCTGGATGTTTCACCCCTGTGTCCAGGTCAAAGCGGATCATATTGTGATCACTGGTACCCAGCATCCCCTCTACTTCTACACCTTGCGCCGGTCCTCATAGTCCATTTAGAATTAAGTCCAGAATTGCGTTTCCTCTCGTATTTTCCTTGACAAGTTGTTCCAGGAAGCAATCGCCTACAGCATCCAGGAACTTGCTCTCCCTGTAGCAGCTGGAGGTGCCTAAGTTCCAGTCTATCCCCGGATAATTGAAGTCACCCATGCTAACTGCGTTGCCTCCCTTGCAGTTGTGTTTAATCTCATCCATCAATTTCTTCAGACTGCCCTGGGGGTCAGTAGTAGATGCCGATCTTCATTTCCTTCCATTTGTTCCCAGAATTTTGACCCATAGAGACTCTAACTTATTCTTCGTGTTCTTTTCCATAGACTCAATTCCCTCTTTGACGTATAGGGCAATGCCGCCACCTTTTTGACACACTCTGTCTCTGCGGTATAGCTTGTATCCTGGTAGCACAGTGTCCCAGACGGTTTCCTCATTCCTCCATGTTTCCGTGATGCCGATGATGTCAAGGTTGTCTTTTTGTGCCATAGCTTCTAATTCACCCATTTTATTCTTTAGGCTCCTTGCATTCGTGTACATACATTTGAGTTTGCAGCCTGTTACTTTCTTGCAATTCCTACCCTCTTGTGTCCCTTTCGATCTGTCAGGATTTCTCTCCTGCCCATGATCCGGTGAGTCTTCCCTGCTATCTTCCTGCACGGTATCTTCTGGGTATACCGGTTCTCAAACCATTGACTCTCGGTTGAATGTCGGCTTTCCCCTTCTTCCTAGTTTAAAAACTTCTCAATTTATCTCTTGATGTTGCTTGCAAGTAGCCTCATTCCGTCTCCGCTGAGGTGGAGTCCATCCTTCCTGAATAGTTTGCTCTTCCCCCAGAATGTCGTCCAGTTACGCATGAAGTGGAATCTTTCTTCCTCACACCAGCGCCGCATCTACACGTTGACTGCTTGCAGCTCTGCCTGCCTCTTCTCATCGGCCCTGGGTACTGGCAGGATCTCCGAGAATGCTACCCTCTGCGTTCTGGTCTTCAGCTTCCTTCCTAGCATCCGGAACTGGCCCTTCAGTACTTCCCTGCTGTAGTTCCTATTGCTCACGTTGTTTGTCCCCACATGGATCACCACCGCCGCATCTTCCTCTTCCACACTGTCGATGATCTGTCGATGCGGCTCACTATGTCTTCTACCTTGGCTCCCAGTAGACAGGTTACCAGTCGATCCTCTCTTCCTCCTGCTATGTGGCTGTCGACTTGTCTGATGATGGAGTCCCCCACGACGATCGCTGTCCTCTCTATCTTCTCTTGCCTCTCTAGCTGCAGGTCTGTGTCCCTGGTGTCCTCCGTGCACTTCTATTTTCCCTCATCCTGACGTTGGCTTGCACCAGACTCGTCTTCCTGTGGGTTCCCTTTGCTGTTTCCAGGTCTCGCTGCTGTGTCACCCATTTCTTCCTTGTGGTTGTCTTCCAGGTGGTCCTCACTCTCTGTAGGTGTCTCGGCAGTTCCACTGTTGCTGGTGATTTTCCACGGCCTCCCTGTATGCCTCCTTGATGAACTTCTCTAACTCCTGGACTTCTTCCTCAATGGTTTCCTCTGTTTTGACGTTCTCTGCATCTATGTCCTCCTCCACTGCTCAAAGTGCTTCTAGTTCCAGTATTCTGCCCTCCAGGAGTCTGACTTGTTTCTTCAGGCTCTCCAGTTCCCCGCACTGAGTGCATAGATAAGACCGCCTCCGAGCGGGGAAGTAGTCATACATATGGCAGATGGTGCAGAAAACTGGGTAGCTCAACTTCCTGCTTCTGTCTGTTGCTTCCATTGTTGCCCGCTTGCCGGTCTGCTGTGGTTGTCCTTCTGCTGTTCATGCAGTGAATCGCCCCTTCGCAAAGGCACTCTCACTAAGGTGAGCGCCTTTAACGCTTGCCTTCGACGCGTGCCAAATGGCTGAGCACCGTTGGCTCCTCCCCTTTTAAGGGGGAGCTCCGGATCAGTGCCTGGCTGACGTTGGAGGGGTGGGCAGAGCTATCTTTCGCTGCTGCCCCTCACTCTCGCCTGCCCTGCTTCTCTGTTCTTTTCCCCTCCTACTCCTCTCTCTCTGCTCCCGATTCTGTCCTGTCTCCTGTTTGCCTGCCTCCCGACTTTCTCCTGCCTCATCAATTGGGATCTTATAGTGAATGACTTTAAAAGTTAATACCAGAACCTTGAAAATAATGTGAAATTTGAGAGGTAACCAGTGGAGTTTTTTCAAACTTGGTGTAGCCTGGTCAAATCTGTTCCCACAGCATATCAAACATGTGGCCACATTTTGAATTACTTCCAAAACTCTGCGCTGAGATGACAAAATGCCTAAACAAAGGGCATTACAATAATCCAGTTTTTGAATTACTATAGTTTGAACACCACATGAAAATCATAACCTTAAAAAAAGCATAGGCTTTACTCAATAATCGCATTTGAAAAAAATGCAGATTTCACCACTGCCTATACCTGATCTTTCATACTTAACGTCGCATAAAACCAGACACTCAAAATCTTCAACTGCCTATGAATTGCAAGCCTCATGTTGTTAACTTCTATGTCTTGGGGCCATTGTGGATTGTTGATCCTCATTCTATCCAATCAACATCACATCCATTTTAGCAAGGTTCAACACTAATTTGTGTTCAATCATCCAGGCGGCTACAGCTTGCAAACATATTGATAATGTCCTTTGCAAATCAACCTTCCAGTCATCCATAGGGAAAAAGAATTGAATGTCATCAGCATAAAAACGATAACTAACATTCAATTCCCAAAAGACCTTTCCCAAAGACGCTATATAGAGGTTAAAAAGTAAAGCAGAGAAAGCTGATCCTTGCGGGACACCCCTATGTACAGATGCTGTGCTTGATACCCCATCATCACAAGTAGGTGGTATTGGTCTAATAGCATTAAAATTGTATGTGAAAATTGGGGTGCAGACCCTATGTCCGCACACAATTTAACTGAATAACAAGCCTATAACTGGGTGCTAATAATTATCACTGCTAATAGGCATTAATTAACATTTTTGCATGCAGTTGTAAGTACACAGTTCCAAAAAAGGGGTTGTGGCCACAGGAGGGTCATGTGCTGTGGTAAGATAAGGGGATCTCCGCCTATTTTAGGGGTAAGGGTTAACACCAGGGTTTAGTTGGTATAAATACTCACATTTAAAGTTAGGCACAGATCCCAGCACTGAGTGCTATTCTATAACTTTAAGAACTGTTTATAGAATAACACTAAGCAAATTTTATTGTCAGCACTGATTTTTCTGCACCATTTATAGAATTGAGTCCTGTATATATATATATAGACACACATTAATCTAGAAGTTAATAAGGAAATTGGTTTTTTGAAAGTCACTTTAAAAAAAAAATTATATAATGTTGGCATTTGCATATACTGATCCCCGAGTTATGCTTCTCCTTTTATGGAAAGTTTTTTCCTCCAAAATAGCTGTTCTCTCTCCCCCCTCCTCTTTTATGAAGCTGTGCTAGAGATATTTAGCATGGGCTGGTGAGGTAAGTGCTCCGATGCTCATAGGAATTCTGTGAGTGACGGAGCATTTACTGCGCTGGCTCGCATTAAAAACCTCTAGCATAGCTTGATAAATGGGGTCCTTTATGTTCTATCTACATAGTACATGTATTACTGTTGTGGCCTTATACATATTTTGCAAAAAACTTCACATTCAGTGAGCATTCTTTAAATTGCACTGCCTACTGAGATCGTCCCAACTGGAACATCTCTTTTGTGTGCACAAAAAGCAGGTCTAAAGGTTTACAGATATGCTGTGCCCCACAGAAATTTTCATAGAGAAAATATAACTTCTCCTTGAACTTTTCTCACCTTCATCCCACCCATAGATACTCTTCCCAAAATTACCCACGTAGAACAACATACATGAGTGTGTGTGTATTGAAGGTGGGTGATTTTCAAAGTAGAGAATGACACGGTGACAAAATTCATCACCGTTCCCGTCCCCGCGGATAACTGCGGGAAACCATCTTCATGTCATTCTCTAAAGAGAGAGGGAAGAATCAGAGTATGAATGGCCACAACCACTGTGAAGAATGCTGGTGTAAAAGGACTGAGGTTGAAACAGACACTACAGAATGACAGTCTCTGGTATCCAGAGCAGATATTGTGATGTCATAATGCCTCATTCCACCAGTGCCTAAGAGCCAATCACATCAGTGATGTCACAATGGCTTCATTATCCTTGGCTCACATAAGAATCAGAGTATGAATGGCCACAACCACTGACCCGCAAGCTTTGCTTTGAAGAATGCTGGTGTAGAAGGACCGAGGTTGAAATAGACACTAGAAAATGACATGGGATTATTTCCCGCGGTTATCCGCGGGGACGGGAACGGTGATGAATTTTGTCACTATGTCATTCTCTGTTTCGAAGCCTCTGTTTCCACAAGTGAAATGCTTTTTCTTCCCTATGAGGATAGAATTAAAAAATTACCCCAGTAATGATCCATGTAATAAAATTGAATTAAAAAGACTAAACTGTTGATGTCATTTTCCTGCCGAGTTAAAAATATTTTGGAACTGCTTTTTCTATTTTGCGGTAATGACAGCCTAGAAGATTCCAGGCTCTTGTGAGGTTTATTTCAAGTGCTAGTGACCTTGCAGTCCTTCTTGGGTAGCAAATAATTCATCTCCAGCACAATTTAACTCTAACATTTTTCAGCAAAGGGTAACAAACTTTACATAATTATGAACGCTAGATTTATGCAGCATAACAGCCAACCATGTATAGAATTGGCAGCAAAAAGTTTTTCATGGAGGACCTTGTTTTTAACTTCAATTGGGACCTGCAAAGTAACATGTAAGGTAATATATGCCAGCATTTTACCAACTGAATTGCTCCAAGGAGCACTTATTTAAAGCTTTATTTCTCCTCCTGACTACCCTCCAATTTCATTCTCTAGTTCGTGGCCCATTGGCTTCTTTACAGTTGCACTGGTGCGTTGTTCAGGGACCTTCCTTCTCACTGTCTGTTGAAATATAGCTGCCTTCTGCCTCCTGGCAAGATATCGATAACATACCCAACCACCCTTTTCTGTACTTTATCTTGTTATGTTGTGGCCTGGTTTTTCTTTAATGTTTTCTTTGTTCTGGATATTTTAGATCAAGGGTCTCAAAGTCCCTCCTTGAGGGCCGCAATCCAGTCGGGTTTTCCGGATTTCCCCAATGAATATGCATGAGATCTATGTGCATGCACTGCTTTCAATGTATATTCATTGGGGAAATCCTGAAAACCCGACCGGAATGCGGCCCTCAAGGAGGGACTTTGAGATCCCTGTTTTAGATCAATTTCAATCCTTTCAATATGAGAGAAACTGATCACTTTATTTCCTGCGATCATGCAGGTACCATGCAATACTGCCAGAATTGGTGCACAGCAATTCTGAAACCTCTGATTATCTGTTGGAGTTATTCTCAGGATCTTGCCATACAGTAAATGCAAGGAAAGTTGTTTTTATACCTTGTAGAGAACTCAATGCAATCAGCTGCACCTAGGGCGCACTTAGCATGTCATTAGCATACATTACTAGTAAATAGGTTCAATTGCATAAAATGTAACCTGTGTTAATGCATGTTAAAGCGTGCTAATGTGGTAGTATACTTTAGAAAATCTAGACCCTATTGAAGAGGTGTTAACTGTACAATATTAACAGTTATTGGATAGTAACAACCTCTATGGTAACTGTCCATTCTCTGCCTCATTTCACATTAGCTGTTAACACAGAAATTACTATGCATTAAGGGCTAAATTCTCTATATGGTGCCCAAAAAATTGGACCACAAAAATGCAATTCTGTAAGCCACACATAGGCCTCATTTTACGAAACTGCGATAGCAGTTTCTAGCATGGGGAGTCGCGCTGAATGGCCCGTGCTGCTCCCGATGCTCATTGAGTTCCTATGAGCGTGGGTAACTGGGCGGGCCATTCAGTGTGGCTCCCCGCGCTAGAAACTGCTATCGCAGTGTAGTAAAAGAGGGGAGTTAAAGTTAGGGGCGGTTTATAGAATAACGCTTATGTTTGGGAACCATGTTTAAATTTAAACACAGCCATTTGCACTAAACAAAATGTGGTGCAAATGTCTTAGCCTAAATTTAGATGCTCTTATTCTATAATTACCCACTTAACTAAAAGGAACTCCTCCAATTTCCCCATTTCTGCACCTCCTTTTTGACTCATGCGTAATATTCTGTGTTTAAGTTTATTACATAACTTGTAATTGATTTTAATTAGCTCTGATAATTGCTTGTTAGAAAGCCAATTATTGGCGCTAATTACCGTTTTTTCACTCATATACCACGCACTCGTGTAAAACGCGCACACGGGTATAGCGCGCGGGAAACTGTAATTTATATAAAGAAATTTTTATATACCGCGCACACCCGTATACTGCGCACGCCGCCCGACTCTCCTTTCGCCCGCCCTGACTCTCCTCTTGCCGCCCCAACTCTCCTTTCGCCCGCCCCGACTCTCCTCTCCCCCTTGAAGTCCTGTCCCCACCCTGAAAGCCTGATGCCCCCCCGACGTCCAATTCACACCCCCGCAGGACCGCTCGCACCCCCACCCTGAAGGACCGCTCGCACCCCCACAGCCTCCCCACCCCCCCCATCATGGAGAAGCTGCCTACCATTGTCCTGCTGCTTCCTCTGCCGGCGGTCCCGCCCCTTCTCTGAGCCCTGCGTCTGCCCTGTTTCCTCTTCCGGCGGTCCCGTCCTTTCTCTGATGTCAGAGAAAGGGTGGGACCGCCAGAAGAGGAAACAGCGCAGACGCAGGGCTCAGAGAAGGGGCGGGACCGCCGGCAGAGGAAGCAGCAGGACAACGGTAGGCAGCTTCTCCATGATGGGGGGGGGGGGTGGGGAGGCTGTGGGGGGCGAGCGGTCCTTCGGGGTGCGGGTGCGGGTGCGAGTGCGAGCGGTCCTTCAGGGTGGGGGTGCGAGCGGTCCTGCGGGGTGAATCGGACGTTGGGGGGGGGAACTATGTAAAAAAAAATGTGTACAACGCGCTCACGAATATAACGTGCATGGTTATACTCGGTTTGTAAAATCGTGTATAACGCGCGCGTTATATGCGTGAAAATACGGTAGTTTCTATTCAATTAAAGTGCACACACAATTTGGGCCATCTACTGTTAAGCACGCTTTGTTTAAGAGTAATCACAGTCAATGTTCACTTCGCAGAGACAACCGATCTCCAGTGTCTGCAGTCAGACCTCAGAGCAAATCGTGAGGAATAACTCATATGCAGACTATCACGATTTGCTCTGAGGTCTGACTGCAGACACTGGAGATCGGTTGTCTCTGCGAAGTGAACATTGACTGTGATTACTCTTAAACAAAGCGTGCTTAATAGTAGGTGGTTTAGTGTGATACACACCATTTGGGTACATGGCCAAAACTGCATGCACAATTTTAGCACTTTGTATAGAATTTGGCGATAACTGCTAGGCATTACATTAATTGTGAGGTACAAGCATTAAGTGCTGGATTCTGTATAGGATGCCTACATTAGATGGCACTAGACACCCTAATCAAGGATGCCTAGTGACATCTAACTTTGGAATACACAAGCAACTTTTTGTTTTAATTGGCTTAATTTGCATGGTAATTGACTGCACCAGTTTTCAGGCAATCAAAAAGACCAATTAAGCGTTCTGCACGGAACTCGTAGCGCACCTAGCGATGCCTAAGTGGAAGCATCTAGCAACACCTACCTGAAAAGTAGGCGCAGTTAGGGGTGGAGAATAGGCGTAATAAACTTAGACACTGCTAGGTGTGCAAATTAGGTGCCAGTAAATTAGGCCAGATAAAAACCTGACCTAATGTTCTAGTGCCTACCTCTATGGCACCTAGTGATGCGTAAGTCCACTTAGGTGCTACTAGGCATGATTATATAAGTGGCACCTCCAATGTAGGAGCACTTAGGTACCATTTATAGCAGTGGTCTCAAACTTGCGGCCTGGGGTCACATGCGGCCCGCCAGGTACTATATTGAGATCCGCCAGGTATGTTTATCATAATCACCAAAGTAAAATAAAACCGTTTCTTGATCATATATCTCTTTAGCTATAAATGACAATATTATTATTAAGACTTAGCCAAAAGGAAAGATTTATAAACTATAAAGAGTTTTACCTCATGCAAAGTTGTCATTTCTTTAATGAGACATTAACTATTTTTTCTGAGGCCCTCCAAGTACCTACAAATCCAAAATGTGGCCCTGCAAAGGGTTGAAGTTGGATATCACTGGCCTATAGGAAGAGGAGATGCAAATGTTAAGAGCCTTAGCCAATAGGGAGAGGAGTAGATAGTGGATGCTGTGGATGGGCCATTTGGCCTTTATCTGCCATCGTTTTACTATGTTTCTATAACCATAAAGTTCTATGACATCACAATGCAGGTATAAAGAGCCTTAGCCTTTAGCAGTGGTCTCAAACTCGCAGCCCACCAGGTCCTATTATGAGGCCCTCGGTATGTTTATCATAATCACAAAAGTAAAATAAAACAGTTTCTTGATCATATGTCTCTTTAGCTATAAATGACAATATTATTATTAAGACTTAGCCAAAAGGAAAGATTTATAAACTATAAAGAGTTTTACCTCATGCAAAGTTGTCATTTCTTTAATGAGACATTAACTATTTTTTCTGAGGCCTTCCAAGTACCTACAAATCCAAAATGTGGCCCTGCAAAGGGTTGAAGTTGGAGATCACTGGCCTATAGGAAGAGGAGATGCAAATCAAGTTTCAAGTTTCAAGTTTATTAAAATTTGATTGATCGCTTATTACAAACTAAGCGATTAACAATTTATATAAAATAAGTAGGATTTTAAAAGTAAAACAGTAAATGAGGTTCAGATACAAACAGACAAAACAGACTAACATGATACATAAGGAAGGAAAAAATGGAAGGGAATAGTTACAATATTTAATCAAGAAATGGAAAAAGAGGGGGTAGGAAAAGACATACGGAAAGGGAATGTGAAAAATTGGATAAATAGTAATTTTTTTTAAAAATAAAAAAAATTAAATATAATGCATTTTTAAACGTTAAAAGCGTCTTTAAATAAGAAAGTTTTTAAAATAGTTTTAAATTTATTAAGATCTTTAACTTCTCTTATATATAGTGGTAAATTATTCCAGGTTTGGGGGGCCATTACAGAAAATATGTCATACCGTCTGGTACCAATTATCTTCAAGGATGGAATCATTAATTGTCCTTGTGATGAAGAGCGGAGGGATCGTGTTGCATTGTAAGGAATGAGTAACCTATCTATGAATTGTGGTTCATGCATAATTAATGTTTTAAATACTAATAGAGAAATTTTGTAAGTTATACGGTGGTTGATAGGCAACCAATGTGAATCAATAAGGAAAGGAGTGACATGATCAAATTTTTTTCCATTATGAATAATTTTAACTGCGGTGTTTTGTATTATTTGTAGTCGTTTCTTTTCCTTTTGGGTAATATTTAGCAATAGTGAATTACAGTAGTCGAGCTTGGCAATCACTAAAGAATGAATTAAAATATTTAAAGATTTGGGTTCCAAGAATTTCGACACGGATCGAATCATTCGCAAACGATAAAAACAACTTTTGACAATATTACTGATATGGTCGTGGTATGTAAAATTTTGATCAATTATGACTCCGAGTATTTTTATTGATGATACAAGTTCAATGGGAATATTGTCGATGGAAAATGGAATTATTGGTGTTAATCCCGATTTAATAGGAAAAAGTAATGCTTTAGTCTTAATTATGTTTAGAGCTAATCTGTTTTGAAAAAGCCAGTTAGAGCCTTAGCCAATAGGGAGAGGAGGAGATAGTGGATGCTGTGGATGGGCCATTTGGCCTTTATCTGCCATCATGTTACTATGTTTCTATAACCATAAAGTTCTATGACATCACAATGCAGGTGTAAAGAGCCTTAGCCTAGAGCAGTGGTCTCAAATTCGCAGCCCGCCAGGTCCTATTTTGAGGCCCTCGGTATGTTTATCATAATCACAAAAGTAAAATAAAACCGTTTCTTGATCATATGTCTCTTTATCTATAAATGACAATATTATTATTAAGACTTAGCCAAAAGGAAAGATTTATAAACTATAAAGAGTTTTACCTCACACAAAATTGTCATTTCTTTAATAAAAACAAAAAACTGTGGATACAGATGTTCTGGAGATAATTTATTAAACACTGACATATAAAAACATGAAAATTCAATGAAAAAAGTACAATGATAAAAAATACAGTGATAAAAATCCAACCGGACCCTACATGGTCCATGTTTCATTGAACACGCCTTCCTCAGGGGTCCAGTGGTTTGCAAACTCACATGTAAAGAATTGGACTGAAAACAGAACACCGCAGACAAGCTGTCTGCAGTGTTCTTTGCTCACATGTTTAAAGACAATAGACTGTTTTCAGTCCAATTCTTTATATGTGAGTTTGCAAACCATTGGACCCCTGAGGAAGGCGTGTTCGCTGAAACATGGACTGTGTAGGGTCCGGTTGGATTTTTATCACTACATTTTTTATCATTGTACTTTTTAAATTGAATTTTCATGTTTTTATATGTCAGTGTTTAATAAATTATCTCCAGAACATCTGTATCCACAGTTTTTTGTTTTTGCTTTCATTGGTGGATTGTTTTCACTGTGGATTATTGGGTCTCCCCATTTTTCTTTGTTGTGCTGCATTTCTTTAATAAGACATTAACTATTTTTTTCGGAGGCCCTCCAAGTACCTCCAAATCCAAAATGTGGCCCTGCAAAGGGTTTGAGTTTGAGAACACTGGTTTATAGAATCTGGTCCTAAGGGTTGAATTCTGTATGGGATGCCTACAATAGGCATCACTAGGCACCTTAATCAAGGATACCTAGTGATACCTAACTTCAGAGTCCGCATACAACTTATATTTTCAAATTGGCTTAATTGGCATGGTAATTGACCATAGCAGTTTTTAGCCAATCAACCCACCCCCTAAAAAAACCCCCAACCCAATTAAGAGCGCCACATGTTGCCTAGTGATGCCTTCCTGAAAAGTAGGTGTGGTTAGGGGTGGAGAATAGGTGTGATAGGTGCTGCTACGCGTGCGAGATACTGTAGGTGCAGGTAAATTAATCCAGATAAAAACTGCTCTGATATACTATCATCTACCTCACAGTACCTAGCAATGCCTATGTCTGCCTAGGCGCTGCTAGGCATGATTCTACACGGGGCGCCTAGCCATTGATTGACAACCACATGGAGTGACGCCTACCATGTAGGTGTGCTTATGGAATCTGGCCATAACTGTCACCATACATTCATTGCCATGTTAATGGTTGAAACTGCTCAGTGAATAGGTCAGTTTTTGCTTTACAGCTTGTTGTACCATGAGGATAATTCTATAAATAAGGCACCAACATTTAGGTACCAAGAACACATGAAGATGACCAGAATGCTTGTCCATATTCTGGCTATGCATTAGTCTATAAATGGGGTCCAATATTCAGCCGAAGGCAGGCAGCACTTTGACTGCTTGCCATTGCTGTGCAACATGGATATTGAATGCTGGGTCGTTTCTATCGACTGGCACTGAATATCCAGTTTTTCAAAGCCAGCTAGCACATGGCCAGTCAAGGCAGCATTCAGACTTAACAGGCCATGGCTTGCGGTCAAACATAGCTTTTTATGTGGCCCTGGAACACCCCCAATATTGCCGGCTGCTGAGATACGAGTTAACCAGTCTGCGGTCATTCCTAGCTGGTTAACTTGTGCTGAATATTGACCGGATGGTGTTTAAATGTGATATTATGTACTTTAAAGGTCCATAAACATAGGCAAAGTCTGAGCACAGCATGGGTGGAGTGCACTTTAAGACAGGTGAAATGTAGAATACTATTATATATGTGCATTTTTTAGCATCCAGATGCAAGCATTTATCCCAGCTCTATAGCTGGTCTCAGAGGCTGTGCATATGTCTGACTTGTTACTCTAGTATTCTAGAAAAGAAAGAATATTTTCCTTTATAGAGTAGGCTCCAGATAGACACCTTCGTGGTGCCTAAATCCAGGTGCCCCTATATGGAGCTGCCCTCTACATGCCTAGAACTCTTGGATTAGAGTGTCATGCTCCTTCTCACACCATATGCAAATTCTTCCTAAAATCTCACCTTTTGGAGCTGTTATATTTATGTATTTATATTCAATCTTTATTTTCACCAAAACAATGAAAACAATATATATAGAATCAAATTCATATGGCCCATATAAATGGAATAAAACATATAAGAACATATGCGTTGCTTTATTGGGCCAGAGCAAAGGCCCATCTAGCTTCCAGTAGTCGCCAGTTCAGGTCACAAGTACTGTATATACTCGAATATAAACTGGCCCGAATATAAGCTGAGGTAGCCCTTTGCCCCCAAACAGGAGGAAAAAGAGTTGACTCGAATATAAGCTGGGGGGGGGTTTAATATTCAAGTACTCTGTCCTATCAGGCTCTGCGCCCAGCCCTCTCCCTCATTCCCACCCTTGCCCTGCCAGGTTCTGCACCCTGTACCCTTTCCCTCCCGATGCCTTGCAGACCTTCACCGGGCCTGCCGTAAGACCTGTAGGTCCAGCGGTGGGCCGGGATAGGAGGAATCCCTCCCGCCTCCTGTCCCAACTGACTCTAAAAACTTTTACTTCCCTCCTGCCTCCCCTGCGTACCTTTTGAATTCCCTGGCGGTGTCGAAGTAGACTGGAACAGGAGGGATCCCTCCCGCCTCCTGTTCCAGCCGACTGTGACGATTATTACCTCCCTCCCCTGCATACCTTTCAATTCTTTGGTGGTCCAGTGATGAACTGAGCAGGAGCGATCTTCCTGTGCTCTTGCTTGGTGAAGAGTTGCTAGCTGAATAACTGCGCAACAAACTCCAAAAAATAATTGCCAAAGAAACCAACAATGAGGCAAAAAATGGTCAAGGGTTCCGAGAGTGGTTGCGAGGAACAGAAGGCACTGCAAAAAACTAAATAACAAAACTAAATAGAACTCAATAATTAGTCACGTGAAAATATTAAAGTGAATTTAGGTACCCTCAGTGTGAGGGGTCAGCGACGGGAGCAATGCTCCAACGCTTCACACAACAAGGTAGAGACCAACAGGCCACCACCTGCACACCATCATCGGGTACCTAGGATGTGCTTCAAATAAAAGTAACACTACCACCATAAAAAACAGTGCACAATAAACACAAGTGAATTCAGTCACAACAACCACTCAGGGAACCCCCCAGCCAACTCTCAAAAAATCAAAGGAAAGCAACTTAGCTTCAATAAAACTTCATCCAACGTCCAGGGGAGCGAGGACAAGGCAGATGGAACACCACAGAACCAGGTTCAACCAAGCCTGGTTTCGGGAACACGTCCCTTCCTCAGGAACCCATAATTCAAAAAAATCAATGGCAGACCTCAGAGCGAGCTGGTAGGAGGGAGGAGCTGGCGGGGGGGGGGGGGCCGTCAGACGTGCTTAAAAACTGTCATCAATGACATCATGAGCCAATCACGGTAGAGGGGTGGAGCACGCTATACTATGGTGTTCCATTCAATATTGTCATTCAATCCATGCGGGGAAACACATTGAAGTTGGAAAATCCAAAACTGCTCCCTAAGATTAATGTAAGCCATCTTGTCACCCCTAAAATCGCTCGGAATTTGTTCAAGCACAAACCATGAAAGATCACAAAAACTATGGTTTCTCTCCAAGCAGTGGAGTACAAGGGGGGCAGATCTGGACGCAGTGTGGATCCTACTTTTGTGTTCAGATAATCTTGTTCTGATTTTCCTGCTGGTACGACCCACATAAATCAAGCTGCAGGGACACATAATCACATAGATGATCCATTGGGAGTCACAGTTTGTGAAATGCCTTAACTGATAGTTCCGATGGGTCTGAGAGTGTTGCCAGCATGAGATGGATAACGTGGTACTGCACATCATACAACGCCCATTTTTTGCCTCGTTGGTTTCTTTGCAAGCTGAATAACTGCAGCAAGTGCACAGTCATCTTCCCACTTTTGGTTTAATAGCACGATTTAACCACACATAAATTTTAAATGTGATTTGTTTTGAGCATTGCTGTGCTTTTTTTTTGTGCATTGATGTTGCATTATGGGCACATATACACAGTAGCGTAGAAAGGGGGCTGGGGGTGGACCGCCCTGGGTGCCGTCATCATGGGGTGCTGGCACCTCTCCTTCACCCCCCCCTCAAGCATACTTCTTTAAATATTCGCCGGCACGGGCAGCATCTTTCACCTGCTGCTTGTGCCAGCCTCGGCTCCCTTCTGACATCACTTCCTAGTTGCAGGACCAGGATGTGATGTCAGGAGGGAGCCGTCCAATGCAGTCAGCAGGTTGAAGAAGCTGCTTCCATCGGCAAACATTTTAAAAAATATGTGGGAGGCAGTGGATGCTTAAACGGAGGGGAAGAGTAGTGGGTGCACAGCATGGCGATGCCGGAAGCCATTGCCCTGAGTACCAACCTCCCTCACTATGCCACTGCATATACATGTGGCTTTGAGCATTGGCCTCTGTGGGAAACCTCACAAATGATCAGGATCAGTATATATGTCTGCATTATGTTTAGATTTTAGAATACATTTATAGGGCATGTCAAAAAGAAATTAGGCCCTAAGGATAAAGCCTGAGGCTGAAGAGAAGGAAATCTATGCTTAGACTAAATAACTGCAGCAAAATCAGGAATCATATAACAGAGAAAATCTATGAAATACAGCCTCAATACTAAATCTCTGTTAGAGTTCATTTCAAAGGTAGCTATCAGGTCTCTCTATTCATAGTTGCTTCTTTACATCTTTCTACAACTGTATGTCAGTCAGATTTAAACTATCAGGCAAGCTTAACACATCAAAAGCTCCTTCCACTGGATCTTCCTGGCTGATAGACCCAGGCGTATATGATAGACCCAATGAAAAGCTGGCAAGGCTTCAACTTATTCTTTAAGCCCTGGAGCAGATCATCTTCAGCATTTTGTAAGGAGAAATTAGCTGGTCCTTAAATAGAAGCAGCGCTGGATTTACCTATAAGCTAAATAAGCTACAACTCAGGACCCCACAAAGATTCAGAATTGTGGGGGAGGGGGGTGTCTGAAAATTTTATGTGGCTTTCTATCAAACTTATATCAGATAAATGAGAGGCGAAATTCTTTCATCTGTAATTTTAAAATGGTTTCATGCTAGTGTAAGTAATGAATTTAGGTAATATTTTAAGCATACATTTTCTGTTTTCAGGCTTATCAGTTTTCTGAGTTTGCAAACAAGTTAATTATTGCTTATATTACTATAAGTGATCCAAATTACTAATTTTGCCAGCATTGTATGCCCCATTTTTTTTTTTTTTTAATAATTTTGAATACTTTACAATATCCAGCAATTCCAAAGGAAAAAAGGAAAATCACATAAAACAGTACATAATCAAACCATACATACATAATTCCTTTTAAGCCCACATTAATGGGGAGCACATGTTACTATTTCTCATCAAATAAATTCAAGAAAATAAAGGACAATAATTCTCGGTTCACACTAGAGAACCTTGAATCATTCCTTAAAATGGGATATTAATTTGAGTTAATTCTCCTCATATTCTCAGCTAGATGAAACAAATCTCATTTCTGTTCTCTCCCATTTTTTTTTTTTTTTTTTTTTTTTAATTTAAACTTTACCTCATACATTAGGCAGCTCCAGATCTGCCAGCATATGCTTTTAAAAGACGTGCATGAAATGTGTGATTAATACACACACATGAGATGCACTTTTAACACATGTGTATATGAGGCCCCACCCCCACCCCTTTAAGTATGATAAATATATTTTCAACTTCCATCTCTCATGCAATCTGTAGCCCAGAACTATTGGTATACACTTTTGACATATGCGCATTTAATGAACCTTTAATACATGTTCCTGAGACGTGCTTTTAACACACTACCAATACCTGCCAGTAATTTTGGAGCATTAAAAGTCAGCACTTCATTTTGGGCATCACCAGGAAATGTCTGGGCATCTCCAAGAGCACTCATTTTAATATTAATGACCTCGTTGTACTACATTTACATAGTATTATCGAAGGACGCTACGAAGCACGGAAAAGACCACGCAAATCCATTATGTGCATTGGAAGCTAAAATACTTCAACGCTAAACTGGCTAGAACTGGTTTAGCATTGATCGTTAAAGGCATGGTAAATTTAGAACGTTGGGGCCTCAGTTCCATTGGAACTGGTTCTCTATTGGACTATGATGTCATAAGTTTTCATTTGCAAGTACCTGGGGAATTTTTTCCCCTAGTTTTTATTATTTGCTGAAATCCTTAACCCATTCAATGCAGTGACAGTCCTCAACCAGGGACTTCTAAAGCCAAAAAAGTCAGGGTCTCCATATGGCCTCTAGGTCTCATAATATTATAATACTGTAGATGATAACAAATAAAAACCAGAAGAGCTCACCTAGTGTTGTAACTCCCATTTTGTGTTTGTTGCAGGGTACCATTTATGCCCCTGTTTGGGTTGTTACAGCTTCTTAGAGCTGCAAAAAATATTTCTCATGTTATATCTGATGATCTACATTGTTATATTAGAGAGATTATTTTGGAAGCATCTTCAAGTATAAATAATGCCATTTATTCGTGTAGACTCCATACGTGTGTAAGTTGTGAATGCAGAAAGCTGCTATTTATACATGGAAATTCCCAAAACCCAGAAATTTCAATGTGGCACGGTTTGTGCATGCCTTAATCAAGACTCAAATCTACACATGTATTCTCTTTCCAAAAAAATACATGTTTAAGGTAAAAAAAAAAACAACCCTGTCGGGGATTTACACCAGCTCAAAGGTTTACAAAGAATTTTAAAAAGTACACACTGACCAGGGCTTTACCTGAGATACTATGAGACTCTTTTGCCAAACAGCAGTAAAAAGTGGCCACAGCGCATCCTTACATGATCATTACAATCATTTTTACCACTGGGGTAAAATGGCCAAAATTCCAGTTTTTAGTATTAATAGATATGCTATTGCTATTGAGGCTCTTATCCATGAGAGGCTACACTCGGCAAGATATAATACATTCAAAAATAAGGCTCCTGAGGCAGGCCATATTGGCCGAAACGTGTGTGTCGAGCCATCGTACAAATTTACTGTCGTTTTGAAATAAATCAGCACACCTGTATTTGCTACAGATGGGAAAAGTAAAAGACCAAAACCAAACCCTGTAACACCATCTAACACCACTCCAGCAGGGGAGAGCCGACGGAGGAGGGCTGCAGTCCGGCCATCGGACCAACGGTCGGCTCGGGGGCCCGTTCCAGCAGGGCACCCGACACTGTCTTCGCTCCTCCCCCATTCCAGCAGGGGAGAGCCGACGGAGGAGGGCTGCAGTCCGGCCATCGGACCAACGGTCGGCTCGGGGGCCCGTTCCAGCAGGGCACCCGACACTGTCTTCGCTCCTCCCCCATTCCAGCAGGGGAGAGCCGACGGAGGAGGGCTGCAGTCCGGCCATCGGACCAACGGTCGGCTCGGGGGCCCGTTCCAGCGGGGCACCAAACATTATCTTCGCTCCTCCCCCATTCCAGCAGGGGAGAGCCGACGGAGGAGGGCTGCAGTCCAGCCATCGGACCAACGGTCGGCTCGGGGGCCCGTTCCAGCAGGGCACCCGACACTGTCTTCGCTCCTCCCCCATTCCAGCAGGGGAGAGCCGACGGAGGAGGGCTGCAGTCCGGCCATCGGACCTACGGTCGGCTCGGGGGCCCATTCCAGCGGGGCACCCGTCACTGTCTTCGCTCCTCCCCCATTCCAGCAGGGGAGAGCAGACGGAGGAGGGCTGCAGTCCGGCCATCGGACCAACGGTCGGCTCGGGGGCCCGTTCCAGCGGGGCACCCGACACTGTCTTCGCTCCTCCCCCATTCCAGCAGGGGAGAGCCGACGGAGGAGGGCTGCAGTCCGGCCATCGGACCAACGGTTGGCTCGGGGGCCCGTTCAAGCTGGACTTCAGTTTTGACTGTTTTGATTTTATTTTCAATTCTTTTTAGTTTATGATATATTTTTTAATCTCACTTATTGTTTTACCACTTATTTTGTTTTATTTTATCATTCAAATTTCATTTAAATTTCCCCAGAATTCTATTGCTTCAACGGTTCTCCCTCTGCATCTATTCTTATCTCCCCTCTTTTTTCAACCTTTCAAAGTCCTTTAGATCATTGTAATCTTATTAGTATGTTTATTTTCTTATTTTTCTCCTCTATCTCTATTTTCTTTCTTTATTACTCTTCTAATTGTCATTTTTCCTGGTACTTTAGTTAGATTGTGAGCCTTCGGGACAGTAAGGGAATTTCTAAGTACCTATCTTACTTATAATTTTAATGCACCCTATTGTCTATTTTTCTGTAAACCGCTTAGAATCCTAACGGAGTTTAGCGGTATATAAGAAATAAATTACATTACATTACATTACACCTGTATCCTGGTATATCTCCACTGTCTTTTTATTTATGCACTAATTTTGCCATTAATGCTTGGCCATTAAAACAGATTAGCATATGAACCCCTACTGCCATCCATTATGTAGGCAGTAAGGCCCTGAATATATATAAAAGACACCTACTGGTAGGCGCTTAGATCAGTGCACCTAGCCGATCTAGGTGCCTAACTGTTTTTTTAAAATTGACTTAATCGGCACTGATAATTAAAAGTGCCATTAAAAGTAATTAAAACACAATTAAAAACATTTTAATTTGCCGGTAAGTACCTACTGCTCTGATGTAGGCGTTTACACTAAGGTACTTACTGGTGCCTGTTGGAAAGTAGGCGGTTAGGGGTGGATTCAGGGTGTACTCATTTAGGCCAAGAAAACCCTGGACTAAATGGAAGTGTGCCTAAAGATTTCATGCCTACTGGTGCCTAAGAATGCATAGGCACTGCTAGGTGCAATTCTGTAAACAGCGCCTAGTGGTTGATTGACAACCACACCAAATAGCGCTTAGGAGTTAGATGCTGTTTATAGAATCAGGGCCTAAGGACTCACAGACTAAGCATGAGACAGTGTAGCTGCGCTAACCGATTAGCGCCCACTCTTTGCCCCCCCCCCTGACACATACCCCTGCATCAAAAAATAATTGTTATTTTGTAGTGCCTGGGTAGTGCATGCAAATGGCTAAATTTTACCGTGTGTGCTTCAGTGCATCACACTCCAAAATTAGGTCAGAAATCAGCACTAGTGCCACCCAATACAACCTTGCAGTTTAGCAATACGGTTTAAAATAATAAAGTTAACGCCTCATTGATCCTAAATTTTTTTTCTTCATTTATAATCATAATCTTCTGAGTTCATTTTTCAGTTCTTAGATTCATACAATTTTCTAATCTTCAACAGTGTTTGTAATGATAATAACCTTGTCTGAATGTTCTTTAAAGATTAATCACATCCCTCCTGATATGATCCATGTTTCACTTGCTCCGTCAGGGTCAGGATAAATTGCTACTCCAGCATAACACATTCATTCAGACTTTGATTTCAAAATCAACATTCAGATAAGTTATTGGGCCAGACAAACAGATCTGTCTTTGGCTGCTATAACTTAGCCAGCCAGTGCTTAAAATTGACTTGGCCAGCTAAGTTTGAGCTGACCAAAGTTAGACCAGATATTCAATACTGGTCACTAGAAACGAGCTACCATTGAATATCAGTGATCAGCACCAACCGTGGGAGTTAGCCAGCCTCCCTCCCATGGTCTCAATATCGGCTGCTTTATAAATGCGAGCTAAGAATGTCCCTTGGAACATAAGTCTATATGTATGTCATATTGTTAGGCCTGCTACTACTATTTATAATTCCTATGGCGCTATCAGATGCACGCAGCTCTGTACATTAACGTGTAATATGTGTTGGGTGTAGGGACTGCCTGCATTTCATTTCACAGCTGGTATGAGCTGAAGCACTCAATGCGTGGTCCCCATCCTCTTGCCATTTTGGGGACTTCTGAGTATATTCCATCTCTCTTTGAATTACATCACCATTTTTGTATCTACCACCTCGTCAAGTACATATCCAGGATCTATCACCTTTTCCGTGAAAAAAAATATTTCCTGCTATTACATCTGCTTGAACTTCTTACATATCTTATTGCTCATTGGAAAAAGTGTTTTCATTCAGTTAACCTCCCAGATATTAATTACTATGGCAGTCAGAGGGAATATTCCGTGGCACTATCCAGACAGTGATTAAAAATGAGATTGAGATCAACAGTTTCAATTGGGTGGTTAATTGCAATTAAAATTTTTGATTGCGCAACAGTTATAATTTAAATATCTCTATCATATTTCCCCCACTCCCTCCTTTCCTAGAGTCTTCTCATATGTCTTTTAGTGCAGACCTTGAACCATTTTGGCTGCTTTCTTCTGGACCACCTCTAGCCTCTTTATATCATTGCTGTGATATGACCTCCAAAACTGAATACAGTATTCCAGATGAGGTCTTAACAGCTACCTGTACAGGGGAATAATAATCTCCTATTTTCTGCTGGTTATGCATCTCTATATACTTTTGCCATCAGCACTGTGCAATGACAGTGCCTCAGCCCCCCCTCCTGTGAATTTATAGCATCCCCAGCCAGTTTAAGACCTGGCCCAGAAATCAAATCCAGGTTCTCTGCATTATGGATCATTATTAAATAAAAGAAAAACAATCAACTTAGGTCCTTCTCCGTTGGGTACAATCAGTTTTATTTAATCAATACGAAAATTGTTTTCTCCATAAAAGCAAGCAACGATAACATATCTTACAGAAGGAAATGGGAACTAAGTGGATTAGTTTGAGGAGAAACAAAGCAAAAAATTTCAGCTGAAGAATTTTCTCAGTGGAGCATTTCAGTCCTCTTTGAATGTGTGTACAATTACATTACACTTCCAAATCAAGCGCATTTCCAGTAATAAATGGCACTGGACGGCAGTAAGCTGCAAATTTATTTTAGAAATTAGAAGACAATGGATCAAAATAACAACTCAGGGGATGCCTTTTCATCTTTAGCCGTTCTCGGCAAAGTGACACCATGGGGATGGGGGAGCAGCTAGGATTAAAAGAACTTGTCCGATAGTGATGGACGGCAGTGCCAGAATACACAGAGTTCTGGATTTACTATTGATTTAATAGACACGGTGTTGCATCCACCAGGTTTTCTGAGGTGAAGGTGCTTTTTATTAGGATACAGAGAGGCTAGCTGGGTGAGGAGTGAATTTGTGTTTATATTCATAGAACTTACTGTTTTCCCGAGGAGGGTACTAGACAGTCTTTGTGTAGAATCCTGTCAGACCTTTTTTAAAAATGTGAAGGGCAATTCCATAATGGGGTGCCTGCCTTTGCATGCCACATGAGTGCATAATTGTACACTTATATATGTGATGGTGGGCTACTAAGCACTATTCGGTAAGGGCACATTTAGTGGCTTAGAGGTAGATTCAGGTGCTGAGATACAAGGCGCTAAATGATCTGGGACCACTTCGAATTCCCAAACTGGCATCAGTTCCTAAGTTTATTCAAAAAGTACACCAAATCAAACTGCCTACTCGACGAATGTCCCTCAAAAATCATGACAGTTGCCCCCCCCTGACTTCAAAATGGAACTGTTCACTTGGCTAACAACTACCCTTACAAACGGAACACTAAACAAGGACATGGGACACATACTGATTACACCTATCCCCAAAGATCAGAAAATCTCAACAGCGCTGACATCCAATTACAGACCCATAGCAAGCATTCCCCTTTTCACTAAGCTACAGGAAGGATTGGTTAACTTACAACTAGCAAAGTACCTAGACAAATTTAACACCCTCAGTGAACACCAATCAGGTTTCAGGAAAGGATACAGCACAGAAACTGTCATAGCTTCCATACTAAACCACCTCTATGATCTTTTCAGCAAAGGCAAAAGCGCATTGATTCTGCAACTAGACCTTAGCAGTGCGTTCGACCTAGTAGACCACGAAAACATGCCTTGATGCAATGGGAATCTCGGGAAAGGTAAAGAAATGGTCCAAGAATTCCTAACAAACAGATCCTACCGAGTAACCAGCAATGGAAATCACTCCAACCCATGGAAAAACCAGTCGGGGGTACCCCAGGGCTCCCCTCTATCACCCACTTTGTTCAACATCTACATCATATCCTTAGGTCACATACTACAAAAATTAAACTTAAAACACTACATATACGCAGACGATATATCCATCCTAATCCCCTTAAATGACATCACAAAGGAAATTGTAGATAACCTCTCACACACAATGATAGAAATCGAAAAATGGACCACCAATTTCAAACTGAAACTAAACACTTAGAAAACAAAAATTTTTTTGGCAAGCCTCAATGACAAAATAACGAGAACATCGCTAAAAATAAACGACCACGAATATCCAAAACCATAAAAATACTGGGTATATCACACTAGATACTCACCTAACCATGGCTGACCACACAAACTTACTGGTGAAGAAATGCTTTTACATGCCGTGGAAGCTAAGGACTATTAAAAAAATACTTTGACACAACCTCCTTTAGGTTACTGGTGCAGCCGCTGATCCTGTCCATCCTGGACTACTGCAACATCGTCTACCTGGGTATCCCACAAAAAACAGGCCCTCCTGGCTTCTTCCTCTCGCCGCCGGAGCAGAGACTTTGTTCATATTTGGACTCCTTATTTGGACAGTTTGCCTCCCCGGGTGCGCAGTCGTATCTTGAATAGACTACATGCGTATTCTATCCCGCCTGTCTGATTTGGGGGTGTGGGGTTGGGGGGAGTGGGGTGCTGGGCAGTGTTCCCGCTAAGCTGCGCTGGCGTGCACTGGCGCACAAAATATTACGTCGCAGCGCACAAGTTTCTCGTCACAGCGCACGGCGTACGGCAGATGGCAGGGCGGCGAGAGGAGAATCGGGCGAGTTGGCACATAACTTGCTGGCGCTAGCTCACAGCGAAAAAAGGTTTGCTCACAACACCCGCCCGCTTAGAGGGAGCACTGGTGCTGGGCGGGGTTTTTTGGGGGGTGTGGGGGGGTTGGGATACTATGTAACCTGAGAGGACATCAGAGTCCAGTCCTCTTGGGGGTAGGGAGCTCTGTTTTCTATATTTGAAATGTTTTTGCCCTGCTGTTTATTTGTGATCTGGTTGTTGCTTAATAAAAACAGATTTCACATAAAAAAAATTAAGATTAGTGCAGAACACCACAGTTTGCTTGATCTTCGGACTGAGAAAAAAAGACCACATTAGCCCCTACTACAAAAAATTGCACTGGCTGCCAATGGAAGTGTCAAATTTGCATGTATCTGTTTCAAACAAGTCTGGGGCCTAGCACCTTCCTACCTGCAAACACACTTCACTCTACACAACCCCACACAAACAACCAGAAACAAAAACATCTTTGCGTGCCCAAAGATCACAGGCTGCAAATATAAATCCTTCCTAGACAGAACCTTCATGTTCCAAGCAAACAGACAACAATCCTGGCTGGGAAACCACATAAATAAAGCCAGACAGACCTACAACGCATTCCGAAAATCAATTAAAACTGCTCTATTTGACAAATTCATTACCTAAACAGATGACCTTCTCTTACCATGCTATTTCCCTGCTGCTTACCCAAATGTAACCTCTCACGTATCTCCAATCCTTCATGTATTCTTTCCCCATGTAACCCCCAATTTCTTATGTAACATTTCTCCTCATGCATTCTGTATTTCGCTGATTGTCCAGCCTTCTTTCGATGTGAACCGCCTAGAAGTCGTTTGACTATGGCGGTATAGAAAAATAAAGTTATTATTATTATAAATGTGAATTCTATAATGGCAGATTTTCATGGAACTACATTTATAGAATACTAACTTGAGGCATGAGCAGCTGGTGTAGGCACATAAATGCAGGTATTCTATAAAACCAAACCCCTGACCTGCCCATGCCCCTCCCATGGCCACACCCCCATAGAAGATGTGTGCTATAGAAACTAAGTCTGAGATAATTGGTAGTGGGGTGAATGCTCTCAAAATATACAAAATAGGTCAAAAATCGATAACAAAAGTGTAACAGGAACCAAGACTTCTCAATATATGAAAGTCAAAAATGGATCTTAAATATAGGTATTAAGAAGTGAGGTAATACAATTTTCACATACACTCAGAATTGTGTAATCCGACCAAGAGCCTCGGCTCCTATAGCCGAACCCACCGTCCCATCACTGGGTATGACTTTAATGCAAAATAATAGTAAATAATGCTAGATTTGTTCTCAATGGCAATAAGAGGAAAAACCACTCCACTTAGCTTTAAGGTGTGTTAGCAGGTCCCGACATGGGCCATGTTTCGAGGGTCTGTTTGAAGAAACCCAAAGGAGATGTGCAAAACTTCAAATGCCAGAGAAATAGTTGCTGAGTGATTCGGACAAAACACTTGTGTTCATAGGTTGAAAAGTCTCTTCTGATTTTCCATTTCTGATTAGTTTGCATTAAAGTCGTACCCAGTGATGGGACGGTGGGTTCGGCTATAGGAGCCGAGGCTCTTGGTTGGATTACACAATTCTGAGTGTATGTGAAAATTGTATTACCTCACTTCTTAATACCTATATTTAAGATCCATTTTTGACTTTCATATATTGAGAAGTCTTGGTTCCTGTTACACTTTTGCTATAGAAACTAGGCATGCTATTCATAGAATAGGGTCATAGATCAGTTACAAGCCTAACTCCTAATTAGTGCTAGTTAACACTTGCTAAGGCCAATTATTGATAGTTATCACCAATTAGGCCCCAATTAGGCCAATTAGTTTATGCATAAAAGTGACCCTAAACTATAGTCACATGCCCAATTGCACATCTATCTTTGGACGCCATTTTTAGAATCAGGGGAATACTGTGCAAATGCAAGGAGAAGTTGACATAGGTGGAGCATGAAAGAGACTTGAGTGGGGTTGCCACCTATATATTGTCACAAACACTCCTCAGAGCGGAGCTAAACTGTGATAAACCTTATGCTCTGGCGTGTCCCCTACAACCAGTGGTATCTTCAAGACTTTTGGCCCTAGGAAACTGCCTAGGCCTGAGAGAAAACAAGGTAAGCACCAGCTTCAAGTCACCACCACTCAGACCAAGTTCTTCAAGAAAGAATAATGTATTTATTCTGACATTAGCGGTCCAAAAGGATAACACCAAGGCAAATATCTGTAGCATTTCATTCAAAACAAATTCAGTTGCAAAGGAAAAATGAAAGTACAAAAAGCAAACATCGCATACAGATTGTCTTGCCTGAGTTCTTGCACTTTGATTCAGCAATGAATTTATAGTGGTATTCAAAACATAATCCAAGCTTCCTCTCCGCAGTATTTATCCCAAAGGTAGGAAACATAGATTTTCAGCATTCTTATAAAATTCAAACAACCTCTTATAACAGCCAAGGTTAGATACTCTGTTAGGCAGCAAGCCACAGCACAGCCTTGCAGAGAGCCCACTGTCTCTGCAGCTACCTCTTGGAAGGCAGTGCAGCTGTGGGAGATTAGGTGATTATACTACCAGCAAACGGCAGCCACAGTAAGGTTTCAAACAGAGAAAAAAGAAAACCTATTCATACCGTTCCCAAGCTCTTTAGCCACAAACTTCCCTTTAGGAAAACAAGCTATCCACCTGCAGGTAAGTATTTTTGTACCCAAAATAATAGATAGCTCAAAGGCAGCAAAAATACTTAAAGCTTTTCTGGCTTAGAAAGGAACAAAACACCCCTGGTTTTCCAGCTACTCACTGACTCTCCGTTTGTGTCCATGAGATCTGCCTGGCTCTCTGGTATAGGGCCAGCGTCTTGCACTTCCATTCCTTCTACACCTTCAGGAAACTGGAAGTCAGACGTGGGGAGGCTTTCTTCCACTTCCTACATCGGCCAATCTGAAAACTCTGTCTCTGCTGCTTGATCCCAAGGCTCTGGCACTGCCTTGGGCTGCTGGGGTGACTCACCTTCGTCACTCACTTCAGCCTGCTTTTAATCAGCCCACAGCCAATCCCCTTCAGCCTGTAGAGGGGGATAGGCTTTGGTGCTACTGCAGGCTTTTCTTGTTTGTTCTGCCTGGGTTTCCTAGGCTCACCTAGTTTCTTTGGCTGCCCTTGCTGACTTATGCACAGAATGCTGCTGTTGCCAGTCTGCCTGTCCCTGATCCAGATCACCACTGCCCTGGTCGTATGGGCAAGGGAGGTCAGATTCAAGTTGTTCCCCAAAATCAATCTGGTCAGCTCTTCTGCACCGGATCCTATTAGGGGCAGTGCTGGTGCTAGGTTTGTCACAATATGCAACTTACAGAGTACTGTTAGTTACATGTGCCACTGCTGCATATACGTGATCACAGTTGCACCGAGTCTATGATTGGTGTAACTGCACCAAGGCTGAGTTATGATGGCATTCTATAATAGAATCTGGGCCCAGATTCCATTGTAGATTAGATGCTCAGCAGCGCAATCTGAAAGCAGATGCAAAAGACCCAGGAGGTACCACTCAAATATTTACCGTCTTCCTAGTCCACTAGCTAGAACTATGGCCAGACATTTCTCCGAATGAACAAGTGATATGAAACAAAGCATAAGAACATAAGAATTGCTGCTGCTGGGTCAGACCAGTGGTCCATTGTGCCCAGCTGTCCGCTCATGTGGCGGCCCTTTGGTCAAAAACCAGTGCCCTAATTGAGTCTAGCCTTACCTGCATACTTTCTGGTTCAGCAGGAACTTGTCTAACCTTATCTTGAATCCCTGGAGGGTGCTTTCCCCTATAACAACCTCTAGAAAAGCGTTCCAGATTTCTACCACTCTTTGGGTGAAGAAAAACCTCCTTACGTTTGTACGGAATCTATCCCCTTTTAACATTAGAGAGTGCCCTCTCGTTCTCTCCACCTTAGAGAGGGTGAACAATCTCTCTTTCTCTACTAAGTCTATTCCCTTCATTATCTTGAATGTTTTGATCATGTCCCCTCTCAGTCTTCTCTTTTTAAGGGAGAAGAGGCACAGTTTCTCTAGCCTCTCACTGTACAGCAACTCCTCCAGTCCCTTAACCAGTCAGAGCAGGGCGTGGCTCCCCTCTTGAAAAGTCAGTGGATGTTAGTAAGCTGCTAGGCAGGTTAGGGAGAAAGCTCAGGGCTCTCCCTAAAGAAGAGCTTTCTGGCTCTAACACGGGTAATGCCTGTGACGTGATGGAAGTGGAAGAAGCTGGAGCCACTTCAGAGTTCATAGCAGCAGACTTGGAGGTGCCAATGGAACTCCTGAGGATTTGTGTGCAGCCCCTGAACAGATAGAAGTAGGCTTGGCATCCATTTGCAGCTGGAGAACTGTGAGGATTTTTTCTTTGCTATTTTGGTTGAGGTTGTTTTTTTTTTTTTTTGCCAGCCTGGGACATTGACTGCTTGAACTGTGGGGTTTTTGTTACTCTACTGTTTTGTTCTTTGCACAATTTTTGTTAAGAAGCTGAGAGTGCCTTTTTGTGTGGAGAAGCTTGCAACCAGCCGAGAGGGATTTTGGAAAGCTGTTTTTGTGCTTTTTGCAGGCAAACTTTAGGCACTCCCCTAGACCCAGCAGTGCTCTATAGCTAGAGGCTTTCTTTTTTTACATTACATTAGTGTCTTCTATCCCGCCAATACCTTTCAGTTCTAGGCGGTTTACAACAAGAGTTGGCCTGGGCATTTCCAGGGAGAATACATGGTTAATAGATGTAGTATGTGTCGGGGTCTGTGGAAGGCCGATCTGATTTAGTTAGATCATGCGACAAATTTCTTGAATAGAAAAGTTTTAAGTTCTTTCTTGAATGTTTTGTAGTTGGGCATCATAGTCAGCAGATTGGAGAGGTGACGGTCTAGTTTTGCTGCTTTGGTGGCTAATAGTCCGTCGTATATTTTTTTGCTTTGTATACCTTTGATTGGGGGGGTGGGTGAAATATGCATGAGTTCTCCTTGGGCTGGATGTGTTTTTCCTGATTAGGCGGTTGCTCAGATAGCTTGGTCCGTTTCCATTTAGGGCTTTGAATAGGGTGCAGTAGAATTTGTATTGTATGCATGCTTGTACTGGGAGTCCGTGTGAAACTCAGAAAGCGGTGGTGATGTGGTCAAATTTTTTTCAGTGAGTAAATCAGTCTAAGAGCTGTATTTTGGACTGTTTGTAATAGTTTTAGCATGTTGGTTGGGAATGACAGGTATAGGATGTTACAGTAGTCCAGGAGTCCTAGGAATAGCGCTTGTACCAAGAGTTTGAATTGTTCATTGTTGAAGTATTTTCGGATTTGCCTTAGATTGTGCATGGTTGTGAATGCCTTCTGGATCGTTTTGCTGATTTGAAGTTGCATGGTGCAGCCTTTGCCTATCATTATTCCCAGCAGTTTTAGGTTGGGTTGCATGGGGTATGTGATAGAGTCTATTTCTAGATTTGTTATGGTTGGAGTTTTGTTTTTTTCTAGAAGTAAGAAATTGGTTTTGTCTTGATTCAGCTTTAATTTGTGGTCTCTCATCCATTTCGACACTGTTTATAGTGCAGTGTGTAATTTGTTCGTTGTGTTGGGGTTGGTTTGGTCAAAAGGCAGGAGGATGGTGATGTCATCTGCATAGCTGTATGAAGTTATGCCTATTTCATCTAAGCGTGTGCCAAGTGTGGCTATGTAAAGGTTGAAGAGTGTTGGAGATAGTGGGGGAGCCTTGGGGGACTCCGTAGGGATTGTTCCAGGATTCTGACTGTTCCTTGTTTGCTTTGACTCTGTATTTTCTTGAGCGGAGGAATCCTTTAAACCAATTGTGGACTTTGCCTGTGATTCCTATTGCCTCCAGTGTTTGTAGTAGGATGTTCTGATCTACTAGGTCAAATGCCGCTGTGAGATTGAGTTGTTTGAGTAGCATTTTTTTGCCTTTACTTAGGTGTTGTTTGGCTGTGTCTATGAGGGAGACTAGTAGTGTTTCTGTGATGTAGTTGCCTCTGAAGCCTGATTATGAGGGGTGGGGTATGTTGTGGTTTTCTAAGTATTTGGTGAGAAGTTTTGTTACGAGGCCTTCCATTAGCTTGACGTAAAGTGGTATGGAGGCCATAGGTCTGTAATTAGATGGCTGATCTGTAGTTCCCTTTGGGTCTTTCAGGATAGGGGTTATGATGATTTTGGATAGGTCTTGTGGAAATTGGCCCTATGTTAGCATGTAACTGATCTATCGCATGAGGTGGATGTGGAATTTAGTGCTAGCTGCTTTTAACAGATATGGGAGGCAGTGGTTGAGGTCGCAGGCTGCATGATTGTATTTGTTGTAGAGTCTTTCCAGGTCGGGCCATTGTAAGTTTGGGAAGTCTGACCAGTTTCTGTCTGCTGCATAGGCCTCTTTTTCTATGGGTGGTAGTGAGATTGCTGAGATTGTTTGAATGTTGAAGTATGATAGCAATGAACTAAACTTACCTGAAACCTGCTGAGAGCAGGCTTTGAGAAGCTTTATTGTAAAGAAGCTCTGTGGAAGGTAAAACCACAGAGAGGATTGTTTGCATTGAGAGGAGAAATCCTGAACTCACCCAGAGTTTTCCTTTGAAATTTTTGTTTTGCCAATTGCATTGAATTTGGGTTTTGGCCATTCTGGTTTTCATTCTGACATTAAATTTTCTTTGGAAACTGAACCTGGAATTTTGTGCAGTGGTTTTGTTTTGTTTTACTTATATTATTGTAGTCCCTGCAGGGTGACTCCTTACTGGGTCACATGCTGGTGCAATTTTGGACTATGGCCACTGGGGGCACTGAGGAGTCCCGTTGGAAGGCTCTGGTGCCGGCTACACTATCAAGAATAACACTCACAAATTTTTATGGACCATCAGACGGTGGATGCAGTCATTTCTCATCGGTGGATGCAGTTCATTCCTCATCAGTTCCTCCGCCCGACGCCGTGCAAGCAGGAGGACTCTGCTCTCTATTAGAGCCCCTGCCGCTCCAGCAACCGCGGATCGCCGAACGCAGACCGACTTCTGAGTCGGACTTTTTCTTCAGCCCTTGAGGGCCACCGAAAGCCTCCCCCACCCAGCGACTTCCTAGGCAGAGGAAGGAGGAAGTTTCTGCCATCTTGTCCCTCCTTCCTCCGCCCGACGCCGTGCAAGCAGGAGGACTCTGCTCTCTATTAGAGCCCCTGCCGCTCCAGCAACCGCGGATCACCGAACGCAGACTGACTTCTGAGTCGGACTTTTTCTTCAGCCCTTGAGGGCCACCGAAAGCCTCCCCCACCCAGCGACTTCCTAGGCAGAGGAAGGAGGAAGTTTCTGCCATCTTGTCCCTCCTTCCTCTGCCCGACGCGGTGCAAGCAGGAGGACTCTGCTCTCTATTAGAGCCCCTGCCGCTCCAGCAACCGCGGATCACCGAACGCAGACCGACTTCTGAGTCGGACTTTTTCTTCAGCCCTTGAGGGCCACCGAAAGCCTCCCCCACCCAGCGACTTCCTAGGCAGAGGAAGGAGGAAGTTTCTGCCATCTTGTCCCTCCTTCCTCCGCCCGACGCCGTGCAAGCAGGAGGACTCTGCTCTCTATTAGAGCCCCTGCCGCTCCAGCAACCGCGGATCACCGAACGCAGACCGACTTCTGAGTCGGACTTTTTCTTCAGCCCTTGAGGGCCACCGAAAGCCTCCCCCACCCAGCGACTTCCTAGGCAGAGGAAGGAGGAAGTTTCTGCCATCTTGTCCCTCCTTCCTCCGCCCGACGCCGTGCAAGCAGGAGGACTCTGCTCTCTATTAGAGCCCCTGCCGCTCCAGCAACCGCGGATCACCGAACGCAGACCGACTTCTGAGTCGGACTTTTTCTTCAGTCCTTGAGGGCCACCGAAAGCCTCCCCCACCCAGCGACTTCCTAGGCAGAGGAAGGAGGAAGTTTCTGCCATCTTGTCCCTCCTTCCTCCGCCCGACGCCGTGCAAGCAGGAGGACTCTGCTCTCTATTAGAGCCCCTGCCGCTCCAGCAACCGCGGATCACCGAACGCAGACCGACTTCTGAGTCGGACTTTTTCTTCAGCCCTTGAGGGCCACCGAAAGCCTCCCCCACCCAGCGACTTCCTAGGCAGAGGAAGGAGGAAGTTTCTGCCATCTTGTCCCTCCTTCCTCCACCCGACGCCGTGCAAGCAGGAGGACTCTGCTCTCTATTAGAGCCCCTGCCTCTCCAACCACCTCTCCAGCGAACTCTGAACACAACCCATACATCCACTCTCACAACCAACTCAAATAACTACCAAACCGCAATCTTCACAAATATAAAAAAAAAACAAAAAAAACAAATGGCACTGCGTACACACAACCTCATTCTTGCCCTCATACTAATTGCCACATTTATAGCAAAATGGAAAACCACAGGCTACCAAATACAAACCATCCCTATCCTAACAACAACACACAGACCTGTTCAACATACCAGAAAACTGCATACCACTAGAACACTAACTCCATGCCCACTATCCAGCCAAGCCAGCATCCCCACCATCTGGGGAAAAAGACCCCCACCAAAACCTAACTCAAACACACAAAAATACCAAACCTCACCAAGAACTATCATCAATACAACCACTACACCAACCACAAAATACACTACAATTGCTTGCGCATATATGAACATCAGATCCGTCAGCCCAAAGGCAGAATTAATCAAAGATTGGCTGACCAAAGACAATCTAGGCTGTCTCTTCCTAACCGAAACATGGCTCACCTCTGAGTCAGATCCAAGCATCACAGAATTCTGCCCCAAAGGATATAAACTTGAAGTAGTATGTCGAGAAAACAGAAGAGGAGGAGGTCTAGCAATCATAACAAAAAACAATCTCAACATCGACGTACTAACCAAGCACTCCACCCCTTATCTTGATCTGCTAGCCTGCCAAATATCTGACAAATCACTCAATGGAAACTTGAACTGTCTTATTTGCTACATTACACCAGGTAAATGGAACACTTCAAAACAAGAACTTGAAGAATTCATCTTCCAGAACTCACTCTCCTCCACACATAACTTGATCCTCGGAGACTTAAATCTCCACTTAGAAGATCAATCATCCAAACAAACAACAGATATACTCTCATACCTCAACACTTTATCCTATCAAATTCTCAACCCAGAACCCACACACGAAAAAGGTCATCAACTTGATATAGCAGCTTACTCATCTCCAAATCAAAACACACAAAACATCTACATCTCAAACGGGTCCTGGCACCCTACTCTATGGTCAGACCATTTCAAATATTCATTCACCATCAATTGGGCTCAAAATAACAACAAACCCATCCCAAAGAAAACACTCATCAAATTCAGACCGAAAATCGAACCTCACACATTCTGGAACACAGTCGACCCCGAAATCGACCCCAACAACCCCAAAGAATTCATAAACAGCTGGCGGACCCTCAGTGAATCTACACTAAACGAACTTGCTCCAATAAAAAACAAAAACAAAATAGACAGACCATCTAATAAATGGTTCGACGACGAACTTCTACAACTAAAAAGAAAATGCAGACAATTAGAAAGGTCATGGAAAAAACAAAAACACAACCATATCAAAGATGAATGGAAAATCCTAATCAAACAATACAATACCAAACTGAAGGAAAAACGAAAAAACTACTACTCCAAACTCATCAGCACCGAAAAACCAGACACAAGAATACTTTTTGACATCTTAAGAAATCTCACCGATACCAAACCATTTCTCGCCACCCAAGGAAACCAAACTCCCACAGCCACCCAATTAGCGGATCACTTCAAACACAAAATCATCACAACCAGATCCACATTCAACAATTCAAGAATCAACATAGAAGAAATACGAATCAATCCCAAAACAGATGAAGCAATCCCAGCAGACAGGATATGGACAAACTTCCCAAAGATACAATGGTCAGACTTGAACAGGCTTTACAAAAAATACAGCAAATCCTCATGTGACTTGAACAACTGTCCCTCATTCTTACTAGCAACAGCTTCCACCAAATTTAAAGCTAGCCTCACACTATGGCTTCAAACAACACTAAGTGAAGGTCATTTCCCACCGGAATTAGGAGAAATCATAATTACACCTATCCTAAAAGATCCCAAAGGTCCTATAGATAATCCTGCAAACTATAGACCAATCGCTTCAATCCCTCTATACATTAAAATAACAGAAGGCCTTGTCGCACAACACCTCTCCAACTACCTTGAAGACCATAACATACTACATCCATCACAATCTGGATTCAGATCCAACCATAGCACAGAAACTCTACTGGTATCACTATTAGACATTGCCCGACAACACCTCAGCAAAGGAAACAAGCTGCTTCTCATTCAACTCGATCTTTCTGCGGCATTCGACCTAGTTGACCATCACACACTACTCCAGATATTAGACGCAATAGGAATCTCAGGTAATGTTCACAAATGGTTCCAAAGCTTCCTCAAAACACGAACATACAAAGTCAAATCAAAAGAGCACATATCCGACCCATGGTCAAACCCATGTGGAGTACCACAAGGATCACCATTATCACCCATATTATTTAACCTCTTCATAGCATCCCTAGGCATAACCCTAGACGCCCTAAACACAGTATCATTCAGCTACGCAGATGATATAACTATCCTCCTCCCCTTTAATATTCAAGACCCCTTATCCACAAACCACCTGAAAATGATAATGGAAACGGTAGAAAAATGGATGTCAAGTCATAAACTAAAACTGAACTCGGAAAAAACTAAATTCCTACTACTGGAAAGGGAAAAAAAACCATCTCTCACAGAACTAGAAGTAAATACAATCAAGTACCCATTGCAAAGCACACTCAAGATCCTGGGAATCCTACTAGACAGAAACTGCACAATGCAGTCTCAAATCCACAAAATCATCCAAAGAGCATTCTTCACAATACGTAACCTAAGAAAAATAAGAAAATTCTTCAACAAAGATCAATACAAGATATTAGTACAATCCCTAGTACTGAGTATTGTAGATTACTGTAACAGCCTATACCTATCATGCCCAAATTACATGATAAAACAATTACAGACAGTTCAGAACACAGCCCTCAGAATCATCTACTCACTAGGCAAATATGACCACATCACCAAAGCATACTTAGACTCACACTGGCTACCAATAAAAGCAAGATCCCAGTTCAAATTCTACTGTCTACTATACAAAGTAATACATGGAACAGCACCCAGCTACCTAAACAACAGACTACACCGTAACCTCTCACACAGATTAAGGAGAACCCAGAGCCTATTCACTCACCCCCCTCTCAAAGGAACACGACGAAAGAAACTATATGACAGCCTTTTAGCGACACAGGCAGCAAAGATCGATACTACCATCACCAATCTACTGACCAAATCAATAGACATTAAAGCATTCCGAAAAGAAATCAAAACTCATCTCTTCAAAAAACACTTCCCATCATCATAACCTCACAAAAGTATTAGAAAATGCTCTCATGACTACCCAAACACCACCACCAGCAACACCCGAATCCGGACAGTATTATCTCTACTCGTCTAAACAACAGAATCCGGACAATATTATCTCTATTCGTCTAAACAACCTATCACTATCTACTATCTACTACCAATTTATCCTGGAAAAGTCCAGAACAACAATTGTAACTTAACGCATTCTTGATTATATGTACTGCAATGCTACTGAAAATGTCCAGTCTTCTAACTTGTAATCCGCTTAGAACCGCAAGGCACAAGCGGAATAGAAATCACTAATGTAATGTAATGTAATGTAATGTAATGTAATCAGTCCATTTTAGCTATATTATTTTCAAAAGTGCTTTTTTTCAATAATAATATTCCTATCTGTCCATTTTATATGGTGAATTTATAAATATATACTATACTAGGCATTTGCACTTACACCAGAACCAGCACAGAGCTTACCAGATTGATGCATGTTTTTAGGACGCGGATGGCTTTATGTTTGTTGAGCTCCACTTCAGATGCAATTGTAGTATGAGACTACTGACATCATCTTCCTATTCCTTCTATGACCTCTTTTTCCTTACTGATAAGAAGCTGGTTTCACCTGTGGTCACACTTTCTCTGACCTTCAAATAATTGCACCCACAACTGAAAGAATTTGATTGCATTCAGAGAGAAGCACAGAAATCTCACCAAAAGTGAAACACATTTTCCTAATGGGATTTATTTTTAAAAAATTATATTCCGCATATCCTACAATTCAGATTACAAATTATTCAGGTACTCGAGCATTATTCCCTAACTGTTTCGGCGGGCTCCCACTCTTTCTGGGGCAATTTAATAGTTATCTGGCTGTGTACAAAAAGCCCAAACAAATTAAAGTTATTAAGCTGGATATGTGTATAGAAATTTTCATAAGTAATCTGTTCAGAATGCCAAGGCAGTGGCAACTTTTATATGTGGCTGATTCACTAAAGTGCCCTTAGATTTGAATGCTTTGTACCATAGCTATTAACTCAAAGCTGATGGAAAAATGCAATTTTATGCTGCAGTACTATCACTGGCCTTGTTATCTAATGCAAGGGTGTGGGTAGATAGATGGTCTCATCAACAAATGGATGTAGAGATCTGCATATGAATCATAACCATCAGAAAAAGACCTCCTAAATAGTTCAAGACTAATGCAGTCACCGGAGAGGAAAAGATCTCAGAAACCCAGCAAGCACTCCATTCAGGATAAATTCAAGTCTGTATATAGTCGGGTTCAAGTCTCTTGCATAGATCAAAAACCTCTCCAGTACATTAAAGCTCTTTTCTTTTTCTTTTTTTAAATAGTGCTCAAAACTGGTGCACAATAAACAAGTCAAACAATTTAGACTTATCTTGAACAATGCCTGTTATGCAGGAGCCATTAACTAGCGTTGTTCAAGATAAGTCTAAGGGCTAGATTCACTAACCTGCCCGATTCGTGGACGATCTGCAGCAGGCCGACAAATTCACAGAGGGTCAGCATGCTAATGTGGGCGATTGGAGGAACGCTCCCCACCGACCACACGGATCGCCAGTGAGCGATCCGGAAGCATGCGCAAACTATCTTCTTTGTCTGTAGATGGTCTGCGCATGCTTACAGAGCTGCTTTTCTGCATTTTTTTCCTGTTTTTGTACTTTTTTAAACTTCGCGAGACCGTGGTTTTAACCTGCTTTAAACCCGTGGGTTAAAACCATGCGTGCGCACTGCGGGGAAAGGGCAGGAGAGTCGGGGAGGCAGACAGCCCCAGTTCGGGGCAGCGGAGAGCAGGTCGCGGCAGGGAGCAGGAGAGTCGTGGAGTCAGAGAGCAGGTCGCGGCAGGGAGCAGGAGAGTCGGGGAGTCAGAGAACAGGTCGCGGCAGGGAGCAGGAGAGTTGGGGAGGCAGAGAGCCAGTTAGGGGAGTCAGATAGCAGGTCGCGGCAGGGAGCAGGAGAGTCGGGGTGGCAGAGAGCCAATTCGGGGAGTCAGATAGCAGGTCACGGTAGGGAGCAAAAGAGTCAGGGAGGCAGAGAGCCAGTTCGGGGAGTCAGAAAGCAGGTTGCAGCAGAGAGCGGGTCACAGCAGAGGCAGAGAGCGGGTTTATTTCAGGGCTGCAGGACTGGCAGGACAGTTGGAAATGAGGTGAGCGAATGGTCCCCAGCAGTTGCTTCTTGGTGATCGGCCAGCCCAGTCAGTGTTCAAGATTTTTGCTTAGTGAATCGCATCCCTGCCTACTTTGCATGCCGTTTCCCTCATTTGCCTGCACGGATCGGTACACAGGTTAGTGAATCGGGTCGGAGGGAAATCGGATCGCAAAGGGCTCGCAAACCGATTGGTCCACGATCGGTTTGCTTAGTGAATCTAGCCCTAAATTGTTTGACTTGTTTATTGTGCATCAGTTTTGAGCACTATTTAAAAAAAGAAAATAACTTTAATGTACTGGAGAGGTTTTTGATCTATGAAAGAGACTTGAACCCGCCTATATAGTTTGCTGGATTTCTGAGATCTTTTCCTCTCCGGTGACTGCATTAGTCTTGAGCTATATAGATGGTCTCCTCACAAAAAAAATAGCCTTGGGAGGCAGTGGCGTACCAAGGGGGAGGGGGGCGGTTCGCCCCAGGTGCACGCCCCAAGAGGGTGCACAGCAGGCCACCCACCGGGGAATAGGCTGCTGCCGGGGAAAGGCTGCCACTGCCGCCATTGGGAACAAGCCGGCGCCGAGTTCTCCCTGCTTTTCTTCCCCGCGAGGCTAACTAACTCTCACCACCCAACGTCAATTCTGACGTCAGAGAGGACATTCTGGGCTAGCCAATCTCTGCCTGGCTGGCCCGGAACGTCCTCTCCGACGTTAGAATTGACGTCGGGTGGTGAGAGTTAGTTGGCGCCGCGGGGAAGAAAATCAGGGAGGGAGAACTCGGTGCCAGTCTGTTCCCAATGGCGGCAGTGACAGCCTTTCCCCGGTTGCGGTGGCATCAGCATGTTTCCCAATGGCGGTGGCATGGGGAAGGCAGGGAGAAAGAAAGGGGGGGGGGACAGGGAACCAGAAAGAAAGAAAGAAAGAGGGCAGGGTGAAAGAAAGAAAAAAAGAACAAAATGGGGCACGGAGAGAGAGAAAGACAGACATAGAGAAAGAAAGGGAGCATGGAGAGAGAAAGAAAGAAGGGGGCAGGGTGAAAGAAAGAAAGAAATGGGGCACGGAGAGAGAGAGAGAGACAGACATAGAGAAAGAAAGGGGGTATGGAGAGAGAAAGAAAGAAGGGGGCACGGTGAAAGAAAGAAATGGGGCATGGAGAGAGAGAGAGAGAAAGACAGACATACAGAAAGAAAGGGGGCATGGAGAGAGAAAGAAAGAAGGGGGCAGGGTGAAATAAAGAAAAATTTTGGGGAGGGAATGAGGTCTGGAGGAGAGGAAGCATACAGGATGCTGAAAGAAGGGAAGAAATATTGGATGCACAATCAGAAGAATAAAGTGCAATCAGAGACTGATGAAATTACCAAACAAAGGTAGGAAAAATTATTTTATTTTCAATTTAGTGATCAAAATTGTGTCCGTTTTGAGAATTTATATATGCTGTCTATATTTTGCACTATGGCCCCCCTTTTACTAAACCGCAATAGCGGTTTTTAGCTAAGGGAGCCTATGAGCGTCGAGAGCAGCGTGGGGCATTCAGCGCAGCTCCCTGCACTAAAAACCGCTATCGCGGTTTAGTAAAAAAGGAGGGGGTATATTTGTTTATTTTTGTATAGTTGTTACTGAGGTGACATTGCATAAAGTCATTTGCCTTGACCTCTTTGAAAACCCGTGGAATATAAATGATAATTAACATTTTCTCTGCGTACAGTGTACTTTGTGTTTTTAAAATTTTATTGTTAGTAGATCATTTTGACTTGGCCACGAAGGTAAGGGGGAGGGAGGGAGGGGAGCTGCTGAAAGACATCTAATAATCCTTGCAGGCTTGACTGTGCAGGGAATTATTTTTGTAAAATCATGTTTTGTTATGTGACTGGCATTATTTAGACTTTAATTTCTATGAATGAATAGAATGAAAATGATATAAAATTACTTGCTTGTTTTTATGTGTGTACGCTGAAGGAAAGTGGTGAGAGAGTGGGCTGAGGATGCTGAAGGGAAATGGGGAAGAGAGAGTGGGGAGAAGACGCTGATTTATAAATTGACAATTGTACAGAATATTGTTTCTTTTTATACTTTAATATAATAAGTTCAATATAAAACAATTCAAGGTTTGTGTGAATGGAATCAGGTGGTTTGCGGGGATGGGGACCGAGCTTATGGGGATTAGTCCAATAAAATGGTATTTTCTTATTTCTCATTATTTGTTTTATTTTTATTTGTTAATTTGTAAAGTGGTGATTGTTATGTATCAGTTTTTTCAAATTTACATCTACTCTCTTTATATTTTGCATAGTATTAGAGGACATGTATTACTGTTTTTGTGGTGTTGCATTGTATGCAGAGTCTGATTTCTTGGCGGTTCAGTTTAACTTTTGTCTACATATTTCTATTTTTAGTTTGTGATTATTCCATATTGGGCGAGGGTGTATCTGTCAGTGTGTATGAAAGGGACATGGCTTTCTGATAGCATCGACTGTACAGGATCAATTGACTGTGCAGGATCTGGCTTGTTTAGTTTTACAATGTATGTGTTGGTGTTCTAGTGCTCACTGCAGTGTTTAAGATGCTGCCTTTCCTAGGTACACTCTTGTTGTGCGATATGTAGATTGTTACAAAAAATCATATTTTTCATATAGATGGGTGGAGGGGGTGTCAAAAAATGATGGGCTCCGGGTGTCATATATGATAGGAAAAGTAGAGAAGATGCTTATTTATTTAAAAAATTTATTTACCACCTGGAGTCTCAGCGGTTTCCAAAATAAAACATACATAACATTATACAATAATTCAAAGCAAGAAGTGGAACCTAAAAACTCCTTGATATCATCATTCAAGTTTCAAGGTTTTTTCTTCAAGTTTTTATTAGGTTTTTATATACCGCCTATCAAGGTTATCTAAGTGGTTTTACAATCAGGTTCCCTATGTGTCCCGGTGGACTCACAATCTATCTAATGTACTTGGGGCTGTGTAGGACTGAGTGACTATCATTACAGTTAGATGAGGTAAGCAATGAAAAAAAAAAAAAAAAAGCTTTGTTTTAAGCAATCTTCTTAGAACACAGTAGTACAAAATCCTGGGGAGGAATTCAGAGATATGCATTGACAAAAAGCTTTGTTTTAAGCAATCTCATAAAGCTAAGACAATCCGAACATAGGCCTAATTGATCCCGTAATTTATTCCATAAAGAAACATGAAAACATTTTTAGTTGTATGGCCACATACCTTATATTCGTAGCCGATTAAGATATCAATCACATACTACCATCCGATCTCAAAGCTCGGAATGGTCTATAGACCTCCCAAAGATCCTGAAACCAATTAGGCACATAATAGTACAAAGACTGATGCACCAAAGACAAAACCTTAAAATGGATACGTTGTTCCATTGGCAGCCAGTGAAGTCTCTTAAGTGCAGGAGTTATGTGTGCTGTCCTTGAAACCTCGCTAATCAGCCTAGCCGCTGAGTTCATCAATACTTGCAGTGCTTTCAACTTGGAGAAGAGGAGGCAGATATTATATTTTCATCTGTGGCTGGGAGTGCTTGCAGAAAAATTGTCTTGGAATTTGGAGAATGAAAAGCTCCATGTTTGAAAACATGGGTGCAATAGGAAGGGTCAAAGAGACTACACCCCAAGTCTTGTCCTAGAGATCACCTGGCAGTGTTGAAGAAGCTGGGAGAGACCCATTTGAAGTAGAAATATAATTATCTCAGGAAATTCATTGGGCATAAGAAAAAAAGTGTTTGGAGAGTGCTTATATGGACTTCTTCCTTTGGTTCTAGAAGCTGGTGTGTGTGAGAAAGTTGGCATAAGGAGGTCACTTGTGGTCGTAAGGGGTGGGATGGGTTCTCTCTCTTACTCACTCTCTCACTCTCTCTCTCTCACTCACTCTTTCTCTCTCACACTGTCTCACACACTCTCACACACACTCACACTCTCACACATGAAGCATCAGATAAAGGCCTGTCTGGGGCTGGTTATTGCCCAAGCCAAAACCGGCTGCAATATTCAGCACTTAACTGGCTAAGATACCTGCATAAAACACAGCCCTGTGGTTCATCTTAGCCAGTCAAGTGCTGAATATTGCCTGGATATTCAGTGCTATATTAAGACTTAGGCAAATTAGGCACATGCCTCGGGCCCAAATGTTTATGGGGGCCCGGTCAGATATGCTCAGGATTCAGTAGGCTAGGATTGCCAACTGTCTGGATTTTTTCAGGATTCTAAAAAGTTGTACATTATGGGGCAAATTCTATAAATGGTATCCTGATTTTAGGTAGCAGTAGGCATCCTACTGCTGTTTAACCAGCCAATCAGGATGCATGTTTTTAGGAAAAATCCTACCTGAGGCAGGCGGCTTACACTGTAGGCGTTTTCGCAAGTCTAAGGAACACCTAATCTCGCCCAAGGTTGGGCGTGGTTTCTCCCGGAAGTGGCCTTGGGAGAAACCCTAGAACCGCGATAGTCATCTGAAATTTAGGCCATTAAAATGCTGGCCTACATTTCAAATAGACACAGCCACTGAACTGATCGCTGTCATGGCAGAGAACCCTCGAACCCCACTGCAAGTTGGCCAGCAGAAGGGATGCCCAATTCCTTGTGCTGCTACCCCCGAACCCCGCCCCCCCGCCCAATTCCTCCTGCCAGAACCCCCAAAACAACCCACCCCCAACTGTGATAGGCAGGGGGATGTCCACTCCCTCCTGCTCCCCAGAACCCATGAACCCCTCAATCTAAGACCCTCCCCCCAGACTCAAACCCTCCACCTCAGCACCCCTGCCCCCCCCCCCCGGCCTGAACCCTCCATCCTGGCACCCACCTGAACCCTCCTGAACCTTTGTAGTACAGTAGACTGGTGGGATGTCTACTCCCTCCAGTCACCAGACCCACATCTTCACAATGGCAAGTCTTCCCTTTCCCAGTGCATAAGATTCTGATTGGCTAGATACCAAAGGCCATGGGCATGGTCTTTCGTATCTGGCTAATCGGAGTCTTAGGCCATGCCCAGTGCATCCTAGAATGCACTGGGAAAGAGGCCTAAAACTCCGGTTGGCCCAGGTTCCCAAGGCCCCACCTATGGGAGGGGACTTAGGCACCTTGGCCAATCAGGGCCTTACGCCCCTCCCCGGTGCATTCCAGAAAGCACTAGGAAGGGGAAGGCCCGCCATTGTGAAGAGGTGGGCCTTGCGGCTGGAGGGAGTAGGCATCCCTCCAGCCCACCATACTACAAAAGACATGGGGTGTGGGGGTTTTGTGTTCTTGGTTGGGGGTTCATATCTGGGGGGGTTCATGTGTTCGGGGGCCTGCTGGCAGGAGGGAGTGGGCATCCCTTCTGCCTATCATGATTGGTTTGGGGGTTGTTTCGGGGATTCAGGGAGGAGCGAGTGGGCATCCCTCCTGCCGGGGGACTTCAAAGGGGAGTTTGATGGTGGAAGCAGGAGGATTTGGGCTTCCTTCCTGCCGCGGATAGTGTTGGGGGGGGGGGGAGGTTGCTGCTTCTGCCACTCAGTTGATCGCGGCAGGAAGATTCCCTTACTGCAATCAGCACAGCGGCAATGCAATTCTCTAACCAGTGCCTGTGACATTGTTGGCGGTTAGAGAATCAGGGTGATTAGGTGGGGTTAGGTGCATGTCCCTTAGAGCAGATGTGATTCTGTATAGGGTACCAGTGTGCAATTCTTAGCTGCTTATTTGGCGGCTGCAGAAACCGGCATCCTATACAGAATTTCCCCTTACCTGTCTCAAAGGCAGAAGGATGGCTAACTCTGTGGATATTTTTCAGTTTTGCCTATTGCTGCTCTCCATTCTCCCCTCTTCCACTGCAGAAGCTGTGGTAGGCTCCAGCCAATGGGAAGGCTTCTCTAGACACAGTAAGGACAAGGGAGGGGCTGAGCTGCAGTCTTTTGAAAACCAAGTTTATGCAGTTATATAACAGTTACTTTATCTCCATAATACATTTTTTTCAAATGCATAATTGCCACGTACACCTTTGAATGTGGCCATGTTGTTTTTTTGTTCTTAAAAGGTGGGATGCAAACAGATTACTGAGGTCTGAGTTCAGATCATTGCAAATCTGTGTTGCGAAGAATCTCTGATGTTTTCTTTTCCTCAGTGAAACAGCATGAAATGATACTTTGCAATAATTGTCTTTCTGTATTCTTATTTTAAATGGTTCTTTTGTTCGAGCAAAAACCCTGTGAATTTTTGCCAGTGGGTTGTATTTTCCAGTTTGTCCGTGTCAGCAGATATTGTTTACAATGAAATAATATATATAATAATATATCCCCATTAGTGGCTGCAACCGTTGAAATCCTGCAGGGAAGTGACATGAACATTGTTTTGCTGTATTGTTGATGAATCTGAATAGACTTTTAGCTTTTCGGCTGAAATCTCACAGTGCGAGAGCTTTATTAACCAAACTGAAAATTTATTCCAGTCAGAAGTTTGCTGAAGTGTTTGGTAATTGCTTGAAATTGACAAAAATGAAAAGAAGTTCTTAACCTACACCGTAAACCACAACAAGCCCAAGGCAATTTTTGTCTGTTCTTACAAAAAGAAAGAAAGTAAGAAAACACACAAGGTTACCTTATGCTAAGTGCTTAAGAGGGTAATTTTTAAAGCCATTTTCGCACACAAAATATGGGTTGATTTATTGTAATAGGGTAAGTGATTTTTAAAAGCATCATCTGTGAATAATCCTTTGCATGTAATTTCACTATAAAGTGAAAATAGAAGAATTGAAAAATAGAGGCCTTTCTACTAAGCTGTGGTAAATTTTACAGTTAATGCAATAATTACTGTGCATAAAGTGCAAAGGCAGGGCGATAAATTATCGCATACGACAGATGATTAGCACAGAGACACCGCTTTACGTGCAGTACCCATGGTCATAGCCAGGGGGGGTGCAAGGGGGTGCAGTTGCACCCACCCAACCGACTGAAAACAAATACAATGCTAAATGCTTGCGGTCAGCCCTATCAGGGCCTTTCCTCTGTCACGTCACTTGCAACGTTGCAGAGGAAAGTCCCTGGTGGCGCTGGCCGCAAGCAGCCTGTTTACAGTGTTTCCTCTGCTGACAGATTCCCACTTTTGCTTTGGGAGGGCATTCGGATACGAAATACAGGGGGGAGGGGGTCAACTGGAGGCCAGACCCTCATAGGGGAGGAAGGCCGGGGGTTGTCAGGTCAGGAGCAAGATGGCAGGGAGATGCCACAGGGGGATGGTCAGAGAGTGAGAGAGGGCAGAAGAAGGAGGGGACAGATGATGATCCACAATTGTAGGGGGAGGGGAGGGGAACCAAAGGGGAAGGGACAGAGATGGATGCTGAACCCCTAAGTAGGGGAGGAAGAAAGTGACCAAAAAGGGAAGGGAGGAAGAGATGCGAGAGAGGTGGCGGAGTGGGGAGAGGGGACATGGATGCTTCTGCTCTGGAAACATAGAATTTGTGCTCTCTGCTTCTGTTATTTAATTTCAGTCGTCAGGTAGTCAGTCTAAAACCAACTTTGTGAAGTGGCTTACAGCAGTTTAGTATAATTACTTGGGGGCTCCTTTTACGAAGCCGCGTTAGCAGTTTAAGGCAAGACAAATCATGGGCTGCATACGAAGGGGTTTCGTCAGTCGTAAGGCGGAAGTCATTATGCCATTGTATAGATCCATGGTGAGGCCCCACCTGGAATACTGTGTGCAATTCTGGAGGCCGCATTATCGCAAGGATGTGCTGAGACTGGAGTCGGTGCAAAGAATGGCCACCCGGATGGTCTCGGGACTCAAGGATCTACCATACGAAAAACGGCTTGACAAATTACAGCTATACTCGCTCGAGGAGCGCAGAGAGAGGGGGGACATGATCGAGACGTTCAAGTATCTTACGGGCCGCATCGAGGCGGAGGAAGATATCTTCTTTTTCAAGGGTCCCACGACAACAAGAGGGCATCCATTGAAAATCAGGGGCGGGAAACTACGAGGTGACACCAGGAAATTCTTTTTCACTGAAAGAGTGGTTGATCGCTGGAATAGTCTTCCACTACAGGTGATTGAGGCCAGCAGCGTGCCTGATTTTAAGGCCAAATGGGATCGGCACATGGGATCTATTCACAGGGCAAAGGTAGGGGAGGGACATTAAGGTGGGCAGACTGGATGGGCCGTGGGCCCTTATCTGCCGTCTATTTCTATGTTTCTATGTTTCTATGTAAATAGCGTGCGCTAAACTGCCGGACGCGCTAGCTGCTACCGCCTCCTCTTGAGCAGGCGGTAGATTTTCGGCTAGCGCAGGGGTTAGCGCGTGATAAAAAGTCACGCGCGTTAAACCCGCTACCGCGGCTTCGTAAAAGGAGCCCTTGGTTTTTGGCGTTGTAAGTGAAATGATAGACATAAGGAAATATTCTGGAGGTAAGTTTTTCAATCTTGTGACCAGCTGTGACATGACCTTATTTCCACAAACGAAACATGCGCTTTTCATTTCTTGATCCCAACCGTGCACTATGAGTACTATTGAGTGCTCATTTAGTACCTTGCGCAGAGTGAAAACTTGGTTGCGCTCAACAATGGTAGAGAAACGCTTGAATGGGCTTTCATTAATTAACTCAAAACTTGACAATTGTAACTCTTTATTAATAAATGTCACTCAAAAAGAAAAGGGGCGACTTCAGATCGTTCAAAATACCGCCATCAAATTAATATACAACCGTAAAAAATCTGATCATGTTAAACCACTCCTGATTGATTCACATTGGCTTCCTGTCACCCATCGCATTACTTTTAAAATTCTGCTTTTAGTTTTTAAAACATTGTCCTCATACGAACCCCAATTCATTAATAAATTACTTATTCCCCATAGTACATCCCGTTCTTTAAGGTCCACTAATCAAAAACTCTTAACAGTTCCATTTTTAAAAGTTATTGGAACTCGTCGTCCTGATATTTTTTCTGTAATGGCTCCACAACTATGGAACGGTTCATAGACAACAACGCGGAAGACAAAGGCGCGCGCCGACAACTGAGCGCAAGACGGAGGCGCGCGCCAAAGAAAATTACTGTTTTTAGGGGCTCCGATGGGGGTTTTTGTTGGGGAGCACCCCCAGTTTACTTACTACAAATCGCGCCGGCGTTGTGGGGGGTTTGGGGGGTTGTAACCCCCCACATTTTACTGTAAACTTAACTTTTTCTCTAAAAACAGGGAAAAAGTGAAGTTTTCAGTAAAATTTGGGGGGTTACAACCCCCCAAAGCCCCCACAACGCAGCATGATTTGTATTAAGTAAAGTGGGGGGGTTCCCCCCCACGACCCCCCGTTGGAGCCCTAAAAACAGTAATTTTCTTCGGCGCGCACCTCCACGCTGCGCTCAATTGTCTGCTCACGCCTTTGTCCCGGCACGCTTTTGACCTGACACCCTATGGAACACTTTACCTCAGTATATAAGAGAGGATTACCTTCTTTTTTTTATTTTCCTCTTTCTCTTTTCCTCTATTAATTTTATTTTTTTTCACCTTACCTGCTGTTTTTACCATTTATGTTACCTTTATAAATACAATTGTAGTTCTGCCCTTTCTTCCCTTATGTTCCTGTTAGTTTGTATGTCAGTATGTCAAACCTATTTAATTAATTATATATACATCTTTCTCTTTCTTTTTTATTTGTAAATCGCTTAGCAAATTAAATTAAGCGATTCAATAAGTTAAAAATAAACTTGAAACTTGTATACAAAACAACATTTATATACCACCAATACCTCCATGAATTTCACAGCGGTGATACAAATTATTAGGTAGTATTAAAATTTTAGGAATTAATAATAACAAATTCTTGAAATAGATAGGTCTATAGGTCTTTTTTGAAACACATTAAATTGCTGCTTAATATTAGTTGGTAATGTTTTCCAAAGTTTTTCTGCTTGATATGCCCATGTGGCGCTAAAAGTTCTATTGTATCTTATGCATTTTGAGTGTGCATCAAAAGTTGGTTCGGGAAAGGATAAAAATAGAAAAGGAAGTTCTGGAAAGGTTTAGCACAGATTAAAAAAAAATTGTTGTAGTGTAAGTTGAAGACTAACGGCCTCTTTTACAAAGCCGCGCGGAAACAGCCCCGAAGCCCTTTAATTCTCTGTGGGCATCGGGGCCGTTAGCGCAGAGCAGCCGCTAGTGCGGTTTTGTAAAAGAGGCCGTAAGTTTAAAATAAAAACATTTTTTCAATAGGCTATTTTGTCATGTCCTCCAACCTTGAACAATAGTCTGCTTACTTAGCTTATACCCATGTATTGAAGGTCTCATCCCAGTGTAGTTCTCTCAGTCTAAGATTGTTTACAACCCCCTGGCTCGGATCCTGGTAATGAAAACAGTGAAGGTGGCCTAAGGTGCTCAGTCTCTTTATCTATAAAGACTCACACATACGTGTTTCAGCCAGATGACCTGCTTTAGAAGTCTGATTGATAATTGTATAAAGAAAATATCCTTGAGCACCTCAGGTCACATTCACTGGGAGGAGAGCGACGCGTCTGATAAAGGGGATGGAAAACCTTTCATACGCTGAGAGATTGGAGAAACTGGGTCTCTTTTCCCTGGAGAAGAGGAGACTTAGAGGGGATATGATAGAGACTTACAAGATCATGAAGGGCATAGAGAGAGTGGAGAGGGACAGAAAGAGAGAGAGAAAGGAAGGGAGACAGAGAGAAATAGAGAGAGAGAGAGAGAAAGGGAGAGAGACAGAAATAGAGAGAGATAGATAGAAAAGATTGGAGAAACTGGGACTCTTTTCCCTGGAGAAGAGGAGACTTAGAGGGGATATGATAGAGACTTACAAGATCATGAAGGGCATAGAGAGAGTAGAGAGGGACAGAAAGGGAGATAGAAAGGGAGACAGAGAGAAATAGAGAGAGAGAGAGAGAGAAAGGGAGAGAGACAGAAATACAGAGAGATAGATAGATAAAGATTGGAGAAATTGGGGCTCTTTTCCCTGAAGAAGAGGAGACTTAGAGGGGATATGATAGAGACTTACAAGATCGTGAAGGGCATAGAGAGAGTAGAGAGGGACAGAAAGGGAGATAGAAAGGGAGACAGAGAGAAATAGAGAGAGAAAGGGAGAGAGACAGAAATACAGAGAGATAGATAGATAAAGATTGGAGAAATTGGGGCTCTTTTCCCTGAAGAAGAGGAGACTTAGAGGGGATATGATAGAGACTTACAAGATCATGAAGGGCATAGAGAGAGTAGAGAGGGACAGATTCTTCAAACTCTTGAAAACTACAAGAACAAGAGGGCATTCGGAAAAGTTGAAAGGGGACAGATTCAAAACGAATGCTAAGAAGTTCTTCTTTACCCAACGTGTGGTGGACACCTGGAATGCGCTTCTAGAGGGCGTAATAGGGCAGAGTACAGTACAGGGGTTCAAGAAAGGATTGGACAGTTTCCTGCTGGAAAAGGGGATACAGGGGTACAGATAGAGGATTACTGCGCAAGTCCTGGACCTGTTGGGCCGCCGTGAGAGCGGACTGCTGGCACGATGGACCTCAGGTCTGACCCAGCAGAGGCATTGCTTATGTTCTTATGTTCTTAAGTATGCCCATGGAAATACCAGATAGTGTGGAACATAGGCAGCGAAATACTTTTTTTGTTGGGGGGTGGGGGGCTGAAAGCTCTGTGCTAGACCCTACCAATCTACACCCCAAACCCCGCCCCCATAATAGTTCTAATTGTAATACCATTTTTTCCATTCATTTTTCATATATACACACAATATAATCTTATTAGGAGTAAACAATGCGGATCCATAGCAAAACTTCAAAGTACAAAATACAACAAAATAATGGGAAAGTCCGCTAGAACCAAATATAACAATACCAAGGTTTAAAGCCCCCTCCTCCCCCTATACTTTATGTGAAGCACCGAAAGCCAAAGAAAAACTCTCCGGCAAGTCTGCCCTCCCAAAATGAAAGTAATATCATCTTATTAATAACACATAATGGTTAGCCACAAAATTAAACTACACAAAGCACACTGTATGCTTCTTAACATTCATTCCTACCAGAACACCTGGCCTTGGTCACACATGCAGAACACAGATAACCCTATGCAAATACAGGACCACAAACTAAAAGTACTAATATATACAAACACAATTCTAAGATGTAAGACTCTGCATGCAGTACAACCCAGATAAATAGAAACAAATGCATTTCTTCCTGAGCAGTGCAAAATATAGACAACAGATGTAAATTCTCAAAACTGACACATTTCAATTACTAAATTGAAAATAAAATCAATTCCCCTATCTTTGTTGTCTGGTGATTTTATTTTTCTAACCATCTTGTCGCAGTCTCTAGCTACACTTTCTGTCTGTATATCCAGGACCACCTTATCCATTCGCTGTTTTTCTCTCCAAGATGGTAAAGGGGATGGAACTCCTCTCATATGAGGAAAGACTAAAACGGTTAGGGCTCTTCAGCTTGGAAAAGAGACGGCTGAGAGGAGATAGGATTGAAGTCTACAAAATCCTGAGTGGAGTAGAGCGGGTACAAGTGGATCGAGTTTTCACTCCGTCAAAAATTACAAATACTAGGGGACACTCGATGAAGTTACAGGGAAGTGCTCTTAAAACCAATAGGAGGAAATTTTTTTCCACCCGGAGAATAGTTAAGCTCTGGAACACGTTACCAGAGGATGTGGTAAGAGGGGATAGCGTAGCTGGTTTTAAGAAAGGTTTGGCCAAGTTCCTGGAGGAAAAGTCCATAGTCTGTTATTGAGAAAGACATGGGGGAAGCCACTGCTTGCCCTGGATTGGTAGCATGGAATATTGCTACACCTTGGGTTTTGGCCAGGTACTAGTGACCTGGATTGGCCACCGTGAGAATGGGCTACTGGGCTTGATAGACCATTGTTCTGACCTAGTAAGGCTATTCTTATGTTCACTTTCTGCCCTACATCCATCTTTAGCATTAACCTTTAACATTCAACTTTCTTCCACTTTTCTGCTTTCTTCTAAAAATCTGTCTACTTTTCTACGTCTTCCCTTCCCAACTATCCATGTATAGCATTTTTGGGCAGCTGGTGGCGCAATGAAGCCAGCCTCCCGCCATCTGCCTGCCCCAGAAGTGTTCTTTCTGCAGCACTTTCTCTTCCCACGTAAGCAGGACACTGCAGAAAGAACACCTCTGGGGCAGGCAGACAGCGGGAGGTTGGCTTCATCGCGCCGCCGGCTGCCCGAAGCTTTTAAATTACAGCGGCAGGGAAGTGGTATATGGGGGAGTTGGGAGAGCCATACTCCTGATTGCCAATTTTTGGGAAGTCAATGGTCCCTGTGGCCTTCCCCGTTCCAATGCCTGTAGTGTGGGAGCACTCACACTATCAGATTCTACAAGTAACATGGTACAGGCCAGAAATAGAGCACACCAGGATGTGGCAGCATTTCAAAGCAACTCTCACACAGGTCTCCTTTCCAATTCACCTCCTTTGGGCCCCCTACCTTGACCTCCAGCCCCGACAAAAGCAGCAGCCCTCCTGAAGTTAGACACTGACCCTCACACTCATACCCCTTCCCCTCGATTCATGGTTCCCTGACCTGCCCTTACAAATTTGGGGGCAGGTCAGCCCCTGCATCCTATCACTCTTTTTTTTTTTTTTTTTTTTTTAAATCTCTATTCATTTTCAAATCAAAACAACAAGTGCACAAAAATACATCATACAAGTAATTCCAATATAGCACTATATTATCTAACACATAAAATCTAATAGTGTAATAACCCCTACTCATCCACCCACCCTTCATCATATTTTCAACTAAAATAGAATATACACATGATATATAACATATTATAACATATCTTATAAAACCCTCCCCTTTGAGTGTGCTAAATACAGCTAAGAAAGAAAAGAAAAGAAACAGATGACTATTCATCGCAATACTTTGCCAATGGCCCCCATATCTTTTCAAATTATTATGTCCCTTTTTGTATCGCTATTGCCCTTTCCATCTTAAAAATATGGCATAATGAATTCCACCAGAATGTGTGATTAAGATTTTTGTAATTTTTCCAATTATTGGTAATATGTTGAATGGCAACCCCTGTCATGACTAATAAAAGTTTGTTATTATATGACGATATTTGACTTTTCTTCCTCATAGTTATTCCGAATAAAACAGTATCATAGGAAAGCTATCACTCTTCAAAGAAATCCTGCCCTTAAGAATATAAGAATAGCCTTAATAGGTCAGACCAATGGTCCATCTAGACAGAAGCTATCTTGCTACCCTACCTGGACTACTGCAACTCCCTCTACTACAGCATTATAGAGAAAGAACTGAGGTGCCTGCAACTGCTCCAAAATGCAGCAACAAGACTGATTTTTCGATCCAACCGCTTTGAGAGGGTCAGTCCCTTACTGCTATCCCTTACCTATCAAAAAAGTATTCATTTCAAATTAGCTTGTATGATCCACAAAGTCATCTACGGAGAAAGCTCCAGTGGACTAGTGACCTGTATCCAAGTCTCACACACTTTCCTCAATTCAAGACTTACACGATTTAAAATACCTTTCCCATCTTCTCAACGAATACGCCGGAAAAAAATGTTTAATTCCACTTTTGAATTCCTTGGACCATATACCTGGAACAATCTACCAACTCACCTGCAGCAGATTCCCACACACTGCCTCTTCAGGAAAAGGCTAAAGACATACCTTTCCCCCTTATAGTTAGGAATGCTATCCGCGGCCAAGTGCTCCCATTTATCACTTCCCTCCAAACTCTGAACTATCTATGTTAAATCTGCTCACTTTAATCTGGAATTACAAATGTAATCTTTCTTGCTATAAGCCGCAATGATTCCCTGTCGAAAATTGGAGATATAAGAAGCTGTATTGTATTGTATGATATTCATGGTGGCCGATTCAGGTCACAAATACCTGGCAAAAACCCAAATAGCAGCAGTATTCCATGCCACCGATCCAGGGCAAGCAGTGGTTTCTCCCATGCCTCTCTCAACAGCAGTTTATGGACTTTTCCTCGAGGAACTTGTCCAAACCCTTTTAAAGCCAGCTACTTTAACCACTCTTACCACATCCTCTGACAATGAATTCCAGAGCTTAACTATTCTGAGTGACAAAATATTTCCTTCTATTGGTTCTAAAAGTATTACTCTGTAACTTCATCGAGTGTCCCCCTAGTCTTTATAAATCTTGATACAGTAAAAAATTGATCCACCTGTACCCGTTCTACACCACTCAGGATTTTGTAGACTTCGATCATATCTCCCACTCAGCCGTCTCTTTTCCAAGCTGAAGATCCCTAACCTCTTTAGTCTTCCTCATAAGAGAGGAGTTCCATCCCCTTTATCATCTTGGTCACACTTCTTTGAACCTTTTCTAGTTCCACTATATCTTTTTTTTTGAGATAAGGTGACCAGAATTAGAGAATGACACGGTGACAAAATTCATCACCATTCCCGTCCCCGCGGATAACCGCGGGAAACCATCTTCATGTCATTCTTTAAGGAGAGAGGGAAAAATAAGAGTATAATTGGGCACAACCACTGACCCGCAAGCTTTGCTTTGAAGAATGCTGGTGTAGAAGGACTGAGGTTGAAACAGACACTACAGAATGACAGTCTCTGGTATCCAGAGCAGATATTGTGATGTCATAATGCCTCATTCCACCAGTGCCTTAGAACCAATCACATCAGTGATGTCACAATGGCTTCATTATCCTTGGCTCACATAAGAATCAGAGTATGAATGGCCACAACCACTGACCCTCAAGCTTTGCTTTGAAGAATGCTGGTGTAGAAGGACCGAGGTTGAAATAGACACTAGAAAATGACATGGGATTATTTCCCACGGTTATCCGCAGGGACGGGGACGGTGATGAATTTTGTCACCGTGTCATTCTCTAACCAGAATTGAATGCAATTGCCTAAGAAACCCAATCCTCCTCACAGTAAATACCCTTCCCTACCCATCCCCATCTCCTCCAGAAGCCTACCTAGAGATCTGCATACGTCTAAGTCATCTACACTGGAATTTGTCTCTCTTTACTGTTGCCCAGGTTGGCGACTCTTACAAAATGGCTCCTGACTCCTAATGGTAGTCTCATATATGAGTGTTTACTGTAGGTTTTGGTGCTGTTAATGGAATTTTTCATTTTATTTGGATTTTTAAAATTATTATTTTTTGTGTTGGAACAATGTCATCAGTAGTGTGCACTATTTCACAGTAGTTAGCCTGTTTTGAAAGGAGAGCATAATAACTTAGGAATATATGAATGCCCATATTGGGTCAGACCAATGGTCCATCTAGCCCAGTATCCTGTTATCCTGGTTTCAACAGTGGCCAATCCAAGTCACAAGTACCAAACAGTTTTCGAACTGCTTTCTAAGGTTACTATTACTATCACAGTACCCTCACAGGTGTTATGAAGGTCCAAAAAAAAAAAAATCTTCTCTCCATATACAACACTTAAAATAGTCCCATGAAATCCAGCAAACAGTACTTATCTAAAAAAAAAAAAAAACACTTTAAAAAAACCCTGATGCAAGCTATGCTCCATTCTGCAGAGCTGTCTCGATGGACTAGAATAAATGACTGGTTTACAATATCTAGAAAAGCAAAAATTCTAATTGGTTTGCAAAAATGTAGAATAAAGCTCTTTTTTTTGGAAAGTCTCCAATTGATTAAAACCTTTTCCAAATAGATCTCCAAAACTTGCTTAACCTATTCTTGGCAGCATTTGAAAATATTGTTAATCTATATAGTAACATAGTAAATGACAGCAGATAAAGACCTGAACAGTCCAACCAGACTTGCCCATTAGTTATACTCATTAAAAATACATGATTAAATTAACTTGTCTCTTCCTTGATATCTCTGGGCCACAGACTGCAAAATCCACCTGGTATTTTTCTCCATGGTTCTTTTTGGGAGTCGCTTTTAGGATTTATTATGATAAATCCATGTTTGACTGATGTCTTTCCGTACTGATCCATTAACTATGTGTGTTCATTTCAACTAATTTGGTTTTAGCACTGATAAAATTGTTTGTTTTATAGGCTTCCTTGCTTGTGCCTTTTGTTTGAAATTAGCATAGATCTTCCTCTCTTTGTAGAATGGCTAAGTCTCCTGTTATCTGGTGACTACTCAGTTATGGTTCCAAAGTTTCATTACCTGTTCAATGCGAGCTCTGGCTCTGGGATTTTCTATTGTTGGCTTCACTTTAAGTATCTGGCATAGGGTTACCATTTATCGGACCGCAAAAAACTGTACACATAGCCCCGCCCCATTCTGCCCTAGTCCCGCCCAGTTCTACCTTTGGCTATGCCCCGCCCAGTTCAGCCTCCAGCCCCGCCCCACAAACCTCTCTTCCTCCCTAACAAGCTCTGGCTGCATATGGAAGGCCTGGAGCATGTGCGGATGTGTGCGGCATCATCGTTGTATGCTCAGATGCCCTGCAGTTGCAGCCAGAGCACATTGGGGCTTTCCAAAACCCAGACAAACTGCCAGGTTTTGGAAAGTCTGTCCAGTATCTCAGACAGTCCTCTATAAAGAAGACATGTCTGGGTTTTCTAGGATGTCTAGTAACCCTAACCTGGCATCATCTGCCAGTGTTGTGCTGCCCATCTTTTACAGCATATCCATTGGTTAGTGCACATAATTTCAGTGTCTGATCTGACATCTATGCCTATTACCCAGAACATGAGCCTGCCTGCAGTGGTCTAGTAAAGGGAGCAAGCACGGGCACCTATTTTCCCCCTCCCTAGTGATGGGAGGAGTCTCTTCCCCCCACATACCTCTTCAAATCTTCGCTGGCAGCAAGCAATATCTCCTACCTGCTGCTTGTACCGACCTCATTCCTCTCTCTGATGTCACTTCCTGTTTGTGGGACTAGGAAGTAACATCAGAGAAAACATTCAGCCATGCAAATATTCTGTAACAGAATCAGGGCACCTGGATGCCATTATAGAATAGGCTGTTACCATATGGCATCAGGGCACATAAAAGCCGACATTCACCTACAGAATTATCTCTTTAAGGCTTGATATACAAAATGATTTAGCTGGGCAGTAGAGGCTCCTGCCTGGTTAAATCATGCTGGCCAGTCCAACCACTAATAGTGACATTTAACCAAATAGTGCCACTGAATATTAGCACTAACCACTGTGGCACAATCCAGGTGGTGCTGGAGTGGATCTGAAAATTATCCAGGTATTGTAGCTATTCAGTGCCCAGATAGCTAATAAATTCCAGATATTGAGAGACATTATCCAGATATGTGCCATCACTGAATATCCAGGCCTAATTTTGCCTGAAGCAGCTGATGCTGTGTGAAATGCTAACCACTGTGGTCCGAATATTGGCTAGTTAGGTTTAGCTAGGGTTACCAGACGTCTGGATTTATCTGGACATGTCCTCTTTATAGAGGACATGTCCGGATGTCAAAACGGCTCTTCAAATCCTGGCACTTTGTCCATGTTTTGAAAAATTTCCACCTTGGAACCGCATCGAGAGGGCATCTGCACATAAACAGATGCAATGTGGTGATGTCATCGTGTTGCATCCGCGCATGCCCTCCCGACGCAGTCCCGAGAATGAGATTGAGGGGGAGGGGGCGAGGTTGGGTAGAACTGGGTGGACCTTGGGGCAGGGCTTTGGGTCCGGATTTTACAGGAGTAATATCTGGTAACCCCAGGTTTAGCTGAAAATAGGTTACAAATTTATGAACTTAGCCTTTTTTGAATTTTGGACCCTATAGTTCAAGCAAAAAACAAAAGGAATTGACCCCAAAATATCCACAAAGAAGAAAATCCAGAGAAAACCAAAAAAAAACTCTGTGGAGTGACGATGTTCCCAAATGGACTTTATTCAAAGGTACATTAAAATCATCCACATAAAATAATTCCATCCACATAAAAGTAAATCATCCACATAAGAGCCTTAAAGGACCTAGTCCGCTAGGGATACAGGACCCAACATGGTCCGCGTTTCAACAAAAAGTCTTCTTCAGGGGTCCCTGGGCCTTTCTATTGCAAATGCAAGCAGTATCTCACTTCCAGCTCACCACACAAATGTTTCCCATGTACACACCTTTATAGGACCCCCAGGTTTCCCACGTACACACCTTTATAGGACCCCCCAGGGACCCCTGAAGAAGACTTTTTGTCGAAACGCGGACCGTGTTGGGTCCTGTATCCCTAGCGGACTAGGTCCTTTAAGGCTCTTATGTGGATGATCTACTTTTATGTGGATGGAATTATTTTATGTGGATGATTTTAGTGTATCTTTGGAACTTTGATACTTTCAAATAAAGTCCATTTGGGACCCTATAGTTCTCCAGTGTTAGCAAATCACTACCCGGGGGACGTCATCAGCTACTTTTCAAGGCCAGAATAGAAGTCTGTCTTCAGCTAACTTGTTACTGACTAGCATTTCAAAATGATCGGAGTACCAAACACAATACAAATTGCCACTTCCTGGACACTATAAAGAAGTTTACTCAGAATTAGGAGTGATCAGCACCCACTGGCACTGGCACTGGCACCTAGTGAGCTGGCTTGTATGAGCTTGTTAATTTTAAGCATTATCAATGTTATTTAAGCTTCTTATTAACTTGTAACCTAGGAATAACGGAAACATTTCCAAGTTTATTAAAGGCTTTCTATCCCCTACTGTCTAATAAAATTATTGATAGGTTATAAAAGAATTCATATTTAGAATGTTATACTATCCTTAATTTAGTAGTTTAAGGAAACGATTACAATTATTAACATGCTGCATTTGGAGAGGCATATATTGTATGACAGCTGGCTATGCAGACAGAATACTTTGGGCAGCTAATGAATGTCTGATGCATAAGACAGATTATCTTTACAAGAGAACTGTGCATTTTGTCTCTAAATAGGGTTATTATACACATCGTTGCACAATGTTTGAAGAGCTCAGTTGGCCATTATACAGGGTTAAGAGAGAAATAAATTAGAAAACAATTGCTTATAAAACCTTCAGTATGTCAACGGTTCCATAGTTAAATATAACTAGAACATTCTCTTTTTTAAAGTACAGGCTCTGAGAGTAATTAGTATATGTATGTTTATGAACATTTTTGCTATACTAATTTGAGATTAAAGCACATCAGAGCAGTTTACAGTTTCTGAAGAAAAAAATATCTCTAAGGGACAGGGAACAAATATTTCACCGACGGCCAATAAGAAAAACAAAGCTTAAAAGAAAGGATTGGAGTAAGCAAAAAGATAAAGTAGTATATTTCACAGGAATCCCACAGACTGTACCAAGATAACGTTCAAACTGCTTTATCTTTATTAAAAATTCTATACTGCTTATGTTGACTATACAGTCAATTCAAAGCAGACCAATCTGCCCTGAACTGAGCCTTCAAAAGTCAAGGAAAAGCTTAGAAAAAAAAAAAAAAAAAAGAATTTAAGGCCAGACTTAAATCCTATAGAAGAGTATGGGGGTCAAAATTCAGAAAGGTTTAACTGGGCAGAAGAGGCTCCTGCTTGCTTAACTGAGCTGACAGGCTGCCGATATTCAGTGGCATTAAACTGGGTATTGCCACCAAATATCTTCGCTAACCGTCCATTCGCTAACTGGCTAGGTTAGGAACAGTTCAGGGGCAGAGCTTGGGTGAAGCCTGCACTTAGCTGGTAAAAAGGCTGTCCTAATTTTATGTGCCAAGTTAACTGGGTATTGGTCTAAATATCAGCCAGTGTAATGGGTGACAGCACTTACTGAGCATGGAGGCATTTTCCTTTTTATGGATCTCTACCTTTGTTTTTGATTTTAAAAAAAAAAAAGGAAAGGTAGCAGTCAGGTGTGTAAAAATCTCCTTGACTGAATTTCCTTTTGGTCCGATGGACCACCACCTTCTATGCTCAGACCCAGCGAATTAGCTCAATAGTGCGTCCTCTGAGAGTGTCATTGGAATCGGTAAAATGATTCCCTTGGCCCTGTGGAGAGCCGGGTTACTCCAGCAAGGAAGTCTAACTGGCAGTATCTGAGCAAGTGACCATTAGTTGGAGTTCTGGAGGGGGTTAGAACAACTCTTGTTGACGTGCACTATAGTGATCCTGAATAGCTGAAGAACTTAGACTTCTGAGAAGCAATCCTGATTTCATATTTAGTTTCAGAGTCCCACAGAAATTTCTCTGTACTCAATCTGGATGATTGTAGCAGAGCTGAGTAAGCTCATTTCTTTCAATTTTGAGTGCAATCTGTGTAAAATCATGATTTTTCTGAAAAGACACAACTGATAGTGCTAGGTTCTTTGGTTAATCATGTCTGAATGGTCGAGATCAACGTCAAGTCAGTCTTATAACGTAGTGCCACTTTAATAAAAGATAGTGTGCTTGAGAAATTGACAAATATTTAATTAGGGGCCTTTTATGAAGCTGTGCTAAAGTTTCCTGCGGTATGACTAGCACTTGGGTTTTCCTCCGCGCTAAGGCCACTTTTAGCACAGCTGTAAAATGGCCACATTTTCTATTTCCTCAGAAAATGGCCACATTCTAATTTTCCCTTACTAACACCGATTGTAGGCTGCAGTAGGCGTCCTACCAACATCTGGCAGCCAATTGGCATGCAGGTTTTTAGAAAAATAATCCCCAAGGCAGGTCACCTACACTGTAGGCGTTTGTCGCAGGTCTAGGGAGACGGGAAGGGATGCCTAAGCATGCCCAAGGCTGGGAATGGGCATTGTGTCACCTGGAAGTGGCCTTGGGCGAGTTTAAGTGGCTCTAGGCATGTGCCTGGGGCCTGATCAGCTGAGCCAACAGGACTGCCTGAAGCCGTGCATTGGAGAGTCCTGCTGGCTGTGCTGATTGGGGGGAAAATACCCCTGCCGCGATCAACTGAGCTGGCTGTGGAAAAGGATCCCTTGACACATGCCCCCAAATTGACAAGAGGGATGCCCATGCCCTCCTGCTGCTGACACTCCCGACCCTCCTGAAACCCTGACAGTCCCCAATTGTAGTCCGACAGGAGGGATGCCCACTCCCTCCTGCCAACAACCCCACCAAATGAAGACTGGTAGGAGGAATGCCCACTCCCTCCTGCCACCAGCCCCTTCAACCCCCCAAGCCCCCAAATGAAGACTGGCAGGAGTCAGGCCACACCCATTGCATCCCAGGATGCACTGAGAAGGAGGCCTAAGACCCTGATGGCCGAGGGGCCTTAGGCATCTGAGCCAATCAAGGAAGGGGAAGGCCCACTATTTTGAAGAGGTGGGCCTGCCAGATGGAATAAGTTAAAAAACAAAAGAAGGGGGAAAAATACAAACCTTCTTGAAATAAAGGGAGAACAAATCACAATAGAGAAAAATATATATGAATGATGTTGTAAGAAAGACATTTTTAATACTTATAACATCCACTGAGTTTGAAATTTTGCAGTCTGGGAAAAATATGCTCGGAGACCTGCACTAGAAAGTAAAACACAACTTCAATATCATTCTCTAGTTGTGGAATCTGCTTTAAAATGTTCACACAGTTCAAGGTCTTATTCTTCTGCTCCTCCAGGATGCTAAGACATGCAAGGTCATGCATTTGGGCTTCAAAAACCCAATGGAACAGTACAGTTTAGGGCGTGAAGAACTTTTGTGCACGAAAGAAGAGCAGAACTTGGGTGTGATAGTATGTCTGTGGCGGTGACGGGACAAAAGCACCCAGGACAAAGCCACGCCGACATTTGAGAGCAGACAATCGAGCACAAGACTCCAGCGCACCGCCGTAAAAGTTTATTTTAAAGGGCTCCGACGGGGGGCGTGGGGGGGAACCCCCCCACTTTACTTAATAGTGTTTACGCTGCCGGTGGAGGGGTGGGGGGGTGTAACCCCCCACATTATACAGAAAACTTAACTTTTCCCCTAAAAAATAGGGAAAAAGTTAAGTTTCCTCTATAATGGGGGGTTACAACCACCCAAAACCACCCCCAACGGCAGCGCGAACATTATTAAGTAAACTGGGGGGGCTCCCCCCTCACACCCCCCGACAGAGCTCTTTAAAATATACTTTTACGGCGGCCGCGCTTCAGTCTTGCGCTCAATTGTCTGCTCTCAAATGTCGGCGCGGCTTTGTCCCTGTGAACCGTCTGTGGCAGGTGCCCATCTTTGGAATGCGTTGCCTGGAATTTTGCGGGACTGTGCTGGGAGGATGAATTTTAAGAAAATGCTAAAAACTCAGTTGTTTCCTAGCGCATTCCTGTTAGGGTTTTTTTTTTCTTTTTTTTTATGAGTTTGCAATTGTGTCTGTATGCTGGATTTTAACCTATTATGATTGTAATCTTTGTAAACCGTATAGTCCATATTCGGTATATAAATTTTTTAAATAAATAAAGGTGGCCAAATAGGTTGAAAAGGTGACGACGAAAGCTAGAGGGATCTTAGTGTTCATAGGGAGAGGAATGGACAGTAGGAAAAAGGAGATATTGATGCCCCTGTATAAGACTCTGGTGAGACTTCATTTAAGGGAGAGGAGGGGATAGTGGATGGCATGGTTAGGCAGACTAGATAGGATGAAACACACTTTCACAAGAAACGAAAAAGAACAATGTCATATATGAATGTAGGCAGTGCTGCTTTAGTTCAAAGGAGAAAGTTCAAACTGAACTGGAGGAAAAGCCTCAGACAAAAGCCCTCCCACCACCACAATGGTGGATAAAGGTGGTAGGGTGGTAACCTCACTGGCAAAAACCTCCGTTATACTCCCAAAGTAAAAAACTATAAGCAGGGCTGTCTATGCGTGGTTGATAGAAGAAAAAACTTTCCACTTATCTCAGTTGATCGGTACACCCGACTAGATAGGCAGACTAGAAAGGCCATTTTTCTGTTTCTATGTTTAGGAAAGGAAGCCAAATCATTAGACTCCTTTGGTAATCGTATTTTTCAATCATCTATGCTAACAAATAGAATTTTAGATTGCCAGTTCTATTCCTCTATTTATTTAAAATCTTTACTTAAACACCTTCCAGCTTTTGAGGAATTTCTCCCTTAAGACGAGGTTAAGAGTTTCAACAATTATCTAAGAACTTGTTCACTCCGAGAAAGTATCTTGCTAGAGGCATATTTGACGTTTCTTCTCGTACATGTGCAGTAGCAATAGCAATGCCGAATGTCTTGGCTCAGTGTCTCTGATCTTGAAACCTCAGTGCGGGAGTTCCTTTCTGATTGTTCCTTGTAAGGGTGATGATCTGTTTGGAGACAAGATCGAGGAGGTGGCTGATCAAATTGAAAATCACACAGACTCTATATTGAGACTTTACTTGTCTCTGTGTCAGGTACAATTTTGGAGACAGCAAATATGGATTTTTTTTCTGTTGTTTCTAAGCAGACACAGGAGAGAAGGAGGGCTATAAGAAGTCCAGAGGTGGATAGTTTTTTCCTGTGAATGCCTGTCACATGCAATGTGAAATTTGGTGGGCAATCTTTTTCATTTTGGGACCCAAAATATCAAAATTATGGGCTCCCTTTACAAAGTTGTGGTAGCAGCTGCTGCTGAAGTAATCTCTTCAATGCCCCCAGGGATTTAATGGGCGTTGGAGCATTTGCCGTGTGGCAGTCATGACTGCGGATTTGTAAAGAGGAGGGTATATTTAGATTAGAAACATAGAAACATAGAAAGATGACGGCAGATAAGGGCCATAGCCCATCAAGTCTGCCCACACTATTTACCCACCCTCTTAAATCTACTGACCCCCTAAAGAATAATTGTAATTATAATGTCACTCTACTGACCCGCTCATTCAGTCCTAGTGACCCTATCCCTTGGCATGACCTCGTAGGGATCCCACATAGGTATCCCATTTGTTCTTGAAGTCTGAGATGCTGCGTGCCTCGACCACCTGCACTGGAAGCTCGTTCCAATGCTCAATCACTCTCTCCGTGAAGAAGTATTTCCTGGTGTCTCCACGGAACTTCCCTCCCCTGAGCTTGAGCGGATGTCCTCTTGTGGTCGAGGGTCCCCTGAGAAGAAAGATATCATCTTCCACCTCTACCCGTCCCGTGATGTACTTAAATGTCTCAATCATGTCTCCCCTCTCCCTACGCTCCTCGAGAGTGTAGAGCTGCAATTTGCTCAGTCTTTCTTCGTACGGGAGACCCTTTAGCCCCGAGACCATCCTGGTGGCCATCCGCTGAACCGATTCAACTCTGAGCACATCCTTACGGTAATGTGGCCTCCAGAATTGAACACAGTATTCCAGATGCGGTCTCACCATGGCTCTGTACAGTGGCATCATGACTTCAGGTTTCCTGTTGATGAAGCTTCTCTTGATACAGCCTATCATTTGCCGTGCTTTAGATGAAGCCTTCTCCACTTGAGTGGATGCTTTCATGTCAGCACTGATGATTACTCCTAAGTCTCGTTCTGCCGTAGTCTTGGCTAAAGTTTCTCCATTCAGGGTGTAAGTTCTGCAAGGATTTCCGTTGCCGAGATGCATGACCTTACTTTTCTTGGCATTGAAGCCCAGCTGCCAGATCAAGGACCAACTTTCTAAAGTACGCAGGTCGTGCTCCATAGCATCCTGAAGATTATAGCCGTTTACTACATTGCATAGTTTGGCGTCATCAGCGAATAAGGTTACCTTGCCTTGGAGCCCTTGAGTCAGATCCCTAATGAATATGTTGAAGAGGAGTGGGCCCAGGACCGAACCCTGTGGCACTCCGCTGGTCACCTCTGACATTTTAGAAAGGGTACCGTTGACCACCACCCTCTGAAGTCTGCCACTAAGCCAATCTTTAACCCATGCAGTTAGAGTCTCTCCTAATCCCATAGATTTCATCTTGTTCAGCAGCCTGCGGTGTGGGACGCTGTCAAACGCTTTGCTGAAGTCCAGGTACACGACGTCCAGGGACTCTCCTGAGTCCAGTCTTCTTGTTACCCAGTCAAAGAAGCTTATTAGATTGGACTGGCATGACCTACCCTTGGTGAATCCATGTTGGCTGGGATCCCGGAGATTTCCCTCGTTCAGGATCGTATCTAATTTATACTTAATTAGTGTTTCCATGAGTTTGCACACTATAGAGGTGAGGCTTACCGGTCTATAGTTCGCAGCTTCAGCCTTGCAACCCTTTTTATGTAGAGGAACGACGTTGGCTGTTTTCCAGTCCAACGGAACTTTCCCCGTACTTAGTGAGAGATTGAAGAGCACCGCCAACGGTTCTGCCAGGACATCTCTCAATTCTCTGAGCACTCTTGGGTGTAAATTGTCCGGTCCCATGGCCTTGTTTACCTTTAGCCTTGCCAGTTCGTTGTAGACGTCCCCAGGAGTGAACTCAAAGTTCTGAAACGGGTCATCCACGATTCTACAGTTGCTTTGCCTGCAGCAAATACTGGCTGACCGTGGTAGTTCCTTATTTGTGATACTCATTTATGCTGTTTTTATTTTCTTTACCAATTCTATGTGATGTGAATTTGATATCTTCTCCCCTTTTTTAGATCGCTTCTCCTGCTTCATGGGGGCTTGATAGTAGATGCATTTAGATGGGATTATTTTCTCTTTAGTTTGGATATACATTTATTTTCTGGACAAAGTTTATTCTTTGTAGTTCTATCATCATATATTTATTTAAAGATAAATTTTTTAAAAAAAGTATAAAGACTGTGTTTCAAAAGAGGAAGCAGTAAAAAAAGAGTTTAAAACTTAATGGGCCTGATATTCAGACCTTGGAAGATAGCCCGACTATCTCCTTCAGTCGGTAGCAAACCCGGAAATTCATTGAGACCAGTATCGAAATTCTGGGGTGTTTTTTTCCGCTAAAATATAGCTGGTTAAGCTGATATTCATCAGCTGTCCAACTAAGTGGGCAGAGATAGACCTGCTATTCCTGTGGGTCTGTTGGCCAATGAATATTGGCGATAACCAGCTATATCATGTGACACAGCCAGTGACCAGGCTAACCATTAAGTGTTAATATTCAGCGGCTATCTTGCAGTGAATAGAAGTGCTTAGCCAACTAAGTAAAGTCAAACCTCTGTTTGCAAGTAACGCGGTTTGTGAGTGTTTTGCAAGACGAGCAAAATATTCTCGCAAATCATGACTCACAAACCAAGCGTTGACTCAGTTTGCGAAACCCCCCTGCCCCGGAGAACCGACATCTCTCCCCCCCCCCCACACTCACACCGGCATCCTCTGTCCACCCAAACAAAAGCCTTACCCCATCTGGCACCGGCACGCAGCCCACAGGACGTGCCGGTGAATGAAGATCCTTCCTGTTGCCTGGGCCTTGAGCATCTGTGCATGCTCAAGGCCTTCTGGTTAAGAACATAAGAATTGTAGCTGCTGGGTCAGACCAGTGGTCCATCGTGCCCAGCAGTCCGCTCACGCGGCGGCCCTCTGGTCAAAGACCAGAGACCTAACTGAGACTAGCCCTACCTGCGTATGTTCCGGTTCAGCAGGAACTTGTCTAACTTTGTCTTGAATCCCTGGAGGGTGTTTTCCCCTATGACAGACTCCGGAAGAACGTTCCAGTTTTCCACCACTCTCTGGATGAAGAACTTCCTTACGTTCGTACGGAATCTATCCCCTTTCAATTTTAGAGAGTGCTCTCTCATTCTCCCTACCTTGGAGAGGGTGAACAACCTGTTCTTATCTACTAAGTCTATTCCTTTCAGTACCTTGAATGTTTTGATCATGTCCCCTCTCAATCTCCTCTGCTCGAAGAAGAGGCCCAGTTTCTCTAATCTTTTGCTGTACTGAAACTCCTCCAGCTCCTTAACCATCTTAGTTGCTTTTCTCTGGACCCTTTCGAGTAGTACCATGTCCTTCTTCATGTACGGCGACCAGTGCTATACGCAGTACTCCAGGTGAGGGCGAACCATGGCCCTGTACAGTGGCATGATAACCTTCTCCGATCTGTTCGTGATCCCCTTCTTTATCATTCCTAGCATTCTGTTTGCCCTTTTCACCGCTGCCGCACATTGCACAGACAGCTTCATCGACTTGTCGATCAGAACTCCCAAGTCTCTTTCCTGGGAGGTCTCTCCAAGTACCGCCCCAGACATACTGTATTCATGTATGAGATTTTTACCGACATGCATCACTTTACACTTATCCACGTCGAACCTCATCTGCCATGTTGATGCCCATTCCTCGAGCCTGATTATGTCACGTTGCAGATCTTCGCAATCCCCCTGCGTCTTTACTACTCTGAATAACTTCGTATCGTCTGCAAATTTAATCACCTCACTCATCGTACCTATATCCAGATCATTAATAAAGATGTTGAAGAGCACGGGTCCAAGCACCGAGCCCTGTGGCACCCCACTGGTGACGCTCTTCCAGTCTGAGTATTGTCCATTTACCCCCACTCTCTGTCTCGGAGAGAGCAAGAGCCAGAAGGCCTTGAGCATGTGCAGATGCTCAAGGCCCAGGCACCGCTAGCTACTAGGGACCTGGACACTGGTGCTGGAGGCCACGTAATGATGTGCATTTTAAAAAAATGAAGGTTCAATTGTGGTTTAATGGCACGACCAATTATCATGCCACTTAAAACCCAATTAAACCAACTAACTTAGGTGGTGGTAGGGTGACTACCAGAGCCTAACTTTTGCCAGCTGTTGTAGAATCTGGCCCTTAGGGATCCTTTTACTAAGGTGCGCTAGCGGTTTTAGTGCGTGCTAGACGCTAACGCCTCCAAAAACACTAGCGCACCTTAGTAAAAGGAGCCCTTAGTGAATAACCCGGTCACTTGCTTTATTGTGCAACATAGCCGCTTAGTGCTAATATTCATTGGCCGATTGGCTAAGTTTAGCATCCAGATAGATAGATGCACATAAATTGCAGGTCTGTCATTGGCTACTATAACTTAGGAAGCCAGTTGGTGAATATTGGCTTAACCAGTTATGTCAAAAACAGTTTTACAAAATCCAGAAATTCAATGCCAGTCACCAGATATGGCCTGGCATTGAATTTACGGGTTTGCCACTGACCACGGGAGATAGTTGGGCTGCCACCCATGGTCTAAATATTGAGCCCACTGTATTTTAACAATCTATACAGTTGTTTATATACTCATGGCTGTTCTCTTTGTTGTTTTTGGTTTTTTTTTTTTTTAAAATCTTTATTCATTTTCAAATCAAAACAACAAGTGCACAAAAATACATCATACATATAATACATATAGCACTACATATAATACATATACATCATACACAAAAATACATATCTATATAATAAAACCGTAGGCGGCGCATGCGCAGTCTTATCGGCGTGCTTCCGTGATCCGTATGTCCGTGGCCGCCAAGACTGCAGCATGTCCCGCTCTTACTACGGCCCCACTGCCCTACACTCTCCAGAAGGACTGGACTGTACGAGTCCCCAGCACAAGCGCGTCGGCTCGAGCCACTTCTCATCTCTGCCTTGATTACACATAACAATAAAAAAATGCCCCAGACGTTAACACCAGCCAGAGAGCAAGAGGAGCGCCTGCGATCCACTGTCACGTGAGCCCTGCATTTGACACATAGGAAGTGTGCATGCGCGGCTTACGATTCTTTGAAAGACGTGGCGGTGGCTAATCTCACGATCCCCGCCTGCGTTGGACTTCCGACGCAGGCGGGGATCATGAGAGGAGCCACCGCCGCATCTTTCAACAAAAAAAAAACAACAAACCAAGGCGGATGTCGGCCCGATGGCTGGAGTTCACCGCTGAGTCCGGTGAGGAGTGCTTCCCTCAACAGGAACCGTCGGGTCTAATTCAAATACTCCCAGCAGGTCGGGAGGGGGCGGAGCAGGCTCGCACGCCTGGCGCGGACCGGACAGGAACTAGACTCCCTGCAGGAGCCATCCTGTTGGCTGGAGATCACCGGACTGGACAGGGGGAGCAGGTAAGGGGGTGCTGCAGTACAGGAGGAGCGGGGAAGAGGTGATTCTGGACAGGGGGGGAGGTAACAGGAAGGGAGGCCTACTGCTGGATAGGGGAAGCAGGGAAGAGGTACTGCTAGACTGGGAGGGGGGGGGATAAAAGGAAGGGAGAAGGGCTCCTGCAAAGGAGAATAGCTACTGCTGGATATGGGGAGCTGGAAATGGGGTGATGCTGAACAGGGGGAGATAAAAGGAAAAGGGCTACTGCTATATAGGGGGAGCAGGGAATGGGTGGGGGTGCTGCTGGACAGGGAGGAGGTAAAAGTAAGGGAGAAGGGCTGCTAGCACCCGTTAATGTAACGGGCTAAACAACTAGTAGCACTATAATATCTAACACATAAAATCTAATAGTGTAATAACCTCCACCCATCCACCCACCCTTCATCACATTTTCTACTAAAATAGAATATATACATGTTATATAACATATCTTATAAAATCTTATAACATATCTTATAACTTATAACATGTTATAAATAACATATCTTATAACATATCTTATAAAATTACTCCCCAACTCCACCCTCCCCCTTGAGTGTGCTAAATACAGCTAAGAAAGAAAAGGAAAAGAAAAGAACTGATGACTATTCATCGCAATACTTTGCCAATGGCCCCCATATCTTTACAAAGTTATTATATGTCCCTTTTTGTATCGCTATTGCTCTTTCCATCTTAAAAATATGGCATAATGAATTCCACCACTTTGTTTTTTTAATTAATTCAAACAAGAATACAGAAATACCAAAAGAAAAAGAAGAATGACAATGAAACATCCCATAATTATCATCACTAGTCCATAACAAGGGATTACCAAGCTCTCTATAGCATCAAAGAAACTAGTTAATACTAAATGTAGAAACCAAGAACGACACATGGCCATTTTTCTCTAATACCTCAATGACTATATATGAAATCATTTGTCGTTCACTTTTTCCTTCACTGGGCTCCCAGTGAGGAAAGTCTCAAGCTGAGACTCTCATATACTGACAGACTGAAAAAGCTGGGGCTTTTCTCCCTGGAAAAGCGGAGACTTAGAGGAGACATGATAGAAACCTTCAAGATCATGAAGGGCATAGAAAGAGTAAACAGGGACAGATTTTTCAAATTATGGGGAACCACAAGTACAAGGGGGCACTCAGAGAAATTGAAAGGGGGAAGGTTTAGAACAAACGCCAGGAAGTTCTTTTTCACCCAGAGGGTGGTGGATACATGGAACGCGCTACCGGAGGATGTGATAAGCAGAAGCATGCTACAGGGCTTCAAAGAGGGTCTGGACAGGTACCTGGAGGACAAAGGGATAGAGGGGTACAGATAGGAGTAGAGGTAGGTTATAGGGATAGGATTAGAGGTTTGGAGGCAGTTACAAAATTAGACAGGGACACTGTTCAGGCAATTAGGCCTGACGGGCCGCCGCGGGAGCGGACCGCTGGGCAAGATGGACCTCTGGTCTGCCTCAGCGGAGGCAACTTCTTATGTTCTTATGTTCTGAATGGGATCCAGAAACCCATATCTGTTGTTATCATAATGAAACATTTACAAGAAAATTGAAGAAAAAACATTTGCACCTGTTGCTACTACTTTTGACTTTAACTGAAGAAATACCAGGCCCATTCCATTTTTGGTTCCTTCCATGAGGGAGCGTGTGCAATTAAAGCCTCTCACCCATGGGAGAAATCCGGTGCTGAGCTTTCCCTGCTTGTGGAGCTCTTCCCGCATCTTTGTTTTACTAAACTGTGCACAACATATGCTGAAACTACAGCCATATCATAAACAATATTTCATTTGATTTTTATGTTTCAGATGGGAAGTGACACAGAATAATAATAAACATCACTGAGGTTTTCCTTTCATTTTAAAATAACAACACATCCCTATTTGTAATCAGTCTCTGCTGTTGCGATGGCAATTATGGTTTATAGATATGAGCTGTGGTGCTTAAAGAAATATGTGTAATCAATTCTATTACCTAGAAGGGCAGCGACATACATTGATCATTGTCACTTCTAAACCTATAGCTATGGAGTTGAATTTAGAATTGCCTTTTTCCTGGCCTAAATTGACTGTAGTTATAGGGATAGTGACTGACTGTCACTGCTATGGGCCGAATTCAGTAAAGGGTGTTGGGAAAAATCGGTGCGCATCGCTATTCTGTAATTGGTTCCCTTTATAAACTAGCACTTAGCGCTGATTCCTGCAACTAAAATTAGGCAGTAGAATGTGTCTGCTGAAACCAGGTGGAAATCCTGGCACGCGAGTTGGGCCACCCCCCCCCCCCCCAATTCTGTAACACTGCACAAGTGCCCAAGACCTGCCCGTGCCCCTCCCATGGCTATACTCTCTTTGGGTTGCACATAAATTTAGGTGCGGTTCTTTATAAAATCATAGAAACATGATGGCAGATAAAGGCCAAAAGGCCCATCCAGTCTGCCCAACCATTATCTCTTCCTCTCTCTAAGAGGTCACAAGTGCCTATCCCAGGCTTTCTTGAAATCAGACACAGTCTCTGTCTCCACCACCTCTTCTGGGAGATTGTTCCACACATCTACCACCCTTTCTGTAAAAAAGTATTTCCTTAGATTCCTCCTGAGCCTATCAGCTCTTAACTTCATCCTATGGCCTCTCATTCCAGAGCTTCCTTTCAAATGAAAGAGACTCGACTCATGCGCGTTTAAACCACGTAGGTATTTAAACATCTTTAGCATATCTCCTCTCTCCTGCCTTTCCTCCAAATTATACAGATTGAGATTTTTTAAGTCTGCCTCCATACGCCTTATGACGAAGACCACGCACCATTTTAGTAGCCTTCCTCTGGACCGATTCCATCCTTTTTATATCTTTTTGAAGGTGCAGCCTCCAGAATTGTACAAAATATTCCAAATGAGGTCTCACCAGAGTCCTATACAGGAGCGGGTGATTGAGGGTGATTGAGCGGGTGATTGAGGCCAGCAGCGTGTTAGATTTCAAGAGGAAATGGGATATTCATGTGGGATCTCTAGGAGAGTAAGAATCAGGGAGTGGGTCACTGGTATGGGCAGACTCGATGGGCTATGGCCCTTTTCTGCCGTCAATTTCTATGTTTCTATGTTTCTATGAGCATCAATACCTCCTTTTTCCTACTGGCCATACCTCTTCCTATGCACCCTAGCATCCTTCTAGCTTTTGCTGTCACCTTTTCAGCCTGTTTGGTCACCTTAAGATCATCACATGCAATCACACCCAAGTCCTGTTCTTCCGTTGTGCACATAAATTCTTCACCCCCTAAACTGTACTGTTCCTTCGGGTTTTTGCAGCCCAAATGCATGACCTTGCATTTAATAGCATTAAATTTTAGCTGCCAGATTTCAGACCATTCTTCAAGCTTCACCAGGTCTTTCTTCATGTTATTCACACTATCAGGGGTATCTACTGTATTGCAGATTTTTATTTCATTTGCAAAGAGGCAAATCTTACCTGACAGCCCTTCAGCAATATCACTTCTAAAAGTGTTAAAAAGAACAGGCCCAAGAACAGAACCTTGAGGCACACCATTGGTAACATCCCTTTCCTCAGAGCGATCTCCATTGACCACTACTCTCAGTCGTCTTCTACTTAACCAATTCCTGACCCAGCCTGTCACTTTGGGACCCTTCCTGAGGGCACTCAGTTTATTTATTAGACGTCTGTGTGGAACACTGTCAAAGGCTAACATCTAACGCACATCCTCTATCCTATTTTCTAGTCACCCAGTCAAAGAAATTGATCAGATTTGTCTGGCAAGACCTACCTCTAGTGAATCCATGTTGCCTCTGGTCCTGTAATCCACCAGATTCCAGAAACTTCACCATTCTCTGTTTTAAAAGTGTTTCCATTAATTTGCTTACCACAGAAGTCAGACTTACAGGCCTGTAATTCCGTTCTTCTTCCTTACTTCCACTTTTATATAGGTAGTTGCATGCTCAGTTCCAAATTAGTGTCAATTAATGCCAGTAATGGATTGTTAGCAGTCAACTACGGGAAGGGGTAAAACGCGGACCTCACAGACCTGACGGACCTCGCGGATCTAACCCGTACAGCCTTAAAAATCTGAAGTCCGCGTCGGTCTGTGTCCGTGGCGCTTGTAGTTTCTGTCGCTGACAGACCTTGATACGTCTCAGCATAGGGAGGGAAAACTGTTAGGATCCGTCAGCGCTAAAATGTCTTCGAGGTCTGTCAGAGCCAGAGACTCGTGCTGGAGTTTGGAGACTTTTTTTCCATAACGCACATCCAAAACATATGTCCCCGCTCTCTTGGCTTCTGCTCTGCCGCTCCAGCACGAGTCTCTGGCTCTGACAGACCTCGAAGAGATTTTTAGCGCTGACGGATCCTAACACTTTTCCCTCCCTATGCTGAGACGGATCTGTCAGCGCTAAAATCTCATCAAGGTCTGTCAGCGACAGAAACTACTAGCGCCACGGACACCGGCCGACACGGACCTCAGATTTTTAAGGCCATACGGGTTTAGATCCGCGAGGTCCGTCAGGTCCATGTTTTACCCTTTCACGTCAACTACTGAGGCCCCCAATGCACAAAAGTTTCCTTGCAAGTAAGATTGGTTTTAACCAGTTTTACTTGCAAGGAAACTCTCCTGCTGATGTACTAAAGGGTTTTCTGTGGCTGCTTCTGATCGTCGGTAGCAGCCACTGAGAATCCTATGCTAATGTATTACAAGGAGTTTATTAATATTCTAATGAGCACTCCTTGTAATGCAAAGCAGTGAAACACGTTGTTTCTCAAATAGACTTTACTGACAGAGTCTGAGCTGTCGTAGTCTTTCTTTCCTGTCAGTGACTGAACACTGATTGGCTCAGGCACTGACAGGAAAGTAAGGCTATGACAGCCCACCCTGCTGGTAAAGGCCACACCAAGTATTTAAAAATAAAATAAGCCCTCCGTCCCACCCATCCCCCTGTCTATGCCCCATCCCCTTCCTGCTGAGCCCCCCCATGCCGCCTCTGTCCCCCTTCCTGCTCAGTTAACTGATCATTTTCAGTGCCACTAGCCAGTTACGTGCTACTTAAATTGACCATATAGCCACATGCAAGCGAGTTAACTAGTTGGCAGCCATTCTCGGCAGAATAGAAAATGATGGCAGATAAAGGCCATATGGTCTATCCAGTCTGCCCATCTTTATGTTAAAATCTAGGCTTGTTAAATATATCAGCTGTGAGGTCTGTGCAGATAAAGAGAACAAGGTATGGTGTATTTTTCTGGCCAAGACAGTGGAATGAGTGTCCAGTACAGATAAGGGTGATGGAAGATCTTGTATTTTTAAAGAAGTCATTAAAAAACATTTGTTTGGAAGGATAGAGTGATTGTCTGTGCTGGCACAATGCATTATTTGATTTTTGGTTAACTAATGGGGTAGGATGGAAGAGCTGATACATATTACTGCAGATGAAGTTCAATGTAGAGAATTGCAAAGTCTTACACGTAGGAAACAGAAACCCGAGGTACAGCTACACAATGGGAGGGCTGTTATTGAGTGAGAGTTCCCAAGAAAGGGACTTGGGGGTAATAGTGGACATGACAATGAAGCCATCAGCACAATGTGCAGCGGCTGCTAAGAAAGCAAATAGAATGCTAGGAATAATCAAGAGGTGTATTACAAGCAGAACGAAAGAAGTTATCCTGCCGTTGGATCGGGCGATGGTGTGCCCGCATCTGGAGTACTGCGTCTAATATTGGTCGCCGTACCTAAAGAAGGATATGGCGATACTCGAGAGGGTTCAGAAGAGAGCGACGCGTTTGATAAAAGGTATGGAAAACCTTTCATACGCTGAAAGATTAGAGAGACTGGGGCTTTTTCGCTGGAGAAGCGGAGACTTAGAAGAGATATGATAGAGAATTATAAGATCACGAAGGGCATAGAGAAAGTGGAGAGGGACGGATTCTTCAAACTTTCGACATTATAAGAACGAGAGGGCATTCCGAAAAATTAAAAGGAGACAGATTCAGAACCAATGCTAGGAAGTTCTTCTTCACCCAACGGGTGGTGGACACCTGGAACGTACTTCCAGAGGGAGTGATAGGACAGGGTACGATACTGGAGTTCAAGAAGGGATTGGACAATTTTCTGAAGGAAAAGGGGATAGAAGGATATAGATAGAGGGCTAGTATACAGGTCCTGGACCTGATGGGCGGCCGCATGAGCGGACTGCTGGGCATGAGGGACCTCAGGTCTGACCCAGCAGAGGCATGGCTTATGTTCTTATGTTCTTACTTGGCGGGGGAGGGGGGGAGGTCTGATTGCTTGATTTGTGCTTGTCCCGTAATGTGATTTCTGATATTTGTGTTTTTATGATTGTAAATGTTTTTATGTGAACTGCTTTGGTTTTGGCAGGTATAGATATAAAAAAACCGCTTAGATAACCTTGATAGGCGGTATATAAAATCCTAATAAACTTGAAACATAAAAATAAATCATCCACATAAGAGCCTTAAAGGACCTAGTCCGCTAGGGATACAGGACCCAACACGGTCCACGTTTCGACAAAAAGTCTTCTTCAGGGGGTCCCTGGGGGTCCTATAAAGGTGAGTACGTGGGAAACAATTGTGTGGTGAACCGGAAGTGAGGCTCTTATGTGGATGATTTACTTTTATGTGGATGGAATTATTTTATGTGGATGATTTTAGTGTACCTTTGGAACTATGATACTTTCAAATAAAGTCCATTTGGGAACATCGTCACTCCACAGAGTTTTTTTGGTTTGCTCTAAGGACAGAGTTCTACAGTTTGTTTGCTACAATGGAAAGATTTGACAAGGTTTGGGGTTTTCTTTTTGTCCTTTATTAATGCTCCTGGTCTGTGAAATGCTTATGCAAAGAACGGCTAAAATACCTGGACACTCTGAGTGGTAGCTGTAGTGGTTTTTGAACAGCATTACCCTCCAGGCTGTCTGGTAAATTTGGGCTCATTACCAGTCCAGCCAATGTAAGAGCCTAGTTAGCTGTGAAGGGAGCAAAAGAAGAAAATGTTTGTTTCTTTTTCCGTTTGATCTGGAGGAAGATAATCCTAAATAGACTAGGACCATGCCTAATGCTGGTGGACTATAAATTGGACTATTTTCTGTTTGAGGAGTTTTTTTGTGTGCTTAATTGAATGTTTTGATGGCAAATGCACAAGGGCTACCTCACAGTTAACTGGAGTGCACAAAGAAGCCTTAAAAAAAATAAAACTTTTTTCACCACAAGAATATGGTGTGCTGTCTGGTTTACTGAAAATAGCAGAATTCAGGCTTTGGCCTAGTTAATCACAAAAGCCTCAGGGCATTGCACTACAGTGGGCCTGGGAGAAGTGGTGCAGAAGTGATGTTAAAGGTCACATTTTCAGCTTTTGACCTTGTGGTAGGGTACCTTAGATGGGTCCCTAGACGACGCCTAGGCATCCCTGTCACAGCATGTAACTTTTTTTTTTTTTTTAAACATAAGATCTCTTGAACCCTCAACTTGACAATGTCCCCTTCTTCTCTCCCTCCCCACCACCCCCCAGTCCATGGGTGGCCTACCTGGATAGCTGAGGGTACGAGAGTGTTCTGGGGAGCCTTCTTATTGTCATGGGCTGGGGTGGGGGGAAGGAAGGAGATGCATTGTTGGGGGTGGGGTAGGAGGAGACTTGGCAATCTTATTTTTAAAAAAGATATTCCGTGCTGTCTAGCACATCTAAGTGACCTCAGGCTTAGAGAATGACACGGGGAAAAAATCTGTCCCCGTCACTGCACCGTCCCCGGCCCACCATCCTCTGCACCGCCCGTCACCGCCGTTCCCTTCACCGCCCCGTCACTGTCACTGCCATCCCTTTCACCGCCCCGTCACCGTCACTGCTATCCCATTCACTGCCCCGTCACCGTCTCCGCAGTATCCATATAAGCCTTAGTACTGCAATATTTAGATTATTCCTTTCTTATAAATCAAAGTTCTGGCTGTTGAACTAGAGAAAGAGATGTTCAGCTGGCAGGGCTTTTTTTATAAATTTTTATCAACAAAACTAATATACTACTTTATCCTAAAGCAAAAAATAAATAAATAAATAGAATTTTTTTTGTACCTTAACTGTAACCCTATATACTGTAATGTGATATTGTGACACTGAATGCTAACCTGTAACCCCTTCTGAGCTCTCTGGAGAGGACAGGATATAAATCTAAATAATAAATAAAGTGTCCTGCCTGGGTCACAAGGAAGATTAGTGGGAGAATAGGATGTGCTTGCATTATGACTTCTGTCCTCCTGGGCTACTCTTCCAGTGGGCTCATTGAGCTGCTCGGGCATTTCCTGTAGATTCTTTGGGGAGTGGAGATGTGCTTTTCGGACTACTAACAGTCTCTTTGCAAGTTGCCCTATTGCAGAGCGCTAGTATGGGAGGAAGGGTGTCAGATACCCTTCTGCTGGTCCTGGATGTAATCTTGGTGTATGAGGGTGTGCATAAGAGGAAATAAACAGTAGCTTCACCTTGCAGGGTGTAGCTTTAGTACCGGAAAGAGGAGCGACATCGCCCGTCTCAAACAGGGTCTTCTTATTGGCCACAGCGTCGGCAGCACTGGGGAGTTCAATAGAAGGCTGTCTCTGAAGTTTGGTTGTTTTACTAGAGTGGGCAGCAAAGAGAGTGGGAAGATCTGGCTGCGGAACACGCGCCCACCCGCCCGATCGCAGCGTTTAGCCAGCTCTCTCCCTCCACCTCGCCTTAGTTTGCCGGCTTTCTTTTTCGGCGACCTGCATGTTTTCAAAGAGCCGCACATGTGCGGCTGCTCAGAGTTCAATCTTCTGCTCTGCTGCAACTTCCTGTTTCCGGTTGCGTCAGAGCAGAAGATTGAATACTGAGCAGCCGCGCGTGCGCGGCTCTTTGAAACCGTGCGGGTCGCCGAAAAAGAAAGCCTGCAAACTAAGGTGAGGTGGAGAGAGGAAGCTGATTAAACGATCGATTGTGCAGGCGGAGGCTGCGGGGACCGCGCGATCCTTGATGCCTCACTGCGGAGACAAGACCATTCACCGCTCAACGGGGCGGTGAATGGCCTTGTCACCGTCTCCGCAGCGACTGCTAGTTTTCTTTCTCCGTTTTGGCGGGTTACCCGCGGCTAAACGCGGCTAGCCGCGGGTAACCGCCACCGTGTCATTCTCTACTCAGGCTGCTTCCCAGTGCTGCCTTGAGAGCCACCTCCGACATGCTCATTGTATGGTTGGGCTGTCTGGGGGGAAATTCAGTGACACTTTCTGGTTAAGTGCCATTGAATATGCAGGAAATGATTTAAGCGAGCAGGAGAGTCTCTTACCCACTTAAATCACTTTGAAATCAGGCCCTATGCACATATGTATGTGTTACATAGTGCATATTTTAGAAGTAGGCATATATGTGAACAGAGTCTGGATTGAGCATGGACAAGACTGGATTAAGAACATAAGAACATAAGCAATGCCTCTGCCGGGTCAGACCCGAGGTCCATCGCGCCCAGCAGTCCGCTCACGCGGCGGCCCAACAGGTCCAGGACCTGTGCAGCAATCCTCTATCTATACCCCTCTATCCCCTTTTTCAACAGAAAATTGTCCAATCCTTTCTTAAACCCCATTACCGTACTCTGCCCTATTACGTCCTCTGGAAGCGCATTCCAGGTATCCACCACCCGCTGAGTAAAGAAAAACTTCCTAGCATTTGTTTTGAATCTATCCCCTTCCAATTTTTCCGAATGCCCTCTTGTTCTTTTATGTTTTGAAAATTTGAAGAATCTATCTCTCTCTACTTTCTCTATGCCCTTCATGATCTTGTAGGTTTCTATCATGTCTCCTCTGAGTCTCCGCTTTTCCAAGGAGAAGAGCTCTAGCCTCTCCAGTCTTTCAGTGTATGAAAGGTTTTCCATGCCCTTAATCATTCGTGTCGCTCTTCTCTGGACCCTCTCAAGTATTGCCATATCCTTCTTGAGGTACGGTGACCAATACTGAACACAGTACTCCAGGTGCGGGCGCACCATTGCCCGATACAACGGCAGGATGACTTCTTTTGTTCTGGTCATAATACCATTTTTAATAATACCCAACATTCTGTTTGCCTTCTTCGCGGCTGCTGCGCATTGCGCCGTTGACTTCATTGTTGTATCCACCAATACACCCAAATCTCTTTCAAGGTTACTTCCCTCTAATACTAATCCCCCCATTTGGTAGCTGAACATCAGGTTTTTTCTCCCTATATGCATGACCTTGCATTTCCCTACATTGAATTTCATCTGCCATTTATTCGCCCACTCCTCCAGTTTGTTTAGGTCCCTTTGTAGGTCCTCACACTCTTCCGTAGTTCTAACCCTTCTACAGAGTTTAGTGTCGTCCGCAAATTTTATAACTTCACATTTCGTCCCCGTTTCCAGGTCATTTATAAATATATTGAACAGCAGCGGTCCAAGTACAGACCCCTGCGGAACTCCGCTCGTGACTTTCCTCCAGCCCGAGTAGTGACCCTTCACTCCAACCCTCTGTCTCCTGCCTGCCAACCAGTGTTTAATCCATCTGTATACGTCCCCTTCCACCCCGTGGTTCCATAGCTTCCTAAGCAGCCGCTCATGGGGTACTTTGTCAAAGGCCTTTTGGAAGTCAAGGTAAATGATGTCTACAGGTTCCCCTTTGTCCAACTGGCTGTTTACCCCCTCAAAGAAGTGCAGTAAGTTTGTTTGGCACGATCTTCCCTTGCAGAAGCCATGTTGGCTCGCTTTCATCAGCCCATTTTTTTCGATGTGCTCACAGATGCTATCCTTTATCAGTGCTTCTACCATCTTGCCTGGAACCGATGTCAAACTTACCGGCCTATAGTTTCCCGGGTCTCCTCTTGACCCCTTTTTAAAGATAGGTGTAACATTTGCTATCTTCCAGTCCTCCGGAATCTCTCCAGTTTTCAGGGATAGGTTGCAAACTATTTGGAGTATTTCCGCTATCTCATTTCTTAGTTCTTTTAGTACCCTAGGGTGGATTCCGTCCGGGCCTGGTGATTTGTCACTTTTCAATCTATCTATCTGTTGGAGGACATCCTCATGGCTCACCTCTATTGCTGACAGTTTTTCTTCTTGGTCACCATGGAAGATCACGTCGGGTTCCGGTACACTGGATGTGTCCTCGCTTGTGAAGACTGACGAGAAGAATTTGTTTAACCTGTCGGCTACCTCTTTTTGCTCCTTTATCACTCCCTTTTCGTCTCCATCATCCAACGGTCCGACTTCCTCCCTCGCTGGTTTCTTCCCCTTAACATATCTGAAGAATGATTTGAAGTTTTTTGCCTCCCTGGCCAGTTTCTCTTCGTATTCTCTTTTCGCTCTCCTAACCACTTGATGACATTCTCTTTGGTGTTTCCTGTGTTCATTCCAGTTTTCCCCAGTTTGGTTATTTTTCCATTTCCGGAATGATTTTTTCTTGTCTCCTATCGCTTTCTTCACCTCGTCGTTTATCCATGCGGGGTTTTTTGTTCAGTTTTTTTTGCACCCTTTTCTAAATCTGGGGATGTACATATGTTGTGCTTCTTGCACTGTGCCCTTGAATAGAGACCAGGCTTGCTCTACAGTTTCTGTTTTCCTTGAGCTGTTTCTAAGTTTTTTTTTAACCATTGCTCTCATAGCATCATAGTTTCCTTTCTTGAAGTTGAACGTTGTCACTGTGGTTCTCTTCCCTTTTGCTGTACTTACTCCTAATTTGTACTGGATCATGTTGTGATCGCTGTTTCCTAGTGGTCCTACTACTTCCACTTCTTTTGCTGGTCCCCCTATTCCGTTTAGGATTAGGTCAAGAGTGGCATATCCTCTTGTTGGTTCCTTGACAAGCTGCTCCATAAAGCAGTCCCTCACAGCCTCTAAGAATTCTGTTTCCCTCGCACAGTTTGAGTTTCCAATATTCCAGTTTATCCCGGGGTAGTTAAAGTCTCCCATTACTGTCACATTCCTGTTGTTGCCTTCTCGCCTCAGTTCTGCTGCCAGATCTTTGTCGTTTGCTTCCGTTTGTCCAGGTGGACGATAGTATAGACCCAATCTTATGTCAAGGCCACTTTTTCCTGGTAATTTTACCCATAATGACTCCAGTCCTTCCGCCTTTGGTTCTATATCCACTCTGGACGAGGGAATGGTGTCTTTTATGTATAGTGCTATTCCTCCACCCTTCTTGTGGGTCCTGTCTCTTCTATAGAGTTTGTACCCTGGCAGCACTACGTCCCACTGGTTATCTTCATTCCACCATGTTTCCGTGATTCCAATGATGTCTAGGTTTTCTTTTTTGGCTATGGCTTCTAATTCTCCCATTTTGGTTTTTAGGCTCCTTGCATTAGCGTACAAGCAATTTAAGTCCTGGTCTTTTCTTTTCTCTGCTGGTTTTACATGTGTTTTGCTCCTCTTACCATCCCCTAGTTGGGCTGCCAGTCCCTCATTTCTGTTCCTTTCTTCCTCATTTTTTGGTGTATCTTTTCTGATCTTTTCTTCCTCATGTTTTGGTGTATCTTTATTTTCTGCAACCTGATTTCCTGATCTCTCCTGTTCCTCTAATTTTATCTGTTTGCCCTTTTTGTTGGTCAACAGCTTCTGTTGTTCGTCTCTTGCCTGTTCCCAGCATTTTTCCCGCTCAGTATCTTCTTTGGATACTCTTGTCCGAACCGTCGACGTCAGGTCGATTATCGGCTTTCCCCTTCTTCTCAGTTTAAAGCCTGCTCAATTCCTCTCTTGACGTTGTTTGCTAGCAGTCTCGTTCCTGCCTTGCTCAGGTGTAGTCCGTCCCTCCTGAAGAGCTTGTTCTTCCCCCAAAAAGTTGTCCAGTTTCTTACAAAAAGGAATCCTTCTTCTTCGCACCATCTCCTCAACCAAACGTTTATTGCTTGTAGCTCGGTCTGCCTCTTCACGTCTGCCCTCGGTACTGGCAGAATCTCTGAGAATGCTATCTTCTGTGTCCTCAGCTTCAGTTTCCTTCCTAGGATCTTGAACTGTTCAATTAGCGTAGTCCTGCTGTAATTTCTCCTGTTGACATCATTTGATCCCACGTGGATTATCACTGCTGTCTCTTCTGTTTCCGCGCCATCCAAGATCCTCTCGATTCTGTCGGAGATGTCCTTCGTTCTTGCTCCTGGGAGAGCGGGTAACTGATAGAGCACCATAAGTTATATGCGTATCTCTGGCATTTTGGTATGAACAGTTAAATCAGCTTTGTAGGTAACATAAGTGTTCACACCTAAATTATAGGGGTGTATTTTACCTGTTTTGCTAGAGTTCTATTAAAGAGAGAAGACACCTACTTTTCTTTATAGAAAAGGTGCCCAATAGGCATCATATTATAAGAACATAAGAACAGCCTTACTGGGTCAGACCAATGGTCCATCAAGCCCAATAGCCCGTTCCCACGGTGGCCAATCCAGGTCACTAGTACCTGGCCAAAACCCAAGGTGTAGCAATATTCCATGCTACCGATCCATGGCAAGCAGTGGCTTCCCCTGTATCTTTCTCAATAACAGACTATGGACTTTTCCTCCAGGAACTTGTCTAAACCTTTCTTAAAACCAGCTATGCGATCCGCTCTTACCACATCCTCTGGCAATGTGTTCTAGAGCTTAACTATTCTCTGAATGAAAAAATTGTCTTCCACATGCCCATAGGACATGTTTCATCATTAACACATGCTAAAAATTACATGAACATACTTTATTTTATTTTTTAATTGAATATAACAATTTATAATACATACAGTATTCAACAGCAATATGATCCACATCAAGGAAAAGAAAGAAAGCATTCTTAAACATATTTAACCAAAAAGAAAATGTCTGTAAATATCTTATTTTAAGCTTTAGTCTGAACATCCATCTTTTTATCTAACAATCAACATACACCCCCGTAAATTTACGGTCGGCGGTCCCGGTCATTCATGGTATTTTCCGACTGCGAATGTCCAGGCAGGAGAGGGCAGCCGTAGCGCCGGCGAGTGAAGGAAATTACTTGCACTATGCTCAGACTGCCTTAGCGACCGGGCCTTACCAATCAGGAGCTGCGTATCAAAGGCCCGACTTTAGTACAGGAAGAGGTGGTCGGAGCATACAGCGAGTGATTTCCTTCACTCACCGGCGCTCCGGCTGCCCTCTCCTGTCTCCCCTGCCTAAAAACCGTATTGGCAGTTTTTCAAAATTTGCGGGGGTTCCTGAAATGTAACCCCCGCGAATTTGGGGGGAGTACTGTACTTTAAATGAGAAACATTAGCACAAGTTAAGAAACAGCCTCCCTATTAGATATGCATGTGGTATTGGGAGAATGGACAGTATTATAGTCAGTGGCATAGCGAGGGCGAGAGGTGCCTGGGGCAATGAATCTCCTCCCCGCCCTTTTCTCTGCTCCCCGCTCCTTCCCCACACCCCCGCCATGCGCACACCCTTTCCCTTCCCCCGTACCTCTTTAACCTTCCCGACGCAAGCAGCATCACCAACTTGCTGTCAGCATCAGTGTCGGCTCTCCCTCTGATGTCACTTCTAGGCGCAGGACCCATAAGTGACATCAGAGGGAGAGCCAATGCTGGCGTGAGCAGCAGGTTGGAGTTGCTGTTTGTGCTAGAGGTACAGTGGTGGTGGTGGGGGGGGGGGAGGGAGTGAAGGCATATGCGCGTCGGGGGGAGAAGTGAAAAGGAGCGGGAGGGCGGAGAGGAGGAGGGGGTGCCCTGGGCAGACTGCTCTCCCCGCCCCCTCTTACTACCCCATTGATTGTAATCAATCACATTGCCTTTTTTCAGACCACTGTTAAAAAGGAATTCAGGATGGTTGATTTCATGACTCTAATGCTACCTAATCTGTACTGCAAAATAACTTCAGGGAAGATACAGAGAATAGGAAAATCTTCTTCTGACCTTGTATGTAGGAGGGCACTTGATATGTCCGTGTTTTACTTTTAGAATTCTATCTTCAGAAGACAACAATAACAGGGAGATAATAATCTCTTGCAATATGTAAACTGAAAACAAGGATGAGTTCTGAATATTGCATAGTTTCCATGGACTAAATATGAGTAATGATAAATTGCACAATTCTTACCATTCAGATGATGATGTACCATATGATATCCCCAAAATGGCCTGGGTCTCATAGTCATAAATGTGTTAATGATACGTATATGATAAGAGATTGTTTTGTTTCAGAAATATTGAAAATGAGAAAGAATATATTCTCCAAGGATAAGAAGAATATCAAGTCCTCACAAGCGGGTGACATCTGACAGAACCTGGTGTGGAAAAAAGTTTCTACAGATGAAACCAACTTCCAGAAGCTTTTGGAGAGTTTACCACATACCTCTAGTGCTTCCCATGATGTCACAATTTTCAAGGCTTCCCCATTCTTCAGCTTTATATGAGACCAAATAGATATACAGTGGAACCTTGGTTTGCCAGCATAATTTGTCCCAGAAGCATGCTCGTAAACCAAAGTGCTCGTATATCAAAGCGAGTTTCCCAATAGGAAATAAGGGAAACTTGCTTGATTGGTTCCCCTCCCTCCCTCCCCCCCCCCCCGAGGCCACCAGCGCTGCTCGCTTCCACCCCACCCCACCCCACCATATCCCAAAAAGGCCCACCCCAAGGCCACTGGCGCGCTTCCACCCCACCCCCGAGAACCAGCATTGCCCCCCTGCCCGCGAACGCCCCCCCCGTGAACTGGCATCACCCGCACACCGAAATCCTTACCTCGATTTGGCACCGGCATGCAACACCAACCCACAGGATGCCAATGCCTAAAGATCCTGCCTCTTACTTGGGCTGGTCCTTGAGCATCTCGGAGAGAGCGGGAGCCAGAAGGCCTTGAGCATGCGCAGACACTCAACTAAACTAAACTAAACCTTGGATTTCTATACCGCGCCATCTCCGCAGCGCAGAGCTCGGTACGGTTTACAGAGTTAAGAGGAAAGGAACTACAATGAGGGGATATAGGAGAGGGACTAAGGAGATAGAGAGGGACAGGATACTGGAGAACGGGAGGTGATTAGATTTTTGAAAAGAGCCAAGTTTTCAAGTGTTTGCGGAAGGATTGGAAGGAGCTTGAATTTCTGAGCGGGGATGAGAGGTTGTTCCAGAGTTCTGTGGTTCTGAAGGGGAGGGATGTTCCAAGTTTTCCTGCGCGGGATATACCTTTTATAGAGGGGAATGATAGTTTCAGTTTTTGGGAGGGTCTGGTGGAGTGTGGGTTTGAGGAATTCCAAAAGAGTAGGATAACGGGAGGAAGGACGCCATGTAGGATCTTGAAGGCTAAACAGGCACATTTAAAGAGGACTCTGGAGTATACTGGGAGCCAGTGAAGCTTGGAGAGGAGTGGGGAGACGTGATCGAACTTGCCTCTTGCGAAAATAAGCTTAGCCGCGGCGTTCTGAATTAGCTGAAGTCTATGGAGGTTTTTCTTAGTTAGGCTTATATAGATGGAATTGCAGTAGTTCAGTCTAGAGAGGATGGTGGATTGAACGAGGACGGCGAAGTGAGAATGATGAAAGCAGGATCTCACTTTCCTCAACATATGAAGGCTAAAGAAACATTTTTTTACCAAGGAGTTAAGATGATCATTGAAGGAGAGAGAGGAGTCTATGACGATGCCTAGGACTTTGCTTGAAAACTCAAGTTGAAGAGTGGGGCCGGAAGGTAGTGGGATGGAGGTGGGTAAAAGGTCCTGCCCAGCGGCAAGAGACAGGATCTTCAGGCACTGGAATCGGCATGTCCTGTGGTTTGGTGTTGCATCTCAGTGCCAGATCAGGGTAACGGTTTGGGTTTGAGCGGGGGAGGGGGGGCGTTCATGGGCAGGGGCGATGCCGGTTCTCAGGGGGAGGGGGCTCACAAATCGAGTCAATGCTCGGTTTGTGAGGCACGATTTGCTTGAGTGTTTTGCTCATCTTGCAAAACACTCGCATACTGCGTTACTCGCAAACCGAGGTTTGACTGTACTGTACTTCTGGGCCTTTTTTTTTTCAAAGTATTTTTTTTTCTGTTTTAAGTGTTGCATGCAAGAGCCTTTCTCTCTTTTAGTCCTCTTAGTTAGGATTTTCATTCTTTTGTACATTTTCTTCCTTTTCTACATGTTCACTTCTTGCCACTCCTTTTTGGTGCTTCATGTGTTGGACGGACCTTTTGTTTTTAATAATTGAGTCATTTCATGTGACTGCACCTATATATTTTTGTTTGAGAAAAATGTCCTAGACAAAAGTTTCCAGCATCTTTCAAAAATGCAGGCTGTGCAAGCAAGGTCATAGTTGGAATGTCCACAAGCCCTCTCATGTCACTCATGTACGCAGATGAAAAAAAGTGGGATTCCTGGAATGAAGAGCAAAGGCAAAAGATCTTAAGTTGTTGTTTGTTTTTTTTTAATCTGATCCAGTGTCATCAGCATCTGAGTTGGTCCAAAACAGTTCAAGAACTGTACTGGATAGAAACATAGAAACATAGAAATAGACGGCAGATAAGGGCCACGGCCCATCTAGTCTACCCACCCCAAAGACACTCCCCTACCTTTCTCTGTGAATAGATCCCACGTGTCTGTCCCATTTGGCCTTAAAATCAGGCACGCTGCTGGCCTCAATCACCTGAAGTGGAAGACTATTCCAGCGATCAACCACCCTTTCAGTGAAAAAGAATTTCCTGGTGTCCCCACGCAGTTTCCCGCCCCTAATTTTCCAGGGATGCCCCCTTGTTGCCGCTGGACCCTTGAAGAAGAAGATATCTTTTTCCACCTCGATGCGGCCCGTGAGATACTTGAATGTCTCGATCATGTCGCCCCATCTCTCTGCGCTCTTCGAGCGAGTATAGCTGTAATTTATCCAGCCGTTCTTCGTACGGGAGATCCTTGAGTCCCGAGACCAACCGGGTGGCCATTCTCTGGACCGACTCCAGTCTCAGCACATCCTTGCGATAATGCGGCCTCCAGAATTGCACACAGTATTCCAGGTGGGGCCTCACAATGGATCTATACAATGGCATAATGACTTCCGGCTTACGGCTGACGAAACCCCTGCGTATGCAACCTATGATTTGTCTTGCCTTGGATGAAGCTTGCTCCACTTGATTGGCAGCCTTCATGTCCTCACTGACGATCACCCCTAAGTCTCGTTCTGCTACCGTTCTTGTTAGGATCTCGCCATTAAGGGTGTAAGTCTTGCATGGATTATGGCTGCCCAGGTGCATAACTTTGCATTTTTTGGTATTGAAGCTGAGTTGCCAGTTCCTAGAACAGCGCTCCAGTAGGAGCAGGTCGTGCATCATGTTGTCGGGCATTGAATCTTCGTTCGTTGTGCTTTTGCCCACTACATTGCCCAGTTTGGCGTCATCGGCGAATAATGTCATTTTACCTCTCAGCCCTTCTGCTAAGTCTCTTATAAAGATGTTGAATAGGATCGGGCCCAGGATGCTGGCATTGATCTCAACAGAGAAAGTAATGTATTCAGTCCTTGAAAACCTTGCCATGCATGATGGTGCTTCTTTGATGCTAAGGTCTCAACTGTCCTTCGAATTGATGTCAGCCATGCCTCAAGGGCAAAATCATCACTAAGGTATTAACAAAGAGACACAGATGTTCACAATCAAGAGCTATTCTCACTGAGGCCTTGCCTGCTAGCCAAGCACAGACCCAAATTTCTTCTCTAGAGTACTTCTCTGTGTCCGTGTCAGAACATAAATTTAGTGCAGATTACAAGCCAGTGGAGTTCTCTGATAGAACTGCAGTGTTTTCCTTGTGGATGCCTCTTCTCTGTAGGAGAGGAGAGTTTATTCCAGAAGATTTTTCCTTCATAGAAATGGCTAAAACCAGTACATATTAGTTTGAGATAAAGGAAGAACTCAAAGCAGAAATGTTGGATATTCTCCATTTCTTTGATCCCCCTACCCATGGATAGATGTGATAATGCCCATTCAAGATGAGAATGTAGGAGCTCATCATCTTTGTTTACCCTGTCAGTAAGAAGACAAACCATGTACAGAAGGGTCTAGATTTGATAAGAAGCAGCTTCTTCACCACTGTTGGTGGCCGAATCTGCTCTCAAGAGAGCCAGGCATACCAGAATACACTCGTTGGTGTCCCTGGGGAGAGGTGGTTATACCTTGAATTTCTTTGAATGAAGGTGTTGCAGAATGCCAGTCTTTTCCTGCAGAACTTCTTTGTATAAGTTGACAGATTCTCTTCATCTAGACAAATCTTCAGAGCGGCCAAAGGAAAATAGTGTGAAAAGGACAAGGTTCCATCAACCTTTGATATTTTAGAGACAGCATTGAGAGCTTTTGCAATAATTGTTAGCACTTGAAGACTGTCATGGCATGGACTTCAGACATAAGAACATAAGAATAGCCTTACTGGATCAGACTAATGGTCCATCAAGCCCAGTAGCCCATTCTCACGGTACCTGTCAAAAACCCAAAGAGTAGCAACATTCTATGCTACTGATTCAGGGCAAGCAGTGGCTTCCCCATGTTCTTCTCAGATTATGGACTCCATGAAATTGTCCTAATCTTTCTTAACACCAGTTATGCTATATGAAATTAATGAACTCAGCAGTTTAGATTAGAAAAATACAAAGTCTTCAAACTATAACAAAATAAATAATACACTTTTTTCTGTGCCACCCAAAACAGCTTGACTACCTTAAAGACCAACTCAGCTCAACTTTGTGTACCATGTCAAAAAGAAATCCTTTTCTGTATAGCTTTTAATTATTTGATTTATGCAGAACCTACTTTTATTGAAATCTCCCATTATGCTACCTTCTATGTCTTGGAATGTAGTGTCATTCTAATCCAACTGATTTAATCTCTCCTTGTGCCAGTAGACTCCTGTGAGTTAACATACTTGACCTGGATGATTTTATTTTTGCTGCTGGACACTTTGGCCCAGATTCACAAACAAGTTGCCTTACATTAGGCGCTGGAAGGCTCCTAGATCACACCTACCGGTGCCTAACGAAAGTAGTTTGATTGGGTTTACATGATGTGATAATTGGTCACGCTATTAAAACCTTATTAAAAAACCTCTGGGACAAGTGCCTAGGTTACTGGTGGCTACTGGCGTATAGTGATATTGAAGCTCAGAAGTGGGTAGGTTTAGGGGTGGTGCTGGACTTTGGCCATGATTCTGACAGGACCCTAGGCACCGGGAAAAACCTTGGCCTACATTTCCAGCACCTAGGATTCCTGCTCATCGCAGTTCTGGAAGCGGAGCCTGCCCTTTATTGGCACATGGCAGGTACCTGTTTTGCAGGCATTTGCTATGACAGGCAACGCTTCCAGAATCAGCCCCTTTGGCACATTGAACCAGTAAGCTCCTTGCCTTAGTGCAGGGGTAGGCAATTCCGGTCCTCGAGAGCCGGAGCCAGGTTAGATTTTCAGGATATACACAATGAATATGTATGAGATGGATTTGCATGCACTGCCTCCTTGAGATGCAAATCTATCCCATGCATGTTTATTGCGGATATCCTGAAAACCTGACCTGGCTCCGGCTCTAGAGGACCGGAATTGCCTACCCCTGCCTTAGTGACTGATCAGCCCTGTGTAAAGTTTTTTTTAACACCATAATTAATCATCCTAAGAACATTTATCCATAAACCTTATGCCCACAATATTAAACATGTTTTATACCAGTGGTTCCCAACCCTGTCCTGGAGGCCACCTGGCCAGTCGGGTTTTCAGGATAGCCCTAATGAATATGCATGAGAGAGATCTACGTATAATGAAGGTGCCAGGCATGCAAATCTGTTCCATGCATATTTATTAGGGCTATCCTGAAAACCCAACTGGCCTGGTGGTCCTGCAGGACAGGGTTGGGAACCACTGTTTTACACACTTTGAATTGAGTGTTCCCTGGTCTTTGTGTTGTTTGAAAGGGTGAAAAATCTATTCATTTTTAATCGTTCCACACCACTCAGGATTTTGTTGACCTTAATCCTATCTCCCCTCAGCTGTCTCTTTTCCAAGTTGAAGTGCCCTAACCTCTTTAGTCTTTTCTCATACGAGAGCCGTTTCATCCCCTTTATCATTTTGGTCACTCTTCTTTGAACTTTTTCTAATTCCACTCTCAAAAAGATTCCAGAAATTGTCTTAAGTTGTAAAAGTTTTTTCCTACACTGGGTTCCACTAGAAGATGATAATACCCAATTGTGACAACTTGAATCCTGTTGTCAATGGAGAACAACCTTTACAAGTAAGTAACTTGATTTACCCAATACTTGCATTCATTTATCAATTAGCTGGGGGATTTTTCTACATAGTTTTTTTGTTGCCTTCCCTCTAGGAGAAGGAGAAACTATATGTGGAACTGAAGCACATCTTAGCCCGCCAACCAGGTCCTGAAGCAGCAGAACAGTTACAAATTTACCAACAGACACTAAGAGAGAAGACCAAACAACTCAAAGTAAGTAGAAACCACTGGGGGAAAATTCAAATGGAACATATCACTTTCTGAGAATGATTATTATAGTAACATAATAGATGATGCAGATAAAGACCCGAATGGTCCATCTAATCTGCGCAACCTGATTCAATCTAAAAATTTTGTTGAGTTTTTTTCTTCTTCTTCTTATCTATTTCTGGTCAAGAATCCAAAACTCTGCCCGGTACTGTTCTTAGGTTCCAACTACTGAAGTCTCTGTCAAAGCTCACTCCAGTCCATCTACATCCTCCTAGCCACTGAAGCCGTCCCCAGCCCATCCTTCCCCCAAACGGCCATATACAGACACAGACTGTACAAGTCTGCCCAGTACTGGCCTTAGTTCTTCAATATTTACTATTATTTTCTGATTCTAGATCCTCTGTGTTCATCCCACGCTTTTTTGAACTCCATCAGTTTTCCTCTCCACCACTTCTCTCGGGAGCACATTCCAGGCATCCACCACCCTCTCCATTAAGAAGAATGTCTTTACATTGCTTTTGAGTCTCCCACCTTTTAAGAGAAAGACTATCCCTCTAATTCTACAGTAGTGTGCCAGACGTATATGCACTAACTGGCCAGGGTAACACTTTTAGGCATTTTCTTCCCCCAGTTTCATCCAAATTGAAGATCTGTTCTGGATGGTAGCCACCTTTCTCAATGATTTCATCAAATTGGTCAACAAATGTTTCTGCTGCATCTGCGTCTGCTCCGATTAAGCAGGTTGAATCTCTAATAAAACCATTGAATCTGTCCATGGCTTGCCATAAATATTTCCGTTGGTTCTTCATCTTTGCGCACTTTCAAAGTCTAAAAGATTTTAATAATTTATATTCTGCATTTCCTACAATTCCATGCGGATTACAAATTATTCAGGTACTTAAGCATTTTTCCCTAACTGTCCCGGCAGGCTCCCACTCTAATTAATGTACCTGGGGCAATAGGGATTAAGTGGCTTGTCCAGGGTCACAAGGAGCAGTGCGGGATTTGAACCCACAACCACAGGATGCCGAGGCTGTAGCTCTAACCACTGCACCACACACTCCTAGGCTTGAATTATTAAAAGGCTCATCGGCCTTCTGTTTTGTATCTAGTCATCAAACCGGATCACCAGTAATTTTTCCATTTCATGAATGAGGCCTTTCCGCTGCCTAGTTATTATGGCTTTAAATCCTGTTAATGCTTTCACTCCTTCTTTCACTCCTTCTTTATTCTTCAAGATCATTGAAATGGTCGAATGTGCCAGCTCCAAGTCATACGCTTTAACTTACCAGCTTCATAGCAATTTACGATCTTCATTTTCATCTCAAGATCGATAGCCTTCCTTTGTTTCTTGGTGCTTCCTCCAGGTGAAGTCATGCTCTTCCTTTTCGCCGACATCTTGTACTATGGAGTACACAATAAAGTACAAATTTATAGATGAAATATGTAATTTTGAAGATTGGTGATGCTAGTGTAGTGCATAATGACCAACTGCACGAATGAGCCCCCCATGCCCATGCCACCTCTTTCCCTCTCTCCCCAATCCCCCAGTCTGTGCAGCTTCTCTTTCCCTCCCTTCCCATCCCCACTCAGCATGTGCAGCCTCTCTTTCCCTCCCCTCTACCTCCCAGCTCATGCAGCCTCTCTTCTTGCATGCATTTTTCTTTTGGTTGCCGCCGTGGTTCCTACACGCTGCCAGTGGCTGAGCTGGAAACCTTCCCTCTGATGGAAAACACAAATGCGACCAGTTGGAGAGCCGGTCGTAAGTCTGCATGGTCGTTAAACAGGTAGGTCCATTAAATGAGGAGTATCTGTAATGGTGTATATGCATGTATGTGTACACTTATGCATTTAAATGCCAAAATGTTTGCCTAAGCGCCCATTCTCTGATTTTGGAGGGTCCCACCGGTGGACTGGATGGCAACATATTCCCTCCTTTCTCCCTTCCCCAGTATGTTAAAATTAGCCTTGCTGGCAGGGATGCTGAAGCCTTGCCAGCCAAAGAAATTCCCTTCCATGCCGCGCCCCTCCTCCTTGCACTGCTGCAGCAACTTGGAAGTCAGCGGAGTGCCTCCACCCACCAATGCCAGGACTCCCTGAGTCTCTACTCAGTTCTTGCATGAACTGAGCATTTGCGAGTCGTCCCGGCATCAGCAGCTGAAGGCATACAACCCACTTACGGGTTACTTCAGCAGCACAAGGAGGAAGGGAATGGCTTGGCAGGGAATTTCTCTGGCTGGTGGAACTTTAGCAATCCCGCCAGCCAGTACATTCTGTAACTACAGAAAAAGACATTATTGAATCAAGCCCATAAGGACCTATTTTCTTCTTTTTTTTTTAATTTATAAATTTATTGATTTGTTACAACATATAACAACTTCAGACAATAAACAAATTCAAAGAAAATACATCAAACTAAAAGAAAATCTTATCAAGTCCACATTATTATGGGGAGCTGATTGTCCTGTAGGAGTCACATCACTGAAAAAAAGAATACAGTGTGCCATAATACTCTAAATCAGGCAAATGAACCTTCTATTTTCACTCAATCTCAACCTCTGAGTTAGTTACAGGCAATGTGTCTAATTTAGGTTTATCTTGAAGAAAAATTTTCAAATGAGCAGGATTAACAAAAAATATATCTAGTATTCTGAAATGTCACTGAACACTTACATAGGAACTTAAGAAAAAATAAAGCTCCCACAGCCAAGACGTATTTTCAAAAGATGTATTTTCTTTGACCACTCACCGTTACAACTTTGCTTTTACAGGCCTTATCCTCGGAACTGAATATGTATGAATCCCAGAGTCAGGAATATAAATATGAAATCGAAAGGCTTGCTAACGAACTTCAAAACGTCAAGAAAAAATACCTTACCCAGAAGCGCAAAGACCAACAGGCTAAGTATGAAATCTGACAATTTTATCTGATAATGAATATGTAGACCCTGATTCTATAAAAGGCGCCTTCTGTTAGGCACCTAGATCAGTGCACCTAACTTAATTTTTTAATTGGTTTAGTTGGCACTGTTAATTGAACACTGTCATTAAATACCAAGGCACCTACCAGTACTTGTCCAAAAAGTAGAATTTGGGCATGGATTGCCTTAGGCATCGGTAGGTGTCTTGGTAAATTAGGCCAAAAAAACCCTAGCCTGGCACCTAACACTATGATGTCTACTGGCACCTACGTCAAGTTAATAACATAGTAGCATAGTAGATGAAGGCAGATAAAGACCCGAATGGTCCATCCAGTCTGCCCAACCTGATTTAATTTAAATTATTTTAATTTTTTTCTTCTTAGCTATTTCTGGACAAGAATGCAAAGCTCTACCCGGTACTGTGCTTGGGTTCCAATTGCTGAGGTCTCCGTCAAAGCTTACTCCAGCCCATCTGCACCCTCCCAGCTGTTGAAGCCCTCCCCAGCCCATCCTCAACCAATCGGCCATATACAGACACAGACCATGCTGCTAGTCGTGATTCTACAAATGGTACCTAGCGGTTGATTGAGTAGCCGCTAGGTGCCATCTATAGAATCAGACCCTTAGGGGGAAATTCTGTATAGGACACCAGTCTGATCAGCCGCCTAAGCAACTGCTGAGAATTACACACTGGCGTCCTATACAGAATCACATATACCCTAATAGATAGATGCCCAACCCCGCCTAACTGGCCCAAATTCTCTAACCGGCGCCCATGTCACTGGTGTCGGTTAGAGAATCGTATTACCATCAGCTGATCGCAGCAAGAAAATCCCTCTGCCGCAATCAGCTGAGTAACTATGGCAGGGAACTCGTCCGCGACATTGGCCAGCAGGAGGGATGCACCCTCCTTCCTGCCCCCAAACCCCTCCCCCTGTGCCAATCAGAGTCTTAGGCCTCCTTCCCAGTACATCCCAGAATGCACTAGGAAGGAGGCCTAAGACTCTGTTTACTTAGATGTCTAAGGCCTTTCCTATGGGAGGGGCTTTAGATATCTGAGTCAATCAGAGCCTTAGGCCCTTCCTTTTCCATCCCAGAAAGCACCAGTAAAGAGAAGGCCTGCCGGTTAGAAGGTGTGAGCATCCCAGCGGCCAGACTTTCTTTGTACAGGTGGGTGGGAGTGGGTGGGATGTTTTTGGGGTAGATTTAGGTGTGCTGTGGGTTCAGCTGTAGGGGGGTATCAGGGGTTCTGGGAGGGTGGCGGCGGTTTCAGGGAGGTGGCGGCAGGAAGAAATGGGCATCCTTCCTGCCAGGGGACTTCTCATGGGGGATCAGGGGCAGGAGGGGAGTGAGCATCCCTCCTGTCCTGCTGCTATTTTTTCACTCAACGAATAGTTAAGCTTTGAAATTCATTGCCAGAGGATATAATTATGTAGTGTATATGGGTTTAAAAAAGGTTTGGACAAGTTCCTGGAGGAAAAGTCTGTAGTCTATTATTGAGATGTATATGGATTTTACCACTGCTTACCCTGGGATCAGTAGTGTGGAATCTTGCTACTATTTGGGACTCTGCCAAGTAAAGTACTTTTACCTGGATTGGCTACTGTTGTAAGCAGAATACATGGACCATTGATTTGACTCAGTCTGGTTGTTCTAATGTTTTTAATATCTTGAAATCTTCTGATCAGGGTGCAGCAGCAGCCAAAAAATCAAACAGAAAATTACACAAGAACATAAAAGTTGCCATATTGGGACAGACTGATGGTCTATCAAGTCCAGTATCCTGTTTCCAAAAGTGGCCAACCCAGATTACAAGTACGTGGCAAGATTCCAGGAAGAAAAGCAGAGTTTATACTGTTTATCCTAGGCATAAGCAGCGGATAGCCCCAAGCCATCTTAATAATGGCTAATGGACTTTTCTGTTAGGAAATTAGCCAAACTTTTTTAAAACCCTGCTAAGCTAACCACTTTCACTACATTCTTTGGCAATGAATTCCAGAGTTTAATTACCCATTGAATGAAGAAATATTTTATGTTTGTTTTAAATCTACTACTTAAGAGTTTCATCGCATGCCCTCTAGTCTTAGTATTTTTAGAAAGAATAAACAAGTGATTCACATCTGCTCGTTCCACTCTATTCAGTGTTTTACAGTGTTTTGCAGTCTATCATATCTTCCCTAAGCTCTCTCTTCTCCAGGCTGAAGAGCCCTAGGCACTTTAGCCTTTCCTCTTAGGGAAGTCGTCCCAAATCTTTAATCATTTTCGTCACCCTTCTCTATACATTTTCTAATTACGCTATATCTTTTTTGAGATACGGCGACCAGAACTGCACACAGTATTCAAGTTGTGGCTGTACTATAGAGCAATACAAGGGCTTTATAACATTTTCATCTTTGGTTTTCATTCCTGATAATTTCTAGCATTCTATTTGCTTTCTTAGCTGCTGCCGCACACTGAGTGGAGGGCTTCAACATATATCCACAACAATGACACCTAGATCCTTTTCCTGGGTAGTGACTTCTGACATGGAACCCTGCGACATGTAGCTATAGTTTGGGTTCCTCTTTCCCACATGCATCACTCTGCACTTGATTACATTAAATATGATCTGCCATTTTCATGCCCAGTGTCACAAGTTCATCTTGCAATTTTTCATAATCCTTTTGCAATTTAACAACTTTGAATAACGTTGTGTCATCAGCAAATTTAATTATCTAACTAGTTATTCCTAGTGATAAATATTTTAAAAAGCAGCGGTCTCGGCTCCAACATCAAACTCATGGGTCTATAATTTCCTGTTCACCTCTGGAACCCTTTTTAAAAATTGGCATTATGTTGACGGCCCTCTAGTTTTCCAGAAAGGAATAGAAAATGAGAGTATCACGATAGCTCTATATTGCTCCATGGTGTGACCTCACCCTCAATGTTGTGTGCATTTCTGGTTGATGTATCTCAAAAAAAGAAGAATTAGAAAAGGTACAGAGAAGGGTGACCAAAGTGTTAAAGGGAATGAAACGATTCTGCTATGAGGAAAGACTAAAGAGGTAGAGATATGGTAGAAATCTATGAAATCCTGAATGAAGTGTAATGAGTAATTTCCAGACTGATGATGCTTGATAAGAAAACCCAGCAAAAAACACTCTTATAATATAACCTCTTAGGGACTGGAAAATGCAATAGAGCAGTATTGCATAGTGCAGGGGTGCCCACACATTTTTGGCTTGCGAGCTACTTTTAAAATGACCAAGTCAAAATGATCTACCAACAATAAAATTTTAAAAAACCACAAAGCACAATGTACACAGAGAAAATGTTAATTATAATTTATATTCGGAGGGGGGGGTTTTCAAAGAGGTCAAGACAGATGACTTTAAAATATGCAATGTCACCTCAGTAACAACTATACAAAAATAGACAAATATACCCCCTCCCCTTTTACTAAACCACGATAGCGGGTTTTAGCTTGTGTAGTGGCTGCACGGGCCTGGCTTTTGTGCGTTGGGGAATCAGGGAGAACGCTTGCTCAGAAATTCATTGATCTCTGCTGTTGTCATGGTACAGGTAAGAGGAGGCTCAGAGACTCAGGAGTTCCAGCCAGGTAATAATAATAATAATAACAGTTTATATACCGCAGTACAGTTAAGTTCTATGCGGTTTACAAAAGATTAGTGAAGTACAAGTTGAGATAACTAAGGGAAGTGAGAACAATAGGGGGAAAGGGCAGGAAAACCGTTAAAGAGGAGAAAGAGAGGAGCGGGTCAACTGTCTAGGTATTTCAGGAATAGGTGAGTTTTGAGGCGTTTCCTGAATACCTCGTAAGTGGTGGGCAATAAGAGTTGTTCTAGGTCTTTACCCCATAGAGCTGCTTGATGTGAGAGAAGATGCTCATGGTGTTTTTTTAGTTTGCAACCTCTGACCGTGGGAGAAACAAAGTGCAAGTGGGAGCTTCTCTTGTGTCTGTTGGCTGAGAAGGAGAAGAGGTCAGTAATGTATTTAGGGGTTAGACCGTAAAGAACTTTAAAGCAGAGGCAGGCAAACTTAAACTTTACACGAGCTTCCATCGGCAGCCAGTGTAGCTGTTTGTAGTATGGCGTCACGTGATCGAACTTCTTCAGACCGAAGATTTGTCTGACCGCAGTGTTTTGCATTAATTGTAAGTGTCGCATATTCTTTAAGGGGAGTGCTAAATAGGCGATGTTACAGTAGTCAAGTTGACTCAATACAAGGGATTGTACCAGGATTCTGAATGCAGAGTTATCAAAGTATGCTTTAATGGATTTAAGCTTCCAGAGGGTGAAAAAACCTTTTTTGATTAGGGAGTCCACCTGGTGATTCATGGTGAGGCATTGGTCCAGTGTTACACCCAGTATTTTAATGGTGGGCTGTATGGGGTAGTTAAGTTTGTTGATGCCTAGTGGTGTTTTGGTGTCAAGCGGGCGTGGTGAAGCGACAAAGAATTTTGTCATCTCTGTATTGAGCTTGAGTTTGAAGTCTGTCATCCAGTGCTCCATCAAGTTTATGGCTTCTGATGCTTTGGGAATTGTTTCTGAGATGGAGTTGGCAAATGGGATGATGATCGTAAAGTCATCAGCGTAACTGAATAATTTTATCCCCAGCTGGGTTAATTGAACGCTCAGTGAGGTCATGTAGATATTGAAAAGCAGTGGGGATAGTGGGAACCCTTGCGGTACGCCAGATGGGTTGCTCTAGGTGTTGGAGAGATCATTGTTGAAATGAACCTGATAGGTGCAGGATGAAAGGAAACCATGAAACCAGTTTAGCACTTCGCCCCTGATGCCAATAGCGTCTAGGCATTGTAGCATTTTCACATGGTCTACTAGATCAAAGGCAAAGCAGGTAATTGGGTGAGTGTAGTTGCCTCAGTATTTATTCTCATCTCCTTCACCTCTGATCTTCAATATCTTCTCCACTGCATCTCTTCTCTCTTGTTCCTCTTCACTGCACAACATAGCTTGCAGAATAGACTCACTATAACCATACCATACCATACCTTCTGCATCATCCATGTGCCTATGATGATCTTGAAATTGTAATGTAGTGTAATATATTGTGAATATCCTTTTGTACCCCGTTCTGAGCTACTAGGAGGACAGGATAGAAATCAAAGCAAATAAATAAATAAATACCATACTATACCATACATTTTTCTTCTATACTGCAAATTTCAGCTAGGATTCAATGTGGTTTACAACAAGATTAAGAACTGAGGACATTACCATTGAATGAAGGATAGGAGGTAGGCTCCTGAGATTTCATTATAGGTCCAAGAAGAAAAGGTAGATCTTAAGTTTCTTCCTGAAGATGTAATACTGGCATGATTGTCATAGGTGGAGAGGTGCGTTCCATATCTTAGGTACATGAACTTCTTCCTAAGTACACGTGAAGAGAGGGGGGTGGGGGGGTGGAGGCTAGTTTGTACCATTGGTGTGTCCTTGCATTGACCTTCTCACTGTAGGTATGACTATCTAATTTACCTCTTCAGACTGTTTTTTTCAACAGTTGCAACCAGAAGAGGAGATACCTTAGTTTTTCAGATTCTTTCCTTTCAGATTCTGCTTGGAAATCCATATTCTGATGAACCTTGGAGCTGTTATGAGCCATCTGCTGTGTGACAGGTCCTGTGTCCAATAGAGCCAAATCCTTTGGCAAGACATCTGTTCTAATTATAGTTATAATTCTGTAGCCATAGCTTTGATCTGTGCTTAAGTCTTTGATCACTTCATTGCTGAGCTGTGGAAAGTAAGGGCCAACAGAAATCTTAGCAAAATCAGGATTTAGTTCCAGTTCAGTAGCAGAAACCAGCATTTTTCTAATAGAACCTGCCATTTGATTTTGCTTAATGTCTGCCGTCTCAAGCAGTCACCGAGTGCCTGAATGGTAATTCGCCTGTGTGCAGGTTACAGACAATCGATACCAACTTCCTTTCTAGCTTCTCCTCAACATAATGGTGACGGGGCAAAAGCGCGCGAGACTTCAGCGCGCTGACAATTCGGCGCAAGACACCAACGCGTCGCCTAACAAGTGACTTTTAAAGAGCTCCGACGGGGTGTGTGGGGGGAACCCCCCCACTTTACTTCAGACTGTTTGCGCTGCCACATTATAGAGAAAACTTAACTTTTTCCTAAAAAATCGGGAAAAAGTTAAGTTTACTCTATAATGGAGGGTTCCAACCCCCCCAATGGCAGCGTGAAGAGTATGAAGTAAACTGGGGGGGTTCCCCACTCACACTCCATGTCGGAGCTCTTTAAAAGTCACTTTTTAGGTGGTGCGCTGGTGTTTTGCGCCAAATTGTCGGCGCGCTGAAGTCTCATGTGCGAATGACTATGAACCCAACATAATACTCCTCCCTCCCAACCTGTATTTACATTACAGGAATCACCTCCAGTAGCTTGAAGAGTTCTGTCTACTCCTCTTTCTCTCAGACATGCAACCAAATGATCAGCAATTATTTCTGCATGAGTCTTCTCTTTTGTTGCCTTTTCAGGAACAAAATGCCAGAGATATCTGTCTCCTGGCTCCATTCAAACTGTGTAATATTCCTTTTTCACCATACCTGGACACATTTTGCCTTCTCTTCTGCCTTTAACATGATCCTGGTATTATCCCTCCCTCCCTCCCTCCCTCCCCCCACTCTTTGGGCTTGCATCTCTCTCCTCTCCTACCCTCTCTCTCTCTCTCTCTCTCTCTACCTTCCCCCTGGTCTGTCATCTCTTCTTTCTTCTCCCTTCCCATCCTTTTTTTTTTCTTCCCTTTCTTGGTCCTCTTTCTTCCTCCTCCACCCCCAATTTGGTGGCTTTCTCTGCTTTGTAGCTCTGCTCTCCTTGCCTGATTCATTTGCCCAATAAAATGCTGCTTTTCTTCTTTCTCCTCTTTTTGGCACCATCTCCTCGCTCACATAATCCAAAAGTAATCAGTAATCTGCAACTACTTAGTTTTCAGAGATATATTAAGAATTTTAATCATGTTTAGGGAAATGTTACAAACTATTTCTGCCTTGGGAAAACTACTGGATGCCAAAGATTGCTGGCATCATATATATTGCACTGTGTCCTGGTAATTGTCATGTTGCTATAAAAAAAACGATCCCTGTCCATGTGCAGATTACATGGTGCAGTTTGGATACGTGAAGCTACAATATCAGCAGCAACACCCTGCTAATGGCTTGTGACAGCCTAATGATCAATACTTGAGGTTCCCGTCCTACCTCCCACACCATTTCCAGCAGATAAGAGGCCTCCAGAAAATGGGTTTAATCTTTAAAGTTTAAATCTTAAATGCTTGCACAGTTTCTTGTCTATAACAGGAATAGAGAAAGATCCAGTAATACTCTTTGCACTTGCCAGAATTCAGGTTTACAAAGCAAACAGGGCCGCACCAGGCATTATTGCCATTTTAGACTGAAAACAAAATAACAGAGGATGATTTTTTTTTTTTTTTATCAGTACAGTGGTACCTCGGTTTACGAGTGCACCGGTTTGCGAGTGTTTTGCAAGACGAGCAAAACATTTGCAAACTTGGTGCCTTGTAAACCGAGCGCGCCTCGATTTGCGAGCACCCCCCCCCCCCGCAATCCGGCACCCCCCCACCGCCATCGGCCACCACCCCCCGCCGCCATCGGGCACCCCCCGCCATGACCTGAGGTCCCCCCAACCCACCCCAACCCTCTTCTTACTTTGATGTAGCCTCCGCACCTGCACCAGCATGTCCTGTGCTGTGCTGTGCCGGTGCCCGAAAATCTGCCTCCGGTGCTGGGCCTTGAGCATGTGCGCATGCTCAAGGCCTGAGAGGTCACGTCCAATGTGAACTCTCACATCCAACTTGAACTCTCAGGCCTTGAGCATGCGCACATGCTCAAGGCCCAGCACCGGAGGCAAATTTTCAGGCACCGGCACAGCACAGCACAGGATATGCTGGTGCACGTGCGGAGGCTACATCAAAGTAAGAAGAGGGTTCGGGTGGGTTGGGGGGACCTCAGGTCGCGGTGGGGGGGGGTGCCCAATGGTGGCAGGGGGGGTGCCCGATGGTGGCGGGGGGTGCCCGATGGTGGTGGGGGGTGCCGGATCGCGGGGGGAGGGTGCCGGTTCGCGGGGGGGGCCTTTCGGGGGGAGCAGTGCTGCTGGCCTCGGGGGGGGAGGGGGTGGAGGGTGGGAACCTATCAAAGCGAGTTTCCATTATTTCCTATGGGGAAACTCGCTTTGATAAACGAGCATTTTGGATTACGAGCATGCTCCTGGAACGGATTATGCTCGTAATCCAAGGTACCACTGTAGTTCTATTTTTCGTAATAGCATTGCTCTTAAGCCTGAACTGTAGTGTTCTTTATATGGGCAAAAACAACAAGGAAAGATAAGGGGGATGTCTTAAACAACCAAAATGGATCTTTATTCAAAACAGTAAATCCTTTATTCAAAACAATACTTCTACTACTATTAATTATTTCTATAGTGCTACCAGACGTATGCATAACAGTACAGAGTCACAAAGTGTAAGAAAACAGTCCCTGCTCAAAAGAGCTTATAATCTAAACAGGCAAGATAAACAAGATGTCATGGATACAGTTAAAGGGAACAGTTAATCAGCAGAGGGCAGAGGAGTAGGGTAGGGATTGAAAGCTAAATCAAAAAGGTGGGTTTTCAGTCTGCTTTGAAACAAGGGAAGGGAAAGGGCTTGACGGACAAACTCGGGTAATTTATTCCAGGCATAGGGTGCAGCAAGATGAAAGGAACGAAGTCTGGAATTGGCAGTGGAGGAGAAGGGTAACATTAAGAGTGACTTATCTGAGGAACGGAGTTCTCTGGGAGGTGTATAAGGGGAGAGAAGTGAGGAGAGATATTGAGGGGCAGCAGAATGAACACACTTGTAGGTCAGCAATAGGAGCTTGAACTGTTTGTGATGGCAGATAGAGAGCCAGTGAAGTGACTTACGGAGAGGGTTGACATGAGCTTAGCGAGGTTGGTAGAACATGAGTCACACAGCAGAGTTTTGCACAGATTGCAAGGCCTGGCATCTCTCTCCTCTCATTCCCTTCCCTCTCCCACACCCCCATGGTCTGGCATTTCATTCTCTCCTCTCCATTACCTCCACTTCCATCAGCATCTGCCCCCTTTTTTTTCCCTCCAACCAAATTCCATCTAGTATTCTTCCCTCTTATGTCTCTCTCTCTCCTTTCCTTGCTCACTAATTCCATCAGCATCTGCCCCTTTCTTTCCCTCCAACCCAATTCCATCCAGTATCCTTCCCTCTTATGTCTCTCTCCTCTTTCCTTGCACACCAATTCCATCAGAATCTGCCCCCTTTTTCTCCCTCCACCACCCTTCCATGCTCCTTTCTCTCTCCCTCCAAACAAATGCAAGGTCCCGCACTGCCGCTCTGCTCTCTGAGCTTCTTGACAAAAGGCAGCCCGAAAGCAGAAATTGTTAGAACAGCTGGCAGCATCGACGTCAGCTCTGCTCCAGGAAGGGCCCGCGATGACTGCGTCTGCTGGTCCATCCTCTTCCGACGTCACTTACTTGCTCCAGAAGAAGTAAGTGATGTCACGCAGTCATCGCAGGACCTTCCTGGAGCAGAGTTGGCTGTGTTGCCGTTGATGCTGAGGGGGCCATCGCCGTTGATGCCGTGGGGGGGAGGAGGCGTTTCCATTGCTGTTTCCGTTTAAAAAAAAATTGCAAGGTGAGTCGTCTTTTTACCTTCCTTCATTGGGCCCCCCTGACAGTTTCGGGTCCTAGGCATATGCCTACCCATTAATCTGGCCCTGGATCCACATAATCAACTCTCAACAACTCTTGAATAATACACAAGCATTCTACATAAAGGATTGCTATTAAAATCTTTGGCTCACAGTTACTGAATTTGTTTTAATGAATGTATTTTTAAATGTGTTTTTAAAGATATTTTTAAAGAAAAAGGAAAAAGCCACATACTATCACACCCAAGTCCCACTCCTCTTTCATACACAAAAGTTCTTCACCTCCTAAACCAGGGGTGTCCAACCTTTTGGCTTCCCTGGGCCACATTGGCTGAAAAAAATGTTTCTGGGGCCGCACAAACGCTGCAGCAAGACAGAGGAGGGAGCCGGCAAGACGGTAAACACCCAGGGGCAGCAGAGGAAAACACTACATCACCCTCGACCGGGGCCGCACAAAATACTTTATGGGGCTGCATGCAGCCCTCGGGCCGCAGGTTGGACACTCCTGTCCTAAACTGTACCGTTTCCTTGGGTTTTTGCAACCCTAATGTACGACCTTGCATTTCTTAGCATTAAATCTTAGCTTCCAAATTTTAAACCATTTCTCAAGCTTTGCTAGATCCTTCCTCACATTATCTACACCATCACAAGTGTCTAGTACAGATTTTGGTATCATCTGCAAAGAGGCAAATCTTACCAGAGAGCCCTTCAGCAATATCACTTACAAAAATGCTAAAAAGATGTGGTCCTGGAAGGAGGCATCTCATTTATGGACCTCTCCTAGAAAGTGAGATCAGGGCTTTAGCAAGCAGTGGCGCTTGACCACAGACACAACCGCTGGGACAACTTTAAAAGCAGAGAGTGCCAGAGAATTGGTGGAGGAGGGAGCTCATTTATGAACCCCCCTGGACAGCAAGATCAGGGCTTTGGTGGGTGGTGGTGCTTGACCTCAGATACAACCGCTGGGACATCATTAAAAACAGAGAGCACTGGCGAATTGCTGGAGAAGACAGCTCATTCACATACCCCCCCCCCCTAGAGAGAGAGAGATTGGGGCTTTGGCGGGCGGTGACACTTGATGTTGGACTCCACTACCAGGACAACTTTTAAAGCAAAGAGCATCGGAGAATTGGTGGAGATTGGTGCTTTGGCAGGTGGTGATGCTTGACATCAGATGCCACTGCCGGAACAACTTTAAAAGCAAAGAGTTCCTAAGGTGCTCAGCCTCGGGGTGCGTGGCCATAGGGTACACCCTAAGGGGGAGTGCCACAATGGTCAAGACAAGCCTCTTGGGAACCCTGAAGGAGCCAGAATTCTGGTTTGACACTTTTCCTAAGATATGCATCGGAAAATGTTTCTATAATTGAAGGACAGTTCCCCTGTATATGTATAATAACACTGAATTCCATGAGGTATATTTACTTTGATTCTACCCAGCTTGAAATATTACTGATTGAAAAAGAAGCATCTGATGAGGGGTGATAAGAGTAGATATGGATTAAGTTTGTAAAGTTTTGATGATGATGGAGGCGGGGTTAATGTTTGAGTTTAAATTTCTTGTATAACATTTCAGTTACTATGTCCCATTGATGTGGACTATGATATCTTCTAAATGCAAATTTAAAAATGTGGTCCTTCTGAAACTTGGTTATGTGATATTTAGAGGTTCCATGGTCTGATCGCTGTTGTGCTAAAGGATGATGCTACAGGATGCCCACTGTCACATCATTCTCTGTACAAACTTTCAGATCTGAAATCCAAATTGATTGAGAATTTTGATTCATTAGATAACACTGATATTAGCTCTGCGATTGAATCTTTGCAAAGTTTATTAATAAACTACTACTTCAAACACAAAATGGATAAGAACCTCCTCCAAATCACAAACAGTAATACAGGTTCCACATGCAATTGACTTATGCTTTATGCGAGGGAAAGACCTCAGAAGCCTGCACCATACACAGAAAAATTAATTCTCGCAATAATAATAAACACTGTAGGTTTTATAGCACCAGTTGAAGACTATCAAGTATATAGATCAATAAAGTCCCATGGTATAATGAATCCTTAAAAGAAATCTAAAAAGTGATTTGAGAAAAATAGAGTGAGCCTGGAGGAAGTATCTCTCCAGATTGACTCTAGAGGAGATACAACGTGTTGAAACAATCTATAATTTAGCTTGTTTTGAACCTAGGAAACAGTATCAATACCACCATAGAATCTGCATCCTCAGAATCCAAAGAATTATTTTCTGAAGTTCGATGTCATACAACCGACATAGGAATTAATAAATATTATCCTAAGACCATGTTAGCCAGTGATGAATTTGCAATTGGTTTCAGTAAGAACGTTGCAAAGATTAATGCACAATTTAATTTAATTAATTAATTTAATTTAATTTAAGCCTTAAGTTTATATACCGCATCATCTCCACAAAAGTGGAGCTTGACACGGTTTACAAATCTTAAATATAGGAGAGAGGAAAAAGAATTACAAGAGCATTTGAAAAGAGGGGAAGAAACAAAGAGAAGAGATGTTAAGATGAATTGAATAAGAAATGGGTACTTTGAAATTCCCTTACTGTCCTGAAGGCTCACAATCTAACTAAAGTACCAAGACAAGCAAAAATTGCAAAAATTAGATAAGAAAATAAAGATAGCGGAAATGAGATACAAAATATCCTAACAAGAATACATAGAGCTCTCAATATTAAACTATTGAAGAACAAAATTAAATTAAAAGAAAAGCTAAGCAAAATAAATAAAAATAATATATAAATAAAACAAAAGTCAGGAAGGGCTTGATTTTATTTCCCACAGTCATCAATGATTATTGACTCTAGAGCTTTAGCTGTTTCAACTGGGCAACCGCCATCATCAAGCTTTGTACATCAGCCCTGGGATCACTCTTCAAAGCAGAAAGAAGCATTTCCCGACCCTCTGGACTGCTGTTCATCAAATTCAACAGCTCACAGATCTTCCAGCTTCGATTCTCTGCTATCCGGTCAGGACAGAGCAGTTCACACAGACCCCGAAGACATCGCAACACACAAACAATGATCCAATTGGCTGTGGGACATCCGACGCTGCAGCACTCTGGCATGACAAAACGGCCATTCTCCAGACCTCCCATCCTGCTGGTGTCGCATTGCCAGTAAGGGATCTGAGCACGTCTAGCTGCAGGGAGATCATAGTTCATGCCCATCATCCCAGCCACGATGCCTCCGCCTCGACAACCGCTTCTGCTCGGCGACCCAGTCATCCACCGCTGACCTCGGCAGCACTACCTCTCCAAACTAATCACCAACGCCATTCGCCATGGATCAGTTGCCAGGCACAACACAGGATCGCCAGCAAACATCAGGAGAGAAAACAGGCAAGCTGTCAGGCACAACTCAGGATCGCCAACGGTGCAGGAACACCAGATGAGAATGAGGCCTTACTGGTAAAGCAAGATATAACGGTCAAATCTGAACTGTCAAGTCAGAATCAATAGATGGAATGATAACCAGAATAAAAACAAAAAAAGAATACAAAAAATTACCAAGAAAGATAATAGTAAATAAATTAAATAAATAAACAGAAAACAGCAGGAAAGAAAAACCATAAATAAAAGAAATAAAAGAGAGCAAAGGGAGACAGCACAAATGGTGACTTAATCGGCTGCCATCTTGTTTTTCAATTTAATGATGAGATAATTCCTGTTGAGCTTGTTGTCCTCTGCAAGAGGAAGACATTTGGAATTCTTTTATATTAGTAAATGAATAACAAGTGATTAAAGCCATGAACATGTGTACTAATTTTTTTTGTCCTTTAAATCATTGTCATTCGTCAGTCTTAAAAGCTCTCAAATCTTTAGTTGGAAAGGTCTTTATTGGTATTATTAATCTTTCATTCCAGTCTGGTTGTTTACCTGATTGGTTAAAAACTCCTGCCATATACAGTAGCTACTACTCAATAATAATAATAATTTTAATCTTATATACCGCCAAAGCCATGGCAGTTCGAGGCGGTTTACAACAAGAAGCGCTGGACAATCAGCGAAGAGGTAACAATTCAAAGTAGTCAATGCAATCTTACATAATGGAAGAAGTGGAAAGCGTTATAGATCTTAAGGTTCTTAGTTTACAAATTGATTGAACAAACTCGTTTTGACCAATTTTCTGAAATTGAAGTAGGTTGAGGAGAGCGTAATAACAGTACTCAGCCAATCGTTCCATTTGCCTGCCTGAAAGGCGAGGGTTCTGTCCAGGAATCTTTTGTAGTGGCAGGCCTTTATTGTCGAATAGGTGAACAGATGTGTTCTTCGTGAGGGTCCTAAAAGAACTTGACAGGTTAAATTGGGAAACTAGGTAAGTGGGGGCCAGACCAAATATTGATTTATAACACAGACTAGAGAACTTGAACAGAATTCGCGCCTCCAGGGGCAGCCAATGGAGTTTTTGATAATAGGGGCTTATGTGTTCCCATTTCTTCAGCTCAAAGATCAGTCGAACTGACGAATTTTGAATGACTCTGAGACTTAGAATGTTTTTTTTTAAGGATCCCAGGTAGATGATGTTGCAATAATCGAGCATGCTCAAGATTGAAGACTGAATCAGTCAGCGGAAAGATGCTGCATCAAAGTATTTTCTGATGGTTCTGAATAATGTCTCTTGATCCAAATATTCCCCTCCCCTCTCCTTTTTACAAAAGCGCAGAAGAGGTTTTTAGCGCCAGCTGGCACGCTGAATTCTCTGCGTTGCTCCGATGCTCATAGGACTTCTATGAGCGTCAGAGTAGCTCACAGCATTCAGTGTGCCGGCTGGCACTAAAAATCTCTTCTGCGCTTTTGTAAAAGGGGGGGAATAGTAACTAATAATTGACCAATTTCATCCCTGCCTTTTATGGCAAAGGTAATGGAAAAGCTTGTTTAGGAACAGTTATTAAGGCTCCCCTTTTCCAAGTTCCGGTAGTGATGCTGCCATGGTAAATGCTCCAATGTCCATTCAGTTCCTGTGGGTGTCAGAGCATTTACCGCTCCAGCCCGCAATATCGGGCTTGATAAAAGAGGCCCTACGTTTTTTATGTATCAGTTTGGTTTTCGCTCCTTGCCCAATGCAGAGACCCTGTTAATTTCCTTTACCGATAAGAGTGAGAAAAGGTTTTGATAAAGGTAAGCATTTTTTTCTTGGTGAGTTTGGATATCACTGCCGCGCTTGATACAAATATTAGTTGACTAAAATCAAAAGGTATTGGCAAAACAGTCGTAGTTTGGTTTGTATCCTTCCTTACTGGAAGCAAGTTTGCAGTGTTCAAAAACCATGACATGATGGTGTATATCTCAAGCGTTCTGCAGGGATTTTGTCTCTCTGTGATACTATTTAATATTTTTAAAATTCCTCTCTGTAGCTTACTAAATTGTTTAGGTGTGATGTTTAGATTATATGCTGACAATAACCAGTTTCTTACTGAGATTGATAAATCCATGGATGATACTTTACAAATATTGATACTCTGTTTGAGTGCAGTTGATCAATGGATAAGAGGAAACAAATCTTAAACTCAAATACATTTATTGTCAAACTACAATAGTTATGATATACCAAAGATTCGTGATTGATGATTTAACAGTCCCAACTGCAACTTCAATGAGAAACTTAGGTGTTATCTTTATATAAAAACATTACACAAAAAGAAATCAGACACCTACAAATAATCCAAAGAACTGCAATAAAAATCATCACAAATTCTAAAAAATAAGATCACGTTACCCCCCTCCCTTTTGAAAAATGCTCACTGGCTCCCCATTATGTACGGAATTACATATAAAATTGCTGTATTAATCTTTAAAATTTGATAAACAAATGCGTCTGTTTTTCTGGATAGACTCCTTCTACCATACACTCCTTCAGGGACCTTAAAATCCAATGAGCAACACTTGTTATTTTGTAAAAGGGTGGATAAAATAGAAATACATAGACAAAGGTTAAATTGAACCAGCAAGAAGCTGGACTCTGCATACAATTCAATACCACAGAAACAGTGACACATGTCTCCTAAAGCAATAAATAAATAGAAAATGTTTGTTCTACCTTTGCTTCTCTGATTTCTGTTTTCCTCATCTTCTTGTTACTCTCTTCCTTCCATCCACTGTCTGCCATCTCTCTGCCCCTATATGGCATCTTCTCTCCTTCTATGCATCTTCCAGAAACTGTATGCCTCCCCCTTCCATCTCTCTTTTCACACCCCATTGGTCTGGTATCTGTCTCCTCTCCTTCCCCCCTGCTCTGGCATCTCTCTCTCCGCTCCTTTCCTCCTGTTCTTCCCTGGTCTTCCTTCTCAATTTATTTTCTGCCTCTGTCTAAATTCTTTTTTACTATTCAGTCCTCAATTTCCCTCTTTAACTGTGTCTACCTATAGCTTGCCACTTCTTTCCCTCACCCCTTCCAGTAACTAACTCTATCCTCTTCCCTCAATCCTGCATGTGCCCTTTTTTTCTTTCTCCTCCATCCTTGAAGGTCATCAATACAAGACGTACGGAGATTTTCTCAGTTACAGCCCCCCCAACTTTGGATTTCCTTACCTATCTATCTCAGGGAAGAGACTAAGGGCTCCTTTAACAAAGGTGCGCTAGGGCCTTAATGCGTGAAATAGCGCACGCTAGCCGCTACCGTCTCCTTTTAAGCAGGTGGTAATAATTTTGCTAGCGCGCGGTAATTTTGTGCGGGCGCTAAAACCGCTAGGACACCTTTGTAAAAGGAGCCCTAAATTAAATAGATTTAAAGGTTCCCTTAAAAGTTTTCTCTTTAAGGACGCTTTTGATATTTATAATTACAGCATCGCCTATACTCTTATGATGTTTCTTTCGATCAGTGATACATTTTAGTACTATTTTATTTTCCCCCCCACCCTTCGTTCAAACCTTAATGTCTCTTTTTGCTATAAATATTGTAGTTCAACCCTTTTACCTTATGTCTTTGAATTAGGCCCTCTTTTACAAAGGCGCGCTAAGCGTTTTAGCGTGGATTTAGCGCGCGCTAAATCAACACGTGCGCTAACCGCTAATGCGTCCATAGGATAACATGCACGTGTTTGCATTTAGCACGTGTTTAGCATGCGCTAAATATCTTAGCACACCTTTGTAAAAGAGGGGGTTAGAATATTCACATCTTTGAGTTGGTCTCTCTATGTTCTATATGAGTCTATTGTACGTTTATAATCATGTCTCCACGCTTTTATTAATGTACAACGCTTAGAAATGCTGATAAGCGTTATAATCAAATTTTAAATAAAACTTGAAACTTTATCAATGAAGCCCCAAATTAACAAAATTATTAGACAAGTTTTCTACAAATTAAGGCCCCCCCTTTTACAAAGCGGCGCTAACGAGCGCCATGTGGCAAAAGCCCTAAAACATAGTAACATAGTAGATGACGGCAGATAAAGACCCGAATGGTCCATTCAGTCTGCCCAACCTGATTCAATTTAAATTTTTTAATTTTTTCTTCTTAGCTATTTCTGGGCAAGAATCCAAAGCTTTACCCGGTACTGTGCTTGGGTTCCAACTGCCGAAATCTCTGTTAAGACTTACTCCAGCCCATCTACACCCTCCAAGCCATTGAAGCCCTCCCCATCCCATCCTCCCCCAAACGGCCATATACAGACACAGACCGTGCAAGTCTGCCCAGTACTGGCGTAGTTCAATATTTAATCTTATTTTCTGATTCTAGATCCTCTGTGTTCATCCCACGCTTGTTTGAACTCAGTCACAGTTTTACTCTCCACCACCTCTCTCGGGAGCGCATTCCAGGCATCCACTACCCTCTCCGTAAAGTAGAATTTCCTTACCTTGCTCTTGAGTCTCCCACACCTCAAGCTCAAATTATGTCCTCTGGTTTTACCATTTTCCTTTCTCTGGAAAAGATTTTGTTCTACATTAATACCCTTCAAGTATTAGAACGTCTGAATCATATCTCCCCTGTCTCTCCTTTCCTCTAGGGTAGACATATTCAGGCACTTTTTTTTGTCTGTCTCTCTGTCTCTCATCCTGGCCCCCTGCCTTTCTCTCTCTGCCCCCCCCCAGCACACCCCTCCCCCCAAAGCAGTCCCTTTTCCCTCTCCCCCTCCACTTTTTTTCTGTCTGTCTCTCTGTTTCTCTTCCTGGCCCCCTGCCTATCTCTCTCTGGCCCCCCGAGCAAACCAAGATTGCTGCCTGCCCCCAGCACACCCCTCCCCCCAAAGCAGCCCCCTTTTCCTCTCCCCCTCCACTTCCCTGTGCAGCAGTAGCAGCCGGACGCCTCGCAGCACCTCGTTGCTCTCACCACTGCTTGCGCTGCAAGCCGCCACAAGCCGCAAATGGAACACGGCACGGAAGCACAAATCACGGCAGCAGGGATCACACCGTTTCAACTGCGCATGCGTGGGTAAGGGTTTTATTACAGAGGATGCATTCTTTTTAGTTCACTATTGTCCCATAAAACAACGTATTATATTCAAAATTTAATTGTCGGTATTTAAAGTTTTGAATAACCCTGTTTCACTGATTTTTGGTGCTACACTACTTATTTACCAGCCAGCAGGAATAATTACAGTAGATCCTCCAATCAAAATTTACTTGAGGTGACAACTTGTAAATCTGTTAATTTAAATGAATACCACTCCTCTGTATTTAAAATGATTGGACGACAGCTATAGAACAGGCTGCCATCCGCATTATGTGGATTGCAAAACTGCAGAATTCAAGAAGATATCAAAGGCTTTTTAAAATTTCAACAGGCATATACAAATTAGGATCAGCGATCGATATGTTTCTTTTAAAGAATCAGGATGTTAGATAAAGGCAAGAGTTTATGAATCATTCCAGGATGTACCGTATTTTCACCCATATACCACGCACCCATGTAAAACGCGCACACGGGTATAGTGCGCGGGGAACACAAATTTATGTAAAAAAAGTTTAATATAGCGCGCACACGCGTATACCGCGCATGCTAAAACCTCCTCCCGCCTACTCCGAAACGGCATCCTCCCCCCCGCTCTGTGAACCGGCTTCCTCCCCCATCCCCGCTCAAATGCAAATGCTCAAAGCCTAGTCCAGCCCGGCACAGGAAGAAGGAGGATCTCTCTCGCACCGCCCAGCCCAGCCCAGCCCAACCCAATGAGGGAGGATCTTCGGGCACTGGCACATCCTGTGCATTGGTGCTGGTGCCGGTGCCCAATCGGGTAAGAGTTGTCTTTGCGGTGCTGGAGGGGATGTAGGATCACGGGGGAGGGGGATGCCGGTTCGCAGAGTGGGGGAGAGGAAGCCGGTTCGCAGGGGGAATGCCGGATTCGAATGAAAAAAAAAAATGCTCTCGGGTATGCGAGTGGGGGGGAGGATGCCGGTTCGCAGAGGGAATGCCGGATTCGAATGAAGAAAAAAATGTGTACAACGCGCTCACGTGTATAACGCGCATGGTTATGCACGGTTTATAAAATCGTGTATAACGCGCGTGTTATATGCGTGAAAATACGGTACTTATAAACTATGCTGATTTTATTGTATGTCATGAATGTTTTAAATTTGTATGTGATTTGTACACCACCAAAAACACTTGAATTGTGTGGTTAATAAATATTGTAAATAAATAACACGCTCCTATATATAGCCGCGCTAGCGTTTTTAGCGCCGACTGACGTAACAGCCCAGAAGCTCATAGGAATTCTATGAGCTTCGGAGCTGTTATCGCAGTGGCCGGCACAAAAATGCTAATGTAGCTTTGTAAAGGAGGAGGTAAATAAGGGCTGCTTTTACTAAGCAGCGTAAGAGCATTTTACCCTGGACCAGTGAGGTAAATGCTCTGACTTTCATTGAATTCCTATGAGCAGTGGAGCATTTACCTCTTACGATGCTGATTAAAACCCAGCGTGAGTTAGTGAGAAAATGGGAATTCAGTTCATTAAGCATATAATTCTAAAACCCTTCCTTTACTAAAGTCCAGAGTTAAAATGCCAAAGCGAAAGGAGTGTCACTAACAACTATAAATACCTAGAGCAATTATTGGTTGAAAACCATAGTGTATAATCTGTTTAAAAGACAGGAACCCAGTGCAAGCCGTGTTTCGGCGTAACTGCCTGCATCAGGAGTGCGCCATTCATCTGATTGTCCATGTATCGTGAAGCTTGATCAATTAAAAAAGCAAAAATAGACCGTGAAAAATTATCACAAGCTTTGCTATCAAAACAGAAAGACGGCTCAACAGCTTGTGATAATCTTTCACGGTCTATTTTTGCTTTTTTAATTGATCAAGCTTCACGATACATGGACAATCAGATGAATGGCGCACTCCTGATGCAGGCAGTTACGCCGAAACATGGCTTGCACTGGGTTCCTGTCTTTTAAACAGATTATACACTATGGTTTTTAGTAAATGATTGCTTTATGCATTTAGGCCCCCTTTTATCAAGCTGCGTTTTTTTAATCACTGATTGCTGAGGTAAAAGCTCCAACGCTCACAGGAATTCTATTAAAGGCGGAACTTTTACCGCAGCAGCTGGCGATAAAAAAACCCTAACGCAGCTTGATAAAAGGGAACCTTATACTTTTGTTAGTGGCATTTTGTTTGGTCATCTCTGCTTATTATTTTCTTATCTTGTTTTTGGAAAGTTTTTTTCCTTCTCTTTATTTTGTGGTTTAGAAGTTGAATAGTCCATAGTCTGTTATTGAGAAAGACATGTGGGAAGCCACTGCTTGCCCTTGATTTGTAGTATGGAATGTTGCTACTCCATGGGATTCTAGAATCTTGCTACTCTTTGGGGATTCTGCATGGAATGTTGCTACTCTCTGGGATTCTAGAATCTTGCTACTCTTTGGGGATTCTGCATGGAATGTTGCTACTCTTTGGGGTTCCGGAATCTTTCTTACTCTGAGATAATGGAATGTTGCTACTCCATGGGATTCTAGAATCTTGCTACTCTTTGGGGATTCTGCATGGAATGTTGCTACTCTCTGGGATTCTAGAATCTTGCTACTCTTTGGGGATTCTGCATGGAATGTTGCTACTCTTTGGGGTTCCGGAATCTTGCTTACTCTGAGATAATGGAATGTTGCTACTCCATGGGATTCTAGAATCTTGCTACTCTTTGGGGATTCTGTATGGAATGTTGCTACTCTCTGGGATTCTAGAATCTTGCTACTCTTTGGGGATTCTACATGGAATGTTGCTACTCTTTGGGGTTCCGGAATCTTGCTTACTCTGAGATAATGGAATGTTGCTACTCCATAGGATTCTAGAATCTTGCTACTCTTTGGGGATTCTGCATGGAATGTTGCTACTCTCTGGGATTCTAGAATCTTGCTACTCTTTGGGGATTCTGCATGGAATGTTGCTGCTCTCTGGGATTCTAGAATCTTGCTACTCTTTGGGGATTCTGCATGGAATGTTGCTACTCTCTGGGATTCTAGAATCTTGCTACTCTTTGGAGATTCTGCATAGAATGTTGCTACTCTCTGGGATTCTAGAATCTTGCTACTCTTTGGGGATTCTGCATGGAATGTTGCTACTCTCTGGGATTCTAGAATCTTGCTACTATTTGGGGATTCTGCAAGGAATATTGCTACTCTCTGGGATTCTAGAATCTTGCTACTCTTTGGGGATTCTGCACGGAATGTTGCTACTCTCTGGGATTCTAGAATCTTGCTACTCTTTGGGGATTCTGCACGGAATGTTGCTACTCTCTGGGATTCTAGAATCTTGCTACTCTTTGGGGATTCTGCACGGAATGTTGCTACTCTCTGGGATTCTAGAATCTTGCTACTCTTTGGGGATTCTGCATGGAATGTTGCTACTCTCTGGGATTCTAGAATCTTGCTACTCTTTGGGGATTCTGCATGGAATGTTGCTACTCTCTGGGATTCTAGAATCTTGCTACTCTTTGGGGATTCTGCATGGAATGTTGCTACTCCATGGGATTCTAGAATCTTGCTACTCTTTGGGGATTCTGCATGGAATGTTGCTACTCTCTGGGATTCTAGAATCTTGCTACTCTTTGGGGATTCTGCATGGAATGTTGCGACTATTTGGGGTTCCAGAATCTTTGCTTACTCTGAGATAATAGAATGTTGCTACTCCTTGGGTTTGGGCCAGGTACTAGGCACCTGGATTGGCCACTTTGAGAACAGGCTACTGGGCTTGATGGACCATCAGTCTGACCCAGTATGGCTGTTCTTATGTTTTCTTAGGTTAAGTTTCCAATATTTATACCTTCAGATTCTTAGATTACATTGCTCCAGTCATCCATTAGTTGTCATCCTAATTGTTTAAATATAATCATATTCATTTAGAGCAGGTACCTTGTTTGTTAAAGTAAAATAGGGTTTAATCAACATATTTTTAACAGTTGAGCAGTCATGACATAGAGATATGAAACATTGCATTGTTCTGAATATGGTTGGTGATTAAAGTAAATGAGCCTTTCTTTTTTTTTCCCCCCCTCCAGGGAGAAAGAAAGGATTATGAATGACATGGGATCACCTATAATACAGTCTCACAAAATAGAAGGAACTCACTTTAAAGGAGGGGGTTTTGCTATTAAGCAAGCTCCAAAGATAACGGCTTAACGTCTGGCAGTCCTCTGGGCTGGACTCTTTCTCCCAGTGTTCTGTACTGAACGGACTTTTTTTTACTTTTGAATTGATAAACAACAACACATTAAATAGCTATTTTCAAATTAGACTTTTGCCTTCCTGAAAGAGACATGGTTTGGAACCGATGAGACTTATCATTTACAGAGTTTTCTAAGATACCGACTGTTTGTACCCCACCTCTCTTTTTTTTAAATTATGTGTATTAATGCAAGCTGACTATAGGGCATGGGCTGCGCCAGCTGAAATGATTTTCAAGAGAGTAAACTGGTTGTGCTTCTGAAAGGCTGATTTCTTTTTCCAAGTATTTGCCCATGATTGGGAGACTTTTATGATTTTTCTCCTCAATTTAGTGATCAGCAACAAAGGCTGCCCATCCAATGGATAAATATTTGGAATAGAGGTGAGGTACGATTGCATTAATCAGGATCATTTTGACTATCTCTGATCTTGACCGAAAAGAAAGTTGCAATTTCCTTGCACTACGGCATTGCAAAAGTAACCACCATAAGCCATAACTGACATGGGGGAAGCCACTGCTTGCCCTGTATTGATAGCATGTAATATTGCTACACCTTGGGTTTTGGCCAGGCACTAGTGACCTGGATGGTGTCAGGTCAAAAGCGCGCGCAGACAATTGAGCGCAGCGTGGAGGCGTGCGCCGAAGAAAATTACAGTTTTTAGGGGCTCCGACGGGGGTTTTGTTGGGGAACCCCCCCCCACTTTACTTAATAGAGATCGCGCCGCGTTGTGGGGGGCGTTGCGGAGGGTTGTAACCCCCCACATTTTACTGAAAACTTCACTTTTTCCCTGTTTTTAGGGAAAAAGTTAAGTTTACAGTAAAATGTGGAGGCTTACAACCTCCCAAACCCCCCACAACGCCGGCGCGATCTCTATTAAGTAAACTGGGGGGGCTCCCCAACAAAACCCCCCGTCGGAGCCCCTAAAAACTGTAATTTTATTCGGCGCGCGCCTCCGTCTTGCGCTTAGTTGTCGGCGCGCGCCTTTGTCTTTCGCGGGGTTGTCTATGAACCGACCTGGATTGGCCACTGTGAGAATGGGCAACTGGGCTTGATGGACCATTGTTCTGACCCAATAAGGCTGTTCTTATGCTCTTATTGCTACACCCGTAGGCCCTGATCCTATAAAGTCCACCTAAAGTTAGGCACTGATATTTATTTAATTTATTTATTTAGTTAAAACATTTATATCCCGCATATCCAGAAATCTGTACTGATTCTGTAAAACTTAGAGTCGTAAAATTCAGAGTCCTAAAATTTAGTCGTCTGCAATTTATTGCAGGGTTTAATTCACTTAATATTAGGTGCCGATATCACAGCTTAACAGCACCTTATTCAGAAAGAGGCACCTGACTCGAAAACACACCTATGATCCACCCCCTAACCACCCCCACTTTAGTATAAGCGCTTTGGGCTAGACACCTACTTCTTATAGAATCGAGTTTTTCAAGTTAGGTCCAATTAAGTCCAATTAAAGCTTATTTTGAGGTATGGAGTACTGATATCAGTACCAAATAAGCCTATTGACCAATTAAGATGGGCGCCAATATCGGCATCTAAGTGTAGGCGGACTTTATAGAATCGGAGCCTTACTTCTGAGATTCCTTCATTAGCGTCCTGCAATTTACCTAAACAGCTGGATGCAACAATTTGAAGCGCGATGTCGGAAGTTGCCTCGTATGGAAGGGATGCAATGGACTCGCGAAGCACATGTGATGTAATATCAGACATTGGGCTCCTTTTACTAAGCTGCGCTGGCGGTTTGAGCGTGCGCTGAATTGCCGCACGCGCTAGACGCTAACGCCACCTTTGAGCTAGCGTTAGTTTTTGGCGCATAGCAGGGGGGGGGGGCAGTGCGTGCTAAAAACGCTAGCGTGCCTTAGTAAAAGGAGCCCATAGTTGTTAGGAACCATTCAGATCTAGCAAACATGTGGTGATCGGTAGGAGTATGCCTGCAAAATTGTTCTTTTTATTTCATATATATTTATTTTTTAAATTTCATTTCCATTGGTACTGATTTCATTTTTCCTGTTCTTTTTAGTTTGCAATATATTTTAAACACATTTTATGGTGTCTATATTCAGAGTGATTTAACCAGCCAGGAGAGGCTCCTTAGGGACCCTTTTACTAAAGTGTGCATGAAAGGAACAGCTTATGCAATACATACTAAAGCATTTTGAAGTAATTTGCCTATCAGTGTATGTTAATTACATGCTATTCTCTTTGTAATTTATTTTCAGGAGCGGGTGTGTCGAGGGCACGGAAGCATTATCTAGCTAGACTGTTCACATTAGCTAACTGGATAGCACAGAGTTAACCCCCCCTTCCCCCCCTTTAACAAAACCATAGTGTGATTTTTTTTTTTTTTTTAAATAATTTTTATTGGAAAAGCAGCCAACACTGTATCAAAGAATCATAAATCACAACATTACAGTATAACAGTATGAGTGAACGAAGGACAGCAAAATAAACATTCCTAGTTCCCTGTGGAGGGCATTTCGTACTGCTGCTGAGGGGGCTGAGTCTGCTACATAGTGTGATTTTTAGCGCCAGCCATGGTGGTAGCGCTCCAACGCTCATAAGAATTCTAGGAGCGTCAGAGCTGTTACCGCCATAGCCGGCGCTAAAAAACACACATTGTAGGCACTACTTGGCCTGTCTGTCAATCAACCAGTAGGCGCCGTGTGTAGAATCCCGCTTAGCGGTGCCTAGGCATGCTTAGGCGTTGTCAGGCATCCTGGAGGAAAGTGCCGATATAATAGGCCAGGTTGTGCCCCTAACCATGCTGACTTTTCAGTTAGGTGTGGAAGGCACCTCGACTTAGGTATTGCTTAGGTGCCTAAGGGCTCCTTTTACGAAGGTGCACTAGGGTTTTTAGCGCACGCACAAAATTACCGCGCGCTATAGCGGTAGCGCGCTCGGGAATTTAACGCGCGCTATTGCACACGTTGAGGCCCTAGCACACCTTTGTAAAAGGAGCCCTAAATTGTAATTGAATTTTTTTTATTCAGTTATCTTCAAAGGCATGGTCGATTACCACACCATTTAATAATAATAATAAGGCGACCTCAATTAGGGTGCCTAGTGGCGCCTAACTAGGGCACCATTTAGGGAATCTGGCCCTTAGCGACCTCTAAATGGGAGTGTGTTAATATTTTTGCAGGTCTGGTAAACTGATGAAAATATTAATATGGACCTGCGAAAAGAAAACAGATATATTAGAGGAATGTTAGAAATGAACTTAATGCCTGGGAGTCTCAGGCTAAAACTCACTAGGCCCGTTTCATAGTGTACCTTAGTAAAAGGACCCCTAAATCACTTGTGCGGAGCTATCCACAGATATTCAGTGACATTTAGGGCCCCTTTTACAAAGCTGCAGTAGTGATAACTCTCCTATTAACTCTCCTCTTCCCCCCTCTTAAATTCAATCAATTTGTACCTCGCTTAATCTATTGTAAACCGCATAGAACTTTACGGTATTGCGGTATATAAACTGTTATTATTATTATTATTATTATTATTATACTCCTGCGGCAAATGCACCGAAGCCCCTTGGAATTGAAAGGGAAACGCTACAGCGGCTTTGTAAAAGGAGTCCTTAACTAGTCGGTACCTCTGAATAGCAGCACTAAGGCCTGGATTCTCAAACCGCTGCTGATTTGCTAGGAACCGATAGGCACCCATACCTCTGTTAAAAACGCCATCCAAACGGCATTTTTAACCGAGATTTGAGGCGCATTCCGGCGCCTAGAAAATCGGCATCAGAATTGCACCCACCATAGGCGCTTTAGGCCGCTGAATCCCTAAGTAGGCGTGTTCAGCGCCGGAAATGGTATTAATATTAATAGCTTTATTTATATCCCATCATACCGTTTCAGTTCAAGATGGTATAAAATCAGAGGTGCTACATCAGTTAGATTTGGGAAGGTGTGGAAGACAGTTGAGTGGACGGGGTAGTAGGGTAGGAAGAAGGAGCGTATAAGAAGAGATAAGAGATGAGCGGAATTGAAGGATCAGATAAATTTGTCAGATAAGTGGGTTTTTAGTGATTTTCTGAATGAATGGTATGTTGGTGCGTTCAGGATTAGGTCGCTTAAGGTGTTGTTCCAAATCCCTGCTTGAAAGGAGAGTGTCCTGTTTTGCGAGAGAGGCGGCGTTTGTCCTGTAGGGTGAGGTGTTTCAGGAGGTAGGTGGGTGTAGTGCCAAGGAGGGTCTTGAAGCAAAGGCAACCACATTTGAAGGCAGTCTAAGGTGTGATTCATATGAAGATAGGTGCTATAAATGTAGGCCTGGAAAACTCTGACCTACTTTTCCGGTGCCTATCTTTATGTGTTGGTGCAATTCTGAAACTGGCACCGATGTGTGATTGACGTGTAATCGATAGCGCTGGTTTGAAAATCCGGGCCCATCTGCTGAACTGAAAACCGGCTATTTTGTTGATGGTCCATAAGCACTTAATAGTCACCACCTAAGTTAACCGGACAGATTGTACCACATAAAACACCATCCTATCTTTATCTGGTTTTGCTTAGGCGATTACGTGCTGAGCGTCACATGTAATTAGATTGAGATAATTTATACCATGGTGGCAGCCAAAATAATGCTGATCCCTGCTGGCTGAATATTTTCCCTATTTTCTTATAACACAACAATTTAGAACAGGGGTCTCAAAGTCCCTCCTTGAGGGCCGGAATCCAGTCGGGTTTTCAGGATTTCCCCAATGAATATTCTCTCTGTCATTTATTGCTCTTCTCTCTGGAAAAAAGGAGGCTCAGGGGAGATATGATAGAGACCTTCAAGATCATGAGGGGTATAGAGAGGGTGGATAGGGACAGATTCTTCAGACTGAAGGGGACAACAAGTACGAGGGGGCATTCGGAGAAACTGAAGGGAGATAGGTTCAAAACAAATGCAAGGAAGTTTTTTTTCACCCAAAGGGTCGTGGACACTTGGAATGCGCTACCGGAGGAAGTGATCAGGCAGAGTACGGTACAGGGATTCAAACAGGGATTGGACGGATTCCTGAGGGATAAAGGGATCGTGGGATACTGAGAGAGGTGCTGGGATGTAATACAAGTATAGAAAGCTAACCAGGTAATAAGTATAGAAACCCAACAGGTCGTGCATGTGCAAGACTGGAGGGTTAGGACTACGATGGGAAGATAGGACTTCAATGAGAAACCAAGGTGGCAAGGGAGCCCCTTCTGGTGATTCAGACAGGTCGTGACCTGTTTGGGCCACCGCGGGAGCGGACTGCCGGGCAGGATGGACCTATGGTCTGACCCGGCGGAGGCACTGCTTATGTTCTTAATATGCATGAGATCTATGTGCATGCACTGCTTTCAATGCATATTCATTGGAGAAATCCTGAAAACCCGACTGGATTTCGGCCCTCAAGGAGGGACTTTGAGATCCCTGATTTAGAATTACCTATACGTAAACACATGCTATAATTAACAGCAAAACATTAAAAGGCAAAATGAAACTAAACACAATTGTGTTTAATGTTTTTGTCCTTTTGGATGGGAGAAAGCCCAAAAGAAATGGGAAGTTTGTGGTGTTCAAAATCACCAAAGGGAAACTTGAAATTCAAAATTGTAAAGCTAATCAAAATAAATTTCACCTAAACAAAAAAAAAAAAGGCATGAAGTCTTAAATTTCATAAATCATATCTTTCAAACTGTTTTGGTGAAATTTATTTCGATAGGTTCTGTGGTGCTCCCATGTCATTGAAAGCCATAGCTCATTCTTAATCATTTGTGATTATCTTGTTTGAAAACAAGTTGCTTCCAGGTACTTGAAGCCGCATTAGTGTTTTTTATTGCTGGTTGCAGTGGTAAACAAAACATTCTGACGCTCATAGGAATTCTATGAGTATTGGAGCTTTTTACCGCCATGACCGGCAATAAAAAAATGCTAACACAGCTTCATAAGATGGGGGGAGGGGGATTAGTTTCCTGATAAAAAGTTGCTAAAGAAGTTAGATGGCTTTTTTCTTTTCCTAAATATAATTAAAGTAGCAACATTAGCGACCCAGTTTGAAAGGGCTCGATAGACAATTATACCCACCAGAATCATTAAAATCATTTTATGCTCTGTTCTTTTTATTGTAGACCTAAAGCAATATTAATAATTAAAGTTTCTAGAACCTCTTCCCATTTAGCCCCTTGCATCATTATGAATAACTTTACCTCTGGACTGGTCCTTATCAGATTCTAAAGTGGTCACCACTGGTGTTCCTGCGTTTAAAGATATGTTCCTTTTATTCTGAAAAGGGCAACGATATATGAACTAAATCTGTGTGACAAAAAGGAGAAGAGACCTATAAATAAAACCTAAAGAGGACGCCACAGAGCCAAGAAACATCATTCTTGAAGAATCTGCCTGGTACTGCTGTTTGAAAGGACTTCAGCATTGCTAATATTTTTCCATAATCAGATTTATTGTAATTACCCTTGGCTTACAAGGTATATGGGCCAAGTTACTGAACGAGCTACTGATGCATATAGCACTTTCAGACTCTTAAAAATGTAATGACATTATTTCTACATGGAGTACAATCTCTAGACCAAAGAGAGAGAAAAATTAGCCTACAGTGATAGCTTGATAAATATTTCAAAAAAACATTTTTGTAGAGATTGTGATCTTTGTTTTAGATAAATCTGTAGTTAAATGTTAAAAGGTACTGTAGTACACCTTTTACCGTAAATTATTAATTTCAGAAAATCAAGTTAAATACAGCAGGAATCTACTTTGTAATCATCGTATCTGTTATAGGTGTTTATTTCTTTAATTATCTTTTCTGTAGTTTTCAGCATAAAGTCATGCAGTCACCATTTTGTTCACTTAATGCACAGAAATAAAGAATCGCAAAGCGGTTGCTGGCCATAGCTTTTCATTGGATTGATCCAATGCATTTGAGACTGCATTCCAAGGTCAGTGCAAAATTTACGACTTTTAAAGCAAGTACTGATATTGTAATGTAACCATTTACTTTTATAATCAGGAAGTAAAGTGATGCTTGTAGGTAGCAAAAATCTCTTACACGAATACAAGATGTCTGGGGCGGTAATTGGAGAGACCTCCCAGGAAAGAGACTTGGGAGTTATGATCGACAAGTCGATGAAGCCGTCCACGCAATGTGCGGCGGTGGCGAAAAGGGCGAACAGAATGCTAAGAATGATAAAGAAGGGGGTCACGAACAGATCGGAGAGGGTTATCATGCCGCTGTACCGGGCCATGGTGCGCCCTCACCTGGAGTACTGCGTCCAGCACTGGTCACCATACATGAAGAAGGGCACAGTACTACTCGAAAGGGTCCAGAGAAGAGCAACTAAGATGGTTAAGGGGCTGGAGGAGTTGCCGTACAATGAAAGATTAGAGAAACTTCTCCCTCAAACAGAGGAGATTGAGAGGTGACATGATCGAAACATTAAAGGTACTGAAGGGAATAGACTTAGTAGATAAGGACAGGTTGTTCACCCTCTCCAAGGTAGGGAGAACGAGAGGGCACTCTCTAAAATTGAAAGGGGATAGATTCCGTACGAACGTAAAGAAGTTCTTCACCCAGAGAGTGGTGGAAAACTGGAACGCTCTTCTGGAGGCTGTCATAGGGGAAAACACCCTCCAGGAATTCAAGACTAAGTTAGACAAGTTCCTACTCAACAAGGACGTACGCTGGTAGGGCTAGTCTCAGTTAGGGCGCTAGGCATGATGGACCACTGGTGTGACCTAGCAGCGACAATTCTTATGTTCATGTTATACCTATCTGTTATTGGGAATGCAATTCTTGAAAGCTATTCATTAATATATTGATGTACAATAGTTCAATAAACAATACCATCTGCAGCTTATTTCTTGACCATTCTGCCCCCCGGATCCCCCCAATTATGTGCCCAAGTTGTGCATGCATCTTGAGAACTGAGCCACTAATTAGCCATAAAAGGGCACTGGCAACAAATTAGTGCAGTAAATTGGCTCCAATTAGGATTTGCATAGGCATCATGCTAAGCACTATTATATAGCGATCCATGAACAAATCTTTTAGCACGCAACTGAAAAGGGGGCATGGGAGGGACGTGGAAGGGTCAGAGGCGTTAACCATAGATATGCGCAGTATTGTAGAATTTGGGGGATCTGCGCCTAACTTATGCGCCAGGATTCACACCAGATTTCAGTGGGTGTAAATTTTTGGCCACAGATCCCAGTGCTAAGTGCTTTAATATAAAGAGTGTACAACTCGGCTTGCCGATGTGAGTTTATGTTGGTGCCCAAATTTGGGGCAATCATGGATAGTGAATTTAAATTTTTGAAGCAAGAACACCCTGTTGTATTGGTGATATCCTTTGTATCAAAAAGACAAAAAAGTCTTCACCCTCCGGGGCGTCCCATTGTATCTGGCATCGGCTCTATTCTTGAGCCTTTATCAGATGTGAGGAAGTACTCAAGATACTAGGGATATGCTATTTACACTGGAATCAGTTGATGATACCGGCAGGTTCAATTCTAGCCACTTTGGGACATTACAGCACTTTAGACCAACATACTGCAAAATCAAGCTCTAGAACAGTGATTCCCAACCCTGTCCTGGAGGAACACCAGGCCAATCGGGTTTTCAGGCTAGCCCTAATGAATATGCATGAGAGAGATTTGCATATGATGGAATTGATAGGCATGCAAATTTGCTTCATGCATATTCATTAGGGCTAGCCTGAAAACCCAATTGGCCTGGTGTTCCTCCAGGACAGGGTTGGGAACCACTGCTCTAGAAGATCCTACATGGTATTCTTCCTCCCCTAATTCCACTATCCTGGAATTCTTTGAGACCTGACACTACCAGATCCGCCCACAAACTCAAACTATCTTTCCCCTCGTTAAAATGTGTCATGTATGCAGGAAAATTAGGGAAATCCCTTTTCTTCAAATTCACTGAGCTTTGGAACAACCTCCCTGTCCTGCTGCGGGACCTAAGCTAATTCCAATTATTCCAAAAGCATCTGAAAACCTGGCTTTTCTCCAAAACGTAAAGCTATCTATTTAAAATGTAAAGCTAGCTATCCTCTTCATAACCTCTAATTTCTTATTATGTCCTTCCCTCATTTATTGAATTTACCTGTAAACCGTGCCGAGCTCTATCTTTATGGAGATGATGCGGTATACAAACTTAAGCTTTAGTTTAGTTTCTCTTCCTCTCTTCTTTTTTTTTCCTCTCTCTCTCTCTCCTTTTTTTCTCTCTTTCTCATTAAAAGGTGTCATATATGCAGATAAATTAGGGAAATCCCTTTTCTTCAAATTCATTGAGCTTTGGAACAACCTCCCTGCCCCGCTGCGGAACCTAGGCTCATTCCAATTATTCCGAAAGCATCTGAAAACCTGGCTTTTCTCCAAAACGTTAAGCACATAAGCATTGCCTCTGCTGAGTCAGACCATATGTCCATCACGCCCAGCAGTCCGCTCCCGCTGTGGCCCCCCAGGTCAATGACCTGTAGTGATCTATTACTCTACTATTCTATTACTTTACAGCCTTCTGTACTGTATAGTAACCCTCTAATTGTACCCATGGATCCCCTTTTCCTTCATGAACTCGTCCAATCCCCTTTTGAACCCCAAAGTCGTACTCTGCTCTACCACCTCCTCTGGAAGCGTATTCCAGCTATCTATTTAAAATGTAAAGCTAGCTATCCTCTTCACAACCTCTAATTTCTTATTATGTCCTTCCCTCAATTATTGAATTTACCTGTAAACGATGCAGTATACAAACTTAAGGTTTAGTTTAGTTTAGAAGTGATACGTTCAGATTTACAAACATTGTCACTTCCTGCAAGTAGAGTTTATTTTTTTAGTCACCTTGGCTAATATAGCTCTCAACACAAATTATTTTTTTGTTTGATCAAACCTTTTTACATGTAGGTTAAAGTGGGAGCCGCCATAGCCCCCACAGTTGCCTGCTTATATATATGAGTGTATTTGAAGAACAGTTTCTGTATCCATCTGAGTTGTTCAAACACATTTTAATCTGGAAACGTTTTATTGATAATGCCTTTCTAGCGTGGACAGCCCCACGAGAGCAGTTCGGAACATTTGTACAGTGGCTAAATTCTTGCGATGTGAATTTACATCTTACTCCTACCATGCATTCTCACGCTAAATCATTTTTGAGTTTCAAGTTCAAGTTTATTAAAAATTTGATCAATCGTTTATTCAAAATTCTAAGCAATGTACAAAAATTAAAATTACAAATTTCAGGGGGGGCAGAATAAACAATTTGGACTAACCAGACAGAACATACCAAGCAAAAGGGGAAATAAATACAATTGTTGATAGTAAGTAAGACAAATAAGGGAAAAAAACCAACGAGGGTAAAAGCGGAAGACTTGAAATAAGTCAAAAAATAAAATTTGTTAAAAGATCCTAATCTAGCTTTTTGGACATTTCTATTACTATACAACAATTGAGATTTATTATGACTATATACCAAAATCCCACAGACAGAAATAATCTGCTTCAGTATGATTCCAGTGGGTCAGTTCCTCAGGCTGCGTAGATTGTGTACCACCATAACTGAGGGCTCCTTTTACTAAGGTGCGCTAGCGTTGAATAGCACACGCAGGACATTATCACACGCTATGCTTCTAGAACTAACACCAGCTCAATGCTGGCATTAAGGTCTAGCACACGCTATCCTGCACGTTAAAGCCCTAGCACGCCTTAGTAAAAGGAGCGTTGAGTTTAAAGAGTGGACAGTGGACTTGCGGCAGAGATTTGAAATCAGGGGTTACCCGAAAAGTGAGGAGGGGAGGGAAAGTCCTGTAAGCTCAGGTGAAGACCCCCGAGAATTTCCCTGTCACAGAAGTAGCAGGCCAAAGCAAAGCCAATCCAGCTAAGACCTAAAATGGTTGCTGAAAAAGCGAAATGGGCTCTCTGACTAGAAATTGTCAACTCTGAAAGACACTGTGAACTCTGAAAGGCACTTCTGCTTTTTCATAGAAACAGAGGGCGTAGTTAGAGAGAAAACAATTCTGATGAAAAATATAAGCAGCATGATAACTTTATGAAAGTTTCACCAGAAGAAAGACGAACCACGGACAGAAGTATACAAGAAGGCTAACCACAGAACCGGAAAACCGTTAGGCACAGGTGCTGTAAAGAGGAACTTGGTATATTAAAAGGATATTTACGAGGAAGTGAAGGAGGAGCAGATGAAAAAAGGCGTGACACAGAATCACTCAATTATATTAACCAATCCATAGCTTAATATATGAGATAATGAATATGATTAACCAATGAAAGTATGAAATGTAACCTGCACCAACTTGGGCCAGAGCTGTCAGAATCATATAAAAGAAAGCTCCTTGAACCAAGGAGTCAGAACTCATTGGAAGTCCTTCATCAGTCTGGCCATCCTGGTGTATCCTCTATCACTCTGTATGCTGTGTGATTTGTTCCTGTAAGCTATTGCTATTTGATTATTTAAACTTATATTATTTGAACCAGCATAAAAAGAGTCGAGTGGTCTGTCTGTGAAGGCCTAGGGTCTTCAAAAGGATAATCAAAAAGGCGTATCAAAGGGCTTTATAAGCACAGAGGGAACATTTGTTGACGCCTTCCTGTCCCCAGGACACATCATCCTTTGTGTGTGTACTTCGATATTCCCACCAAGCTTTTCAAATCCAGAGGATTATTAATCAGTTTTGGCACATTTACAAATAAATAAGTCATTTCAATTTCCACCTAGATTTGCATTCTTATGTAGTAGAAACCTCAGGGAACTCTTAATTAGATTCTCAAGTGTGGGGACCCCGACCAGGATCACTACTGGCAGACATAACAGTTGTAGAAAGGGCTCTACATTTCAATAGGTGATATCTACCACGGTTTTTGTACATCCACGATTGAATGTGTGCCATTATTTGCCACAAATTACCAACTATGGAAGCACTGGAATTACTTATCTTATTCAATGCCCCTGTACTGTTTTATATTGGTTATATTGTCAGCCATCCGCATGAGAATTATTGAGCATCTAAGTAAAATTTGTTGGGGTGAAATGGAGGCACCCCTAGTACAGCACTAGGTTGAATACAAACATGCTATTTCAGATCTCCGGTATATCGCGCTTGAATCAATTACTGTGCCACGGGGCGGTAACTTAGCAGTTCAACTGTGGCAAAAAGAACAATTGGCAGACAGTAGCACCCCTTGGTCTTAATTGGAAGATTGAATGGTGGGCATTTCTACATCCGTCATGAGAATTTTTGTGTCCATTTAATCATTCACTCTTTAAATATTTCAAATATCAAATGCGTTTATTCTGTTGGCCCCCTTCATACGTCAATGGTGACATTTTCTCAAGCTGCTGTGTGTAATGTTTAAAAGAGGAGGGAACAAGTGGATGGCGTCTTTTGAAACGTTATGAGGTATAAGAATCAGGTACTGTCCTTTCCATAGCTATTAACTTTCAAGTAAAAGCTTGTGTTTCAAACATGCAAAGGCAGTGTTTATTTAATCATGTGTTCCGTGATTTTTTTTTTTGTAGAGACCAGATGAGTTCTGACTGAGAGAATTCACAGTTTTTGAAGGGTTCTCTGAGGCAGCGGTTATGCAAAACACGTCAGCACCCTGCCTGAAAGAGCACCCAGGAAGGCATTGTTTCTTCTCAGCACGTCTAAGATAAGTGGTATTTGCTAATTATATTAATTGTTATAAGTGCTATGAGTGTGATAAGAGACACCTTATGGTGGGCTTGAACCATATAATGGTCTCAATATTTGAACTTTTTCTGAGCACTTTTCAAGTCGATTATAGACTTATTGAATTATGAAAAATTAGTCTGCTAGTAATTTCTTATTTCAACCCAAATTTGGGTGCCTTTTACTGAATCTAGTCTTCTATATACACTGCTGTTCTGAACAGTCAGCTAAAGCTGTGTGTATGACAGATAGTCAGTATTTTACCACAATGAAGATTTTGTTTTAAATATGTAATGTCTGGTTGACTGTATGTATAGAAACATAGAAGCATGATGGCAGATAAAGGCCAAATGGCCCATCCAGTCTGCCCATCTGCAGCATCCGCTGGGTCCTCTCCCTAAGAAATCCCACATGTCTATCCTAGGCCCGTTTGAATTCAGACACAGTCTTTGTCTCCACAACCTCTAAGGAGAACCCAGACCCCATTTACCTTCCCCCCCATTCAAAGGCACTCAGCGCAAGAAGATGTTTGACAACCTACTAGCAACGCAAGCAGCGAAACTTGACCACACCATCTCCAACTTGCTATTAACAACAAGCGACTTCAAATCATTTCGAAAAGAAATTAAAACCCTGCTATTCAAAAAATTTATCCAGATGTCTTAACTCTACCCCCTGTTCTCCTCCTTCCTTACAAATTCCCCCTCAAAGTCTCTCCCTCTCCGTAATTCTTTCTCCTCAAAGTCTCAACCATGTAAACAGCTCCCCAAACTGTAAATTTCCTGGAACTGTCCAGTCATCTTTTGTAATCCAAAACCCTAAATTGTAATTTTCCTGGAAATGTCCAGCTAGTTTCTTTTGTAATCTGCCCAGAACTGCAAGGTACGGGCGGAATAAAAGTCATTAATGTAATGTAATGTAACTATTCCGTGCATCTACCACCCTTTCTGTAAAAAAAGTATTTTCTTAGATTACTCCTGAGCCTATCACCTCTTATCTTCATCCTATGCCCTCTCATTCCGGAGCTAACTTTCAAATAAAAGAGACTCGCCACATGCCTCTCCAGTCTTTCCTCCAAAATATATATATTGAGATCTTTAAGTCTGACCCCATACGCCTTATGACGAAGACCACATACCATTTTATGACCACAAACCGACTCCATCATGTTTATATCTTTGTGAAGATGCAGCCTCCAGAATTGTACACAATATTCTAAATGAGGTTACACCAGAGTCTTATATAAAGGCATCAATACCTCCTTTTTCCTACTGGCCATACCTCTCCCTATGCAACCTAGCATCCTTCTAGCTTTCATCGTTGCCTTTACAACCTGTTTGGCCACCTTAAGATCATCACATACAATCACACCCAAGTCCTGCTCTTCCATTGTGCACATAAGCTCTTCACCCCCTAAATTGTATTGTTCCCTCAGGTTTTTGCAGACCAAAAGAACGACCTTACATTTCTTAGCATTAAATCTGAGCTGCCAAATTTCAGACCATTCTTAAAGTTTTGCTAGGTCCTTCCTCGTGTCATTTACACCTTCAGGGGTGCCTACTCTATTGCAGATTTTGGTATCATCCACAAATAGGCCAATCGTACTCGACATATATAGACATATGTTTGTTTATATATTGTATGTGCTTTAGTGTTCAACCCTCCATCATAAAACCATGGCAATCGGTGTTCGCAGTTTGAGTTACTGCCACTGACTTCCATGGTTTTCTAATGGAGGGTTCAACACTAAAGCACTCACTGTAGCCTCTTGTGACCCTGGGAAGGTCATTTGGGACTCCATTGCCCCAGGTATTTTTTTGTAAAGCTTGCTAGGGCCAGAAGTAGTACCTGCATACAATGTGCACAGCGCTGTATATACCTAGTAGTGCTATAGAATTGATTACTACTAGTAGCATTTTATTTATTTATTTAAGTTATTTATATACTGCCTCTTAATTGTCTGAACAGTTGACATTCAGGTACTCAGTCATTTGTCCCTATCTGTCCCGGTGGGCTCACAATCTATCTAACGTACCTGGGCAATGGAGGACTGAGTGACTTGCCCAGGGTGACAAGGAGCAGGGCGGGGCTTGAACCCACAGACTCAGGGTGCTGAGGCTGTAGCTCTAACCACTAGGCCACTCCATGTGTATGCGTAATTACAAAGAAACATAGAAAATGACGGCAGATAAGGGCCATAGCCCATCAGGTCTGCCCACTCTACTGACCCACCCCCAAGTCTACTTTCCTAGAGATCCCACTCCTAATGACCGATCTCCTAAACTTAACCCTCTAAGGGATCCCACATGGGCATCCCATTTGCTCTTAAAATCTAGCATGCTGTTAGCCTCGGTTACCTGCACCGGGAGCTCATTCCAAGGATCAACCACTTTCTCGGTGAAGAATGGTTGATCCTTGGAATGAGCTCCCGGTGCAGGTAACTGAGGCCAACAGCGTGCTAGATTTTAAGAGCAAATGGGATGCCCATGTGGGATCCCTTAGAGGGGTGCTGAGGTTGTAGCTCTAACCACTAGACCACTCCTTGTGTATGCGTAATTAGTTTACCAGAAAAAAATCTGATTTTCCTGTGGATAAAGAAACGCTGGCCAATATTTAAAACTATTTAACTGACCAGAAACGGGCTCCTTGCTGGTTAAATAGCATTTTAGCACTTAATTGTGGATAGTCTGCGGGACTTATCTAGTTAGACACCAATATTTGGCACCTAACTGGAGAGATTTACTGGTCAAATAGGACCTCATAGATGGCTGTCCTCCTCCTAATATTTAATACAATGTAACTGGGCAGGAACAGCTCCTGGCCAGTTGTATAGCTTCTAGATGGCCCAGCCTACTTGAACAACCACCTAATTCAAACTACCACAACCAGATACAGGATAACCCAGATTCACATACCCTCCAATCAGAGACATCAAACGGAAAAAACTGTATGATATAATAATAATAATTTATTTTCTTGTATACTGCCCCACCAGCAGTTCTAGGCGGTTCACAACAGAAGAACTGAAACATTTCAGCAGAAAATACAATTTCAAAAACACTACTACATACATACGATGGCCTTCTAGCCACACAGGTAGCAAAACTAGAACACCAACTCTCCAATCTACTAGTCGCGACCCCAGACTACAAAACTTTCAGAAAAGAAATAAAAACCTTGCTAATCAAGAAATCTATGAAGACTAACACTGTATATGAAACATTTCAATCTTCTGAAGCAACCCACTCTACTCTGTGACACCTCTGGACGTATCCAGAAATCCTCTTTTGTAATCCATCTTGAACCACAAGGTAATGGCGGAATAAAAATCACTAATGTAATAGCTAATATTCAGTGGGAGATAGCCAGTTAGCGCTAATATTCAGCAGAGATAGCTGGCTATGTTGCGTGACTTAGGTGCAATTCAGCTTATATTCAGGGCTGGCGGTTTAAGTTTAGTAGGCAAATCAAACCGCAGAAATAGCAGTCCTATCTTGGCCTGCTATTAACTGGCCAGTACTAAATATTCGCTTAGCCAATAAAGTTATGAGCTGGCCAAAAAACTTTGGATATTCAATACTGATCACCAGAAAATCACCTGGCCTCTAACCATTAAAAAGAACCGGTTCGTGTGAATATCATCCTAACCAGTTAATTTTTTTAGCATTTTAACCCCCTCCCCCCCCACCCCCCACCCCGATATACAGGGGCAGTTGTTGAAATAAAAAGGGAGGGTTGCAAAAGTGCTGCCCATCACCGGATGAATATTGAGCCCTCTCTTTTCAATTGGTAGCAAATGGCACTTTTTATCGTGATGTCCTGGCAAGCTTGACCCTGGAGGAGCGTATCAATTCTTACGCTGTGATAGCAATGACAAAAAAACAACAAAAAAAATGCACTCCAAAACCTGCCAAAAATCTAAACCAGAAACAACAAAGAGGCAGACTTAGTCTAATCAAGGTTCATTGAGGGGGTGCTCAGGGTCACAGATTGTACACCGCACAAACCGCGTGCAACCTATCATGAATAATATCAAGATAAAGGGTGCTCTCAGTGTGGACAAGCAGCGACAGGAGTCCAGCTCCAACACTTCACAAATTAGGTAGAGGTAATATACCCCCACCCACACGCCATCATTGAGCACCCTGAGTGTGCTGAAAATCAAAGTGAAAATATTCACCAATCAAAAACCCATAAATCAAAACAAGTGAGTTAACAAATGAAACCTGAGCGACCCCTAAATGAACCCTGCCAGCCGAAACCCCCCAAAAAATAATCAACCGAATAATCAAAATACAAAACCAAAAAGCAATGTACTTATCTGAAAAATGGAAAATCACATAGCTGAAATACAAGAAGGAACACGCCAGGCAAACAGGTTCAACCGGGGAGGAGCCCTTCTTCAGGAACCCATACACCCGTGTGGGTGGGGGTATATTACCTCTACCTAATTTGTGAAGTGTTGGAGCTGGACTCCAATCGCTGCTTGTCCACACTGAGAGCACCCTTTATCTTGATATTATTCATGATAGGTTGCACGCGGTTTGTGCGGTGTACAATCTGTGACCCTGAGCGCCCCCTCAATGAACCTTGATTAGACTAAGTCTGCCTTTTTGTTGTTTCTGTGATAGCAATGACAACATCAATAGCCAACCTCAGGTCAGTGGCGTACCTAGGGTATGTGGCACCCGGGGCCCATCATTTTTTGACACCCCCCCCCCCCCCCATGTAAAAAAAATTTTTTTTTTTTTTTTGCAATAACCATGAAATGGAATAAATGGTCAGAATAGAAACAGGCAGTGAAAATTTTCTTTTATTGAACCTCATATATGTAACCATTATTCCAAACATAACAAAACATAAATTATGTCTAAATTGTCATGACATTAGAAGTACATATGGAGTAGTTGCAGGCAGTGGCGTACTTAGGGTATGTGGCACCCAGGGCCCATCATTTTTTGACACCCCCCCCATCTATATGAAAAATATGATTTTTAGTACCAATCTACATATCGCACCACAAGAGTGTACCTAGGAAAAGGCTGCATCTTAAACACTGCAGTGAGCACTAGAACACCAACACATACATTGTAAAACTAAACAAGCCAGATCCCGCACAGTCAATTGGTCCTGTAGTCAATGCCAACTGAAAACTATGTCTTTTTCATACACACAGAACAGAGATACACCCTCGCCCAAAATGGAATAATCACAAACTAAAAATAGAAATATGTAGACAAAAGTTAAACTGATCCGCCAAGAAACCAGACCCTGGATACAATGCAACACCACAAAAAACAGTAACACATGTCCTCTAATACAGTGCAAAATATAAAGACAGTAGATGTAAATTTGAAAAAACTGATACATAACAATCACCACTTTATAAATTAACAAATAAAAATAAAACAAATAATGAGATATAAAAAAATACAATTTTATTGGACTAATCCCCGTAAGCTCGGTCCCCATCCCCGCAAACCACCTGATTCCATCCACACAAGCCTTGAATTGTTTATATTAAAGTATAAAAAGAAACAATATTCTGTACAATTGTCAATTTATAAATCAGCGTCTTCTCCCCACTCTCTTCCCCATTTCCCTTCAGCATCCTCAGCCCACTCTCTCTCCACTTTCCTTCAGCGCACGCACATAAAAACAAGCAAGTAATTTTATATCATTTTCATTCTATTCATTCATAGAAATTAAAGTCTAGATAATGCCAGTCACATAACAAAACATGATTTTACAAAAATAATTCCCTGCAGTCAAGCCTGCAAGGATTATTAGATGTCTTTCAGCAGTTCCCCTCCCTCCCTCCCCCTTACCTTTGTGGCCAAGTCAAAATGATCTACCAACAATAAAATTTTAAAAACACAAAGCACGCTGTACGCAGAGAAAATGTTAATTATCATTTATATTCTGCGGGTTTTCAAAGAGGTCAAGGCAGATGACTTTATGCAATGTCACCTCAGTAACAACTATACAAAAATAGACAAATATTCCCCCTCCCTTTTTACTAAACTGCGATAGCGGTTTTTAGCGTAGGGAGCTGCGCTGAATGCCCCACGCTGCTCTCGACGCTCATAGGCTCCCTGCGCTAAAAAACTCTATTGCGGTTTAGTAAAAGGGGGCCATAGTGCAAAATATAGACAGCAGATATAAATTTTCAAAACGGACACATTTTGATCACTAAGTTGAAAATAAAATCATTTTTCCTACTTTTTTGTCTGGTGATTTCATGAGTCTCTGGTCCTTCTTCTGATCCTTCTTCTTTCTCTCTCCCCCTGGCTCCCCTCTTTATTTCTGCCTTTCTTTCTCTCTCCTCCTGGCCCCCCTCTTTCTTTCTGCCTTTCTTTCTCTCCCCCTTGACCCCCCTCTTTATTTCTGCCTTTCTTTCTCTCCCCTTGGTCCCCCTCTTTCTTTCTGCCTTTCTTTCTCTCTCCCCCTGGCCCTCCTCTTTCTTTCTGCCTTTCTTTCTCTCCCCCTTGACCCCCTCTTTATTTCTGCCTTTCTTTCTCTCCCCTTGGTCCCCCTCTTTATTTCTGCCTTTCTTTCTCTCCCCTTGGTCCCCCTCTTTCTTTCTGCCTTTCTTTCTCTCTCCCCCTGGCCCCCCCTCTTTATTTTTTCCTTTCTTTCTCTCTCCCCCTAGCCTGCACAAAGCCATCGTGCCGATTTCTTCACTTCCACGATTCTTTCCCTACCCTCACCCCCAAGCCAGCAGCCGATTTCTCCCTGCTCCTTCCCCGATGTCCTGATGTCCTGAACTTCATCGGGCAGCAGCAGCATTCACAATTCACTGATGTTGCCCGCTTCAGGCCTTCCTCTCTGTCGGGTCCTGTCTTCATGAAAACTGGAAGTAGGCAGGACCCGGCAGAGAACAAGGCCTGAAGCCGGCAACAGCAGCGAATTGTAAACGCTGCTGCTGCCCGAAGAAGGTAATGGAGCACCGAGGCAGTCCGCTTCTCCCCCCTCCCAGCCGAACCCCCGCTGACCCTCCTATCTCCCCCCCCCCGTGAACCTTTCCGACCTTCCCAGCGAGAGCAGCAAACCTCCTTCGCGGCTTTCTCCTCCCTCTGCCGCGTTACTGATGACGTCATCAGTGATGCGGCAGAGGGAGGATAAAGCCGACGCTACTGGAGGGAGGTTTGCTGCTTTCGCTGGGAGGGTCAGAAAGGTTCACTTGGGGGGGGAGAGAGATAGGATGGTCAGCGGGGTTTCGGCTGGGAGAGGGGAGAAGCGGTCTGCCTTGGTGCTCCAAGGCCTGGCGCCATTACCTTTTTCGATAATGGCGCCGATGCTGCTTTCGCTGGGAGGGTAGGAGCGCGATAGGGACCGGGCCAGCTGTGCACCCCCCCCCCCTAAGGCGGCACCCGGGATGGACCTCCCCCTCGCCCCCCTTGGTACGCTACTGCCCTGGGGAAACAGCCTGCAACAAGATCGCGCGATGCCAGAGATCTTTGCCTGCTTCGGCTGTTTCCTCCGCCGCGGTCCCGCCCCTCCTCTGACATCAGAGGAGGGGCAGGACCGTGGCGGAGGAAACAGTCGAAGCAGGCAAAGATGTCTGGCATCGCGATCTTGCTGCAGGCTGTTTCCAGACGCGACACCCGGCGCAGGGGGGGGTAACTGGACCGGACCGGGAGCACCCCCCCAGGGCTTGGTACCCGGGGCGGACCGCCCCCCCCCCCCCCCCCCCCCCCTTGGTACGCCACTGCCTCAGGTCTACTTCCCTTGTAAAGACTTCCAAAGTTGTGACTTGAAGTTTATTCACTAAACACTGTTATGTAGACTTGCCTTTAGAAAGAACTCTGGGTTTCGTGGTTGATCTTGGAATATTGCCCAACAACCATCCCTCTAGGACTCATTTTTAATTTTTATCTTCAACATTTTCTGAGTCTATTATTCTCCTGATTAAAATAAGTCAAATACAATATGAAATATACCTTTGTGTGTGTTCATTTTTTTCTCTCTTGTGTTTTGTTAGTGATTGCTTTATATCAGGTAAACTCTCAGCCAACCAACACCAAAGGCTCCTTTTACTAAGTCGCGTTAGTGTTTTTAGCGCACGCAGCATTTTAGCGAGCGCTAAACCCGTGCTACACGACTAGAACTAACGCCAGCTCAATGCTGGCGTTAAGGTCTAGCGCGGGCAGCAATTTAGCGCCTGCTATTTCCGTGCGTTAAAGCCCTAATGTGGCTTAGTAAAAGGAGCCCCATGATCATTAGGGCATAGACAGGGGGCGGGTAAGCAGAGTGGGCAGACTTGATGGGCTGTAGCCCTTTTCTGCCGTCATCTTCTATGATTCTATGTTTCTATCTTTAAAGGAAGGATAATTGCTTATTGGTAGAGGGCAGGAACCAAGGAAAGTCATGCAAGTCACAAAGCTTCCCTTTAGATAATAATAATAATTTACTTTCTTATATACCGCCCTGCCAGTAGTTCTAGGCGGTTCACAACAGAGAAAGTTAAAAACATTTCGATTAATAAATACAATCTCGTACACACTGCAATTAATGAGCAAATTAATACACCATAGTTAAAATACAGTTTCAAACACGCAGCCATTAATACCTCAGTTAAATACAACATATTTAACTGTGTGCAATTTTGGAAGCCACTGTGTGCAATTTTGGAAGCCACATTACCGCAAGGATGTACTGAGACTGGAATCGGTCCAGAGAATGGCCACCAGGATGGTCTCGGGACTCAAGGAGCTCCCATACGAGGAGCGGTTAGGGAAGTTGCAGCTCTACACACTCGAGGAACGTAGAGAGAGGGGAGATATGATCGAGACTTTCAAGTACCTCACGGGTCGCATCGAAGTGGAAGAGGATATATTCTTTTTCAAGGGTCCCGCGGCAACAAGGGGACATCAGTGGAAAATCAGGGGCGGGAAACTGCACGGTGACACTAGGAAGTTCTTCTTCACCGAAAGGGTGGTTGATCGCTGGAATAGTCTTCCACTTCAGGTTATTGAGGCCAGAAGCGTGCCAGATTTTAAGGCCAAATGGGACAAACATGTGGGATCTATCCGCAAAGATAGATAGGGAGGGTCATTGGAGTGGGCAGACTTGATGGGCCGTGGCCCTTATCTGCCGTCTATTTCTATGTTTCTATGTTTCTATATTTGGAAGAAAGAGGTAAAAAGACACAACCTAATAAAAATGCCATTATAAACTTAAACTTAATAAAAATCAACATTCTTGTTTATCGAATAAATGAGTTTGTAATAATTTCCTAAATATAGGGTAAGAATGAGCCTGAACAATCAATGGGCTAATCCAAGAATTCATTTTCCCCGCCTGATATTCTAATGTCCTGTCAAAGAAAGTTCTATAACGACAGGCCTATGAGGATCTCTTTGTTTCTGGAAGTTATCTCACAGCACCTCTTCTGGACATTTACATGTAGATGATCAAAATTCTCCTTGGTGGGTGCATACTTACTGCTTAAAGGAGATGCCTCCTTATAGAAATACCCCCGTTATATGCTCCCCTGAAATATGTTGAGGCATTCGTAAGACATGTTGCATGTATGTAGCCAAAGAGACAGGCTAATTTTCTTAACATGGGTAATGGTGACGTGTTCTAAATGTGAGCTTTGTCAAAAAAAAAAAAAAAAAAAAAAGAGCCATAGAAAAACCTATAAGATTTCGAAATCATTTAACTAATTTCAGCTTTACAATGTGCTGCACTAGTTAACCTGCTTGAGAAAGATACTGGCAGATATACCAGTTTTTGCTGCAAGCTCTGCATCAGAGTGGATTAAGATAGAAGTGTTATTTATTATAAATCCAATCAAACATTGGAGCATGATGGTTTTGCTGATTGCTGCTGGGCATTATATACTTGGGCTAGAATAGTTCAGTGTATCATCACCTTTATCCACTCGACTGGAAACAAATTGCAGTAGGCACTGAGGAGGAAAATGAAGTATATCTTTCAGCCCAAAATATTCCTAATAATTGCAAAGGATTTCAGGTCAAACATCAACTTAAGCAACACTGACTATTCTTTAGCCTGCGTATCAGTTAGTGATCTGAATGAGCAGTAAAGATTTTTGAGGTGGGCCCGGTGGCACAGTAAGGGTGGGAGGCACCACCCCTGCTCCTTTCTCACCCCACCCCCTCCCTCTTGTATCTCTTTAACTCGTCACCAGCGCGAGCAGCTTCTGTGGCCTGCTGCTCGCGCTGGCTTTGGCTCTCCCTCTTACATCACTTCCTGGCCCTGTGACCTGAAAGTGATTCCAGAGAGGAGCCAGGCCGGCACAACAGCAGGCCAGAGAAGTTGCTTGCGCTGGCGAAGATTTAAAGAGATACAGGGAGGGGGGAAGGGAGGGTGCAAGTGTGGCATGGGGGGGGTGCGGAGAGGTGCTAGCACCCCCACTAAGACAGCACATGGGGCAGTCTGTCCTCCCCCCTTACCAGGTAGACCTCTGACATATATACAGTATACATATACTGTATATAGGGTTGACCAAAGTAGGTATAAAGTATTTATTTATGTCCAGGACAGTATTGGACAGACCTCCCAGGAAAGGGACTTGGGAGTTCTGATCGACAAGTCCGTGAAGCCATCTGCACAATGTGCTGTGGTGGCGAAAAGAGCGAACAGAATGCTAGGAATGATCAAGAAGGGGATCACGAACAGATCAGAGAAGGTTACCATGCCGCTGTACCGGGCCATGGTGTGCCCTCACCTGGAGTACTGCGTCCAGCACTGGTACATGAATAAGGACATGATACTCCTCGAAAGGGTCCAGAGAAGAGTGACTAAAATGGTTAAGGGGCTGGAGGAGTTGCCATACAGTGAGAGATTAGAGAAACTGGGCTTCTTCTCCCTTGAAAACGAGATCGAGAGGGGAACATGATCGAAACATTCAAAATACTGAAGGGAATAGACTTAGTAGAGAAAGACAGACTGTTCACCCTCTCCAAGGTAAGGAGAACAAGAGGACACTCTCTAAAGTTGAAAGGGGATAGATTCCATACAAACATAAGGAAATTCTTCTTCACCCAGGGAGTGGTGGAAAACTGGAACGCTCTTCTGGAGTCTGTAATAGAGGAAAACACCCTCCAGGGTTTCAAGACAAAGTTGGACAAGTTCATGCTAAACTGGTGAGACTAGACTCATTTGGAGCACTGGTCTTGACCTTGGGGCCTCCGCGTGAGCAGACTGCTGGGCAGGATGGACCACTGGTCTGACCCAGCAGTGGCAATTCTTATGTTCTTATTCATTATTTCTTTTTATTGTACAGGTAGTGAATAAGTGTAATATACTACTCAACGATACGTGAAAGCGAAACAAAAAACTTTACACAAATGCTATTTATACCACCTGTGCAATAAAAAGAAATAATGAATAACAGGTTGACACAGAGTAGATGTAACGTGGTCACATTCTTTGTATATCCCTAGTAGTGTGGGCAGAAATAACACAGCAGACTGGATGTGGTCATCAGTTTTTCTCTGCTGTCATCTACTATGTTACTGCGGAATGAGTGGAAACGACTGATTTTTATTACTTTCTACAGCAGAGCTGGTTGGCATTTTTAAAAAAAAATAATTTTTATTGATAAAGCAGCCAAGGCAAAACCAATAACAGGAATCGCGGTACAAGGAAATCCAGCCACAATCCATACAACCCAGGAAGGGGAACCTGAAATTCAACATGGAAACAACAATCGGGAATTAGCAGCACTTTCAAGGCCCACAGGAGGAAAGAGTATATCAATGCTGGCGTTAGTGTCTAGCGCACATGGCAAATTAGCGTGCGCTAAGCGTGCTCTAAAACCGCTAGCGCAGCTTTGTTAAAGGAGCCCAAAATATTGTAAGTTATAAATTATTAATATTATTTCCCTTTGATTCATGAAAGATTGTTATACACATCCAGGAGGGGATGGGGGGAGGGTTTTAATAGCTGTATATTATTTGATGGAATAGAGTGCAGTACGTTATATTACTTGATTGTTCATCTGTTTGCACTATGTATTCGATTTAACAATGAGTAAAGAATTTATTTTTTATTAAAAAGTCATAATTTAAAAAAATATTCATGATTGAATTGATTGGGGTTTTTGTTGTTTTTTTTTAGTAGAGCACTTTTGTTGCTTAGAACTTGCACATTGATCTCACCTGTAGGTGGTTGGAGGAATTGGACATATGATAGATGGTAATAGTTCACATTATTTGGATTGCTGCTACTACGATTTATTCTTTCTATAGCGCTGAAAGGCATATGCAGCACTGTACATGTTAACATACAATAGACCGTTCCTGCTCAGAAGAGCTTACAGTCTAATTTAGACAGGACATTTCAGGGTTGGGGAGGTTATAGCGGGTCTAGGTATCTGACAGCAGTGAGGGGAAGTTAAGAGTTGAAAGCAGTTTCAAAAAAGTGGGCCCTTTAGCTTGGTTTTGAACACTGCCAGGGACGGAGCATGACGTATTGATTCAGGCAACCTGTTCCAGGCATACGGCGCCACAAGAAAGAAGGGACGGAGTCTGGAGTTGGCGGTGGAAGAGAAGGGTACAGATAAGAGGGGCTTGCCCGACGAGTAGAGATCACCGGGTGGGGAGCATAGGGGGAGATGAGCAAGGAGAGATATCGGGGGGCTTCAGAGCGAATGCACTGGTAGGTCAGCAAGAGGAGTTTAAACTGTATTCAGAAATGGATGAGGAGCCAATGAAGCGACTTGAGGAGAGGGGTAATGTGAGAATAGCGGCTCTCATGGAATATGAGTCACGCAGCAGCATTGTGAATGGATTGAAGAGGCGAAAGACAGGCGCGCGGGAGACCCGAGGGAAGTACGTTGCAGTAGTCTAAGCGCGAGGTGATGAGAGCGTGGACAAGGGTTTTGGTCGTGGGGATGATTACTTTTTTCTCGTTTGATTGGACATTGTGAGTAATATTTTGTTTTGAGACCTTTTTGCTTTGATTCCAAGAGTGTCATGGAAAATCCATGCTGAGATGGCTGCCCTTTAAAAAGTGTTCACCTCTGCCTTCTCTTCTAGATGCTCTACAGCAGGGATGTTCAACCTTAAGGCTTCCCTGGGCCACATTGGCTGAAAAAAAATTTTCTGGGATCGCACAAACGCTGCAGCAAGACAGAGGAGGGAGCCGGGAAGATAGTAAACACCCAGGGGTAGCAGAGGAAAACACAGCATCGGCCTCGACCGGGGCTGCACAAAATACTTCAGAGGGCCGCAGGTTGGACACCCCTGCTCTACAGTTTAATAAAATTTGCTATACTTCATTTAAGTGGTGTACAATGAACATGTTACAATGCAACTCATAAGGAACCCCAATTTAAAACAGGATAATCTATTCATACAGAACACGCATACTTTAAACTCTTCCCATCACACATGACATCCCCATCGTCACAAAGGAGACCCCATTTACTGTGCTTAGAAAGCCTGTTGAAAAAAATAGGTTTTAAGTGATATTTTGAATTTAGAAAGGACTGTTCATTCTGCAAATAGCAGAGATATAGATGTGCTCAAAACACAGTTTAGGGCCCAGTCCAAAGTGCTACAGCAAAAGCTGTCAGGAGGAAGATATTTCAGTGCAAATTTGCACGCAAAACCTCAATTTGAACACGGAAGTTCATATAATTAGGGAGTTTGTTTTTTTCTGTATAACACTCAAGCATGTCTCCCCTTTTTGCCAGTATTTTATAAATATATATAGGTGCCTTCTTGCCCAGATCACCCCTGTTCCCAGGCCACCTCAGAGTCTGCATTTTCTGGTCATCACGTATATTTTTGCATGTGAGTCACTTTACATGAATATACCAGCCTGTATGCGTTAAAATGTCTTTATAAACGTTCCCTCTTTTGAAATGCTCCTCCTAGATTATGGTGGCAGAGTTTTATTGAGTGTGACAGAATCTTATTACAATGGGTAGCTCCAGAGCATGCCAGTGCCGCACTCCATAAAGAGTAGAAAAACAAAATCCTTCCGAGCTCATGCTCAGCATTTTCTAAAGTCTATTATTTGGGCATGGATTAACCCGGCATTCTCATGGTTGATTTAGATTAATTTGAAGCACAACACGATCAGATGTGCAATTAACCAGAATGTCAGTGTACACTAGCACAATTATATTTAGAGACCAGTCCACTAGGCTTTTAGCCTGCAACAGAATGGAAAATTATTATAGCTTAGCAACTGCAAGCTCTACAGATCAAGTAAACTCTGTATTAGAATTGTCTCTGACAGCTGATGATGTGAAAAGAGTAAAGCAGGTACAGTTTTTGATTAACATGCCTTTAAAATAGATTGCTGGTCCACTTTCAGCTGAGGTAACACAAGAGAAGGATAACTGACCTTTCAAAACTGCTCCAGGCCGTCTTTTTGCTACTTCCAGAGGAGAGTCCTGAAAATCAATTACATTTCACAAAGGGCCTTTTATGATGCTATTAGTTTAATTCAACTTTCTGAGAAATCAGCCTTAGGGGAGCCTAAAATCCCAGAAAACTCCATAGGTTTATTTGAGGTTTGGCATATCAACAAGGAAGGGTTAGTGGCACGCTATTCCTACGAGTAGATCTTAGTCTATAAAGCAGAATCTGTGTGGCAACAACTTTTGGCCATGTTACAAAATCAGCCTTGTCTTAGTGTTCAAAATAAGGGATATTGTTTTTTCTTTATAAAACTGTGTGCAGGGCCATTGAGAAAAGGAAGATATCTCTCTACTTTGTTGAGAAAACACTAAGGGGCTCTTTTGATAAGCTGCAACAAAAGTGATCTTCGGGTGTCCTTGCTTAGGTTTTTTTCCCGCATGCTAAGGACATTTTTGCCACAACTTAAAAATGGCCAATCTTCCATTTTTATTTTTATTTTTTAATTTTAATATTAATGGTCATGTGCTACTACTTCTTGGAAAAAACACAAAAAAAGGCAACCTAGTCACATCAAGGTTTGTGTGGGGGACGCTCAGGACGCCAAAATTGGCTCATAACTTACAGGCCGAAACAGAATGTAATATAATATAGGGTGCTCTCAGTGTGAACCATCAGTGATAGGAGCGCAGCTCCGACACTTCACTTCTGGGTCAAGGCGGTAAGCCTCCACCCCCACTCTACTACTTCTTGGAGCAACTGATCCAGGAACCAACAAGAGGGCATCCGCTCAAAATCAGGGGTGGTAAATTTCATGGCGACACCAGGAAGTATTTCTTCACCGAAAGAGTGGTTGATCACTGGAACGAGCTTCTGGTACAGGTAATCGAGGCCAACAGCGTGCCAGATTTTAAGAGTAAATGGGATGCCTATGTGGGATCCCTAAGAGGGTAGAGTTGAGGAGTAGGGTCGTTGAGAGTGGGATCTCTGGGAAGATAAGCCTAGGTGGGTGGGTCTGTTAGGTGGGCAGACTTGATGGGCTGTGGCCCTTTTCTGCCGTCATTTTTCTATGTTTCTATGTTACACTATTTTAGATCTAGTCCTTAGTGGAATACAGGGCATAGTACATCATAATATGATCAAATTTGAGCTAATATCTGAAGTCACAGAGGAAAACTACTGCAGCAGCATTTCATTTTTTTATGAAAACTTATTTTTGAAAGGATGGCAATGATAAAATGAGGAAAATGGTTAAAAGAAGCTAAAAGGATCAACGGCAAATGTTAGAATGCATTGAAACCCTCGGCTCAGTGTGCGGTGGCGGCGACAACTAAAAAAGCAAATAGAATATTATAAATTATCAGGAAAGGAATGGAAAACAATGATGAAAATGTTATAATGCCTTCATATCACTCTATGGCAGGGCTGCCCAAGTCCGGTCCTTGAGATCTACTGGCAGGCCAGGTTTTCAGGATATCCACAATGAATATGCATGAAAGAGATTTGCCTGCACGACCTTCTTGGTATGCAAATCTCTCTCATGCATGTTCATTGTGGATATCCTGAAAACCTGGCCTGCCAGTAGATCTCAAGGACCGGACTTGGGCAGCCCTGTTCTATGGTATGGCTGCACCTCAAATACTGTATGCAATTCTGGTCACTGTATCTTATAAAAAGATATAGTGAAATTAGAAAAGTTGCAGAGAAGAGTGATGAAAATAATAAAAGATATGGGACGCCTTCCCTATGAGAAAAGGTTAAAGTGGCTCAGTTATCCATATGCGCCCACAATACATCGTCCCTCCCCATTCATCTAAGGCAGGGGTCTCAAAGTCCCTCCTCGAGGGCCACAATCCAGTCGGGTTTTCAGGATTTCCCCAATGAATATGCATTGAAAGCAGTGCATGCACAATGATCTCATGCATATTCATTGGGGAAATCCTGAAAACCCGACTGGATTGCGGCCCTCAAGGAGGGACTTTGAGATCCCTGATCTAAGGGAAGAATGCATGTTAAACCGATTCAAGAGTAAGTTGAAACGCTTTCTTTTTAAAGAGGCCTTCAACTGCTAATACTCTGGTCTTGATACCTTCCTTAGGGTCTACCATGCGACTCTATTTATGTCACCCTCCCTTTTGTCCATTCCCTTTCTGTCTTACTTTTTAAAAAATATTGTATTTCTTTCCCTCTTTCCTCATTATGCGTAAGTCTTGTTTGTGGTTATATGTGACTTTTTTGTCTCTCCGAAAGATGTATGGATTTTAGTTATGTACATCGCTTTGAAGTTTGATTGAGCGATCCATCAAATCTTAAATAAACTTGGAAACTTCAGCCTGGAGAAGAGATGGCCAACCCAGGTCCCAAGTACCTAGCTAGATCCCAAGTGGTAAAACATGAATGACTAATGAAGCAAAAACTGAGTGTAAATAAACTAGAGTGAGCATAGATATGTTAAATACATTAGATCGATTGTGAGCCCACCAGGACAGACAGGGAAAAATGCTTGAGTACCTGAATAAATTCATGTAAACCGTTCTGAGCTCCCCTGGGAAAACGGTATAGAAAAATGAAAAAATAAATAAATATACAATTTGTAAAATGCAGTCATTTGACATGCATACTCTACATGTAAAGCATTTAAACATAATTAAAATTGGCACTCGGTAACACTTTTTCTGTAATGAAGAAACCAAGAAATGTGTTTAGTAACTATGAAAAAGAAAACAGCGACTAAAGACTTCTTCCGTCTGTGAAGGAGGCCTATATATCACACCAATGTAAATATATTCCCTCTTTCCACATTGATCCACAGTGCCTCTTCCTTGCCCTGCAGATCCTGCAATTGTGTGGCTTTAATATGATCTTTAACATATAACGCTACTCCCCCTCCTTTTCTTCCTATCCTGTCTTTCCTGAACAGATTATATAGCCCGGTATAACCACATCCCAGTCATGGTTCTCCATGAACCACGTCTCTGTGATCGCCACTATATCCAACTCCTCTTCTTCCATCACAGCTTCTAGATCCAGAATACTTCAAGCGTTAGTGTATACTGCTTTCCAGAAATTGCCCCCTTTTCCCATCCGTGTAGAGAGGTATGCAGTGATTTACTTACCCTGAGGCTTTGATCACCCTGCCTCATCATTTGTAGTTTAAAGCCCTCTTCAGTAGATTAACCAGCCTGCTGCCAAAGACACTTCTTCTCTTCTTTGATAGATATGCCCAAGATCTTCCCATTTCGGGTAGGCACCTTGACCTAGGCGCCTACCTGAAAGTGGTAGGCACCTCTTGAGTTAATCAATCTAAGCCAATTATGAAATGCTAATTGCTTGTTATCAGTGCTAATTAATCTTTTAAAATAAGTTTGGTGCCTAGATCAGCTAGGAAGGTCGATCTAATTGCCTAAATTTAGCTGCCTTTTATAGAATCTGGGCCATCTTTTTCCTTACAGGACCTATGGCGACAAGAGGGCATCCGCTAAAATTCAGGGGCGAGAGATTTCATGATGACACTAGGAAGTACTTCTTCACTGAAAGGGAGGTTGACCATTGGAATGATCTTCCACTTCAGGTAGTTGAGGCCAATAACATGACTGACTTTAAGGACAAATGGGATCAACATGTGGGTTCACTTCAAAGAAGAACTTAGGGGGGAGGGTTATTTGAGTGGGCAGACTTGTTGGGCCGAAGGCCCTTTTCTGCCGTCATATTCTATGTTTCTATGTTTCTATAATGTATGTGCACACATATATGTGTATATGCTGGTATTTTGGTCATTTATGCGGGTTTTTTGCACCATCCTTACCTCATAGTGTCAGTGAGAATTCACAGATGGGGGGACATATATATTTAGTAGATGTTGCATATCTGGTCCATAGTTTTCAGATAATTACCACTCTGCTTATAAAGGGGACACAATCTCCTTTGTGATTCTCTCTGTGTCAACTTGAAATTCAGTTGTAACTCCTGTTTATATTGTTATGTCCTAGTCATCCATGCATAGAGACAGTTAGTCTAGCCAAGAGTAATTTGGACATGCTCCAGTGAATTATTGGAGACTGGCACAGCCTGTTAGAAGAGTTCCAGACTCTGTGGTAGAAAAAGTGATCTGGAGTCAGTATAGAACAAGACAGAGAGACAGAGAAAGAGAGTGAGCGAGAGCGATAATATGAACAAAGCCAAATAGGTCAGACTGATGGTCCACTAAGAATTGTAATCTGTCTCTAATACTGGCCAATCTAGGTGATGTGGAGTGCCCAGCTATTTTTCAATGTTATTATTATTGCAATTTTCATAATTATTTGCAAACCAAACACGTGTTACAGATGACAAATGAGCCATTTCTAGAAGACAACAATCAAACTATGGCAGTGCACCTAAGGATTCAATGCCTACTGGTGCTGAAGAAGCTGAAAACTCTTTTCTTCGACACTTAAATCTATATACTCCTTTCTATCCCCTCCCTCTTCTCTTAAGTCTTTCCTTCAGCCCTCCCCTGTCTTTCCCCGGTCCCCTCCTCTCCCCCTCCCCCCCGTCTCTCCTTTCACTGTAAGTTGCCTACAGCCTGCACAGGTTTGTGCAACACACAAATGTAAGATTAGATTAGATAAGTAAGAAAGAAAAAGGTTCAAATAGACCTCAACATTAGGGTGAGGAGAGGGATACAAAATTAAACTAAACTAAAACTTAGTTTTATAGACCGAGTCATCAGCCAAGAGGAGCTCGACTCGGTTTACAATAATGTAAAACATAATACATAAATTTGGCAAGAAAAAGTAGACTGAAATAGCTAATTTCCAAAATGTGTAGCAAACAAAAAAGTTTTCTGAACTTTCCGGAATAAAGCAAAAGAACCTAAACTTCTTAATGTAAGCGGTAAAGCATTCCAGAATTCAGTTAATTTAAAAGCAAAAGAATAACTAACTCTCTTAAAGGTTCTGTTTTTACCACTGAGAGAGGGAAATGTAAGTTTTCATTTTTGAGAACTTCTGGCAAGATGAGATCTATGAACATTCCAGTCTAAAGGAATTAAAGTGGCAAAAATGCCAAATAGGATCTTAAATGCAATACAAATGCACTTAAATTGAATTCTGAGATACACTGGAAGCCAATGTAATTCCTTGAGCAGAGGGGTTACGTGATCAAATTTACTCTTACCAAAGATAAGTTTAGCTGCAGTGTTCTGTATTAATTGAAGTCTCTGCACACTGACCTTTGAAAGACCAAAATACACTGAATTGCAGTAATCTAGCCTTGACAAAATAGTTGATTGAACCAATAAAGAGAAGTGTTGTTGGTGAAAAAGTGCTCTCACTCTTCTCAGAGCACAAAGATTGAAAAAACACTTTTTAATAAGCGAGTTTTAGTAAACATTTACAGAATATCTTAGAAAAGAAAATGAAATAGCTAAACTGTGTTTTCCATTACATAGCTAAAAGTAATTTGCAGTTTTCCTGATTAGCTTTTGCAAAGTTGGAGTAAATCCAAATTCGCTGTCTCATAAATAAAGTCCAGAAATTCTAAAAGTGACGTGACATTATCATACTCAGATCTTGCTGAAAGACCAACAGAAGTATTGATGTGGCTTTCCCATAAGCAATGCGATCCACATGAACTTTTTTTTTTTGGCCATTTCGAAACATCCATGTCCTTCAAAAAGGAGCCCCTTAGGCTGTTGTGCAGAGAAATGCCGAGATCTGGAGTGGGTCAGTGCTATCTGTGCTGAAAAACTCCTGTTACGTGTTTGTGATGTTTATGCAGTTTGGCCCAGATTCTATAAATAGCGCCTAACTTAATTGGCACTGACAATTGAAAGCGCCATTTTAAAAAAAATTAATGATTTTAAAATGAATTAGCTGGTAGGCGCCTACAACTTTGAGGCAGGTGTCTACACCGAGCCACCTTCCAACAAGAAGGTGTGGTGAGGAAATCCTTGTGGGTTCAACAAGACATATGAGCACAATCCTTCCATTTGCTCTGGATGTGATCTGCACACAAGCGATGAAACATTTGGAAGGTGTGTCAAAGGTTCTGGACTTTTCTAGCACACTTGACTTTGATGTCATGTCAAAAGAAAGAAAACAAAGAACAAAATAGAAAACGGAAGGAAAGAAATAAAGAATAATTTGATTAAAAAATAGAATGTTAAAAGAAACTTGGCAATTTTCTAGAAAAGAAATTATTAGGAGAGCTTTACCCAAGTTTGTCCATCAAGCCCCTTCCCTTGTTTAAAAGCAGACTGAAAACCCACCTTTTTGATATAGCCTTCAATCCTTAACCCTACTCCTCTGCCCTCCAACCCAGCCAGCTAATTAACTGTTCCCCTTAATTGTATCCATGACATCCTGTTTGTCTGTTTAGATTGTAAGCTCTTTTGAGCAGGGACTGTTTTCTTACTCTTTGTGACTCTGTACAGCACTGCGTGCGTCTGGCGGCACTATAGAAATAATTAATAGTAGTAGTAGCTTTATTTAGCTTCTGTCCAATTGAGCAGAAAAAACAAAACGGAGGAGCAGAGGAGAGGAGACTGCTGAGCAAGTGAAGGGCTCCTTCTGGCCTACCCTATTCCAATGTTTCTGTTTTCTTTTTTTTACTACTTGGGATCTAGCTACGTACTTAGGACCTGGGTTGGCCACTGTTGGAAAGAGGCTACTGAGCTTGATGGACCTTCAGTCTGTCCCAGTATGGCAGCTCTTATGTTCTTACTAGTCTTATAGCCCGTTACATTAACGGGTGCTAGAATATATTTGTGTGTGTCTGTGTTTATTTATTTCAGTCTCTCTGTCCTTAGCCGCTTTCTGTATTTTTGTCTTTCTTTCTGTGTTTATTTTTCCTTGGCTATCCACCCATTCTCCCTTCCTTTTACCTTCCCTGTGTCCACCACTGCTCCCCTTATCCAGCAGCAGCCCTTCTCCCTTTTTTTTTTATCTCCCCCCCCCCCCCGTCCATCAGCACCTCTTTCATGTCTCCCTGTCGAGCAGTAGGCCTCCCTTCCTTTTTCTTTCCCCCCCGTCTCTTCCCCTGTCCATCAGCACCTCTTTCCTGTCCCCCTGTCCAGTAGTAGGCCTCCCTTCCTTTTTCTTCCCCCCTTGCCCAGGCCTCCCTTCCTTTTTCTCCCCCCCCCCCCATCTGTTCCCTGTCCAGCTGCACCCCTTACCTCGCATCTGGCCTCTGGACAGCCGCGGCGGCCTGCAGCCACCGACAGCCGCTGTGGCCAATAGTCTCCACCTGCATTGCCCCCACCACGCCATCTTGAAGAGTGTAGAGCGGTGACAGAGGCGACGGTGGATTAGCCGCTGGAGGAGGAGACTGGCGGGGAACGGAGGACAGGTTCAGGGCTGCCAGGGGGGAGGGAAGAGGGGAGGAGTGAGCCCAGCTGAGACTGGCAGGAAGAGGAAGGCGGGGCAGGTGAGGCTATCAGGCAAGGGAGAGAGGGGATGCCAGGTGTTTGGGGATCATGGTTGAGAGTGGCAGGCAATGGGAGGAGAAAACAGCTGCCATGGCCGACTTCCGCCTCTGGGGAAAGAGAGACAGAGATTCGCGCGCATGCGCACTCCTACCTGCGGTGCCCTACAGCTCACAGAAAACGGGAGCATGCAGGTGGGAGTGCGCATGCGCGGCTTAGAGTTTTATTATATTAGATGTGAGCCAAGTATAGTATAATCAAGCCATTGTGACATCACTGATGAGGTTGGCTCTTAGGCATTGGTGGAATGAGGCATTATGACATCACAATCTCAGCTCTAGAATGTTGATATTCTTTGGGTTTCTGCCTGGTATTTGGGACCTGGGATGGCCAATGTTGGAAACAGGACACTGAGCTTGATAGACTTTCTGACTGTCCCAGTATGGCAATTCTTATGTTTACAAATTTTAATCCTTTATTAAAAAGGAAAAGTGTTATTTGGAACTGTCTTGCTACCCAATAGTCCAATTGACTCAAATAAGAATAGATTACTGCTCATAATGACAGGAGTTGCTATGCAACTTATTACAAAAAACTGGAAAAAATGGGATAGGATAACTTTTGGTGGGAAACCTTGTGCCAGTTTTATAAGTTTGAAAGAATAATCTCGATGCAATTCGGACACTATAATAAATTCAATGAGATCTGGGGTCCATTGGCGAAGTATTGCAAGAATTGATCATTAGTATCACCCTTTGATTTCTAAATGAGTGTCATACACATCCAGGATGGGTGGGAGGGAGGGGGTGAAATGTATTTTATCTTATTATTATTTGATTGCTATTAGTGCTGTCTATTGTATCACTTATTTATAATTGATTGCACTTTGTATTGGTTGTGTAAAAATGAATAAGGAATTGGAAAAAAAAAGGAAACGTCATAAGTATATGGAAATAATCAAGTAATGAACATTTTAAACCATAACAGAGGGGGATTCAAGAATAAAATTATCCGAGATCTAACAAAATCAATTATATGAAACTAAGAAAAGCTACTGCTTTTCCTCCCACCATAAATACTTCAAGTCCTCTCATATACCAGCTGCAGAACTTACAGCTACCATACCAGATGTGCTCTGGATAAAAATTAATATCTGAAGATTCCTAAAATATAATGGAGGCTTCTCTCAACTGTTACAGCATGTTACAGAATATAAGACTAGTTCTATTTGTATCATGTATTTACACAGAAATCTAGAAAAAAAAATTTTTGTTCCCAGAACATAAGAATTGTCGCTGATGGGTCAGACCAGTGGTTCATCGTGCCCAGCAGTCCGCTCACGCGGTGGCCCCAGGTCAAAGACCAGTGGCTCTAAATGAGTCCAGTCTCACCTGCGTACGTTCCAGTTTAGCAGGAACTTGTCCAACTTTGTCTTGAATCCCTGGAGGGTTTTTTCCCCTATAACAGACTCCGGAAGAGCGTTCCAGTTTTCTACCACTGTCTAGGTGAAGAAGAACTTCCTTACATTTGTACAGAATCTATCCCCTTTTAAATTTAGAGATTGCCTTCTCGTTCTCCCTACCTTGGAGAGGTATTTCCACTTTGTCTACCAACAAAGAAGCTTGTGGCTCCTTAATTCTTTTCACCTCATGTTTCAATGCATCAATTCTCAATTTCTCTGTACTGGACCAGACACCACCAATTGAGCGTTATCTAAAGGTGGTGAGGGAAACAGAAAATAATACACAAAGCTTGGAATCTGCTGCCAGCTAGACATCTGTTAATGTTATACAGTAACAGATGGTCTTATCAGAGGAGGCCCTGTTAATTGCATCAGACTCGCTGACGTTCCCATCGCTGTCTCCACCAAGGCAGGCAATTCTTACACTTTCTCCAAACTAACAGGCACCAAAGCATTCTCCCTGTAGAGATCTCCCCAAGTCCACAGCAACAATCAATGGGAGCACTGCTACCACTTCGCTGTAGTCAGGGGCAGCGGAATGCTGCCTAGCCCCGGTGAAATCGTGCGGCAGCTTCAATTTTAAATGATTTTCAATTTTAAATGATCGGGAAGCCGCCGTGCAGCATCAAGAAGAAGGCCTGTCCCCGGAAGTCTTCATTCTACTTCCGGGGAAAGGCCTGTTCCTTGAAGCTGTGTGGTGGTGGCTGCCCGATCATTTTACGTTAAGCCCTGGGAGTCAGCAGGGCGGGCGGGCGCCAGTTTTTGGGGAGTTCATGGCCCCTCTGGCCTCCCCTGTTTTGACGCCTATGGCTGGAGTAGTGGCTAAATCGGATCAAGCCCCAGTGGCTCCAAAAGCAGCTGCTGATTGCTCCCCTATAGAGAACTGGGCTTCCTCAAAAGGTGCCGGAAATATAGGCCAGGGTTTTCTGGGCGTCATGAATTACAGCTGCGTAGGCACTTTAGGTGTTGGCCATGCCCATAATGTCATTCGGCAGCCTAAATCGCCTATGTAGGTATTATTTAGGTGTCAGTAGGTGCTTTAACGGTGCCAATTTTTGGCCTTTTTAAACGGCATTTGATACTTAACTTAAGTGCCGGTAGAGCATTTCTAGAATTTCGCCTGTCTCTACTTTTGTCCTGGCAACTTTTGATGATATCACCACTTGTGTGCCTGACTCAATACTGCTGGCCGATAGAAAGCAAAACTCCTCATCTCATCAAGGAAATGGGGATCATTCATCTGCCTGAATTCCCATAACTGTCCTTGATATGAGAGGGCACTGAGAACAGTGGCTAAAAAGTTCACGATAAATGTTGTACTATAGGTGCTTTGTACCTTTCGGAAGCTGATAATACAGTTACACCTTTGAAATATAAATTGTGTAAATTTGTGAACAATTAAACAGACAGTTTGGAATCATTCCTACAGTGTGTCTGTTGGCTTTTGGCAGACTTTACAATAGTCACAGAGAGGAGATTGTCCTTTATGAGGAAAGATACTCCAAATAGTACAGTGCAGGGTTGTCACTCAAAGCTAGGAAAACCCGGCCATGTCCTATTTTTAGAGGACTGCTCAGGCTCCCAGAAGGACTTTCCAAAACCTGTCATTTCTCCGGGTTTTGGAAAGCCCCAACGAGCTCCGGCCGCATCTGGAGGGCATTTGAGTATACGTGGATGACATCACACATCTGCACATGCTCCAGGCCCTCCAGACATGGCCGGAGATTGTCAGGGAAGAAGAGAGGAGGTTTGTGGGGGGGCGGGGCTGGGGCAGAACAGGGTGGAGCCGAAGGTGGAAGTGGGTTGGGTTGAAAGGGGTAGGGCCAGAGGTGGAACAGTCCGAGGCCATGTGTCCGGATTTTTGCGGCCCAAAATATGGTAACCCTATTCAAAGCTCTTTTTCCAGTGAACAGCAGCACCTGTCTAATACTGAGGGCTCCTTGTACTAAGGTGCGCTAACGTTTTTAGAGCACGCATGAAATTACCGCACGGCATGCTTCTAGAATAACGCCAGCTCAATGCTGGCATTAAGGTCTAGCATGCGCGGCAATTTAGCGCACGTGTTAAGGCCCTAACGCACCTTAGTAAAAGGAGACCTGAATGTTATATTAATGAACCTGCCTGCAATGTTATAACAGGGTACCATGTAATCCAGCTTATTAGTGAACTACTCATGTGTGTTGCATGAGCTTGCAAAATATACTTTAGCTGAACCAGATACTTCACTTAAGTGCCGGTAGAGCATTTCTAGAATTTCGCCTGTCTCTACTTTTGTCCTGGCAACTTTTGATGATATCACCACTTGTGTGCCTGACTCAATACTGCTGGCCAATAGAAAGCAAAACTCCTCATCTCATCAAGGAAATGGGGATCATTCATCTGCCTGAATTCCCATAACTGTCCTTGATATGAGAGGGCACTGAGAAGCCATCTGACCAGTTTTCTAGGCAAATATACCGTAGGTATGATAGTGGCGGTGATTATGGTGACAGGATGTCATCCTCAATAAGTGATATAAACACTAATTCCATTTCCAAAAACACTCCTAAGTCATTTTCCCCTGAATCCTGTAAAATCGTGGCCTAGCCTGAAGCCAGGAGCTTGGATAATGTCAAATGCAGAGAAGGCCTGTAGATAATAATAATAATAATAATAATTTTATTCTTATATACCGCCAAAGCCATGGAAGTTCGAGGCGGTTTACAGCAAGAAGCGCTGGACAATCAGCGAAGAGGTTGCAATCAAAGTCAACAATACAATTTTACATAATGAAAGAAATGGAAAGCTATATAGTTCTTAGGGTCACTGGTTGAATAAGCGGAGCTGTATAGATTCTTAGTTTACAAATCGATTGAACAAACTCTTTTTTACCCGTTTTCTAAAATTGAAGTAGCATGCGGAGAGCGTGATAACGTGACTAAGCCAGTCGTTCCATTTGCCTGCCTGGAAGGCAAGAGTTCTGTCCAAGAATCTTTTGAAAACGCTAAGAAATATGATCATGTTACACCATCACTCCGGAAAGCTCATTGGTTGCCAGTCGCATATCGAATTATCTATAAATTAAACCTGCTTACCTTTAAATCAATAACATCAAAGACTCCAGCTTTTATTTATAAATTCTTAATTCCCTATAAAACTTCAAGAGTATTACGATCAACTGATCAACATTTATTAGTTGTCCCATCATTAAAAGTTATAGGCACACGACGACAGACCATTTTTTCTGTTACAGCCCCTCTAGCCTGGAACTCTTTGCCGATTTATTTGAGAGAAGAAAGAATTTTAGATAAATTTAAGAGTAATCTTAAAGGATTTCTTTTTAAAGATGCTTTCAGCGATTAATTAATTTTTATATTTTAACTTTTTTTAATCATTTTAAATTCACCTACCTTTCCCATTGTTTTTATCCTTAAATGTCTGTATTATATTAAAATGTATTTCTGTACCTCATCTTACCCATTGTTTTCAAGTTTGTATCGTTATGTCATGTATACTTCGGATACTTTAACGTATGTTAAATTACTATAAATTTATATAATTTTGTAATTACTGATGTACATCGCCTAGAACTTTGAATAGGCGATTAATCAAATTTTATAATAAACTTGAACTTGAAACTTGTAGTGGCAGGCTTTTATTGTCGGGTAGGTGAACAGATGTGTTCTTCGTGTGGGCCTAAAATTCTTCAACTTTCATATTCATAGATCAGCGTCTCTCAAACAGTGTGCCACGGAACAGTGGTGTACCCTGAGGAGATTCTGAGTGTGCCACGAGAGATTCCAGAGTTTTACTTATTTTTTTAAAATTCCCTTCATACGTATACACTAGAATAGATGACATGTACATTGCTTTCCTATGTTATGAGCATCTGTGTGTGTAAGGAAAAAACCGCCCAGATAAACATCATTTTTTTGACGCGCTTGGTCCTTGAAAACTAACGGCAAGTAATTTTAGTTCTATTTTTTTATCCAGTTGTTATCCTAACTTGAGAAACAAAGCAATCAAGGTTCTGTTATCGTTTAGATTTTCTTATCTTTGCAACTTGAATTTTCAGCTCTGACAAATTAGATTGAAAAAAAAGAGAACGAGTGCAGATGGTGAATGATGAAATGTGTGTTGCTTGGTCGACTATTGAGCCGCGTTTTGAATTAATTTGTACTCAAATAGAAGCATGTCCGTCACATTGATTAGCAATTCCATTCTATCTGCTTTAGTTTCACCGCTATTACAATTACCAACCCATGGCTTAAAGAACTTTAAATAAATAACTCTCAAATTTAATTTTTTGTTGGGTTTGCAATTTTATATTTTCAATTAAAAAGTGCTACAAAAAAAACATTTGCTCCGTTTAGGGCTCTTTTTATCAAGGTGCGCTACGGGGGTTAGCGCATTGGACATTTTGTCACGCGCTAACCCCAGCGGCAAGCAAAAAAACTAACGCCTTGTCAATGGAGGCGTTAGCGACTAGCGCGGCAGGCAGTTTAACGTGCAGTATTCCATGCGTTAAACCCCTACTGCGCCTTGATAAATGGACCCCTTAGTGTGCTGGGTAATAAGGGTAATGAGGTAGAAGAATTGAAAGAAATCTTGGTGAACCTAGAATATGTACTAAGCCAAATCAACAAGTTAAAGAGTGATAAATCACCTGAACCAATGGTATACATCTCAAGGTACTGGAAGAACTTGAACATTACATTGCTGATCTGCTGTTAGTGATCTGTAACCTGTCATTAAAATTGTCTGCGGTACCAGAAGATTGGAGGGTGGCCAATGTTATGTTGATTTTTTAAAATGGTTCCAGGGGGGATCTGGGGAATTACAGAGTGGTAAGCCTGACCTCGGTGCTGGGCAAAATAGTGGAAACAATTATAAAAAATAAAATTGTGGAACATATAGACAAACACAATTTAATGAGACAGGGTCAGCATTGGTTCAGCCGAGGGAGGTCTTGCCTCATCAATTTGCTTGATTTTGAAGGTGTAAATAAACATGTGGATAAAGGTGAGCCAGTTGATTTCCAGAAGGCTTTTGACAAAGTTCCTCATGAGAGCCTCTTGAGAAAATTAAAGAGTCATAGGATAGAAGGCAATGTTCAATTGTGGATTAAGAACTTGTTATTAGACAGAAAACAGAGGGTAGGGTTGAATGGCCATTTTTCTCAGTGGAGGAGGGTAAATAGTGGTGTGCCACAGGGATCTGTGCTGGAACTGGTGCCATTTAACTTATTTATAAATGATCTAGAAATTGGAACTACGAGTGAGGTGATTAAGTATGAAGATGACACTAAACTGTTCAAAGTTGTTAAAATGCATACTAAACTAAACCTTAATATACCGCATCATCTCCATAGATGTGGAGCTCGGCACGGTTTACAAGAACTTAAATATAGTAAGAAAAGGAAAAGGTTTACATGAACTTATATATAGTAAGATAAGAATAAGGGTAGGGACTGTGAAAGACCTTAGGAATTTGGAAGACTGAGCGTCCAAATGGCAGATGAAATTCAGTGTGGACAAATGCAAAGTAATGCACATTGGGAAGAATAATCAAAATTATATCATAGTTATCGGATGCTAGGGACCACTTTGGAGGTCAGTGCTCAAGAAAAAGATCTGGGTGTCATTATAGACAATATGCTGAAGCCTTCTGCCCGCCAAGAAGGCAAACAGGATGCTAGGAATTATTAGAAAAGGGCTGACTAACAAGACTAAAAATGTTATAATGCCTCTCCATCGTTCAATGGTGCGACCTCACCTTGAGTATTGTGTTCATTTCTGGTCTCCTTATCTTAAAAATATATAGTGGCACTAGAAAAAGTTCAAAGAAGAGCGACCAAGATGATAAAGGGGATGGAATTCCTCTCGTATGAGGAAAGATTAAAAAGTTTAGAACTCTTCAGCTTGGAAAAGAGACAGCTAAGGGGAGATATGATTGAAATCTACAAAATCCTGGTGTAGAACGGGTATAAGTGGATTGATTTTATACTGCATCAAGATTTACAAAGACTAATGGACCCTTAATGAGTAATACTTTTTAAAACCAATAGGAGGAAATATTTTTTCACTAAGAGAATAGTTAAGCTCTGGAACGTCAGATGTGGTAAGATCAGTTAATGTAGTTGGTTATAAAAAAAGGTTTGGAAAAGTCCATTGTCTGCTGTTGAGACAGACATAGGATGGTAGCATGGAATGCTGCTACTATTTGGGTTTTTGCCAGGTACCTGTGACTTGAATTGGCTACCATGAAGATGAGATACTGGGCTAGATGGACCATTGGTCTGACCCAGTAAGGCTATTCTGTGGTAGATAGTTATGAGACATGGTCTCAATCAATAGGCCTTCAAACTATAGATCACATAACTCTCTATCATTATATAGGTACTAGCTGATATTTGCTTACTTTTACTAAAGGAGCCTTTTCACTCATTTTGAGCCTGTGTTAACTGACTACAGCCTGACTCTACCACTTGTGACCCAAATATTTGCTTCCACCCTAGCCCCAGTCCCAACATAGACATAAATCAGGTACTCTCTAAATCCCTTGCTTGCGCCAACCTGTTTCTTTTTCCTCTCTGATTTCCCCCTTCCTGTCCCCACCACACACTTTCTCCCCCCCCTTATCTCATAATAAACCCCTTTACCCTATCTAGTCATTCTTCCTCTCTCTCACTCCTCCTGCACCTGCCCAAGCTACAATGACCTGATCTGCCCACCTGTCTCTCAGATGATATTTCTTGTGCAGCATTTTCCTGGATAATGCTAGTGGAGATGGATCGCATGAGCAAGAGAAAAAAAAAAACCCCAAACCACACCAAAAAAGCACTGTGGAGTGACTATGTTCCTGAAATGGACTTTATTGAAAATTTAAAAGTTCCACAAGTTCTACAAGTTCCACACGTACAAGATCATGAAGGACATAGAGAAAGTGGAGAGGGACAGATTCTTCAAACTTTCGAAAACTACAAGAACGAGAGGGCACTCGGAAAAATTAAAAGGGGACAGATTCAGAACCAATGCTAGGAAGTTCTTCTTCACCCAAAGGGTGGTGGACACCTGGAATGAGCTTCCAGAGGGTGTGATACGACAGAGCACGATATCGGGGTTCAAGAAGGGATTAGATAATTTCCTGGACCTGATGGGCTGCCATGTGAGCGGACTGCTGGGCATGATGGACCTCTGGTCTGACCCAGCAGAGGCAATGCTTATGTTCTTATGTTCTTAAGTCAATGTAAGGGTCAATTTATTTGGTTTGGTTGCATCACGGTTGACCCACTATGAAGATATCTCAGGGTCAATTTATTTGGTTTGGTCGCAAGAGCAAGAAACATCTGCTGCAATGGAAAAATTACAGTGCAGATTGGATGTTCATTGATCTCCATGTTCACACTCTACTTCCTTACTCTTCTGAGAACACCATCAATAAGGTTACTACAGGCAACCCTGAATTACAGATGCTCGACTTAAGTACGACTTGTACTTAAGAATGCAGGTTCAGCTTCATTTGATTTCACTGAGCAGTATTTCCATTGGCATAGATTCCTATACTTCTCCTGCAGTAGATTCAGGAACGATGCATGGCCACATTAAGAACAGTGTGTGGTTGTGCATGCTGTACCATAGAGGGAACTCTGGTAGGGACAGTTGGCCCTTTTGTCAACTGGGAGCAGAGGGAAGCAGCAAGAATCTTAAAATCTACAAGTTCTGAGTTACATACAAATTCCACTTAAGAACAGCTTCAAAAATGTAACTCGTTCTTAACCTGGAGACTGCCTGTATAGGAATAATCAAGCCATTGTGACATCACTGCTGAGATTGGCTCTTAGGCATTGAAGGAATGAGGCATTATGACATCACAAAATCAGCTCTAGAATATTCCTACTTCTTGGGATCTTGCCAGGCACTTGTGACTCTTGGAAACAGGATATTGGGCTTGAAGGACCTTCGATCTGTCCCAGTATGGCAACCCTTATACTCTTCTGTGAGTCAAGTACAGGCAGTCCCCGAGTTACAGATGCCCGACTTAAATACAACTCGTACTTAAGAACGCAGTTATGGCTTCATTTGATTTCACTGAGTAGTGTTTCCAGGGGCATAGACTCCTACACTTCTCCTGCAGCAGATTCAGGAACAATGGGGAACACTGGTAGGGACAGTTGGCCCTTTGGTCAGCTGGGAGCAGAGGGAAGCAGCAAGAATCTTAAAATCTACAAGTTCTGAGTTACATACAAATTCCACTTAAGAACAGCTTCAAAAATGTAATTCGTTCTTAACCTAGGGACCGCCTGTACAGTAGATTTATGATTTGCAAATTTTGGCCACCTGGAGTGATAGAGAGGTATTATAATAGTCTTATTTACCATCCCTTTCCTAAAAATTCCTAGCATCTTCTTTGCTTTATTGACCACCACCGCACACGGCAGAAGATTTCAGCGTAGTAGGCAACTGACCTGCAAAATCTTAGTCCACAATCACTGATCTCTAGAGCTGTTTATCACTAGCTCTTAACTCCGTTAATTCTACTCAATCTGTAGCATCTTTGAATCATTGTAAACTGCAAAGAACTTCACGTTATCGTTTGCTGTATGTTGCAATTGCATGTGAATTATAACTTATCTAGCAATGCAGGATGAGAAGCTCCCCCTTCTGGCAGAGAGAGATTGAGAGAGAATCAATTCCTCTAACTTATTCCAAATCATAGAAATGAGTTGTGAGCAGTATCAATGAAATATGTGGAAAACTTCTGTATTCTTGGCTTGATGAAATTCCCCAGTGAGTCAGACAACTCGTAGATATCCTCTCTAGGTTTTCCAAATCTGAATCAAGCTCAGTGATACTCCAAGAAGATCAGGTCATTCTGGCTAGTTCACATTCGGCCTCTCATTTAATGAAAGGACTTTGGCCTGTCCACCCAGGTTTTGCCCTGTTGTCCTTGAAAACGTTTGATTTGCATCACTTATGTAGCTACAGCGCAGCCTTAAGAAACAAACATGCTTCGATCATCATGTTCATGCTTTAATTTAGAACCATTTAATCACAATTTAGTAAGTAATTGAACAAGATGCTTACTTTCATGGAAAAGAAGAAGGATTCAAAGTTCTCATTATCGGTGTGTCAATAGAAGTAGACAGGTAGGTAGAAAGACAATGTGCTGTTGATTAAAGTCAAGTCCAATAAGAGCAATTTCTGTTCTACTCTACCATAAATTAGCTGTGCTTTAATGAAAAAAAATGCTGAAAGCTGCACAGAGGCTGGGCCCATGCACAGAGCATGGTAGCTGCAGGGAGATCAAAAAGATAAGAGACAAAGAGAGGCAGGAAGCTTGGAGGAAGCTGCATTTAAAAGTGGCTTTCTCATGAAGAGCCCCAGGACCATTATTGTGAGCTACAGGAGAGCAGAAAGAATAAGGCAGTACAAGGAGTTGGTAAGGAAATGGTGTGTGACTGCTATGAAAATTTGTATGTCAGCTCTGGAGTAAAAAGAAGTCTGCCAATAAGTCAATTTTTGAGGATGTGAAAAATCTGTTATTCTCTTCAGGAATATCGTTGTCAGGCCAAAGTGATGAAAAAAGATTTTTAAACCGTGGATACCCCAAAGATGTGATCAGTCAAGCCTACCAGAGGGCTAAATATGCCCAACAACATTTACTACTTCAATATCAATCTGAATCTACTGAACATGAAACGATAATCTTTGTGCAGAAATTTTCTCCTCTTTCTCAACAGATTAATCATATTATATGTAAGCACTGGCATGTAGCCAAGTTAGGAATGGACACTATTGATGAGAAACCTCTAATGCCATATCACTATACCAAAAATATAGGAGAAATACTCAAACACCCTCTATATGATCAAAATGTAAATTCACAGTTAGGAAGTCGTACAATATGTGGCACATGTCAATGGTGCCCATATGCTATGACGGGTAATAGTTGGGTCCATCCTATTACAGGTAAAAGTTATTGTTCCAAGTATAATTCTACATGCAACAGTGCTAGAGTCATCTATATGATCCAGTGCCCTTGTAATAAAATCTACATAGGGCATACAAAAAGATCCATCAAAATCAGACTCACAGAACATAAGTCCAGATTCCATATATTGAAAGAAAATGCCCCTTTAGTTAGACATTGGCAATTGAATCAACACAATTTACAAGACCTACGATGGAGAGTTATGGATGTTATCAATGTTGGATGGGAGGGAGGAGATTTAGATAGCTCGCAGAGAACTAAAGTCGGTCTAAATGAAGAAGCTGATTAGCTCACAGTGGCTGTTAATCTTATGCATACCAGCGTATGTCCGCTGTTGGGTTTCTGGTCACGTTTGATGTGGGAGGGGCTTCCTTGTTAAATGAAAGAGACCCCGCGGCCGTATTCACAAAGATTCGCAATGATATAATATAGGCAGCGTCTACCCGGTGAGTGGCTTTTTGATATAACTGTAGAGTTTAGCTATTTAGATTTGAAACTTCAATAAGGGGCTTAAATAGTTGAGTTAGTGAGGATGCCGAGGAGCTAATATCCTTGTCCACTCCATGATCATTTCCAAATTAGATTATTGTAATTCTTTGCTATACAATATTTCCCAAAAAGAAAAGAAAAGACTCCAAATAATCCAAAATACGGCCATAAAACTTATACATAAAGCAAAAAAATATGACCATGTATCTCCCCTTCTTATTAAATCACACTGGCTACCTATTAATCATCGCATAACTTTTAAAATAGCATTTTTAGTCTTTAAGGTTCTAATATATAACACCCCTCAATTTATATCTAGAATGATTATCCCTTATCATTCTAATCGAACTCTTCGCTCATCTCAACAAGAGTTACTTTTGGTCCCCTCACTCAAAATTGTGGGAACAAGGAGAAACGATATGTTCTCTGTTTTAGCTCCCCAACTCTGGAACACTCTGCCTCTTTTTATTAGAAAGGAGAGAGATATTATCACTTTTAAAAAACTCTTAAAAACTTTTTTATTTAATAATGCTTTTAATGAATAATTTTTCTCTTTTTATTTTACATCCCTACTTTATGTTTTTTTCCTAATATATGTTTTTTTTTCCTTCACCATTAGAAAATATGTAACTTTTCCCCCCTTTCCTCCCTTTTTCATGTTTGTTTTTAATGTATTATGTAATTATTTAACAAATACGTGTTTTATTTTATTTTATTTTTTTTTAATGTTTTACTAATATGACTGAATGTTCTCTCATAATTTGTTTTTAAATGTACATCGCTTAGAATGTTTTAAATAGGCGATTCATCAAAAATAAAGTGAACTTGAACTTGAACTTGAACTAGTTGTATAAACATTAACACAATTTTTTTTGGCTTTGCAACACTCTGCTTTAGAAGCTCACCTGCTCCTTGAAGAAAGGGTTGAACCGGATATTCCGTCGGAGAGGTGCTGCTGCTAAGCTAAGCTAAGTACACATAGCTTTTGTTGTGTATCATGAATTGATGAAGCAATCAACATGGAGTTATAAAAACAAAAATTATGAATTATACGCTACAAAAGGAATGAATTAAACAGTATTAAATAGTATTTAAATTATACATTTAAAAAAAGAAATAAAAGAAAAAAAACAATCTATAATTAACCAACGGGACTAATGAAGAGCCTAACCGGTTTGAGTCTGTTGACTCATCTGGCATACTAAAGATCCTGAGGTTATAGATATGATGATGTGAATACGAACTTGCACTTTGATATTCTATATAATAGATCTATTGATGAGAACATCCCCGACACCTCTCCCATACCTGGAATTGGCCGGAGGGATTCCCACTCCCTCCTGCCTGAATGACCTCCTGATACCCCCATACCTTGACTAGAAGACCCTCCCACTTCCTCCTGCCAGCAGGCCTGCCTCTTCAAAATGGAGGGCCTTCCCCTTCCTAGTGCATCCTGGGATGCACTGGGAGGGTCCTGAAGCCCTGATTGGCCGAGATACCAAAGGCCCCTGCCAGCTCAGCTGATGAGCTGGCAGGAGAAACCCCAAACAGCTGTGCAGAGGGAAAGTCCCAAAGCCAGTGACTTCAGGAAGTCTTGCTGGCCCAGCTGATCGGGGATTCCCCTGCCATGATCAGCTCAGCCGGAGTGAGAGCAGCAGTGGCGGGCAGAAGAAAACTTTTAATATTTTGACAGGAGGGATGAGAGGAGGAGTTGTGCCTAGTGAATGCTTTTCTGAGCAGACGCTAGGCACTTTTTCTTATTCTTTTATTGGGGCTGTTCTACAATCAGGTGCAATTCTTTCTTTAAAAAAAAAAAAAAAATTTATTATTTTCAAATATACACTATCAATGCAAAAACGGTAACACCATTGTTATGGGAGACTTCAACTATCCTAGGATAGACTGGAGTCTTGGAAACTCAAAATGCGCTAAGGAAACCGGATTCCTGGGGACTATACAGGACTGCTTCACGGAGCAGCTTGTCAGAGAACCGACGAGAGGGAATGCCACTCTGGACCTAATCCTCAATGGGCTAAGAGGACCTGCAAAGGAAGTGGAAGTAGTGGGACCGTTAGGAAACAGCGATCACAATATGATCCAGTTCAAAGTTGAAGTAGGAATATCGAAGGGGAAGAGAACCAGAGCGACAACTTTCAACTTCAAGAAAGGAAACTCCGAAGCAATGAGACAAATGGTAAGAAAGAAACTTAGGAATAGCTCAAAGAAATCGCAGACTGTGGAGCAAGCCTGGTCTTTATTCAAGGACACGGTGAACGAAGCGCAAAATCTGTATATCCCCAAATTTAGAAAAGGATGCAAAAAGAACCAAACAAAAGACACGGCATGGATAACTAAAGAAGTGAAGAAAGCGATAGGAAATAAGAAAAGATCATTCCGGATGTGGAAAAAGGACAAAAACGGGGAAAATTGGAAAGAGCACAGGAAGCATCAAAAGGAAAGTCACCGCGTGGTTAGAAGAGCAAAAAGAGAATATGAAGAGAAGCTAGCCAGGGAAGCACATAATTGCAAACCGTTCTTCAGATATGTTAAAGGGAAGGAGCTGGCAAGGGAAGAGGTGGTACCGCTGGATGAAGGAGATAGGAAGGGAGTGGTGAAGGAGGAAAAAGAAGTGGCAGATAGACTAAACATGTTCTTTTCGTCAGTATTTACAAGAGAGGACACATCCAATATGCTGGAACCTGAAAAGATCTTCAAAGGAGATCAAGCAGAAAAATTAACATCCATGGAGGTAAGCCTCGAAGACATACATAAGCAGATAGCTAGATTAAAAACTGTCAAATCTCCGGGCCCGAACGGAATCCACCCTAGGTTATTGAAAAAACTAAAGGAGGAAATCGCGGAACTACTACAGCAGATTTGTAATCTATCCCTTAAAACAGGCGTGATCCCGGAGGATTGGAAGATAGCTAATGTTACGCTCATCTTTAAAAAAGGATTGAGAGGTGACCCGGGGAATTACAGACTGGTAAGTCTGACTTCGGTTCTGGGGAAGATGGCGGAAGCGCTGATAAAAGACAGCATCAATGAGCATCTAGAAAGGAATAAACTGGTGAAAACAAGCCAACATGGCTTCTGCAAGGGAAGATCGTGTCTAACGAACTTATTGCACTTCTTCGAAGGAATTAACAAACAAATGGACAAAGGGGACCCCATTGATATCATATACTTGGATTTTCAAAAAGCCTTTGACAAGGTACCCCATGAATGCCTACTACGGAAACTGAAGAACCATGGGGTGGAAAGAGACGTCCATAGATGGATCAAAAATTGGTTGTCGGGAAGAAAGCAGAGGGTAGGAGTTAAGGGTCACGAGTGGAGTTCCGCAGGGGTCGGTTCTCGGACCGCTGCTGTTCAATGTATTTATAAATGATCTAGAAACAGGGACGAAGTGTGAAGCTATAAAATTTGCAGACGACACCAAACTATTTAGTGGAGTTAGGAATAAAGAGGACTGCGAAGATTTACAAAGGGACCTGAACAAACTGGGAGAGTGGGCAAATAAATGGAAGATGAACTTTAACATGGAGAAATGTAAGGTCTTGCATGTAGGAAACAGAAACCCGATGTACAGCTATACGATAGGAGGGCTGGTAATGAGTGAAAGTAGCCTTGAGAGGGACTTAGGGGTACTGGTGGACAAAACAATGAAGCCATCAGCACAGTGTGCAGCGGCCTCTAAGAAGGCGAATAGAATGCTAGGTATAATCAAAAAGGTATTACAACCAGAACGAAGGAAGTTATCCTGCCATTGTATCGGGCGATGGTGCGCCCGCATCTGGAGTACTGCGTCCAATATTGGCGATACTCGAGAGGGCACAGAAAAGAGCGACGAGATTGATAAAAGGTATGGAAAACCTTTCATATGCTGAAAGACTAGAGAAACTGGGGCTCGTTTCCCTAGAGAAACGAAGGCTTAGAAGGGACACGATAGAGACTTACAAGATCATGAAGGGCATAGAGAAAGTGGAGAGGGATAGATTCTTCAAACTTTCGAATACTACAAGAACGAGAGGGCATTCGGAAAGTTAAGAGGGGACAGATTCAGAACCAATGCTAGGAAGTTCTTCTTCACCCAAAGGGTGGTGGACACCTGGAACGCACTTCCAGAGGGTGTGATAGGTCAGAGTATGTTATTGGGGTTCAAGAAAGGATTAGATGATTTCCTGAAGGAAAAGGGGATAGAGGGGTATAGATAGAGGATTACTATACAGGTCCTGGACCTGATGGGCCGCCGCGTGAGCAGACTGCTGGGCGTGATAGACCTCTGGTCTGACCCAGCAGAGGCACTGCTTATGTTCTTATATTATTACAACTTAATGAGGATTATATCTATTATAAAAATAACAACATAAAATAAAATACAATTATACATAAAATAAAGTTCTCATAAGCTGCAAATATCCGATTCAGATGTGAGGGAGTTAGGAGAGATTCTCATTTAAATTTTTACAAAAACCACCAAGGGGGGCCCATTTCTCAGTAAAATTAGCTAAATTATTTTGTTTAATGGCTATTATTTCCTCATATTTTCTGATTATACTCAAATAATTCCACCATTCAAGAAAGTTGAGTTTAGAATTATCTTTCCCATTGATGGTGGATAGCTAAAGCAATCATATTGTCAAATATTTTGATGTGCATTGGTGGGATCAAGATATCTGGATTTGAGGAACACAGAATGATAGATTTGTAAGAGATGGGAAGATTGTTATAGAGCGTATTTTGGACCAAATATTGCTCCAGAATACTTGTACCTTGGAACATTTGTAAAGGAGATGTATAAGAGTACCAGACTGCAAATGGCAAGACCAACATAGACCTGATGAAACTGAATGTTTAAACTTAGCAATTTTATTACTGGTCAAACAGGCCCTGTGCAGAATAAAAAAGGTTGATTGACAAATTAAGGCTGACATGATGGGATGAGCTGATATCGACCAGAAAGAGTTCCAGTTAGTTTCATCTGGAATTAAGTTAAATTCTTCCCTCCAAAGTTCATCAAAGGAAATTACCTCTTCCCTACCCAATTCACGCATAGTTTTATATAACTTAGAAGCTCTTTTTTTTTTCTCTATTGGGAGAGACTTTAAAAAATTTGGTGAGTTAGGTGAATTATCTTAGGAAGTTGAAGGATTCTAAAATCATTTGCCAATTTTGTACTTCACATTCAAGGTGGTCCAAGATACATTTCAGGTGCAATTCTCTAACTTGTGGTAGGTGCGATTCTCTAACTGGCATTACTGAGTGATTGACACATGATCAGCAGCCACTTTTATGATAGACACCAACATGGGCACTGGTTTGAAAATCTGGAACTATTTTCTGCTGGAGTGCATTACTACTGTCTTTTCGAATTACTAATCTGTTGAGACCTTAACCAGTATACACAGTTGTATGAAGCTTGGAGAATCTGAAACTATTTTTGAAAGCTAAGTGTTCTTTTAAGAACTGAAGGTCTAAAGCCTTAAAGTGATCTCACTAGGCCACTCCTTCCAAAGGCTTGAAAGGAGTGGACTAGTGGTTAGAGTTACAGCCTCAGCACGCTACTCCTTGTGACCCTGGGCAAGTCACTCAATCCTCCATTGCCCCAGGTACGTAAGACAGATTGTGAGCCCACCGGGACAGATAGGGAAAATGCTTGAGTACCTGAGTAAACCACTTAGATAACCTTGATAAGGCAGTATATAAATAAATCTCTTGACTTAGAATTCTAAGAAGTTCTGTGTGGCAGAGCTGTTTCCATTCAGTATTCCTGATATACTAACAGGCTCTGTGAGACTGTGAGGTAATTACTGAGGAGTTTCATTATTTTTGATTCAAAAATACTTGGATATACAGATAAAGCTGTAGTTGTTTAGATATTGTATAAATGTGTGTGTTGAAATTCTGTGAGCTGATTTCATATCAGAAACTTTTTTTGTTTGTTTTCATGGGAGGGTCAGCTTAGGGATTAAAGAATTATCTGTTATTTTGCATATTTAGTTAGAAATACATGGCCTTAGCCTAAGAAGACACTGACTTTAGCCTGCATTCATCTAGGGAGGTTAGGGTTTTGCTTCCTTTCATTTTTTACAGATAGAATAGTAGCAAACATCCTGATCTCCAAAGGAGCTGCTGGTTCCAGACAGGTGACAGGATAACAACTCAGCGGTACCCAACACAAGAAAGTGGTGATACTGGTGAAAAGAGATTTTTTTAAAAATATTTTATTTTTATGTGCAAACATACACTTTTTGTATTTTATTGAACTTTGTGATGGCAAAACACTCTCTGGTTTTAAAAGAGTCACCTAGTCAAATACCTGTGATTCTGGATATCCTGGAACAAAGTTGGTATTATGCTAAAAGGTATGACATGTTTGTTTGAGGTTTTTGCCATTATTGTCACAAACTATAATGGTGTAATCAATGTAAATTGGATCACACGTGAATGGTAAATTAGTTTTGCTATTCATTTATATTTAACTTTAATTTACCTTTGTTAAAACATTTGCTAACAATTGTTGGACATACCTATTTAGTTTCCTTTCACCCTCAATTGTTATTTTAAGTTGCAAAAAATAAATACAAATATTTAAATGTTTAACCTCTGTGCTGGTGTGAATTGAAGGGGAAACCTATTGAAATATCTGACCGTATTTCCAACATTTCACACATTTAATTGTAAAAATTAAATTGTAATTACATCACATCACCACTAGGGGATTTTACATAATGATGTGTATCATGCATTCTTGGATAGCATGTGAAGGTGGCCTGGGACTGCTTTATGCTACCCTGATGCCCAAGTATAGGATGGACCTTCGGAAACAGTGCGAGTTGACATCAGTACCTAAAAATACATGAGTGAGCACAAAAGACCCTTCTGTTGCTTGTGCTGTTTAGCTAGATGCAATTTAACATTCATTTATTGTGGAAGGATGTTGTAGATTTCTTTTAGTGTCGTCTGAAAATTTAATCACCTCACTCATCGTTCCAATTTCCAGATCATTTATAAATAAGTTAAATAGCACCAGTCCCAACACAGACCCCTGCGGCACAAGTGAGGTGATTAAATTTGCAGATCATACTAAACTGTTCAAAGTTGTTAAAACGTATGCAGATTGTGAAAAATTGCAGGCAGACCTTAGGGAATTGGAAGACTTGATGTCCAAGTGGCAGATGAAATTTAATATGAACAAATGCAAAGTGATGTACATTGGGAAGAATAACACAAATTACAGTTTCCGGATGCTAAGGTCAAGAAAAGGATCTGGGTATCATTGTAGACAATTGTAGCCCGATGTGTGGTGGCAGCCAAAAAAGCAAACAGGATGCTAGGAATTATTAAAAAGGGATGGTTAACAATTCTAAGAATATTATAATGCCTCTGTATCACTCCTTGGTGCAGCCTCACCTGGAGTATTGTGTTCAATTCTGGTCTCCTTATCACAAGAAAGATATAGCAGCAGCGATGAAGATGATAAATAATAATAATAATAATAATAATAATAATAATAATAATAATAATAATAATAGTTTATTTTTATATACCGCCATACCCATGTGAGTTCAAGGCGGTTTACATTGAGTTACATTAGGATCTGCATAGACAGGCAGATTTACAATTATTTGTCAGAATTACAGAGTTGTTATTAGAATTACAGATTTGTTATTAGAATTACAGATTTGTTATTAGAATTACAGAGTAACATAGTTTCAATTATTTATCAGCTTAATTTGAACTAGACAGAGGATGCGGAAAGAGGGGAAGAAAAAGGAGCAGGCCTCATGAGGGGGGCCAGATTGGGGAGGGGGGGAGGTATTGTCAGGGGGGGGGAACCTTTCGGGTCTTGTTTGTGGAATAGGTAAGTTTTAAGTGATTTTCTGAACCCGAGGTAATTGGGGGCCTCTAGTATCATTTGTGCTAGCCATGGGTTCAGCTTGGCTGCTTGGAAGGCGAAAGTTCTGTCAAGGAATCTTTTGAAGAGACAATGTTTGGGTGAGGGGAAGGCGAACAGCTGAATACGACGGGATTTGTTGTTGGTGCGGTAGAGGTTGAAGTGAGGATTGATGTAACTTGGTGAGGACCCATTTACCGCCCTGTAACAGAAGCATGCGAATTTGTAAAGGACTCTAGACTCGAAAGGCAGCCAGTGGAGTTGGTGGTAGAATGGGGTGACATGTTCCCATTTCTTTAGGCCAAAGATGAGGCGCACGGCGGTATTCTGGATTATTTTTAGTCTCCTGGTTGTTTTCTTTGTGGCGTTAAGGTAAATGATGTTGCAATAATCTAGAATACTGAGGATGGAGGATTGTACAAGAAGGCGGAAGGAAGTGTCATTGAAGTATTTTTTTATGGTGCGAAGTTTCCAAAGTGCAGAGAAGCTTTTTCTGACGACGAGGTCGGTGTGCTTTTCTAAGGAAAGGTTTTTGTCCAGCGTGACTCCCAGGATTTTTAAGGTTGGTTCGAGGGGGAAGGTCGTACCTTTCAGTTGAATTGTGGTTTCTTTGATTTTGTCATTGGGGGTGGCTAGGAAGAATTTAGATTTATCGGGGTTTAATTTCAGTCTGAATGCTAGCATCCAGAGTTCGATTTGGTTGAGAATGTTTGTAGTGTGGTCGAGTATTTCATGTGACAAGTTAGTGAGTGGGATGGATATTGTGATGTCGTCTGCATAAATAAAGAATTTGAGCTTGAGGTTATGAAGAAGGTTGCCTAGGGAGGCCAGGTAGATGTTGAAAAGGGAGGGGGATAAGGGGGAGCCCTGCGGGACCCCGCAGGTGTTGTCCCAGCTGTAAGAGAAAGAGAAAGAGGTGCCCAATAGGTCAATCGCGATCGACCGGTAGCTCACCAAGGTAAAGTGAGTCGATCGCCCAGGACTCACTTTGCCTTGGCGATCTCTCGGACCGATCAGTCTTCCTCTCCCCAACATCAATTCTGCCGTCGGAGAGGAAGTTCGGGCCAGCCAATCGCTGCCTGGCTGGGCAGAACTTCCTCTCCGACGGCAGAATTGACGTCGGGGAGAGGAATGCTGGTCAGCCCGAAGCAGGGAGAGCTTGGGGTGGCGTCGGCGTCGGCTTTGGGGCCTGTTATCCATTGGTGGCGGTTTGGGTCCTGTTCCCCGATGGCAGTGGCAGTGGCTTGGGGAAGGGCAGGGAGAAAGAAAGAAAGGGGCGAAGGCAGGGAGACAGAAGGAAAGAAGAGAAACAGGAAAAAAAGAAAGGGGGCATGAAGAGAGAAAGAAAGAAAGGGCAGGGAGAGAGGAAGAAAAAGTTGGGGGGGAGATGAGGTTTGGAGGAGGGGAAGCATACAGGCTGAAAGAAAGATTGGATGCACAGTCAGAAGATGAAAGTGCAACCAGAGACTCATGAATTCACCAGACAAGGTAGGAAAAATTATTTTATTTTAAATTTAGTGATCAAAATGTGTCTGAATTTATATCTGCTGTCTATATTTTACAATATGGTCCCCTTTTACTAAACCGCAATAGCGGTTTGTAGCGCAGGAAGCCTATGAGCGTCGAGAGAGCGCTGGGCATTCAGCGCAGCTCCCTGCGCTAAAAATTGCTATTGTGGTTTAGTAAAAAGGGAGGGGGGTATTTGTCTATTTTTGTATGGTTGTTACTGAGGTGGCAGTGCATAGAGTCATCTGCTTTGACCTCTTTGAAAAAACCCCAGAATAGGAATGATAATTAACATTTTCTATGCGTACAGTGTGCGTTGTGTTTTTTTTTTCATTTTATTGTTGGTATTTTGACTTGGTCATTTTTAAAAGTAGCTCGCGAGTCAAAAAAGTGTGGGCACCCCTGATAAAGGGGATGGAACTCCTCTTGTATGAGGAAAGACTAAAAGGGTTAGGGCTCTTCAGCTTGGAAAAGAGACGGCTGAGGGGAGATAGGATTGAAGTCTACAAAATTCTGAGTGGAGTAGAATGGGTACAAGTGGATCGATTTTTTACTGCATTAAGATTTACAAAGACTAGGGGGACACTCGATGAAGTTACAGGGAAATACTTTTAAGACCAATAGGAGGAAATATTTTTTTCACTCAGAGAATAGTTAAGCTCTGGAACGCATTGCCAGAGGTTGTGGTAAGAGCGGATAGCGTAGCTGGTTTTAAGAAAGGTTTAGACAATTTCCTGGAGGAAAAGTTCATAGTCTGGTATTGAGACAGACATGGGAGAAGCCACTGCTTGCCCTGGATCGGTGGCATGGAATGCTGCTACTCTTTGGGATTCTAGAATCTTGCTACTCTTTGGGGATTCTGCATGGAATGTTGCTGCTATTTGGGGTTCCGGAATCTTGCTTACTCTGAGATAATGGAATGTTGCTACTCCTTGGGTTTTGGCCAGCTATTAGGGACCTGGATTGGCCACCATGAGAGCGGGCTACTGGGCTTGATGGACTGTTGGTCTGACCTAGCAAGGCTGTTCTTATGTTCTTCTGCCGAGGGATGTCCCGGGGTGATCGCGGCAGGAGGAATTGGGCACTCCTGCCATGGGCATTAGGGGGTGGGGGGCTTCGGGAGTATCCCTCCTGCCGGTCGACATAGCGGGGGGTACGGGCTCCCTTCTGCAGCTGCTGAGCTGATCGTGGCAGGGAGAATCCCTTGCTGCAATCAGCTCAGCAGCAACCCAATTCTCTGACATGGACGCCGGTTAGAGAATGGTGGTGTTAGGCGGGCGTAGGCATCTGTCCGTGAGGACAGACACGATTCTATATAGGACACCCGTGTGCGATTCATAAAATCTGCTTAGGTGGCTTCTGAGATCAGGCGACCTATACAGAATCTGGCCCTTAGTGTTCAGCATTGGTTGCAACCCCCCCCCCCCCCCCAATGATGTTTTTCTAGCACCAGTGATGCAATAAGGGTGAGCAGCGCCTAGAGCGGTGGCACTCCTTCCCGCCTTCTTCCCCACCCCCTCTGCCCCCGTGCACACCCCTTCCCTTTCCCCGTACCTTTTTAACTTCTCCAGTGTGAGCACCATGCCCACGTTGATGTCAGACCGCCCTTTGACGTCACTTCCTTGGCGCTGGTCCTGGAAATGACATCAGAGAAGGCCAGGGGTGCACACATGCGATAAGTAGAGGAGCTGGGGGGTGGGGGTGGAGAGTAAGAGAGGGGCCACGCCTTTAAGAAGACTGTGCTTGGGGCGGACTGGCCCCCCGCACCCCCTTCCTACGCCACCGTCTGATGCTGTAGAAAACAGCGCCAGAATTTTGTCCATCTCCCCCAGAGACCATTAGCCTACTGCAAGAGATGATATTGATTGCGCTAAGCTCTTGCCTAATTGTAGAATCACTAGATACCTAGATCGTAGAAACCTCACTAGATAAAAGAATAACCTTTAACCACCGTTCAGGTAGTAGTCCCTGAAGAGCTGGTCATTAGAGTAAGTTCATTTTGCAAGGGGGGTTTCTGTTTATTCATTAGGTTTAATTTGATGAAAATTTGCTCGATTTGAATTCGCTTGAAATGCTACGTCCCCTCAGTAAATCCATGCAGGTGTAATGAAACGAGTTTAGCTTCCATATTGTGCCACCAGCTGTCATTAAGCTTGATTCAGCACCAGGAATCTTAAAAGAACATCTGTGCGGCTCATGCATCAATGTGGGACGTTTTAGTACCAAAAAACCACCAGGACCTACAAAATCGTCCTTCCTTTATTTTGATTTCTCATGTAAAGGCTATGGGAGTGTGCCTTTTGATGTTTTTTTTTTTGCAGCAGGCTTTTTTTGCAGATTTCATTTCGGTGGTTTGGCCACGGTTCACCCAAATTAGACATTTATAACGATTAACTTTGCAGAGATATACACCTCTTGTACTCTTCATCTGCTCCTTTTGTTTACCCGCCTGCATCAACAGGAACAGTGTAAATTATTTGGGTGTATAATTGCTCTGCTAGTGTGTGGAAGGTTAGGCACAGCCTGGGTCATTTGACATGTAGTAATATTACCATGCTGCACTGAACAAGGTACATAACTTTTATTCTGTCCAAAGCAAACCCTGCTCTATTTGCACATATTAACTACTGTTTATGCTGTGGGTGATTTTCCTGGCTTCCGTTGTCAAAGTTTAATTCGGGACATTAGTTATGCATCTAGCAATAAATACTGCAAGCTGCATCCGCAAAGAATCAACTTCATTACTGCCTGTTGTGAAATGATTCATGGGGAGTGCTCTGCAGAACGGGAGCTCTCGTAGGAGCAATGTACCTTACATTTTAATAATACACATAAAAGGGATCCCGCACCATTAACTTTATAATGGGCAGGTGAGCTGGAGAATGGAAGCCAGCCGGTCCGAGAAACGACGAGCCAGGCGTGAGCAAAGCAAAAGCCCACGGTGGGTTGTCACGGTCACACAGTGTACTTTCGTGTTTTATTTTAACCCTTTCAGGACCATAAGGATCGTAGGCCAATTTTTGTGGTTTTGACGACATTTTTATGGTAAAAAGGGCTTGCAGATGCCAAAAAATTGATTTTTTTTGTGAAATATAATTATTTTTTTTAAAAAAAAATCACACTTCTGGCTTATGGACAGTGTGGCAAGTGAACCTTCTCGTCAATCTGGCAACGACGCTAATGAATGAATGTCGGAACCAGTTTGTTTACATAAAGGCAGTATCCTATGGAATCCGTACATATCAAATTTAGAACTGTAGACTATCCCAATCAAAATGTATAGGATTTTAAAGTTAGGGGACAAATATGTCCCTTGGTCCTGAAAGGGTTAAGTTGCTGGGTTGTTTTTTTTTTATTTTTTGCCCTCCTGGTTCGCAGCTCTCATTCATTAATGTCGGCCTAGTCACAATTCAAAGTGAATCATAGTGCTCATAGTTGTCATAGGAGCACAGGATAAGCCCAATTCACAGTGAAAAGGGTCTCTGTGGCGCTAAATGTTCCAAATTATCCACATATCACCTGGAACACATAGGATCAAGGGAACCAGATTCCATTCCAACTGCAGTTCCTTGTGCCTCTGGGCAAATCACTTAACCCTCCGTTGCCCCAGGTTCAAAATAAGTACTTGTATGTAATATGTAAATACTTTGATTGTAACTACAGAAAAGTGGTTTATCAAATCCCTTACCCTTTTCTTGTCAAGACATCACCTGGAAGTAGCTAGGAATGAAGGGCAACACTTGTCGACGTTTCCCTACTCTTTTCCCCCAATCTCCCCATCCTAGGCAGATGACTCTACTTCCATCCATGTTGGACTCTTATTACAACAGATCAGTGGGCGCTTCAGGTCACCACTCCAGGGCTTTGCCTTATTCTTGATCAGAAAACCTCCAAACCACCCACCAAAAGAGTCTTCCTCCAGAAGATCCTCCTTCACCAAGAACTCTTGTCCCTTCTCCAACTAAACACTATAGAACCTGTTCCTTTGCAGGAGAGGGGCTGGGGACTTGAAGTATTTCCTGATACCAAAAAAAGATCAGAGGCCTTCAGCCAATTCTCGACCTCCAGGGCCTCAACAAATACAGTACTTGTTGGAGGAGAAGTTTCACGAAGTCTCTTTGGGAACCCTTCTACCTCTACCGTAAAGAGGTCTACCATCACATATCCATCTTAACATAGTAAGATAATAAATGGCAGCAGATAAACGGTCCATCTACTCTGCCCTATAATTGCACGCGTTACAATTTCCAGAGTTTTAATTACACGTTGGCACAAAGAAATATTTTCTACGGTTTGTTTTAAATCGACTGCTTAGAAGCTTCATTGCGTGCCCCCTAGTCCTAGTATTTTTGGAAAGAGTGAACAAGCGATTCATATCTACCCTTAGCAAGTTAAGGGCTCCTTTTACAAAGCTGTAGCAGCGATGCTGCGGCTGTAAATGCACCGAAGCCCATTTGGCTCATCTGAGCTTCGGTGCATTCACCACGGCAGCATTGCTACTGGGGCTTACAATCAAATCAATTGTCCCCTTTCTCCCCATCTCGTTACCTTATCAGCATGCAGTGGCATAGTAAGGAGGGGTGGGGGAGGGAGTGGTCCACCCTGGGTGCCGTCTTGGTGGGGGCACTGGCACCCGTCCTCCTCTCTGCCCCCTGCTCCTTTCCACTCCCCCCCCCACCGCACACACGCCTTCACTTCCCCTCACCCTACCTGTAGCTCTTCATCTGCATGAGCAGCAGCTCCATTCTGTAGCTCGTGCCCGCATCGGTTCTCCCTCTGATGTCACTTCCGGGTCCCATGTCTGGGAAGTGATGTCATAGGGAGAGCTGACGCCAACAGCAAGTTGGCAATGCTGCTCATGCCGGGAAAGTTAAAGAGGTGCAGGGGGAGGGAAGGGGCATGGATGTGCTCATGCGTGCATGGCAGGAGGGACGGGGAAGAAGCAGGAGGTGCCATCACTGGGCGCTTTTCGCCCTCGCTACGCCACTGTCAGCATAGATTTTGGGGTAGCACTACTGCAACTTAGCTTACAGTGTTGTTACCCCATGTAGGCTAACTTTTATATATTACCAGTGCCTGATGACTAGGAGTGGCCCAGTGGTGAGAGCAGCTGCCTCAGCACCCTGAGGTTGTCAGTTTGATTCCCACTGCAGCTCCTTGTGACTCTAGGCTCCTTGTGCCTAGGGCAACCCTTCATTGCCCTAGGCACAAAATAAATGCCTCTCAAAAAATATGTAAATCACTTTATTTGTAACCACAGAACAGGTGGTATACAAGTCTCATCCCCTTAACTCTTTCATTGCATGGTAGTACATTGCTCCCTTAGTTTTCCAGTTTAATCAACTGCAGATGAACTCATAATGCATAGCTGGTTTTAAGAAAGGTTTGGACAATTTCCTGGAGGTAAAGTCCATAGTCCGTTATTGAGAAATGCATGGGGGAAGCCACTGCTTGCCCTGTATCGGTAGCATGGAATGTTGCTACTCTTTGGGATTCTAGAATCTTGCTACTCTTCGGGAGTTCTGCATGGAATGTTGCTACTGTTTGGGGTTCCGGAATCTTGCTTACTCTGAGATAATGGAATGTTGCTACTCCTTGGGTTTTGGCCAGGTACGAGTGACCTGGATTGGCCACCGTGAGAACGGGCTACCAGGCTTGATGGACCATTGGTCTGACCCAGTAAAGCTTTTCTTATGTTCTTCTGTTTTTAAGGGTGTTATCATCAATAAGCAATTTAACCATTCCTACTCTGAGAGTCTAGGACTTGGAATTCTGTGACTCACACCACCATGAATCATATTGCTTGACAAAGTCCCTTTTTAGGGGTAACTAGAAAATAATTAATGTGAGCAATTTATTGCTTTGGTGCCCGGGGCCACACGCAATAGTTTGTTTTTTATCATCTTCCAGCCCCTGAATGGTTTCGTTCCTTTTAGCAGAGCGTGGAACTTGGCGCAGCTTCATAAAAATTAGTTGAGATGCACAAGACCCAACTCTTTCACATCAGCGCTCCAGTGCCATTATATTGACAGATGCTTAGAATCTGCACACGAGTGCTTGGAGCTGCCGCCTTGTTATTAACATCTGATTTGTGGAGGAGACAAAAGTGGAAAATACAGGTGCTATTATTTTTGCCTTATAGTAAACACAACCATTTTTAGCCCATAACACAATTTTGGTGGCATGGCTACATCATTCATAGAAGAAAAATACTCATTGGTTTCAGCCTTTTACCTCTACTTGACTTCCCATTTGATTAGGGGGGGAAAAAAAAGGTTCTATTTTGCTTTTCAATTGTGTGTAAGCACATAATTTAAGACAGTCATTATAATCTGTGCAGTTTTAAGGCACAAGGTTGTTTTTTTTTCTTGATGTGGCTTTGATTCTCCAGCAAGGACATTTGCCAAAGAGCTCTCGGTTTTGTACAGTAATGTAATGTTAACATACTAGATTTTGATTGATTTAAGTTATAAAAACAATAAAAGGCCAAAGACAGAGAGAATATCCAGGGAAGCATGTGGCCAGTACAGAATGATAATGTACTACCACAGTGTCCTCTGGTCATTCGCGATCGGCAGTTCGTGGTCCCGGTCATTCACGGAATTTTCTGACCGCGAACCACCGACCAGGAGAGGACAGCTGGAGAGGCAGGAAAGAGCAGCCGGAGCGCCGGCGAGTGAAGGAAATAACTCGCTGTATGCTCCGACCACCTCTTCCTGCACTAAAGTCGAGCCTCACCAATCAGGAGCTGCTTTGACACGCATGCAGTAGAATTTTAAAAGTATTTGTGCTTGTACAGGTAGCCACTTCCTCGGTATCATTCTATAGCACTCTCCAAGCCAGACAACTGAAAAGAGCAAAAGCAGTGTCCTCAAAAGTAGAGAATGACACGGTGACAAAATTCATTACCGTTACCGTCCCCGCGGATAACCGCGGTAAACAATCTTCATGTCATTCTTTAAGGAGAGAGGGAAGAATCAGAGTATGAATGGCCACAACCACTGACCCTCAAGCTTTGCTTTGATGAATGCTGGTGTAGAAGGACTGAGGCTGAAATGGACACTAAAAAATGACATGGGATTATTTCCCACGGTTATCCGCGGGGACGGGAACGGTGATGAATTTTGTCACCGTGTCATTCTCTACTCAAAAGTCAATTTAAAAAATCAACTAATAAAATAAAAGTCAATTAAAAAAAACCAAACTAATGTCTAATTCGATGCAACTTTAAGCATCTTTTGTGTAACTCTATTTAATTGATAAATCCATTTTTGTGCCAAAATATAAGTGCTCGATTTCAGTCTTCTCCCTGTGTCCAAATGGGTAACATCCAAAATGAAGCATCTTATATCTCAGAATGAATATCCCAATTGGAGGCAATAAACCCCTATAGGTGTCTCCAACTTAATGTTCAAAAATGTTTATGTTCCATCATCCTGGTTTTAAAATGTCTTTTACCTACCTAACTTACAGCATGGACAAATAATACAATAAACTACAAAGTAGAGGGGCAATTAGTGGATTAACCACAGCTGATGAATGTTATTATCTTGTTGGTTCTTAAAACATTCTTTCTATGTAATAACGCAGATATTGCATTGTCTACATTTATATATTTATTGATAATCAACAAGGTACAGCATATCTGTTGTCATACACTCTCAATATAGAATACATACAGTGCTTCCAATAATTCTACAATGCTTCATGGTTCATGGACATTACTGCATTGGGGTTTGGTTTGGTTTTTATTTCACTTTCACTTTCTTGCTGAAGCAACACAGGGCTAAGATTGCTCTTTGTGCTTGAGCTGTAGGACTGATTGTGATCACTGAAGTTTGGTAATCATATTTTGCTCCTGAAGCAGGCATTGTACGCTGAAACACAATTTGTATTGGGTTAATAAAGACAAGTCCCTGTTCATTGAGGCCCTTTGTGCTTTGTGTTTGGTGTACTCTGTCTCTTTCTGTGCTGGTCATAACTGCATTGTCTACATTTAGAAACATAGAAACATGATGGCAGATAAAGGCCAAATGGCTCATCCAATCTTCCCATTGGCAGCATCCACTATCTCCTCTTCTCCCTATTGGCTAAGGCTCTTAACATTTGCATCTCCTCTTCCTATAGGCTAAGGCTCTTTACACCTGCATTGTGATGTCATAGAACTTTAGTAACCATTATCTCTTCCTCTCTCTATGAGATCCCATATGCCTATCCCTGTTTGCCTGTTAAATCTATGGGGATATGGGAAAGCTAGACAAAGGAGGTCTTTCAAATTTGTATCCCTCTTGAATGCAAACACCACAGATCAGCCTTTAAACGGAGGGGACTTGGGCCCTGGATTTGCCACTGAGCAGGATATTGGGATAGATTGACCTTTGGCCTGACATGGTAGAGCAATTCTTATATTACAATGGTTCTACAGTATAATCTCAAAATTCTATTATTCTCTCTCAAGTTTCATGAGGATATTCCTGGATCGGGAACTTTTAATCTTCTTGGGTTGTATGTATGTTTGTACATATGTGTATATGTTTGCCATTTTTGCCATTTCTAGAGATGTGTCAGGGCTAACAGCCTTAGCAAGGGCTAAACATGTTATGTTAATCAGCTTTTCTGTTCTACCTTTACCTGTTCAGTTCAAGGTCAGATTCCATCTGTATCCCTAGCCCCCTCTGTCTAAGAGACTTGTTTTTCAGCAGTGGTGTGATAGTCACTCATCTCTCATGGATTCCTCTTTTTCCTTGGGTAGAAATTCTTAATCTTTCTTGCAGTGGACATCTTATACAGACCATGTGTAAATTCCATGTCTCCTAGTGAGCTTCAGACTACACAGTTAATTATGGATGTTTTCTTGCTATTCTATTGTAATAAAGGAAACTCCTGCTTTCCTAAAGTCAGGGTCGGATTAAAGGGTACACCAAGTAGGCACGCGCCTTGGGCCTGAAGAGTTCAGGGTGGGGCCCGGTGCACTGCCTGCTCTGATGATGTCATGTGGGGGGAGCAGATTTTATATCCACCTAAGCCCCTGATCCTCAGGCACACACACTGAGGAGGCAGCCACTCAGCTGCCCATCGGTAAATTCATTCCCGAATCCCACTTCTCTCCCTCTTCCTTTGGCGGCTTTCCCCTGCCCCCACACGTAATGCCTCTCTCCCTCTCTCTTCTGCCCGCAAGTGCCTTGGGTGAAGACAGGTAGTCTTCTGGCTGGTGTCGGAGGCCTCTCCATTGGACGCATGCCGCATACTGTGATACAATTTCTGGTCCTATTTTCTGCAAAGGTGGCATATGCCTGAGAAGCCCTGATGTCAACAAAAGGCTGCCTGTCTCCACCCGAGAGGCGCATAAGAAAGAGAGAGGCAGGACCTGTATGGGAATGAGTCAGAAGGGAGAGGGAGAGAGGCTGGAGTTGGTGGTGGAAGGAAGGAGAGCTGCCAGACCGTGGGAAGCAGGCCCCAGAGCTATATGGGCCTAGAGGCGGAAAGAGATGGGGGGAGAGAGGAGAGATACTGGTCGGGAAAGGTGTATATCGAAAGGGCCGCATAAAGTCAAAGGTGGCCAGGGAGAGGTTAAGGACAGTGGAAGACAAATGGACAATGCTGGAAAAGGAGGAAATGGATCCCAGGGAGCAGTGTTGGAAAATTGTGGTGATGGAGACACAGCGGACAATGCTGGAAAAACATGGACATTGGGGACATAGAGGACAGTGTTGGAAAATGGTGGTAATGGCAATGCTAGGGATAAAGGGGGACAGTGCTAAAAAAGGAAGGATAAGGAGACGTAGGAGGCAATGCTGGAAAATGGTGATGATAAGGACACAGGGGGCAATGCTGTAAAAGAGGGGAGATGGGGACACATGGGGACAAAGCTGGAAAATTGTGGTGATGAGGGCATAGAGGGCAATTCTTGAAAAGGGGGCAATAGGGAAATAGTGCAAATCGTGGAAAATGAGGTAATGTGGGGTAATGCTGGATAAAGAGAGATGGGGACACTGAGAGAGCAGATACTGGAAAGGGGGGAGATGCTGGACAGGTTGAATAGGGGTGTAGAGGGAAGGATGGTGGACATGGAGAGAAGAAATGTCAGATGAACAGGAGACCCTGCAAAGACAGAAGCAGAGAAAACCAGAAAAGAGACACTGGGATCAAAGCAAATGGAAAATAATTTGTTCAGACAACAAAGTTAGAAAAAGGTATTTTATTTTAGAATTTATTAATTGGAATATGTCTCTGATATCCCTCCATCTCAGAACACTGTTTAACCTGCCTGTGGTCCTGAATTACAGAATATTGGGTTCTCCCATGCAAATAACTACACAGGTAAGGTTGACATGAAGGAAGTATATGCGTGAGAAAGTTCACACCAAGTCCCCTGGATCTGATTCTTTCAGTTACGGTAATTCCTTGTTTTTCTTTCACAAAGTTTCATAAAAAGACCCTGGTGCTGCAGAATCACACTGTTTAATCTTTTCAGACTCTCTTTGTTTTCTCCTCTTATTAATGATTTCTTTTCCTGACTTTTGTGGCAGATTTGCAAGCTACTCTGTTTCTATTTATAAACTTTTGCTTCTACAAAATGCTTCAGTGGCTAATGGCTTCTTTTCTTATAAATGGCCTTTCAGCTCACTGTGCAATTTCAGACCCAAAAAATGTACTGCAATGATACTTATTTAATATGTCTTCAAGGAAATATTCTCAAGTAGAAATGAAAGCAAAACTTGTTTTTTTTTAAAAAAAACCCCAACAACACCCCTGGGGTAATATTCAGTGAACTGCTCTGCTAACCATTTATGTTAACATGGATTGACACTCAAAACTATTTTGTGCTTTTGTTCATTTTTTTTTTTTTCATTTTTCAAATGAATATCATCAAGAATGTGCACTAAACCCTAGATTCTATAAAGAGCACACAAATATCTGTGCCCAAATTTGGACGTGATCCAAAGAAGTGTGTAATGTAATGTAATTTTATTTTTTATATACCGCTAAACTGTTAGGTTCGAAGCGGTTTACAGAAAAAATACATTAATGATACATTAAAAATAAGATAATTAAAGATAGGTATTTAGAAATTCCCTTACTGTCCCGAAGGCTCACAATCTAGCTAAAGTACCTGGGAAAAACAATTACCGTATTTTCACGCATATAACGCACGCGTTATACACGATTTTTACAAACCGTGCATAACCTTGCGCGTTATACGCGTGAGCACGTTTTACAACTTTTTTTTTACATAGTTCCCCCCCGACGTCCAATTCACCCCCCTGCAGGACTGCTCGCACCCCCACCCCGAAGGACTGCTCGCACGCACCCGCACCCCCACCCCGAAGGACCGCTTGCATGCACTCACACCCGCACCCCCACCCCGAAGGACCGCTCGCACCCCCACAGCCTCCCGACCCCCCCCAATCATGTAGAAGCTCCTACCGTTGTCCTGCTGCTTCCTCTTGGCGGTCCCGGCCCTTCTGTGAGCCCTGCTCTGCGCTGCTTCCTCTTCCAGCAGTCCCTCCCTTTCTCTGACGTCAGGTGCGAGTGTGTGCGAGCGGTCCTTCGGGGTGGGGGTGCGGGTGCGAGTGCGTGCGAGCGGTCCTTCGGAGTGGGGGTGCGAGCGGTCCTGCGGGGGGGGGGGTGAATCAGACATCGGGGGGGGGCATCAGGCTTTCAGGGTGGGGACAGGACTTCAAGGGGGAGAGGAGAGTCGGTGCGGACGAAAGGAGAGTCGGGGTGGCCAGAGGAGAGTCGGGGCGGGCGAAAGGAGAGTCGAGCGGCGACGGGAGAGTCGGGGCGGCATGCGCAGTATATGGGTGTGCACGGTATATAAAAATTTATTTACATAAATTACAGTTTCCCGCGCGCTATACCCGTGTGCGCGTTTTACACGGGTGCGCAGTATATGAGTGAAAATGTAGTAAATAGTAAAGAAGTAAAAATAAAGACAGAGGTATAAATAAGATTTGAAACATCCTAACAAGAATATATTGATCTCTCTAAGGCCGCACTTTTAAAGCAAAATGTACATCCCAACAATAATATATTGGACAAACTAGAAATTAAATTAAATTTTTTTTTTTTTTTTAATTAGAAATAAAATATAGAAATAAATGAACTTTGGAAGTATGGAAAAAGGTATAGAGAGGGAATAAGAATAGAAGGAGAAACCGTTAAACAATGGAATTCTAAGGAAATTTAAATGAAGAAATAAAACAAATAGGTAAAAAAACAATAATTAAAAAAAAAGATATTGTATACATGATGTTATAAGAGTCAGGAGGGTCTCAATTTCGCTTCAGTCAGACCATCAATTTCACCATCCCAAGCGCATCAGCCGTTTCAGCCGGGCAACCGCCATCATCGACCTCTGCGCACCAGCCACAGGTCACCTCCCTCGGTGCAATGAGAAACATCCCTCGATCTCCAGATCACCGGCCATTGCGCTGAACAGCTCAGTTTCCTCACAGTTCCTGCCGACTTCATTCCTCCGCTCCTTGGTCCAGACTGTGTATCTTTCTGCCAGTCCTCGCACTTGCTGACACCGCCCCTCACAATACCACTCCCATGTTGGTGGTGCGATATCGGACGTGGCAAGACTCCAGGCATGACAAAAAATTACTCTCTGAACCTCCCATCCTGCCGATGTCGCTCTGCTAGGAGGAAATCTGGAGCTGCATCCATGCCGATAATTGGAGTTCGCGCTGAGCACCTCAAATATTGCGCATCCAGGTCTCGATAGCCACCTCCTCCCGATTTCTCAACTACCCTCCACCGACATCAGCGCCGCTCACCTCTTGACTCTCCACCACCAGTTTCACTTGCTATGGCTCAGCTAATGAGCCAATTAACAACATTTGATGCTACCGTGTGTCCCCAAAAATAAGCCCTAGTCTGTAGATTCACCGGCAGCTGCGCTACCTCCCCACCACTTGTCCCTGCCGTGCAGCCGAACCCCTGCTGACCCTCCCATCTTTTCATCCCTCCCGTACGAACCCCGCTGACCCTCCGACCGTGAGACCTTCAAAGAGCAGCGTTGGCAGCACTCTAAATAGGCTGCTTCACGGCCTTCTCCCGCCGGGGCATTCCCTCTGCTGCATCACTGATGATGTCATCAGCAATGTAGCACATGGAAGGCCCCGGCGGGAGAAGGCCGTGAAGCAGCCTGTTTAGAGTGCAGACGACGCTGCTCGTTGCAGGAAGGTATGCAGGTCTCGCGGTCGGTGGCATTCAGATGGGAGGTTGAATGGAAGGATGGGAGGTTCAGCGAGGGTTTGGCTGCACGGCGGGGGCTGGGGGGCTGCTCAAGGGTTCTGCTGCATGGAAGGGAGGGATAGAAGCTGGGCTAGGGTTCTGCTGCATGAGGAATGGGAGAGAGGGATAGAAAGATGCTGCAGAGGGAAGTCACAAGGGGATGGTTGAGAAGGGAGGAAAGATGCTACACATGTGGGGGAGAGAAAGGGGTGGAGAAGAGGAAGGGAGAGATGATCATTGTGCATGAAAAAAATAAGACCTAGTGTGTTTTTTGGGCCTCAAATTAATTTGACACTGTCTTATTTTCGGGGAAACACAGTAATTGGCTCCATTAAGGGCTGTACACACATCTGGCTGTCTGCTATTCTATAAGCCTTGGCACCCAAATCCCATAATGTGGCATGTGGCCATGGGAGGGGCATGGACAGGTCAGGAACATTCTTAACAGATGTGCACAGAGTTGTAGAATTCTGGGGATTGGAGCCCAACTTGCGCAGCAGGATTTCGTTTCTGATAATGTTTGTTAGGTGGCGCAGACCGATTTGGCTAGTTCAACACTTGTATTGAATAATTGTCCAGTGAGGATGTTTCCAATTGCTCGTCAAAAACGTTAGCGGTAACATATTTTTCTAGAATGCTATGACCCCTGATGCAGGCGTTCTTTGCCGAAACATGGCTGCCATGGACGTTAAGTTGTTGAACTTTAAAGACATTGGGGTTTTTTTTAAAAAAAAAGAAGACCCCCGCCTTGTTTTGTCTTACTCTGTTTGGCTACTGTTGTGTTTTACGTAAGGTTTTGATCCTTCTCCCGTTTTGCAGCACCAGAATTTAAACCAGGTTTCAGCTAGCAGAATTCCTCATGCCTAAACTGGGGATGGGAATCCCCTCTAAAAAAGGGGTGGTCATCCCAGAACGCCCTTTATAGAATCCAGTAGCACTAAGCACTGATTTTTCTCCGATGCCTTTTTTCAGCACCATTTACTGAATCTGGCCCTACGATCAAGGTTAATGATGCCTACCTGAAAAGTAGGCATGGTTGGGGGGTGGAGAATAGATGTCGTAAACTTAGGTGTCGCTAGGCAAGCAGGATAGGTGCCGGTAAATTAGGCTAGGTAAAACCTGGGCTAAAACTCGCATACTAGCGCCCGCTTCAACAACGCTTATGCAGTTGATTGACAACCGCGTGGAAAAGTGCCTGCAAATTAAGCACAGTTAGGCGCCATTTATAGAATCAGACCCTATGTGCATATACAGTGGTACCTTGGATTACGAGCATAATCCGTTCCAGGAGCATGCTCGTAATCCAAAATGCTCGTTTATCAAAGCGAGTTTCCCCATAGGAAATAATGGAAACTCGCTTTGATATGTTCCCACCCCCATCCTCCCCAAGAACCGGCATTGCTCCCCCAGAAGGCCCCCCTGCGGTCCGGCACCCTCCCCCCCTCCCGCAATCCGGCACCCCTCCCCCTGCCGTGATCGGGCACCCCCCCACCGCGATTGGGCAACACCCCGCCGCAGCTTACTGTCATCTGGGCATGTCCTGTGCGTTGGTGCCGTGCCCGAAGATCGGCCTGCTCTTCTTGCTGGGCCTTGAGCATCTGCGCATGCTCAAGGCCTGCGAGTTCACGTTCTCTAAGTGGCTGTTCTGTAATGGAAAGTACATGTGTCCTTCCCATTATAGAGTAGCAACTAAGGTTGCATTAATGAGTGCCCAGGTACCCCAACTTACGCCAACTCAAATTGGACTAATGTAAATGTTGGCATCTAAATGTGCACTTGCATGCATAAATGCAGGTATTCTGTAAGCTATGTGTGTATATTCTGGGCATATTCTTGACACCCCCCCCATGCCCCTCCCATGTCAACACCCACTCAGAATTAATGCACAGGAGGTGAGCCTTTTTCAAATGATGGAAAACTCCAACATGTTAAGAGTCGAAAGGCTCAGGAGTAATCTAAGGAAATACTTTTTTATAGAGAGGGTGGTAGAGGCGCAGAATAGTCTCCTGGTTAGAGGTGGTGAAGACCGAGACTGTGTCTGAGTTCAAGAAAGCGTGGGACAGGCGTGTGGGATCTCTTAGAGAGAGGAGGAGATAGTGGATGCTGTGGATGGGCAGAATGGATGGGCCATTTGGCCTTTATCGGCCTTCATGTTTCTGTTTCCATATTCAGTGGTGGCAAATACTTTATCCATGTAGAGGTGTATCTGTTATCAATCATGGCACTTTAAATGTTAAATTATATGGAAATGGGCTAAAGTTTGTCCCCCTCCATATAACTTTAAGTCTGTCCCCAGAATGGTGGCAATACCATATCAGACCACTACTTAGGTGCCCTTCTAACATAGGGTACAAGCCTATTTTTATATGGACGCTTGAGTACCCAATTACACTTGTGGAAGAGTAGTCGGACACCCATTGAAGTGCATTCATTTACACCTGCCAGGGACCTGTCATTAATGGGGGTGCCCAAATGTAGAAGGCACATGGGCAACCTACAGTATTCTGTAAATTTCCCACCTAGAATTTTGCCCCACTTATGGTCTGTCCAGGCTGCCCTATGTGAGCACTCTCCTTACAAATACATACTATGTCATTTGAATGCCTCTTTGCAGAATACCACCTAGGCACCCAGATGACAATTTCACTGGTCAGTGTATACTTAGGTACTTGAAAGTCAGTATTCTGTATATTCAGACACACGGTGCAGAAATTTAAGCGACTCGGTATAGAATTGCCCTTTACGTACCTACTACGTTCATCCTATTTTGGATGATTACTTTTTGGGTCTTGGTAAGATCGAAGAAACCAGGCGAAGAGGGAAACCTGCAATCAGATGGCTGGACACGTTGAAAACAACCACGGGGATGACGCTGGAGGACCATTCATCAAGTCACTAAGACTCAAGCACGAGTCGATGGCACCTAACGACAACATCGAGGGTAATATTGCAACAGGTTGTGTATGTGTGAAGGCCGCATAAGCTTCTATTTCTAATGAATTTGATAAAGACTCATTGCCATTTATGTGCCTTTGTAAAATACTAGGAGCAAAGCGGCAGAAATTATGTCTACATTGAAGACATGGATGTTTATCAAGTTTATCAAGTTTCAAGTTTATTAACAGAATTTGATTAATCGCCTATTACAATCACTAAGCGATGTACATAACAAAAATATAATAATTAAAGAGAGGTTCACAATTTTATAATAGACAATTAACTTGAACAAACATATAGCTAGGGAGGAATGGATAAAAGTTACAATTATCATTTGGGGTAGAATAGTGGGAATAACAGTAGGTAAAGGGACGTAAAAACTCAGCAATTATAAACAAGCGATGTTTTAAATGTTGAAGGCATCTCTAAATAAATAAGATTTTAAAAATTTTTTAAATACTAAAATATCTTTTTCGTTACGAATATATTGGGGAAGGGCATTCCACCATTGGGGACCTGTTACAGAAAAAAATGTCAGCCCTTCTTGTACCAATGATTTTCAGGGAAGGAACTGAAAGAAGATTTTGGTTAGTGGAGCGAAGTGAACGTTGTGTATTATAAGGTATCAAGAGTCTGGATATGAATTGAGGTTCACCGCAGGCTAAAGTTTTAAAGATGAGTAGCATTATTTTAAATGTGATTCTGTGACTAATAGGAAGCCAATGGGAGTCTATTAATAGCGGAGAAACATGATCGTATTTCTTTGCGTTGTATATTAACTTTATTGCGGTGTTTTGAATCAGTTGTAATCTCCTTTTTTCTTTAAATGATATGTTAAGAAAGAGGGCATTACAATAATCAAGTTTCGAAATTACTAATGAATGGATTAATATTGTAATAGATTTAGGGGTCAGAAATTTGGATATTGATCTAATACGACGTAATTTTAAAAAACAGTTTTTAACAGTAAGAGAAATATGATCATGATAAGTAAATTTATCGTCAATTAGTACGCCAAGAATTTTAACTGAAGGAACTAAATTTAGTGTAGTGTTGTTAAGAATGAATGGATTTGACAGAGTTATATCATTTCTCCAAGTAAATAATACAGCTTTGGTCTTCTTTATGTTTAGAGCTAGTTTATTTGTATTAAGCCAAGAGTGAATTATTTCTAATTTGTGATTAATGGATTTGATTTCTTTATCGCATTTGGGATCTAAAGGATGTATTAGTTGAACATCATCTGCATATGCAAATGGGGTAAAACCTATGGATTGACAAATGCTTAACAATGGAGAGAGAAATATGTTAAACAAAAGAGGAGATAGGATGGATCCTTGAGAGATACCAAATGTGGAAGTATAAGTTTTGGACAGTTCATTTTTGAATTTAACTGTGGAGGTGCGATCAGCAAGGTATGAGGTTAACCAGTTTAGGACATTATCTGTTATGCCTATTGATTCTAGTCTTTGTAACAATAAGTTATGATCTATAGTATCAAACGCTGCTGAGATATCTAAAGAGAACAAAATAACAGATTTATGATGGTCTAAATGATATTGAATATTTGAAGTTAGTCCTATTAGAGAGTATTCTGTGTTATGAAATTTTCTGAACCCTGTTTGGTTTGGATGTAATGCATTAGTGCTCTCTATGAAATCTGAGAGTTGATTAAATATGAGTTTTTCTGTAAGTTTTCCCAAAAATGGCAGATTAGCTATTGGTCGATAGTTGGTTGGATCGTTTATGCTAATATTGTGATCTTTGATGATAGGAGTAATGGTCGCGGTTTTCCAAATGGGGGGAACGGTTGCTGTTGTTAGACTCTTTTGAATTAGTGCGAGAATAAATGGTCCAAAGTGTGAGATATATTTTTTTTAATAGTAAGGTGGGATAATCTCAGAACTAGAGTTTTTTAAGTTGATTTGTAAAAACAGAGATTCTATGTCTTTAATGGATGGAATTTTGAAGTTTGAGCATCTTGCTATAGGAACAGATTTGATTTGGTCTAGGTTGGCCAAGTTAATATTTATATTTGAAGTAAAGGAGTTTCGAATATTGTTTATTTTTTGAATAAAGGCATTTGAAAGATCTTGTGCTGTTAGTATAGAATTATGAACAGTGTTTTTTATTTTATTTTTTGAATCTATTGTTTTTAGAATATTGAATAATGAAGAAGAGTTTTTAGCTTTATCTATTTTGTTGGAGTAATATATCTTTTTTGCATTATTAATTTTATTCTTATAAAATATAATATTGTCCTTATAGTTTTGAAGATTTGTTTGAGTTTTGTTTTGTCTCCATTTTCTTTCTAATGAGCGTAGTTGACGTTTTATCATACAGAGTTCATTTGAGAACCAGGGATTTGAAAGTTTTCGAATTGAAATGGATTTTGTGGATAGAGGAGCATGATTATCTAAGAGAGATGACAAGGATTGATTCCAAGTACTTAAAAGGTTTTCTACGGAAATAGAAGAGGAAGTAATAATAGATGAGTCAAGAAAAGAAGTAATGTCGATGTTATCCAGTTTGGAGTAGTCTCGACTAGAAATAATTTTTGTTTCGGTTGGTAATTGTGATAATCTTAAATTACCTAGTTCCATTGAAAAAGAAATGAAATAGTGGTCTGACCAAGGGACAGGAGAAATAGCTAGTTCAGAGAAATTAAGACAGTGAGATTGAGGGGTAAAGATCATGTCAATTGTGTGATTTGCGTTGTGGGTTGGTTCTTCTATTTTTGGGTGTATATTTAGTGGGATTAACGTATTAAGTAAATCTTTGGTGTATGGATCTGTAATGTTATCAAAGTGAATATTGAAATCACCTAAAATGACAGGAATAGTTGTTGATGAGCAAAAATCAGTTAAGATGTCTTGTAGAAGAGAAAATTTATTTTGACCTAAAGGAGGGGGCATGTAAAGTAATAAAAAATCAAGTTTATTGTTGAAGTTACATTTAAAGTGTATGTATTCGATTGTGGCGTCCTTCGTGGAATGGTCGTAAAAATTTAGCATGTTGTTTTGAAAAATAACTGCTAACCCACTACCTTTACGGTTATAGCGGTGGTTAAAAAGATAGTCATAATTTGTAGGGCAACAGTAGGACAAATATGCTTCCTCACCTGCGGTGAGCCATGTTTCTGTTATAAAAAGGATGTGTAATTTATTTTGAATGATTTTATCCTTTAGAAGATGATATTTAGATTTAATAGATCTTGTGTTAATGAGTCCACATTTTAATTTATTCGGGATTTTTTTGGTTATGTGTGAAAGAGAAGAGAGTGGAATTTCTAAAAGGGAGGTGTAATCAGGAAATGTTGCTTTATTTTTTGGAGGGCGATGGCCCCAATGGGTTGGTATTGTGTTTATGGACAAATTAGTTGTCATTTTATTATGAAATGGAAAATTTAAATCAGAGTAAAAGAAAGGAAAAAGGTATAAAGAAAACAAGATTAATATTATTGTCCAAAATTTAATAGTTATAAAATTAGTATTAGAAGGAGGTGAAGAGTTAAAATTAGGGAAAAAGAGGTAGCCCTCGGTATGCGCACGAAGGAGCGCACTAAGGAGCAGGTTCTGCTCCTTTTGTGCGCTCCTTCGGCGTGCGCCGCAAATGAGCTGTTTAAATATTGCATCAGCTGACCTGGAGTGGGAGGCGTCGGGCGCGCCGCCGCTATGCGGCGGCAGAGACATTGAAGCACACTAAATGAACAAGTAAAAGCAAAGCAAGATTAAAACAAAGGTAAAACAATTTTTAAAATAACTTAAAATATTTAGAGGTGCAGGGAGGCTTGTGCAGGATGTGCTGAAGTGAGGCGTGCGCCGCAAATGAGCTGTTTAAATATTGCATCAGCTGACCTGGAGTGGGAGGCATCGGGCGCGCCGCCGCTATGCGGCGGCAGAGAGATTGAAGCACGCTAGAGTGGGAGGCATCGGGCACGCCGCCGCCACCTACTTGTGAGAAACAGGAAGTGCCCTCGTCTCATGGTTTGGACCCACTGTGTGGCCTGAGGTAGAGCAAGGAGACGAGCACCATAATAGCAGGAGTGAAGGAATATGTTCCTTCCATTGTAAAGAGGTAAGCCCATGAGGCAGGCTTAATGCTTAGGGTTACCATAGTTTGAAAAAGAAAACTCCAGACACATAACTCTGCCCCATTCTGCCTCTAGCTCCGCCCCATTCCACCCCAGTTCCATCCCATTCCATCCCCAGCCCCGACCCTAACAAGCCCCCTCTCTTCTATAATCAGCTCCGGCCGCGTCTAGAGGGCCTGAAGAATGCGTGGATATGTATTCCAATTGATTGATTGTTTTATTATGTCATTTCAATTTTATTGGTTGTATGTTTATCTTGCTGTGAACCAACTGCTTTGAACCTTTTTTGGTATAGCGATATACAAAAAATAAATTATTATTATTATGTGTGGCGTCATCCGTGCATGCTCAGAGGCCCTCTAGATCAGTGTTTTTCAACCTTTTTACACCTATGGACCAGCAGAAATAAAAGAATTATTCTGTGGACCGGCATCGGTCCGTGGACCGGCGATTGAAGAACACCGGGCTAAGTCGTGGGCCAGACCCCGCCCATCTCTACCCAATCTCCACCCCAGACCCCGCCCCCATAATAGTACTAATTGCACCTTGCACGTCCCGTGCCTCATCTGGAAGCCTTCCCTCTGATGTCAGAGAGAAGGCTTCCGGTTCAGGCGCAGGATGCCTGTAGGAACTACTGCCCGTGGCTTTGTGCACTGAATCAGTTAGGAAGAGGGAGCTGGCTCGAAGATAACGCTGCATCGATCGCACCGTGGACCGGCAGTTGAAGAACACTGTTTTGGGCCCTGTGGACCGGCAGGAAATTTCTGTGGACCGGCACTGATCCATGGACCGGTAGTTGAAGAACACTGCTCTAGATGCAGCCGGATCTGGTCAGGGTTTTCCAAAACCTGGACAAATGCTGGGTTTCGTAAAGTCCAATCAGGAGCCCGGACAGTCCTTTAAAAAGAGGACATGTGCAAGTTTTCCTGGGTGTCTGGTAACCCTATCAATGCTTCTTTCAATTTTGACACCCTAAGTCAGTGGATCACTGGCTTGGCACTTGGGCCAACCCTGGCTAACTGAGACCAGATTGTAAGCCCCACAGAGAAAAGTCTGTTTCATATTCTGTACAGTATATGTCTGCACAGCATTGCATGCATCTTGTAGTATATAAATAATGACTAGGACAGTTTAGGACTGGTGTGATTGCCAGCCTTCACTAGTGTTTCTCCCAGTCGGCTGATCCAGTCCTGGATTTTACCATATTACTTCCATGCACTTGCAGAAAAGCTGAACCTGGACCACATACACCTGCAGAGAGGGGGGAGAAAGGGATTGGGATTGAGGATCAGCCTGTCTACGAAAAATGAAGGCATCTGGCAGGTTCTGAATTGGGATACAGCCTGCATGAAGCACAGATAAGCAGCCTCCATCCTCATGAGACAGATTTGCATTCAATTTAAGCAGTTTCCATCTATCGCATGCATATTTAAGAGGAGTATCCTGAAAACCTTAACCGATTGTAGGCCCATTGCTGAAAGGCTCACAGTTAAACTAAACTAACTAAACTCACAGTTACACTAAACTAACTAAACTAAAACTTAGTTTTATAAACTGGGTCATCAGCATAATGGCACTCCATGCAAAAAGCTGATGGCATGCAGAGTTTATGCGTGGAAAGCTTGTGGGTAATGGAGGGAGTTTGCCAGACACCTGCAGACAAGGATTTACAGTAAGTGTGGCTTTATGCTCACGTCCAAACAAAAAATTAGCGTGTCAGCAAACGGCAGTATCTGGTCATCTGTGCCTATTTTTGCGATGGAAGGACAGGTGCTTTCACTTTCGGTTTTGTTGAGACATGTGCACATATCTGTTACCTGTGATCTGCCTTTGAACCTTACAGGGGTCTCTATCTGGTTGCAACAGAAAACAAAACTGGTCATTAAAATTTTAAAAACTGACATGAAATCCTTTCCTTGAACCTTTGTACGCTGCCCTGGGCCTGGAAAAAAATTATTCCAATAATTATGCATCAGAAGCTCCTGTTTACATCTCTGCATTGCCACAGAATACCGGTGGCCTCATTAGCATTCACTTTAATACTATACATGACCATGTGTTCTGAGTAGGTCAGGGGTGGGCTGACCATTCAAGCAACTGGACATTGCCCGAGGGCCCAGCTCACTTGGCGCCCAGTATCTCCTCCTCACATGACTGGCAACTCTCTCCTTTCCATCCCATGGTCCGGTACACCCTGTCTCTCTCACCCCTTTCCTCATTCTGGTACCTCTTCTAACTCTGATCCCCCCCTCCATGCATTTACCTCAAAAGCTCCTTTCTCCTTACAGGGTTTCATCTGCTGATCAAAACCTTCTCTCTACTGCCACTCTCCCTTTTATTTATGTAATTCCTGCTTCCATAAGGGTGGTCTGCAGCAGAGAGAAAGTTTTGGACAGCGGTAGACAGCTTATTCTGGAGCCCTGTATGGAGAAAGGAACTTATGAGGTAAATATGGGGTATTGAGGGAGAAACCATGGACCAAGAGGAGAGAGAGGGGGAGAGGGGGAAATGTTGGCCTTGGGGAGGGAGAGATATTGGACCAGGGTAATGGAGGTAGGGAGACAGACAGAGATGCTGGACAAAGGGACAGAGGGGGAAAGGGGGTAGAGATGGTGGAGCTGTGGAGGGAGAAAGAATGAGGGAGAAATATTGCATCTGGGGGGAGGGGGAGAGAAATGTTGGATGAGGTTGGGGAAGGGAGGGAGAGATGTGGGACCCAGGGGTAGAAGGGAGGTTGATAGACGGGGAGAGATGTGGGACCTGGGGTGAAGGGAGGGGCAGAGGGAGAAATGTGGGATCTGGGGAGGGGGGGAGGTGTCCCTGTCCCATGACTATTATTGCCTGATATTAGTCTACTCCGGAGCAAGTTAATAGGGGAGAGTGTGGCGCAGTGGTTAAAGCTACAGCCTCAAAACCCTGAGGTTGTGGGTTCAAACCCACGCTGCTCTATGTGTCCCTGGGCAAGTCACTTAATTTCTCCATTGCCCCAGGTACATTAGATAGATTGTGAGCCCACTGGGACAGACAGGGAAAAATGCTTGAGTACCTGGATAAATTCATGTAAACCATTCTGATCTCCCCTGGGAGAACAGTATAGAAAATTGAGTAAATAAATAGAAACATAGAAAAAGCAGCAGAAAAGGGCTATAGCCCACCAAGTCTGCCCATTCCAAGTATCCCCCCCCCTTGAATTTACTCCCTTAAAGATCCCACGTGAGTATCCCATTTTCTCTTAAAATCCGTCACGCTGCTGGCCTTTATCACCTGGAGTGGGAGTCTGTTCCAATGACCCACCACTCTTTCGGTGAAGAAGTACTTCCTGGAGTCGCCATGAAACTTCCCTCCCCTGATTTTCAGCGGATGCCCTCTGGTGGTCGAGGGTCCCATGAGCCAGAAGATATCATCTTCTGACTCGATGCGTCCCGTGATGTATTTATACGTTTCAATCATATCTCCCCGTTCTCTTCTTTCCTCGAGTGAGTACAGTCGCAACTTCTTTAGTCTTTCTTCATACGGGAGATCCTTGAGCCCCATGACCATCCTGGTGGCCGTTCGCTGAACCGACTCGATCCTCAGTACGTCCTTTCGGTAGTGTGGTCTCCAAAACTGAACACAGTTTGGCAGCCAAAACCCATGCAGAAGTTACACCCTTAATGGCGAGATCCTAGCAAGGACTGTAGCAGAACGGGACTTCAGTGAAGACATGAAGACTGCCAATCAAGTGGAGCAGGCTTCATCTAAGGCTAGACAAATCATAGGGTGTATACGTAGGGGTTTCGTCAATCATAAGCCTGAAGTCATTATGCCATTGTATAGATCCATGGTGAGACCCCATCTGGAATACTGTGTACAATTCTGGAGGCCTCATTACCGCAAGATGTGCTGAGACTGGAGTCAGTCCAGCGAATGGCCACCCGGATGGTCTCAGGACTCAAGGACCTCCCATACGAGGAACGGCTGGATAAGTTGCGGCTATACTCACTCGAGGAACGCAGAGAGAGGGGAGACATGATCGAGACGTCCAAATATCTCACGGGCCGCATCAAGGTGGAAGAAGATATCTTCTTTTTCAAAGGTCCCACAGCTACAAGAGGCCATCCGTGGAAAATCAGGGGAGGGAAGCTGCACGGTGACACCAGAAAATACTTTTTCACCGAGAGAGTGGTAGATCGCTGGAATGGTCTTCCACTTCAGGTGATTGAGGCCAGCAGCGTGCCCGATTTTAAGACAAAATGGGATCGTCACGTGGGTTCTCTTCACAGAGAAAGGTAGGGGTGGGTCATAAAGGTGGGCAGACTAGATGGGCCGTGGCCCTTATCTGCCGTCTATTTCTATGTTTCTATGTACTCCAAGTGTGGCCTCACCATGGCTCTGTACAACGGCATCATAACTTCAGGTCTCCTGCTGACGAAACTTCTGCGGATACACCCCAATATTTGTCTTGCCCTGGAGGAAACCTTCTCCACTTGATCGGCAACTTTCATGTCTTCGCTAATGATCACTCCTAGATCGCGTTCCTCCGTGGTCCTAACCAAGGTCTCACCATTTAGTACATAATTTCTATGCGGGTTTCTCTTGCCCAAGTGCATTATCTTGCATTTTTTAGCATTGAAGCCTAGCTGCCAAGTATTTGACCATTGTTCCAGCAGCAGTAGGTCGTGTGTCATATTATCAGGTAATAAGCTTTTGCCTACTATGTTGCAAAGTTTGGCGTCATCGGCGAACAGTGATACCCTTCCTCTAGTCCTAGTCCTAGTCCTAGTCCTTCCTCTAGTCTAGTCTAGAAGTCCTTGCGTCATATCTCTTATGAATAAGTTGAATAGAATCGGGCCCAGGACCGATCCCTGCGGCACTCCACTGATCACGTCCGACGCTTCAGATGGGGTACCGTTCACCACCACCTTCTGAAGTCTGCCGCTCAGCCAATCCCCAATCCATGTAGTTAGAATGTCTCCTAATCCTATCGATTTTAGCTTGTTCAGTAATCTTCGATAAGGGACGCTATCAAATGCTTTGCTGAAGTCCAAATATACCACATCCAGTGACTCTCCGGCGTCCAGTTGTCTAGTAACCCAGTCAAAAAAGCTAATCAGGTTAGATTGGCATGATCTACCCTGGGTGAACCCGTGTTGGTGTGGATCACGTAGTTTTTCTTCGTCTAGGATTGTGTCAATATGCTGTTTGATCAGTGTGAAAAGTTTCAGCCGCAGATAACCAGAGCTGGTATTGTGATGTCATAATGCCTCATTCCATCAATGCCTCATCAGTGATGTCACAATGGCTTCATTGTCCTTTACTTGGCTCACTTTTTACTACATTTTGATTTCTAGAGTGGAGCAGTGGTTAAAGCTACAGCCTCAAAACCCTGAGGTTGTGGGTTCAAACCCACGCTGCTCTATGTGTCCCTGGGCAAGTCACTTAATTCCTCCATTGCCCCAACTACATTAGATAGATTGTGAGCCCACCAGGACAGACAGGGAAAAATGCTTGAGTACCTGAATAAATTCATGTAAACCATTCTGAGCTCCCCTGGGAGAACGGTATAGAAAACTGAATAATAAATAATACCTCTGCTCAGTCCCTCTCTGTGCATAGAACCCATGTTCAACCCCTGGCAACTGAGCAATTAGGTCCCATGGTAGTTTTCTGCATTGGCCCCTGTGTGCACAGGAGTCTGTGTATAAGATTCATCACAATATGCTGGATATAAACCAGAATAAGGGAAACTTGACATACCAGTCACACACACACAAGTTCATGCCCTTCCCTATGTGGCGAACGTCAGCAAATGGAGTTTATAATGAAAAAGACAGCTCACTTTAATTAACATCAGCAGCTGATGGCTGCACCGCAGTTTCCATTCTGTACAGCCAACCCATGCTAGGGAGAGGATCCAGGAGCGAAAGCTGCCAGAAAAGGTATCCTTTGATTTTTTTTTTCTTCCAGATGTGGATTTCAGTGAGTCACGGACGGTTACTAACATCAGCAGTGGATACTCCGGGGCAGCACACCACTGTCTGTTAAACGCTAATTGTGAGAGATTGATCCGTTCTTGAGGACAAGTCCACATCCGTCTTGGGAAGGCATCTGAGCATAGATAAACTAAAACGGTTCTATGCTTTTGCTAGATGTGAGTCTGATTTGAAAATGTTATCATGTAACCTACATCAGGGGTCTCAAAGTCCCTCCTTGAGGGCCGCAATCCAATTGGGTTTTCAGGATTGAGGGATACAGATAGAGGTAGAGATAGAGTATGGATAGAAGGATAAAAGGGATCAAAGGGCTTAGAGAAGGATCACATTACAGGTCATGGGCCTGATGGGCCGCCGCGGGTGCGGACTGCTGGGCAAGATGGACCTCTGGTCTGACCCAGCGGAGGCAACTTCTTATGTTCTTATGAAAGCAGTGCATGCACATAGATCTCATGTATATTCATTGGGGAAATCCTGAAAACCCGACTGGATTTCGGCCCTCAAGGAGGGACTTTGAGACCCCTGACCTACATGGTACGGTTCCAAAGACTGTTTTTATGGAACTCTGAATTAATTTTCAATAAAAAGAGTGAATTCTACTTTTTCCCCTACAAAACACCATCTGCTTTAAGGAGGTATTATAGGACTGTCATGTGAACATGTATGGCAAAACCCCCAAGACAAAATATCCTTAAAAGACACCAAAATATAAGTTGGGCGTGCCCTAGGACATTGCAGGAAAGTTAACTCCCTAGACTCCACCAGAAATATATAAACCTCAAATCTAAATTTTTAAGATAAAGAGCACCTTTAGCATGAGTTTGAAAGCTTTAAAGAGCGACTCAAAGAGCAGCTCTAGTGCTTAGAATAGCAAAGCCAGCAAACACTGAGCAGAGATTACCACTCGCTGCCAGCCGCTCACCATCATCTTGATGCTCCTGCGTGCTTTAAAGTGCAAGTCAAGTGCAAACAATGTGCAATAAATAAATATATATAAAAGTGGAAGACAAAAAGTTCACTGTCCTGCAATGCCCCGAATGCCTAACCCACTGACTTGAACAGAGAACATGTATGGCCATATGGTTTAATTATGTTATCAATTTAAGATAATTGCTCACACTCTTACTTGTCTAATCGGATTTATTCTGCTCTGTCTAGTTATTCTTTGTTTTCTACATATGAACAAGGTCTAATTCTCTCCCCCCCCCACCCCATTGTGGACATATCTGGAGTAAATTTGTCATTCACTTTGCTTCTATATTGCTCCTCTCTACAAGAATGCTTTACCTGTTTCCCTTTGTTTGGAAACGTTTGTCTTTATTAAAAGCACATTCCTTTTGTATAGTCTTCAGCCTTCAACTTTTTTTTTAACTTTATTCATTTCAAATCTTAAAAACAGGTACAATCAATACAAATAATAAGCTAACTTTCAAATATACCTGACATCTTATAATTAATACTTATAAAACAAATATAATATCACTCATCCTTATATATTTATAAAATTGAACTTATTCCAATTATACTAAAAAATACCCACCCACCCCTCCCCCCTTATTATCTTAAACTTTAGTATACAGGGAAGAATATTTTCAATCCTTACAGTAATCTATCAACGGCCTCCACACATCTTGAAATTTGTTATAATTCCCTTTTTGTACAGCTAACGCCCTTTCTATTTTATATATATGACAAACAGAATTCCACCAGAAACAATAATTAAGTCCTTTCCAATTTTTCCAATTGTAAGTTTGTCTTTATTAAAAGCACATTCCTTTTGTATAGTATTTAGCCTTCAACTTGAGTGAGCAGATTTTTTTTTCATGGGCCATTTGATTTGTTCAGTTTTAATGGCGTCACAAATATATGTTGCCGGGGACTTTCACAATGTAATTGAGATCAAAAGAAATTAATTATTATATGCAAAAATGATCTCTATTGGACTTCCTGTATTCTTTTCAAAATAAAAAAATCATCACATTCAATAATCGATGTTATATTAACATATGCTCGGTATTGTGTAGCCCCGCCAAGGATTAAAATCCTTATAGCGAGACCCACCAACCAATCATTGCATATGCGCCGGAAATGTGCTAATTTATATTATTAACCACCCAAAAATTCTAATTGATAATAAATGAACACATCTCTGATGCTTGAGTGAATGCACTTGCGGGTCCTGATGCGGACCACGTTTCAAAATCTTTTTTAAGGAACCCCCAAAAATGGAAGTTGAGTGCGTATATTATACGCGTTTCTTGTGCTAAATGCAATCATTTATTTTTCACCATAGACAACGTCTTTGGTGATGCAATTCTATAATGATCTCCAAATTTAAATCTGATTTTCCTTTCTGATGGATACATGTATTTTATTGGGGGGATGGGGGAAAATTGAATGATTAATAGTTTTATTTAATGATTGGATTTCTGTATGTTTTATGAAAATTTTCATTGAAGAATTGTTGGGTGGGGGGGAAAGGGTTATAATTTCTACTTTAATGGATTATGTGTATAAGAATGTCAAGTGCTGTATATTTTTTTAGTAATGTAATGCTTTAATATTAATCACTTGTTTGTCAGTTTTAAAATGAATAAAGAATTTTTTTTAAAAATCTGATTTTACAGCAAAATTATTTTGGCCTCTGGAAGGTGAAGGGTGGGGAATCAACTGAAAAAAGGCATGCTTTGGAAAACAATTTTCAGAACAGAGGTGGAGTTGCTACAGATGTTGAATTAACACCCTCCATTTTACCGACAGACAGGTCCATAAAAATCCTGTCCACTCTCTCTATATGTATACTGTATACCAAACTAAACTAAAACTTAACTTTGTATGCCGGGCCATCACCAAATGAGGAGCTCGACTCGGTTAACAATAATTTAAAAAAATACAAAATAGAATAGAATGAGAAAGGAAATGAGGTCAAAGAATAGAAACTACAGTACTCCACCAAAATTCGTAGGGGTTCCATTCAAAAAACTGTAAATGTGGGTTTTCGCCTGTCAAAAGGTAGGAGAGGGCAGCTGGAGCGCCAGTGGGTGAAGAAAATCACTCGGTCTGCTCCAACTGCCTCTTCCTCTAGTAAATTCGGGCTACACCAATCAGGAGCTGCTTTGACACGCTGCTCCTGATTGGTGTAGTCTGACTTTATTACAGGAAGAGGCGGTCGGAGCAGACCGCGAATGAGCGAGTGTGATTTGCGAACCGCAAATTCATGGGGGAACCCTGCAATACGAATGATTCCCAAAATATTTTGCAAACAAGATAGCTTTTAAAGTACGTATCATGATTTTTATTTGCTTTCTGCAGCTTTGCCTCTCTAGAACTTTAGACTTGCTCTGGGCTAGCAGTCTGGGTTGGATTTCTGCTCCAGGCTCCAGCTGGGCTGCTTTCATTATGCTGTACAGGAGTGATTTTGACACATTTAAAATTTGATCACACTTATTCAGAAACAGGAATGCTAGCCTGAATAAATCCTCAACTTTTGCTCCATCTGAAAGACTAAACTCAGAATATCTCAAAAATCTATCACTGCTTCCTATGCTGGGCCTTGAGAGTTCACGCTCGACGTGAGAGTTCACGTTCGACGTGAACTCTCAGGCCTTGAGCATGCGCACATGTTCAAGGCCCAGCACAGGAAGCAGATCTTCAGGCACCGGCACCACGCACAGGACATGCTGGTGCCGGTGCCACTGTGGAGGCTACAGCAAAGTAAGAAGAGGGTTCGGGTGGGTTGGGGGAACTCAGGCTGCGGCGGCGGGGGGGGTGCCCGATGGCGGTGGGGAGGTGCAGATCATGGGGGAGGAGGGTGCCGGTTCGCGGGGGGGGGGGGGGGGCGCTCGCAAATCGAAGTGCGCTCGGTTTCCGAGGCGCCGATTTTGCAAATGTTTTGCTCGTCTGTGAGTTCCTGTAGTCTCTCGAGACTACGACGGGAACTCCCTAGAGCCATTTCCTTATGGCGATCTGCACGGGGCAGGAGCGTAGGAAGATCGCTCGTGCCCTAAAAGCCCTCTAGATCACCAGGTAAGGCCGGGAAGGCGGCAGGGAGGTGGGGGTGGGTCAGAGCCGGATAATCGCGGTTTTTCGGCATTCGCGGTCCGGCTCTGCTCGTATCCCCCGCGAATGACGAGGGAGAAGTGTAAGTCTCTGAATTCTTTTTAATAACGTTGCCATGCTATTGCTAACCAATGATGAATAAAGTAGTTCTTACCATTAATGCGACTTCTGGTGCTGCATGGTTTTGCTGATGGCTTTGTAGTCTAGTTGATACGTGGTGAGGTTAAGTTTCATGCAGGTGTTGAGACTTCCATCCATTAAACATGATCGTAGGTTGGTCTTAATGTTCTTTAGATGTGAGAAAGACTGCTCACATGCATACGTAGAGCCAGACATTGTCAGTACAGCAATACTCACACGCTGCAGTGTGACGGGAAGCGCGTTCCAAGTTTTGACAATCAACTGGCCTGCGGGTTGAAGTTTTTTCATTTCTCCCCACCAGTGTTTGCTCGCCAACTCTGCTTGCTGTCGTGCAAGTCTTTCCAAATCTTCATTCAGTGACTTGAACTTATTCACCCACATGTCTGAGGCCTTCAGGTCAGCAGCTTGGAGCTCAAAATCTCCGACGGAGACACCGGGGATGTAACTCAGGTCGGCGCTGTCCACTGCACACTCGTGTGGATGGGTGATGAACTTAAAAAGACGAGCGCGCTCACGAAATTCTCCAAAGCGCGCTTTGAATGACTGCAGGAGATTAGATGTGAAGCCCGCCAGCTGCTGAAGATCAAGATGTTGAGCAGGGTCACTTGCTGTGCATGCATCTTTAAACTCTCCCAGTTTTTCAAAGTGTAGTAAACGACCTGTTTCAATGTCGGCGATGAAGAGTTCTAGCTTGTTTTCAAATGCAAACACTGCTTGTTGAAGGGATAAGACTGTATTTCCAACGCCTTGCATTTTCACATTGAGCTGGTTCAGATGTTCAGTCATGTCCATGAGATAGAAGAACTTCAGGAGCCACTCAGTGTTAGCTCGACGTTTTTCATTTCAAGAAAAGTCCGGATTTCGCTCAGACAAGCCGCGAAACGGCTGAGCACCTTCCCTCTCGACAACCAACGCACATTGCTGTGCAGAAGCAGATCAGGTTTGGTTTGATATAACGGCTAAAGTGGAGAGCGGCCGCACGATACTTAAAGTCCTAGATTTCAAACGTACGGACTTTAATGCAATGGGAAAGTACCTGAAGAAAGAGCTGTTAGGATGGGAGGACATAAGAGAAGTGGAAAGACAGTGGTCTAAGCTGAAAGGAGCGATAAAAATGGCTATGGACCTTTATGTGAAGAAAATCAATAAAAACAAAAGAAAAAGGAAGCCGATATGGTTCTCCAACCTAGTGGCTGAGAAAATAAAGGCGAAAGAGTTGGCGTTCATGAAATATAAAAAAACCCAAGAAGAGGAGAGCAGAAAGGACTACAGGGTGAAACTGAAAGAAGCCAAGAGAGAGATACGTTTGGCGAAGGCACAGGCGGAAGAACAAATGGCTAAAAATGTAAAAAAGGGAGATAAAAATTTTTTCAGATATATTAGTGAAAGGAGGAAGATAAAAAATGGAATTGCTAGGCTAAAAGATGCTGGGAACAAATATGTGGAGAGTGATGAGGAGAAAGCAAATGTGCTAAACAAATACTTCTGTTCTGTGTTCACAGAAGAAAATCCTGGAGAAGGACCGAGATTGTCCGGCAAAGTTACACGAGAAAATGGAGTAGATTCTGCGCCGTTCACGGAGGAGGGTGTTTATGAGCAACTTGAAAAACTGAAGGTGGACAAAGCGATGGGACCAGACGGGATCCATCCCAGGATACTAAGGGAACTCAGAGAGGTTCTGGCGAGTCCTATTAAAGACTTGTTCAACAAATCTCTGGAGACGGGAGTGATTCCTGGGGATTGGAGGAGAGCGGATGTGGTCCCTATTCATAAAAGTGGTCACAGGGATGAAGCAGGAAACTACAGGCCGGTGAGCCTCACTTCAGTTGTTGGAAAAATAATGGAAGTGTTGCTGAAAGAAAGGATAGTGTATTTCCTTGAATCTAATGGGTTAAAGGATCCGAGGCAACATGGCTTTACAAAAGGTAAATCGTGCCAAACGAACCTGATTGAATTTTTTGATTGGGTGACCAGAGAGCTGGATCGAGGACATATGCTAGATGTAATTTATTTGGATTTCAGCAAAGCCTTTGATACAGTTCCTCATAGGAGGCTGTTGAACAAACTTGAAGGGCTAAAGTTAGGACCCAAAGTGGTGAACTGGGTCAGAAACTGGCTGTCGGACAGACGCCAGAGGGTGGTGGTTAATGGAAGTCGCTCGAAGGAAGGAAAGGTGACTAGTGGAGTCCCTCAGGGTTCGGTGCTGGGGCCAATCCTGTTCAATATGTATGTAAGTGACATTGCTGAAGGGTTAGAAGGAAAAGTGTGCCTTTTTGCAGATGATACCAAGATTTGTAACAGAGTAGACACCGAAGAGGGAGTGGAAAATATGAAAAAGGATCTGCAAAAGTTAGAGGAATGGTCTAATGCCTGGCAACTAAAATTCAATGCAAAGAAATGCAGAGTAATGCATTTGGGGATTAATAATAGGAAGGAACCGTATATGCTGGGAGGAGAGAAGCTGATATGCACGGATGGGGAGAGGGACCTCGGGGTGATAGTGTCCGAAGATCTAAAGGCGAAAAAACAGTGTGACAAGGCAGTGGCTGCTGCCAGAAGGATTCTGGGCTGTATAAAGAGAGGCGTAGTCAGTAGAAGAAAGAAGGTGTTGATGCCCCTGTACAGGTCATTGGTGAGGCCCCACTTGGAGTATTGTGTTCAGTTTTGGAGACCGTATCTGGCGAAAGACGTAAGAAGACTTGAGGCGGTCCAGAGGAGGGCGACGAAAATGATAGGAGGCTTGCACCAGAAGACATATGAGGAGAGACTGGAAGCCCTGAATATGTATACCCTAGAGGAAAGGAGAGACAGGGGAGATATGATTCAGACGATCAAATACTTAAAGGGTATTAACGTAGAACAAAATCTTTTCCAGAGAAAGGAAAATGGTAAAACCAGAGGACATAATTTGAGGTTGAGGGGTGGTAGATTCAGGGGCAATGTTAGGAAATTCTACTTTACGGAGAGGGTGGTGGATGCCTGGAATGCGCTCCCGAGAGAGGTGGTGGAGAGTAAAACTGTGACTGAGTTCAAAGAAGCATGGGATGAACACAGAAGATTTAGAATCAGAAAATAATATTAAAGATTGAACTAGGCCAGTTACTGGGCAGACTTGTACGGTCTGTGTCTGTGTATGGCCGTTTGGAGGAGGATGGGCAGGGGAGGGCTTCAATGGCTGGGAGGGTGTAGATGGGCTGGAGTAAGTCTTAACAGAGATTTCGGCAGTTGGAACCCAAGCACAGTACCGGGTAAAGCTTTGGATTCTCGCCCAGAAATAGCTAAGAAGAAAAAAAAAATTTTTTTTAAATTGAATCAGGTTGGGCAGACTGGATGGACCATTCGGGTCTTTATCTGCCGTCATCTACTATGTTACTATGTTACTATGTTATTCCCAACTTCATCCAACAGTGTTTTAAACTGGCGATCATTTAAAGCTCGGGCAACAATAAAGTTGACCACCTGAATGACCAGCGACATCACCTCACCAAGCTGCTAGCCACACATCTGGGCATAAAGTGCCTCTTGATGTGGGATGCAGTGAAAACTTAGGATGGGTCTCTTTTCATGTTCACGAAGAAGCGCTACGAATCCTCTGTTTTTCCACACCATGCATGGAGCACCATCAGTACACACCGAAATAAGTTTATCCATTGGTAGATTTTGTTCTTTAGCGTGCTCAGTGAAAGACTTGAATAAATCCTCCCCTCTTGTTGTCCCTTTCATAGGCAAAACAGCAAGACTTTCCTCACGTAGTGTGTCACCGACAGCATACCTTGCATACTCATCCAAAGCGAGAGAAAAGAATTGTGCAGCATTTATATCCTTCACTTGTGTTGCCTCAATTTGATTTGCCATCAGGATGGTACGATCGTGAACAGTTCTTGCCGACAGAGGCATGTCTATTATTCGTTTGATTATCTTGTCTTTATCCAAAAAGTCATCAAAAAGTTCATTGGCAACATCAAGCATGAATGTTTTGGCATACGTCCCATCTGTGAATGGCTTTCCGTTTCTCACAATTGCTAAAGCACCAGCAAAGCTAGCCGAATTCCAGTCACCTTGTTGGGTCCAAACACGGAGTTGCTGCTGACTAGCTTGCACGCTGCACAGTAGCTCTTGACATGCTTTCTTCCTGCTGTCCCCCGCAGGATATTTCGATGCAAATGTAGTATGGCGTGTGTCGAAGTGCCGCTTTATATTTGACCGTTTCATCGATGCAATTTTATCATTGCATATTAGACTCACTGCAGAACCAGCTCTCTCCACAAAGGCAAATTCCTTTGTCCATTCCTACTGAAAAATACGATACTTCTCATCTTTTTTTCTTTTAGCCATCTTCTTCAATAAAAGGGTTTCTGCAATTAGCTAGCTGACTGAGGTGAGGAGGATACCACCCCAGGTAGTGGTCTGTGGGGCATGGCAGAGGTAATGAAGGCAGGGTAGCCAATTGCAGGTGTAGCTGGTGGGATGGGAAAGCTATTTGGGGCTGCCTGTGATGGACGATGCGGCTTCAGGCCCATTCGGCCGCGGATGCTGAGGGGCAAGGTAGGGTGGGTCCCAAGGATGCCAGATGCGGATGCGATGCAGAGGAGGGCGTGGCGTGCGCTCAGCGGAAAGAAGATGTGTTCTTCTTTCCCAGCATGCATCAATCAAGCCCCAGCCAAGGATCTTTCCCATGCATTCATATAGTCACAGAGGGACACTGGGGAGATTAGAGGGGGGTTCTGGAGCAATAACAAATGAAATAGGCACACTCACAACTTGTCCCCTTCACTGGTATAGCTTGCTGCGGTCCAGCCTAGAATCTGCAGCTGGGGGGGAGATGCCACACTGTGCAGAGCGTCGGAAGATGGCCGCCGCTGTCCCCGTCCTGGCTCAGATCCGATCCGGCTCTGTGCCGGCGGCTCCCGCTTCCAGGTGACCGGCAGAATGCTCCCGATGGTCTGGGTAGGTCTGCTCGGGTGTCCTCTGCTGCAGTGCATGTCTTGGAGAAGATTTTTCTCCACTGCAGCAGAGGAGCTCGTAGTGCGTGCGGCCGCTCTCCTTGGCTCCGCCCCCGGAAGTCAGAGTGTCATGTTGGCAGCGAGCCAGATGCAGCCATCAAAAGAGCCACATCTGGCTCGCGAGCCATAGGTTCCTGACCCCTGTTGGATTCTTCCCTTTCCTTCCAAGGTCCGGTGAATCATCTTTAAAAAAAAAAAAAAAAAATTTCTTTAGTCTTCAAGTGCTTCAGAGAATTCGTCAGATATTTTCTAAGCAATACTTTGCTGTATTAGTTCAAGCCATTATTTTAGCTCACTTAGATTATTGCAATTCTATTTACATTTGCTTGAGTAAAGGAAATATTAATTGATTACAACTGATTCAGAATATGGTATCCAAATTGATTTTTGGAAAAAAGGAAATTTGATCATATATTTCCACTATTGCGAAATCTTTTTCCCTGTTTATCTCAGAATTCAATTTAAATGTGTATGTATGATATTTAAAAATTATCCATGGTTTAGGGCTCCTTTTACGAAGGTGCGCTAAGCGTTTTAGCACCTGCACCGGATTAGCGTGCGCTAGTTGAAAATCTACCGCCTGCTCAAAAGGAGGTGGTAGCGGCTAGGGCACGCGGCAATTTAGCGCGCGCTATTCCGTGCGCTAAGGCCCTAACGTGCCTTTGTACAAGGAGCCCTTAATGTTGCCCATAATCCCTTTACCATGAAATTCTTTTCGCCCTCAGCGTGAGTTTGAAAGCTTTAAAGAGCAACTCAAAGAGCAGCTCTAGTGCTTAGAATAGCAAAGCCAGCAAACACTGAGCAGAGATTACCACTCACTGCCAGCCGCTCACCATTCTTTTCGGTCTGCCATCTCAAGAAATTCTCAGAAGTACAAACTTTCATTTCCCTCAGTGAAAGGAATAAAATCTATCGGTAATATTTCCCATTCTTTCTCCTATAGGTTTACAATGATTTGGAATGAAATAATTCCTTGTCATATTAGACCTTTTTTCTCTCTTCAGATTTTTCGTCAATCGATGAAAACGATGCTATTTGAACAGTCCTTGGGAAACGGTACTAAGGAGTGTCAAGTTTCCTGTTGTTCAGCAATTTCATTCGTTAGTTAATTCGATTCCCTGTTTATTGAAATCTTATGTAAACCGAGCCGAGCCCCTATTTTTAGGAGATGACACGGGATACTTATTTAAGGTTTAGATTAGATTATTCTTTGAAGATCTTTGTGCTAATCTTATAGTGTGCAACTTCCATGGGGTTGGCCTTGGGAATGGCATGGGCAGGTCAGGGGCATCCACTACTACTACTACTATTTATTATTTCTATAGCGCTGAAAGGCGTACGCAACGCTGTACATTTTAACATACAATGGACAGTCCCTGATAAAAGTGAATGCAATATCACTGAATATTGGGGATTTGTGTCTAATTTGTGTGCCATGATTTACAGCAGGTTTCAATTAGCGTAAATCCAATGTTTGGCACAGAAATGGGCTCTGAGCTAGAGAGTTGCATGGAGACAGAAATCCCACCCATCCCTGCCCGCCCCCGCCAGGATCATCTCCGTCCCCACCCGTCCCCGTCAGAATCCTCTCCGTCCTCACCCATCCCCGTCAGGATCCTCTCCGTCCCCACCCATCCCCGTCAGAATCCTCTCCGTCCCCACCCGTCCCCGTCAGGATCCTCTCCGTCCCCACCCATCCCCGTCAGGATCCTCTTCGTCCCCACCCATCCCCGTCAGGATCCTCTCCGTCCCCACCCATCCCCGTTCAGAATCCTCTCCGCCCCCACCCATCCCCATCAGGATCCTCTTCATCCCCACCCATCCCCGCCAGGATCATCTCCGTCCCCACCCGTCCCCGTCAGAATCCTCTCCGTCCTCACCCATCCCCGTCAGGATCCTCTCCGTCCCCACCCATCCCTGTCAGAATCCTCTCCGTCCCCACCCATCCCTGTCAGGATCCTCTCCGTCCCCACCCATCCCCGTCAGAATCTCTCCATCCCCACCCATCCCCGTCAGGATCCTCTTCGTCCACACCCATCCCCGTCAGGATCCTCTCCGTCCCCACCCATCCCCGTTCAGAATCCTCTCCGCCCCCACCCATCCCCATCAGGATCCTCTTCGTCCCCACCCATCCCCGTCAGGATCCTCTCCGTCCCAACCCATCCCCGCAAGGAATTACCTCCATCCCCGCCCGTCCCCATAAAAAGCAGCAATTACTTCTGACAGGATCATCAATTCCGCAGTTTCTTTTGTGTTTGTGCTGCTGTTTTCCTTGTGGAATCTCTTTGGTGGAAGCCTTTTTTTGTTTTCTGTTCAGGTAATTAACTTATAAACCCCCCTCTTTTACTAAGGCTGACGGGTCCATTATATTATATGGACGAACCCTGCTTCCAAAGCCTTCCATCCCTGTGGGAGTCCCGTTGGCTAGAGGGGGGTCCCCATGGGAGTCCGGTGGGCCAGAGGGGGGTCCCCGTGGGAGTCCCTTAGGTTAGGGGGGATTCCCGCGGGAACCCCGTGGGATCCGTGGGATTCCCGCGATCCCCGTTCCCTTGCAGACCTCTACTCTGAGCACTATTCCGTAAACAGTGTATAACGCCAAGTGCTGTTTACAGAATAGTGCTCTGGACAGCATTGTTTCAGCATTGTTTTCTGGGCGTCATTTGCTGAATCTAGCCCTTAGATCTCCAGTGGCTCTTCCAGTATATTTTGACCTGTTTATGTTAGGGCTGTGGATTAATCGTGCCAACTAATGTGATTAATGCAATATATTTTCACAATTAAAAATTTTAATCACATTAGCTGTGCTGGGCTATTCTCTGCCTTTCTTTCCCTTCCTCAGCTCCTGTGGGTCTAATATCACAGCACATACCATTATATAGTCAAAAAGAACCCAAGGTCAAAAAGACCCAAAATACTTGAAGAGATACAATACAATATATATATACAGTATATCAAGGGAGATATCTCTAGTTGAATAAAAGTGCTGTTTTTGCCAACAAATTAATACATTTTTAATTGGTATTGTGAATTCTCAGTGTGAGGTAATAAGCTCTAAAGAGCACAGACCTGAGACAGGAACAAGCTCCAACGCTTAACCCAGCCTCAGTTTTACCGTGCGAGAACCTCTCTCACTAATTAGGCCGCACACCGCCATAGGATTTCACAAGTGTGCAATTAAAATCATAATATAAGTGAAATAACAGTGAAAATTCTAAGCATAAATAGTGTAAAAATGCTTTCAATGAGAAAGTCCCCCCCCAGATATCAGCCACAAATAACAGCAACAATCATTAATGGAGAAGGCTGAAGGTATCTTGAATACTGTAACTCCTCAAAGCTTCCATAAGAAGGAACACCATTCATTGGACTTTTTACACCTCCGTTGAAGCGTCACAACGCTGTATTTGAGGTTCTGCCCGGCTCGGTTTCAGGGACGAGCCCTTCAGAAACCCGCAGCTATTGTGCGTTTAAAATGAGAGCACATATCAATACCCTAGCTTAATGGTGCAGTCTCTTGGCCTGTTCTGGATCCCTTCATCTCTCTGCTTGGGGGGGGGGGGGGGAGGAGGGGGTTGGGGGGGACTGTTTTTGGTGGGGATGCCCTGTTTATTTGCGTGCCCTGGGGTCATCAGAGTCCAGACCCTGGGGGACTTTTGTTGGTGTTTTTCTTTTCTATATGGGTTTCGATTGCCTGGTTCCCCCCCTTTTTCTTGGGGGGGCTTTCAGGCTCCGGGTGTCCTAGGACTCCCGTACGCCTTGGCACTGCCTTTGTATTCCCCTCCATCTTGGGAGGGTGGGGGGGGGGGGGAGAGCCTTGGGGGAGGGGGAAAGGAGGGGTTTAGGGGTTTGTGGGTCGCTGTAAATGACGCATGTGTTTGTACTGAAGTGCTTTGTTAAACGGATCTCCCGCCTGTGTTCGTTGTCTTCTGTAACCTGTTGTTTTCCTCTGGTTCTGCCGGTCTTTTTTGTCAATAAAAATTGTTTACAATCTAAAATGAGGGCACATTAATTGCGTATAAATGCTGCCACTTTACTCATGTGATTGGGGCGGGAGAAGTGGTAAGAGGGCGTGTCGTGGAATGTCATGTGACTAGTCAGTCAGGCAAAACAGAGTGATTATGTGGAAAAAGTGATGTAATTTGCTTTTGAGATATTTAATAAATAGTGCTGAAAAAGATAAAAAGGGTGGAAGCCTTTTGAAGATCCCTCGTACTTTGCTCCTTGATGCTCAGATACGAGTTAAATAACACATCACCCTTTATTGAATCTCTATCAGATTGCTTTCTCTTTCCACTAGGATGTAACTGTGGAAATTCATATATTAAACCAGAGAGTTTGACGCAGAGGGTCCTTTTAGGTAATGAAGTGGAATATGTGATGTGAGTCTCTAAATGAAGATGGTTTTATCCACCTGGAATCATTAGTGGTGCAGGAACAGCTGTTGCATGGTTCTTACTGAAAAAAGCAGACATGCGTAGCTGTATTCAACGTTGTATATTCTACTAGTCTTATAGCCCGTTACATTAACGGGTGCTAGAATATATGTGTGTGTGTCTGTCTTTTTTATTTTTTCTCTCTCCTTAGCCGCTTTCTGTATTTCTGTCTGTCTTTTTTTTTTTTTTTCCTTGGCTGTCCACTACCACCCCTTGCCTGCTCCCCTTGTCCATTCTCCCTTCCTTTTATCTCCCCTGTGTCCTCCACCACCCCATCACTGCTCACCTTATCCAGCAGAAGCCCTTCTCCCTTTGTTTTACCTCCCCTGTCCATCATCACCTCCTTCCTGCTCCCCCTGTCCAGCAGTAGGCCTGTCTTTATTTTTCTGCCCCCCCCCCTCCCTGTTCATCAGCACCTCTTCCCCTGTCCATCAACCCCTTTTCTGCCCTCCATTTCTGTGTGTTGCAGCATTTGGGTGGGATCTGACTTTTATCCAGTGCACACACCAGCCCTGAGCCTTCCTTCTTACCTAGCTCGGTGAGGTCGTTCCAGGTTTTCACTCCCAAGCATGTGAGCTTAAGATGAGGCCGCCCCTACTCTGTAGGCGCCCTCACGCTAGGCGTACTGCCGTAGGAGCACGCAGACCTCCATCAAGCAAAAACAGCACTACTGGCCAAAGTTTATTTTAAAGTTTAAAGCCACTGCAGCAGCTCCTCGCACTATCACTGCCTGCATCGGAAGCCTCATGAGAGGAGCCGCCGCAGTGGCTTTAAACTTTAAAATAAACTTTGGCCAGTAGTGCTGTTTTTGCTTGATGGAGGTCTGCGCGAGCAGGGAGGCGGTGCGGGGCCATTTATTTTTAATTTTGAAGGCGGCGCGAGCTGACTCGGTTTCGGGGCCTTCCGCTGTTGCAGGAGTGGAGCGGGCTTCTGGAGGCGATCAGTGGGTGGCTGCGGTCCCGTGCTGAAGTCCTCTATCCCAACTGTCTGGCAGACGCGGTAAAAGCTGAGAGGGCCGGCGGAATAAATATTTAGCCTCCCCCCCTCCAGCGCGGTGTCAGAACTGGTTCGGTGTCATCCGCCTCGGGGGAGGGAGAGAGATAGTTTCACGTGCATGCGCACTTCCTATGTGTCGCTACAGCTCACGGAAAACCGGCAGCGTGCAAGGCCCATTTACAAGGCCACCTTTTTGAGAGTGCTTTTGACTCCTAACTCCTCTCGCCTTGGGTTCTGCATCTCCCAACCCTATAGGTCATGTCTGTCTGTCCATGTTAGATTGTAAGCTCTTCCGAGCAGGGACCGTCTATAAATGCCAAAATGTACAGCACTGCGTACGCCTTTCAGTGCTATATAAGTGGAAGGATCATAAGACCTATCCTGCCCAGTTGAATTGCAGGTGGAATGTTATAGACCGTAGGCGTCGGAATGGGGGAGGCCACAGTGGCCATAGCCTCTCCAAAAATTGGTGGTCAGAAGACAGTTATGGATCTACTCCCTTCCCCCTTCCCCTGGCTGCTCTAATTTTAAATTTTGGGTGTTTAATAGAATATAGTTCCCATGCAGATAATATATATTGGTCTTTAACAGTGTCTTTCATGTTTTTGTAACAAGACATAATGTCGTATGGCCAGATTTCCCTGTTTAATTCTCTGATCTTGAAAGGAGCAGCAGTGTGAACTTAATATCTGGAACAGACTTTACTGTGAGAGCTGCAAGTGATTCAGTCAAACGCGACCAGGAAAATCCGATCCCAGCCAGTGATGTCCGTAAACGTTTGAACATAAGAAGTGCCATCTCCGGAACAGACCCTAGGTCCATCAAGTCCAGTGATCTGCACATGCGGAGGCCCCGCCAGATGTACCCTGGCATAGTTTTAGTCCCCACATCACTCTGAGCTTCTCATAAGAGATGTGCATCTAGCTTACCCTTAAACCCTAGAACGGTGGATTCCGCAATTACCTCTTCTGGGAGAGCATTCCAGGTGTCCACCACTCGTTGCATGAAGCAGAACTTCCTGATATTTGTCCTGAACTTGTCCCCCCTTCGCTTCAGTCCATGTCCTCTTGTCTGTGTCATGTTGGACATTGTAAATAATAATAATAATAACTTTATTTTTGTATACCGCAGTACCAGAATAGTTCAGAGCGGTTTACATGACAAGAGACTGTACATCTACAGCGAAATTTACAAATAAGTCAATCAACTTAGCGAGTCGGGAGCAGGCAAGAAGGAGATAGAGAGGTTATAAACAAGTCAATCGGCGTGGCTTAGGAAGTCGGGTGCAGGTAGGTGGGAGGTGCAGGTAGGTGGGAGGTGCAGGAAGGTGGGAGGTACAAGGCATAGTTAAAAGTAGAGTTACAAGGAGGGCGGGAGTCAGAGATATTTGTCAAAGAAATAAGTTTTGATTGACTTCCTGAAAGTTTGGTAGGAGGGAGAATTAGAGATGAGAGTGGATAGACATTTGTTCCATTTGCATGCCTGGAACGCCAGGGATCTGTCGAGGAATCTCTTGTAGATGCAGCACTTTAGGGATGGGAAGGCAAACAAGTGGACGTTACGTGTGCGGGTGGGGCCCGGACGGACAAAGTGATCTGATAGGTAGATTGGGGACGAGCCTGTTTTTTCCTGCTCTATTTGGTCGATTCCTTTCAGTATTTTGAAAGTCTCGATCATATCCCCTCGCAGTCTCCTCTTCTCAAGGGAGAACAATCCCTTGTTTCTTCTTTCTTTCAAAGATCTTTTTTGTTCTAGTCTAAAACCACTCTGAACCAATTTTACAGCAGAATCCTTCACATAAGTGCAGTGAACAAAACAGGTTCACGGGGTATCCTGCCCCCCCCTCTCACCCCCGGAAGTCAGAAAGCAAAATTAACATAAATATCAACCCCCGGATTGTGCTCCATAAGGCACAAAAGAGCTTCATGACTGATCTGTTCCTCTGTCTGAAAATTTATACTTTCCCGTTGCCTTAAACCAGAGTGAGATCTATAATTGCTCTTTCACGTGCTATTAACACCGACGTTAATTGCCTCGTTGAATTTTGGATGAGGTTACTGTGTTAGTCTGAAAACATCAAGGACGATTCTGTCAATCAAAGCACTTGACTGGCTGTTACTTGGGTTGGATTAGATTTATTGCATTTGACATACTGCTTGAACATAGGTATTAAGCGGTTTACAATACTTAATATAGGCATCGAGCTACTTTCTATGTACCGAACAGGCTCACAGTCTAATGAAGCATACGAGAAGACATCACTAATATTACAGAGATATATTATGTTCAAATATGTGGTGTTTTTTTTTTTTAATTCTTTATTCATTTTCAAAATTACATTAAATGTATACTGTATATATATTCAATCACATTAACAATAAATATATCATTTAACATTCTATCATTTGTACAGTACATAAATTTTTATCCCTCCCCCTTCCCACCCCTCCCTACCATATATTCCATAATCATATAAAAAACATATTAATAAAATATCCCTCACCCTACCCAAATTAATTGATACATTAAAGGGAAACATTTTCAACTAATCCTTACAAAATTTTGCTAATGGTTTCCACACCTCCTGAAATTTCTTGAAATACCCTCTTTGTACTGCAATAAATCTTTCCATTTTATAGATATGGCACAAAGAGTTCCACCAAAAACTGTCATTTCGTCTCCTCCAATCCTTCCAATTATATGTAATTTGCTGACTGGCAACCCCAGTCATTATAAGTAACAATTTATTGCTGTTCGCAGAAATCTGACTTTTTGCTCTCATTGCTCTCTATGTTCAAATATGTTTTATTAAATTTCCAACAAAGTGCTTGCAAAATATACAGAAATGTTCATCAAAATCTCCCACATGTGCACAAACCAGTCCCCCCCTAATCCCTTCCCTCCCCCCACCTGTAGTAAAATAAAGTCCAGTAGCATCTCAGGAAGCATGCAATCATCTTCACATATTTTATAAATCTACTTCGAGCATGAGGAGTAAGGTCCATCCAGAAACGTTCCCAAGTCTGACAGACGCGGCGGCCCGGACCACAGTCCAGATCCCCAACCTGTCTCCTCTCCAAAGTGGCGTGTATGATCATCAAAGACCTCCATTGAGTATAAGAGGGCGGGTCCCGGGACAACCAGTTAAGTCAATATAGCTTTTTTCCCCAGTAGCAACACTCTGGTCACAAAGGCTGTCATCCCTTTAGGTTTTGACGGTGCTATGTACGGAGATATATTATAAGAGGGAGGAAAAGAAAGTACCCCATGGAAAGTAAAGAACATTGAAGGCAAAGAACCCCCCCCCCCCCCTCAAGATCTAAAAAAATGAGTATTATAGTTACATTATAAGGAAAGATAGAATAGTTAAACTAACAATTTAAATTTATAAATATCAATAACAGGAAAATGAGAAAGATTAAACCAGTGGCGTACCAAGGGGGGGGCGGTGCGCCCCGGGTGCCAGCCCTAAGGGGGTGCTCCCGGCCTTGCCGTTCAGTCCCCCCCACCCTTGAAGGACCGCTCGCCCCACTGACCTTCCTGCACCATCTGTGAAGCAGCCCGCAGCAGGATCGCGAAGTCAGCGTCAGCGATCCCTGCGCTGCTTCCTGCGCCGCGATCCCGCCCCTCCTCTGACGTCAGAGGAGGGGCGGGACCGTGGCGCAGGAAGCAGCGCAGGGATCGCTAACGCTGACTTCGCGATCCTGCTGCGGCTGCTTCATAGGTGGTGCGGGGAGGCCAGGGGGGGCGAGCGGTCCTTCGGGGTGGGTCGGGGCATCAGGCCTTCAGGGTGGGGCGGGCGGGCAGGCAGGCAGGCTTTCAAGGGGGAGGGGGTGACAGGCAGGCAGGCAGGCCTTCAAGGGGGGACAGGCCTTTGGGGGGGGGTGCAGACCTTCAAGGGGTGCAGGCAGGCCTTCAGGGGGGGTGCAGGCCTTCGGGGGGGTGTAGGCCTTTGTGGGGGTGCAGACCTTCAAGGGGGTGCAGGCCTTCAAGGGGGGGGACAGGCCTTCAAGGGGGGAAAGGCAGGCAGGCCTTCAGGGGGGGGACAGGCCTACAAGGGGGGACAGGCCTACAAGGGGGTGGGACAGGCCTTCAAGGGGGGGACAGGCCTTCAAGGGGGGGTGCAGACCTTCAAGGGAGTGCAGGCCTTCAAGGGGGGGGGTGCAGGCCTTCAAGGGGGGGTGCAGGCCTTCAAGGGGGAGACAGGCCTTCAAGGGGGGAAAGGCAGGCAGGCAGGCCTTCAAGGGGGGACAGGCCTACAAGGGGGGGTGCAGACCTTCAAGGGAGTGCAGGCCTTCAAGGGGGGGGTGCAGGCCTTCAAGGGGGGGTGCAGGCCTTCAAGGGGGAGACAGGCCTTCAAGGGGGGGAAAGGCAGGCAGGCAGGCCTTCAAGGGGGGACAGGCCTACAAGGGGGGGGGACAGGCCTTCAAGGGGGGGACAGGCCTTCGGGGGGGTGCAGACCTTCAAGGGAGTGCAGGCCTTCGGGGGAGGGTGCAGGCCTTCAAGGGGGTGCAGGCCTTCAAGGGGGGGCAGGCCTTCAAGGGGGGGAAAGGCAGGCAGGCCTTCAAGGGGGGGGAGAAGCTACAAGGGGGTGGGATAGGCCTTCAAGTGGGGGACAGGCCTTCGGGGGGGTGCAGGCCTTCGGGGGGTGCAGACCTTCAAGGGGGGGACAGGCAGGCAGGCCTTCAAGGGGGGGACAGGCCTACAAGGGGATGGGACAGGCCTTCAAGGGGGGTTCAGGCCTTCAAGGGGGGACAGGCAGACCTTTAAGGGGGGACAGGCCTTTGGGGGGGACCATGATTTAGAAGTACACGGAGGGAAGGGGGTGTTCAAAGAGACGTGCATATGCCAAACTTTGGAGGGGGGGAAGAAATAATGGGTCTGAAAATAGAGGAGAGGGAGAGAGATGATGGACCATGGGATTTAGGGAGGGAAGGAACAGAAAGGGAGATAAATTGGACACAAGGGATGGTGTGGAGGAGGGATAGAGATATTGGATAGGAGGGTAATTAGGAAAAGAAAGGGAGAGATGGTGGACTCTGGGGTGGTGGGGAAGGAGGGAGAGATGCTGGATGAAAGGGTATTTAAGAAAAGGTGGATCTGTGGAGGGAGATGAAAAAAAGGAAAGATACCAGACTTCCTGGGAAGGGAAGGGAAGGGAAGGGAAATGGAAAGGGAGGACAGAGTTGGCAGATGGATGGTTAGCATGCAGAAAGAAGGAGACCCTAGCAAGCAAGTTATCAGAAGAAAAGCAGAGCTTTGGACCAACAAGATTTGAAATATAACCAGACAACAAAAGGTAGAAAAATTAATTTTATTTTCTGTTTTGTGATTATAATATGTCAGATTTGAAATGTGTATCCTGCCAGAGCTGGTGTTGGACTGTAAACGTGAGCTAGGATTTAACAGAGAGAGGAAAAGTCCTTTTTGTTTCTTTATTTTATTTACACCACAGCGCCAGTGTGGTTAGGAGAAGCCAAAGGGGGTGAAAAAGCTATAAAACCCACCAGGAGTTTTGAAAAAAATCACCCAACTGGGCAGGAAAATCGAATTGAAAAACCAATTCAATAAGGCTGAATCGAATCAAAAATTTTTTTCCTGTATCTGGCAGCATTAGTTTGCGCTACTGTCTTAGACTTTAGGACCTGGGATTGGGGAGAGATGGCATCCTCAGTACTTTATAATGCAAGTGAAACGAGGATTTGGTCAGACTTTTGAAGGGTCTGCAGAAAAAAAATATTGTATAGGCCGGGGACATGAGACAGCAGGAAATGGGAACTTTTCTTCCTTCTATTTTTGTGAATGGAAAGGCTGAGGATGTCAGAGAGTTCAGTTAAAATATGTGCTTTATAAGAAAATATAATAATGTGTTTTATAAAGTTTATAGCATAGCTGGCCTACCCAGTGAGGTGTTCCTAGTGGTGATGGTGTCAGCGTGTCAATGTGTTGAGAGGAAGAGGTGGTCTGGGAAATTCTGCTGAGCAAACTCCGGGCCCATTTCCACCCCCCAGTTAGTCCACTCCACTCAACTGGTTCACACACTGAGTGGGTCTTTGGGTGTTGTTTTGGGATCTCTTCCAGTGGTTTATCTCCTTCTGGTCCAAGGAAGGAAACTTTGTTATCCTTAGCATTGACCTACAGAATATGTTTGTAACAGCGCTGCTTGTGTGGCATTAGGCTATGTAGTGATCGAAAGAAAAAAATAGACCTTTGCACATTTTTGCACTATATGGTGGGTGTATGAGGAGATTCACATTTCCTGCACAGCTAAGTCCATGTGAAGTTACCTTGTGCTGTATTTGACATCTAGCAAGGTCTCTGTTTGAAAAGAAAGATCTAAACTTAAAAATGAAGTGGCCAGAAGTTATGGTAAAAGCAGATAGTGTAGCTGGTTTTAAGAAAGATTTGGACAAATTCCTGGAGGAAAAGTCCATAATCTGTTATTAAGACATGGGGGAAGTGTCTGTTTGCCCTGGATCGGTAGCATGGAATGTTGCTACTCTTTGGGTTTTGACCAGGTATTAGTGTCCTGGATTGGCTACCATGAGAATGGGCTACTGGGCATGATGGACCATTGGTCTGACCCAGTTAGGCTATTCTTATGTTATGTTCTCATCTGTAGGGGCCTTTGTTTTCACTTCTTATTTTAATGTATTTTTTTTCTGGGAACTTATCAGTGTTTTTTATAATGGGAACAAAAATGGAAGAGAATTAATGTGTGTGGGATGAGGGGGTAACTAATTTCTTCAGCTAAATAATTCAATCCACTTCAAACAGACATAGGAGAACTCACGCACCATTCACACACCCTCCAACCAAAAACGTCAAAAGAAAAAAACTGTTCGACAACCTCCTAGCCATTCGAGCTGCAACACTCGACCCCCAACTCTACAACCAATTGACATCGACCACAGACTGCAAAACCTTCAAAAAGAAATAAAAACCCTTCTATTCAAAAAACACATAAAACCGAACTAACACAATCAGAACTGTCCCAAGCATCACCTGCAACTACTCCATATGTACTTCTGATGTCATGACAATTCAGACATAATTTATGTTATGTTTGGAATATAAGAAAATTTTCACTGCCTGTTTCTATTCTGACCATTTATTCCGTTTCATGGTCATTACAAAAAATATTTTTTTACATGGGGGGGGGGTGTCAAAAAATGATGGGCCCTGGGTGCCACATACCCTAGGTACGCCACTGGATTAAACTAAACTCTAGACTAGGGGTGGGCAACTCCGGTCCTCGAGGGCTGGAATCCAGTTGGGTTTTCAGGATTTCCCCAATGAATTTGCATCGAAAGCAGTGCATGCCAATAGATCTCATGCATATTCATTGGGGAAATCCTGAAAACCCGACTGGATTCCGGCCCTCGCGGACCAGAATTTCCCACCCCTGCTCTAGACAGTTTATAGTTCAGAACTTCATTCCCGCCCAATAGACAGAACAAACGTCTCAACTTATCAACCAAGAAAGGCTAGCGCCAGATACAATATTTAGCTAGAGACGTTCATTAATGGACTTTGGATGGATCCATAGTGAAGATGAAAGAGAATAGGTTTCAATAGTTTCCGGAAGGAGGAGTAAGATATTCTCTTGAGGAAGCCATGAAGTATGGACTTCCAAGGACAGGGACCTGCACATGAGAAGGCTCTTTTTCTTGTTGCATGAAGTTTTATTACTCTGGGACCTGGGATTTCAAATTGGTCATGGAAAGATGACTTAGAGTTCTACTGGGTTGATATTTGATTAGTTTTCTTTATGTAGCTAATCAGGAAGTAAAGGTGTCGGGTCAAAAGCGCGCTGGGACAAAGGCGCGCCCAGACAATTGAGCGCCGCGCCGCTCTAAATTACTGTTTTTAGGGCTCCGACGGGAGGGCGTGGGGGGGAACCCCCCCACTTTACTTAATAGACATCGCGCCTTGTTGTGGGGGGTGTGGGGGGGTTGTAACCCCCCACATTTTACTGAAAACTTAACTTTTTCCCTGTTTTTAGGGAAAAAGTTCAGTTTACAGTAAAATGTGGAGGGTTACAATCCCCCAAACCCTCCATAACGCCAGCGCGATGTCTATTAAGTAAACTGGGGGGGGGGGTTCCCCAACAAAACCCCCCGTCTGAGCCCCTAAAAACTGTAATTTTGTGTGGCGTGCGCCTCCGTGCTGCGCTCAATTGTTGGCGCGCGCTTTTGTCTTTCGCGCTGTTGTCTATGAACCGGAAGTAAAAGATGCCAGGCTATGAAAACTAGGCAAAGTAGCTTCTCCCTCTCAGTCTAATTCTTGTACAGATGTTACTTCATCCAGCTGTTTTTGTAGGTTATAGCGCTCTTGCCCAAACTTCCCAGATGTGCTACCCACAAAGTACAACTCGGTCGATTTTCAGGTGCCCAGAAAGAGTGCTGACTGGTTAAATAGTGCCTAATCAGTTATCTTTGCTGTATATTCATGATTAGCGGGTTAATGGCAATTTTCAGTGCTAAGTGGTTAAATTTAGTGGCTAAATTGGACCGAGTAAATAGCAGTCCTATAAACTTAAGTGGTCAGTGCTGAATATTGACTTAGCTGGTTAACCTTTTAGTGGCCAAAAAAACCCCTGGATATTCAATACTGGTCACTGGAAAAAGCCCAGCATTGAATATCCACAACCAGTGCTGACTGTGGGAGTTACTCAGGCTGCCTCCCGGCAGCTGAATTTCGATCTCGATAAAACAAGGTAACCAGAGATATTTTTGTTGTGCATTGCTGGAAATGAACACTGTCCACTTGATATTCAAAGCAATTTAATGGCCCCAGAGAGCCTCTGGGCTATTTAAATTGTTTGGGGCTAACCACAAATACTGTATTTAGCAGCACTTAATCGGTTAGGGCCGCTCAGCTGGTCCCTCCTATCTGCGCCCTTCTCTTCAACTGCTAACTCCAAACTCCACCCCTTCTGCCTTGCTGCGCCGTATGCTTGGAACAAGCTGCCTGAATCCCTATGGCAGGCTCCATCTCTGGCAGTGTTCAAGGCCCAGTTAAAAGCCCACCTCTTCGAGAGTGCTTTCGACTCCTAACTCCTCTCAAACCAACCCTATATGTCATGTCTGCCTGTCCAAGTTAGACTGTAAGCTCTTCTGAGCAGGGACCGTCTATAAATGCCAGCCCACCTCTTTGAGAGTGCTTTCGACTCCTAACTCCTCTCATCCCCAACCCTATATGTCATGTCTGTCTGTCCAAGTTACATTGTAAGCTCTTCTGAGCAGAGACCGTCTATAAATGTCACCCCACCTCTTCGAGAGTGCTTTCGACTCCTAACTCATCTCATCCCCAACCCTATATATCATGTCTGTCTGTCCAAGTTACATTGTAAGCTCTTCTGAGCAGAGACCGTCTTTAAATGTCACCCCACCTCTTCGAGAGTGCTTTCGACTCCTAACTCCTCTCACCTTGGGTTCTGCATCTGCAACCCTATATATCGTGTCTGTCTGTCCAAGTTAGATTGTAAGCTCTTCTCAGCAGGAACTTATAAATGTCAAAATGTACAGCTCTGCGTATGCCTTTCAGCGCTATATAAGTGATAAGTTGTAGTAGTAGCAGTTAGCATGTAAGTCCCAAATGCCAGATTCTCTACAGTGACTGAAATAAAAGTTCACAGCCACTAGGGTCATTGTCAGCGAACTTTTCTTTTATGTGTCCATCGAAAGAACTTTATGTTGTCTTAATATTCTTCTGAGACGTGATGTGGAAGCCAATGACAATTAATGCTCAAGGTAGCCTTCATTATCAGCCTTGCTCTACACCCGACGGTGTTTCGCCACATGCGTCTTCAGGAGACAGGACTTCAGTGCGGAAATCTGTAAGGCTAATGCCCTGTAATAACTACTTAATGAGAACCAATAGGGAAAGGAAATGCTTATTTTCCGGTATAGATATGCTTATTCCCAGTGATGCGGCAGAGGGAAGTTTACGGCGGGGAAAGCCACGAAGCAGCCCGTTCAGAGCACTGCCACCGGTAAGGCGGTCGATGGTGTTTCGGTGCACAAAGGGATGGGAGGGAGGGATCTCAACTAGGGCTTATTTTGGGGGGTAGGGCTTATATTAGGACCTACCCTGAAAACCATGCTAATGTCCGCGCATTTGACGGGTCACCCTTTTTCTCCAGGAACTTGACCAAACCTTTATAGGAGGATTCCAATGTACATACGCCAGCAGGAAAATCTGCATAATTTAAGAGATTATTGGAGAGGTATTTATTATGTAAAATGAAGTATGGGAATTGAATCTTCTGTGGTATATTTGAGCACTGGCTGCTCATGTTTTTTATTTGTGTTTAATTTGTTGTGCATGTATTAGTGTTTTTATTATTGTGTATGTATTTGTTGTGACCTGTTTTGTACAAAGCGGGATACAAATGAATAAACTATAAATTCAAACAATAATGCTTGTTGGGGAGGTTTCTATCTCTCTGTACAAAGCGAATTTGCAGTTTGTGAATCGTGGACCAGGTCATTCGCGGTCTGCTCCGCCCGCCTCTTCCTGTAGTAAAGTCGGGCTACACCAATCAGGAGCTGTGTGTCAAAGCAGCTCCTGATTGGTGTAGCCCGACTTTACGACAGGAAGAGGCGGTTGGAGCAGACCGCGAGTAATTTCCTTCACCCACCGGCACTCCAGGTGCCCTCTCTTGTCTCCCCTGCCTAAAAACCGCATTCGTGATTTTTCAAAATTTGCGGGGGGGAGGGGGGGTCCTGGAACAGAACCCCCGTGAATTTTGGGGGAGTACTGTACACACATACAGACAGAGAGATGGAGACCCACATGTGCCTCGTACAGCTCTTGTCAATCTAAAGAGACACACTGAGCCATATCTTTTTCACATCCAGGCCTCAAACAGACAAGCATATTTTTGCAAAGGAAAAAAATATCAACTTTAAACCAGACCACAAGAAATATGTCAAGACAAACTCCTGATTCAACCAATATCCTCATTCCATCACCAGACTCCAAATATTCCAACCAATAGCTTCCCTATAATCTTCTGGAAATGACCAGAATCTCTTCCTTTTGTAATCCGCCTACACGGTACTCTTCAGTATGACACCACCTATATTTGGGCTTCCCAATTGAAGCACATAATCAGAAAAAGAAAAAAGGACGCTAAAAAAAGAACCAAAAACAAGATTAGAAATTGAAAAAAAAATGAAAACAACCGCAGTATGTCCATCAAACTGTCAAACCTTTACAAATGCCCTGACATCAGAAAGACACGACAATATTACCTGACAGGACTCCTCTCATGAATTGTTCCTTGTACAAAAGTTTAAAGAAGAGAGAGAGAGAGAGAGAAAAGAAGGAAAGATGAGAAAGAGAGGGTCAAATAAGGGGAGGGGAACAGACACATAGGAGGGAATTTGGTTATCTGGAGTGCTATATCTAATCTGAGAATACATAAATAGACAACTTGAAACATACACACTTAGGGGCTGATTCTATTTATTTATTCGATTTTTTAGCCCGTCCTCCCAAAAGAGCCCAGAACGGGTTACAATGAATATATTGGTGCATTAAAATTATAAGCAAGATAGGTACTTAGAAATTCCCTTACTGTCCCGAAGGCTCACAATCTAACTAAAGTACCAGGAAAAATGACAATTAGAAGAGTAATAAAGAAAGAAAATAGTGCTAGAGGAGAAAAATAAGAAAATAAACATACTAATAAGATTACAATGATCTAAAGGAATTTGAAAGGTTAAAAAGAGGGGAGATAAGAATAGATGCAGAGGGAGAACCGTTGAAGCAATAGAATTCTGGGGAAATTTAAATGAAATTTGAATGATAAAATAAAACAAAACAAGTGGTAAAACAATAAGTGAGATTAAAAAAATATATCATAAACTAAAAAGAAGTGAAAATAAAATCAAAACAGTCAAAACTGAAGTCCAGCTTGAACGGAGCCAAGTTAGGCATCTGACAATTGGCAAAATATACTTAATATCCTCAATAATTGGTTAAAAAAATATATATATTAATTGGGCGATTGGTGCATATCGCGATGCACTTAGTGGTGCCTAATGCCTATGTGGGCGTTTCCATGGGTGGAGTGTGAGGCGCCGCTAAGCGCAATGCTCCAAAAACTTAGGCGCCTGAAATGTAGGTCTTTAAAAGCCTCGCCTACATTTCGGGCGCCTAAGTTTTTATATAGACGCTGCTAGCCACAATTCTGTAAACAGCGCCGAAGCGTGATGGGTACACGGCCGGTGCCTTTTTTTTTTAGGCGCCGGCCGATGTAGGCACTCTTTATAGAATCAGCCCCTTAGGGGACAATTCTACAACTGAGGGCCTTCGTTTAGGCGCCTGAAGAATGAGCGGTGGAAGCCTACGCTAGGACATCGTCTGGGTGCCCAGATTCTCTTACTGAATGCAAGCGTAATCTAGTATCAGTGGACATGATATTTAGCCGATGGGGGGCAGTGCTTTTGCAGTCCTCCGCCAGCGTTAAACCTGGACATTCAATGCTGGGACATTTCTGGCAACCGGCATTGAATGTCCAGATTTTTTTTAACCGCAAAAATGTTAACTGGTTATGCCGATATTCAGCGCTAACTAATTAACTTTTTATCAGTTAAGATAGGACAGCTATTTGTGTGGTTCTAGTTGACCGCTAAACTTACCTGGTTAGATGCTGAATAAGAACATAAGAATATAACATAAGACCGAAGGTCCATCAAGCCCAGTATCCTATTTTCAACAGTGGTCAACCCAGGTCCCAAGCACCTAGCTAGATCCCAAAAACAAATTTTATGCTGCTTTATCCTCGGAATAAGCAGTGGATTCCCCCAAGCTATCTCAATAAGGGCCTACGGACTTCTCTTTTAGGAAATTATCCAAACCTTTTATAAACCCCACTAAGCTAACTGATTTACCACATTCTCTGATAACAAATTCCAGAGTTTAATTACCGTATTTTTCGCTCCATAAGATGCACCTGACCATAAGACGCACCCAAGAATTAGAGAAGGAAAACAAGAAAAAAAACATTCTGAACCAAATTCTCCCTGCCAGGCTCTGCACCCAACTCCACACTCCTTGCCAGGCTCTGTACCCTGTCCCTCTCCCTGCCAGGCTCTGTACCCTGTCCCCCCTCTGGTGGTCTAGTGCTAGGCTGGGACAGAGCAGGCAGGCCTAGTGGCAGTCAGACTTGCCTAGTGGCAGTCAGGCAGGCCTAGCGACCTAGTGACAGTCAGGCCTAGAAGCCTAGTAACAGGCAGGCAGGTCTAGTGACAGGTAGGCAGGCAGGCAGGGCGGGCAGGCAGGCAGGGCCCCCACCCCACCCCCCGACAGGGCCCCCCAAACCGAGGCAAGCAGGCAGGCAGAGCCCCCCACCCGTAGGCAGGCAGGATCCCCCCTTTCCTCAACTCCTTCGGCGGTCCAGCACTGTAGGGCAGGAGTTTTCAGCCTCCTGCCCTTCCATCCGGCTTTCTTTCCAGGCAGCAGCAGAGTCAGAGCGGCAAGAAGGCAGGTGTGAGTTTTTCACTTCCTGCCTTGCCGCTCCATGAATGGCGGTCCAGCACTGTGGGGCAGGAGCTTTCAGTCTCCTGCCCTTCTCTCTTGCTTTCTCTCCCCAAGCGGACCGGCAGAGCAGCAAGCAGGCAGTTGCAAGTTTCTCACTTCCTGCCTTGTCCTGCGCCGCTCTGTGAATGGCTGCCCCAGTTCTCGCGAGAACTGGGAGTGCCATTCACAGAGTGGCGCGGGACAGGGCAGGAAGTGAGAAACTCGCACCTGCTTGCTTGCTGCTCTGCTGCTGCCGCTCGGGGAGAGAAAGCAGGAGAGAAGGGCAGGAGACTGAAAGCTCCTGCCCTACAGCGCTGGACCACCCGTACTGCTGGAGAAATGAAGGTGGGGGGAAGTTAGTTAGTATTCGCTCCATAAGACGCCCCTTATTTCCACCCACATTTTTTGGGGAAAAAAAGTGCGTCATATAGAGTGAAAAATACGGTACACTGTGTATGAAGAAATATTTTCTCTGGTTTGTTTTAAATCTACTACTTAGTAACTTCATCGCATGTCCCCATGTCCTAGTATTTATGGAAAACGTGAACAAGCAAGCCACATCTACCCTTTCCACTCCACTCATTATTTTATAGACCTCTATCATATCACCCCTGAGCTGTCTCTTCTCCAAGCTGAAGAGCCCTAGCCGCTTTAGCCTTTCCTCTTAGGGAAGTCGCCCCATTTGCAGACGATACCAAACTGTGCGGTAGAGTTAGGTCCAGGGAGGAGTGTGAGGACCTGCAAAGGGACCTGGACAAGCTGGAAGACTGGGCAAACAAATGGCAAATGCGCTTTAACGTGGAAAAATGCAAGGTCATGCATATAGGGAAAAAGAACCCGTTGTTCAACTACAAATTGGGGGGGGCATTGTTGGGAGACAGCAGACTTGAGAGAGACTTGGGTGTGCTGGTGGATGCATCACTGAAGCCATCTGCACAGTGCGCAGCAGCCTCGAAAAAAGCCAACAGGATGCTGGGCATCATAAAGAGGGGCATAACAACCAGGACGCGGGAAGTCATCATGCCATTGTATCGAGCGATGGTGCGTCCACATCTGGAATACTGCGTTCAGTATTGGTCGCCACACCTCAAGAAGGACATGGCGGTACTTGAGAGAGTCCAAAGGAGAGCAACGAAACTGGTAAAAGGGCTGGAACACTGCCCATACGCCGAGAGGTTGGATAGGCTGGGGCTCTTCTCTCTGGAAAAGAGGAGGCTCAGGGGAGATATGATAGAGACCTTCAAGATCATGAGGGGCATAGAGAGAGTGGATAGGGATAGATTCTTCAGACTGAAGGGGACAACAGGTACGAGGGCGCATTCGGAGAAACTGAAGGGAGATAGGTTCAAAACAAATGCAAGGAAGTTTTTTTTCACCCAAAGGGTCGTGGACACTTGGAATGCGCTACCGGAGGAAGTGATCAGGCAGAGTACAGTACAGGGATTCAAACAGGGATTGGACGGATTCCTGAGGGATAAAGGGATCGTGGGATACTGAGAGAGGTGCTGGGATGTAATACAAGTATAGAAAACTAACCAGGTAATAAGTATGGAAACCCAACTAAGTTGTGAATGTGCAAGACCGGAGGATTAGGACTTCGATGGGAAGATAGGACTTCAATGGGAAACTAAGGTGGCAAGGGGGCCCCTTCTGGTTATTCAGACAGGTCGTGACCTGTTTGGGCCGCCGCGAGAGCGGACTGCTGGGAAGGATGGACCTATGGTCTGACCCGGCGGAGGCACTGCTTATGTTCTTATCCCTTTTATCATTTTTGTCACTCTTCTCTGTACCTTTTCTAATTCTGCTATATCTTTTTTGAGATACCGCGACCAGAACTGCACACAGTATTCGAGGTGCAGTCATACCATAGAGCGATCAATGCCTGAAGGGAATTCTGTGAATTTAGAAAATCTCCTCAGGGCGTGTCTCTTTTGCTTAATGGAATTTGATTGCTTGAGCAGGCAACGGGAGAGCCTGCATGCTCAACCAATTAAATTTAGAGTAATGCCATCAAGGCCTTCAGGGGGATGGGTGACTCCCTAGCTTAGCAGTGCTGGGTTTTTTTTGTTTACTTTTTGCTGATGCAGTTTGATTGGTTAAGCAGGCAGCCTGCTCAACCAATCAAACTGCATCAAGCAAAAAAAGTAAACAAATATAAAAAAAGCACAGCTGAGCTGGGGATTCGCTGAAGGCCTTGAAGGTTCTGACCGCACGGCCATTCTGTATCAGGTGAGGATGGTCTATCCATTTATTGCATGTGTGAGGTGAGGTGAAAGGTTTCTACTAATATGTACTGTCTTTGTAGGAGTCTGTAACAGTCTAGCTTGTTCTATTTTTTTCAGTTGTTCCCTTATTAGTGATCTAGGGCCCAGTGAATATTTATAGCATGCCTTTTCACAGGTAGCTTTGCTTCAGTTAGTGACCTGGGCTGTTATGGCGTGGTAAGTTTGCTCTATAGGTCCCGCATGTCTTTTTGCAGAATTCTGTTATCTGTAAGCAGGAGAAAGAGAACAAGGAAAGAAGTGTGTGTGTGTATGGGGAGGGGGGGAGGGGGGGAGAAATAATAACATATTGGTGTGCATTCTGTTGTCCAGTGATTTTGAAATGGCACCGGCAGTCTCATTCTTCCTATGCCTCTCTCTTTTACCGACCTACACAGGGCTGTGTTTGTCACTGTTTCCTTCTCTGAGCTGATTAGTCCTGGTGATTACCCAGCTGTGACTCTCACTTGCCAACTAATTTACAGCTGCACAAACAACTGTGATGTATTATGTAAAGTGATAGCCATTCGTGTTTTCCATTTGCCACTTTTATTCTGCCGGCATGCAGTGACAGGGCATTACTGGATGCTTTGTGGACGTGAGAGCAATATATTCCTCTTTTTCTGCACAGAAAGGATTTATATTCTCTGCTTACCAGAAGCGGGCTTCCAAAGTGGCGGCCATAAAATAATCGGATAATATAGCACTGGAGGAGCCAGACTCGGCACAAAGTGGAAAACTTAACACAGACATGTAGGGAAAAGAAAAGTCTTTTGGTTTTACTAAATGACCAATGGGTTGAAACTCCAGGAAAAGTGTAAAAACCTAACTACAATCCCTTGAAATTCACAGCAGATTTTCTGTCTGGTTGAAACTTTGCCTTCAAGATTTTTACTAGAGCCCCTGCATACTTGTTAACAAAAATGTTATATTTTAGTTATGACTGCCTTTCTGTGGTTACAGTCAAAGCAGTTTACATATTATATAGAGCAGTGGTCTCAAACTCGCGGCCCGCCAGGTACTATTTTGAGGCCCTCAGTATGTTTATCATAATCACAAAAGTAAAATAAAATAGTTTCTTGATCATATGTCTTTTTAGCTATAAATTACAATTAAGACTTAGCCAAAAGGAAAGATTTAGAAACTATAAAGAGTTTTACCTCATGCAAAATTGTCATTTCTTTAATAAGACATTAACTATTTTTTTCTGAGGCCCTCCAAGTACCTATAAATCCAAAATGTGGCCCTAAAAAGGGTTTGAGTTTGAGACCACTGATATAGAGAGACACGTTTTGTAACTGGGGAAGTGAAGGGGTTAAGTGAATTACCGTATTTCCCTATATATAGGCTACGGCCTATACATGGGTTTTACAAACCTGTCTATGGGACGCAGCGTACTTAAATGGGGCAGCCTATCTAAACTTTTAAAATTATCCCCACCCTCCACCCCTGGTACCTTTTTAAATCACCCCCTGTACCTTTTTTAAATCCCCCTTAAATACATCTCTCGCTGGATGGCTGCCTCCTCGAATCTCCAGCGGTGCAGGGCAGTTGTGTTTTTTTCGGCATCCAGCCTAGCCCCGCACCATTTGCTTAATGGCTGCCATCTGTTCTCGCGAGTCGGGGATGGGGGCTTTGCTTGTGGCCTTGGAGGACTTAAGAGCACAGTCCTCATTGGCGGGTATTTCTACTTGTAAAACAGTGCTTCTGTTGGTTGTCATATTGGCATCGTTTGTGGTTCTTTCTTGTTAAAAAAAAACCAAAAACAGATTTAAAGTAAAAATTTTCAATGCTATATTCTACAGCCTAGGAGAAGGGGCTGCACAGGTTTGGCAGTTGGTGTAAGACAATAGGCAGTGCCGGATTTAGATGAAAAGAGGCCCTAGGCTATTCCACTTATGAGGCCCTTTCACCTCCCATTTTTAAGTTTGTAAATTACATGAGAGTTAATAAAATACATCATTACTGTGATATATATCAATATGTTAAATGAAACATGTTGTTATTGGTACTAACCTTTATAAAAAATGTGACACGGATAATAAATAAAAAAAGTCGAGAACACTTATTTGGACATTTATTCTCAGCACTATATATAGTACTTGTAACAATAACTAATCAAACATAACACACAACATTGCCCCTTCCTATGTCCATAGTGCCCCCAGTGCGTCCTTCCTCACCTCACCCCTCCTCCGATGCCCGCCTGCCTCCCATCCCCCTTCCATTGAACATCCCCCCATGCCATCCTGCCTGCCTTCCATTAAATTCCCCCACCCCCCTCTGATGCCAGCCTGCCTGCCTCCTATCCCCCTTCCACTGAAACCGCTCCCTCCCCGATGCCAGTCTTGGCCACCCTGTCCTGACGGATCCACGTTTTGCCTCTCTCCCCGCAGGGCTGGGCTTTGCCCAGCTGTTTCTGGACTGACGTCTTTCCCTCCCTGATCCTCCTCCCAGGGCGAGAAAAAGAAAGGGAGAAGCCGAGTTGGCGCCCCGTTGCGGCCAGAGCTGGTTCCGATCCCGAAGCGTAGAATTTCTCCTTATTTTCGGTTCAGTGTTTTAGTGTTCACTGTTTTTAGAATAGTGTAATTTTAATTTTGCTAACAATTTGAATGTAGGCCCCTCTTTATCTTGAGGCCCTAGGCTGAAGCCTAGTTAGCCTATAGGAAAATCCGGCCCTGACAATAGGTGATGACTGGAATCAGCCAGCAGAGTGAACTTGTGACCTATACATTTAAAACTCCCGAATAAAGAAGATGGGGATCATCGTAGGCGACTCCATTATACGACATGTGGACAGCCACACCGCAGGAGGAAGAGAGGACAGAGTCGTCACCTGTCTGCCTGGAGCAAGAGTGAAGGATGTGACCAACAGGATCTCCAGGATCATAGATGGCGCAGGGGGAGAGGACACCGCTGTGCTTATCCACGTGGGAACAAATGATGTGAGCGGGCGGAAGTATGACAGGGAAGAGCTGAAGGGCCAGCTCCGCTCACTCGGAAGACAACTGAAGATCAGGGAGGTGAAGGTGGCCTTCTCTGAGATCCTCCCAGTACCAAGAGCGGATGGAAAGAGACAAGGGGAATTGCAAGTAATCAACGCCTGGATGAGACGATGGTGCGAAGAAGAAGGCTTCGACTTCGTGCGCAACTGGACGGCGTTCTGGGGAAAAAGCAAGTACTACAGAAGGGACGGACTACACCTCAACAAGGAAGGAGCAAGAATTTTGGCAGGCAACATGAAGAAGGCAATCGAGAAGGCTTTAAACTGAAAGATAGGGGAAAGCCGACAGTCGACCACCGGTCGATGGCACGGATAGCAGGATGCCCCGACGAAGAAGCCAAGGAAAACTACTCCTACACAAGAGAAGACGACCTCACAGCCAATAAGGGAGAAAAAGCAGGAAGGGACAACTCAGACACAGGAGGGGACGACCACACAGCAAACAAGGGTGATAACACAGGAGCAGTAAAGGATACCGTAATTGAAACTACAGGGACGGCCAAGAGTAGAAGGTCCAAAAAGGTATCACGAAGGGAACTTAGATGTATGTATACGAATGCTAGAAGTCTAGGTAACAAAATGGGGGAACTAGAGACAATAGCAAGACATGACATATTGGATATCATTGGCATAACAGAAACATGGTGGAATGAAGAAAACAAATGGGACATAGTACTACAGGGATACAAACTGTATAGAAGAGATCGAGTAGGGCAGAAAGGTGGAGGTATTGCTCTATATGTTAAGGAGGGAATAGATTCTGTTGAAATGGTTACAACAGAAATGAAAGAGAAGCTTGAGTCACTCTGGATCAAAATTCCTGGTCAATATGGCGCAGATACGAAAATTGGCCTTTACTATCGTCCCCCAGGACAGGCGGAGGAAACTGACTCAGAAATGATGGAGGAAATCAAACAAGAATGCAAGACAGGCAATGTAATTATATTGGGAGACTTCAATTTCCCAGGGATAGACTGGAAACTAGCTACCTCCAACTGCGGCAAGGAGGCCAAGTTCCTGGAGGTGCTAGGGGATTGCTTCCTGGAACAAATGGTAAAAGAGCCGACAAGAGGCAACGCCACCTTGGACTTGGTCCTAAATGGCCTCACGGGACCAATAACAGAAGTGGAAGTCATGGTTCCACTGGGAACGAGTGATCACAATGTAATCAACTTTAAACTTGACATCGGGAAAGGGAAACATGCCAAAACCTTAACCACCACCTTGAACTTTAAAAAGGGTAAATACGATCGCATGAGAGCCATGGTAGAAAAACGACTCGAGAAGATGGTGGACAAACTTGAAACGGTAGATCAGGCATGGTCCCTACTGAAAAATACTATCACAGAAGCACAAGATCTCTACATTCCGAGGATTTCCAAAGATCGGAGAACAAAGAGCAAAAGAGAACCGGCATGGCTTACCATACAGGTGAAGGAAGCCATAAAAGAAAAGAAGGACTCTTTCAAAAAATGGAAATGCATAAAGACAACCGAAGCCTGGAACAAACATAAAGATGATCAGAAGAAATGTCACAAGGCGGTGAGGGATGCAAAACAGGAATATGAGGAAAAAATAGCCCAGGAGGCCAAAAACTTCAAGCCCTTCTTTAGATACGTGAAAGGGAAAAAACCTGCAAAAGAGGGAGTGGGACCCCTGGACGACCAGGGAAGATAAGGGTACATCAAGGAAGATAAACAAATCGCAGACAAACTAAATTCCTTCTTTGCATCCGTCTTTACGAAGGAGGACACCTCAACAATACCTGAAGCGGAGAAAGTGTTTGCAGGAGAAATAGAAGACAGCCTCACCACAGTTGAAGTGGACTTAGACCAGATATACTATCAGATCGACAAACTTAAAAGTGACAAATCCCCTGGACCGGATGGAATTCACCCGAGAGTCTTAAAGGAATTGAAGGTTGAAATCGGAGAGTTATTGCAAAAACTTGCAAACCTGACAATCAGAACTGGACAGATACCGGACGACTGGAGGATAGCGAACGTCACCCCAATTTTCAAAAAAGGACCGAGAGGGGAACCGGGCAACTATAGACCTGTGAGTCTTACGTCTGTCCCCGGCAAGATGGTTGAAGCACTGATCAAAGATTGCATAGTCCGGCACTTGGACGCACACGACTTGATGAAACCCAGTCAACATGGATTCAGGAAAGGGAAATCATGTTTGACGAATTTACTCCAATTTTTTGAGACCGTGAACGAGCAAATTGATAGTGGGAAGCCAGTGGACATAATATACTTGGACTTCCAGAAAGCGTTCGACAAAGTTCCACACGAAAGACTTCTCAGGAAACTACAAAGCCATGGCATAGAGGGGGATATACAAAGATGGATAGGCAAATGGCTGGAAAACCGAAAACAGAGAGTGGGCATAAATGGGAAGTTCTCCGACTGGGAGAAAGTGACTAGTGGTGTACCCCAGGGCTCGGTACTTGGGCCGATCCTTTTTAATATTTATATCAATGACCTGGAGGAAGGAACATCCAGTGAGATCATCAAGTTTGCAGACGATACAAAACTATGCCGGGCGATCAGATCGCAGGAGGATAGAGAGAAACTCCAGAGCGACTTGTGTCGGTTAGAAACATGGGCGGAGAAATGGCAGATGAAGTTCAATGTGGAGAAATGCAAGGTAATGCATTTAGGCAATAAAAATAAGGAATACGAGTATACAATGTCAGGTGCAACTCTGGGGAAGAGTGAACAAGAAAAGGACCTGGGTGTACTGATAGATAGGACCCTGAAGCCGTCGGCACAATGCGCGGCAGCGGCAAAGAAGGCAAATAGAATGTTGGGCATGATAAAGAAAGGAATCTCGAGTAGATCGGAGAAAGTTATAATGCCGCTTTATAGGGCAATGGTCAGACCACACTTGGAATACTGCGTCCAACATTGGTCTCCCTACCTAAAGAAGGATATAAAACTGCTGGAGAGGGTGCAGAGACGAGCAACAAAACTGGTGAAGGGTATGGAGAAACTGGAATACGAGGACAGACTTATAACACTAGGATTGTTCTCCCTTGAGAAAAGGAGACTGCGTGGGGATATGATCGAGACCTTCAAAATACTGAAAGGAATCGACAAAATAGAGCAGAGAAGATTATTTACATTGTCCAATTTGACACGGACTAGAGGACATGTAATGAAGCTAAGGGGGGACAGGTTCAGGACTAATGTCAGGAAGTTCTGCTTCACTCAGAGAGTGGTTGACACCTGGAATGCCCTCCCAGAGGAGATTATTGCGGAATCGACCGTCCTAGGCTTCAAGAGCAAACTAGATGCATATCTCCTTAAGAGAGGCATATAAGGATATGATGGACTATAAATTACTCCAGGTGTACACCTGGCAGGGCCTCCGCGTGTGCGGATCGCCGGACTTGATGGACCGAAGGTCTGATCCGGAGATGGCAGTTCTTATGTTCTTATGTTCTTAAAGCTTCCTGCATCTTGGTTCATGGGGAGTGTTGAGACATTCAGGCACCTAAAAAAGGGGAATGAACAATAAGGTTCAACTGGGGTTACATACAGGAAAACCAAAAGGCTCCTTTTACAAAACTGTGGAAGAGCTTCTTACCGTGGTGCGGCGAGGTAAATGCTTCAAATCTCATTCAATTCCTATGAGTGTCAGAGCATTTACCTCGTTGGCCCATGGTACGAAGCTCTTCTGCAGTATAGTAAAACCAAGCATTAAGTCCAATGAAATAGTCTTCGTGAAATTCTTTATTAACGTAGGTGAGACCTGACACGGTCTGTGTTTCGGCTCCATAGAACCTACATCAGGGGGTCAAAACTCAATATCTTGGAAGAACACAAATATAAATAAAATGTGTGAACATAAAATCCCCTTTTACAAAACTGTAGTGCGGTTTTTAGCACTGTCCGTGGCGGTAACAACTCCGACGTTCACTATGAGCATCGGCGCTGTTACCACTGCAGCCGGAGCTAAAAACTGCACTTTGGTTATGTAAATTAGGTGGGAGGTTAATTCATAAAAATTAAAAATTAAATTGGCGCCCAGGAAGAATCAAACTATAGACCCATAGCAAATATCCCATTTCTCGCCAAATTGACAGAGAAGCTAGTATTTAATCAGCTTTCAGAATTTATCAAATCCACTAATATTCTACATCCATATCAAACCGGATTCAGAAAGAACCATTCAACAGAATACTCCCTCTTGGGGATGACAACAACCCTATTGTACCATTTGGATCATCACAGCTCAGTTGTTCTCATCTACCTCGATCTTTCTTCAGCTTTTGATACAATTGACCATTCCTTACTTCTGGAAAGACTTGCATCAATAGGTAAATGGTTTCAGTCTTTCTTTTCTAATTGAAAATCCAAGGTTACATTCATTAATTCTACTTCTGATCTCTATTGTAATGAACACGGAGTACCACAAAGTTCAATTTTGTCACTTCTTTTCAATATCTTTCTGTCACCTCTTTTGACTCTTTGCCAGTCAATCGACCTTTCCGTTTTTGCATGCACCAATGATATATAGTTATTACACCCTTTAAATCCTGAGAACATAAATGAAATTGGAATCATTAAATAGAAACTCAAACAAATCAGGCTAGGGCTGAATGATAACAAGTTAGTATTAAATATCTCTAAATCCAAAACAATGATTTTCCCCTGGAAAGAAGGAATCCAACTATGTGCCCCAATAACACAAAGACAAACCGCTTCAATTGGTTACATCCATAAAAATCTTAGGGGTCACCTTTGACAAAAAAATTTTCTTTTCATGAACATATTGGTTGTGTGGTCAAATCTTGTTTCTTAAAACTTTGAATGATCCATTCAATTTCAAAATTTTTAGAACCTAAATCACTAAATATTCTGATTCATTCATTGGTGATCTCCAAATTAGACTACTGCAACAGTTTACTCATTGGAATTACTCAAAGAGAAATCAGGCGACTTCAAATAATACAAAATGCAGCCATTAAAATCATTAGAAATTCTAAAAAATATGACCATGTCACCCCTCTATTGGAAAAAGCTCACTGGCTCCCAATAAAATACAGACTTTCTTATAAAATTTAAAACAATAATAACAAAGACGCCCCCCCCCAATTCATTGATAAATTGCTCATTCCCTATGAACCATCCCGAACACTTAGGGCTCCTTTTACAAAGGTGCGCTAGCGTTTTTAGCGCACGCACCGGATTAGCGCGCGCTACCTGAAAAACTACCGCCTGCTCAAGAGGAGGCGGTAGCAGCTAGCGAGCACAGCATTTTAGCGTGCACTATTCTGCGCGTTAAGGCCCTAACACACCTTTGTAAAAGGAGCCCTTTGTTACTGTTTGAATCTTCTTATCTTTGCGAACTCGGATTTTCAGCTCTGACATAAGAGAACGACTGCAGATGGTGGATGATGAAATCTGCGTTTGCTTGTCGACTATCGAGCTGCATTTTGAGTTAATTTGCACTCAAAAACAAGCTCATTCACTACATTGATTAGCAATTCTATTCGATCTACTGTAGTTTCACCTTTGTTACAATTACCTATACATAGCTTAAAGAGCAGTAAATAAATAACTCTCAAATTTAACTTTTTGTTGGTTTTGCAATTTTATAATTTCAGTTATAATGTGCCACAAAAAATATTTGCACCATTTGGTGTGTCCGGAGCTAAAAATGTTTGAGAGGCACTGACTTAGATCAACTGATCTTGAATTGTTGACTGTTCCATCATTAAGAATAATTAGTACCAAATTCCAGGACATCTTCTCTGTCGTCGCTCCGCAATATTGGAATTCGCTTCTCACCAACTGAGAACCGAAAAAAACCTCGACCGCTGTAAGGGTTTACTTAAAAGTCATTTGTTTAACCCTTTCAGGACCATAAGGATCGTAGGCCAATTTTTGTGGTTTTGACGACATTTTTATGGTAAAAAGGGCTTGCAGATGCCAAAAAATTGATTTTTTTTTGTGAAATATCATTATTTTTATTTAAAAAAATCACACTTCTGGCTTATGGACAGTGTGGCAAGTGAACCTTCTTGTCAATCTGGCAACGACGCTAATGAATGAATGTCGGAACCAGTTTGTTTACATAAAGGCAGTATCCTATGGAATCCGTACATATCAAATTTAGAACTGTAGACTATCCCAATCAAAATTTATAGGATTTTAAAGTTATGGGACAAATATGTCCCTTAGTCCTGAAAGGGTTAAAGAAGCATTTACACTATGACAACAACCCAAATTCCTAGACTATCAAGGAAACACAGGGCTCCTTTTAGTAAAGTACGCTGGTGGTTTTAGCGCACGCTACAATGCCGTGCGCGCTAGACACTAACGCCTCCAAAGAGCTTGCGTTAGTATTTTTCATTTAGCGCACCTTAGTAAAAGGAGCCCGCAGTCTTGCCCCGGTCCTTTGTCCTTACCTTAAATGTCTTTCTTTCCTTTCGCAATTGTATTTCACACCCTCCATCCTTGCGTTTCCCATTAATCAAGCTGGGGGGGGGGGGGGAACAGGGCCAGGACAAATGTCAGAAAGTTCTGCTTCACACAGCGAATGGTGAACGCCTGAAACGAGGAAACCACCATTCAAGGATTTAAGGGCAAGTTAGATGCACATCTTCTTGAAAGCCACATTGAGGGATACGAATAACTAAGGTATTCGCCAGGGTAGGCCTGGCTGGGCCTCCGCGTGTGCGGATCGCCGGAGTAGATGGACCCAAGGTCTGATCCGGTGCAGGCATTTCTTATGTTCTTATCAAATGTCTAATTTTAGTTCTGTTATTTGTATTGTAATTTTTTTTTTCTTTTTAACCCCCAAATCTTTTTATTCTAACTCGCTTAGAAATCCTGATAAGCGATTTTATAAAATTTTAATAAAACTTGAAACTATATACAATATATTAGAAATTTTTTATTTTTAATTCTTTATTCATTTTGAAAACTTACAGCAAGCGTACAGGAATATATCATTAGTAACAACAATAACACTTGTAATTCTCATATAATTCTAAAAACATAAAAATTATATCCCATCCCACCCACCTTCTTTCAAATATTATAATCAGTTATATCATAAATATAATATAAACATATAATTTAGTGAAATTTCCAGAAAAACTCCCTCCCTCTCCCCCTATGTGTACATTTATTCATCCAAGGTAAATGATGTTTACTTATTACAATATCGTTCCAATGGCTTCCAGATCTTTATAAAATTATTATAGTTCCCTTTCTGTATTGCAATTGCTCTTTCCATCTTAAAAATATGGCATACCGAATTCCACCAAAATGTATAATTAAGATTAAATTAAATTAAATGTATAATTAAGTTAAGTAAAAAAATAGAATGCATGCATAGACAAAAGATGTGTAATGGTATATGATAAAGGAGGTCTGTGTCAGCTATTGGATGAATTTGCCCACAAAGCAGAACCACTGTGAACATAAACGCATAAAATTAACAGCCAACCTAAAAAAAATAAATTGATGGTAAAATTGCCAGTGAATGAAGTGACGTTAAGTACAAATGATCGGCCTTGATAACGCAACAAACTATTCCTATATTGAGTACAACTGTCTGAAAAGGCTTTGGGCTCCTTTTATTATGTTTATTAATAATTGATACATATTGATGTTTTTTGTTGGTTTTTTTTTGATGCTGTATTATTGTATTTGATGATATTTGTATCAATAAAAACTGTTTGAATCTAAGGTGCGCTAGCGTTTTTTAGCGCACGCACAAAATTACCGAGCGCTAAACCGTGCAGTACGCTTCTAGAATAACGCCAGCTCAATGCTGGCGTTAAGGTCTAGCATGCACGGCAATTTAGCGCGCTATGGCCTCTAACGCACCTTAGTAAAAGGAGCCCTTTATATTTTTTTAAAGCACATGACAAATATATCCCCCCTTTGATTTTGAAAGATGACTGCGAAGGTGAGGGGAAAGGAGGGAGATGCCCGGATCGTGGGGCCCCCCGGAGCTGTGGGACCCGGGGCAGCTGCCCTGTTTCCCCTCCCCTAACGCTGGCCCTGAAGAGGAGGTTAGGTTGTGAGCCTGGAGCAAAGCAGAGAACAGTTCCTGCAATCCATAATCCATCATCCTCTTCCCTTGTTGTTTCTGCTCCTGGCCCACCCAAGCCTTTCATGGCTCTACAGTTCCACTTCCTTCTTATTTGCAAATTAAGCTCTGATTATGAAGTACCTCAGTAGTAGGAAGGCTGTATTTATTTTGATTGCAATCTGTATTGAACTGTTTAATGGAGAAACATGAAAAATGTAAAAGCTGATTTTCCTTTGCATAATCTTTTCAAAGTAGACCTTATAATTTGTACAGCAAGTTAATACAAGATTTCTGTTTGCAGATGTGGATCATCACTTAGAAAGAGATCTTTTTTTTTTCATAAATCTTTATTAATTTTTTCATTCAAAAACAATGCATTAAAATATACATATACAGTGGAACCTTGGTTTATGAGCATAATTCGTTCCAGAAGCATGCTCGTAAATCAAATTGTTCGTATATCAAAGCGAGTTTCCCCATAGGAAGTAAGGGAAATTCGCTTGTTTGGTTCCACCTCCCCCCCCCCCCCACAAGGCCACCAGCGCTGCTCCACCCCCCCGGCTCGAACCGGCATTGCTCCTCCCCGCAAACGTGCCCCCGAGAACCAGCATCGCTCCCTCGTGCTGGAAGCAGCATCCCCTGCCCGCCCAAACAAGCCCCTTACCCCATCTGCAACCGACACGCAGCACCAACCCACAGGACTTGCTGGTGTCAGTGAACGAAGATCCCGCCTCTTGCCTGGGCTGGGCCTTGAGCATCTGTGCATGCTCAAGGCCTTCTGGCTCTCGTTCTCTTCGAGATTCTCCAGCCGAGGGGGGAGGGGGGTGCGATGCCAGTTCAACCGTGGGGGGGGAGGGGGGTGCTCGCAAATCGAGTCAATTCTCGGTTTGTGAGTCACAATTTGCGAGAATGTTTTGCTCGTCTTGCAAAACACTCGCAAACCGCATTACTCGCAAACCGAGTACGTATAATTAACTTCAAAATTGCATTTACATCAATCATAGAAATACTTCAAACACATTTCCCCCTCCCTCCCACCCCAATACAAGAACAAAACCAAAATATTATTTCAGACATATAGTGAAAATCATATTGAACTTATTGATCAATGATAACATCAAAATACAATATCCCTCCGTCCACCCACCCACCCTCCCTGGATGTGTAAATCAAATAAGAAATCAGGAGAACAATCCAGCTAATCATCGTTAACAAAATTTGTCAATGGACTCCATGTTAATTTAAATAACTTATTATTACACAACATTTCTGAATTCATTTTCTCATATTTGTAGCATAAACATAAAGAGTCCCACCAAAAGGAGAAATTAAGTCGATCCCAATTTTTCCAGTTTTTGGTAACCATTTGCATGGCTATCCCAGTGATGATGGAAAATAATCTACTTTTATATTTGTCTAAAGGTTTAGGTGACAACACTGTACCACAAATAACCACCTCATAAGACAGCGGAATTGAAGATTCCAAAATCAAATTGATTTGTCCCATATTGATTTCCACAAGTTGAGTATCAAAGGACAAAAGAACAACAAATGATCCAGTATCCCTATTTCAAGATGACAGTGCCAGCATCTATTCGATTTGGAACGATCTAACTTCTGCAAATGAACTGGGGTCCAAAAAACACTATGTAACAGAAAAAAACAAGTTTGTCTCATAGATGCTGACCCTGTACATCTCATCCTCCCAAGTCCAAATCCGTGGCCATTGAGTAGCAGAAATCTGCTGCTTTATATCAATACTCCAAATGTCTTTTAGACTAGTTTTAGGTTTCTTGAGATCTCCTGATATTCAGCCAGCGTTAAACCTGGATGGTGAATCCTGGGCCATTTCCGCTGACTGGAATTGAATATCCATTTTTTTGGCTGCTAAATAGTTAATCGGTTAACCCTTTCAGGACCAAGGGACATATTTGTCCCATAACTTTAAAATCCTATAAATTTTGATTGGGATAGTCTACAGTTCTAAATTTGATATGTACGGATTCCATATGATACTGCCTTTATGTAAACAAACTGGCTCCGACATTCATTCATTAGCGTCGTTGCTAGATTGACGAGAAGATTCACTTGCCACACTGTCCATAAGCCAGAAGTGTGATTTTTTTAAATAAAAATAATGATATTTCACAAAAAAAATCAATTTTTTGGCATCTGCAAGCCCTTTTTACCATAAAAATGTCGTCAAAACCACAAAAATTGGCCTACGATCCTTATGGTCCTGAAAGGGTTAAACTGATATTCTTAGACTTACCAGCTTTTCAAAACCCGTTTGGGGGCAGGGCTAGGGGACAGAATGGGGCATGACAGATGGAATGGGGCGGGCCTGGGTGGCATGGCATTGGGTCCGGATTTTCCTTTGGGAAAATCTGGTAACCCTAGATATTCTGCGATGACTGGTTAAGTTACTAGTGGTTAAAGATAGGACTGTCATTTATGTGGTCAGATTTGAATGCTAAACTTATTGGTTATCAAGGTTAATAAAACCCGAGTTTTTATAGAACAGTAGCATAAACTGAAAAAAAAACAAGTTCTATAACGTCAATGTTTGACAAACTGTGCAGCGCAGCTACAAAAGAAAGAAGAAAACCTTACTTGAATACAATACAATTAATTTACACTTCTCCCTCCAAATCCACGGTTTCAGCATCCGTGTATTCGGTTATTCGTGATTTTTGGGGGGTGGCTGATTTTAATTTTTTCGCCTATTTTTAAACCTTACCTGGTGGTCTAGTGGGTTTTCAGGGCAGGAGCGATCTTCCTATGCTCCTGCCCCATGCAGATCACTCATAGGAAATGGCTGCCGTGAGCTCCCGTCATAGTCTCGAGAGACTACGGGAGCTCTCGGCAGCCATTTCCTATGAGTGATCTGCATGGGGCAGGAGCATAGGAAGATCTCTCCTGCCCCGAAAGCCTGCTAGACCACCAGGTAAGGTCCGAGAAGGCAGGAGGGAGGCGGGGGTGGGTCAGAGCCATCCGAGAAGTTACTCGCGGTTTTTCACACTTCGCGGTCCAGCTCTGCACCTAACCTCCGTGGATATGGAGGGAGAAGTGTAGATTTTAATTTTTGATAGGAAGACCTCAGTGCGGATTGAGCAGTCAGATAAAGAAAAAGGGCCACTGGATCAGCATTGAGGGCCTGATTCTCTGAAGGATGCCGATCGGGTGTAAATCACATGTTGGCGTCCTATAAAGAATCACATCCACATTTACGAACAGACACTTTAAATGTAGGCTAGTATTTTATAGGCCATCTGTTTCGCGCCTACGGAGATGTCCAAGGCCACTTCTGGTGGAGACCACGCCCACACCATGCCTGGGGTGTCTGTAAGCATCTCTATGTGTCTCCATAGACACAAGACATACTCCTATAAGGTGGGTGTCGTTCCTCACCTGCATTTTTTCTAAAAAGTGCATCCTGATTGGCTGTGGGATGCAGGTAGGATGCCTACTGCCGCCTGCAATCATTTGGAGAATCAGCCCCTGAATATCCACACCTAACTGGATAAGTTGTGCGATACAGCTGGTTTAGCGGTAGGCGCAAATCAAAAAATATTCAACAGGAGATAACTGGTTATCTTCCACTGAATATTGACGGTTAGTTGCCAAAATGCTATTTGACTAGTCAGCGGCCATTTTTCATCAGTTAAACTTAGGGCTCCTTTTACCAAGGTGCGCTAGCGTTTTTAGCGCGCGCTGAAGATTAGCCCTAAACGGAAAATACTAATGCAAGTTCTACGGAGGCGTTAGTATCTAGCGCGTGCGGCATTGCAGCGCACCTTAGTAAAAGGAGCCCTTAGTAAAGGGGCAGGGTTTGGACATACTCTAGCAGCCAGAAAAAAAAGAATTTAACAAGAGGGAGAAACAAAGTAGACTGAGAATTAAATACAATTAAAATAAAACTTAATTAGCTACTCATAAACCTCAGCCATCTGCAGTGCGAGCTTCAGGGTCACTTTGTCAAGGGGTCATTGTAAAATGATTTGAAATTCTAATAAAAAAATATCTACTGGGCAACAGGTAGGACCCAAAGAGGTCTTTATAAGAGAAGCAAGAACCTGCACTGTGAATTATTACAAGGCAGTGAAGATAACAGAGTAATATGCATTCAAATGCATGGGAAGCTGTAGTTTTATAAAGATGCTCAGTGACATAACAGGGAAGCTATAGTGAACTGGTTAGCAAGCGTCACGGGGACACTGTGATGTCTGTGCAGCTTAATGGTACTGTAAAGCAGTGGCTTAGTAAGGGGGGGCGGGGAGTGGACCACCCCGAGCGCCATCTTGGTGGGCACACCGGCATCTCTCCACCCCCCCCATGCCATGCTCATGCCCTTCCTTCCCCGCCCCCTCGTGCCTCTTTAAATCTTCGCCAGCACATGCAGCTACTCTGGCCCGTTGCTCGTGCTGGCCTGGCTCCCCTCTGACATCACTTCTGGGTCGCAGGGCCAGGAAGTGATGTCAGAGGGAAAGCCAACGCCAGCACAAGCAGCAGGCCGGAGAAGCTGCTCGCGCTGGCGAAGATTTAAAGAGGTATGGGGGAAGGGAGGGTGCGAGGGTGGCATGGGGATGGGCAAGGGGCGGAGATGAGGGCAGGAGGGGGGTGCTACTGCACGGGCGCCTCCTACCCTTCCTGTGAAGATAGAAAAGGGGATGCCACATGTACTCTGAGAATGGTAAGCTATACTTTGCTTTGACTTTGTGACTGCCTAATTTTGAGATAAAAGATTTAGAGAAGGTATGGTCGTCTTGTGTAAAGACTGATGAGAACGATTCCCAGTAGACGTGATGGTGACTAAATGGCATAATGATTTGATAAATGCGTGAATGAGGCTGTGCCTGAGAAATCAGTTGTATTGAAAGGTCAATATAAACCTTGTCCTTGGAGATCTGAGGTAATAATACAAGTTAGAAACGAAGTTAGAAAAACGGAGCGCCTATGGCGTAGGACGAAAGATTGTGAAGATCATGATAGTTTTGAAATTCAGCCTTCGTGAGAAAGAAAGAAAGAAATCAATACTATAAGGAGCTGATAATGCAGGCTTTGAATAGACCGAAAGAATTGTTTAATACAGTTAGTTATTTGATTAACGGACATGATAATTCAGTTGACCTGTATAACTTAGATGTGGAAAAGTAAGGGCAGTTCTTAGTGGAACGTATGGGTGGAGTTCCTCTACCTTCTGCTGAAATTATTTTTTGTATGGAAGAGAATGAGAAAAATGAGAAATAGTCCTCGTTTGATAGAGTTGATGAGGCTGAGGTTCATAAAGTGATATGTGAATGTACACCTACTCGTGCAATACAAGACCCATGCTCTTCAATAATTATTAGACAAATGGCTAAAAAGGTTGCTCCGGTAATTTCCAAAATTGTAAACAAATCCCTGGAAAATGGTGTGTTTCCGGGAGTTTGTAAGCCATCAACTATTAGACCAGTCTTGAAGCGTAAAAAGTTGGAAATTAGTGTTATGAAAAATTTTCGACCTATCTCAATTGTACCGTTCATTGGAAAAGTTTTAGAAACGATTGTACAGTACTTTCCCGGCTAGATGATTTTATCCATGAGATTGACTGTTTGGACCGCAGTCAATTTGGTTTCATAAAGATCATAGTGTGGAATTATTATTGATCTCTCTAATTACCGTAATACTCTGCGATTAGGAATATACCAGCATAAGACATTTTGCCTTGTGTCTTTAAATATATCTGGTGCATCTGATTCAGTAGATTTGAATAAATTGTTGGTTAGATTATTTAATCTTGGAATGAACAATACTGTTTTCAACTGGTATAAAACATATCTCTTAGGACGCGCTTTTCAAGTAAGACATGGAAGTATGATCTCAAGCGAATGCTCTGCCATAACTGGCGTACCTCAGGGTTCGGCCCTCTCTGCCCTTTTGTTTAACATTTATATGGCTGGTATAGGTAAACTTTTCGAATCCTTGGGAGTCGAATATCGAATATATGCGGATGATATATTCTTCTTTCCAGTGGATAGATTTGACAACAATTTTGAAAAATCGTTGGGTCATTATTTGTGTAAAATTGAGGAGTGGATGGGAGGCCAAGGTTTGAAATTAAATGTAGATAAAACCGAAATAATGTTCGTAGGAAAACAGGATCAACACTGGCCCAAACAAACGAAAGTCACTGATGACTTCCTGTTCACGAGTCTATGACTATATTAGGCGTCAGACTTGATTCTGGCCTTACCATGAAGATGCAAGTAATTAAGAATGCACAAGTATGCTTTGCACAAATTCATTTTCTGGTCAGGTGTAGCCCGCCTGGTCCCTGTAGTCCCTGTAATGCCTCTCCATGGTGCAGGAACCCGAAGTTCATCTCCTTCCACCATCCGTGCAGCCAGTCGTTAGCCCTCTGGATGCGATCGAGGAGAAGACCACCTGCGCATCCATCCTCCTCAGCTTCTCACCCAGGACTCTAAAGTCCTCAGGTATGCTCTCCGGGGTGTTCCTTGCAGTGTCATTTGTTCCGAGGTGGATGAGAAGCATGGGGAAGTGGTCTTGGGGCTTGATGAATCTGTCCAGGCAAGCGGTTACATCCCGGATCCTGGCTCCTGGCAAACAGCAAACCTCTCTCGATTGCATGCGCCATTTGATTTTCGCAGTGTAGTTCAGGCTATGGTCTTGTCGAGACTTGATTACTGTAACACCCATCTTGGAATAACAAAAGCAAGGAGCAGAGCCCAGACTCACCCTCCCATGACCTCTTTGAGTTGCATGAGACTCTTTGGGCATGCAGTGTTGTAGACTACCATGTAGGCAGACACGCATGTAAGTCAAAATCAGTGCCAATTAAAATCAATAACTGATTAACGGCTCATTAATTTGCTTACTTGTGAATCTTGGATCTGCGCCTCGATTTGGGTGACCTTTACAGAAATCTGGGGGAGTGACAGGCTGGTGCTTCCGGGTCCAGCAGTGAGTCCGCTTGGATAAGAGCTGAGACAGGTCGGGTTTTTTTCCAACTGTGACTTGGAGATCTCCATAGCCACAAGAGAATTTCTACAGCGTTAATTTTCAACATAATACCCCTCTGGGTAAAAAGCGTTATATGGTCTACGACAGTGGTTCCCAACCCTGTCCTGGAGGACCACCGAGCCAATCGGGTTTTCAGGCTATCCCTAATGAATATGCATGGAGCAGATTTGCATGCCTCTCACTTTCATTATATGCAAATCTCTCTCATGCATATTCATTAGGGCTAGTCTGAAAACCCGATTGGCCTGGTGGTCCTCCAGGACAGGGTTGGGAACCACTGGTCTACGACACCATATAAAAACTTTTGAGAAAGGCACATTTGTCGAAACATTGCCAGTGTCGAGTCCATCTGTTTACACCGTATTGTCTACCTATAAAGAATACCTTGGATCTCCCATTGCTCAGTACACGACATCTTTTGTCTCACGACTCCTCTATTTGCATTGTCAGGTTGAGTTCACCCATCAACGAGCTTTCTTTTCTGTGGCACAACCATTATTGAACTGTCTTCCTCTAGAACTCCGGGCAGAATTTTCATTTTAGAAATTTAAAACCATCCTAAGAACAATTTTGTTCATGAAGGCATTTGGTGAGAGGGTCGGTCGGGATACCACGTCCCTCAGAGCAAATCTGCCTTTTGATTTGTTTCAGCTTATTTGATGATGTTTTTAGGTTTGGATCAGGGGTGGGCAACGAGGGCCGGAATCCAGTCGGGTTTTCAGGATTTCTCCAATGACTATGCATGAGATCTATTTGCATGCACTGTTTTCAATGCATAGTCATTGGAGGAAATCCTGAAAACCCGACTGGATTCCGGCCCTTGAGGATCGGAGTTGCCCATGTCTGGTATAGATTCTTAATAATTTACATAACAATATCCATAACTGCGTCAGACCAATGGCTCATATAACCCAGTATCCTGTTTCCACTGTGGTCAATCTGGGTTACAAGTACCCACATAGTAGCAACATTCCATGCTACCGATCCCCATATCTTTCTCAATAGCCAACTTTGGACTTTTCCTCCGGGAACTTTTCTGAACCTTTTTAAAAGCCAGCTATGTTAACTGCTCTTATCACATCCTCTGACAACGTGTTCCAGAGCTTAACTATTCTCCGAGTGAAAAAAAAAAAAAAAAATTCCTCCTATTGGTTTTAAAAGTATTTCCCTGTAACTTCATCAAAAATCACAAAGACTACAGGACACTCGATGGAGTGAAAAATCGATCCACTTGTACCCGTTCTACTCCACTCAGGATTTTGTAGACTTCAACCATATCTCCCCTCAGCCTTATCCCCTTCTTTTTTTGTTTTTTTTAAATTTTATTTTTATTCATTATCATATTATTCACAAGTAATACAACTTGTTAAAGCAATACAGAGTAATAATCCATTATGTAAAAAAAACCCAAAGAAGAAATATTCACATTACTATTAAAGTAGAACCTATTCTTAATGGTTATAACTCTTTCATAGACCTCAAATTAGAACAACGATCCAGTTACAGGGAGATAATCATAGAAAAATTACAAATTATAAATTAAGAAAAAGGCTTAATACGTATACCCCTTGGTTTTTATTTTTTGGAGCTAGACTCTTCACCTCTGATTAACCCCTTAAGGTCCAAAAAGGATCTTAGATGATCAGGTGCATAAAACACATATTTTAGATCTATTTATCTATAATAATAAAACGCTAAGCGCACATGCGCACTCACACCGCGTGTTCCCTGAGATCTGATCTGTTGGACTCCAGGACGCGCGGAGTGGCAGTTGCCCGGAGGAGGGCTGTCGGCGGAGGGTAGACGCCGAAAAGAGCTAAGAAGCCGGTGGGAGCGCAGAAAGCGCACAAGGCATCAGGCCCCCCTACTCTCCACCTCGCGCCGCTCTCCCTCAGCCTCGATACGGACAAAGTTTATTTCTTAGTTCAAAGCCACCACCGCCGCGGCTCCTCTCTCGATCCCCGTCTGCATCGGAAGACTTCTCCGACACAGGTGCGGCTTGAGAGAGGAGCCGCACCGGCGGCTTTGAAATAAAAAATAAACTTTGTCCTTCAGCAAAAAACTTCCGTTGAGAGGTGCAAGCGCAGAGCACGCTTCACCCCAACATACGACCTCGCCGGCTGTGGACTGTATCTTTGCTGATGCGCTTTTCTGTATGCCTCCAAGCCGTGGCTCCTCCCCCTGTCCCCGCCCCTCTCCTTCATGGCTGCGGAACAGAATGGAGTGTGGGGCTTGGTGGAAGTGTTTGTGTCTGGGTTGCAGGATGGTAAAGCTGCAGAGCTGGCAACAGGTACACGTGCATGCGTTTCATCCCTCTCCTGGCCAAGACCCTGTAGATTAATGGCGGGCCTGATTATAGGGGAACAGAGATGGACAGGGGAAGAGGTGCTGATGGTTGGGGGGGCAGAAAAACGAAGGGAGGCCTACTGCTGGACAGGGGGAGCAGGAAAGAGGTGATCATGGACAGGGTCAAAGGGAGAAGGGCTGCTGCTGGATAAGGGGAGCAGTGAAGGGGTGATGGTGGACACAGGGGAAGTAAAAGGAAGGGAGAATGGACAGGGGGAGCAGGAAAGGGGAGGTGGTGGACAGCCAAGGGAAAAAAAAAAGACAGAAAGACAGAAATACAGAAAGCGGCTAAGGAGAGAGAGATAGAAAAAGAAATAAAGACAGACACACACACAAATATTCTAGCACCCGTTAATGTAACGGGCTATAAGACTAGTTTAATTATACATTTACAAGGATAAGCTAAAGTAAAAGTAGCCCCCAACTTCTTTATATCTTCTCGCATTGTTAAAAAAAGCTTACGCCTTTCTTGTGTTGGTTGTGTAACATCATGGTGTAGCCACAGAAAGGTGTACCTATTTTTTTAAAGAATAACCTCATGAAGCCTTATCCCCTTCAACCATATCTCCCCTCAGCCGTCTCTTTTCCAAGCTGAAGAGCCCTAACCTCTTTAGTCTTTCATCATACGAGAGGCATTCCATCCCCTTTATCATCTTGGTCGCCCTTCTTTTATTAGATTTTGCATGATTGTTTCCAGTTCCGTCTGGCGTACTTTCCTATTTCCTTTTAGCTGGTACTCTGGTTTGGCCTTTCTGTCAAAGAAATTGGGATTGCAAATATTATGGTTACCCGGATTCCCCCAGACATGTCTTCCTTTTGAGGACATGTCCGGGGCTCCGGGCGACTTTTCAAAACCCGGCACTTTGTCTGTGTTTTGAAAAGGAATCGCATTGGGAGAGGGCATCTGCGCATGTGTGGATGCCTTCCTGCCCAACAAACAGGCGGTGGGAGGCGTGGCTGGGGGGGGCAGAGCTGAGGGTGGGGCTGGGGCATAACGGGGCGGGATGGTAGAACTGGGCTGGCCTGAGGGGGGGGCGGGTCTAGGGGGTCCAGATTTTACTGACGTAAAATCTGGTAACCCTAGTAAGTATTAATAAACTATAAACTACCTTGTGACGTTGGAACCAATATCTCATGGCCGATTGCGCATGGAGATACCTGGAAACCGTACATATTCTTTGCATTGTTATGAACATTTAACAATCGCCTAGAAAAAAAGTGGCTTTTACTTGCCTTATCAATGACGTAGATTTTGGCATGATGCTGAAATGCACAATCGTGCCACGATTCAGGCTCCTACCCTGATGTGGATAACGAGGAGTGCATATACAAGCTTTACTCCAGATTACATTTGCAGACGGAACGACAACGGGTCCCTGACTCGGATACTCCTAAAGGGCGAAAGTTGCAATATACGTGGGAACCTTTTTGGAATCCACTAATCCCGGTGTTTGTGATTACTCTGATAGAAATTCTTTATGTTCTTATTTGAGACATGGGAGCTATAGCATATCTTGCGGGAGGGAGGGGTGGGGGTGGGTGGGAAGAAAACTTGAAAAGGATTGTCGATATCTTTGTTAATCTATTTGTATTCATGGCTACTTTGATATGACTGATGTGGTATTTTTTTTTGTCATGCTAAATTTTGGATTCCGTAAACAGAATTGGTATACGAGTACAATGAGGCTGCAAATATATTTCCTGATGCAGGAAAGACCAAGAGTCTTAGGACACAGCGAGCTGTGAAATTTCTTTGCTTTGATTGAGGAGGTGAGCTGAGATCATAAAGTTAATTACTCTACTTTGGCCCTTATGTCAGTGATAGATGACTTGACTAAGATCCTCTTTCCCTTTCCAGTCTTGCCTCACCGATTTGCTTGACTTCTTTGAAGGTGTGAATAAACCTGTGGATAAAGGTGAGCCAGTTGATATAGTGTACCTAGATTTTCAGAAAGCTTTTGATAAAGTTCCTCACGAGAGGTTCCTGAGTAAATTAAAGTGTCATTGGGATAGGTGGCAATGTTCAGTTGTGGATTAGGAATTGGTTATCGGACAGACAACAGGGTAGGGTTAAATGGTCATTTTTCTCAATGAAGGAGAGTAAACAGTGGAGTGCCACAGGAGTCTGTACCAGGACCGGTGCTATTTAACTTATTTATAAATGATCTGGAAATTGGAACGACGAGTGAGGTGATTAAATTTGCAGATGACACTAAACTGTTCAAAGTTGTTAAAATGCATGAGGAAGACTGGGTGTTGAAATGGCAGATGAAATTTAATGTGGACAAATGCAAAGTGATGCACATTGGGAAGAATAACCCAAATCACAGTTTCCGGATGCTAGGGACCACCTTGGGGGTTAGCGCCCAAGAACGGGATATGGGTGTCATTGTAGACAATACAATGAAACCTTCCGCCCAATGTGCAGCGACGGCCAAAAAACCAAACAGGATGCTAGGAATTATTAAGAAAGGGATGGTTAACAAGACTAAGAATATTACAATGCCCTTGTATCGCTCCATGGTGCGACCTCATCTGGAGTATTGTGTTCAATTCTCTTCTCCTTATCTCAAGAAAGATACAGTGGCACTAGAAAAGATTCAAAGAAGAGCGACCAAGATGGTAAAGGGGATGGAACTCCTTTCGTATGAGGAAAGACTAAAATGGTTAGGGCTCTTCAGCTTGGAAAAGAGACGGCTGAGAGAAGATATGATTGAAGTCTACAAAATCCTGGAGTAGAACGGGTACAAGTGGATTGATTTTTCACTCCGTCAAAAATTACAAAGACTAGGGGACACTCGATAATCAAGTTATAGGGAAATACTTTTAAAATCAACTGGAGAAAATTTTTTTTCACTCGGAGAATAGTTAAGCTCTGGAACGCATTGCCAGAGGATGTGGTAAGAGTGGATAGCGTAGCTGGTTTTAAGAAAGGTTTGGATAAATTCCTGGAGGAAAAGTCCATAGTCTTGTTATTGAGAAAGACATGGGGGAAGCCACTGCTTGCTAGTCCTTGGGTTTTGGTCAGGTACTAGTGACCTGAATTGGCCACCGTGAGAATGGGCTACTGATGGACCATAGGTCTGACCCAATAAGGCTATTCTTATGTTCTCGAAGTCTTAGAACTGTCCTACTTGCTGAATTAAGATGCTGACATAATAAGCTCTAATGGTGCTTTGAATATCTGTTATTTGATGTGCCCGTTATGTTTACCATGTTGTCAACTTTATCAGATGAGCAAGAAGAGTGGAAATAGCTAAGGAACAATTGGGCCAGATTCCCCAAACTTAAGGTTGCCTTTAACGCGGTCGCTAAACTGGTTCCAGCCAGTTTAGCACATGTTTTAGCAGCAGGTTATCAAAACGGCTTACTGCGGACTTTTCCGAGCTTCCTAGCAGTCTCCGATTCTGCCATGCAAATGGGCTTATCAACATTTCAACGAGTTATAGGTGGTTGCAGTTGAGGCAGGCCATTCAGGCGGGGTTTCCTGATTGGAAAAATCTTAAAACTCAGTATCGTTTGCCGTTTTTGTGCTTCCAAACGGATTTCCTGGGTCACCAGGCTGCTCAGTGGTATAAATTAATATCTGGATTTTTGAAGAAGAAACCAAAAACTGGTCTTCGTGATATTTGGAGCATTGAGATAAAGCATCAGATTACTGCGTCTCAATGGCCATGAATTTGGTCTTGGAGGATGAGATGTACAATGTCTGCATCTATGAGGTTTTTTTTGTTACAGAGAGCATTTTGGACTCCGGTTAGATTACAGAAATTAGATAGTTCCATGTCTAATAGGTGTTGGCCCTGTCATCTTGAACCTGGGACATTAGATCATTTATTATTTTATTGTCCCTTGATACTTCAATTTTGGAGATCCATTTGGGATCAGGTGAACAAAGTAATGGAAAATCCAATGGCACTAACATACGACACTGTGCTATTTGGCACTTTGATGAGAGCGAAAAGCCAAATATCATCTCACAATAACAAACTTCTCTTTATTATGACAGGGGTTGCCATACAGCTTAATGTAAGGAATTGGAAAAACTGGGATCGATTGAATTATACCTTTTGGTGGGAGTCTTTGTGTCACGTCTTTAAAATGGAACGTATTATGGCTATACAACAGGGACAATATAAGAAGTTTCTGAGGATTTGGGAGCCATTGATAAAATTTTGCAAAGAGTGATTGTTGATTTTGCCCTTTGATCATGCACGTCCAGGGTGGGTGGCTGGGAGGGAAGGTTGGAAAATATTTTTAATTCTTTAATTTGAGTACAATTTTTGAATATAAATAGGGGGGGGGAGGGTGATATATATATTTATGGCTTCAAAATGAATAAAGATATTTTATAAAAAATTTATTTCAACAAGCACTCCGGTGGATTCTTCAGCATTGCCGAGTGATTCTCCAAGTGCAGGGTTGGCAACCAAAAATTAGCAACTGGTCCGGGGGTGTTGGTACTGTGAAAAGTGCATCTCTGGCATCTGTTCTGACTGTGGCTCATGAAAAAACCCCAAACACCTACATGATTCACATAAATTATAGTCTTTTTGGGGGGATGGGGTGATGGGTAGACATAAGCATGCTTCTTGAGCACATGTCTTTTGTGAGATACTCAAGAGGGTTCAGAGGACAGTGATAAAAGGGATGGAAAACCTTTCATACGCTGAGAGATTGGAGAAACTGGGGCTCTTTTCCCTGGAGAAGAGGAGACTTAGAGGGGATATGATAGAGACTTACAAGATCATGAAGGGCATAGAGAGAGTAGAGAGGGACAGATTCTTCAAACTTTCGAATAATAAAAGAACAAGAGGGCATTCAGAAAAGTTGAAAGGGGATAGATTCAAAACGAATGCTAGGAAGTTCTTCTTTATCCAACGTGTGGTGGACACCTGGAATGCGCTTCCAGAGGGCGTAATAGGGCAGAGTACGGTACTGGGGTTCAAGAAAGGATTGGACAATTTCTTGCTGGAAAAGGGGATAGAGGGGTATAGATAGAGGATTACTGCACAGGTCCTGGACCTGTTGGGCCGCCGTGTGAGCGGACTGCTGGGCACGATGGACCTCAGATCTGACCCAGCGGAGGCATTGCTTATGTTCTTATGTTCTGCCTGTGGTTCATGATAAAATTTGACCTTAAAAACAAATAACAAGATTTACAAGAATTATAGCAGTTTGAGGGGGGGGGGGGGGAAAGGCATGTTTTATGCCTTAAAAGCCGACATTGCATATTCCCTCCCTTCCCTTCAACCAGTAGCTCTGGCACGCCTATGATTGACACGCCACTGCAGCCTTGCTTTTCCCGGCTCATGAGCACATTTACGCCTCTTTTGTGGTATATTCTGCGCACGCGCCAGTCACTATCACCAGTGACTCGTCTTATGTAAATTTAGCGAACCTTCGTTACTCTCCGCCAACCTCATTTGCATGCATGTTTTGGAGAGAATGACTCGCCTTTTGGAAATTGCTACAATAACGGCTTCAATAGCGGCCCATCGGTTTTCACCGTGAAGTTTTGAGAATCTGGCCCCAAAAAAGTCCCACAGGAACAACTGAAGTTTGCATGATCTGAGCAATTAAATTGTATCTCCCTTCAATTACTCCCTTACTATCTATTAACTAGCTTTGAGAATTATATTCTTATTTTTTTTCGCTTTTGTTGATCAGAATTGCAGGGAACTGCTAAGCTGATTTTGAATGTGCCATCCCACTGGTTTTCTGATGAATTCTGAAGCCTCAATCCTGGCTGTTTTTACTCAGTTTAAATCAGTGGTCTCAAACTCGCGGCCCGCCAGGTCCTATTTTGAGGCCCTCGGTATGTTTATCATAATCACAAAAGTAAAATAAAACAGTTTCTTGATCATATGTCTCTTTAGCTATAAATGACAATATTATTATTAAGATTTAGCCAAAAGGAAAGATTTATAAACTATAAAGAGTTTTTACCTCATGCAAAATTGTCATTTCTTTAATAAGACATTAACTATTTTTTTCTGAGGCCCTCCAAGTACCGACAAATCCAAAATGTGGCCCTGCAAAGGGTTGGAGTTGGAGATCACTGGCCTATAGGAAGAGGAGATGCAAATGTTAAGAGCCTTAGCCAATAGGGAGAGGAGGAGATAGTGGATGCTCTGGATGAGCCATTTGGCCTTTATCTGCCATCATGTTACTATGTTTCTATAACCAAATATATATGGGAATTCAATCGTGTAAGTCAGACTAAATGTAAGAACGCATTGAGAATACTGTTATGATAGCCTAGGACCATTCATACCACATTAACACAGAACACTCATTAACATCACACCATCAATATAAGAAATTATAAAACAACGGAGAAAAATAAACCTCAAGTGTGAGAGGCCGGGACTACACAAGTACCCGAGTCTACTCACATCATCACTGGTTTATGAAAAAACTCCGTGTACATTTAAATCAATACTTTTTCATTCACACTCAATAACTTCTTAAGAGTTTTCAAAGAATTTTTTCAAAAGTGTTTCAGGGTGATATATAAAGACATATTCATGGCATGAACCAGATCCCAAACTAATCATAAACAGCACGAGGGCTACAGCTCAGCTAAACAGGTGTATGCAATTGTTGAGGCATGGAAATTTGGAGCACAAGAATGAGAACAAGCAACAACTCATCTGAAAAAACGGAGTGTCCCAAACGATTCTCAGTCCTTTATCCCGACAGAAAAGTCCTTCTGTTTCGCCTAAAAGGCTACTTCAGGGGAAAGATCCAATGTCCAAAAAATCTCCTGCTTCTTTCAACGCCACAAACATGCAGCTGGCACTATCTTGAGAGGAGCCAGCTGCATGTTTGTGGCGTTGAAAGAAGCAGGAGATTTTTTGGACATTGGATCTTTCCCCTGAAGTAGCCTTTTAGGCGAAACAGAAGGACTTTTCTGTCGGGATAAAGGACTGAGAATCGTTTGGGACACTCCGTTTTTTCAGATGAGTTGTTGCTTGTTCTCATTCTTGTGCTCCAAATTTCCATGCCTCAACAATTGCATACACCTGTTTAGCTGAGCTGTAGCCCTCGTGCTGTTTATGATTAGTTTGGGATCTGGTTCATGCCATGAATATGTCTTTATATATCACCCTGAAACACTTTTGAAAAAATTCTTTGAAAACTCTTAAGAAGTTATTGAGTGTGAATGAAAAAGTATTGATTTAAATGTACACGGAGTTTTTTCATAAACCAGTGATGATGTGAGTAGACTCGGGTACTTGTGTAGTCCCGGCCTCTCACACTTGAGGTTTATTTTTCTCCGTTGTTTTATAATTTCTTATATTGATGGTGTGATGTTAGTGAGTGTTCTGTGTTAATGTGGTATGAATGGTCCTAGGCTATCATAACAGTATTCTCAATGCGTTCTTACATTTAGTCTGACTATGTTTCTATAACCATAAAGTTCTATGACATCACAATGCAGGTGTAAAGAGCCTTAGCCTATAGGAAGAGGAGATGCAAATGTTAAGAGCCTTAGCCAATAGGGAGAGGAGTAGATAGTGGATGCTGCGGATGGGCCATTTGGCCTTTATCTGCCATCATGTTACTATGTTTCTATAACCATAAAGTTCTATGACATCACAATGCAGGTGTAAAGAGCCTTAGCCTATAGGAAGAGGAGATGCAAATGTTAAGAGCCTTAGCCAATAGGGAGAGGAGTAGATAGTGGATGCTGTGGATGGGCCATTTGGCCTTTATCTGCCATCGTTTTACTATATTTCTATAACCATAAAGTTCTATGACATCACAATGCAGGTGTAAAGAGCCTTAGCCTATAGCAGTGGTCTCAAACTCACAGCCCACCAGATCCTATTTTGAGGCCCTCGGTATGTTTATCATAATCACAAAAGTAAAATAAAACCTTTTCTTGATCACATGTCTCTTTAGCTATAAATGACAATATTATTATTAAAACTCAGCCAAAAGGAAAGATTTATAAACTATAAAGAGTTTTACCTCATGCAAAGTTGTCATTGCTTTAATATGACATTAACTATTTTTTTCTGAGGCCCTCCAAGTACCGACAAATCCAAAATGTGGCTCTGCAAAGGGTTTGAGTTGGAGACCACTGGTTTAAATCTTGCCTTTCCCAATTTTAAATCCAGTTTAGTTGTGGGGAGGGTTTTTCCTATTGCAAACAGATAGAGAAAAAGAAAGCTTTACCTGCCTGAAAGAGGGAAAGCATGTTTAATAGAGCTGATTCTCTCACCTGCATGCGTTAACCCACATTAAACTGAGCATGAGTTTTTGTGCTTTAGCAAACAGGCCTTCGGTAACTAAAGCATGAAAGTTTCTCTGGAACAAAACTTGTCAGCTTTAACCACCGAAAAAGCTTCAAGCAGATCACTTTCAAGTATTGACTTTGAGATGCCTCTTTTTATTCAAGTGGTTCAGGGGTATTTGCACATTCTGAGAGATCCCCAGCTTGCTGGGTAGGATGTTTTTGTTGGCTCTGAAAGGCAGTGCAGCAGTCAACCTTTTCCTTCATTCAGGCTCTCTGTGATTTTTAATGATCATTGCTAAGTCATTTTCAAGCAACGATAGGGATTAGGGAGATGAGATCAGACAGCAGAATTTTCAGGGGTGCTACATCTTTTAACTTGCACCATATAAAAGTGAGAAAACAAATCAGCCATTCCCTGCAAGGCTGTGAATTGTCATTCGGGTTGGCTGTGTTATTTTGAGGAGCTTAGAAGCTCTGCAATTTATTTATTTTTTACCCCAACCTAGAAGGCAAAGCTGATTTCCCGGCCTTTTGAATCTCCAGGAACAAAAACCTCATTTATTTCTTCAGGACTCGATTCCTGTACAGTTGGGCTGTAATTTTCTGTCTATATTTTCTGCCTCTGCTTTGTGAAAAAATAAAAGAGGAATCGTTTATCTTTGCAATAGAAGCATATGTCTTGTACATGAAAAAACTGGGTCTGTTTTTCACAGGTCAGCAAGTTCTAAGAGGACATAGTCTATAAGTAGAGAAAATCACTTTTCTTTTACATAGAAGTTTTAGACAGTCCTATTACAAAAAAAAGTAATGAAGTAGGACCCGGTCCACCTTGTAGCCCCTACTCAATCTCCAGTTTTTCTCCTTTGCCTTTCCAAGCCTGTTACCAAGCCCATGACAGAGACTTCGGTAGTTGGAACCTAAGCACAGTACTGGGCAGAGCTTTGGATTTTTGCCCAGAAATAGCTAAGAAGAAAACCAAAATTAAATTGAATCAGGTTGGGCAGACTGGATGGACCATTTGGGTCTTTATCTGCCGTCATCTACTATTTTACTATGGGTTTTTTTTCAGTAGCTTGGCGGCATTATGTTAGTAGATTAAGCATGCCTATACGCTCTAAACTTTTAAGAAGCGATCCCTATTCCTGGTATTTTATCGTTCCCCCCTCTTCCCTTTAATTAATTTGTTTTTAATGATGTAATTATTAACTTTCCCCTCCCCCTTTACCCTCAAGGTCATGTTCGTATTTGTAATTTGTCTATTTAATGTTCACATTTCCCCCCCCACACACAAAAATTCATTTTAACCTTTCATTTTTATTGAAACATTGAATGCTTCCAGAAGGATTCGTCAGCATTTTGTAAGCTAAATGTTCATCTCTTTTTGTTTTTTGGGCTCCAAAACTGTTTTGTAACCTGTTTGGTGCACTTCAGTAGAACTGAATGACACAAAACTGTTTCCAAATCTGAACTTAAGTGGCGAAGAGGCTTCTTATAATTTACCATACCACACAATTTCTTATACCCTGCAGATTTCAGCAAGGATTCATTGCGGTTTACAATAAGATCCCTAGATGTACATTGTCATTTTGGTAGGAGACCCAAACTGTAAATGAATGAGGATCTGGAGAATTACAAAGAGAAGAGATATGTCTTGAACAGTTTTCTGAACTGATAGTAAGAAAAGAGGGTTGTGGAAAACAGAATGGCAGAATGCTTAGTTATAAATAGTTAAGAAACAGAATTCAAAGATCAACAGTAACACTGTGCCATCTTGGCTTCCTCCATCACCTGTTCCATCTGGCTGGGAGAGAAGGGAGAAGGTCCTCCTTTCTCCATAGGCTTTTTCTCTTCTGCCTGTGGGCTTCACTAACTTGGTGATCTCCAGGGCAGGATTAACCAATAGGCCCAGTAGGCATGTGCCTAGGGCCCGAAATGGTCAGGGGGAGCCCAATGAAGGAGGTCATCAACATTGTTTTTTCCAAACGGCAATGGGACCATCCAGCATCAATCGGCAACGCACCCCCCCCCCCGCAATCAGCAATGCGGCACCCCCCCATTGACGGAAAGTAAGACAAGCAAGCAAAGTGGGTAAGAAAGGCAACGGGAACTGTAATTTTGCAAGTGGTGCTGCTTGCCCAAAGCTTCCCTCTGACGCAGCTTCCTGTTTCTGCCTGGGCACATGGTGGGGAGGGGCAGGGGGCCCAGTGTACTTGTGTGCCTAGGGGCCCTCGACGAATTAATCCTGCCCTAGTGATCTCCCTGCTGTAAACACAGAGATCTACTTTTCCTTTAAAACAGGTGAGTATAGCAAAGTCAGATAAGAAAGATTCAAATGATAACTTACTTGAATACAAAAGTGAAAATATTTGTATCCCCTGTGACACCCCCCCTCCCCCCAAATCTTCCCCAGCAGGAGGGTGCCCAATCCCTCCTGCTGGACACAACCCCCTACCTCCGAACACCCGTGTGATCACTGGCAGGAGAGTGCCCAATCTCTCCTGCTGGATACAACCCCCCCCCCCCGAAAACCCGTGCGATCACTGGCAGGAAGATGCCCAATCCCTCCTGCCGGACCCCCCCAAACCCCCTTCCCTCTGTGAATCCTTGCCGGACCACGCACCCACCCCCGGACCCCCCTCCACCTCCATTCAGACCCCTCCCAACCCCCCAATCCTTGAGAGATGGCTGGCCGGGTCCTCTGTCCGTCCGGCAGGCCTGCCTTCCTCTGAATGGCGGGCCTGCCCCTTCCTGGTGCATTTTGGGATGCACCGGGGAGGGGCCTAGAGCCTGATTGGCCCAGGCACCTAAGGCCCCGACCATAGGAGGGACCTTAGGCACCTGAGCCAATTCTGCTTGGCTCAGGTGCCTAATGCCCCTCCTATGGGTGGGGCCTTAGGCACATGGGCCAACCTAAGATTCCGGGGGTGTGGGCGTGGTCCAGCAGGGATTCGGAGAGGAATGGGGTTTGGGGATTGCGTCCGGTAGGAAGGAATGGGCACCCTCATGCCGGTGATCTCACAGGTGTTCGGGGGTGGAGGGGTTGTGTCCAGCAGGAGGGATTGGGCACCGTTCTGCTGGGGAAAAATTTTTTTTTGGGGGGGGGTCTTGGGAGATTGCAGCAGGAGAGATTGGGCATCTCTCTTGCCATGATTGTTACCGGCGCGGGTGGGATGGGTTGCCGGGCCGCTGAGGTGATCGTGGCAGCCGTGATCAGTTCAGCGGCCCGATTCGGAACTTATATCTGTTTTGACATGGTCTAAGTTAAAACGTATAAGTTCTGTCTGGCAACCTGTCAAACATTTTTGATTATGGCTGCCAGACGGCTGAGGGAAGATATGATTGACTTCTACAAAATCCTGAGTGGAGTAGAACAGGTACAAGTGGATCGATTTTTCACTCCGTCTACAAATTACAAAGACTAGGGGACACTCGAAGTTACAGGGAAATACTTTTAAAACCAATAGGAGGACATTTTTTTCCACTCAAGAGAATAAGCTCTGGAATTCGTTGCCAGAGGTTGTGGTAAAAGCGGATAGCGCAGCTGGTGGATTCTTGCTTACTCCGAGATAATAGAATCTTGCTACTCTTTGGGGGTTCTTCATGGAATGTTGCTACTCTTTGGGATTCTAGAATCTTGCTACTCTTTGGGGGTTCTGCATGGAATGTTGCTAGTGTTTGGGGTTCCGGAATCTTGCTTATTCTGAGATAATTGAATGTTGCTACTCTTTGGGGATTCTAGAATCTTGCTTATTCTGAGATAATTGAATGTTGCTACTCTTTGGGCTTTGGCCAGGCACTAGTGACCTGGATTGGCCACCATGGGAACGGGCTGCTGGGCTTGATGGACCTTTGGTCTGACCCAGTAAGGCTGTTCTTATGTTCACAATTCTTCATTTGCAGCTTCCTTCGGTATTTTTGCCCTGCCTCCTTTTCACAGTCTCCCATATTTTATAACTACTCAAATCTAACTCAGCTATTGAAGCTACGGTCTTCAGCCAGGGATACAGAACACCAGAGATGCCAAGGGTGAACCATGCCAAACAGAGAGATTTACCACCCCAAGGAGTGAGACTGAAGGCTAGAGAGTGAGATTTTTCAGACCATACATCCAGGGTATAAATCTAGAATGATTTAAGTGTAGCATTGGTTTCCAAATTAATCAAGGCAGCATTAAATGATATTGGCTTTTCTTTAGAGCCACTGAAAGAATACACACAAATAGGGGAGCAGTTAAAAGTATGTACATCGGTTTCAGAACAGACATAAGTCGTCCGTTTCAACCACAACAATCTTTATTGATGGCAGCAAATGTAGGAGCCAAAGCAATTGATAACGGCGAATGTAGGCTCGACACTTGACAGTGTTTTGGCTAAAATAGCCTTTGTCAAGAGTTGAAAACGCTGAAAATGTTGAACAAACAGCTGAAGTTACGAGTACACACTTTTGATCATCTTTTGGCTTCTCGTTCAGCATCGGCTTCCGAACACATTGTATTTGCAGTAAAGGGAAAAGGGACAGGGCAAGGGGACGCATCCATACCCTCATCACCTCTCGCCTAGACTACTGCAACCTGCTTCTCACTGGCCTTCCGCCTTCAATCTGTCCAGAACTCAACTGCACGCCTCATATTCTGCCAGTGTTGCTATGCTTACGTTACCCCTCTCCTCAAATCGCTTCATTAGCTCCCTTTCCGCTTCCACATACAGTTCAAATTCCTCTTACTGATCTACAAGTGTATTCGCTTCACAGCTCCTCAATATCTTTCCTCTCTCATCTCTTTGCACACACCACACCCCCTCCCCGGTACTCCACTCATTGAATAAATCTCTCTTATCTGTACCCTTCTCCTCTAGTTTCAAGTTTATTAAAATATTTGTTTGACCGCTTAATCTAATTTCTAAGTGGTTAACATAATAAAATTACATAAAAACAAGTTAAACAGTTACATTGAGAAGTACCGTATTTGCCGGCGTATAAGACGACTTTTTAGTACCTTAAAATCCTCCCCAAAGTTGGGGGTCGTCTTATACGCCGGGTACAGTTTACATGCCCTTACTTGCGGGGCTGGATGTACTCAGTCGCGCGGCTCTTCTTCTCCCTACCTTCTCTGCTTGCAGCACAGAGCCGAACGGAAGTCTTCCCGACGTCAGCACTGACGTCGGAGGGGAGGGAGGGCTTAAACAAAGCTTAAACAAAGCCCTCCCTCCCTCCGACGTCAGCGCTGACGTCGGGAAGACTTCCGTTCGGCTCTGTGCTGCAGGCATGGCAGGTAAGGAGAAAGAGAGTAGCCTCGCGGTACCAAGAGAGAGGGGCGGCCGCCCCGCCCCGGTTGCAGCACAGCCGGCCAGGTCCCCTTACTTTTGTGGCACTTCCCCGACCGACCGATAACAGCCCGGGTCCGACAATCCTCCCTGCCCTGTAGCCGCGAATCTAAATACCTTCTTACAGCAGCTGTAAGAAGGTAATTTAGATTCGCGGTTAAGGGCAGGGAAGTTTGTCGGACCGGGGCTGTTGTCGGTTGGTCGGGGAAGTGCCACAAAAGTAAGGGAACCTGGCCGGCTGTGCTGCACCCGGGGCGGTAGAGAAGGTGTGCGGAAGAAGGGGTCGTCTTATACGGCGAGTATAACACAAAACTCTATTTTTTAACTAAAAGTTGGGGGGTCGTCTTATACGCCCAGTCGTCCTATACGCCGGCAAATACGGTATATTAAAACAGGGAAAACAAGTGACTTGCGCAGACATACGGCAACAAAGGGACGGATGGGGAAGAACTACAATTGATATAGGATAGGCAAAACATAAATGGCTAAAACAATAGGTTAGCTAAAAAATTATTAATAACAATTAAGATTTAATTATAAACTTGGCCCTTAAAAGGGCATTTTAACCAAAAGCGTCTCGGAATAAAAATGTCTTTAATCCTGTTTTAAATTGTTTTATATCTGATTCGTTACGAAGATATATAGGCAATAAATTCCAGAGAGAAGGAGCAGTAACAGCAAAATTGTTGGTGCGTAAAGTATTAATTGATTTTAAAGAAGGTTTTGAGAAGTTGAGCGGAGGGATTTCGACGTAACATACGGGATTAAAAGGCTATTAATAAAATCAGGTTGGTTATTCAGTCTGGTTGTAAATGTTAAAAGTGAAATTTTATAGTTAATTCTATGTTCGATTGGCAACCAATGGGCATTGATTAGGAGAGGAGACATACATGGATCATATTTCTTTGCCCCGCTAATGATCTTAATAGCAGTATTTTGGACGATCTGTAGTCGTCTGATCTCCTTTTTGGTAATGCCCTTATAAAGGGCATTACAGTAATCTAAACAGGAAATTACCAATGAGTGAATTAAAGTTTTCAGTGCAGCAGGTTCCAGTAACTTAGAAAGAGAACGAATCATTCTCAATTGATAGAAACATTTCTGAACGACTGCGCTGATATGAGAATGAAATGAAAATTTACTGTCAAGGGTAACGCCCAAAAGCTTTAAAGTTGGAACAGTTTTGATAGAGGAGGATTCAAATTTCAAGGGAGCTTGAAGTGTTGTACCAGACTCTATCCTTTCTACTTTGCTGCACCATATACCTGGAACAACAGCCTGACCCGATACGTCAAGCTCCATCTCGGGCAGTATTCAAATCCAGACTCAACGCCCACTTCTTTGAAGCTCCTTTCAACCGCAAACTTCAACTCACCTGCTAAGCACCAATATCTGTCTTATCATTCCCTCTATAATTCCCCCCCCACCTGAGCACTCTGTGTATTCCCACTTTGTCTGTCTTGACTGGATTGTAAGCTCTTTTGAGCAGGGACTGACTCGTCCATATTTTGATGTACAATGTTACGTGTGTCTAGTAGCACTATAGAAATGATTACGTAGTGGAGGGTGTGGCACCCTGAGGTTGTGGGTTCAAATCCCACACTGCTCTTTTCAGTCACTCAGTCCCCCATTGCCCCAGGTACATTAGGTAGAGTTTGACCTCACCAGGATGGTTCATAGACAACAGCGCGAAAGACAAAGGCGCGCCCGGACAATTGAGCGCAGTGCGGAGGCGCGCGCCGCTCTAAATTACTGTTTTTAGGGCTCTGACAGGGGGGCGTGGAGGGGAACCCCCCACTTTACTTAATAGACATCGCGCCGGCGTTATGGGGGGTTTGGGGGGTTGTAACCCTCCACATTTTACTGTAAACTTAACTTTTTCCCTAAAAACAGGGAAAAAGTGAAGTTTTCAGTAAAATGTGGGGGGTTACAACCCCCCACGCCCCCCACAACGCCCCCACAACGCGGCACGATGTCTATTAAGTAAAGTGGGGGGGTTCCCCCCCCATGCCCCCCTGTCGGAGCCCTAAAAATAGTAATTTAGAGCGGCGCGCGCCTCCTTGCTGCGCTCAATTGTCTGGGCGCGCCTTTGTCCCGGCGCGCTTTTGACCCGACACCCACCAGGACAGATGGGGATGCTTGATTACCTGAATGTAATTTATGCAGACTTTAAGCAGTATGCAGGAAGGTATGCTCAAATTTTTGTCTATTGATTGGATGACTTGATTCTAAAGCTTGCCTCTCATGAAAGCAATGATCAAGAAGAGTGCGCAGGTATTGAAGCTCTAGTGAGTGAGAACTAGGGGCTGTGAGAATGAGAAAGCTTTGAAATGAGTGTGACACGCTCCTAATAAGTGAGACTTGACATGTCTGGAACACAAAACATGTGACCATGTGCATGCTTTCTCTGGCCACTAGGGCTCACTGCTGTGCAATGGCTTGAGAGTCCATCCCTCCACCGTTCCTGGCTAAGGCTGGGCAACTGGGCTTGGGGGGTGGATCGGTTATTCTTGTTTCTGTCATTTGAGGGGAAAGGGGGGGGGGGGGGGAACACTGAAGGAATCAAAAGAAATTAACTGTTCCAAAACCACCACTATTCTTGTTGTAAGACATCAGGGCATCAAAATCTTTGAATGTAGCTTATAAAAATTATGTATATGTAAGAGGCATCTTATATAATATGTGGAATTATACCAATAACTTGCTTTAATGTTTCTTCCCAGCTGCCTGGATTTATAAATTAATAAAGTTATGAACGATATTCTCACATGAAAACAGGCCCTAAATAGACGTTAGGCGGTGAAGATACCTGACGATGTGTGGAATTAGGACAGGAAGAGTTCAAAATCATAAATAAAACAGCGATAAATTTAGTTGTCTTTCCTTAAATTTCTTCAGTATAAAAGTAAGTTTTTTTTTAAATTTTGAAATTAACCTTGAATGTTGTAATTTATAACAAATTAATTAAAATGTGTTCAAATTATAATAAAGAATTCAATATAAGAAAAGAAACTGAAAGTTTTATTCAAAAATAAGCAATGATGAAAACCTTGCTCTTTACAAACCCAGTGCCTTAGTCATTCACCCAGAAATGCCACTCATGTCAACACACCTACACCAATCTCATCAATGCTACTTAGTGCATATGTTTTATTGTCATGTCTATATTGTAAATTATTGTCATGTCTATTGTAATTTATGTAAATTATGTCATCTATGTCCTGTCTCGATTATTATGGATGTACTTTATAACCCGTTCTGGGCTCCTTTGGGAGGATGGGCTAAAAAATTGAATGAATGAATGAATAGGATTTCATATTGGTTCTAAACTTGGAGCTTATTAATTAGAAAATATTTTTATAATGAATTACAGTTGCAAACTACATGTATAATTTTGAAAACAAGACCTATGTGAGGCTAATTAAAAGGGAGGGAGACAGAGTGAATATATAGCTTCAGACATAAATAGTTCATTCTAAGAAATGCTCTTGCTTTCAATCAAACGACCCAATAAACACAGAAATCAGCCAAAAAAAGAGTCCAAATCAGCAATAGGAGGCTTAAATGCCTGAAACCCCAGCCAAATTGCTGAAAGATCAATATAAAAAGGAATGGAGAGCAGCACTCCTCACATCCAGGACAAAGTAGTGAAATTTACTACCACCGGTTCAGTCCCAGGCTGGGATTTTCATCAGGCCTAGGAGTGTCTAAATGGCCATAAATTTCACAGCTGCTTTGTCCTGGGCCCAAGGAGTGCTGCTCTCTTGGCTCCTTCTTGTAAATCTAGATGAGCTTGGAGAGTTTCTGAACAACTCTGGTTTGTAGATGAGGAATAAGGTTGCATTTGGCCTTTATGAAGTCAAACGTAAGCATAGTACAGTAAAGCCTTGGACTGCAAGTAACTTGGTTTGCAAGTGTTTTGCAAGACAAACAAAACATTTTATTCAATTTTAACTTGTTATACAAGCAATGTCTTGCAATACAAGTACATACAGTATACACACGTCACATTGTCACAACTGAGCCGATGGTTCTTCTCTCTCTGACGCTGCGGGAGTGTAGTGACTGTTCTAAATGAGTGAGGTCTTGCAATACGAGTACAGTACGTATATAGTACAATACTCCCCCGATATTCATGGGGGTTCCGTTCCAAGAACCCCCGCGAATGTTGAAAAACCACAAATATGTTTTTTAGCGGGGGAGACAGGAGAGGGTAGCCAGAGCGCTGGCAAGTGAAGGAAATCACTCACGGTATGCTCCGACCGCCTCTTCTTGCACTAAAGTCGGGCCTCACCAATCAGGAGCTGTGTGTCAAAGCAGCTCCTGATTGGTGAGGCCCGACTTTAGTGCAGGAAGAGGTGGGTGGAGCATACCGCGAGTGATTTCCTTCACTCGCCAGCGCTCCGGCTGTCCTCTCCTGCCCGGTCATTCGCGATCAGAAAATACCGTGAATGACCGGGACCGAGAATCGCCGACCGCGAATGACCAGGGGAGCACTGTATTTTGTATTAAAGTTTTTGGGTTGTGGAACGAATCATCTGAGTTTCCATTATTTCCTAGGGGGAAATTCGCTTTGATATATGAGTGCTTTGGATTACAAGCGTGCTTCTGGAACGAATTATGCTCGCAAACCAAGGTTTTATTGTACTGTAAAGGGCAGTGGCGTAGTGAGGGTGCGTGGCACCCCCGGGCAGTGTCGCCCCCTCCCCTGCCCTCTTCTCTCTCTCCCCCTGCTCCTTCCCAAACCCCTGCTGTGCATGCATTGCCTTCCCTTCCCCGTACCTCTTTAATTTTCCTGATGTGAGCAGCGTTACAAACTTGCTGCCCGTGTCATGCCTGTCCTCCCTCCGATGCCACTTTCTAGCTGTGGGACCAAGAAGTGGCATCAGAGAGAGCCGACACCAATGTGGGCAGCAAGATTGTGCGCCTTGACTCTTACCTGCTGCTCACGCCAGGAAGGAGCAGGAGGACAGAGGGGGTGGCGCCACTGCCGACACTCATAGGAATTACATGACCATTGTAACATTTACCTCACTGGCCTTCGGTAAAAAGCTCTACTGCGGTTTAGTAAAAAGAGCCCTTAGTTAAATGGCTCATTTAACCAATTTAAAAAAGGGTTGAAGGCATGTTTGTTTCAACAAGCCTTTGGAAAAAAATTAGTAGGTTAGATCCGGAGTGCATCATCAGTGATGCGGCAGAGGAACGCCCGGACGTGAGAAGGGCAGGCCGAGATGCAGCCTATGCTGCAGAAGCTGCCATTTTTTTCCGGGTATTTCAGCTCGTGGTTGTGGTTCGGATGGGAGGGAGAGATGAAAGGGTAAGCGTGGGGGGGTGTGTGCAGCAGCAGTGGTGGCATGGGAGGTATAGAAAGATGCACAGGGGGATGGAAGGAAGGGAGGGATAGAAGCTTCAAGGGTTCTGCTGCACAAGGGATGGGAGGGAGGGATAGAAGCTTCAAGGGTTCTGCTGCACAAGGGATGGGAGAGAGGGATAGAAGTTGCAAAGGTTCTGCTGCACAGGGGGTGGGAGGGAGGGATATAAAGATACTGCACAAGGGGATGGGTGAGAGGGGAGGAAAGATGCTGCACATGTGAGGGAGAGAAAGGAAATAGGAAGAATTGGGGTGGAGGAGAGGAAGGGAGAGATGATCATTGTACATGAAAAAAAATAAGACCTATCCAAAAATAAGACCTAGTGCCTTTTTTGGGCCCAAAATTAATATAAGACAGTGTCTTATTTTCGGGGAAACACGGTATGTACATACATGACTTTTGAAAATTGTTTTTATTATATATAGCATTTAACATAACTTTGGTTATAATCTATCCTTCCTTGAAAACCTTATGATGAATACAAAAAAGGCTTAAGGAAACCAGACAAGAAACCTTGTGAACTCTTCGAACTGAGCTATGTTGATGAGACATATTTTTGGAAGATTGATTAACAAGGCTTTTTATCCCAGCCATCAAGAATGTCGCTCTGGGACTGATATGAAGGAGAGGTGGAAGGGAATGACAGCAGATGGATGCCTTTCTTATACACTTCTGCATAGCACCTGTCTCAGACACAGGATATTGGGCTAATCAGACCTTCAGTTTAGTAGTTCTTAGGTTCTTGAAACAAACACCCCTTGTATCTGTCATACTATATTAGTTTTGCAGCATTTTCAAGATCAATTTCATCTTGTTATTAATGCATTTTGCTTCAGCCATTTTTACTTGGAACATGACACTCAGCATAGTAGGAGTTTTCTAAAGTTTGGACACGGTTTTTCAGTCACTGAGACACGGCAGCTTTGAATCAGTTGCAAATAATTCATAGATTTCTGCAGCAAGCTCATATAGAGAGAGTGGAGTGGAGTGGTTAAAGCTACAGCCTCAGAACCTGCAGTTCAAACCCACACTGCACCTTGTGACCCTTGGCAAATCACTTAATTCCTCTCCCCCCCCCATTGCCCCAGGTATATTAGATAGGGGAAAATGCTTGAGTACCTGAATAAATTCATGTAAACTGTTCTGAGCTCCCCTGGGAGAGTAGCAAAGAAAATTGAATAAATAAATAGTGTGAAACGTTTCAGCCTCTGATAATCAAAGTTAGTACTGTGACATCATAATGCTTCATTCCACCAATGCCTAAGAGCCAACCTCATCAGTGATGTCACAATGGCTTGGTTGTCTTATACTTGGCTCACTTTTGCTACATTTTGATTTCTAGAGTGGCGCAGTGGTTAAAACTACAGCCTCGGCACCCTGAGGTTGTGGGTTCAAACCCATGTTGCACCTTGTGACCCTGGGCAAGTCACTTAATCCCCCAATTGCCACAGATTGTGAGCCTACTGGGACAGACAGGGAAAAATGCTTGAGTAACTGAATAAAAATCCATGTAAACTGTTCTGAGTTCCCCTGGGAGAATGGTATTGATTAAATAAATAAAAAGTGGGAAGTCTTGTATGATGTAAACATGAGCTGATTTGCAAAATGCTTTCTTAACCATTCCCCTGACCTGATCTTCTATTGATAGGATAGAATAGGAAATCACTCCTAGGCTTTGAACTTGTAATCTCACTTTGCAACCCCTAAACATTTGATCTCATTTAAATTAATCAGCTTGATTTCATCTATAACTGCTCCCAACAATTGCATAAAAACCAATATAACACAACCAGATCTGTCCCAAGCTTCACCTGCAATACTATCTACTCCTTAGCAAATTAGAAAATGTCCAGACTATTCCTTATGTACTTCTAAATATCATGACAATTCTTATGTAATCCGCCTTGAACCGCAAGGTAATGGCGGAATAGAAATCACAGGTGTAATGTAATTAATATTCATTTTTTTTTTAATGTTTAATACCCAGTCTGAACAAACAGGTCAAGGTGGTTTACAAAATCAGGAGTTGGTGTATAACTTGAAATCTTTTGGTGGCCCTCAGAGCTTTCTCATAGTGATTTACATGAAAAAGGTTGGTGACCACTGCCCTCTATTGGCAGGAATGCATAAAATCAATCAGCTACTCCCATCCTCTTGAATACAAGTCATTTAATGCATACAACATCAGTCCATGGTCCACTGAATTGAAGATGGACAGATCTAGTTTTGCATGAATCCCAACTTTGCCAACCTAGCTTTGTGGTCGCGTCGGGGAGGGGATAAACATTATCCATGATAATCTTAATTACAAAGAACAACCTATGGATCTTCAAACTCAATTCAGTAGAACCCTTTGGTCTTAATAAAGAAATAGAGTGGATGAGGTTGGTCTGATCTCTGATTGGTGCTTTAAATCACATGACCGTGGCCATTTTTAAAAGTTCATCCGAAGCCTTGACAAGCAGTTTAAAAAAAAGGGTGAGTTCCTGTGCATTAGATTGTTGGACATAAAATACTGCTGGTATATGTAACTAGGGGCTCCTTTTACAAAGCCGCGGTAGCGGCTTTAACGCACGTGACATTTCATCACACGCTAACTCCCGCGCTGGCCCAAAAACTACCGCCTGCTCCAAAGGAGGCGGTAGCGGCTAGCGCGTCGGCAGGTTTAGCGCGCGCTATTGCTCGTGTTAAACAGCTACCGCACCTTCGTAAAAGGGGCCCTTAGTATCTTTGAAGTTTAGCTTGCTTTAGCTGGGCTGTAAACCTGTTTCTATCTATATTTAGGGGGAGAGAGCCTTGAGACAGCCCTGGTGGCGAAACATGATGGTGTCGGCTTGTTTATCCCCTTCCCGACGCGACCAAAGTTGGCAAAAATCTGCTTACTATTAAATGATATTTAACTGAAGAAAACAGATATTCAATCATATTTATTGAAGATATTTAATGAAGATTTGAAGTAGCTCGAAGAAAAAGTTTGCACTCTGCACTTTCACTACTAAAAATTCAAAAAATTGGAAAATTGATTAGACACTGTGGTATATAATAAGTCCAGAGGAGACGGTATCATTTGGAACTGCTCCTCATCAAGAGAGGTTGATGGCTCTAATGTCTTTCCATCGCCTAAGTAGCTGACAGCTTTATCTTCAGTCTGTCGCTTTTCTTCGACTCCGGATCCCCGCTCCTGATGAAGGCAACGAAACGGAGCTTCGTTGAGTGGAGATTTACATCGGACATTTTTTCCTTTTAGCATTTCAAGCTAAGTACTTTTTATTAATCAAGTACTGTTTTTGTCTCAGAGTGTATGATTTTTCACACTTGGACTCTTTTTTCACTTGTTTTTCACACAATTTAACTTTCTTAGTTTTTGGGTTTTTTTGACACTTTGTAGTATTACTTTTTGTCCGTCGAATCAGCACAGGCACTTTATCAAGATATAAACATAAACACCTTATGGGAATCTAGGCAATTTCAGCCATTAACATTTTATTACACCAGCTTTGGGAGATTTTGTGATTTTTGTGGTTTTACTTTCAGGAGTAAGGATTGTTAGGGACAGTTTGGTGTTTTTATTCACCTATTCTTAAGTACGGTAATTAGTTTTACACTTTAAATTTTTTATAACTAAAATCTCTTTCTCCCGCATTATGGACTAACCATGATGTATGAGGCAGTGATTCTTATCCAGACTAATAATCTGGTTGATGCTAGTCATCGCAAGGTCACTACCTGAGCCTTCCAGATATTCCGGGCGGCCGTTCCACGGCTCATACTGAATGTCCATGGGAGAAATGACATTCTAGTTTAGAGATTTTTCTTCACATAGGTGGTCCCTAAACCATTAAAACCAAATTGACATTGTCCCTTTCAATCCTTTTCTTTAAATAACACATGGAAATTCAAAATTATATTTGAATTTGAATATAGACTGTGGACCAATTTTGTTTTTTCATATAATAAGTCCAACATGTGTTTTTTCTAGAGTCCTACAAAAAATATTGTGTTTTAACAATTGACTGTTATACATAAGCTATTTAGTTAATTATTCTATAAAAACACAGTAACATAATGGCAGATAAAGGCCAATTGGCCCATCCAGTCTGCCCATCCGCAGTAACTATTATCTTTTCCTCGCTCTAAGAGATCCCATGTGCCTATCCCAGGTCCTCTTGAATTCAGACACAGTCCCTGTTTCCACCACCTCTTCAGGGAGACTGTTCCATGCATCTACCACCTTTCCATAAAAAAGTATTTCCTCAGATTACTCCGGAGCCTGTCACCACTTAACTTCATCTTATGCCCTCTCATTGCAGAGCTTCTTTTCAAATGAAAAAGACTTGACTCATACGCATTTATGCCATTTGCGGTTTCCCTACTCGCGATTTTACATAATCACAATTTTTTTTTTGGGGGGGGAGGAGGGAAACCCTCCTCCATATTTTTGTCTTCCCCCCGGCATCAAGAGATTACGGGAACTCCCCACAACCATTTCTTAATGGCTATCTGCACGGGGCAGGAGCGTAGGAAGATCGCTCCTGCCCCAAAAACCAGGTAAGGCCGGGATGCCAGGGGAAGGCGGAAGGGAGGCGGGGGTGGGTCAGAGCCGGATATTCGTGGTTTTTCGCCATTCGTGGTCCGGCTCTTCCCCTATCCCCCGCGAATAACGAGGGAGAAGTGTATTATCTATATACAGTATATAAAATCAGATGTACCTGTGTGTGTGTATATGTATGTATGTATGTATGTATGTTCCAGCATAACTCTGAAACGCATGGACAGATTTCAACCAAACTTGGTTTACATATGACTTACTATCTGGGAAAAAATACTGTGGGGGTGGGAAGGGGGTGACATGTAAAAATTCTCAAAAATGACAAGATATTACTGTCTACCTCGTAGTTTTCAGACTCGCTGAGATGATTTTCCAGCATAACTCTGAAATGCATGCAGAGATTTCAACCAAACTTGGTTTACATATGACTTACTATCTGGGGGGAAAAAACACCAAGTAATCCGCTAGTATATTATATCTGCCAACTAGAACAGTGAGACCGCATGGGGATGAGTTAGCCCTTCGATGCTCTTGAAGAGCAATATGTTTTTGATTTGATGAAATTTGTAGAAACAACTCAGGACAATGTAGCAAGCAGGACTATACTTCAAGTCACTTTTATATCTGAGATTAATAAACTGGCTGTTTGTATTCATATTATTATTTTGGAAATCAATTTGGCCTCAAATAAATAGGATGTTAGAAAATCTGGTAGCTTTGACATATGATCTAATCTAATCTAATCCTTAGGTTTGTATACCGCATCATCTTCACGTTCGTAGAGCTCGACGTGGTTTACAGTAGGAGAAATAGGAAGGAACTACAACATGATACTATTTTATTCGGCACGGCAATGAGAGCAAAGAGTCAAATTTTGTCAAATAACAACAAACTTTTATTTATTTTGACTGGAGTAGCAATTCAACAAATAACATACAATTGGAAAAATTATGACACATTAAATTATAACTTTTGGTGGAATTCTGTTAGCCATATATATAAAATGGAACGTACAATAGCAACACAGAAAGGATATTTTGGTAAATTTCAGAAGATCTGGAGACCATTAACAGACTTTTGTAATGAATGATAACATTTTCCCAAAGTAAGATATTTGATAGGAGGGGAAAAGGGTGGGTATTATTTTATTCATCTCATAATGTATATGAGTATATCAATAGTTTTGCTGTATTTGGATGTAATTCTGTAACGGGAGGGGATGGGATGGGAGGGTTTTTTTAAAATTTATTTAATAAGAATTGTTTAGATCAGTGTTCTTCAACTGCCGGTCCACGGTGCGATCGATGCGGCGTTATCTTCGAGTCAGCTCCCTCTTCCTCACTGATTTAGTGCACAAAGCCACGGGCAGCGGCTCCTACGGGCGTCCTGCGCCTGAACCGGAAGCCTTCTCTCTGATGTTGCAACACCAGAGGGAAGGCTTCCAGATGAGGCACGGGATGTGCAAGGTGCAATTAGTACTATTATGGGGGTGGGGTCTGGGGTGGAGATTGGGTAGAGATGGGCGGGGTCTGGCCCATGACTTAGCCCAGTGTTCTTCAACAATCGGTCCACGGACCGATGCCAGTCCACAAAATAATTTTATTTATTTCTGCTGGTCCATAGGTGTAAAAAGGTTGAAAAACACTGGTTTAGATTATAGGTGTATTACATAATATTCAAGATATTATAGAATATAAATATGTAATGAAATGTTGTATTTAACATGTTACATGAAAGTTCATATGATTTTATCTAATACACTTGTTATAATCTGCAAAAACGAATAAAGAATTAAATAAAAACAAAAAACTGGCTATTTGGAAAACTTATGTTGAAATAAAGGATTTTCTCTTTTATGGTCAACTGCTATAGATGTTTCCGGATATGGAAAATTCCATGTGGATGAAGCATAAAGTACTTGCATTAGAAACTACTTTTTAGCGATGCAGAAAGGAAATTTTAATAAGTTTCAGGAGGTTTGGAGACCATTAGCAGAGTATTGTAATGAATAAAATATCATTTTTCCCTAGTTGGTATAATTGTACAGGGATGGGGGGTGGGAGGAAGTTTAATTATATATTGATGGGTTGGATTAATAGAAAATATTATATATTTGTAATCACATGTGTAATAATAGGGGTGGGAATGAGGGATTTATTTTTTATTTAATAGTGAAATTAATAATGGTAGATACTCAAGTGATATTGTATAAGTTTAACTGTTATTTTCTGACACACTTGTTAAAAAATGAATAAAGAATATAAACCCCCCCCCAAAAAAAACAAAAAACTACTTTTTATTTGAGGTTCCCATGGAAGTATCTTAGCATTGTGACACTTAAGCGTACTTACCACAGTTTAAAATTCTTTACCTTAGGGTGTACTGAGGAGTCCTGTAGTACTACTGACATATACTTTATGTGTGATACCGGTGTGCTTGTAGGTGGAGAGTGGGTGTGTCTATGCTAATCAGTTAGTACAGCTGCATTGGTACTGATTAGTGCAGAATTAGCATGTGAGCCCTTAGGGCTGTAGCATGATATGATTAATTTTACGGGTTATCTGAATCTAAGAAAATTATAGCTAAGAATGATATACATTATTTCTCAAACTGATCTCTGAAAGGCTCTAACCATCTGTCTTTATACCAGGGGTGTCAAACTCAATCACATAGGGAGGGCCGAAATCTAAAACACAGGCTAAGTCGCGGGCCAAATTTTTTTTATTAACATACTTACTGCCTCTTTTACAAAGCTGCGCAGCAATGGCCCCGAAGCTCTTTAAATCTCTGTGGGCTTTAGGGCCATTAGCGCAGAGCAGCCGCTAGTGCAGCTTTGTAAAAGAGGCCGTTAGTCTTAATAGAAGTCTAGATCTTTCCTCACCCTGAGACATCATATCAGCCTGGACACATTGCTACTCTAGGATCCCACTGAGACGCCATACCTGTGCAGTTGCTACCGGCAGCAGGGTCAGGATCGGGACTCTGGCACGGCCATGCCTAGTGCTGGGTCTCAGCAGGGAAGAGGTGTGCAGAAACAAGGATGTGAAGAAGCAACTTAGCAACTGGGTCCTTCTGCCTGTGGCCCAGTCAGGCACTTGGGTGGAGTGCCCTGCTCCAACCTAGGTCCTTCTGCCTGCAAAGGGGTACTGAAGCAGCACGTTCAGGTGCTTGGAGTGCCGCTGGGACTGGGGCTGAACGGTCAGGCGTTTGGATGCAGCATAGTCACCGCGGGCCACATAAAATGGCCAGGAAGGCGGAATTCGGCTCGTGGGCCTTGTGTTTGATATGTGTGCTTTATACTATTATAAGCCTGAAACCAAGAAGTTAAGTACTCCTCTCAGTGAATACAAAAGATAGTTGGGTTTGGTACCAGTGGCAAACAGAACTTTACTTTGCAAGATGCAGTACTTGGAGAGTCCCCCCCAAGAAAGAAACTTGGGAGTACTGATCGACAAGTCAATGAAGCCGTCCGCGCAATGCGTGATGACGACAAAAAGGGCGAACAGAATGCTAGGAATGATTAAGAAGGGGATCACGAACAGATCGGAGAAGGTTATCATGCCGCTGTACCGGGCCATGGTACGCCCTCACCTGGAGTACTGCGTCCAGCACGGGTCGCCGTACATGAAGAAGGACACGGTACTACTCGAAAGGGTCCAGAGAAGAGCGACTAAGATGGTTATGGGGCTGGAGGAGTTGCCGTGCGGTGAGAGATTAGAGAAACTGGGCCTCTTCTCCCTTGAAAAGAGGAGGCTGAGAGGGGACATGATCGAAACGTTCAAGATAATGAAGGGAATAGACTTAGTAGATAAAGACAGGTTGTTCACCCTCTCCAAGGTAGGGAGAACGAGAGGGCACTCTCTAAAGTTAAAAGGGGATAGATTCTGTACAAACGTAAGGAAATTCTTCACCCAGAGAGTGGTAGAAAACTGAAATGCTCTTCCGGAGTCTTTTATAGGGGAAAACACCCTCCAGGGATTCAAGACAAAGTTAGACAAGTTCCTGCTGAACCGGAACGTACGCAGATAGGGCTGGTGTCAGTTAGGGCACTGGTCTTTGACCTAGGGGCCGCCGCGGGAGCGGACTGCTGGGCACGATGGACCACTGGTCTGACCCAGCAGCGGCAATTCTTATGTTCTTATATGCACAATAATAGAGAAAATGCAACAGTGTCAAACAGAGCTCTATTCTCTAGGCTGGAGTAGAACAAATAGACACAAGGTTTGGAGCAAAAGTGTTAATTACCTAAGTTATCAAATGCTGGGATATAACAAAAGGGACACCAGACAATGACCATACTAAAATCCAATCAAGGCTCTGCCCAGTTAGTAATCATATGACCATGTGCGTGACATCATTGCATCGAGATCCGCACATGCCCCTGCAGATGTGGTCCCAAGTTTAGTGTGCCAGGGCTTGAAGAAGTTTGCGAGACCCTGCCTTCAATATAAAGAAAAGAGAAATGTCTCTAGCAATCAAAATCACTGCTATATGCAATAACAGTGAACCAAGTATATAGTACAATGAAGTCATTGTGACATCACTGATGAGGTTGGCTCTTAGGCATTCGTGGAATGAGGCATTATGACATCAGAAGATCAACTCTGGTTACCAGAGACTGAAACTCTTCACAGTAGCCCTTTCAGGACCAAGGGACATATTTGTCCCATAACTTTAAAATCCTATAAATTTTGATTGGGATAGTCTACAGTTCTAAATTTGATATGTACGGATTCCATATGATACTGCCTTTATGTAAACAAACTGGTTCCGACATTCATTCATTAGCGTCGTTGCCAGATTGACGAGAAGATTCACTTGCCACACTGTCCATAAGCCAGAAGTGTGATTTTTTAAATAAAAATAATGATATTTCACAAAAAAAATCAATTTTTTGGCATCTGCAAGCCCTTTTTACCATAAAAATGTCGTCAAAACCACAAAAATTGGCCTACGATCCTTATGGTCCTGAAAGGGTTAAGAAGGTAAGTTATCAATGTGGGGGTACTGTTGAGATGTGTTATTTTAGCACAGGTCCCAGTATATGCAATTGGACCTAGTTCTCCATAACAGGGGTTAACGGTACAATAACACTTAACAATGGCCCACGTTGATAGCTTCTCCCCTTAGGCTCAAGATTGAACTCAGAAGATTTATTAGCATATACAGTACTAGTCTTATAGCCCGTTACATTAACGGGTGCTAGAATATGTGTGTGTGTGTCTGTCTTTATTTTTTTTCTCTCTCCTTAGCCGCTTTCTGTATTTCTGTCTGTCTTTTCTTTTTTTTTTCCTTGGCTGTCCACTACCACCCCTTGCCTGCTCCCCCTGTCCATTCTCCCTTCCTTTTACCTCCCCTGTGTCCTCCACCACCCCATCACTGCTCACCTTATCCAGCAGAAGCCCTTCTCCCTTTGTTTTACCTCCCCCTGTCCATCATCACCTCCTTCCTGCTCCCCCTGTCCAGCAGTAGGCCTGTCTTCATTTTTCTGCCCCCCTCCCTGTTCCTCAGCACCTGTTCCCCTGTCCATCAACCCCTTTTCTGGCCCTCCATTTCCGTGTGTTGCAGCATTTCCCTCCCACCCCACTTCCCTGTGCAGTATTTTCCTCCCCCTCATACCTTCCTGCTGAACTCCATGGCCTACTTATGTTAACGGCCTGCAGCTGCTCACAGCAGCCGCCGCGGCCGACATCCGCCTGGGGGGGGGAGGAAGAGAGAGACAGAGCTTCGGGCGGCCAGTAGCCGCCTCGGCCGACATCCGCCTCGGGCCGCCGCGGTCGACATCCGCCTGGGGGGGGAGGGAGGAAGATAAAGAGCGAGCTTCGGGCGGCCAGCGGCCGACATCCGCCTCGGGCCGCCAGAGCGAGAGTGAGCTTGGGTCGGCCAGCAGCCGCCGCGGCCGACATCAACTTGTCTTGCCTTGTGAGGCCAGACCGTAAGCCGCGCATGCGCACTTCCTATGTGTGCTACAGCTCACGGAAAACGGACGCACGCTTAGGAAGTGCGCATGTGCGGCTTACCGTTTTATTATATTAGATAATGGAGCTGAAAAAGTTCTTACTCATTTGATTTCTCGGTCATTCTATAAGAAGCTCAAAGCTCTGGCTTCCTCTGCAAGGTGGTAACTATGCTCAAAACCCAGAGCAGAGAGTAAACCAAACTGAGCCTGCATTAAAGCATAAAGAAATCCTGTTCAGGATTGGTTTTGGATTATACTTCTCACAGACATTAGACTATCTTGATACTTTTTTCACATTCAGTGTGAAGGAAGTAGGAAACCATTAACCTCCTCTTCTACGAAACCACGCTGAATGGCCCGCGCTGCTCCCGACGCTCATAGGAACTCAAAGAGCGTCGTGAGCAGTACGGCCCATTTAGCGTGGCTCGCTGCACTAAAAAAACGCTAGCGCGTTCATGTGGTTAATGCGTTAAGAGTTGTTAATTCAACATAGTTGTCTTTGTTTACATTTTTTTGTTTATTTTTATACAGATCCAGGACGGGGTGGGCGGGATATCGTTTTGGTTTATTTCTTGACTAAATTGTTGGAAGGGAGGGGAGGGATATTTACCTTCTGTATTGTTATTAATGGAATTTAAGTGCTTATTTTGTGATTCATTTCTGTATAATTCATGGCACTTTGGGCTCCTTTTACGAAGGCGCGTTAGGGCCCTAATGCGCGGAATAGCGCACGTGCTAAAATACCACGCGCGCCAGCCGCTACCGCCTCCTCTTGAGCAGGTGGTAGTTAACATAGTAACATAGTAGATGACGGCAGATAAAGACCCGAATGGTCCATCCAGTCTGCCCAACCTGATTCAATTTAAAATTTTTTTATTTTTATTTTTTCTTCTTAGCTATTTCTGGGCAAGAATCCAAAGCTTTACCCGGTACTATGCTTGGGTTCCAACTGCCGAAATCTCTGTTAAGACTTACTCCAGCCCATCTACACCCTCCCAGCCATTGAAGCCCTCCCCTGCCGATCCTCCACCAAACGGCCATACACAGACCGTGCAAGTCTGCCCAGTAACTGGCCTAGTTCAATATTTAATATTATTTTCTGATTCTTTTTTTTGGAATTTTTTATTTATATTATTCAACAAAATTTTACAAGAATACATCTTGGTTATTTTCTGATTCTAAATCTTCTGTGTTCATCCCACGCTTCTTTGAACTCAGTCACAGTTTTACTCTCCACCACCTCTCTCGGGAGCGCATTCCAGGCATCCACCACCCTCTCCGTAAAGTAGAATCTCCTAACATTGCCCCTGAATCTACCACCCCTCAACCTCAAATTATGGTCCTCTGGTTTTACCATTTTCCTTTCTCTGGAAAAGATTTTGTTCTACGTTAATACCCTTCAAGTAAGAGTTTTTCAGCTAGTGCGCGCTACGGCGTGTGCTAATCCAGCGCGTGCACTAAAAACGCTAGCGCACCTTCGTAAAAGGAGCCTTTTGTATTAGCTTTGAAAATTAATAAAGATTTAAAAAAACAAAACGCTAACGTGGTTTTGTAGAAGAGGGGGTAAGAGACAGAAGATGTCACAGCCTGGATCCTGTAATATTTTATGGTCAGACAAGCAAATCATTTGAATAAGTTTTTGCCCAAAGTGACATAATAGGAGCCAGAAGCAAAAGGGAGGCAAACTGAATGGACTTATTAACTTTATCTAGCATCATAGATGATTCTGTAGTCTAAGTTTCTCTAAGAAATGCATATCATTCATAACTTCATAGTTGCTCCTTATTACTATATATTGAAGTAGAGTACCATGGCAACATCATGGGTTTATTTGAGATTATTAAAGGACTCTGTAATTGAATTTTGCCTTATTATTGGGCTAAGGTAGCTTTGTAGTTTCTCTGCAAAAAAAATGAATTGTGGTGTTCTTTTCTTGTATTTAATAATAGTGATTTTTTTTCTGCAGTGAAACCGGGTGAAATGCGGTTTTCCTTTGGAGGCAAGTCAAGGAATATTGATACCACAGCATCTCCGTGATGAACTTCGACTTGATAAATTTAAGACTGGTCTTAAAACTCTCCTATTCGGTGATGCATTTAATAATCATTAGAACTATTATTCTTCTTCTTCCTTTTCACGACAATCTCTTTGACAAAGCAACCCCTCCCTTTATGTACTACCCAACCCCTGCTATCTCCTTTCTTCAAGTTCAAGTTTCAAGTTTCAAGTTTATTGATTTTTGATATCCCGATCATAAAATAAATATCTGACCGGTTAACAATATATAAAAAAAAATTTTAAGATAGGAGAGAGGAGCTAGTTAAAGGTGTGTTTGAGAAATTTTTGAAAACATATTAGACATATACTGACAAACATGATCGTGAGGAGAGATGGGAAGGAAGGAAAAAGTTACATAATATTGGAGGAAATGAGATAGAAGGAGGGGATAAAACATGAGGGACAGGGGTGCATGGTATAAAAGATATGCGCAGAAATAAATGATGAGTAAGTAAGTGGATATAAGTGATTAGGGATTGTTAAAAGCATCCTTGAATAGGAATGTTTTTAGATTAGTTTTGAATTTAGGTAAATGAGTTTCATCCCGAAGAGATTGAGGGAGAGAGTTCCATAAAGTAGGAGCTGTTATAGCAAAATTGGTTTTCCTTGTATAAAAAGATTCTTTTAGGGAAGGGATGAAAAGGAGTTTTTGGTCCGTAGAACGTAGGATACGGGGAGAACTTTGAGGAATAAGTAATTTGTCCAAAAATAAAGGCAGGTGGGAAAGTTTGATTTTAAATGAGAGCAGTAGAATTTTATAAACTATACGGTGTGTGACTGGGAGCCAATGAGCCTCCTTAAGAAGCGGGGTAACGTGTTCGAATTTGCCTATATTGTAAATGAGTTTAATTCTTCTTTAATATGTAACTTTACCTATCCCATTATTCCACCCTCACATTCCAGTACGTCTGGTAATTGTTTGTTCGTTTGTTTGTTTGTTTTATTATATGTTCACACATTTTTATTTTTCTCAGTTTTCCCTATCTTTTTAATTCGATTGTTAACCAGCTAGATATTAATTTGATGGTTGGTATATCAAAATCAATAAAACTTGAAACTTGATACCATGGCTCAAAGGGGAAAATGCATTAAGAGTTTGCTTCAGTGCAAAATTTGCCCAGGTTTATTGCCTGTAGCTTGTTTCCTGTTGTAAATAGGAATCTTTAGTCATCTGTGCACTGGAAGAACAATGGTAAGGAAGCTTACTGTGGAGTGGGTGGAGCCTAGTGGTTCATGCAGCAGATTGAGCTCCTAGAGAGCTGGGTTGAATTCCCACTGCAGCTAGGACAGAGAAGAGGACCTGCATGTTTATTTCGTTTTCTATACTGTTCTCCCAGGGGAGCCCAGAATGGTTTACATTAATTTATTCAGGTACTCAAGCATTTTTCCCTTTCTGTCCTAGTGGGCTCACAACCTATCTAATGTACCTGGGGCAATAGGGGATTAAGTGACTTGCTCAGGGTTCACAAGGAGTACTGTGGGTTTGAACTAGAGAATGACACAGTGACAAAATTCATCACCGTTCCCATCCCCGCGGATAACTGTGGGAAATAATCCCATGTCATTTTCTAGCGTCTATTTCAGCCTCGGTCCTTCTACACCAGCATTCTTCAAAGCAAAGCTTGAGGGTCAGTGGTTGTGGCCATTCATACTCTGATTCTTATGTGAGCCAAGGATAATGAAGCCATTGTGACATCACTGATGTGATTGGCTCTTAGGCACTGGTGGAATGAGGCATTATGACATCACAATATATGCTCTGGATACCAGAGACTGTCATTCTTTAGTGTCTGTTTCAACCTCAGTCCTTCTACACCAGCATTCTTCAAAGCAAAGCTTGCGGGTCAGTGGTTGTGGCCATTCATACTCTGATTCTTATGGGAGCCAAGGATAATGAAGCCATTGTGACATCACTGATGTGATTGGTTTTTAGGCACTGGTGGAATGAGGCATTATGACATCACAATATCTGCTCTGGATACCAGAGACTGTCATTCTGTAGTGTCTGTTTCAACCTCAGTCCTTCTACACCAGCATTCTTCAAAGCAAAGCTTGCGGGTCAGTGGTTGTGGCCATTCATACTCTGATTCTTATGGGAGCCAAGGATAATGAAGCCATTGTGACATCACTGATGTGATTGGTTCTTAGGCACTGGTGGAATGAGGCATTATGACATCACAATATCTGCTCTGGATACCAGAGACTGTCATTCTGTAGTGTCTGTTTCAACCTCAGTCCTTCTACACCAGCGTTCTTCAAAGCAAAGCTTGAGGGTCAGTGGTTGTGGCCATTCATACTCTGATTCTTCCCTCTCTCCTTAAAGAATGACATGAAGATGGTTTCCTGCGATTATCCGCGGGGACAGGAACGGTGATGAATTTTGTCACCGTGTCATTCTCTAGTTTGAACCCCCAACCTCAGGGTGCTGAGGCTGTAGCTTTAACCAAATCAAAATGTAGCAAAGGTGAGCCAAGTAAAGGACAATCAAGCCATTGTGACATCACTGATGAGGTTGGCTCTTAGGCATTGGTGGAATGAGGCATTATGATGTCACAATACCAGCTCTGGTTATCAGAGGCTGAAACTTTCCACACTGTTTATTTATTCATTCAATTTTCTGTGCTGTTTTCCCAGGGGAATGGTTTATATGAATTTATTCAGGTATTCAAGCATTTTTCCCTGTCTGTCCCAGTGGGCTCAAATCTATCTAATGTACCCGGAGTAAAGGAGGAATTGGGTGACTTGCTCAGGGTCACAGGGAGCAGTGTGGGTTTGAACCCATAACCTCATAGTGCTGAGGCTGTAGCTTTGACCACTGTGCCACACTGTCCCCCTTGTGTAGGGTGCTGCGTAGATGTAGTAGTGCTGTAGACATTATTTTATATATATTTTTTTATCTTGATGCATTTTTTTTTTACCACCTCTTTCTTGTTCCTTCCTTCTTGTCATGTTAGTCCTTCCATCTATAAATTTTAATTGTCATGTGTGAATATTATTTTTTCTTTTTTGTTAAATGTTTTATTAATGATTGTAAACCATCTAGATACTTTTTTTTTTTTTGATAGACGGTATATCAAAGAAATAAACTTGGAAACTTGGATTAATTATAATAGTCAACATACTCAGAGAAGCAAAGATGTTAAAGCTAATTAAAATGACACCTCCAGACTCCATCCCTTCTATCTTGTTGCACCTTATGCATGGAACAAACTGCCTGAGTCATTACGACAGGCGCCGTCTCTGGCAGCATTCAAATCTGCCCCCAGCCGACATCGGGGCACGGCACCGAGCAGTAGTGTCAGAAAGTTGTTCTACTGTGTGGCGGCATTTTTGAATCCCCTCAAGGGTTCCTGAGGAAGGGGCAGTGGTCCCGGAAGCTAAGCCTGGTCAAACACTGAATAACTCGAGGGAAACTTGGAGAAAGATTCTTCTCCGTGGTGACGCTGCTGAAATTGTAATGGCGTTTATGGACACAAGACTTCATAAAAGCTAACCCCCTCTTCTACGAAACCGCACTAGCGTTTTTTTAGCGCAGAGAGCCGCGCTGAATGGCCCTCACTGCTCCCGACCCTCATAGAGTTCCTATGAGCGTCGGGAGCTGCGCGGGCCATTCAGCGCGGCTCTCTGCACTAAAAAAATGCTAGTGCGGTTTCGTAGAAGAGGGGGTAAGTGCGGCTCTTTCCGTTATCTCTTACATCTGTTCCACCGTCAGGCTGAACTCAGGCGTGCTGCATCTCCGTATTGTCATATTATATCATTTTGAAAATTATTATTATTATTTACCCTGTTAAGCACTATTAAGCACACAAGGACATACCGATGGTGGTGTGTGGCTCAGGTATGAGCATGGTCTTTCCCCCTTAAAAAAAAAAAAGAAGCCTGGGTTGGTAAAGCAGTGGAGCTGTGGTTCATTTTTGAACTGGGCTTCTCAAAGCTTGCTACCTCACACTGAGGATACACTGCTCCATTCATATGTAGAATTATATCACAACTCCGGGGTCTTTGCAGCTCTCCTGCCTGCAGACTAGGGCATTTGCTGCACCATTTGTGACTTTCAAGTATCTACAGCAGCTCATGGTTTTGTTTTGTGGTTAGTATTCAAATCCAAGCTAACAGCCTACTCTTTCGAAGCTGCCATCAACTCCTAAGTTGCCATGTTGTCGTATGGTGCCTTCCGAAAAGAAATTAAAGACAGCACTATTTGATAAATTTATCTCTTAATTCGATGTTTTATCCTTAACATAATAGTTTTACTGTATTAACTCAAATTTTTTAGAGACCTTTTAGTTAATATGCTGTATTCTTATTACTAATAGTTTGTACTTCGCTGATTGTCCAGTTGTTTCTCTTTTATGTAAACCGCCTAGAATTCTTTTGAGTGAAGCGGTATAAAAAAATAAAGTTACATTATGTTATGTTATGTTATGTCCATCCTATCATTCTCTCTGCAAGAAACTCCCCAACCCCTATATGTCCTGTCTGTCCAATTAGATTGTAAGCTCTTCTGAGCAGGGACCGTCTGTTGCATTTTGACTGCACGGCACCGTGTACGCTTTTCAGCGCTATAGAAATGATAAATAGTAGTAGTCTTTTGGAATTTTACCCAAAGGAAATGCTAAGGACCCCCATCTTCTTATAGGTTGAGAAAGTTTGTCTCTGGAAGCAGCAAGAGCAAATCCATTCCGCATAAGATGCACCACACAGACTGCGAGACTGTGAACGGACTTCTCCCTCTTTTTTCATGACTGTTTTCAAGATGTCCATCAAGTACTGTATTCCCATTTCCACTGGGTTGTTTTTTTTTAATCAGAATAATACGTTGATGCTTAATGGCTGCCTTTTCAAGGACCATTTAATGCAAATCTGTTTGCAGAAAACAAATCGACTAACTTCTTTTTTTTTTGGTCATCTCTGCTACTGAGGCTAACCAGTTTCTGGGTTGTGTTACCATGGATATTGTTTGACATTTCATCCAAATCCTGGGCATTTCATCCAAATCCAGGCTTCTATTTCTCTTCTCACTACTCCCCTGAGGTTCTGGCTGATTCCAGCTGAACTGGTAAAATGAGGTGTACTGTCTGTTAATGACATACTGTTTCACACTCCGGCTTCCATTGCAGCCGGAGGACCCTGGAGCACTTTTGACAATATCCAAGTGCTTCTCTCCCACCTACTAAATGCGGACATAATTCAGCTGGAACTTGGATGCTGTTGCATATGAAATGCAGTTATATTTCCTACCCAGATGACGTGTTCTGTCAACAGATATGTTCCTTTATTAGTTGTCTCCTGGATTTTGAATGTCATCTTTTCATGAACCAAAAGGTTTTTAGATTTTAAAATTTGATTTCAAAATGATGCCTTTGTAATTCTATGCATGAGCCAGTCAGTCACTACTACTAAATCACTCTTTAGCATCTCAGGAAGCTTCTCCTGAAAAAGAATTTCGATCACTGTTGCTCACAGCTGTTTCTTACAGACATTTTAGAAAACAGCTAAAAACCTGTCTTTTCTCCAAATACCTGACTAGCTGACTCACTCAAATATACGATTATGTTTAATGTTTATAATCTATTGAAAACCGCATAGAACTTTTTGGTAACGCGGTCTATAAGTACAGTACAATGTTATGTTATGTTACTGTTAATTATTTCTATAGCGCTACCAGACGCATGCAGCACTGCACAGAGTCGCAAAGAAGAAGAAAACAGTCCCTGCTTGAAAGAGCTTACAATCTAAACAGCCAAGACAGACAAACAGGATGTCATGGATATAGTTAAGGGGAACGGTTAAATCTGCTGAGGGCACAGGGGAGTACAGGACAATCAAGCCATTGTGACTTCACTGATGAGGTTGGCTCTTATTGGTGGAATGAGGCATTATGACATCACAATCACAGCTCTGCTTCCCAAAGACTGAAACTCTTCACACTACTACTATGAATTATTTCTATAGCGCTACCAGACGCACCCAGCGCTGTACAGAGTCACAAAGAAAATAGTCCCTGCTCGAAAGAGCTTAGAATCTAAACAGCCAAGATATATAAACAGGATGTCATGGATACAGTTAAGGGGAACGGTTTAACAGGCAGAACAATGCAACTTATGATACCTCTTGGTCCTCTATGTAGAAGCTGAATCAGCCTTGTCTAACCGAACATTCTGGACTGTTCTATATTATATGTAGATAACCTCAGATTAGGTATTCAATACAGTACATCCTTTTTTGAAACTAACCTGTTGTTAACATAGAATTTGAAACATCTAGCTTACACAGTTTCAAATCATATGTTATTCGGTGATGCTATCGATTTAGGTAAAATCATTAAATATCTATATATAACTTGAACTGTGTAAGCTAGATGCTTCAAGTTACATATGTCGGCCCCACCATAGGGATTGATATTCAGCAGGAAATAACTGGGATACTGCCACTGAAAATTCAGGAAGACCACCGTGGCCCTGTCTCAGGACTGGGCAACCATGGTCCTCGAGGGCCACAATCCAGTTGGGTTTTCAGGATTCCCACAATGAATATATATGAGATCTATTGGCATATAATGGAGGCAGTACATGCAAATGAATCTCATGCACATTCGTTGTGGGAAATCTTGAAAGCCAGAGTCAATATGTCATGCTCCTTCTCTAGCAGTCTTCAAATCCTATTTTTAATTATATCACAACTCCGGTGTCTTTCCAACTTTCCTAAATCGGATGGAGCAATGGATGAGCTAAATTCAGAGAAAACACAATTTTTTATAGCATCACCATGCCCACTTGACACTAAAGCATCATTGTGCATCAATAACCCCATTCAACCCACTATAAAGATATTGGGAGTAACACTGGACCAGAGCCTGACCATGAAACCAGGTAGATTCCCTGACTAGAAAGATCTTTCTCACCCTCTGGAAGCTTCGGTCCATCAGAGCTTACTTCGATGTCTCATCATTTAGAATTCTGGTACAATCCCTCATACTGAGTCAACTCGATTATTGTAACATCGCCTACTTGGCACTCTCCCAGAAGAACATGCGGCGATTGCAACTGGTACAAAACGCAGCGGTTAGGTTACTTTGTGGACCGAAGAAATTTGATCACGTGACACCTTCCTAATGACTTCTGCACTGGCTGCCGATGGAGGCACGTTTGACATTCAAGTTTGGTTGTTTCTGCTTCAAGGTACTTTACGGCTTAGCCCCTAAATATATAACAGACCTTTTCTATTTTCACAAACCAACATACATAAGAGAAGTTCACATCCAAACTTTGTTTCTCCACCGGTTAGAGGTTGTAAATTTAAAAGTCATCACCAACATCTTTTCTCACATCAAGCAGCATTATGGGGTAAAGACCTGGAACAACTGCTCGTGCCTACTGCTTATAGGGAATTCAGGAAACGCCTAAAAACACATCTGTTCCTGAAGTACTTAGGTAACTGACCTATACAATCTTAGTCCTCGACAAATGATCTTTAGAACTGTTATTCACTAACTCTGAACTTTGTTTAATCCACTGTAATACTTTTTAATCATTGTAAACCGCATAGAACTTCACGGTCCTGCGGTATATAAAATGTTATTATTATTATTCCTGCCTGCAATTTAGGGCATTTGCTGCACCATTTGTGACTTTCAAATATCTATAGCAGCTTGTGGTTTTGTTTTGTGAATAGCATTCAAATCTAAACTAACAGCTCATTTTTTTGATGCTGCCTTCAACTCCTAACTCCCACTCACCATAAAATTACCTAGGTCCATTCTATCATTCTCTCTGCAACCCCCCAAACCCTATATGTCCTGTCTGTCCAATTAGATTGTTAGGTCTTCTGAGCAGGGACCATCTATTGCATTTTGATTGCACAGCACTGTGTACATACTGGCGAAGCTTGAAGAATGGTCTGAAATTTGGAAGCTAAAATTTAATGCTAAGAAATGCAAGGTCATGCATTTGGGCTGCAAAAACCCTACAACTCCTAACTCCCACGCACCATAAAATTACCTAGGTCCATTCACTGTCAGATACCTTTACCCATTGTATCATTCCTTGTACCAGAAACTCCCCAACACTGAGATGTCCTGTCTATTCAAATTAGACTATAAGCTCTTCTGAGCAGGGATCTTCTATTGAATGTACAGTGCTGCATATGCCTTTTAGCACTATAGTGGGAGGTGGGAGGGAACTTGTAACATAACATAAAATCAACTTATAGACCACATAACTGTGAAGATCTCTGCGGTTTACAAAAAATTAGTCTAAGTCACAAATGAGTGTCTGAAGAAATTAATTACGGTACCGTAAGCCTTCAAATGCCTTCTAAAGTCCAAATATGATATGGTTAAAAAGAATAAGAGGCTCATAATCGAAAGAGAAAAATGTCCAAAAACCGGCCTAAGTCGGCACTTGAACGATCATAAACGAAAGACGTCCAAGTGCCGATAATCAACCCGGGTTTTGGATGTATTTCTAAACGACCTAGGCCTTCATAGTGCCGCTGAACGACCATAGCTAAACGGGGCGTTTCAGGAGGAGTGTTGAGGGCGGGACGTGGGCAGGCTTAGACTTAATCGTACTGCATGTATAACTGAAAATTATACAGCACAGGATCGATGGAACTTAGACGTTCTGACTTATACCATTTAAAACATGGTCTAAGTCACAAAAACCCACCTAAAGTCACCAGATAAGCACTGCAAACACGTAATACAGACCCCCACACACTACCCCAGTGATCATCGACCCCTCCCCAACCCCATAAAAATATTAATCACACCTTTAAAATTCAGCCTCCAGACCATCATCACCTGGCAGCCTGGCATAGGAAAGCCTAGTTGTCCTGCACAGAGGCATCTTAAGCCATCTTGGGGGTGGGTTAGGGACCCAAGGAGAGGAGGACCCATGCCCATAAGCCCCTATAATCCCTACATTGATACTGAAACACGTGCACTCCCCTATATACCCCCAAACCCTTTTGTACTGGCATATAAGTGGCTCCTGCAACCATAAGGGCTATTGGGGTGGTAGATAAGTGGGTGTAGGGGATTCTGGAGGTGGTTTGGGGGGGCTCACTATGACCTATAAGGGGAGCTGTAGTGAGGAGAAGACATGGCACCCTTTTTGTGAAGTTCACAGCAGTGCCCTGTAAGGTACCCCACTATTTAGGTGCCATGTCTGGTATTCAGTCCATCACTTTGCAGACCCCTCCCATGTCCAACAGGGTTTGTTCTAGGCGTTTTTGAATTGGACGAAAATGTGGTATAAAGATGGACAATTTAGCGGCTTGGACGATCAGATCAGCAGGACATATAGTTAGATGATTTTTGAAACGAAAAAAAATTTGGACGTATTTTTTGAAAATGTGTCCTAAGCTCTTTTTTACTTTGGACGATTGCAACTAGGCTGAAAATGGACTTAGACATTCCTTTCGATTATGTCCCTCCACTTGTTTAAAGTCTTTATTCCAGAAGGCGGCCTTATAAGACAATGTACATTCACGATAACTTTTAAACTTACTGCCTTTATGTGGCTTTGGCATTTCAAAGCTTACATTTGAAGTAACTCGCCCTATATGTCATGTCTGTCTGTCCAAGTTAGTCTGTAAGCTCTTCCGAGTAGAGAATGGCATGGGGACACATTTCCCCCCATCCCCGCGGGAACTCATTTTCCCATCCTGTCCCTGTCCCATTCCTGCAAGCTCCGTCCTCATCTGCACAAGCCTAAAACACTTCATAAATGTTCGAGGCTTGTGCGGTTAAGGCAGAGCTCACAGGAATGGGACAGGGACGGCGACAATACTCGCGGAGACGGAACAGGAAAATTGAGTTCCTGCAGGAACGGGGAAAAATTGGTCCCCGTGCCATTCTCTACTTCTGAGCAGGGACCGTCTGTAAATGTCAAAATGTACAGCACTGCGTTACGCCTTTCAGCGCTATATAAGTGATTAGTAGTGGCAGTATCTTATAACCTCTGGGTACAGAGGCAGCAGCTCTACCAGGGAGCCACACCTTCCCCCAGAAATGATAAGCAGCAGTCTATCTGAAGGGTTGTGAGTACAAGACGTTCCAAGATAGGACATTATCATTTCCAGCTGGCAAATGGAATAAATGCTTAAGTGAGTTTATCTTAAATGCATTTTCTTACCAAATTTTTAGAAAACCAGTTAAAACGCATCTCTGATAAATTTGTATAATTTCATATCTTTATTGATGTTCCTTTGAATTTTTCTCTGCAATATCAAGCTTATTCAACACGTCTTTCATCTACTACCTAGATGGTTTACAATGCTAAAAAATTAAAAATAAAAGAAGATAAAATGTATAAATATATACAAGTTCAATGGGTAAGACGTACTTTTACTAAGGCGCGGTAAATATTAGTGCGCGCTAAACACGCACTAAACGCTAACGCTAAACACGCACTAAACGCTAACGCATGCATGTTATCCTATGGGCACGTTTGCGGCTAGCGCACGTGTTGATTTAGCGTGCGCTAAACGTGCGCTACAACGCTTAGCGCGCCTTAGTAAAAGAGGGCCATAGACAAACATAAACAAGAAGATCAAGGGGGACGTAAGAGTGAAATACATCGAGATTAAAAAAAGGGGTGGTAAGTGGGGAGGGAAAAACCATAGAGGGGAGGGATAGCGCTTCTTACAAGCAGTTGGTATTTATTATTCTGAAATGAATAAGAAGGTTGGAGGAATTGCCCATCCTTGGACCCCCTTTTATTAAACTGCGCTAGCAGTTTTTAGCACGGGGAGCTGTTCTGAATGCCCTGCGCTGCTCCTGACGCTCATAGAGTTTCTATGAGCATCGGGAGCAGCGCGAGGCATTCAGCACAGCTCCTGGCGCTAAAAACTGCTAGCGCAGTTTAATAAAAGGAGGACTCAGGTTAGAACTGCGCCCACTGAATGCATTTATTGAGTCACAATAACTGTCATGTACCTTTCCTTTTATTTGACTTCCATACGCATCCAGGGTGGGTGGGTGGGGGGAGGGAAATGTTTTATTGTTTGCTATACTTAATTATCTATATTATTGAAATTAAATATGTACTATTAATTATCGGGAGGAAGGGGGGGAGAAAATGATTGTTTTTTTGAATTATTTGTGTATTTAAAGTGCGTTCTGTGTAGTGTTTATATTTAAATTAATTGTATGGCACTGTTAACATTTGAAAATTAATAAAGATTTATAAAAAAAAAAAAAAGAACTGCATCTCTAAATAAGAAAGTTTTTAGTTTGGTCTTAAATTTGTCCAATGATCCTTCCAGTCGGATATCCAATGGGTGAGAATTCCATAGGGTGGGGGCCAGTGTTCCCTCTAAGCGGGCGGGTGTTGTGAGCAAACTTTTTTCACCGTGAGCCAAAAATATCGGGCGCCAGCAAGTTATGAGCCAACTCGCCCGATTCTCCTCTCGCCGCCCTGCCATCTGCCGTACGCCTCTTCCGATCGTGCGCTGTGACGAGAAACGTGTGCGCTGCGATGTAATATTTTGTGCGCCAGCGCACGCCAGCGCAGCTTAGCGGGAACACTGGTTCAAATGGTTTTATTTATTTCCCCAAATTTATTTTTGTTATACGCATTGAAAATATTTGATATTGCGTTTAAATCAAAATCTCAATAAACTTGAAACGAGTGCCCGTGAGATTGTGGGAGGGTTAAATACTCAAAACTTAGAAGTTTTTGCTACGCCAGCTTTCTGGTATCTTTACATACAGTGGCGTACCTAGCATATGTAACATCCGGGGCCCATCATTTTTTGGCACCCCCCCCCATCTGTAAGAAAAACATGATTTTTAGTAACAAACCACACGTCACACATGAGTACCTAGGAAAAGGCAGCATCTTACATATTGCAGTGAGCAGTACATCAATACACCCATTGTAAAACTAAACAAGCCAGACCAGCACAGATCAATCCTACACCGTCAATCCTAACAGAAAACCATGTCTTTCGAACACACAGAACACAGAAAACACCTTCGCCTAGTAAGGAATATGTAATCACAAACTAACCCCTCCCTCTTTTACAAAACTGTAGTGTGGATTTTAGCTACGGAGGTAACAGCTCTGATGCTCATAAAATTCTGAGCATCAGAGCTGCTACCACCAAGGCTGGTGCTAAAAACGCTTCACAGTTTTGTAAAAGGGGGGATAAAATAAAAATACATAGACAAAGGTTAAATTGAACCAGCAAGAAGCTGGACTCTGCATACAATGCTTCACAGAAACAGTGACACATGTCTCCTAAAGCAATAAATAAATAGAAATTTTTTTCTACCTTTGTCTTCTGTGGTTTCTCCTTTCCTCATCTTCTTGTAACTCTCTTCCTTCCATCCACTGTCTGCCGTCTCTCTTCCCCTATATGGCATCTTCTCTCCTTGTATGCCCCTTCCAGAAACTGTATGCCTCCCCCTTCCATCTCTCCTTTCACCCCATTGGTCTGGCATCTCTCTCCTCGCCTTCCCTCTCCCACACCTCTCCTCATAGTCTGGTATCTCCCCTTCCCTGATTCTCTGGCATCTCTCTCCTTTCCTTTTCTTCCATCTTTCGCTCCCCCTCCATGCTCTCACATCTCCCCCTTCCTTTTCCCTTAGACTGGCATACCTTCCTCCTACGCTCCAAGCCCTGGCATCTCCTTTAATTCCCTCCCTCATCTTCCTTCTCCCTCCAGCTGGGTACCGCAACACTCTTCCCTGCAGCTCTGCACTTCCCCACAATTGCCATGCTTCGGTTCCTCTTCTTCCTTCCTTCCTCCCCCCCCCCCCCCGCGGGACCCTGCGGCACCATCAACTCTTACTCCCTCTAATGTCGGCCCTGCAGCTCCAGACTTCCTCGCACCTTCTCCCCTCCCCCTTTGGATCGCTATTATTTTAAATGTTATAGCCGCGGAGCTGTATCCATCAGTGGAGATGTCTAACCTCGGCCTGCCCCGGAACTCTTACTGCAACAGTGACTTCCTGTTCCTGCCTAGACGGGCGGCTGCTGCAGTAAGAGTTCCGGGGCAGGCCGAGGTTAGACATCTCCACTGATGGATACAGCTCCGCGGCTATAACATTTAAAATAATAGCGATCCAAAGGGGGAGGGGAGAAGGTGCGAGGAAGTCTGGAGCTGCAGGGCCGACATTAGAGGGAGTAAGAGTTGATGGTGCCGCAGGGTCCCGCGGGGGGGGGGGGGGAGGAGGAAGGAAGGAAGAAGAGGAACCGAAGCATGGCAATTGTGGGGAAGTGCAATCCCCCCAATGCGTCCCCTTACCTTACCGACGCGTGTGTGCGCTGTGAAGAGAAACTTTGCGCTGCGATGTAATATTTTGTGCGTGAGCGCAGGCCAACGCAGCTTAGCGGGAACACTGGGACTGGGGGCTCTGACTGAGAATATAGTAGCCTGTATGCAGTCTCTTTTATTGTAAACCGCTCTGAACTATTTTGTGGTACTGCGGTACATAAAAATAAAATTATTATTATTATTATCTAGGATGGGGGAAGAGTCAAGGTGGAGCCAGGAGTTACCCAGACACTGATGGTATTCAGCAAAAAAAAGTTGCCCTAAGTTAACCAGGTAGCTATTTGGGTATTGCCATTGAATACTGGCAGTTCTTGGGTAAGTCCAGAGATCAGGTGCCCAAATATTCAGTGCTGTTACCTGGATAGGTGCCAGCATTGAATATCCAGGCACAATTCAGTCAGCAATGGCCAGAGTTTAAAAAAAAAAATGCAGACCGTCATCAGCTGAATATTTCCTCCATAATGTATGCAAGTGAAGGGCAATGTTATGCTCTAGGCTAGGGGTAGGGAACTCCGGTCCTCGAGAGCCGTATTCCAGTCGGGTTTTCAGGATTTCCCCAATGAATATGCATGAGATCTATTTTCATGCACTGCTTTCAATGCATATTCATTGGGGAAATCCTGAAAACCCGACTGGAATACGGCTCTCGAGGACCGGAGTTCCCTACCCCTGGCTCTAGGCACACTATAAACAAAACCAGGGTATTTAAACTCACTTCCTGGCAATCCCTCTAAAATCATGTACACAAATTATTAAGATTTTTAATTCTTTATTGTAATTACTTTCTTTAAAATTAACCTACATAATATCAAAAGACATTAAGACATCAAGCATCAATAAATATCACAGACGTTTTATGTCAAATGTAAAACGAGTGGAAAATAAAGTGCTCAGTGAACCAATAAACAGCACTAGCCAAACGCCCAGGACCTCAAATTTTATCTGATGAAACTGCTCTTATAATCATGACCCATCCGTCCCAAAGCTCTGCCTACTGGTGGGGCCTAAGGCGCCTGGGCCAATCAGAATAGGCCTGGGAGCCTTAGGTCCCTCCTGGGGGCGGGGCCTTGGGCACATGGTTGGGTTGGCCCATGTGCCTCAGGCCCCGCCCCCAGGAGGGACCTAAGGCTCCTGGGCCTATTCTGCTTGGCCCAGGCGCCTTAGGCCCCACCAGTAGGCGGAGCTTTGGGACGGATGGGCCAATCCGGCCTCATTCCGTCGTTGGCTGCCTGCCGGACAGGCGGGTTTGGCTCCGGTCTGTCCGGCCAACTACACAAAGGTACGGGGAAGAGGGGTGGGGGTGTCGTGGGGGTCGGCCAGGGGGGTCGCGGGTCGGCTGGGGGCCCCGGTCGGAGGTTTTTGTGGGGGGCGGTCGTTGGGGGGAGGGGGGTTTGCGTCGAGGGCAGGAGGGCCTGGGATCCCTCCTGCCCGTAATGTAGTGCGGGGTGGGGGTAGGGGGTCGCCGTGGCCAGGAGGGTTTGGGCTCCCTCCTGGCCCGATATTGTCGGGGAGTTGGGGAGTCGGCGGGGCAAGAGGGCTTGGGCTCCCTTTTGTCCCGATCGTGTCGGGGGCGCAAGAGGGCTTGAGCTCCCTCTTGCCCCGATCGTGTCGGGGGTGCCGCTGTTGGCTGGGGCAAGAGGGCTTGAGCTCCCTCTTGCCCCGATCGTGTCAGGGGTGCCGCGTTGGCTGGGGCAAGAGAGCTTGAGCTTCCTCTTGCCCCGATCGTGTCGGGGAGTCGGCGGGGCAAGAGGGCTTGATGTTGGAGAAAGGGCGAACCGCCGGAAGAGGAAGCAGCAGGCGCAGGGCTCACAGAAGGGCCGGGACCGCCAAGAGGAAGCAGCAGGACACCGGTAGGAGCTTCTACATGATGGGGGGGGGGGTCGGGAGGCTGTGGGGGTGCGAGCGGTCCTTCAGGGTGGAGGTGTGGGTGCGTGCGAGCGGTCCTTCGGGGTGGGGGTGCGAACGGTCCTGCGGAGGGGGGGTGAATCGGACGTCGGGGGGGGGGAACTATGTAAAAAAAAATTTATATAGCGCGCTCATGCGTATACCGCGCAAGGTTATGCACGGTTTGTAAAAACACGTATAACGCGCGTGTTATATGCTTGAAAATATGGTACTCTTAAAACCAATAGGAGGAAATTTTTTTTCACTCAGAGAATAGTTAATCTCTGGAACGTGTTGCCAGAGGATGTGGTAAGAGTGGATAGCATAGCTGGTTTTAAGAAAGGTTTGGACAAGTTCCTGGAGGAAAAGTCCATAGTCTGTTATTGAGAAAGACATGGGGGAAAGCCACTGCTTGCCCTGGATTGGTAGCACGGAATATTGCTACACCTTCGATTCTGGCCAGGTACTAGTGACCTGGATTGGCCACCGTGAGAACGGGTTACTGGGCTTGATGGACCATTGGTCTGACCCAGTAAGGCTGTTCTTATGTGATCACAAGGAAATGCAGTGGAAAGTCTTTAGAAGATAGTTGTTAATGGATATTGCACACTTGGAAACTCTACCACACAGCCTCAAGCTGCCTAAATAGAGGTACCTGACTTTACAACAGGGTGTCTGGTTTAAAAGGACAAGTAAGAGTCTACTTAGGTGCTATTTTATAAAGACAGCTAGGTATCTTTCTAAAACACTAGCACAAGCGACATAAATCATGATTTCCATGCAGGTGTGGACACTTACACCTGCACCTAGATTAGACAACTGGACGTGTAGATTTGGGTAGTTTATAATCTACCTGAGCATTTGGAATTCTGTCCGTGCTATCTGCAAAATACACACCAACATGTCATCGTGAGTACTTTTCATGCCAGCTGCTACTGTATAAGACTGTACACTGTAGGCCTTGGGTAGAATGTCTTCAAAACAGTGGTAAAGAAATGAATAAATATCGATACATATATACTGTACAACAGCGGTCTCAAACCCGCGACCCATGGGCTGTATGCGGCCCTCCAGGTGCTATTTTGCGGCCCGCGGTCTGGACACGATGATCAAATGCTCCCTTGCTGCAGTTGATTGTTCCGGTCAAAGCTGCGGCCAGCCTCGGCTCCTCGCGCCATCCACACCAGCATTTCTCTTCCCCCTTCCCTTCCTTGTGGAGCAGCAGCATGTCTGGCCGGCTCTCTTGCTCAGTTGATCGTTCCGTTCAAAGCCGCGGGTGGTGGCTCCTCGCGCTATCCACTCCTGCATCGGAAGCCTCTCTGACGTCACAACATTAGAGAGGCTTCTGACGCAGGTGCGGATCTCACGAGGAGAAGCCACCCGCGGCTTTGAACGGAATGATCAACTGAGCAAGGGAGCCGGCCAGACACGCTGCTGCTCCACAAGGAAGGGCATAGAAGGGGAGGAGAAAGAGAAATGCTTCTGCTGCATAGGAAAGGGGGATCCTAGGGAAATGCTGTTGCTGCTGTACAGGGAAAGGGAGAGGGAGAGGGAGGAAAGGGGGAAGAGAAATGCCTTTGTTGCACAGGAAAGGGGGAAGGGAAATGCTGCTGCTGCTGCACAGGGAAAGGGAGAGGGAGGGAAAGGGGAAGATAAATGCTTTTGCTGCACAGGAAAGGGGGAAGGGAAATGCTGCTGCTGCTGCTGCACAGAGAAAGGGAGGGGGAGGGAAAGGGGAAGAGAAATGCTTCTGCACAGGAAAGGGGGAAGGGAAATGCTGCTTCTGTTGCTGCTGCACTCAACTGGGGAAAGAGAGGGAAGGAAGGATAAGGAAGACAAGGGAAAGGAGAGGAACAAGAGATGCCAAGTTCATGGGAGGGAGGGAACAAAAGGAGATACCAGACCATGGAGGGGGAGGGAGAGATGCCAGGGCATGGGGGGAGGGAAGGAAACAAATGCCAGACCAGGGGAAAGGAAGGAAGGAAGGAAAGAGATGTCAGACCATGGAAATAGGACGGAAGAAGAGAGAGATAGGAAAGGAAGGGAAGACATGGAAACGTAGATTTTGAAAAGAAAGCAGAAAAATTGAATATTAAGTTAATGTCAAAGATGGATGCAAGGCAGAAAGTGAAATCGGAGAGAAAAACAGTCAAAGGACAAGAAGGCCCTGGAAACATAGTTAAAAGCACAGAAAAATAAAGTCACCAGACAACAAAGGTAGGGAAAATGATTTTATTTTCAATATAGTGATGGCCCCTCATTCTTGGAATCTTTTACCACACTATATTAGAGAACTAAAAGACCTAACACTGTTTAAAAAAATGTTAAAAACCTTTCTCTTTAAAGATGCGTATGGATCTTAGGACAAATAAAAATTGATAATCTTTTAACCATTACCGAGTTTTCTATTTTTTTATTTTTTTAAAACAGCCATTATAACCCACCTTTTGTTTTTCCCTTTTATGTTTTTTCTTCTCTTCTATCAAAAATTGTAACTACTCCCCCTCTTAACCACACATGTCTTGTATGTTTTACCCACAAATTATTTTAAAATTATGTTTACAATCAGTTTGTAAAGTGTGTTATATTTTAACTAACAACAAATTTGTTTTTATGTCACCATTAATATTGTACTTGTTTCATTTATTAATACATGTTATTTCATTGTACATCGCCTAGCAATTTATATAGGCGATTCATCAAGAATAAATAAACTTGAAACTTGAAATGTGTCAGTTTTGAGAAAGAAAAGATATTAAACTTTAAATGTGAGGGCTGCAGAAAAAATAGAGTACTTGGAGGGCCGCAGAAAAAATAGTTAATGTCTTATTAAAGAAATGACAATTTTGCATGAGGTAAAACTCTTTATAGTTTATATATCTTTCCTTTTAACTGTTAAAGGAAAGTTTTATAAACCATAAAGAGTTTTACCTCATGCAAAATTGTCATTTCTTTAATAAGACATTAACTATTTTTTCTGCGGCCCTCCAAGTACCTACAAATCCAAAATGTTGCCTCGCAAAGGGTTTGAGTTTGAGACCACTGCTGTCCATCAAAGTCAGGGGTGGGCATCACCGATCCTCAATGGCCATCACCCTGTCAGGTTTTCAAGATTTTCCCAACGAATATGTTTGAGATCTATTTGCACACGCTGCCTCCACTGTATGCAAATAGTTCTCCTGCATATTTATTGGGAAAATCCCCCCAAACCCAACTGAATTCCAGCCCTTGAGGGAATGAGGTTACCCACCCCTGATATAAGTGATGCCCCCTTGCGAAGCCTGAATGCTGCCTACTGAAGGGGGACAGTTCAAAGCAGTGAAGAACCGTGCCTACACTCCTCGTGCAGTGTTGGGGCTTCTTTAATCTTCAGGACAGACTGGAAGGAGGTAAGGGGGTTGCAAAGGAGAGAGGCTGGACTCAAAGTGGGATTAGGGAGGGTAGGTGAGAAGCTGGCCAGTTTCTGGTGGGGAACGTTAGAGAGGAGGAGGTGGTGCCGACTGTTCCTAGGGTGTCCCATATTTGGCCAGTCATAAGAACATAAAAATTGCTGCTGCTGGGTCAGACCAGTGGTCCATCGTGCCCAGCAGTCCGCTCCTGCGGTGGCCCTCTGGTCAAAGACCAGCGCCCTAACCGAGACTAGCCCTACCTGCGTACGTTCTGGTTCAGCAGGAACTTGTCTAACTTTGTCTTGAATCCCTGGAGGGTGTTTTCCCCTATGACAGCCTCCGGAACAGCGTTCCAGTTTTCCACCACTCTCTTGGTGAAGAACTTCCTTACGTTATACGGAATCTATCCCCTTTCAACTTTAGAGAGTGCCCTCTCGTTCTCTCTACCTTGGAGAGGGTGAACAACCTGTCCTTATCTACTAAGTCTGTTCCCTTAATTATCAGATGGAATTTTTCCTGGATTTATTTAGGTCGATTTATCTGCATATGTTCTGGTTCAGCAGGAACTTGTCTAACTTTGTCTTGAATCCCTGGAGGGTGTTTTCCTCTACGATAGTCTCCGGGAGAGCGTTCCAGTTTTCCACCACTCTCTGGGTGAAGAAGAACTTCCTTACGTTTGTACGGAATCTATCCCCTTTCAACTTTTAAAGAGTGTCCTCTCGTTCTCCTTACCTTGGAGAGGGTGAACAACCTGTCTTTCTCTACTAAGTCTATTCCCTTCAGTACCTTGAATGTTTCAATCATGTCCCCTCTCAATCTCCTCTGTTCGAGGGAGAAAAGGCCCAGTTTCTCTAATCTTTCACTGTACGGCAACTCCTCCAGCCCCTTAACCATTTTAGTCACTCTTCTCTGGACCCTTTCAAGTAGTACCGTGTCCTTCTTCATGTACTGGACGCAGTACTCCAGTCCTGATATCTTCCTTCAGTAATCGGGATAACTTCTCAAAATGCTTTTTTCAGAGATATTTTCCTTCTAAGGGAACTGAGCCTGCCAATGTTCCAAGGTTTGATGAAGTGTCATTTGATGTTCACCTATGCCTGCCCTCTGGGTTGCATTTCATCAAATACAAAATATGAAACCTGTCTTAAAAAAAAAAAAAAAAAAAAAATCTCTATTCTACCAGTACAGTTTTAGCTCTGAATTTTGAAACAGCAGTGTGGTGTCTTCATATTTCATTTTTTTGAGAGATAACAATTGAAGTTTATACAGCCCTTCTGCACCAATTGTGAGGCTTCTGAGGTCTTTTCCTCCAAGAAAAGTATTCTTAATATACTGTACAATCTATACATCTCTAGCTTTTGCTGTTATTGTCTGGTCGGTCAACCTAGAGCTGATTTCCCTTTTTTTAAAGTTTGATTTGGATCTTCATATTTGCACACGTTTTTCAGTGCATAGTTCTCTGAATTGTTGCTGTGAATGAATGCTGCCTCTTCAGAAAGAGCAGAGCTGGTCCGATGTTTTTCACAATTGTAAAAGTCCTGTTATATGCATGCTGCAGGCATGTAATTGCAACCAGGGCACCTGCATAAAGAGGATTTAAATATTAGAAATATGACGATAGATAAAGGCCAAATGGCCCATCTAATCTGCCCACCCACAGTAACCATTATCTCTTTCTCTCTCCGAGGGATCCCCCGTGCCTATCCTAGGCCCTCTTGAATTCAGACACAGTCTCTGTCTCCATCACCTCCACCACCATCTACCACCCTTTACGTAAAAAGTATTTCCTCAGATTACTCCGGAGCCTATCACCTCTTAACTTCATCCTATTCTCTCTCATTGCAGTTTCCTTTAAAATGAGAGACTTGACTCATGCGCATTTACATCAAGTAGGTATTTAAACGTCTCTATCATATCTCCGCTCTCCCGCCTTTCCTTCAAAGTATACAGACTGAGATCTTTAAGTCTGTCCCCATACGCCTTATGATGAAGACCATACACCATTTTAGTAGCCTTCCTCTGGACCGACTCCATCCTTTTTATATCTTTTTGAAGGTGCGGCCTCTAGAATCTAATATAATAAAACGCTAGGCTGCACATGCGCACTTCCTATGCGTGCGCCGGGTTTCCGGGAGCTGTAGCGACACATAGGAAGTTCGCATGCGCGGCTTACGGTCTGGCCTGCTCCCTGTTGAAAGACGCAGCTCCCTTCCTGTAAGTTGGCCATCCCCGCCGCCGTCGTTCCCTTGCGCACCGTACTCTCTCCGCTTTCTCTCTTCCTCCCCCCCCAGAGTCGGATGTCGGCCGCGGCGGCTGCTGGCCACAGGCCGCGGCAGCCAAACCAGGAAAGCATTTTAACATGGAGTTCAGCAGGAAGGTATGGGGGTAGGAAAATACTGCACAGGGAAGTAGGGTGGGAGGGAAATGCTGCAACACACGGAAATGGAGGGGCAGAAAAGGGGTTGATGGACAGGGGAAGAAGTGCTGATGAACAGGGAGGGGTGGCAGAAAAATGAAGACAGGCCTACTGCTGGACAGGGGGAGCAGGAAGGAGGTGATGATGGACAGGGGGAGGTAAAACAAAGGGAGAAGGGCTTCTGCTGGATAAGGTGAGCAGTGATGGGGTGGTGGAGGACACAGGGGAGGTAAAAGGAAGGGAGAATGGACAGGGGGAGCAGGCAAGGAGTGGTGGTGGACAGCCAACGGGAAAAAAAAAAAAAGAAAGACAGAAATACAGAAAGTGGCTAAGAAGAGAGAAAAAAAAAATAAAGACAGACACACACACATATATTCTAGCACCTGTTAATGTAACGGGCTATAAGACTAGTTGTGCATAATATTCTAAATGAGGTCTCACCAGAGTCTTATACAGGGGCATCAGTACCTCCTTTTTCCTACTGGCCATACCTCTCCCTATGCAACCTAGCATCCTTCTAGGTTTCACCCTCACCTTTTCAACCTGTTTGGCCACCTTAAGATCATCACATACAATCCCACCCAAGTCCTGCTCTTCCATTGTGGAATATCGGGGCTAAAGGTAAGTATGTAACTTTCAAAACAAAAGCATATCATACATGCATTGGAGGCTGTAAGTAGCCTCCCTTTGGAGTTTGCATTCCTGTTAATTACCAGGGCCACTTTAACTAGGGTTACCAGATGTCCGGATTTCTCCAGACATGTCTGGGCATCCAGATGGCTTTTCAAAAGCCAGCACTTTGTCCGGGTGTTGAAAAGCTTGGAAGAAATCACTGTCGGGCAGGTGGGCATCCTTGAACAGGCAGAGGGGGGGCGGGGTTAAGGTGGGATTGGGGGACGGAACTAGGGTATAATGAGGTGGGGTGGGTGGAACTGGGCGGACCTGGGGGCGGGTCCAAATTTTCCAAACTGAAAATCTTCTGATACTGCTGCTTGGTCCCAGCAGAGTGTGGCTTCATAGGCCAGCTACTGTGAGGGGGGAAGAGTCAGCATCAGAGGAGGGAAGTACAGCATTGTCCTCCTTTCTCCTCTGAGGCAACTGCTTGACGCTGGCTGTCCCTCCTTCTGGCAGCTCGCATAAGAAGCCACATCCTCCTGGGACTGAGGAGGGAACTGGCTAGGGGGAGGGAGGGGTGGCGCATGGACTGGGGCAGGGCGGGGCAAAGGCCAGGGCACCATAATCTCTTAGAAATATAGAAACATGATGGCAGATAAAGGCCAAATGGTCCATCCAGTCTGCCCATCTGCAGCATCCACTATCTCCTCCTCTTCCTATTGGCTAAACTTTGCATCTCCTTTCCCTATAGGCTACGGTTCTTTATACCTGCATTGTGATGTCATAGAACTTTATGGTTATAGAAATATTGTAATATGATGTAATGTAATGTAATGTAATGTAATTTATTTCTTCTATACCGCTACATCCGTTAGGTTCTAAGCGGTTTACAGAAAATATACATTAAGATTAGAAATAAGAAAGGTACTTGAAAAATTCCCTTACTGTCCCGAAGGCTCACAATCTAACTAAAGTACCTGGAGGGTAATAGAGAAGTGAAAAGTAGGGTTAGAGGAAAAATAAAAATAAAATAAACATTTTAACAAGACAGCATTGATCTAAATACTTTGGAAGGTAGAAGAGAGGAGAGAAAGGAATAGAAGCAGAAGGGGGAGCCATTGAACAGTAGAATTCTGGAGAAATTTAAATGATAGAAATAGAACAAAACAAAGGCCAAAATGGCCCATCCAGTCTGCCCATCTGCAGTAACCATTATCTCTTTCTCTCTCCGAGAGATCCCACGTGCCTATCCCACGCTTTCTTGAATTCAGACACAGTCTCTGTCTCCACCACCTCTTCCGGGAGACTGTTCCACGCATCTACCACCCTTTCTGTAAAAAAAGTATTTCCCTGGTTAATACTACAGTTCATTGGCAATGTAATGCAATTTCTTCTATCCATTTTTCATACAAACACAATATAATCCTATTAATACATAATGGTAACCACAAAAATAAAAAAAACACAAAGCACACTGTATGCAGAGATAACGTTAATTATCAAATATATTCGGGGAGGTTTTCAAAGATGTCAAGGCAGATGACTTTAAAATATGCAATGTCACCTCAGTAACAGCTATAGAAAAATAGACAAATATAGTGCAAAATATAGTCAGCAGATATGAATTCTCAAAACAGACACATTTTGATCACTAAATTGAAAATAAAATCATTTTTCCTATCTTTGTTGTCTTTCTTTCTTTCTTTCCTCCAGACCTCATTCCATTCCCCAACCAACATCTCTCTCATTCTTCTATTCCCTGTCCATTTCTACCTCACTCCTCTCTAGGCCCAACTTTCCTCTTCCTTTCCCCATGTGCACCATCTCTTTCCCTCTCACTCACACACTCAGGCCCAACAATTGTTCCTTTATATTCTTTCCCTCCCTCCTTCCTATGTCCCAAGTTAGTGTCCCCTTCCTTCCTCTCTCCTTTCCTTATGTCCCTCCTTCCTATGTTCCCCTCACTGCCTTCCAGCCTTTGTCCCACCCTTTCCTCCCTTCCCCGAAGCTGCTCCCAAGCCGACCCACCACCAATTCCTCCTCCCCCCCGGTCCGCCGCCCGCCCCCTACCTACTCCATTTAATTACCTCCTGCTGCTGCCGCAACTCTAGAAAGGGCCAGGCGCATGCACTAGCCTCCCTCCCCCCCCCCCCCCGACATCAATTCTGACGTTGGAAAGAAGGTCCGGGCCAGCCAAGCAGCGATTATAATGCTACATTTTTGCTATATTTTCTATTTCTTGGAGTAAATGTTATAACAATCTCTGAAATATTAAAACAGTTTGCCTCAAATTAGATTTTTAAGCTAAAGTGAAAAAAGTGCATGGATAGCATTGAAGAATGTAATCGAGAATTTTTCTGGGTGGAGACGATGCTCAAAGCATTCTGTGATCTCAAATGCAACATGTCACTAAAAATTCATTTTCTCCACTTGCATCTTGATTCCCCCCCTCCTCCCCCTATAATCTTGGTAGTGTTAGTGATGTGCACGGGGATAGGTTTCACCAGGACATTGCTACAATGGAGAAATGATGTCAGGGCAGATGGAATTCATCAATGCTGGCTGACTATTGCTCTTCCAGAGTCTGTTGTAGGAGAAAACACCCTCCAGGGTTTCAAGACTAAGCTGGACAAGTTCCTGCTAAACTGGGACGTACGCCGGTGAGGCTGGACTCATTTAGAGCGCTGGTCTTTGACCTGGGGGCCGCCGTGTGAACGGACTGCCGGACAGGATGGACCAACTGGTCTGACCCAGCAGCGGCAATTCTTATGTTCTTATTCATTAGGGATGCTCCTAATCTCATTTATAAACGCACTTCAACAACAAAACGATTCTAGAAAATAATATTTATAGGAATTCTTAAATCGGCACAATGCGTTACATTATGACTTCTCATGCTATAAATATGTGCGATTTGCTCAAAAACTAGTTTCAAGTTTTCAAGTTTCAAGTTTAATAATTGATTTGATTAATCGCTTAATCATATTTCAAAGCGATGAACAAATTAAAATTACGATTTCTGGGAAACAATACATGACAGAACAATACATAATAACATTCAAAATTAAAAAATTACCATTACAAACTTATATACACAAGGAAGGGGGGGGGAGATGAAATACAAAATCAATATAGAAAAGTAGAACAAAAAAGGAAAAATACAAAATGAGTAACAAAAAACCCCCCAGTATAATATAGTACAATAAAATAATCTGAGCTGCGGTGAGTTTCGTTAATTATCAAAAGCGTCTTTAAAGAGAAATGTTTTTAAGTTACTTTTGAATTTCTCAAGATTCTGCTCTTCCCTTAAATAAATTGGAAGGGCGTTCCATAGCTGAGGTGCAGTAACGGAGAAAATGAATTGTCGTCTTGTATTGATGACCTTAAGGGATGGAATAGTTAGTAAATTCTGTTCGTTGGATCTCAGGGTTCTGTTTGGAGAATATGGAATCAATAGTTTGTAAATAAATGCTGGGGTTTTATTAAGAAGGGTTTTGAAGGTGAGTATGCATAGTTTGTATGTTATCCGATGGGAGACTGGAAGCCAGTGCGCGTCTTTTAAGAGGGGTGATAGGAGAAAACTGAGGCTATTTTCATACACAGGAGGTCAAATTCTATAAAGTAAACCTCATTTTCTTCTCGCCCCAGAAAAAAAGTTAAAAATTTGTTGCGCAGTGGCAACTTTATGGATCCATGCTGTAGGATCCTTAGGACCCATCCAAGAGAGAGCGGAAACGGTAAGAGGCCAGAGACCTAGAAACCAAAATCGAAGCCAAGACTTCCTGTTGCGACGTTGTCATCCGCGTGGCTTATGCTGATTCACCAGACAAGTCTCGGACAGAGAAGTGAGACGGCGACGCCAAGGGCTGCAGATTGTTGGCTGGGAGTTGGGGGGACTCGATGATGACGGCTTCGCAGTCTTTCATGCTGCAAAGACAGAGTGGCTGTGAAACATTACCCGTTTTCTCATCAGTCACTGTCTAGCAATGCAGAAGAAAATGGTAAGTCCTAGAGAACATGAAGATCGTTATCAATTTAACAGTACGGAACACAAGAGGACTACTGACACATAGCTGGATGAACGTACTTCGAAAAAGCTAAAAAGGAAAGTCAGATCCTGCTTCCACCAACAACACTTCGCTGTCCTCGTTCAATCCATTATTCTATCTAGACTGGATTACTGCAACTCCATCTACTTAAGCCTAACAAAGAAAAGTCTTCACAGACTTCACCGCGGCTAAATTAATCTTCGCAAAAAGCAAATTCGACCACGTCTCCCCGCTTTTGTCTAAGCTTCGCTGGCTCCCGGTTCTCCTCAGGGTTCACTACAAATGCGCCTGCCTAGCCTTCAAGTCTCTACATGGCATCCTTCCTCCCCTGTTTCCACTTTCTTGGCTCTCCCCGAATCCTAACTCCACCAGATCCACTCAAAAATTCACACTATCATTCCCCTCTTTCAAAGGCATCACCCATACAGGAAAACTTGGAACATCCCTCCTCTTCAAGATCATCGAGCTGTGGAACAGCTTATCTGCCCCTCTTCGAAGTTCGTCCTCCCTCCAACGCTTCAGAAAACATTTGAAATCTTGGCTTTTCTCTAAAATGGAACCTCTCCCTCCCTCTCCTCTCCTCTTAGTCCCCCCCTTCCTTCCTTTTTACCAAGCCCTTCTCCTTCCCTTTGGAGTTCCTTTCTTTAGTAATTCCTGTAAACCGTGTCGAGCTCTACTTCCGTGGAGATGACGCGGTATATAAACTTAAGGTTTAGTTTAGTTTAGTTTAGTTTAAAAATTCCATAGGGCCAACACATTTTTGCTGCTTTAATTCTGAATGAAGAATGGATTAACAAGACAGTGGACTAGCGCAGGACAGAAGGAACATGGCGTTCTAGGCCTTTTGCTGGGCAATTGCTTTAAGTTTTTGATTTTTGGCATTTATTAGGCTTCCTAAATATGGCCACCATAGAAAAAGTGGAGCAACAGGATACTGGGAAATTGGCTGTGGATGGTGTGATGGATTTATCAGGCGATGGTAAAGGGTTTCATTGAACACCCCATTAAGGTAAAGCTCATGTCTTTGTGTATGTGTATTATGTGTGTGGAGGTCAAAATGTGGTGCAATGGTTAGAGCTACAGCCCTGGCACTCTGGGGTTGTGGGTTCAAATCCTGCACTGCTCCTTGTGACCCTGGTCAAGTCACTTAATCCCCCAGTGCCCCAGATACATTAGATATAGCGTGAGCACGCCAGGATAGTTAGGGGAAAATGTTTGAGTACCTGAATAATTTGTAAACCATATAGAATTGTAGGATAGGCAGAATTTAAATAATAATAAAAAATCTGGGTGCTTTATTTTGATTTTGAGTTATTTACAGGAAGCAGGCATTGACAACAAAGCAATGCAATAGGGAAAGCATGCAGAGCATGGCTCATGAAATGTTTTCTGCGTGTAAATGCGTTATGTGTGCGCCCGTGTTGGGGAGAGGGTGATGAGTGTAAAGGCTCAAAAATTTGATATACAGTACTCCCCCGAAACTCACGGGGGTTCCATTCCAGGAACCCCCGCGAATTTTGGAAAATCTGCATATGCGGTTTTTCACCTGTCAAAAGGCAGGGGAGGCAGGAGAGGGCAGCTGGAGCACCGGCAGGTGAAGAAAATCACTCGCGGTCTGCGCCGACCGCCTCTTCCAGTCGTAAAGTCGGGCTGCACCAATCAAGAGCTGCTTTGACATGCAGCTCCTGAAGCGGTTGGAGCAGAGTGAGTCCACGCTTCGCAAACCGCGAATTCACGGGGGAACACTATACCGCCTTTCTGTGGTACAATCAAAGTGGTTCACATAGATTATATGCAGGCACTTTCTCTTTTCCTAGCGGGCTCGTGGTCTTTTGTTGTATCTGGGGCAGTGGAGGGTTTTGTCCAGAATCACAAGGAACTGCAGTGGAAATCAAACCCAGTTCCCCAGGTTCCTTAATCTACTGCACCAGCCATTAGGCAGTGTAGGCCTGATCGGTGGCATAGCGGGGCTAGGAGGTGCCACCCCCACCCCCCATGCCCTCCTCTCCGCTCCTCTGCTCCTTCCATGCTTCCCTGCTCCTTCTGCACCACCAAGCCACACTCACACCCTCCCTTCCTTCCCATACAAGAGCAGTTTCTCCAGTATGCTGCTCGCTCCGGCGTTGGCTTTCCCTCTGATGTCACTTCCTGGCCCTGTGACCCCAAATTGCTGAGGATATGATAAACAAAGTACAGATACCTAGAATTATTAGGATGTATGTAAATCTAAGATAAACATAGAACACGATACAGATATTACGCGTGCAAATAAGTAGGATATAGTATGAACATAGTACAAAATACTAGTATTATATGTAGGATGATTGATTATAGGTATAGATGGAAATCAGCTATTATCAAGCCCACTCTCAAAAAACCCTCCCTTGATCCTAATGAACCTGGCAACTATCGCCCAGTCTCCAACCTCCCAATTGTCTCCAAACTCCTTGAACGAATTGTGCTCCACCGCTTACACCCTTTCATTGAAGAACAAGCTGCCCTATCCCCAGCCCAATCCGGCTTCCGTAAGGGCCACAACACAGAATCAGTACTCCTTGATATCATCGACGACAGCTGGTCAATACTCGACAAAGGCAATGACGCCCTACTAGTCCTACTTGACCTTAGCGCTGCCTTCGACACAGTTGACCACCACCTACTCACATCTAGGCTCCATGACCTCGGAATCAAAGACACAGCCCTCCAATGGATCACCTCCTTCCTTCACCAAAGGACCCAAACTGTCCTACTAGGGACACATAAATCTAACCCTAAGCCTATCAAATATGGTGTTCCTCAAGGCGCCCTTCTATCCCCCCTCCTATTCAACCTCTACATCAAACCTGTCATCGATATAGCGCAAAAATATAAAATCAAAATCCACTCTTATGCAGATGACATCCAGCTACTCCTCCCCTTAGGTGAAAACCGGCCATCCCAAATTGCTAACCTCGAACTCTGCCTCACTGACATGAAAACTTGGATGTCAAACAACAAGCTTCAACTTAACGCCTCCAAAACCGAACTCCTATGGATCAGAAACAAAAACACCAAATACCTACGACCTACACTAACATGGGATTCCACTCTACTAACGGCAGCAGATCAAGTTCGCAGCCTGGGAGTAACCCTAGACGGACACCTATCCCTATCTAACCACATATCCCAAGTAGTCTCCACCTCCTTCTACTACCTTCGCCAACTGAAAAGGATCAAACCCTACATCTCCACACCAGACCTCGCCCAACTCCTATACACATATGTCCTCTCCAGAATGGATTATTGTAACTCCCTATTTAATGGACTAACCAAAAATAATATCAAACGCCTCCAACGGGTCCAAAATGCAGCCATCCGCCTCCTACACAACCTCAACTACCACGATTCCATCTCCCCGGCACTCCATGCTGAACACTGGCTCCCAATTAACCAACGCTGTACTTTCAAAGCCCTGGCAATTGCTCACAAGAGAATCTACTCCACCACCCCCTCCTACATAAAATCCAAGCTTCCCATCTACAACCCCACTCGCACCCTCCGCTCAAAGTCAGAGATACGCCTATGCACCCCCCCCCCTCCCCCGGAAGATCCCTGCTCACAGAAACTGCCCACAAACGATCCTACAGCCACTTCATTCCACACCTCTGGAACCAACTCCCCCCCCAACTCAGACAACAGAACTCATTATTAACATTCCGTAAATCGGTAAAGACCCTCCTCTTCAACTAAAGATCTCCTCTGTCTTCTCCCCCCCTTAGGCCCCACCCCCCACTCTCCTATCACCTTCCTGAAATTCCAATATGACCCTCTCTTACTCTATCCACTAACAAATTGTACCTAAACGCTTATAACTTTCCTTAAACTAAACTACTGTATTTCCCCCTTCTCTCTTTCTGCTTACTCTCCCTGTATTTAATTCTCTCCAAAAACTATAAATCTAATCACTAATCCTGTTGTACTACTTATATGTCTAGTTACTCCCCACTGTGTATGTTCAATTGTAAATCGTTCTGAGCTATTGGGAGGACGGGATAAAAATCTAAATAAATAAATAAATAGGTATAGGTATTGAAAATAATCTCAGAAAAAGCTAACTCTGTATTGTAACACCATTGCAGAAGCTCATGTAAACTGTTCTGAATTGACTCCCCTGTTAGTAGCTTTCAATAAACAATCTTAATTTTACACAACTTACTGGGTGTCCGAGTCTACTGGCATTTCAGTTTCACTGCTCTTCTGGCATATGGTCTTCATATTCTGTGCCAGAACTCTGTCACTCAGACTGTTTCTCTCTTCGCTTTCTTCCAAAATGCGCTTTAGAGCATCTGCAGCCCTAAACCTAACTCTTCTTGTCATATAGCTCCGGAAGACTGTGCGGCGAGGGCTGGAATCTATACACAGCAATCAGAAATGGGCAATGCTGGCGCCCGAGCAGGGCACGCAGCCCCCAATATTCAGAACCAATGTGTGCAACCTTTTTGAACACCCCGACACCTCCAAGCCCCTCAAATGGCTGCGCCTCTTTTGGCATACGTGCTGTGGGATTTAAGCGCGCAAATTCTAATTGGTAACCATTAATATCGGTAATCAAGTTCAAGTTTCATTACAATTTGGTTAAACGCCTATCAATCATTCTAAGCATTTTACAATAGTTAACAATAGGGGGACGAACTAAGACATTTAGAACAAGACAAAATATTGACGTACAATAAGAAACGGAAAGTAAGTAGGGAGAACTACAATGTTTAAAAGTAAAGCAGACAAAAAAAGGTAAAAGAACAAGAGGAAGGGCAGGAACTAGATGAAAAGAGCTCATTAGCTAAGTAGGTTGCCTGCACATCTCAGGAGCGTACCCACATTTGGAGGCCGAAAGCATAGAATCCAGAGGTAAGCAGGAGTGTAGCGGGTGGGCATGGGGGTAGGGGGAAGGTGGACCACCCCAGGCGCCGTCTTGGCAAGGGCACGGGACATCTTTCCTCCTCTTCACCCACCCACCTCTTCAAGTCTTCACTGGCAGCGAGCACCATCTCCCACCTGCTGCTTGTGTGGCCTCAGATTTCCTTCTGATGTCACTTCCTGGCCACAGCAAAGATTTTAAGAGGTATATGGGGGGAGGGGGAGCGTGCACGGTGGGTGCGATAGTGAAGAGTGCAGGGGGTGGACACCACTGGAATGCTGGGTGCCGTCGCCCCAGGTGCCTCTTTTCATTGCTACGCCACTGGGGGTGACCAGCTGCACAGGTAAAAACCCCAAGTTATTTAATTCAGACAGCAAAATGGGGTATTTGGCTTTTTAATTCAAATAGTGATATGAGGTATTTTGGAACTGATTGATTATAAGTGCTTGGTTGATTATCTTTATTTGTATATAAACTGTATTGCACTTTTTATTGGCATTAAAACTAAATAAAGTTAAAAAAACCAATCCAACCCTAATAGAAATAAAATTGTATTTAAAATCTTTCTGCGCCAAAATGGGTCCTAATAACATAGAAACATGGTGACGGGACAAATGCGCGCTGACAATTGAAAATGGACAACTGAGCGCAAGAATTCAGCGCGCCACTCTAAAAGCTTCTTTTAACGGGCTCCGACAGGGGGTGTGGGGGAAAAAAACCCACTTTACATAATAGAGTTTGCGTTGACATGTTGGGGTGGGGTGGGGGGGTGTAACCCCCACATTATACAGAAAATGTAACTTTTTACCTATTTTTTCGGAAAAGTTATGTCTTCAGTATAATGGTGGGGTGGAGTTACAACCCCCAAAACCATCCCCAACAGCAGTGCCCACACTATTAAGTAAACTGGGGGGTTCCCCCCCCAACCCCCCCTCGGAGCCCGTTAAAAGAAGCTTTTTGAGCGGCGCGCTGAAGTCTTGTGTTCAGTTGTCCGCTCTCAATTGTCGGCGCGCGTTTGTCTCATGCACTTATAACCGTGAACCTAGAAACACAATGGCATGTACTATCTCAATCTCTCCCTAAGAAATCCCACGTGCCTGTCCCACGTTTTCTTGAATTCACGCAGTCCTTGTCTCTTCCACCTCAACCGGGAGACTATTCCACGCATCTACCGCCTTTTCTGTAAAAATGCATTCCTTAGATTACTCCTCAGCCTATCACCTCTTAGGTCTCCTTTTACGAAACCGCGATAGCAGTTTCTAGCGCGGGGAGCCACGCTGAATGGCCCGCGCTGCTCCCGACGCTCATTGAGTTTCTATGAGCGTTGGGAGCAGCGCGGGCCATTCAGCGCGGCTCTCCAGGATAGAAACTGCTATTGCAGTTTTGTAAAAGAGGGGGTTAGCTTCATCCTGTTATTTATCGCTTACTGGAAGCTTCTATACCGCTACTAATGACTGAGGAGTCAATTCAGAGCGCCCCGAATGAGCTTTTGTAACGACATTACAATACATGAGCTTCAGTATCACTTCTTCACTTCATCCTAAACATAGAAACATAGAAGATGACGGCAGAAAAGGGCTAAAGCCCATCAAGTCTGCCCACTCTGCTTACCCACCCCCTGTCTATGCCCTAATGACCCAATTTCCTTATCTTGACCCTCGTAGGGATCCCACATGGGTATCCCATTTATTCTTAAAGTCTGGCACGCTGTCTGCCTCGATCACCTGCACTGGAAGCTTGTTCCAATGATCAACCACTCTCTCTGTGAAGAAATACTTTCTGGTGTCTGCAGCAGCCACTCTCTCCTCCTCTCCCTATTGGCTAAGGCTCTTAACATTTGCATCTCCTCTTCCTATAGGCTAAGGCTCTTTACACCTGCATTGTGATGTCATAGAACTTTCTGATTATAGAAACATAGAAACATGATGGCAGATAAAGGCCAAATGACCCATCATAGAAACATAGAAGATGACGGCAGAAAAGGGCTACAGCCCATCAAGTCTGCCCACTCTACTTACCCACCCCCTGTCTATGCCCTAATGACCCAATTTCCTTATCTTGACCCTCGTAGGGATCCCACATGGGTATCCCATTTATTCTTAAAGTCTGGCACGCTGTCTGCCTCGATCACCTGCACTGGAAGCTTGTTCCAATGATCAACCACTCTCTCTGTGAAGAAATACTTTCTGGTGTCGCCATGAAATTTTCCGCCCCTGAGTTTGAGCGGGTGCCCTCTTGTGGCCGAGGGTCCCTTGAGAAAGAAAATATCATCTTCCACTTCGACACGTCCTATGCCCTCTCATGAGTGATAATTAGGCAATAAATTATTGAAATGCCATTTGATTATTTGCCATAGCTCAAAAATAGCCCAACATATAAAAATCGGTTGGATTAGGGTTAAATTTCTTTTGTTTTGTAATAGGAAAAAAAAAATAGGATTTCCCCCCCCTAACATCTTGTTCTCTAACAGCCTTGTTTCAACAGTTTTTAAGAAACCAGATGCTTACCTAATCCAAGTCATACATATTGAACATAGAGCATCAGTTTCGAAGTCTGCATTTAGCAATGCCTACCATGTTTTTCCACAGTTCACCGCTTCCTTCAGTTTGCAAACTTAATTAATTGGAATGCATTGCACTTTAATAGCTAATGACTGGAGACTGACAGATACCGAGGTCTAGTATCCCTGCAGATAAAATAGCTTTATATGCATCATCTTAAAAGAACGGATTAGCCTGCCTGACAGTAAATCAGTGAGGATTCGGGAACTTTACTAAAAAGGTCACTTAAATCTGAGGCAATGCTAACAGCCTAAAGGAGGAAGGGTGAAACAGTTGAGAGAGTTCTTCAGGCACATGATAGCAGATAAAGGCTAAATGGCCCATCGGCAGCATCCACTGTCTCCTCCTCTCCCTATTGGCTAAGGCTCTTTACACTTGCATTGTGATGCCATAGAGCTTTATGGTTATAGAAACATGAGGCAGATAAAGGCCCAATGGCCCATCTAGTCTGCCCATCCGCAGTAACCATTATCTCTTTTTCTCTCTGAGCCAATCCCATAGAAACATCCGCAGCATCCACTATCTCCTCCTCTCCCTATTGGCTAAGGCTCTTAACATTTGCATCTCCTCTTCCAATAGGCTAAGGCTCTTTATACCTGCATTGTGATGTCATAGAGCTTTATGGTTATAGAAACATAGAACAATTCAAAAAATAATCACCTTATTTCCACATAAATAAACAACCAAATACTTTTATGGTCACACAGTGACTCTAGGTTTCTAAGTGAACGCTCAGACCCATAACCAAACTCTAGTGAAAAGTCACAGAGTCAGTTATAATAGAGACCATCACAGCAAGTTCACTGTCTCTGCCACCTGCTAATAACATACAAGGAAAAGATAGGCAACTTATCTGAATGCAGGATGGCACTGCTGTTGCTCTTTCACTGCTCCGGGTACATATTTAAAGTACTAACACATTGCAACTGCCATAAGCTGTTAAACTCCCCCAACCCGGACTTCACGATTGGCTTCCTCAGGAGGGGTACTGCAAAGGAAAAACAATAACATTCTAACCACCTTCTACTGTGACAACAGGGTCAGGGCGAACTAGAAACCCAAGACTAATAAATGCATTCACACAAAATGTTTCAAATCCTTTCAAATACTATTACATAGGCTTCCCAGGGACCGGACACTCTTTCACCCGGCTGATAGGCAACTCTAGCGATGTCGAAACCCGAAGCTCTAGCCAACCAGGGTCAACCATGATGTCAGACGCTGGGGGCGGAGCTTCAATGATGTCACAGAATTTCAACAAACTTTAACAAACTTCTCAGGTTCCCTCCAAAACTGCCCAAGAACTGTCATGGATGCTGAAGCCCCACTAGCCAAAGAAATTCACTGCTTGAGTCGCCCCCCCCCCCCTCTTCCTCACATCGCCTCCTGCTGTACTCCCCCAAACGTTCCTGGTTCTCGTGCAAATTGCGCACGCTCAAAGAGGCACACCACTTATTTCTTCTTTCCTGCAATAACATCTCCGTCCGCAAAGGTATTATTTTTAGTAGGGGGGGGGAGGGGAATAGGAAATGTATGGACTCCCTCGTCCATCCCTGGGCTCCTCCAAAATCAGATGGCTGGCTACACCCCTGCACCAATTTACCACAACTAGAAGCAATTCAAATGACAAGGGAGACCACACAGAGACATTTTTGTCTAAGAATCCCAATAGAATTTATTGCTAGGTTAGCTTCAATAGGACTCACAGAAAATGTTTTCTGCTTCAATAACTCCTTTTATTAACAAATAAAAGAGACTATAATGAGTGCCGTAATGGCCCCTTCAGTTGCTACTTTATACATTGCAGAATTTGAGAAACAGTTTTGACCCACCGTGCTTGCGAAGACAATATTTTGTGATGGAAATGCTACACTGAATGGAGCGGTAGACCAGTGGTTAAGGCATTGCGCTTGACAGGCCAGCTTTTCGAGGTAGGCCTCACCCGCGCGTTCGAACCCGGCCGGAAAGCTGAACCTTGCCTAAAGCCGCTTTAGAGGACCGAAACTGTTCGGGTCCTCCGAGTGCCGCCTTTTAATCCCTCCCACCCACAATCCCCCTCGGCTGCGACGCGGACCGCCCCCCCTCGGGCACGCTACCTCTCCCCCCTTCCCTGCCTCAGCTAGTCCCACGGGCTACACCGCGGGCCACCCAGTCCCGCGTTAATGCCGCCAGTCGAGACTAGCTCTTGGGCTTTCATTCTGTAATTAACAGAGCTCCTTTCTCTTCCCACTTTCTTTCAGACCATTTTGCAAACCTCTGCCCCTGAGCGGTTTATATGCCTGAGAGAAAAAAAGATAGGCTTATAGACCCCACAAGTTGGGGTAACCTCGAGGACCAGACAGTCACCAATAAACCTATTCCAATGCCTAAATGCAGGATAATCTGATGCTAATCAGTTGGAGAACTTAGTCAAAGACTAGGTCTTCAGTAATTTCTGAAATCTCAGGTCACACTCTCTGACCTTGGGTCAACTAGAAGAGAATTCAGAGGCAGCTTGGATTTAAACACTGCCAGGGATGGAGCATGAACGTATTGATTCAGGCAGCCTGTTCCAGGCATACGGTGCCACAAGAAAGAAGGGATGGAGTCTGGAGTTGGCAGTGGAAGAGGAGGGTACAGATAAGAAGGGCTTTGCCCGATGAGTGGAGATCACGGGGGAAGCCTAGGGGGAGATAAGTGAGGAGAGATATCGGTGGGGCTTCAGAACCGGGACCCGACATATATGTATATGTTGATATACAAAGATGGACGTACAAAACAGGAGCGTCACCTCCACAAGTCAATCGTGAACACAAAGTCAGTGGAGATGTCCAAAGACGTCAGGTGAGATGATGTGTGCATAATGACTTTCTTTATTCACTCAATGACTCGACATTGTACATGTTTCGGACAGAATGGCCTGCATCAGGAGTCTAATGTTCTGCGGAACCGCCAATAAAGTTAAACAATTGAAGAACTTGGCACACCGTTATCGAAGCGCGCATGTGAGCATATGAAGTGCTTCTCCTGGCTTGAGGTGCTGGTTTCTCTACCCTGTTTCATCCTTCTCCAGGGTTGTGCCGATTCTGTGGCCACTTCATAACTGCCCTCTCTCAGCACGTAGTATTCTCAGATACTTTTAGGGGAAGGAGTTCCACAGGGACATTTAATTTGGGGGAGGAAATTATGTTTATGTTTATTAAAAACTTTATATACCGCATAACGGCCTGAAAGGATCCAAGCGGTTTACAATGCATAAATCGCATTCATCAAGAAAAGAATCCCATTAAAAATAGAAAAGGAAAGATTAAGAACATAAGTTAAAAAAAAAAAAATTCTTCATAAATATAATAACAAACTACATCTCCATAAAAAAACATTCTAATGACAAAACAATAAAACACTCAAATCTCAATGAACCATAATTTATACAGACAGCTAAAAATTCTCCATTACAAAATCAACCATTATATAAACACAGATCACAGTCCCTAACTCTGTTTTAAATTGGGAAAGCCAATTGAAAAAAATATGCTTTTAAACGTCTTTTAAAATTTATATAGGATTCTTCTTTTCTCAAGTCTATGGGCATGTTATTCCATAACCGTGGAACTAAATTTAAAAAAAATGCACAATTACATTACATTACATTAGTGATTTCTATTCCGCCATTACTTTGCGATTCCAGGCGGATTACAAAAGAAGTTATCAGGCCATTTCCAGAGGAATTGAAGAGTAGAGCGAGTTGCTTCAGAGAATTGGGACGAGTCTTTTGCAGTGTTAGTTTATCATCAATGATTTCTTGAATAGCATGGATTTTATTTCTTTTCTGAACGATTTGTAGTCTGGGGTCGTTATCAGTAAATTGGAGAGTTGGGAGTCTAGTTTTGCCGCTTGTATTGCTAGAAGGCCATCGTACACTTTTTTTTTTGTTTGACGTCTCTGATTGGGGGATGCGTGAACGGTTTGTGGGTTTTCCTATGTCTGTTCCTATGTCTGTTTGGATTAGGCGGTTGTTTAGGTAGGCTGAGCTGTCTCCGTTTATGGTTTTAAATAGTAGGCAGTAGAATTTGAATTGTACTCTTGCTTATATTGGGAGCCAGTGTGAGTCGAGGTATGCCGCCGTGAGGTGATCGTGTTTCCTCAGTGAATAGATAAGTCTCTAGCTGACAATCTCTAGTTGATGCAAGACGTGCCTTCGAGATGTGAGGAACAACTACCCTATAATCATTCAGAGATCGTAATAAACACCTTGGGGCATAAAATAGCACCAAATTAGAAAGATATAAAGGCTGTAGCTGAAATAATTCTCTATGTATCTGTATTCGCTGATTGTCCTCATTCGCTGATTGTCCAGCCCTTCTTTGCTGTAAACCGCCTCGAACTACTACGGCTTTGGCAGTATATAAGAAATAAATTATTATTATTATTACTAGTTTTTTAGCCCGTTACATTAACGGGTGCTAGAATAGATGTGTAGACTTAGGCATTTCTTTCTCTCTTTCTGTATGTGTGTCTTTCTTTTTTTCTCCCAGCCCCCCTTTCTTTCTGTCTATCCCCCCAGTCCAGCAGTAGCCCTTCTCCCTTCCTTTTACTTTCCCTCTGTCCAGCAGAACCCCTTTCCTACTCCCCCTGTCCAGCAGTAGCCCTTCTCCCTTCCTTTTACTTTCCCTCTGTCCAGCAGAACCCCTTCCCTGCCCCCCCCTGTCCATCAGTAGCCCTTCTCCCTTCTTTTTGCCTACCAATATTCCCCTTTTACTTTTCCTATTTCCACCTTTTTCACCCTATCCAGCATCATTAGAGTACCTGTTGCATTGTTGGTGTTCCAGTGTCTCCTTGGGTCTGGGCAGACTATTGTGGGCCAGGATTGCCAGGGGTGCCCTGTGGGACAGGCAGGGGCAAGGGTCAGCAGAGGTGGGGGAGTTCTGGGTGGCAGCGTGAGTTCACTCTGGTGCGGGGCCTCTGCCGTGTCGCGGGGAGCTGGTGTCTGCACTTCTAGCCACTTCCTCTAGAGTCCCTACTGCAGCGCGCAGGCGTCGCATCGCGCAGCGGTGACATCCAGGCCTTGCACTGCCACGTCTCTCCTGAGCCGCGACGAAGAGGGCAGGGGGTGCTAGCCGCCGCGGCCTCCTCCCGGCACCCGCCGCTCCACACTGCCTTGCCGCGGCAGCGTCTAAAGACACTTCGGCCGGTAGGGCCGTATTGTGAGGTGGAGAGCAGGGAAGCTTGTCTGGCGCGACAGATCAGGGAACACGCGGCGTGAGTGTGCATGCGCGCTTAGCGTTTTATTATATATGATGATGATTATGTGCCAACATCAGGATCTTAAATTTAATCCTAAATTCCATTGGTAGAAAATGGAATTTTAAAGACAAAGATGTTACGTGATCACGAATATAGGCCCGACCTAATAATCTAATTGAATTAACATGTATAAACTGCAATTTCAAACGCGTATTATCTTCTGCTGAAAAAGTATTTGCACAAAAAAGCAGGCACAATGTCTGCGGGTTACATTTTGCACATGACAAGTTTCATGAAGAAAGAACGCATGCATTTTCCTTTCTGAGTCGTGGTGCAAAGCCTGTGTGAGTCGGAGCGTTGTCCCCGGGATGTTTAATACACAAACATTTAGATTAACATGTCTCTGCAGTAAAACCAAATTTGATTCAGAACATCTTCCAGTTGTTTTTGCTGTGCAGAATTGGATTGACCTCCAGGGCTAGTTAATCTCGGCTGTGTTTTTCCCTACAGATATCCACTAGACAGTACTGTGTGAACTCTATGTCCTTCGTATAAAATCTGGAAAGTGAAACAACTCAGCAATCATTTATTTTAGCTGCAAATTAAATGGAGAGGAAATGGCTAATTTGTTTGTTTGTTTAAGGCAGGATTACCTTTCAGCACACAGAGGTAATAAGCTGAAAAGGCCCACATCTACTATTTTCTGGTGTAACCTCATGCAGGTCGCGCACTATTTATCACTGCTGACCTGTGGCAATGCAACTTCACACACCTACACATAGGGGGCAGTTCTATAACTAGGCACCCCCTTCAGGCAATCCAGTGCTGTGTGGGAGTCTGTTCTATTATGGCATCTTGGCACCCAGATTCCATTATAGCAGTGTATCGCAAACTGTGTGCCTCCTGAGATTTCAGGTGTGCCGCGAGACACTAGGGAGGGGGGAGAGGCGCCGGCACCAGCTGACTGCCTACAGGATGTGCCACTCATGGCAAGAGGCACGTCCTTTGTTCAATCAGCCGGCGCCAGCATTTCTCCTCTCCAACCCTTTTCCTTGCTGGCACCCCTCCACTGGTGGCCCAGGGCCCATCTGAAGGACCTTCGCACATGCTTTAAAAAATGGCTTCTCGGCGTCATGGATGGTTTATCTCATCAACGGAATGACGTCATCATGCTCCTGCCAGCCATTGCTCTTCAACCCTTTGATAGATTGCAGGTCCCTTGAGCTCGCACTGATGTCGTATTAAAAAAAACCAAACATGCTCTCCATTCAGTCATGGAGTTCAGCCCAATCGGTTCCATGGTATTTAAATTAAAGACCCATCTTTGCTCCCGCCTCCTTGGTAGGTTACCAAAATTACCTCCCCCGCAGCAACGGCTTCAGCTGTTCTAGAATCCAACAACGAAGCTCAACTCTAGGAGCGTCCTTTCTCATACGGTTTTTAAACAGGATTTAAGCTAAGTTGTTCGCTATGAAGATTATAGTATGAATTGTTCGCTATGAAGAGACTGTATAGTATAAAAAGCAGAGAAAATTAAGCCACGGATCAATGAAGAACTGAGCTGTGTTGTTTCAGAGTCATACTCTCCGACGGCTACCTGAAGCGCCTTCCTACTTACACAATGAAGGGCCACTACACGGACTGGAGAGGGGTCACGAGTGGTGTCCCGCAGGGATCGGTACTCGGACCACTGCTGTTCATAAATGACATAGAAACAGGGCTGAAGTGCGAAGTTATAAAATTCGCAGATGACACAAAACTTTTTCGTGGGGTTAGGAGCAAAGAGGACTGTGAAGATTTACAAAGGGACCTGAACAAACTGGGAGAGTGGGCGATTAAATGGCAGATGAAGTTTAATACAGAGGAATGCAGTCTTGCATGTAGGACACAGAAACCCGATGTACAGCTATACGATGGGGGAGCTGGTAATGGGCGAGAGTAGCCTTGAGAAAGAATTAGGGGTAATGGTAGACAAATCAATGAAGCCGTCGGCGCAGTGCGCAGCGGCCTCAAAAAAGGCGAACAGAATGCTAGGTATAATCAAGAAGGGTATTACAGCCAGAACGGCAGAAGTTATCCTGCCGCTGTATCGGGCAATGGTGCGCCCACATCTGGAGTACTGCGTCCAGTTCTGGTCGCCGTACCTTAAGAAGGATATGGCGATACTCGAGAGGGTTCAGAGGAGAGCGACGCGACTGATAAAAGGTATGGAAAACCTTACATATGCCGTAAGATTGGAGAAACTGGGCCTCTTTTCCTTGGAGAAGCGGAGGCTTAGAGGGGACATGATAGAGACCTACAAGATCATGAAAGGCATGGAGAAAGTGGAGAGGGACAGATTTTTCACACTTTCGAAAAATACAAGAACGAGGAAAAGTTAAGAGGGGGCAGTTTCAGAACCAATACTAGGAAGTTCTTCTTCACCCAGAGGGTGGTGGACACCTGGAATGCGCTTCCAGAGGGTGTGATACGACAGAGTACGCTACAGGGTTTCAAGAAAGGTTTGGATGAATTTCTGAAGGATAAGGGGATTCAGGGGTTCTATGCAGGTCCTTGACCTGAATGGGCCACCGCGCGAGCGGACTGCTGGGCGGGAGGGACCTCTGGTCTGACCCAGCAGAGGCACAGCTTATGTCCTTATGTACTCTGAATATGCTTTCGATGACTTACTTAATGTGATTTGTTTGATTTGATCAATTACTAACTAGCCTCGGAATATATTGTTCACGAGTATCAGGTCATGGATTGGACTAATGCTACATGCTAGTTGGCTCACAAGCAGTGTTATTAGGTTGGCAACCCCTGTGGCTCTTTAATTGCTTGGCTTCTTAATTGTGTAGTTCTCTGAAATATAGCACTTGCATGCAAAAATTAGCATGTACACGTGCAAGCAACAGTACATGCTTATGTAAGTTGCTCAGTGATGCAGCCGTTTTCATGAATTTTTATTTTGCATTTTTACAACATGCTTACTCCTGCTACAAACTGGTGGTCAGATGCCAGGCATACCCCTGGAAGCTATAACAGAGGTGCTCTTTTATCGGGATCTCCTGTTGTCAGTATGCTCTCCTTTGGTGTAGGGGCCTAGCCAGATACCCAATTTTGGGTGGACCTGGACCCCAGTTGGGTGAGCAGAAGATCCCATCTCTCCCTCTCCCAACCAGGCAAAGCAAGGTGATCTCATCTGGTCCCTCCCTTCGCTTCCCCTTCTGCTGCTGCTGCCTACCTTTCAAAAATCTGATCTTTGCCGGCAGCGAGCAGCCTGACTGATACACGCTGCTTACTCCTTTCCTATAGCCGTCCTTCTGATGCAATTTCCTGTTTCTCCAGAGATGGAGTGCACCAGAAGGAAGGCTGTGGAGTTGGCGTAAGCAGCGTGTATCAGGCTGCAAACTGCCGGCAAAAATCAGCCCTTTAAAGGTACACAGAAGGAGAGATTTGTGGACTATAGTTGGCAGGGCTTGAGGATCCCCACCAGCAACTTATAGATGTGCTGCCACTGCTCTGGTAGTAGATCAACTGATCCCCAAATCCTTTAGAAGAATCTCTTGGTAGAAGTCTCCAGTAATACTTGCTCAGACGACTGCTCTGAGGGCTGGCACAGCAGCAGCACTGTTCACAATTTGCTGCTCTTGTCGATATCAGGCCTTCCTCTCTATCAGGTCCTGCCTTCAAGGACTCAAGAGGTAAGTGGGACCTGGCAGAGAAGGAAGGCCTAACACTGGCAAGAGCAGTAAATTGTGAATGTTGCACTGCTGGCTGGAGGGTGACAAAGAGAAAGAGAGAGAGAAAGAGAGAGGGAGGGAGGAAGAAGAAAGACCAAGGAAGGGAGAAGAGACGAAAGAGATATGTCAGACCATGGGGGAAGGAAAGTAGGGAGGGAAAGGAAGGAAGGAAAGGAGATGCCAGGCCATGGATCAGGAGACAGAGATGCCAGGGCATGAGGGGAGAGAAAGGAAGGAGACAGAAATGCCAGACCAGGGAGAAAGGAGGGAGGGAAAGGAAAGAGAAGAGATAGCAGACCATGGAGGGGTAGGAATAGATGGAAGGGAAGGAGAGGAGAGAGATGCTAGGGTATGGGGGAGGGAAGGGAAGGAAACTGAGATGCCAGACCATCGGGAATAAAGAGGGGGAGGGAAAGGAAGGAAAGGAGATGCCAGAGTATGGAGGGAGAGGAAGAGATGGAAGGAGATCCCAGGGTATGGGGGAAGGGAAGCATATGCCAGACCATGGGGTGAGTTGGAGTGGGAAGGAATGAAGGAAAGGAGAAGGGAGAGATGCCAGAGCATAGGGGAAGTAGTGGAGACAGAAAGAGAAAAATGGAAGGGACAGAGAAAGAGAGTGGACGCTGGATAGAATGGAGAATGAAGAGAAGATGAGGAAAGCAGAAACCAGAGATGACAAAAGGTAGAAAATTTTTTTGTTGTTGTTGCTTTAGAATAAAGTAGGGTTGTAGCTGTATTGATAACTATATATAAACTGGAAATATAAACTATATATAAACTGGAAATAAGGTAATCTTTTTATTGGACTAATTTTAATACATTTTGTAAACTAACTTTAGGAGACCAAAATTCCCTTCCTCAGGCATTGGCGTACCTGAGTGGACACCCCGGGTACAGCTCCAAGGGAGTGCTCCTCCGATCCCTTTTTATATGGGGTGGGGGTGAGGGGGCTAAAATGATTGGCCTCAGGTGTCATGTAACATAGTAACATAGTAGATGACGGCAGATAAAGACCCGAATGGTCCATCCAGTCTGCCCAACCTGATTCAATTTAAATTTTTTTTTTTTTTTTAAATTTTTCTTCTTAGCTATTTCTGGGCAAGAATCCAAAGCTTTACCCTGTACTGTGCTTGGGTTCCAACTGCCGAAATCTCTGTTAAGACTTACTCCAGCCCATCTACACCCTCCCAGCCATTGAAGCCCTCCCCTGCCCATCCTCCACCAAACGGCCATACACAGACGCAGACCGTGCAAGTCTGCCCAGTAACTGGCCTAGTTCAATATTTAATATTATTTTCTGATTCTAAATCTTCTGTGTTCATCCCACGCTTCTTTGAACTCAGTCACAGTTTTACCTTAGGTACGTCACTGCTTGGAGCCCTGCTAGTATACCTGCAAGCTGATGGTCATTGTCCTTCCACATCAGGTTTGAAATGTTACATCAGATTGCTAGCATTTTAGTCTAAAACAGTGGCAAGCATTTTTTTAAGTTGGAAATCATTTTTATTGCTGCTTTTTCTTTTTTTGACGTTATGATTTTCTTCAATCAGCTGTGTTTGATAAGAGCTGAGCTGAATGCTGATTGGTTGATTTGGACTGGCAGTGAGGTCCGTGTTGGAGGGAAGGATTTAAGTGCTTGTGTCTGTTTCCTTAATTCTGGGGCTGGTCTCCGCGTGGCTGCACTTTTTAAGGCTGTACTGTTTGCTCCCTTGATGAGCCAAAACATTGGTGAAACAAGGTCGCTTGTTGGGAAGATTGGGAGAAGATGTGACAGCGTTGGAGCTCAAGTCGTCTTTTGTCAGCTGTCCTTGAACATGCCTCTGGGTGACTTTGCCCTTTTCTAAACCTGAGCTGTTCTGTGAGGGAGTTTCTTTTGACAGTGAAAGTATCAAAAGCAGTTTTGATTTGTACCTTTACAGTGAAAGTATCAAAAGCAGTTTTGATTTGTACCTTTTGGTTCTATACTGCTACATTAGTCTGAGGCTTTTTCTCCCTCTCTTTGGGTGCGTTCTGGGTTTGAAGGGCTGGAGGAGTACCTCGGTGCCACGATCATACAACATTTTGAATCCGTATTTTTATTTTTACCATTTACATCTTTAGCAGCAACAGAAATTGTTTTTCCAGCCACTGCTGGCTAAAGAAAATGCAAGATCATGTCTCTTATTCTGTTCTCAAATCCTCCCCAGTTTCTTCACCTTCAGCTCAGAAGAATGGGACTGGGTTTACACAGCACGCCACTATGCCACAGAAAGCCAGAGTGCTGCACAGGCAAGAACGACCAAGACAAAGCTCAGTTATATAAGAGGAACCTCGTTCCATAAATTCCATTTCAGCAGAGTTCACGTCAGCAGCTTGGAACTCTGCCTTCTCCACACTTCTCTGAATTTCCTCTGGCTGTGTTTGTTTACCAAGCTTAAGCGTGGTTGGGAGGCACACGCCCTCCATCTCTGCCTATAGGGCGCTAGGGAGTAATTTATATGGTCCCAGAGAACTGTTGTTTCTTTGCTCTAAGACTCAATCTATCAAGAACTTTCTGGATACAAATACAATCTAAATTCTACTACACACTGTTGTTTTTCCACAGTCTAGGCCAAATCACCTTTCTCTTACAAGACATTAACCCCCTCTTTTACTAAGATCACAGCAGGGAGATTCCCTTGCCGCGTTTGGATCAGCGGCTGTGTCTATCTGAAATGTAGGCTCTTTCCTATTTTAATGGAGTTCAAATTCTATTGAGTTTTTTTTTCTGTAAATATTATTGAAAGATTTTATACAAACAACAATAAGCAATCCAATATAATAACCTAAAAGAACAATATCAACAAATCAGTCCTTGGATGTCATACATTACTAAAACTTTTCTTAGCTTCAATTACTCACTAAAATTTAGTAAACATTCCTATATTCTCTTAAATCTCTTCAAACTGCCACTCATTACTGTGTATATTTTCTCGCATTTATTGTATAAGCACGCCATATTCCACCACATATTATAATCTAACTTAAGGGTCCTTCTATTAAGATGCGCTCACCAATTTTGCGTGCACTAAATGCTAAGGCATCCATTATATCCTAAGGCGTGCTAGCGTTTACTAAGGTGCGCTAGCATTTTTACTAAGGTGCGCTAGCATTTTTAGCGCACTGTGGCCGGGCCGGTTCCTGAGTAGGTGGGAAACTTGGCTCGGACCACAGGTAGATTTATGTTGTAGCGCCTTTTATATGGCTGGTGAAATCAAAACCCAGAAACCGGATTTTCCAGAAACTGAGTTTAAGTTTATTAAGTTCAAAGGAAAATTAGTTGGCAATACACTAATCAGCTTTGCACATTCTCAACGTTCATACATCTGTCCCAAGTTCTTGGGCTCGGCTTGGATCCTCTAGGTCCACTCCCCAGTGCAAATTCAAACACAAAAATGAAGAAGAAAAACCCCCCACAAAAGTTTAGCTTCCAACTTGCTGGTTAAACTCTTCGGGTCAGGGACACTGTTTCCCTTGCACAAAGACCCCTCAATTAATTCCTTTCCTTTCTGGGTTGAGGAAAGGCAACTTGAAGTTTTAAGTAATACATTTTCCTGCTTGAAGAGGACTGGTCCTGCCCTTCTCTAGCCGGGCTTGGGTTTGGGAACTCCAGTCTGGAACTGGATGCCTGGGGAAAGTTAGCAAGGACCCTAGGTCATACTTTCCCCTAACTCCATGTCCTCTCCATATTCCCCTTCTTCAGACACACTGTTCATGTCCCAATCAATAAACTCGGGAACCAGACTATCTCTTCCCCCGGTAACCTCAGGCTCCCTTCCCCAATTACCTCCTTGTTTCTGGGTTAGTTCTGTATTCTCCGGGTTTCTTTCTGGCCAGTCTCTGGGAACCCTGCTCCAGGGTTGGTTGCCACATTGAGATACCTCCCCGGGCTTTCACTCACTTTTCTGCTAGGATGTCTCCACCCTGGAGTTCTAGGCTGAGGCACCACCTCTCTAGGATAGCAGCAAGCCTTCCTGGCTGGAAGCTGATTAGCATTTGCTACACTTGTGCCTCCAGGTTCCTCTCTCCTAGGTTGGTTTTTAGTTTGTCTTGCTTGAGGACTAGCCCCACCCCCTTCTGGGTTGGACCTCCGCTTCACAGCCTCAGGAAAGGAGTAATAGGGAAATTGATTAGGGTCAACTGACTTCCCCCCTAGACTTTTGGGCTTTGCAATTTCCTGTTTTCCCCTTCCCCTTCCTGACTGTGCTAGCTGTCCCGACTCCAGGCCAGGTTTTCCCGGGCCTAGGACAGGGTGCATGCTGGGTAGTGTAGTTCTGGATGCTGGAACAGGGGCTTCCCTGTCACAGCACGCAGCAGATTAGCGCGTGCTAACCCCGCGCTACGCGGCTAGAACTAACACCAGCTCAATGCTGGCATTAGCGTCGTGTGCGCAGCATTGTAGCGCATGCTATTCCACGCGTTAAAGCCCTAACGCAGCATAGTAAAAGGAGCCCTTAGCATTTAGCGCATCTTAATAAAAGGACTTCTTAGAAAAATCTTTCCAGTTTATCTTTAGCCATATCCTCCAGGGCCTCACAAATTTCTTTCCCAATTAGATCTTTAGATAACATTTCATAGTCAATATCCGATAACGTAGAGTGCGCCAAATTGTCCAGAAAAGCAGATGACCTTGCATTTGCCTTTATTTCCGAAGTGTATAATACGTGATAAAATTCCCGAAAACAGCTCAAAATGTCAAAATCAGACTTAACTATCCTTCCGTCTTCATCTTGTACAGCATGAACATAAGTATTAGATCTTTTAGCTTTTAAATTTTGTACTGTAAAACCGCTTTGATTTGCGTTGCAACGAGGCGGTATATCAAGCCTAATAAATGAGAAACAAAATGAATGCCTTCCCTCCGTGCATCGGAGTTGCCTTGCTCTTTCTTCTTTCTTCTTCTCTTTCTAGCCAACATGGCATCCATTTTTATATTTGAATAATTTATACTACATTAGAGGAGAAGCATGAATATTCATGTGAAGAGGGATACTCTACTGGAGAACCAGGCCAGAATAACAGAAGCGAAAGCCTACCATGCATGTCGTTTCAATGGACAGTTAATGACTCAAAGAAATACTGTGCGCTGTATTGGATATTTATTATTTATTAAAATTGAGACCCAGTCAGACCCTCTATCACTGGAGGGAGGGTGAGGCAGGGACCTGGGGGGCCCAGGTGTAACCCCTAAAGCCGGCACCGTTCAGCCAGACACCCCTGTCTCACTGAAGAGAAACCTCAACAGGAGAAACAGAATGGCAGTCTCGCTGAAGAGAAACCTCAACAGGAGAAAATAAAGTTCCAGTCACAGCCAGAATTCAGGAGCTAGTTGAATAGCGACCTTTTCCTGCTGGGAGATAGAGAATACTGGATAAACAGGAGGAGTGCCAGCCAATAGGACCACTTGTTAATCAGTTTCTCTATCTCCGCCTGCTGGTAGACGTGGGCTATCCCATTGGTCTCTGGATTCATCTGCTGCTGTTGCTAGGGAATTATTATTTTCCCTTTAAGTTTTTTGTGGGTTAACTGGAAGTCATGGTTCTCTCTGCAACTTGCTTTTGGCATAATCATGATCTTATAATTATGTGGATGCCATTTTTAATTGTAAACTACTAAGGGGCAGAATTTATCAAAGGGGATTAAGCGCGTTAACGTGTGCAAAAGTGTTAGCACACTCTGGGCTCCTTTTACTAAGCTGCATTAGTGTTTTTAGCGCATGCAGCATTTTAGTGCATGCTAAACCTGTGCTAGGTGGCTAGAACTAATGCCAGCTCAATGCTGGTGTTAGCGTCTAGCACGCGCTATTCCACGTGTTAATGCCCTAACGCTGCTTAGTAAAAGGAGCCCTCTACGCACTAAGACAGGGCGACAGGTCAAATGCGCGCAAGACAAAAGCGCGCAGACAAAAATGCCAAGACAAATCAGCGCAAGACAATTGAGCGCAGGGATAACTCAGCGCAAGACAATTGAGCGCAAGGATTACTCAGAGCAAGACAATTGAGTGCAGGAATAACTCAGCGCAAGGCATTTGACTATGAACCGCATAATAAGGTATAATGGACGTCTTTAGTGGTTAGCGTGTGCTAACATCATTGCATGCGCTAACACACTTAGCACCCTTTGATGGATTCCCCCTAAATCACAATTTTTTCTCTTCTTTGTCTACATCAAATTGCTGTTTTCTACAGCAAAGAATAAGGAAGAAACCTTGTTCAAGTCTGTAATCTAATTTTCCAGACGTACGGTTTTCCTCCTGGGGGAGGTTTGAACATCGGGCTGAGCAGTTTCTTAGCCAAAATCAGTGGCGCAGTAAAGGGGGGGGCGTACCATCCTGAGTGTCATCTTGATGTGGGCGCTGGCACTTCTCCACCCCCCCCCCCCCACGTCATGCTCACGCCCTCCCTTCCCCACCCCCACTTCTTTAAATCTTCATCAGCGCGAGCAACTTTTCCAGCCTGCTTTTTGTGCTGGCTTGGCTCTCCTCTGAAATCACTTCTGGGCCGACGGCAGCAGGCTCACCTTGCTGCTGCTGCCAGCCGGTTTGAAGATTCAATTTCAGCGAGGAGGTATGTTGGGATCAGAGGAGAGAGAGAGAGAGAGGCACCATCCAGGGGGGAGAGATAGAAAAAGAGAAGCACCCATGGAAGGAGAGTTGGAGAGAGGGAGGGTGAGAGAGAACATGCAAGAGAGGGGGTTCTAGAGAGAGAAAAGCACCCATGGAGGAGGGATGGAGAAGCACCCATGTTGGGGGTGTTGAAGAGAGGGAAGGAAAAATACCTAGGCGGGGTTTGAGGGAGAAGCCCCCTTGGGGGAGAGAGTTGAAAGGAGAGAAAGAGAGAAGCGAGCACTAAAAAGAGATAGGAAGGGGGACCAAGGAAATGGGTGAAAGGTGGGGGGTGGGGCAAGGGTGAGGCTAGTGAGGTGCAGGTTAGAGATGGAGGTGGGGTGGGGGTGGGGTCAGATGTCCTCTTTTTTGACTTCACAAATATGGTAACCTTATCCTTCATGGCTATGTTCCTAGGGCAGAGAATCAGAGAAGCCATCCTTCAAATCCCACTTATTCCTTGTGAAGTTGGCCAAGTCACTTAACCCTCTTGTCTTAGACTGTCAGTCCTCCAAGGACAAGAAAACACCTATTGTACCTCAACGTAATTCACATTAAGCCGCTACTGAAAAGACGTGTGCTAAACCCAAATCATTAACTCCCTAAGCCCCAGGTTCCTTGGAGACCCCAACACATATCCAAGATAGGCCTAAAGCAGTGGTTCTTAATCTTATCCTGGGGGACCCACTGAAGGGGCACATATATTCCTTGTAAGTTTTCTATTCCTACTGAAAACAGTTTGTATGTTTGCTAAATCACAAGGTCATTTTCTCTTTGTGTTCTGAGCTCTGTGTCTTACATCTTGTGCTTTAGAAAGATAAGAAACATTGCTAGACCTTAGATGGAAACTTCCCACTAAACCCCCCCCTTATGTTTGCTACCTCTTTCTAATGTATCCTGTTACCAAATATGGTTTTTCCTACGGTCATATGCTGAAAAAACTGACCCATGTACAATGCTATAAAAATGGATGAAAAACTCATAAATGGACAATTTATTTGGGACAAACCTGAGCTTGAGCTCTTTAGGCTTCTTCCTAAAGAGACTGTCCCCAGATGCATCTGACTTACAAACGACAGAGCGTGTGAGGCTGTATTGGGACCAGAACCTTTTCACCCACAACCAGTCAGGTTTAGAAGATTTGATTCTTCACTTTGCAATTTTTCACTTTGTATTTCTTATCTTTTCATTAGTTTTTATTTAATTATTTTTAGGGCTGCATTTTGATTGAAATTTTCAGTATAATCACAATTAAAGATATGCTATTTATTTATTTATTTTCCCACTGAAGCTCATTGTGACGGGCAATAGAGAGTTAATAATAATAATATTAATAATTTATTTTTATATACTGCTAAACCTTCAGTTTGAGGCGGTTTACAATAAGAAAAAGTTGAACATAAAGTGAATTACAATAATCGTCAAATGGTTTTTCAGAGAAAATACAGATTACAATTAATTCAAAATCAGATTCAAAATTAATTAATTAATTAATCTCAAAGGCAGTTCTAAATAAGTAGAAGTAAAAGTATAATAAATAAGAATTATGCTCAAATATATCATAAAAGATAAAAAATACAATTAAGTCAAAAAATTTTCAAACAAATAAGTTTTAAAAACTTTTCGAAATAAGTAATAGGATTGAGTTTGAAGGATAAGAGCATTCCAGTAAGAATTCATTGTACCAGCCTGAAATGCCAGAGTTTTCCCCAAAAATCTCTTATTACAGCATGCTTTTGCTGAAGGAAACGAAAACCAGTATGATCTTTGTGTATTCTTGTTAGGATTATAGAATTCAAAGTGGGAAGAGAGGTATGTTGGAGCAATCCCAATAAAACTTTAAAACAGATACAACCAAATTTGAACAGAATTCTAGCCTCAAATGGTAACCAATGAAGCTTTAAATAGTAAGGACTTATGTTATCATGTTTTTAAGGTCAAAAATCAGGCGAACTACAGTATTCTGTATTATTCTTATTCTACTAAGGGTCTTTTTGTAAGAGCCTAGGTAAACAATATTACAGTAGTCCAATGTAGACAAGATTGATGACTGAACCAGAATCCTAAAAGAGTTTGAATCAAAGTATTTTTTGATGGTACGTAGCTTCTATAGGATTGAAAAGCATTTTTTAACCAAAAGGTCAGTATGAACATTAAATGATAACGAATGATCTAGTGTAACACCTAATATTTTTATCATGGTAGCTATGGAATAATTTTGACCATTTAAATGAAGTGTTTTTTCAATGATTTTATCATTGGGACTGGCAAGGAAAAACTTTGTTTTCTCTGGATTGAGCTTCAGTTTGAATTTAATACACTTCTCCCTCCGAATATGCGGTTTCAGTATCCACGGATTCGGTTATTCGCGATTATTTTTTTTTTTTAATCGATTTAAATTTTTTGGGCTCATTTTATGTTTTTATGTTCAAATCATTTTTATTGTGAACATGAAATAAAACAAAGAGCAAGAAACAGAACAAGAACAAAGGAATCAATATCCAGCAATACTCAATTTTCAGAAACAGTTCAAAGAGCAAACCCAACCCCCCACCACTCCACCCAACGGCCCCCCCCCCTCCCCACAAAGCAACTACCCCTCCGGGGTCTCTCGAATGGCAAAGGCCCGTACTCTTGTGGCCCATGGGCTATATCAAGAGGAAACCCCCCAAACACACACATAAAAAAAGATCGGCAGTGACTGACCAGGGGAACAAGCGCAGGGAACACTAGTGAAGCTAAGCAAGAGAATTCAAAAGGAGGCTACGACCTCTAGGAGATAAGGAATCCAAAAAGGCTCCCCAAATTTGCAGGTAGTTGCGCCGCCGTCGAGGGCGACCAGACACCTCTCGGGCCTCCCAGGCGGCCAAAATATGTACCAGAGATCTCCAAGTCCAATAAGAGGGAGGCTCAGAAACAGTCCAAGATTGCAAAATGCACTTGCGAGCAAGGAGACACACCTAATGACACCTTTTGGGGCTATTTTTAAGCCCTCTGAGACTCCTCGGAACCTTACCTAGTGGTCTAGCGGGCTTTCGGGGCAGGAGCGATCTTCCTACGCTCCTGCCCCATGCTACGACGGAAGCTGAAGGCAGCCATTTCCTACAAGTGATCTGCATGGGGCAGGAACATAGAAAGATCGCTCCTGCCCCAAAAGCCCACTAGACCACCAGGTAAGGTTCCAGGGAGTCTCAGAGGGCGTAAGGTAAGGTCCGGGATTCGGGGGGAAGGCGGGGGTGGGTCAGAACCGGCCCGAATATTATTCGCGGGTTTTTTATATTCTCAGGCCGGCTCTGCCCCTAACCCCCGCGAATATTGAGGGAGAAGTGTAGTCCATTGTTCTATTTGTGCCTGGATTAACGATATCTGATTTTTTTACTTCAGTCGTAAAAGATGTTAAAGGAATCAGTATTGTTATATCATCGGCATAAACATAGAATTTTACCTGTCTAGAGTTCTAAGGACGTGCAGTGGGAAAAAGAATACATAAATAACATACAGTACTTTTAATTACATGATTAATCAGACTAGAAATTTTAATTGAATGCAGCCTTACTTTTTAGTTAAGGGCTACACATCCGTTAGGTGGAAAGTAAATTCTTACGGAACAAATTCTGGAGCTTAACGCCTTTGGATCAGTACCTCCCTGGTGAATTATGAGTCTTGTCATCTGCGTTGCTCAGGGCCTGCTCTATAAATAAGACGACCCTGTTTTTAAATGATTTATTTTATTCCATTATACACAGCTGCTAGTATAGCATGACATTATTAGCACAGTACGATGAAACTTTGTAATCTCACCTATATCACCTCTTGGACTTAATCAATCATCTATTCTTTCAATGTTCTGCCATTAGACTTTAGGTGTAGGGGGGAGGGGAGGGAACCTAGCGTGTGATAATATACAGTCTACACTTCTCCCTCTGTGTTCGCTGTGATAGGGAATTAACAGAACCGCAAATACAGAAAAACCGCAAATAAATTTTTCATATGTTATTCGCTGTTTTCTATTAAAAACCATCTTGAATAGAGTGAAACCGTGAATAACATGATGGGAGACCTGGTCTGTTCCTGAAGGAGAGGCAAAACATGGTGAAGAAAGTGCTGGGAATCAGTGATTTTCTCTGTAAATGCTTGGAATCGGCGATTTCTCTAAGCAAGCTGATATAATTGGGGGGGAGGGGGGGAGGAGCCAGCAAGCTAAAAACCGTGAATAATCAAAACCGCGAATGCTGAAATCGCGAATATAGAGGGAGAAGTGTACATTGTTTTTCTGTTATGTTAGCATATATCCTGAAAACATGCTGTAAATGTATGTGCAGATCAGAGCTGTGAACTTTACAACGGTGACTGAAAAATCTTTACCCCGGCGTTGCTGAGTCAAGGAACAGGGACATGTGAGTAACAGTGAAATTAACAAGTAATTGGGCCACCTGGCACTGACTGAGACAGGGTATGATAAAAGTTTATAAAATCTCAAATGACGTTGAACAGATAGGGCTCCTTACAGGTTGGGCAGACTGGATGGACCATTCGGGTCTTTATCTGCCGTCATCTACTATGTTACTATGTAACACTGGATCACGCTTACTATCTAATCTAATCATTGATCTTATATACCGCATCATCCCTAGAGACTAGGGCTTGACGGGGTTCACAAGAAATATAAAGTTACAAATTAAAACATAACTAAAACATCATTCTTCATGGAATTTTGGAAATAATAAAGTCTTAAGAAATTTATGGAATACTTGATAGGAGTTTGTCTCGTGAACAGGGAGAGGTAAATCGTTCCAAAAAAAAAAAAAAAAAATGTTGCCACGTAAGAAAAGGAATTTTCGACAGATACTTTTGAACAAACCTCCTTGAAAGGAAACATCAATGTATAAGAACGCAGATCTGCGTGTAACATGTCTGGAAAAATTCTGGACCAATGGAATAAGTGGCTCAGCAGTTAAACCATGACGTATTTTGAAAACTAAACGTCGTAAGAACATAAGAACATAAGAAATGCCTCCGCTGGGTCAGACCTGAGGTCCATCGTGCCCAGCAGTCCGCTCACGCGGCAGCCCAACAGGTCCAAGACCTGTGCAGTAATCCTCTATCTATACCCCTCTATCCCTTTTTCCAACAGAAACTTGTCCAATCGCTTCTTGAGCCCCAGTACCGTACTATGTCCTATCACGCCCTCTGGAAGCGCATTCCAGGTGTCCACCACACGCTGGGTAAAGAAGAACTTCCTAGCATCCCTTTTCAACTTTTCCGAATGCCCTCTCGTTCTTGTATTTTTCAAAAGTTTGAAGAATCTGTCCCTCTCCACTTTTTCTATGCCCTTCATGATCTTGTAAGTCTCTATCAAATCCCCTCTAAGTCTCCTCTTCTCCAGGGAAAAGAGCCCCAGTTTCTCCAATCTTTTCTATCTCTCTCTCTCTATTGTTGTCTCTCTCCCTTTCTATCTCTCTCTCTATTTCTGTCTCTCTCCCTTTCTCTCTCTCTTTCTGTCCCTCTCTACTCTCTCTATGCCCTTCATGATCTTATAAGTCTCTATCATATCCCCTCTAAGTCTCCTCTTCTCCAGGGAAAAGAGCCCCAATTTCTCCAATCTTTCTCTATCTATCTCTCTGTATTTCTGTCTCTCTCTCTTTCTCTCTCTGTCTCCCTTTCTCTCTCCCTTTCTGTCCCTCTCTACTCTCTCTATGCCCTTCATGATCTTGTAAGTCTCTATCATATCCCCTTTAAGTCTCCTTTTCTCCAGGGAAAAGAGCCCCAATTTCTCCAATCTTTCTCTATCTCTCTATTTCTGTCTCTCTTCCTTTCTCTCTCTCTTTCTATCTATCTCTCTCTCTCTCTCTCTCTCTATTTCTCTCTGTCTTCCTTTCTCTCTCCGTTTCTGTCCCTCTCCACTCTCTCTATGCCTTCATGATCTTGTAGGTCTCTATCATATCCCCTCTAAGTCTCCTCTTTTCCAGGGAAAAGAGCCTGAGTTTCTCTAATCTCTCAGCGTATGAAAGCATTTAAAATCATCCCTGGCTCGAAGAGGCAGCCAATGAGGACTTCTCAGAAGAGGCAATTTTGAGGGGACGCTCCATCTCTAAGTTTCTAGAGCCAAAATCACTAAATATATTAATTCACTCTTTAATTATCGCTAAGCTTGATGAGTGTAATTCTTTATTAATAAATGTCACGCAAAAAGAAAAGAAGCGTTTTCAGATAATCCAGAACACTGCCGTTAAACTCATTCATAACGGTAAAAAATACGACCATGTCTCTCCTTTTCTGACTAAATCTCACTGGCTTCCAATTAACCACCGTATTACTTTTAAAATTTTACTCCTAGTATTTAAAACCCTTTCCACCAATGAACCCCAATTTATTAATAAATTACTCATCCCGTAAAGTACATTGCGTTCTCTCCGGTCCACTAATCAGAAACACATGGTAGTCCCCTCTCTGAAAATTATTGGAACTCGACGACATGACGTGTTTTCAGTGATGGCTCCGCAACTTTGGAACACTTTACCTCAGCATGTAAGAGAGGAAAATAATTTGAGTCGTTTTAAAAGTAACTTAAAGAGTTTTCTTTTTAAAGATGCTTTTAATCTTTAAATTATGCTTACATTTTACATTAGTTTCTTTCATGTTTCTATTTTACCCTCCCTAACGTTCTCTCCTTTTTATGGTTCTCTGCTGTACTTTAAAATATTGAAATGTAGTTCTGTCCCTCTTTGCCTTATGTATTGATTAGTCTGTAAGTCTGTCGATCTAACCCATTATTTTAAATTTTAAACGATATGTTTATATGCCTTTTTTACAAAAAATTAATTATTAATGTTGTATCTCAGGGGTCCATGGTGGTTAAGGTATAAAGCAAACTGCATAAAAGATAACAAACACACGCCACTCCATTTGATCGTGATTGGCGTGTTTTGTTATCTTTTATGCAGTTTGTTTTATACCTTAACCACCATGGACCCCTGAGGAAGAAGGTGTGTTATCCGAAACACGGACTGTGTCGGGTCCCTTGGTTGGCTATAAGGTTGTATATGTTACTGCATTTACTAATAACGCTTGCATCTTGTACATTATCTGCAGTCTGTTTGTTGTTTTCTGGTTACCAATCCAGGGCAAGCATTGGCTTCCCTCATGTCTTTCTCAATGACGGACTATGGACTTTTCCTTCAGGAAATTGTCCAAACCTTTCTTAAAACCAGCTACGCTATCCACTCTTACCACAACCTCTAACTCTATCCTCTCTCCCCTTCTTTCATCCAGGGTCTGCCCCCTCTCGCTTCCATCCAGCATGTGCCTCTCTTTCCTCCCTATTTCCATTAAGCATTTGCCCCCTCTCCTCCCCACATCCATCCATCATCTACCCCTCTCTCTCCTCCCCATTTCCATTTGCCTCTCTCCTCCCCACTTCCATCCATCATCTGCCCCTCTCCCTCCTCCCCATTTCCATTTGCCCCTCTCTCTCCTCCCTACTTCCATCCATCATCTGCCCCCTCTCCCTCCTCCCCATTTCCATTTGCCCTCTCTCCTCCCCACTTCCACTATAATCTGCCCCTCTCTCCTTTCCACTTCAAGCATGTGCCCTCTCTCTTCTCTCCATGTCTATCCAGCATGTACCCCTCTGTCCTCTCCACTTCCATCCAATGCACTCTTATTTTCCATCTAACATTTGTTGTTACCCTATATTATCTGTCGTATGTTGCACCTCCACTTACATACTCTGCTGCCTCTTAAGATGTTTTAATATGTATTGTCTTGGAATAAGCAGTATACTAGGCCGTAATGTGTACTTTTATTGGAATAGTTTTTCTGCTGTAACTGCTTATTGCTTATGTCTGGCTTATTCTTGCTGTACACCGTCTTAGAGTGAACTTTTTTTTAAAACAAATGTGGTAAATAAATTCTAATAAATAAATAGAAACAGAAAGACTCAAAAGATATATCTTCTTTTTATACTTTTTTTTTCCAATGTATCCATTATAAAAATATTCCCCCTGATTTAGCCTCCATTATTCAGTGTTCGGCCATGTCTAGGCACTGGCACTGAATATTGGGGGTGAAATCAGGAAGGCTTGAAAGTGCAGAGCTTATGCAGGCCTGTCTAATATCCTGCCAGGCCCGCATATGAGTTATGTGGGCCCCGGCTGAATATCGGACCAGAGCCCATATAAGTCTTTTTCTTATCTTTCAAAAAAAACCAAACAAACAAACAAAAAACCTGTACCCCCTCCTGCCCCTCCCATGAATGCCTTCTCACTCTCCCCTCCCCCTCCCCCTTGATGGCATCATTGTCCCCCCTCCATGCTTGCCCAATCCCTCCCATGTGTAGGTAGTCTTCCTCAGGCACTCTCTAAAGTTGAAAAGGGATAGATTCCGTATGAACTTAAGGAAGGTCTTCTTCACCCAGAGAGTGGTAGAAAACTGGAACACTCTTCCGGAGTCTGTCATAGGGGAAAACACCCTCCAGGGATTCAAGACAAAGTTAGACAAGTTCCTGCTGAACCAGAATGTACGCAGGTAGGGCTAGTCTCAGTTAGGGCCCTGGTCTTTGACCAGATTGCCGCCGCGTGAGTGGACTGCTGGGCATGATGGACCACTGGTCTGACCCAGCATCGGCAATTCTTATGTTCTCCCAATATACCTGGTAGTTTAGCGGGTGATCATTTGGGGCAGGAGCTCTTTTCTCCTCACGGTGACTTTGCAAAATGGCTGCCATGACCTCTCATGGTACTTTGTGTAGTACCGTGAGCTGCCACGAGAGCTCAGGGCAGCCATTTTGAAAAGGCACCAGCAGAGGGCAAAAGCGAGGGGGGCTACGCTCCTTCTCCTGAAAACAGTGACAGTACACACAGCATTTAGTTAAAATCAGCATTGTTGCCTGCTGTAATTGGAAGTCAGGTCAGCATTCTCACAGCAAGTCCAGAGTATGGCTGCCCATTGCATGCTGGGATTTTCCTCTTCATTTCTGGACTACAGCAAATTATTCTAAAGAAACAAAGTGGATCTAGTTGAGTCTAGGCCAGAGTTTAGTGGAACGCAGTTATCCTATTACCCTCAGAACTAGCTATTGTATAATTGGGAAGAGGCAGTAAAAACAAGGACACCTATACTACATTATCTATGCCATAAGTATTCTGCGGATGACTGGAGAACTTTATTTCCCAAGGCTATCTGACAGTCTGGCGCTTTTCATGAGAGCTAAACTCAGTAAAGTTGAAAAACATCGAGCTATCTTTTCCCCAGGACACAGAAGGATGTATGACACAGGAACATTATTCTTAGAATATTGATGGTCTCAGTTTTGAAAGACTGCAATTTTTTTTTTTTCTGAAAGCTTGGGGGGGGGGGGGGGGGAGGGGAGTGTTCTCTGAATTTCTAACACTTGCCTTTGTGGCCTGTAAGAAAATACAAGCTAGACAAGAGTTGGATATCACAGGTTTCTGAGGGGACTACGTTCTTATGGTTTCAGTCCTTCTACCTCTTGCATAATGGCTTTTGGCCTAGACTCAGAACTAAATTGGTGTCTGCTATACTAATCCTTATTAATACTGCTCATCTTTATCTCCAACATGCCTGTCTCTTCTCTTTCTCCAGGGCAGCACCGTCACTTGGCCAGGATTCCTTTTATCTACTTCTTTTTATTGGTTTTGAAACTGATGAAATATTTTCCTGTTGGGGCCTCATTTCAGAAAAACTTTACCACAAAGGCTGGTAAAGTTTTATTGCAAGGACATTACGGCCCTATTCTCAAACACCCTTGCAGCACAGAGGAACAGAAATAAAATTAAGCTATAGGCTGGGCTGAACTTGCGCATTCGAAATAAAGCTGCCTAGTAAGAACTCGGGGAATTTCGAGTGACTTTTTATAGACTCTTGTTTGCCTGCCTTTCCCCTTACCCAATATATCAATTTTAGCGTTTCATGGGAATAGTGCAAGGCAAGGGACACAATCTTTCTTTGCAGAAGAATGTCTATTTACACGCTCAACTGACCTTGCTTTCAAGCAGGTGTCTTTAAAAGCTGCGGTTGCGTAGGGGAAGACTGAAAAACTGCCCTACCACACGCGGTGCCCAATAGCAAAAAAAAAATAAAAAAGTGCTCTAGAACTGTGTTTTTCAACCTTTTTACACCTATGGACAGGCAGAAATAAAAGAATTATTCTGTGGACCGGCATCGGTCCGTGGACCAGCGGTTGAAGAACACTGGGCTAAGTCGTGGGCCAGACCCCGCCCATCTCTACTCAATCTCCACCCTGGACCCCGCCCCCATAATAGTACTAATTGCACCTTGCACATCCCTTGCTTCATCTGGAAGCCTTCCCTCTGACGTTGCAACATCAGAGAGAAGGCTTCTGGTGCATGCGCAGGACGCCCGTAGGAGCCACTGCCCGTGGCTTTGTGCACTGAATCAGTTAGGAAGAGGGAGCTGGTTCGAAGATAATGCCGCATCGATCGCACCGTGGACCAGCGGTTGAAGGACACTGTTTTGGGCCTGATGCACGTGCTGGCCCTGTGGACCGGCAGGAAATTTCTGTGGACCGGCACTGATCCATGGACCGGTGGTTGAAGAACACTGCTCTAGAATACCCTGGTGAGCAGCGTCTTGAGAAAACAAAGCTTACCACAGTACAAGTCAAAAAATCCAGGTGCCAGGAATCCAGACCACCTGAGAATCTGGAGCCTTTGAAACTGCGACACAGACCGCCCGAGAATCCAATCCAAATCTTACCCCCTCTTTTACAAAGGTGCGCTATGCTTTTTAGTGCATGGTAAATATTAGCACACGTGCTAAACGCTAATGCATGCATGTTATCCTATGGACGCTTTAGCGGTTAGCGTATGCGTTGATTTAGCATGCGATAAAATGCTAAGCGCACCTTTGTAAAAGACGGCCTTACCCCTTCTTTTACAAAGGTGTTCTATGCTTTTTAGCACACGGTAAATATTAACGCACGCTAATCACATGCTAAACGTTAATGCGCGCATGTTATCCTATGGACGCTTTAGCGGTTAGCGTACGCGTTGATTTAGCACGCACTAAAACGCTAAGCGCACCTTTGTAAAAGAGGGCCTTACCCCTTCTTTTACAAAGGTGCGCTATGCTTTTTAGCGCACGGTAAATATTAGCGCACGCTAATCACGTGCTAAACGCATGTTATCCTATGGACGCATTAGCAGTTAGCGTACGCGTTGATTTAGCACGCGCTAAAACGCTAAGCGCACCTTTGTAAAAGAGGGCCTTCGCTATGCTTTTTAGCGCACGGTAAATATTAGCGCACGCTAATCACGTGCTAAACGCTAATGCGTGCATGCTATCCTATGGACGCATTAGCAGTTAGCGTACGCGTTGATTTAGCATGCACTAAAACGCTAAGCGCACCTTTTTATAAGAGGGCCTAAGTCTTTATACCGAATCATCCCGACTATGGGGTTCAATCCGGTTCACACAAAGTTATTGAAAGAACAAGGAAGTCATCAATTGCAATCCCTTATTTATCATATAAAGATTTCTGAAATAGATAAGTCTTTAAAGTTTTCCGAAAGATTATCAGGGAAGGAAGGAGTCTAATGTCTGAAGGAAGATCATCCCAAATTTTTACAAGGGAAAATGCCTAATGCCAAAGAATGATAGATCCTACCTAAAGCTTTGATTCCCTTAATCCAGGGGTCTCAAAGTCCCTCCTTGAGGGCCCCAATCCAGTCAGGTTTTCAGGATTTCCCCAATGAATATGCATGAGATCTATGTACATGCACTGCTTTCAATGGGGAAATCCTGAAAACCCGACTGGATTGCGGCCCTCATGGAGGGACTTTAAGATCCCTGCCCTAATAGAAGGGAAGGCTAATTTATATTTGTGAATTCCCTAGAGCAGTGTTTCCCAACCCTGTCCTGGAGGATCCCCAGCCAGTCAGGTTTTCAGGAGAGCCCTAATAGGTTCATAGACAACGGTGCGAAAGACAAAAGCGCGCGCCGACAATTGAGCACAGCGCGCGCCGCCGCGCCGCTCTAAATTACAGTTTTTAGGGGCTCCGACGGGGGTTTTTGTTGGGGAACCCCCCCAGTTTACTTAATAGACATCGCGCCGGCGTTATGGGGGGTTTGGAGGGTTGTAACCCTCCACATTTTACTGTAAACTGAACTTTTTCCCTAAAAACAGGGAAAAAGTGAAGTTTTCAGTAAAATGTGGGGGGGTTACAACCCCCCACACCCCTCACAACGCCCCCACAACGCGGCGCGATGTCTATTAAGTAAAGTGGGGGGTTCCCCCTCACACCCCTCCATCGGAGCCCTAAAAACAGTAATTTAGAGCGGCGCGGTGGCGCACGCTGCGCTCAATTGTCTGGGCGCGACTTTGTCCCGGCGCGCTTTTGACCTGACACCGCCCTAATGAATATACATGGAGCAGATTTGCATGCCTTTTACCTCCATTACATGCAAATCTCTCTCATGCATATTCATTAGGGTTATCCCAAAAAACCTGACTGGCTAGTGGATCTGCAGGACAGGGTTGGGAAACACTGTCCTAGAGCACAGGTGTCAAAGTCAGTCCTCGAGGGCCGCAATCCAGTCTGGTTTTCAGGATTTCCCCAATGAATATGCATTGAAAGCAGTGCATGCAAATGGATCTCATGAATATTCATTGGGGAAATCTTGAAAACCTGACTGGACTGCGGCCCTTGAGGATTGACTTTGACACCCCTGCCCTAGAGGATAAAGGCTGTTGGGATTTGAATGAAAAAGTAATCAATGGGGGGAAAAAAATCCCATATAGAATTTTGAATATAACACTCCCCAGACTCTTGGGGGAAAGAGAAAGAGACAGAGATGGTGATGCTGCAACTTTTACAATAAATATAACAGGAAAAAAATGAACATTCAAAAACAAGTCTTAAGTAAAATACCTATGGGGTCCTTTTACTAAAGCTGTGGCAAAAGAAGCCTTAGCGTGCCTCTTACACGGGTCTTTTCTGAGCACTAAGGCCACGTGCTGTAAGCCAAAAAAATGGCATGTTTTCCTTTTTTCTGAATTAATGGCCAAACGCTAATTTTGCCATTAGTGCACAGCCATTAAAAAAAAAAAATTGCCATGTCAGACCCTACTGCCACCTATATTGTGGGCAGTAAGGGTAGGGTTACCATATTTTATAAAGGAAAAGCCCGGACACATAATCCTGCCCCATTTTGCCTCCAGCCACACCCTGTTCCGTCTCCAGCCTCGCCGGGTTCTGTATCCGGCCCCGCCCGTTCTGCCCCCTGCAAGTCGCGCCTGGAGGGCCTGGAGCATGCGTGGATGTATGTGACATCATGCTCGCATGCTCAGAGGCGCTCCATATACAGCCGGAGTTTGTCGGGGCTTTCCAGTTTTCCATGCGAGGGGGCGTGGGATTACCCCCCTCATCGTTGGCAATGAGACTTTTCTACACTTGTGGCAGGGAGAGAGAGAGAGAGATACAGGCCTGGAGAAACGACTGCAGCATTGTAATAATAATAATAACTTTATTTTTGTATACCGCCAAACCCAGGGAGTTCTAGGCGGTTCACATCAATTAAACAGAATTTAACAAGAAAATTACAATGAATCAGATTTACAAGCAACGAAGTCGTTGAGGTAAGCATGAGAGGGTTGTACAAGTCATAGGAGTTAGCAGGTTGGGAGAGAACAATAAGAGGGAGTAACGGGAGAGTTCGGGTCGTTGGTGGGAGGGGTGAGAGAAGTGGAAGAAGGGGGATTAGGGATTTTGACCGTGGAATAAATGAGTTTTGAGTAGTTTTCGGAAATCGAGGTAGGTGGGGGCCTCGAGCACAATTTGGGCTAGCCATGGGTTCTGTTTGGCCGCCTGGAAGGCGAAGGTTTTGTCGAAGAACCTTTTTAGGGAGGGGAAGGCGAAAAGATTGATTCTGCGGAGTTCTTTTTGTTGCAGTTCAGGTTCAAATGAGGGATGAAGTAGCTCGGAGATAGACCAAATACAATTTTGTAGCAAAAGCACGCGAACTTGAATAGGATTCTAGATTCAAGAGGTAGCCAATGTAGTTTGTGGTAGAAAGGGGTGATGTGTTCCCATTTGTTCAAGCCAAATATAAGGCGGACGGCGGTGTTCTGGATCAGTTTCAGTCTCCTGATGGGTTTCTTCGTGGAGCCCAAGTAAATTATATTGAAGTAGTCTAGGATGCTGAGAATGGAGGATTGTATTAACAGGCGGAATGAGGTGTCGTCAAAGTATTTTTTTATGGTGCGTAGTTTCTAGAGCACCGAGATGCATTTCCTGACAGTAATATCAGTATGCTTTTCCAGGGATAGATGTTTGTCTAGGGTGACTCTCAGTACTTTTAAGGTTTGTTCGAGGGGGAAGGCCATTCTTTTCACTTGAATTGTGGTGTCTTTGATTTTGTCGTTGGGGGTAGCTAGGAAGAATTTGGTTTTGTCAGGGTTTAATTTTACCACGCTGAAACGTCCACGATTAAATGGCCATGGTAAACCATATGAACATAAGAACATAAGCATTGCCCCTGCCAGGTCAGACCAGGGGTCTATTGTGCCCGGCAGTCCGCTCCCGCGGTGGCCCCCCAGGCCCATGGCCTGTAAGTGCTTCTAACCTAAAACGTTCGTACTCTATTCGCCTAATGTCCTGTAAGTAACCCTCTGTCTGTACCCTGCAATCCCATTCGCTTCCAGGAAGTCATCCAGTCCCTTTTTGAACCCCAGTATTGTACTCTGTCCTATCACCTCTCATGGAAGCGCGTTCCAGGTGTCCACCACCCCTGAGTGAAGAAGAACTTCCTTGCATTCGTTTTGAATCTTGTCTCCTCTCAGTTTTTCTGAATGACCTCTTGTTTTTGTTGTCCCCGCTAGTCTAAAGAATCTGTCCCTCTCCACCTTCTCTATGCCTTTCATGATTTTATAAGTCTCTATCATGTCCCCTCTCAGTCTCCGCTTTTCCAGGGTAAAGAGCCCCAGCTTGTCCAACCTTTCAGCATATGAAAGGTTCTCCATGCCCTTTATCATCCTATTTGCTCTCCTCTGGATCCTCTCGAGTATCGCCATGTCCTTCTTAAGGTACGGCGACCAGTATTGGACACAGTACTCCAGATGTGGGCGCACCATTGCTCGATACAGCGGCAGGATAACTTCCTTCGTTCTGAGATGATCTGGCTGCGATGAAACAGTCACGCATAACTGGCCGCTTTGAACTAGCTGTGCTGAATCATTCTAGACCCAGTAAACCCACACGCTAAAAATAGCATAAGCCTCTTTTTAGTGTGGTTTTCTAAGAGGGCTCTTTCGTTTGCTAGTTTATTTTTTAGGTTACGTAACAGCTGCCCAGGTCCCGCAATTTGGGTATACTGCAAAATATAAATAAAATTAAACTAGTTACTCTCTCAATCTCGCCCTACTCTCCTTGTCTCATTTGTTTTTGAACAAGACTTAAACTCTGTAATGCGCATGTTTTTTCGTTTTTCTCAGGGTCTGGGTCTACCCTGACGTGACTAAAACCACTCAAGAACGTAGAAAATTATTCCTAAACATGAGACAAAGAAGTTAAGGCATCGGGAGCCTCTTTTTTGCTAAGTTACCCATGCAAATGTTTAGTTAAGTATGCTGGGACCAAATATACTTCCTTTTCAGCTTAAGACCGTTCTAGACGCTAAGAAGCTGCTCCATTGATGCAGGGATAATTAATTTTAATTTGCAGATGTTGTTATAACCTGCTAAGCATATGCCTAATTGCTGTATATATGATTCTAATTGATCGCCTTGTCTTTTGAGTCCTCCCCCCTTTTTTTTTATTGCGGTCTGAGGAAGAGATTATGTATTTCCAGAACAAGTTGAATGTTCGTAACTTTATTGATAAAATGAATAAACATAATAATTTTTTTTTTTAAAAACCCCAAAAAACTAGTTACTCTCCACAACACATTCCACTGATGTCACACCTCTGGCGAAGTTTTTGAATTGGTTTAAAGGAAAATCCAGGGCCTACCTCGCGTCTCTATAGGCCAGAGCTTTCGTGGGGTGTTCGGTAGCCCATATAAAGCCTTGCTTTTAGTTCCATACATTCATTCTTCTACTTATGACCTTTTGCAGACTTCAAATCTGAGTTCCAAACGTGAAAATAAAGGCTGCTGGTAAGGTTTCCAGTTCCCATATGGTCAGAATGATTTCCTGTCACTTTAAAGCAGGGTCTTTAGAAAATGAGGCCTCGGAGGAGAATAGTCAGAGGTCTGAGGTGTTAGATTAATTTCACCCCTTCACCCCCACCCCTTGCCTCAGTGAGGGAACATATGAATCTTTTGCACACAGCCCTGCTAGGGACTGGACAGCAAACCTTCTGTCTCTCCATGTAATGCACTGCATCGGGGGTTTTTTTTTTTTTTTTTTTTTTTTTCATGTTTGCTAACACAGCATTTTGCAGATGTTATTTGCTGTCGCCAAACCACCTGAGAAACAAGACTTGGCAAACTGTTATTTGTATCAAATGCTGGCTCAGAATACTATGCCAAGGAAACTTGAGCTAAAAGGTTTATGAAGCCATTGTTTAGGGAAAAACAATGGCGCTCATGTTTAGGCATGGGAAGAAAGATACCACAAGTGAAAAGACTGAAAGGCCCCAATATTAAATAGTACGGTTACATTCTGGGGGAATACTGTAGAAATATGTATGCATGAATGTATTTATTTATTCATCCAATTTTCTATACCATTCTCCCAGGGGAGCTCAGAATGGTTTATACATGAATTTATTTTTCCCTATCTGTCCCAGTGGGCTCACAATTGGGGTTACCAGACATCCGGGTAAACCTGGACAGGACCTCTTTTTAGAGGAATGTCCAGGTTCCCCAGACAAACATTCCAAAACCCGGTAGTTTGTCTGGGTTTTGGAAAGCCCCAACAAGCTCCGGCTGCATCTGGAGGTCCTCTGAGCATGTGTGGATGACATCACACACATCCGCGCATGCTCCAGGCCCTCCAGACGCGGTTGGAGTTCGCCAGGAAAGAGAGGAAGCTGTGTGTGTGGGGTGGGGGCAGAACTGGGGGTGGAATGGGGCGGAGCTAGAAGCTGAACTAGGCGGGGCTGGAAGCTGAACTGGGCGGGGCTGGGGGGGTGGATTGGAGCCGAGTCATATGTCTGGAGTTTGCGGAAGAAAATATGGTAACCCTACTCACTGTACCTGGACAATGGGGTACCAAATGGCCTGCTCAGGGTCACAGGGGACAATGTAGGCCTGAACCCACAATCACAAGGTGCTGAGGCTGGAGTTAAAATCTCTGCACCACAATCTCAGACATCGTATGGTATAAAATAGCAAAGGCAACCAATCTGTGATAGCGATGGCAAACATAATTAACAAAATAAGATGAGACATAGCATGGTGAGCGTAGAATGGCAGAACACAGCGCGGCAGACATCATATTACAAGCACGGCTGACAAAATGAAACATGGCACGCAGTGGTTTAGCGAGGGTAAGTGTCGCCTGGGGTGGTAACACCCCTCCCCCGCTGCTTCCCAACCCCCACCCCCTGCCGCGCGCGCACTCCCTTCCCCCATACCTTTTTCATTTTCCATGCGCAAACCACCTCACGAGCTTGCTGCCCGTGTCGCATAGGCTGTCCCTTTGATGTCACTTCCTAGGCGCCGGGCCCAGAAGTGACGTCGGAGAGAGGCGGCAACGACGCGGGCGGCACGTTCGCAATGCTGCCCGCGCAGGGAATATTAAAGAGTTACGAGGGAAGGGGTGCACTTGCGCGGCAGGAGGTGCGGAGACTGCGCCCGAGGTAGACTGCCCTGCACCCCTCTTACTACGCCACTGATGACATGGCAAAAATGGTAAGACCAATGTGCATAACATGGGAGACATGGTACAGTAAACACTGAGTGGCAAACATGGTACACTAATCGAATTAGCGCACGCTAACACATCCATAGACTAACATGCATGTGCTAATTCGATTAGCGTACCTTAGTAAAATAGGGCCTATATCTACCATGCTATAATCTCTCATACCATGTGACTATCACTTTACTTCCAATGTTGGAAGCATTATGTGAGTTCTTATGGTGATTAAATGAGTCGGACAAACTCCTTCTCATCGCAGTTGTGCTTCCTATTTCAAAAATCCTTTGCGTATCCTCCATTTTTCACATAGTTTCCGTTCAGCGTCTGCCTTTTTATCCCCTCTGTATCCCACTGGCGCCGAGGAATTCTAATGACAAAAACTATAAGCTTTACCTTTTATGCTTTCTCTTGCAAACACTTTGGTTCTCCCTAACCTGCAGGCACACGACGGATCTTTCAAAAATCTGAACATACTGACTATTACCCCTGGGGATTTGTTCAGTTACGTTTAACAGCTGCTCTTTGGCATGCACAAACGTTCTGGTTTATTCTGCGTGCGGATGCAGGTATTTTTAAAAGTCCGCAGACAAATGTAAAGCCCTCCCCAACGCCAGAGAACGTCTGTGCTCAGTCTAGGTACAGTTGCATGTGTACAGACTGTATGGCCCTGATTCTATAAAAGATAGAAACATAGAAGATGACGGCAGAAAAGGGCCACGGCCCATCCAGTCTGCCCACACTAATGGCCCACCCCCTAACTATCTCCATGAAGAGATCCCACAAGCCAATCCCATCTTTTCTTAAAATCTGGCACGCTGCTGGCCTCAATTGCCTGTTGTGGAAGATTATTCCAGCGGTCAACCACCCTTTCGGTGAAGAAATATTTTCTGGTGTCGCCATGAAATTTCCCGCCCCTGATTTTCAACGGATGCCCTCTTGTTGCCGTGGGTCCTTTAAGGAAAAAGAGATCCTCTTCCACCTCGATACGGCCTGTAACATGTCTCCCCTCTCTCTGCGTTCCTCGAGCGAGAACAGCTGTAACTTACCCAGTCGTTCCTCATACGGGAGATCCTTGAGTCCTGAGACCATCCTGGTGGCCATTCACTGAACCGAAAGATGACTAAAGTTAGGCGCTAGATCGGCGCACCTAGCACCCTCCTCCCCTTTTATGAAGGTGCGTTAGCGTTTTTTATTGCCTGTTGCGGCGGTAAAAGTTCCGTCTGGAGGGCCTCAGAGTATGCGCGGACACTGATGCAATGCAACGGTATCGTGTCAATGCCCATGCGTGGGGGCCCTCCAGACGCAGCCCCGAGCTCAGGAAAAACATAGCGTTACCAGATGTCCGGATTCGTCAGGACGGCATCCACGAACGCATGGATGCAATGCGATGATGTCACACGCGTGACATCATCGTGTCACATGCGCGTGTGATGTTCCCGATGCAAGAACTTAGGGGGGTGGGGCAGGGGGTGGCGGGATGCGGGTAGAACTGGGCAGGCCTGGGGGCATGGTCATGGGTCCGGATTCTCCTTTGGAAAAACGAGGCGTGATTTGTGTGGGGCAGGGCTGGGGTGGAGCGGGACATGGTTGTGGGTGTGCCACAGAAAAACATTTGCTCTATTAGTGTGCCGGAGCAACCAAAAAGTTTGCGGGACACTGCCCTAATGCCCCCTTCCACAAAAATACAAAATAGTTTTTAGGGCGTGGTGTATGCACTCAAAATGGCAAATTTACCACAGGATGCCAGCGTACATTTCACAGTAAACCTTTTTAACGTGCAGAAAGGGCCGAATTCTCTAGATCAGCGGTCTCAAACTCCAACCCTTTGCAGGGCCACATTTTGGATTTGTCGGTACTTGGAGGGCCTCAGAAAAAAATAGTTGTTTTATTAAAGAAATGACAATTTTGCATGAGGTAAAACTCTTTATAGTTTATAAATCTTTCCTTTTGGCTAAGACTTAATAATTTATAGCTAAAGAGACGTATGATCAAGAAACTAGGCCTCAAAATAGGACCCGGCGGGCTGCGAGTTTGAAACCATTGCTATAGGCTAAGGCTCTTTACACCTGCATTGTGATGTCATAGAACTTTATGGTTATAGAAACATAGTAACACGATGGCAGATAAAGGCCAAATGGCCCATCCACGGCATCCACTATCTACTCCTCTCCCTATTGGCTAAGGCTCTTAACATTTGCATCTCCTCTTCCTATAGGCTAAGGCTCTTTACACCTGCATTGTGATGTCATAGAACTTTATGGTTATAGAAACATAGTAACACGATGGCAGCTAAAGGCCAAATGGCCCATCCACAGCATCCACTGTCTCCTCCTCTCCCTATTGGCTAAGGCTCTTAACATTTGCATCTCCTCTTCCTATAGACGAGTGGTCTCCAACTCCAACCCTTTGCAGGGCCACATTTTGCATTTGTCGGTACTTGGAGGGCCTCAGAAAAAATAGTTGTTTTATTAAAGAAATGACAATTTTGCATGAGGTAAAACTCTTTATAGTTTATAAAACTTTCCTTTTGGCTAAGTCTTAATAATAATATTGTAATTTATAGCTAAAGAGACATATGATCAAGAAAAGGTTTTATTTTACTTTTGTGATTATGATAAACATACCGAGGGCCTCAAAATAGGACTTGGTGGGCCGCATGTGGCCCCCGGGCTGCGAGTTTGACACCACTGCTCTAGATGGTGCTATTGGTCACTGCCTAAAAAGCAGCGACATGTCGATCAAGCGATGGCGCCGAATAGAGAATTGCACCACCGGGAAAGATCGTCATTAGCCACCCCCACGTGGCGGCATAAAGCACCTACGGAGGCGCAATTCCAGCACCGATTTTTAGGCACCTTGAAACTCCGTTAAAAACGTTGTTCCAACGGTATTTTTTTTTTTACGGAATTTGAGTGCCTCCCAGCGCCTAAAGAACTGGCGATGGTTAGAGAATCTGGGCCTAAGCGCATGCTAGCGTTTACCAGAGTTTAAAGGACGCCAGTGTGAAGAAGGATTGCATTAGACTGGAAAGCAGGAGATTCTCTGACGTTATTTATTGATATCTAACACGAGATTTAAAATCGGGATGTTCTAACAAACTTCCTAACATCCACTTTGCAAATTCTATACTCAGAATGTTCTTATATTATTTTATTTTATCATCTTTATTTCTTTAAAAAAAATTACATCATTTCTTACATATTCTATCTAAAATGAATATTTTACTACGAGTATAAAGTGGAAATATGTAAAGTGCAAAGCGGAATCATGTGCAAAAAACAAAACTGAACTACAGCAGTAGTCAATCCATACTGTTCATATAATTCTTCAATTGGTCTGTTTATATAGTTCATCCGAAAGTATAATTCATAAGTTCAATCCAAAGGAAATTTGTAAATCAATCGGCACTTATAATAATAATAATAATAACAGTTTATATACCGCAATACCGTTAAGTTCTATGCGGTTTACAATAGATTAAGCGAGGTACAAATTGATTGAACTTAAGAGGGGGGAAGAGGAGAGTTAATAGGACCGGAAATGCGTTGTTGAGGAGAAAGAGATTAATAGGACAGAGGAATCACTATGGAGGAGAAAGAAGATGAGTGGGTCAGTTGTCTAGATACTTTAGGAACAGTTGAGTTTTTAGACGTTTTCTGAATTCCTCATAAGTAGTGGGCGAAAGCAGTTGATCTAGGTCTTTGCCCCACAATGCTGCTTGATGTGAAAGAAGGTGTTCATGGTGTTTTTTCAGTTTACAACCTCTAACTGGAGGGGAAACGGCTCTGTCCTTTTCGCCAATCGAAATATCTCTTCTACTGCCGCGGCCAGACAGGTTATCTCAGTGCGTGATTCACAGTGTTCCAAATCCACTAAGTAAAACAATGTTATATTCTCTTCATAGAGCAAACTCTATCTTCCATTTTCGTTAGCTGCCATTAACCACCAACTCCAGCTGAGTTTCAGGGTATTCGTCATCAGGGAGGTTTATATCGTAAATACTCATAAATCTTATGATTCGTTTCTTCGGTTGAGAGTTCCAGCTAGGAATTAGAGCACTGCTAAACACTAATGCATGCATGTTAGTCTATGGACACGTTAGTGTTTAGCGCGCGCTAATCGGTTAGCGCACCTTAGTAAAACAGGGGGTAAGATGCGCTAACCGATTAGCGTGTACTAATTGAATTAGGGTGTGCTAAACGCTAACGCATCCATAGACTACCATGCACATGTTAGCGTTTAGCGCGCACTAAATCAATTAGCGCACACTAATCGGTTAGCGCACCTTAGTAAAATGGGGGTAAGATGCACTAACCAATTAGCACGTGCTAATTGAATTAGCATATGCTAAACGCTAACGCATCCATAGACTACCATGAACATGTTAGCATTTAGCGCCTGCTAAATCAATTAGCGCACACTAATCAGTTAGCACACCTTAGTAAAACAGGGGGTAAAATACACTAACCAATTAGCACGCGCTAATTGAATTAGTGTATGCTAAATGCTAACGCATCCATAGACTACCATGCACATGTTAGCGTTTAGCGCGCACTAAATCAATTAACACAAACTAATCACTTAGCGCACCTTAGTAGCACAAGGGGTAAGATGCGCTAACTGAGTAGCGCGCGCTAATTGAATTAGTGTGTGCTAAACGCTAACGCATCCATAGACTACCATGCACATGTTAGCGTTTAGCATGTGCTAAATCAATTAACGCACACTAATCGCTTAGCGCACCTTAGTAACACAAGGGGTAAGATGCGCTAACTGAGTGGCGCGCGCTAATTGAATTAGTGTGTGCTAAACGCTAACGCATCCATAGACTACCATGCACATGTTAGCATTAGCGCGTGCTAAATCAATTAGCGCACACTAATCGGTTAGCGCACCTTAGTAAAACAGGGGGTAAGATGCGCTAACCGAGTAGCACGCACTAATTGAATTAGTGTGTGCTAAACGCTAACGCATCCATAGACTACCATGCACATATTAGCGTTTAGCGTGCGCTAAATCAATTAGCGCACACTAATCGGTTAGCGCACCTTAGTAAAACAGGGGGTAAGATGCACTAATCGAGTAGCGCGTGCTAATTGAATTAGCATGTGCTAAACGCTAATGCATTCATAGACTAACATGCACGTGGTAGTGTTTATCGCACGCTAAATCAATTAGCGCACACTAATCTGTTAGCGCACCTTAGTAAAAGAGGGCCTAAATGTTAGAGAAAAAGGGGAAGAACCTCTGAATACACGTCTCAAGGATCATGAGTGCAATTCCCTACCATCTATGAGTGTCAGGCTCGTACAGTAGCTATGACAGATTTGGCTCGAGTCCATTTGTAGCAGGTGATGGTGTACTGTATGGGGTTGCTTTCCCAAATATTAGTAATAAGTGACTAGGGCATCAAAGTGCAAAACCATGACTAATCTGTGAACAAACGCAATCCCGATGGAATACAATCACATTTTTCTAGAAGTACTGAGCTAAGCAAGCAAAAAAATCAGTAGAGGCAGAGATGAGCCAAGAGTGGCCTACTTTAAGCATGAAGGGAACAATGCTTGTGATTAAATAAGACTTTTAAATTATGTATTCAAGTTTAATTAGAAAGGAACCTGTATGGTTTTAGATTGTATAACAATCTTAAAGATTATATACTACACAATTAGAAATCTGTATTGTAATGGATGTACCATATTTGCCAGCGTATAAGACGCACCCCCTTTTTTATACACTTTTTAAGAAAAAAATAAGTTTCTACATTTTCTTCATGAATTTACATAATTATTTACTGTACTAATTTTATAGTTATTTATGTCTACAAAAGACTTTTAAATTATGTATTCAAGTTTAATTAGAAAAGAACAGGTTTGGGTTTAGATTGTATAACACTCTTAAGGATTATATACTACACAATTAGAAATTCACTCCCCTGGAAGAACGGTATAGGAAATTGAATAAATAAATGTACACCCCTTACATGCTATGCCATTCGTGTGTACTCTTAGAACAGCACTCAAGCACCCTTCTAGCATTTCCATAGGTAAATGTGCACCTACACAAATAAGTGCTCATATTTTGCATACTAAACTAAACCTTAGGTTTGTATACCGCGCCATCTCCACAAGCGTAGAGCTCGGCACGGTTTACAGGGTTAGGTTGAAAAGGAGCTACAATGAAGGGTTATAGGAAAGGAGCTAGGAAGATAAAGAACCAAAGAGCGGGAGGTGTTAGATTTTTGAAAAGAGCCAAGTTTTCAGGTGTTTGCGGAAGGATTGGAGGGAGCTTGAAATTCTGAGCGGGGATGTGAGGTTGTTCCAGAGTTCTGTGGTTCTAAAGGGGAGGGATGTTCCTAGTTTTCCTACGCGGGATATACCTTTTGCAGAGGGGAATGATAGTTTCAGGTTTTGGGAGGATCTAGTGGAATTAGGGTTAGAGGAATTCCAGAAGAGTGGGATAATGGGAGGGAGGATGCCATGTAGGATCTTGAAAGCTAAACAGGCACATTTAAAGAGGACTCTGGAGTGAACTGGGAGCCAGTGAAGTTTGGACAGGAGTGGGGAGACGTGGTCGAACTTGCCTTTTGCGAAAATAAGCTTGGCTGCAGCGTTCTGGATTAGCTGAAGTCTATGGATACATATTGGGTGGGGGGATGTTATGCATCGTCCTTAAAGTGGACCCATCATGTCTTCAGAACGGATGAGCACTGCTTCTTTTTTTAAAAATTCTTTATTAATTTTTAAACGTACAATAAGTGCATCAATATAATATAACAAATAGATCATAAATATATCACTTAATAATCATCAAGAGTACACATAAAATGCTATTAACCCCCACCCTCCCCAACCCTTCCTATTATATAATCAAATACAATGTACAATATACATTAATAAAATAATAAAATTATTCTCCCTCCCCCCTCGTAATTGAACCTGTAAACCAAGGGAAAAGAATCATTTAATCATTGCAATATTTTGTTAATGGCTCCCACATATCTTGAAATTTTCTAAATCACCCTCACTGTATTGCAGTATATCTTTCCATTATATATATATGTCATAGGTAATTCCTCCAAAAATTATAGTTTGGTCTACTCCAGTTTTTCCAATTGTACGTAATTTGTTGAATGGCAACCCCGGTCACTGCTTCTAACAGCCGCTACCACAAAGTGAACTATTCTGGCAAAAGAAGCATTTGAGAAAATATTTATAGCAGGGGGTTTCAACCCAGTCCTTGGGGCAAACCCTAACTGGCTGGGTGTGCCCTGAGGACCGGGTTGAAAGCCTCTGAGTTACAGGCTAAGAAAAATTTACTTTGCCAGGCAAATAATTTTGGTGCTTCTCAACCAAATCGTTCATCTAATATAATAAAACCCTAAGTCGCGCATGCACACTCCCACATGCTTCAGTTTTCCGTGAGCTGTAGGGCACCGCAGGTAGGAGTTCACATGCGTGCGAATCTCTCTCTCTTTCTCTCTTCCCCCGAGGCGGATGTCGGCCGTGGCAGCTGTCGGCAGCTGCAGACCGCGGCGGCTGTAGGCCATGGTGGCTGTCGGCGGCTGCAGAATGTGTCAGCTGCTGGCGACTGCAGGCTGTGGCAGGCGAGCACGGAGCCACCAGCAGCGGGTGGCGGTCAGCCTGAGAAACCCCTGACCTACAGGCTGGGGCGAAGTTTCTTTTTAACTTAAAAGACTCCTATGGGGAGTTTTAATGGATAGCCAGTCAGTAGGAAGTAGGAAAGAGATAGGAAGAAAGACACAGGGACAGGGGCAGGGAGAGAGACAGAAAGACAAACAGACAAAGGGGGCCAGGGAGGGAGAGAGACAGAAAGAAAGACAGCAGGAGGAAGAAAGACAGAAAGAAAAAGATGGGGGTAGGGAGAGAAACAGAAAGAAAGACAGACATATAGTCTAGCACCAGCGGGAGGAAGGGAGACAGAAAGAAAAGAAGAAAGACACAGGGACAGGGAGAGACACAGAAAGACAGACAGACATATATTCTAGCACCTGTTAATGTAACGGGCTAAAATACTAGTGTCTGTATATAAGCTAACAGTAGATCTATCAGATAAAGTTAATTTTGTGATGCCTACTGTTAATGACTTTGGTGATTTCTTTTAAATAGTAAAATTAATATTCTAGCTGGTCTGAGGCCTAGAGGAACAACAGATGACAGTAAAAGATGCCAGATAAAGACCTGAATGGTCCATCCAGTCTGCCCATTAATTATTTTTTCATTAGAAATACATGATTAAGTTAACTTGTCTCTTCTTTGATATTTCTGGGCCATAGACTAAAGTCTACCTGTTATTGCCCTAGGTTCGAACTGCTGAAGTTGCCGTCCAAACTCACTCCAGCCTAACCAACCATCCCGTAGTTTGCAGGATATCTACCGTAAAGTCTGGCCAGTAACGTCCTCATGTTCCACGTTAGTGGAGTTCCCATTGATGCCCTCCCCAGCCCATCCTACACCAAATCACCACATATGGGACAAAGACCGTGCAAGTCTGTCCATTACCGGCAGGGTCTGTGTCCCACAGGTATCCAAGCCCGTGTCTCAGCTTGTCTATCCAACATCGCTTCCTGCCACTTGAAGCTGAATATGGCCAAGACTGAGCTTCTTATCCTTCCTCCTAAATCCGCCTCTCCTCTCCCCTCATTATTTCAGAGGATGGCACGCTCATCCTCCCTGTCTCGTCAGCTCAGCTCACAGCCTCAGGGGTCATCTTTGACTCCTCTCTCTCCTTCTCTGGACAAATCCAGCAAACCACCAAAACCTGTCACTTCTTTCTCTATAATGTCACCAAAATGATGAGACTGTTATCACAAATGCTACCTCAGATAAGATCATAGCTAGGTGGAATGTCATCAGACCAATGGACTCAGATGAGACAGGCAGGATACACTGGACAACAAAGGTTTTACTTTTTCAACACTTTCAGATGTATCTTACAGAATTTTGGCCACTGATCACGAAAATCATATTTAAAAGTACGTATCATGTACCGTTGTAACAAAAAAAAAAAAAAGTACAGTAAAACCTTACTGTTACGAGCATAATTCGTTTCGAAAACATGCTTGTAATACAAAACATTCGTATATCAAAGCGAATTTCCCCATAAGAAATAATGGAAACTCAGACGATTCGTTCCACAACCCCAAAACTTTAATACAAAATACTATACGTACTCGTATTGCAAGACCTCGCTCATTTAGAACAGTCACTACACTCCCGCAGCGTCAGAGAGAGAAGAACCATCGGCTCAGTTGTGATGATGTGATGCGTGTATACTGTATGTACCCGTATTGCAAAACTTTGCGTGTTTAGAACAGTCACTAAACTCCCGCAGCGCCAGAGAGAGAAGAACCATCGGCTCAGTTGTGATGATGTGACGCGTGTATACTGTATGTACTCATATTGCAAGACTTCGCGTGTTTAGAACAGTCACTAAACTCCCGCAGCGTCAGAGAGAGAAGAACCATCGGCTCAGTTGTGATGATGTGACGCGTGTATACTGTATGTACTCGTATTGCAAGACTTCGCATGTTTAGAACAGTCACTAAACTCCCGCAGCGCCAGAGAGAGAAGAACCATCGGCTCAGTTGTGATGATGTGACGCGTGTATACTGTATGTACTCGTATTGCAAGACTTTGCGTGTTTAGAACAGTCACTAAACTCCCGCAGCGCCAGAGAGAGAAGAACCATCGGCTCAGTTGTGATGACGTGACGCGTGTATACTGTATGTACTCGTATTGCAAGACTTTGCGTGTTTAGAACAGTCACTAAACTCCCGCAGCGCCAGAGAGAGAAGAACCATCGGCTCAGTTGTGATGATGTGACGCGTGTATACTGTATGTACTCATATTGCAAGACTTTGCGTGTTTAGAACAGTCACTAAACTCCCGCAGCGCCAGAGAGAGAAGAACCATCGGCTCAGTTGTGATGACGTGACGCGTGTATACTGTATGTACTCGTATTGCAAGACTTTGCTTGTTTAGAACAGTCACTAAACTCCCGCAGCGCCAGAGAGAGAAGAACCATCGGCTCAGTTGTGATGATGTGACGCGTGTATACTGTATGTACTCGTATTGCAAGACTTTGCGTGTTTAGAACAGTCACTAAACTCCCGCAGCGCCAGAGAGAGAAGAACCATCGGCTCAGTTGTGATGATGTGACGCGTGTATACTGTATGTACTCGTATTGCAAGACTTTGCGTGTTTAGAACAGTCACTAAACTCCCGCAGCGCCAGAGAGAGAAGAACCATCGGCTCAGTTGTGATGACGTGACGCGTGTATACTGTATGTACTCGTATTGCAAGACTTTGCTTGTTTAGAACAGTCACTAAACTCCCGCAGCGCCAGAGAGAGAAGAACCATCGGCTCAGTTGTGATGATGTGACGCGTGTATACTGTATGTACTCGTATTGCAAGACTTTGCGTGTTTAGAACAGTCACTAAACTCCCGCAGCGCCAGAGAGAGAAGAACCATCGGCTCAGTTGTGATGATGTGACGCGTGTATACTGTATGTACTCGTATTGCAAGACTTTGCGTGTTTAGAACAGTCACTAAACTCCAGCAGCGCCAGAGAGAGAAGAACCATCGGCTCAGTTGTGATGATGTGACGCGTGTATACTGTATGTACTCGTATTGCAAGACTTCGCGTGTTTAGAACAGTCACTAAACTCCCGCAGCGTCAGAGAGAGAATAACCATCGGCTCAGTTGTGATGATGTGACGCGTGTATACTGTATGTACCCGTATTGCAAGACTTCGCGTGTTTAGAACAGTCACTAAACTCCTGCAGCGTCAGAGAGAGAAGAACCATCGGCTCAGTTGTGATGACGTGACGCGTGTATACTGTATGTACCCGTATTGCAAGACTTTGCTTTTTTAGAACAGTCACTACACTCTTGCAGCGTCCGAGAGAGAAGAACCATCGGCTCAGTTGTGATGTGTGTATATCAAGTTAAAATTTAATAAAATGTTTTGCTTGTCTTCCAAACCAAGGTTTTACTGTACATTTTTACAATTTCTTCTTATACTTTCAGGCTAATGCGATTAATTCTTGCTGGATATAGTGGGCATGTCCAGGCGTACATTCAGGGCAGGTTGCATAACGTTCATGGTAATGATGCCGTTTGGGCATGCCTGGACATGCTTGTACATGGGCTTGATGGATTCTGCCAGAAAAGGCTATATAAAAGCATACGGAAACATGGAACTGCAGTTAAAGCATATCCAGTACACAAAGTACAACTAGAACATCTGCGGTGATCTTAAAGTGGTAGCTCCGCTATTTGGAATGCAGCTTGCACACACCAAGTCCTGTTTTGTTTGTGAATGGGACGGCCGTGCTAAGGAGTTGCATTACTGGTAATGACTTTGGTGAGTGGGAGATATAGGGCTCCTTTTACTAAGCTGCGCAAGTGGTTCTAGCGTGCGCTTATCGCGTGCTGCATTGCCGCGCGTGCTTGAGGTTAATGCCACCATTGCGCTAGCATTAGTTTTTATGCATAGCGCAGGGGGCAGCGCACGCTAAAAACGCTAGCACACCTTAGGAAAAGGAGCCTATAGTGACGCTAGAAAAGGTTCAAAGAAGAGCGACCAAGATGATAAAGGGGATGGAACTCCTTTCATATGAGGAAAGACTAAAAGGGTTAGGGCTCTTCGGCTTGGAAAAGAGACGGCTGAGGGGAGATAGGATTGAAGTCTACAAAATCCTGAGTGGAGTAGAACGGGTACAAGTGGATCAATTTTACACTCCGTCAAAATTTACAAAGAGTAGGGGACACTCGATGAAGTTACAGGGAAATACTTTTAAAAACCAATAGGAGGAAAAAAAATTTCACTCAGAAAATAGTTAAGCCCTGGAACGCACTGCTAGAAGATGTGGTAAGAGCGGATAGCGTAGCTGGTTTTAAGAAAGGTTTGGACAAGTTCCTGGAGGAAAAGTCCATAGTCTGTTATTGAGAAAGACATGGAGGAAGCCACTGCTTGCCCTGTATTGGTAACATGGAATATTGCTATACCTTGGGTTTTGGCCATGTACTAGTGACCTGGATTGGCCACCGTGAGAATGGGCTACTGGGCTTGATGGACCATTGGTTTGACCCAGTGAGGCTATTCTTATGTTCTTATGTACATTCAAAAGAACTGGCCACTCTGTAAGAATTTGGTTCCAGGACACAAAAATGTGGTACAAGAACCTCTTGTTGACTCGACAAAGATATTTTTGCCTCCTCTTCACATAAAATTTGGGCTGATGAAAAATTTTGTAACCACTACTACTGTTTATTAGCGCTGAAAGGGCGTACGTAGCGCTGTACATTTTAACATACAATAGACAGTCCCTGCTCAGAAGAGCTTACAATCTAATTTAGACAGGACATTTCAGGGTTGGGGAGGTTATAGTGGGTCTAGGTATCTGACAGCAGTGAGTGGGAGTTAAGAGTTGAAAGCAGTTTCAAAAAAGTGGGCCTTCAGCTTGGATTTGAACCCTGCCAGGGAGGGAGCGCGACGGATTGATTCAGGAAGCCTGTTCCAGGCATACGGTGCCGTAAAAGCGATGAACAAGGAAAGCAAAGGTTTTCTTTATCTAAGATAGACGTTTCCAAGAATAACTTATGCCAAGATTAAGGAAGGCATTTTTGTCGGTCCACAGATCAGACACGTCATCAATGACGAGAGATTTGAAGATCTATTAGTCGGGCCAGAGAAAATCACCTGGAAAGAACATAAGAACATAAGCAGTGCCTCTGCTGGGTCAGACCAGAGGTCCATCTTGCCCAGCAGTCCGCTCACGCGGTGGCCCATCAGGTCCAGGACCTTTATAGTGATCCTCTATCTATACCCTTCTATCCCTTTTTTCTTCAGGAATTCATCCAATCCCTTCTTGAACCCAGATACCGTACCCTTATTTATAAATAGTCTGGAAATTGGAGTGACGAGTGAGGTGATTAATTTTGCAGATGACACTAAACTGTTCAAAGTTGTTAAAACGCATGCGGATTGTGGAAAATTACAGGCGGACCTTAGGAAATTTGAAGACTGGGCATCCAACTGACAGATGAAATTTAATGTGGACAAATGCAAAGTGATGCACATTGGGAAGAATACTGGATGCTAAGGTCCACCTTGGGGATTAGCGCCCAAGAAAAGGATCTGGATGTCATCATAGACAATACGATGAAACCTTCTGTCCAATGTGTGGCGGTGGCCAAAAAAGCAAACAAGATGCTAGGAATTATTAAAAAAGGGAAGGTTAATAAAACTAAGGGCTCCTTTTACTAAGCTGCGCTAATGGTTTTAGTGCACGCTTAGCGCACGCTACAATGCCGCGCACGCTAGACGCCAACGCCTCCATAGAGCTGGCGTTAGTATTTTCCACGTAGCGCAGGGGTTAGCGCGCGCTAAAAACGCTACCGCAGCTTGGTAAAAGGAGCCCTAAGAAAGTTATAATGCCCCTGTATTGCTCCGTGGTGCAACGTTACCTAGAGTTTTCAAATAAGTATTACAGCAACAGGGGTGGCCACACATGTGCAAAAATGACAAAATGATTTCCTAAATGCACTACAAGAAATCCCACCGAAGGCATGCATTTTGTTTTGAAATAAAAAAGGCATGTGGAATCTTTATTCATTTATACAGCCCGTGTTAGGTGCTATGCTATAGAACAGTCTTACAGAATGTGGAATAACTGGCATTCCGGAGTTGTTTATTATTGGCTGGGAAGCAAAACATATTTCAGCCGTTTCTTTTTATAATGAACCCCTGGGCCAGATCAGAATCTTTAGCTAGCCAGGTTCTGCTGTTTCTAGGCAGAGCACAGCGCGGTGGCAGGTGGAGGTACTGCGATTGCCAGGAGTGCCAAGGATTGCCAAGTGACTCCGTTTTACGAATGTATTCTTGTTGCCAATGCGTTTCACAGTCAGTTTTTAAATGCGGAAAAAGAGAGCTCTTGCCAACTCGGACTTCATTGTCATTTCTTGGACTGCCCAAAACTAACAAGACACCGGGCTCACGGACTTGCCATGGCACACTCTGAGTTGTGGATTTTAACCAAACATCAGAATGTAGGCATTTCTCAGTGAAATTCTGGGCCATCAACTAGCTATAATCAAGACTCGTTCACGCTATCTCTTTCGTGTCATTTCTCTCCTTATAATGCTATCAAAGTTGTTCTTTTTCTTTCAGAACACACTGTCCTCCCCTTTTCCACACTCTCAGCATATCTTGTTAGACTAGTGAACCGTCTCTCGTCACTTTAATATATTCAAATTCATCTGCATAACTTATTTTCCACCAGTATCACTCACTCACATACCCCCTCCTTTATGAATGCGTAGCGCAGGTTTTAGCGCCGGCAGCGGCGGTAACTGCTCCAACGCTCATAGAATTCTAATGAGCGTCGGAGCAGTTACCGCCACTGCCGGCGCTAAAACCTCCCTACGTGTTACTAAAGGAGGGGAATAATTAGGATTACCATACATTCAGGAAAACATGGACATACCCTCTTTTCAGAGGACTGTCTTGGTGTTCAGATTTTTGTTTAAGGGGGAGACTGTTTGAGTTTTAGCAGCCCACAAACCCACCCAGTTAGGCAGGGCTTGTTCTCCCAACTTCCCCTCCTTCCTCATCCTCAGCCACTATAATTGAATCTTTGGGCTACTGGCAGTGGCAACGAGGTTAGTCTGCTGTTGTTGGCCTGCCTTGGAAGCCACCTTTCTGCAGGTCCCACCTATGTGGGAACAGGTCGCTGCAGAGAGTTAGATTCCGTGGCAGGCTGCTGGCAGCAGGCTCACCTCCTTGCTGCTGCTGGCTGCTCGAAGATTCAATTACAGCAGCCATGGAGAAGGTAAGTGAGGGAGTTGGGAGCTGGAGAGAGAGATCGTAAGGGGAAGTTATCAGCATTGGAGGTGGGAGGAGAGAGTGCTGAAAAAGCAGCATCGAGATTGGAGGAGGGAGGGCTGAAGAATCTCACAACATAGAGAGTGACAAAGGGTCCCCACTAGGGATACCAGAATTCCAGATTTCCCCGGACATATCCTCCTTTTGAGGACATATCCGGGGGTCCAGCCAGCTTTTCAAAACCCGGCACTTTGTCCGAGTTTTGAAAAGCTTCCTGACAAAATTGAATCGGGAAGAGGCATCCGCGAATGCGTGGATTGCAATGCGGTGAAGTCATGTCTGTGCATGCGCGGATGCCATCTGGGGGCAGGGCTGGGGGCAGAACAGGGCATGACAGAGGTGGTCCTGGGCGGACCTAGGGGCATGGCTATGTGTCTGGATTTTCCCAAAGGAAAATCTGGTAACCCTATTCCCCAAGTAAATACAGAAGAGAATGCAAACCGTGGGAGAAAACGAGATGCTTCCAAATGAGATCTTTATTTGCAAATAAAAAGACTTTATGCTGTCAGTGTTTTGGTACTTAAAAATGTACCTTCCTCAGGAGTCTACAAACAAAACATACACAGGAAACCAATAAAAGCAAGATACTAACACCCCCCCCCCTTGCTTTTATCAAGCCATGCTGCCAAGCAGCACAAGCTAAATGATGTGCTTCCCATAGGATTAGAATGGTCGGCTCAGCATTTAGCTTGTGCTGCTCAGCAGCACAGCCTGATAAAAGGGAGGGTAAATTTCTATTAAAAAGACATATAAATAAGTGTAACAATATATAAAAATGCAAATGATGGATATATGTAGCAATTGCACACAAAGGACTATACAAAAACCTTTTTTAAAAAACAATTTCACAGTGCAAAAAAACAAACACACTTAAGATGAAAGTAAACACAGAGATAATAAATGATAAAGACCCCAATAGGTGAAAAAAACTTTTTTAATAGTGGGTAAAAGGACATGAAATACTACAACATTATCCTTTAACTGGGATCTAGCTAGGTACTTGGGACCTGGGTTGGCCACTGTTGGAACAGGATACTGGGCTTGATGGACCTTCGGTCTGTCCCAGTATGGCAGCTCTTATGTTCTTATGTGAGCCAAGTAAAGGATATCAAGCCATGGGCAGAATGAAGGGGCCATTTGGCCTTTTTCTGTCATCGTGGTTCTATGTTTCTATACAAATGTGACAAGCACCCCTTCTCAATCATCGCCCTATTTGCATTGAATTATAAATAGTCTATTCAAAAAATAGTCCATTCAACAGATAATTGGTCATTTACTCCTTCCGTTTGTACTTCTGTTTAATGTCCAAACTGAAGTGGCTCTTTTGTCCACTGCGGTGATTTTCGGGTTGAACAAAAATGATATCAATTTGTGTTTCTGGCTCAGCCAACCTTCAAATAATTTCCCAACTGGGATCCCGGTTTCTTCGTACTGGCTTCCTCAGGGGATAACTACGAGATGTACACTGCTATACTCTTTAATTCATTGTACGTATAGTTTCTCTTTATTGTATTTACAGTTTCTTATATTGTAAACCGCCTAGAAGTCGCAAGATAGCTGGCGGTATTTAAAAATAAAGTTATTATTATTATTATTATTAAAGCCTTAGCCTGTAGAGAGAGGAGGAGATAGTGGATGCTGTGGATGGGAAGACTGGATGGGCCATTTGGCCTTTATCTGCTGTCATGTTTCTATAACCATAAAATTCTATGACCTCATAATGCAAGTGCTAAGAGCCTTAGCCTATACACATGAAGCTCTATGATCTCACAATGCAGGTGTAAAGAGCCTTAGCCTATAGGGAGAGAAGGAGATTGTGGATGGGAAGACTTGATGGGCCATTTGGCCTTTATCTGCTGTCATGTTTCTATGTCTCTAAAAGTGGTGTCTAGAGGTCGATTGACAACTGTGCCGAGTGGCACCTACAATGTAGGCATGTTTAGGCACCGTTTATAGAATCTGGCCCTGGTGCCTAATTCATGTCTAACTTTTAGTACGGTATACGAGGGGCTGCTGATAAGTTCTCAGCCCATCCAAGAAGAGAATGATGTGGAGCCATGAAACTTACAAGTTATTCTACACTTTTCATTTCAATGAGGCAAATACACCTAGTAAATGGGCACAAGAACAGGGAAACCAGGCCATTGTGACATCACCGATGAGGTTGGCTTTTAGGCACTGGTGGAATGAGGCATTATGACATCACAATACGAGGGGCCAATGAAAAGTTCTCAGCCCAAATAAGAAGAGAATGATGTGGAGCCATGAAACTTACAAGTTATTTCACACTTTTCATGACAGTTTTCATTTTATTTTGTATCATTGAAATGAAAAGTGTCAAAAAGTGTGGAATAACTCATAAGTGGAATAACTCATGGCTCCACATCATTCTCTTCTTGGATGGGCTGAGAACTTTTCAGCAGCCCCTCATACATAATCGCCCCATATATGTATAATCTGGGAGTGTGTGGCGCAGTGGTTCAAGCTACAGCCTCAGCACCCTGAGGTTGTGGGTTCAAACATACGCTGCTCCATGTGACCCTGGGCAAGTCACTTAATCCCCCTATTGCTCCAGGTGGTTCATAGACAACCCCGCGAAAGACAAAGGTGCGCGCCGACACCTGAGCGCAAGACAGAGGCACGCGCCAAAGAAAATTACAGTTTTTAGGGGCTCCGACGGGGGTTTTTGTTGGGGATCCCCCCCCCAGTTTACTTAATAGAGATCGCGCCGGCGTTGTGGGGGGTTTGGGGGGTTGTAACCCTCCACATTTTACTGTAAACTTAACTTTTTCCCTAAAAACAGGGAAAAAGTGAAGTTTTCAATAAAATGTGGGGGGTTACAACCCCCCAAACCCCCCACAACGCCCCCACAACGCGGCACGATCTCTATTAAGTAAAGTGGGGGGGTTCCCCCCCCGCCCACCCCGTCGGAGCCCTAAAAACAGTAATTTTCTGCGGCACGCACCCCCGTGCTGCACTCAATTGTCTGCGCGCGCCTTTGTCCCGGCGCGCTTTTGACCTGACACCACTCCAGGTACATTAGATAGATTGTGAGCTCCCCAGGACAGACAGGGAAAATGCTTGAGTACTTGAATAAATCAAATCAAATCTGTTTCTAGAAGTCGCATCCTACCTTGAACTCTTGGGAAGTAGAACCTTGTTGGATTAATGCACTTTTACTAAGGCGCGCTAGCCGTTTTAGCGTGTGCTAAATTGCACACGCTAAACGCTAATGCCGCCATTATATCCTATGGACACATTAGCGTTTAGCGAACGCTAAAAAGGCTAGCACGCCGGCGCGATCTCTATTAAGTAAACTGGGGGGGGGGGATCCCCAACAAAAACCCCCGTCGGAGCCCCTAAAAACTGTAATTTTCTTTGGCGCGTGCCTCCGTCTTGCGCTCAGGTGTCGGCGCGCGCCTTTGTCTTTCGCGGGGTTGTAAAAGGAACTCTTAATGGGCACAGAAAAGTTTGCTTATTACATCCAGGTTTCAAAGATTTAATAATAATAATAATAATAATAATAACAGTTTATATACCGCGGGACCGTGAAGTTCTATGCGGTTTACAATGATTAAAAGATGGTACAAATTGAGTGGACTTAACAGAGTTAAAAGTTAGTGATTAATAGTTCTAGGGATCAGTTATTGTGGAGTAAGAATTGTGCAGGTCAGCTACCCAGATACTTCATGAACAGATATATTTTTAGGCATTTCCTAAATTCCCCATAAGTAGTAGAGGCCAGTCTAGATTCTACAGTTCCAAAAACAGTATGGAAGTCCAGGCATTGCAAGCTTGTATCGTACTCTATCATTTTAAAGCACTTTTCAGTATCTGTTTCAGTCTTTGGTAACACTTTATTGATCTTTTTTTTTTCAGTAATCTGTGTGGGATCGCTGCATTTTCTTTTAAATATACATCTTCTGGCTCAAGCTCTTAAGAGATATTTCCTGTTATTAGGGAAGGTAGTCTTTGCCCTTTTGTCCAGATCAAAAGTCATCTGAAAAACTTCACTACTCAAAGAGCTTTCATTAAATGACTATCACAGGAATTGCACAGCTTCAGATCATCTAAAAACTCAGGGACTGAAACGGAACATATAACCCATTAAATTCACAAGGGTAGTTGGTTTAGCGATGAGATATAGTGGCGCTAGAAAAGGTTCAAAGAAGAGCGACCAGATGGGAAAGGGGCTGGAACTCCTCTCGTATGAGGAAAGACTAAAAGGATCAGGGCTCTTCAGCTTGGAAAAGAGACGGCTGAGGGGAGATAGGATTGAAGTCTACAAAATCCGGAGGGGAGTAGAACGGGTACAAGTGGATCGATTTTTCGCTCCATCAAAAATGACAAGGACTAGGGGGACACTCGGTGAAGTTACAAGGAAGTACTTTGAAAACCAATAGGAGGAAATTCTTTTTCACTTAGAGAATAGTTAAGCTCTGGAACGCGTTACCAGAGGATGTGGTAAGAGCAGATAGCGTAGCTGGTTTTAAGAAAGGTTTGGACAAGTTCCTGGAGGAAAAGTCCATAGTCTGGTATTGAGAAAGACAAGGGGGAAGCCAATGCTTGCCCTGTATTGGTAGCATGAAATACTGCTACACCTTAGGTTTTGGCCAGGTACTAGTGACCTGGTTTGGCCACCGTGAGAATGGGCTACTGAGCTTGATGGACCATTGGTCTGACCCAGTAAGGCTGTTCTTATGATCTTATGTTCTTACAACAAATACCAGATTTTATGTATATCCTTCCTTGTAGCGATCATATATGAGCATTTAATTACCAGTAATATATAGTGACTATATATAGTATAATGAATAACCAGTGTTGTATAATTACTAAGTAAATGTAGCTAGTTACTGTATTTAAGTAAATGCTTTGTCACTTTTACTTGTAAACAAGTACAGGAAACATTTTGGCCTAATTTCTACAGTATTTACTACTTTTGCTCAGTTACATCTGATGCTTGCAGTGCAACATTGAAGCAGAAGTGAGATGTAAATGATGATTCCTCAATAAATCAAATGAAACAGCAAAACCTGGAACAGGATTCTGCTATTGCAAACCTCGCCACACAAACAGTAGATCATCTCATCTTAAATTTTACTTTTCAGTGAATATAGCCTAAGAAGAGAACTTGTGTATCTTGAATTGGTTACTGGTCTCTAGTCAACAGAACAGTGATGAGTTGGAATGCCCTCCCGAGGGAAGTGGTGGAGAGGAAAACGGTGATGGAATTCAAAAAAGCATGGGATAAACATAGAGGATCTCTAATTAGAAAACGAAGAATGTAAATTAAAGAGCTAAGGTCGGTACTGGACAGACTTGCATGGTCTGTGTCCCATATGTGATGATTTGGTATAGGATGGGCTAGGGAGGGCATCAATAGGAACTCCACTAATTTGAAACATGAGGATGTTACTGGCTAGACTTTATGGTAGATATCCTGCAAACAGGCTGGTTGGATAGGCTGGAGTGAGCTTGGATGGCAATTTCAGCATTTGGAACCTAGGACAATACCAGACTTTACAGTCTACGGCCCAGAAATATCAAAGAAGAGACAAGTTAATTTAATCATGTATTTTTAATGGGTATAACTAATGGGCAGACTGGAAGGACTGTTCAGGTCTTTATCTGCTGTCATTTACTATGTTATCTGGTAAATATCCAAAGAGTAGCAACATTCCAGAGCTGAGATTGTGACATCATAATGCCTCATTCCACCAATGCCTAAGAGCCAACCTCATCAGTGATGTCGCAATGGCTTGATTAATGGCAACTTCAGCAGTTGGAACCTAGGACAATACCAGGTGGACTTTACAGTCTATGATCCAGATATATCAAAGAAGAGACAAGTTAATTTAATCATGTATTTTTAATGGGTATAACTAATGGGCAGACTGGATGGACTGTTCAGGTCTTTATTTGCCGTCATTTACTATGTTAATATGTTACTTTAAAGTGGAAATGAAGCTGGTTGCAGTTCATGGTGAACACACACATATCTCTATCACAACAGACTGCTCGTCATCCCATCAAAAATTTTACATTGTGATGACTTCACTGGATTAATAGAGTCTTTAGAGAAGAAGTCTGTTTGTCTGGCCTGAAGACTCAAGGGTTCCCGCCCATTTGAAGTTCTTGCATCAGTTCTTAGAGAAATTCAGAGTTGTCCATCAGATGAAAAATTGTTCGAAGAACATCAGATGATGATTTGTGAAAGCCTTCTTTGTAATTGGACAGTATGACGATGATAATGAAGATGAAGATGAAGATGCAGATGATAATGACAATGATGATAAAACATTCTTTGCTATATGGAAGTCAAATGTTTCAGACAGATTTCCTTGATCAAAACCTGCAGACCCAGACAGAAGACATTAATAATATTATAACCTGTCTGATTTGAAAAACCTTTTAATCAGACTAAAACAGTGTTTTTCAACTTGGTCCTGGAGTATTCTCATGTCAGTCAAGTTGCCAGGATATCCAGAATGAATATGCATGAACTTGATTTGCATCTAGTGCCTCCATTATATGCAAAGACTAGGGGACACTCGAAATTACAGGGAAATATTTTTAAAACCATTAGGAGGAAATTTTTTTTCACTCAGAGAATAGTTAATCTCTGGAACGTGTTGCCAGAGGATGTGGTATGAGCGGATAGCATAGCTGGTTTTAAGAAAGGTTTGGACAAGTTCCTGGAGGAATAGTCTATAGTCTGTTATTGAAAAAGACATGGGGGAAGCCACTGCTTGCCCTGGATCGGTAGTATGGAATATTGCTACTCTTTGGGATTCTAGAATCTTGCTAATCTTTGGGGATTCTGCATGGAATGTTGCTACTGTTTGGGGGTTCCGGAATCTCGCTTACTCTGAGATAATGGAATGTTGCTACTCTTTGGGATTCTAGAATCTTGCTATTCTTTGAGGATTCTGCATGGAATGTTGCTACTGTTTGAGGTTCCGGAATCTTGCTTACTCTGAGATAATGGAATGTTACTACTCCTTGGGTTTTGGTCAGGTACTAGGGACCTGGATTGGCCACTGTGTGGACAGGCTACTGGGCTTGATGGACCATAGGTCTGACCCAGTAAGGCTATTCGAATGTTCTTATGATATCCTGAAAATCTGACTGGCAAAGGGGTACTCCAGGACCGAGTCGAGAAATACTGGACTAAACAATCCGCTTCCCACTAATGCACTTGTTGAACACCTTTTTAGCTGTACTGGATTAATAACTCCCAAGTGCACTCGCATGGGTGACAGTCATTTTCAGAAACGCAGTTTTACTAAAAGCAAAGTGGATTGAATTGTAGAGCCATAAAGTTGTCAGGATAAAAATGTTAACAATCATTGCATTGTGGTTGTGGTAATCACTCAAAAGTATTATATTAGGCATTAGCTTTTTCACTTTCAGTTAAGTGATTTTTTAAAAATGTGTTCTTCACTCTCATTTCTGCTTTTACTTAAGTATTAAAATATACATTTATTTTTACTTTTACTTAAATGCTTTGACCTAGTACTTTGAATAACACTATATTTAACTTAATAGAAGTGCAGTCATCTTTCTCTCCTATTAGCAAAAGCATCCAGAACGTCTGTGGATTTATCTTTGCTGTAAAATCTGAATCGGTGTGAAGAAGAACCTAGGTTCCAACTGCTGAAGTTGCCATCTAATCAAGCCATTGTGACATCACTGATGAGGTTGGCTCTTAGGCATTGGTGGAATGAGGCATTATGATGTCACAATACCAGCTCTGGAATGTTTCGTCCATGTTTGAATGCAATCAGTTTCCTATCTATCTTATTGTTAAAAAGCTTCACTCTGATGTAGCTGCGCCAACAAGAAATGTTAAAATTAACTGAACGAGTTTGTAGAAGTTGGGGCACATCACCACAAATATTAACACCCCCCCCCCCACATGTGCTAGCAATATTTGGGGGAAGCTCCTCACCACATTAGCATCCTTACCAACTGCAGTCAGGCTCCCGGGAACCAGCCTTCCTTCACCCAACGCTGAAGGGCCCGAAGTGGAAGGAGTTGGGAGTCTTCGGAGAAGAACATTGAGTGCTGGATCGGGACTCATTATGGCTAAGTTGTGTTTTTCTGCATGCTTCGTTGATAGGGTGGAACTTTGACTTTACCTATTCCCGTGTGGTTTGGGTGAAGCTGAAGATTCTAGGCGTTGATCAAATACATAAAAGGTGAATTGAAGATTGATGGAAGAACCGATATAAATGTGTGGAGTGTTTTGTTTTGTTTTGTTTTTAATTTTAAGATCCGTAAAGCTGAACTGAGATCTTTTTTTCTCCACCTTTAAATTGCTGTTCCTCCTCCCTTGTGAATGGTGGAGTGGGTCTAAACGATCATTGTTGGTCAGGACGCTAATGCGGTGAGCTTCCCCAAATTAATGCTAGCACATGTTTTCTTTTATCTTTATGGTATTGTAAGTGTGCTGCCTAGATACTGAGAGTGGTAGGAGTACATTGTCACAACCACTTTTTCATGAGGACTTTCAAAGGTACTAGGATTGAGAATCATTAAAAATATCAATTGCTACAGCAAAAGGTGTGGGAGCCATTTTGGAATTCTTTTACACCTGCTGCACGTAGTTATCTATTGAACTTGTAAGGGGCCTTTTGGCTAACTGAGACTTTTGGCCCAACTGAGACTGTGGATCGCTTGGGAGCTCTCCTACTCACTCCTGGAGTTGGGTGGGTGGGGGAGAAAAATTGGAAATATCTAGTACTTGTTCTCAGACCACTGTTTCTTTTTTTTATATATTATATAGTGCAAGCAATAGAATAATTTTATATATCTTTATTCATTTTGAAGCCAAAAATAAGTGCAACCTATTATACAATCGTATTACACTATATCAACAAAAATGATAAAGGGCATGGAGAACCTTTCGTATGCTGAGAGATTGGAGAAGCTGGGGCTCTTTTCCCTATAAAAGCGGAGACTTAGAGGGGATATGATAGTAACTTACAAGATCATGAAGGGTAGAGAGAAGGTAGAGAGGGACAGATTCTTCAGACTGGCCGGGGCGACAAAAACTAGAGGACACTCGGAAAAATTGAAGGGAGACAGATTCAGAACAAATGCCAGGAAGTTCTTCACTCAGAGGGTGGTGGACACCTGGAATGCACTTCCAGAGGAGGTAGTAGAACAGAACACGATTTTGGGCTTCAAAATGGGACTGGACAAGTTCCTGAAGGTAAAGGGGATTGAAGGGTACAAATAGAGGAGTATTATACAGTACAAAATGCTTTAGAATAATAGATAACTTACAGGTCATTGACCAGGGGGGCCGCCGCGAGAGCGGACTGCTGGGCACGATGGACCTGTGGTCTGACTCAGCAGAGGCGATGCTTATGTTCTTCTAACACTTCATTCAATCAAGATTATAATCTATGGCAAATACATATATCGCCCCCCCCCCATCAACATATTCAAAAATTACACTCATAATTCAAACTTTTTAAAAAATATATATATATATTTCCCCCACCCACCCTGGACGTGCATGATCAAGGAGCATAGTCAACAATCACTCTTTGCAGAATTTTGTCAATGGCTCCCAAATATCCAAAAATTTCTTATAATGTCCCTGCTATATGGCTATAATATGTTCCATTTTAAAGACATGACACAGACTCCCACCAAAGGTATAGTTTAACCGATCCCAGTTTTTCCAATTCCTTAGGATAAGCTGTATGGAAATCCCTGTCATAATAAAAAGAAGTTTGTTATTGTGAGATGATATTTGGCTTTTCGCTCTCATCAAAGTACCAAATAGCATAGTGTCGCATGTTAGTGCCATTGGATTTTCCATTACTTTGTTCACCTGATCCCAAATGGATCTCCAAAATTGAAGTATCAAGGGACAATAAAATAATAAATGATCTAATGTCCCAGGTTCAAGATGACAGGGCCAACACCTATTAGACTTGGAACTATCTAATTTCTGTAATCTAACCGGTGTCCAAAATGCTCTCTGTAACAAAAAAAACCTCATAGACAGTGGCGTACCTAGGGGGGGGGGGGGGGCGGGCCGCCCCGGGTACCAGCTCAATAGGGGTGCTCGAGCCTTGGAGTCATGGCCCGGGAACTTCCCTGCTATGGCCCGACTCCAAGGCTTCCGCGAGTCCCCGAAGTGATCCTGCCTGAACCCTCTCTTTAACTTCCATTCCCCCACGGCCACACCCCCCGTCGCCGTCGGAGCTTGGTCAGCAACTTCCGGTTTCCGGCTGGATGGAAGCAAGAAAGGGAGCCCGAGCCGCGTGGGACACTGCAATTAAGGCAGGAACTGAGGGTGAGTATCGCTGGGCTGCTTGGTGGTGGTTTTATTGTTATTTTTTTTTCTGCCCGAATCAATTTTTTAAAAACCCCAAAATCGGCCTCCCGAATCATCAACTGACCCTCCCCCCCTAAAGCAGGATCAGCAACTTCCTCTTGCTAGCCGGCTCCTGCTTTAGAGGGCGAGGGGGGAGGGTCAGTTGGGAATTGCTGCAATGTCCTGCTTCCCCTCTGGCCTCCTGATCCGTACCTAATTGCATTAGACAGTACTAGATGGGGGTGTAGGCCTTAAGGGGTGGGATGTAGGCCTTAAGAGGGAGGTGTAGGCCTTAAGGGGGGGACAGACCTTTGGGTGGGAGGTAAAGACCTTTGGGGGGTGTGTAGGCTTTCAGGGGGGGACAGATCTTCGGGTGGGGGGGTGCAGGCCTTCAGGGGGGGTGCAGGCCTTCAGGGGGTACAGACCTTCGGGGGGGTGCAGGCCTTCAGGGGGGTGCAGGCCTTCGGGGGGGTGCAGGCCTTCAGGGGGGGTGCAGGCCTTCAGGGGGGTGCAGGCCTTCAGGAGGTACAGACCTTCGGGGGGGGTGCAGGCCTCCAGGGGGGTGCAGGCCTTCGGGGGGATGCAGGCCTCCAGGGGGTGCAGGCCTTCAGGGGGGGTGCAGGCCTTCAGGGGGGTGCAGGCTTTCAGGAGGTACAGACCTTCGGGGGGGGGTGCAGGCCTCCAGGGGGGTGCAGGCCTTCGGGGGGGATGCAGGCCTTCGGGGGGGATGCAGGCCTTCGGGGGGGGTGCAGGCATTTGTGGTGGGTGCAGGCCTTCAGGGGGGACAGACCTTCGGGTGGGGGGTACAATCCTTCGGGGAGGGTGCAGACCTTCAGGGGTGGGGTTTAGGCCTTCAGAGGGGGACAGACCTTCGGGTGGGAGGTAAAGTCCTTCGGGGGGGTGCAGGCCTTCAGGGGTGGGGTGTAGCCCTTCGGAGGGGGGACAGACCTTCGGGGGAGGGGGGTCCTGGTGTAAAAGTACACAGAGGGAGAGAGGGAAGGGGGGGTTCAAAGATACGTGCATATGCCAGACTTTGGGGGTTAGAAATAATGGGTCTAAAAACAGAGGAGTGGGAGGGAGATGGTGCATAATGGGATTTAGGGAGGGAATGAACAGAAAGGGAGAGAACTTGGAAACAGAGGATGGTGTGGAGGGGGGATAGAGATACTGGATAGGAGGATAGTTGGGAACAGAAAGGGAGAGATGGTGGATCCTGGGGTGGTGGGGAGTTGAGAAAAGGTGAATCTGTGGATGGAGACAAAAAAAAAAGGAAAGATGCCAGATCTCCGGGAGAGGGAAGGGAAACGGAAGGGGAGGACAGAGATGGCAGACGGATGGTTAGCACGGAGAAAGGAGACCCTGGCAAGCAAGACAACAAGAGCCTGGGACCAACAAGATTTGAATATTGACCAGAGAACAAAAGGTAGAAAAAATAATTTTATTTTTTGTTTTGTGATTACAATATGTTAGATTTGAAAAGTGTACATGAGACAGCTTGAAATGGGAACTTTTCTATTTTTGTGAATGGCAAGGCTGAGTTCAGTTAAAATATATGCTTTATAAGAAAATATAATAATGTGTTTTATAAAGTTTATAAGCATTGCTGGCATACTCGGTGAGGTGTTCCTAGTGGTGGTGGTGGTGGTAGCATGCCAGTGTGTTGAGAGGAAGAGGTAGTCTGGGAAATTCTGCTGAGCAAACTCTGGGCCCATTTCCACCCCCAGTTAGTCCACTCCACTCAACTGGTTCACACACTGAGTGGGTCTTTGGGTGTTATTTCTGGGTAGTTGTTTTACAATCTCTTCCAGTGGTTTGTCAGTATCTCCTTCTGGTCCAAGGAAGGAAACTTTGTCAACCTTAGCATTGACCTTCAGAATATGTTTGTAACAGCGCTGCTTGTGTGGCATTAGGCTATGTAGTGATCGAAAGAAAAAAACAGACCTTTGCACATTTTTGCACTATATGGTGGGTGTATGAGGAGATTCATTTCCTGCACAGTTAAGTCCGTGTGAAGTTACCTTGTGCTGTATTTGACATCTAGCAAGGTCTCTGTTTGGAAGGAAAGATCTAAGCTTAAAAATGAAGTGGCCAGAAGTTATGTTAAAAGTAGATAGCGTAGCTGGTTTTAAGAAAGGTTTGGACAAATTCCTGGAGGAAAAGTCCATTGTCTGTTATTAAGACATGGGGGAAGCGTCTGCTTGCCCTGGAGTGGTGCACTCAGCAGCAACAAATACTAGTTTTGGCTGGCTCTTTCCCCGCATTTCTCCTCTCTTCCCCACGATTTAATATCCAGTTCAGGCAGTAAGTAAATACATCGGCAGGGGGGGTCTGGTAAGTCTTGGGGGCTGGGGATGGAAGGTGAGAATCAGTTCTGTAGGCTATCAGAAATTTGCTTAATTATCTACTCACACAGAAAAGCAGTAAAGTCAATAGGTTCTCTGAGTGGGAACAACCTGTTTGATCTTGCACTCTTGTGATTGACCAATTGTTTATTACTGTTTAATTTATCACATTGATTAATTTGAGCACACCTGAGGTGTCCTATGATGGTGTGCACTGCAGGCAGAGGGTGATTAACCTGTGCCTTATTGTGTAAAGCGCTGGAGAATTCTCTCCTCTCGCTTACCTCTCACGCTGAGGACACCCTGCTTCAGTATAATCATTTATATGATTTATCTTATAAACATTATTACGTGGTCTTTTCCTCAAGTGCTGAGACATCAGGTTGTTCCCACTTGGAGAACCTATTGACTTTTACTGCTTTTCTGTGTGGCTTTAACATTTTTGCTATTCAGTATACCTAAACTATTATTCAGTAGAAAAAATATGGTTTGTTCAATCAAATCCTGTGTGGACATTGGACTTCTATGAGTGAATGTTCTGCTTGATTGAACAAACTAAATTTTTTCTACTGAATAATAGTCTAGGTACAATGAAAGTAAATAGCAAAAATGTTTGAGTAGATAATTAAGGAAATCTTTTTCATATTGCTTGCTTATGGACTGGGAAAAAAGACTGTTCAAGCAAATGTCTCCAGAACTGCTTTAGTGGAAAAATGTGATTTTTTTTTTAAGTACCGTATTTGCTGGCGTATAAGACGACTGGGCGTATAAGACGACCCCCCAACTTTTACAGTTAAAATATAGAGTTTGTTATATACTCGCCGTATAAGACTACCCCTTCTTCCGCACACCTTCTGCACAACAAATAAAACTTAAAAGAACATCAGAATTTATTTCAACAATTTTAATTAATTCACTAAAGCTGAATAGAACAATAAACCCATGGGAGCTGCCATGCTATTTGTTTTCTAAACTGTTAACCAAACTGAAACTGTCAATGATAGAAGGAAGATAACACATAGAGGGAGAGAGCAAGTGCCGGGCAAGTCCCTAGCAAGTTTGCTGGCATGACAGTTTCCCTTTAAAAGCCTTCAAAAGCCTCCTGTTCGCCCCCGCAACTTCCTTAAGGGCATCTTTATCCCTCTCTCATTTCTCTGCTGACCCCATTTCCAGCATCAATCTCTCTCTACTTTCTCATTCCTGTCTCTCCCCTTTCCCTCCTCTAATCTCCCTGCCAGCTGTTTCCTTCCTTTTTACCTTCTCCCTTCCCTCCTCCCCCCTATCCAACAGTAGCTCTCTTCCCAACTCTTTCCCTCTTCCCCTCCCAGCAGCATCTCTCTTTCTACCTCTCTCCAGGTGCAGTAGCAGCTCTCCCTTTATCCATCAGCTTCCCAGCCTCCAACAGTGGCTTCCTCTCCTTCCAGCAGCTCTCAGTACTTGCCTGCAGCAGTGATTTCCTTAGGCAGCCTTGGGTCCGTTGCCGCCTCTGAGGAAAGGGGAAGTTGCCAAAGTGAATCACTGCCCTGGTAAGTACAGAGCTGCTAGGAGAGGAGACAGCCACTGTTGAAGGCTCCCCATGATCTTACTCCTGCTGTGCCCTGCACATTCGCGACCCCCCCCCCCCAAGCCGGCAAAAACAGCTTTGCACCGCAGGCCCAGCCGCCCAAGACGAGTCGGAGGCCCCTACCTGCCGCATCCTGCACGTGGGCAGACTCAGCACAAACGCTGCTGATGGCCCCAATCGACACGCTGACCTCCCCGCGCACGCTGACCATCTTCTCTCTGCCTGCACTTTCCCCGCGGCCCTCTTCGGCGACTCAGCAGGGGCAGCGATCAAGACAGGCTGCAAACGTCGGGACCTTCCCTCTCTGAGTCCCGCCTATTTTGTTTCAACTTCCTGTTTCCGCATAGGTGAGACTCACAGAGGGAATGACCGCCTGTCTTGATCGCCCGAGGCTGGGAGGAACAGAAGATTTCTGCAAACACCATCGGGGCAGAAAATTTAACGGGTCCATCTCGCCGGTCCTGTGCGGACCGGCAGGAATTTTCTGCGGACCGGCACCGGTCCGCGGACCGGCGGTTGAAGAACTGTGATGTAAACAGTACCCGGCGTATAAGACGACCCCCGACTTTGGGGAGGATTTTAAGGTACTGAAAAGTCGTCTTATACGCCGGCAAATACGGTACTTTGTGAAATTTATTGTTGTTGTGAAATTTATTGTTGTACTTAATCACCCCCCGCCCCTCCCCATTCCTGTTCAGCCTTTACCAATTCATTTAGCGATGTTCAGGCTATTTGATCCTTGTACTCTCCACCACTGCTTCATCTCTTCTCACACACTATGTTAACCAACTCTGTCAATTAAGTGATTTCTTCTTAACATACATTATGGATTTTCCCCCCTTTCTTTGACAGTGCTGCTGAACACCACTGCAGGAACTTGCAGAGTCACAGTCATTTGGATCATTGTGAAGCCAGCAACTGACGTACAGACTCTGTACTAACATGAAACGACATCGACCTAGTGGAGCTCAACAAAGAAAAATTAAAAAAGCAAAAGGGGAGGCGATTAAATCAATATCTGGATCTATGTTGAAATATGTAATGCTTTCAGCATCGCATAAAGGTAATGAAGAAGATTCTGAAGAAGTGCAAGCTGGCACATCCGAAATACCTGTAGTAGAAACGCAAGATTCAGATGACCCTGAACTGAAAGAAGACAGTGAATCGTCATCTATAAGCACCGACACTGAGGAAGAGAATCTAATTGATAGCAAGAGTCAACACCAACAGCATAAAAATAACAGTGGAGAAGAAAGGGATGCTAGTAAAGACCAAGAGTTTGAAGAAATAGCGCATGAAATTTCACTTTATTGCGATATCGCTACCAGTTCCAGATGACTTGAGAGTTAACCTGGTTAAGAAGGGAAGTGAACCTTTTCAAAATAAAAATGGACCTTTCTCTGCTAGTCAGCGAGAAGGAAAAAAGAGCAAAGGATTCAGTCGACACTTAACAACCTCATGGTTCTATAAATCTTTCCCAAAGGGCGAAAAAGTTTTGAGAACCTGGATGGTTTATTCAAAATCAAAAAATTGCTTGTTTTGTTTTTGCTGCAGACTGTTTGCAGATAGTGAGACAAAAGCTGGAACATCTGTCTTTGTAACTGGCTTTAAAAACTGGTGGAAATTAAATCCTAAAGTCCCTGAACATGAGCGATCGGAACAACATCTCTTCTGCTTAGAACAATGGAAGACCTTGGCAAGGGGACTGGAACTCCATAAAACTATTGATAGAATTCATGAAGTGGAAATGGATAAAGAGAGAAAATACTGGAGAGACATTTTACATCGTGTTTTGGATGTAATTATGTTTTTGGCTAAACAAAACCTTCCTTTCCTTGGTCACAGAGAGGATATGTTATCAACAAACAAAGGAAATTTTTTGGAGTTGATAGAATTACTATCAAATTATAACCCAATTTTGAAGGAACATTTTGTAAAAATCAAACATGCTATTCCTTCTGAAAGCAGATTGAGTTCATACTTATCTCCAAAAATTCAAAATGAATTCATTCATCTTCTGGGAAATTATGTCAAAGAAAAAATTGTGGCAGATATTAAAAAAGCAAAATACTTTGGCATTCTTTTTGATAGCACCCCTGATGTTTCACACACTGATCAAATGTGTGAAGTGATCAGATATGTCTGTATTGAAGATGATAACGTTGAAATAAAGGAATCATTCTTGGGCTTCTTTCCTATTTCTGGGAAGTCTGCTGCTGAACTCACGGAACAGATCTTGAAACAACTGGATAGTGATGGACTGGATATAAACCTCTGTTGTGGTCAAGGCTATGACAATGCTGCAAGCTGGCATTCATGGTGGTGTTCAGGCAAAAATCAAAGAAATTAATCCCAAGGCTTTATTTGTGCCTTGTGCAAATCATTCTCTGAACCTTTGTGGAGTTCACTCTTTTGGAAGTGTTTCTTCATGTGTGACTTTTTTTGGAGCTTTGGAAAAACTGTATTCATTCTTTTCAGTCTCAACTCATCGATGGGAAATGCTGCAGAATGTAGGTATAACAGTGAAAAGACTTTCTCAGACAAGATGGAGTGCTCATTATGAAGCAGTGCATGCCATAAAGACAAATTTTGAAAAGTTAACTTCAACCCTTGAAGCACTGTGTGATTCAAAAGAAAATGTGGATACAAGAGGATCAGCTCAGATTTTGCTCTCTGCTGTATGTGATTTTTCTTTTCTGTGTTATCTCTTTTTCTGGTGTGAAGTTTTGCATGAGGTTAACCAGACACAAAAATATTTGCAAACAGCCGGGATCAGCCTTGAACAATGTACAGTGAAACTGCAAGCTTTAAAATTGTTCCTTGAAGACCAGCGCACAGAAATTGTGGAGAAGGCCATTAACTATGGAACAACAAAATGTAAGGACACGGACATTGGCATAGAAAAAAGAATCAAGTTTCGAAGAAGAATGCCTGGAGAAACAACAAAAGATGCTGGTCTTACTTTGACAGAAGAAACCACAAGGGCTATGTTTGAATGTCTTGATCGTTTTCACCAAGAACTGGAGACTCGTTCTAAAGCAATGGATCAAATAATGTCAATGTTTGCTATCATTCAGCCATTCTCTCTAATTTTTGCAGAAGAAGAAAACCTTCGCAAGATTTTACCAAATATAACTGAAATTTATGATGAATTTTCTGGTGAAGATATCATACTGGAAATTTTTCGACTACGGAGACATTTAAAAGCTGCTGGAATGAATCCAAAGAAACAAAGGCATGGACAGTTTTGCAATTTCTAGAATTTATTGTGAAATGGGATTTTTATGAATCTGTGCCAAACTTATCCTTATGTTTAAGACTTTTCCTAACTATTTGTGTATCTGTTGCTTCATGTGAAAGAAACTTTTCAAAATTAAAATTAATAAAAAGTGTTCTTCGATCAACTATGAGCAATGATAGATTGACGGATCTAGCTATACTGTCCATTGAATATGAATATGCAAAGAAGATCAATTTTGATGAAATCATTGACAAATTTGCTGAAGCTAAGACTCGAAAACAGAAACTGTAATATTCATTACTGTGAAAGACCAATATGAATGTATGGGTTTTCCCTGTATTTTTCAAAAAATACATGGATTAAAAAGTATTAATCTTATTACATTTTCCCTTTTTTTGTACAAACCAAAACCAGAATCCATAGAAAATCTGACAAATGGTTCGACAATGAACTACTCCTACTGAAAAGACAATGCAGACAACTAGAAAGAAAATGGAAGAAAAACAGTCAAGATTCCACAACCATGATAAAACAACTCACTGAAGAAATTTGACCACATCACAGAGGTATACCACAACTCACATTGGCTCCCAATACAAGCGAGAATACACTTCCAATTTTCCTGCCTACTATTTAAAGCAATAAACGGAGACAGCCCAGCCTATTGGAGCAATCAACTAATTAAATCCACCTCAACTAGACATAGGAGAACTCACGCACCATTCACACACCCTCCAACTAAAAACTGTTCAACAACCTCCTAGCCATTCGAGCTGCAACTCTCAACCTCCAACTTAACCCCTTGACTTCGACCGCAGACTACAAAACTTTCAAAAAATAAATAAAAACCCTTCTATTCAAAAAACACATAAAACCAAACTAACACAATCAGAACTGTCCCAAGCATCACCTGCAACTACTCCATATGTACTTCTAATGTCATGACAATTTAGACATAATTTATGTTATGTTATGTTTGGAATAATGGTTACATATATGAGGTTCAATAAAAGAAAATTTTCACTGTCTGTTTCTATTCTGACCATTTATTCCATTTCATGGTTATTGCAAAAAAAAAAAAAAATTTTTACATGGGAGGGGGGGGGGGGGTGTCAAAAAATGATGGGCCCCGGGTGCCACATACCCTAGGTACGCCACTGCTCATAGATGCAGACATTATACATCTCATCCTCCAAGACCAACTTCGTGGCCATTGAGACACAGTAACCTGATGCTTTATCTCAATACTCCAAATGTCAAGAAGACCAGTTTTTGGTTTCTTATTCAAAAATCCAGATATTAATTTATACCACTGAGCAGCCTGGTGACCCAGGAAATCCGTTTGGAAGCACAAAAACGGCAAACTATACTGAGTTTTAAGATTTTTCCAATCAGGGAACCCCGCCTGAATGGCCTGCCTCAACTGCAACCACCTATAACTTTGAGATTTAGCCATACCAAATATTTGTTGCAGTCATGAAAAACAGACCACTATTTCTTGCTATTGTTGTACGTGTACCTGCTTTATTGGTTGTATTTTTTTTCATTTCTTGCTCAATAAATATATATATTAAAAAAAATATATATATATATATATATATATATCAATTGCTGCAGGCAGAAGACAAGGATTTATTTTAAGAAGAGCCTGCATATTTCTGCAAGCCTGGCTGGATGCCAGTTTTGTCGCACCTTAACACAGAGTTCCAGACTTCAGCAATTCATTGATTCTGTTGAGAATTATCTGTCTAATTGTGAAATCGTGGCATCCAACAGAGAGAGGTGCAACTGCTCAAGCCACCTGTTTCTTTCTGTAACAGATGTGGTTTCTTCTGTTTCATCTGTGCTTAGTGTCTGCATTCTCTTTGACCCAGAGCTGTTGTGACAAGGAGGGGACGGTAAGAGATGTTGACGTTTTGCAAGCTCGGTTTCTTTTTGGTGAATGCACCATCTGCCACTACAAGTGACTGTGACAGAATTCAGTGATCTCGTGCCAAAAATCATTCCAGACATGCCCTTATCTGGGTTTCTCAAAATGCACTGTTTGGTTTTTTTTCCCCGTGGGAGTAGGTTTTCCGAGTGTGGTATCAGTGCCGTGAAGTCCTTCGTGAGCAATATATCTTGAAAGATAATCAGATATGCGGTGAATGAAATTGTCGTGATGTGATGTGATGTTAAAGGTCACTCACTTCCACACATCGCTTTTTTGCTGTTTGCCATCAGATCTTTTAGACTACGCACGATGGCAGCATGTTGTTTGTCAATGGAAAAGAAACACGTCTCCGTTTACGCTCCCGGGACATTTTACTTGGTTGCTCAGCTTCTTTCTGATTTAGAGCTAGAGCATGGATCTCAAAGTCCCTCCTTGAGGGCCGCAATCCAGTCGGGTTTTCAGGATTTCCCCAATGAATATGCATTGAAAGCAGTGCATGCACATAGATCTCATGCATATTCATTGGGGAAATCCTGAAAACCCGACTGGATTGTGGCTCTCAAGGAGGGACTTTGAGACCCCTGAGCTAGAGCTTTTTGCAGGTCAAAAATCTTTCAAGGGTTGGTCATCTCAGAAGCAGATGTTGTGAGAGCTGGGGTAGTTTGCATTGCGACAGATTTGCCCACTCCATGGTGTTCTAGACTTCTCTGCCCCCACCTTGGTCCATGCCTTTCTAATGCTGCACATTGAATATTGCAATACTATATATGTAGGATTGCCAGATTTTCCAATTGGAAAATCCGTATCCCTAGACCCGCCCCCAGGTCTGCCCATCCCCGCCCTAATCCTGCCCCCAGTCCCGCCCTAGCCCCACCTCCACTGCCTGCTCTTGTCTGCCCCCTGCTCCTTGCTGCCTGCTCTTGTCCGCAAATTGCATCGGACAGAGAGGAAGTCCGCACATGCGCTGATGTCACACGATGACATTGCACATGTGCACGTGACATCATCGCATGACATCCGTATATGCGCAGACTTCCTCCCTGCCCGACGTGATTTGAGGGGGCTTTTCAAAACCCGGACAAAGTGCCAGCTTTTGAAAAGCCATCCAGACCCCTGGACATGTCGGAAATCCAAACGTCTGGTAACCCTATATATACATATATGTCTACTCTGAAAGAAAGATGGGAGGGAGGGGATATGACAAAGACATTTAAATATCTCCCTGGTGTTAATGTACAAGAGGTGAGTCTTTTTCAAATGAAGGAAAACTCCAGAAAGAGAGGGCATAGGATGAAGTTAAGAGGTGATAGGCTCAGGAGTAATGTCAGAAAATACTTCTTTACAGAAAGGGGTGGTGGGTGGGTGGAATAGTCTCCTGGTGGAGGTGGTGGTGAGGAAGACTGCCTCTGAATTCAAGATCACGCGAGATGGGCATGTGGGATCTCTTAGGGAGAAGATATAGTTGGATGGTGTGGAAGGGCAAACTGGATGGGCCATTTGGTCTTTATCTCTTTCTGTTTATGCTGGGGTGGCCCAAAGTCATGTTTAACTTTTGCAGACATTGAAAAGGCCACAGACACGTCTCTTTTGTGGCACAAGGTGTTTGATCATTTATTTCGATTTCTATCCCGTTCTCCCAGAAGCTCAGAATGGGTTACAAGTAGACATTCACAATCGTTTGAAAACAGACTAGTCATGACAACAAATAGGTTACAGTAGACATTAACGGAGTTTATTCTAGAGACCAGACTGGTCATAGTGAAGAGTATTGGGAGAAGTCTATTGAGGAGGCAGTTTTTAATGGCCCGATTGGCGGAAGAGGAAGGTCTTTACTGCTCTGCGGAAGGTCATTAGTGAGTCTAGTGACCTGATCTGTGTGAGTAGTCGCTTCCATAGCTGAGGTAGGAAATGGCTGTAGGGTCTTATGTACGCCGTACTCAATTCGGAGGGATCTCCCTGCGGGAATGCTGAGTCTTTGTTCTGCTTTGTCATGCTTTATCTTTGTTGCTTCATCTGCACTGGCTGCCTGTTGATGTCTGGACTAAATTTAAAATTCTTTGTCTAACCCGTAAGGTCTGCCATTTGCTCTCCTACATGGTCTCTGCACTCCCTGGATGCCTACCAACTGGTGCTATCCTCTCCACACATTGTGTATCTGGAATGTACCAAACGTGGATCCTTTTTCTTTCTTGCACCATGGTTGTGAAATGACTTGCCTCCTCTGTTGGATGCAGAATAGTCTTTTTCTAAATTTAAAGCCTCATTGTTTTCAATTTAGTTTTTAAGGCATTGGCTATGATGTTCCCCTGCTCAAGTGCTACTCGCCTGGACAGCCCCTTGTATGTTACATAAGAACATAAGAATTGCCGCTGCTGGGTCAGACCAGTGGTCCATCGTGCCCATCAGTCTGCTCACGCAGTGGCCCTCTGGTCAAAGACCAGTGCCCTAACCGAGACTAGCCCTATCAGCGCACGTTCTTGTTCAACAGGAACTTGTCTAACTTTGTCTTGAATCCCTGGAGGGTGTTTTCCCCTATGACAGATTCCAGAAGAGCGTTCCAGTTTTCTACCACTCTCTGGGTGAAGAACTTCCTTACGTTCGTACGGAATCTTTCCCCTTTTAACTTTAGAGAGTGCCCTCTCATTCTCCCTACCTTGGAGAGGGTGTACAACCTGTCCTTATCTACTAAGTCTATTCCCTTCATTATCTTGAATGTTTCGATCATGTCCCATCTCAATCTCCTCTGTTCGAGGGAGAAGAGGCCCAGTTTCTCTAATCTTTCACTGTACGGCAGCTCCTCCAACCCCTTAACCATCTTAGTCGCCCTTCTCTGGACCCTTTCGAGTAGTACCATGTCCTTCTTCAGGTACAGCGACCAGTGCTGGATGCAGTACTCCAGGTGAGGGTGCACCATGGCCTGGTACAGAGGTATGATAACCTTCTCCAATCTGTTTGTGATCCCCTTCTTTACCATTCCTAGCATTCTGTTTGCCCTTTTTGCCGCCGCCACACATTGCGTGGACAGCTTCATCGATTTGTCGATCAGAACTCCCAAGTCCCTTTCCTGGGAACTCTCCAAGTACCGCCCCGGACATCCCGTATTCGTGCATGAGATTTTTGTTACCGACATGCATCACTTTACACTTATCCACGTTGAACCTCATCTGCCACGTCGATGCCCATTTCTCGAGCCTGATTATGTCACGTTGCAGATCTTCGCAATCCCCCTGGGTCTTCACTACTTTGAACAACTTTGTATCGTTCACAAATTTAATCACCTCACCCGTCGTACCTATGTCCAGATCGTTTATAAAGATGTTGAACAGCACCGAGCCCTGCGGCACCCCACTGGTGACGCTCTTCCAGTCCGAGTATTGTCCATTTACCCCCACTCTCTGTTTCCTATGCTCCAGCCAGTTTTTAATCCACATTACGTCCCCTGTGTGTCTTTTATTAGTGTGGTTGTCTTATCTACTGTATATTGAAGCCTTTCTGCATTCTTTGGTTTTGATTTTATAAACCTTCTTGACCTGCCTGCCAAAAAATGAAGATGTGCATTACTGTTAGAGTGGCTGTATGCTAATTTTGTCAGAACTTAACACAGAATCACAGACTCTGCAACACTAGGTTGACTATACAGTATACGCCATACGAGGGGGTGCTTAAAAATTCTCAGCCCAACCATGTAGGGGATGTCACGGATATGGTTGATTCAATGATCTGAAACAATGTCAAAACATAGAATTTCTCTTCTGCAAATTGGCACCTAACAAAATAAGATAACATTTTTCAGCTACAGTGGCACAATAATGCTCAGAATTTAGGAAGTTGGTTGGTTGAGCTGAAAACTTTTCAGCACTCCCTCAAACCATGACCATAAGAATAGCCTTACTGGGTCAGACCAATGGTCCATCAAGCCCAGTAGCCCGTTCTCACGGTGGCCCATCCAGGTCAGTCGTACCTGGCCAAAACCCAAATAGCAGCAAAATTCCATGTTACCGATCCAGGGCAAGCAGTGGCTTCCCCCATATCAGACTCAATAACAGACTATGGACTTTTCCTCCAGGAAATTTTCCAAACCTTTTTGAAAACCAGCTACGCTATCCGCTCTTACCACAACCTATGGCAATGCGTTCCAAAGCTTAACTATTCTCTGAGTGAAAAAATATTTTCAAAAGTATTTCCCTGAGCTTCATCGAGTGTCCCCCTAGTCTTTGTAATTGTTGACAGAGTGAAAAATCGATCCACATGTACCCGTTCTACTCCACTCAGGATTTTGTAGACGTCAATCATACCGTGTCTCCCCTCAGCCTTCTCTTTTCCAAGCTGAAGAGACCTACCCCCCTCTTTTACTAAGGTACGCTAATCGAATTAGCACACGCTAAACACTAACGCGCCCATAGACCAACATGCACGCATTAGCGTTCGGCGCACGCTAAATCGATCAGCCAAAATCAGTTAGCGCACCTTAGAAAAGAGGGCCTTAATCTTTTTAGTCTTTCCTCATATGAGAGGATATCCATCCCCTTTATTACCCTGGTCGCTCTTCTTTGAATCTTATCTAATGCTGCTCTATCTGTCTTGAGATAAGGAGACCAGAATTGAACACAATACTCCAGATGAGGTCACACCATGGAGCGATACAGAGGCATTATTACAGTCTTGTAAACCTTCCTTTTTTTAAAAAAATAATTCCTAGCATCTTGTTTGCTTTTTTGGCCACTGCCAAACATTGGGCGGAAGGTTTCATTATATTGTCTATATTGACACCCAGATCTTTTTCTTGGGCACTAACCCCCAAGGTGGACCCTAGCATCCGGTAACTGTGATTCAGATGATTCTTCCCAATGTGCATCACTTTGCATTTGTCCACATTAAATTTCATCTGCCGCTTGGATGCCCAGTCTTCCGATTTCCTAAGGTCCGCCTGCAATTTTTCACAATCCGCATGCGTTTTAACAGCTTTGAACAGTTTAGTGTCATCTGCAAATCTAATCACCTCACTCGTCGTTCCATACGTTGCAAATTGGTACGCTTCTTTCATTCACTGCTGTACCCTAGATACATTTCCTGACGTAATATACGTAGCTTCATAAGACTGAGTGCAGTCAGCATGTTTTGCATGTTACTTATTTCTAAACCTGTCTTTCTGGCAGCATAATTCCCAACTGTGTTTTAAGAAGAGGAGTAAGGCACACTGGTTAGAGCCACAACCTCAACACCCTGAGGTTGTGGGTTCAGATCCCATGCTGCTCCTTGTGATGATCTTGGGCAAGTCACTTAATCCCCCATTGCGCCAGGTACATTAGACAGGGTATGAGCCCACCTGGACAGACAGGGGAAAATGTTTGAGTACCTGAATGTAAAACCATTTAGGCTATAAGTGGTATATAAATACTTAAATTAAGATGAGCAATTGATGAAGCACAGAAATCTCTCTATAATGTTTACTTTTTCTTCATATCCGAAACAAATTGGCCTCATCTGCCATTATTGCAAGGAAGCCAGTTCCATTCACTGCTTCTATGGTTTGTCGGTCCAAATCTGTACTGCTTCATTCTGGAATTCTGTGCTGGTGTAGTTAAAATAAACTGCATTTTTGGGAAACTTTTTTTTGAAAATTCCTCTTAAAAGGTAATTTAACGCTCTCATGGGCCATGCAGAGCCAATCCCTGTTTCTAAGAAAGCTTTGCTACTAGGTACCAATTCTGGTTTTCGCTGTGTCTGAAGCACAGACACTCCTCCATATATAAAATGCTTATGTTATAATTATTGGTATTTTATTGATGTTTTAATTTTAATCCCCTTTATATCCTACCTGTAACTCACTTAGAAGCTCTGAGAAGCGATGGAATCAAATGTTTTTTATAATTAATTTTATGATATGAGTAAACAAAGGTATACAAATGATAACTAAGACATGATATGGAACCAAATTTTAATTAAATTTCAAACTTGAATCTGTAAAGATTCGCATTGAGTCATTTTTTTTTCTGAGATTTTCTTTCTATCCATCACACCTTTTTGAACAAATGGATGCTCAACATACGCCATTCTTGAATAAAAGTGATGGCAGGGAAAAACGTTGCACCCGGCTGCATGGAGTAGTCAATCCAAATGAATTTTGTAAAATGGAAAAATAAAAATGAATGAGAGTTACGGTATTTTAGAATTTCTATTCATGGTCTGGATGTCTGAAAACTGGCATTTAGACATCCGTATTGCATGGAGGTCTTAAACTTGATTTATAAAGCCAGGATTGCGGATGTCTAAAATTTTTTTGCATGCTTTATTGTTGGATGTTGTCCAAACATTGAAGAAACTTTGGATTGATTCCTGATGCAGGCAATTGCGCTGAAATATGAACCATGTTGGGTCCATCAATACGAAGAAGTTCAGCGACCAACCTTCCACCCCCCCCAAGGAAAGTGGACCGTATCCCTTGCCAACCTTCTTTCCTCCTGATAAATTGCTCGACAATTTTACAATTCTCCATGCTTTCTCTTCTTCTTCTTCGCCCTGCACTTCCCTCTCTTGGCAGAAAGGGCAAGAGAGAATGGAAGCTGTTGGGCAATGTTTCAGAGGGAAAGAGAACTGCAGGATGAAGACGTGGGCTTCCCCCTCATCCCTTTCTTGCTCTCCGTCTCCCACCCCTTTACCCTTTATCTCTTTGTGCACCCACCATGGATTTAGGGCAGGGGTACAGGTAGTGAAGGGGAAGTATGAGGTGAAAAGGAAGATGAAAAACAAGGCAGCGATTAAGGTGGCAACCTGAACATATGATATTTTGGGGAATAAAAATATTGAAAGTGGTTACTCAAAATGGGCTGGGATGTCCTAGGGCACAGGTGTCAAAGTCGGTCCTCGAGGGCCAGAATCCAGTCGGGTTTTCAGGATTTCCCTAATGAATCTGCATGAGATCTATTTGCATGCACTGCTTTCAATGCATATTCATTGGGGAAATCCAGAAAACCCGACTGGATTCCGGCCCTCGAGGAGGGACTTTGACACCCCTGTCCTAGGGTGTCACAAAGCTGTCTACACCTCCACCCAAAGATTTGAGCCATTTTCCCAGACCTACTTAGGGGGAGGAGAAGCGGAGACTTAGAAGAGACATGATAGAAACCTTCAAGATCCTGAAGGGCATAGAAAAAGTAGACAGGGACAGATTTTTCAAATTATGGGGAACCACAAGTACAAGGGGGCACTCGGAGAAATTGAAAGGGGACAGGTTTAGGACAAACGCTAGGAAGTTCTTTTTCACCCAGAGGGTGGTGGATACATGGAACGCGCTTCCGGAGGCTGTGGTAGGCAGGAGCACATTACAGGGCTTTAAAGAAGGTTTGGATAGGTTCCTAGAGGACAAAGGGATTGAGGGGTACAGATAGGAGTAGAGGTAGGTTATAGGGATAGGAGTAGAGGTAGGTTATAGAAATAGTCAGGGACCACTGCTCAGGCAATAGGCCTGATGGGCCGCCGCAGGAGCGGAGCACTGGGCGAGATGGACCTCTGGTCTGCCTCAGCGGAGGCAACTTCTTATGTTCTTATGAAGAGGCAGGAGGACTGTGCTGGGATGAAGCCTGGTTACCACAGTGGCAATCAATTTTGTAGCTATCCAGTGTGGCTCAGCTCAGCTGCAAGAAGCTTTCTTTTTTTTTTTTTTTTTTTGGGGGGGGGGGGTGAATGGAGTGGACAGCATCCCCTCTTCTTGTGAAGTGTGATTGTTGCCTTCCCATACAACGTCTCTTTTTTCTTGGCTTTTGCCAAGTTATTTCTTTCTATCTTTAATTTACGTTTGGTATACTATTATTATTTTTAATTCTGCTAATAATTTTTTCTTTGTTTTCTACGACCAGTCCTTTGGCCCTCTGTTCTTTCTCCCTTGGCGAGTTTGAGTTTAACCTTGCCGCCAAGATTTTCCCATCCATGTTGAAACCATCGAGTGCGTTTAAGAAGTGCTGTCAGTGTCAGCGCCCTATTTCCATCACTGACCTGCTTAGTTGATATCTGCAGTGCTTGGAGCCTGAATATCAGGTAGACTCCTGTATGCGTTGTTCTACACTTAAGAAATGTTCATTGAAAGCTCGATGCATCCAACAATAGAAGATCTTCAGCTTGGCCATGGACTCTGCAGGTTGTTCCGAGCCTTCGTTACCAGCAACACCAGCATCGACATCAGAAGTTATTGCAGCATCGGGAAAGCCTACTCTGAAGCCATCCTCTTCCCAGCAAGAGTCACAGGCATCTACAGCATTGAATTCCTCAATGCAGGCTAAGCAACAACGCCAACACTCCTTCAGTGCAAGCTTTGTCTCTTCGAGACATGTAGAGACACCCTCCCCCCCCAACTAACCCATAGATTTGAAAAAATTGGTAAAAGCTTGTCTATGGCAACGGCTTTTGGGGAACCAGGAGTAAGAGAGTCAATTTTCATTGCTCAAGGCAGGATAAAATGAACGTTGTATATGAATTAGATGTAATTGTAAATTATTTTAGCTTTGTTGTAAGTCACTGCACGAATTCTCTTTAGTGGTCATTAGTAAATCACAATCAATTGATCAATCAATCAATCAATAAAATGGCTATTGCATTGAGCCCAGCATCCTCCAACAGTGGTCAATCCTAGTCACCTGGAAGTGGTCACTAGATTCTAGTGGAAAGACTTCTCCCAGATGTGCGAGTTGGCAGCTCCTTCCCCCACACCCACACACATCTGCCTGGTTGAGGGTTGTTTTTATGGTGATTTATTGTTTGTTTAAGGTTGTTGTTATATTGTGAAGTATGTTTTAATTATGAATGTTCTTTTGTGACATGCACAGAATTATAGGATGCCGTGAGTAAGAAATTTTGTAATATAAATAAAATAAATAAAAATACTGTATACATTCTCTAAGTTGGATCTTCTTTTGTAGATAACTTAGAATATTGAGGAACCTCAACCCTGAGGAAGATACAGTGAAACATGGTCATGTCGGGAGAGGTGCTTCTCATAACGATTAAGCTTACAGATAAGTGACTTTATTGCATTAAATTATAAAAATAAGAAAAAAGTATATAATTAAAAGGTTGATCCTGTGACATAACTGGTTACAATATTGAGTATATAAACAAACTCATGATAGCATGCCGAGGATCCACTACAATATATAAGGAAAACATATTTAAATGAGGGAATAATAAGTGGTGATCAAGACTGCTGTGACTTTTCACCCCATACGGTAGCCTAATATTACTGTGGTCTAATACTGTTTGAGATAGGCATCGTAGGGCGCCTAAGAGTTGAGCACCAAACTCTTAAATTGCCGTGGTCAATTACCATGCTGATTAAGCCAATTTTAAAAAAGTTAGGCGTGGTTTCCAAGCTTAGGTGTTGCTAGGCGGACACAATTAGGTTGCCTAGCAATGCCTAATATAGGTGTTGTTTATAGAATATGGCCTTCATTGGCTCATTATTCAATTAAGTTGTGCAGACATATTGAGCACATGCAACCCAAAGTGTCATATATAGCAGTGGTTCCCAACCCTGGAGGACCACCAGGCCAGTCGGGTTTTCAGGATAGCCCTAATGAATATGCATGGAGCAGATTTGCATGCCTGGCACCTCCATTATATGCAGATCCCTCTCATGCATATTCATTAGGGCTAGCCTGAAAACCCGACTGGCCTGGTGGTCCTCCAGGACAGGGTTGGGAACCACTGGTATATAGAATCCAAGGGTTATTGCTGGGTAGTTTTGTAAGTTCCCGTTTAACCACGTAAAAGCCGCTTATTGAATTATCTTGTAAAAAGGGGAGGAATTAGAACAAGCTTTAAACTTGTAGTTCGAGGCATTAACCCCTGAACAACTCTCCACACATCTCTTAGAGTCGATTATCTTTTACAAAATCCAGAATAATCTATGTCTAATGGAAGAGCTTTTTACATTGCTTGGATCAGAAAAGGCTAGGCTTTCAGGCTGCAGTTCTTAAAGAGGCTTTTGTGGGACATTTAAATATCAATGAGGGAATGAATGAAAAATCTTGACAGTATTGTTACTTAGACTTGATGTGATGTGCTGCTAAATTTAGATCCCTTGTTCAGTGAGTTTAGGTTCACTGTAGAAATGAGGGATTCAAGTTTTGGTGGAAGACAGGCGCATTTTCGCCCTTGAGATGCTTAACTGCTGTAGCATCACCTGACATAAGGCATATTTAATATGATAACATTACATTTTAGACTTAGATTTAGGACCTCTTTTACTAAGGTGCGCAACATCTCCTGCATCTCCTGCCTGTTGCTCAGGCCAGCCTGGTTCCCCTCTGAATCACTTCCGGGTCACGGGGCCAGGAAGTGACGTCAGAGGAAAATCCAACGCTGGAGCGAGGAGCATGCTGGAGAAAAGACACTCGCGCGGTCGAATATTTAGAGGTACAGGGAGAGTGTGAGGGTGGGGGGTGGGAAAGAGCTGGGGTGTGTGGGAGAGCACTACCGCCCCGGGCACCTCCTACCCTTACTATACTACCGTAATCATGTACTCGTAAGTATTTCCCCTGCCCTGGCAGACTCACCAAGCTAACTGTGGTACCTGGGTTAAAGAAGGGATTAGGTGACTTGCCCAGACTCACAGAGAGCAGGCTAGGATCAAACTCAGAACCTCAGGGTGCTGAGGCACCAGCTTTAACCACTAGGCCACGCCCTCCCTGTCTTGTGTGGTAAGGAGCTTTTCAGCAGAAGACAAGCAGGACACACCCCAGCAAATAGCACCCAGCCTTCCCACTTACTGGAGCTGACGGTAATGACCACTGTATGTTAGAAGGGTTATAAGTGCAAAACCAAAGTGGAATTGTCCAATCAGAATGGTGCACAAAAAAGTGTCTTTCAACTCATCTGATGAATTCAATATCTTTATTTATCCAAAGTAACTCAATGACTCGACATGTGCATGTTTCGGCCTCCCGGCCTGCATCAGGAGTCTATGAATTATATATATAAACATGAATAAATCAATAAACATATAATTTGACATAATAACATAGAAACAATATTATAATACAGCAAAGATAAAATTCATAAACTTTAATAAAAACATCATATCATAATCAAACTATATATAAAAAAAGGGTTATAAGTGCCATTTTTTATTTTTTCTCATTGTTGACCGGATAATCAGATATTGAAGAGTACCTAATTACTATTTAATAAATTGTAAACCGCTTTGGGTGAATCTCTTCATGAAAATTATATATGATATTATTATATATTCTCCCTTTTTACAAAATCGTATTGCGGTTCTTATCGCCGGCGGCAGCAGTAACAGCTCCGACGCTCATAGAATTCCTATGAGCGTTGGGGGCTGTTACCGCCGTGGTTGGCGCTAAAAATGCTAGCGTGGTTTTATAAAAGGGGAGGGGGGGAGGGGACAATACCTAGATATGCTTAAATCCGCTCCGAGGCCCAGTGTCGATGAGCTACTTTCAAGAAAATGAATGCTGAATTCTTTAGCAGGATATTATCTTCCAATTTGTGAAAGGCAAGGAACTGAATGTCCAGTTACATTTAAATGTACAAAATCAATTCTTTTTTTAAAGGAATTCATCATTCTTATAGAAGATACAAATGTTGATCTAAAATGTGCTGATTGCTGCTAGAAGCACTTCTGGCAACATGACCTACTGATTATATTATCTAGAATTAAATAGCTGGATTAAGATATAGGGTTTTATTCTGTTAGTGAAACATTTTGAGATACAGTACTTCCCCGAAATTCACAGGGGTTCCATTCCAGGAACCCCCGCGAATTTCAAAAAAACGCGAATACGGTTTTTCATCTGATCGAAGGCAGGAGAGGGCAGCTGGGGCACCGGCGGGTGCTTAAATTGTTTTTACGAAGCCAGGCACATTTTCCGACTGCCGGCGGGTGCTTAAATTGTATTTACGAAGCCAGGCACATTTTCCGACCGCCGGCGGGTGCTTAAATTGTATTTACGAAGCCAGGCACATTTTCCGACTGCCGGCGGGTGCTTAAATTGTATTTACGAAGCCGGGCACATTTTCCGACCGCCGGCGGGTGCTTAAATTGTATTTACGAAGCCGGGCACATTTTCCGACCGCCGGCGGGTGCTTAAATTGTATTTACGAAGCCGGGCACATTTTCCGACTGCCGGCGGGTGCTTAAATTGTATTTACGAAGCCGGGCACATTTTCCGACTGCCGGCGGTTGCTTAAATTGTATTTACGAAGCCGGGCACATTTTCCAACCGCCGGCGGGTGCTTAAATTGTATTTACGAAGCCGGGCACATTTTCCAACCGCCGGCGGGTGCTTAAATTGTATTTACGAAGCCAGGCACATTTTCCAACCGCCGGCGGGTGCTTAAATTGTATTTACGAAGCCGGGCACATTTTCCGACTGCCGGCGGGTGCTTAAATTGTATTTACGAAGCCGGGCACATTTTCCGACTGCCGGCGGTTGCTTAAATTGTATTTACGAAGCCGGGCACATTTTCCAACCGCCGGCGGGTGCTTAAATTGTATTTACGAAGCCAGGCACATTTTCCGACTGCCGGCGGGTGCTTAAATTGTATTTACGAAGCCGGGCACATTTTCCGACCGCCTCTTCCTGGTGCTGAAGTCATGGTTACACCAATCAGGAGCTGCTTTGATACGCCTGATAGCGTGTCAAAGCAGCTCCTGATTGGTGTAGCCATGACTTTAGTGCCAGGAAGAGGCGGTCGGAAAATACCGCGAGTTACTGAGTCTGCGATTTGCAGGGGTTTACTGTATACAGGATGCCCACAAAAACACTCCTTGATTTTAAATGGTTACAAAATCAAAATTTATTGGAATATGCTTTCACCTTTGAAGCTACAGTTTCATCAACTCATAAAGTTTCATACGGTATCCGTTGATTACATACACTCGATGGGCCCCCTCCCCCTCCTGTTACTCGGCAAATATCGATGCGATAATCGAGCTCGGACCAGACTCTCCAAAGCATATCCGACATGATCGCGTTTATAGCTTCAGTGATATGTTCCTGCAGATCATCCATAGTTGCAGGTAGTGGAGGTACGTACACTCTTAGGGTTTTTTTTTACATAGGCGCGTTAGCTGTTTTAGTGCACGCTAAATCTACGCACTGTGCCTCCAGCCGTTGCGCACACCTCTGGACGGCTAGACGGACATGTGATTACTCATTCCCACGAGCCTCCAAATAATAGAACGGTCTAGCAGGGGTGTCCAACCTGCAGCCCTGTGAAGTATTTTGTGAGGCCCCGGTCGAGGGTGATGCGGTGTTTTCCTTTGCTGCCCCCGGGTGTTTAACGTCTTGCCGGCTCCCTCCTCTGTCTTGCTGCAGCGTTTGCGCATTTGTGCGGCCCCAGAAACATTTTTTCAGCCAATGCGGCCCAGGGAAGCCAAGAGGTTGGATACTCCTGGTCTAAGGCTTAAATTCAGCAATTTCTTTATATTTCTTGCCAAAAAAAACCCCAGAACTGGACCACAAACAGTGCTGTGGAGAATGCCTGTAAGTTCAAAATATTACACTTCAACTTCAAACAGGACAAAATAATCACTTTGCAATGCAAAGTTTGTGGAAAAAAATACCCTTATCTCTTGGACAAACTGGAACAGCTTTAGCGGAGGTCTCTCCCTGGGAGAGGCATTAGAGTTAGCATTCAAAGTAAACAAAAAAACCAGCTTCCAGCTTCAGTCTTTCTTAGGGTTTGTGCCTTAATGGCTTTATCAGATAAGGAGGCAGGTTAAGGCAAACGGAGCTAGCAATAATCACCCAGCTGGACCGTTTTTCCTCAGCCTGTATTGCAGAGATATCCCTTGCTTTAATCCCATCCCCCACTCTAGGTAACAGCAAAAGCAAGCCTTCACAATACACAAGCAGTTCACTTTTTAAAGTTGAAAGAAAAACAGTTACCGTTTCCAACCTTTTTGCTTGGCTATCATTACTTCCATGGCTACTTCCTCTCCAACCCCATTCTGGGGATTACTTGCCCACTCAGGAATGACTTCCATGGGCTGGAGTTGTTCTAATGAGGACTCCCCATTACTCTCAGCAGCATCCAACATTTCTATGTCTGCTTTTTCCAGAAGGCTGGCGCTTTCCTCCCAGTCCTTCCTCTGGCAAGCCTGCTGCCTGGATTTGGGTTCCTCTCTCCTCTCCACTCTCCTTTCACTCCCCCCTGTGTAGCGGGGCATACCCTGATAAGGCTTGTTTTTCCTATTTAGTATCGTCATTACTCTCCAGTAGTGCTGTCCGATTCACGATTCGAATCGATTCACCTATTCGAGTCAGGTGAATCGATTTGAATCGATTCAATTTAAAAAAAAAAATCAGCCTCCCGATTCGATGACTGACCCTTCCCCCATTACATTACATTAGTGATTTCTATTCCGCTTGTGCCTTGCGGTTCTAAGCGGATTACATTAGAAGATGGCTGGTCATTTCCAGGCGATGACAATACAATTATTTGTATAACTTTACAAACTTTGCATACCTAACTTTACATAACTTTTCGTACATAACTTTACATAACTTTACGTGGAGTTACTTTGTGTTACTTTACATTATCCTTACCGTGCTTGCATAACTTGCATTAAGTTTACATAATTTATCTTACATAATTTATCTTACATAACTTTACAAGACTTTACGTAGAGTTATTTTATGTTATTTTACCTTATTATTCCAGTACATTGCATAACTTACATTACATGATATTACAAAGCATAACCTTATGTTATATTACAACGCATAACCTTATGTTACATTACATAATATTACAAAGCATAATCTTATGTTACCAAAAAATCGTCTGTTCCTAGGTTGTTATATCTGATTTTTCGGTATTTGGGGAAACTGTGTTTCTAGATATGAATTGGCTTTTCGCCCGATGCAGCTAGATTAGATGTTGCCTATGGGGACGAAATTGCAGTTGGTTGTGAGTTGCAGTTGGTTGTGAGTTGCATGCCTTCCTAAAGCAGGAGCGGCAGCGCTACCTCTTGCTGGCCGTCCATTGCCGCTCCTGCTTGAGGGGGGAGGGTCAGTCAGAAAGGCCTGCACGTTCCCCCAGCTTCCCGCTCTTACCTTAAACAGCAAATACGGCAGCTTGCAGGATCGCTGGTGCTAAAGCGATCCCTGCAGCTGCCCGTCTCCTCAGCGGCACATTCTCTCTGCTACAGTCCTGCCCCTGCTCTGGTTTGTTTTTATCAGGATATGTATGGTAGGTGAAATTTAAGGAGGTTATTATATATTTAAATATTTTTTTTAGTTCATTTATTATTTTTTATGGTTTCAAATTATATGTATTAGTTTCCCTTCCTGTGTCAAGGGTCTATGAGATCTATGTGCATGCACTGCTTTCAATGCATATTCATTGGGGAAATCCTGAAAACCCGACTGGATTGCGGCCCTCAAGGAGGGACTTTGAGATCCCTACTTGATCAAAACATTCAAGATAATGAAGAGAATAGACTTAGTAGATAGAGACAGGTTGTTCACCCTCTCCAAGATAGGGAGATCGAGAGGGCACTCTCTAAAGTTAAAAGGGAATAGATTCCGTACAAACGTAAGGAAGTCCTTCTTCACCCAGAGAGTGGTAGAAAGCTGGAACACTCTTCCGGAGGCTGTTATAGGGGAAAACACCCTCCAGGGATTCAAGACAAAGTTAGACAAGTTCCTGCTGAACCAGAACGTACGCAGGTAGGCCTGGTCTCAGTTAGGGCAGTGGTCTTTGACCTATGGGCCGTCGCGGGAGCGGACTGCTGGGCAGGATGGACCACTGGTCTGACCCAGCAGCCGCAATTCTTATGTTCTTATTTTTATGTTTTTTGTTTTTTTTTAATGTTCTAGTACTCCTGACGCAGGCGTTTTAGCCAAAACACGCTGCGTGTCGAGTCTTATGACTTGTCAAATGTTTTTATGACTGATTGATTGACTCATTAATTTAAATTGTACTTCTGGTTGCTATTAAAGTTTGAAGACCTGGCCCTTTCTGCTCTTGTCTATTGGATTTCATCTGTGCAGAGGTATCTGCCTCCTTTGTTTTTCATCCTAAAAATATAACAGACTAGTCTTTAAGCCCGTTACATTAACAGGTGCTAGAATAGATGTGTCTGTCTGTTTCTTTATCTCTCTCTCCTTGGCCACTGTCTGTATCCTTCTGTCCCCCCCCTCCCCCGAGCAAAGCTGTCTGTCCCCAGCATACCTCCCCCCCAAAGCAGCCCCCTTTCCCTCTCCCTATCTCTCCATGGCTCCTTCTGTCTCCCCCCAGCACACCCCTCCCCCCAAAGCAGCTCCCTTTCCCTTTCCCATTGGCTCCCGGTATTGATTCCCTTCTTACCCTCCCAACATCCAGGCGTCTTCTGGCCTGCTCCTCTTCACCAAAGCAGCCTGCGATCATGGTGGACGGCTTTAGCGAACCTCGCAGGCTGCTCTCCAACTCGGTAGCACGTTCCCTCTGACGCGATCCCATGCGTCAGAGGGAGCAGCCTGCGAGGTTCTTTAAAGCCGGCCACGATCGCAGGCTGCTCTGAAGAGGAGCGGCAGCGGCAGTGGTGAGTGAGGGCGGGAGGTGACACGGCGACTCCTTCTTCTGCAGGTGGAGAGCGGCTTGCGAGGTTCGCTACAGCAGCTGGCGAACCTCAGCAGGCCGCTTTGAAGAGGAGCGGCAGGGAGGGGTCGCTGGTGTCTTTGGCGCAGGCGCCCTGAGGACTGGCACAGAAGCACACCTCAGGGCGCCAGCGCTCACGAATTTTTAAGAGCGCATGCGCCTCTAGCATTTTATTATCGATTAGGGTCCTGGATACAGGGTTGGGAACCACTGATATTGAGTGCTTCTACCAAATACTAACATTCAAGATATGGCAAACACATATCTCTCCTTGAATTTTCACTGTAGGACATTTTCATTGTTCTGTCTTCTTGGACACGGCCTCTGAGTTATAATAATCGCTTAGTATTGGCTTCTGATAAGGACCAGTTATCACATTTCACCATAGTACATTCTTGATAGCACAGCTATGAACTGCAGGCAAAAAAGAAACACAGGTGGATCTCACTTGACAACGCATTAATATCATGAAACTTATAGATACTATTTAATTATACGCTAGGCACTTGGAACCTGAGAGACAATTACGAGGTCCTTACATTACAGATTCTTAATTGCAGGTAACATTTTCCCATTGCGGCTTGTGCAGATACTTTTTTGTTCTGTCCGATTGCTTTAAATGTTGGAAATCTCTTTTCCTTTCCCTGTCTTTGATGTCCACAGCAGTGGCTGAGTAGGTTTGACAGTTGGCGTCGATGAGACAGAATGATTCAGCATAGCTCCTGATAAAAATTGCTTGCAAGGAGTCCCTTTGCTACTCATTCTCAAGTCACAGGTTTGGCCTTTTGAAATGGAGGTCACTTGGCAGGTATGCGATGCTGACAAGAAGCAAATCAATCTGAGACTAATAAGAATTAAGAGGGACAAGATGCTCCACGTGCACTTCAAAAACAGTTGGCGACACAGAATCCTAGACAAGAATCATCCGTATCAGCATATCGTTTGTGCACATATCTGTTTATTCATGTCCAAGGGGCACTTCAAGCTAGGAAAAGAAATCCTGTAATCATAAACAGAAAGGGGATGATTCTATTGTAACCACACTGCTGCCCTAGACCGAGGCTCAGCAGCGCCCTCTGAGGTTACCAACGAAAGTACAATAGCGTGTGACACAGGCTAGAGTCACCCTGCAGGTTCTCCACAAAACGTAATCATTGATTCAGACACAGTGGGTAGTATGGCGAAAGTGAAAACTTTTACTTGTTCAAAATCAAAAAGTCAAGAATGGCATACAGTTCAAAATACACAATCGATGTCCCAACTGGAAACAACAACAACAAAAAACAAAGCCAGAGGAAAACTCTGACAGCCTTCAGGATTGGTCTTTCTCAAACAAACAATTCACTCTGTGCACTGCCTTATCACAGAGCAGCTTTATTTTACCACTTTCTTTTCCAACAACTGCTCCTCAGCAGCACTCAGGTAAGCTCATAGTGTTCAATGATATCCAGAGATAATCTTATTCACTCCCACTCTCTGGTCAAACACACACCAAAAATAAAGCCTCCGGCCTGAAATCTGTAACAGGGCTGGGTAAAGAGGAGTCTTTTAAACTTGCCATCAAAAGCATGCAAAATCGCTTTCAAACTTCCCTCCCAGGTCTTGGCAAGCTTCTCCCCACTCACTCTTAGCTTCAAACAATAATTGTACAGTCCTAAAAAGTCTTTGCCAGTGACTAAGAGCAGAAAAGAACCTAGCCACAAAAATAAGGAAAAACACAAAACTCACAGTGACTCAGCACAGACTCAGAAGCAGGAGCTGCCAATTCTCAGGGCATCCCTTGCAGCAGAAGGTGGTGTGGTTCACAGCTTCTTTCACACCGGGGTCTAAGGCATTGCCCCACCTTGCCAGAAATGCCTAACTTGGGAAACCTCTTATCTCCCTCTCACCTCCCTTCCAAGAGCAAACTACTCTCTTTTCCGCAGAAGGCGCCACACCCTGCTCTACCTGAGCATGCTCACAACTGTGCTACTCTCTCGGGCTCCCCCCGGTGGACGCCAAGGAAATAACATGGACCAGAACAGGCAAGGAGCCTGGCTGGTCACACTATAAACCAGGGGTCTCAAAGTCCCTCCTTGAGGGCCGCAATCCAGTCGGGTTTTCAGGATTTCCCCCAATGAATATGCATGAGATCTATGTGCATGCACTGCTTTCAATGCATATTCATTGGGGAAATCCTGAAAACCCGACTGGATTGCGGCCCTCAAGGAGGGACTTTGAGATCCCTGCTATAAACGGTGCCTAAATCGTCCAGGGCCTAGAAAAATGGCACCAGCCGTGTTTCAATCACATTTAGGCGCCATTTACAGAACCGTGACTAGTGGTGCCTATGTAATAATGTAAGCACTGAAACGTAGGCCAGGGTTTAAAAGACCTACATTTCAGGTGGCTAAGGCTCTGTTTTACTAATGCGCGCTAACTGATTTAGCGTGCGCTAATCAATTTAGCGTGCGCTAAACACTAACAGGTGCATGTTAGTCTATGGATGCATTAGCGTTTAGCGTGCGCTAATTCGATTAGCACGCACTAATCGGTTAGCGCACCTTAGTAAAACAGGTGGTAAGTCTTTGGAAACAGGAAGTTGTGTCATTGGTAGACGCGGAAAGCAGGAAGGGGAGCCGCGGGCGATGTAGCTGAATCACAGCCGAGGCCAGCAGTTTTTTCAGCTTTACAGAAGGTAAAGGGCCATCAGACAGGAGAGAAGGGAAGTTCCCGGACCATGACTCCAAGGCTGGGAACACCCCATCATAGCTTGCACCCATGCTGGACCGCCCCCCCTGCCCCCCCTCGGTACACCACTGCCTTTATGGAATCAGCCCCTAAATGTATAGTCCATATGGGAGGTAACTCTACAAATTGGTACCTAGATGTTTGACCACTTACACACATCCTAGGTGCCATAATTGATAGTTACATGCTAATGTGCACTGGGTGCTATTCTATATAAGTTAGCACCTAAGTCCTTTAGTACATACCTGCAGGGGGTGTTTACATGGCTGGAATAAGGGTGGGGGCAAAAACAGAAGAAAACAAATCCTTTGTAGAACAACACAAACAAAGTCACAGCAAAGGAGACAAGAACCAAATGAACGATAATGGGATCAGTTTATTAGATGATACAAAAGGACTCAGCACGATTCATTTTTCGGCCAAAAGGCTTGCATCAGGAGTCTGAAAATAAAATTAAAAATATATATAAAATGTAGAAAACACGTGTAAATAGGACCTAATGATATAAAACACAAATAAATACAAATTATGCAAAAAGCTAAAATCAGACTGATAAACCAGAAAACAAAAATAAGTAATGTATAATACATTATACAAATGTATAGGATGTATACAAATCCTAAAAATGCATCAACATACAAATGAATAAATAGAAAATAAATGAATCAAAATAATATATATATTTTCTTACATTTTTTAAAATGTGAGGAAGGGAATGAAAAAAGAGCAACGTTACCTATAGGCTGGATTGATCAATAATCTTCAAAACAGCTGTGATCACAGTTATGGGCTGATGTAAACTGAATAAAGAAAACAGATATATAAATAAAAACTAAAATAAAAATAAAAAACAATACTAAAGATAATGTAAAAAGAGTAAAAAATTAAAGAAAGTTAAAAAATGTGAAATAAGATGAATGGTTATATAAAACAATGCAAAATAAATCTTCCTGAACAAACAAATAAATAAATAATGGCACACACATGGATAAGAAAACCGAGTAGAGAAGATGATAGAGAACCAAACATAACTTATAAATATATGTAAGTGATCAAAACACTCTGAATAAATGAAGTATATAATTGTAAAAAGATAAAAAGTAAAAAATGAATGGATGAAAATATAAATTAAATTAAAATAAGAAAATAAGAAAAATAATATATAAATGAAAAAATATGAAATTTACAATGTGCAATGTATTTAAAATTAGAAAAAATAATAAAAATTGTAAAAATGTAAAAAAAGAAAGAAAAGGGTTGATAAAAATACAAATGAAAAGAGAGATGAAAAGCTGATGAAGAATGTGAAAATCAATGCTACTGAGAATTGCTTATATAAGCTAACACTGCCAGTAGAGAACAAACAGAATAAAACATAAGGGTACCTGAGAGGCCGAATCAGGCCAAACCCAAGAACAAAACATAAACGCAGACATGTGAACAGATAAATAAGTTTAAAACTGCACCACCAATATAAGCTTATATACGCTACTGAAGAACGCGAAAAGCCATGCATTAGCCGTTAATATGCAGGTGTAACTTCGTTCTTGCTGTGCCTTGGTTAAAGCAAGCGAAGGAAGTAAACCTGTGGATTACATTTTGGAATGCTTTGTAATCTGTTTTTGAGACCACACCCACCAAAGTTACAACTTTTTTCAATCACCTATCGGTCCCCTGACGCAGGATCGAAACGTGCCACATCGGAACCTACAAATTTCAAAGATAAGTTTGTTATTTTGTATTTTTCAAACGTTTCAGAGCATAAGAATGTGGTAAACCGTGTGTGCCACAGTACTTTGAGCATTTTTGATGTCAACAAATTTATTTTGAACATGCGACGATTGGGTGGCGAAGCGATAGTCTTGGTGTTCGCCCCAGGTTTTTTGCCTTCATGTCTCAGAGCATATGCGTCAATATAAGTTGACATAATTTTACACAAATAATTTTTATTTGAAGAAAGAGTGATTTTGTAATAAATGTGCCATACATTGGATAATGAGCAAGTCGATATTTGATGTTATCTGTTTGGCTATCTTTCCATTGTTCTTTGTATGGATTACATTGACCGCCCTCTTTTACTAAGGTGCGCTAACCGATTAGCCCGCATTAAACGCTAACACGTCCACAGACTAACATGCATGCGTTAGCGCTTAGCACACGCTAAATCGATTAGTAAAAGAGGGCCTGAATGACCCCTGATGCAGGCGGATATGCCAAAGCTTGGAACATAAGAACATAAGCATCGCCTCTGCCGAGTCAGACCATAGGTCCATCGTGCCCAGCAGTCCGCACTCGCGGCGGCCCCCCAGGTCCATGACCTGTAGTGTTCTTTCACTTAAGACATTATATCCTTTATAGTACCCCTCTAGCTATACCCCTCAATCCCCTTTTCCTTTAGGAACATGTCCAACCCCTTTTTGAAACCCAAAATCGTACTTCAATAAATTGAATTTTGACTGCTCAGGACTTGAAAGTCCCTTGTGCTTCTTGGTTCTTTTGTACTTTCACTCCATCTATATTTTGGCTAGAGAATTAGCACCCAGCGCCCGGCCTGCTGCATTATCTTTGATGAGCAGGGGTCAAGGGAGCAAGTAGTTGGCCAAAGGTATCTTTGGATTTTGTTCATATTATTCCCTAGATTCTATATATGGTGCAATTTGGGTGCTGATGTTTGTGTGTGAATTGATTATCAATACGCTGATGTTAACAATCGATTATTGCAGTTAATTGGTATTAATTAGATTTTGTGCACTCATCTTCCAATGCGCTATTCCATAACTCTGTGTACTTATTTTATTTTTTACTCAATTTCCTATAGCGTTTTCCCCAGGGAGCTCAGAATGAATTTATTCAGGTACTCAAGCATATTTCCCTGTCTGTCCTGGCAGGCTCACAATCTATTAAATACACCTGGGGCAATGAGGGGATTAAGTGACTTGCCCAGGGTCACAAGGAGCAGCGTGGGTTTGAACCCACAACCTTAGGGTGCTGAGGCTGTAGCTTTAACCACTTGCACCACTCTAGAAATCAAAATGTAGCAAAAGTGAGCCAAGTCCAGGGCAATCAAGCCATTGTGACATCACTGATGAGGTTGGCTCTTAGGTATTGGTGAAATGAGGCAATAACATAACATAACATAACATATTCCTCACAAGCATATCAGCTCTCCTGCAGACGTCACTTGTCACAAGGAGCACGTCGAAGTTGTTATGGTGGTGAACAACTAGAGGTACGGGGGAAGGGAAGCGGGCGTACTCAAGGAGCAGGGTGAGGGTTGGAGATGAGGGTGGGGGAGGGGCACCCCCACCCCAGGCACCGCTCACCCTCGCTATGCCACTGGGGCCAGATTCTATAAATGGCACTCAAATTAGGTACTGCTAGGCGCTTTCATTGAGGACACCAAGTGATGCCAAACAAAAATCCTTGTGCAACTCAAATTGTGTTTATTAGCTTAAATGCAAGTTACATGAAAATATCTACCTTCTCGATTATTGAGATCGGAGTCTGCTATGGGGGAAGCCTCTGCTTGCCCTGGATCAGTCATATGGAATGTTGCTACTCTTTGGGATTCCAGAATCTTGCTACTCTTTGGGGATTCTGCATGGAACGTTGCTACTATTTCGGGGTTCCGGAATCTTCCTTATTCTGAGATAATGGAATGTTGCTACTCTTTGGGATTCCAGAATCTTGCTACTCTTTGGGGATTCTGCATGGAACGTTGCTACTATTTCGGGGTTCCGGAATCTTCCTTATTCTGAGATAATGGAATGTTGCTACTCTTTGGGATTCCAGAATCTTGCTACTCTTTGGGGATTCTGCATGGAACGTTGCTACTATTTCGGGGTTCCGGAATCTTCCTTATTCTGAGATAATGGAATGTTGCTACTCTTTGGGATTCCAGAATCTTGCTACTCTTTGGGGATTTTGCATGGAACGTTGCTACTATTTCGGGGTTCCGGAATCTTCCTTATTCTGAGATAATGGAATGTTGCTACTCTTTGGGATTCCAGAATCTTGCTACTCTTTGGGGATTCTGCATGGAACGTTGCTACTATTTTGGGGTTCCGGAATCTTGCTTATTCTGAGATAATGGAATGTTGCTACTCTTTGGGATTCCAGAATCTTGCTACTCTTTGGGGATTCTGCATGGAACGTTGCTACTATTTCGGGGTTCCGGAATCTTGCTTATTCTGAGATAATGGAATGTTGCTACTCTTTGGGATTCCAGAATCTTGTTACTCTTTGGGGATTCTGCATGGAACGTTGCTACTATTTCGGGGTTCCGGAATCTTGCTTATTCTGAGATAATGGAATGTTGCTACTCTTTGGGATTCCAGAATCTTGCTACTCTTTGGGGATTCTGCATGGAACGTTGCTACTATTTCGGGGTTCCGGAATCTTGCTTATTCTGAGATAATGGAATGTTGCTACTCTTTGGGATTCCAGAATCTTGTTACTCTTTGGGGTTTCTGCATGGAACGTTGCTACTATTTCGGGGTTCCGGAATCTTGCTTATTCTGAGATAATGGAATGTTGCTACTCTTTGGGATTCCAGAATCTTGCTACTCTTTGGGGATTCTGCATGGAACGTTGCTACTATTTCGGGGTTCCGGAATCTTGCTTATTCTGAGATAATGGAATGTTGCTACTCTTTGGGATTCCAGAATCTTGCTACTCTTTGGGGATTCTGCATGGAACGTTGCTACTATTTCGGGGTTCCGGAATCTTGCTTATTCTGAGATAATGGAATGTTGCTACTCTTTGGGATTCCAGAATCTTGCTACTCTTTGGGGATTCTGCATGGAACGTTGCTACTATTTCGGGGTTCCGGAATCTTGCTTATTCTGAGATAATGGAATGTTGCTACTCTTTGGGATTCCAGAATCTTGCTACTCTTTGGGGATTCTGCATGGAACGTTTCTACTATTTCGGGGTTCCGGAATCTTGCTTATTCTGAGATAATGGAATGTTGCTACTCTTTGGGATTCCAGAATCTTGCTACTCTTTGGGGATTCTGCATGGAACGTTGCTACTATTTCGGGGTTCCGGAATCTTGCTTATTCTGAGATAATGGAATGTTGCTACTCTTTGGGATTCCATAATCTTGTTACTCTTTGGGGATTCTGCATGGAACGTTGCTACTATTTCGGGGTTCCGGAATCTTGCTTATTCTGAGATAATGGAATGTTGCTACTCTTTGGGATTCCAGAATCTTGCTACTCTTTGGGGATTCTGCATGGAACGTTGCTACTATTTCGGGGTTCCGGAATCTTGCTTATTCTGAGATAATGGAATGTTGCTACTCTTTGGGATTCCATAATCTTGCTACTCTTTGGGGAATCTGCATGGATCGTTGCTACTATTTCGGGGTTCCGGAATCTTGCTTATTCTGAGATAATGGAATGTTGCTACTCTTTGGGATTCCAGAATCTTGTTACTCTTTGGGGATTCTGCATGGAATGTTGCTACTATTCTTGCTTATTCTGAGATAATGGAATGTTGCTAGTCCTTGAGTTTTGGCCAGGTACTAGGGACCTGGATTGGCCACCATGACAACGGGCTACTGGGCTTGATAGACCATTGGTCTAACCCAGTAAGGCTAATCTTATATACGTATGAGGTTGAGCCTGGAACATGGACATAGAGTGCATTATTTAAAAACACGGAGAGCAGCAATTTCAATAGCAGGACCATGATCTGGTCACTGAGGTTCTGTCAAGATCTTAAGTGTTTTAAAAACACCCTGAAAACTCACTTCTATGTTAAGGCTTTCTTTTGAACTGATGATGCTGAAATTGGAGGTGTGTTTAATTTGTGAATGAGTCTATGGTTTTCTCTCTGTTTTTGTGTATATAAATTGTAATCCACTTTGGCTGTTAAGCGGAATAGAAATTTTTTAAATAAAATAAGTAATAAATAAATGGTGTGGTAATTGCCATGCTATTTTAGTTAATTGAAAAAAAGTTTTTAAAAAAAATCAATTAAGAGTTTTGTGCGGAACTCAGAGCAGCGCCTAGCAATGCCTAAGTCTATGCATCCTCCAAAACCTTACGATGCCTACCTGAAAAGTAAGCGGAGAATAGGCATGGTAAACTTGGTCATTGCTAGGCGTCCAAGACCCAGATGCACTAAAGCCAGCGATCGTCACTAAACATATATATAACACTAGTCTTTAAGCCCGTTACATTAACGGGTGCTAGAATAGATGTGTCTGTCTGTCTGTGTTTCTTTATCTCTCTCTCCTTGGCCGCTGTCTGTATCCTTCTGTCTCCCCCTCCCCCCCGAGCAAAACTGTCTGTCCCCAGCACCCCTCCCCCAAAGCAGCCAACTTTTCCTATCTCTCCATGGCCCCTTCTGTCTCCCCCCAGCACACCCCTCCCCCCCAAAGCATCCCCCTATCCCTCTCCCTGTCTCTCCATGGCCCCTTCTGTCTTCCCCCCCAGAGCAAAGCTGTTTGCCCCAAGCACACCCCTCCCCCCCAAAGCAGCCCCCTTTCCTTCTTCCGCTGATTCTCTCTCGGCCCCCTTTCTCTGTCTGTCTTTCTGTCCCTCTCCCTGCCCCTGTGTCTTTTTTTCTTTCTGTCTCCCTCCCTCCCGCTGTCTGTCTGTCATTTTTCCCCATTTCCCTGTGCAGCAGCATAAGGGGTTAGGGAGTTTCTCAGGCTGGCAAACTGTCCTCTCCTCTCCCTCTCTAATGCTCCTCCTATGCTTTCCTTTTCTTTTCTGTTCTCTTCCTCCTTCACCATCACCTCTTCTTTGTCCTCTCTCTCTCTCTCTCTGCTTCTCTCCTCCTCTCCGATTTTCTTCTTCTACCTTGCCTCTCCTCCACCCTCTGATGCTCGTCTCTCCTGATTCCCCCCTCTGATGCTGCCCCACACGTGGTTGGCACCCATTGGCTGCTGCGCGCGAGACCTGCCGCCACTCCGCGGGTGTAGAGCAGGGAAGGGCACGCATACGCACTTGTCTTGCCTCGCGTGAGGCCAGACCGTAAGCCGCGCATGCGCACTTCCTAGCTACAGCTCACGGAAAACAGACGCACGCATAGGAAGTGCGCATACGCGGCTTATGGTTTTATTATATTAGATAACGTAAAACTCACTTCTATACTGAAAATACTGCTAAGTTCTATGTGGCTCACAAAAGATTATGAGTACAAAAGATGAGAAGAAAGGCAAGGTATGCCTAATTTTCAAGGTATTTAGTGAAAAGATACATTTTTAAGACATATGGAAATTGTAGATAAGAATCGATCGACATAATTAAGAAAGTCAAATCCTTATCCCATAATGCCTCTTTGAAAGGACAGCAGACATTGTTGAAATATTTTAAATTCACAGCCCTTGGCAGATGGAAAAGAAAATAGTGCATGTGATTTCCTGGAATGTTTGGAGTTATTGAATGTAGCGACGGTCGCATTTGCCGACCCGATGCAGAAAGCAGCTCACTATGTGGTTTTCTGCACGATCGCTCATTCCCCGATCCAACCATGCAAATAAGCTAATTAATATTAAAATGCCACGTGAACTAGCAGATCGATTAATGCTCTAACATGGCTCCCTGATGCACTAAAAAATAGTGATCACTTTTCGCAATCCCAAAAAAGCAACCGGTCAAGACCAGTCGCTTACCTGTTTAGCTCTTTTTAAAAAAAATTTTTGTTGGTTTTGCAATTTTATAATTTCAATTATAATACGCCGTGAAAAAAATATTTACTCCGTTTAGTGTGCCAGAGCTTAAAAAGTTTGAGAGGCACTGGCGTAAGGCTTAGAATAATAATAATAATAACTATATTTTTATACTGCAATACCTCGCAGTTCAGTGCAGTTTACAATACGTAAAAAAGCTGTGAAAACACAGGGATCCTATTACTAAGGTGTGCTAATGATTTAGCATACACTAAATGCTAAGGAATATAATGGATTTTGCTATCTGTGGCATTGTTGCCGGACAAGGATTGGATACTAAAGATGTTTTTTAGGAACAAGAATAAAGAGTTTTTGGGTTTGAAAATTCAAATGTTTCCAGACGTTAGTAGAGAAACTCAGAACCGCAGGCGTCAGTTTCTTATGATGAAAGCAGGAGTTACAGAGCTGGGTGGTATTTTCTTTTTACGCTTTCCATGTAAATGCATAATAAGGTATCGAGATAATAAATTTGTGTTTTTTGAACCATCTCAACTTACAGCTTTTCTGACACTGAAACGTCTGGAAAAAGAAGGAACAACAGCAACTACAATAACAACAATGCAATAGTAACAACAAATTGGATTTGATAATAGAATAATTCCTCAAGCCAGGCACACGATACTGTTTCTTTTGTATAGAATTAATAAATTGATTTCCTTAAGTTCACTCATATAAATCTTGGATCACATTATAGAGGACTTGAGATTGTTCGATTAGAATTTTTCAATACTACGTAAACGATTTCTTATTATTTTATGTTTGATCTGACAATCTTTCTGTACAAAATGTTTTGATTTTGTTAAATATCTTAAAATGATAAATAAAGAATTAAAAAAGGAATATAATGGATATCTTAATATGTAGCATGCACTACAGTGATAATCATGCATTTCTGGTTCATTTGTGTTCTTTTAAAAGTGTGGTGCCCACCAGTGATTTAACCTGCACTAACCTATGAATTAATACACAGTAAGGCCGCCTTTTACTAAGCCGTGGTAAAGGTTTCTACTGTGACCCGGGGCGCTAAATGCTCCGATGCTCAAAGGAATTCTATAGGTGTTTAGATCATTTAGCATTCTGGGCCAGGGTAGAAACATCTTTTGCAGTTTAGTAAAAGGGGTGGGGGTTAAGTGATTCAAAACCTATAGAACATGTTTATAAAATCAATGTGGGAAATGAACCAATAAAGTCACCTGAAAATCAGAGAAAAATTGGGGTTAAAAAGCAAAATCTAGCCAAGACATATGGGCTTACTTACGCCAGAAAGATATCCGAGGGCTCCAAATAATTCAAAATTCAGAAATTCGATTAATTTATAATTTATGGAAATTCAATCACATAAACCCCTTCAATAAAGGAAGCCCATTGGCTACCTTTAAATTATCGAATTACTTATAAAACTCTTTTATTGGTTTTAAAAACATTGACCACAGGAGAGCCACTGTACCTTCTTCGTCTATTAATCCCATATATATCTCATCAAGGTCTCTTAGGTCAGAAACTCAAAACCGCTTTAGAATTCCAACATATCAAGAAATTGTGCCTGAACACGTAAGAACTTTCACTTTTTCAGTAACTGGTCCCAAACTTTGGAACTCTTTACCAGTATCAAGTTTCAAGTTTATTAGTGTTTTTATATACCGCCTATCAAGGTTATCTAAGCGGTTTTACAATCAGGTACTCAAGCATTTTCCCTCTCTGTCCCGGTGGGCTCACAATCTATCTAACGTACCTGGGGCTAGGGAGGATTAAGTGACTTGCCCAGGGTCACAGGGAGCAGCACGGGGTTTGAACCCACAACCCCAGGGTGCTGAGGCTGTAGCTCCAACCACTGCACCACACACTCCTGAATTCTTGATAAGTTTAAGACCGCTCTTAAAACTTTCTTATTTGAAGATGCCTATAAATCGTAAAGACGTAAAATAAATATTAAAATTTATAATGGGTGCAGGTAGAATTCAGCAAAACGCAAAATCATCATTCTGTTTTCCCATCCCTTCTTTACTATTACATTACATTAGTGATTTCTATTCCGCCATTACCTTGCGGTTTAAGGCGGATTACATCCAAACTAAAACAAAAATTACATTCAAAATTTGAAGGAATAGAATAAGCGATGACATAGAATTTTTAAGGTAATATATTTTGGGTAAAGAGTTACCAAAGGGAAGTGGAGGTCTTTAGGAGATAAGAATAGGGTGAAATTATGGGTTTTAGATAACGTTTGGTAGATAAAAGAGAATTAGAGAGATCTAATAGAGTGTTGGATATTGGGTTGGGATTGGTTGTGCTGGATAGGTTTTATGTGTTTTTTGAAGAGTACGGTTTTAATATCTCTCCTGAAGGCTTTGTAGTCTGTAGTCGAAGATAACAGAGTGGTGATTTGTCTGTCCAGTTTGGCTGCTTTGGAGGCTATTAGGTTATCATAAAGTTTTTTTCGTTTGACATCTTTGGATGATGGACTATCCTAAATTTCTGCATATGAGAAATGTGAGATTGTTATTATATGTTTCCCCGCTTCTGTCAAAACTTCACTGGCTTCTAGTAATTTCTAGGGTTCACTTTAAATGTGCCTAACATTCAAGATCCTGCATAGCATTCTTCCCCCCTAATTCCACTATCTTGGAATTCTACGAGACCCGACGCTACCAGATCCACCCAAAAACTTAAACTATCGTTCCCCTCGTTAAAAGGCGTTATCCATGCTGGAAAATTAGGGAAATCTCTTTTCTTCAAAATCACGCAGCTTTGGAATAACCTTCCTGCCCTGCTGCGGAATCTGGGCTCCTTCCAATTATTCCGAAAGCATCTGAAAACTTGGCTATTCTCAAAAATGTAAATCTTGTTACCCTCTTTATAATCACTAATTCTTATTATGCTTTTCCTTCCTTATATTAAAGTTCCTGTAAACCGTGCCGAGCTCTATCTTTATGGAGAGGATGGGGTATATAAGATTTAGTTTAGTTAGTTTAAGCCGCCTTGAAGGATTATCCATGGTGCGGGATAATAAGATGTTAATAAGCTTGGAAACTTTTTCATAGCTGAGCACCTTCCTAGACTGATGTAGGCTTTAATCTGGTTTTGTTTCAGCTAATGCTTATTCTTCGTAAGCTTGCTTTGTATGGCTGTTCCATTTCTTAGCTATTTCATTTTAGCTAAGCAGTATTAAATGACTATTGTATTCTTGTCTTCAAAATTAAAAAAAAACAAAACCAAAATGACCAGCAGCAGAGCATTCAGTCTAAAATTAGAAGGTTGTCAGGATGCCCTACATCAGAAGCTAAGGGCCTTTTGTGGGAACATCACTGCGAACAGGGATGATTCAGTCGGACAATTGATTCCATTTACTGAAACTTTTGGCCTTCAGAACTCACTTCGGTGTCTCCTTGTCCGTTACAGTAATTTTGGTTATCATTTGTTCATGCTCTGCTTTTCAGGATTATGCACACAAGCTTTCATAAGGGAAGGAGACAGGGGATGGGACTTGATATGCCCCCTTTTTTGTGAGTACAGTCAAAGCAGGTTTACATACTATATAATGGAACTTGATTTTTAACTGGATCAATGGAGGGTTACGTGGCTTGTCCAGAGTCACAAGGAGCTGCAGAGCATTATTTTGTCATCGTAGCCGAAAATAGTGTTATTTTACATCGTCAAGTGCCAATTTGCAGAAACTGAAATTCTCTGTTTTGACATTGTTTCAGATTATTGACTGAACCATAGCCACGTCCTTCTCGTCTTGGTTGGGCTGAGAACTTTTCAGCACCCACTCGTAGCAACATTCCAGAGCTGAGCTTGTGATATCATAATGCCTCATTCCACCAATAAGAGCCAACTTCATCAGTGATGTCACAATGGCTTGATTATCCAAAACTTGGCTCACTTTTATTACATACAAGGGGGTGCTGAAAAGTTCTCAGCCCAACCAACCAACTTCCTAAATTCTAGGCATCATTTTGCCGCTGTAGCTGAAACGAGTGTTACCTTATTTCATTAAGTGCCAATTTGCAGAAATAAACTTCTATGTTTTGACATTGTTTCAGATCATTGATTGAACCATATCCACGTCCTTCTCTTCTTGGTTGGGTTGAGAGCTTTTCAGCACCCCCTCATAATGTGTGTAAGTAGCAGTAAACCCCTCGATTCTATAAATAGTGCCAAGTTAGGCACCAGAATTTGTGCACGAATCTGAGCCCCACGTAACTTTATGTGGGAATGAACGCCAATTGCCCACTTAATTGAAACATAGAAACATGATGGCAGATAAAGGCCAAATGGCCCATCTAGTCTGCCCATCCGCAGTAACCACTATCTCCTGCTCTCTCTATTGTCTAAGGCAGTGGTTCCCAACCCTGTCCTGGAGGAACACCAGGCCAATTGGGTTTTCAGGCTAGCCCTAATGAATATGCATGAAGCAAATTTGCATGCCTATCACTTCCATCATATGCAAATCTCTCTCATGCATATTCATTAGGGCTAGCCTGAAAACCCGATTGGCCTGGTGTTCCTCCAGGACAGGGTTGGGAATCACTGGTCTAAGGCTCTTAACATTTGCATCTCCTCTCCCTATTGGCTAAGGCTCTTTACACCTGCATTGTGACATCTTAGAACTTTAGTAACATGGAAACATGATGGCAGATAAAGGCCAAATGGCCCATCCACAGTATCCACTATCTCCTCCTCTCCCTATTGGCTAAGGCTCTTAACATTTGCATCTCCTCTCCCTATTGGCTAAGGCTCTTTACACCTGCATTGTGACATCATAGAACTTTAGTAACATGGAAACGATGGCAGATAAAGGCCAAATGGCTCATCCACAGCATCCACTATCTCCTCCTCTCCCTATTGGCTAAGGCTCTTAACATTTGCATCTCCTCTCCCTATTGGCTAAGGCACTGTGCACCTGCATTGTGAGGTCATAGAGCTGCCCATCCGCAGTAACCATTATCTCTTTCTCTCTCTGAGAGATCCCACGTGCCTATCCCAGGCCCTCTTGAATTCAGACACAGAGACTGTGTCTCTTTTTCCACCACCTCTTCCAGGAGACTGTTCCATGCACTAATCAGAGCTTGATTGAAGATCTTCCTTATATGCTACTTTATACCGTGGTGCCTAACTTTTCCCAAAAGAGGACATGGCCTTGGGAGGGGCATGGGTAGTTCAGGGGCAATCTCAAAAGTTAGGTGCCAAATTACAGAATAGTGCTGACCTGTGCCTGACTTTGGGCACTGGGCTTACACCTGTTTCTATTAGGTGTAAATCCAGCGCCAAATGTTAGGAGCCACCTACATACATTGCTGGTATTCTGTAAAGATGGGGCACCCTTTATAGAACAGGAGCTCAGTGCTCATCTTTTCAGTATCTAACATACGGTGCTATAAGAGTGGGTAGCGAGCTGGTTTTAAGAAAGGTTTGGACAAGTTCCTGGAGGAAAAGTCCATAGTCTGTTATTGAGAAAGATATGGGGGAAGCCACTGCTTGCCCTGGATCGGTAGCATGGAATGTTGCTACTCCTTGGGATTCTAGAATCTTGCTACTCTTTGGGGATTCTGCATGGAATGTTGCTACTCCTTGGGATTCTAGAATCTTGCTACTCTTTGGGGATTCTGCATGGAATGTTGCTACTCCTTGGGATTGTCCCCTCCCATGTCTAGCATCACTCTTCTATGTCCATATGTCCACACCCATTGCTCCTCTGTGTCCTTATACCATCCCCATTCAGCATCTCCTTTTTGTGTCCATGTCCTTGTGCTTCTCTCCATGTCAAGCATCTTTCCTCTGTGTCCCTACACCTCCACATATCCAGGTTCATCCCTTTCTCTGCCCCCACCCAAAATGTGGTCCAGTATTTCTCTGTCTCTCTCCTTTCTAATCGCAAACTGTCTAGTAGAGAATGACACTGGGACAGATTTTTTTCCCATTCTGTCCCTCCCTATTGGGAGTTTTTTTTCCTGTCTGTTCCCCATTTCTGCCAGCTCTGTCCTCATCTTCACAAGCCTCAAACACTTTAAAATCATAAGTGCTTTAGGTTTGTACAGTTAAGGCTGAGATTACAGGAATGGGGCAGGGATAGCAACAAAACATGGAGGAAGGAATGGGGAAATTGAGTTCCTGCGAGTACAGGGAAAAATTTGTCCCCGTGTCATTCCCTACTGTCTAGCTTCTCTCCCTCTCTCTTCCCTTCCTCCCACATCCCCTCCTCAGGACCAGCATCTAGCCTTCTCTTCTACTGTGCGTTCAGAATTTCTCCCCTTCTTTTCTTCATCCCTCAGTCCAGCATGTCTCTCTCCCTTGCCTTTTCTTCTCTCTCCCAAAGATCTGGCATCTCTGCATCTTCATCTCTCTTCCCATCCTGACATGCATTGCAGCTTACTTTATCGGCACCAGCAGCGACTCATACAGGCCACCTCCGAGGTCTTCCCTGTGTTGCATCCCGCCTCCTCAAATAAAACTTCCTGTTTACATATGCGGCAGACGGAAGGCCCCAGAGCTGGCCTGTACGAATCATTGCAGGCCCCGATAAAGCAAGGTCGAAAGACGTTTTTATTTAGACCTCTTTCAATAATGCCCAGGGTGAAAAAATGGGCTCTGATTGAGCAGCTGAGAACAAGAGGGATTAAGAAAAGACCCCTCTTGAATCTTCCAGTGGTTACTTAGCCACGAAAGGGACACATAAGGACATAAGTAGTGCCTCCGCTGGGTCAGACCAGAGGTCCATCATGCCCAGCAGTCCGCACACGCGGTGGCCCATCAGGTCCAGGTCCATACTCTTCTATCCCCTTTTCCTTCAAAAAATCGCCCAATCCCTTCTTGAACCCCAATACTGTACTAGAAACGCCTTCACCGGATCAGACCTTAGGTCCATCTATTCCGGCGAACTGCACACGCGGAGGCCAAGCCAGGTGCTCCCAGATGGAGACCCTGATTACCCGTATCCCTCAATGTGATTTGCAAGGAGGTGTGCATCCAATTTACGCTTGAAACCCAGAATGGTAGTCTCCGTCACCACCTCCTCTGGGAGAGCATTCCAAGCGTCCACCACTCGCTGTGCGAAACAGAACTTCCTGACATTTGTCCTGAGCCTGCTGCCCCTCAACCTCAGTCCATGACCTCTTGTCTGTGTCACTTTTGACAATGTGAACAATGATGTTTCTTGCTCAATTTTATCGAATCCATTCAGTATTTTAAAAGTCTCAGTCATATCTCCTCGCAGTCTCCTCCTCTCGAGGGTGAACAGTCCCTGTCCTCCGAGGCGTTCTTTGTAGCTCAAATTTTCCATACCTTTTACTAGCTTCGTGGCTCGCCTCTGCACCTTCTCCAGCAGGGTTATATCTTTCTTTAGGTATGGAGACCAGTGTTGGACACAGTATTCCAAGTGTGGTCTGACCATTGCTCTGTACAGCGGCATTATGACGGCCGCCGATCTACTCGTGATCCCCTTCTTTATCATGCCTAACACCAGAAAGGGAAACTATGCTTCCTGACAACATCAGATATTTTGGGAATTCTGAGCACAGCAGCAAACAGTTGTGCAATAAATTCCATGCGAGGTTTTGAAAAGAATGGCTCATCTTTTCTGAATCATTAGATTTACGGCCACGACAGTGACCTGGCGGATTTTACCGAAGAATTTTAAGAATTCGGCCCTTAGGCCCTGTTTTACTAAGGTGCGCCAACCGATTAGTGCATGCTAATCGATATAGCTTGTGCTAAACGCTAACGCTTGTATGTTAATCTATGGATGCGTTAGTGTTTAGCGCATGCTAATTCGATTAGTGTGGGGTAAGTGTTTTGAAAATGTCCCTATACGCTTCCTTGACGCTATCCTAATTTAGAAATTAGTCACAAACATGAGAAGCAGAAGAAACTTCGGAATCACTCGAAGCTATAGTTGTTCCAGTGGGAAAAGATGAATAACAGTTCATGTGAATCAATTTGATAACAACAAATTAATCCTTCTGCACGCCGTTTAAGCCACAGATTCACCAGCAGACTTTTCAATCAGAATTGATCAATGAGGTAAGTGATAGACTCTCGAGCAAACAAAAAAGCTGAGTAGATAAATGCAGGGAGGACGGAATTTACTATTTTAGGCAATTTGGAAAGTCAGACAGGTGTAGTAGCGCTTAAAATCAGTCTTAGAAATAAGAGACCTGAACTCCCTTCAATTATTTCCTAAAGCACTAAAAACCTTTTTATTTTCTAAGCATGTAGTAACTCGCTATGTTTAAATATTTTTTTTTTTACTTGTATACTTAGGCTCCTTTTACGAAGGCGCGTTAGGGCCATAATGCGTGGAATAGCGCGCGCTAAAATGCCACGCGCGCTAGCCGCTACCGCCTCTTCAGCAGGCGGTAATTTTTCGGCTAGTGCGCACTATAGCGTGCGCCAAAAACGCTAGCGCACCTTCGTAAAGGGAGCCCTTTCCCCCGTGAATTTGTGGTTCACGAGTTGCAGGCTCAGTAATTCACGGAATGCTCTGACCGCCTCTTCCTGTACTAAAGTCAGGCTACACCAATCAGAAGCTGCGTGTCAGAGCAGCTCCTGATTGGTGTCGCCTGACTTTAGGAACAGGAAGAGGTGGTCGGAGCATACCGGGTATGATTTAGTGCAGCCGCCGGCGCCCCAGCTGCCCTCTCCTGCCCCTCCTGGAACGGAACTCCCGCAAATTTTGGGGGAGTACCATAGGCTTGTCTGATTTTTTTTGTTCTTTTTTTTCATTTTGTTTTATTATCTGGCTCACTGTATGATTGTTAACCGAGTCAAGCTTCTTTTTTTAAGATGATCCGGTCTATAAATTTAAGGTTTAGTTTAGTTTACGTTTTCATACCAAGACATTGTGACAAACCCAGCACCAGCACTAGTTTTGCCCCTAATAGAATCCGGTGCAGAAGAGCTGACCAGATTGATTCTGGCGGTCAACTTGAGGCTGACCTCCCTTGCCCCTATGATCAGAGCAATAGTGATCCGGAGCAGAGGCAGGCAGACTGGCAACAGCAGCCTCCAGTCTATAAGGTAGCTAGAAAAGCCACAGAGAAACTAGCTTCACCTAGTAAACCCAGGCAGAGAAAAGCTGCTTTAGAACCAAAGCCCATCCCCCACTACAGGCTGAAGGGGATTGGCTCTGAGCTGTTCAAAAGCAGACTGATGCAAGCAGGAGGAGGAGCGAGTGACCAGGGTGAGTCACTCCCACAGCCCAAGGCAGGGCAGGAGCCCTGGAGCCAAGCAGCAGAGCAGCAGAGCCAACAGTTCCGGATTGGCCCATGCAGGAGGTGGAAGAAATCCTCCCCACCTCAAACTTCCAGATTCCGGATTGTGTGGAAAGCATGGAGGTACAAGTTGCTGGTCCTATGTTAGAGAGCCAGGCGGAATGTATGGACATTGAATGAAGGAAGGGAGTAGCTGTGAAACAATTAGTGTTTTGTTTTGTTTTTTCTTTTTCTTGTGCTTTCCTTCTGTGCAAGACAAGCCTGAAGAATGTGCTATGTGTTTGGGCTTTATGATGATTTTTGGTTTAAGGATTATACTTACCTGAATTCTAACTACTGGATTTACTTAAAGCCAAGTTGGAGAAAAAGAACCTAAAGGTGGAATATTTAAGTTTATGTTTGAACTGTGAAAATCCTGCTGTGGCTCCCGTTCCTGAGAAGCTAATTAGCTTATCTCCCTCAGCTGTTTGTTTTTGCCTTCACAGGTAGCTGAAGAAACGCTGGGCTGTTTGCAAGGCTGTGCTGTAATTGCCTAAGGAGGTATCCAATATTGTTTATAGCAAGGGTTTGTTCTAAACTTTGCATGACTGCTGAAATCTTCTATTGCATGCCTCTAACCAATATTGCTGGGAGAAAATTTGAATTGTGTGTGAACACCATTATAAAGCATTTCTGAATCAGAGTACAAGATCTCAGGAAAAACCACCTACATGAGATTGCTGTTTTGGTATATCTTTATTTTTGCAATTGTCTTTATTTGGAATGAAATGCGAAAGTGACTTTGTTTTATGTTGCATCTTTTTGACCACTGTGTCAGAATAAAACATCTTATTCTTGCTTGAAGAACGTGGCATGACTAGTGGTGTTTTGAAACCCTTACTTACCTTGTCTCTCCCAGGCCTAGGCAGTTGCCTAGGGCCAACTGAAAAATCCTGAAGATACCCCTGGTTAGAGGGGACACGCCAGAATCCCGGTGTTTGTCACACGATAGCTCTGCGCTGAGGAGTGTTTGTGACAACATACAGAGGAAACTCTCCCGAATTGACTACCACACATCAATTTGAATCAGTTCAGGGAAAGGAGAATTTGGTAAAAGTGTCACTTGTTCTTCGTAGGGAAATGTTTATCTCACGGTGGTGCCATTGGTGTGAATTACAGATAAGGCTTGGGGAGACCAAAGGCCCATTGGCTGGATACCATCAAGAATGACATGGGAATGAGCATCAAGTAATTGAAAGAAGCCGTGGAAAACAGGGAAGCATGGCGAGGACTGGCCTAGAGTAGCCAAGGATCGACACGACTAAATGCATAGTAGCTGTAGCATTCTGCCTCTCCAGTTCTGTGACCCTAGCAAAGGTCACTTGACAACATACATTTTTGTAATAGGTGACCTATAACATTGCTACAAGTTGTAAGGATGTATTAACCTTTTAAGAAGGTTCTTAAAGGCAGTAGCGTAGTGAGGGTAGGAGGCACCTGGGGCAGTGGCGCCCCCTAGTGCCCTACTACCTGCCCTGCACCTGCTCCTTCCCTTCCCTCATGCCACACTCGTGCCCTACCTTCCCCCTGTCCCTCTTTAAATCTTTGCCAGCGCGAGCAGCTTCTCCGGCCTGCTTGGGGGTTACCATATGGCTCCAGAAAAAGGAGGCTGGATTGAGACATCTGGGTTTTACTTCCACGGAAACGCTTCTTTTGAAGCGATTCCCTAACCTAGTGTGCTAAAGCCCTTCCGTTTCTTCCCTCCCTTTTAACATTTTTTTTTTCATTGTATTTAAGCTCTTACCATGTCGTCCCCCACACTTTTTACTTTGAAGTTTATTTTTTATTGGGTAATAATATTTTGATATTTGTAAACCATTTAGGTATGTTTTTGATAAACAGTATATCAAAGATTAAATAAACTTGGAAACTTGGAATGAAAAGCAGTGGAAGTAAAACCCGGATATCTCAATCCATCCTTCTTTTTATGGAGCCATTAGGTAATCCTAGCCCTGCTGCTATTGCAAGCCTTGGCTTTCCCTCTGACATCATTTCCTGGTCCTGCAACCAGGAAGTGATTTCAGAGGGGAGCCAGGCTGGCGCGAGCAGAAGGCCAGAGAAGTTGCCCGCGTTGGTGAAGATTTAAAGAAGTACAGGGGTTTGGAAAGGAGAGCATGAGCTTGGCATGGTGGGGTGGAGAGGTGCCGGCACCCTCACCATGACGATGCCTTGGGCAATCTGCAAACTCCCTTATTACGCCACTGCCCAAAGATGTGGTTACAGTGACAACCCTTCCAGTGGTGGTACAGCTTTGTAGGCCTTCTAAAGATCCTGGAGTAATCTGCATACTGTAGCAATGGCTAGATTGTTAATGTCGGTGGTATGGCTGTATAGACTTAAAAGAAGGCTGGGGTAGCCTGGTCGGACTTACCATGATTACAGCATCAAGATGGGTATTTGTTAGCGCGCCTTAGAATCTTTGGAACATTGACTTAACAAAGTTAACCCATCAATTAAAATGCATTAAAATTTCTATTGTGGATGGGCAGCTTAGTTATTAGTTCACTGGGCTGAGAATTAGGGAAGCCCAGTTCAAAACCCGTAACATAACAATACTCTTATATACCACTACAACCTCACGGCTCTGTGCGGTTTACAAGTAAAGACGACTGTGCATATGCAGTGATATGACAATTCTTATAGTGAAGAGTTTTCTAAGAGAGAGAGAAAAAAAAGAAATTTTGACAATTAAGGTTGCTAAAAGCTTTTCTTAAAAAGATGGGGTTTAATAGTTTCCTGAAGTTAATATAAGAATAGGAATTGGAAATCAACTTTAACAAAGCTCTGATCCCAAAGGGCAACCTGGTAAGCCAAAATTCGACTGAAAAATCTCTTATACTGACAATTCTTTAAGGAAAAAGAGATCCTCTTCCACCTTGATATGGCCCATGACATATTTGAACGTCTCGATCATGTCTCCCCTCTCTCTGCGTTCCTCGAGTGAGTACAGCTGCAACTTACCCAGTCGTTCCTCAAGGATCTCCCGTATGAGGAACGACTGGGTAAGTTGCAGCTGTACTCACTCGAGGAACGCAGACAGAGGGGAGACACGATCGAGACGTTCAAATATGTCACAGGCCGTATCGAGGTGGAAGAGGATCTCTTTTTCCTTAAAGGACCCACGGCAACAAGAGGGCATCCGTTGAAAATCAGGGGTGGGAAATTTCATGGCGACACCAGAAAATATTTTTTCACCGAAAGGGTGGTTGATCGCTGGAATAATCTTCCACAACAGGTAATTGAGGCCAGCAGCGTGCCAGATTTTAAGAAAAGATGGGATTGGCATGTGGGATCTCTTCATGGAGGTAGTTAGGGGGTGGGCCATTAGGGTGGGCAGACTGGATGGGCCGAGGCCCTTTTCTGCCGTCATGTTCTATGTTTCTATTTGGCATGTGGGATCTCTTCATGGAGGTAGTTAGGGGGTGGGCCATTAGGGTGGGCAGACTGGATGGGCCGAGGCCCTTTTCTGCCGTCATGTTCTATGTTTCTATTTGGCATGTGGGATCTCTTCATGGAGGTAGTTAGGGGGTGGGCCATTAGGGTGGGCAGACTGGATGGGCCGTGGCCCTTTTCTGCCGTCATGTTCTATGTTTCTATTTGGCATGTGGGATCTCTTCATGGAGGTAGTTAGGGGGTGGTCATTAGGGTGGGCAGACTGGATGGGCCGTGGCCCTTTTCTGCCGTCATGTTCTATGTTTCTATGTTTATCTTACAGTGGGAAAAGCAAAAAAATCTAATTTCTCAAACAAGGCGTCTACCGTTTGCAAAGAGGAAATGCTCAGCGATGTAAGTTGGAATGTGGTGTTTTGTAACAAAAGCACCCAAGTTTGAATACCATCCTTGATTCAATTTGCAACTAGTGAAGTTTCTGATAATAGCCTGAGACACGATCGAATGTCGTACGGTTAAATATCGATCCGACAGCGGTGTTCTGCTGCTCCGTGTATAAATCACTTAACCCTCTATTGCCTCAGGTACAATTCTATAAACTGGTACCTCAGTTTAGATGGCCCAACGCCATGAGCTTGGCGACAATTCTATAATGGCACCAAGATTCTGTTCTAGAACATTAGAATAAGTTGACTTTCCCAAGCCCTGTCAATGGGAAGCGTGAGTTGGCCTAGATCAAATGATGCATGTAATGTAGAGTATTCTATAAAGTGTCCCCCGATAGTAATGTAATGTAATGTAATTTATTTTTAATATACCGCTAAACTCCGTTAGGATTCTAAGCGGTTTACAGAAAAAAACAGACAATAGGGTGCATTAAAATTATAAGTAAAATATAAGTAAAATAGGTACTTAGATATTCCCTTACTGTCCCGAAGGCTCACAATCTAACTAAAGTACCTAGAAAAATGAAAATTAGTAGAGTAATGAAAAAATTAAAATAGAGATAGATGAGAAAAAATAAGAAAATAAACATTCTAATATGACTACAATGGTCTAAAGGACTTTGAAAGGTTGAAAAAAGAGGGGAGATAGGAAATAGAAGTAGGAGGGAGAACCGTTGAAACTATAGAATTCTTGGGAAATTTAAATGAAATTTAAATAATAAAGTAGGAAACAAAAACCAAGTGGCAAAACAATGAATGAGATTTAAAAATAAAATATCATAAACTAAAAAAAGAAAGTGAAAAAATAAAAAACAAACAGTCAATACTGAAGTCCAGTTTGAAATGACTTCACTGCTTTGGCTGCGAAACTTCTCCAGATGTCATCCGATCCTTGTCAGCAAACCGGAAGCCACCAAATCTAGTGTCTCCGGTCATCAACTCGTCTAAGATGTTCACTCTCTCCTCCTGCATGTCAAATTCGCTGAATCTGTCTCCTTTCAGGACAGGCACCGCTCACGGCTCTCTGACCGTTTGCGGCGCCAACCATGGCCTCCCCCTCGTGGTGGCGATGGTGGTCGTGGGGGGTCGCTCCTCATCATGGCCGAAGCTAGCGGCTGCAGCGCCCTCTGAGTCGACGCTGCTCAGCAGAACTAGGCTGGTGTCAGGGCCGGGTGCCTCTAGCGGCGGGCGAGTGCCGGGTAGGCTGCCGGCTTCTCGGCAACAGGGGTGACGGCGATGATGAGATGGAGGGACTGGGTGAGCGATTGCGCCGGAGGCATCTCCTTGCCCGCATACTTCAGCTCCAACTCGGCAATCCTCACTGACGCGACCTGCCCCAACTCAACTGCTCAACTGCTGCAGTTCAGGAGTGTTCCCGGCTGTTACTGGGGGGGGGGGGGGTGGAGATCGCTCATATGCCGAGCCCCGGAGGAAGAGAGGTGGCCTGGGAGCCCTGGAGATGTCAGTTGCGGTGCGAGCAGGCAAAAGGCAGGAGCAGGTGAACGGCTCAACTGCTGCAGATCAGGAGTCCCGGCCGCTACTGGGGGGGGGGGGGGGCGGAGCTTGCTCACACGCCGAGCCCCGGAGGAAGAGAGGTGGCCTGGGAGCCCTGGAGGTGCAGTAATTATTTCTAGAGTGCTAGAAGACGTACGCAGCTATTTAATTGGCCAGAAGTGGCCACTGACTGGTTAAATAGAATGTCAGTGTCTAACGACTAATATCCAACAGGAGATAACTGGTTATCTCCATTAAGTAGTATTGGTTAGTTCCATATTGTGTACCTTATCCAGTTAGTTGCCAATATTCAGCACCTTAACTGAAAAAGTTTAGCAGTCAAATAGGACCCCATAAAGAGTTGCCTTACTTTTTAACCGCTAGAAAGTTAACTGGTTAGCACTGATTATTGGCATAGCTGGTCAATATTTTAGCTGCTACCCTCCCCCCCCCCAGGATATTCAATGGTGGTTGTCGTAAATGGCCTAGCATTGAATATCTGAATTTATTATCCCATGCCTCAGAATGACCTTCAGGGCGACTTACACTCTAAAACATTAATGTACAAAAAAAACAACTTAAAATACACGAAATTAAGGTCAAAAGGGAAGAACTACGAAATATAAAAGAAAAGAAGGTGGGGGGGAATACATTAGGAATGTTTTCTGTTTTTGCCAGATGTCAACAGTGCTTTATACATAATTATTGCTTAAAATGCATAATTGAAAAGAAATGTTTTCAAATTGGCTTTGAACTTGTCAAGAGATGCTATTAATCAGAGCGACTGTGGTAATGAGTTCCATAATTTTGGACCGTTAACAGAGAAAATTGCATCTCTTTACGTGCTCACGGACTATTTCCCCATGCGATGGGACTGTTAGAAGATATTTATTTGCGGATCTTAATGGTCTTGCAGGTGTGTATGGACTTAACATGCGTACCAGATAAGGTGGCTTAGCAGTTACCCGTTGAAACCAGAATATTTACGCTCGGCTGTTTATGTTACAAAACATTACTAGGAACGACACCTACTTATCTCTTGAAACATCTCGTTTTACCAGACAAAGTTAGTTTTACATGTAGAACCTCTCTTTTCTCATTTCTGACTCTCTCTCATTCTACTTTCGACTCCGTTACCACTGATTTTGGAATACTTCAGGGATCAATTATTTCTCCACTCCTCTTCAACATTTTTCTTACACCACTGCACAGGTGTTGGAACGGGGGGGGAGGGGGTGACGGGACTACAGCTCCCCAAAAATTGCCACTTTCATCATTCCTGGTGGTCCAGAGGTGCAGCAGGCAGGTCGAGCTTTCCAGCTCCTGTCCCGCTGTTAACCCAGCCGGTCACAGCGGATTTTTTCTGCCGCTGAGCAGCAATGAGTGGGAGCAAGCTTTGACGCTCTTGCTTGGCGCTCAGCAGCTCAGGCAACAAAGGTAGGGGAAATGATTTTATTTTCAATTTAGTGATTAAATTGTGTCAGTTTTGAGAATTTATATCTGCTGTCTATATTTTGCACTGTTCAGGAAGAAATTAATTTCTTTCTATTTCTCTGGTATTGTACTGCATGTAGAGTCTGGTATCTTAGGGTTTGGTTTGTATATATTAGTACTTTTAGTTTGTGGTCCTGTATTTGCATAGGGGTTATCTGTGTTCTGCATGTGTGACCAAGGCCAGGTGTTCTGGTAGAAATGAATGTTGAGAAACATACAGTGTGCTTTGCCTAGTTTAATTTTGTGGTTAACCATTATGTATTGTTAATAAGATTGTGTCTATATATGAAAAATGAACGGAAAAATGGTATTATAATTAGTACTATTATGGGGGCGGGGTCTGGGGAGGAACTTGGGCGTGGTCTGGGTGGAGCTTGTGGCCCGCCAAACAAAAAAGTGTTCCGCTGCTTCTTTACCCTCTCAATACAGAGAATCCAAATGAATTAACGTAAAAGAGAAATTGGAAAAAATTAACTAATGGCTTAGGAATAATATGTTATCCTTGAACATCAATAAATCGCAAACAATCTTATTTCCTTGGACAGAGGGCCTATCACAAAGTGCTCCATTTCAGTTAAACAACATCCTCTTACAACAGGTATTGACCATAAAAATTAGAGAATGACACGGTGACAAAATTCATCACCGTTCCCGTCCCCGCGGATAACCGCGGGAAACCATCTTCATGTCATTCTTTAAGGAGAGAGGGAAGAATCAGAGTATGAATGGCCACAACCACTGACCCGCAAGCTTTGCTTTGAAGAATGCTGGTGTAGAAGGACTGAGGTTGAAACAGACACTGAAGAATGACAGCCTCTGGTATCCAGAGCAGATATTGTGATGTCATAATGCCTCATTCCACCAGTGCCTAAGAACCAATCACATCAGTGATATCACAATGGCTTCATTATCCTTGGCTCACATAAGAATGAGGGTATGAATGGCCACAACCACTGACCCGCAAGCTTTGCTTTGAAGAATGCTGGTATAGAAGGACTGAGGCTGAAATAGACACTAGAAAATGACATGGGATTATTTCCCGCGGTTATCTGCGGACACGGGGACGGTGATGAATTCTGTCACCGTGTAATTCTCTAAAAATCCTCTGAGTTATCCTAGACCGAAAATTATCATATCAGGATCAGATAAAGTCATGTAGTAAAAAATTGCTTTTACAAGTTATGTATGATCAGATCCTTGGCAAAAGTTCTTGATCATCCGCACTTCGGGCCTCTTTTACAAAGCCGTTTAGTGTGGGCCGCTGCGGTAACGGCCCCGAAGCCCATAGAGATTTAAAGGGCTTCGGGGCTGTCGCTGCACGGCTTTATAAAAGAGGCCCTTAAAATCCTTATTCATTCCCTCATAATTTCAAAACTAGATTATTGTAATTCATTAATGAAAGGCATTACTCAGATGATGAGACTCAATTGATGAGTCTCAATTGATGAGACTCAATGAGTCTCAATTGATGAGACTGCAATTAATCCAAAATACTGCGCTAAAAATGATAACAAACTCCAAAAAATAGGATCAGGTAATACCGCTTCGTATTTCCTATAAAATTGCCATATTATCGATCAAAATTCAACAAACACACTACCCTACTTTCTTAGACTCCTAATACTCCACTGCCCTCCAAGAGCCTTACGTTCAAGCAAGCAAAATCTATTTTCAGTGCCCTCATTAAAAATCATTTAACACTAGACCAGTGGTCTCAAACTCGTGGCCCAGGGGCCAAATGCAGCCCGCCAATTACTATTTTGAGGCCCTCGGTATGTTTATCATAATCACAAAAGTAAACTAAAAAAGTTTCTTCATCATATGTCTCTTTAGCTATAAATTACAATATTATTATTAAGACTTAGCTAAAAGGAAAGCTTTATAAACTATAAAGAGTTTTACCTCATGAAATGTTGTCATTTCTTTAATAAGACATTAACTATTTTTTTCTGAGGCCCTCCAAGTACCTACAAATCCAAAATGTAGCCCTACAATGGGTTTGAGTTTGAGACCACTGCACTAGACGTAACGAAATCTTCTCAATCACTGCTCCCCAATTACGGAACTCGCTTCCAGCCCACCTAAGATAAGAAACCTCTTTAGACAGAATCAAGCGTTCCTTGAAAACTTTTTTTATTTAAGGACACGTTAGAAATTTAAGAACATTAATCCAATCCTGTCCAAACAGAGCAATGCTCTACACTATCTCCTCTAAAAGACTTTGATCTTGTTGTGTCCCCAAACCCTTTACTTTTTCCATTATTGTTATCTCTCCTATAACCATTGTGGTTCTACCCTTCTTTTTCCATCATGTTTCTGTTTGTAAATCGTCCATTATTCGTTAGGTCTGTTTTAACTTTAATTTTTTGGTATTCCCCATTTTTATGTACTTCGCTTAGAAATTATTTTTATAAGCACTTTTTTCAGATTTTAAATAAACTTGAAACTTGAAAGGATGTCAGTTTAAAAGATTCCTAGATAAAACTTTATCTTTTCAGGCTGGTGTTTGGAATAAAACTTTAAGTATCTTATTTTTAAATTCATCTTCATATCAAACTCTTAGATCATTGAAGTCTTATTTGACAAATTTAATTCTTTTGGACGGTACCATATTTCCCAATATTTAGGCTGCGGCCTATACATGGGTTTTACATACCCGTGTATGGGGTGCAGCCAAGTTAAATGGTGCGGCCTATGCAGCAATTTTAAATCATCTCCCCCACCCCTGGTACCTTTTTCAATCGTCCTCTTCCCCTTGTACTTTTTTCGGAGCCCCCTCGCTGGACGGCAGATGGTGCACGACTCAAATCTCCAGCGGTGCAAGACAAGCAGATGCGATCTCTTCGGCATCCGGCCTGCTCCCGCACCGCTTGCTGAGTGACTGACGTCCCGCGAGAGCCGACGTCGGCCATTCAGCAAGCGGTGCGGGGGCAGGCCGGATGCTAAAGCGATTGCGGCTGCCTGCCCTGCAACACTGGAGACCCGAGCCGCGCACCATACAGCAAGGGGGCTCCGACAAAGGTACGGGGGAAGGGGGGGATGATTGAAAAAGGCAGGGGGAGGAACAGGAAGATAAGCCGCAGCTAATACCATGGGATGGCTTATCTTCCGGTTTTTAAACAGAGGCCTCCCTTTTCTGCGGCCTATACATGGGGGCAGCCTATGCAGAGGGGCGGCCTTTATGTGGGGTAAAGCAGTTATTGTTCGTACATGCTAATGTATTTTCGCTGCTTTTTGTGCAGTTACTCTTGATGTTAACCGCTCTGAGCTGCAAGGTATTGCAGGATATAAATAATTTATTATTATGATTATTCCATAGTCAGAACCTTGAAGGTTGCTAAAAATAGCTTATATGTAATACGATGTTTGGCCGGGAGCCAGTGTGCTCTGCCCACACGCACATCTTCCTTGAGCTACCTTATTGACTATAGCCTAGTACAGGGGTGCCCACACTTTTTTGACTCGCGAGCTACTTTTAAAATGACCAAGTCAAAATGATCTACCAACAATAAAATTTTTAAAAAACACAACGCACACTGTACGCATAGAATTGTTAATTATCATTCCTATTCCGGGGTTTTTTCAAAGAGGTCAAAGCAGATGACTCTATGCACTGTCACCTCAGTAACAACCATACAAAAATAGACAAATACCCACCCCCTCCCTTTTTACTAAACCAAAATAGCATTTTTTAGCGCAGGGAGCTGCGCTGAATGCCCAGCGCTGCTCTCGACGCTCATAGGCTCCCTGCGCTAAAAACCACTATTGCAGTTTAGTAAAAGGGGACCATATTGTAAAATATAGACAGCAGATATAAATTCAGACACATTTTGATCACTAAATTTAAAACAAAATCATTTTTCCTACCTTGTCTGGTGATTTCATGAGTCTCTGGTTGCACTTTCTTCTTCTGACTGTGCATCCAATCTTTCTTTCAGCCTGTATGCTTCCTCTCCTCCACACCTCATTCCCTCCCCCAACTTTTTCTTCCTCTCTCCCTTTCTTTCTTTCTTTCTCTCTTCATGCCCCCTTTCTTTTTTTCTGTTTCTCTCTTTCCTTCTGTTTCCCTGCCTGCCCCCTTTCTTTCTTTCTCTCTGTCCTTCCCCAAGCCACTGCCGCTGCCATTGGGGAACAGGACCCAAACGCCACCAATGGATAACAGGCCCCAAAGCCAACACCGACACCACCCCATGCTCTCTCTGCTTCGGGCCGATCAATCTTCCTCTCCCCGACGTCGGAGAGGAAGTTCCGCCCAGCCAGGCAGCGATTGGCTGGCCCGAACTTCCTCTCCGACGGCAGAATTGACGTCGGGGAGAGGAAGACTGATTGGCCCGATAGATCGCCAAGGCAAAGTGAGTCCTGGATGATCGACTCACTTTGCCTTGGCGAGCTACCGGTCGATAACGATCGACCTATTGGGCACCCCTGGCCTAGTAGATATAGGCGTCTATGTACCAATTAATGATGCCTTTGAGACATGTAGGTGGTACCTACCTCAAGGTATGAATTTATAGAATTGACCCATTGGATTGTAAGCCTTCTGGGGGCAGGGAAATACCTTGAGCTTCTACTGAAAAAGGTGTGAGCAAAAATCGAAATAAATACGTTAATTCGTCCCATTCCGGAACCAGGGTGGTAACAACCTTAGCATTAGGGAGCGCAGAGCAGCCGAATGCTCAGAGAAAGTTTTACCTGATTGGATGCAGCATGTGGTAGTGTTGTGGACCTGAGTACATGTGACCAAAGATCTCTGTACTGGAGTGCAATTTTTTAATAGATTTTCCGGTGTATTCTTTTTTCAGTATGTTAAACTTCCCTGCCATTAACAGGATTGACATTGTAAATGAGCAAGAAACTTGCTCTTTTTGACCCTCGCTGAATAGAAAGTACCACTAAATTTAAATTAAACATTTCATCCTCTTTGAAACTCGTTTACTGCTGGAAGCTTGCTAACACTGATGCTCCACTGCAGGAAAACCTGCTTCAGAATATTAACTTCTTTCCTGCCAGGAAAAGGCCTCCAGTTATCAGGAAAAACAGATATATAGGTAGCTGGAGAGCAACAGAAATGATCTTTCCAGAATTACAAACATTAGGTAAAATGTATAGCCTTTGCCTTCTAGAGAGTCATTAGTAATTCTTGCTAATTAAGTGCTTATTTAAAATCAATTAGCTAATTAAGTTATACATGTGACCGACTCTATTCTATAACTGTGTGCTTGACTATGCACATAATTTTAAATGCCTTTATAGAATCCGAGGGTGAGTATTGAATTCTGGGAAAGCTGTTCCTAGGGTTATCAGATTTTCCATCCGGATCCCTAGGCCTGCCCCCACGCCCACCCAGTTCAACCCACCCCCGCCCCGTTGCACCCCAGTCCTGCCCACAATCCCGCTCCAGCCCTGCCCCCGCTGCCTGCTCTCATTGGGAAGGAGGGCATCCACCCATTTGCGGATGTGACGCAGTGATGTCACACCACGTGCGCGCGATGTCATCACATGGCATCCGCGCAAGGCGATTTGTTGGAAGCTTTTCAAAACCCGGATAAGGTGCCAGGCTTTGAAAAGCTATCCAGGCCCCCGGCCATGTCCTCAAAAGGAGGACGGTTCATAGACAACCCCGCGAAAGACAAAGACGCGCGCCGACAACTGAGCGCAAGACGGAGGCGTGCGCCAAAGAAAATTACAGTTTTTAGGGGATCCGACGGGGGGTTTTGTTGGAGAGCCCCCCCAGTTTACTTAATAGAGATCGCGCTGGCGTTATGGGGGGTTTGGGGGGTTGTAACCGTCCACATTTTACTGTAAACTTAACTTTTTCCCCCAAACCTTCCACAACGCGGCGCGATGTCTATTAAGTAAAGTGGGGGGTCCCCCCCCCACGGCCCCCCGTCGGAGCCCTAAAAACAGTAATTTTGTGCGGCACGCACCCCCGCGCTGCGCTCAATTGTCTGCGTGCGCCTTTGTCCCGGCGCGCTTTTGACCTGACACCAATTAGGACATATCCAGGAAATCCAGACGTCTGTTAACCTTAGCTGTTCCTTACTTTCGATGAGCGAAGACATCACCCATTTGTGGGCCCGACTCGATCCTGATTTTGGATGGAAAAAGAAGCATTACACAAAAGCTGTTTAATCATCTCTTAGCTACATCTGTTTTAATCAAATTAAAAAATGTTGTGCTGTACATCCATGCTTACGCACCAGCAGTTTCCCATCATGGTAATTACCTTGTGAATTGGGTGAAGATGGAGATGATTCTTAAATATCAAGAAATGCAGGCATAGACCAAGAAAATGTGGTAGAAACCTGCTGAAATATTTCCCATTGTATTAGGAGCCATGGTCTTGATTAAAAACAATTTTTAAGCCAACCTGGAGAAGTTACCTATACAAGTAACTTTTCACGAATTCCAGAAGGAAACTCTCTTGGCACAACGCAAGCAGTACAGTTGAGAGACTGCGATCACACTCCACATGCCCTGACTTCGGAGTGAAGTTCATTACTATCATGGTATGCAGAAGACTAGCAAAAGCTATGTAATATTTGCAATGTTACTGGCAAGTGGAGGGCTCCCCCTGTGGAGAACAGGACGGTAAAACCGTGGATTGCAAGTAACCTGGTTTGCAAGTGTTTTGCAAGACAAGCAAAACATTTTATTAAATTTTAACTTGATATACAAGCAAAGTCTTGCAATACAAGTGGTCAGACCACGCTTGGAATACTGTGTCCATCACTGGTCTCCATACCTAAAGAAGGATATAACCTGCTGGAAAGGGTGCAGAGGCGAGCCACGAAGCTAGTAAAAGGTATGGAAAATTTGAGCTACAAAGAATGCCTCGGAAAACTGGGACTGTTCACTCTCGAAAAGAGGAGACTGCGAGGGGATATGATAGAGACTTTTAAAATACTAAAAGGATTCGACAAAAGAGAGAAAGAAACATTGTTATTCACATTGTCAAATGTGACACGGACAAGAGGTCATGGGCTGAAGCTGAGGGGCAGCAGGCTCAAGCACAAGTTGGATGCACACCTTCTTGGAAATCACATTGAGGGATACGGGTAATCAGGGTCTCCATCTGAGAGCACCTGGCTTGGCCTCCGCATGTGCGGGTCGCCGGACTAGATGGACCTAGGGTCTGATCCGGTGAAGGCGTTTCTTATGTTCTTATACACACATCACAACTGAGCCAATGGTTCTTCTCTCTCTGACGCTACGGGAGTGTAGTGACTATTCTAAATGAGCGAGGTCTTGCAATACGAGTACATTTTATATTAAAGTTTTTGGGTTGTGGAACGAATCGTCTGAGTTTTCATTATTTCCTATGGGGGAAATTTGCTTTGATATACGAGTGCTTTGGATTACAAGCATGCTTCTGGAATGAATTATGCTCGCAAACCAAGGTTTGACTGTATTTTCAAGAAAATGTGGTGAAGAAAAAGCCTAAAAAAACCCAACTTGCTACCACAGCGCAAGGCAGCATTCAAGGTATACTTTTCAAGCTACTCATTATTCTTATCATCGGCATAAAAAAATTCAACCTAAGAAATACAAGATCTTACCAACGGAAAAAACCCCCCACCACTGTGCACAAGGAAAATTATAATGTAACTTAGCTTCAAAAATCCAGGTGTCACAGCATTAGGGTTACTATATTTCTGCCCACAAAACATTGGACACATGACGCCGCCCTGTTCTGTCTCTGGACCCGCCCCTTTCTGCCTCCAGCCCCGCCCCATTCTAACTCTAGCCCTGCCCCATTCTACCTCCAGCCCTGCCCCCGCAAAGCTTCCTCTTCTTCCTCGACGAGCTCCAGCCATGTCTGGAGGGCCTGGAGCATGCGTGGATGTATGTGACATCATTCTCGCATGCTCAAAAGCCCCCCTGGATGCAACTGGAGCTAGTTGGGGATTTCTAAAACCCAGATAAACTGCCGGGTTTTGGATAATCATCTAAAAAGAGGACATTTCCAGGTTTTCCCCGATGTCTGGTAACCCTACACAGCATCCAGCATTGGTTACACAGCTTTCAAAATCTTGCAACTTCAAGTCCTTTGAAAACTCCAAGCTCTAAATCTCGTAGTGCTCTTCAATCTCCAGTGCTGACCCAATCGCACCTGTATTTATTATATCACCTTAATCATCCTCTGGCAAGGCCCTTGTTTCACCAAAACTGTGGCTGCATCAGGGAAAAACTTTCACATCTCTTTCAGCTTGTCTGTTTGAGGCTTTTTCTTCACCACATTTTCTTGAAAGTACTGTTCTCCACAGGTGGAGCCCGCCCCCCTTGGCCAGTAACTGAAAATATTGCATTAGGCCAGTACTGGGCAGACTTGCACGATCTGTGTCTATATACGGCCTTGAAAAGAGGAGACTGCAAGGGGACATGATTGAAACATTCAAAATACTGAAGGGAATAGACTTAGCAGATAAAGACAGACTGTTCACACTCTTCAAGGTAGGGAGAACAAGAGGGCACTCTAAAGTTGAAAGGGGATAGATTCCGTACAAACGTAAGGAAATTCTTCTTCACCCAGAGAGTGGTAGAAAACTGGAACGCTCTTCCACAGGCTGTTATAGGGGAAAACACCCTCCAGGGTTTCAAGACAAAGTTGGACAAGTTCATGCTAAATTGGTGAGACTGGACTCATTTGGAGCACTGGTCTTGACCTTGGGGCTGCCGCGTGAGCAGACTGCTGGGCAGGATGGACCATTGGTCTGACCCAGCAGCAGCAATTCTTATGTTCTTATGTTTGGTGGAGGATGGGCTAGGAAGGGCTTCAATGGCTGGGAGGGTGTAGATGGACTGGAGTGATCTTTGACAGACTTTAGTAGTTGGAACCTAAGAACAGTACCGGGCAGAGCTTTGGATTCTTGACCAGAAATATCTAAGAAGAAGGAAAAACAAACCAACAAATTTTTAGACTGAATCAGGTTGGGCAGACTAGATGGACCTTTGGGGTCTTTATCTGCCGTCATCTACAATGTTACTATGTTACACTTCTCCCTCCATATTCGCTATGATAGGGGATTAACAGAGCTGCGAATACAGAAAAACTGCGAATAACTTTTTCATATGTTATTCGCTATTTTCTATTAAAAATCATCGTGAATATGGTAAAATCGCGAATAACATGGTGGGAGACCTGGCCTGTTCCTGAAGGAGAGGCAAAACACGGTGAAGAAAGTGCCGGGAATCAGCAATTTTCTTTGCAAACACTTGGAATCAGCGATTTCTCTATGCAAGCTGATGTAATTGGAGGGGAGGAGCCAGCAAGCTAAAAACCGCGAATGCTGAAACCGCGAATACAGAGGGAGAAGTGTACTATGTTAGATTTGCTACTGACTATTTGATATTATGCAGAAAATGAACCCATTTGGAGACAGTGCCCCCCAGAGGCTCACTGCAGATATGACACTTCAGGGTACTAACAAGATGCTTTACCATTTGCCAAGAAAATTTACTTCATGTTGTGAATGTAACAAGAGGAGTCCTGAATTGCAGTAGTGAAGAACACATGTCCCTTTGTATATAAATGATTCTATTTTAGCAAAATTCTCACCAATAGTAGACTGCGCTGCGTGTGCCTTCAGTTAGATGTCTCACCCTTGAGATGAGGGATGCAGTTGGAAGGGGTGCAGTAGAGCATGCTGACAATGAAACAATCACTTTAAAAAAATGAAGCCTCTTTTCCCTCTGGCATCTCCCAATCTCCATCGCTCATCTTCCTTCTGGTTGTTTTCACACAATTTCTTTCCTTACTCTGCCAACCTTAGACTACCCTTGTCTCCCTTATATTTTTGTAATTAGCAGGGTACTGTACTGCTCTTTATCTGTAAGTGGCTTTCAAACAGAACAACTTCAAGCTTATATTTCTAAATATGTTTCAGTCAATTTGAAAAGGCTTAGATTCTGCTGTCTCATCCAACATTTTAATCTCCTGAGCTGAGATGACCTTTTTTTCTTATCTCAACTTTGGTATGATAGGATAGAGTGGATAGAGAGGGAGGGGGAAAATCAACGGCCTGAATAAAGGAGCCAATCTGTTCCTCCGGGGTCACTCAGGAGAGCTAGTCCTTGAGTTCATTCAAAGAGCCGCACTTTGGAAATTCTGAGACCCTCTTTTCTGTTATATAATTAATTTATAGTGTTGTGAAACGTCTATATTTCTGATACTGTATCACGCTAGTCCTATAACTAGGATTCAATTTGCCATCTTCCAGTTTACCTTATTGATTATATATTTATACTTATTTTAGTCATTTTTCTATTGTAATACTGTACTGTTAACAAAATTAAGTGCACCGCGTTGGGGGAATTTCTTCATAAATGCAGATAATAAATGCAACATACACACCTATGTGGCATAAAAAAGGCACTTGGGCCTCTTCTTCCTCGAACAGAGGAGATTGAGAGGGGACATGATCGAAACATTCGAGGTACTGAAGGGAATAGACTTAGTAGATATGGACAGGTTGTTCACCCTCTCCAAGGTAGGGAGAACGAGAGGGAACTCTCTAAAGTTAAAAGGGGATAGATTCTGTACAAACGTAAGGAAGTTCTTCTTCACCCAGAGAGTGGTGGAAAACTGAAACGCTCTCCTGGAGGCTGTCGTAGGGGAAAACACCCTCCAGGGATTCAAGACAAAGTTAGACAAGTTCCTGCTGAACAAGGACGTACGCTGGCAGGGCTAGTCTCAGTTAGGGCGCTGGTCTTTGACCAAAAGGGCTGCCGCGTGAGCGAACTGCTGGGCATGATGGACCATTGGTCTGACCCAGCAGTGGCCACTCTTATGTTCTTATGGAACCATGCACATTAAACCCCAAATTCTATATATGGTGCTCAAAGTTACACATGCTAATTTGGGCACAGGTCCATTTGCATGTGCAATTTTATTGAGTGATGAGACAATTAACACAAATAATTAGGAAAAACAGAGAAACATGGAGGTAGATAAGGGCCGTGGCCCACCCAGTCTGCCCATCTGCAGCATCCACTGTCGCCTCCTTTCCCTAAGAGATTTCAAGTGCTTGTTCCACACTTTCTTGAATTCAGACACCGTCTTTGTCTATACCAGTGTTCTTCAACCTTATGACACCTATGGACCGGCGGAAATAAAATAATTATTTTGTGGACCGGCAGTTGAAGAACACTGGGCTAAGTCATGCCCATCTCCACCCCAGACCCTACCCCCATAATAGTACTAATCGTGACACCATTTTTTTCCATTCATTTTTCATATATATACACACACAATATAATCGTATTAACAACACATAATGGTTAACCACAAAATTAAAATACACAAAGCCCACTGGATGATTTCAACATTCATTCCTACCAGAAAACAGATAACCCCATGCAAATACAGGACCAAAAACTAAAAGTACTAATATTAACAAACAAACCCTAAGATGCAAGACTCTGCAAGCAATACAATCCCAGAGAGGAAAAGAAACAAATGTATTTCTTCCTGAGCAGACAGCAGATGTAAATCAATCACTAAATAAAAAAATAAAAGCATTCCCCTTACCGTTGTTGTCTCTCTCCCTCCATGCTGTGCCTTGCTTTCTGGCCTGCCCCCCGGTGTTATCTTTGGGCCGGTCCATGGTGCGATCAATTCGGTGTTTTCGGGCCGGCTCCCTGAGTGCTGCAGTGCACAAAGCTGTGGGAAGCCTTCCCTCTGACATTGCGATGTTAGAGAGAAGGCTTCCAGTTCAGGCGCGGGACGCACGTAGGAGCCTTTTCCCTTGGAGAGAGTGGAGAGACACACACAGCAATGGACCTGAGCAGCAGCAGAGGTGGATGCCCGCCATTAAGCCACATTTGAATAGGAGACAACTGGAACGCTCTTCATTAGTCTGTTATAGGGGAAAACACCCTCCATGGATTCAAGACAAAGTTAGACAAGTTCCTGCTGAACCAGAACGTACGCAGGTAGGGCTAGTCTCAGTTAGGGCACTGGTCTTTGACCTAAGGGTCGCCACGTGAGCAGACTGCTGGGCACGATGGACCACTGGTCTGACCCAGCAGCGTCAATTCTTATGTTCTTATCCTCCATTAGGACAACGTTCCATGTCACACATCACTTCTGATAAGGTAATTTCTGTCCATTTCTGTCAAACCTTGCCTTTGACTGATAGACTACAAAGAACTGTATATTTATTTATTTCAATTTCTATCCCGTTGTCCCCCAAAGAGTTCAGAACGGGTTATAGGTTAAACATACATAGAATATAGTTAACAGGTTACAATTTGCACTAGATTTGTCATAATTTCAGTGCAATTTTCCGATACAAGTTTTTTTCTAGCTAGACCACAGGTGTCAAAGTCGGTCCTCGAGGGCCGCAATCCAGTCGGGTTTTCAGGATTTCCCCAATGAATATGCATGAGATCTATTAGCCTACAATGAAAGCAGTGCATGCAAATAGATGTCATGCATATTCATTGGGGAAATCCTGAAAACCCGACTGGATTGCGGCCCTCGAGGAGGGACTTTGACACTCCTGAGCTAGACACATATTAAGGTCCTCTTTTACTAAGGTGCGCTAACCGATTAGCGCGTGCTAATCGCTAACATGTGCATGTTAGTCTATGGACGCATTAGCGTTTAGCGCGCGCTAATTCGATTAGTGCACCCTAATCCAGGGGTAGGGAACTCCGCTCCTCAAGAGCCGTATTCCAGTCGGGTTTTCAGGATTCCCCCAAAGAATATGCATTGAAAGCAGTGCATGCACATAGAGCTCATGCATATTCATTGGGGAAATCCTGAAAACCCGACTGGAATATGGCTCTCGAGGACCGGAGTTCCCTACCCCTGCCCTAATTGGTTAGAGCACCTTCGTAAAAGAGGGGATAAGTGTCTAATACTAATACAGTGGTACCTTGGATTACGAGCATAATCCAGGAGCGTGCTCGTAATCCAAAATGCTCGTTTATCAAAGCGAGTTTCCCCATAGGAAATAATGGAAACTCGCTTTGATAGGTTGGACAAGTTCCTGCTGAACTGGAACGTACGCAGGCGAGGCTGGACTCATTTAGAGCACTGGTCTTTGACTTGGGGGGGGCCGCCGCGCGAGCGGACTGCTGGGCAAGATGGACCACTGGTCTGACCCAGCAGCGGCAATTCTTATGTTAAGCAGCAGAGCAGACTACATTCAGAAACGGAGGTTGAACCTTATGATATGGAAGTTCAGGCTGAAACGATGGCCCTCTCTTACTAAGATGCGCTAACCGATTAGCGCACGCTAATTCGATTATCACACGCTAATCAGTTAGCTAATCGGTTAGAGCACCTTAGTCAAAGAGGGGGTATGTCTCTGAGTTCTGAGCATTCTGAAGCTATGGCGATAGAGCAGGGGTGTCCAATGTCGGTCCTCGAGGGCCGCAATCCAGTCGGGTTTTCAGGATTTCCTCAATGAATATGTATGAGATCTATTAGCCTACAATGAAAGCCGTGCATGCAAATAGATCTCATGCATATTCATTGGGGAAATCCTGAAAACCCGACTGGATTGCGGCCCTCGAGGACCGACATTGGACACCCCTGCGATAGAGGAAAGTTTGGGCTCTTATAATAGTAAGGACAATTGTTTTCCTCCCCTCCACTATAAAAATGAATACTGTACTGCTTAAACCAGGGGTAGGCAATTCCAATCCTCGAGAGCCGGAGCCAGGTCAGGTTTTCGGGATATCCACAATAAATATGCATGAGACAGATTTGCATCTCAAGGAGGCAGTGCATGCAAATCCATTTCATACATATTCATGGTGGAGACCCTGAAAGCCGGAGCCAGGTCAGGTTTTCGGGATATCCACAATAAATATGCGTGAGATAGATTTGCATCTCAAGGAGGCAGTGCATGCAAATCCATCTCCTACATATTCATGGTGAAGATCCTGAAAATCTGACCTGGCTCCGGCTCTCGAGGACCGGAATTGCCTACCCTGGCTTAAACAAACTGAAGGTTTATTGTTGAAAAGAAAGACATTTTAAAAGCTGTGTGGTGTTCTTGGGCCTAATGAAGGCACAACTTAAAGAAAGGCTTTAAAAGATACTGGTTTTCCCCTTTTTTTTTCTTTTTCAATAAGCTAAACCTGCGAAAGACTGTTTTGCCACTACCAAAATATAAAGCAGTGTATTAATCTAGAAGTCAGAAGCAAGCCACTGTTTTTGCCAGTGAGAGGAAAAACGAAACTGAGAACTTTTTTTTTTTTTAAATTCTTTATTAATTTTCAAATTTTAACAGTGCATTGCAAAAATTTTAAACATAAATGAATCAGGAAAAGCACTTTAAATATATAAACATTCTGAAAACAATCATTTTCTCCCCCTCCCTCCCATTCATCCATAAAAGTATAACCACATATAGAATTTCAATAAACTAAATACAAGAAATAATGATGACTTCCCACCTCCCTCCCATCCTGGATGTGTAAGGAATTTAACTAAAAAGAAAAGGTCCATGACAACTAATGTGATTCAACAAATGATGTCAACGGGCTCCACACCCTTCTACAGAACTGAGAGAAATTTTATTGAGAAAGTTTGCCATACCAAACTTGCTGCAATGAAACATAGTAATGTGGATTTTACTGAACTGATAAAGATCAAAATGGGATATTTCTTTTTGTGCGCGATCTTTATGAACTGATCATTATGGATGGATAGATCCCATGCCTTGGGTTTGGCACCGTTATCAAACCCAGGGCAGTGTTTCAGTGGTCACATTGCATGAACTATGAATTTTTTTTAAAGTAGTGCTTGAGGTTTGTGAGAATTGTCAAGCATTTAGGCTTGGATAAAGTATTCTGGTCTGGAGCAGCTGGTTTAGGCCAGGCCATGTCTGCAGGAGTGCAGGAGGAGGAATTAAACTGCAAAGAATGTTGGGGGGTTTTCTTTCACAATATGCAGTTTGTATTCAGACTGACTTTAAGTCTATGAATTGTATTAAGGCTTAGAGAATGACACGGTGACAAAATTCATCACCGTTCCCGTCCCCGCGGATAACCGCGGGAAATAATCCCATGTCATTTTTTAGTGTCTATTTCAGCCTCAGTCCTTCTACACCAGCATTCTTCAAAGCAAAGCTTGCGGGTCAGTGGTTGTGGCCATTCATTCTCTGATTCTTATGTGAGCCAAGGATAATGAAGCCATTGTGACATCACTGTTGTGATTGGCTCTTAGGCACTGGTGGAATGAGGCATTATGACATCACAATATCTGCTCTGGATACCAGAGACTGTCATTCTGTAGTGTCTGTTTCAACCTCAGTCCTTCTACACCAGCATTCTTCAAAGCAAAGCTTGTGGGTTAGTGGTTGTGGACATTCATACTCTGATTCTTCCCTCTCTCCTTAAAAAATGACATGAAGATGGTTTCCCCGCGGTTATCCGCGGGGACGGGAACGGTGATGAATTTTGTCACTGTGTCATTCTCTATTAAGGCTATCTAGCCCAACTTATCTGAGGGGAAAGAAGACCCTGTGTTTATCTTGTGATATTTTTATTGAAATTCTTGAAGTGCAAAAGGAGAAAATAAAACTAAATAAAACATTTCTTTAGTTCATCGGAACTTGAATGTTTTCACACTTTCAAGGTACCCAGTTCTACCAACCTATTGGTTTAGGCTTGAGGCCTTGGCAAGGGCCTTTGGACTCTTGCATCGTGCCCACGCCTGGTCACAATACCTATATGAGTGTATCAGCTATGCAAATGTATAAGAGCCTATTGTACTTGTAAAACATACTCCACACATAAAAATATTCAGTAAAATTCTCCTTGCATTCTGTTTATTATTTTCTTTTCCCAGCTTTCCCAAGTAAAGTACCCTTTTGTGTAACTTGTGAAACTCTCAGGGCATAAGTGCTTCATGGTAAATGCTCTGGACCTGGGATCAAGAGCACCCAGCACGCTGCATTTGCCACAATTCCAAGGCCTGGATTTCTTACCAGATTAAGAGTAGCTCTAACTTGATTGTTGCTTAAGGGGCTGACGATTAAGAATGCCTAATATAATATAACATAACATAACTTTATTTTTCTATACCGCCATAACCAAGTGATTTCTAGGCCAGTGTTCTTCAACCACCGGTCCATGGACCAGTGCCGGTCCACAGAAATTTCCTGCCGGTCCACAGGGAACAACATGTGCATCAGGCCCAAAACACTGTTCTTCAACCGCTGGTCCACGGTGCGATCGATGTGGCATTATCTTCGAACCAGCTCCCTCTTCCTCACTGATTCAGTGCACAAAGCCACGGGCAGTGGCTCCTATGCGCGTCCTGCGCCTGAACTGGAAGCCTTCTCTCTGACGTTGCAGCGTCAGAGGGAAGGCTTCCAGAAGAGGCACGGGACACGCAAGGAGCCGCTGCCCGCAGCTTTGTGCACTGCATCAGTGAGGAAGAGGGAACCGGCCTGAAGATACCGGGGGGCGGCATAAAATGGCCAGACGGGAGCAGGCCAGAAGGTAGGGCATATCATGGAGGGAGGGAGACAACAAAGGTAGGGGGGAATGATTTTATTTTTGAATTTAGTGATTGAATTATGTCAATTATGAGAATTTACATCTGCTGTCAGTGTGCTTTGTGTAATTTAATTTTGTGGTTAACCATTATGTGTTGTTAATAAGATTATATTGTGTAACTGTGAAAAATGAATGGAAAAAATAGTGTTACAATTAGTACTATTATGGGGGGGAGATTGGGTAGAGATGGGCGGGGTCTGGCCCACGACTTAGCCCAGTGTTCTTCAACTGCCGGTCCACGGAACGATACCGGTCCACAGAATAATTCTTTAATTTCTGCCGGTCCATAGGTGTAAAAAGGTTGAAAAACACTGGTCTAGGCGGTTTACACAGAAGAGGGCTGGACAATCAGCGAAATACAAATGATTAAAAATATAAGTTTCTTACATATACGTGGTGTAAAATTTTGCTAACAATAGTACCCCCAGTTAGGAAATAAATTTGTCAAACAGCGCTGTTTTAATTCCTTTTCGAAATGCACCATAAGGCATAATATTTGCTCTCTTGTCCCTGACTTTGACACAGTGAAAGTCAATACTGATGTGGTATTCTTTCACCTCAAGAGAAAAATCAGTATATGGACAGGTGCCGACCCACTGTATTTCACGAGTTTTTGATTAGTCAGCAGAGATCAGCAAATTTGGAGTTTGACTATTGCGCCATGCTCATCATTCCTTGTCCAAGAACGTGCAACCCGGATTCATATTAGGGATACACTTACGACATTTAGCATTGAGCTCCCCTAACAAAGCTGGTTTAAAACAGGACAGCTTGAAAAGTATCAAGCGGTCACAGTGCCAACTCTTACATGCTCTGCACATGTTGAAAAGGTTATAACATTGTTTGGCTATCCACAGCTCTTGGTAGTGCAGCAGACTGTGATCCTGGGGGAACTGGGTTCAATTTCCCACTTCAGGTTCACTTGATCCTGGGCGAGCCATTTTCCCAGGTATATTAAAAAAAATGTACCTTATTTTTCGTTCTATAAGACGCACCCATCCATAAGACGCACTCCCCTGTAGAGGAGGAAAAACCAAGGAAAAAAATTTCCTCCTCTACAGGGGGGGGGGGATCTGGTGGTCTGGTGCTGGGAAGCGTGAAGCAGCCCGCCTGCAGCCGAAGGAGCCCGCCTGCAGCCAATGGAGCCCACAGCCCGAAGCCGTCTGCAGCACCCCGGTACCTTTTTTAAGTTGCGGTGGTCCAGCGTGCTCTCCTGCTGGGTGGCTGGCTTGGATAGCAGAGCAGCGTGATGCAGGAGTGTGACCTCTGGGCTTCCTACCTGGTGCCACGCCCGGAGGTGTATTCGCTCCATAAGACGCACCTACTTTTCCACCCCCTTTTTGAGAGTGGAAAAAGTGTGTCTTATGGAGCGAAAAATACGGTAGATTGTGAGTCCAATAGGAAACGAGAAAGTATCTACATATAAATGTGTACAGCATTGCATACTTCTAGTAGCTCTATAGAGATCATTAGGAGTAGCAGTAATGCCCGGGAGTGGTAATGAGGTAGATCAAGAAAAATGGGGGCATGTCCAGGATCCAGACGGCTTTTCAAAACCTGGCACTTTGGATTTTGGAAAAGTCTCCTCAAATCGCGTTGGGCAGGAAGTCCGCGCATGTGCAGACTTCCTCCCTGCCTGCTGCAATTTGCGGACAAGAGCAGGCATTGGGGAGCAGGGGCGAGGGGCTAGGAGAGGACTAGGGACGGGATTTGGGCAGGGATGGGCGGAACTGAGCGGGCTTGTGGGTGGGGCTAGGAGGTTCGGATTTTCTGATTGGAAAATCTGGAAACCCTATTATAAGCACCATGTGTATACATCTTTACTTTCTCCTGAGATTCTGTTTAGAAAATACTTGAAGGAAGTTTTGTCTATTAATGACTTCGCCATAGTGACATTATCTAATATTTACTATTTGCCTCAAAAAAATAAAATTACTGTTGACTTAAGAGGAGAGAATGTTCTGAAGGGCATCTCTGATATAGATTTGACTATCCCCCTCTTTTACAAAGGCGCACTATGCTTTTTAGCACGCGATAAATATGATCGCACGCTACAACACACGCTAAACGCTAACGTGCGCATGTTATCCTACGGACGCGTTAGCGGTTAGCGCACGTGTTGATTTAGCGTGTGCTAAACACGCGCTAAAATGCTTAGCGCGCCTTTGTAAAAGAGGGCCTAGCTCCCCCTTTTACAAAGCTGCGCTGGTGGCTGCCGCCTGGCAAAAGCCACAAAGCCCTTTAAATCTCTATGGGTTTCAGGGCAGCTACTCGCGCGGCTTTGTAAAAGTGAGCCTAAGGGGGTCCTTTTACTAAGGCGTGCTAATTGATATAGCGTGTGCAAAAGATTAGCGCGCACTAAATTCTAAGGCGCCCATAGAATATAAGAACATAAGAACATAAGCAATGCTTCCGCTGGGTCAGACCTGAGGTCCATCATGCCCAGCAGTCTGCTCACGCGGCGGCCCAACAGGTCCAGGACCTGTGCAGTAATCCTCTATCTATACCCCTCTATCCCCTTTTCCACCAGGAAATTGTCCAATCTTTTCTTAAACCCCAGTACCGTGCTCTGCCCTATTACGCTCTCTGGAAGCGCATTCCAGGTGTCCACCACACGTTGGGTAAAGAAGAACTTCCTAGCATTCGTTTTGAATCTGTCCCCTTTCAACTTTTCCGAGTGTCCTCTTGTTCTTTTATTTTTCGAAAGTTTGAATAATCGGTCCCTCTCTACTCTCTCTATGCCCTTCATGATCTTATAAGTCTCTATTATATCCCCTCTATGTCTCCTCTTCTCCAGGGAAAAGAGACCCAGTTTCTCCAATCTCTTAGCGTATGAGAGGTTTTCCATCCCTTTTATCAGACGTGTCGCTCTCCTCTGAACCATCTCGAATAACGCCATATCCTTCTTAAGGTACGGCGACCAATATTGGACGCAGTATTCCAGAAGCGGGTGCACCATTGCCCGATACAATGGCAGGATAACTTCTTTTGTCCTGGTTGTAATACCCTTTTTGATTATGCCTAGCATTCTATTTGCTTTCTTAGCGGCCGCTGCGCACTGTGCCGTCGGCTTCATTGTCATGTCCACCATTACCCCCAAGTCCCTTTCTTGGTTACTCTCATTCAATAATATCCCTCCCATCGTATAGTTGTACCTCGGGTTTTCGCTTCCCACATGCTAAGAAATGTAAGGTCATGCACCTCGGAAGCAGAAATCCATGCAGGACGTACTTCTTGAACGGAGAAACTTTAACTAGGACTTCAGCAGAACGAGATTTAGGAGTAATCATCAGTGCAGACATGAAAACTGCCAATCAAGTGGAGAAGGCTTCATCTAAGGCAAGGCAGATATTGGGTTGTATCAATAGAAGTTTCGTCAGCCGAAAGCCTGAAGTCATAATGCCGTTGTATAGGGCCATGGTGAGACCTCATCTGGAGTACTGTGTGCAATTCTGGAGGCCACATTACAGTAAAGATGTGCGCAGAATTGAATCGGTTCAACGGACGGCCACCAGGATGATCTCAGGGCTCAAGGGTCTCTCGTACGAAGAGAGACTGAACAAATTGCAGCTCTACACTCTCGAGGAACGTAGGGAGAGGGAAGACATGATCGAAACATTTAAGTACCTCACGGGACATGTCGAAGTGGAAGATGATATTTTCTTTCTCAAGGGACCCTCGGCCACAAGAGGGCACCCGCTCAAACTCAGGGGCGGAAAATTTCATGGAGACACCAGAAAGTATTTCTTCACAGAGAGAGTGGTTGATCATTGGAACAAGCTTCCAGTGCAGGTGATCGAGGCAGACAGCGTGCCAGACTTTAAGAATAAATGGGATACCCATGTGGGATCCCTACGAGGGTCAAGATAAGGAAATTGGGTCATTAGGGCATAGACAGGGGGTGGGTAAGCAGAGTGGGCAGACTTGATGGGCTGTAGCCCTTTTCTGCTGTCATCTTCTATGTTTCTATGTTTCAATACTTTACATTTCTCAACATTGAACTTCATCTGCCATCTCGCCGCCCATTCCCCCAGTTTGTTCAAGTCCCTTTGCAATTCTTCGCATTCCTCTTTAGTTCCAGCTCCACTAAATAGTTTTGTATCGTCCGCAAGTTTTATTATCTCACACTTCGTGCCTGTTTCTAGATCATATAATGGATGCCTTAGCGTTTAGCATGCATTAAGCTTTATCACGCGCTAAATCGGTTAGCGCACCTTAGTAAAAAGGACCCCTAAATTTCTAGAAACTTCACAGGATGACTTTAAACAAAGGTTACCCTCCTAGTAATTTTGAGTAGTGAAATAGACAAGGTTAGAACATTGAGGGCTTATTTTAAAAAGAAAAAAAAAGAGAACTTTTGTGGTCAGAAATTGCAAATTTTTCTGGATGTGGCTAAGTCCTCACAGACGAGGAGGAGGAAATGTTTTGCATTTGAAATCTAAAGTTCTGGCTGAAAAGTTCTCAGCCCAACCAATAAAGATGGGACCATCTTCTTTTTTTTTTCCCTTTCTTTTTTTCCGTTAATATCTTTATTCGGTTTAAAACTAACAATAAGTGTGATAATAAGTAAATCCATTTAACATTGGATATATCACTTAGGGCTCCTTTTATCAAGGTGCGGTAGGCGGTTAGCGCGCGGGATACCGCGCGTTCAACCGCCGCCTGCCGCGCTAGTCGCTAACGCCTCCATTGACGAGGCGTTAGTTTTTAGGCTTGCCACGGGGGTTAGCGCGTGATGAAATGTCCGACACGCTAACCCCCGTAGCCAGCCTTGAAAAAAGGAGCCCTTAGTATTCAGCAATAATACAATCATATAATCTTATCTCCCTCCCTTCCCATTCTTTTATAACAAGTAATTAAAATACTTTATATAAGATGTTATACTAAAATTACCCCCCCCCTCTGAAAATTGAACTTGTAAAATTTAAGGGAAAAATACCATCTATTCATTACAATATTTTGTTAATGGCTCCCACACGTTCTTGAAATTTCTTTAAATACCCTCACTGTGCTGCTATTACTCTCTCCATTTTATAAATATGACATAATGAATTCCACCAAAAATTATAATTCAGTCTACTCCAGTTTTTCCAGTTATACGTAATTTGTTGAATGGCAACCCCAGTCATTATCAGCAATAGTTTGTTATTATTTCAGGACCATCTTCATCGAGGACTGTATATACTAAATACACTTCTCCCTCCGTATTCGCTGTGATAGGGGGATTAACACAACCACAAATACAGAAAAACCGCAAATAACTTGTTCGTATGTTATTCGCTGTTCTCTATTAAAAAACCATCGTGAATATGGCAAACTGCGAATAACCTGGTGGGAGACCTGGCCTGTTCCCGAAGGAGAGGCAATACACGGTAAAGAAAATGACGGGAATCGGCGATTTCTCTAAGCAAGCTGAAGTAATTAGGGGAGGGGGAGCAGCCAGCAAGCTAAAAACCGTGAATAATCGAAACCGCAATTGCCGAAACCGCGAATACGGAGGGAGAAGTGTAGTCCTTTTACTAAGGTGCGCTAGCCGTTTTAGCACGCGTGTTCCACCACTGGGAGGGAATCCTTTTCAAAGTGCTAGTTCTAACACAGGGGTGTCAAACTCTGGCCCGCGGTGTAATAAAATTTGGCCCAACAGATAATTATAAATTTACACTTAAGCTGGCTTACTGGCAAACTTTTTTTTTTTTACCCATTCAGGTACAAGCGCCGCATCAGCTATAGGTTCACGCGCCTCTCGGCTGCCATGCTTTGCTCCAAAACGTCCTTCACGGTGGGTGCCGGGGCAGCGATGGTGCACAATTACGCTTTCTACTGCTGCCAGCGTAATCACTGCTGCTGTTGTTCTCCACAAGCGCCTTCCTCTGCCTTCGCCTGGTCCTCCCAGCACCAGCGCCGCTCGTGTTCGCCTTGTCCTACCGACAGCCTGCACTTGCTTTCCCTGTGCTGAGAAAGATTACGAGGTGAGCCTGAGACAGCAACAGTAAGAGGAAGACCAGTGGAAAGTTATCCAGTAGTTATCTTTCAGCTGCGGTGTAGTGTCCTTGGCCTCAATCTGGACGGCTAGGGAAGAACTTGGAAAGCATTTGTTTGCATCGTTTTCAATTGAACATAAGAAGTTGCCTCCGCTGAGTCAGACCAGAGGTCCATCGCGCCCAGCAGTCCGCTCCCACGGCGGCCCATCAGGTCCATGACTTGTAAGGTGATCCTTTATCCTTCTATCTATACCCTTTCATAACCCTATCTGTACCTCTACCTCTACCCCTCAATCCCCGCATCCTTCTTTGAAATCCTGTAATGTACTTTGTCCTATCACAACCTCTGGAAGCGCATTCCAGGTGCCCACCACCCTCTGAGTGAAAAAGAATTTCCTAGCATTGGTTCTAAACCTGTCCCCTTTCAATTTCTCTGAGTGTCCCCTTGTTCTTGTGGTTCCCAATAGGCTGAAGAATCTGTCCCTCTCCACCTTCTCTATGCCCTTCATGATCTTGTAAGTCTCTATCATGTCTCCTCTGAGTCTCCGCTTCTCCAGGGAGGTATGCCTAATTTAAAGCAAAGTCTGTTTTTCACCATGAAAGACAATTTTTTTTTTCTTCATAATAAAATGAAGAATATGGAAAACCTAAAATGGAGACTATGGAAAATCTTTTAAGAAATAAAAAATCTTTGGCTGATAGTTTCCCTAAAATACTGAAGTATAGGCTCCTTTTACTAAGGCGCGTTAGGGCCTTAACGCGCGGAATAGCGCACGCTAAATTGCCGTGCGCATTAGACCTTAATGCCAGCATTGAGCTGGCGTTATTCTAGAAGCGTACCGCGCAGTGTAGCACGTGGTAATTTTGTGCATGCGCTAAAAACTCTAGCGCACCTTAATTAAAGGAGCCCTATATCTTCAAGGGAGATGTTTAGGAAACTATATTACTATCTATTATCAAAGTCTATTTGCTTCTGCTAAGACTAACCCCCTCTTTTACAAAGGTGCGCTAAGCTTTCTAGCGCGCGCTAAATATTAATGCGTGCTAAACATGAACTAAATGCTAATCCATGCTTGTTATCCTATGAACACGTTAGCGCACGCATTGATTTAGCGCACGCTAAATCCGCGCTTAGCGTGCCTTTGTAAAAGAGGGGGCTAAGGGGTCCTTTTATTAAGGTGTGCATTTAGTGCGCGCTAAATTAGTTAGCGTACCTTAATAAAAGGACCCCTAAGTATCTGAATAAAAAATTTGGCCCGCGACTTAGCCTAAGGGCTCCTTTTACGAAGGCGCGTTAGCGGTTTAAGGCGTGTAATAGCACACGCTAAACCGCCGGCCGCGCTAGCCGCTACCGCCTCCTCTTGAGCAGGCGGCAGTTTTTCGGCTAGCGCGGAAAAGGAGCCCTATGTTTTAGATTTCTGCCCCTTCTGTGATTGAGTTTGACACCCCTCTTTCAATAGTAACCCGATTTCATTATTTGGAAGAAGGAAACTTGCTTTAAAACCTTCTTTATAGGGCACAACGCCTGTAATGGAAATGGTGACGGGACAAAAGCGCACGAAGACAAAGGCGCGCTGACAATTGAGTGCAAGACTTCATCACGCCGCAGAAAAACCTTCTTTTAAAGGGCTCCGATGGGGGGTGTGGGTGGGGAACCCCCACTCTACTTAATAGAGATTGCGCTGCCTCACGCTGCCATCTTGGGGAATGTGGGGGGGTGTAACCCCCCACATTACACTGAAAACTTAACTTGTTCCCTAAAAAATAGGGAAAAAGTTAAGTTTCCAGTATAATGTGGGGTTACAACCCCCCAAGCCCCCCCCAACGCCAACACAATCACTATTAAGTAAAGTGGGGGGGTTCCCCACCAACACCCCCCGTCGGAGCCCTTTAAAAGAAGGTTTTCCTGCGGCGCGATGAAGTCTTGCGCTCAGTTTTTGGCGCTCGTTTGTCGGCGTGCCTTTGTCTCATGCGCTTAAGACTATGAACAAATGGAAACATACACTTTCACCATCTTACTTAAATATCAAGAACCATCTTTCCAGACCATTTTATGGATAATACTCAAAAGCCTTAAATATCACATGAAATGACGCTGGCAGCCAATGTAAGTCTTTCACTAACAAGGGCATTGCATCCCACCTCTGGGCCTTTTAAATCAATGTTGCCACAGTATTATGTACCATTTGTAATCTGCACACTGTGCAACCAATTATTTGGGTCAAACAAAGGAATAATGCAATCAATATATAAAAAGCCAAAATCCTTTGTTTAATCTGCAAAGGGAAAAACAGGACTGTGATCATTTGAATGATAAGAACAGGACCTCAGAAATACCCTCCTCCAATGAAAAATGCTTCCTCTCTTCATATTAACTTAGAAGTAACTCCATTTGTCCTGCTTCTATCTAGAATATGTAAGATTTCAGTCTAGTAATTATTTCTATGCAGTTCTCCCTCTTAAAATTCACTCGGTCGATTATTTTAACTAAGTCATCACTGAATGTATGTTATCAATATCTTCTCTAATCTAATGCCCCAAAGAGACCTTCATTTTGTAAAAACCAATGCTGCTTCAGTGCAACTTATTCCCTTTTCTCTCTTAGCAGATATTCTCTCTGGCATATAAAAACACGGCTGAACTGTTACGTATATAGATTTCCCATTTGAATAACAGTAGAATGTTGAGGGTCTTAGCTACCACCGCTCAAGGTCTGTTATTGGGTGCTAGTTTTTCCAGTCTATGCGTTATCTCGATATGTAAAGGACCTGTAAAGGATCAGTCTATGCGTTATCTCCACATGTAAAGTGAGTCTCGAAGAAATTCCATAGTAACCCATTCTAAAAAATCCAGCAATTCTTTTCCTTTACTGTCTCTGGTAGTCCAATAAGTTGAATGTTTTTCCTTCACTATCTACTTTCTGGATCATCTACTTTATTTTCAAAAGTAGAAATCAAATTTTGTAGCTTTAAGTCACCCAATGCCATGCTCATAGAGTCCTCTGCAGAACTCAGCCTGGTTTACAACTTGGCGAAAGTGGCTAACGGATTGGACAAGACCTGTTAATTGCTGCTTTATGTCTGCCAGACTATTATCCAATCGCAATCTCCTTTCTGTGCTGTAATAAAGCCTCTTATATTTCTTCATCCTTTTCTTTTGCAGCCACCATGTTTGAGTCCGAAGATGGTGTAGGCCTTATCTTTTCTTTATCTTTTTCCCCCCAGTTTTAGTAGACATAATTGTTGTCTGTTCAAATAGTTGTCTATACAGTGACCATAAAGTAATTTTTACCAGGATAAATCTATTTAGATGCTGACAGTAGACTGATGGTGTTGAGATGCCATGTTTAAACTCGGAACTCCAGTGAAAGTAAATTGGGGCTCTTTTTGACAAAGAAAGAGGAAAAGATTCTGGATAAGGCCAAAGTATTTTAAGCATTTTCATTATGTTCTTTAGAATTAACCACCCTTACATCCTGAGGCAGCTTGTGATTAGCGAAACGCTGGCCATCGTCGATGTGAGGTGTGCTTTCTACTATTTCAGATGAGTATTTTTTCATTGTGATTATAAGAGCACCAGTCGCTATAGATATTTATTTTCATGGTGGATCCAGATACCTTTTTGGTTTGCATTGCACAAGGCTTTTTCTTTAGCAAAATTACATTACATTAGAGATTTCTATTCCGCCATTACCTTGCGGTTCAAGGCGGATTACAAAATAATTATAAACGGTGGTTTACAATGGAAGATCATTTGTCATTTCTAGAGAGATAAAGAGAAGTCCGGTAGTTTCAATGTGCGGGAAGGACGGTATATGTGAAGGACTGTTTCAGGAATTTCTTGAAGAGTATAGTTTTTATTTCTTTTCTGAACATCTTGTAGTCTGGGGTAGTTATCAGTAGATTGGAGATCTGGTTATCCGGTTTTGATGCTTGAGTGACCAGGAGGCCATCATATAGCTTTTTCCGTTTTACTTCTTTGATTTGCGGGTATGTGAATGGGGTGTGTGTTTTTCTACTATCTGACTGAGGTGGTTTGGATGAGGCGGTTGTTCAGGTAGGTTGGGCTGTCTCCATTTAGGGTTAAACGAGGAGGTATTTTATTCCAGTGATTTAACATTACCCCGAGATAGCCTCCACTTTTTCACGACCTTTGTTGGTTGGTTGGTGGAGGAGGGGATTTGAGGCTTTTTCCTACCTCGTAATTTTTGCAGTGAAAACCTTTAATGTGCTTAACCAGAGGTATCTGAATGTATCTCATGTGAATATATAGACATTTTCCAAGTAGCTCCGTTTGTTTTGCATGGTGCATATGATTGCTGTGCCGTGAGTTTTTTGAGAATGAGACGCCTAATGATGTCTAACTCAATCACGCCTATTCTCTGCCTCTAACCACGCCTACTTTTTGAGCTAGGCATCGTTAGGCATCCTTAGGCATTGCTGGGTGTTCTAAGAATTCATCACCGAAATCTTAAATTGATTAAGTAATTGTTTTATTTTATGACTAGTTTTTTAGCCCGTTACATTAACGAGTGCTAGCAGCCCTTTTCGCTTACTTTTACCTCCTCCCTGTCTAGCAGCACCCCCCCATTCCCATTCCATGAACCACACCAGGTGTTTTCAAAACCGACTCCTGCTCGTGAAAACATCAGCAAACAGACCCAGAAGTTTTTTTTTTTTTTTCCCAGAGCAGTTCAAGGCTTGGCACAGAATTACAATTTGATTGGATCTACAGTGAAAAACAGCATTTATTCCCCCCCCCCCTCTCTGTGCAGCAGCCACAGCACGTTGTTTACCCTACCCCCCTTTCCCTTCCCGCGTTCAGGCCTGCTATCTAGTTCCTTGACACCCTCCCCCTTCCCACGGTCTCACAATTTTGAAAAACTCAACTTCCGCTGGTGCTGGAGTGGAGCTCGATGGCTAATTGCCTCGGAGGAGTTTGAAGGTTGATTTTTAAGTTTTAAGATGCCGTGGCGGCTCCTCTTACGATCGCCGCCTGCGTCAGAAGCCTCCAGCTTCGGGCGGCCGACATCCGCCACAGGTCGCCGACAGCCACCGCGGCCGACATCCACCTCGGGGGGATGGATAGAGAGAGCTTTGCGCGCATGCGCACTCCTATCTGCGGTGGCTTTCAGCTCACAGAAAACGGACGCACGCGATGGGAGTGCGCATGCGCGGCCTAGCGTTTTATTATATTAGATTATTGAAAACAGGCACAGTAAATTACCACTCCACTTAAGCCAATTTAAAAAAAAAAAAAATCTGTGTTATTAGGTGGCCAAAATTCGGGCACCTTGCAACGCCTAATATAAGCATCCTATACAGAATCAGGGCCTGTGAGTCCATCTAGAAAGAGGGAATGGAAAATGTATTTATATTGGTGTGATATACAGGCCTCCTTCACAGACAGAAGTAGAAATAGATTTTCAGAAGATTGTGTTTGTAAGGAACTAGTTAAGCTAAAGGTGAACAAAGCAATGGGGGACAGATTGTGTACATCCGAGGGTACTGAAGGAACTTAGGGAAGTTCTGGTGGCTTCGCTGGCTGACTTTTTAAAGGCTTCTCTAGAGTTAGGAGTTTCACCGGAGGACTGGAGAAGAGCAGATGTGGTCCCTCTCCACAAAAGTAGAAGTAAAGAAGAAGGAGTAGGGAACTACAGACCAGTAAGTCTGACTTCTGTTGTAAGTAAATTAATGGAAATACTTTTTAAACGGAGAATAATGAACTTTATGGAATTCAGTGGAATGCAGGGCCCAAGGCAATATGGATTCACTAGAGGAAAGTCTTGTCAGATAAATCTGATCAATTTTTTTGACTGGATGACCAGAGAATTGGATAGAGGGAAAGCACCAGATGTGGTATATTTAGATTTTAGCAAAGCCTTTGACGGAGTTCCAAACAGGCGTATAATAAATAAGCTGAGTGCCCTCAGGATGAGTCCCAAAGTGACGGACTGGGTCAGCAACTGGTTGGAGGTTAGTGATCAATGGAGATTGCTCTGGGGAATACCAGTGGTGTACTTCAATGTTCAGCTCTTAGGCCTGTTCTTTTTAGCATTTCTAAGATGTTTGTAACATTTAACATTTTTGTAAGCGACATTACTGAAGAACTATCTGGTAAGATTTGCCTTTTTGTGGATGATAATAAAATCTGCACTAGAATAGATACCCCTGATAGTGTGGATAACATGAGGAAGGATCTAGTGAAGCTTGAAGAATGGTCTGAAATTTGGCAGCTAAAATTGAATGCTAAGAAATGCAAGGCCATGCATTTGCGATGTGAAAACCCGAGGGAACGGTACAGTTTAGGGGGGGGGGGATAAGTTTTGTGCATGAAGAAGGAGCAGGACTTCGATGTGATAGTATGTGATGATCTTCAGGTGGTCAAATAGGTTGAAAAGGTGATGGTGAAAGCTAGAAGGATGCTTGAGTGCATAGGGAGGGTTATGGCCAGTAGGGAAAGAGGTATCGATGTCCCTATATAAGACTCTGGTGATACCTCATTTAGAATACTGTGTACAATTCTGGAGACCACACCTTCAAAAAGATATAAACGTGATGGAGTCCCTCCAGAGGAAGGCTGCTAAAATGGTTGGTGGTCTACATCATAAGGCACAGGGGACAGATTCAAATATCTCAATATATATATACTTTGGAGGAAAGGCGAGAGAAGGGAGATATGATGGAGACGTTTAAATACCTATGTGACATAAATAAGCATGAGGTCTGTCTCTTTCAATTAAAAAGGCAATTCCAGGGTGAAAGGGCATGGGATGAAGTTAAGAGGTGATAGGCTCGGATGTAATCGAAGGAAATACTTTTTAATAGAAAGGTTAATAGATGTGTGGAATAGTCTCCCAGTAGAGGTGGTAGAGACAAAGACCATGTCTGAATTTATGGAAGTGTGGGCCAGGCACATGGAATCTTTTAGGGAGAGGAGTTGTTAGTGGATGTTGCGGATGGGCAGACTAGATGGGCCATTTGTCCTTTATCTACTATCATGTTTCTATAACAATAAAGCTCTATGACCTCACAATGCAAGTGTTAAGAGCCTTAGCCAATAGGGAGAGGAGGAGATAGTGGGTATTGTGGATGGTCAGACTAAATGGGCCATTTGGCCTTTATCTGCCATCAGGTTTCTATGTCAATCTGGGAGCTGAGAAAACCCCCTGCTGCTCAGCTCATTGCATCATGCGTTCTCCAACTCCAGAGAAGTGAAAAATGTAATGGCTACTTATCATCCTTTTAGGTTCAGATGAAGTTTTAAATCTGCCACAATCACCAGTTTCAGATTTTGCTAAGGGGCTGATTCTATATACAGGACCTAAATCAGCTGGCGCCTAAAAAAAAAATGCCACCGGCTGTGTGTTAGCCGTTTACAGAATCGCGGCTCATGGCACCTGAAATGTAGGGTTTTAAAGGCCTTTTATCATACGATGGTGCTCAGATTCCACGATGGAAAGGTAAAGAACTCAATAAAGGCAAAAGCCCTAAAGAGACTTAAATGGTATCAATCATTGCACCGGGTTGTAAAAGATGTTGTGAAGTCACAGGAAACTGAAAGATTACAGAATCAACAGTAGGTGTCCCGCCGTCAGCGTCGAGAGTTTGGTAAAGTTTTTGGCTTAGGCTTTGATATTTATTACTGAATTCTGATACTTCCATGCACTTTGTTTCTTTGATGTTGCAGGACTTATATACAATCACTAGCAGTGAATATACAGTTTTGCGAGTGGGTTCTCTGAAGAAGCCGGTGAGGCGAAACGCGTCAGGACCCAGTTACACCTCTGCATGCTCTATATTTCAGCTAAGTTGCTCACACTTTTTTTGAAGCTTTAACTATTTAAAGTCATTTACAAACTGGATTTACCGTTTTTGGACTTATGAACTTTATAAACCAATTTAGTAGCACTTCACAACATCTTTTACAACCCGGTGCAATGATTGATACCATTTAAGTCTCTTTAGGGCTTTTGCCTTTATTGAGTTCTTTACCTTTCCATCGTGGAATCTGAGCACCATCGTATGATAAAAGACGTTTGAAGCATACATTGTTCCTTTATGTGTTACTTTGTTGTCAAGGATCTTTAGGAACATTCCTTTTTTGAATTATACCCAGTTGTTTATATTGGGTTTTAAAGGCCTACATTTCAGGCACCTAAGTTTTTTTTGGAGAATCACGCTTAGCGGTGCCTAAGTCACACTCCACCCACAGAAATGCCCACTTAGGCGTTAGACACCACTATGTGCCATGCGATAGGCTCCTATCGCCCAATTAAATTTTTTTTTTAAAGCAATTACTGAACCTATTAAGGGTATTTTACCAATTAAGTTAAGTTGGTCAGTGCATTCTATCAAGTATACTCGTCAGTTCTCAAACTGGGAAGAAAAGGGAAGGCGCATGGGCGGGTCATGGGCATTCCTAACAGTTAAGCGTACTGTTATTGAATGCATCTGATCCGAGCACAACTTCTGCGCAGGAGTGTAGGCCTGGTTTTCGTGGCCAAAGGGGGCGTGCCTAAAGTCAGTGATGCTTGAGTATCTGAATAAATTCATGTAAACCGTTCGGAGCGCTCCTGGGAGAACAGTACAGAAAATTAAATAAACAAATGAGCGCATGCACCTTTTATAGAACCACGCTAAGGCCCTCTTTTACAAAGGCGCGCTAAACGTTTTAGCATGTGATTAGCGCACGCTAAATCAACGCACGCGGTAAACGCTAATGTGTCCATAGGATAACATGCACGCGTTAGCTTGCGCTAAAAAGCATAGCGTACCTTTGTAAAAGAGAGGGTCAGGGCACTGTTTTTTTATGGGTATTATATATAGTGTATATAGAATTAGGCCCTCCATCCCTTTAACTGTTTTCGGAATTGGAAAACGCACATGCAGATTTTTTTTTCTACAGGCAACTGAAACGCCCCCCTCCACGTTTATTACTTAATCTTGATTTATACTCAGTGGGATCGTTATCTGAACAAGGTTCCAAGAATGTTGCATTGTCATTTGCTGACCAGCATGTCTTAATCAGAAAATGCAGGACTGTTGCTTTAAAAGCAATTAAAAGCTTTTTTCATATGACAATCGATTAGTCATATCTACGTCAATTAAATCCCTCTAAACCCCCTTGTGCTTTCAACTGTCTTTGATTAGATAAAGATACACTATAATTAATTACTGGAATGAAATTTGCTGGTGGAACCTTGGTTGAATGTACATGATTAGTATCTAAATGCCTGGTTCTCCGGAGTCACTTCTGTAAATATTTTTTTATCAGTATTTAGCAATCAAGTACACGCTACTGCCTGAGGCTAGGTATACGCTGGCATCCTCACCGAGGCATCCTAAAGCCCCTTCAGGACTCAGGTCGCAGATACTATTGACTTTAATTGGAAAGATGTGTATTGGGATTTTGTATTCTTTGTTTCTTTGATTATTGTGTTTGTATGGTCCTTTTCTTATTTCTTTCCAAGTGTAATACTTGTATGCTAATTTTGGAAATTGTAGAAATATAAATTAAAAAAAAAAAATTACAGTCAGGGAGAGAGTTTGGGGAGGGGTGGTCCACAGCCTGAGAAATTATGACTCGATTACAGCCTTCACCAGGCAACTGCACTGGCTACCCATCCCGTCATTAATAACCTTCAAAATTTCATGCATCATTCACCGTATACTTTACGGAAACTCCGCAGCTCCTCTCATCCAGCTCTTCTCCAAGGCATGGTCTACTTCCCGCAGAACCCTCAACAGAATAATTCTAAATCTCCCTTCCACAAAAAATCTACAATACAAGCATATTTTCCACTCCATGTTCACCTTTCTAGGCATAAAAACTTGGAATGACCTTACTGAAATGACCAGGATGGAACCTAACCACATCAAATTCTGGAAGAAACTGAAAACTCATCTATTTGACACCTAATCACTTGTATCCTCTTCTCCTCCTGCAGTGGCGTACCTAGCATATGTGACACCTGGGGCCCATCATTTTTTGACACCCCTCCATCTATATGAAAAATATGATTTCTAGTAACAATCTACATATCGCACAACAAGAGTGTACCTAGGAAAAGGCAGCATCTTAAACACTGCAGTGAGCACTAGAACACCAACACATACATTGTAAAACTAAACAAGCCAGATCCTGTACAGTCAATTGATCCTGTACTGTCGAAGCTATCAGAAAGCCATGTCCCTTTCATACACACTGAGAGATACACCCTCGCCCAATATGGAATAATCACAAACTAAAAATAGAAATATGTAGACAAAAGTTAAACTGAACTGCCAAGAAACCAGACTCTGCATACAATGCAACACCACAAAAACAGTAACACATGTCCTCTAATACAGTGCAAAATATAAAGACAGTAGATGTAAATTTGAAAAAACTCATACATAACAATCACCACTTTACAAATTAACAAATAAAAATAAAACAAATAATGAGAAATAAGAAAATACCATTTTATTGGACTAATCCCCATAAGCTCAGTCCTCATCCCCACAAACCATCTGATTCCATCCACACAAGCCTTGAATTGTTTTATATTGAACTTATTATATTAAAGTATAAAAAGAAACAATATTCTGTACAATTGTCAATTTATAAATCAGCGTCTTCCCCATTTCCCTTCAGCGTCCTCAGCTCACTCTCTCTCCACTTTCCTTCAGCGCACGCACATAAAAACAAGCAAGTAATTTTATAACATTTTCATTCTATTCATTCATAGAAATTAAAGTCTAAATAATGCCAGTCACATAACAAAACATGATTTTACAAAAATAATTCCCTGCACAGTCAAGCCTGCAAGGATTACTAGATGTCTTTCAGCAGCTCCCCTCCCTCCCTCCCCTTACCTTCATGGCCAAGTCAAAAATGTTCTACCAACAATAAAATTTTAAAAACACAAAGCACACTGTACACAGAGAAAATGTTAATTATCATTTATATTCCACAGATTTTCAAAGAGGTCAAGGCAGATGACTTTATGCAATGTCACCTCAGTAACAACTATACAAAAATAGACAAATATACCCCCTCCCTTTTTACTAAATCGCGATAGCGTTTTTTAGCGCAGGGAGCTGCGCCGAATGCCCCATGCTGCTCTCGACGCTCATAGGCTCCCTGCGCTAAAAACTGCTATTGCGGTTTAGTAAAAGGGGGGCCATAGTGCAAAATATAGACAGCATATATAAATTCTCAAAACGGACACATTTTGATCACTAAATTGAAAATAAAATCATTTTTCCTACCTTTGGTAATTTCATCAGTCTCTGGTTGCACTTTATTCTTCTGACTGTGCATCCAATATTTCTTCCCCTCTTTCAGCCTCCTATATGCTTCCTCTCCTCCAGACCTCATTCACTCCCCCAACTTTTTCTTTGTTTCATCCTGTCCCCTTCTTTCTTTCTCTCTCCATGCCCCCTTTCTTTCTGTATTTCTGTCTTTCTCTCTCTCTCTCCGTGCCCCATTTTTTTTCTTTCTTTCACCCTGCCCCTTCTTTCTTTCTCTCTCCCCATGCCCCCTTTCTTTCTCTGTCTGTCTTTCTCTCTCTCCGTGCCCCATTTCTTTCTTTCTTTCACCCTCCCCCCTTCTTTCTTTCTCTCTCCCAATGCCCCCTTTCTTTCTGTTTGTCTTTCTCTCTCTCTCTCCGTGCCCCATTTCTTTCTTTCTTTCACCGTGCCCCTTCTTTCTTTCTCTCTCCAAGCCTCCTTTCTTTCTCTATGTCTGTCTTTCTCTCTCTTTCCCCATGCCCCATTTTTTTCTTTCTTTCACCCTGCCCACTTTCTTTCTTTCTGGATCCCTGCCCCCCCCCTTTCTTTCTTTCTGGTTCCCTGTCTCCCCCCCTTTCTTTCTTTCTCCCTGCCCTCCCCCATGCCACCACCATTGGGAAACATGCTGCTGTCACCACTGCCGGGAAAAGGCTGCCACTGGCAATCGGAAACATGCCGGCGCTGAGTTCGCCCTGCTTCTCTTCCCTGCGGGCTGACCAACTCTCACTGCCTGACGTCAATTCTAACGTCGGGGAGGACATTCCAGGCCAGCCAGGCAGTGATTGGCTGACCCAGAATGTCTTCTCCGACGTCAAACTTGACGTCGGACGGCTAGAGTTGGTCAGCTCGTGGGGAAGAGAAGCAGGTAGGGAGAACTCGGCGCCGGCTTGTTCCTGATGACGGCAGTGGCAGCTTTTCTCCAGCGGCAGCCTATTCCCCAGTGAGTGGCCAGCTGTGCACCCCCTTGGGCCGTGCACCCGAGGCGGACTGCCCCCCTCACCCCTCCTTGGTATGCCACTGTCCTCCTGTATCTTCTTGCTCTCCATTGTCCTACCTACCCTCTTCTAACCCTTCCTCTGTAATGCCGCCAAGATCTTGTATAGGTATGTGCGACACAGAAATGGAAGAAATAAATAAATAAAAATTGGTCAGACATTTCCCAAGAAAAATAATAATAATAAGAACTTTATTTTTATATACCGCAATACCACAAACAGTTACAGAGGAAGAGAATGTATATAGACAGCGATATTACAAAAAACTTTTGAAATTACATTAGCACGTTAGGATTAGTCAAATTTATCTGGAAGTATTGTAAAGATACACCAAGGCAGAAATGGGGTCAGAGAAATTTACCAAAGAGATAGGCTTTAGTTGACTTCCTGAAAGTTTGATAGCAAAGTGCGTTTGAAATAAAATTGGTTAAACATTTAGGGCTCCATTGATGAGGCGTTAGTTTTTTGGTGTGCCGCGGGGGTTAGCGCGTGATGAAATGTCCGACGCGCTAACCCCCATAGCGCACCTTGATAAAAGGAGCCCTTATTCTATTTGCCTGCTTGGAATGATAACGTTCCATCAAGGAATCTCTTGTAGATACAGCCCTTCAAGGATGGAAAAGCGGACAAGTAAACACTATGGCCCTGATTCTATAAAGTGCGCCTAAGGGTGCCTAAGTGGCGCCTGCCACTTAAGTGCCCAAATTAAGTGGTTAATGAGCCTTTTAAGGGTCTTAACAAGTGTTAATTGGGAGTTAGGCACTGTTAATTGATAGGTGTCCTTAGAATGTAGACGCGAGTTTTCAGACGCGTCTCCCTATTTGTAGGCGTCCTCAACAAAAACTTGCGCCCGAGTATGTAGACGTGGGCGTAACATGGGCGTGGTTAGGGACAGACTTGAGACAGACGTTAGTTGGGCGGCGGAGTGCGAGGACGCCTAAAGCACGCCTAATGTAAGGTGCAGTTTGCAGAATCGGGGCCTTCGTGTACAAGTTGGGCCTGGAAATTCGAAATGATGAGATAGATAGATTGGGGATGAACCCGTTATGGTTCTGAAGCAAAGGCAAACAAACTGAAAAATGACCCTTGCTTCCACGGGCAGCCAGTGTAGTTTTTTTTGTAATACAAGCTTACATGGTCCGATTTCTTGAGACCGTAAATGAGATGGATTGCAGCATTCTGAACGATTGCAACTTATATTGCCAGGCTATGTAAAAAAAAACTGCGATTTCTGGTTAAATTCTGCAAATAGTACAGTAGCAGTTAAATTATGCAGCTTTGGACTCTAATTTAAAAATACACTGCTCTCCAGCTATGCACATAGGATATCGCTATGTTAAATGTAAACATGTATTCCCCTACCAACTAACTATTACTACTATTAATCACTGAAAGGCGTATGCAGTGCTGTACATTTTGGCATGTAAAGACAGTCCCTGCTCAGAAGAGCTTACAATCTAACTTGGACAGACAGGGTTGAGGGATGCAGAACCCAAGGCGAGAGGAGTTAAGAGCCCAAAGCGTTTTCGAAGAGGAGGGTTTTTAACTGGGCCTTGAACCCTGCCGGGGACGGAGCCCACCATAGGGATTCGAGCAGCCTGTTTGGGCAGAAGGGGCAGAGTCTAGAGTTGGCAGTTGAAGAGAAGGGCGCAGATAGGAGGGACTTACCAGCTGAACGGAGCTCACGGGGGGGGGGGGGGGGGGGGTTGAATCATAGGGGGAGATAAGTGAAGAGAGATAGTAAGGGGTTGCTGAGTGAGTGCATTTGTACTATATATAAGTGATAAGTAGGAAGGAACCTGGTAAGAAAACAGGAAAAACGGAAAGAAGCCGCCATACTATATCCTCATTATCAGATGAGCAAAGGTGGCCCAGAAAAAGTAAGGACAACAGGAGATATGATAAAGGAAATCTGTATTGTGGATATGAAGCAACTCAGCTGGGTTTTGGCACAAAAGCCTGCAGCAGGGGGTCCCACAATATCCAAAGAAATGATTTAAAGATAGACTATGTCAGCATAGCTATTGCTGACATTCAGCATTTTCAGTTGGCATAACTGATGTCAGCAAAGGGCTATGGGAAATTATATCAATCTGACTGGCATGTGAATGCAGATAGACCCTGAGTGAAGGCACACTGTTTCATATCGCCCGAAAAGATGGTTTTAAGTAGCCCTGATTAAATCATGATTAGCTAAAAGGTGTTAATGTGTTAATGTCTGATTAAGAGGGTGCTTAGGACAATGGGTCCAGGTGCACAGATAACTAAAGTTAATCAGAAATTATTTGACCAAAGCCTATTCTTCTTCTGTCTAGCACGAGTTTACTGCTGATGGGGATGTTTAACTTCTATTGATTCTATATTTATAATAAGTTTCCAAACTATAAAAGCCCCTCGCAGCATTACCCCTTTCTCTTGGGTCTTGGCTCTCTTCTTCTTTCTTTCTTTCTCTCTATCTCTGGCCGATCTCTGGAACCCGAAACTTAGACTATCACCCCATCCCCCTTTCTCTCTCTCTCTCTCTGGCTCTCCCTAGAACTTCAGACTCTCTGTCTCTTTGCCTCTGAACTATGTAAGGCAGGGAAACTGCTTTGCTCTCTACTTAATTGTAATGCTTAATTGTTGTAATGCCTATGAATACTACTTTTCTGTAAGCCTATTTCTATAATATATTCTTTATGTAACCACCTCCGGCTGTGTTTCTTATTTGATTCTACTCCTGGTGAATCATCTGTGAGGGAACTGAACCTGGGACCTGGCGTTTGTAAGGGCGCCTCTCAAGTGACCCCACCAACCATATATTGTGGGGGCCACTAACAAACCTTACAGACTACACAATGCTGTGTTTCTACTTCACCTCCAAACTACAGTACTCCCCCGAAATTTGTGGGGTTCCGTTCCAGGAGCACCCGCGAATTTTGAAAAACCGCACATGCGGTGTAGGAGCGGATTGGAGGCAGGAGAAGGCTGCAGGGACGGCGGCGGGTGCTGAAAATCAGGGGCGGGATCGTTCTTAGTATTTTCTGACCACCTCTTCTGGGAACTGAAGTCAGACTACACCAATCAGGCGCTGATAGCGTGTCAAAGCGACTCCTGATTGGCGTAGCCTGACTTTAGTTCTCGGAAGAGGTGGTCAGAAAATACCGCAAAAGACTGAATCTGCGATTCACGAACCGTGAATTTACGGGGGGTATACTGTACAGTGAAAAGCTCCTTACAAGATATAAAAATGAAGGCATTTAGTTTGTTGGCAATCAATCTCCTTGTCTTTATATCCTATAAGGAGCTTTTTTCTGTTTCTTGTTGCTGTAACAAGTGCTACTGGTTAGAGAATGACACGGTGGCGGTTTACCCGCGGCCACCGCATTTTAGCCGCAGGTCACCCGCCGAAAACGGGGAAGAAAACTAGCAGTCGCTGCGGCGACGGGGACAAGGCAATTCACCGCCCACGGGGCGGTGAATGGTTTTGTCCCCGCAGTGAGGCATGAAGGATCGCGCGGTCCCTGCAGCTCACACCCGCCTGCCCAATCGATTCTAGTGTTTAGCCAGCTCTCTCCCTTCTCCTCACCTTAGTTTGTAGATTTTCTTTTTCGGCGACCCGCACGCTATCAGAGAGCCGCGCACCCGCTGCTGCTCAGTTTCATCTTCTGCTCTGATGCAACCGGAAACAGGAAGTTGCAGCAGAGCAGAAGATTGAACACTGAGCAGCCGCGCGTGCGCGGCTCTTTGGGAAAGCGTGCAGGTCGCCGAAAAAGAAAACCTATAAACTAAGGTGAGGAGAAGGGAGAGAGCTGGCTAAACACTAGGATCGATTGGGCAGGCAGGTAGTGGCTGCGGGGACCGTGCGATCGCTAGTGTTCCCGGCTCAAATTGGAAGGAGGGAGTGAAAGGGAAAAGGATTCTGGGCCAAGGGGATGAAGTCGGAAAGAAAAACCCACAGCAGGAAAGAAAGGGAAGGACTGGCAGGTGAGCCAGATGCTAGAAGCAGGGGGGGGGGAAGAAAGAGGGAAAAAAGCTAGATGGGGTTGAAAAGAAGAGACACACTGGTATGGAAGAGGAAGATAGGGGAAATCTGGACACAGGAAGGTAACAGAAAGAGGGGAAATTATGTGCATGGGGCATAGGGACAGAGACATAAAGGGGACATGCCATGGGGATGGTATATGGACACAGGGGGGGGCAATGACAGATACATAGGGGAGATATTAGAAATGGAGAAAATAGGAGCACAGAAGCGAGATGGTTTGTGGGGATGGGACAGGGACCGAGCTTGCAGGCTCCAGTGGCTTGCACAAATTACATTGTAACGTGCCATGAAAATAAGAGGAAGGAAGGTAGATAGGCCACGTGAGAGGAGCTGTAGGGTAGTAGAAAGGAACAGATGGTAAAGGAGGGAGGGAAGGGTGGTGGTGGAAAGGAATAGAACAGACATTGAAGGAGGGTGGAGAGGAACAGACCCCCAAGGGAAATGTGGAAGACAGAGTGGGAAGAAGACAGATGCCAGACTATGCGGGAGCGGAGGGAAGAAGATGGGTGCTAGACCAATTGGGGGGGGGGGGGTTAAGGGAGAGGCACAGTAACAGCAAATGGAAGACGCAGAGAGAAGACACACAGTGGATGGAAGGAATTCAATGAGAAGATGTGGAAAGCAGAAACCAGACAACAAAGGTAGAAAAAAAAATTATATTTATTTATTTATTTTTTGCTTTAGGATAAAATAGTATATTAGTTGTGTTGATAAAAATTTATAAACAAAGCCCTGCCAGCTGAACATCTCTTTCTCTAGTTCAGCAGCAGGAACTTTGATTTATAAGAAAGGAATAAGCTAAATATTACAGTACTAAGGCTTATATGGATGCAGCGGGGACGGTGACGGGGCGGTGAATGGGATGGCAGTGGCGGTGACGGGGCGGTGAAAGGGATGGCGGTGACGGGGCGGTGAAGGGAACGGCGGTGACGGGGCGGTGCAGAGGATGGTGGGCCGGTGACGGGGCGGTGACGGGGACAGATTTTTTCCCCATGTCATTCTCTACTACTGGTGTCCAGGACACCTGCAAGCTACAGACTCAACCAGGACTACATAATGCCCATAACATAACATAACGTTCTGGTCTCCTGGGGAGGACGGGCTATAATAATGAATGAATAAATAATAGGGAAGGCCAAATATAGTGGTCTTGGGAATCAGAAGAGGATGAGGCTCTGGTTCCTGCAACATAGAGCAGTCATAGAATCTAGGTAGATAGGCAAAGACGTACTACATTACAAGCAATATTACATCTCTGAATCCTGCAAACAGAATATAAGCCATACTGGGACAGGCTGAAGATCCTTCAAGCCCAGTATCCTATTCCCAACAGTAGCCAATCCAGGTCACAGGTATTTGGCAAGATCCCAAGAGTAAAACAGATGGTATGCTGATTATCCTAAAAATAAGCAGTGGATTCTCCCAAGTCCATCTTAATAATAGTTTATGGACTTTTCTTTCAGAAAACTATTCAAACCCTTTTTTAAGCCCTGCTAAGCTAACTGCTTCTATCTCAGTTTAAAAACATCATATTATCTATCTATCTATCATATACAGTATACTGTGATATCCAAAAACAATTAATAAATTCAAATTAAGACTTTGAAGACAACCAGAGACCTAGTTTCACAGTGAATTACTGATGATCAGGTAAAACCTTGCTCCAAATATCACTGCTGCAACTATAGGAAGCCACAATGAAAATAATGCTGTGCAAGTTATATGGTTAATTAGAGGTGTAATTTTCTTCAGCAGGAGATTTTTTTTAATGGATAATAAATAAGCATGCACGATTCCTGCCTCAACATTCAACCAGAATTGCAAATAGAAGTAATGAAAGAAAAAGAAATTACATCACATATAAATTATCCTCTCATTCTTAGTATGTGGTTCACTGCTTTGCATAGAAAGTGTGAATATTCATGAGCTAGAGCTGCTGTTTAAAGTATTCTGAGATGGAAGGGATGGTTGAACTCAAGTGATTAAAGGCTATATTCCTCATATATGATAATCCCTGATAAAGGCCCATTTTCTGGACCACACAGCAGGACTTGGTGTAGAATTATGTTACTTTTGCCTGGTGCTTGCTTTTTTTTTTTTCCAAAAATTATTCTCTCTACATTCTAATCATGTGCCTAGGAAATAAAGACTCATACACAACATTCAGTATCCAAATGAAGTCTTAAACTCCTTTTATTACTTCTTTTAGGGCTTCAGATATGCCAAATGTTTTCTATGGCTACCAGTATACTTGTGGCCATGGCTTCCTCACTAGCCCCATATTTTTTCATGTTTTTCTTAAGCTTTAAAGTGCTATGTGCTTTATCTATAACTTATCAGTCATTAAAAGATGACAAACTTGTTAACATTAAGAACTTATCTTTGTTTCTTAATTCAAGTTTATTTTTATTTAATGGTTCGCTTAATAATTCTAAGCGAATAACATAACAATAAATATTGGGATAAGAACAGTTAAAAATATTTTTCAACTTAAAAACATTATTAACTTAAAAATTAAAAAAAAAAAAAAACATGGTCGTAACAAACTAACATTGTAGACAATACTGGAATGGTTGGAAAAAACATAAGGAGGTAAAAGTTACAAAATTATTTTTTCCCCACAGGGAAAAGAAGAAAAGTGGAAGGGGAAGGATGGAACACTGGGATTGGGGTTTAAATAAAGTAAAACTTTTTTCACGATTTGATTATTTTAAATTGTCGAGGAAGAAAATTCCTCTTTAAAGGTTGAAAGAAGCTTTAAAAAGAAATGTTTTTAGGTTGGTTTTAAATAAAGTAAGGTCTTTGATGTTTCTGATATATAATGGAAGAGTATTCCAAATAAGCGGGGCCTTGACTGAAAAAATATCGTGACGCCTAGTTCCTATTATTTTCAATGAAGGGACCATGAGTAGCTCCTGGGCGTTAGATCGAAGATGACGATTTGAAACGTGAGGGATTAATAAACGATTAATAAACTGAGGTTCATGTGTATTTAATGTTATTCTCTTGTTCACATTGGGAAGGGACCTGTCATTTCGACATGTTTCGCCCGTAGGCTGTTTCAAGAAAAATCCCCCCCTTTTGTACTTTATCTGCACCATCCCGCATGGAGTGAATTGCAGTAGTCTAGCTGCATTAAGACTAGCATTTGGACCAGAATTGCAAAGTGATTGTTGTAGAAGTAAGGTTTGATCAGTCTCAATTGCTTTAAACTGTAGAAAGTTTTTTTTCCCAGAGGTTGGAGATATGAGGTTCATAGGAAAGTGTGACGTCTAAGAGGATTCCAAGCACTTTGGATGTCTTTTCAGTGTTTAGCGATGCACCAGAGGATAAGGATAGGCTCTTGGTAACAGACTGTGTGGAATCACCGTGGTTTGGTTTTGGTGGTGTTTAATTTTAGCTTGTTGGAGAGTGCCTAGGAGTAGATTTGTTCGGTGTGTTTGGAAACTTTTTTGTAGGATTCCCTAGCGTTGGTATAGAGTGGAATCAAGAGGAAGACGCATGTGTGCTGCTCTTCTAGGCTAGAAACAGGTATGCATTGTTTCATTTACATCTTTGGGGAATGGGAGGGGGGTCAGTGACCACTGAGTGAGTGTGCAGGGGGCATAATTTCATCTCTACAATGGTCATTTGGTCAGTTTGGGTACTTTTTTGGTCCTTTCAAGTTTCAAGTTTTCAAGTTTATTAAAATATTTGATTGAACGCTTTTCAGGGTACAAAGCGTTTTACAAAGAAATAAAATTGGATATATTAAAATTACAAATACATCGTAAATAAAAATTGTTACTTAAAAAAATTAAAAAACGAACTGGGGTAACAAACACATGGAACAGTAGGAAAGGAGGGAAAAGAAAAAATACAATAAAAAAATAAAAAAAACAAGATGAGTTAATCAGGTTGGGTTAGAACATAAGGATAATGTGAGAAAAGGATTTACAATCTTGAAATCTAAGAGAAAAGGATTTACAATCTTGAAAATCAAAGAGGGAAAAAAAAAAGGGGTATATACTCAGAGTTTAATACAAAACGATAAAATTAGGAATGAACCGAAAAATAAACTTTTAGTTAAAGGCTTCTTTAAAAAGAAAACACTTTAAACTATTTTTGAATTTATTCAATTCTTGTTCAAGTCTTAAATGAAGAGGAAGGGAGTTCCAAATGGTAGGGGCTGTAACCGAAAAAATAAGGTCACGGCGAGTACCTATGACTTTCAAAGAGGGAACATAAAGGGACGCTTGTGAGGAAGATCTAAGAACTCCTTATTTGTCTATAACACAGATCTAACTCCGAACATCTAAATTACGCCCTGGACATCTCAAAAAAGGTTTGATTATCCTTTCAAAATGTCCTAGTGCTTTGCCCACCAAGTCCCACCCAAACCATACCTCTCACACACCCCTTTAATATTTAGACATCTTGGAGAACGAATGCCCTGCAAAACATCTAAAAAATTAGAGGGGCATAATAATAATAATAAAAAAAAACTAAGTCTGATTTAGATGTAGGGTGATAGTCACCCAAAGCCAGCCATGGTACAATGTCCATTCTTGAAAAGTACATCTAAAATATATTTTTTTCAAAAATCATCTATCTGTATGTCCAGGCATTTGATCATCCAGACCACCTCAACATCTATCTTTATACCACATTCTCGACTAAAAATTTGTCCCAAGTCTCAAACACCCAGAACAAGACCTTTTGGACGTGGGAGGGGCCAGCATTGTGATTGACTGGCCACCCAGACATGATAACAGAGCAGTGGGGCACCTTACAGGGCATTGCTGTTAACTTCACAAAAAGGGTGCCACATAAACATCTCACCAGAACTCCCTTATAGATTATGATGAGCTCCCAAAACCCACTATACCCACCTGTCTACAACCCCAAGATCTTATGGCTGCAGATGGCATGTATATGGCAGTACAGTAGGGTTTAGGTTTTTGTTTTGTTTTTTTGATGGGCTCACATTTTCCACCATGAATGTAGTGGTTAGAGTGGCTTAAGGGCTTGGGACCTCCTCTCTATGGTTCACTAGCTCACCCCCCAGACTACTTAAGCCACCTCTGTGCAGCTCTACTAGGCTTTCCTATACCAGATGGTGATGTTCCGGAGGCAGGTATGTATGTTTTTATTCTGAACTTTGTAGGGGTACAATGGGGTCAGTGAACGGGGGGGAGGGGAGTTTGTGTAGGCCTTTACTTTGTCTCTGCAGTGGTTATCTGCTCACTTTAGATACCTTTTGGGCACTTATACCTGTCCCTACGTCATCTAACTCACAATGTATTCCTATTCCTCTGCCCTCCAACCCAGCCTGCTGGTTAAACGTTCCCCTTAACTATATCCATGGCATCCTGTTTGTCTGTCTTGCCTGTTTAGATTGTAAGCTCTTTGGAGAAGGGACTGTCTTCTTTGTGTCTCTACAGTGCTGCGTGCATCTGGTAGCGCTATAAAAATAATTAATAGTAGTAGTATGAAGAGTTTCAATCTTTGGGATGTAGAGCTGAGATTGTGATGTCATAATGCCTCATTCCACCAATAAGAGCCAACCTTATCAGTGATGTCACAATGGCTTAATTGTCCTGTACTCCCCTCTGCCCTCCAACCCAGCCAGCTGATTAACCGTTCCCCTTAACTGTATCCATGACATCCTGTTTGTCTGTCTTGTCTGTTTAGATTGTAAACTCTTTTGAGCAGGGACTGTCTCCTTTGTGACTCTGTACAGTGTTAAGTACGTCTGGTAGCGCTCTAGAAATAATTCATAGTAGTACTAGACATGTGAACAGTTTCAGTCTTTGGGAGCAGAGCTGAGATTGTGATGTCATAATGCCTCATTCCACCAATAAGAGCCAACCTCATCAGTGATATCACAATGGCTTGATTGTCCTGTACTCCCCTATGCCCTCAGCAGATTAACCGTTCCCCTTAACTGTATCCATGACATCCTGTTTGTCTGTCTTGCCTGCTTAGATTGTAAGCTCTTTCAAGCGGGGACCGTTTTCTTATTCTTTGTGACTCTGTGCAGCTCTGCGTGCGTCTAGTAGCGCTATAGAAATAATTAATAGTAGTAATGTATACGTTTCGCCTAGGCAGTCTCATCAAACATTCGATTATCCCTGCAGGATGACTAAGGGCTCCTTTTACTAAGCTGCGCTAGTGGTTTTAGCGCATGCTTAGCGTGCTAGATTGCCACGCGTGCTAGACGCTAACGCCAGCATTGAGCTGGCATTAGTTCTAGCCGTCTAGCGCTAATATTCTACGTGTACTAAAAACGCTATCGTAGCTTAGTAAAAGGAGCCCTAAGTCTAGTTCGGCCCACATCCCACCCTAACCCCTCCTCCAAAAATGCCCCTTTCCGCTCTGGGTGCACAGCAGGATTCAGAGGCCTAAAATGTCCCTGGATGCATTCAAAAAGTTATTTTGATTATTGGCACTTGTAGATCGTCCAAGTGCCGACTTGGGCAGGTTTTTAGACGTGTATTTAAGTTTCGAGTATGAGCCTCTAAGTTTTGAAAATTGGCACTTTGACATTTTGGTGATTAAAACATCCAAGTGCTGGTTTTTTGGGGGATGTTTTTCTCTTTTGAAAATGAGCTCCTTAGTCCCACGAGTTTCCAGTTTTCTCGTAGACTATTTTTTTCTACGATATGAAAAAATACTGTAAACTCGCTGGACTAAAGTGTATAGCCTTCAATAGAGTCGTCGTGGTTTAACTTGCTTTTTTTTTTTTTTTTTTTTTTTTTACCAAGCTTTTCAAACCACCCTCGTAGTTTGAAAATCGCTTTGTTAAAGCTTGCAAGATTAATAGCTATTTCATGTGAACATTTGTCTCCTTTGGATGTAAAGATTGATAGGAAACATCATTATACAGGTTCTGTTCATGAGTCAAATATTCACAGATCTATTCAGCCAGACCTAAATAATTCAGCTTATGGTGCAAACGCTTCTGTGTACCTTTCCGGGATCAGGCTTTAGCTTTTCTGTTAGCATTTTAATGCTGTTTTCTAATTCTCCTTGCTCAGGAGGCAGACAAAATGGATGATTTCCTGAGTTTGCTAATAACCCCCCCCCCCCCCCTGTCTCCGTTCTGCAGTACATAGTGCAAAGAAAGCCATAGTTAAGAGAAACAGCAAATAGTTTTTACATGCTGTAATTGCCATTCTCTGAGATTCAAAAAGGATGGGCTTATCGCAGGCCGACCATGGACAGCGCAGAAGTAAAGGTATTAACATACGTGAACCGCAGAGACAAGAGGCCTCCTTATTAGGACCAGAGAGTGGAGGAGCCTTGGCATGGGCATCTTTTTAAAACCTCGGTGAGGACTCATTTGCATCATATATGGAAATGGGGTCAGTTGTAATCTTTGCACCGTCTGCCACCAAAACTAATCATTTTCAGCTTTAGGCTTCTATGGCTAATTGGGCAATTGCATATTTGCGAGTAGATATCCTCAAAATGTCTCATTTTGTCTTGCAGGATCCGTTTCACTGGCGCACAGTACTGGAAACTTTTCAGCTACCTTCCCCTCTGTCTGCTCAAAGGAGTGCTATCAAGCGTGCATCAGATTTATCAAAAGGTTGCTCCCATTGACAGCAGCTGGGAAGGAGCTGCTGATAAATCTGACCCCCCTGGTTATTTCTCAACGTGATGGGTTTGAATTATTTTTCTCAGGCTGATCATTATTTAATTTGCTCCGGGTTATCAATGACATATTGTTTACAGGCACTGCCACTGCGCTGTAAGCATGGCAGTGAAGATTTACGGGAGGGGGGGAAGGGGGCTATAACACTTTCTGTCATCTTTGTGCGGCCATGTCTAAAGAAAGGGCAATATTAATGAAATTATGTCCCCAGTTAAAAATGCAGTATGGGGTAATAAAATATAATACATTGGGTATAGTTTATAGCTATGAATTAATTCTTCTGTTGATTGGTAGATTTGTGTTCAGTTTTCACACACAAATCCATGAAAGTATTGTTTTTAAAGTATTCATTTCCTGTTTCTGTAAAGACATTTTGGCCCGGATTCTCAAAACGATGCCGATATTTTAGGCGCCCAATCTCGGTTAAAAACACCGTTCACACGGCGTTTTAACTGAGTTTTAAGGCGCCTACCCACACCTAAAACATTAGCGCCGGAGTCATGCCAGTGAGCACGGCTAATGCCAGAAGTGGCGTTGGGCAGCCTAAAGCGCTTCCGTAGGCGTGATTCACATCATAGTTAGGCGCCAGACACGTAGGCCAGGAAAACCCTTGCCTATATTTTCCGTGCCTACCTTGGCTGGAGACACAGTTCTGTGCCTGGCGCCAACGTGTCGTTGACATGCGATCGGCGGCCTTTTTTAAGGCCGCCGCTGACCACGGCACTGGTTATAGCATCTGGGACTTTTTGTTAAACTTGCAACTAGAGAATGACACGGTGACAAAATTCATCACCGTCCCCGTCCCCGAGGATAACCACGGGAAATAATCCCATGTCATTTTCTAGTGTCTATTTCAGCCTCAGTCCTTCTACACCAGCATTCTTCAAAGCAAAGCTTGCGGGTCAGTGGTTGAGGCCATTCATACTCTGATTCTTATGTGAGCCAAGGATAATGAAGCCATTGTGACATCACTGATGTGATTGGTTCTTAGGCACTGGTGGAATGAGGCATTATGACATCACAATATCTGCTCTGGATACCAGAGGCTGTCATTCTTCAGTGTCTGTCTCAACCTCAGTCCTTCTACACCAGCATTCTTCAAAGTAAAGCTTGCGGGTCAGTGGTTGTGGCCATTCATACTCTGATTCTTATGTGAGCCAAGGATAATGAAGCCATTGTGACATCACTGATGTGATTGGCTCTTAGGCACTGGTGGAATGAGGCATTATGACATCACAATATCTGCTCTGGATACCAGAGACTGTCATTCTGTAGTGTCTGTTTCAACCTCAGTCCTTCTACACCAGCATTCTTCAAAGCAAAGCTTGTGGGTCAGTGGTTGTGCCCAATTATACTCTGATTCTTCCCTCTCTCCTTAAAGAATGACATGAAGATGGTTTCCCGCGGTTATCCGCGGGGACGAGAACGGTGATGAATTTTGTCACTGTGTCATTCTCTACTTGCAACGCATAATGGCCATTCAAGTGTCTCTGTGTTCGTCCCTCAGTGCCTAATTTGAATAGGGAGTTACCCTCCTCCTACTAAACACTCTCAAGCCTGTGACCATCTGTGAATTGTTCCATTTCTACTGCAGCTCCTCCAAGTGACAGTTGGAGACTGTTTCTTATTTTCTGATGCAGCACAGAAAGAAAGAAAGAAAAAAAAAATGCTTTTAATCTTTTGTACATAAACACCTTTCAGAAGCCCACCTTCCATTGTGTGTGTGTGTGGGGAGGGTGGGGGCTAGAGATGGGAGGATGTCATGTGTATAACCCAAAAAGGGGATGTGGCTGTGGGAGGGGCATAGGTAGGTCATGTGGGCATTCCCAATAGTGAAGCGCCAAGTTCTAGAATACTGCCGATCTGCACCTAACTTTGAGCACCAGACTGACACCTGTTTCTGTCGGGTATAAGTCCAGCACCCAAAGTAACATGTGACCTGCTAATATTCTATAAATGTTGGGCACCCTTTTTAGAATAGGGGCTTAGACCCTGATTCTATAAATGGCGTCTAGATCAGCATGCCTACCAAGCTAGGTGCCTAACTTAGCCCCCCCCCCCCTTCCCCAAACGAATGAAGCAAAGTCTGCAATAACTATATTGTATTCCTGAAGAGATTTGTTGTTGGAAACTTTGAGTTGAAGGTGACACTGAGGATTTTTAATGTCGTCGAGAGTTAGACGGGAACTTTAGATAGCATCAATGGAGATGGAAGTGATTGATCATCCTGTGTACTAAATACTAAAGACTTAGGGCTCCTTTTACTAAGGTGCGCAATGCGTTTTAGCACGCGCTAAATGCTAATATACCTATTATAAGTCTACGGACGCGTTAGCGTTTAGCGCACGCCAAAATGGCTAATGCGCCTTTGTAAAAGAGGGTCTTAGATTTCTGACTAATTGTGAGCACCAAAGAGAGGTGATGCCCAACTATTTTTTCTCTTGGGGTAATTTTTACCCCTTTGATGTCTTTCGCCTACATTTAGTTGACAGGCGGTAGGCACCATTTTGCTAGGTGTCTACCAATTTAGGTGTTTTTTATAGAATCAGGCCCCTAGCATTGATCTTATAGGTGCCTAACCTTTGCTGTCATATATAGAATTCTCCCTCCCCCCCCCTAAGCTGAGTGGGAGTCTTTCATCTACAGTCCTAACACTAGGAGGCGCTGTTTCATGATCATATTTTCAATAGGGAGGGACAGGCAAGCTCTGCAGGATTCTGGAGGACCTGCTTGCCCCTACTGATTGAAAACACAATATTGAAGAATCACCCACCATTGGCAGCAATGCAGTTGGAGGACTTCAACTCCGCTTAGCGTAGGGTTGCCAGATTTTACATTCGTAAAATCCAGACCCCCCTAGACCCGCCCATCCCCACCCCATTGCACCCCAGTCCTGCCCCTAATCCCGTCCTAGCCCCGCCCCCGCTGCTTGCTCTGGTCGGGCAGGAGGGCAGGGATGTGATGATGTCACGCGTGGATGCCCTCTTGCCCGACACAATTTCAGGGAAAGCTTTTCAAAACCTGGACAAAGTGCCGGGTTTTGAAAAGCCGTCCAGACCCCCGGACTTGTCCTCAAAAGAACATGTCTGGTGAAATCCGGATGTCTGGTAACCCTAGCTTAGAGGGAACAGTGTTACTCTGTCTGTATAGTGGTACTGAAAATCATTATAGACTGCCTAGCATTGTCTGGATAGTGCTGTGACACCGCAAGGTTGAATGAAGTGCATTCCATCTAATTATCCAGAAAACTACTGTATATGGATAACGGACCAAACATCACTGCAGCCCATTCTGTAGGTATATCCAGTGCTACTCGCTATTTGGATGGCGATGCTGAATATCTGTGAATCACTGAAACACTGCAGCTAGAATTTAAAACAAATCCCCCCCTGAAGAGCTTAAAGATCAGGCTGCATTTGTTTAAGGGGCCCATACAAAACACAAGTGTGACCTGAATATTCCATGTTTGCCTGTTTTATTTTTTAAGATTTATTAACCAGCTTCATGAAGAGATGCATCCGATATATTTTTCAGCAGGTGTTATGTTATTATATTCAGTGGTGCAGGCCTAAATGGATAGTGTCACTGAATATATGTATAATTTGAAATCGTCTAAGTGAGACATTTCAAATTATGTGTACATCACTCAGCTGAATATCGACCTCCTGGAATCGGCAGTGATTTTTCTTTTATTTGCTAGGCTGTATATGTTTGAGAGACTGTAATTAACAAAGTATTTTGTTATTTCCTACCATTTTTTTTTTTTTTTTACTTCAATAAACTTTATTGATTGGAACAGCTGTGTGTACAGAACATTATTCGAGCGACTGTGAATTCTGATACTTTTGTAATTAAGAGAAAGTTGGGTCTCTTCCAAACCTTCTTCACCCCATCCTTCCAAAGAACCACTGAGACTATGCCAAATTTGCTAGATTCTGTAATGCCCGAAGCTGCACCCCCTTTCATTAGGGAAGATCCTGAAAAGAATAATATTAACCTATAATTTGCCTCAATCCAATAGAGAGAGAGGCTTAGGAGCTTATACTGATGTCTCTCTGTGTCTTCCCACAAGTTTTGAACAGAAAAATGCTTACTGTGTGCAGTTACTTGTGAAATTAATTTGGACGCAGTCTCGTTAATTGCTAACAGTCTCAACAGAAGGTAAAGAATATTTCAGTTTCATAACTGCGGAGGGAATGCTGGACACTCCCTCCCTCCCAAAAAAAATTACCATACAGCCTTTGCACTTACCACATGTTACTTTTTTGCTGTTATAGCAAACTAGAGTTTGTGGCATGTGTGGGGACAAGAGAAGCAGGGTTGCCAAAATAATAATAATAACTTTATTTTTGTATACCGCAGTACCATAACAGTTCAGAGCGGTTAAAATTGTGCCCTTGATTGGCCATGACAAAGTGGATGGCTTGGGAGCACTCGGGGGCAGTGGTATACTACTGCTACTATTTACCCCTTATATAACTCTGAAAGGACTCATGAGAACTCATGGCAGCCATTCAGCAAGTGCTGGGCAGGAACGTGAAAGCTCGCTCATGCCCGGTACACTGGGCTGCGAGAACTCGAGGCAGCCATTAAGGGAGGGGTTCAGTGTTGGGCAGGAGCTCAGAAAGCTTGCTCCTTCTCGGTACATCGCTGGACCACCAGGGATTTAAAAAGGTATGTGGGGGGTGGGGGGAGGGAGGCGGGAGGGAAGTAAAAAAATTGGCAGAGTCGGTTGGGACAGGAGATGGATCCCTCCTTTCTCAGCCTACCCCCACCAGGCCATACGGCAGGCCCGGCAGAGGCTTTTAACAAGTCCGGGAGGGGGGGGGGGGGGCAGGTAGGCGATGACCTGAATATAAGACAAAAAACCCATTTTTGGCCTATTTTTTGGGCCCAAAAATCTTATCTTATATTCGAGTATATTCGGTATTCAGAAATGGATGGGAAGCCAATGAAATGATTTTAAGAGAGGGATAATGTGAGTATAGCGGCTCTCAAGGAATATGAGTCATGCAGCTAAATTCGGGATAGATTGGAGGGGAGCTTGATGTCTAAGCGGAAGGCCTGAGAGTAGCAAGTTGCAGTAGTGTAAGCATGAGGTGATGAGGGCATGAATAAGGATTTTGGTAGTGTGCTCAGAGAGGAAGGGTCAGATTTTGGTAATATTATAAAGGAAAAAGCGGTAAGTTTTAGCAATATCTGGGTGGTGAAGGAGAGGAGTCGAAGATGACCCCGAGACTGTGAGCAGGCAAGACAGGGAGGATGACAGTGTTGTCCACAGAGACAAAGAATGGGTGAAGAGGGGAGGTGGGTTTAGGCAGGAAGATGAGCAGCTCAGTTTTAGCTATATTCAGTTTTACATGGCAGTAAGATATCCAGGCAACAGTGTCGGACAGGCATGCTGAGATTCTGGTCTGGGTTTCAGTAGAGAAGTGGTCAAGTGGGTTTAGTATTCTTGTTTGGCCAGCGAGAGGGCAGACTGGAGTGATGTCAGCATGAATTTGAAGTGTATGAAGTTGGAGTGCGCACGGAATTTAAGCCAGAGACGTTCGGTGGAATGGGCACATGAGCGCAGGTAGCGGATGTGGGGGGTCAGCCAGGGTTGGAGTTTGGCATGCCTAAAAGGACGTGAAATTGGAGGAGCAAGGATGTCTAGAGCAGAGGATAAAATGGTATTATAGGAGAAGACATCTTCGTTGACAGTCTTGTGTGATATGGAAGTTGAAGAGAGGGATGAAACAGGGATGGAGAGGGCTCCAGGGTCAATAGCCTGAAAGTTCCTGAACGTGTTGGTGGCAATTGGCTGGATCTGGGAGGTGGGGTGATAAATAGTTAATGTTAAGAGGTGATGGTCTGAGAGGGGAAGGATGGTATTGCAAAAACTGGTGGTCGAGCAGCTGGAGAAAAGAATTAGGTCCAGGCAGCGTCCTTTCTGGTGTGTAGGGGTGGTGGAGCACAGCTGGAGATTGAATGCGGATGTTAGGACAAGGACACTGGAGGCGAAGGCATCGTAGGGGTCATCGACATGGATAGCATAGCCACAGGGGGCCTTGGGAGTCTGGGCCCCTGCTACTTTGGCCTCTTCAAAATTGTGGCACCAGATGCATAGCTAGCCTGGATACCCAGCCCTGCCATCCAAGAAGATTCTCTGCTGGAGCTGTGCCTGTGTAACTGCTGAAGAAGCGAGCAAGCCGGCAGGGTGCTCCAGCTGCGCCGGCACTTCAGTGCATGTTCAGTATATGCATTGAACTGGTTTTTTGAAAAAGGATTTTGAATGGGTTTTTTTGTAGCCCTGAATTTGTTGTTCGGAAATGTCAGCGTCAGAAGCTGAAACGTCCTGGTAGCATCTTTGCTGCTTCAGCAGAGAATCCCTTCCGCAAGCGGGACTTGGACATCCCCGTCAGCAAAAGCATGATTCAGGTGGAGGGGCAGGAGAAGAACAGAAAGGAAATACTTAACCCCTCCCCCCAAAAAAAAATTTAGTTCTGGCCATACCTGCTTGGGGACGAGCTTGGGATGCTCCTGATTTTAAAGCTCAGTAAGGGTAAGAACTTACCCCTCATATTTTCAAGTTTCCTGAGTTTATGAGCCAATAAACGTTGTCCCTGCATGACTGTTTATATTTATTGTGGACTTGCTCTACCACTTTTCAGAGTCAATCAAAGTGGTTCACAACCAAAAGATATCAGGAGAAGAGCTAGAAATGAACAAGAAAGGGGAGAAAGGAAAGCCAGATACACTAGAAATATATACACCCTTGGATTCTATATAGAGCGTCCAAAATTGAACACTCATATGTAGGCACCGATCCAAGAAGTGCATGCAACTAAATTAGCTAAACAAAGAAAAATGGGGAGACCCAATAATCCACAGTGAAAACAATCCACCGATGAAAACAAAAACTAAAAACTGTGGATATAGATGTTCTGGAGATAATTTATTAAACACTGACATATCAAAACATGAAAATTCAATTTAAAAAAGTACAATGATAAAAAATACAGTGGTAAAAATCCAACCGGACCCTACACGGTCCGTGTTTCGGCAAACACGCCTTCCTCAGGGGACCAATGGTTTGCAAACTCACATATAAAGAATTGGACTGAAAACAGTCTATTGTCTTTAAAATGTGAGCAAAGAACACCGCAGACAAGCTGAAATATGAAAATCAATGGACCCCTGAGGAAGGCGTGTTCGCTGAAACATGGCCCGTGTAGGGTCTGGGTGGATTTTTATCACTGTATATTTTTATCATTGTACTTTTTTTAAATTGAATTTTCATGTTTTTATATGTCAGTGTTTAATAAATTATCTCCAGAACATCTGTATCCACGGTTTTTTGTTTTTGTTTTCATCACTAAATTATCTAAGCCAGGGGTGGGCAAACTCCAGTCCTCGAGGGCCGGAATCCAGTTGGGTTTTCAGGATTTCCCCAGTGAATATGCATGAGATCTATTTGCATGCACTGCTTTCAATGCATATTCATTGGAGAAATCTTCAAAATCCCGACTGGATTCCGGCCCTTGAGGACCGGAGTTGCCCACCCCTGAGCTAAGCCAATTAGTGTTAATAATTGGGTACAAATTGGCACCAATTTGAATTGGTACTCACATCTTGCTATGTACAATTCTATAACGATGTGCGCACAAAACCCATAGCATGCAACCCAAAAGGAGGCGTGGCCACGGGAGGTACATGAGCAGGTCAGAGGCGTTCCTATAAATGGCTGTACAATGTTATAGAATTCTGGGGATGTGCATCCAAATTGATGCCGGGAATCATAAGAACATAAGAACATAAGAAGCGCCATCTCCGGATCAGACCTTCGGTCCATCTAGTCCGGTGATCCGCACACGCGGAGGCCCTGCCAGGTATACACCTGGCTTACCCTATAGCCAACCATATCTCTATATGCCTCTCTCAAGGAGATATGCATCTAGTTTGCCCTTGAAGCCTAGGACTGTCGATTCTGCAATAATCTCCCCTGGGAGAGTATTCCAGATGTCAACCACTCTCTGTGTGAAGCAGAACTTCCTGATATTAGTCCTGAACTTGCCCCCCCCCTAGCTTCATTTTATGTCCTCTTGTCCGTGTCAAATTGGACAATGTAAATAATCTTCTCTGCTCTATTTTGTCGATTCCTTTCAGTATTTTGAAGGTCTCGATCATATCCCCACGCAGTCTCCTTTTCTCAAGGGAGAACAATCCCAGTGTTTTAAGTCGATCCTCATATTCCAGTTTCTCCATACCCTTCACTAGTTTAGTTGCTCGCCTCTGCACCCTCTCCAGCAGTTTTATATCCTTCTTTAGGTAGGGAGACCAATGTTGGACGCAGTATTCCAAGTGTGGTCTGACCATTGCCCTATAAAGCGGCATTATAACTTTCTCCGATCTACTCGAGATTCCTTTCTTTATCATGCCCAACATTCTATTTGCCTTCTTTGCCGCTGCCGCGCATTGTGCCGACGGCTTCAGGGTCCTATCTATCAGTACACCCAGATCCCTTTCTTGTTCACTTTTTCCCAGAGTTGCACCTGACATTCTGTACTCGTATTCCTTATTTTTACTGCCTAAATGCATTACCTTGCATTTCTCCACATTGAACTTCATCTGCCATTTCTCCGCCCAGTTTTCTAACCGACACAAATCGCTCTGGAGTTCCTCACTGTCCTCCTGCGATCTGATTTCCCGGCAGAGTTTTGTGTCGTCTGCAAACTTGATGATCTCACTGGATGTTCCGTTTTCCAGGTCATTGATATAAATATTAAAAAGGATCGGCCCAAGTACCGAGCCCTGGGGTACACCACTAGTCACTTTCTCCCAGTCGGAGAACTTCCCATTTATGCCCACTCTCTGCTTCCTATTTTCCAGCCATTTGCCTATCCATCTTTGTATATCTCCCTCTATGCCATGGCTTTGTAGTTTCCTGAGAAGTCTTTCATGTGGAACTTTGTCAAATGCTTTCTGGAAGTCCAAGTATATTATGTCCACCGGCTTTCCACTATCAATTTGCTTGTTCACGGTCTCAAAGAATTGGAGTAAATTCGTCAAACACGATTTCCCTTTCCTGAATCCATGTTGACTGGGTTTCATCAAGTCGTGTGTGTCCAAGTGCTGAACTATGCTATCCTTGATCAGTGATTCAATCATCTTGCCGGGGACAGACGTAAGACTCACAGGTCTATAGTTGCCCGGTTCTCCTCTCGATCCTTTTTTGAAGATTGGCGTGATGTTCGCTTTCCTCCAGTCGTCTGGTATCTGACCAGTTCTGATTGACAGGTTTGCAAGTTTTTGTAATAACTCTCCGATTTCAACCTTCAATTCCTTCAAGACTCTCGGGTGAATTTCATCCGGTCCAGGGGATTTGTCACTTTTAAGTTTGTCGATCTGGTAGTATATCTGATCTAAGTTCACTTCAACTGTGGTGAGGCTGTCCTCTATTTCTCCTGTAAACAATTTCTCCGCTTCAGGTATTGTTGAGGTGTCCTCCTTCGTAAAGACGGACGCAAAGAAGGAATTTAGTTTGTCTGCGATTTGTTTATCTTCCTTGATGTACCCTTTTCTTCCCTTGTCGTCCAGGGGTCCCACTGCCTCTTTTGCAGGTTTTTTCCCTTTCACGTATCTAAAGAAGGGCTTGAAGTTTTTAGCCTCCCGGGCTATTTTTTCCTCATAGTCCTGTTTTGCATCCCTCACCGCCTTGTGACATTTCTTCTGTTTATCTTTATGTTTGTTCCAGGCTTCGGTTGTCTTCGTGCATTTCCATTTTTTGAAAGAGTCCTTCTTTTCTTTTATGGCTTCCTTCACCTGTATGGTAAGCCATGCCGGTTCTACTTTGCCTTTAGTTCTCCGATCTTTGGAAATCCTCGGAATGTAGAGATCTTGTGCTTCTGCAATAGTATTTTTCAATAGGCACCATGCCTGATCGACTGTTTCAAGTTTGTCCACCATCTTCTCGAGTCGTTTTGTTACCATGGCTCTCATGCAATCGTATTTACCCTTTTTAAAGTTTAAGGTGGTGGTTAAGGTTTTGGTATGTTTCCCTTTCCCGATGTCAAGTTTAAAGTTGATTACATTGTGATCACTCGTTCCCAGTGGAACCATGACTTCTACTTCTGTTATCGGTCCGGTGAGACCATTTAGGACCAAGTCCAAGGTGGTGTCTCCTCTTGTCGGCTCTTTTACCATTTGCTCCAGGAAGCAATCCCCTAGCACCTCCAGAAACTTGGCCTCCTTGCCGCAGTTGGAGGCCCCTAGTTTCCAGTCTATTCCTGGGAAATTGAAGTCTCCCAATATAACTACATTGCCTGTCTTGCATACTTGTTTGATTTCCTCCATCATTTCTGAGTCAGTGACCTCCGCCTGTCTTGGGGGACGATAGTAAAGGCCAATTTTTGTATCTGCACCATTGTGACCAGGAATTTTGATCCAGAGGGACTCCAGCTTCTCTTTCCTGTCTGTTGTAATCATTCCAACAGAATCTATTCCTTCCTTAACATATAGGGCAATACCTCCACCTTTCTGCCCTTCTCGATCCCTTCTATATAGTTTGTATCCCTGTAGTACTGTGTCCCATTTGTTTTCTTCATTCCACCATGTTTCTGTTATGCCAATGATATCCATGTTCTCATGTCTTGCTATCGTCTCTAGTTCTCCCATTTTGTTTCCTAGACTTCTAGCATTTGTATACATACATCTAAGTTCCCTTTGTGTTACCTTTTTGGACCTTCTACTCTTGGCTGTCCTTACAGTCTCATTTACGGTATCCTTTACTGCTCCTGTGTTGTCTCCCATGTTTGCTGTGTGGTCATCCCCTCCTGTGTCTGAGTTGTCCCTTCCTGCTTGTTCTCTTTTGTTGGCTGTGAGGTCGACCTCTCTTGTGTATGAGTAGTAGTCCTTTGTTTCTACGTCGGGACATCCTGTTGTCCGTGCCATCGACCGGTGGTCGACTGTCGGCTTTCCCCTGTCCTTCAGTTTAAAGCCTTCTCTATTGCTTTCTTCATGTTGCCTGCCAAAACTCTTGCTCCTTCCTTGTTGAGGTGTAGTCCATCCCTTCTGTAGTACTTGCTTTTTCCCCAGAACGCCGTCCAGTTGCGCACGAAGTCAAAACCTTCGTCTTCGCACCATCGTCTCATCCAGGCGTTGATCACTTGCAATTCCCCTTGTCTCTTTCCATCTGCTCTTGGTACAAGGAGGATTTCAGAGAAGGCCACCTTCACCTCCCTGATCTTCAATTGTCTTCCGAGTGAGCGGAGCTGGCCCTTCATCTCTTCCCTGTCATACTTCCGCCCGCTCACATCATTTGTTCCCACGTGGATAAGCACAGCTGTGTCCACTCCCCGTGCTCCATCTATGATCCTGGAGATCCTGTTGGTCACATCCTTTACTCTTGCTCCAGGCAGACAGGTGACGACCCTGTCCTCTCTTCCTCCTGCGGTGTGGCTGTCCACGTGTCGTATAATGGAGTCGCCTACAATGATCCCCATCTTCTTTATTCGGGAGTTCCTTGGGGGGCGTAGGTCCACGTCCTTGGAGTAGGGCCAGTCATCTTCCTCCAATGATACTTCTTTGGATGGGGGGACATCTTCCTGTGCTCTCACTATTCCTCCTGGTGTGCGGTTGTCTCCAACCTCGTCTTCTTTTTCTTCTGTGTTTGCATGGGTGTCTTCTCTCCTCACATGGGTTTCCTGAGTACAGATTTCCAGCCCTGGGATCTCTACATGGTGCTGATGGGCTTCCTCTATGTACATTTCTAGATCCTTGACCTCGTCGTTTGGGCTGTACTCCACTAGAATCTTCTCCTGTGCTCGGATTCTGTCTTCGAGTTCCATCACTGTTCCCTCTAATAGTCTTACCTGACATTTCAAGCTATCCATCTCCATGCATCGATTGCAAATGTATGCCTGGATCCCCGAAGGGAGGTAGTCATACATATTGCAGTCGATACAGAAGACAGGAAAGCTCATCTTCTGACTTCCTTGGGCTTCCATTTCGTGGTTCACTCGTGGGTTGTCTGAGTGATTTGTTGTGACCTACTGCTGCTCTTTTTCCTACTGATCCTACCTCCCCCTTACCTTCTGACTTCCTGACTGCAGTCTTCCTATTTGAGTGAGTCTGTTTGTGTTACAGTGCCTGTGCCTTTGTGTGCTTGTGTCCCTTGCCTGCTGCTTCCTTGTGTTGCTTGCCTTGTTGTCTCTCTCGTGTGTGCTGTCTCTGCTCTACCTCACCTTGATTGTATGTGCGAGGTTGGTTTATTTTGTGTCTGTCTCCTCCTTATCTTTTGTGCTTGTCAGTTCCTTACCGGTCTGTTCTCCTCTGGTGTTCTTGTGAGTAGCGCTCGTCCCTTGCAAGGCCCTTCGCAAAGGCGCTCTCGCCGCGCGCCGAACGGCTGGGCGCCGTTGGCTCCTCCCCTTTTCAAGGGGGAGTCCGGTGCTGCCTGTGACGCGTGGGGGGGGCGGAGCGAACTCTCGCCGCTACCCCGAGCCTACTGTCCTGCTACTTTCTGCTTGCTTCGGTGCTCGGCACCAACGCTGCCTGTCTCCTCTGCTTCCTGCTCCCCTTCACCTGGTTTAGTTAATTAATGAATTGGTTAGACACGACAGTATGATACGTAGCATAATAAACTCCGAAATATAAGGGACTACATTTCGAGTTTGACTTCACCCAGCTGCTCTATGCCTTAGTGCTCTCCAGCATGGACTACTGCAATGCGCAATTCAATGGTCTCGTGGCAAAGAATGTACGATGTCTCCAGTGTGTACAAAATACAAAAATCAGACTTCTAAATAACCTCCATGCCTGCGACCCTGTCTGCCAGACGCTATCGTCGGCTCACTAGCCGTCTGTAGCCAAACGTTATGCCCAAGGGCCTGATGCTAGCAATCAAATCCTTGCACGACATGGCGCTGGGCTACATGACGGCAAAGCTTCCTGAACAGGTCCCTCTGCTCCCAGGATGAATGACGCCTCAAAAACACCCCCTTCAACTGCAAACCGCCAAACGATGTTCCTACTTCCACTTCATATCAAGCCACTGGAACTGACTGCCACCAGAAATCAGAACCCTTGAAGGACTCCTCAGCTTTAGGAAAGCAATAAAAACACCTCTTCACCTAACTCCCACGACCGATGAATTATAAATGTATATTGGTACCAGATCCCAGCATGCATCACGGGATAAAAACTTGTATTGACAAAACTTACACTGTTAAGGATAAATATGGCAAAGTGTAACCCGTAAACTCTATATTATGCTTATTGGTATTGGACCCCTAGTACGTATCGAGTTAGGATACAGCCTTGTATCATAAACTTGTACTGTAATTATGTCAAATTATAACCTGTTAACTTTATATTATGTATGTTTAACCTGTAACCCATTCTGAGCTCTTTGGGGGAAACCAGATTAAAAAAACAAATTAAATAAATAAATAAAATAACATAGCATGGCATACATGGACCGGCAAATATTGTGTAGCAGATGATAGTGTGAGAAGTAGTAGCATGGTAGACATAGCATGGAAAATATACTGTAGAGTGTAAGATATGACATCATTTTTCTATCTTAGTTCAATCAATTATATTATCTCGTCTTGATTACTGTAACACTATCTACCTCGGCATTACAAAAATTTGTTTTCATAGATTACAATTAATTCAGAATACTGCTGTGAAGCTGATCTTTGGAAAACATAAATTTGACCATGTGACCCCTTTGCTTCAGAGTCTTCATTGGCTCCCAGTTTATTTTAGAAATCAATTTAAATGCGCTTGTATTTCTTTTAAAATTCTACATGGCATCTTTAATCCTCTTATTCCTTTATTTTGGAATTTTAACCGATTCTCCTTTGCAAGAGGTATCCAATAATTTAAACTCTCCCTTCTTTCTAAAAAAGGGATTAAAGGAGTCAAGATCTTCAGTCAATCTTTGGTCTTTAAACTCTCTTAATTCTGGAATGATCTCCCCTTTTTTTTTAAGGAGTTCCAGTTCATTTCAATTTTTCCGTAAATCTTTAAAAACGACTCTATTTGCCGAACATTATGAAAATTAATTCTTTTGAAATTTTGTTATTATCTTCTATTTATCATTTGTAAATTATTCCCTGTTTATTTAATTGCTGTAAACCGAGTCGAGCTTTCTCAGAATGATGACTCGGTAGACAAAGTTAAGCTCTAGTTTAGCTTAGTTTAGTAAAGTGTGAGAGAAACGGTGATAGTATGACAAAATTTGGCAAAAACATTGCATGACAAAACACGGCATGGTTTGAAATTTGGGTTGGTGCACTCTCATAGAGGGTCAAGGGAAGAGGTGAGTTTTTATTGACTTCTTGAAGTTCAGTAGACCAGGCATAAATCCTGGTGCCCAAATCTGGACTAATTTCTTTAAAGATGGTAAATGGGATCAAAAAGGAGATATCTACGGGAAAAACACAATCCTATAGACCAGGGGTGTCCAACCTGTGGCCCGAGGGCCACATGTGGCCCCGTGAAGTATTTTGTGCGGCCCTAGTCAAGAGCGATGCAGTGTTTTCCTCTGCTTCCCCCAGGTGTTTACCGTCTTACCGGCTCCCTCCTCTGTCTTGCTGCAGTGTTCGCACGTTTGTGTGGCCCCCAGAAAATTGTTTTTCGGCCAATGCGGCCCAGGGAAGCCAAAAGGGTGGACACCCCCTGCTATAGACTGAAGCATAAAGGCCCGAATTCTATAACTGGCGCCTAATGTTAGGCACCTATTTTGGAGGCACCCAACTAGATAGGTGCCTATCTAAATCGAACAAGCCCAATTAAGCTTTTTAATCAGCAATAATTGAAACTTAGGCGCCTATCAAGAAAGGGCGATTTTGTAACAAGGCGTCTCTACAAAATTTAGGTGGCCTTCAAAAAAATAGGTGCTATGCATGTTAGGTGTGAGCGTGGCTACGTGGTAGGCGCCTTGTTGCAGAATCGCTGCTCTTAAGCGTGCTTAAGCGCTCAGATAGGCGCCTAACTTTTAGTTGTGCCTAGAGCTGGCCTATTTATTGGGCGCCTCCAAAATAGGTGCCGCTCAGCACGATTCACTAGACAGCACCCAATTGTGCTTGAATCGCGCTGAATGGTGCCTATTTTGCCGCCTAAGTTTTGGCCGCTCCTTATAAGTGTTTAAGCGAGGAGGGTTGAGAATCTCAGAAACCAGCTTGGACAAATAGCGATACATTTCTCGTTGAGCTCCCAGCCTTTATCGCGAATGACATAGCCAGAAATGCAGCGTCAGTATTGACCCCATGAGAGAGCCTAGAGAATGGCGAAACAGGTCCCGTCGGGCTTTGGAATTTAAGATGTTATTGCATTTCTTTGCTGGGTGGAAGACTATTTATTAAGAATATAATAATAATAATAACAGTTTATATACCGCAGTACCGTGAAGTTCTATGCGGTTTACAAAAGATTAAAAGACGTTACAAATTGAATGAACTTAAGAGGTGAAGGAAAGTGGTTAATAGGTCAAGAGAACTGTATTGAGGAGAAAGAGATGTACGGGTCAGCTGTCTAGATATTTCAGGAACAGATATGGAGGAGTGGAGGATATGGATATGGAGAATATGGATATGGAGAATATGGAGGAGTGTGTGGCGCAGTGGTTGAAGCTACAGCCTCAGTACCCTGGGGTTGTGGGTTCAAACCCCACGCTGGACCTTGTGATCCTGGGCAAGTCACTTAATCCTCCCTAGCCCCAGGTATGTTAGATAGATTGTGAGCCCACCGGGACAGATAGGGAAAATGCTTGAGTACCTGATTGTAAAACCGCTTAGATAACCTTGATAGGCGGTATATAAAAAAATCCTAATGAATATTGAATTTTAGGCGTTTCCTGAATTCCTCATAAGTAGTGGGCGATAGCAATTGTTCTAGATCTTTACCCCATAATATGAGAGAAAGGAACCACCATTGAAAGCATTTTAAGGAAAGAAGCAATAAAGAATATACACTTCTCCCTCCATATTCGCTGTGATAGGGGATTTACAGACCCGCAAATACAGAAAAACCACAAATAACTTTTTCATATGTTATTCGCTGTTTTCTATTAAAAAACATCGTGAATATGGTGAAACCGCAAATAACATGATGGGAGACCTGGCCTGTTCCTGAAGGAGAGGCAAAACACGGTGAAGAAAGTGCCGGGAATCAGTGATTTCTTTTCTGTAAATCCTTGGAATCAGCGATTTCTCTATGCAAGATGATGTAATTTGGGGGGAGGAGCCAGCAAGCTAAAAACTGTGAATCATCGAAACCGTGAACGCTGAAACCGCAAATGCGGAGGGAGAAGTGTATTTGAATTTTATAGTGTTAAAAATAGGAAGGGGAGGTTTTGAGAATCAGTGATGGAAATGTGGAACTTGTAAGTCTTGGCAGAGAAATGTATTGCTGTTTGCCCAAATCTGGACCCCCAAATCAGCACTCAGTGGTGCATAGAAACATAGAAATAGACGGCAGATAAGGGCCACGGCCCATCTAGTCTGCCCACCCCAATGACCCTCCCCTACCTTTCTCTGTGAATAGATCCCACGTGTCTATCCCATTTGGCCTTAAAATCAGGCACGCTGCTGGCCTCAATAACCTGAAGTGGAAGACTATTCCAGCGATCAACCACCCTTTCAGTGAAAAAGAATTTCCTGGTGTCCCCGTGCAGTTTCCCTCCCCTGATTTTCCACGGATGCCCCATTGTTGCCGTGGGACCCTTGAAAAAGAAGATATCTTCTTCCACCTCGTTGCGGCCCGTGAGATACTTGAATGTCTCGATCATGTCACCCCTCTCTCTGCGTTCCTCGAGTGAGTACAGCTGCAACTTATCCAGCTGTTCCTTGTACGGGAGATCCTTGAGTCCCGAGACCATCCAGGTGGCCATTCTCTGGACCGACTCCAGTCTCAGCACATCCTTACGGTAATGTGGCCTCCAGAATTGCACACAGTATTCCAGGTGGGGCCTCACCATGGATCTATACAATGGCATAATGACTTCAGGCTTACGGCTGACGAAACTCCTGCGTATTGTCACAATCCTAGCCCTGAAGCTCGTCTTGTGCCAGGTTTTATTACTGGTAAAGCTATCCCGATTGTACAAAAGGCTAACCAGGGAGATAGGGTTGTAAGCAGGAGAAGGGAAATTCCTACATTCCCCTTTAAAGCTGAACTGAAGGATCTCCAGGGAGGAGAGGATGGTGAGAGAAACAGCTTAGAACAGCCTGCTAGGAATTCACCTCCCCCTGTGCACCTCCAGCTGAAGGAGATAATTAGAAAGCCCAGGAAAGCTAAGCAAATAGTGCAGGGTGCTCCTCCCCCGCTGAGAGCAGGGCATGCTCACCTCAGCTCTTTAGAAGCTGCTCTGAGAAAGAGAAAAACAGTTCACCCTGGGACAGCCCAGGGAGAGGTCTCTCCTGAATATCAGGACGTTGAGATGCAGGAGATTGATACTGACCCTTTTGCCAATCAGCAAACACTACAAGAGCCCATGGACTGCTCAGCAACAGATGGACTGCCTGAAGACATTCTGATGGAAGAGAATTAAGTGGCAGGGCCAGGTAGTTGTGGGGAGTATTATCTATGTTTCTATATTACTCAGAGACTGGGGCTATTGTAAGTTACATGGGACTTGTGCTGACCTGCTGAGTTGAAGCAGGAAAGAAAAAAAAAAAAACGTGTTTTTTTTTCTAAACTTAAAGGGTGCTGAATCCATGAAATTTACTTTAATTTGTGCTGTTATGTGGTGAGTGAGGGAAGTAATGGTTGGGGAGAATCCACTGTCCATACTGGTTGGGTTTGTGGGGCCATTTGTGGCATTCTGTATTACAGAAAGTTTAATCAGTGGATTCACTTACTCCCCTCCCCCCATCAGCAGTTTGAACTGATTGGGGCCAAGCCTGCTCAACTTTAAGGCTTGAAAATAGCACTGTAAGAAGTGCAAGCAGCAGTGCTGCAGAACTGTCTGAGGTTAGGACAGCAACAGTTTGGGATTTAGTTCCCAGCCTTTGAAGGCAATTGTATATTCAAGTGGTTTATCTCACTTACCTGTATGAAGGTGAGAGCTGAAGCTTCACAGTTTTGATCAGCTCTATTTTTTTGTTTGTGGATTTATTTTGTAGTTTTGGGAGTCAGGACTGAATGCAAGTAATCTCCCAACTTCAACCCACAATAAACCGATTATGATATGAACTGAGAACTGACCTTTTTTCATTTTGTTTCATATATTGAGAGTGACTGTAATCCAGCAGGACTTCCCTACTTTACGGGAAGCGCTATCGTGAGCGGAGGCCTGGCCTAGTGAAGCCACAGGTGCCGGCTCCGCTACAGTATGCAACCTTGCCTTGCCTTGCCTTGGATGAAGCTTGCTCCACTTGATTGGCAGTCTTCATGTTCTCACTGACGATCACTCCTAAGTCTCGTTCTGCTTCAGTTCTTGTTAGGATCTCGCCATTAAGGGTGTAAGTCTTGCTTGGATTTTGGCTGCCCAGGTGCATGACTTTGCATTTTTTGGCATTGAAGCTGAGTTGCCAGGACCTAAACCAGCGCTCCAGTAGGAGTAGGTTGTGCATCATGTTGTCGGACATTGAATTTATGTCTGTTGTGCTTTTGCCCACTACATTGCTTAGTTTGGCGTCATCAGTGAATAATGTTATTTTACCTCGCAGCCCTTCTGCCAAGTCTCTTATAAAGATGTTGAATAGGATCGGGCCCAGGACCGAGCCCTGCGGCACTCCACTGATTACCTCCGTCATTTCGGAGGGGGTGCCGTTCACCACTACCCTCTGAAGCCTGCCTCCAAGCCAGTTCCCAACCCATTTCGTCAATGTGTCGCCCAATCCTATAGAACTCATCTTGCTCAGCAACCTGCGGTGTGGTACGCTATCGAATGCTTTACTGAAGTCCAGGTACACGATGTCCAGGGACTCCCCAACATCCAGCTTCCTCGTCACCCAGTCAAAAAAGCTGATCAGGTTTAATTGGCAGGATCTCCCCTTAGTAAATCCATGTCGACGGGGATCCCGTAGATTCTCCTCGTTCAGGATCATATCCAATTGGCGTTTGATTAGAGTTTCCATTAGCTTGCACACTATTGATGTGAGACTCACCGGTCTGTAGTTTGCTGTCTCCATCTTGGAGCCTTTCTTGTGGAGTGGAATGACGTTAGCCGTCTTCCAGTCCAACGGGACGTTACCCGTACTAAGGGAGAGATTGAAGAGTGCGGATAGCGGTTCCGCCAAGACATCACACAACTCCCTGAGCACCCTGGGGTGTAGGTTGTCAGGCCCCATTGCCTTGTTAACCTTAAGCTTTGACAGCTCGCAGTAGACACCGCTGGGTGTAAACTCGAAATTACTAAACGGGTCATCTGCGTCAACCCTTGTCTGTCGCTGAGGGCCGAGTCCTGGCGCCTCGCGGGTGAAGACTGAGCAGAAGTATTCATTTAACAGTTGGGCTTTTTCCGAGTCCACTTCTACATAGTCTCCGCCTGGTTTCCTAAGACGTACTATCCCGCCTGAGTTCTTATTTCTGTCACTGATATACCTGAAGAAGGATTTATCTCCTTTCTGGATGTTCTTCGGTAGAGACTCCTCCATGCGGAATTTGGCCTCCCTAACTGCTGTTTTGACGGCTTTTGACTTGGCCAGATAGACTTCCCTAGAGTCCTGCATGTGTGTGTGTGTGTGTGTGTGTGTGTGGGGGGGGGGGTTACTCATCTTTGAATGCCCATTATCGAATTGCATTGAGCACCAATTATATTTCAGTGCCAGGCTTTGAGTACCATTTATTGAATCTAGTGCACTGTAATTACTGAGCAGGATATGTTTTTTAATCCTCGTCGGCTATGCCCTGAGCCATCACCTCTTAGGACGGCGTTCCCTTTAGTTACATTTCAGAGGGAAGCGTCTCACCTCATTGCACAAATGTAATGGAAAAGGAAAGCCTCGACGCTGACCATCTCCTCCCTCGGTGACGAAAGTCTGTCAGTGCTCAACACGTTACGCAAATGCACTAAGTATCGTGTGAACTTTTGCTTGGTGCATGTGTCAAAATGAATAATGATCAGAGCGAGGAAAGAAATCAGGGCTGGGGCTAAGTTGTTCAAGTGGGACCGGATGGCTTGAATTGAAACTCCTGCCCTGCATGCCACAGAAATCTAGCCATACTTATTTATTTATATCCCACTTATATCCTAATTAGACGACTACACATTATACAAAATACCTCCATTAAACTTATAACAAAAACCAGGAAATTTGATCATGCAACTCCCTTTCTTAGGAAAGCGCACTGGCTACCCGTATCTCACCGGATAACCTACAAATTATGCTTACTTACTTACAAATCCCTACTTTATAAAACCCCAGCATTTATTTTTAAATTATTAATTCCTTATACTTCTAACCGAACGCTACGATCGAATGAACGGCACTTGTTGACGATTCCATCCCTTAAGATCATTAATACAAGACGACAATTTATTTTCTCTGTTACGGCCCCTCAAGTCTGGAACTCTCTTCCTATCTATTTGAGAGAAGAGCGCAACCTTGATAAATTTAAGAGTAATTTAAAAAGCTTTCTTTTCAAAGATGCTTTCGATAATTAATTATTTCGATAATTAATTATTTCTTTTTGATTTACTCTGTCTGTTGATTATGATTATGGAATATTTAGATCCCCTGCCTTATGTTTTTTCCTTGATTGTTCTGCTCTTTTAAACATTTTGTAGTTCACTCCCCTTTTCCTTATATTTACTTGTTTGTTAACTTTGTTAATAGTCCTTTCTGGACTTAATTTTTTGTTAAGTATTGTATTACTCCCTTAATACTGTAATTTTATTATTATATTTATCGCTTTGAAATATGATTAAGCGATTAATCAAAAACATTATTAAACTTGAAACTTGATATTTCCCTATTTGTCCCGGTGGGGCTCAAACTCTGTCTAGTGTTCCTGGGGCAATGAGGGGATTAAGTGACTTGCCCAGGGTCACAAGGAGCAGCGAGGGATTTGAAGCCACAACCTCAGGGTGCTGAGGCCGTAGCTCTAATCCCTACACCACACACTCCCCATCATTTATTCACAGTGGAGTTTGCTATCAAAAAATGAACAACAGAAGCCAGTTTATTTCAAAATATGTTGCTAAAATTGGAGAGTGTATTTAACTTTTCAGGCACTCTGTACCCTTACTAATCTACCGTTTTTCAAGCTCAGCCACGCAGTCTCAATCTTACTGCAGCATTGCTAGCCAGAAATCCCTCTGGAAGAAGTATCCAATGTGCCGTGGTCAGCGGGTTTTGGGTTTTATTTTAAGCACTGACAATAGCAAGCTAAATTAACCCAGAATATTCAATGTCGTGTCGTGTCTGGGCACTCGCACGGAATATATGCACCAGCCACCTGGGCTTCTGCAGGTCCCAGCTGAATATTAGCTGGGACCTGCATAAGTGGATCAGTCACTTTCTTCTTCATACCTATGTCAGCATAGCTATCGCTACCATTCAGCATTTTTAGTTGGCATTACTTATGTCAGCGAAGGCCTATGGGAAATTATATCAATCTGACTCTGGCATGTGAATGCAGATAGACCCTGAGGGCAGGGAAACTGTTTTAAGTAGCCCTGATTGAATCATGACTAGCTAAAAGGTGTTAATGTCTGATTAAGAGGGTGCTTAGGACAATGGGTCCAGGTGCACAGATCAAGAAGATAGGCTGCTTGAATGGGACAACATTATACAGCGCTTCCAGGTGCATGCAGCACTGTACACTGTACATTAACCATGTAAGAGACAGCCTCTGCTTGACAAAGCTTGCAATCTAATCAGACAGACAATTGGAGTAGGGAGCTACAGAGGAAGTGAAAAATAGACATGGGTACCATAGGCTGTAAAATGCTTTTTTGTTTGGGGGGGGGGGCAAAAGCTTCGGCCCAGACCCCACCCCCATAATAACAATAGTACTAATTGTAATACCATTTTTCCATTCATTTTTCATATATACACGCACACAATATAATCTTATTAATAACACATAATGGTTAACCACATTAAACTACTCAAAGCACACTATATGCTTCTCAACATTCATTCCTACCAGAACACCTGACCTTAGTCACACATGCAGAACACAGATAACCCCTATGCAAATACAGGACCACAAACTAAAAATACTAATATACACAAGCGAAACCCTAAGATACCAGACTCTACATGCAGAGAAATAGAAAGAAATTAATTTCTTTCTGAACAGTGCAAAATATAGACAGCAGATATAAATGAAATCATATTCCCTACCTTTGGTGTTTGGTGATTTGATTTTTCTAATCATCTTTTCCCAGTCTCTGGCTGCACTTCCTTCTGTCTATGCTCTTAACTGTTTCCAGGGTCTTCTTATCCATGCGCTGTTTTTCTCTCCTTCACTTTCTGCCCTACATCCATCTTTTTACTGCAACACTTGTTCTAAGGTGCTTATATTCTCTTTAGCTCTTCCACCTTTTTTCTTTACATAGCACATACATCCAATGTTTTGCCAAAGACCTCTGAAATACCACTCCAGGTATTATTTTCCAGGGAGAATATTGTGTTCAATCCTCACTGGTCTAGGCTCAATTTTATCAATTTTTAATTATAACTCTTCCTTTTTACCATTTTATAATTTTACTTATCTTGGTAATAGTCGACCGTTTTCTCAATTCAGTAGACTAAGTGGTTGGACCCGACATGTTTCACCTTAGCTTCGTCAGGGATCCACTCATAGCCGCTATCATCCAACCCATACGTTCACTTACAAAAAATTAAAAATTGATAAAATTGAGCCTAGACCAGTGAGGATTTAACATAATATTCTCCCCGGAAAATAATACCTGGAATGGGAAGGAGGAGTGGTGTTTCTGAGGTCTTTGGCAAAACATTGGATGTATGTGCTATGTAAAGTAAGAAGGTGGAAGAGCTGAAGAGAATGTAAGCACCTTAGAACAAGTGTTGCAGTGACTCGTTGGTAATTTTAAGGTAATATAAGAGCCATTGCTACATCCATCTTTGGCATTAACTTTTAACATTCAACTTTCTTCCATTTTCTGCTTTCTTCTCAAAACGTATCTACTTCTCTATGTCTTCCCTTCCCTTTCCATGTCCTTCCACCTTTCCATCTCCGACCTCTTTCTTCTCTCTATTCCTATCAATCCATAAGAAGCATCTTTCTTCCCTGCCACACTCATTGCAGTGCACCATCTCCTCCCTCTCTCTCCCCTTCCCCTCCATCCCTGTGCACCATCTCCTCCCTATTTCTCCCTCTTCCGTGGTCTGACATCTGTCTTCCCCCTTCCTCCCTCTTATGGTCTTTTATCTTTTTCCTCTACTTCCCATATCCTGACATCTCTCTCCTCTCCCATGGTCTGGCATCTCTATCTCCTTCCCTTCACCTTCTCATGGTCTAACATCTCTCTCCTTCTCTTTCCCACAGTATGACATCTCTCTCCTCACCTTCCCGCAGCCTGGCATATTTCTCTCCTATCCTTCCCTTCCATTCCCTAGGGTTTTAAATGCATTACCCTATAACTTCATCGAGTGATGGAGACTGCCCCTACTTTGTTGGGGCTGAGAACTTTTCAGCGGCCCCCTCATATGCACCTAATTACCAATCACTATCAATTAGCACTTAGGTGCATATCTGACATATGCCCCTATTCTATAACCAGTGCAACCAATTTGTACAATGTGCAGATCTAAAGGGTGTGCGGCTAAGGGAGGGGCATGGGTGAGTCAAGGAGTACCCAGTATTAGGCACATGGTAATAGAAAACTATGAGAGAATGAATGTGGAATGTGGAACGTATGGGGTTTAGTAGTTCATTTAATAAAGTGCGGAGCCCATTGACTGCATGTGTTACCTCGCAATAAGGGTCATATATCTCTCCTTTTCTTAGATTTCCTTACACATCCAGGGTGGGTGGGTGGGGGGAGGGAAATGTATTTTGAGGATTTAAATTACTTGATTATAATATTGTAATCACATCATATGTCTTATTGTATTAATAATTGGGAGGAGGGTGGGAGAAAATGATTGTTTTATGTATTACTTGTGTAGTTAATAGTGCGTTTTATGCATTATTTTATGTTCAATTAATTGTATTGCACTGTCAAAGTTTGAAAATCAATAAAGATTTAAAAAAAGAAAGAAAACTTGCATTTCCACTTCTGACAGCAGTTAGGCACAAGCATTTACATCATGAAAATGCAGAATTTAAGCTGGCATTCTATAAGAGTAGCTGGGACTTGTATACTGCCTTTTTACAGTTTTCCAACCACACTCAAGGCGGTTTACATTCAGGCACTTCAAGCATTTTCCTGTCTGTCCTGGTGGACTCACAATCTAATGTACCTGGAGCAATGGAGGATTAAGTAACTTGCCCAGGGTTACAGGGAGCAGTGCAAGGTTTGAACCCACAATCTTAGGGTACTGAGGCTGTAGCTCTAACCACTGAACCACACTCTCCTCCAATACAATGTCAGAAGTGATCCAAGTATAGAACAATGAAGCCATTGTGACATCACTGATGAGGTTGGCTTTTATTGGTGGAATGAGGCATTATGACATCAGGGAAAGGGCCTGGGACTTGTGTACTGCCTTTTTGTAATTTTCCAACCACACTCAATGTAGGTACTTCAAACATTTTCCTCTCTGTCCTGGTGGGCTCACAATCTAATGTACCTGGGGCAGTGGAAGATTAAGTCATTTGCCCAGGATTACAAGGAACAGCATGGGTTTTGAACCCACATCCTCAGGGTGTGGAGGCTGTAGCTCTAACCATGGTGCCACACTCTCCTCTAATACAGTAGCAGAAGTGAGCCTAGTATAGAACAACGAAGCCATTGTGACATCACTGATGAGGTTGGCTTTTATTGGTGGAATGAGGCATTATGACATCAGGGAAAGGGCCTGGGACTTGTGTACTGCCTTTTTGTAGTTTTCCAACCACACTCAATGTAGGTACTTCAAGCATTTTCCTATCTGTCCTGGTGGGCTCACAATCTATCTAATGTACCTGGGGCAGTGGAGGATTAAGTCATTTGCCCAGGGTTACAAGGAACAGCATGGGTTTTGAACCCACATCCTCAGGGTGTGGAGGCTGTAGCTCTAACCACGGTGCCACACTCTCTTCCAATACAATAGCAGAAGTGAGCCTAGTATAGAACAACGAAGCCATTGTGACAACACTGATGAGATTGGCTCTTAGGCAATGGTGAAATGAGGCATTATGACATCAGGGAAAGGGACTGGGACTTGTATATTGCCTTTTTGTAGTTATACAGCCACTACTACTACTACTTATCACTTATATAGCGCTGAAAGGCATACGCAGAGCTGTACATTTTGACATTTATAAGTTCCTGCTGAGAAGAGCTTACAATCTAACTTGGACAGACAGACACGATATATAGGGTTGCAGATGCAGAACCCAAGGTGAGAGGAGTTAGGAGTCGAAAGCACTCTTGAAGAGGTGGGGTGACATTTATAGACGGTCTCTGCTCAGAAGAGCTTACAATGTAACTTGGAAAGACAGACATAAGAACATAAAAAGTTGCCTCCGCCGAGTCAGACCAGAGGTCCATCGCGCCCAGCGGTCCGCTCCCGCGGCGGTCCATCAGGCCCATTGCCTGAGCAGTGGTCCTTGACTATTTCTATAACGTATCTCTACTCCTATCCCTATAACCTAACCTCTTATGGGGTTGGGGATGAGAGGAGTTAAGAGTCGAAAGCACTCTCAAAGAGGTAGTCTGGCATTTATAGACGGTCCCTGCTCGGAAGAGCTTACAGTCTAACTTGGACAGACAGACATGACATATAGGGTTGGGGATGAGAGGAGTTAGGAGTCGAAAGCACTCTCAAAGAGGTGGGCTCGCATTTATAGACGGTCCCTGCTCGGAAGAGCTTACAGTCTAACTTGGACAGACAGACATGACATATAGGGTTGGGGATGAGAGGAGTTAAGAGTCGAAAGCACTCTCAAAGAGGTGGTCTGGCATTTATAGACGGTCCCTGCTCGGAAGAGCTTACAGTCTAACTTGGACAGATAGACATGACATATAGGGTTGGGGATGAGAGGAGTTAGGAGTCGAAAGCACTCTCAAAGAGGTGGGCTGGCATTTATAGACGGTTCCTGCTCGGAAGAGCTTACAGTCTAACTTGGACAGACAGATATGACATATAGGGTTGGGGATGAGAGGAGTTAGGAGTCGAAAGCGCTCTCGAAGAGGTGGGCTTTTAACTGGGCCTTGAACACTGCCAGAGACGGAGCCCGCCGTAGGGATTCGGGCAGCTTGTTCCAAGCATACGGCGCAGCAAGGCAGAAAGGACGGAGTCTGGAAATGGCAATTGAAGAGAAGGGAACAGATAGGAGGGATTTACCAGCTCAGCGGAGCTCAAGGTGGGGGCGGAGATACAGTAAGTGAAGAGAGATAGTGAGATGCAGCTGAGTGAGTGCCTTTGTAGGTCAGTAAGAGGAGTTTGAATTGTAGTCTGAAACGGATGGGAAGCCAATGAAGTGACTTTAGGAGTTGGGTAACATGGGTATGGCAGTTCTCCTGGAATATGAGTCATGCGGCCGAATTCTGGATAGATTGGAGGGGAGCGAGATGGCTAAGCGGAAGGCCTGAGAGTAGCGAATTGCAGTAGTCTTGTTTTGGTAGTGTGCTCAGAGAGGAAGGGTTAGATTTGAGAAATATGATAGAGGAAGAAGCGGCAGGTTTTAGTGATATGTTGTATCTGGGCAGTGAAGGATAGAGAGGCGTCAAAGATGATCCTGAGATCGTGAGCAGGCGAAACCGGAAGGATGAGAGTGTTGTCCACAGAGAATGAGAACGAGGGAAGCGGAGAGGTGGGTTTAGGCGGGAAAATGAACAGCTCTGTTTTAGCCAAATTCAATTTTAGATGGTGGCGAGACATCCAGGCAGCGATGTCCGACAGTGACCCGTCTAATGTGCGCGCGACAATAACACCTCGACATATGCGCGCAAGACAAATGGGAGGTGGCCCGTCAAATGTGCCCCGACGGTGGATACTATTTTGACTTTTTTGAGGGTTACAAAGTAACCCTCTTTTTTGAGGAGGGTATCTAGTGTTGGGGTAAGGTTCACATCATGATTATGGGAACCAGATATCCACTTATGGCAGACTCAGTCACGGGGTGCAAGTGACGGGACGCAATTGTCGTGCGCGGATTTGTCGGTTTACCATGTCGGACAGAAAGGCTGAGACTCTGGTCTGGGTTTCAGTAGAGATACAGTGGTGCCTCACACAACGAACTTAATTCGTTCCAGGAGCAAGTTTGTTATGCGAAAAGTTCGTTATGTGAAACGCGTTTTCCCATAACAATACATGTAAAAAAAAATAATTTGTTCTGTAGCATAAAATATGCTAAGATGACATAAAAAAAGATAAATTTACCTTGTTAGAGCTGTTAGCATGATATAGAGGGGATATATGTGAAGGGGAGGGGAGACAGGGGTTTTGTTGATCCTTGCTGTGTATTATAATCACCCCCCACATACTCCCCAGTACCTTTTTTAATTCCTCCCATCTTTCCCAGCCAGTGGCGTACAGGCCAGAAGCGCAGAGATCAGGAGCAATTCCTCTGCACGCCTGTGTGGGCCCATGCCGATCTCCGAATGGCTGCAGTTAGTTCTTGTGAGTCCCGCGAGAGCTGGCTGCAGCCATTCAGAGATCAGCGCAGGCCCAGGCAGTAGCACAGAAGGCTTGCTCTTGATCTCTGTCTGCGCTTCTGGCTGGGAAATTTGCTAGACCACCAGTTCGAGTGAGCGGGTGAGATTAAAGTTGCAGCAGTGGTGGCTTTTTAAAAAAAATATGTGGCGGCGGGGGGAGGTTTAAAAATATGCGGTGGCGGCAGAGGCTTAAAAATATGCAGCAGCGGCGGCAGGGGGGTTTAAAATATGTAGCGCCACTGCACAGGGAGCCAGGCGGAGAGAGGGCAGTTAAGCGATGCAGCTCGGGCGACTTCGTTGTGTGAAACGAAGTTCGTTGTGGGAAGCAAGACCTGAAGTTCGTTGTGCGCAGCGTTCGCTGTGCGAGGCGTCTGTTATGCGAGGCACCACTGTATTTGGCGCAGAGAGGAAGATCTGGGAGTCGTCAGCATAGAGGTGGTACTGGAAGCTGTGGGAGGAGATCATCGCTCCAAGTGAGCAAGTGTAGATTGAGAAAAGGAGTGGTCCCAGAGCCTTGAGGTATACCAGTTGATAGCCGGAAGGCTATGGAGGAGGAACCACCATTGCATACACTGAAGGTTCAATGGTTTCAGGTTTCAGAGTTTATTTAAAAAATTTGATATATCGCCTTATCAAAATTCAAAGCGGTTTTACGTAATATATAAAAACAAAGAGTAGAAAGGCATAAATTAAAAACAAATTATAATTTTAAAACAGACAATCAAACACACAGACGAACATTAACTTACCGAAACAAAATGAAAAAGGGTAGAAATACATTTGTGTAATGAAAAAGAGAGGGAGAAGGATCAAAACATAAGGGGGGGGGGGGAGGGAAACAAAAAATAAATAATCTAGCACTTTGTAGAAAAGATTAAAATGAATAAGAAAAAGCAAGGAGCGATAGGAAGTAAACCAGGAGAGGGCAGAATCCTGGAATCCCAACAAGGGCAGCGTATCGACGGCATCAAAGGCGGCAGACAGATCGAGAAGGATGAGGATAGAGTAGAGGCCTGTGGATCTGGCCAAGAACAGGACATTGGAAACTTTAGTAAGGGCAGTTTCCGTGGAATTTCGCGGGCGAAAGCCTGACCGAAGCGGATCCAGAATGAGAGGAAGTCCAGGCAACGACGGTGAACAGCAGGTTCAAGTAACTCAGATAAGAAGGGGTGGAGGCTACAGACAGGTGCTTCAAGCAATTTCCTTGTCTGTCCCATTGGGCTCACAATCTGGGGCAGTGGAGGATTAAGTGGCTTGCCTAGGGTGGGGTTTGAACCCACAACCTCAGGGGGGGCTGATCCTGTAGCTCTAACCACTACGCCACCCTCAGTGTGAAACTACTGTTATACAATTCACGCTTAGCTCGCAGCATCCTGGTGCCTTACCTTTACTGAATTTTCCCTCCCCCTAATTGTTTGGCACACCACCGTAAACAGGCCGTTAATCTTGTTTCCAGCAGTGAATTAATAAGGCTAGATTTTATGGGAAAATAAATGTTTAAACTATTTAAGAGCTGCAAACGCTAAACGCTTCCCCCCTGGATTCAAAATGAGGAAACTCTGACTAGTACATCTGGACTTAACTGTGACTTCTTGTCAAATATCTCCACATTATATGTATTTATAACCTAGACACCGCGGAGTAAAGAGGCTGTAATGTCTTATCATACAGTACCTATAGGCAGGGACAAAATTGTCAAATCGCAGCAAATTTTCCTTAAACCCTCTTTCAGAATGAAGATGTTTAAATTATGCAACAATCTGCATTATACGGGCAAAATGCCAGTTTGATTGATCATTCTTTGGACAGCTAACTGCAGAAATGGTAAAGCGTTAGCATGTGTATTTATTATTATTTTTTTTTGTTGTAGTCCTTTGACTTTATTTAGAGAAACAATTCTGAAATATTATCAGGGAATACAAGCAAAAAAATTGACCCTTAATTCCACAGGAAATACAGGTCCAGCAAAAAAAAAAAACAAAGCAAAAAACTCTGTGGAGATGGTGATGTTCAAGATGCAGGCTATATTTAAAAGTACAATTTAATAATCCACATACAATATATCTAGGACCCAAAACGTTGGGAGCTCTTGAGACGTCCTCACCCACGCAGAAGTAACAACTTAGCTTCGCTTTTTGTTATTAATCCACAAGCATTTAAATCTTTAAATGTGCCTGTTTAGCTTTCAAGATCCTACATGGCATCCTCCCTCCCGTTATCCCACTCTTCTGGAACTCCTCTAACCCTAATTCCACTAGATCCTCCCAAAAACTGAAACTATCATTCCCCTCTGCAAAAGGTATATCCCGCATAGGAAAACTAGGAACATCCCTCCCCTTTAGAACCACAGAACTCTGGAACAACCTCACATCCTCGCTCAGAATTTCAAACTCCCTCCAATCCTTCCGCAAACACCTGAAAACTTGGCTCTTTTCAAAAATCTAACACCTCCCGCTCTTTGGTTCTTTATCTTCCTAGCTCCTTTCCTATAACCCTTCATTGTAGCTCCTTTTCAACCTAACCCTGTAAACCGTGCCGAGCTCTACGCTTGTGGAGATGGCGCGGTATACAAACCTAAGGTTTAGTTTAGTTTAGGATATTTAGGGAGCCCTGAGAAAGACAGCATTGTCGAAACACAGACAGTGTTGGGTCCATAGATATATTTTATGTGGATTATTAAATTGTACTTTTAAATAAAGCCTGCATCTTGAACATCGCCATCTCCACAGAGTGGGTTTTTTTTTTTTTTTTTTTTTTGCTGGACCTATATTATCAGGGAATAGCATAAAAGCAAAAGAAAAGCCAAGAAGGTCAGTCCAAGGTAGACAGACCCCAACATCTGGATCACAAGTGCCCAGCAAATCTTTTAAGAAAAAGCTGATCAAAATTGCTTATTTCAAAGTAGTGGGTCTTAATTTTAGGTGGGAAGAGTCTGGAGTGTAGTCCGTCACTTCCTATCAGACACCAGCTAGTGGCAAGGGTGCTCTGCTCTCACACCTCCCTTCCTGACAGCCATCAGGGAAGGAGACAGGAGGAAGTGAGCCTGGCACCAGACATTCTTCTCCTTCGCTCTCTGTCTCTTGTCTGCATGAACACTCTTAGAACATAAGAAGAACCTTACTGAGTCAGACCAATGGTCCATCAAGTCCAGCAGCCCATCCTCACAGTGGCCAATCCAGGTCCCTCGTACCTGGCCAAAACCCAAGGAGTAGCAACATTCCACTATCTCAGAGTAAGCAAGATTCCGGAACCCCAAATGGTAGCAACATTCCATGCAGAATCCCCAAAGAGCAGCAAGATTCTAGAATCCCAAGGAGCAGCAACATTCCGTGCTACCACCGATCCAGGCAAAGCAGTGGCTTCCCCCATGTCTTTCTCAATAATAGACTATAGACTTTTCCTCCAGGAAGCTGTCCAAATCTTTTTTAAAACCAGCTACGCTATCCGCTCTTACCACAACCTCTGGCAACGCGTTCCAGAGCTTAACTATTCTCTGAGTGAAAAAATATTTCCTCCTATTGGTTTTAAACGTATTTCCCTATAACTTCATCGAGTGTCCCCCTAGTCTTTGTAATTTTTGACAGTGAAAAAACGATTCACTTGTACCCACTCTTTCCCTAGTTTATGTATTTAATTCCACTTCCTTTATGTCTACACATATGAGGGACGGCTGAAAATTTCTCAGCCCAATCAACAAAGCTGAGGCAGTCTCCATCGAGGGCTATACATTTAGTCCAGAGGTTTTCCACTTTTTTCCTTCTGTATTTTTCCGATGGAACAAAAAAGTGGAAAATTGCTGGACTATGTGAAAAGCCCTTGATGGAGACTGCCACAACTTTGTTGGTTGGGCTGAGAACTTTTCAATGGCCCCTCATGATGTTCTGGGGATGAGCGATAGCTCTCCCAAGTTTCCCTGTCTAATCATTTCTATGGACTTTTCCTCCAAAAACATGCCCAAATCTCTTTTGAATCTTGCTATGTAGATCACTCTTCAGCAACAGATTCCACAGCTTAAGTATGGGCTGTATGAAATTTAAAAAAAAAAATACTTTCTACAATTTATTTTTAGCCTGCAGGTGATTAATTTTATAGGGTGTTCTAAACAAAAATACCCCCTACCCCTTTTACAAAACTGTAGCGCAGATTTCAGCTCCAACGCTCACAGAATTCCTATGAGCGGCGGAGCTGTTACTGCCCCGGCCGGAGCTAGAAACTGTGCTATGGTTTTGTAAAAGGGAGGGAGGAAGTGAAGGATTTCATTAATAAGGGGCTCTTTTATTAAGCCATGTTAAGAAGCTTCCCCGAAAATAAGATAGCGTCTTATATTAATGATGGGTCAAAAAAAATGCACTAGGGTTTACTTTCGGGGATGTCTTATTTTTTTCATGTACAACAATCATCTCTCCCTTCTTCTCCTCCACCCCAATTCTTCCTCTTTCCTTTCACCCCCCCCCCTCCTTTGTGTAGCATCTTTCTATCCCTTCCTCCCATCCCTCTGTGCAGCAGAACCCCACCGACCCTCCCTCCGTGAGACTGACCTACCTCTGCTCCGAGGCCTCCTAGAGCAGCCGGGGTGGGGATTGCTGAATCGACGAGTCTGATTTTTTTCCAGCAAATCAGACAGCACTAACATAAGAACATAAGAATTGCCGCTGCTGGGTCAGACCAGAGGTCCATCGTGCCCAGCAATCCGCTCACGTGGCAACCCTTAGGTCAAAGACCAGTGCCCTAATTGAGTCTAGCCTTACCTGCGTATGTTCTGGTTCAGCAGGAACTTGTCTAACTTTATCTTGAATCCCTAGACGGTGTTTTACCCTATAACAGCCTCCGGAAGAGCGTTCCAGTTTTCTACCACTCTCTGGGTGAAGAAGAACTTCCTTACGCTTGTACGGAATCTATCCCCTTTTAACTTTAGAGAGTGCCCTCTCGTTCTCCCTACCTTGGAGAGGGTGAACAACCTGTCTCTATCTACTAAGTCTATTCTCTAGTGTCAGGGAGTGTCGGGTACATTCGGGGAGGGGGGGGGCTTTGGGGGTCGATCTTAACTAGGGCTTATTCTTGGGGTAGGGCTTATATTAGGAGCATCTTTAAAAATCTTGCTAGGGTTTATTTTCAGGATAAGTCTTATTTTCAGGGAAACAAGGTAGTAGTGAGATCCTGTATTAAAAAGGCGGCCTTTGTAGTAATAATAATAATAATAATAACATCTTGTGTTAGTTGCCTAACATAAGAATGGTGGGAGAAGGGCATGACATGGCTGTTACAGCTGCTACGTTGAGAGCAGGCCTTAAGCATGGCTGAACTTCCGGTGGTCAGGTGGAGTGACCACAAACAAGGTGATGTACCTCCTTCTCTTATCCAACATCTTCATGCTCCACACCTTGATTACAATTCTGCCCCCTCCCCATATCAGAGCCTGAATCCTCCATTACAATCCCGCAGGCCCAAAGCCTCAATCACAATCTTGAGCCCCTAGGAGCGGAACCCAAACCCCCTGATCCAGTAACCTCACCCCTTCAATAAGCTCCACCCCCTGCTAGCACAAACCATTCCCCGGAGCCCTGGCCTCCCCCCACCCTCTGCCAGACTACTACTAGGGTTCATTGGTATCATTTTGGATTCTGGCACTGACCCAGGCAGCAGTGAAGGAGGATTGTTGCATCTAGGGACTACTGCCCCTGCCGATGTTAATCCCTGGGTAAATCCTTGGGAGGGAGATCAGAGGGCAGGGAGGCCAGAGCTCTGAGAGGCAGGGGGCATGTCTTTATTGAAGGAGTATAGCTGTTGGATTGGGGATTTAGGCTTGGATCAGGGGACTGGGATTGTGTTGGGGAGAACCAACTTGTGGGAGGGGGACTGGAGTATGGAGCCTTGACTGGCAGGGATCAGATTGTGGGTAAAGGTGAGGGGGCAGTTGGGCATCCTGCTTTGGCATTTAACCCCCTCCTCCCCTTTTTACAAAACCACAGAAGCGTTTTTTAGCACAGGCTGGCACACCAAATGCTCTGCGCTGCTCCTGACCGTCATAGAAACTCTACTGTGAAGCCTATTTACTAAAGGGTGCTAGTGCTTGACACGTGTTAAAGCAGCGTTAACCAACATTAATGCAATTCTGAATGCAGATCCCCTTCCCCTTTAACTTGTGTTTTAGTTAACATTTAAATGAAACTATTAATATGTATTAATTATGCTATCCAACTCATTTAAATTTAGTGCAGATCACCTTGATAGATTAATCTGTATCAGTCCCACCACTGAAGGGCGTTGCTGGTACATTAAAAAGTGAACACTGCTACTATTAATTATGTCTAGAAGAGTGGTCTCAAACTCCAACCCTTTGCAAGGCCACATTTTGGATTTGTCGGTACTTGTAGGGCCTCAGAAAAAAATAGTTAATGTCTTATTAAAGAAATGAGAATTTTGTATGAGGTAAAACTCTTTATAGTTTATAAATCTTTCCTTTTGGCTGAGTCTTAATAATAATATTGTCATTTGTAGCTAAAGAGACATAAGATTAAGAAACAGTATTATTTTACTTTTGTGATTATGATAAATATACCGAGGGCCTCAAAATAGCACCTGGTGGGCCGCATGTGGCCCCCGGGCCGCGAGTTTGAGACCACTGGTCTAGAGCTACCAGAGGTACGCAGCGCTGTACAAAGTCACGAAGGAGATGGCCCCTGCTCGAATGAGCTGTGATTTAACAGGCATTACTGCAGCTTTTTAAGGGACACTTCACCAAAAAGCATAAATTATAGTTAACATCTTTATTTCCAAGTAAGGCATTATTAAAGTTTATCCAGCATATTTGTGACCTAACAATTTTTTTTTAAGTAACACACCGTTCTTTTTTTTTACTTTTCTTATTTTTATATGTATTTATTCATGCATTTTATTTGAATTTGGTTTCACGGCCATCTATAGCCCTAGGATGCACTACAATACAAAATAAATCAAAATAATTGCCTCTCAACCAGTCCCCTACACACGAAATACTCCATTTCAGCCTACTGTTATATTAGTTCCCTCTGAAATAGGAGTCCCTTCACTGAAATCATCCCCATTTAAAATGTTGCGCTGGTCCAGACCCTCAAATATTCAGCAATCCTAAATAGTTTCCTTTGTAGTTCCAAAGTGAATCTTATTATGGATCAAGATCACCCTGTTCCTTCTGCTTTTATCCTTAACATTTTCTTGCGTGAGGAAGAGCAGGGGGGGGATTTTACCACAGCCCCCCCCCCACCTCCTGTGCGAAAACGGTGCCAGATTTTTCAGAGAAGACAGCAAGTATCAAGGGGCAATAAAATAATAAACTGGGATCGATTGAATTATACCTTTTGGTGGGAGTCTTTGTGTCACCTAGACAACAGGGACATTATAAGAAGTTTCTGAGGATTTGGGAGCCATTGACAAAATTTTGCAAAGAGTGATTGTTGATTTTGCCCTTTGATCATGGCTTGGAAAATATTTTTAATTCTTTAATTTGAGTGCAATTTTTGAATATAAGTATACAATTTTGGTTGAATCTAAGTGCTTTTATAGTGTAATATGATTGTATAATTTGTTGCAGTTATTTATGGCTTCAAAAATGAATAAAGATATGTTAAACAAAAAAAAAAAAGAGAGAGAGAAGACAGTAAGTCCTCCCATTATTTTTTTCATCTGAAAAATACTGGAGCGGTTTGACAGGGGAATAAAAATGTTCATCAAAATACCACCTGCACTTGGTTGTGGGTTTCTTCTGTAAGATATTTTCTGAACCCCTCTCCCCCCCCCCCCCCATGTCTGATTCTTCCCACACCACTTCATGGACCGGGAACTGAGTGAACCAGGCAAAGAGCGCAGTCCTGTCTGAAAATTCCCCCCCTCCCCCCACTACAGTGGACGGCTTATCCTTTGCTGCATTGGGTTCTTTCTGTCTGCTGTTCAGGCAGAAGAAGGGGGGAGTGGGCTGCAAACCAGCCTCTACTGGAAAGAAGAGTGATTTTCGTTTCCCTGAGAAATTAGACAAAAAAAAAAAAAAAAAAAAGCCAAAATAACCCCCCCCCCCCCCACCTCCCAAACACACCGTAATTCATTCTGTTCTTTTGATATCGCATAGGGCAAACCGCAAAGGAACTTGAGCAGCCGGTTTCCATTTCAGACTTTTGCACTTGGAAGCTCCCCTCCCCCCCCCCTCCTCGGGGACCAGGACAGCCTCCTCTATGACAAGATAAGCGCTTCTGCCTGCAGAGCACCCCAGCCCTTGCTTGAGCGTGGTGGAAGGAACAAGTGCAGCTTTCTTTTAAAAAGGCATCGAGCGACCCCCCCTACCCCCCTCTTTCCTCTCTCTAAGAAATCTCTCCTCTCTGCCGTTTTCCGCGCCCACCCATGTTGCGAGTTGACACCTTCAGGAGAAGGGGGGGGAAGGAGCCGAAGCGCTTTGCTGGAAAGTGATCAGAGACGTAATTGCAGTTGCAAAGGGAAGAAACGATCGCTGCCATGGAACTCCTGTTTCCCCCCCCCCCAACCCACACCACCCCCCAGTTTGATCTGGCCATCGCCGCGATGACATCTTGCGGGCTCCCGCGTTGAGGCCTCCGCGCCAGGGGGAAAGGGACTGCGCCCGCCGAGGGAACTTTTCGCGCCGCGCGCTGCTTGGACGTCTAATTCCCCTCCTTTAGGCGTCCAGCGTGGAGGCTGCCTGTGGATTATTTCTCTGGTCCCGCTCGGATTGGTGGCTTATTGGGTAGCTAATTGATGCATGAAGGAAGTAAGGCGACCAGATATTATTATTTTTATTTTTTATACAACAAAACGACATTTTTAAAGGCAGCGGATTGCCAGCATTTCTGGATTTGGCTTCAGTTCAGCTCCTCCTCCATGTGGTGGCTCACTTGATCAAATTTTTGAACGTGTACAGTTTTACTGAAAAGCACTTTTACAAAAAAAAAAAAAAAAAATTATATATATACACACACACACACGAACAGTAAGAACAGATCCAACTAGCAGGGAGTTTTCTTCACCATCAGACTGAGGGGAGGAAAAAAAAAATCTTTTTAAGCATGGGGCGAGGGACTGTCTTCTGTTTAGGCTGGCGGGACGCGCTCCTCTGGACCTGGCTTTTGCTCTTCACTTCTGGATTTGGCAGCGCTGAAATAACTTGCCGATCTTGTCATGCCCAGGTTAAACTGCTGCGGTTGCCAAGGGGCAGCGGAGGAAGGGAGGGGAGATTCCTGAGGGAACTTCTGGATCGCCCTGGGAAGAGTGAAGAAGACCCTCGGCGTGAAGGGATCCAGCCCGCCCCGGCTCCAGCGGCGGGAGATCGGCTCCCGCATTCCGGCAGAGAGAAGGGCGCCGCCCTGCTGGGCAAAACTGGGCTTGCAGCTTCTGTCCGCTCCGTCGGAATAGCCGGGCGGTGGGAGGAAGACCCTGCCTCTGGCAAAAGGAAAGCCGGGGCGATTGGGGCTCCTGGAAGGGTCCTCAGGGAGGGAGGGAGCGGGCCCCCCCTGCACAGGACGAAAAGGAGCGGGGCAGCCATCGGACTAGACCACGGCGAGGAAATGCAGCCCCCCCTTGGCCCAAACATGGGAGAGCCCGTCCCGAGCGGATCCTTAGCGGAAGGACCGAAAGTAGACCGCACTGAAGGGAAAGTGAGCCGGCCGCGGGCGGAAGAGCCGAGGCTGCTCGGCACCTCCTTTGCACTGACCGGGGACTCGGCTCACAACCAAGCCATGGTGCACTGGTCAGGGGGACGCAACAGCAGTGTAAGTAGCCCCTTTTCCCGGTGCATGCACCCCTCCCCCCCCCCTCTCATTTGGCTGGATGTAAACTGGCTGCTGTGGACGGCAAAGGGAAACAGGTGTTCTTTGCTGGGAGAGTTAAACCCTAAAATTAAACTATCATTTGCTTCGCTTGTTTTGACTTCCTGGAGTAAATCTTGCCTTAGAGAGTGGTGTAAACAGACAGCCCCCCCCCCAATTGGCTGTGCGTTTAACGAGAGACTTGGGATTTGCACCAGTCTAAACCTGCCCCTCCCCCGGCGGTTATGTCTCTGCCTAAGTGGCTCTTGCGGGTCTGGTCTCGACTCTGTAGCTCTCGCGCACTTTTGGAACGCTCGGGTGGCTTCACTACAGTGAAAAGGCTTTTTGCACCAAAGCATTGTGCACATTGGTTCAGGGGGGGAGGGGGCTAAAGAAATCAATAATTAAAAAAAAAAAAAAAATTCAAAATTTTTTTTGAATAAAATCTATCTAGTCACTGGGAAAGTTTATACTTTCTTCTTGGGCAGGTTGTCTCAAAAGGTGGCGCCCTTGGAAAATCTTTAGGGGAGGGGGGAAGCCAATCCATACATCTGGTAACAGGCAGGGTTGCGTGATCTATGCCCCGAGCGCCGTCAGACACGGAGTCTTAATTTAATCCTAGCCTTACCTCAGAAATATTTCACCTGTGGATATGAAAGGGGGGGGGGCGTGAGTCTAATTGAAAGAACTCGGGGTTTCCATTAGAAAGAAGATTCATCACATACCGCCCACCTGGGCTCTCTTCCGGGGGGGGGGGGGGGGGTTTGTCCGTAAAACCGAGAAGAAAACGCTTAGTCCAGTCTAGGGGCGGGTTTAAGGAAAGCACGTTTCTGCTCTTGATAGATTACTGGGTGGTTTCTTTCCTGAGTAGAAATTTTGCTGCTATTTTTTTTTCATTGCTAGCTCCAAACGGATGTTTCCCCCGTTTCATTCCCTCTCCTCGCCCCGAGCTATCATTTCACACGGATAAAACTTCAATAGGAAGGCTGAAATAAAAACCATTGCAAAATACAGGACATGGGTGGTGTTTTCTATCGTGGGCGCTGCACTGTTTCTATGCGAGCAGGACCCAAAAGGTAAAACATGTCGTTTCTTTTGGTCTATACCAGGGGTAGGCAATTCCAGTCCTCGAGATCCGGAGCCAGGTCAGGTTTTCAGGATCTCCACAATGAATATGCATGAGACAGATTTGCATCTTAAGGAGGCAGTGCATGCAAATCCATCTCGTACATAGGCAATTCCGGTCCTTGAGAGCCGGAGCCAGGTCAGGTTTTCAGGATCTCCACAATGAATATGTATGAGATGCTTCCTTGAGATGCAAATCTACCTCATGCATGTTTATTGGGGATATCCTGAAAACCGGACCTGGCTCCGGCTGTCGAGGACCGGAATCGCCTACCCCTGGTCTATACGCAGGGGTGTCAAAGTCCCTCCTCGAGGGCCGCAATCCAGTCGGGTTTCCAGGATTTCCCCCGATGAATATGCATGACATCTATTTGCATGCACAGCTTTCGTTGTATGCTAATAGAGCTCATGCATATTCATCAGGGAAATCCTGAAAACCCGACTGGATTGTGGCCCTCGAGGAGGGACATTGACACCCCTGGTTCTATGGAGTTTATTGGAGGGGTGGCTAATTGAAGACACTGTGGCTCTTTATCTCTGTCCGAAAATCCAATAGTTCGCCCTTCAGTGATGGGTGATCCGTGGGTAACAGCTCTTCCCAGGACATTCAGGGAAGCTTATCGCAAAGAAATTAAAGATGCTTTGTTAGTTCCCTTAACAGAGTTGTCTCTATTACTGAGCAGGTTTCGTTTGTAGTTTGAGATGCTATGAAAGGTGGCAAATTAAAGATCTTTGGGCTTCCCCCCCCCCCATGTGCCAATGTCTTCAAATAAGTTCAAGGTGAGAACCGTAAGGCACAAGCGGAATAGAAATCACTAATGTAATGTAACTATTGAACCTGATTACAGAACCCCCGACCTAAGTTCGGCTATTTCACTGTCATCTTTTATTATTTTAATTTATTCATTTACATTTGGAAATGCCTATTCCACAGGCTTCAAGCCTCCATTGTAAAGATACTCGGCAGGTTAAAATAAACAAGTTGAAATAAAATTGTAACTGCGACAGGAATTTATGTCAAATCATTTTTTATTGAGCCAAATGCAGCAAAGGTACAGGATATCCAAAAGGGGACAAGCAACTCATCAGTTTATACTTAGCACAAAGAAAAAGACAACCCCCCCCCCCAGACGACAGGAATTTATAAATGTAACGGAATGAAATAAAAATAAAAACGAGACCTATAGGAATGAATGCGCGCCCTCCCCCACACCTTTTTTTTGGGGGGGAATTGAGAGGTAGGAGTTCAAAGACCACACTCTGGGAGTACATTGCTTTGCTGTATCTTTATTGCCACCATGAAAGAGCTGCCTGTCGGTGATAGATGGCTTCAGTTGACCTGAAACATTCTGTCTCTGTTGATACCTTCGGTTCAATACTGCCCTGTTTATGGCATGTAATTTATGTAGCTGAGGTGAATGGCTTAGGATACCAGGCTGAAAGCTGATAACAACTCTTGCCAAGTTCTGAGGATGCAGCAATTTTTCTGTTTTACGTGTGTGTCGGGCTGGAAGTCTTGCCTTTTAAAGCATTTCTCGCGGTGACTACCCTGTTTCCCCGAAAAAGGCGCTAGGTCTTATTTTCGGGGTAGGTCTTATTTTTTTTTTTTTTCATGTACAATGATCATCTCTCCCTTCCACTCCTCCACCCCAATTCTTTCTCTTTCCTTTCTCTCCCCCCCAAATGTGCAGCATCTTTCCTCCCCTCTCACCCATCCCCTTGTGCAGTATCTTTCTATCCCTCCCTCCCATCCCCTTGTGCAGTATCTTTCTATCCCTCCCTCCCATCCCCTTGTGCAGTATCTTTCTATCCCTCCCTCCCATCCCCTTGTGCAGTATCTTTCTATCTCTCCCTCCCATCCCCTTGTGCAGTATCTTTCTATCCCTCCCTCCCATCCCCTTGTGCAGTATCTTTCTATCCCTCCCTCCCATCCCCTTGTGCAGCAGAACCCTTGCAGCTTCTATCCCTGCATGGGCATGCTGCTCACGCCGGAGAAGTTAGAAAGGGACGGGGAAAGGGAAGGGAGGCACGGCGGGGGGAGGGGGAACAGGGAAGAAGACGGAGGAGGGGTGCCACCACACCACTGCTGCTACTGCAAACTTAAAGTCACCACAGCACAGAGCCTTGAGGGCAGACCCACATTCAAGACCTGCCACCCCCACCCCCTCTGACATAAACTTCTTGTTGAAAGGGTCATTAGGGTGGGCAGACTAGATGGGCCGTGGCCCTTATCTGCCGTCTATTTCTATGTTTCTAAAGAAGTGGGGGAGGGAGGTGGCAGCGCTTGAGCTTAGACTTTGGAAGCCCCCACGCCCCACTGAGAGCAACCTTCAAGTGCTGCTCACAGCCCCCCCTCCCAAATTCTGTTACTCCAGGCAGATACCTAGGCCCTCTTTTACTAAGGTGCGCTAACCGATTAGCACGCTAATGCGTTTAGTGCGCGCTAATTCGATTAGCGCACCTTAGTAAAAGAAGGGGGCTAGTCTGCCTAGTAGCTGGTCTAGCCTTGGAGGAGTGTTCCAATAGCTAGAGCAGGGTTTAGATGCTCCTTGTGAGCTGGGGCAAGATACTTAAGCCACTTCCCACTTTCTGTGCCGCTGATTGGTTGCTATTAAAGTGCGATTCGAAGACCAGGCTCTCTCTGCTCTGTTCCATTGGACGTGTTAATATTCGTGCACTACTGCTACTATTTATTATTTCTATAGCGCTGAAAAGGCGTACGTGGCGCTGTACATTCTAACCCACAATAGACAGTCCCTTCTCGGAAGAGCTTACAATCTAATTTAGACAGGACATTTCAGGGTTGAGGAGGTTATAGCGGGTCTAGGTATCTTGACAGCAGTGAGGGGGAGTTTAAGAGTTGAAAGCAGTTTCCAAAAAGTGGGCCTTTAGCTTGGATTTGAACACTGCCAGGGACGGACGGAGCTGACTGTCTCCACTGTTGGTGTTGCTCTCTGACCCAGGCCATGTGGGGAGCAGGCATGACTCAGCATAGGCATGACTCAGCAAACAATCATGTATGTGCCATGGTGTAGTAAGGAGGAGGGGGCAAGGGGGCAGATCGCCCCGGGTGCCTTCTTGCTCGGACCGCCGTCACCCCTCCTCCTCTCCACCCTACACCCCTCCCCCATCGTGCGCACGACCCTTCCCTTCCCCCGTACCTTTTCAACCTTGCTGCCCGTGACGTAACTTCCGAGATCCGCGCCTAGGAAGTGGCATCAGAGAAAGCGCCAAAGGCAGCACGGGCAGTAAGCAGGTGGCTGCTCACGCCAAAGTTAGAAAGGTATGGGGATGGGGTGCATGCGCAGCAGGGGAGAGGGGGGTCAGGGAAGAGCGTAGGAGAGGGGCGCCACCGTCCTAGGCACCACTCACCCTCACTACGCCACTGTGTATGTGAAGCCAAAATGCTGTGGCCATGGTTTCGATTTCAGCAGAAACTGACCGTGTTTTCAGTGGAAGTGGAACATTTTTTAATTGCCCTCTTTTTTTTTTTTTTTTTTTTAATCTCCCGTTGTAAGAGCATTGTGCCTTTTACTTTCAGTTTTCATTAGCTGAGGACCATGTGTGCAAAGGCTAGTTTTGTATGAAGGTCAAATATGGTCTTTCATTGTTTAAATTATTATATATATTCTGTCTTGGATACTATTTCCGGGTTCTGTTGGGTATGACAAAGATGCAGCATTTTAATCAAACCTGTGGCATGCAGAAGCTAGATTCTATGAGAAAGAAACCTGTGGTGATTGTTTTCAAGTACAAGTACTGGCCAAGCTTATACACTTCCCCCTGCCCATTTGCGGTTTCCCTCTCGCAATTTCACTTAATTGCGATTTTTTTTTGGAGGGGGGAGGATGGAAAAAGAAACCCCATATTTTTGTCTTCCCTCCAGCAATCTGGCCTTACCTGGTGGTCTAGCTGGTTTTCAGGGCAGGAGCGATCTACCTACGCTCCTGCCCCGTGCAGATAGTCATTACGAAATGGCTGTGGGGAGTTCCCGTAGTCTCTCGAGAGACTATGGGAACTCCCCATAACCATTTCCTAATGGCTATCTGCACGGGGCAGGAGCGTAGGAAAATCGCTCCTGCCCCGAAAACCAGCTAGACCACCAGGTAAGGCCGGGATGCCAGGGGAAGGCGGAAGGGAGGCGGGGGTGGGTCAGAGCCGGATATTCACGGTTTTTCGCCATTCGCGGTCCGGCTCTGCCCCTATCCCCCGCGAATAACGAGGGAGAAGTGTAGTGTTAGTAGGGAAATCACAATGAAATAAAGTTTATATATTTAAAAATAGTTTGAGAAATACATTGGTCTTGATTGTAATTTTTCTGAGCACATATTCTTCGCATTCAATAGCATCAAGGGGCTTTTTTTAAAATTCTGGATTGCAAATCGGATTTGTATAATGTCTGACTGTGTCTGGACTGCTTTACCTTATTATACCCCCCTTGTACAAAACTGTGTAAGTGATTTTTAGTGCAGGCCGGCACACTGAATGCTCTGTGCTGCTCCCGACGCTCATAGGAATTCTATGAGCGTAGGGAGCAGCACAGAGCATTCAAAGCGCCAGTCAGTGCTAAAAACAGCTTCCGCGGTTTTGTAAAAGGGGGAGGGGTTAGTAAGAATCTATGTCATACTTGTCTTTTAACTAAATACAAAGCTGAAAACATTTCAACGCTACTTTCTCCTGTTATTTACGCAGTTTGGGTAAGCATAAAAAGCCGGTCATCGTAATTATTTTTACACATTCTCACAAAGGTCCTGTCTGAAAGGATGTTTAACTACATCTTCATTGATTTGGGAACCTAAACGTGCCAGGCTTGTAGGAGAAAGAGCCCCTTCCACACCATATAAATTCACTGTGGGTAAATATTTTGGGAGGTAGGTTCACTTCATCGGTCTAAAAAAAACCTCCTCAATTGAATCTTATACCAAAAGCCTTGTGCAATGCAAGGAACAAAAATAACCATACTTTGAGAAAAATATGCCTGATACTAATCTGACAGGAGAATCCACCACACTGACGGCCAGCGTTTCGCCTATGCCGGCTGCTTCAGGATGTGGAGATATCGTCTCTTAAGACACAAGAAAACTTTTATAGGATGTCCGTTTCTTAGAACTTGTCTTTGTAGAAAAGATAATGCCTTTCTTCGTATGAAATACCTTGTGATGAATATGACTTGCATAAGATCATAACGGCTTTGCAAAAATGGCCGCGGTAAAGCCCCGCCCCTAAATTTAAGCCCATGTTGAATGATCAAACTGACGTCACTAAAGAAAGGAACCAATCCTGAGCCAAGCAAGTTAAAAAAAAAACCCTTTGAAAAATGGTTTATTGAAACCAAGCTCTTCGATGAAATAAAACGAAATGTGCCCAGGTTGGATATATGTTAATATTTCACTATAATTTCTTAAAGATACACATGACGTTGCTAGATGAAAACCAAGACTCAAACCATGCATGTAACAGGGCAATTCAGGCTCATAAATTTAAGTGAAAGTGTGAATCAAAACACATTGGCCTAGATTCACTAAACTCACCTTTCCGATCCGATCCTTGGGTGATCCGTTGCCGGGTTTTGCCGGGCAACCGATTCACTAAACAGTCCTCATGCAAATTATTTGATCTGCGGCACGCCCCACACCAACCGCTGCAGAGCGATCCAGACGCATGCGCACGCTGCACAAGTGAGGTCAAAATAAAGGGGGAGGGGGCTGCAGTTTTAAGTGGCCAAAACATGCTTTAGCCAGAACACGCTGTAGCCAGATGGAAGAAAACATGCTTTAGCCAGGGCAGAACACGCTGCAGATGGAACAGAACACGCTTTTAACCCACAGGCTCGCACTGCAGGGAAGGACGGCAGAGAGCAGGAGAGTCGGCAGACCTTGCCTTCTTGTGCTTTTTGTTTTGACTAGGGTCTAATATTAATATACATAGGCCCAAATTCTGTAACCAGCGCCTAAAGTTAGGCACCTTTTTCGGAGGGCCCAACTAGATAGGCGCCTATCTAAACTGGATAACAAGCTCAATTAAGCATTTAAATCAGCACTAATTGAAAATTAGGCGCCTGTCAAGAAAGCGTGATTTTGTAACAAGGCGCCTCTAAAAATTTAGGCGGCCTTCAAAAAAATAGGCGCTATGCACGTTAGGTGTGGGCGTGGCCACATGCTAGGTGCCTTCTTACAGAATCGCTGCTCTTAAGCGTGCTTAAGCGCTCGCATGGCCGCCTAACTTTTAGTTGTGCCTAGAGCTGGCCTGTTTATTGGGTGCCTCCAAAATGGTTCATAGACAGTGGAGCGCAAGACATCAGCGCGCTGACAATCCAGCGCCGACAATTCGGCGCAAGACAGAAGCGCGCGGGGGAAAAAGTAATTTTTAAAGAACTCCGACGGGGGGGTTTGGGGTGGCAACCCCCCCACTTTATTGGTTAGTGTTCGCGCTGCTGTTGGAGGGGGGTTCGGGGGGTTGGAAACCTTCATTATAGCGAACCTGTTAACTATATTCTATGTATGTTTAACCTGTAACCCGTTCTGAACTCTTTGGGGGACAACGGGATAGAAATTAAAATAAATAAATATACAGTTCTTTGTAGTCTATCAGTCAAGGGCAAGGTTTGACAGAAATGGACAGAAATTACCTTATCAGAAGTGATGTGTGACATGGAACGTTGTCCTGATGGAGGATAAGAACATAAGAATTGACGCTGCTGGGTCAGACCAGTGGTCCATCATGCCCAGCAGTCTGCTCACGCGGCGGCCCTCTGGTCAAAGACCAGCGCCCTAACTGAGACTAGCCCTAACAGCGTACGTCCTTGTTGAGTAGGAACTTGTCTAACTTAGTCTTGAATTCCTGGAGGGTGTTTTCCCCTACGATAGCCTCCGGGAGAGCGTTCCAGTTTTCCACCACTCTCTGGGTGAAGGAAGAACTTCCTTATGTTCGTACTGAATCTATCCCCTTTCAACTTTAGAGAGTGCCCTCTTGTTCTCCCTACCTTGGAGAGGGTGAACAACCTGTCTTTCTCTACTAAGTCTATTCCCTTCATTATCTTGAATGTTTCGTTCATGTCCCCTCTCAATCTCCTCTGTTCGAGGGAGAAAAGGCCCAGTTTCTCTAATCTTTCACTGTACAGCAACTCCTCCAGCCCCTTAACCAACTTAGTCGCTCTTCTCTGAAACCGTTTGCCCGTTTCTCAGATCATTTTCATGTTCAAATCTGTTGTTAAAATGTTTTGAACAGAACCATAAGCGATGTTCAGATCCTCAGAAATTTCACCTAATAATCAATTGTTTGTTTGATTGAAGCATTTCACTTGCTCTTTCAACCTTCTCTTGGGCTTTTGATGCTGAAGGACGTCCTGATTGCTCCTCGTCTTCAACCAGTTCACAACCATTATGAAATCGCTCGATTCTCTGGTAAACCGTCTTCATGGTTTCTTTAGCAGTTTTTTACAGTTTCAAACAAAATTTTATGTTAATGCATTGTTTGTGATCCATGCTTTACGGCACAATTTAAAACGCACACCGTAGCTCACAACCGTCTGACTGCACCGAACAAGTTGCACGCATTGTTACTAAGGTTGGACGCACTGCTTCCTGTATTGAAGATCCCTGCCTTTCCATTGGATGGTTCTTGGTAGCAGCATTCACCGTATTTTTTGGTCACGTATATATTTTTACCACTTGTTAGGAGGCATTTTAATGTGCATATTAAACTCTGTGACTGGAGGCTGAAGATTTTATTTAATTATGGGGGGGTCTTTTATTAAGGGACGCTAGCGCTAAATGCTAACACGTCCATAGAAATCAGCTAGCACACCTTATTAAAAGACCCCCTATATCAGTGGTCTCAAACTCGCGGCCCGAGGGCCACATGCAGCACGCCAAGTACTATTTTGAGGCCCTCGGTATGTTTATCATAATCACAAAAGTAAAATAAAGCAGTTTCTTGATCAAATGTCTCTTTAGCTATAAATGACAATATTATTATTAAGACTTAGCCAAAAGGAAAGATTTATCAACTATAAAGAGTTTTACCTCATGCAAAATTGTCATTTCTTTAATAAGACATTAACTATTTTTTTCTGAGGACCTCCAAGTACCTACAAATCCAAAATGTGGCCCTGCAAAGGGTTTGAGTTGGAGATCACTGGCCTATAGGAAGAGGAGATGCAAATGTTAAGAGCCTTAGCCAATAGGGAGAGGAGGAGACAGTGGATGCTGTGGATGGCCATCGTGTTACTATGTTTCTATAACCATAAAGTTCTATGACATCACAATGCAGGTGTAAAGAGCCTTAGCCTATAGCAGTGGTCTCAAACTCGCAGCCCGCCAGATCCTATTTTGAGGCCCTCGGTATGTTTATCATAATCACAAAAGTAAAATAAAGCAGTTTCTTGATCAAATGTCTCTTTAGCTATAAATGACAATATTATTATTAAGACTTAGCCAAAAGGAAAGATTTATCAACTATAAAGAGTTTTACCTCATGCAAAATTGTCATTTCTTTAATAAGGCATTATTTTTTTCTGAGGCCCTCCAAGGACCTACAAATCCAAAATGTGGCCCTGCAAAGGGTTTGAGACCACTGCCCTATATGAATGAATATATTGAATACATTCCTATGTGGGAGACCAAGAAAAGGTGGATTTATGAGCAAAGATGAGTGTGACAAAGGGGGGTAATTTTACAAAGGCGCGGTAGCGGTTTAACGCGCGTTAAACTGCCTGCCGCGCTAGTACCTAACGCCTCCATTGACGAGGCGTAAGGATTTTAGGTTGCCGCGGGGGTTAGCGCGTGATGAAATGTCCGGCACGCTAACCCCCGTAGCCCGCCTTGATAAAAGGAGCCCAAAGTGTTCACAGTACGATGAGGGAGTTGATTTTAGCCACACTTTTTCTGGATTTAAAAAAAAAATGTTATTTTGGTTCTCAGTTCTCCAAATTCCATTTGCTTGGAAACACAAATTTCTGCAGAGCTTACATTTATGATTCGGCTTCCAGTGATCTGCTATTAGGAGGAGGATTGCAGAATTACAGTATTTAAGCTCTGGTTAATTATATAATGAAGGGTGAGATCACAAAGACATTTTTTTCTCATTCTGTGCCTAAAAGAAAAATTATGTCCTATTTCATTAGTGTACAGTATAATAATACTGTTAATCTAGTCCAGTTCCTATTTTATTCATAACATAACATAACTTTATTTTTGTATACTGCCACAATCAAAAGAATTCTAGGCGGTTTACACAAGAGAGAAAAACCGGACTATCAGCGAAATACAATAAAAATTTAAGTAAAAGCGGTAAAATTATTATATTAGGAATAAAAACATCCAATTAAGAGATAAATTTATCAAATAATACTGTCTTAATTTCTTTTCGGAAGGCACCATAAGATAACATGGCTTCGCTAATATAGTTACCAAACCAGGACTGTTGTTTACTTGCTTGAAATGCGAGCATCCTTCAAGCAATGAGATCTATTTACTAATTTTATTTTAATGGTGTTACTATGTAGAGAGGTGGGATAAGAAAATGCTAGGAGAAGGCGCCCAAAGTTAGAAGACTAGAAAAGAGAGGGAGAAATGTTGAACCAAAGGGGGAGGTGGAGAGAGAGAGAGAAGAAGAAGAGATGGACCCATGGGAGGGCAGGAAGGTAGAGAGGTGGGATAAGAAAATGCTAGGAGAAGGCGCCCAAAGTTAGAAGACTAGAAAAGAGAGGGAGAAATGTTGAACCAAAGGGGGAGGGGGAGAGAGAGAGAGAAGAAGAAGAGATGGACCCATGGGAGGGAAGGAAGGTAGAGAGGTGGGATAAGAAAATGCTAGGAGAAGGCGCCCAAAGTTAGAAGACTAGAAAAGAGAGGGAGAAATGTTGAACCAAAGGGGGAGGGGGAGAGAGAGAGAGAAGAAGAAGAAGAGATGGACCCATGGGAGGGCAGGAAGGTAGAGAGGTGGGATAAGAAAATGCTAGGAGAAGGCGCCCAAAGTTAGAAGACTAGAAAAGAGAGGGAGAAATGTTGAACCAAAGGGGGAGGGGGAGAGAGAGAGAGAAGAAGAAGAGATGGACCCATGGGAGGGCAGGAAGGTAGAGAGGTGGGATAAGAAAATGCTAGGAGAAGGCGCCCAAAGTTAGAAGACTAGAAAAGAGAGGGAGAGATGTTGAACCAAAGGGGGAGGGGGAGAGAGAGAGAGAAGAAGAAGAAGAGATGGACCCATGGGAGGGCAGGAAGGTAGAGAGGTGGGATAAGAAAATGCTAGGAGAAGGCGCCCAAAGTTAGAAGACTAGAAAAGAGAGGGAGAAATGTTGAACCAAAGGGGGAGGGGGAGAGAGAGAGAGAAGAAGAAGAGATGGACCCATGGGAGGGCAGGAAGGTAGAGAGGTGGGATAAGAAAATGCTAGGAGAAGGCACCCAAAGTTAGAAGACTAGAAAAGAGAGGGAGAAATGTTGAACCAAAGGGGGAGGGGGAGAGAGAGAGAGAAGAAGAAGAGATGGACCCATGGGAGGGCAGGAAGGTAGAGAGGTGGGATAAGAAAATGCTAGGAGAAGGCGCCCAAAGTTAGAAGACTAGAAAAGAGAGGGAGAAATGTTGAACCAAAGGGGGAGGGGGAGAGAGAGAGAGAAGAAGAAGAGATGGACCCATGGGAGGGCAGGAAGGTAGAGAGGTGGGATAAGAAAATGCTAGGAGAAGGCGCCCAAAGTTAGAAGACTAGAAAAGAGAGGGAGAAATGTTGAACCAAAGGGGGAGGGGGAGAAAGAGAGAGAAGAAGAAGAGATGGACCCATGGGAGGGCAGGAAGGTAGAGAGGTGGGATAAGAAAATGCTAGGGGAAGGCGCCCAAAGTTAGAAGACTAGAAAAGAGAGGGAGAAATGTTGAACCAAAGGGGGAGGGGGAGAGAGAGAGAAGAAGAAGAAGAGATGGACCCTTGGGAGGGCAGGAAGGTAGAGAGGTGGGATAAGAAAATGCTAGGAGAAGGCGCCCAAAGTTAGAAGACTAGAAAAGAGAGGGAGAAATGTTGAACCAAAGGGGGAGGGGGAGAGAGAGAGAGAAGAAGAAGAGATGGACCCATGGGAGGGCAGGAAGGTAGAGAGGTGGAATAAGAAAATGCTAGGAGAAGGCGCCCAAAGTTAGATGGCTAACCTAATTAATGAATTGGCTTAAAATATGAGCTTTTACAAGCTGATAATTGAAAAAAAAAACAACAAAAAACAATTTTTAATTGGGAGGTTTTAATTTGGAGATTTTAATTGGCATAAGAACATAAGCAATGCCTCTGCTGGGTCAGACCAGAGGTCCATCATGCCAAGCAGTCTGCTCACGCAGTGGCCCATCAGGTCCAGGACCTGTATAGTAATCCTCTATCTACACCTTTCTATCCCCTTTTCCTTCAGGAAATCATCCAATCCCTTCTTGAACCCCAAAACCGTACTCTGTCCTATCATACATTCTGGAAGCGCATTCCAGGTGTCCACCACCCTCTGGCATGATTCTTCAAAAGATAGGCACCTATTGCATGGTCCCTATCGGGCGTGTTTAGGGGTTGAGAAAGACTTAGGCACCTCTAGGTATGATTCTTCTCTAAAGGACTTAGTCGCCTTTAAATAGAGTTACCAGATTTTCCCCGAAGGAAAATCCAGACCCATGGCTACGCCAACATGTCCTCCTGTTCTGCCCCAGCCCGACCCCCAGACGGCTTGTGAAAACACCTACAGTATAGGTGACCTGCCTTGGGGATAGACCTTGCCGATTGTCTGGTTAGACAGCGGTAGGACACCTATCACCGCCTACAATCGGGATGCCATTTATAGAATTTGGCCTTAAGTGTATTAGTGTATAGAACATTCAGGGATCCGTGTAAATAGATTATATTTAGTTCAACCTCCTTAGACTACAATAGGACGATTGATTTGGTATAAACGTGTGCATATAAGTAGGATGATCAATGTGCTAGTAACATAAGTTGAATGATTGATAGTGGCATAACCATGCCGGTATTAATAACTCTGTATGGTGTCAGGTCAAAAGCGCGCCGGGACAAAGGCGCGCCCAGACAATTGAGCGTAGCGCAGAGGTGCGCGCCGCTCAAAATGACTGTTTTTAGGGCTCCGACGGGGGTGTGTGGGGGGGGAACTTTATTTAATAGACATCACGCTGCGTTGTGGGGGGTTTGGGGGGTTGTAACCCCCTACATTTTACTGAAAACTTCACTTTTTCCCTGTTTTTAGGGAAAAAGTTAAGTTTACAGTAAAATGTGGAGGGTTACAACCCCCCAAACCCCCCATAACGCCGGCGCGATGTCTATTAAGTAAAGCGGGGGGGTTCCCCAACAAAACCCCCCGTCGGAGCCCCTAAAAACAGTAATTTTGAGTGCCGCACGCCTCCGCGCTGCGCTCAATTGTCCGGGCGCGCCTTTGTCTTTCACGCCGTTGTCTATGAACTACTCTGTATTGTAACACCACCACAGAGCTCCGTGTATTTCAGTATAGAGCCCAGGTATTGTAACACCTCACAGAAGCTCTTCGTAACTCTGTATGGTAACATCTGCACAGAAGCTTCATGTAAACCGCTCTAAATTGACTCCCTGGTCATTATCGGTTTAGAAGCTCTCGATAACCATAAATATAAACACAAACATAGCCCTCAATGGAGACTACGTTGAGAAATAAAAACTTATTTTCTCAAAAAAAAAAAAAGTGTTTAACATTCTTTTTTTTTTTTTACCAAACCTTTCAAACAACTCTCATATAGTACTTGTACTAACAGGAAAGCTAAATATTCTTCCTACCTATTTATAACTTTGAACTTTGCCTTGAAAACTAGCAGACATGCTGCAGCTCAGTAGAGAGGGAGAAGCAAGCGTGAAGGCTTTCAGCAGAGAAGATACGGACTCCTGGCTGTTCTATTTGAAAAAGGAGAGTATCAGAATCGTGGTCTCACTTGCTTTCATAGCCCTTGCACACTGGACAGCAGGGGACCCTCTGACTTGCCACACTGGAAGTCAACAGGTGTCATGCGCCTCGTCGACATACAAAGGATACCGTGTCTGCATTAAATGGTAGACCAACTATTAATGTAATGTAATGTAATGTAATTTATTTAATGTAATGTAATTTATTTCTTATATACCGCTACATCCGTTAGGTTCTAAGCGGTTTACAGAAAATATACATTAAGATTAGAAATAAAAAAGGTACTTGAAAAATTCCCTTACTGTCCCGAAGGCTCACAATCTAACTAAAGTACCTGGAGGGTAATAGAGAAGTGAAAAGTAGAGTTAGAGGAAAAATAAAAATAAAATAAACATTTTAACAAGACAGCATTGATCTAAATACTTTGGAAGGTAGAAGAGAGGAGAGAAAGGAATAGAAGCAGAATTCCGAATCTTCTCAGAGATCCCTGGCTGAGAAGGTGTGCTGCAGGATGGAGGGGAGGGTGTAGGAAGATGAGCATGAAAAAAAGCCTTGAGGGAGGGATACGATGGTATAGAGAAGGAGAGGAGAGAAGGCCATGAAATGCTGTGGGTGAGAAGGAAGGTCTGCCTGACCTTCTGTTGCCCAACTTCCTCACAACCTTCCTCTATGCCCCTGCATGTAGCGGGCATCTCCCTTCACCTCCAGTTGGTCTGCTTTTCATCTTCCCTGTATTCAGTATCTCCCCCATTCCCTCCTTGCTACTGAAGGGGTGAAAAGAGATGCTCAATTACTTTGGATGAGGGGTGGCACTGCTGAAGGTTCATCAAGGGCAGGGGTGGGCAACTCCGGTCCCCGAGGGCCGGAATCCAGTCGGGTTTTCAGGATTTCCCCAATGAATATGCATTGCAAGCAGTGCATGCAAAGAGATCTCATGCGTGTTTATTGGGGAAATCCTGAAAACCCGACTGGATTCCGGCCCTCGAGGACCAGAGTTGCCCACCCCTGAGACTAGGGCCAAGAATGCTGAGGAAGAAAGAGAAAAATGGGGAGCTGTTCAATAAATAAATGATTTTATTGCATACATTTATAGACCTTTCATCTGTCATTTTATTGCATACATATATAGACCTTTCAATCTGTGCTTAAAAATGACTAAACACTTAAGAACTACTTTTTAACAAACCCAAAATCCTCCACTACAGAAATGCATTTATTTCCACTACTAGTCTTATAGCCTGTTACATTAACGGGTGCTAGAATATATGTGTGTGTGCCTGTCTTTATTTCTTTCTCTCTCTCCTTAGCCGCTTTCTGTATTTCTGTCTTTCTTTCTTTTTCCTTGGCTGTCCACCACCATCCCTTGCCTGCTCCCCCTGTCCATTCTCCCTTCCTTTTACCTCCCCTGTGTCCACCACCACCCCTTCACTGCTCCCCTTATCCAGCAGCAGACCTTCTCTCTTTGTTTTATTTCCCCCCTGCTAGAATATATGTCTGTCTGTTTTTCTTTCTGTCTCTCTCTCCCACTCTTTCTTTCTGTCTCCCTCCCTCCCACTATCTGCCTTTCTTTCTTTCTGTCTCTCTCCCTGCCCCTGTCTCTTTCTTCTTTTCTTTCTGTCTCCCTCCCTCCCACTATCTGCCTTTCTTTCTATCTGTCTCTCTCCCTGCCCCCTATGTAGCAGCATTTCTCTCCCCCCCTCCACTTCCCTGTGCAGTAGCCACATCAGCATTCCCTACCCCTCAATTTCCCTGTGCAGTTGTGTCAGATCCGTGAGGAGGAGTGAAGTGGCTTGGAATTGAGTGTGCTGAATCCTAGGAAAGGTGGCAGTCGGGGGAGTAAGTGTGCCAGATTGGGGGTGGAATGGGAGCAGGACAGTTGGGGAGATACAGTAAAAAAAAGGATGTTTATGGGTGAGGGTAGAGTTTTGAAAGTAGTCACTGAGGGAGAAGTTCGGAAACAAATGAATTGGATGGGAGGAGGGAGATAGTTTTGGTGTCTGTCAGAGCAGTGGAAGGAAAGAGCAACTGAGTGAATGTCACAGCAGTCGAGGATGGGAAACAGTTTTGAAGTGTGTGTGTGTCACATGGAGCCAGGGCAATAGAGAATCTGGGTCAGACAGAGAGAGTGTCTGATCAGGAGTAGTGGTTGGAAAATAAGTGTGGATGGAGGGATTGGGAGAGTGTGAATCAGATGGAGAGAGGAACGGAATTGGGTTAGTGGGAACATTAATTAGTGGGAGAGGCAGTAAGGAATGATTAGTGAATTTGCTAAGACATTGGCGAGTAATAAATGTAAAGTGGGAGGAGGGGAGGAGTCTGGGTCGGAAGCATACTGGATGAGTGTGAAGGGAGGTATTTGGGTAGTGAATGAGCCCTGTCAATTTGAGGAGAAGGTGAGGTTGGTGTTTATGCTGCATCAGCCAAGTCCAGCAGGTAAAAACTACTGAACTCAATGAGTCGCACTGTGTTTTCCCTCGGAAGTTGTTCTGCAGGGGAGAAGGGGGAGGGAAGCACAGGCGGGAGTTTGTATGTGATATATAATTTTTTTCCACGTTTGAAGTAAAAAGTCACATGTCTTCCACTGGCCTCACACTCCAAGAGCCCCCCTCTCTTCACACGCATTCAGAGACCAGTCTCTCTTCCGCTTCTCCAACCCCCTCCCAGTCCAGCGCGTCTCTCCCCGTCTCTCTGTGCGCACACGCTCGCTCTCAGGCCTCCCCATCCCATCATCCTAACGTCAAACTCATACCTGAGGCTGCCCACCACCACCACTTCCGCAGCTCACTCGCGCTTCGATACCCCGTCCCCTCTGATGTGGCCCGCCTCGCCGGAAACAGGAAGTGGTGGTGGTGGGGGGGGGGAACAACGTTCAGAGGAGGGAGGCTGCGGGGCCTGTCGCGGACGGTCTCAAAGGCAAACGGAGAGAGAGGGAAATAGCCCTCCCTCCCCCCTTTGCGGGAGTTGTATGAGCGGGTTGGGTGCGGCGGGGGAGGCCCCGACTGCCCCAGCTGAGTTGCCATGTGTGACGTAGGTAGTAAGCGCACATGCGCATTCTTCCCAGCACATCCCGACAGAAAAGGGATCAGGGAACGCGCGGCGCGAGTGCGCATGCGCGCTTAGCATTTTATTATTATAGATGCAAATTGCATAATTGGCAGTTAACAAGTAATTAATGCCACTAATTAGAAATTGGGCACACAGATTTCTAAGTATCTAATATAATAAAATGGTAAGCCGCGCATGTGCACTAAAAAAAACGTGTTCCCTGAGCTGTCGCGAAAAAAACAATTGCGCATGCGTGGCCCCGGTGGCGGCTTTCAAATAAAAAAAAAATTTCCATAGCTGCGGCGGCCTTTCTCAACCCCGGCTCCTCTCTCAAACTGGACGGTCCCCGCATCTGCCTACCCTTCCCCCCAACACAGCGCATTTCCCCCCCCCAACGAATCAATAAATCGAGCCGGGCCGCCCTCCGCAACAGACCAGAGGAGTTCTTTGCCGCTCACCCCCCTTCCCTTGCCACTGACCCGAATACCTACCCGGCGATTCAAGAAGCCTGTGCAGCAGTCTTCACACGCTGCTTCAGGCCCTTCTACTGCCCTGATTTGCTCTGCCGCGTCTCTGATGATGTCATCAGAGACGCGGCAGAGCAAATAAGCGCAGTAGAAGGACCCAAAGCAGCGTGTGAAGACTGCTGCACAGGCTTCTTGAATCGCCGACTTACAAGGGAAGGGAAGGGGGGGGGGCTGCAAGGACTCTATCCGAGTAATTAAAAAACTCTGCACAGGGGGAGCAGGAAGAGATGATGATGGACAGGGGGGAAAAAGGAAGGGAGGCCTATTGTTGGACAGGGGGAGCAGGAAGAGGTGCAGATGGACAGGGGGGGAAATTAAGGGAGACCTGCTGATGGACAGGGGGGAAATGAAGGGAGGCCTACTGCTGGACAGGGGGAGCAGGAAGAGGTGCTGATGGACAGGGGGGAGGTAAAACAAAGGGAGAAGGGCTGCTGCTGGATAAGGGGAGCAATGAAGAGGTGGTGGTGGACAGGGGGGAAAAATGAAGGGAGGCCTAATGCTGGACAGGGGGAGCAGGAAGAGGTGCTGATGGACAGGGGGAAAAAAATTAAGGGAGGCCTACTGCTGGACAGGGGGAGCAGGAAGAGATGCTGATGGACGGGGGGGGGGGAATGAAGGGAGGCATACTGCTGGACAGAGGGAGCAGGAAGAGGTGATGATGGACAGGGGGAAAAAGGAAGGGATGCCTATTGTTGGACAGGGGGAGAAGGAAGAGGTACTGATGGACAGGGGGGAGGCAAAACAAAGGGAGAAGGGCTGCTGCTGGATAAGGGGAGCAGTGAAGGGGTGGTCGTGGACACAGGGGAGGTAAAAAGAAGGGAGAATGGACAGGAAAAAGTGGCTAAGGAGACAGAGAGAGAAAGAAATAAAGACAGACACACACACATATATTCTAGCCCGAGGGAGGAAAATGCTGCACAGGGAAGTAGGGAGGGGGGAAATGCTGATGCACAAGGAAATGGGGGGGGGAGGGAATGCTGATATGGCTACTGTACAGGAAAGTGGACAAGGGGAGATAAATGCTGCATAGGGGGCAGAAAGAGAGACAAATAGAAAGAAAGACAAATAATAGGAGGGAGGAGACAGAAATAAAAGAAGAAAGACACAAGGGCAGGGAGTGAGACAGAAAGAAAGACAGACATACATATATTCTAGCACCCGTTAATGTAACGGGCTTAAAGACTAGTATTCTAATAAGTGGTGTGCTCAAAAGGGGGCATAGGCAAGGGCGGAGCATGGGTGGGTCATGGGCATTCCTAAAATTTATTTATTCAATTTTCTATACCATTCTGTCAGAGGAGCTCAGAAGGGTTTACATGAATTTATCAGGTGCTCAAGCATTTTCTCCTGTCTGTCTTGGTGGGCTCATAATCTATTTAATGTACCTTGGGCAATAGGGGGATTAATTGACTTGCCCAGCATCACATGAAACAATGTGGGTTTGAACCCACAATTTGAGGAAGGGGGAGGAGAAAGGCTGTACAGGTGAAGAAGGTAAGACCTCCATGATACTGGAGGTGAAGACAGAGCCCCCTGAAATCCCCAGAATAATAGGAAAATGGCAATACATTTTACAGGCCTGAAAAATACTTTGAAACATTACAGTTCTCACTCTTATCTCTACTAAGATTAGCAAGCCAAGTGGAACCCATCCTTCATACAGAAGCCAGCAAACAGAATAGAATAGAGAAGTCTATTTGTGAGAATAAAATTACCAGCACAGAAGAGGATTACTACATATCTTGGAGATGATGCGGTATACAAACCTAAGGATTAGATTAGATATCTTAATCAAAGAACATAAAATTAATTACAGTACAAATAAGGAATGGGCAGACTTTGCTCGGAAAATTGGAGAACCTTGATATTAAAAAGGCATATGTCGGGAAATAGTTAGAACCTTTTGGTAAAAGGATATCATGAGCAATATGACTTAGGAAAGTAAAAATATTGTCCAATTAAATATGACAAACTGTGTATGTCCAATAATAATTACACACGTAATATGTACCAACATGGTCTCAGACTGTCAGAAATGTATAAAAGGACAGTCTTTTGATGGCTTAGGCAGGACAGACACCCAGGTATACTCAAGTGCTTGAAGTATATTATTTGTCAGCTGTATATGCTGAAGGGATTTGCTCTTGTAACCTGTTATTGATTATTAATAAAATATATATTACTTATGCCTATTAACAGGGTGGTCTTTAAACTTCAGGGTGCTGAGGCTGTAGCTTTAACCACTGCGCTCCATAGAATAGGCTCCATCTTCCAGATTCTATAAGCAGAATCGGTGTCTAACTTTTATTTTTTAATTTGCTTAATTGAGGTGATAATTGACTATGCTGGTTTTCAATCAATCAATCAAAAAAAAAAAATTAAACAATTTAAGAGTTTGGCGCTAAACTCTTAGGATGCCTAGCAATGCCTAAGTGGAGGCATCCTCCCACACCTAAGGATGCCTAACGATGCCTATGTTAAAAAGTAGGCATGGTTATAATAATAACAGTTTATATACCGCAGGACTGTGAAGTTCTATGCAGTTTACAATGATTAGAAATGCTACAAATTGAGTAGAACTGACAAGTAAAACTAGTGAATAGCGGCTCTAGAGATCAATTAAAGTGGGAAAGATTGTACAAATCAGCTGCCTAAGTACTCCAGGAACAGATATGTTTTAGGTGTCTCCTGAATTCTCCATAAGTATTAGCATGCATAAGTAATCGTTCCAGGTCTTTACCCCATAATGCTGCTTGATATGGGTGGAGAATAGGCGTGGTTGACTTAGGCATCGTTAGGTGTCAGACATAGGCACTGTCAAATTAGGTGAGTGAAAAGCTGGCTTAATGGAGTAGTTCCTGTGTCTAGGACACCTAAAGATGCCTAAGTCTTCTTAGACACCACTAGGCATCTATAATAATAAAATGCTAAGCGCGCATGCGCACTCTTAACCTGTGTTCCCTGAGTCCTGATCTGTCGAGCTGTGGCCACAAGAGTGCGCATGCACGCTTACCACACATCTCTATCTCTCGCAGCGGGCTTGCCGGCTCCGGCCTGACTCACAACAGGTAACACGCCATGACCCCCCCCCCCCCCCGCCGACCCTACCCAGCACACCCGAAACCCCCATTGACCCTCCCAGCTGCACCTCCCATTGCGAGACGAACACAAACCTCCCGGCTCTAGCAGCGTCACGCCACAGTAAACACGCTGCTTCGTGTCCTTCTACTTGCCTGATTTCTTCTGCCGCGTCCCTGATGACATCATCAGAGACACGGCAGAGGAAATTAGGGCAGTAGAAGGCCCGAAGCAGCGTGTTTACTGTGCCTCAGATGCTGCTGGAGCTGGAAGGTTTGTTGGACATCTAGCGGAGGGAGAGTCGGCTGGGAGAGTCAACGGGGGTTTCGGATGTGCCGGGTAGGGTCAGCGCCAGGAGGGGGGTGTTTAAATGGAAACATGGGAAGGAGGCAGACAGGCTGGCTTCAGGGTGGGGAGGTTAAATTGAAACATGCTGCTCTGATGGGAAGGAGGCAGGCAGGCTGGCTTCGGGGGGGGGGGGGGAGTGTGAGGGGTTTACATGGAAATATGCTGCTCAGAGGGATGGGAAGGAGGCATGCATGCTGGCTTTAGGGGGGTGGGGTTTTTTTTTTTATGGAAATATGCTCCTCAGGGGGATGGGAGGCAGGCTGGCATGGGGGGTGCGGGGTGGGGACAAAGTCTGGAAGATAGTGATGGGGACATGGGAAGGAGGCACTGGGGGTACTAATGACATAGAAAGGAGGCACTGGGGGCATTATGGACACAGGAAGGAGGTACTGGGGGCACTAAGGACGTAGGAAGGGGTACTAAGGACATGGGAAGGAGGCACTACGGGCACTAAACATAGAAACATAGAAGATGACGGCAGAAAAGGGCCACAGCCCATCAAGTCTGCCCACTCCAACAACCCTACCCCCTTGAATTTACCCCCCTAGAGATCCCACAGGTGTATCCCATTTCCTTTTAAAATCTGGCATGCTGCTGGCCTCAATCACCTGAAGTGGGAGTTCATTCCAATGATCTACCACCCTTTCGGTGAAGAAGAACTTCCTGGTGTCGCCATGAAATTTCCCACCCCTGATTTTCAGCGGATGTCCTCTTGTGGCCGAGGGACCTTTAAAAAAGAAGATATCATCCTCCACCTCAATACGGCCAGTGATATATTTAAATGTCTCTATCATGTCTCCTCTCTCTCTATGTTCTTCGAGTGAATATAGCTGCAATTTATTCAGCCTTTCTTCATACGGGAGGTCTTTGAGTCCCGAGACCATCCTGGTGGCCATTCTTTGAACCGACTCAACTCTCAGCACATCTTTTTGGTAATGTGGCCTCCAGAATTGTATACAATATTCCAGATGAGGCCTCACCATGGATCTGTACAATGGCATTATATCTGTGGACATTGACTAACCCCAGAAGTACTGACTAACACCTTGGACTCCTGATGCAGGCTCGCTCGCCAAAACATGGCTCATGTCGAGTCCAATGGATGTTTAGATTGTATATGCTACTTTGGTTGCCATTAAAGTGTGGTCTGTTTGAAGACCTTGGCTCACTCTGCTGCTTTTGTGGATTCTTGTGTCTAAATGTTAGTAACGCGTACAGGTACTAAGAGAGATTGTATACACGTCACCTAACTCTGGAGGATATTAAAGAATTGGACTAAGGACCATCCATTATGGCACCGATGTTTTAAGTATCATATATAGAATATTGTCCTTTGTGTCTGATTTCAAGAAAGCCTGGGATAGGCACATGGGATCTCTTAGATCAGGGGTGTCCAATGTCGGTCCTCGAGGGCCGCAATCCAGTCGGGTTTTCCCCAATGAATATGCATGAGATCTATTTGCATGCACTGCTTTCAATGCATGTTCATTGGGGAAATCCTGAAAACCCGACTGGATTGTGGCCCTCGAGGACCGACATTGGACACCCCTGTCTTAGATAGAGGAAGAGATAATGGTTACTGAGGATGGCAGACTGGATGGGCCATTTGGCCTTTATCTGCCCTCATGTTTTTATGTTACTATGTTACTAAAGCCCTCTTGACCCGCCGATCGTGCCCCCCCCCCCGACTCGATCGGGCCAGAAAGGAGCCCAAGCCCTCCTGGCCCAGGCGACCCCCTACCCCTCGACTCGATCAGGCCAGGAGGGAGCCCAAGCCCTCCTGGCCCAGGTGACCCCCTACCCCCACCCCCCACTACATTATGGGCAGGAGGGATCCTAGGCCCTCCTGCCCTCGATGAACCCCCATGTGCCTAAGGCCCCACCCACAGGAGGGGCCTAAGGCTCCCGGGCCTATTCTGATTGGCCCAGGCACCTTAGGCCCCACCAGTAGGCGGGTCTTTGGGACGGCTGGGCCAATCCAGCACCATTCTGCTGTGGGCTGCCTGCTGGACGGACAGGTTTGGCACCCGTCTGTCCGGCCAACGTTAAAAAGGTACAGGGAAGGGGGGTGGGGGGGTCGTGGGTCGGCAGGGGGGGCGATCGGAGGTTCTGGGGGGGGCGGACGTTGGGGGGAGGGGGTTTGTCGAGGGCAGGAGGGCCTGGGATCCCTCCTGCCCATAATGTAGTAGGGGGTGGGGGTAGGGGGGTCGCCTGGGCCAGGAGGGCTTGGGCTCCCTCCTGGCCCGATCGAGTCGGGGGGTAGTGGGTCGCTTGGGCCAGGAGGGCTTGGGCTCCCTCCTGGCCCGATCGAGTCATTGGGGGCACGATCGGCGGAGCAAGAGGGCTTGGGCTCCCTCTTGCCCTGATATTGTCGGGAGTCAGCGGAGCAAGAGGGCTTGGGCTCCCTCTTGCCCCGATATCGTCGGGGAGTCGTCGGGGCAAGAGGGCTTGGGCTCCCTTTTGCCCCGATGTTGTGTGTGTGTGGGGGGAGTGATGCATCGTGGTAGGAGAGATGCCTCATCTCCCCTACCGCGATGCCATCACTCCTCTACCCGAACTGTCGTGGGTCGCGGCAGTTTGGGTAGAGGAGTGATGGTATCACGGTAGTGGAGATGAAGCATCTCTCCTGCCGCTATGGTTAGGTTGCGAGGCCGCTGAACTGATGGCGCAAGCGGCCATCAGCTCAGCTGCCCCTTTTTCGGCACTTAGACCTGGTTTTATTTCGTCTAAGTCAAAAAGGTCTAAGTGCCGACTAAACTGTTTTGGTTATACCTGTTGTACGCCTAGTTGTAGATCGGCCCACCTCCGCCCACCGCCCGCCCTTTCCCCTCCTCTAAACACACCTCTTTTCTCTCTGTGCGTTTAGTGGCAGGGGAAAGGCCTAAGTTGGTTTTAGATACGTCTAAAAACCAGCTTTGGTTATGGGTACTTGGACGATCAGGCTTTTTGATCGTCCAAGTAGCTACTTAGGACACTTTTTAGACTTTTTTTTTTTATTATTATTATTACCCCCATAGCGTCTAAATGCAAGCATGGGTTAAGCATGGAGGATCTCGAAGGGAGGGCAAGGCACTGTAGAACTTGGTCTGGTGTGTAAACTATAAAGGCTGTATGATTCTTATCTTCCATCTTTTTTTCTGCGTCATTTTGTTGTTTGCTTCATAATGCAAAGCACTGGGCAGCACCTGATTTTTTTTTTTTTTTTAACGGAGGCTTCATATTTAATGATGCTTACACATCTGTTCTGTCAACTAATAAAAATGTGCAAATAGCACATAATTCAGAAGTGAATTCTAACAAACGTTTTAGACAGTGAATGTTATTCATGCCTCTGCTTATTCTGTAATTTATGCAGCATGCATCTGCTGCATTCTTCCTGCATTTTGGCCACAAATAAAACAGGGATTCATACAGTGAATTGTTTTTTTAAGCCTTTTGCAAATGAGCAGTGAGGGATTTTCCCTTGTAATTCTAGGCAAAAACTTAGCAGCGGTCAATCCTTACATAGTAACGTAGTTAATGACGGTAGATAAAGACCTGAACGGTCCATCCAGTCTGCCCATAAGTTAAACCCATTAAAAATACGTGATTAGATTAACTTGTCTCTTCTTTGATATTTCTGGGCCGTAGAATGTAAAGTCTGGTATTGGCTTAGGTTCCAAATGCTGAAGTTGCCATCTAATCAAGCCATTGTGACATCACTGCTGAGGTTGGCTCTTAGGCATTGGTGGAATGAGGCATTATGACATCACAATCTCAGCTCTGGAATGTTGCTACTCTATGGGTTTCTGCCAAGTACCATAGTAAATGACAGTAGATAAAGACCTGAACAGTTCATCCAATCTGCCCATAAGTTATACCCATTAAAACATATATGATTAGATTAACTTGTCTCTTCTTTGATATTTCTGGGCCGTAGACTGTAAAGTCTGGTATTATCCTAGGTTCCAAATGCCGAAGTTGCCATCCAAGCTCACTCCAGCCTATCCAACCATCCTGTTGTTTGCAGGACATCTACCGTAAAGTCTGGCCAGTGACATCCTCCTGTCCATGTTAGTGGAGTTCCCATTGATGCCCACCCCAGCCCATCCTACACCGCATCACCATATATGGGACACAGACCGTGTAGGTCTCTCTAGTACCGGCCTTAGTTCATTAATTTACATCCTTCGTTTTCTAATTAGAGATCGTCTATTTTTATCCCACGCTTTTTTGAATTCCATCACCGTTTTCCTCTCCACCACTTCCTTCGGGAGCGCATTCCAGGCGTCTACCTCCCTCTCCGTGAAAAAGAATTTCCTAACATTGCTCCTAAGGGGTTCTTTTACTAAGGCCCACTAGTTGATTTAGCGAAATCTAAATGCTAATGCGTCCGTTATATTTTATGGACACGTTAGCATTTAGCGGGCACTAAATCGGCTAGCGCACCTTAGTAAAAGAGGGGGATAAGTCTTCCTCCCTGTAACCTCAAATTATGCCCTCTACTTTTGTCATTTTTTCTTCTCTGGAAAAGGTTTGGCTCTATATTAATGCCTTGCGGATAAAGTTGAGTAGGTTGACTTGTCTTTTATTCCTGAACCTTGTGAACACTGTAGAAGCCTTATGGCTGTCTTTTTAAAAAACAAACAACATTTTAATTGAGAAATTTTAGAATTTTCTTTTTCCAGGCAAATGATTCACATAGGACAAATTGCAGTTTAGCTTAAACTGAAAAAAAAAAAAATGTTGTATTCTGAAAAATGTCTAATGACAACAGAATGCCTGAGGAGTCTTTTATTACAGAAAAAAAAGACCCAAGACCTCATTTTAGAAAAGAAGAAGAAGAAATATATTTAAAAAAATACCATGTTTTCTGATACTATAACAATTTAGAGATGCTCTCTTTACATCCCAAAGGGAGAAAAATAACTGGATGGGTTAAAGATTATTAGCCCTTGTTCCCTCAATAACAGGCTCCTCTGCTAATTAGCTACAAAATAATTGCCAATTTCAAAAGACAAATGTCCATTTCATGTGTGGAGATCAACTGTACCCAAAGGCGTACACTAGGTGGAGTGTGGTTGTTTCGAAATTCTTTCTAATCCCCAATGGAGATGATAAGGATGTGCAGAAGGCACGCTGGATGGTGTCATATTAGAATAATTTTAAATACATTATTAGGATCTTGTTATTAGAAATTCAATTCTGTGTAGCTCACTGGAGCCTACCGTTTCAGTAATAGCTGCATATGCACGGAGAGAGATTCAGTGCTGTCGCGTTACAGCTAATCAAATGTCATTCTCCACTTCATACAGTATTCTATTACAAAATCTGCAAATCAAGAAGAAAATGATTGGTTCTGTCTAAAACCAGGGCTTCTCAACCCAGTCGTCGGGACACATCCGGACAGTTAGGTTTTCAGGATGTTTACAACGAATATGCATGAGAGAGATTTGCATGCACTACTTCCACTGTGTGTGAAGCTATTTCACGTACACTCATTGTGACTATCCTAAAAAAAAAAACAGACTTGCTAGGTGTGCCTGAGGACCGGGTTGCGAATTGCTGATCTAAACGAATGACAGTGTGATAGGGTGACTCTGTGGCTCCATGTCGAGGGATCACCTCAGCCAGTCCTGGTTTTAAGATTACAAAAAAAAACAGATAAGCAGGTGATCTGTAAAATCTTCCAGTCCAAAACCAGCAGACCAGCATAAAATAAATCTATCTATCTATACAGTAAAATCTTGGATTGCAAGTACACTTCTCCCTTCGAATCCGCGGTTTCAGTATCCGCGGATTTGGTTATTCGTGATTTTATTATTTTTTTTTTTTAAATCGATTTTAATTTTAGACACCAGGACGTTGCATGTTAAACAGAAAGGGGGAAATTCTACTCAAGCGCCTAAAAATAGGCACCTAAGCAGGAGCCTAAGTAAATTGGCTTCAGTTATAATAATGAGTTTATTTTTATATACCCCATTACCACAAACAGTTCAGAGTGGTTTACAGAGGAAGAGACTGTATACAGACAGCGATATTACAGAAAACTTTTAAAATTACGTTAGCGCAGTAAGATTACTTAAATTTTTCCTGGAAGTGTTTTAGAAGTACATCAAGGCAGAAATGAAGTCAGAGGAATTTGTCAAAGAGATAAGTTTTTGATTGACTTCCTAAAAGTTTGGTAAGAAAGAGCGTTTGCGATAAAGTTGGTTAAACATTTATTCCATTTGCCTGCTTGGAACGATAATGTTCTATCGAGGAATCTCTTGTAGATACAGCCCTTCAAGGATGGGAAAGCGAACAAGTAGGCACTAAGTTATGAGCTCATAATTTAAAAAAAAATAATAATAATAATAATTGAGTGATAGATGCCTGTCTTCTTAGGCGCAATTCTTAAATTTGTCAATAGTCTTGTTAGTCTTAGTCTTTTTATTTATTGTATTATTCCCCTTATTTTGTAATTTTATTATCATGTACATCGCTTAGAATTTAGATTAAGCGATTAATCAAATTATTATTAAACTTGAAACTTGAAAAGATAGGTGCTTGTCGCATGGTGCCTAACTCTAAAGTAGGCGTATTTAGAGGTAGAGAAGGAATCAGGCACCACTAGGCAAGATTCTCTAGGGCGTCCAGGTGGCTTTTCAAAACCCGGCATTTTGGGTTTTGAAAAGCTTCCAGCTCGGAGTCATGTCGTGAGGGCATCTGCGCATGCATGGATGCAGTGCAGTGATGTCGCGCACATGCATATAGTCCGTTACATTAACGGGTGCTAGAATATATGTCTGTCTGTCTGTCTTTCTTTCTTTCTGTCTCTCTCTTTCCTCGGCTATCCACCACCACCCCTTCACTGCTCCTCCTGTCCAGCAGCAGCCCTTCTCCCTTTGTTTTACCTCCCCCCTGTCCAGCAGCACCTCTTCCCTGCTCCTGTCCAGCAGTAGGCCTCCCTTATTGTTTCCTCCCCCCTGTCCAGCAGCACCTCTTCCCTGCTCCCCCTGTCCAGCAGTAGGTCTCCCTTATTGTTTCCTCCCCCCTGTCCAGCAGCACCTCTTTCATGCTCTCCCTGTACAGCATCCGACTTCATTACAGCTCAACTTCCTGCACGCGCCGACAGCCGCCTCACGACGAAACGTGCCAACAGCCGCCTCAAGTCGCCCTGGTACTGGCCCACTCCCGGCATCGCTGCCAATGCCGCCATTCATGCTGGACAGGAAGGCGGGCTTCATGAGAGGCCCGCGGGGCCGAAGCCGGTCAGCGTGGCTGGTACTCGGGAGGAGGAGTCCTGGTGTCTCCTAGAGCGCATGTGCACTCTTGCCGGCCACGGACCTACAGGTCAGCGATCACGGAACACGCCGGTAAGAGTTCGCATGCGCGCTTAGGGTTTTATTATAGTAGATGTGGCGTGCAGTGTGGGTACCGCTAGAGTTGGAGAGTGCGTCTTGTCTGCAGGCTGAGTCGGGGAACTGTGGAGTGGCCTTCTACCCTTTGCCTCCCTGACAGTAAGAGGCGGCCGTTTGGGATTCTTGTGGAGCTGAAGTAGCGCTGCAGGTGTATGACTTGCTGGGCTTGGTAACGGGCAAGAGGTGTGCCGGGCTGGAAGGACCTGAGAGGAAGCGCAAGAATTGTTATTATGGCTGATAGGTGTTATGGGCCTGATTTTTAACTATGCTTTCTGATCTCTTTCTGTATGGGGATGTGAGGGAAGAAAAGGCCCGATTCACTCCGCTATCTGCATTGACTGCTCCAGCTTGGATCCCGGTTCGGAGGGTCAGCTTCAGAATGGCGGGATGTGTGTATGTACCGTGAGTAAGGTACAGGAGCAGCGAATATTTTATTTTACTATTAATATTATGGGCTCCTTTTACTAATTACTAAGGAAATTACCGCGCGCTACACGGCTAGAACTAACGCCAGCTCAATGCTGGCGTTAAGGTCTAAGTGCGCGGGGCAATGTAGCGTGCGCTATTCCACGCGTTAAAGCCCCAACGCAGCTTAGTAAAAGGAGCCCTATGTGGTAAATTCTTCTAGTTTTATTTTTACATGGAGTCGGGGGTGTAGTTTGGGTGGGTTTGGGGCGGAGTTTGGGTACTCGGTTGGTATTTGTTAGGAGGTTCTTGGCTTGAAAAGGTTGAGAAACACTGGCCTACATTACAGTTTTAAGTTAGACACAATTCTATAATGGGCGCATAAGTGCGATTGAGAAGACATAATTTATAGAATTTTCCCCAAATTGTATAAAGGCTCTTCTCCATGGAAATGTCCTTATGGAATACTATCTTAATGCATAATTTCACACCTAACGGTGGGTGTGGACACCTATGCCAGCTTGTGCCCATTCCCTGCCCATGCCTTGTTTGGAGTTGTACAATGAGAATAGAGGTGCCAGTTAGGACTCGTTAACGCCCATAATCGATGATGACCAATTAGACAATTTGTTTACGTGCAGATCTGCAATCCACGCCCAAAACTGTGCACCCAACTTTGGGCTAGATTCGCTAAGCAAACCGTTCGTGCACCGATTGGTTTGCGAGCCCTTAGCGACCAGATTTCCCTGCTGCAGTGTTCACTAACCTGTGTAGCGAACCGCTTCCGGTGCGTGCATGCAAATGAGGAGAACTGCATGCAAAGTAGGCAGGGATGCAATTCACTAAACTTTTTTTCGATCCGTCTGGGCTCGCAAAAAGCGACTGCTCAGGACCAGTCGCTGAAGCCCTTTGCGACTGCCCTGCCTTCTGCCGCCCCGCTTTCTAACCAGTCAGCCCCATCTCCTGCAGCCCCGAACGCGCCTGCTTGTCCCGAACACCCTACCTGCCTGCCCCGATCTCTTCTACCTGCTCACCCTGACTCTTCAGCTCTCTGCCGCCCTTCCCCACAGTGCAAGCCCGTGGTTTTAAAGCGTGGCTGCATGTCGCAGTGCAGCGCCAGCTTTAAACCCACGGGCTCGCACTGAAGGGAAGGAGGGAAGAGGCTGCCGCCGCCACTGCATAGAAGCAGGAGAGTCGGGCCCCGAACATGCCTGCCCCGACTTCCTGTGCAAGCCCGTGGTTTTAACCCAAAGCGGGTTAAGTCCACGAGCTCGCAAAAGTTTAAAGTTTAAAAAAAAAGTTGCAGCTAGGACGGGTCTGCGCATGCGTTCCTCCGATTGCCCCCATCTGCATATTTTAGGTTAGTGAATTCGTTGGACCTGCCTGAATCGGAAACGGATTGTTCCGATTCGGGCAGGTTAGTGAATCTAGCCCTTTGTACAATTTACACAGAATCCTGGGTTTTGATGTTATGTACACTAGAATCCAACAGCAATTGGAGAAATATTTCCACCAGGGCTACCCGACAGTTGACGTATGATAAAGAACAGGAAGCGTTTAAAAGGTTCAGGAGATCGGATCCTTCTCTTTTATTTCTCTCTCTTTCCTTTTTTGTTGTTTTATTTGCTGTTTTGCGTTAGGAATTCGGGGCTCTCCTCTTTTCTGCCTGGAGGGTTGGGGTCTCTCAGGAACCAGGATCTTGGCCAGTTTTAAGTCTAGTAGGGCATGTTGCTGAAGGGGAGGGGGGGAGTAGGTATTTTTGGGGGTGGTTGGGTTGTCTAATCTAATCTACTCTTCCATTTGTGAGTCTCACATAGCTATACAGGCTCAAGGCGACAGATCAAAGAGGAAGGGAAAGTAGAGGGGGAAGGGGACAAAGAGAAGCTAGAGGAGTGAACATAGAAGTAGGGGAACTATAAAGAAATTAAGACAGTTAATTGTCAAAAAGGTGAGTCTTCATGTTTTTTATGAATGTGGTGTAGTTTATCTCTTTCCTGATAGCTTCATGTAGGTCAGGGGTGCCAAAGTCCATCCTCGAGGGCCACAATCCAGTCGGGTTTTCAGGATTTCCCCAATGAATATGCATGAAATCTACTAGCACACGATGAAAGCTGTGCATGCAAATAGATCTCATGCATATTCATTGGGGAAATCCTCAAAACCCGTCTGGATTACGGCCCTCAAGGAGGGACTTTGACATCCCTGAGGTAGGTCATTCCAGGTTTTTACATCCAGATAAGTTAGCATAGAGTGGAAAATTTGTTTGTAGTGGAGGTATTTTGTGGATGGTAGGTTTAGTTGGACTCTATTAAGGATTCTTTTTGATGTTGACCAAACAGTAGAGAATAATTGGATGAGAGGGGCTGCTGAGTTTCCGTATAGAATCTGGTGTAGAATACATGATGATTTGAAAATTATTCAGGATGATATTGGGAGCCAATGTAGTTGCCTGATGAAGGTTGTGATTGAATCAAATTTCTTTAATTTGTAGATTAGTCTAACGGCTGTGTTCTGGATTAGTTGCAGTTTGTGGGTAAGAGTAATGTTGATGCCAAGGTAGGCGGAGTTGCAGTAGTCTAGTTGTGTCTTCTCTATTCAGGAGAGGGGGGAAGGTCTAGTAGTTGTTCTGTTTTGAAATATGATGACGGTACACATTGTTATTGTCTATTCAGGTCCTGTTATTGTGGGGGTTTTTTTAAACTGTCCTTTGCTCTTTTTGTTGTACTTCTCTGTCATCAATAAAACTGTTTCAACATAAAAGGTTCAGTAGAATTAGATTATGTTCTATCAAGACATACGTGCTCCTGTCTTACATATTTCAATGTTTGTGTTTCATATCTCTGTAATCAGTATAAAAAAAACAATGTGATCTCCTAGCAAGAGGTAATTTTAATATAATAGGTGCTAATTAATGAGGGTGAATGTGTCACTTAGAGAATAAGCAATCAGAAATTTGTAGCAGAGACACAAGCTAATTGCTCAATAGTCCTGCTTTTTTTACAGAATGATATAATATAATCAAAAGCCATGCTTTGCTTTCAAAATAATGACCTTTTTCATTTTTTTTTATTGTTGTTATATGTATGTCAGGTTAAGCCAAATCGGAACATATTTTGCCTAATGCTGTTGGTTCAGCGTGAGATCTTGTTAGAAACATTGAAACCTGATGGTAGATAACTATGTCTTTGATAAATTTCTCTGACCCCCACTTCTGCCTTGACGTATTTCTAAAACACTTCCAGAAAAATTTGATTAACCTTAACATGCTAATGTAATTTTAAAAATTTTCTGTAATATCGCTGTCTGTATACAGTCTCTTCCTCAGTAAACTGCTCTGAACTGTTTATGGTATTATAGTATATAAAAATAAAGTTTTATTATTATTATTATTAAAGCCAAATGGCCCATCTAGTCTGCCCTTCCAAACCGGAGAAAATATTTCTTCGTACAATGTGTAGTTAAACTCTGGAATTCATTGCTGGAGAATGTGGTGATCAGTTAGCTTAGCGGGGTTTAAAAAAGGTTTGGATAATTTCCTAAAAGAGAAGTCCATAGGCCATTATTGAGATGACTTGGGGAAACCCACTGCTTATTCCTAGGATAAGTAGCATAAAATCTGTTTTACTCCTTGGGATCTAGCTAGGTACTTGGGACCTGGGTTGGCCACTGTTGGAAACAGGATGCTGGGCTTGATGGGCCTTCAGTTTGTCCCAGTATGGCAGCTCTTATGTTCTTATGTGAGCCAAGTATAGGACAATCAATCCATTGTGACATCACTGATGAGGTTGGCTCTTAGGCATTGGTGGAATGAGGCATTATGACGTCACAATCTCAGCTCTGGAATGTTGCTACTCTTTGGGGTTCTGCGTGGTACTTGGGACCTGGGTTGGCCACTGTTGGAAACAGGATACTGGTGCACAACTTGGATCGGTGTGCAAATATTGGCACCCAGTTTTGGATGCCATATATACAATCCGGGGGAGAGTGTATATGAGAAGCATTTGCATATAGTAGAGGCAGGGATATGCACATCTCTGTCATGTATATGAATTGTGGGCATCCTGAAAAGCAGACTGGATGGGGAGGATTCTGAGAACTGGGTAAAGACCCCCTTGTAGGTTATAACATTTAGGGTCCCTTTTACAAAGGCACAGTAGCGATTGCCCCGTTGCAATTGTGAAGAAGACCATTCGATTCCTAAGGGCTGTGGTGCATTTGCTGCAGGAGACTTGCTACCACAGCTTTGTAAAAGGATTTTGCTGCGTGATGAGCTCTTCTGGAATTGAAGGAGGAGATAGCGGAACTACTGCAGCAAATTTGCAATCTATCCCTGAAAACAGGCATGATCCCGGAGGACTGGAAGATAGCCAACGTTATGCCCATCTTTAAAAAGGGATCAAGAGATGACCCGGGAAACTACTGACCTCGGTTCCGGGGAAAATGGCGGAAGCACTGATAAAAGAAAACATCGATGAACATTTTGAAAGAAACTAACTTCCGATAACCAGCCAACATGGTTTCTGCAAGGGGAGATCGTGCCTAACTTCTTTGAAGGAATTAACAAACGGATGGACAGAGGAGACCCCATAGACATCATATATCTAGATTTCCAAAAAGCCTTTGACAAAGTGCCCCATGAACGCCTACTCCGGAAACTGAAGAACCATAGGGTGGAAGGAGACGTACATAGATGGATCAGAAACTGGTTGTCGGGTAGGAAACAGAGGGTAGGAGTGAAGGGCCACTACTCGGACTAGAGGAGGGTGACAAGTGAGGTCCCGCAGGGCTCGGTACTCAGGCCGCTGCTATTTAATATATTCATAAATGATCTAGAAACAGGGACGAAGTGTGAGATAATAAAATTTGCAGATGACACCAAACTATTTAGTGGAGTTCGGACTAAAGAGGACTGCGAAGAATTGCAGAGGGACTTGAACAAACTAGGGGAATGGGCGACGAGATGGCAGATGAAGTTCAACGTTGAGAAATGTAAAGTATTACATGTGGTAAACAGAAACCTGAGGTACAACTATACGATGGGAGAGATATTATTAAATGAGAGTACCCAAGAAAGGGACTTGGGGTAATGGTGGACATGACAATGAAGCTGACAGCACAGTGCGCAGCGGCCGCTAAGAAGGCAAACAGAATGCTAGGCATAATCAAGAAGGGTATTACAACCAGAACGAAAGAAGTTATCCTGCCATTGTATCGGGCGATGGTGCTTCCGCATCTGGAGTACTGCGTCCAATATTGGTCGCCGTACCTTAAGAAGGACATGGCGTTACTCGAGAGGGTTCAGAGGAGAGCGATGCGTCTGATAAAGGGGATGGAAAACCTTTCATACGCTGAGAGACTGGAGAAACTGAGTCTCTTTTCTCTGGAGAAGAGGAGACTTAGAGGGGATATGATAGAGACTTACAAGATCATGAAGGGCATAGAGAGAGTAGAGAGGGACAGATTCTTCAAACTTTCTAATAATAAAAGAACAAGAGGGCATTCAGAAAAGTTGAAAGGGGACAGATTCAAAACAAATGCTAGGAAGTTCTTCTTTATCCAACGTGTGGTGGACACCTGGAATGCGCTTCCAGAGAGCGTAATAGGGCAGAGTACGGTACTGGGGTTCAAGAAAGGCTTGTACAATTTCCTGCTGGGAAAGGGGATAGAGGATTACTGCACAGGTCCTGGACCTGTTGGGCCACCGTGTGAGCGGGCTGCTGGGCACGATGGACCTCAGGTTTGACCCAGCGGAGGCATTGCTTATGTTCTTAAGAGACATTATATTTCAGCAGAGACACTGAAAATACAGTGAAATCTCTGTCTAACTGCAACTAAATACATTCTGAATGACTGGAATCCTTGGCACTAAGAATTTAATCTGTTAATGCTTTAAATGTTCATTTTATAGGTGATCAGAGTCTTTGACCTTGCCTGCAGGTGGTGTGCAATATAATTTTCATTCACAATCAGTGTAATTAAATGTACAGGATAAGCTGTAGTTGAAAATAGGTGCCAGAGACCCTAATAATCTCGTTTAGTGAACGTGGTTGATTTGCTAAGGTGACTGGCAAAACATGAAATGGGCGAGGTTGGTTTACACAGATCTGAGGTTCTTCATGTGGGTCAGTTAATTTTTAAATCAGGGGGAATCGAATAAATAACATTAAGAATAATGAAATTGCCTGTGTCTGTCAAATCATAATACTGTTCTAGTAATCACCTCATAGCAAAACGTGTTTAGTGTGAGCGGACTAAGTTCAGGAAGGCTTTGGGGGTTGGAAATTTATTTATTGGGGTTTGTCTCATGTCTTTTTCAGTTGTAGCTCAAGGTGCGTTTTATTCAGGGTTCGGGTATTTCCCTTTCCCATGGAGAGCTCACAATCCATGATTTAAAAGCAATTTGAGAGGGGATGAGATGCAACATGGTGCCAAAGACAGAAAGTTCAAAGAAGCACTGCTAAGCGGCAATAGAATAATGCAGAAAGAGTTAAGAACATAAGAACATAAGCAGTGCCTCCGCCGGGTCAGACCATAGGTCCATCCTGCCCGGCAGTCCGCTCCCGCGGCGGCCCAAACAGGTCACGACCTGTCTGAATCACCAGAAGGGGCTCCCTTGCCACCTTGGTTTCTCATTGAAGTCCTATCTTCCCATCGAAGTCCTAACCCTCCGGTCTTGCACATGCACGACCTGTTGGGTTTCTATACTTATTACCTGGTTAGCTTTCTATACTTGTGTTACATCCCAGCTCCTCCCTCAGTATCCCACGATCCCTTTATCCCTCAGGAATCCGTCCAATCCCTGTTTGAATCCCTGTACCGTACTCTGCCTGATCACTTCCTCCGGTAGCGCATTCCAAGTGTCCACGACCCTTTGCGTGAAAAAAAACTTCCTTGCATTTGTTTTGAACCTATCTCCCTTCAGTTTCTCCGAATGCCCCCTCGTACCTGTTGTCCCCTTCAGCCTGAAGAATCTGTCCCTATCCACCCTCTCTATGCCCCTCATGATCTTGAAGGTCTCTATCATATCTCCCCTGAGCCTCCTTTTTTCCAGAGAGAAGAAGTTAATGCAGGTTAGTCAGTCCTGAAGTAAATGCAAATTTAGATAAATGTACGTTAAGCTGTGAATGGCTTGGGGTAGGGACAGTGGTGTGGGTGAGGGTAGGAAGTGCCTGTGGGTGGTGGCTCCCCCCCCCCCCCCAACCCGCTCCTTCCCACCAGACCCACCCACAAATTAAAACTATCCTTCCCCTCATTAAAAGGCATTTCCCATGCAGGAAAACTAGGGACCTCCCTCCCCTTCAGAATCACTGAGCTCTGGAACAACCTTATCTCCCCTCTTCGGAACCTAAGCTCCCTCCAACTTTTCCGCAAGCCTCTGAAAACCTGGTTATTCTCAAAAATGTGATACTTGCTCCATCTCTGGCATACTAAGCCCTTTAAATATTCTTCTTACTCTGACCTTTAACCTTCATTGTAATTCCTTTCTATCCCAATTCCTGTAAACCTGTGCCGAGCTCTACGTTCGTGGAGAGGATGCGGTATACAAACCTAAGGTTTAGTTTAGTTTAGTTTCCCTGCTTATCTAGCCACACTCGCACCCTCCCTTCCCTTGTACCTAGGGTTACCAGACGTCCAGATTTTCCCGGATATGTCCTACTTTTGAGGACATGTCTAGGCATCCGGACGGCTTTTCAAAATCTGGCACTTTGGATTTTGAAAAGCTTTTAACAAATCACTGTCGGGCAGGAGGGCATTTGCGCGTGTGCAGATGGGGTGATGTCATCGCATCTCATCCGTTCACAAGCAGATGCTCTCCTGCCCCATGAGAGCAGGCAGCGGGGGGCGGGAATGGGGCTTAACAGGGTGGGGATGGATAGATCTGGGCGGGTCTAGGGGGTACGGATTTTCCAAACGGGAAATCTGGTAACCCTACCTGTACCTCTTTAAATCTTTGCCAGCGTGATCAGCTGCTCTGGCCTGGCTTTCCCTCTGAGGTCACTTCCTTGCCCCTTTCTACTAGATACCAGGGAAAACCATAATACATTTTTGGGAGGGAACTGGGGGCAATTAGGTTGAGTAGTGGGGCTTTAGTTTAGGGGGTAGGGGGCTAGATTCAGGAAAGGGCTGTTTTAAGGATGGAGATGGGACTTGGGAAGTGGATTTGGGTGGTGGGATCTGAAGGTAGGGATCTGATTGCAGGAGGTTGTTGGCAGACGTTGAGGGGGGGGGGGTTAGAATGATTCAGAGGCTGTCAGTCCCTTTAAGATGGCCCCAAATAATTTTTTTCATGAATAAAATGCAGCTTGCATTTTAAATGCAAAATTAAATGGAAGATGCATTATTAAAAACGCATTCTAAGCAGGTGTTTTTCTTGCCTTTGTATTCTTTATGCTTTATGTCTCATCATACTGCTTAATGTGTGTTAAGGGCAAGTAATGCAAAATTATACCATCTGCCTCTTAATTCTACAAAAAGTGTCAAAAACTGTATGTGCGATTTAATTGAACATCAAGCTATGGGAACTCATTTTCAAAAAAGATGGATGTCCAAAAGACAACATAAATCAGCCTTTGGGCGTCTTGTCAAAGCAGCTCCTGATTGGTGAGGCCCGACTTTAGTGCAGGAAGAGGCGGTCGGAGCATACAGCGATTGATTTCCTTCACTCGCTGGCGCTCCGGCCGCCCTCTCCTGTCTCCCCTGCCTAAAAACCGTATTCGCGTTTTTTTTGAAATTCGAGGGGATTCCTGGAATGGAACCCCCGTGAATTTCAGGGGAGTACTGCATATTCTTTCTGAGAGTTGGATTAAGGGATTGAATTTGTGGTACTGGATGCAACTAGTGATAACTAGTCAAAAGCGCGCCGGGACAAAGGCGCGCCCAGACAATTGAGCACAGCGCGTGCCGCCGCACCGCTCTAAATTACTGTTTTTAGCGCTCCGACGGGGGGAGCGTGGGGGGGGAACCCCCCCACTTTACTTAATAGACATCGCGTCGCGTTGTGGGGGCGTTGTGGGGGCGTTGTGGGGGGTTGTAACCCCCCACATTTTACTGAAAACTTCACTTTTTCCCTGTTTTTAGGGAAAAAGTTCAGTTTACAGTAAAATGTGGAGGGTTACAACCCCCCAAACCCCCCATAACGCCGGCGCGATGTCTATTAAGTAAACTGGGGGGGTTCCCCAACAAAACCCCCCGTTGGAGCCCCTAAAATTTGTAATTTAGAGCGGCGCGGCGGCACGCGCTGCGCTCAATTGTCGGCGCGCGCTTTTGTCTTTTGCGCCGTTGTCTATGAACCATTTTAAATGATAGATCAAATCATTAGAAATACTTCTCAAGCCCATGTTGAAAGGGAGGTGGCATCACGCAAGGTTGTTCACAACACAAGCCTTTCCTGGATCCTCTGTGGCTTTCTGCCCTCTAGCTCTCTCTGCCCATCACTTCTCTGAGTCCTTATCTCTGTTCCCTCACCGGTCAGGCTTTTATTCCTTCCCCAGCTATCGGTTTACTTGTATGCTGATCCAATAAAGACACTGTGCACACTTATCCTTTCTTTACGGTAAGGTATTAATTAATGTAAAACATGCAGATATATGCCAATTTATCTTGCAATATTAAGATAAGATGTAAGTCGGTTTGAAACATTGCTTAATAAATCTTCACTTGATTCAATGAGCTCTTTCTTCCTGTCTAAAGACCAACTCACTACCATCACACACACTGATTTTAACCTTTTTGAATCTCTGCAATAGCATATTAATTGAGCTGCCTAAGACGTACATTTGGAAGGTAATTTTCTAAAGCTTTTCTGGGGTTAGAACAGAGCTTTGTGCACAGAAATGGGCCTTTCAGAAAACATTTCTCGTAGAGAATGACATGGGGACAGGATGTGTTTGAGGCTTGTGCAGACGAGGACAGAGCTTGCAGGGGATGGGACAGGGACAGGAAAAGAACTCGCCGGGACGGGAACATGAGCTCCTGCGGGGACAGGGAAAAATTTGTCCCCGTGTCATTCTCTACTTGGGAGAACAGTATAGAAAATGGAATAAATGAGTAGTGTGAAAAGCTTCAGGCCCTGATAACCAGACCAGAGCTTCTATTGTGACATCATAATGTCTCATTCCACCAATGCCTAAGAGCCAACCTCATCAGTGATGTCACAATGGCTGGATTGTCCTTTACTTGGCTCATTTTTACTACATTTTGATTTCTAGAGTAGTGCAGTGTAGAGAATGACACAGGGACAAATTTTTCCCCGTCCCCACAGGAACTCATTTTCCCCGTCCAGTCCCTGTGAGTTTTGTTGCTGTTCCTGCCCCATTCCTGTAAGCTTTGCCTTAACCGCACAAGTTTCGAACACTAGAGAGTTGCACGGGGACAGAAATCCCACCCATCCCCGCCAGGATCCTCTCCATCCCCACCCGTCACCGTCAGGATCCTCTCCGTCCCCACCCATCCCCGTAAGGAATTAACTCCATCCCCGCTCGTTCCCATAAAAAGCAGCAATTACTTCTGACAGGATCATCAATTCCACAGTTTCTTTTGTGTTTGCGCTGCACTTATTTGGTTAATGACACTGAATATTTATTTTATTTATTTAAAAATTTATATACTGCATATTACGTAAACGGTTTACATAACAACAAGCATAAAATTTAAAACAAAATATATATACTTCAACTATTTCAAATCACCATACTTTTTGCTTATAACTGTTTAGTGATTTTATAAAAACATCTTACAGAAAGTGTGACAAAATACATATCAATAATATCCCCAAAAGCACTTATAAACTATGCATGAAATATGAAACAAGAACTCCCCCCCCCCTCCCTTTATGAAGATTGATATGAAGATTGAGAAATTTCAAATCTGGCAGGTTCAAGTAAGCGTGTTATATCTTAAATTTTACGGATGTTTTACATAGGAGTCTAATGGACCCCCAAATCTCTTTGAGTTTTCAGGATTCACCTAATTGCTCTGCTACTATTTTCTCATACTTATAATACATACAAAAAGTCTCTCACCAGAATGGTAGATTTAACCGGTCCCATTGTTTCCAATTCCTTAAAATCATTTGCAGAGCAACCCTGGGAGGAGTGTGTGGCGCATTGGTTGGAGCCACAGCCTCAGCACCCTGGAGTTGTGGGTTCAAACCCTGTGCTACTCCTTGTGACCCTGGGCAAGTCACTCAGTCCTCCATAGCCCCAGGTACGTTAGATAGATTGTGAGCCCACCGGGACAGAGAGGGAAAATACTTGAGCACCTGATTGTAAAACCGCTTAGATAACCTTGATAAAAACCTAATAAACTTGAAACTTATCATAATAATAATAAGTTTATCCTTCTGTTTTTTAAGTGGATTCTTTGTCATAAGTGAAGTTCCAAACAAAATTGTACCGTAAGATAACGGTATGGGAACCTCAAGAATAAAAGTTATCTTGCTCCATATAGACTTCCAGAAAGCCAATATTAAAGGACAGTGAAATAAAAGATGATCTAGCGTTCCCACTTCCAGTTGGCAAGTTTCAAGTTTCAAGTTTATTAGGTTTTAATATACCGACCATCAAACAAATATCTGGCCGGTTTACATTACAATAAAAAATATAGATAAGAAAGAGGAGTTAATATATTCAATTTTTAGAAATACAAACAGTGTATATTAAAACATAAACAAGACAAACTTGATTGTGAGGGAAAAGGTATGAGGAAGGGCAAAGTTACATTGTTGAGAGAAAAGGGAGAAAGAGGGAATGGGAAGAAAACATTTGGGTGGGGAAAAAGTCTTTTAGAAATAATTTTTGATAGTTAAATAATTGAAAATAACTGATAAGTAGATACTAAACTGAAATAAATGCATCACGGAATAGAAAGGTCTTTAGGCCTATCTTAAATTTATTCAGTTGTTGTTCGTCGCGAAGAGGTTGTGGTAAAGAGTTCCATAGCATTGGAGCAGTGACAGAGAAATTTATTTTCCGTGTGTAGTAAAAATTTTTAATAGAGGGGATCAGAAGGAGATTTTGATTTGTGGATCTCAGAGTACGAGATGAACATTGGGGGATGAGGAGTTTATGTAGAAATGAAGGCAGATGAGAGGATTTTATTTTAAAGGTCAAGAGAATAATTTTATATGTAATTCGGTGGGCCACAGGAAGCCGTGTGTTACCTAACTTCTGCAGTCTCACTTGGGTCCAAAAAACTCTGTGTAATAAGAAATATAAAGTTTGTCTCATAGATGCTGAAGCTGTACATTGCAATCTATGATTCCAAACTTGGGTTCATTGAGCTGTTGAGATGTTGTTTTGTATCTCTAAGCTCCAAATGTCTCGTAATCCTGTTTTGGGCTTTTTAGGTACTCACGTATCAACTTGTACCACATAGAGGCTTGGCGTCCTTGGAAATCTGTTTGAAAACATAAGAATGGCAAGCTATGCTGACTTATTAATGATTGCCATTCAGGAAACATAGAAACATAGAAAATGACGGCAGAAAAGGGCCACGGCCCATCAAGTCTGCCCACTCTAATGACCCACCCTCTAACTTCCTCCATGAAGAGATCCCACATGCCTATCCCATTTTTTTCTTAAAATCTGGCACACTTCTGGCCTCAATTACTTGTAGTGGAAGATCATTCCAGTGATCAACCACTCTTTCGGTGAAGAAGTACTTCCTGGTGTCGCCATGAAATTTCCCACCCCTGATTTTCAACGGAGACCCGTCCCACTCCCGAACCTGTTTGCAGGCCTCTGCTGGGCCTCCCGTGAGACCTGGTGGTCCAGCGGTGGCCGGGATAGGAGGGATCCCTCCCGCCTCCTGTCCCAGCCGATTCTAGTTATTGTTATCTCCCTCCTGCCTCCTTCACTGCAGGAGCACCCAGGAACTAAAGGTATGCGGGGAAAGCGGGAGGGAGATAACAATTAAAATTGGCTGGGACAGGAGGTGGGAGGGACCCTCCTGTCCCAGCCACCGCTGGACCACCGGGTCTCACGGCAGGCCCGGCAGCGGACTGCAAGGCATCGGGAGGGGGGCTGGGTGCAGAGACTGGCAGGGGAGGGAGGGAGTGAGGGGGCTGGATGCAGAGCAATGAGGGAAGGGGAACAGGGTGCAAAGCCTGGCAGGGCAGGGCAACGCACTGCACTTGAATATTAACCCCACCCCCTCCAGTTTATATTTGAGTCAATCTGTTCTCCTCTTTTTTTGGGGGGGAAAAAAGATTACCTCGGTATACATGGTATATCTGCTGCAAGATTGAGATTTGTGTAGACTTACTGCCACACTCTTCTTTAAAGAACCTAAACACTTGTTATAGGCCTGGCAGCCTCTGCCACTCTCACTGCTTGATAGAATCTATTTATATAAAATGATCATCTGCCAAAATAGTTATATACAATTCAGTAGATAACTCTTTTTTATTTTACCAAATGACCTTGTATTAATTAACAAAACCCAGTGCAAATTTCTTTGGCTGTGGGCCACATATGTCCTTGGAGCTTTTAGTGGTATATAGGGAGTAGAAGGGGATGGATCTTCTGAATCTGAGTTTATATAACATAGTTTCCTTAAGGATTGGATGAAAGAAACCTTTCATTGCACTCTTTTGTTACCCAAATGCTTTCTTTTAAAACCCCTGGAGCTGAGGGCAGGCTTTAGAATCGGGCGCTTTTCTGCCATAATCAAACCTTTAAGAATATGTCCAGGGCACAATTTGGATGTTAGGAGCTAGATCTGTTTTTAATAATAAGTGCCAAAAAGATGTCCTAATTAAGGGAAGGGGTAAAACGCGGACCTCACAGACCTTACGGACCTCACGGATCTAAAACTGCATGTCCTTAAAATTCTGAGGTCCGTGCCACTTGTAATCTCTGGCTCTGGACAGACCTCGATGACAATTTAGCTCTGACGGATCCTAACCTATGCTGAGACTAAAAGTGGCGCGGACCTCAGATTTTTAAGGATGTGCAGTTCAGATACGTGAGGTCAGATGCACTGCAGACTGGATGGATCATGCATAAGGTGACCATATGTCCCGTTTTGAATGGGACTGTCCCGTTTTTAGATCCCCTGTCCCGTTGTCCCCACATACAGCTTCAGGACGCCGAAATGTCCCGTTTTCAGAGACAGCATCCCAAAGCTGTGCGCGGGGACAAGGGGACAGGCGATCGCTTTCCGTCCCTCCCTGCCACACCAAAAAAAAAAAAAAGCCTCCCTCCAGCGCCCGATTCAAACCCCCCTGATCCGCCTCCGCTGCTGCTCTCCTTACCTCCCTGCTGCTGCTAATCGCCGCCCAGAAGCCTTCTTCCTGACGTCAATTCTGACGTCGGAGAGGACATTCCAGGTCGGTGAGGCAGCGATTGGCTGGCCCGGAACATCCTCTACGATGTCAGAATTGACGTTGGCAAGAAGGCTTCTGGGCGGCAATTAGCAGCAGCAACGGTGGGTTTGAATTGGCACTGGAGGGAGGTAAGGAGAGAGACTGGCAATCAGCAGCAGCGGCGGACCGGGAGGGAAGGAAAGGGAAGCATTTTTTTGCGCGGCAGGGAGGGAAGAAGGTAGGCAGACAAGCAGGCTGGCTTTGGTGCGGCAGGGAGGAAGTGAGGTAGATAGGCAGGCTGGCTTCAGGGGTGGGGGTGGGACAAAGTCTGGAAGGCAGTGAGAGGGACATGGGAAAGAGGCACTGGGGCACTAAGGACATAGGAAGGAGGCACTGAGGGCACTAAGGACATAGGAAGGGGCACTAAGGACATAGGAAGGGGAACTAACGACATAGGAAGGAGGCACTGGGGGGCAATAAGGACATAGGAAGGAAGGAGGGAGGGAATAGAAAGGGACAATTGTTGGGCCTGAGTGCAGAAAGAAAGGATGTACAGTCAGAAGGAAATGAAATCACCAGACAGCAAAGGTAGGAAAAATGATTTTATTTTCAATTTAGTGATCAAAATGTGTCAGTTTTGAGAATTTATATCTGCTGTCTATATTTTGCACTATATTTGTCTATTTTTCTGTAGTTACTGAGATGACATTGCATATTTTAAAGTTATCTGCCTTGACATCTTTGAAACTTCCCCCAAACATAAATGATAATTGACATTTTCTCTGTGTATAATGTGCTTTGTAGTTTTTTAAAATTTTATTGTTACCATTATGAATTAATAAGATATCACGCATACATGAAAAATGAATGGAAGAAATTGGGGGTGGGATTGGGGGGGCGGGGCTAGGGTGAGATTGGGGGCGGGACTGAGAATTAATAGATGTCCCCTTTTGATGGAAAAAATAAATGGTCACGTTAACCATGCAGGCCTTTGTTTGCCATCATTTAGTCTGTTACTATGGAAGTCATGGTCCAAATTATCTTTGCTCTTCTGAAGGGAAGTAAACCGGAAGATCATCGCCACTAGTGCTGCCTGATTCAGGAAAAAAATTTCGATACGATTCGGCCTATTGAATCTATTTTTCGATTTGATTTTCCTGTCCAATTGGGTGGTTTTTTTCCAAATATCCTGGTGGGTTTATTTTATCCTCTTCACCTCCTTTGCTCTCTCCTACCCACACTGGCGCTGTGATGTAAACAAAATAAACAAACAAAAAAGACTTTTCCTTTCTCTCTTAAATCCTAGCTCACGTTCGCGGTCTAACACCAGCTCTGGTAGGATACACGTTTCAAATCTGACACACTGTAATCACAAAACAGAGAAAATAAAATTATTATTTTTTTTACCTTTTGTTGTCTGGTCATTTTTCAAATCATGTTGGTCCCAGGCTCTGCAATAAACGTCTTCTGATAACTCGCTTTCCAGGGTCTCTTGCCCATTTGTCGTTTTCTTCTTTCTCCATGGTAACCATCCATCTTCCATTTCTGTCCTCCCCTTCCATTTCCCTTCCCTCCCCTTGAGGTCTGGCATCTTTCCTTTTTTCCATCTCTATTCCCGTAGCTGCAGCGATAGACCCCACCATCCCCAGATCCACCATCTCTCCTTTTCTCAACTACCCTGTCATCCAGCATCTCTCCCTCCTGCCCCACCAGCTCTCCCTTTCTCTTTCTAACTACCCTCCTATCCAGTATTTCTATCCCCCCCCACACACACCATCCCTTGTGTCCAACTTCTCTCCCTTTCTGTTCCTTCCCTCCCTAAATCCCATTGTCCACCATCTCTCTCCCTCTCCTGTTTTTAGATCCATTATTTCTTCTATCCCTCCTCCCATCTCCATGATCTCCCCCAAGTCCATCTCCCTCCTCCAACAAGTTCACCTCTCCCACCCATCTTCTCCCCATCTCTCCCTCTCCAGTCCTCCCACTCCCCCAAATCCATCTCCCATCTCCTCCATCTACCTTTATTTTGACGTTACATGTTGCTAGTGGCGGTAGTTATTTAGCGATCCACTCATGCCACCACTCCTTGCATCTTCTCTCTGCTGCGGCCCGCCCTCAGTGAAAACTTCCTGTTTCCGCTTGGGCAGCCGAATTAAAAGAAGTCACCTGGAGTAACGGCCGGGTAGTGAATTGCATTAGCTACCGCCGCTTTTGCCTGGCCAGGAAGAAGAGGAAAAATACTTCCAGTCGGGGAGGAGAGAGCCTTGTTGCCGCCGATCTGCGCACAGAGACTCGTTTGGGCTTTCACTCTGCCACCGGAATCCTTGCTTCTGATGTAACTTCCAGTTTTGCAAAACTGGAAGTTACATCAGAAGGAAGGACTCTGGTGGCAGAGGGAAACCCCGAACGGGTCTCTAGCAAGGGGGACGACGAATCGGTAAGTTCAATTTTTTTTTTTCCAAAAACAAATCGATTCGAATCGATTCACCTGAAATGAATCGGTGAATCAATTTGAATCGCGAATCGGGCAGCACTAATCACCACCTTGCAGACTTGGACGAGTCGTCCATGCTGCTGTGCTTCGGCCTACACGGGAGCAGAAAAAAATCCTACATTCCTGTTTGTTTCTCTGTTTTTCTTAAATTGAAAAAGTAACAATTGACTTTCAAAGCAGTCATTTTCGAAAGCACTTTACGTTCATGAGATGCAAAATAGAAAATTACAGGGTAAAACTTTGCCTGGAAAGACAACACTCTATTATAGCAATCATTCCTTAAAGATCACTCACAGCTTAGGCATCACCTTAGCTGTTCAGTAACACACTGGCGTTAGTCTAACATACAGCTAATGAATGATTTCCAAGGTAATCGGGGCTTAAGTATCTTCATAAAGCACGCCAATTGCATAACCTTCCTGAAAACTGGATCATGAGTTTCAATAGCTGACATTTTTGAATGTCGACAATTTGACAGGTGAATCATTTGGAGCATGGAGGCTCAGTATGGAAGCTGTTTTCACTTTAGAAACAGGTTCAGAACACTACAGCATGTGGTACAGTATTTTTAGCTTCTGGACTTTGCCATGACAACAAGACTTTTAGAAACTTGTTTTTTTTAAAGCTGAAGTTCAATGAATCTACCTTTATTTATTTGTGCTGCATTAAGTGATTGCAAAAAGAACTCTTGAAAATAATTGTGGCGATCAGTTTTGTAAAAAAATTTTACCCGCACTCGTTTTTAGCACTCGCCACCCAGGCAATGGAAACCCCTGGACTCACGTTGGCTTTCTTTCTATGCTTTTGGAGGCTGAGAAGCCAATGCGCGAAGCTGTGCACGGATGGGTTCACAGTACAAACAATTCAACACCATAACAAAATCAACTGCATGTACCATGCATTGTTTTTTTGTTTTGTTTTTTATAGTGACTGATCGATAGTAATGTATGTGTTGCGTTCTGATTGTACGCCAGCCTTACTCTTCAAAATACCGAGGTCCATATTCAAAAGCGCTTTTGCAGTCAGTTTCAAGTGCCGGCCACATAAAAGCTTTTCTTTTTCTGGGCTGTAAAACAGATACATTATGTCTGTGTGAGTTGATAAATGTCCAACCACAGTGGAACCTTGGTTTACGAGCATAATTTGTTCCAGAAGCATGCTCGTAAACCAAATTACTCATATATCAAAGCGAGTTTCCCCCTAGGAAGCAAGGGAAACTCGCTTGATTGGTTCCACCACCCCTTCCCCCCCGGCCACCGGCACTGCTCCACCCCACCACATCCCCAAAAGACCCCCCCCCCCACTCCCGAGGCCACATCCCCCCCCCACGAACCTCTGTAGAGCAAGAGCCAGAAGGCCTTGAGCATGCGCAGATGCTCAATGCCCAGTCTGGGAAGAGGCAGGATTTTCGGGCACCGGCACTGGCACCTTCTGTGGGTTGGTACTGTGTGCCGGTGCCAGATTGGGGGGGTAAGCCCTCAGTTTGGGCGGGCGGGGGGATGCCGGTTCACATGGGGGGGGGGTGAGCGGTAGGGCGGCGTTTGCGGGCGAGGGGCGATGCTGGTTTGCGGGCGGGGGGATTCGCAAAGCAAGTCAATGCTCGGTTTGCGAGTCACGATTTGCGAAAATGTTTTTGCTCGTCTTGCAAAACACTTGCAAACCTCTGTACTCACAAACCGAGGTTTGACTGTATGTCTAACTTGAGAATGTTCAGGAGAAGGGGGTCTAAATTGATCAAGACAGTGGTGATATTTTGTATCTATAGAATTGGGCCGAATGAATAGCTGCGATGTCTAGTGAAAACGTGAAAGATCAGCTGTCTGCTTACACCTCCAAAGAGGGGGAAAAGAAGGCAGAGACAAAGTGGGATGGGGAAGGCAGAAAACTAGAACATTAGAAAAGTTACTTACTGGGTCAGACCAATGGTCCGTCAAGCCCAGTAGCCCGTTCTCACGGTGGCCAATCCAGGTCACTAATACCTGGCCAAAACCCAAGGTAGCAAGCGGTGGCTTCCCCCATGTCTTTCTCAATAACAGACTACGGACTTTTCCTCCAGGAACTTGTCCAAACCTTTCTTAAAACCAGATACGCTATCCGCTCTCACCACATCCTCTGGCAACGCGTTCCAGAGCTTAACTATTCTCTGAGTGAAAAAAAATTCCTCCTATTGGTTTTAAAAGGTATTTCCCTGTAACTTCATCGAGTGTCCCCCTAGTCTTTCTATTTTTTGATGGCAGTTCATAGAATTCCTATGAGCATCGGAGCAGTGTCGGAGCATTTAGCACCTTGGGCCGTGGTAGAAACTTCTACCATGGCTTAGTAAAAAGGGGGGGGGGGGGGTTGTTTGTTTGTTTGTTTTTTAAATCGGAAGTCCAACTCATCATTTCTAATAGCCAGGGTCTGCACAGTTCCATAGTAAAAGCTACATTGTACTGCAGCAGGCTTTGACCATCTTGGCCCAGCCCAGTGGAATAGTTTACGCATAAAACACTTCACAAACTGAATTTCTGATCTGACATTTAAAACCTAATTGAATTTAGAAAAAAAAAAAAAAGATGCAGGGAGGGGATTTAAGAGTCCTGACTGATTATTTAAAATGTATTAGTTCTGATAAAATATTTAGCCTTTAAACAACAAATTTAGTATGGTGAATTGCATTTTATTTATTAATGGAAGTCGAAAGGAGATTTGTAGGAGCTGTACTAAAGTGCAGTGTGGTGAAATTGCAAGATATAGTAATTACTGGAATATTCTGTTGAATTATTAATAACCACTATGCCTGTTCTAGTAGAGGCTTGGGAAGCAGTGCCGCTCTTAGACCTTTCTTGTTTTTTTAAATTTTTATACTAAGGGTTTTTTTTTTTCATGGTTAGAGCAAACACTACTGGTTTCAAAATAGCTGTTCTAAATGTGTAGGGGGGGGGAGAAAGGAGTGGCCTAATGGTAGATTTGATGTCCCTAGGGGACACTCAAAGTTTCAGGGAATTACTTTTAAAATGAATAGGAGGAAACATTTTTTCACTCAGAGAATAGGTAAGCTTTGGAATGCATTGTCAGAGGATGTGGTAAGAGCGGATAGCGTAGCTGGTTTTAAGAAAGGGCAAGTTCCTGGAGGAAAAGTCCATAGTCTTTTCTTGAGAAAGACAAGGGGGAAGCCACTGCTTGCCCTGGATCGGTAGTACGGAATGTTGCTATTCTTTGGGATTCTAGAATCTTGCTACTCTTTGGGGATTCTGCTTGGAATGTTGCTACTCTTTGGGATCTAGAATCTTGCTACTCTTTGGGGATTCTGCATGGAATGTTGCTACCTTTTGGGATCTAGAATCTTGCTACTCTTTGGGGATTCTGCATGGAATGTTGCTACCTTTTGGGATCTAGAATCTTGCTACTCTTTGGGGATTCTGCATGGAATGTTGCTACCTTTTGGGATCTAGAATCTTGCTACTCTTTGGGGATTCTGCATGGAATGTTGCTACCTTTTGGGATCTAGAATCTTGCTACTCTTTGGGGATTCTGCATGGAATGTTGCTACCTTTTGGGATCTAGAATCTTGCTACTCTTTGGGGATTCTGCATGAAATGTTGCTACTATTTGAGGTTCCGGAATCTTGCTATTGTTTGAGATGCTGGAATGTTGCTACACCTTGGGTTTTGGCCAGGTGCTTGGATTGGCCACCGTGAGAACAGGCTACTGGGCTTGATGGACCATTGGTCTGACCCAGTATGGCTATTCTTATGTTGTTATGTACCTAGAAGCTGTGGGATCAAATCCCACCACTGTTCCTTATGACGCTGGGCAAGTCACTTACCCCCCCTCTTTTACTAAGGTACGCTATGCTTTTTAGCGTGCGCTAAACGCTAACGTGGGCATGTTATCCTAATGAATGCATTAGCAGTTAGCGCATGTGTTGATTTGGCGCGCGCTAAAACGCTTAGCACACCTTAGTAAAAGAGGGCCTTAATCCTCCATTGCCCCAGATACAAAAGTAACTATCTGTTCAAATGTAAACTGCTTTTAATGTGTAACCACAAAAAGGCGGTATGCAATTCCCATTCCCATCTTAAGAAAGAATCATAGAGGTGTTGTTAACATGGCCTACTATTAAAACATGTTACTTTACCACTAAAGGGGGAAACTATCAATGTGCGCTACTACTATTTATTATTTCTAAAGCGCTGAAAGGCGTATGCAGCGCTGTACATTTTAACATACAATAGACGGTCCCTGCTCAGAAGAGCTTACAATCTAATTTGGACAGGACATTTCGGGGTTGGCGAGATTATGGTAGAGGAAATGATGTCTAGGTATCTGACAGCAGTGAGTGGGAGTTAAGAGTTGAAAGCAGTTTCAAAAAAGTGGGCCTTCAGCTTGGATTTGAACCCTGCCAGGGAGGGAGCACGAAGTATTGATTCAGGCAACCTGTTCCAGGCATACGGTGCTGCAAGAAACAAGGGGCGGAGTCTGGAGTTGGCAGTGGAAAAGAAGGGTGCAGATAAGAGGGGCTTGCCCGACCGAACGGAGATCACGGGGAGCAGCATAGGGGGAGATAAGTGAAGAGAGATAACAGGGGGCTTCAGAGCGAATGCAAGAGGAGTTTAAATTGTATTCGGAGATGGACGGGGAGCCAATGAAGCGACTTGAGGAGAGGGGTAACGTGAGAACAGCAGCCCTCACGGAATACGAGTCACGCAGCAGCATTTTGAACGGACCTTTATGTGAAGAAAATCAATAAAAACAAGAGAAAAAGGAAGCCGATATGGTTCTCCAACCTAGTGGCTGAGAAAATAAAGGCGAAAGAGTTGGCGTACATGAAATATAAAAAAACCCAAGAAGAGGAGAACAGAAAGGACTACAGGGTGAAACTGAAAGAAGCCAAGAGAGAGATACGTTTGGCGAAGGCACAGGCGGAAGAACAAATGGCTAAAAATGTAAAAAAGGGAGATAAAAATTTTTTCGGATATATTAGTGAAAGGAGGAAGATAAAAAATGGAATTGCTAGGCTAAAAGATGCTGGGAACAAATATGTGGAGAGTGATGAGGAGAAAGCCAATGTGCTAAACAAATACTTCTGTTCTGTGTTCACAGAAGAAAATCCTGGAGAAGGACCGAGATTGTCTGGCAAAGTTACACGAGAAAATGGAGTAGATTCTGCGCCGTTCACAGAGGAGGGTGTTTATGAGCAACTTGAATAACTGAAAGTGGACAAAGCGATGGGACCAGACGGGATCCATCCCAGGATACTAAGGGAGCTCAGAGAGGTTCTGGCGAGTCCTATTAAAGACTTGTTCCAACAAATCTCTGGAGACGGGAGTGATTCCTGGGGATTGGAGGAGAGCGGATGTGGTCCCTATTCATAAAAGTGGTCACAGGGATGAAGCAGGAAACTACAGGCCGGTGAGCCTCACTTCAGTTGTTGGAAAAATAATGGAAGTGTTGCTGAAAGAAAGAATAGTGTATTTCCTTGAGTCTAGTGGGTTACAGGATCCGAGGCAACATGGCTTTACAAAAGGTAAATCGTGCCAAACGAACCTGATTGAATTTTTTGATTGGGTGACCAGAGAGCTGGATCAAGGACATATGCTAGATGTAATTTACTTGGATTTCAGCAAAGCCTTTGATACAGTTCCTCATAGGAGGCTGTTGAACAAACTTGAAGGGCTGAAGTTAGGTCCCAAAGTGGTGAACTGGGTCAGAAACTGGCTGTCGGACAGACGCCAGAGGGTGGTGGTTAATGGAAGTCGCTCGAAGGAAGGTAAGGTGACTAGTGGAGTCCCTCGGGGTTCGGTGCTGGGGCCAATCCTGTTCAATATGTATGTAAGTGACACTGCTGAAGGGTTAGAAGGAAAAGTGTGCCTTTTTGCAGATGATACCAAGATTTGTAACAGAGTAGACACCGAAGAGGGAGTGGAAAATATGAAAAAGGATCTGCAAAAGTTAGAGGAATGGTCTAATGCCTGGCAACTAAAATTCAATGCAAAGAAATGCAGAGTAATGCATTTGGGGATTAATAATAGGAAGGAACCGTATATGCTGGGAGGAGAAAAGCTGATATGCACGGACGGGGAGAGGGACCTTGGGGTGATAGTGTCCGAAGATCTAAAGGCGATAAAACAGTGTGACAAGGCAGTGGCTGTTGCCAGAAGGATTCTGGGCTGTATAAAGAGAGGCGTAGTCAGTAGAAGGAAGAAGGTGTTGATGCCCCTGTACAGGTCATTGGTGAGGCCCCACTTGGAGGATTGTGTTCAGTTTTGGAGACCGTATCTGGCGAAAGACGTAAGAAGACTTGAGGCGGTCCAGAGGAAGGCGACGAAAATGATAGGAGGCTTGCGCCAGAAGACATATGAGGAGAGACTGGAAGCCCTGAATATGTATACCCTAGAGGAAAGGAGAGACAGGGGAGATATGATTCAGACGTTCAAATATTTAAAGGGTATTAACGTAGAACAAAATCTTTTCCAGAGAAAGGAAAATGGTAAAACCAGAGGACATAATTTGAGGTTGAGGGGTGGTAGATTCAGGGGCAATGTTAGGAAATTCTACTTTACGGAGAGGGTGGTGGATGCCTGGAATGCGCTCCCAAGAGAGGTGGTGGAGAGTAAAACTGTGACTGAGTTCAAAGAAGCGTGGGATGAACACAAAGGATCTAGAATCAGAAAATAATAATAAATATTGAACTAGGCCAGTTACTGGGCAGACTTGCACGGTCTGTGTCTGTGAATGGCCGTTTGGTGGAGGATAGGCTGGGGAGGGCTTCAATGGCTGGGAGGGTGTAGATGGGCTGGAGTAAGTCTTAACAGAGATTTCGGCAGTTGGAACCCAAGCATAGTACAGGGTAAAGCTTTGGATTCTCGCCCAGAAATAGCTAAGAAGAAAAAAAAAAATAAATTTAAATTGAATCAGGTTGGGCAGACTGGATGGACCATTCGGGTCTTTATCTGCCGTCATCTACTATGTTACTATGTTAGTATGTTGAAGAGGCGAGAGGTGGGCTACCGTTAAGACGTGATATTATGCTACTAACTTGTGCAATTTTAGCAGAGGCCCCGTTTTATGCCGTGAGACCGAGGGATCCTTCTAAAGGATACTGAGAGCGAATGCATACTTATCAAAGAAAAAAAAAAGAGGTTTCCACAAAATGCATTAAAGTAGTTTATAATTTTTTGGTTGCTTTTGTGGTGCGTTAAGTGGCCATTAACTATTTTTTAAAAAATTGTTTAGAGGAGACATGTCATGGCCAGAGAGTGGGTGGAGAACAGGCATTCTCATGTTTTCCAACTAAATTAAAAAAAATAAATTAAAAAAAATTACAGAACATGTAGACAGACATGGTTTAAAGCAGTGGTCTCAAACTCGCAGCCCTCGGTATGTTTATCATAATCCCAAAAGTAAAATAAAACCATTTGTTGATCATATGTCTCTTTAGCTATAAATTACAATATTATTATTAAGTCTTGGCCAAAAGGAAAGATTTATAAACTATAAAGAGTTTTACCTCCTGCAAAATTGTCATTTCTTTAATAAGATATTAACTATTTTTTTCTGAGACCCTCCAAGTACCTACAAATCCAAAATGTGGTCCTGCAAAGGGTTTGAGTTGGAGATCACTGGCCTATAGGAAGAGGAGATGGAAATGTTAAGAGCCTTAGCCAATAGGGAGAGGAGTAGATAGTGGATGCTGTGGATGGGCCATTTGGCCTTTATCTGCCATCATGCTACTATGTTTCTATAACCATAAAGTTCTATGACAATTTTGACATCACAATGTAGATGTAAAGAGCCTTAGCCTATAGCAGTGGTCTCAAACTCGTAGCCCGCCAGGTCCTATTTTGAGGCCCTCGGTATGTTTATCATAATCACAAAAGTAAAATAAAACCGTTTCTTGATCATATGTCTCTTTAGCTATAAATGACAATATTATTATTAAGACTTAGCCAAAAGGAAAGATTTGTAAACTATAAAGAGTTTTACCTCATGCAAAATTGTCATTTCTTTAATAAGACATTAACTATTTTTTTCTGAGGCCCTCCAAGTACCGACAAATCCCAAAATGTGGCCCTGCAAAGGGTTTGAGTTGGAGACCACTGGCTTAAGGGAAGTCGTTCGTCTCCAATTGACTTCATTTCTATGAAGATGTGAATAAACATGTGAGTGAAGATGAGCCAATTGATGTAGCCTGCGTAGGGGCTCCTTTTACGAAGGCGCGTTAGGGCCTTAATGCAGGTGGTAGTTTTTCTTTAATAATTTGTAATAACTTGAAATAAAGAATAAACACCCACAATGTGAAGCTTTAAAGGCAGTCCAACGTTGTACAGAATCTTCTTACTCTACCAGCCCATCCTATTCAAAGAGAAGCTGGGAGTGTGTCCACACACTTTGTGGAGAATAACACTGTGCTCCAGAGTTAGATAAGAATCTAAGCTGTATTAGGCTAGCAGAAATAAAGGAAGGAAACCTGATGAAAAGACAATGCTAGATCCAAGTTTTCATGTAGCCATAAGGTCTTACCAATGGATGCTTTTCTCTCTCAGAAGCTAAAGAAGGGTGGGCTCAAGCTCTGTGGTTGCAGTCTTGTTCTCTGGGAGCATACTTTACTTACACATCTTAGAATAAACATATACTTGCTGTATACAATAAATTGAGAATATGCCCACAAGAAATGGGGGCAAACACAGCTCGTCATGTCATCCCCAGGGATGGATTTATGTGCATTATTTATATGCTGTAACATTTGAGGGCCCTCACTTGATTACATGGAAAATAAATCTTAACAGATGATAAACAAGATATAAAACAACCAATATCAAACAGGTGACAATAAAAATAATTGTGGTTGTTTTATGTTGTAATTTTCATTACTTAGAAATTTATTTCCCCGCCCATTTTACTAAACCGCGATAGCAGTTTTTAGTGCAGGGAGCCATGCTGAATGCTCCACACTGCTCCCAATACTCATAGAGTTCCTATGGGCGTAGGGAGCAGCGCGGCTCCCTGCAATAATAACCGCTATCGCGGTTTAGTAAAAGGGGAGGAGGGGTTAATTTTTTAGTGAAGCATGAGAATCCTCACTACTACTACTACTGCTGCTTGTCATTTCTAGAGAGCCACTAGACGTACATTAAACATTTGAAAGTCAGTCCCTGCTCAGGTCCTAACAAAACTGTAGCTTGATTAACTTCTACGTAAATCCAATCCTTGTCACTCCACTGAGTTTCTCATGCAGACAAACCTCAGACTGTCAACTGCAGAAGAGGAAATGTGCCTTGTGCCTCATTCTTAATAAGTACTTCAACCTGCTATGCTTGCTGACCCAGCAGGCCTCTCCCGCCCCTCTTCTTTCCAGTTTGTTTGAAGCCAGGCTAGATCTGGTGCCATGAGCCTTTATTTTCATGACACAGATTTTTTTTCTCTCTCTTTTATATTTTTCCTCTGCCTCAGACGTACTCAGGGGCATCATTGCAGCAACCAAGCCTGGCGGCCATGTAGACTGGTTCATGTCAAGTTTAGTTTGGTTATTATATGCTGTACCTTCAGAGTCTTTTCAGACACTTCCATTCCCTTCAGATCCTTACAACCGTAGGCCCTGGCTGAGATCATTTAAATGCCACTCCCATCCAGTAATAATCCTCTCCTGAATCTACCTTCACAACATTCTTAACACTGGCAAGTCCTAATCTGGAAAATTGGAGACCTGTCATATGATAGGTGAGCAGCATTTACCTAATAAGCCGAACTTAACTGTTTCTTAAAACTTGGAATCATGTGAAAGGTCATTTCGATATGAGATTTTGACAGCCGGGTCCAGGCTGTGTAGGAGAAATTGCAAGCAGGAGTAAAATTTTAGTTTTATAACTTTTCTTCAGAAGCCTTTTTCCTCACAGGTATAAATCTTTTCTATTTCACTGGTTAAACAGTCCAAATGCAAAACAGTCCAACAAAATCTCAACTGGCTTCTCCTCAGCTTCCACGCCCCCAACACAGGACAGTCACTTTTAAAAAGGCAGGTTCAGTTTACAGAGGTCTTAGGTTAGTTAGAAGCTCACCTTTTTTAGTGTTTTTGTGGATGGCTTCTCAGCTAGCTTTCTTTCTCCAGTCCTCCCCAGGGCTTGAATGCAGCCACAGCTAGGGAAGGTCTCTCTCCTTCGGGATCCTCTCTCTCTTAGGGGACCTCCACGAATCAATCTCAAACTGGAACAGATATACTCATGTGACTCAGCAGTTCTTCCACCTCCTCTCAGGTAGCTCAGCCCTAAGCTGCTGAGACCAGTGCTTTCTGGGGGTTGTAGTTCCTTCTCTCTCTGATTAGTGCCCCCTGCTGCCCTGCGGCACAATATCATCATTATTGAGGGAGAATCCTTGACTCTCTCACAGACATCTAAATCCGAGTTTAGACATTTTGCAGAACACATACAAAAATCCAGTACCAAACATGCCCAGGGTGGTGCCCCTCCTCTGCCTTCTTCTCAACTCCCTCCATCCCCTCCTGCCACACGTGCACCCCTTCCCCTGTACCTCTTTAATGTTCCTGGCGCAATCAGTAGGGTCATCAGATTTTGCATCTAGTAAAGGGGGTTCACGTGGTCCGTTCTGCCCCTAGGCCCACCCTGTTCTGCCTCATTCCACCTCCCAACCCCAGGTCCACGCAAACCTCTCTTCAGGCTGGGTCTGGAATGCATCCGCGCATGCGCAGATGTGATGTGGTGATGTCGCACGCACGCATGCGACGTCGCTGCGTTTGCATCCGCTCATGCGCAGATGCACACCAGACTCGGCCCCGATCTTGCCAGCTCTTCAAAACCCGGACAAAGCGCTGGGTTCTGAAAAGCCCTCCGGATGCCCTGTCAGTCTCTGAAAAGAGGACACGTCCGGGTAAGTCTGGACGTCTAGTAACCCTAGTGAGCAGCAGCACCAGTTTGCTGCCCGCGTCGGCTGTTATAAGCCCGCCCTAGTTCTTTGCACATCACACCTCTAACACGCCCCCTTGGACGGACTGCAGATGAACAGCACAGAAATCCATCTAGAAAATGGGTTTTGAAAATTGGAAGGAATTGTCTAGAAAAGCATCTACCTTCCCCTTTATACCACTTTGTGGACATTTTTCCTTTTTTTGAAAGTAAGCTCCTTGGTCAACTTAACAAGACCGCTTAGGGCTCCTTTTACTAAGCTGCAATAGTGTTTTTAGCGCGTGCAGAATTGCCGTGTGCGCTAAACCCACGCTACGCGGCTAGAACTAACGCCAGCTCAGTGCTGGCATTAGCGTCTAGTGCAGCGGTCTCAAACATGCGACCCGCGGGCCGCATGTGGCTCTCCAGGTTTTATTTGCAGCCCGCAGTCTGGAGGCCATCATTCTCTTCCTTTTGGAGCAGCAGCCGGCTCGTTCGCTCAAATCCGCGGGTTGGCGGCTTCTTGCGCTATCCACTCCTGCATCGGAAGCCTCTCTGATGTCACAACATCAGAGAGGCTTCAGACGCAGGCGCGGATCTCGCAAGGAGCCGCCACCCGCGGCTTTGAACGAACGAGCCGGCCAGACACGCTGCTGTTCCAGTGGCGTACCAAGGGGGGGGGGGGCGGTCCACTGTTCTCTTCCCTGCAGGGCCGACCAACTCTGGCGGCCCAACGTCAATTCTGACGTTGAGAGGACGTTCTGGCTAGCCAATTGCTGCCTGGCTGCCCGGAACGTCCTTTCCGACGTTAGAATTGACATCGGGCAGCGAGAGTTGGTCGGCCCCGTGCAGAAGAGAAGCAGGGAGATGGCCTGTTCCCGATAGCGGCAGCAGCAGCAGCCTATTCCGCGGCGGCGGTGGCATGGGGGAGGGCAGGAAGGAAGGAAGAAAGAAAGAAAGAAGGTGGGGACAGGGAGCCAGAAAAAAAAATCAAAAAATGGGGCACGGAGGAAGGAAGAAAGAAGGAGGGGGACAGGGAACTAGAAACAAAGCAAAAAATGGGGCACGGAATCAGAGAAAGACAGACAGAGAAAGAAAGAAAAAGTTGGGGGAGGGAATGAGGTCTGGAGGAGAGGAAACATACAGGAGGCTGAAAGAAGGGAAGAAGTATTGGATGCACAGTCAGAAGAATAAAGTGCAACCAGAGACTGATGAAATTACCAAACAAAGGTAGGAAAATGATTTTATTTTCAATTTAGTGATTGAAATGTGCCAGTTTTGAGAAAGAAAAGATATTGAACTTTAAATGTGAGGGCTGCAGAAAAAAATAGAGTACTTGGAGGGCCGCAGAAAAAATAGTTAATGTCTTATTAAAGAAATGACAATTTTGCATGAGGTAAAACTCTTTATCTATATATATCTTTCCTTTTAACTGTTAAAGGAAAGTTTTATAAACTATAAAGAGTTTTACCTCATGCAAAATTGTCATTTCTTTAATAAGACATTAACTATTTTTTCTGCGGCCCTCCAAGTACCTACAAATCCAAAATGTGGCCCCGCAAAGGGTTTGAGTTTGAGACCACTGGTCTAGTGTGAGCGGTATTTTAGCGCGCGCTATCCCCAGTGCTATGACTAAGGTTGCTGAAGGAGGGAATTTGGTAGTGGTAAAAAATTTGCAATGTCGGAGGAATCCCTTTCTGATGTTAAGGAAAAGGGGGAAGCTTTTAGTCTCCTTTGTATTTGAACAAGACCTAAACCTCATAATGAAACTTTATTTTCGGAATCTACATCAAGATTTTTCAGGACAAAGAATTTGGATTTATCCGGATGTATCTAAGATAACACAGGACCGCAGAAAAGAATTTCCTTTCTATGCGTGATGAAACAAAAAGTTTTGGGGGCTTCTTTTCTTTTGGCATATCCCTGTAAATGTTTGATTCGTTACCTGGGGATCAAGTCCACTTTCTTTTTGCCATTACAATTGAGAACCTTTCTAGACCTTAAAAAGATCTCTAGAGATATGTAATGTATATGATCTGCTGGATTTAAAAGATAAGTGGGGCTTTTTAGCATAGGTTTCCTGTTTTATTTCTCTCCATGGAATTAATGGGTCTCTCCTTTTTCTAAATTTGTGGTCTAAGAAGGATAATAATTGAAATGCCACATTTACAATCCTGTTTCTTTTTTGATGTTTTTCATTTTCTGTATTTCTACAACAAGTGCATTACTTGAGATATTTTTTCAAATTAATAAAAATAAAGAGAGAAAAAAAAATTTCACAGCTTAGTAAAATAATAATAATTTTATTTCTTATATACCGCCAAAGACATAGTAGTTCGAGGTGGTTTACAACGAAGAAGGACTGGACAATCAGCGAAAATGGTACAATGTTACAATCAGATAAAATTAGGTGGTAGAGAAAAAAAATGGTACAACAGAGAGAAAAAATGTTACAAACAGAAAGAAAGATGGGTACAATTATGGCAATGAAATGGTACAGTGAAGAAGGTCAAGATAATCTGCGTAAAGGACATATAAGATAGAGGGCCAGGGTGGGCATAGGGTCTTAGGGTATGAATCGGGTGAAAAGATTAGTTTTTAGTAGTTTCCTGAAGTTTAAGTAGGATGAAGAGCGTGAGATGATGTGGGCCAACCAGTTATTGTGATGACCTGCTTGGAAGGCAAGAGTTCTATTTAGATATCTTTTGTAACGGCAGGTCCTTAGGGTAGGGTAGCTAAACAGGTGGGTTCTACGTGTGAGTTTGGATGGGCGGTCTAGGATAAAATGAGGTACTAAGTAAAGGGGGGCCAAGTCAAGGAGCCCTTAGTCACGATGCCTCTGCTACTTGGGCGAATGGTGCCAGATCCAGTGGTATCCTCTCCACCATGTATGACTCGACTGAAGGCAAAACTGAAGGAAGCCTTTGTCTATAGGCAAACACTGAGGACCGGATTCTATAGACCAGGGGTGTCCAACCTTTTGGCTTCCCTGGGCCGCATTGGCCGAAAATAATTTTTCTGGGGCCGCACAAACGTGCAAACGCTGCAGCAAGACAGAGGAGGAAGCCGGCAAGATGGTAAACACCTGGGGGCAGCAGAGGAAAACACTACATCGCCCTTGACCGGGGCCGCACAAAATACTTCACGGGGCCACATGCGGCCCTCGGGCCACAGGTTGGACAACCCTGCTATAGACGGTTGTCAATAAACCGTCAGGCGCCACAAATAGAATCCTACCTAGCGGTGCCATGGCATGCATAGGCGTTGCTAGGTGTCCTGGAGGTAAGCGCCGGTATATTAGGCTAGGTTTTACTTGGCCTATTTTACTGGAGCTTAACTCAGACGTTTAGCAATGCCTAAGTCAACCATACCTATTTTCCGCCCCTAACCACGCTTGCTTTTCCGATAGGCATCGTTAGGCATCAGAGGTTGCCTCTACTTAGGCGTCGCCAGGCGTCCTGAGGGTTCAGCGCCGAATTCTTAATTGCTGATTTTTTTTAGATTGGCTGAAAACTGGCGTAGTCAATTACCATTCCGATTAAGCCAATTAAAAAAAAAAATTGCAGGCGGATTCCAAAGTTGGGCGTCGCTAGGTGTCCTTTATTAGGGGGCTTGTAAGCATCCTATACAGCAGTGTTCTTCAACCTTTTGACACCTATGGACCGGCGGAAATAAAAGAATTATTTTGTGGACCGGCACTGGTGTTGAAGAGTACTGGTCTAAGGGCTCGTTTTACGAAGGTGCGTTACGGGTTTTACCGCACGCACCGGAATAGCGCGCACTAGCCAAAAATCTACTGCCTGGTCAAAAGGAGGCGGTAGCGGCTAGAGCACGCAGCATTTTAGCGCGTACTATTCCACGCGTTAAGGCCCTAGCTTGCCTTTGTGAAAGGAGCCCTAAGTCGTGGGCCATACCCCGCCCATCTCTGCCCCGCCCACATAATAGTACTAATTATAACATTAATTTTACCATTCATTTTTCATTCACAATATAATCTTATTAACAACACATAATGGTTAACCATAAAATTAAACTACACAAAGCCCACTGTATGCTTCTCAACATTCATTCCTACCAGAACACCTGGCCTTGGTCACACATGCAAATACAGGACCACAAACTAAAAGCACTAATATATATACAAACAAAACCCTAAGATGCAAGACTGCATGCAGTACAACCCCCAGAGAAATAGAAACAAATGCATTTCTTCCTGACCAGTGCAAAATATAGACAGCAGATGAAAATTCTCAAAATTGACACAATTCAATCACTAAATTGAAAATAAAATCATTCTCCCTATCTTTGTTGTCTCCCTCCCTCCATATGCCATCCCTTCATCACGGCAGTTGGGTGAGGCTGGGTGTCCTGCCTTCTCTTCTTTACAAACAACGCCTTGAGAAAGCCAGCTGTCTCTCTTGTCTTCTTCCCTCTCTGCAAGAAACATACCAGTGCTCCCACCTGGCTGTTTTATGCTGCTTGCGGCCAGCTCCCTCCCTCTCCCTCACTGTCTGCAGCTGGCTCCCTTTTCCTCACTGCCGGTCCACGGCCGGAATGTGCCTCGAGCCTAAGAAGATCAGTGCACAAAGCCACATGCGGCAGCTCCTCATGCGTTCCGCGCATCATCTGGAAGCTTTTCCTCTGACGTTGCAACGTCAGAGAGAAGGCTGCCAGTTCAAGCGCAAAACGCGCATAGGAGCCGTTGCCACCTGTAGCTTTGTGCACTGATCTCCTCAGGCCCGAATCACGTTCTGGCTGCGGACGGGCAGGAAATTTCTGCGGACTGGTACCGTCTCGCAGACCGGCAGTTGAAGAACACTGCTATACAGAATCTGGCCCTGATTTCCTTCAACCAAAGAAACTTCAGCCTGTTGTTAAAATTCAGATTTCAATACAAACAAGGTAAGCCATATGAAAAAATGCCTGAAGCAAACAGAAATAATCTGAGAACAGATGTTAGCATTAATTCATAGGCTTAAAACATTCACTTGCTACTCTAAATTAATAGGCATAAGAGAGACCTTTCACCCAAGCAACTGAAGTGTAATGTAAGATATCTTGAAATAATTGCTGTTTTTCCTTCTAAAATGCATCCCTTAATTGATCCATTGTATGTTTATTTCTTTTATCTGTGTTCATATTTGAACTGGGGATGAAATAGCTCTTTTGCAAATGCAAGCAGAAAGATTATGAACGCGTGGAGGGGCATAATAAAAAAAGAACGTCTAAGTCCCCTTTTGGCCTAGGCCCTAAACCAGGGGTGTCAAAGTCCCTCCTCGAGGGCCGCAATCCAGTCGGGTTTTCAGGATTTCCCCAATGAATATGCATGAGATCTATTTGCATGCACTGCTTTCATTGTATGCAAATAGATCTCATGCATATTCATTGGGGAAATCCTGAAAACCCGACTGGATTGCGGCCCTCGAGGACCGACTTTGACACCTGTGCCCTAAACGCTGAAAGTAGAAGCAGGGAAAATATCCATTCTCAAAAAAAAACATCCAAAATGAGTTTTTTTTTGTTTTTTTTTTGAGAATGGCCTACCTCTACGTTCAGCTGTTTAAACGGCCATACCACCACTACGTCTACACTTACAACACATTACCAAACCAAAAAACAGCCTAAGTCCCAAACGCCCAAAACTAGACCTTTTAGGTGAAGGAGGGGCCAGTCCTTCGCCTAAAAGCTGGATTCTGTAACCGGTGTAGGTCAAAAAGAACACCGGTTACAGAATCCACTCCCCCCTCCCCCCCCCCCGGCATCTCCCCTGCAGCGATCCTGCCCCCAAGGTGCCTACCATCCAATTAAGTGCAATTTCTGTCACTTATGAGATGCTAATTTTTTTAATTATTAGCCCAGATTAAGCCTTAACTAGGTGTGCCAATCTAGGCACCTGACTTTGGGCATCATTTATAGAATCGGGGCCTAAGATTGTAGAATTCATGCATGTATGTGCTCTGCACGTGATGAGCACAGTTCTTCAAATTTAGCATGCAAAGCACTAACCCTTGGATTCTTCATTTTAATGCCCAAAAGGGCCTGCTGAAATCTGATGTGCATCAGGCATATTCATAACTGCACGCACAACTTAATTGATAGATGAGCAGTTAATTGACAACAATTTGGATTTTTGTGTGCGTTCTGCTAAGCGTTGCGCTATAAAGATCTTTTAAGTGCACAACTGGGAGGAGCATGGATAAGTCAGGGGTGTTCCCTAAAGATGCATACGCTACACTTTTCCCCTCCATATTCGCGGGGGTTAGGTGCAGAGCCGGCCCGCGAATAGGGAAAAAATCACAAATAATTTTGGGGGGCTGGCTCTGACCCACCCCTGCCTCCCTCCTGCGTCCCGGACCTCCCCCAACCATACCTCTGCACTCCCTGTGGTAGGCTGTCTGGCCACTGGCAATTACAGCGTCTGCTTCCCCTTCCTGCCGGCAGTATTGCTGTTTCTTGCTCTGAGCTGTGCGCCGCTCCTTGCTATGTGCTAGTTACACGGAGCTCCTTGCTAGATACATGGAGGTCTTCAGGTTGGCTCTTCGGCTGCTGCCCTCCTGGTGATCTAGTGATGATGCGGTGCAGCCATTTTGATGACGGCTTTGCACGGGGCAGGAACATAGGAAGATCGCTCTTGCCCCGCGTCTCCACTAGACCACCAGGTAAGGTCCAAGGAGGTTCGGGCAGCCTGCAAAAAAGAAGGGGGTAAAAAAAATTGCGCATAAGCAAAACCGCGAGTAGGGAAACCGTGAATCCGGAGGGAGAGCTGTATTATCAAATTCTGAGAATCCGCACCTAATTTACGCACAAGGTTTCACTTGGTGTAAATCCTTGTGCCTAAAATTGGACGTGCTATTCTGTAAACGGCAACAACTTAGGAGCATATGAACGGTCATCCTGGGTCAGACCAATGGTCCATCTGTTTCCAGCAGTGGCCAATCCAGATCACAATATCTGGCAGAAGCCCAAATAGTAGCATCATTCCATGAGTACCATTTATACAAGGGTTAATTCATAAGGCATGGCAACTAATTTTATTTTATTTTTTATATGGTCTGAGAAGACCAATTTTCATGCATGGTAATTTAGACTACATTAACCCATACTTCAAAGAAATGCAATATTATACTGTAAACTGGAATTCCTTCTAAAGATTAATCTAGGTTTTTTTTCTTCCTTTCATATGGTTGTGAGATGAATTTGTTATGTTTTAAGATCTTTTAGATGTAATTGCTGGTGTCATTTGCAATCTATATAAGCACTCAGGGAATCATTTTTATAATCTGGTCCTCCGTAGAAACTCTGCTACAGATGTATAAGGAAAGATAATGCCAGTCTGTGAGCAATTTCTCAGTGTTTGGTACTAGTGAGTGGAAGAGGAAGAAAATGTGCCATCAGAGGTATCCAAGGCACTGGACGTCACAACTTCTATCAGTTTCTCTCCTGGAGGAAGAGAAGGAAAATCAATAATCTTTTAATTACACTTAAAAATATGGTTGTTTTACGTTGAATAATTTCAGTGTGCTAATGAATAGCCATACATCAATGAGAATACCGTATATACTCGAATATAAACCAAACTTTTGGGGCCTAAAAATGGGGGGTCTCGGTTTATATTCGAGTCTATGCTTTACTGCTTGTGTAACCAGTTTAAAAAATATATTAAAATTTAAACATACCTGGGGGGTCTGGTGCTGGGGGCTGGAGTCATGGGTCAGGGGCAGGTCCGACAAGTGAGGCAGGCAGATGATTCCTCCTGGGTGCCGCCACGGTGGTCATCCATGCTGTTTGCCAGCTGCGGGGAGGAGGGGGGAGTGAGGAGTCAGTGGCGCATACTTATTGTCATCAGCCCTGCCTTTGGTCCTGCAAAACCAGCTGGCAATAATGAAGACAGAAGCCGTGGGGCCTTTCCTTTTGCCTATGTCACTATAGGCTCTGCCAGTCTCAATCCCGCCCCCGCTCTGAAGTTACTTCCTGTTTTTTGAGGGGCAGTGTCGAGACCGACAGAGCCTACAGTGAATGAAATACTGTACTGTTTTTTTTTTTAAAAGAAGCAAGAAACTGGTCCAAAACAGATCTTTTTCTTGAAAAATGTTTTTCTGATATGTAAAAGATTCGCAATAACATTAGTGTCTATGATTTTCCATAGGAGGTAAAATGAAGAAAAATTACAAGAGAAATGTCTCCAGTGACTCATGAAAAGCGTAATCATAAGCATATTTATCTTTTTGCCAATTAAGTAGTTAATTTTTTTCTTCCAACTCTACAAATGTGGGAAAGAATTATATGAGGGCGTTTCAAAAAGTAACAGCAAATTGAATATTTTGAGTTATATAATTCAATTAGAGATACAAATTATATGTCATTTTTCTACATAATCATCCTCCTTTTCAACACACTTCTTACACCAATTTCTTTATTCCATTGGAGAAAAAAACGCTTTTGGTTGTGCCTTCTGCCAGGAATGCAACGCTTCTTTGACCTTGTCATCGCTTCCAAATCTTCATACCCTCAAAGCGTCCTTCAAAGGTCCAAACTACACGATAATCAGAGACAGCAAGATCAGGACTGTATGGAGGATGCTGTAAGATCTGAAATCTCAGTCTCTGATTGGTGTCAAGAGTTGCAGTGTCCAAGTGGAGGCATGAATTATCATGAAGGAGAAAAACGCCTTTAGACAAAAGACCTCTGCGACGACTCCGTATTTTTGGCTTCATCTCTTTCTCCGCCATTACACCGTATCGGGCACTATTCACTGTTTCACCCATTTCCTGATAGTGCTCCAAAACTGGTCCATTCATATCCCAGAAGAGAGTGAACAGAACCTTTCTGGTGGAGGGTTGAGACTTGAACTTCTTGTCGGGAGATGATGTGTGACGCCGTGGTGAAGATTGCCTCTTGCGTTCAGGCTCATAGGTGATGCGCCCAGGTTTCATCCCCTGTAACGATAAGTGACAGGAAGCCTCCTTATTCATCGTTATACTTCGCCAAAAAGTCTCTTCCTCATCAGGGATTGATGTTCACCCATTTTTAAAATGCATCTACCCACTCATACACTCTACTTTCGCCAATGCAGGCATCTCCATACAGTTGTGGCACTCTTCTGTGAATTTCATGAGGTTTCACACCCTCTGACCACAAAAATCTGATGACCGTTCACTGCTCCTCTATCATGCAAACAGCTAAGGGCGCCACCATCTTGTATATGGTACCCTACCGATTAAGCACGTCATGCCATCTATTAGGCAGTGTCAACACTTCCTCTAAGAATGCATCTTCCCTGCGCAGGAGTTTGAAATGCCAGAGGTGTTCATTTCATGAAATACTGTCAATTTACTGTCTGTTACTTTTGAAATGCCCTTGTACAAACGGGGTTGAAAATGTCTCTGTGCGTCTGACTGGGGGCAGAAAAATACTCTCCAAAAATTTAATGGAAAGGGATGAAACTTGACATGCCGGAAAAGAACAGTAAAAAGCAACATCGAGTTCAGAAATAGGCGAACTAGATTTGAGGGTTCCAGAGAAATAAATTGCCCCCCCCCCCAAAAAAAAAAGCTCAATCCATATCTACGGGAGAAGGAATTCCAGCTTTAGTAGCATAGAAACTTACAAACAATGAAACATGCGGCCTCTTTTACAAAGCCACGCGACAACAGCCCCGAAGCCCTTTAAATCTCTATTGGCTTTGGGGCCGCTAGTGCGGCTTTGTAAAAGAGGCCGAAAGCATAGCATAGAATGCTTCCTTTCAGACTATCTCTCCCCATTCGCTACTCTCCCAGTCCCTCAACTTACTCCAACTGAAAAAGTATCCCCTAAAATTACCCTCCACACCTGTCCCACCATCCCTCACACTGTCCCTTATCCTGAAAATGACCCTCCCTTAACTGCCCCACCGCTCTGTAAACTGCCCCACCTCCTGCACCTACCCTTGCAACTGTCCCATCAACCTTAAAAACTGCTGCCACCCCCCCCCCCAAAACTACTTCCATAACTGTTCCACCATCCCTAAATTACTCCTCTTAACTGCCTCAACCCCTCACAAACTGACCCATACCCCAAGAATTACACTTCTTAACTGCCCCAGTCCCAAAACTACCTCCTAAATATCCCAAACCCCACAAAATCCCCAAAAACCCCACAACCATCCTGCAAACTACCCCCATTAATGCTGTATCATCTGGTAAACTTCCCTATCCCTAAAATCTACCTCCACAACCGCCCATTATCATTCTAACTTCTCCATCCCCCCCCCCCCAATATCCCCAACAACTGCCCTACTATTCCCAAACTGCCTTACTTCAAACTGCACCACCCACAAAATTTCTCTCCCATTACTGCTCTACCACTCTGTATCTTCCCCTGCTGTTCCAAAAACTGTCCAGCCCCCAAACCTAACCTCCCTCAACCACTCCACCCACAAAAACTAGCTCTTGCAACTGTCACCCTGCTAACTGCCCAACATACACAAAACAATCTCCCATGTAATTGTTCCGCCAGCCACATTCTGAAAATCTGCTCCAAAGAACTGTCTTACCACTCCATAGATTGCTGTACCCCTAAAAGGTACTTCCCACAACTGTCTCACCATCCTGCTAACTGCCCCATATATAAAAAATAATCACCTGCTAATTGCCCAACCCCTACACAAGTGCTCCACCACTTCACAAACTGCTCACTCCCAAAAGCTTCTCTACATCCTGAAAATTATTCTTTCCTCCAAAATACAAGGGTCATTTCATAAATAATGCGCACTATTTTTTTTTTATTTTTTAAATTTACGTTTTATTTTATTTTTTTCAAGTATTTCTTTACAATCCTTCAATATAGTCTCCCTGCTTTGCAATGACCAAATCCCAATGTCCAGGAAGCTTCATTATTCCATCCAAGACACCGTTTTTGTTCAGTTGCCGAATGGCTCAGATACCGGCGGAAAAAAGCTCTTCCAGAGATGCAAAACGATGTCCAGGCATAGGTTGTTTCAACTTTTGAAAAAGGCCGAAGTCTAGTAGACTCAAGTCTGGACTGTAGGGAGCATGAAGTAACACCTCCCAGCTGTATTTGCGTAGTTTTCTCGTAATTCCCACAAGTATTCCACTACCTAACAAACTGCCTCCAACCTGAATAACTATGCCCCTATTCTCCAAAACTGTCCCTGCAACTTCCCCACCACCTGGCCTGACTCCCTAAAACCACCATCCCAAACCACTCTCCAAAGATACAACACATGCAGTGTAGACCCAGAACACACAGAATGTATATCCATACACATTGATGTCAGAATGTGGAAGGCCATAGGGGCCGTGGCCTCTCTAAGGATTGGCAGTCGATGGTCGGTTCCCGCCCACCTATCCCCCTCCCAGCACTGTACTTCTAGCCGCAGTGCAGCATCAATGAGCAGGCCTGGAACCCTTCATTCTACTTCTGCATAGCTCGTTGATGCTATGTGGCGGCTGCCCGAAGATTTAAAAGTACAGCACTGGGAGGAGGTTGAGGGGGTGGGGAGTTGGGAGGTAGTGAGAGGGGTCACAGGTTTCTGCTGGCTAGAGTGGAGCCCTTGGGCTACCCCAAACAAAACAGTGTTCTGCTGCCTGTGTCCACACCCACATCCTCACACAGAGAGATACTTAAGAGTTGGGAGGAAAATCATGACCCTTCCTCTACATGCTTTCCCTTCTTGCTGGTTTTTCGTTATTTGGATTCAGAAAACTACCTTTCCATAAAATATGCTCAAAGTGAGTATGATTTTGTTCAGCATGAAATTACAAATTTTCACAAAGGTTTTATGAGAGGCTTCTGAGAAAATTAAAGAGTCATGGGATAATAGGCAATGTTCAGTTGTGGATTAAGAATTGGTTATCGGATAGAAAATAGAGGGTAGGATTAAATGGTAATTTTTCTCAGTGGAGGAGGGTAAACAGTGGAGTGCCACAGGGATCTGTATTGGGACTGGTGCTATTTAACTTATTTATAAATGATCTGGAAATTGGAACGACGAGTGAGATGATTAAATTTATTAAATTTGCAGATGACACCAAAAGCATACGGACTGTGAAAAACTACAGAAGAGCTTAGGAAATTGGAAGACTGGGCAGCCAAATGGCAGATGAAATTTAATGTGGACAAATGCAAAGTGATGTACAATGGAAAGAATAACCCAAATTGCTAGGAATTATTTAAAAAGGGATGGTTAACAAGACTAAGAATCTTATAATGCCTCTGTATCGCTCCATGGTGTGATCTCACCTTGAGTATTACGTTCAGTTCTGATCACCATATCTCAAGAAAGATATAGCGGAACTAGAAAAGGTTCAAAGAAGAGGTTCATAGTAAGTCACGCGCTGACAATGGAGGGCAGACAATTCAGCACAAGACACCAGCGCACCATGGGAAAACTTAGTTTTAAAGAGCTCCAAAGCGGGGTGTAAGTGGGGGTGCATAGTGTTCGCGCTGCTGTTGGGGGAGGGGTTTGGGAGGTTGGAACCCTTCATTATAGAGAAAACGGAACTTTTTCCGATTTTTGTCAGCGCTCGATTGTCGGCGCGCTGGTGTCTTGCGCGCGATTGTCCCGTCACCAATGAAGATGATAAAGGGGATGGAACATGTATTGTGTACATTCTAGAAATTGATGTATCTTTTTGAACTGTATATTCGCTGGATGTTCAGCCTTATCTGCTGTGAACTGCCTAGAACCATTCTTGGTCTGGCGGTATAGAAGATTAAATTATTATTATTTTGTATAAGGAAAGTCTAAAAAGGTTAAGGCTCTTCAGCTTGGAAAAGAGATGGCTGAGGGGAGATATGATTGAAGTCTGCAAAATCCTGAGTGGTATAGAACGGGTACAAGTGGATCGTTTTTTTTTGTTGGGGTTTTTTTTTTTTTCTCCATCAAAAATTACAAAGACTAGGGGGACACTGGATGAAGTTACAGGGAGATACTTTTAAAACCAATAGGAGGAAATATTTTTTCACTCAAAGAATAGTTAAGCTCTGGAACATGTTGCCAGATGATGTGATAACAGTGGTTAAGGTAAATGGGTTTAAAAAAGGTTTGGACAAGTTCCTGGAGGAAAAGTCCCTAGTCTGCTATAGAGACAGACATGGGGAAAGCCACTGTTTGCCCTGGATCGGTAGAATGGGATGCTGCTACTATTTGGGTTTCTGTCAGGTACTTGTGACCTGGATTGGCTGCTGTGGAAACACGATACAGAGCTAGGTGGACTATTGGTCTAACCCAGTATGGCTATTCTTATGTTCTTATGTCAGTCCTACCTTTCTGCACTAACCCATGCCTGGTTAAATGCTGGATATTGCACTTAACCAGCTCCAGAAGCCTGGAAATTTAGGGCCAGTGTCCAGATACAGTCTGATACAGGTTTTCTGGGTTTAACACCGGTGGCAGTCAGCAAAGCGCTGATTGCCACCCACTGAATATCAGGCCCTGAGCCTTGAGCTGACCCTTGCAATTGAAATAGTCACCTGAAAAAAGTATTTTACTAGTCGGAGAATTCCAAAACACAGTCAAAGAGGAAAAGAAGACCTCTTAAAGCATTATTAATGAAATAAAGCAAGAAGGCAGATTCATAGTGCTGTAAATTAGAGCATCCCCGTCCTTTAGCGCTCATGAAAAACGATCAAGTCAGAAAGATCCGAGAAAGAAAGACAAACATCCACAGTCAGAAGACTGAAAGTAAAGACACCCAAGGGATCGTTGATGCTACCATGATTTTCTAGTGCAGCTGTGCGAGATAAAAAGGAGAGCGAAGGGTCAGATTGTTCTTTTTTTATATCTCCTTGTATCTAACTGCTTTTTCGGATCTCTTCTTCAGTTCTCGATATCAGCCACTTGGTTGCTGGAGAAATATATCCCTAGTGGGTTTGCGAAACCTAGATGTCATGTGGCGTAAATATTTATCTGTTCTTGGGTCGTTGGCGATTTAATTGGTTTATGTATTTGGAGTTTGCTCGCACCTTTCTCGGTAGTAGTTCAAGATGAGTTTCATTTGGGCACATGAAGCTGTTTTCCCACTTAATCTGTTGTCGTTTTTGTTTTTCAGATTAAAAGCCCTATTTTGCATAGGACCTCGTGGTCAGAAAAAAAGATACGCGCCGCCAGTTTATGTTCTCCGTTACTGCCCCCCAAAATTGGAATTCCTTCCCTATTTATCTAAGAGAAGAAACTAATATAGAAAAATTCAAAAGTAAATTGAAAACTTTTCTTTTCAATGATGCATTTATAAATTAATTAAAAAAAAAAAAAAATAATCAGAAATCATTTTTTTTCTCTTTCTTCAATCATCCTACCCTTCCTCATGTCCATTCCCTATATGTCTCTCCAGACTTTTAATACAATGTAAATTCTCCCCTTAATTCCTTATGTTTCTAGTTCGTTGCATCTGTCTAAAGTTGAGTTTGTTTTATCTATTGTAGTAATAATTTTAATAATGTAATTTTATCATGATGTACATCGCTTTGAATCCAGATAAAGCGATTAATCAAAATTTTATTAAAACTTGGAAAACTTGGAAACTTGGACTTGGAAAGGTCGTGATTTCCTGGGAATTTTACAAAAGGCTCACCTAATATAACGCCTTTTGTAAATACATATAAGGACATACAGGAAGCACATATGCATTTCACTATGTTCAGTGGGGAAAACCATTTTACAAAAAAGAAGTTTTTTTAAAAAAAAGCATCTTCATGCAATGTTACACATGGAATTTACTGACACATACGAATGTTAAGTAATGGCTTTTTTTCCCCAACATACCAGTATAAGTGCCAGCAAATACATCTTTAAATGCTGAATTTGATTGTGGAAAACTACATGCTCGTGAAAAGGCAATTCAGGAGCTAAGTTCCAAATTCTATCGTACGGCCGCAACTTGAATACTGTGTGCAGTTCTGGTCGCCGTATCTCAAAAAAAGATAAAGCGGAATTAGAAAAAGTACAGAGAAGGGCGCCAAAAATGATAAAAAGGTTTAGGATGGCTTCCCTATGAGGAGAGGCGAAAGAGGCTAGGGCCTTGGAGAAGGGACGACTCGGGGGCGATATGATAGAGGTCTATAAAATAATGTGCGTGGAGTGAAAAGGGTAGACGTGAATCGCTTGTTCACGGTTTCCAAAAATACTAGGACTACGGAACGTGCGATGAAGCTACTAAGTAGTAGATTTTAAACAAACCGGAGACAATATTAAAATCGAATTCGTTGCCAGAGAATGTGGTGAAATCAGTTAGCTTAGCGGGGCTTAAAAAAAAAGGCTTGGATAATTTCCTAAAACAGAAGTCCATAAGCCATTATTGAGATGGCTTGGGGAAATCCACTGCTTAAAATGTGTTTTACTAATTATTTATTTATTCAATTTTCTGTACCGTTCTCCCAAGGGAGCTCAGAATGGTTTACATGAATTTATTCAGGTACTCAAGCATTTTTCCCTGTCTGTGCCTGTGGGCTCACAATCTATCTAATGTACCTGGGGCAATGGGGGGATTAAGTGACTTGCCCAGGTCACAAGGAGCAGCGTGGATTTGAACCCACAACCCCAGGGTACCAAGGCTGCAGCTTTAACCACTGCACCACACAGTCCCCACTACTTCAGATCTATCTAGGTACTGGATTGGACACCGTTAGAAACAGGGCTTGATGGACCTTCGGCCGGTCCCAGTATGGCAATTCCTATGTTCTTAACTTTGAAATTTTGGCTCTTTTAGGTGATTTTTAAGGCCAGAGAGCTAAGCAGGTTTGCTCCCTTACATTAGGTGGGCATCAACTTGTGTTCAAGTCCAAGCGACGTGATAATATCAAGTACTGAAGTAAATTGCCGAGCCTGCCTTCTGCGCAGTATAAATGTGATGTTGCATCGAATGCAATCCTCTACCTCCGACACTGCCCATCTGCTGCTGCCCAGATGGGTGGTGCATAGTTCCTCTGACATCTCCTCCGCTGAAACCTGTCCTCCGCGGGAGGCCCTGCTGGGTAGTGAAACTACCGACGGCAAAGCTTTCAGCTTCTCAGATGCACACAAGCCCCAGTGTACAGTCCTCAAAATCTCAGATCCAAATGGGCAGTTAACTCATGCTTCTGTGTGATTCACTAGACCGAGGGATAAATACGGAGAGGGAATATTTTTGAAATATGCATTTATTCCCCTTGCAAAATGGGACGTGTGAGGGTCAAGTTTCAAGTTTATTAGGATTTTTATATACCGCCTATCAAGGTTATCTAAGCGGTTTTTACAATCAGGTACTCAAGCATTTTCCCTCTCTGTCCCGGTGGGCTCACACTCTATCTAACGTACCTGGGGCTATGGAGGATTAAGTGACTTGCCCAGGGTCACAAGGAGCAGCGCGGGGTTTGAACCCACAACCCCAGGGTGCTGAAGCTGTAGATCCAACCACTGCGTCACACACTCCTCAGGGTAATAGTCTGTGCTGGTAAGCACCTTGTAAGCTGATCACAGCTGCAGGCTGACCTATCCCTGGATATGCAATGCTGAAGCATTTTTTCAGGTGACATTTTTAGTTGTAGAAGTCAGCAAAAGACTTGGTTACATACATAGTAGATGACGGCAGATAAAGACCCAAATGGTCCATCCAGTCTGCCCAACCTGATTCAATTTAAATTTTTTTTTTTTTTTTTTTTCTTCTTAGCTATTTCTGGGCGAGAATCCAAAGCTTTACCCGGTACTGTGCTTGGGTTCCAACTGCCGAAATCTCTGTTAAGACTTACTCCAGCCCATCTACACCCTCCCAGCCATTGAAGCCCTCCCCTGCCCATCCTCCTCCAAACGGCCATACACAGACACAGACCGTACAAGTCTGCCCAATTGTTTCATTTGGCTTTTTATTCTGTTTAACAATGTTGACTTTTATATTTTGAGATGGTTCTGATTCTGAAAATTTCAGAATGTGATCTCACAAATACCCCCCCCCTCTCCCCCGGAATCAGAACTGTCTCAATTAATTTCCAGCCTCTTTCCCACCAGAATTTAAAGATGTGGCCTACAGATTTTCCCGCCAAAATTCAAATTTGTTTTTCACACCAAAATTCAAATGCCTGACCAACAGACTTTTCTGCCTCAATCACCTCAAGCCCCAGCCAATCAGGTTTGAGAACCCGCTATATACATAACGAGAAACGGCAGACCTCGCAGCACACCCTGAAGAAAGCCACAGCATGACGGCCGAAACGTCAATTCCACCTACCTAGACATGGCGATACCAAACAACTGCAACAATCTTGCTTGCCTTGCTGTTTCTTGCTGAAACCCAAATAGTAGCCACATTCCATGCTACCAATCCAGGGCAAGCAGCAACTTCCCCCATGTCTGTTTCAATAGCAAACTACGATACTTAACTTTTGGAAGTCAATAAGGGGACAGATTAATACCATACTGGAGGCATCAATTCCATTGACGTATGAGGTAGTTATATGCGGAACGTTATTGCATATTAAGCCCCCCATGGACCGCTATAAATTCCGGCTTTTCCTGTCGGCTTTTCCTGCCGTTGTATCGGGCGATGGTGCGCCCGCATTTGGAGTACTGCGTCCAATATTGGTCGCCGTATCTTAAGAAGGATATGGCGTTAGTCGAGAGGGTTCAAAGGAGAGCAACACGTCTGATAATAGGTATGGAAAACCTGTCATATTCTGAGAGATTGGAGAAGCTGGGTCTCTTTTCCCTGGAGAAGAGGAGACTTAGAGGGGATATGATAGAGACTTACAAGATCATGAAGGGCATAGAGAGAGTAGAGAGGGACAGATTCTTCGAACTTTCGGAAAATAAGAGAACAAGAGGGCATTCGGAAAAGTTGAAAGGGGACAGATTCAAAACAAATGCTAGGAAATTCTTCTTTACCCAACGTGTGGTGGACACCTGGAATGCGCTTCCAGAGGATGTTATAAGGCAGAGTACGGTACTGGGGTTCAAGAAAGGATTGGACAAATTCCTACTGGAAATGGGGATAGAGGGGTATAGATAGAAGATTACTGCACAGGTCCTGGACCTGTTGGGCCGCCGCGTGAGCGGACTGCTGGGCACGATGGACCTCGGGTCTGACCCAGCAGAGGCATTTCTTATGTTCTTATGTTCTTATTGTGACCGGGATAGCCATGCAAATGATTACTTGCAATTGTTTTCCTTTTTGGTGGGTGAGCTTATGTTTAGCTTATAAATATGAGAAAATGAATGCTGACATGCTGGGGTATAAGATATTCAAATTAGTTTGGGAGTCCATTGACGTCTTTTGTAGATTTGCTATAGTTGTCCTTTATCTTTATCTTTATTTTCCGTTGTTTTTCACCCACACAACTGGGGGGGGGGGTGGAAGCGGGAGGGAAGTGGGGTGTATCTTTTGTTTTGGTATTATTCCTGATGGTTATGATGAATGGGGGAGGGAATTTTTATCTTTTGTATAATTTATATTGTTTTACAAGTTGAATAAACAATACTTGAAAGGAAATATAACAATTTAAAGAAGAAACCAATAGTAAAATTATAAAATAATTCCAAACTAATAAACTATAACTAAAGTCCACATAATAAGGAGAGAAAATCAATCACTTCCAAGGGAAGTTGGATTTCAGGAAATAATTCTAAATTAAGAGCTCCTTTTATGAAGGTGCGGTAGCTTTTTAACGCGCGTAATAGCGCGCGCTAAACCGCCGGCCGCACTAGCCGCTACCGCCTCCTCTTGAGTATGCGGTAGGTTTTCGGCCAGCACGGGGGTTAGCGCGTGATGAAAAGTCACGCGCGCTGAAGCCGGTAATGTGGCTTCGTAAAAAGAGCCCTAAATCAAATTACAGAGTGCAGTTGGGGGTCAATGAATGGCCCGGTTGGCAATTTCCATGGAATTCTTATAGTTGCTTTACCTTCAAGAAAGAATTGCAATTGATCGGGTTCATAAAAAATATATCTATTAGATATGTAATGCAGCATTTACAGGGAAAGCGTTACGGAAAGGTTGCTCCTAAATTCAAAACAGATGGACGGTAAGCCGGAAATTTATTTCGTCTGGCTTGCGTCCACTTTGATTCATCAGGAAAAATTGAAATGTTTGAATCCATGAAATTCAACATTATCAGTCCTATAAAATAGACAAAGAATTGCTTCTTTAATGATTGATTATAAGTGCTTGGTTGATTATCATTATTTGTATATAAACTGTATTGCACTTTTTGTTGGCATTAAAAACAAAATAAAGCTTAAAAAAAAAAAGCAAACTACGGACATTTCCTCCAGGAACTTGTCCACTTAGGTCATTTTTTCTGCATTGAGCTTTGTTCAAGCCACGTTAGTAAAAGGGCCCCTATTAATAGGATCATATGCAAATGAACGTCTGCCCACCAAGTACGCGACTGAGCCGTATTAACACACCATAGTACCTTCTGCTCAACACTGTATTTTGTTTGATTCACCCATCCAGTGAATTCTTCTATTCAGCTACAAGGCTGGCAATTACAAATTCTCTCTGTAGTGTTTTCTAAGTTTCCTATTGTTTGTATAGTATGTGAAGGAATCGGAACTTATTTATAGAAATGGCTTCTATATAACTCACAATGCCTGTGATAGAATCAAAAGATATTCACATCGTAGGATTCCAGTTAGACCGCAGTGCCTGTCAAATAGTCCAAACGATTTCTTTTTTTTTTTTTTTTCATTACAGTGCGGAAATCAAGATTAACTCTTCGCTGCAGGCTATTTCTCTCTTTTAGCTGGTAGGGATACACTCGGGGCTCATTGTACTAAGGCGCGCTAGCGTTTTTAGCGCACGCAGGAAATTATTGCGCACTACGCTTTTAGAACTAACGCCAGCTCAATGCTGGCGTTAAGGTGTAGCGCGTGCTATTAGAAACATAGAAACATAGAAGATGACGGCAGATAAGGGCCATAGCCCATCAGGTCTGCCCACTCTACTGACCCACCCCCAAGTCTACTATCCTAGGGAACCCTCTAAGGGATCCCACATGGGCGTCCCATTTGCTCTTAAATTCTTGCACGCTGTTTGCCTCGATCGCCTGCACCTGGATCAACCACTCTCTCGGTGAAGAAATATTTCCTGGCGTCGCCATGAAATTTCCCGCCCCTGAGCTTGAGCGGATGCCCTCTTGTGGCTGAGAAATTACTGCGCGCTATGCTTCTATAATAACGCCAGCTCAATGCTGGCGTTAAGGTCTAGCGCGCGGGGCAATGCGGCACCCGCCCTTCCACGCGTTAAAGCCCTAGCACACCTTAGTAAAAGGAGCCCTCACTGTCTCATGCACTTTTGATTCCTGTAAAGGAAATGAATTAGGGCTGTTAAAAGCTTTGGGTGCCACACAGTGGCGTGTGGTGAGGGCTTTCAGTGAACCCCCCAGGTCTAAAGCCCTGCTTTTTTATTTGATGCAGTTTGATATGTTGAGTATTTATTTATTCAATTTTCTTTACCGTTCTCCCAGGGGAACTCAGAACGGTTTACATTATATTACATTACATTAGAGATTTCTATTCCGCCATTACCTTGCGGTTCAAGGCAGGTTATAAAAGAGATAAAAAAAACAAAAACGGAGGGTTACAATGGAAGAACATTTGTCCTTTCTAGAGAGGTAAAGATAGGTTATGTAGTTTCAGTGTGGTGGGAAGAGGGAGGGGGGAAGTACGGTAAGTTTGACGTTAGGGCTGTTTCAGGAATTTCTTGAAGAATGCGGTTTTTATTTCTTTTCTGAAGTTATGGCTTTTCAGGAATTTCTTGAAGAGTAGAGTTTTTATTTCTTTTCTGAACGTCTTATAGTCTGGTGTCGTTATCAGTAGATTGGAGATTTGGTTATCTAGTTTAGCTGCTTGAGTGGCCAGGAGGCCATCGTATAGTTTTTTTCGTTTTACTTCTTTGATCGAGAGGTGTGTGAATGGGGTGTGTGTTTTTCTATGTCTGATTGAGGTGGTTTGGATGAGGCGGTTGTTCAGGTAGGTTGGGCTGTCTCCGTTTAAGGCTTTAAATAACATACAGTAGAATTTAAATAGCATTCTTTCTTGGATTGGTAGCCAATGTGAGTTGATGTATGCTTCTGTAATATGGTCGTGTTTTCTCAATGAGTAGATGAGTCTCAGAGCTGTATTTTGGATTGTTTGTAGTTGTTTAGTCATTGTAGCAGGGCTGGGGAGGTAGAGGATGTTGCAGTAATCTAGTAGACTTAAGATGAGGGATTGTACTATAAGCTGGAATTGTGTTTTTTCGAAGAATTTCATGACTTGTCTTAGGTTTCTCATCACTGCGAAGGATTTCTGTATTGTTTTATTTATTTGCGGTTGCATGGCGCAGCATCGGTCTATAGTCATTCCTAGTAGTTTTATGGTAGTTTGAATGGGATAGTTGATTGTGTTAATTTCTATATTGGTTATGGTTGGGACTTTGTCGTTTTCGAGGAGGATGAATTTAGTTTTGTCTGTGTTGAGTTTCAGTTTTATTCAGGTACTCAAGCATTTTTCCCTATCTGTCCTGGCGGGCTCACAATCTATCTAATGTACCTGGGGCAATGGGGGGGGGGTTAAGTGACTTGCCCAGGGTCACAAGGAGCAGCGTGGGTTTGAACCCACAACCTCAGGGTGCTGAGGCTATAGCTTTAACTACTATGCCACATTCTCCAGTCAAACTGCATCAGACACAAAGTAACTCCCCCCCCTCCCAAAAGCAGGGCTTTAGAGCTGGGGATTCTCTGAACCCCCTGAAGAGCCTGACAGTACTGATCTGAATATGATTGGCTGAGCAGCATCTGCATGTCACCTGCTTGACCAATCAAATTCAAAGCAGTGCCCTCAGGGCCTTTAGGGGTGAGGCAAATCCCCTGAAGGCCCTGACCACATGTCACAGGTGCCACAAGACAAAGTGGAAAATGAGCAATAAACAAATGCAAGTCCCTGGAAGGGTTTCTGAATATCGTATGTTCACAGATGCCACATACAGATGAGACGGTACCAGTCTCTGAGCTGGAGAATGTATTTACAATTGTTTAAATACCTACGTGATGTAAATGCGCACGAGTCGAGTCTCTTTCGTTTGGAAAGGAAGCTCTGCAATGAGAGAGCATAGGATGAAGTTAAGAGGCGATAGGTTGAGGAAATACTTTTTTACAGAAAGGGTGGTAAATGCGTGGAACAATCTCCCGGAAGAGGTGGTGGAGACAGAGACTGTGTCTGAATTCAAGAAAGCCTGGGGATAGGCACGTGAGATCTCTTAGAGCGAGGATGGTTACTGCGGATGGGCCATTTGGCCTTTATCTGCCATCATGTTTATGTTTCTATGTAAACTTTATTTTAAAAAATTAGGATTATTCAACATATTTACAAGCAAATTTTTGATTACAGCAAAGATGATAAACTAGGAAATCGAAATTATTTCAAAACATTTAACAAACTTTGTCTACAGTTTAGGAGAGACTAAATCTACAGGTATCTAGAAGGCAAATCAACAGAAAATTGTAGAAGAGAATCAACTCTTCCAAAAGAAAAACTAGATAAAGAACACCATGCATGATAATCTATCAACCTAACTCCTATCATAGTGCTCCAAATGCTAAGAAGACGCACCAATTTGAATTGAAAACTTATAAATCTAGAAAAGCTGATCATTGTTTGGGATTAAAGAATATATTGAACATCATGAAATTTAACAAAACATTTTACAGGGAAATCTAAGGAAGAATGTTCCACCATGTTCCCCCTCTTCTACGAAACCGTGGTAGCAGTTTTTAGTGCAGAGAGCCGCGCCGAATGGCCCGTGCTGCTCCTGACGCTCATTGAGTTCCTATGAGCGTCGGGAGCCGCGCGGGCCGTTCAGCGCGGCTCCCCGTGCTAGAAACTGCTAGCGCGGTTTCGTAGAAGAGGGGGTTTGTATCGCTCTGAAGTTCCAAGTTTATTTGTGATATACTGCCCATTGCAGGGCTTCTGGGCGGGTTACACTCAAAATAATAATTATAATAGTTATGAGAGAAATATAACGGGTTGAAAAGGGTAATAAGAGTCGGTAAAAGAAGGAACTACAATTCATAATAGGAAAGTGAGATGGGGAATGGAGAGGAAGGAGACGTCAGAAGTTTTGTGTGGTAAGCATAATTTCTTTTTCTGTTCTGAAACTGATAAATGTTTCTCAACTGCAGGTAACCCCTACCAAGTCATTAGGTTCTCTAAGATCTTCAGTTGAACGTCTAGTAAAATCCACAGTTGGCTCCAAGGTAGGGAGAACGAGAGGGCACTCTCTAAAGTTGAAAGGGGATAGATTCCGTACAAACGTAAGGAAGTTCTTCTTCACCCAGAGAGTGGTAGAAATCTGGAATGCTCTTCCGGAGTCTGTCATAGGGGAAAACACCCTCCAGGGATTCAAGACAAAGTTAGACGAGTTCCTGCTGAACCGGAACGTACGCAGGTAGGGCTAGTCTCAGTTAGGGCGCTGGTCTTTGACCAGAGGGCCGCCGCGTGAGCGGACTGCTGGGCACGATGGCCCACTGGTCTGACCCAGCAGCGGCAATTCTTATATTCTTATGTTCTTGGCTCATCTAGTATCTAACCCCCTCCTTTTACAAAACCGCAATAGCGTTGTTTTAGCGAGGCCGGCACGCTGAATGCTCAGCGCTGCTCCCGACACTCGTGCCCTCTCTTTTACTAAGGTGCGCTAACCGATTAGCGCGCGTTAAACGATAATGCGTCCATAGACTAACGTGCACGCGTTAGCGTTTCGCACATGGTTAGCGCACCTTAGTAAAAGAGGGCCATAGAGTTCAGAGCATCAGGAGCAGGGGGGTAAATGTTTGGACAGTAAATATAATGTCCAACCCACTCCAGGTCACAAAAGACCTCAGTTGTCACATTGCTTAATTTTGTTTGCAGCGACTCTGAAAAAAAAAAAAAAAATAAAATAAAATCAAAATCTCAAAAGGCAGCACTCATTAATCTTCCAGGTACAGATTCTAAGGGCTCCTTTTACTAAGCCGCGTTTGGGCTTTAATGCACGGAATAGCGCCCGCTAGACCTTAACACCAGCATTGAACTGGCGTTAGTTCTGGCCACGTAGCGTGGATTTAGCACGCGCTAAAAAACGCTAACACAGCTTCGTAAAAGGAGCCCTAAATTATTGGGCACAGTTCAAACTCCTTTTACTAACCCATATGTGTATTTTCTACTCAGTATCTTGCTTCTCTCATCTGTTTCCACACTCCCCCCCCCCTGGGCACTCCTCTCAGCAGATAAGTCGCTCTTATCCATACCCTTCTCCTCTACGGCCATCTCCAGACTCCGTCCCGTCTGCCTTACATAAGAACATAACATGAGAAATTCCTTCACCGAATCAGATCTTAGGTCCATCTAGTCCGGCAACCCGCACACGCGGAGGCTAAGCTAGGTGCTCCCTGATGAAGACTCTGTTTTACCCGTATCCCTCAATGTGATTCGCAAGAAGGTGTGCATCCAACTTGCCCTTGAATCCCAGAATGGTGGTCTCCGTCACAACCTCCTCCGGGAGCGCATTCCAAGCGTCCACCACTCGCTGTGCGAAACAGAACTTCCTGACATTTGTCCTGGGCCTGTTGCCCCTCAATTTCAGTCCATGACCTCTTGTCCGAGTCACGTTTGACAACGTGAATAACGGTGTTTCTTGCTCTATTTTGTCGAATCCTTTTATATCCAGGAAATTACCGCGTGCTACGCGGCTAGAACTAACGGCAGCTCAGCGCTGACGTTAAGGTTGAGCACGCACGGCAATGTAGCGTGCGCTATTCCGCGCGTTAAAGCCCTAACGCAGCTTAGTAAAAGGAGCCCCAAGAAGCGACTACGACGCTCCCGAGTCTTCCTGCTAATATCTGGAAAGCAACAGATCTTTTTCCCCCAAAATAACTCTGCAAGATGTTTAAAATATCAGTTCAGGACATGGTTCTTATTAGAATGCATTTCCATTTTAATTTGGTGCAGAGTCTTTACATTTCATATTGCAACCCAGCATTTTTTATTTAGCATAGTTTAGATTGGTGTATTAAAAGTTGACAACCACCTTTGCTGGCGTGCAGGTCAAAGGGCTTTACAAAATATGGGGCCCTTTTTGCTGTTTATTTAGTCTTAGCATACCGTCTTATATGGGGAGCGTGCCAAAGCAGTTTATAACACATAAAATAATTTAAGAGAAAAAAAAAAGAACTCTATAGTATCGACAGGAAAGAATATACTCCCACAGGCCCATATGTCGCCTAGCACGCCAGAACCAGCCAGAAAGAATAATTTTAAAAGAGAAAAAAAACTAAAGTTTCAAGAGCAGTCTGAAAGAAGTGCATTTTTTAGAACAGCTCTGAATCGCACATAGGACTATTCTGCCGGTCAAGGTAGAGGTAAGGTAGTCCTAGGGTTACTAGATGTCTGGATTTCCCCAGCCATGTCCGGGCGGCTTTTCAAAACCCAGCACTTTGTCCGGGTTTTCAAAAGCTTCCCCCGAAACTGTGTCAAGCATGCGTGGATGCCCTACTAACATAGTAACATAGTAGATGACGGCAGATAAAGACCCGAATGGTCCATCCAGTCTGCCCAACCTGATTCAATTTCAATTTTTTAATTTTTTCTCCTTAGCTATTTCTGGGCGAGAATCCAAAGCTTTACCCTGTACTGTGCTTGGGTTCCAACTGCCAAAATCTCTGTTAAGACTTACTCCAGCCCATCTACACCCTCCCAGCCATTGAAGTCCTCCCCTGCCCATCCTCCTCCAAACGGCCATGCACAGACACAGACCGTACAAGTCTGCCCAGTAACTGGCCTAGTTCAATCTTTAATATTATTTTCTGATTCTAAATCTTCTGTGTTCATCCCACGCTTCTTTGAACTCAGTCACAGTTTTACTCTCCACCACCTCTCTCGGGAGCACATTCCAGGCATCCACCACCCTCTCCGTAAAGTAGAATTTCCTAACATTGCCCCTGAATCTACCACCCCTCAACCTCAAATTATGTCCTCTGGTTTTACCATTTTCATTTCTCTGGAAAAGATTTTGTTCTACGTTAATACCCTTTAAGTATTTGAACGTCTGAATCATATCTCCCCTGTCTCTCCTTTCCTCTAGGGTATACATATTCAGGGCTTCCAGTCTCTCCTCATACGTCTTCTGGCGCAAGCCTCCTATCATTTTCGTCGCCCTCCTCTGGACCGCCTCAAGTCTTCTTACGTCTTTCGCCAGATACGGTCTCCAAAACTGAACACAATACTCCAAGTGGGGCCTCACCAACGACCTGTACAGGGGCATCAACACCTTCTTCCTTCTACTGACTACGCCTCTCTTTATACAGCCCAGAATCCTTCTGGCAGCAGCCACTGCCTTGTCACACTGTTTTTTCGCCTTTAGATCTTCGGACACTATCACCCCAACCAGAGCAAGCAGCAGGGGCGGGGCTAGGGCGGGATTAGGGGCAGGACTGAGGCATAATGGGGCAGGGATGGGTGGGCCTAAGGGGGGTTCCAGATTTTACGAATGTAAAATCTGGCAACCCCAGGTATTCCAAAAGACTAGAGTCAAACAAAAGCGCTATGCCTTGTTGATTTCCAGCTGGACTTAGAGGGGCCAGGGACCTAAAATCATTTATAGAATGAAGAAAATGGGTCAAGATGCAAAGAGATAGTGAGAGAGGATAGATAAATTGGGGTGTCGGCATATAGGGTTCTGTGTGCAAGAACCAGTATTTTGAAAGACATTTAAAGGCACATTTTTTTTTCAACTGGCCTTTTTGATCTGAAGGGTTGCGAATTCGGAACTTCAATCTGCATTTATATATTCTTATATTTTTCATTTTATTAATTAATTAATTTAGATTGTTATATAATATGTATTATATAGTATGTATATGTATAATATGATATTAGCCGTTTCAAAACTAATCTAAAAACTTTCCTTTTTAAAGATGCTTTTACCCTCTGAATGGAATTGTCACAGTGCAGTAGACCCTTCATCAAAAAAAGAAAAGAGATACCCTTCCTAATGTGTCTCCCTTTGTTGTTTTCCTTTTTTTAAAAAAAAAATTATTAATATTGTAACCTTATCCCCTCTTCCCTCCACATCCAGTTATGTCTGTTGGTCTGTAGGTCTAACCCCTTTTTCGATTTGCTCCTATCATTCATTTGTATTTTAATGTAATTCGCTTAGTATTTCACGTATAAGCGATTCATCAAATTTCTAATAAACTTGAAACTTGAATGCTACTTTTCTCTTCTCTTCTTTTTTTCTATTTAAATGGAGTTCTTTTCATAGTTTTGATTGAAATATATTGTAAACCGCGTTGATCTTTTTTTGGGCTGTATATGCGGTATATAAAAGATTTTTATAAATGTAAACATAGGGGCTCCTTTTACAAAGGTGCGTGAGGGCCTTAACGCGCGGAATAGCGTGCGCTAAATTGACGCACACGCTAGCCGCTACCGCCTCCTTTTAAGCAGGCGGTAATTTTTCGGCTAGCACACGCTAATCTTGTGCGTGCACTAAAAACACTAGCGCACCTTAGCAAAAGGAGCCCATAATCCCTGCATTTTATGAGGTAGCCAGCGCAGGCGAAGCAGCAATGGGCACGCATGATCTTGACATCTAGCATGACAAAGGATCTAAGCTGCTGTGCTCTGAAGGGTTTGCAATCTTTGTAATTCACGTCTGGAGATCCCTGCCGTAGGAAATGGGCGTAGCGTGGCCTATCTCGGCTCCTTTCTGCACACCAAAGCCCGTATTTTTCTATTTGTTGAGTATCTAGCTGAGTGCTAATGTTGGAATTAGCGTGCGCCCATTAAAAAAAAAAAATTAACATAGAAACAGTGGCTTAGTGAGGGTGACAGGCACCAGGGGGGTGGCATCCCTCGCCCACCCTTGTCTCCACCCCCTGATCCTCCCTGCCGCACGCACGCCCCTTCATTTCCCCCGCACCTCTAGTTGTTCTCCACCGCGAGCCGCAAGAACTTCAACGTGCTCCTCGCGACCCTGTCGGCTCTCCCTCTGACATCACTTCCTATGTGCGGCGCCCAGAAGCTCAGTCCTAGTGTGATCTAGGTAAGAGTCAAAATTAAGAAGCTGTAGAATCAGAAGTTTAAACCGAGAATAAAAACATTAGGTAAAGTGGTAACCTAGTGCTTCAAAACAAGGAAAGAAGGGAGGTCCCAACCTAAACTGCAGTGAAAAACCAACCGAGAGCAAACAAAACAAAACTGCAGATCTGTACAAGACGTAGGCAAAATTTATTGTGACAAAATAATTATATGCAAACCCTTTTACCAATCAAGGGACCCGACACGGTCCGTGTTTCGGACAAACCTTCGTCAGGGGTCCATGGTAAAAAAGGAAAACAAAAAAAGTCACAAAAAATTGTGGAGTAGCAGCAAGGTATAAGTGACATCGAGGTTCACTGATTGTAAAAAGCCATCGCAAAAAGACGGCTTTTTTACAGTCAGTGAACCTCGACGTCGCTTATACCTTGCTGCTACTCCACAATTTTTTGTGACTTTTTTTATTTTCCTTTTTTACCATGGACCCCTGACCGTGTTGGGTCCCTTGATTGGTAAAAGGGTTTGCATATAATTATTTTATCACAATAAATTTTGCCTACGTCTTGTACAGATCTGCAGTTTTGTTTTGTTTGCAATCTAGTGCTTCAACCACTAGGTTTGGCATTCAGAGTGCTCTGCACAAATCCCGCTGCTGCTCCTTTAACGTGGGTAGGGTTACCAGACGTCGGGATTTCCCGGACATGTCCTCCTTTTCGAGGACATGTCCGTGGGTCCGGATGGCTTCTCAAAAACCCGGCACTTTGTCCGGGTTTTGAAAAGCTTCCCGTCAAAATCACGGTGAGAAAGGGCATCCGCGCATGGGCGGATACAGTGCGGTGATGTCACGCATACGGGCGCGGGCATGTGATGTCATTGCGTCATATCCGCCCATGTGCGGATGCCATTTGGGGGAGGGGGAGCTAGGGGGCTGAAGGGGGCGTGCTACTGGCGTAACTGGGTAGGCTTGGGGCCTTGGTCCATGGGTCTGGATTTTCCTTCGGGAAAATCTGGTAACCCTAATCTTGGGCAAGTCACTTAACCCTCCATTACTTCGGGGGACATTTGGGGCCTGATTCTGTAGAGGATGATGATATTGGCGGCTGCCTATGAAGCGGCCACCGATCACGTGCCAATCATGCATCGGCATCCAATTCAGAATCGTGTCCACACTCCCGGATGGGGTTACCAGACGTCCGGATGTACCCGGACATGTCCGGAGGTCCGGATGGCTTTTCAAAACCCGGCACTTTGTCCGGATTTTGAAAAGCTTCTTCAAAATCGCGTCGGGCAGGAGGGTATCCGCTCACGCGCGGATCCCCTCCTGCCCGACGAAAGAAGGCAGCGGGGGCAGGGCTGGGGTGTAATGGGATGGGAATGAGTAGAATTGGGTTGCCTGGGGGCGGGTCTGGATTTTACTAAAGTAAAATCTGCTAACCCTACTCCCGGACAGACACCCTAAATGCATTTAAGGCAGGGGTGTCAAAGTCCTTCCTTAAGGGCCGCAATCCAGTCAGGTTTCCAGGATTTCCCCAATGAATATGCATGAGATCTATTTGCATGCACTGCTTTCATTGTATGCTAATAGATCTCGTGCATATTCATTGGAAATCCTGAAAACCTGACTGGATTGTGGCCCTCGAGGAGGGACTTTGACACCCCTGATTGAAGGTGTCTGCTTGCGTCTACGGAGTCGCGCACCAACATTTAAGCCCGCCAAGGCCACTTTTGAGCAAACCTATCTTCACACCCTGCCTTGGGCATGCTTAAGCATGGATACGTATCTCTGTAGATCAGAGGTGTCCAACCTGTGGCCCTCGGGCCGCATGCGGCCCCGTGAAGTATTTTGTGTGGCCCCGGTCGAGGGTGATGCAGTGCTTTCCTCTGCTGCCCCTGGGTGTTTACCGTCTTGCCGGCTCCCTCCTCTGTCTTGCTGCAGTATTTGCGCGGCCTCAGAAACATTTTTTTTTTGGCCAGTGCGGCCCAGGGAAGCCAAAAGGTTGGACACCCCTGCTGTAGATGCACTACAGAGGCCTACAATGTAGGCATCGATCCTGCCTCAAACACCTTTTTTTTTCTTTTTTTTAAAGTGCATCCTGATTGGCTTCCAGTCCTGCAATCGGGAATCAGGCCCTTTGAGTCTAGCCCTGTTTCAATCATGAATAAGTCCCAAAAAGGTGTCGAAACTGATCAGATGATCACAGTAGGCATGAAGGCATGGCCTCCTTATTCAGCCAGTGGTCAGTGACTCCCTCCCACCCCTCAAAGGTGTGAATGAAACTGTATATACTAGCCTGTATGACAGCTTCAGATGTTATGATCGGTCCTATCAGAGCAGCAAGCAGGTCTCTGGAGTGACCCAGTGCTCTGTGCAGTGGGCTGTAGAGATGGGGGAACCAGGCCCATATCCCACTCTAACTAGTACACTTGTGGTAGAAAGGGTGAGTCCTCCAAAACCTACTTTACTGCCGTATAAGTGACACCTGCAAGCATAAGGTCTTTTGGGTGCTAAATAGTTGGGTACAGTAGTTTTTGAGTGAGTTTTGGAGGGCTCATCATACAATGTAAAGGGCTTAAGGTAAAATGTGTACCTGGGACTAAAGAATGACACGGGGACAAATTTTCCCCGTCACCATAGGAACTTATGTTCCTGTCCCTGCCCCATTCCTGTAAGCTCTGCCTTTACTGCACAAGCCTCAAATACTTATGATTTTAAATTATTTGAGGCTTGTGCAGATGAGGACGGAGCTTAGGCATTGGTGGAATGAGGCATTATGACATCACAATCTGAGCTCTAGAATGTTGCTACTTAGGATTTTAAAGTGTGTGAAGCTTGTGCAGATGAGGACGGAGATTAGGCATTGGTGGAATGAGGCATTATGACATCACAATCTGAGCTCTAGAATGTTGCTACTTATGATTCTAAAGTGTTTGAGGCTTCTGCAGATGAGGACAGAGTGGAATGAGGCATTATGACATCACAATCTGAGCTCTAGAATGTTGCTATTTGTGATTTTAAAGTGTTTGAGGCTTGTGCAGATGAGGACGGAGCTTAGGCATTGGTGGAATGAGGCATTATGACATCACAATCTGAGCTCTAGAATGTTGCTACTTATGATTCTAAAGTGTTTGAGGCTTCTGCAGATGAGGACAGAGCTTAGGCATTGGTGGAATGAGGCATTATGACATCACAATCTGAGCTCTAGAATGTTGCTACTTATGATTTTAAAGTGTATGAGGCTTCTGCAGATGAGGACGGAGATTAGGCATTGGTGGAATGAGGCATTATGACATCACAATCTGAGCTCTAGAATGTTGCTACTTATGATTCTAAAGTGTTTGAGGCTTCTGCAGATGAGGACAGAGTGGAATGAGGCATTATGACATCACAATCTGAGCTCTAGAATGTTGCTATTTGTGATTTTAAAGTGTTTGAGGCTTGTGCAGATGAGGACGGAGCTTAGGCATTGGTGGAATGAGGCATTATGACATCACAATCTGAGCTCTAGAATGTTGCTACTTATGATTTTAAAGTGTTTGAGGTTTCTGCAGATGAGGATGGAGATTAGGCATTGGTGGAATGAGGCATTATGACATCACAATCTGAGTTCTAGAATGTTGCTATTTATGATTTTAAAGTGTTTGAGGCTTGTGCACATAAGCACAGAGCTTGCAGGAATGGGGCAGGGACAGGAAAATGAGTTCCAGCGGGGATGGAGAAAAATTTGTCCCTTTGTCATTCTCTACCTGGGACCTTTTATGTGTAGTCCTCTGCAGTGTCCTCTAGGATGCCCCACTGCTTTGCTGGAATGTCTGTGTGGCAGGTATATTAAGAATGCTGGCCCCTCCTACGTCCCAATGGTTGGTTTTTGTTTGGTTTTCATTCAGAATTTTTTTTTCTTTCTGAAACTGGTTCATAAAGATAGATGCACTGAAGATAAACACATCTTAGGAAATAACCGTTTTTGAAACAAACAGACATTTTCCTGGTCATGCTTGCTACTAGAGTTTTGGACGTTTCCCACAAAACAGCTCAATTTGAATTTAAATATCATATTGAAAATGCCCCCCTCCACATCTTTTTTGAGATATGGAAGCCAGAATTGAACGCAGTAGTCAAGGTCACACCATAGAGCAATAGAGAGACTGTATAATGTTCTTGATGCTATTCACCTCCCTTTCTTTTTTTTTATTTCTTTTAGTGTACAGTAAATATCAAACAATTATAGTACAACATCACTTGAAAATCTACAATATCATACAAGAAGATTTAACCCCCCACCCCCCTCCCTAATTCATTTACAACTAAAATATACCACATGAAAATAATATCTTATGTCATTCATATATATATATATATATATATATATATATATTATTAGTAGAAAACCAAGAATCCCCCCCACTCCAAATCCACATGTGTATTAAAATTGGGAAAAGTGTAAATTATTCATTATAATAATTTAATAATGGTCCCCACACATCCTTAAATTTATTCACCTCCCTTTCGTAATAATTCCTAGCCTCTTTTCGCTTGTTAACTCAATCTTCCCTTTTAAGTGTTCTGGACTACTGTAACATCATATATTTGGGTGCTTTTAAGAACATTCTCAAAAAGTTTATAGTTCAGAATACGGCTGTTCCTCTTATTTTTGGTTTAAAAAAATGGGAGCATATTACTCCATTCTATTAAAAGCTTCATTGGCTGCCATTGGAATCCAGAGTCTTATTGAAGTTCTCATGTATCTGCTACCAGGCTCATGTATCTCACCCCTCATTTTACCCTGAGTTACATTAATAAGAGCTCTCGAAGAGGACACTTGTTTGCATAGCTCTCAATAAAATCCTGTCATTACAAAAAGTTCCTCAACAGAACCTTTTCTTTTCAGGCTTGCCAAAATTGTATTAGAAGCTTCCTCTTATCTTGATTTTAGAAAACAGATAAAAACTCAATTTTTCAATAGACTGGCAACCTACTTACAGTTCTCCCTCGTTATTTGCGGGGGATACGGGCAGAGCCGGACCGCGAATGGTGAAAATTTGCGATTATCTGGCTCTGACCCACCCCTACCTCCCTGCCGCCTTCCCAGCCTTACCTAGTGGTCTAGCGGGCTTTCGGGGCAGGAGCGATCTTCCTACACTCCTGCCCTGTGCAGATCGCCATGAGGAAATGATGCTGGGAGTTCCCGTAGTCTCTTGAGACTACGACGGGAACTCCCTACAGCCATTTTCTCATGGCGATGTGCACGGGGCAGGAGCGTAGGAAGATTGCTCCTGCCCCGAAAGCCCACTAGACCACCAGGTAAGGCCGGGAAGGCGGCAGGGAGGTAAAAAATATGTTTTTAAAATTTTCCCCCTCCCCAGAAAAATCGCGAGTGCAGAAACCGCGAATGGGGAGGGGGTAGTGTACTTATAATTTTTATCTTTTTTTTTTTTTTTTTTTTCTTCAATATCTTTATTAACAACTGCGAAGGAACAAACATCCACGGGCACAACAGCCAATAAGAGCCATTGACAACAGTCAGAAACAGCATAAAAGAGATGGCCAACAAGAGAAATACATAATGCAAAAACCCCATGGGTGAATGCCCATCACAATTGACATTTTGAAGTTATACCCCTCCCCAAACAAACACACACCTGCCATCTCCTAGCCCACACCACAAATCTCACCAGCCACATCACTCACATGCCAACCATCCGCCCGTCGACACCCTCCCTCACGCACACACCCACACCACCACATATACAGCTACTCTGGGGACAAAGCGAAAAACAGAAGGGAAAAGAAGGAGAAAGGAAAGGCAAAAGCAAAAACACCAGCAGCAGCCCCCCCAAGAAAAGGGCGGGGAAAAGGAAAAGAAAGAGAGAACGAAAGAAGTCAAAACGTCAAGCAGTCAAGAATCAAGGGGAGGAGGAGGGCACATCCCCTGCCTCCAAGCTAGAACAGCCCTTCAACACCCGCTGCCATAAATCTCGGTAACAACGATGAGTCAGGGTCCCAGACAGAGGAACACGCTGAAGTTCATAACGCCCCACTTCAGCCAACCGAGCCCGCCAGAGCGGGAAGGAGGCCACAGAATCGCCCACCCAGTTCTGTAACAGGAGCTTTTTCACCACCAAGACAGCCATGTAAAGAACCCTGCGCTGAGGGAATGTAAGCCCCCCCTCAATCAATTCCCGTTGATCCCCCAATAGCAAAAAGCCATAGGACCAGGGCACAGCTCGTTGCAAAATACTCTCCAAAAAGGGAAGAGCATGCAACCAAACAGCAGTGGAAGGGCACTCTAAGAACTGGTGAGTAAGGGAGCCCACAGAGCGATGGCATTTGATACAGACTGCCTCCTCCCAGAGCCCCATCCGAGCACCCTGAGCTCGAGAAATATACGCCCGGTGTAAGATTTTAAACTGCATCTCCCTAAACTCCGTGGACCCCCCCAAGGCATACACAGCGGCAAAGAGATCCAGGAAGGTCCCACGATCCAAAGGAGTACCAAGATCAGATTGCCACCGGGAAGCCAAGCGATCAACAGAGTCCAGGGCCGACGCATTCTTCAGAATCCGATACCAAGTAGCCAGCTTGTTAGAGGCCGGAGAGACCTGAAAAAACTGAACATCCAAGGGCCCACAGAGCCAAGCCTCCCCCCACCGCCGGCCTAAAGACAAGTAATAATGCCGGGCCTGGAGGTAAGCCCAAAAATGATTCTGAGGGAGGTGCCATTGAGTCTGGAGCTGGGCAAAAGACGGGAAAGGACCCCCCCCCACCTGTAGGATATCCTGGAGAGTTCTACCCCCCCTCTGCTCCCATTGCCGAAACCAAGCATGGCCCACCCCCGGAGGAAAGTCAACATTGCCATACAGCTGCAGCAAAAGAGAAGCCTCTGGAGATTTCCCCTGCCGCCTCCGCCACCATCGCCATGCACGCCGCAAGGGCAAAAGATACGCAAACTTAGCCCCCCCACCCGGTATAGCCGACAACGGAGCGTGCAAGAGCGACAAGACGGAGTGCGGGGCGCACCAAGACTCTACCCATTCCCTTGAAGAGAATCTATAACAGCCCGACCAACCTTCGTGGATAAAGCGAAACAAAGCTGCGACATTATAATACCGAAGATCGGGAAGATTCAAACCACCCCTATATTTATCCAAAGCTAGGGTAGCATAACTGATCCGGGCTCGTTTATGCCGCCAGATGAACGTGGAGATAATCGACCGAAACAAACGCACCTCTTTATCCGTAACCCAAATGGGCACAGCCTGCAATGGATACAGAATCTTGGGGAGAAGTACCATCTTAGTCAAGGCCACCCGCCCCCATACACCCAACGGAAGATCCCTCCATTTATCACACAATTGCCGAATCGCCTCCAGATGACGAGTCACATTAGAACGGTACAAAAGTGTGAGGTCCGGACTTAAATAAACACCAAGATAACGCATCGGCCCCCTCACCGGCGGAATTGCGAGACTCGCGTGCCAGGGTTCCACAGTAGGAGACCGCAAGGGAAGAAGTTCAGACTTATCGCAGTTAACGCGCAGGCCAGAAATATCCCCAAAAGAACGGACCAGTGCAAGGGCCCGGTCCAAGTCCCGTCGAGGTTGATCCAGATAAAGTAGGATATCATCTGCAAAGAGGTTAATGCGACTCTCCTTATCCCCAATGCGAATACCCTGAATAACCGGATCCCCGCGAATCTTAGCCGCCAAAGGTTCAATAGCAAGTACAAAAAGTAACGGGGATAACGGGCAGCCCTGTCGCGTCCCCCGTCCCAGAGCAAAAGGGGCTGTAAACTGACCGTTAACCAAAAGCCTCGCCTGCGGCAAGAGATATAAGCTACGGATCCACTGATGAATAGAGCCGTCAATGCCAAACTGCCGTAAAACCCAGAAAAGATATTGCCAAGAAATACTATCAAAGGCCTTCTCCATATCCAGGCCTACAATAGCCGAGTCGCTCACCAACCCCCGCCTGGAATGAAGGGCCATCAAAGCTCGAATAAGATTCATGGACGCGTATCTGCCCGGCACAAAGCCAGCCTGATCCTCGTGGATCAAGAGTGGCAGAAAAACATTCAGCCTACGCGCCAATATGGCAGCAAAAAGCTTGGCATCCTGATTAAGAAGGGAAATAGGCCTATAAGAGCCCACCAGGGCTGGATCCTTACCCGGCTTAGGCAGCAACACCACATGTGCCATGTTGGGGGTCCCCAAACCTCGAGACTCGGAAAGCGCATTAAATGCCCCCGCCAAAGCAGAAGAGATCTGATCCGACAGAATCTTGTAATACTCGGAGCCAAACCCATCCGGACCCGGCGCCTTAGTTAACTTAAGCTGTTTAATACCTAGCAGTACTTCGTCGGAGCTAATAGGGGCATTCAACTGCTCCAACTGAGCGTCCGTCAACCGAGGGAGCTGGAGCCCCTGAAAGAAAGTATCCCGAGCAGTGTCCGAGAATGGGCGGTTAGCGTACAAAGATTCATAAAAAAGAACAAATTGCTGCCGGATCTGCTGTTCCTGCGTGTAACTAGTACCCTTAGAATCCCGGATGGACAAAACAACCTGGCGGGTACGCGGAGGCCTAACCAAATTGGCCAACAGTCTCCCCGTCTTCCCCCCCCAAGCATACAGTTTATAACGTTGAAAATATACATCGCGAGTGGCCCGCTGTGTCAAGATTGCATCTATCTGCCGCCTAACAGTCAACAAGCGACCTTTGTCCGCCGAGGAGAGTGAGTTACAATGGCGCGTCCGCAATTGCCGAAGCTCCCCGGAAAGTGTCAGAAGCTCCGCATCCATGGCCTTCCTCTTGCGAGAAAGATAAGCAATAATAAACCCCCGCAGAACCGCCTTAGAAGCCTCCCAGTATGTCACCGGATGAACATCAGCTGTAAGATTATGAGAACTATACTCCAACCACTGTTCCCGAATGTATTTGTGAAAGGCGAGATCTCTATACAGGTAACACGGAAATTTCCAATGCCGCTCCCCAGATTCCGACGCAAACTGGAGCTCCAGGACGACCGGCGAATGATCCGACAGGGGAACCTCTTCAATGTCTATGCGCGTCACCCTAGGGAGCAGAGAGGGAGAAACCAACAGGTAATCCAATCTAGCATATACATTATGGGGATGTGAGTAAAATGTGTAAGTGCGTTCCGTAGGATGCAAAATCCTCCAAGTATCCAATAACTGCAACTGACTTAACAAAAAATTTACCCCCCGAGCTCCATGGTCCCTGGCCCCTGACTTTGCCGGATTGCAGTCCAGGGCAGGATCTGCAGTAATGTTAAAATCTCCTCCCACCAGCGGTTGGTAATCAGGGTACATGGCTATCTTGGCGAGCAAAGCAGAAAAAAATTTATGATTATACCCATTAGGAGCGTACAGATTACACAATAACCATTTGAACCCCCACAATTCCCCCAGGACGATAACATAGCGGCCCTCCACATCCTGGAGAACCTTGTGAATATGAAAGGGCAACTGTTTATGCAGAAGAATGGCCACTCCCCGCTTCCGAGTACCGAAGGCAGACGAGCAAACCTCACCCACCCACTCTCTCCTCAGCTTCAGATGTTCCGCCTGGGAGAGGTGAGTTTCTTGCACAAAGGCAATATCCGTCCCCCTCCGACGAAGCCAGGTCAATATCTTCTTTCTCTTAATAGGAGAATGGATCCCATCCACATTGAGGGTCGTTATAGTCAATCTAGTCATGCAGAAAGGGTACTCTCAGAGATAAGGACAAAAGACAGCGAAATATCAGAGATGGGTAGCCCCCCAGCTAGGCCTCCCATCCAAGAATACTGAAGTCTGGACCCAGAGCGCTGCACCATCACCCACACTGAACACATCCAAACCCATACACACCACAGCCACACAAACCCCCATGCATCCCCCACTAACCACCCTCTCCCAACCCTCCCCATCCCCATCCCCACCCCAAATAGACTCAGCACCCCAGCCCTCTCCCAGTCTCCCCAACCCAGCAGAAAACGGAGAACAGCCCCCCCCCACCCCCGGAGCAGTCCATCTCCAGTGGCCCCCCCACAAACCCCATCCCCCCCAATGAAAAAACAAAAAAGAAAAAATACAGAAAACAGCACTCCCAACGAGTGTAGCAACTAAAGTCCTTTGTTTGAGCTCTCCAAGTCCAGAGCCCCACTAGGCCAGTTCTGCTGTCCAACAGCCCCCAGAGGGAGCCCCCCACCAGCATATGGAAGAGACCCCCCCCCCAGTAATCCAAAATGAACAGACCACCATTACAAGATAGTGAAAGAGGGAGCTCCGGAAACCCCTGGAGGCAGGCTAGGCAGCAGCCGCAGGTTGAACAGCATGGACAGGTCGCGGCCCAATCCTCAGGCCTCTCCAAGTCCAGAGTTTACCAGTCTGCCCCTCACATACCGGCATACAGCAGACAGCCCAACCCCGAAGAGCAGGGAGAGCAAGCCAGTGGGGTCAGTCGTACTCACAGATGAGAAAAGTTGCAAAGGCACCGCAGTGACTGCAAACAGCTTGTCCAGAGCAGAGTAGTGCAAACAGGGCCAACAGAGCCAAACCAGCACCGCACAGCCATCCGATCAATCTGCCGCTGGAACTCCTCCATCGACCCCCACCGGTAAAGAGTCCAAATATCGCTGAGCAGCCGCCCGATCCGGGAAAGTATGGGGTTTCCCCTCTCGCCAGACACGCAGGGACGCCGGATAGACGAGCGCAAAGCGCACTCCCCGCCGATGGAAAGCAGTGCAGAGAGGCGCCATATCTCTTCGTAGAGAAGCCACGTGGGGGGAGTAATCATTAAAGAGCAGTAGCTTCTTTCCCTCGTACTCCAGCACACCAGCCCTCCGGTAAGCCTGGAGTATTAACTCCTTCTCCCTCCAGTTTAGATATCGCGCTATTGCCGCTCGGGCTCGATTTTTATCTTCCGTGCGCTGCCCCAGACGATGCGCTCTCTCACACAGGAAGCCCGCCGTCGGCGGCTCCAGTCCCAGCCGCGTGGGAAGCCAGACCTGAAAGAATGCATACAGCTCCTGATCAGCTCGCATCTCCGGCAGGCCCACCACTCGAATATTATTCCGGCGCTGGCGATTTTCCTGGTCGTCCAGCCGACCCGTCAGGGTAGCCACCTGAGCCTGCAACGCCAAGACACTGGTGCGCTCCTGGAGGGCCGCGTCTTCCCTGTCCGAAACCCGCTGCTCCACCGCCGCCAGCCGGGTGCTGTGGTGTTCAAACCGCTCATGGAAGCCCTCCACTGCGGACTGCAGCTTATGCAGGCGATCCTCCAGGGCTGCAGTGACCATCCTCGAGATCTCCTGGGCCCATTCACCCCACTGAGCCGGTGCAGCAGGGGGAGTCGAGGGCGCCGCCATTTTCTTCCCAGACAAAACAGACTTAGGTTTTGGCGTCTTCGCGGTTTTTACCGGCATCCCAGGAGTCAGCGATTTCGCAGAGCTCTGTGCAGCACTCACAACCCTAAGAAAGGGGTCCGGGGCAAGCGAAAACCATCAAACCGCGGTATGTAGGGAGTTAAGCGGATTTTAGGGGCTCAGACTCGAAGAGCTCAGGGAAACACGTCCTACCCAGGCAAACACATCACGTGGCCCCCCTATAATTTTTATCTAATTTTAAATTGTTTGTATTTTCTCACTGTAAGGTTTTAACTTTGCCGAAATTTTAGATAATTTAAATTCTAAATATCTATTTGTACAGTATATATAATGATTGATTGATGTGAACCGCCTAGAACTCCCGGGTATGGCGGTATATAAAAATAAACTATTATTATTAATATTTATTATTATTTTTTGGGCTACCTCCATACACCGAATGGAAGATTTCAGTGGAAATGGAAGACTAGGGTTGCTAGACCTCCGGATTTCCCCGGACGCGTCTTCCTTTTCGAGGACATGTCCGGCGGTCCGGAGGGCTCTTCAAAACCTGGCACTTTGTCTGGGTTTTGGAAAAGCTTCCAGCTAGCGGGCGATGTTGGGAAGGCATCTGCGTATGTGCGCATGCAACGCGGTGACGTCCCGCGGATCACACCAGCGCATGCGCAGATGCCCTCCGGAGAAGCGAACAGGTTGAGGAGGGGGGCTTGGGGGCAGAACGGGGCGTGACTCGGTCAGAATGGGGCAGGGCCAGGCCGAACTGGACGGGCCTGAGGGGCGGAGCCATGTGTCCGGATTTTCATTACGGAAAACCTGGTAACCCTATGGAAGAGTAGTCTAGTGATTAATTTAGCTACCTGAGTAACTGGGTTCGCGTCCCAGTGCAGCTCCTTGTAACCCGCCAAAACGGTGACCCAAAAAAAAGGTCACCGCGAGTTCGGGGACAAGGCCATTCACCGCCCCGTGGAGCATTGAATGGTAGCACGGGGCGGTGAACAAGTAGTGAACGCGCGGTGAACGAGGGTTCGATCCGGCAGCCCACTCTCTCCCGCCGGCCGTCCATGCATCTCCCTCCCTCCTTTTCCCTTACCTTTTCTTCTTGAAACTGGCGATTTCTATAAGGCTGTATTACAGCCGGAGCCTTGAAGTCGCGTCGCGCTGCCTGCTGGAAAAAGTCTCCTCTGACGCAACTTCCTGTTTCCGGTTGCATCGGAGGAGACTTTTCTAGCAGGCAACCCGACGCGACTTCAAAGCTCCGGCTGTAATACAGCTCGTAGCCTTATAGAAATCGCCATTTTAAGAAGAAAAGGTAAGGGGAAAGGAGGGAAATGCACGGCTGGCCGGCGGGAGGGAGCTGCTGGACCGCGTGAAGGGTGCTGGGGATAGGGGGATGGAGAGAAGACGCTGAAGACGGTGACGGTGACGGGGCGGTGAAGGAGACAGTGGGGATGGTGATGGGGCGGTGAAGGGGACGGCAGAGACAGGGACGGGGCGGTGAAAGGACCAGCGAGGACGGGGCGGTGCAGAGGATGGTGGCCCGGGGACGGGAAGGTGACGGGGACAGAATTTTTGCCCGTGTCATTCTCTAGTCAAAATGACTTGAAAACTCCAAAAACCAGACCTGCTCTCTATTCTCCAGACATCTGAAAGGTTTCGTGCTCACTGAGCCCCTTATACCAAATGTTTGTTTGGAAGTTGTAAACAGAGTGTTACATCAGTAAATGGGAACTCGTGTGGAAGGTTGTATCTGAGTTCACCAGGGTTCAACACCACCAAATGCACCAACGTGCTTGGCAGACATTACCCACGTAACCCTCCCTGGCCTCAGAAACAAAATAAGTGCCTGCATATAGTACAGAAACCACTTTGATTATAACTACAGAAAGGGGTTATATCAAGTTCCATTCCCTTTCCTTTTTTAAAAGGGCTCCATAATGCTATATTTTCCTTTAAAATGTAATTTAGAAAAGGTAATGAAATGCAGTTCGCTAAGAGATTTCAAAGTCCTTGCTTGTCAAATAAAAAAAAAAAGAAAAAAGATTTTCAGAAGCTTTTGAGTGCCAGCCCGGCGGAAGTGTTAAAAGACTGGGTGCTATTTCATTTGCAATGTGGCTTGCTCAGCTTATTGTTGATGAATAATCTCTGAAATCCTGCATTTTGCAATTTTCTTCCATTAGCATGCCATTTACATTTCACACAATATTTCAGCTTACTGTCGTACAGAAAAGTGCTGAAACATACCGTTAGCATACCTATAGTAGAAACATAGAAACATAGAAATAGACGGCAGATAAGGGCCCACGGCCCATCTAGTCTGCCCACCTTAATGTCCCTCCCCTACCTTTGCCCTGTGAAGAGATCCCACGTGCCGATCCCATTTGGCCTTAAAATCAGGCACGCTGCTGGCCTCAATCACCTGTAGTGGAAGACTATTCCAGCGATCAACCACTCTTTCAGTGAAAAAGAATTTCCTGGTGTCACCTCGTTGTTTCCCGCCCCTGATTTTCAACGGATGCCCTCTTGTTGTCGTGGGACCCTTGAAAAAGAAGATATCTTCCTCCGCCTCGATGCGGCCCGTAAGATACTTGAACGTCTCGATCATGTCCCCCCTCTCTCTGCGCTCCTCGAGCGAGTATAGCTGTAATTTGTCAAGCCGTTTTTCGTATGGTAGATCCTTGAGTCCCGAGACCATCCGGGTGGCCATTCTTTGCACCGACTCCAGTCTCAGCACATCCTTGCGATAATGCGGCCTCCAGAATTGCACACAGTATTCCAGGTGGGGCCTCACCATGGATCTATACAATGGCATAATGACTTCCGCCTGTCTGTACTGTCTACCAATGCTGGGGTTTTTTTTTTTTTTTTTAAATATGGTGAATATCACTAGATTTTACTAACATCCCCCCCCCCCCTTTTTTTTTTAAACAAAACCACAATAGCGGTTTTTAGTAAAGGCCGATGCGCTGAACGCTCTGCGCTGCTCCCGACACTTATAGGGCTTGTTTTACAAAGCCACGCTAGAGGCTGCTGCGCAGTAATGGCCCCGAAACCCGTAGAGATTTAAAGGGCTTTGGGGCTGTTGCTGCGTGTGGCTTTGTAAAACGGGCTGATAGAGTTCCTGTGAGCGTCAGGAGCAGCGCAAAGCATTCCACACGCCGGCCTGCGCTAAAAACCGCTATTGCGGTTTTGTAAAAGGGTAAATTATCCTCTTTACAAACCCATCTCCTTAATGTCCTGTGTCTGCATCTCTGACTGATGGATCTCAAAAGCACCGCCTAATATGCCAAACGGACTCTCACTAAAATTTGTATTCCACCGCAAGCGTAACTCGAACTACTACCAAACTTAGAAATCACTCCAAACAAAATCAAATTGTACTATATTCTAATAACCAACCTCATTCTCTGCAAAACTTATCTCATTCCCAGCAATCTACTATAATAAAACGGTAAGCGCGTATGCGCACTCTTACCGGCATGATCCATGATCTGTGATCCGTAGGTCCCTGGCTGGCAGGAGTACGCATGCGCGCTTAGCTGTGCCCGGCCTCCCTGCTCTCCACCTCGCGCAGTCCTCCATCTAGGAAATAAGGCCCTACGGGCCAAAGTTTATTTTTAAGTTAAAAGCCGCTGTGGCGGCTCATCTCACAAGCCGCACCTGCGTCGGAGAAGGCTTCCGACAAAGGCGGTGATCGTGAGAGAAGCCGCCGCATCGAGGCTAAAACTAATCCTGCAGGCTAAACCGCAGGAAGGGAGGGGGGGGGTGGCAAGGGACTAAGGGAGCAGGCCAGACCGCGTGAAGGGAAAGAGGGTGGGGGGAGAGGGAAATGCTGCTGCTGCTGCACAGGGACGTGGAGGAGAAGGGAAATACCACTGCTGCTGCTGCACAGGTAAGTGGGGTGGGGGGAGGGAAATGCTGCTGCACAGGGAAATGGAGGGGGCTGAGGCAGGGAGAGAGACAGATAGAAAGAAAGACATAGAGTGGGAGGGAGGGAGACAGAAAGAAAGGAAGAAAGACACAGGGGCAGGGAGAGAGACAGAATGACAGATAGACAAAGGGGGCCAGGGAGAGAGACAGACAGAAAGAAAGACAGCGGGAGGGAGAGAGACAGAAAGAAAGAGACAGGGGTAGGGAAAGAGACAGAAAGAAAGACAGACAGACATATATTCTAGTACCCGTTAATGTAACGGGCTTAAAGACTAGTTGTACTATATTCTAATAACCAACCTCATTCCCAGCAAAACTTATCCCAGCAAAACCGCCATACTTAAATGATGCACACACCTGCATGCAAACCCATTTTACCTCTATATTAGGCTATGTCTATACAAAAAATGCTGCAATTTAATTCACCCTATGTCCACTAAGTAACCTTTTGAGCTGTTTAGGCCCACCAAGGTTACTCAAAGTTCTCATCTATTTGTCTATCTGAAACTAAAATCTTGCTGATATCAGAGTTTCCTGGATCGAACACTTGCATTTCAGGCAGGCAAAATGAATACTTAGCTAGGTGCAATTATTCCTCAGGCTTCGTCTTATAGTTCTTTTAGAGAATTGGTGAAGACCAATTTGTTTGATAAATTTGTCACATATCGCTGTTCTCAATTTGCTTATATTTCCTGTAGATTTGTATTTTTCACGGATTGTCCAGTTCTCTTTTATGTGAGCAGCCTAGAATTGCTGGTGTGGCGGTATATAAGAATAAAGTTATTATTATTATTATTTCCAAGTCTGTATGTTATGTCTATACTGTAAAGCTGAAATTTAAACCCCCATGTCCAAGTCTGTATTTCCCACCAAAGTCTGTCATGCTTATACTGTGAATGTACTTATCGTGACTCGTTCTGGGCTCTTTTGGGAGGACGGGATAAAGAAATGAATAAATAAATAAATTATGTATGCAATTTATTTGGTGACAAGAGCATATTGTAGAGCAGAGGAGTGGCCTAATAGTTATAGCTGCTGACTCAGTACCCTGAGGTTGTAAGCTAAGTCATAACATAAGAACATAAGAGTGGCCACTGCTGGGTCAGCCCAGTGGTCCATCGTGCCCAGCAGTCCGCTCACGCGGTGGCCCTTTGATCAAAGACCAGCGCCCTAAATGAGACTAACCCTATCAGCGTACGTCCTTGTTCAGCAGGAACTTGTCTAACTTTGTCTTGAATCCCTGGAGGGTGTTTTCCCCTATGACAAAAGCGTTCCAGTTTTCTACCACTCTCTGGGCGAAGAAGAACTTCCTTATGTTTGTACGGAATCTATCCCCTTTCAATTTTAGAGAGTGCCCTCTCGTTCTCCCTACCTTGGAGAGGGTGAACAACCTGTCCGTATCTACTAAGTCTGTTCCCTTCAGTACCTTCAATGTTTCGATCATGTCCCCTCTCAATCTCCTCTGTTCGAGGGTGAAGAGGACCAATTTCTCTAATCTTTTGCTGTACGGCAGATCCTCCAACCCCTTAAACATCTTAGTCGCTCTTTTCTGGACCTTTCGAATAATACCGTGTCCTTCTTCATGTACGGTGACCAGTGCTGTACGCAGTACTCCAGGTGAGGGCGCACCATGGCCCGGTACAGCGGCATGATAACCTTCTCCGATCTGTTCGTGATACCCTTCTTTATCATTCCTAGCATTCTGTTCGCTTTTTTTGCCGCCGCCGCCGCATATTGCGCGGATGGCTTCGTCGACTTGTCAATCAGAACTTCCAAGTCTCTTTCCTGGAAAGTCTCTCCAAGTACCACCCGCAGGCTTAAAGCGGGTTAAAACCACAGGCTCGCAAAAAAGTTAATACCAGTCAAAAAAAAAAAAAAGAAAAGAAAAATTAGCTCTGCCAGGCTCGGAGGGCTAGTGCATGTGCAGACCATCTACAGATGGTCTGCGCATACGTTGGGATCGCTATAGAGCGATCCAGGCAGGCGGTTAGGGGTGTGATACTAATCGCCAACATTTGCATGAGGGCAATTTGTGAATCAGCCCCCTGGACACGGATCAGATCGGATCTCTCATGGGTGTGCCCGATCCTTAGTGAATCTAGCTCTCTGTGAATCCTTAGTGAATCTAGCCCTCTGTGAATCCTTAGTGAATCTAGCCCTCTGTGAATCCTTAGTGAATCTAGCTCTCTGTGAATCCTTAGTGAATCTAGCCCTCTGTGAATCCTTAGTGAATCTAGCCCTCTGTGAATCCTTAGTGAATCTAGCTCTCTGTGAATCCTTAGTGAATATAGCTCTCTGTTGCCTCCTTAGTGAATCTAGCTCTCTGTGAATCCTTAGTGAATCTAGCCCTCTGAATCCTTAGTGAATCTAGCCCTCTGTGAATCCTTAGTGAATCTAGCCACCTGTTGCCTCCTTAGTGAATCTAGCCCTCTGTGAATCCTTAGTGAATCTAGCCCTCTGTGAATCCTTAGTGAATCTAGCTCTCTGTGAATCCTTAGTGAATCTAGCCCTCTGTGAATCCTTAGTGAATCTAGCCCTCTGTGAATCCTTAGTGAATCTAGCCACCTGTTGCCTCCTTAGTGAATCTAGCCCTCTGTGAATCCTTAGTGAATCTAGCCCTCTGTGAATCCTTAGTGAATCTAGCTCTCTGTGAATCCTTAGTGAATCTAGCTCTCTGTGAATCCTTAGTGAATCTAGCCCTCTGTGAATCCTTAGTGAATCTAGCCCTCTGTGAATCCTTAGTGAATCTAGCTCTCTGTGAATCCTTAGTGAATCTAGCCCTCTGTGAATCCTTAGTGAATCTAGCCCTCTGTGAATCCTTAGTGAATCTAGCTCTCTGTGAATCCTTAGTGAATCTAGCCCTCTGTGAATCCTTAGTGAATCTAGCCCTCTGTGAATCCTTAGTGAATCTAGCTCTCTGTGAATCCTTAGTGAATATAGCTCTCTGTTGCCTCCTTAGTGAATCTAGCTCTCTGTGAATCCTTAGTGAATCTAGCCCTCTGAATCCTTAGTGAATCTAGCCCTCTGTGAATCCTTAGTGAATCTAGCCACCTGTTGCCTCCTTAGTGAATCTAGCCCTCTGTGAATCCTTAGTGAATCTAGCCCTCTGTGAATCCTTAGTGAATCTAGCCCTCTGTGAATCCTTAGTGAATCTAGCCCTCTGTGAATCCTTAGTGAATCTAGCCCTCTGTGAATCCTTAGTGAATCTAGCTCTCTGTGAATCCTTAGTGAATATAGCTCTCTGTTGCCTCCTTAGTGAATCTAGCTCTCTGTGAATCCTTAGTGAATCTAGCCCTCTGAATCCTTAGTGAATCTAGCCCTCTGTGAATCCTTAGTGAATCTAGCCACCTGTTGCCTCCTTAGTGAATCTAGCCCTCTGTGAATCCTTAGTGAATCTAGCCCTCTGTGAATCCTTAGTGAATCTAGCTCTCTGTGAATCCTTAGTGAATCTAGCCCTCTGTGAATCCTTAGTGAATCTAGCCCTCTGTGAATCCTTAGTGAATCTAGCTCTCTGTGAATCCTTAGTGAATCTAGCCCTCTGTGAATCCTTAGTGAATCTAGCCCTCTGTGAATCCTTAGTGAATCTAGCCACCTGTTGCCTCCTTAGTGAATCTAGCCCTCTGTGAATCCTTAGTGAATCTAGCCCTCTGTGAATCCTTAGTGAATCTAGCTCTCTGTGAATCCTTAGTGAATCTAGCTCTCTGTGAATCCTTAGTGAATCTAGCCCTCTGTGAATCCTTAGTGAATCTAGCCCTCTGTGAATCCTTAGTGAATCTAGCTCTCTGTGAATCCTTAGTGAATCTAGCCCTCTGTGAATCCTTAGTGAATCTAGCCCTCTGTGAATCCTTAGTGAATCTAGCTCTCTGTGAATCCTTAGTGAATCTAGCCCTCTGTGAATCCTTAGTGAATCTAGCCCTCTGTGAATCCTTAGTGAATCTAGCTCTCTGTGAATCCTTAGTGAATATAGCTCTCTGTTGCCTCCTTAGTGAATCTAGCTCTCTGTGAATCCTTAGTGAATCTAGCCCTCTGAATCCTTAGTGAATCTAGCCCTCTGTGAATCCTTAGTGAATCTAGCCACCTGTTGCCTCCTTAGTGAATCTAGCCCTCTGTGAATCCTTAGTGAATCTAGCCCTCTGTGAATCCTTAGTGAATCTAGCTCTCTGTGAATCCTTAGTGAATCTAGCCCTCTGTGAATCCTTAGTGAATCTAGCCCTCTGTGAATCCTTAGTGAATCTAGCTCTCTGTGAATCCTTAGTGAATCTAGCCCTCTGTGAATCCTTAGTGAATCTAGCCCTCTGTGAATCCTTAGTGAATCTAGCCACCTGTTGCCTCCTTAGTGAATCTAGCCCTCTGTGAATCCTTAGTGAATCTAGCCCTCTGTGAATCCTTAGTGAATCTAGCTCTCTGTGAATCCTTAGTGAATCTAGCTCTCTGTGAATCCTTAGTGAATCTAGCCCTCTGTGAATCCTTAGTGAATCTAGCTCTCTGTGAATCCTTAGTGAATCTAGCCCTCTGTGAATCCTTAGTGAATCTAGCCACCTGTTGCCTCCTTAGTGAATCTAGCCCTCTGTGAATCCTTAGTGAATCTAGCCCTCTGTGAATCCTTAGTGAATCTAGCTCTCTGTGAATCCTTAGTGAATCTAGCCCTCTGTGAATCCTTAGTGAATCTAGCCCTCTGTGAATCCTTAGTGAATCTAGCCCTCTGTGAATCCTTAGTGAATCTAGCCCTCTGTGAATCCTTAGTGAATCTAGCTCTCTGTGAATCCTTAGTGAATCTAGCTCTCTGTGAATCCTTAGTGAATCTAGCTCTCTGTGAATCCTTAGTGAATCTAGCCCTCTGTGAATCCTTAGTGAATCTAGCTCTCTGTGAATCCTTAGTGAATCTAGCCCTCTGTGAATCCTTAGTGAATCTAGCCACCTGTTGCCTCCTTAGTGAATCTAGCCCTCTGTGAATCCTTAGTGAATCTAGCCCTCTGTGAATCCTTAGTGAATCTAGCTCTCTGTGAATCCTTAGTGAATCTAGCCCTCTGTGAATCCTTAGTGAATCTAGCTCTCTGTGAATCCTTAGTGAATCTAGCTCTCTGTGAATCCTTAGTGAATCTAGCCACCTGTTGCCTCCTTAGTGAATCTAGCCACCTGTTGCCTCCTTAGTGAATCTAGCTCTCTGTGAATCCTTAGTGAATCTAGCCCTCTGTGAATCCTTAGTGAATCTAGCCACCTGTTGCCTCCTTAGTGAATCTAGCCCTCTGTGAATCCTTAGTGAATCTAGCCCTCTGTGAATCCTTAGTGAATCTAGCTCTCTGTGAATCCTTAGTGAATCTAGCCCTCTGTGAATCCTTAGTGAATCTAGCCCTCTGTGAATCCTTAGTGAATCTAGCTCTCTGTGAATCCTTAGTGAATCTAGCTCTCTGTGAATCCTTAGTGAATCTAGCTCTCTGTGAATCCTTAGTGAATCTAGCTCTCTGTGAATCCTTAGTGAATCTAGCCCTCTGTGAATCCTTAGTGAATCTAGCTCTCTGTGAATCCTTAGTGAATCTAGCCCTCTGTGAATCCTTAGTGAATCTAGCCACCTGTTGCCTCCTTAGTGAATCTAGCCCTCTGTGAATCCTTAGTGAATCTAGCCCTCTGTGAATCCTTAGTGAATCTAGCCCTCTGTGAATCCTTAGTGAATCTAGCTCTCTGTGAATCCTTAGTGAATCTAGCCCTCTGTGAATCCTTAGTGAATCTAGCCCTCTGTGAATCCTTAGTGAATCTAGCCCTCTGTGAATCCTTAGTGAATCTAGCTCTCTGTGAATCCTTAGTGAATCTAGCTCTCTGTGAATCCTTAGTGAATCTAGCTCTCTGTGAATCCTTAGTGAATCTAGCTCTCTGTGAATCCTTAGTGAATCTAGCCCTCTGTGAATCCTTAGTGAATCTAGCTCTCTGTGAATCCTTAGTGAATCTAGCCCTCTGTGAATCCTTAGTGAATCTAGCCACCTGTTGCCTCCTTAGTGAATCTAGCCCTCTGTGAATCCTTAGTGAATCTAGCCCTCTGTGAATCCTTAGTGAATCTAGCTCTCTGTGAATCCTTAGTGAATCTAGCCCTCTGTGAATCCTTAGTGAATCTAGCTCTCTGTGAATCCTTAGTGAATCTAGCTCTCTGTGAATCCTTAGTGAATCTAGCCATCTGTTGCCTCCTTAGTGAATCTAGCCACCTGTTGCCTCAGGCACACCAGACAGATTGGGAGCCTGCCGGGACAGCTAGGGAAAATAAGGGTACCCGATTACTAGTCAATGTATTGTAAACTGCTTTGGGTAACTCTCTTCATGAAAAGGTGATAATAATAATTGGATTTCCCCATTTATTGATCCCTATACTGGAGATCTCATTAATGTCCCCATTTCATGAGGTGTGCTAATGTGGTAATTGTTAAGAGGTGTTTTCTGTGGGGCTTTCTGTAATAAATGGATGTTTGTCCATTGGGAACATCCATCTACCAGTGGGGGAAAATATGCAGGACCCTCAAAATATACTTAGGGATCCTTTTTACTAAGGTGCGCTAGCGGTTTTATCAGCTACCATGCCGCGCGTGCTAAACGCCTCCATAGAGCTTGCATTAGTATTTTTCATTTAGCGCATGGCTTGCATGCGCTAATCTTTAGCGTGCGCTAAAAACGCTGGCGCACCTTAGTAAAAAGAGCCCATAGTTATTCCTGAAAGAACAGAGGCAGCACTAGAGATGGGGTCTACAACATTAAGTACCTAACCAGGTTCTTCCTGATACTTTTCCTAATTCAAGAATTGGTTAGTGGTTTCTCTATATACACCCCACTTCTGGATAAGAGTGCCCAGCCTGAGGTCATGGCTACTATGACTACATTGAAGGTGAAAGGAGGCTGCAGTACCTTTATCAGCAGAGAGGGGGCATCGCATTTAATTTGTGCATGCCCACGGCATTGGTACATGCAGAAACAGTTACCCTGTCCTTAAAACCAGATGGTGCTCGTTCAGCTGCTGTCGGTGTTTTTCTAGGAACATAATGCCAGTAGTGAGCGGTTTCATCAGCACTGCAAATTTATTCAGGACCGAGGTTTCCATCAGATATCCTCTTAACAAATCCATCAATGTAATTTCAGCTGCCTTTTAATCAGCAGAAGCTTGTTCAACACAGATATTGAGATATTTAACAGCGTGGTGTTTAAAATTTCCGCAGCCAACCTTCTGAATATTCACACTCGCCGTCAATGTTAAGTTCTTGATGGTATTTTTGGGCATGCTTTATTACCATCAAACCAGTCGATGGCATGCGTTCACACCTTCTTTGCCAAACCCACTCAAGCAGCACATGATCTAAATCTTCATTTTTTTGCCCTATGTAATGCTATTCAGATTTTCATTCATTTCTGGCCATCACTCTCATTGTAAAACGTCAACAACTTGTCTTTCTGAATGGAATCTGCATCTCTGTCATTTTCCAGCCCTCCAGCTTCTCACTGCCCTCGGACAGAGGAGATTGAGAGGGGGCATCATTGAAACTTTCAAGGTACTGAAGGGAATAGACTTGGTGGAAAAGGACAGGTTGTTCACTCTCTCCACGGTAGGGAGAACGAGAGGGCACTCTCTAAAGTTGAAAGGGGATAGATTCCGTGCAAACGTAAGGAAGTTCGTCTTCACCCAGAGAGTGGTGGAAAACTGGAACGCTCTTTCGGAGGCTCTTATAGGGGAAAACACCCTCCAGGGATTCAAGACAAAGTTGGACAAGTTCCTACTGAACAAGGGCTGGTCTCAGTTAGGGTGCTGGTCTTTGACCAAAAGGGCCGCCGCGTGAGTGGACTGCTGGACATGATTGACCACTGGTCCGACCCAGCAGCGGCAATTCTAATGTTCTTGAATGCAATCTGTAACTCTTTGCCACTTTCCAGCCCTCTGACCTGAATTGTGCAGAGATCAGGAGAAATGCATGCACCTACGTTGGTTTCAGTTTGTGTCATGTAGGGGAAACGGACCACTTCCGGTTTGCATGAAATTTCAGTTTTTGGAGCTTTTCGGTTTTCAGATTTTTAGATAGTTGATCTTGTACCTGTATAAAAAGTAAGTTTTAATGTTTGTTTTATGCACGCTGTTAATGTTTCCTATGATTGTTACGAGTTTGTAATGTGCAAGACTGTTATCTGAATGTGTATTTGATATAAGATTATTGTTGCCTGCCTTGAAATAATTGTTGGCTAAGCAGGCTAAAGATGCCAGATTAAATTAAATTGAATCTATAAAGAGGCAAATTTTCTCTTCTAATGCTTGTACATAGCATTCACTAAGTCATTCAACAGAACTGGCCCAGGGATCGATGCCCAAAGCACTAAAGTAGTCACCTTTCTCTCTGTTTTTAATCTAACCTGTTTCTAATTCAGTCTATCAACTTCAAACCACCATAAATGTCAACAATAGGACAAAAAGACCCCAATATATGCTATCATGGGTGTCATAATGGGGGAGGCCACACAGTGGCGTAACTAGCATATGTGGCACCCGGGGCCCATCATTTTTTGACACCCCCATCTGTACAAAAAACATGATTTTTAGTAACAAGCCACATGTCACACATGAGTACCTAGGAAAAGGCAGCATCTTACATACTGCAATGAGCAGTACATCAATACACCCATTGTAAAACTAAACAAGCCAGACTAGTACAGATCAATCCTACACAGTCAATCCTAACAGAAACCCATGTCTTTTCAAACACACAGAACACAGAAAACACCTTCGCCTAGTATGTAATCACAAACTAACCCCTCCCTCTTTTACAAAACTGTAGTATGGATTTTAGCCACGGTGGTAACAGCTCAGATGCCAACACTAAAAAATGCTCTACAGTTTTGTAAATGGGGAGATAGAATAAAAATATGTAGACAAAGGTTAAACTGAAGCACCAAGAAGCTGGACTCTGCATACATTGCAATACCACAGAAACAGCGATGCATCCCTCCTAAAGCAAAAAAACATAAATAAATAGAATTCTTTTCTACCTTGTCTTCTCTGGTTTCTGCTTTCCTCATCTTCTTGTCACTCTCTTCCTTTCATCCACTGTCTACCCTCTCTCTGCCCCTTCTATAAGGCATCTTCTCTCCTTCTATTCCCCTTCCAGACTCTTTATGCCTCCCCCTTCCATCTCTCCCTTCACCCCCATTGGTTGGCATCCATCTTCTTCCCTTCCCTCCTCCAATGGTTTGGCATGTCTCTCCTCTCCTTCCCTCTCTCACACCCCCATAGTCTGGCATTTCACTCTCTCCTCTCCCTTCCCCTCACTTCCATCAGCATCTGCCCCCTTTCTTTCCCTCCAACCCAATTCCATGCAGTATCCTTCCCCCTTATGTCTCTCCCCTTTCCCTGCACACCAATTCCATCAGCATCTGCCCCCTTTCTCTCCCTCCACCATGCTTCATACCACCCTGATCCCCTTTCTCACCCTCCAAACCTTTCCATACCACCCTGGGTCCTTTCTCACCCTTCACCACACTTCTATACCACCCTGACCACCTTACTCTTCCTTCACCACCCTTCCATACCACCCGGATCCCCTTTTTCTCCTTCCACCACCCTGCTATGCTCCTTTCTCTCTCCATCCAAATCAGCAAGGCCCCGCGATGACTACTTCTGCTGCCTCTGCTCCGGAAGAGGTAAGTGATGTCAGAGGGGGGTGGGTTGGCAGACAAAGGAAGTTGCAGCAAGGTCCCGCGATGACTGCAGCTGCTGGTCCATCCCCCCTCCGATGCCACTTATTTCTTCCAGCGCATAGGCAGTAGACACAGTCATTGCGGGACCTTCCTTCACTTCTGCGCGGCTGCCATACTTATTCCAGAGCAGAGTCGGCAGCCACGCTGAGGTGCCGTTTAGAGCAGCGCGGGAGGTTCCGGGCCCAGCCGGCTGTGTACCCCCTTGGAGCATGCACCTGGGGCAGACCGCCCCCCCTTGGTACGCCACAGAGGCCATGGCCTTCCCAAAGATTGGCAGTCACCGGCCAGTTCCCGCCCACCCATCCCTCTCCCGGCACTGTACTTTTAAATCTTCGGGTAGCCACCATGCGGCGTCAATGAGCAGGCCTGCACGGAACCCTTCATTCTACTTCTAGGGGCAGGCCTGCTCATTGATGCTGGGTGGCGGCTGCCTGATCATTTAAAAGTACAGCGCTAGTAGGAGGTGAGTGAGTCAGGAGCTGGTGAGAGGCTAAGCCGCAGGATTCTGCTAGCCATGGTGGTACTTTAGATCCCCTTCAAAATGGCATCTCACTGTCTATATATGTTTTAACCAAACACAATATGGTATCAAAAATCATCAACAGTCATTCTTAAGAGAGGAAAATGGATCTCAGCAACCCAAACAGACACTGTTCAGGAGCAAGTAAACATTACACAATCATTGGGACACAACATAAAAACATAACATAAGAATAGCCGCTGCTGGATCATACGTGCCCAGCAGTCTGCTCATGCGGCGGCCCCCAGGTCAAAGACCAGTGCCCTAACTGAGACCAGCCCTACCTGCGTTCGTTTTGGTTCAGCAGGAACTTGTCCAACCTTGTCTTGAATCCCTGGAGGATGTTTTCCCCTATAACAGCCTCCGGAAGAGCGTTCCAGTTTTCCACCATTCTCTGGGTGAAGAAGAACTTCCTTACGTTTGTACGGAATCTATCCCCTTTCAACTTTAGAGAGTGCCCTCTCCTTATCCCTACATCGGAGAGGGTGAACAACCTGTCTTTATCTACTAAATCTATTCCCTTCATTATCTTGAATGTTTCGATCATGTCCCATCTCTGTCTCCTCTTTTCAAGGGAGAATAGGCCCAGCTTCTCCCTTGAGAACCAATGCCCCAGGTACATTAGATAGATTATGAGCCTCTCAGGACAGATAAGGAAAATGCTTGAGTGCTTGTATATACGGTAAACTGCTTTGAATGAGGTTATGTAACTACAAAAAATGCTGAAAGTCAAGGGAGGGAAATTTCATGGTGATACCAGGAAGTACTTCTTCACCGAAAGGGTAGTCGATCATTGGAACGAGCTACCTCAGCAGGTGATTGAGGCCAACAACTTGTCAGATTTTAAGAGAAAATGGGATATTCACGTGGGATCTCTAGGGGAATAAAAGTCGGGGAGTGGGTCATTGGTGTGGGCAGACTTGATGGGCTGAGGCCCTTTTCTGCCGTCAATTTCTATGTTTCTATGTATACAAGTCCCTATCTCTTAGCCCTCTTTTATCACTATTATGAAGAGGATCTACATCCACCCTTCTCTAGTCTGGTGGGACCACATATGGCTCATAAGATCAGTTGACTAGATGGGTATGTCTCACCCATCTGTTCGATCATCGAGATCAATTTTTATAACGTGGTAGTGAAAGAAGGAACTGCGGGGTTGGCATCGCCTACTGGAAGCTGAAAGGAGGATTGCTATGTGAATGTGAGAAATGCTAAACAGCTAATTTTGTTTCATGTTTGCCGAAGAAAGAGGGAGAATAGAACTACACAGAGAACACCTCTCTGTGGCGAGCACATAATTCCTATCGTGAGTTCCAATAATTGCAGGTGCACTCAGCCGATGTGGCTCCCAAATGATCTGATGTTATTTACACCAGACTTCAACTGAATAGGAAACAGTAAGTTTCAACAGTTCTAAATTTCTGGATAAAAGAGTCAAAATACTACCCAGCAGCTTGACAGGAGAGATGCTGTTTAGTTCTCTAGTAACTTTTGTTTCACTCCTTAGTTTCCATAAGCAGTGTTAAGAGTTATTTCTTGCAAAGTTGTGTGAGTGTTATGCTTTGAGGCGACTAGGACCACCCGAGCACCTCTTCCTTGGTGTAAGTCATTGGTGTCAAAGTCCCTCCTCAAGGGTCACAATCAGAGTTCCCCAATGAATATGCATGAGAGCTATTTGCATGCACTGCTTTCATTGTATGCTAATAGATAGCATGCATATTCATTGGGGAAATCCTGAAAACCTGAGTGGATTGCGGCCCTCGAGGAAGGACTTTGACACCCCTGATGTAAGGTGAACCAACATAAGACTATAACTAGCTGCAGATTGGAAATTACTATAGGATTGATCCTCATGAACCTCAGGGGAGGGGGGGGGGGGAGTGGTGGTGGAGAGGAAAACTGATGGAATTTAAAAAGTGTGGGATAAACATAGAGGATCTCTAATTAGAAAATGAAGAATGTAAATTAACGAACTAAAGCTGGTACTGGTAAAACTTGCATGGTCTGTGTCCCATATGTGGTGATTTGGTGTAGGATGGGCTGGGGAAGGCATCAATGGGAACTCCACTAACTTGGAACATGAGGATGTTACTGGACAGACTTTACGGTAGATATCCTGCAAACAACAGGATGGTTGGATAGGCTGGAGTGAGTTTGGACGACAACTTCAGCATTTGGAACCTAGGACAATGCCAGGTGGACTTTACAGTCTACGACCCAGAAATATCAAAGAAGAGACAAGTTAATTTAATCATATATTTTTAATGGATATGTCTAATGGGCAGACTGGATGGACCGTTCAGGTCTTCATCTGCCATCATTTACTATGTTACTATGTTACCTGGCAGAAACCCAAAGAGTAGCAACATTCCAGAGCTGAGATTGTGATGTCATAATGCCTCATTCCACCAATGTCTAAGAGCCAACTTCATCAGTGATGTCACAATAGCTTGATTAGATGGCAACTTCAGCAGTTGGAACCTAGGACAATACCAGGTAGACTTTACAGTCTACGACCCAGAAATATCAAAGAAGAGACAAATTCATTTAATCATGTATTTTTAATGGGTATAACTTATGGGCAGACTGGATGGACCGTTCAGGTCTTTATCAACTGTCATGTACTATGTTACTATTAATTTGCCTTGCATGGGAGCTAGATGTGTCTCCATGCTTCATGATGTCCACTTGTTCTAGTATATACCTCTATTAGAATATCTTCTCTGAAAAGCTCCCCCTTCTTCCCATGCTGTCTTTGACTATCCAGAGCATCCCCATATCTACATTCTAATCCCTTAGGCCGGATTCTGTAACCAGTGATTTTATAGGTGCCGGTAGGCGCTCAAGCTCAGTAAAAAAATGCCATTTAAATGCCATTTTGAACTGAGTTTCAAGACACCTACTGGCACCTAAAAAATCAGCACCAGAATTGTATCTCCGTAGGTGCTTTAGGCCATCTAACGCCACCATGGGCATGGCTAATGTCGGAAGTGGCATTCGGTGGCCAAAGTGCCTACTTAGGCTCAATTCAAGCCAAAGATAGGGACCAGAAGTGTAGGCCTGGAGAACTCTGGCCTACATGTGTGGTGCCTGCCTTTCCCAGAGACGCGAATCTCGATGTGGTGCTGTCGCTTGATTGACCTGATATCGGCGCCACATAGAGAATCCAGGTCTTATTCTATAACTTGGTGCCTATTTGCTGCTAATTGCGTGCATATATTTTATATGTATCGGAGGCACCAATAATTGACATTTACTTGCACAAAAGCACTATTCGATAAAGTATGTGCCACTGTCGTTTAGCATGTTACTGTGAGGAGGTATATATGTACACTTCCCCTCCCCATTCGCGGTTTCGACACTCGTGATTTCACATATTTGTGATTTGGGGGGGGAGGGGGGAAACTTCCCCCCCCATAGTTTAGCACGTTCCTGCCTCTCTCCAGCCTTCCTCCCGGCATCCCAGCCTTACCTGGTGGTCTAGTGGGTTTTCGGGGCAGGAGCGTAGGAAGATCACTCCTGCCCCGAAAGCCCGCTAGACCACCAGGTAAGGCCAGGATGTCGGGGGGAAGGCGGGAAGGAGGCAGGGGTGGGTCAGAGCCAGACGAGAAGATATTTGCGGTTTTTCTCAATTTGCGGTCCGGCTTTGCCCCTATCCACCGCGAATACCGAGGGAGAAGTGTAGATGTAGCATGGGTGGACCTAGTCATGTCATCAAGTGACACAAGCTCCTACAAGATCCCTTTACTCCTCCAAGCAGCATCTACTTTTGGTCCCATCAGTCTGCCAAGTTTCTGAAGCATCTTTTAGGAATACTCTATGGCCAGTTGTGGGCCCAGTCCTTTGGAACCAGCTGCCAGAGACTCTGGATGATACCAGTGGTGTAGTGAGGGTGAGAGGTGCCCAGGGGAGTGGTGCCCTATCTCCCTCACCTCCATATGCTCCTTCCCTGTCCCCTCCAGCCGCATGCACGCCGCTTCCCTTCCCCGTACCTCCGAAATGTTACTGGCGCAAGCAGCAATCCCCAAGCTGCTGTTGTGCCAGCATCAGATCTTCCACTGATGTCACTTCCTAAGCGTGAGTCCAGGAAGTGATGTCAGAGGAAGAGCCGATGCTGGCGCGACAGCAGGCTGGGGGTTGCTGCTTGCATTAGAAATGTTACATAGGTACGGGGGTAGGGAAGTGGTATGCATGCGTGATAGTGGGGGGGGGGGGAGTAGGGGGAGCAGAGAGGAAGGCAGGTGCCTGTGCCCTCACCAAGATGGTGCCTGGGGCACACCTCTCCCCCCTCCACTACGCCACTGGATGCTACCTTTTTGTTACCTACCTTTAAGTGGCTCCTTAAGGCATATTGTTTTCAGAAAGCATTTTTTGGAGCTCTCGGTTACCTAATTTGTTAGGCCTGTTGGTAACCTCTTGACCCAGGGGTTAGGGCAGGGGTGTCAAAGTCCTTCCTCGAGGGTCGCAATCCGGTCGGATTTTTAGGATTTCCCCAATGAATATACATGAGATCTATTAGCATAGAATGAAAGCAGTGCATGCAAATAGGTGTCATGCATATTCATTGGGGGAAATCCTGAAAACCCGACTGGATTCCAGCCCTCGAGGACCGGAGTTGCCCACCCCCTGCTCTAAGCGGTTAAGCAAATCTATTAAACCTGAACCTCACATACAGTTTATAGAATACTATCAGTTGTGTACATTGTGTAGTACACGTAGGTGCACCAACTATACCAGCCAATGTTGCCATATCCGTGCAGCTTTGCACTAATATTCTGTAACGGCTTAGGTGCCTAAATCAAGATGGCAATTATGGAATTTTCCTTTAAGGGTCTCAATGGAAGCTTCGCTGGGTCAATATCAAAGGCCAACAATGGAAGGCAACATTGAATGAGGAAAATCCCAATACAAGAGTGGTAAACAAATTAGCTGCAATTCATTACAGACTCCTAATGGAATTTCTTCTAAAAGGTATTTGTACCCGGTTTTCATCAAGGAAATTGCATGATTGAGGCTGCCCCACACCCCACTGTAGATGAGAGACACACATCCAGCAGCACGAGACTGATGTCAACCTTATTCCGGGTCCTGTGATGTGTGCAGAAATGAGTGTTTACTGTGCCGTGCCTAACCTCTAAAGTACTTAGGTATTCACATCTTTGTGCCTTGACTATACTTTTGTTTTCATGCTGATTAATGTTTTACGATGTTCTAAATATTTTATGATTACATTAAGCATATTTCGATGGAATGAAATCCTGTACATTAACTAAAGCATGAATAATTTTCCTCCTAGGGCAAGAGCGGGCACCCTCCTTATCACACCACGTCTGTTTATCCCTCACTTAATTGTATTCTCTTTTTAGCCTACGAGTAAAATTACAGAGGCAAATTAAAAGGTGAAAGAGTCTTCTCTTTAGCGGAGCCTCTTCTCTTTCGTAGAGGGGATCAAAGAAATAGCAGGAGGTTGCTTTGATTCTGAAAACAACCTTTTGGCCTGACAGATTTCAGTTTGATTAAAGACGAGACACAAAACTTCATCTTGTTCTCTTTGCTGCGCTCCTGGTTACACTGCTTGAAACATCATGGCTGAGTATGTCAGCCAGTAAGATTTGGGTATGCTGTCAAAATCTTTGTCTAGCGTACCATAGGGGAGCTGCTTTCATGTCTGAAGGCTTTATTTCCTCCCTTTTATATAGGCTTTGTTGGTAACGGTCCTACCTGGAATTGGTATCCCAGAAAAGAACGGTAACACAGAAAGAAGAATAGACAGGACACACGTGCTTTGATCGCGGAGAAAGACAGTAAAGGACTGTAGAGGCTATAGACAAAATCCATCTATTTTCAATTATCCTTGGACATGACACATGCTGTCAAGTGGAAAAAGACAGACTCTGTGTCTGGTAGTTTCTTATCTAGGGATACAATACAGCACTAGGAGGGTTTTTTTTTCACTCATTATTGTTAGCAAGTAGCATATTCTTGAGGTCAACCAGTTCAAACAACACATTGGAACCCATAAGCAAGATTTGCAAATGGTGACTGTCACACTAGTTAGTAGCTTCCATATGTGTCCTGGAACGCCCAAGTGACCACCAATGATGTGAAATATCTTTGGATGTCAACTACCTTTGACCTACATGGTAGAATGCCCATACTTTCCTAGAGGACATTCCCAGATGAGGAACATAAGAACATAATATAAGAATAGCCATACTGGGTCATAGCAATGGTCCGTCTAGCCCAGTATCCTGTTTTCAATAGTGCCAAATCCAGGCCACAATCATCTGACAGGAGCCCAATCTGTAGCAAAATCATTGATTGTTAAGACACAGTAACTCCACAATTCTATGCAGGTCATATGAAGAGCATTCTATAACTGGACACTTATATTTACACACACATTATTTATACCCTCCTTTTTGAGATCTGTTGCCTGCAAGCTGAGTGCCGTTTTGAGCAGGTGTGGGAGCAAGCTCTGCCCTATCTATGACATCAGACTCCTTGGATATTTATTCAAGGTGCCTGATAGCACCCACCATTGAGCACATTGTCTAAGATGCATGATGTAGGTATGCGCCTTAGCCAGTGCCTTTGCAAAGCGCGTTTGAAAAGCGACGCACCTCAGGTACTTTATAGGGTAAAAGATCTTTGATTATTGGATTATCTAAGTTAGTTTTATTTTGGATGTTATCATTAGGTATGTTGCATATTTTGGTTGTAATGGAAAGAGGGCAATATGGGGAATTGCTTATGTTCCAACTTGTAAACGTTTGACTCCGGGAAGAACGATTGCTCTGAAAGAGATAACGGTGATCACAGATAAAGAATCTCCAGAGCCATCTTTACGCATTGGATTAATAAATGTTTGTTCCATTAGGAGCAAGACTGTATTAATATATGATTTGTTAATGGACAAGCAATTTGATGTTCTGTGCGAAACTGAATCCCAATTTCAAAATGTTCCCATTTTTCTTTACCATCAGTGCGGGACCTGAAAAATCTGTTTGCTTCATTAAACTTAAAAGGAAATAAAGAAGATTTACTTCCTCCAAGCATTCTGAAAAAAATTCTTTAATACATTTGGTAAATATATACATCAACTAATCTCAACCTCCTTAGAGAAAGGGAAAAATGCTACTATCCATCCAATACCGAAAGATGCAAAGGGGAATTTAGATGATCTTAGAAATTACCGCCCTATAGCAAAAATACCATTCATAGCAGAAATGATTGAAAAAATAGTATTTAACCAAGTCTCAGAAGTTTTTGAGAAAACGAGAGCACTACACCCACATCAAACAGGATTCCGATAGCACTGCTCTACCGAGCACTCTTTAATAGGATTGACTTCTATCCTATATTTCTGGGATCAGCATAAATCGGTTCTCCTTATATCCTTAGATTTATCTTCAGCGTTCGATACTATTGGTCATCATCTGCTCTTAAGCAGATTAGAACCCTTGGGAATTTCAGAAGTTGTCCTCCAGTGGTTTTAATCATACTTTAATGAAAGATCTTCTAAAGCAGTGTTTTTCAACCTTTTTTGGGCAAAGGCACACTTGTTTCATGAAAAAAATCACGAGGCACACCACCATTAGAAAATGTTAAAAAATTTAACTCTGTGCCTATATTGACTATATATAAAGTAATTCTCTTGAATAGGAATCAAATAAACACAAAGAAAGTATTTTATAATTACTTTATTATGAAATATTAAGTAAACAGAATAGTGAAAAATTATAAAATACTTTATTCAGTGCGAAACCTGGGCCTGTTTGGCTGAACACAAAGCTGATATTCTGGCTGGAATCGAAGAAAGACACACACGTAGCTCTTCGTCAACAGCTCTCAGTCTCTCTCTGTATTTGGTTTTTATAGCATACAAAAATAGACAAATATACCCTCCATCCTTTTTATTAAACCACAATAGCAGTTTTTAGCGCAGGGAGCTGCGCTGAATGCCCAGCGCTGCTCTTGACGCTCATAGGCTCCCTGCGCTAAAAACCACTATTGCGGTTTAGTAAAAGGTGACCATATTGTAAAATATAGACAGCAGATATAAATTCAAAACTGTGCATAGTAAGTGAAGGGAAGTTTTCATCTCTGGGAATTTACCCAGTTAACTATTAAGTTATTTGGGCAAATTCCTTTGAAAACTGTGGTAATACTGCCTCCACTTTGCTAAATTTAAAATAAAATCATTTTTCCTACCTTGTCTGGTGATTTCTGGTTGCACTTTCTTCTTCTGACTGTGCATCCAATCTTTCTTCCCTTCTATCAGCCTGTATGCTTTCTCTCCTCCACACCTCATTCCCTCCCCCAACTTTTTCTTCCTCTCTCCCTGACCTTTCTTTCTTTTTTTCTGTTTCTCTTCTTTCCTTCTGTTTCCCTGCCTGCCCCCTTTCTTTCTTTCTCCCTACCGTTCCCCAAGCCACTGCCACTGCCGCTGCCATCGGGGAACAGGACCCACCAATGGATAACAGGCCCCAAAGCCGACGCCGACGCATGCTCTCCCTGATGTCAATTCTGCAATCGGAGAGGAAGTTCCGCCCAGCCAGGCAGCGATTGGCTGGCCCGAACTTCCTCTCCGACTGCAGAATTGACGTCGGGGAGAAGAAGACTTATCGGCTCGATAGATTAGATCGCCAAGACAAAGTGAGTCCTGGGTGATCGACTCACTTTGCCTTGGCGAGCTACTGGCGCCCCTGCCTCGGGCCCCCTGTCAGCTCCGGGCCCCTGAATGCAGGACTGGTAGTACTGCCCTGATGGTGGCCCTGCGGCACACCAGGCAACATCTCGCGGCACACTAGTGTGCCTCGGAACAGCGGTTGAAAAACACTGTTCTAAAGTAATATTTAACGGCTCGTCAGCAAATTTAAAACCAACAAATTTCGGGATTCCGCAGGGATCAATTCTATCCCCATTACTGTTTAATGTATTTCTGGCACCACTATTAACTCTTAGCCAGTCACTAGGATTTATACTCTTTGTTTATGCAGATGACGTACAGCTTCTGTATCCTGTAGACACGAGTTCAGCTGTAGATATCACAGAAATTAATGAGAAACTCTCAAAAATAGCTAGATGGTTACATGACAATAAGTTATCCCTTAATACATCCAAAACAGAAACCATGCTCTTTCCATGTAGGGAGGGACAGGAACTAGGAATCAACAATTATGAATACAACTAACCTTAAAACAGTTATTAAGGTGAAGATTCTTGGACTCATATTAGACCAGAAGCTTAGTTATCATGAGCAAATTAATTCACTCGTAAGAACATGTTTCTATAGGCTAAGAATGATCAGATCATTATCTGCTTTCCTTGATGAATCAGCATTAAACACATTAATACACTCATTAGTAATATCAAAAATCGATTATTGCAATGCCCTATACAAAGGGTCCACTTTAAAAGAAATACGCAGAATACCAATTCTTCAAAACACTGCAATAAAAATAAGTACGAAAAAGAAAAAATTTGATCATGTTACACCACTTCTAAAGGAAAAACACTGGTTACCAGTAAACCACAGAATCATCTATAAAATAGCTATACTCACACATAAAATACTTATAAATAAAGCTCCCACATTTTTAGAAAGATATCTAATACCACACTCCTCCATAAAATTTTTAAGATCTGAAGATAAAGCTCTACTAGTAGTTCTTTCCTTAAAATTTATACGTTCTAGGAGAGATATGATCTTTTCTGCCACAGCCCCTCAAATCTGAAATTCACTTCCATTTAATATAAGAGAAGAAAAATCACTGAGCAAGTTTAAAAGTCTCCTAAAGAGCTGGCTATTCAAGGACGCTTTCCAATAGATTTGTTCTAACCTATAATAGTTCTAGGAAGACGATCTAATAGAATTAAGCGGGTACCTGTTCCCCAACCTTCTGTGTCTTTGGACCTACCCCTGGCTTTATTTTTACTTTAATTTTTTTAGAATTGTATTTGTAATTGTCAATTGCTGTCAACCGCCTCCCTCCTTACATGTATTACTGTATTAGTAGTGAATGTTATGTTTGTCGGTTTTTATTATTTTACTTAATTTTTGAACTTATGTAAATCGCATTGGATTTGGATTATGCGAATTAATCAAAGAAATTAAATAAACTTAAAACTATAAACTTGAAAAATACAAGACTCTGATGTCATAGTGCGGCAATGCTATCCGCCATTTTATGTCTGGGAATGGAGTTGTAGGAGTAGGGGTACTGTAATTATGGGTTTTTTAAGGAAAGACCTTGGTTTTGAACTGTTAGCTTCTGAAACATGCTCATTATTAGAATATGTAGTGAACTCAAACTGGAAATTGTCCATTTGTACAGTATATAGTCCACCGGGAAAACTAGTTGTTGACTGCTCATTGCTATTTAGAGATGTTAGTAAATGTGCAAATTGATATTTATAGTAGGTGATTTTAATGTGCCACTTAAGGAAGATTTGGAAGAGGAGAGTAGATATGATTGTGATATTATTCAGGTTTTAGAGACATGTGTTTTTGCTCAGGTAGTACAAGCAATGACTCATACGACTGGTCATATATTAGATTTGGTACTGATATCTACAAGGATGCTAGGAAAATTAACAGTGCCCCAGAGGTACAAACTTTGATTTGGATGGACCATTCATTAGTTAGCTTTACTTTAAAGCAGTGGTCTCAAAGTCAAACCCTTTGAAGGGCCACATTTTGGATTTGTCGGTACTTGAAGGGCCTCAGAAAAAAAAAAGTTAATGTCTTATTAAATAAATGACAATTGTGCATGAGGTAAACTCTTAGTTTATAAATCTTTCCTTTTGGCTAAGTCCTAATAATAATATTGTAATTTATAGCTAAAGAGACATATGATCAAGAAACTGTTTTATTTTACTTTTGTGATTACGATAAACATACAGAGGGCCTCAAAATAGTACTTGGCGGGCCACATGTGGCCCCCGGGCCGCGAGTTTGAGACCACTGCTTTAAAGGTATCTGAGACCCCCCCCCCCAAAAAAAAAAAAAAGATAAATGGATTATATAAAGGTTAAATGCCCAAAATTTGATGGTGATGCATTTAGAGTCAATTTTTTTACTGCATTGAAAAAGCTGGATATAGATGCAGATGTAACGGAGATGACTGATGTTTGGTATAGGTTATTAAGACAGACTTTGGGTGGTATTGCTCCTTTATGAATGGTGAATGCATCCTCTATTAATAAACCTTGTCCTTGGGAAAACAGATATTATTCAGGAGTTGAGACGAATAGTCAGGAAGCATGAATGTTTGTGGAGGAAGTCAAAAGATGTGGATGATTTTTTTTTTGACTGATAGAATATCGAGCTTATTGCGAGTTAGAAAGAGATAGATATTATTGTGAGAAGATCAAACTTGCAGCAAATAGACCACGAGAGTTGTTTGTAATGGTAACATATTTTGACTGAAGGACGTAGTATCAATGATGCTGTAGGTCCAGATGTGGATGAATATCTAAATTTTCTGAAAAGAGGACATGTCTGTTTAATGTACAGCGTTGTGTGTATCTGGTAGACCTATAGAAATAATAAATAGTAGTACAGCAGGAAAAATATTCAAATAACAGTGGGCATTATTACATTACATTAGTGACTTCTATTCCGCCTGTATCTTGCAGTTCTAGGCGGATTACAAATGAGCTAACTGGACATTTCCAGGATAGCTACAATTTTTTGTTACAAGTGAGATATGAAAGCTGGATATTTCCAGGAGAAATTGCGAATTCGATAACAAATAAGATAAGTGGACATTTCTAGGCAATATTACAAATAGGATAACAATTGGGAAAGTGGGACATTTCCAGGAGCTTTACATTTTGGGGGACTGCAATCTTGGTTGATATTTAGAAGAGGAAAAGATTACCAGAGAAGTGGAGGCGGTGAGAGGGGATTTTACTGGGGAGGAGAGGAATGAGGGTGGGAGTTAAGGTGTCTGGACAAATTTCTTGAATAGCAGGGTTTTGATCTCTCTTCGAAATGTTTTGAGGTCGCTCGTTGTTGTCAGCAGGTTGGAAATGGAGTGGTCGAGTTTTGCTGCTTGCGTCGCAAGTAGGTTGTCAAACATCTACTTGCCTGACCACCCTTATTTCATCTGCCCCATGTTACTTATCCTTCAGGAAATCTCTCAAATCTTTCCTCTACGACAAATTTCTTGAACCTCCCCCATCACCAAATAACTAAAGACTACCTCTTTAGTTGGCCTCTCGCACTGCCTCACCACTACATACTTAACTCTGCTGTATATGTACTGTCCCCTGTATGATAAACCTACTCTGTTTCTTTACTGTATAAAATACCTATACTGAATATGTACAGTTCGCATTGTATCATCGCTGTAAATGTACAGTCTCTTACTCTGTAAACCGCTCTGAACTGTTTGTGGTACTGCGGTATATAAAAATAAAGTTATTATTATTATTATTACCTTTGAGCGGAGTGTAGGTAAATGGGGTCAGAGTTCTTCTTTGTCTAGTAGTGAGGGTCTGATTTAGGCGGTTGTTAAGGTAGGGGAGGGCAGAGCCATTTAATGCTTTGAATAATAGGCAGTATGCTACTTAGAATGTCAACACAATACATATTAAAACTTCTGTAACGGATCGGGTGACTCTCATTGTTAGTTTTGTTTTAATTTATAATATTTTATTGAAGAAATCAGTAAATATACAATAAAATAGTCATTACATTAAAATTCATCATATTAAATTACATCAAGTCTTTCATTCCAAAATATATTTCCAAATTATCCATTGCATCTCTCAATACCCTCCCCCTATTTCCTACCCCCTTCCCTTTTCCCTATACACCTCTCCCCCCTATCCTCCCTTCCCTACCCCCCTAAATTATGTGTAAACCATTTATTAAAGAAATAAAATAACCCAAAAACTAAATCCCCCAAACCTAATGAAAGTTGACAAAAATAAAGAATAATAAAAATAAAGAACTGGAATTTTTAAATAAATAATCATAGCTTCAATGTAAATCATTAAGAATAAAACTTCTTGCCTTAGTTGAAAGATTCTGAATATACGGATCCCAAGTTTCCGAACGCTTAACTTCCCAAGTCTCGAATAACAATAGACGATGAAACTGGTTCCTCCAATGTCAAAAACGAGGTGCTTCTTTTGATAACCAAAATTACATAATATATTTATGTCCTATTATACACGCCTTTTGAAATAAGAGACACTTCTTTTTACCAAAAAAACCCCACAAGGCGCGTTTTTGAACAAGATTTAAGTTCTATTATGAAGATATACTTTTAAAAATAGTGGAGCTCTTTTCTGTGGTCAGTGAATCTGGTCATATCCAGAAGTGACTAACCCCATCTTTTACTAAGGTGCGCTAAACGAATTAGCGTGCACTAAACGCTAACGCATTCATAGATTAACATGCACGCATTAGCGTTTAGCGCACGCTAATCGGTTAGCGCACCTTAGTAAAAGAGGGCCTAAGTCAACTCAGGAAAGAAGGAAAGAATTTTTAATTATGAGAGACGAAACAAGGAAAAAGGGCGCCACTTTTTTGTTGGCATATTCATGCAAGTGTGTGGTGAAGTATTTAGGTTGGAGATATTTATTTATTTTATTTTAAAAATGTATATACCGTTTAAACCTAAATAGTTTACATATTGTTACATACATAATTCAATAAAAGAAATAAAATCAAACAAACATTAACATATAATCATAAGAAAATCACGTGATGTGCCCATCAAAAGACCAACCGCAAAGATCAGTTCCTATTTTTTTCCTGCTAAGAAGCTAACCATTGGCGATACATGAAGTTTAATTATTGAAATTAAGCTGGGATATTTCTGTTTAAGGTTTTGTTCTTTCTAACTAATTTTTGTAGAATATCGCCTTTGGTTTTCTTTTCTCCTCCCACCTTTAATAGTGGTCTGAGGAAAAGCTAGCATTTCTTTATTTTTCTTTTGATTCTTATTTCTCCTAAAGTATAATAGCATAGGGCAGGGATGTCAAAGTCCCTCTTCGAGGGCCGCAATCCAGTCGGGTTTTCAGAATTTCCCCAATGAATATGCATGAGATTTGTTCGCACACACTACTTTCATTGTATGCTAATAGATCTCATGCATATTCATTGGGGAAATCCTGAAAACCCGACTGGATTGCGGCCCTCCAGGAGGGACTTTGACACCCCTGGCATAGGGTATAAGAGGAAGTTCAACATATAGACAGATAAGATTGACCAAGAGGAGTCAGATAGAAGATAAGGACATAAGAACATAACAGAAGAACATAAGAATTGCCAGTGATCAATCATGCCCAGCAGTCTGCTCACGCGGCGACCCTCTGGTCAAAGACCAGTGTCCTAACTGACACTAGCTCTACCAGCGTATGTCCTTGTTCAGCAGGAACTTGTCTAACTTTGTCTTGAATCCCTGGAGGGTGTTTTCCCCTATGACAGACTCCGGAAGAGCGTTCCAGTTTTCTACCATCTTCTGGGTGAAGAAGAACTTCCTTACGTTTGCACGGAATCTATCCCCTTTCAACTTTAGAGAGTGCCATCACGTTCTCCCTACCTTGGAGAGGGTGAACAACCTGTCCTTATCTACTAAGTCTAACTTAAGGAAAAATTGCACATGTTTAGAGGGAGGGAATTTAAACGCTGTAAAACACACACTTAGATGGCAATACTATAAACTCGTATCAAGATTTATGTACCCTGATGCCAAGCGTTTTAGACCTATACTATAAACAGCACCTTGGAACCAAGGTTCTGTTCTGAAATTCTAGCATAAGTCGATATTGATGCGCCTAAAGGTAGATGCCGACAATTACACTGTCAATTGGAATTGTAACTGTAAGCGCCTAATTGTTCATATCACAGAGACATGTCCATGACTCAACCATATTCCACCCTTGAGTACTGTGTCCAATATTGGTCGCCATACCTTAAGGATATGGCGTTACTCGAGAGGGTTCAGAGGAGAGTGACACGTCTGATAAAAGGGATGGAAAACCTTTCATACGCTGAGAGATTGGAGAAACTGGGACTCTTTTCCCTGGAGAAGAGGAGACTTAGAGGGGATATGATAGAGACTTACAAGATCATAGAGAGAGTGAAAAGGGACAGATTCTTCAAACTTTCGAACAATAAAAGAACAAGAGGGCATTCAGAAAACCAATGCTTGGAAGTTTTTCTTTACCCAACGTGTGGTGGACACCTGGAATGCGCTTCCAGAGGGCGTTATAGGGCAGAGTACGGTACTAGGGTTTAAGAAAGGATTGGACAATTTCCTGCTGGAAAAGGGGATAGAGGGGTATAGATAGAGGATTACTGCACAGGTCCTGGACCTGTTGGTACCGCCGCGTGAGCGGACTGCTGGGCACGATGGACCTCAGGTCTGACCCAGTGGAGGCATTGCTTATGTTTCTTATGTTCTTATGGTCCATGCTTACGCACCCTGCCACTTCCGGGCTAAGCAATTTTGGCACCTATGGTATAGAATTGCATCTAGTCCATATGCATGTAATTACCAATTGGTGGCGCCAATCACACATGGACATGCTATTCTACAATTTCCATGCACACTTGAGCCCTGATTCTATAAAAGGTGCCTACCGGTAGGTGCCTAGATCGGGGCGCTTACTGAGTGAGGCACCTAAATTATTATTTTTTAATTGGTTAATTGGCGCTGTTAATTGAAAGCACCATTAAAAAACAATTGGAAAAAATGAATTCGCTGGTAAGCGATTGTTTGTTAGCACTTTCTTTTAATAGGTTCTGATTTGTCCTGATCGAGGATTAACTGTGAACTTAAATTTTGATGATTTGCCTTTCTTCCGTACTGTTTTCAGGTATTATGTATGTGGATATACTGTAAAACGCCTCGGAACTAGATGGTATAAAAATTTTAAAAATAAATAAATAAGCACCTAACTCGGTAGGCACCTACCACCTCATGGTAGACATCTACATCAAGGTGTCTACCAGCAACTAGGGGCACCTACAAGGAAAACAGGTGCGAGTTTGGCCATGGATTGACTTAGACACTGCTAAGCATCTATCTTAGGCCAAGAAAACCAGCGCCTAATTCATTTCAGGCACCACTAGGCACAATTCTACAAACAGCACCTTTGATCAACATGCGGTAGATGCCGCTTTGCTAAGCACCTACCGAGTTTAGGCCCCATGTATAGAATCTGGTCCTCGGTGCCTATATATTCTAAATGACCTCTTCTAGACTAACCCCACTCACTTAATTGTCTTTCCTCTTCTCCTCTTTTTGCTGTTTTACCCAACGCATTGTGCTTCTTGCTTTACTCATGTACCTCAGACAACCTGTTTCCCCTACTGTTGACGTCTTACTTCATTTCTGCTTCAGACCTGCACTTACCTACTAAGCATTCTGGTTCTCTATCAGTCGTAATACTTTTTCTTTCTCCATTTCAACCATCCAGCTGTCAACTCGTTCCTTTGGTCACTAATAACACAATCCCCCTCCCCTATTCCTTGGACTGCCTTTGGCCACCAGGCTGTACCTTTAGACAGCCGTTAGCTTTATAAAGCTGTCACTTCTAATAATTGCTGCTTTGGCTATAGTATTCTCTCTGCTGAATAAATTATGGTATTATAAATCATGCTTCATAATATAATACATATCCTTTCATTATAAGTGAACTCTCATGGCCTGGAAAAGAGATTTCCAATAACTCTTTTGCCACAATTTTGTCATAACACAGTCTTGATGAATAGAATGACTAGCTGGTTGACTTTTATCAGTGCAAGTAGATCCGTTCGTAATGTTAACTCGTTGCATGCATGGATTTAGTTCCCTACGGAAAAACCTCATGCATGTGATAGAGGAAAACCAGGATTAAATCTGTCTGCCTGGAAAAAAAAAGAACCAGCAGGTCATAGTACCTAAAATGAATGTTGTAAGTATGCTAATGTGAGATGATTATCTGTTTCCTTACTGTTTTCCTTGTAATTTTCTTCTGTTCCATTGGATTTCTACTAAAGAATGGCACGGGGACAAATTTGTCCCTGTCCCTGCAGGAACTCATTTTCCCATCCTGCTCCGGCAAGTTCTTTTCCTGTTCCTGCCCAGTTCCTGTAAGCTCCATCCTCATCTGTACAAGCTTCAAACACTTTAAAATCATAAATGTTGACTGAGGGGGATCCAAGATGGCCGCTGACCCTTCTGCCTGAGTAACACGCCGCAGAGTCTTACCTCTGACAACTATTGAATTGCTGCCCGAGATACTTGTTTTCTTTTCATGCCGAAAAGAAGAGGACGCAGTGCCGCTGGAGCCTCGCGGCAGCCCGGGCAAGCGGGCTTTGGCAACATACAGGAGATTCTCCGGCGCATGCAGGAGACACCCCGGGCGTCAGGTGACCCGCTGGAGACGCTTCCAAGAGGCGGAACGGATGCAATCTTCTTGGGCTTAGAAACAACGCTAAGCCCCGACGCCAGAGCACCTCCCCCTCCTCCTCAGAATACCAGCTCCCCACGAGAGGAGGTGCTGTCGGAACATGGGCAGTGCTCTCCCTTGGAGGCCATAGAGAACAGGGAGGGGAGATTGGAGACAAACTCCCGTTTGCAGGAGAGTTTGGAAGAAACAGAGTAGCCCTGTTCAAGAGGGGTCATCAGCTGGTGAGACTCCTAATCTTTACTAATGTTTCTTATATTGAAAAACCCAGAGAGGTAACCTTGGATTCTCTATGGGATCTCGTGGCAGATTTGGCAAAATCAGTTAAACCCCAATTGTGACTCAGTTGGAAGAAAGACTTAAAGCTCAAGAAACAAAGGTGGGGAATTTGAAAATTGAATTTGATGAATCAAAAAGTTCCCTAGAAAATATCCATCAAGAATTAAAAGTGTCTAAACATATTAGAGAAACATTAATTAAGGACAATACTAACTTGAGAAGGAGGCTGGAATCCCTGGAAAATACTTCTAGGAATAATAATCTCAGATTAATTAACTTTCCAAGGGTTGCAACAATATCTCTAAGGGATATAGTGAAACGTTATATGATAGAAATCTTGGAAATTTCTGAAGATATGTTGCCACCACTTACACAGGCTTATTACCTACCTATTAAAAGAGAAGAACAGCAACGACAACAAGAAAGGGACCAGCAATCATTAGATGTTACAGCAATATTGGAACTTTCAGACGCAGAAATGGCTACCCCGGCAACACTTTTGATTACAGAAGCCTTAGCGCCAGATAAAAACTGGTTGCTTAGACTTTTCTTTAAAAATAGACAAAAAAAGTTTATGGGACTTAAAATACTGATTTTTCCAGACCTGGCTCGGGACACGCAAAGAAGGAGACGTGAATTTCTTCTTTTAAATCCTGGGGTTATAGCTTTGGGGGCGACCTTTTATCTTCGACACCCTTATAAATGTGTGATACAATATCGTATGAAAAAATATGTCTTCTTTGATCCAACAAACGTTCTTGTATGTATGGTCTCTATGGATACATCTTCGTAATGTTTTATTTAAACGTTTCACTAGCCTCGGTGGTGCCTACTGCATGAAACAGACTTTCTTTCATGGCTCACAGAGATTAGTAGTAGGAATTTTTATTTTGATAATTTGATAATTCAAAATAAAAATTCCTACTACTAATCTCTGTGAGCCATTGGTCTGTATGAAAGAAAGTCTGTTTCATGCAGTAGGCACCACCAAGGCTAGTGAAACGTTTAAATAAAAATTACGAAGATGTATCCATACAAGAACGTTTGTTGGAATAACAGGTCTTTGGACATACAATTTTGAGTAATTTGGCTTCTTTGATCCAAGCCAGCTGACAACATTCTTGTCTACAGTGCCTCAGGTTTAAGGGGCAAATTTGAATATTTATTTTCCTGTCTCAGTTTAAAGGGCCTTTTTCTTCTTTATATATCAATTTAGTTTGATAATATTACTTTAATTTTCCACTAAGTATACCTTGGATCCTTATTGTGGACTTGAATTGAAGACAAGCTATAATGATTTTCCTTTTATTGATGTTTGTGATGATAGAATGATATTATTGCTTTATTGGCTTACCTTTATTTTTCTGTACAAGTGATACTTGATTTGTAATTTGAAACTGATAAATAATAATTTAAAAAAATCATAAATGTTCAAAGCTTGTATAGTTAAGGCAGAGCTTACAGTAGAGACAAAACTTCTGGGGACAGGGCAGGGAAATTGAGTTCTTACGGGGACAAATTTGTCCTCGTGTCATTCTTTAATTTCTACCACAATAAGCACCATGTAATTCGCTGATTGTCCAGTTCTCTTCAGTGTAAACCGCCTAGAAATCGAATGATTGTGGCGGTATAGAAGAATAAAGTTATGTTATGTTAAAAGTTATGTTATGTTATTATAGGCACCCAATGAAACAGGGGAAACAAAACCGCAAACTCAAAGCACAAAACCAGAGTGGAATTGTCCCAAATCAGAATGGTGAGCACCAAAAAAGTGTCCTTCAGCTCATCTGATAAATACGAATTAGAGAGTTGCGCGGGGACAGAAATCCCACCCGTCCCCACCCGTCCCCGCCAAAATCCCACCCATCCCCACCCGTCCCCGTGAGGAATCCCTCCGTCCCCACCCGTCCCCGCGAGGAATCCCTCCGTCCCCACCCGTCCCCGCGAGGAATCCCCTCCGTCCCCACCCGTCCCCGCGAGGAATCCCCTCCGTCCCCACCCGTCCCCGCGAGGAATCCCCTCCGTCCCCACCCGTCCCCGCGAGGAATCCCCTCCGTCACCATCCTTCCCTATAAACTTCAGAAATAGTTATTTTATTTAATTATGCTACTGAATTAAAGGCTCTGGTAGAGACCCATTTACAAATAAGCAAAGAGACTATTAATTTGGAAATATTAATTGGGAAGAATACATACTTTGTAAATGGGTTTCTACCAGAACCTCTAATGTAAATATAAAATATAAATACTCAGCTGATGAGAACCCACAAACTGTCAGCTGAGGACTTCCTTTGCAGTTGGCCTGGGGTCCCTTTTGCCAAGCTTGGCAGGCAGCAGTAGCGTCCCTGAGTCACAGATGCTGGCACCTCAGTGGCTCATGGATGCTGCCAGCGACTGCTGCGCTTGGTGGAGGGGAGTTCTGACCATCTCTAGAGGAGGTCCTCTGCTGGCGGTGCTTGGGGATCCCCACCAGTCACAGCAAGGGCCAACAAGTACTTCAACACTGTAGAAATAAAACCAGAAATGCATTTCCTTTTCTTTTGAACACAAAACAAAGATATCTGCCATATACATTTCCCAAGGCAGATGACTCTATGCAATGTCACCTCGGTAACAAAATACAAAAATAGACAAATACACCCCCTCCCTTTTTACTAAACCACAATAGTAGGTTTTAGCACAGGGAGTTACGCTGAATGCCTCGCGCTGCTCTCAATGCTCATAGGCTCCCTGCGCTAAAAAACAATATTGCGGTTTAGTAAAAGGGAGCCATAGTGCAAAATATAGACAACAGATATAAATTCTCAAAACAGACACATTTTGATCACTAAATTGAAAATAAAATCATTTTTCCTACCTTTGCTGTTTGGTGATTTCATGAGTCTCTGGTTGCACTTTCTTCTTCTGACTGTGCATCCAATCTTTCTTCCTTTCTTTCAGCCTCCTGTATGTTTCCTCTCCTCCAGACCTCATTCTCTCCCCCAACTTTTTCTTTCTGTCTCCCTGTTCCCCCTTCTTTCTGTCTCTCTGTCTGCCCCCTTTCTTTCTTTCTCCGTGCCCTCCCCCAAGCCACTCGGTTTGCTGCCACCGCCATCGGGGAATAGTCCCCAAGCCACCGCTGTCCCAAGCTTTCCCTGCAGAAGCGTCGCGCTGACCAGCATTCCGCTCCCTGACGTCAATTCTGACGTAGGAGAGGAAGTTCCGGGCCAACAAGGCATTTCTCCTCATTCCATCCAGCCTGAGCCCCATCTCTCCTTGATCCAGCATTTCCCTTCTGTGTCTGTCAGAATTACCATTCCACCTATTTTCCAGCATCACCCTTCTTTGTGTCCATCTCACCTATATCCCTATCTCACCACTTTTTCAGAATCTTCATTTGTCTCTGTCCTTGTCTTTACCCCATATTCACCATTTGCCCTTTCAATGTCTTTATCTCCCCCCCCCCACACACACTTTTTCAGCATTACTTCTATGTCTCTATTTCACCTCCTCTTCATGTCCCCTCTGTATCTCTATCCTTATTCAGAAGGTCCTGCTTACCCTTTCTCTTCTTTGTGTCACTATCTCCATTTTCAGCTTTCCCCCTTTTCCCTTTGTTAATGCACCCTGTAGCCAGAATCTTTCCACCCTCTCTCCACTCCGGCCCAGCCCAGTATGAAATATTTCCTTTTGTTTCTCTCCCCTCTCTCTTCTCCTCCCTCACCCACGAGTCCTGCATCTGGCCCTCTCCCTTCTACCTGCACCTGGCAACACCCCCCTGCTCCGCGGCTCTCTTAAGCAACTCGTCAGCAGCGGTGATCAAGACAAGCTGCCGACATCGAGGCCTTCCCTCTACGAGTCCCACCTTTGTGGAAAAAGGAAGTTGAAACAAGCGGGACTCGCAGAGGGTAGGCCCCGACGCCAGAAGCTTGTGTCGATCGTTGCTGCTAAGTTGCCGAAGAGAGCCGCAGGTAGAAGGGAGAGGGAGATAGGAAGGCTGTAGAAGCTCCGGAGCATGACACCGAACCCGGCCAGGATGATTTCTTTTTCAGGCTGCTGCTGCCGCTACCATCCCCCACCCGAAATGACAAAAAACAGCCTAATGCCCGCGTCGGGAAATAGCCATGCTGAGCAGTGAGCTCAGCACGTACACAGATGAAAGCCTTGCTTGCTGATTGGTCCGGCGGCACGGTGGGGCGGGGCCGCCGGACCAATCAGCAAGCAAGGCTTTCATCTGTGTACGTGCTGAGCTCACTGCTCAACATGGCTATTTCCCGACGCGACGCCAGACTTGCATCGCCAGAATTTAGGTAGGTTGTTTTCATCCCCGTGGGAGTCCCGTGGGCAAGGGGGCGTCCCCGTGGGAGTCCCGTGGGTCAGGGGGGCATCCCCGTGGGAGTCCCGTGGGCCAGGGGGCGTCCCCGTGGGAGTCCCGTGGGCCAGGGGGGGAACCCGCGGGATCCCCGCGGGACCCGCGGGATCCCCGCGATCCCCGTTCCCGTGCAGACCTCTAGTCCCAAGTACCTGGCAAGATCCCAAGGAGTTAAACAGATTTATCTGCTGCTTATCCCCAAACCATCTCAATAATGGCTTATGGACTTTTGCTTTAGGAAATTAGCCAAACTTTTTTTAAACCCTGCTAAGCTAATGTGACATACTATTCACATTTTGGATGCGCATATGCCAACATTTATATTGCGTACATATTTAAATCCTCATAGAAAACTGAGATATACATGTCCATGAAACCCTACGCGATCCTTCCTCCTAGTCCACGAGAGAGTATTTCCCACTTACAGCAAATCTTTTCCTCCAACAATGTCTACTACTACTTATCACTTATATAGTGTTGAAAGTCACACGCAGCATTGTCCATTTTGACATTTATAGACAATCCCTGCTCGGAAGAGCTTACATTCTAACTTGGACAGACAGACACGACATATAGGGTTGGGGATGCAGGACCCAAGGTGAAAGGAATTAGGAGTCCAAAGCACTCTTAAAGGGGTGGGCTTTTAACTGAGTTTTGAACGCTGCCAGAGACGGAGCCCACAGCAGGGATTTGGGTAGCTTGTTCCAAGCATATGGCGCAGCAAGGCAGAAGGGGCGGAGTCTGGAGTTGGCAGTTGAAGAAAAGGGTATAAATAGGAAGGACTTACCGGCTGAGTGGAGCTCACAAGGGGATCATAGGGGGAGATAAGTGAAGAGAGATAGTGAGGGGCAGCTGAGTGAGTGCATTTGTAGGTCAGTAAGAAGAGTTTGAAACGGATGGGAAGCCAATGAAGTGCCTTTAAGTGACTCTTAAGTGATCTTTATGTCTCTGATCCTAATGTGTTCACCACCTCCACTTTTACGAGTTTTCACCACATTTCTTGCACTCTCACATTCTCTGTTGACCTCTTGCCTCTCTTCTGATGGATTTAATCGTGTAACTTCTATCTCCAACATCAATTTTGTAACCTTCTTAACTGCTTAATACTCATGTACATGCGGTATATGAAATGTAATAAATCCAATCCATAACTCAATGAGGTTTACCTAGCAAGGGGGACATGACCTGGGAGCAGGCGTTAAGATTCATATGCATTCATTTCGGTGTCAGGTCAAAAGCGTGCCGGGACAAAGGCGCGAGCAGACAACTGAGCGCAGCGCGGAGGCGCGCGCCGAAGAAAAAGACTGATTTTAGGGGCTACGACGGGGGGAACCCCCCACTTTACTTAATACAGATCGCGCCGCGTTGTGGGGGCGTTGTGGGGGATTTGGGGGGTTGTAACCACATTTTACTGAAAACCCCCCACAACGCCGCCGCAATATGTATTAAGTAAAGTGGGGGGGGGCTCCCCAACAAAATCCCCCATCGCAGCCCCTAAAAACAGTCTTTTTCTTCGGCGCGCGCCTCCATCTTGCGCTCAGTTGTCGGCGCGCGCCTTTGTCTTCCGCGTTACTGTCTATGAACCATTCATTTCAGAAGTGGAATGCATGTATGTGTTTGCTAACATCAAAGTCGGGATTTACATGTGCTCCCAGGAATGTCTTAAGTTTGAAATAAATGCTTGTTTTGTGCATTGACCACCTTGTGCAGTCAGCAACTTAATACTGTATATTCTCGAATATAAGTCGAGATTCCTATTTCCCCCCCCCCAAAAGGAGGAAAAATAGTTAATTCACATATAAGATGAGGGCTTAATATTCAAGTGTCATGCCCTGCCAGGATCTGCACCCAGTGTCCCTCCCCTGCCAGGCTCTGCACCCAGCCCCCCTCACTCGCGGGATGAGAACTGGCTGCAACATTTCAGAGAGTGGCGCAGGGTCGAGCAGGAAGCATGAAAAGCTCGGTCCTGTCGGGTGCGCCGCTGGCCACGAAAAGCAGATATCCAGAGAGGGCTCAGCATGGGGCAGGAGTGCGGAAAGATTGCTCCTGTCCCATACACCGTTGGACCACCAGGGATTAAAAATGGTGCAAAAGGTACGTGGGGGGGCGGGGTTGTTTAAAACAAATTGTTAGTCGGCCAGGACGGGAGACAAGAGGGATCCCTTCTGTCCCAGCCACCAGATCATACGGCAGGCCAGTTGAGGCCTGCAACAAGAACGGGAGGGGGGAGGGTCTTCATTGTGTGATGACCCAAATATAGGATGAGACCCCCATTTTTGGGCCATTTTCTTGGCCCAAAAATCTCATCCTATGTTCGAGCATATACAGTACCCATAATTTGCTATTAATAAAGAAATGGGGTAAGCCTAGGTTTACCATATAGCTCCAGAAAAAGGAGGATGGATTGAGACATCTGGGTTTTAAGTCTACTGAAAGCAATGGAAGTAAGGAGGACAGATAATAATAATACATTTATTTATATCCCACAATACCACACAGTTCAATGCGGTTTACAATAAGAGGTAAGAACTGTAAAAACACAACAAATTTACACCACAAAACACAGTACATCTATAATAATAAAATGCTAAGTGCGCATGCGCACTCTTACTGCGTGATCCCTGATCTATAGGTCAGTGGTTGGCAGGAGTGTGCATGCGCGACACCAGGACTCCTCCTCCTGAGCCCCAGACACACTGACCGCCTTCGGTCCCGCGGGCTTCTCAAGCAGCGGCGGTGGCAGGGATGGCAGAAACATTAAGGCGGCTGTCGGCTTCAGGCACATGCGGCGGCTGTCGGCGCCTGCAGGCCACGGAAGCTTGAGGCGGCTGTGGCGGAGGGCAGACGCGAACGGAGGTAAGGGATGCTGCTGGACAGGGGAAGAGGTGCTGATGGACAGGGGGGAAGAAAAAGGAAGGGAGGCCTACTGCCGGACAGGGGAAGCAGGAAAGAGGTGCTGCTGGTCAGGGGGGAGGTAAAACAAAGATAGAAGGGCTGCTGCTGGATAAGGGGAGCAGTGAAGGGGTGGTGGTGGACACAGGAGAGGTAAAAGGAAGGGAGAATGGACAGGGAGAGCAGCCAAGGGGTGGTAGTGGACAGCCGAGGAAAAAAAGAAAGACAGAAATAGAGAAAGCGGCTAAGGAGAGAGAGAGAACGAAATAAAGGCAGACACACACACATATATTCTAGCACCCGTTAATGTAACGGGCTATAAGACTAGTTATTTATAAAATATAACATTAAGAAATTAACTTATCTAGATTATACATATTTATCAAAACAGATCAAATTTTTAACGATCTTCTAAAGGCCTGGGGCTCCTTTTACTAAGGTGCGTTAGGGCCTTAACGCGTGCGCTAGACCTTAACACCAGCATTGAGCTGGCGTTATTCTAGAAGCATACCGCGCAGTGGAGTGCGCGGTAATTTAGTGCGTGTGTTAAAAACGCTAGCATACCTTAGTAAAAGAAATAAAAACTATACTCTTCAAGAAATTCCTGAAACAGTCCTAACATCACATATACCGTCCTTCCTCCCTCCCTCTTACCGCCACACTGAAACTACCTGACTTACTCTTTACCTCTTCAGAAATGACAAATGATCTTCCATTGTAACCCACCGTTTATCATTCGTTTGTAATTCGCCTTGAACCGCAAGGTAATGGCGGAATAGAAATCTCTAATGTAAAAGGAGCCCCTGGTTAGAAGAATTTAAAAATCAAACCACTAAAAATTTTGTTCCAAAGTCCTGCCTGAAAGGAGAGGAGGGTTCTATTCAAACAAATCTTTTGTATACACAACCTTTTATTGAGGGGAGAAAAAAATAAGGTGTTGCTTCGTGAAAAACATGTTTTCTACTAGTTCAAAATGATCTGAAAGGTAACTTGGTAGAAGACCATAAAATATTTTATACCAAATACAGAAGTAAAAACCGGATGTCTCAATCCATTCTCCTTTTTCTGGAGCCATATGGTAACCCTAGCTGTAAGCCATTACCTATTCCTGTGATCTGTAGCATGGAATCTTGCTATTTGGGGGGGGGGGGGGATTCTGCCAGGAAGTTGTGACCAGGATTGGCCATTGTTGGAAACAAGATACCGGTCTAGGTGGACCATTGGTCTGACTCCAAACAACTGAAGATTATGGAGAAGAGAAACCCAGTGAGGAGGGGAATAGAGAGGAGAGTTAAGGAAAGGAAGAGTTGTTACTGACAGGTCTTCCTGGTTTTTTTTTTTTCTTTGGGCACAGATGTTCTGCCCATAAAAAAAAAAGGCCTGTTGTGCCGGCTCCCCCCCCCCACCGATGATACCCTCCCTCCCGCGCTAGCGAAAATTGGCAGGAGGGATGCCCACTCCCTCCTATTGCCGGGTGTCCTCCCCACGCCAGCCCCCCTGAACTTTCTCCTCCCCACACACGACTAACGGCCTCTTTTACAAAGCCGCCCTAGCGGCTGCCCTGCGCTAACAGCCCCGAAGCTCATAGAGATTTAAAGGGCTTCGGGGCTGTTGCCGCGCAGCTTTGTAAAAGAGGCAGCAAATATATATAATTAAGATCATCCCAGTCCATGTTTTCTCCAGAGATCGCCTTCTGGATGAAAGCAGAGGTTGCCTTGACAGAAGAAGCTTGATCTGCTGCTTTCCCAGTGCTGGGATTTCTCCCGTTTATAGTCTCAGCACAGTCGAGGCAATCTACAGTATCATGGGCTGGTTTTCATTCTGTGTTAAAACCTCTGATAAATCAGGCCCCAAATAAAAAGGAATACAAGAGTAGATAGCAATATCAGCACTTTGATCCAGACATCAGTTATGGCCATTTAAGATTAAGACCTAGGAATAGGCCTTCATCAAGTCATAACAAAATCTAGATACGTACACATGTGGCAGGAAGTAGGAGCAAAATAAGAGGAATTTCTATCCTTTGAAGCAGTCAACAATTGGTGACCCAGATTCTGACAGAGTAATGTTTCTAAATGGGTTATTTCTGTGTGTCCGATGACAGGAATAGACCTCATTTGTAAGCCAGAGTATATTGAGCATGATCTGGTCTCTTAGATAAATTGCTAGTGTTCTTAAAACTTGTGCATTTGAGTTACTCCCATACACCTTTTTGGGTTTATTGGCTTTAATATGTACAGGCAATGTATCATGATAAGAGTGGCCACATTGGGTCAGACCGATAGTCCATCTAGCCACTCCGTCAAAAATTACAAAGACCAGGGGGGGGGGGACACTCGATGAAGTTATAGGGAAATACTTTAAAAACCAATAGGAGGAAATATTTTTCCACTCAGAATAGTTAAGCTCTGGAACGCGTTACCAGAGTATGTGGTAAAAGCAGATAGCGTAGCTGGTTTTTAAAAAGGTTTGGGCAAATTCCTGGAGGAAAAGTCCATAGTCTGTTATTGAGAAAGACATGGGGAAAGCCACTGCTTGCCCTGGATTGGTAGCATGGAATGTTGCTACTATTTGGGATTCTAGAATCTTACTACTATTTGGGATTCCGGAATCTTATTATTCTGTATGGAATGTTGCTACTCTTTGGGTTTTGGCCAGTTACTAGGGAGAACGGGCTATCGGGTTTGATGATCCATTGGTCTGACCCAGTAAGGCTGTTCTTATGTTATGTTCTAATGTATTCTGCTTCTGACAGTGGCAGAATCCCATATAATGGTATGATTCCATGCTACCAACATAGACATCCTTTTATAAAGGCACGCTAACTGATTTAGTGCACGCTAAAGATTAGCACGCACTAAATGCTAAGGCATCCATTATATTCTATGGGCACCTTAGCATTTAGTGTGCGCGCTAATCTTTAGTTTGCGCAAAATCGGTTAGCGTGCCTTAAAAAAAAAGGACTCCATAGAGATAAGTAGTATCCTTGTGTCAATTTTAACAGCAGGTTATGAATGTTTCCTCCAGGAGCTTGGTTAAACCTGTTTTAAACCCAGATAGGGCTAACTCATGGGTAGGGAACTCCGGTTCTTGAGAGCCGTATTCCAGTCGGGTTTTCAGGATTTCCCCAATGAATATGCATTGAAAGCAGTGCATGCAAATAGATCTCATGCATATTCATTGGGGAAATCCTGAAAACCCGACTGGAATACGGCACTCGAGGACCGGAATTCCCTACCCCTGGGCTAACTGGTGGTGTTTTTGGATGTTATCATTAATCAAGATTCTAGAGCCCAATAGAATGAGAGCAATTTCCATATAGTTCTGCTGCTTCAGGATCCTCTCTTTCTCCATCGTAGTTGGCTAGTACCAACACTTTGATTAGCCACAAAAGAAGAACCCCCTGGTCTTATGTATTTTTTGGGATTCATATTTATTCTGTTTACATTATTGTTTCATACATTAGGTCATGTTTTATTTTAACATGTCTTCCAAAATTTTAAATGCTCTGTATTGCTTGCTATTGGTTTCATTATTCATTGGTCTATGTCAGGGGTAGGCAATTCCGGTCCTCGAGAGCCGGAGCCAGGTCAGGTTTTCAGGATATCCACAATGAATATGTATGAGATGGATTTGCAAGCACTGCCTCCTTGAGATGCAAATCTATCTCATGCATATTTATTGTGGATATCCTGAAAACCTGACCTGGCTCTGGCTCTCGAGGACTGGAATTGCTTATCCCTGGTCTATGTCTATGCTTTTATTTTTCATGTTCTTATTTATGATTTTTTTTAAATATGCTATGTTCTCATTTATTATAGTTGTTTTCATGGCATTGTTCTCATTATTTTATGTCTTTATGTTATTGTTTTTATGATATTAATGTATTCATGTTGTGTTTTATGACATTAATTTCTTTTTTTATATGTTATATCTAGTGTCCCCTGAAGAAGGCACTATTTAGCAGCGCTGAAACAGGGATCCTTGTTGGGACTCTTAACATTTGTAAAATTCAATAAAAATCCCATTTTGGTTTGATTGAGATATCCACCTTGCAGTGGCGTACCAAGGGGGGGGGGGGCGGTGCGCCCCGGGGTGCCAGCCCTGAGGGGGTGCTCCCGGCCTTACCGTTCAGTCCCCCCCATCCCCGAAGGACTGCTCGCCCCACTGACCTTCCTGCACCACCTGTGAAGCAGCCCGCAGCAGGATCGCGACGTCAGCGACCCCTGAGCTGCTTGGGCGCTGCTTCCTGCACAGCGGTCCCGCCCCTCCTCTGACGTCAGAGGAGGGGCGGGACCGTGGCGCAGGAAGCAGCGCCTAAGCAATGCAGGGATCGCTGACGTCGCTATCCTGCTGCGGCTGCTTCATAGGTGGTGCGGGGAGGCCAGGGGGGGCGAGCGGTCCTTCGGGGTGGGTCGGGGCATCAGGCCTTCAGGGTGAGGCAGGCGGGCAGGCAGGCAGGCTTTCAAGGGGGAGGGGGGTGACAGGCAGGCAGGCAGGCCTTCAAGGGGGGACAGGTCTTCAAGGGGGGGGACAGACCTCGGGGGGGGTGCAGACCTTCAAGGGGTGCAGGCCTTCAAGGGGGAGGGACAGGCCTTCAAGAGGGGGGCAGGCAGGCCTTCAAGGGGGGGGGACAGGCCTTCAAGGGGGGTGCAGGCCTTCAAGGGGGGACAGGCAGACCTTTAAGGGGGGGACAGGCCTTTGGGGGGGACCCTGGTTTAGAAGTACACGGAGAGAAGGGGGTGTTCAAAGAGACGTGCATATGTAATGTAATGTAATGTAATGTAATTTATTTCTTATATACCGCTAAACTCCGTTAGGATTCTAAGCGGTTTACAGAAAATAGACAATAGTGTGCATTAAAATTATAAGTAATATAGGTTTACAGAGAAATATACATTAAAGGATACAATAAAAATAAGATAAATAAATAAAGAATAGGTACTTAGAAATTCCCTTACTGTCCCAAAGGCTCACAATCTAACTGAAGTACCTGGAAAAATAACAATTAGTTGAGTAATAAAAGTAAGAAATAGAAATAGAAGAAAAAATAAGAAAATAAACATTCTAACAAGACTACATTGATCTAAGGACTTTGAAAGGTAAAAAAGAAGAGAGATAGGAATAGCTGCAGAAAGGAGGAACCATTGAGCAATAGAATTTTGGAGAAATTTAAATGTTAAAAATAAAACAAAACAAGGGTCAAATCAATGAATGAAATTAACAATAAAACATAAACTGGAAAAAAAAGTGAAAATATAAATCAGAACAGTTGGATTAAAGTCCAGATTGAGATGACTTCACTGCTAGGCCACCAAATTTCACCAGGTATCATCCAATCCTTGCCAACACACCGGAAGTCCCAGATCCAGTGTCTCTGTTTTTCGAACTCGACCAAGATGTTCACATCCTCCTCCTGCATGCCAAACCTGATGAACTTGTCTCTTTTTGGACAGGTATTGTGCCATTTTAATCGTGCACGGCTCCTCGGCGACCATGCCATCCGGATTAACCATGGCCTCCCCTTCGCGGTGGCGGCGGTGGCTGTGGGGGACGCTCCTCTCCATGGCCGAAGCCAGTGGTTGCAGTGCCTTCGCTAGGTTAACGCTGCCGCAGATCAGGAGTGTTCCCGGCCGCTACTGGGGGGCAGAGCTTGCTCACACGCCGAGCCCCGGAGGAAGAGAGGTGATCTGGGAGCCCTGTAGGTGACAGCCGGGGTGCGAGCAGGCGAACGGCTCAACTGCTGCAGTTCAGGAGGGTTCCCGGCTGCTTCTGGGGGGCGGAGCTTGCTCACACGTCGAGCCCCGGAGGAAGAGAGGTGGCCTGGGAGTCCCGGAGGTGTCAGTTGCGGTGCGAGCAGGGAACAGGCAGGAGCAGGTGAACGGCTTAACTGCCGCAGTTTAGGAGGGTTCCCGGCTGCTTTTGGGGGGCGGAGCTTGCTCACACGCCGAGCCCCGGAGGAAGAGAGGTGGCCTGGGAGCCCTGGAGATGTCAGTTATGGTGAGAGCAGGCAAAAGGCAGGAGCAGGCGAACGGCTCATAGTATCTGCTGATGTTTAGAATTTACAGCAGGTCTTTTCTCATAACGCATATACCATATGCTTCTTTTGCTTGGTTGATGTCCTTTTAGAGGATTTTATAATTAAATAGATTAAGAATTGTTGTTTAAAAGGAGGGAGCTCAACTGCCAGCCAGCCACCATCCAGCCTCCAAGTTCCGGAATTTGCCATTGAATTTGCATATGCCAAACTTTGGGGGGGGGGGAGAAGAAATAATGGGTCTGAAAATAGAGGAGAGGGAGAGAGATGATGGACCATGGGATTTAGGGAGGGAAAGAACAGAAAGGGAGAGAAATTGGATACAAGGGATGGTGTGGAGGAGGGATAGAGATACTGGATAGGAGGGTAATTAGAAAAAGAAAGGGAGAGATGGTGGACTCTGGGGTGGTGGGGAAGGAGGGAGAGATGCCGGATGAAAAGGTAGTTAAGAAAAGGTGGATCTGTGGAGGGAGATGAAAAAAAGGAAAGATACCAGACTTCCTGGGAAGGGAAAGGAAATGGAAAGGGAGGACAGAGTTGGCAGATGGATGGTTAGCATGCAGAAAGAAGGAGACCCTGGCAAGCAAGTTATCAGAAGAAAACCAGAGCCTTGGACCAACAAGATTTGAAATATAACCAGACAACAAAAGGTAGAAAAATTAATTTTATTTTCTGTTTTGTGATTATAATATGTCAGATTTGAAATGTGTATCCTGCCAGAGCTGGTGTTGGACTGCAAACGTGAGCTAGGATTTAACAGAGAGAGGAAAAGTCCTTTTTGTTTCTTTATTTTATTTACACCACAGCGCCAGTGTGGTTAGGAGAAGCTAAAGGGGGTGAAAAAGCTATAAAACCCACCAGGAGTTTTGAAAAAAATCACCCAACTGGGCAGGAAAATCGAATTGAAAAACCAATTCAATAGGCTGAATCGAATTGAAATTTTTTTTCCTGAATCTGGCAGCATTAGTTTGCGCTACTGTCTTAGACTTTAGGACCTGGGATTGGGGAGAGATGGCATCCTCAGTACTTTATAATGCAAGTGAAACGAGGATTTGGTCAAACTTTTGAAGGGTCTGCAGAAAAAAAATATTGTATAGGCCGGGGACATGAGACAGCAGGAAATGGGAACTTTTCTTCCTTCTATTTTTGTGATTGGAAAGGCTGAGGATGTCAGAGAGTTCAGTTAAAATATGTGCTTTATAAGAAAATATAATAATGTGTTTTATAAAGTTTATAGCATAGCTGGCCTACCCAGTGAGGTGTTCCTAGTGGTGATGGTGGCAGCGTGTCAATGTGTTGAGAGGAAGAGGTGGTCTGGGAAATTCTGCTGAGCAAACTCTGGGCCCATTTCCACCCCCCAGTTAGTCCACTCCACTCAACTGGTTCACACACTGAGTGGGTCTTTGGGTGTTGTTTTGGGATCTCTTCCAGTGGTTTATCAGTATCTCCTGGTCCAAGGAAGGAAACTTTGTTATCCTTAGCATTGACCTACAGAATATGTTTGTAACAGCGCTGCTTGTGTGGCATTAGGCTATGTAGTGATCGAAAGAAAAAAACAGACCTTTGTACATTTTTGCACTATATGGTGGGTGTATGAGGAGATTCACATTTCCTGCACAGGAAGTTACCTTGTGCTGTATTTGACATCTAGCAAGGTCTCTGTTTGAAAGGAAAGATCTAAACTTAAAAATGAAGTGGCCAGAAGTTATGGTAAAAGCAGATAGTGTAGCTGGTTTTAAGAAAGATTTGGACAAATTCCTGGAGGAAAAGTCCATAATCTGTATTAAGACATGGAGGAAGTGTCTGCTTGCCCTGGATCGGTAGCATGGAATGTTGCTACTCTTTGGGTTTTGACCAGGTATTAGTGTCCTGGATTGGCTACCATGAGAATGGGCTACTGGGCATGATGGACCATTGGTCTGACCCAGTTAGGCTATTCTTATGTTATGTTCTCATCTGTAGGGGCCTTTGTTTTCACTTCTTATTTTAATGTATTTTTTTTCTGGGAACTTATCAGTGTTTTTTATAATGGGAACAAAAATGGAAGAGAATTAATGTGTGTGGGATGAGGGGGGTAACTAATTTCTTCAGCTAAATAATTCAATCCACTTCAAACAGACATAGGAGAACTCACGCACCATTCACACACCCTCCAACCAAAAACGTCAAAAGAAGAAAACAGTTCGACAACCTCCTAGCCATTCGAGCTGCAACACTCGACCCCCCAACTCTACAACCAATTGACATCGACCACAGACTGCAAAACCTTCAAAAAGAAATAAAAACCCTTCTATTCAAAAAACACATAAAACCGAACTAACACAATCAGAACTGTCCCAAGCATCACCTGCAACTACTCCATATGTACTTCTGATGTCATGACAATTCAGACATAATTTATGTTATGTTTGGAATATAAGAAAATTTTCACTGCCTGTTTCTATTCTGACCATTTATTCCGTTTCATGGTCATTACAAAAAATATTTTTTTACATGGGGGGGTGGTGTCAAAAAATGATGGGCCCCGGGTGCCACATACCCTAGGTACGCCACTGCCACCTTGTCTTTTTCCTGTTTGTGCAACTTTAATTAGCCATGTCATAGGTACATTTTACTCCTTTAATACAATGTCTGGAATTTTGCGTCGGGCTTTTTATTTGAATAGGAATGTCCGATTTTTATCAGCACTGTGATTCTAGTGCTTTGGTTATACAGCAAATTTATAATATTAATACAGTTTCCAATGGATGAACTGTTCTTAAGGCCTTTCAGTAAAAAGGCCTGTTGGCATTCACACATCACACCGAGCAATGAAACCTGTGTTTCCAATTTTGTGCTATGGAATATTGCATTTGTCTGATTTATTCTCTATCCTGGCTGCAAGCCATCTTGTTTGTAGTCTACTGACCTATGCTGCAATCACTGATCTCTCATCTTTAATTTTAAGTTCATCTCTCCTTGAGCACTCCAATGTCAGGTTTTGATCTACTGTACTTCTGGTTGCCAAAGTAACTGCACTTCCTGCTGTTGTTCTGTGACCAATTGTTTTTTCTTCCTTACTGGTCTAACTTTTTTTAAAGTGTGTTATTTCTCATTTTACAAATTCTGTTGCCTTTTCCCCCTTTTCTACTGGTAGATTCTTACTCGTTCTTTCCGCTCGTTAAAATGCTTGTGCAAGTTTAGGGATGGAAGTCGACTTTGACTGTTCCCTTCAGCGTTTGGAGTATTTGAATTTGTTGATGCTGTCAACGTCTACAGATCACCTGGAAGATGCCAGAAATAAAAGGATCTAGCAGAGTTTGAAAACTGGCATAGATTTGGAAAGTTAAGATTTAATATGGGATTGTGCATTTGAGTTACTCCCACCCTTTCCCATTTGGGGCTTTTGGGCAAGAAAGAAGAGAGAGCTCTAGCAATGATTATGCATGATGATCTCACAGTAGCTGAACAGATAAGACAATGAGAAAAGCCAGAAGATTCTTGGATATTTTGAGAGAGGCCATGCAGATCAGCTCAAGTTTCTAGAAAGACTTCATTAAAAGTGTTGTGGAGACCAGAATTAAAAGGATAAGGAAAGCCTAAAAAGGTTAGGGCTCTTCAGCTTGGAAAAGAGAATGCTGAGGGGAGATATGATTGAAGTCTGCAAAATCTTAAGTGGTGTAGAACGGGTATAAGTGGGTCGATTTTTTTTTCTTTTTTTTTTTACTGCATCAAGATTTACAAAGTCTATGGGACACTCTATGAAGTTACAGAGTAATACTTTTAAAACCAATAGAAGGAAATATTTTTCACTCAAGAGAAAAATTGTTAAGCTCTGGAATGCGTTGCCAGAGGATGTGGTAAGGACGCTTAATGTAGCTGGTTTTAAAAAAAGGTTTGGACAAATTCCTGGAGGAAAAGTCCATAGTCTGCTCTTGAGACATGGACTGTTGCTAATATTTGGGGTTTTGCCAGGCACTTGTGACTTGGATTGGCCTCTGTGAAGACAGAATACTGAGCTAGATGGACCATTGGTCTGACCCAGTAAGAAAAGTTGTTGACAGTACTAAAGCAGCCGGTGTTTTTCGTCATAGAGCCTTTTAGGGACAGACTTAAACTTCTAAGCATATATACCCTGAAAGAGAGGCAAGAAAACAGAGACACGATAGAGACATACCTTCAACATATAAACCTACAAGACACGGGCCTCTTTCAGGGGCAATAGGATGAGGAGGTGGTGAATGCATGGTAGAGCCTCCTACTTAGATATCTTATACAGTGGTATCTCGGTTTACGAGTGCACCGGTTTGCGAGTGTTTTGCAAGACGTGCAAAACATTCGCAAACTTGGTGCCTCGTAAACCAAGCTTGCCTCGCTGTACGAGCGCCCCCCCCCCCCGTGAACCGGCACCTTCCCCCCCCCCGCGATCCGGCACCCCCTGCCGCCATCGGGCACCCCCCCCCCCGCCGCAACCTGAGATCCCCCAACCCACCCGAACCCTCTTCTTACTTCGAGTGTAGCTTCCGCATCGGCACCGGCACCAACATGTCCTGTGCGTTGGGGCCGGTGCCTGAAAATCTGCTTCCTGTGCCGGGCCTTGAGCATGTGCTGGGCCTTGAGCCAGTTCTCATGCGTTCGCATGGACACATTAGCGGTTAGCGCGCGCATAGATTTAGCACGCGCTACATGCGTGCTAAAACGCTTAGCACACCTTAGTAAAACAGGGGGTATGTCATTCACTGTCAAGTTGCCTCAGTGAGTGTCAGCCAGTTCTCGTGAGTTTGCATGGACGCATTAGCAGTTAGCGCGCGCTAAAACACTTAGCGCACCTTAGTAAAACAGGGGGTATGTTATTCACTGTCAAGTTGGCTCGTTGAGTGTCAGCCAGTTCTCATGCGTTCGCATGGACGCATTAGCGGTTAGCGCGCGCATAGATTTAGCATGCGCTACATGCGTGCTAAAACGCTTAGCACACCTTAGTAAAACAGGGGGTATGTCATACCCCCTGTTTTACTAAGGTGTGCTAAGTGTTTTAGCACGCGCTAACTGCTAATGCGTCCATGCAAACTCATGAGAACTGGCTGACGCTCAGTGAGCCAACTTGACAGTGAATGACATACCGCCTGTTTTACTAAGGTGTGCTAAGCGTTTTAGTGCGCATGTAGTGTGCGCTAAATCTATGCTCTATGGTCAAGCTATAAAGTCTGTAACTTTGTAGTGTTTAAAGATAGTAGTATTCTACTCGACACATAGGGCCTGTTTTACAAAGCCGCACTAGCGGCTGCTGTGCGGTCTGGATGTCTGGTAACCCTATTTTTTGCTAGTATACTTACCATCCAAATACCTACTGACACGTTACCAAGATATGATTTACTTCACCTCGCCCCAATTCCCCCTCACATACTTTCCTGAGTCTTATCAATCGAGAAAAGTGAGAAGAGCATTTGAACATTCTAAGTACATACTTTACAACGTGTGTTTTGAATAAATTTATTTATTTAGATTTCTATCCCGTTCTCCCGGGAGCTCAGAACGGATTACAATTGACATTCACAGTAAAGTTACAGGACAAAAAAATTGTAGGCTTTCGAAGAAGAGGCTGTTGAGGGGACGTAGAGAGAGAAGGGGAGGGGGAGCAAGGGAAGGGAGGAGGGAAGAGGAGGGCAGAGATGGGGGAACGGTAGAGGAGCAAGGCGTTGGAGGAATGTTTGAAAGTTTTTATTTAATTCATATAGGTTGAAAAACCTGGTTGTGTTTAACAGTAGAGAAATACTTTTAAAACCAATTAGAAGAAATAGTTTTTCATTCAGAGAATAGTTAAGCTCTGGAACACGTTGCCAGAGGTTGTGGTAAGAGCGGAGAGCGTAGCTGGTTTTTAGAAAGGTTTGGACATGTTCCTGGAGGAAAAGTCCATAGTCTTTTATTGAGGCATACATGGGGGAAGCCACTGCTTGCCCTGGATCGGTAGCATGGAATGTTGCTACTCCTTGGGATTCTAGAATCTTGCTTCTCTAAGGGGATTCTGCATGGAATGTTGCTACTATTTGGGGTTCTAGAATCTTGCTTACTCTGAGATAACGGAATGTTGCTACTCCTTGGGTTTTGGCCAGGTACTAGTGACCTGGATTGGCCACATGAGAATGGGCTAGTGGACTTGATGGACCTTTGGTCTGACCCAGGAAGGCTGTTCTTATGCTCTTACATGAGCCAAGTATAGGACAATTAAGCCATTGTAACATCACTGATGAGGTTGGCTCTGAGGCATTATGACATCACAATCTCAGCTCTGGAATGTTGCTCTCATTGGGGTTCCGGAATCTTGCTATTCTTTGAGATGCTGCAATGTTGCTACTCTTTGGGTTTTGGCCAGGTATTAGAGACATGGACTGGGTATCATAAGAACGGGCTACTGGGCTTGATGGACCTTTGGTCTGACCCAGTAAGGCTTTGTTTTGAACTCTTTCCCAGTGTCGTAATAATTAAGGATTTACTGACAGTATGGAAGAAGCTCAGAGTTTTGACAATTGTAATCTAGTGCTAATGGATCCGGTTGATTTGAAAATGTTTGACTGCATTGGGAAAAAATGTGGAAAAATGAAACATTTCATGCTCTGATGCCTATGGGTATATTGATATTCAATCACTCGCATGTCTCGACTAATGTATATGAAGAGGAAGAGAAGTAACTATTGAGGACAGGGGAGTAAAGGCTTAAGACACAGATAATAAATAAAGACGCAAGAGGGACATGGTATCAGCTGTGATAATGTAATTTGGCATGCCAGAAATAATGCATTGTTCTACTTCATGGTTTCTTTGACATGAGTAGAAAAATAGAATAACACAAAATGTTATATTTATAACAAATCCAATATGCCTGAACATTTATGCTACCACTAGTCAACAAAGACAACAAAAATATATTAGAAAATAATATATCCCAACATTCTAGGGCATTCTAATATATTTAACTTAGTTTGGGGTCCAGTGACGTCTTTTGTACATTTGTTATGGTTCTTTTATTCCTCTTTTTGTTGGTATAATTCAAACATATCCGGGGGGGGGGGAGGGAGGGTAGGGTTATATCTTTTATGTGATTCCTTGAGGTAATTGTGGGGTGGGGGTGGGGGTCTTATATTATTGCATTGCTACTGTTTGTATTTTAGTGCTTATTGGTTATTGTTACGGATATGAATAGTGTCTTGCACTTTTTGTTAGTAATGGAAAATCAACAGGTACCATTACATTACATTATTGATTTCTATTCCGCCAATACCTTGCGGTTCAAGGCGGATTACATAAAAGTTTTCAGAGATTAGATAAAAGTTAACATAAAAGTTACAGAGGGACTGGCCCGTCAGCTGCAGGCAGAACTGGACCCTTGACTAGAGGAGCTCTGAGCAACAAATCCTTCAAAATGCTGTGAAAAGGCAGAAAAAGGCTGAAAAAAAAAAAAAAAAAAAGAAGAACCCGAGTAGACCAGCATGACTCCTTTCAGCTCGCGTTTAAAAGGAAAAACTGAAGGGGGCAGCAGAGCCCTCTAGTGAAGGAGGGATTCAAAAGCTGGACTGGATTCTTTCTGCACGGCTTGTGAGGGCTTCGATGGAAATTTCAGTAATTTGGCATGTGAGGGCAATGCTGGGCAGACTTTTATGGTCTGTAATCCACAAATGACAAGATGGTTCGGATAGGCTGGAATGAGAATTGATGACAACTTCAGTAGTTGGAACCAAAGGTTGCCGCTATAAAAGATATCATAAATAGACCACTGTTTGTTTGTTTTTTTTAATATCTTTATTAATTTTCAAGTATGAACAGTGCAATACATATATATCTCTAAATACATAACAAAAACAGAAAGAAGCACATTTAACTTACAAAATTTAAAGACATCATTTCCCCCCCAACCCTTTTAAAAATCAATGATGTAAACAAAATTATTCATAGTACAATAAAATACCACCCCCTCCCTCCTCCTCCTGGATCTGTATGTGTATGGAAAAACAAACCTATATTAAAAAGAGATATCAATTATATAGATGCAGTAAAATCTGCCAATGGGCCCCAAATTAATTTAAACATCTTATTATTCCCTAAAACTTCCGCATTCATGTTTTCATATTTGTAACTAGAACATAGATTTGCCCACCAGAAAGGGAAGTTGAGATGATCAGAGCTCTTCCAATTTCGTGTTATCATCTGAATAGCTATTCCTGTCATAATCAAGAAGAGCCGACATTTATATCTATCCATTGGGGGTTTGACATGCAACAAGGTGCCACATTTGACCTTCTCATATGTCATTAGAAATGATGAATCGAGTATTCTATTAATCTGTCCCCAAATCGACTTCCAGAAACTGAGTATCAATGGACAAAAGAACAGCAGATGATCCAGTGTCTCGATATCACCATGACAATGCCAGCATCTATTAGATTTAGAACTGTCTAATGTTTTTAAATGCACAGGGGTCCAGAATCGTCTATGTAACAGAAACAACCAGGTCTGTCTCATCCTCCAAGTCCAAATTCGTGGCCATTGAGTTGCAGAAATATGCTGCTTAATCTCAATGCTCCAAATGTCCTTTAGACTCGTCTTTGATTTTTAATTCAATAGGTCAGATATTAATTTATACCACCGGGAGGCCTGATGCCCTAAGGCAGTGATTCCCAACCCTGTCCTGGAGGAACACCAGGCCAATCGGGTTTTCAGGCTAGCCCTAATGAATATGCATGAGAGAGATTTGCATATGATGGAAGTGATAGGCATGCAAATTTGCTTCATGCATATTCATTAGGGCTAGCCTGAAAACCCAATTGGCCTGGTGTTCCTCCAGGACAGGGTTGGGAATCACTGCCCTAAGGAATCTGTCTGAAAGCATATGACTTGCAAGCTATACTAATTTCGCCATTCAGGGAACCCTTTCTGAATGGCTTGCTTCAGCTGCAACCATTTATAAATTTGAGTCGTAGAAATACCGAAAGACTTTTGCAGTTGTGAAAACTCAAGCATTTTCCCTTGGGATATAACGTCATCTAATGTACGTATACCTGCTTGCATCCAGTGCTTCCAGGCAATCTTCGTCCCGCCAATTTGAATCTTGGAGTTTACCCGTAAGGATTGACACGTGGATTTCTCTACTTGAAATTCAGTCAAATTATTAATTTTTCAGTCAAATTTTAAAGTTTTCCATGTATCAAATAAAATATTATTGTCCTTAACACAATTAGGTAACTTGATACTCGACATGAGGCAATCACAGTGGGAACAACAATTGCCATTCTAAGTACAACCAATCAGGAAGACGATCCATGAGCTCTGGAAGGACCCAGTACATTCCCTGACGCATTATATAGGCCTGAATATACCTATAAAAATTTGAAAGATTTACCCCACCCGCTGCAATTGGTTTTTGTAAAGATACTAAAGTAATTCTAGCAGTTTTGCCCAGCTGAAAAAATTTAGTTAGTATACTATTTAATTTCTTATAAAAGGACCTCTGAAAAAACACTGGCAACATACCCATTTGGTAACAAACCACAGGCAAAATCATCATCTTAACTGTTTGAACTCTCCCCCACCAAGCCAAATGCAAAGGATGCCAGTGCTCACACATTTCTACAACCTTCGACAATAGCAATTTTTCATTCACTTTCATCGTTTCTTCCACAGTTTTGTGTATCCAAATACCTAAATATTTTATGCCTTCTTCTTTCCATATAACAGGAAATGAATCAAATAGTCCTTTTGGGCAACGTACATTTAGTGGAAGAATTTCTGATTTATTCCAATTTATTTTATAACCAGAAAATTAACCAAATATATCAATTAAATCCAATAAATGTGGAATGGTGGATTCAGGATTCCTCAAATGAAGCAAAATATCATCTGCATACGCAGAAATTTTATATTTCACGACCTGCATAAGGAGTACCCTGTATCCCCTCTGCCCGTTGAATAGTCAACAGCAAAGGTTCCAGAACAATGTCAAAAAGCAGAGGGGATAGTGGACATCCTTGTCTAACTCCCCTCTCCAGATGAAAACTTTCTGAAAAGTATTATTAATATATAGTCTGGCAGAAGGGGAATTATACAAGGTTTGAATCATCTGTATAAATCCAGAACCAATACTGAACCATTCCATTGCTTGATACATGAAGGTCCATTCTACATGATCAAAGGCCTTCTATGCATCCAAGGACACAGAGAAAACCGGATCTTCCATGGTTGTTGTTAAATTTAGCATGTGAAAAACCAGTCTAGTATTATTTGATGAATGTCTCTGAGCAACGAAACACCTACAATATAGGGGAGAGCCTTTGACAATTTCAAAGCCAATAATTTGGCCAGTAATTTTCCATCCACATCCAATTTTTTTTTTTTTTTAGTTCAATAGTTTTTATTGAATATTATAAGAAATTTACAGAAGGCAGTTCAAACACACAAAATCTGAATAAGACACAATGGTGTAGAAAAAGTCCATATCTATAATCATTTACTTACAACCAGATTAATAAAAAGAATCCAGGGTATTTGTAACTGCTAATAGAAGATATATGAAAGGCAGAAAAGCAGGGAGAGTGAAATAAGAGAGAGGGAAAGAAAGAGGGAGAAAAAGAAAAAGAGAGAGATAGATAGATAGAGAGGCAGAAGTGTCTACTGGTTAGAATGAACATATGAATCTAAGAATGACCAAGGTGATTTATTTCGCACCATGTTTCTGGAGAGTCGAGAAATCATGTTTTTCTCATATGCATAAGATTCAAATTTGTGATACATGCTCAGAGAGTTCCACCAAAAGGTGTAGTCAAGTAGCGAGGATGATTTCCAATTTTTCAGAATATGCATAAGAGCTGTTACAAACATGGCATCAATGAGTTTAGGTGGGCAGTTTGTTTGTGCGAAACAAGGGTGTTGAGAACGAAGAATTACAATGTCCATGGAAATCTCTTCTGAACACTTAGTAATAGATTTTATAGTGTCCCAAATACGAATCCAGAAGGAGTGGACTATAGTGCAATGAAAAAGCATGTGATCAAGAGTTCCAGACTCTTTCAAACAGTTCCAGCAGGTGGAGTCTTGTTTTAGCTTCGCTTTCAACATGCGATATGGGGTCCATACTGCATTCCACATAACGAAGAACATTGATTGCAAGACTCTGGAAGATAGGAGAGGACGGTTTGTGGAGGACCAGAAAAGTTCCCAATCTATATCCGAAAGCGTAGTCTGCAGAATCGAGTCCCATTGGTTCATTGATTGAGGTGAAAAGGTGAAAGAGTGATCCCTTAGAATACTATAAAAAAGAGATATCGCTCTACCCTTCATTAAGGCCAGAGTAGACCAGTGGTGAACAGTGTGAATAGAGGTCATAAAGTCAGGGCGCATATGTACCTTAGACAGTATTCCAGTAAGCATGAGCCATTGGGAATGTATAGAGGATGGAAGTGAATATGCAGAACAAAAAATATCAAAAGGAACGATTGAGGTGGAGGAGATCAATTGATGAGCAAACTCGACTCCCGCCCGTTGCCACTTTTTCCATGAGAGGGATCTACCTTTATTTTGAATTTTAGGGTTATTCCAAAGGGACATGAGCGGGCTTTCACTAACAGAGATCTCAGCTGTTGCATCTAGAAGATGAAAAGCATGCTGCGTTGCACTCAACAAGGAATACTTTCTCAAGTGTCTAGGTACTGACACTGTAAGGAAGCAGGAAACGTGCAGTGGTGCACATAAAAAGCGTTCCATTTCAAACCATGCTGGTTGATCCTGAGGATTAGAATTAACGATCCAATAAGCTCCATATTTGGCTAAAGATGCGATATAATAATAATAAAAATCTGGTAAATTTAATCCGCCGTTAATCTTAGAGGCCTTCAGCTTGGCGAGAGCAATACGGGGTTTTTTCTTGTTCCAAATAAATTCAGAGATTTTCATATTGAGCCAATGAAATAATTTTTTCTGGCATAGGAGGGGAAGCATGGAAAGGGTGTAATTAATTTGCGGGGCTAAAGTCATTTTAATGGAGGCTATTCTACCCCACCATGACAAATAAAGTGGGGACCAACGAGTTGTAGTATTTGAAACTAAATTTTTGATTTTGGATATGTTCAAATCCTGGGCGTGTACTGGATCTTTATGAATTAGGACCCCTAAATATTTCACAGCTCCCTGTGACCATGAAAAAGGAAATTGAGCCAGATCTGAGGAGGAGATATGGTCATTGAGAGGAAAGATCTCTGATTTCTCCCAATTAACAGAGTATCCAGAGAGTTGAGAGTATTGAGAAACAGTGTTAATAAGATGGGGCAAGGAGACAAGAGGATCTCTGAGAAAGAGAAGGACATCATCAGCATAGGCTGCTAATTTAATGTCTCGACTGGACGAGGGGATACCCTTAATTAGGGGACATTGTCGGATAGCTGACAGGAAAGGTTCCAACGCTAAGTCAAATAACAATGGTGAAAGGGGACAGCCTTGACGGGTGCCTCTATGAAGGGGGAATTTGTTGGAGAGAGAGTTGTTAATCAGAATACGGGCTGTGGGTTGTCTATATAGTGTTTCTATCCAATTTGTGAAGAAAGGACCAAAATTGTACCATTTCAGTACTCGGAATAAGAATGGCCACTCCACTCGGTCAAAGGCTTTCTCAGCATCAATGGCTAGACCAATCATAGGATCCAACAGTGTTTTGGCGTGAGCATTGATATGGTGAAATAAGCGTAAATTATCTCCTATGTATCTTTGTTTGATGAATCCTGTTTGATCTTTGTGTACAAGGGTTGGGATCACTGTGGTGAGTCTTAATGCGAGTAGTTTTGCCATAATTTTGTAATCCAAATTAAGGAGAGAGATAGGACGGAAATTTTTAACCAAAGTAGCATCGCGTTCTGGTTTAGGAATAACTACAATAGTGGCCTCAGCGAAATTAAACTGTTTATCCGGAGTGGAGTGGAGAAAATCATAATACGTGAGGAGTTGAGGCAATAAGAGAGCTCGGAAAATTTTGAAAAACTCATTAGTAAAGCCATCCGGACCTGGGGCTTTCCCAGTGGGTAAGGAGGATATAGCAGTTTCAATCTCAGACGTGGTGATGGGAGCGTCCAGTTTTGTTTTAATAGATTCTGATACAGTCGGGTGAGTTAAAGAGGCGAGGAAAGACTCTGTCCGATTCAGGGGTTGAAAGCTCAGATTGATATAGAGCAGTATAAAATTTTTCAAATTGGGAAGAAATCAGAGATCTGGTTCTAGCTAATTGTCCTGATGAGTCTTGAACAGCTGAGATGTGTAAACGTTTTGATTTAGTTTTAAGATATCTAGCTAAAGGGCGACCCATAAGATTATCTCCCATATAGTGACCGGAGGAGGAAATGAAAATATCACGTCGGGCCGTGTGGGAAACCAGAGTATTATATTCATATTTAAGATTTTGAATGCGTTGGAACATGGATGGATCATGCAAATGAGTGGACATATGTTGTAGTTATAAGTTTTTGATAGAGATTTCCAATTCTTTTTCTTTTTGTATGGATTGTTTTTTTTTCCAGGAAGCAAGTTTAATCAATTCACCTCTGAGAGAGGCTTTGTAAGCTTCCCAAACAATAGCAGGACAGGTTTCTGAATCTTTGGTGTTAATTTCAAAAAATTCCGTGGTAAAAGATTTGATTTTGTCCACTATTGCATCATCTTAAAGTAAGGTATTATTAAGTCGCCAAGAGGGAGATTCTTTGCGTGGGGCAGGAGTAGTTAAGTGCAAGGAAATGGCTGCGTGGTCTGTAAGAGATATTGGATGTATGATAGTATTTGTTACGTCTTGAATAAGTGAGGGGGAAAGAAGAAAGAAATCAATTCTTGAGTAAGTGTTGTGTGGTGGTGAAAAGTGAGAGTACTCTCTACTTTTCGGGTGCAATAAACGCCATGGATCTACAAGGGAGAAGGCTTCCATTAAAGCATGTAGGGCTGAGAAAGATTTGGACTTTGAGGGTCTGCAAGAGGATGATCGATCTATATAAATGTCCTGAATTTGGTAATTTTAAACCAACGTATGATCCTTGTTTGGCTTTGGCAAAACTATAGTTAAAGACTCAGCCATAGTACCTGAAATGCAACCTTTATTTAGTTGAGCCTGATATAAATTTAAAAGATGAGGTAATAAGACATTTTGGAATGATTTATAAAACTCTACAGTGAAACCATCACCACCTGGAGCGGATCCAACTCTAAGGGACTTCAACGCTGTTTGTAATTCTTTCAGTGAAATAGGTTCCTCAAGATTTTCTTTTAAATGCTCAGGAATTTTAGGCCCCTTGATTACCTTCAAAACCTCTAAACCTTCAAGTTCTTTAGTTGAATAAGGCTCAGAAGAATATAAGGGTTTATAAAAGTTCAAAAATTGCTTTAAAATATCTCCAATCTTAGAATGAGTTACCCCCTTCTCATTTTTTAATCGCCAGAAGATTTACTTTTCTTTTTTTAGTCTTTAAATAATTAGCCAATAATCTTCCTGCTTTATTCGAGTTCCCATAATACAGAGCTTGTTGAGAGAACAATTCCTTCCTAGACACTTGAGAGGAAATCTCATTGTACTTATATTTAGCTTTCATAAGAGCTTGCAAGGTAGCTTGTTCCCATTTCAGAGACAATCGTGTTTCTAGCACTTTTATTTCTTGTTCCAAATTAGAATATTCTTTCTTAAGTTTTTTTCCAAAGATATACTGAGTAAGAAATAATTTGCCCCTCATAGTGGCTTTAAAGGCATCCCATAATGTTTCTAAAGAGATTTCCTCTGAAGTATTAAGCTGAAAGAATAAATGGCACTCTTCAATAACATTTGAATCTGCAAGCAATGTATTACTGAATCTCCATACAGGTCTATTACTTTCTAATTCTACCATATTACATTCAATCCACACTCCAGCATGATCTGATAAAATAATCGACCACTGTTATTTCAAGCAGCTACTTGGGATACTGCTACTCCTTGGATTTTGGACAGGTACTAGTGACCTGGACTGGCCACCGTGAGAACGGGCTGCTAGGCTTCATGGACCCAGTAGCCTGTTCTCACGGTGGCCAAACCAGGTCCCTAATACCTTGGCAAAACCCAAAGAGTAGCAACATTCCATTATCTCAGAGTAAGCAAGATTCCGGAACCCTTAAATAGTATCAAAGTTCCATGCAGAATCCCCAAAGAGTAGCAAGATTCGAGAATCCTGAAGAGTAGCAACATTCTATTATCTCAGAGTAAGCAAGATTCCGGAACCCTTAAATAGTATCAAAGTTCCATGCAGAATCCCCAAAGAGTAGCAACATTCAATGCAGAATCCCCAAATAGTAGCAAGACTCTAGAATCCCAAAGAGTAGCAACATTCCATGCAAAATCCCCAAAGAGTAGCAAGATTCCAGAACCCCAAATAGTAGCAACATTCCATGCAGAATCCCCCAAAAGTAGCAAGATTCTAGAACCCCAAAGAGTAGCAACATTTCATGCAAAATCCCTAAAGAATAGCAAGATTCTAGAATCCCCAAGGAGTAGCAACATTCCATTATCTCAGAGTAAGCAAGATTCCGAAACCCCAAAGAGTAGCAACATTCCATGCAGAATCCCCAAAGAGTAGCAAGATTCTAGAATCCCAAAGAGAAGCAACATTCCATTCTACTGATCCAGGGCAAGCAGTGGCTTCCCCCATGTCTATTCTTTACAACTACATCATTTCAAAATTTTAGGAAACTATTAAAGACTTATTTATTTAGGAAATTTTTGAAAGATTGAAAATGTATTTCATTCTGTGTTGTAGCAGTATTTTACTTTAGTTAAACCACACAGATCTGAAGGGTAATGTGGTATACAAATGTTATGTTATGATAATACTGGGCAGCCTTCTACAGTCTATATCCCAGAAGTGTCACATACAGACAATTTAATCTTGAGTTAATAATGAGTGTGACTGGTGGGCAGTAGTGCTACCCGATTCAGAGAAAAATATTTCGATTCAATTCGATTCACCCTGTTGAATAGATTTTTTGATTCGATTCGATTCACTGTTAATGACACAGCGTTTTAAGTTTAAACATTTTATTTAACCAAGGCAATATCATATCAAAAATTCCCAGCTTCCATCCCCAACCCCCCAGACTCACCAGCCCCACTGCTGATTCCCAGCTTTCATCCCCAGCCCCCCTGCCAATTCCCAGCTTCTATCCCAAGCCCCCCAGACTCACCAGCCCCCCTGCCGATTCCCAGCTTCCATCCCCAGCTGAGACTCACCAGCCCTCCCTGCCGATTCTCAGACCCCCTGTCGATTCTCAGCCTTCCCTGCCGATTCTCAACCCCCCTGCTGATTCTCAACCCTCCCTGCCGATTCTCAGCCCCCCTGCCGATTCTCAGCCCTCCCTGCCGATTCTCAGCCCTCCCTGCCGATTCTCAGCTCTCCCTGCCGATTCTCAGCCCCCCCTGCCGATTTATATACTTACTCGACTGGATGTGGAATCGCGGGGAAGAGAGAAGAAATGTGGAGAGAGAGCCAGCAAAAAATACTGTTTGCTTCTGAGGTCTGCTGCACGAGGTCTGCTCGCTCCCCCCTCAACACTCCCACGTCCTTTTGTTTCTTCTGATGTAACTTCCGGTTTCGCAAAACCGGAAGTTACATTAGATGGGAATGAGTCTGGCGGCCGGTGATGAAAAAAATAATGAACCTCAATCGGGGCTGAATCGGTGAGTCCGGTTTTTCCGATTCGAATCGATTCACCTGATTCGAATCGGTGAACCAATTCGAATTGTGAATCGGGCAACACTAGTGGGCAGGCTGGATGGACCATTCAGGTCTTTATCTGCCATTATTTACTATGGTCCTATTTTACATAGGTGCCCTAAGCTTTTTAGCGCGGATTTAACGCATACTAAATCAACGTGTGCACTAACTGCTAACGCGTCCATAGGATAACATTCATATGTTAGTGTTTAGCGCACCCTAATATTTAGCATGCGCTAAAAAGCTTAGTGCACCTTTGTAAAAGAGGGGGTATGTTATTATGTTACCATTCCCATAAATGACAATTTTCTGGCTACCCGTCCTACAATATATACTGTACATCTATGTGCCTCCTTTCCTTCCCCTATTTTAAGAACATAAGATTTGCCGCTGCTGGGTCAGACCAGTGGTCCATTGTGCCCAGCAGTCCGCTCACATGGCAGCCCTTAGGTCAAATACCAGTGCCCTATCTGAGTCTAGCCTTACCTGCGTATGTTCTGTTCCAGCAGGAACTTATCCAACCTTGTCTTGAATCCCTGAAGGGTGGCTTCCCCTATAACAGCCTCTGGAAGAGCGTTCCAGGTTTCTAACACTCTCTGAGTGAAGAAGAACTTCCTTATGTTTGTACGGAATCTTTTTCCTTCTAACTTTAGCGAGTGCCCTCTCGTTCTCTTCACCTTAGAGAGGGTGAAAAATCTCTCTTTCTCTACTAAGTCAATTCCCTTTAATATCTTGAATGTTTCGATCATGTCCCCTCTAAGTCTTCTCTTTTCAAGGGAGAAGAGGCCCAATTTCTCTTGCCTCTTGTTGTATGGCAACTCCCCCAGTCCCTTAACCATTTTTGTCGCTCTTCTCTGGACCCTTTCGAGTAGTACTATGTCCTTTTTCATGTACGGCGACCAGTGTTGGACACAGTATTCCAGGTGGGGGTGTACCTTGGCCCGGTATAACGGCATGATAACCTTTTCAGATCTGTTTGTGACCCCCTTCTTAATCATTCCTAGCATTCTGTTTGCCCTTTTCACCGCCGCCGCGCATTGCATGGACGGTTTGTCGCCCACCAGGCCTCTAGTCAGGACAGCAGAGGGCGCTGGTGGGGACTAGATTCGGATCCCTGGCGTGTTTCCCCTGGAACTAGGATAACCCTTAGGAGTAAACACTGGCCCGGGAGCTTGCCCAGGTCCAGCTGGTATTCTGGCTGTAGTAGCCAAAAACGCCACCATACAAAACAAGTAGTGAAAAGAAAAAGTAGTCTTTATTTAGCCCTTTCACTGGGCTTAAAGCACAATAGTCAGGCTGGCAATTGTAAATCACAAAGGCAATCCACACCACAGTTTTCATGAAACTCAAAAAGAAAACTTTACAGAGAAACATGCAATGCCAAACAGAAAGAAGATACACCATAAACTGCACCACTGAGTTGTAGCTATTGGCAATGGCTTGTGCTGCAGGTGGTCTCACAGGTTTAATCAGGTCCTGTAATGGCTTTATGCTGGTAAGTACTTCAAAGAAAGGAAGGTTGTTCCTTTTCCTCCTGGTTGGAGTGGTAAGTGTGGTCTGGCTTGCACAAAGGAGAAGAAATTCACAAATTAGCATTAAAAAAAACAAACCAACCTCAAATTAAATGCCAATCCTCTTGGTCTGACTTCTAGGGCTCTTGAGCCTTCTCCCTAGGAACCCATTCCCAATAGTCCACACCTGGCTGCAATTACTGCCAAACTGAGCAGTAGGGAAAAAAACTTCACAGCCAAAAAGAAATGCAGGAAAAGAAAAAAAAAAAAAAACCCACCTCCAAAACACTGATAGGGGTAAAGAAATATATCTCCCCAAAGTCAGCTTCCTGCTTCCTCCTATAGAAGCTTCATCTTCCCAGCCCCAGTTTACACCAAACAGGCAAAGAAGAAAAAACAATTCAAAACAATTCAAAGGTTTAACCTTTCAGGGACTCACCTCCATAACTTCAGGAAGGTAACTGACCTCCTCTGGCCCACAGGCGGTATCCATAGCTTCCCAATCTGGTGGTTCCCTGGAGGTTTGGGGTGAAGCCAGTCTCTCCTCAAGCATGTCCACCTCTTGGCCCAACCATGGCTCAGCAAGGCACTGCTTTGCTCCCTTGGTCCTTTCCACCACCTCCTTCTGCTGCCTCCAGCACTGCTCCTGAGGCTGTTTCACCTGCTTCTCTTGCTCCTCCCCCGGCTCCTCCTCTAGCTGTTCCAAGCCCTGCATTTTATGCTTGGAAGAGCCACGCCCGCTGCACCTGGAGCGGAGGAGGGGAATTGATTCTCTAAGCCGAGAAGCCTGGCTTCCTCCATACTGCTTTTTAAGGGACTATCTCAAAATAACAGGCTTCTCTTTAAAAACAGTAAACCTTCTTGGCTCAGAAATAAACCTTTCCTGAGGTCTCCTTTGTGTGTGACTGGGTAACCAGTCCCTGACTTGCTCAGCTTCACTGCCTGGGGAGTAGCCAGCTAACTCCTGACTATGGCTACCGACCTGGTCAGCTCTTTTGGTAAGGGACCGTAAGTTTCTAATGCTGCCTTTTCTTGGGAAAAAGCCAGCACTGGTGCTGGGTTGGTCACAGGTTTCATTGACTTGTCTACAAGTAGTCCCAAGTCTCTTTCCTGGAGGCTCTCTCCGAGTACAGCACCGGACATCCTGTATTCGTGCATATGATTTTCTGTTATATATTTACATTGAGGGATCAGTTGTATAAATGGTTTTGAAAAACGAGTGCCAAGAAAAAACTACACAAAGCACTATTCTATAAACTTTGCTCAAAGTGAGGTGCCATTTATAGAGAAGAATTTAGGGCCCACATCTAACTTTAGGAGCGAAGATTTATACTAACTAAACCCTGGCGCACATCCTTGTGCCTGCATTAGGCGCTGTTCCCTCTTATTCTATAACAGCATACATAAATTGCAGCAATGCCCCTCCCATGGCCTTTCCGCCTAGTTGGGATCACTCATAAAATTTACGCGTGGATCCCATCATAAATTCTAATTAATGCCAATTAGCACCGATAATTGAATTATTAGCACCCAAATATTGGCGCTAGCTTGTCATTCAATTAAATTGTTTGCGGAAATTAGGCGCCCAAATTTCTGCATGCAATTTTTAGTGTCATTCATGAAGGTTTTGAGTTTTAGGCAAAAAAAAAAAAAAAAGTTTTAGTTAGTAATTATGAAACTAAGGGCTCCTTTTACCAAGCCGCGTTAGCGGTTTAACACGCGTAATAGCGCGTGCTAATTTGCCATCCGCGCTAGCCGCTACCGCCTCCTCTTGAGCAGGCGGTAGTTTTTCGGCTAGCGCGGGGGTTAGCGCCCGATAAAAAGTTGCGTGTGCTAAAGCCGCTAACGTGGCTTCTTAAAAGGAAACCTAAATCAGAGGCATTTATTTGGTAGGCAGTTATGTAAGTATATTCCCTCCTTCTAGATCTCTCATTCGCTCCCTCTTTAATTTTGAAACCACATTGAATCACATAGCAGATACCAAACGGCTTCGGAAAAAGGTGGAAAGAAATTGACAAACTTTTGGGCGAACTCACTAGAAGTAATAATAATAATAATTTTATTTCTTATATACCGCCAAAGCTGTAGTAGTTCGAGGCGGTTTACAATAAAGAAGAGCTGGACAATCAGCGAATGGGTACAATCAGCAGATACAGATACAATTAATATATGTAAGCATGGAACAGGTACAATATAAGGGATCAAATGTAAGGTGAGCGGGAAGGAAGGTAAGAAAAAAGATCTTAGGGGGAAAGGGTCGGGTAAGAGGTCTTAGGCTACAAATCGGTTAAATAGATTAGTTTTTAATAATTTTCTGAAGTTTAGGGACGTGAGATAGTATTGCTCAGCCAATCATTTAGATGACCTGCTTGGAAGGCTAGAGTTCTGTTCAGGTATCTTTTGTAACGGCAGGCCTTTAGAGTTGGATGGCTGAAGAGATGGGCTCTGCGAGTGGGTCTGGATGGACAATCTAAGGTAAAATGGAGAACCAAGTATAAGGGAGCCGAATCAAGAATGGATTTGAAACAGAGACAAGCAAACTTGAACTGCACTCTTGCTTCCAGGGGCAGCCAGTGGAGTTTTTGGTAGTAGGCAGTTATGTGTTCCCATTTTTTTAGTCCAAAGATCAGTCGAACTGCCGAATTTTGGATGATACGTAGTCTTTGAATGTTTTTTTTTGATGGATCCCAGGTAGATAATGTTGCAGTAGTCGAGTAAGCTCAGGATGGAGGATTGCACCAGTAAGCGGAATGAGGATGCATCAAATTATTTTCTGATGGTTCTTAGTTTCCATAAGGCGGAGAAGTAACAGCTGAAAGATCCACTCTCATAGTGACATTTGCCTTAGAGTTTGATAGAGATTTACCCCCTGTTTTACGAAACTGCGATAGCAGTTTCTAGCGTGGAGAGCCGCGCTGAATGGCCCGCGCTGCTCCCGGCGCTCATAGGAACTCAGCGTCGGGAGCAGCGCGAGCCTTTCAGCGTGGCTCCCCGTGCTAGAAACTGCTATCACAGTTTCGTAAAAGGAGGCCTTACGGCCTCTTTTACAAAGCCGTGCTAGAGGCTGCGCTCTGCTAACGGCCCTGAAGCCCATCGAAATTTAAAGGGCTTCGGGACTGTTGCCACGCGGCTTTGTAAAAGGGGCCGTTAATTTTTCAAACTTACTTTAGACCTATGAATGATATATTTTTCGGTTCAAAAATTTGTGTGTTTCCAGATTTATCTCAAGTGGCACAGAACAGGAGAAAAGACTTTTTAGTCTATAGACCCAGGGTTCAAGCTCTGGGCGCATCTTTTGATTTGAAATTTCCTGCAAAGTTTTGTGTTTCGCTTCAGGGGATAATTTCTTATTTTTTGAACCAAAATTTATTGGCCGCAGTTTAATGAACCGGCTGTTGGGGGTTTTCCTTCTGTCTTTCTCAGCTGCCCTTAAGATTTACATATATTTACATATATTTTTTAATTTGTTATTTTCTCTTCTTGGATTGCTCCAAATTGCGGACTAAATAATTTATTATTTCTTATAATGCTATGTATAACTATAGTGGAATTTTTATTTCTAATCTGTATTCAAGTAATGTTTACTTGTTTAAAATGTGAAATGTTAATAAATAAATAATAATGATAATAAAAAAAAGATACAAACGGCTTATTGAGAAGGGAAGGAGTACGGTATAGTCACCAGTGGACATAATGAGTCCTCTGCGATTGATTCTCCTGTTCATGAAAGTACTTTCATATTGGACATAATGGCCTCCTTTCTCTCACACTGAGCGTAATAATTTGCTAAATGTGGTATCGCTTGCACACATTAATGAAAATATTCATGTACAAAAACTGCATTAAAGTAATAATATGGGCTCTAACATAAATGAACAAATGTTAGGGAGTTAACAATTTCTCCTCATGGGTCTCTCGTCGGCTCGGCTCTGCTTGGTGACAATACGCTTTGCTTTTGTAGAAGCAATTAATATTTTCAGCCTGCCTAGCAGTGCCAGGGACCTTTGCTGTCTCTGCCAGAGTAAAGGAGTTTGGACGTTTTTGAGTGCTCTCCCTCTTTCTAGAACAGGGAGAGACTGCGTCTTCCTTCCTGACCGACAGGATGGGAGAATATATATCCCTGGGTGGGAAAATCTGGGCTGGAAAAAAAATACCCAGCCCAAAAGAGAAAGGCGGACAGGTGAGGAGGATTGTGACTTGTGGGATTAAGTGACTTGCCCACGGTCACAAGGAGCAGCGTGAGTTTGAACCCACAACCTCAGGGTGCTGAGGCTGTCGCTTTTAACTACTGCGCCACACTCTCCCATCTAAGGGTTGGGGAGTTTCTGGTGCAAGGAATGATACAACGGATAAAGGTATCTCACAGTGAGTGGGGAGTTATGAGTTGTAAGCGGCTTCAAAAAAGTGGGCTTTTAGCTTGGATTTGAACACTGCTAGAGATGGGGCATGGGTGGCGTCTTGACTCCGGCAGTCTGTTCCAGGCATATGGTGTGGCAAGAAAGAAGGGACAGTCTGGAGTCGGCGATGGAGGAGAAGGGTACAGATAAGCGGGACTTACCTGATGAATATTGTGCCCATATGCCCCGTTTTGAATGGGACTGTCCCGTTTTTAATAAGTGTCCCATTGTCCTGAAGCACAGTTTGGGGACACTGAAATGTCCCATTTTGAGCAACCCACTGCAGTGTTCTCCCTAGCGCAGGAGTGCCAAAAAGCGAAGTAACGCGAGCCGTGCAGCGACTGCACAAGCTTTCCCCCCCCGACATCAATTCTGACGTCGGAGAGGAAGTTCCGGGCCAACCAATCACTGTCTGGCTGGCCCGGAACTTCCTCTCTGACGTCAGAATTGACGTCGGGGGAAGGCTTGTGCAGTTGTTGCACACTGTGCTGGTGGCTTAGATTAATCTGCGGCAGTGGCGGCTTTGGGGTGGGGGAGCGAGAAAGAAAGCGAGCAGCCTCACGCTGACCTGGATGTTCACTCCTAGGCGCCGAGGATGTGGAAGCGCCGGGCCCGAAGTAGGAGGCAAGACGGGAGACCGAGACCTAGAGAGAGCCAGCCCGAGCCAAGATTACAGAAACTGGAAGTTGAAGCCAATAATGCCTTTGATTAGTACCGAGCGAGACCTGTACTTTGAAGGGGTTGGGGGTATCTTCTGTGCACCTTTGGGATTTGGACCATGGTTTTGCGAGGGTATACTGATCAAGAAAGCTGGTGATGGTTCAAAGAAAATTAAACGCTGCTGGGACTCGATCCATGTTGTGGAAGTCCAGGAAAAGTCAAGTGGTTGCACTGCACATTAGAAGCTAACGTCCACAGCTGCAGACCAATAAGACTGGATCAGGTACCATGAACCTTGGAGGCAGCCTCACTAGACAGATGGAGGATGAGACCGTGAATGATTCCTTCCTACCCATAGCCAATATTGGAAGACTAGTAGAGGATATGGAAAAAATAGATCCGAAGCACGCTCAACGAGATCTCTTTGGGGGAAAGCCAAGGACGTTGTTAATGGACTGAGGTCCATTCAGACGTTTGCAGACAAATCAAAACAAGAAGCTCCTAAAAATGACCTGGTGGAAGCCTTGAAGAGAAAGCAGCAAAGTTAAAATGGTTTCCATGCAAATCGAAGACATTCCTTTTCTATCAATCATTGACTTCTTATCCTTTTCCCCTTTCATAACGTATGTCAAGTCTTGGTTAGATGTTCTGTCCCCTCCTGAAAGTTGCCAAACAACAATAGGAGTATAAAATTACTTTTAATAAATATGCTCTTCAAAAATTGATTATCAAAATACCAGCATATATCTAAAGTTAAAAGGGAATAGATTACGTACAAACGTAAGGAAGTTCTTCTTCACCCAGAGAGTGGTAGAAATCTGGAACACTCTTCCGGAGGCTGTTATAGGGGAAATACCCTCCAGGGATTCAAGACAAGGTTAGATAAGTTCCTGCTGAACCGGAACGTACGCAGGTAAGGCTAGACTCAGTTAGGGCACTGCCGCGTGAGCGGACGGCTGGGCACGATGGACACTGGTCTGACCCAGCAATGTTCTTATGTTCTAAATATATAATGTGAAAAGTGCTCAGTGCCCTTTGTCTCCTTCACAGACGGTGCCGCTAAGAGAACCCGTTTGGGACCATCATAACACTCTTCCGTCCCAGTACAAAAATGTTACTACAACAGCTACTATGAAAATTGAAAAAAAAAAGGTAGCGCTTATCTTATATGTGGAGTAACTGATCTCGTACGTTCATCATGACCAAATGGCGGCCCGGCAGGAATTTAACTTTGCTGTTGTGCTTTAAAGTGACTAATGCGTGCTCATGAAATTGTGCATGAAGCGACTGCTCCGCTACTCAGACCTAAGTTTCCCCCAAAAGGGCTTCCTCAGGAGGAGGTTAATCGAAAACGCACAATATATATAATAGAATTAGAACAAAACACCCCACCACAAAATACAACACAACCACTCGACTTTAGTTGATAAAAACCTGATGCACCCACACACGAAAACTATGGGCTCCTTTTATCAAGGTGCGCTACAGGGGTTAGCGCGTCGGACATTTCATCACATGCTAACCCCCGCGGCAAGGACCTCTTATAGGGGGGTCCTTGATAAAAGGACCCCTATAAGAGCAAGAAAATTTGGAGGAAGTAAAGACTGTCCAGTTGGAATTGGTCAAGGAAAGATCATTTATTTCCTGCAAGTTGGAGAACTTTGGAAAATTCACTCAGGAAAAATAATTTAAGATTTCTAAACTTTCCTAAATGCCCAGTCATCTCCCCAGTGGAGGTGGCGAGAAAGTACTTCCGAGAAGTCCTAGACATTCCATTGGAAAATTTGCCTCCAATTGTTAGGGCTTATTACCTGGATATAAGGAGACCTCAAGGGGAGTCGACTCCTAAGGAAAAATCTAAAGATAATGTTGATTTATCTTTATTTCTAGAAAGTTCTCTTGAGGTGGTTACAGATAAAACCACTCTTTTGTTGACTTTAGCCTTGGAAAGCGATAGGGACTATGTTTTACGTCTGTTTTTCCGTCATATATATGACAAATGTTTGGGCTCAAATGTTAGAATTTTTTTCCAGATTTAGCTCAGAAAAACCAGAGGTGTAGAAAGGAGTTCCTGGCATTGCGGCCTAGAATAATAGCCCTTGGGGCTACTTTTCTGCTAAAATTTTCAGCAAAATGTTTTATTTCTTATCAAAATAAAAATTTTCTCTTTTTTGAGCCTAAACAGTTATTAGATTTTTTTAGGACCAAAATAAGGGTTGGTTTCTTAGTCCATTGATGTCTATCGGCTGTAGGGTGGATAACCAGGGCCATTACTCTAATTTTGAATATTTTCTTCAGTTTATTGAAATGTATTTCCTTTCTTGAATCCAAAATTTGTGAACTAAATAGCTGATTGGATTTCTAATATACACTTTGGTGTATTTACATGTTAATTTTTTCTTTTTTTGTATATTCCGATTCTTTTTCAAGATTGTTATGCTTGATAAAAATGTAAAAGGGTATAAATAATAATAATAATTAAAAAAAAAAACATGTTCCCACCCTGCATTACATTTTGAATTTGTTACTTTATTATATCAGACCAGCAGGCTGCAAGGAAGGGAAACCGCAGGAAACCTAAACCTCCAGGGGCAGTTTTTAATTAGGTACATCGATTTGAAGTATGATTAAGCGATTAATAAAATTTTAAATAAAACTTGAAACTGTTGCCAACTCCTCTTTCCATCACGTCTTCATTATGCTGGTCTTTGATTCGGCTGGGAACGGACTCCACTTTTGCTCTCATATCAATCCGTACTCTGCCATGTCACTGCCCTTTTGCAGTCCCAACTTTATCTAGTACCGTGTTTCCCCGAAAATAAGACACTGTCTTATATTAATTTGGGGCCCATAAAAGGCACTAGGTCTTATTTTAGGGTAGTTCTGTAGAGTGGCATTATGACTTCAGGTTTGCGGCTAAGTTTCATTAGCCGCAAACCTGAAGTCATAATGCCACTCTACAGAACCATGGTGAGACCTCACCTGGAATACTGTGTGCAATTCTGGAGGCCACATTACCGTAAAGATGTGCTTCGGGCTGAGTCGGTCCAGCGGATGGCCACTAGGATGGTCTCCGGACTCAAGGGTCTCTCATACGAAGAAAGACTGGGCAAGTTGCAGCTCTACACTCTAGAGGAGCGTAGGGAAAGGGGTGACATGATTGAGACGTTTAAGTACATCACAGGTCGTGTTGAAGTGGAAAATGACTTATTCTTTCCCAAAGGACCCTCGGCCACAAGGGGGCACCCGCTCAAACTCAGAGGAGGGAAATTTAATGGCGACACCAGGAAGTATTTTTTCACAGAAAGGGTGGTAGATCACTGGAACAGACTTCCAGTGCAGGTGGTCGAGGCCACCAACGTGCTCAACTTCAAGAATAAATGGGACATCCACGTGAGATCCCTACGAGAGTTATGAAACTAGGTCATCAGCATCCAGATCTAATGGGGTGGGTAAGTGGGGTGGGCAGACTTGATGGGCTGTGGCCCTTTTCTGCCGTCATCTTTCTATGTTTCTATGTTTTTTTTTTTTTCATGTACAATGATCATCTCTCCCTTCCTCTCCTCCACCCCCAATTCTTCCTATTTCCTTTCTCCCCCCCCCCACGCAACTTCATTCCTCCCCTCACACCATCCCCTTGTGCAGTATCTTTCTATCCCTCCCATCTCCCCCTGCCGCCGCCGCGCACCCCGCGCCCTCCTGCTGACCTTTTCATCTCTCCCTCCCATCCGAACCCCAACCGCGAGCCGATATACCTGGAAAGAAACGGCAGTGTCGGCAGCACAGGCTGAATCGCGGCCTGCTCTTCTCACGTCGGGCGTTCCTCTGCCGCATCACCGATGATGTCATCAGCAACGCAGCACAGAACGGCCGGGCATGAGAAGGGCAGGCCGCGATCCAGCCTGTGCGGCCAACACTGCCGTTTCTTTCCAGGTATTTCGGCTCGCGGTCGGGGTTCGCATGGGAGGGAGAGATGGAAGAGTAGGCGGGGGTCACGCTGGGGGGGGGGAGTGGGGAAAGCGCTACTGCTGGCGACTAGGGCTTATTTTCGGGGTAGGTCTTATTTTCGTGGAAACATGGTAGTTATTTGCTTAATGGACTGAATATCGGCACTAACTGAATAACCATTAAGGGCTCCGCGATCTCAGGAAAAATTGCTGCTTGCTGCTCCATCTTTTCAACATGTTTGGTTAGATATCTACCGTTCCTTTACTGTTGATATTGAGGGGGCTTAGCTTTCCAACGCATTGCCAGAAGCACTGCGAAAAAGCTAGTCCTACTGAGCAATTTAGAAAGCAGTTAAAGGCAGAGTTGTTTACTCAGGCGTTTGCTGATTAGGTTTGCATCATAACCTAGTGTAACTACATATGTTTGACTGCCGTTTGTTTATTTTATGGTTTGCTTGACTTCTGTATTTCTTTTTTGTAGTAGACGAGGAGGGCTGTTTTCAATATGACGTCTAAGTCCGACTTTGGACGTCTTACGAAGTATGTCCAAAAATCGGGTAGGAAAAATGTCTATTTTCGAAACCACAAAACCTCTATTTTTTTTTTTTTTTTTCAAGTGGACATTTCTAGACATTTGCACGTACAGCAAAAGATTAGAGAAATTGGGCCTCTTCTCCCTCGAACAGAGGAGACTGAAAGGGGACATGATCGAAACATTCAAGGTACTGAAGGGAACAGACTTAGTAGATACGGACAGGTTGCTCACCCTCTCCAAGGTGGAGAGAACGAGAGGGCATTCTCTACAGTTGAAAGGGGATAGATTCCGTACAAACGTAAGGAGGTTCTTCTTCACCCAGAGAGTGGTAGAAAACAGCTCTTATGGAGGCTGTTATAGGGGAAAACACCCTCCAGGGATTCAAATAGGGGAAAACACCCTCCAGGGATTCAAGACAAAGTAGATAAAGACAGGTTGTTCACCCTCTCCAAGGTAGGGAGAACAAGAGGGCACTCTCTAAAGTTGAAAGGGGATAGATTCCGTACAAACGTAAGGAAGTTCTTCTTCACCCAGAGAGTGGTGGAAAACTAGAAATGATGTGCTCGGACATATAAACTGCTTGCATAAACCATGCAAGAGTTGAATGGGAACCATCATAAGAATGTCATAGTTCCTCCTGCCGCCTGCGCACACCATCATAATTTATAAATAAATAAAGTCAAAATTTAGCTTTTGTGTGAAGCTGGCGGCTACCTTCTTCCTCCTGCAAAGCTCGCATAGACAAAAGAGGCGACTTGTGATGCTCAATCCATTTATTCACTGCTAAGACCCATAAGGCCTGCCTCAGGAGTCTTGTTTCCAATGAAGTGCAACTTATCGCATATGTCTCTTATCTAAAAAAAAAAATCAACCAATCAATGGTAATTAAGACACTGTTAGAAGCCTGATCGCTATACTGGCAACAATCTCACGCATCCACCACCATCACTCTTGAAAAATGTAACAACCTCCCCTCAAATGTGCTGCAACCTGAAGGCTCCTCTCTACTTGAATTTGGGTTTTACTAATGGCTTCTTCAGGAGGAGAAGCCAACTGTAAACATTTCAAATAAAAACACACTAGACTATCCTAGTTAGGAATCCGTCCAATTATTTAACTTCATCCAAGGTCCAAAATGGTTTTTTGAAGCTATTCATCTGTATGCTTACATATTTAGCAGAAACACCAGGGTAAAAAATTCCCTAGACTAGGTAAACAAATAGCCAACAGGGGTTGCCAGGGTGTCAATTTAACTGTTACACCACCTGGTTCTTATGTCACAATGTGCCAAAGAGGCAACTTCTAGTTGGATAGCCCCAAACTAATACACAATTCAAACCAGCACAATTAATCTATTGCAACATAACATCCCGACTTTATCCTGACTGTGAAACAATTGAGGCTGAAAGTGTCTAGAGTCGGCATGTTTGCTTGAAAGGGTCCCCAAGAGTAGAATAGTCTTGGGGACCCATACAAGAAAATATGCTGACTCTAGACATTTTCAGCCTCAGTTTAGGTACACTTCTCCCTCCCTATACGCAGTTTCGATGTTCGCGGTTTTTCCCCAGGGCCCCCACCTCAGAATCGTTTGTTGGCATTGAAAAAAAATGGCCCCAGGACTTGGAGAGAGGCGATCAGAGGTGGCGGGGGGGGGGGGGGGAGGCAATCAGAGGCGGTGGGGGGAGGGCGATCGGAGGCGGAGGGAGGCGATTGGAGGTGGCGTGGGGGCGATCGGAGCATGGACCTTACCTGGTGGTCTAGTGGTGACACAGGGCAGGAGTGATCTTCCTACACTTCTTCCCCATGCAGAGTCGTGCTGTGAGTTCCCGTGGTCTCACGAGACTACAACAGGGAGTTCCTGTTGTAGTCTCGTGAGACCACGGGAACTCAGCAGCATGGCTCTGCACGGGGCAGGAGTGTAGGAAGATCGCTCCTGCCCCACGCCACCGCTAGACCACCAGGTAAGGTTCGGGGGTGAGTCAGAGCTGTCCAAAAGTTATTCGCGATTTTTCCCTATTTGCGGCCCGGCTCTGCCCCTAACCCCCGCGAATAGGGAGGGAGAAATGTAGTTTCAAAAAATTGTTAAAAAGACATCTTTTGTATGATGAAATATAGGAGCTGAACCATTTTTTGATTTCTACGTGGGCGCTGGCCGCCTGGCCTTTGAGATTTTATGCTGTCTGCTTTCATTATTCTGTATGTGTTGAAATTTTTGCGATTATTATGTATGTGCCATGTTGTAACCTGCCTTGGGCAAGGCGGGATATAAGTAAAGATTAAGATTGTGTTTCTGTCCATAAAAAAAACCATATCAGATTTGCCGTATATGGCAAGACAGATCAAGATAGGCTGGAGTGGCCTTTGACAGCAACTCCAGTAGGTGGGACTTATGGACGGTGTCAGGTGGACTTCTACAGGCTGTGCCCTGAAAATGGCAAATGCGGTTTAAGATCAAGTCTACGCATTTTATATCCCATTCATTGTTGGTTAATCTTGAATTGATACTAAGTGTGACTGCTGGACAGACTAAATGGACCATTATGCTGCTACTATGATGCCATGCTGTGTTGAATTTTTGCCCTACTTATGTCCTTGTCTATTATACCTTTAGAAATGTGAATACTGTAGACCTGGTGGTACCGTAATCCGTGCTTCACTCGGCATCAACCAGGCTCTTAACACTCCATGAAAGAAATGGCTTCTCTGCTTACTAAATTATATCGCACTGCCTTTGACGTATTTAAGTTGACATGCAATGATGATTGATGACTCATCATAGTTAATAATGGCAATAATTTTCACAGCCTTAGATCAGATGACGCCTCGCGGTACTTTGCATTGTTCCTAAGCATTGCACTGGAAGAGAGATGGTTATACTTATGGAATCTTTCATCATGACAAATTCTAAACATTCTAGAAAATCTCACTCACTCTTCTCGTTGCCTTCTGCGAAGGGATGCAAATGTAAGAAATTCCAGGAACGATTGTTGTCCTTCCGGGCAGCCTCGTGGATTAGGGATTTTGACTCACAGATTTACACTTTCAAATTCGTATCGACAATTTCGATGTGCTTTAAAGACGCATCTCTTTATAGAATCTTTTGGACGTTAGACACTGGTTGCTCATTAATTTGTATTGCTAATCTCTGTGAACCGCATGGAAATTAACGGTATTTGCGGTATGTAAGTGAGTTTTTATGTTATGTTATGGCGACAATTTTGACAGTTTCAAAGCAGAAAGGGAAGAAAGAACTTCATTGGTTGCTGAAGTTTGCTTGTATTAGTTATAAATCAATCTTTTGGCTTGTCACCCCTTGTTTCCCATTTTTCTTTGAACCACTCAAACAAGTCCACACGTAGAGTTTGTTTACATTCCCTTCTGTTAAATTATGTTGTTATAAAAGGTTTCTTGAGAGAACTCTCTCTTTTCAGGCTGCTAAATTGAATGTTTTGTTTGGAAAAATCATGCCAGGAGCTTCCTCCTATCTTGATTTTAGAAAACTATTGAAGACCGAATTATTTGATAAAGTTGTATCCTAATTGTATTCTGTCGTCTTTTTAAAATTTTATGCATTTCTTATGTTTTTACTTCCTGATGTATTTCCATTTTTAAATTGTATTTTCGCTGTATGTTCAGTTTTTACTTATTGCAGGGGTGTCAAAGTCCCTGCTGGAGGGCCGCAATCTAGTCGGGTTTTCAGGATTTCCCCAATGAATATGCATGAGATCTATTTGCATGCACTGTTTTCATTGTATGCTAATAGATCTCATGCATATTCATTGGGGAAATCCTGAAAACCCGACTGGATTGCGGCCCTCGAGGAGGGACTTTGACATCCCTGACTTATTGTGAACTGCCTAGAACCATTCCTGGTTAGGCGGTATATAAAAAAATAAAATTATTATTATTATTATAGGTTAACCATTGTTCAATTTATCTGTTTACCCACTGGCATTCTGGGTAACTCCCATAACCCGCACATCTGGAGCCCCTCATTAGGAACTCGGCAATACTTTTAGTCCCTCTCCCCCTCTTTTACTAAGGTGCACTAACCCAGGGGTAGGGAACTCCGGTCCTCGAGAGCCGTATTCCAGTCGGGTTTTCAGGATATCCCCAATGAATATGCCTGAGATCTATTTGCATGCACTGCTTTCAATGCATAGTCATTGGGGAAATCCTGAAAACCTGACTGGAATACGGCTCTCGAAGACCGGAGTTCCCTACCCCTGCACTAACCGATTAGCGAGCGCTAATCGAATTAGTGCACGCTAAACGCTAACGCGTCCATAGACTAACATGCATGCGTTAGTGCACCTTAGTGAAAGAGGGCCTCTGTTTTGACGTCCTGTATCCTGACGTGAATAGGATTCAGTTTGCCCTCATTTGCCAAAGCCCAAGCCAGCCCCAACTTACCTGTGATTTTCACATCTGATCTGGCCTCTTCCCACTCCTCCCCTTCCCCCACACCTCTAGTTGTTTACTGTCATGAGCTGGAACGTCAACTTTCTCCTCATGACTGCGTCATATCTCTCGCCGGCGTCGCTTCCAGGTGCCATGCGTAGGAAGTGACATCAGAGGGAGAGCTGACAGGTTCGCGAGGAGCACGTTAGAGTTCTTGTCGCTCGCGGTGATGAACCTACTAGATGTATGGGGGAAGGGAAGGGGGGCGCTCGCGGCAGGAATGTTCGGAGGAGGAGTGGGGATGGAGACAAGGGCGGGGGAAGGGCACCACCGCCCCAGGCGCCTCTCACCCTATGGTAACTTTTTGAGTTGAATGCTCAGTGATTCTCTCTGTACTGCAAGGCTTGTCCGAAAAGATACAGACGATGAGGTTGACGTGCGCAGATTAGGAAACTCTTAAATCTTATAACTCATCCATTCACTAGAGTGCTAGACAAACTGGAACCATCCTTTATCATACCAGGAAGCCTGAGCCCCCCTCCCCCCACAAAAACAACTCTGGACTAGCCTGAAAGATTTGGGTTTTGTTATTAATTAACTAGATCTTGGCATCTCAAGTCCTCTAAATTTTCTTCACACTTCTACCTCTAACCCTCTGTTGAAGTTCCTTCCTATTTCTCCTACTGTAAACCGCGTCGAGCTCTACGAACGTGGAGATGATGCGGTATACAAACCTAAAGATTAGATTAGATTAGATTAGATTAGATCAGGGGTGGACAACAAGGTCCGCAATCCAGTCGGGTTTTCAGGATTTCTCTGCCTCCCATTGTATGCAAATGGATCTCATGCATATTCATTGGGGAACTCCTAAAAACCCGACGGGATTGTGGCCCTCGTTGCCCACCCCTGAACCAGATTATAATCTGTATGGAATAAAATCAGATAACATGCTGTCACCCCGCTTTAGACCAGGATGAGAAATGGCCAGTTGACTCATCTTGTCATATATCCGTTACCGATCTGCGTACAATTAACGTACCTGACCTTCAATCTGATTCCTATTTACAATTGATTTTGACAGGTAAAGTCTGATTTTGTTATGTTTTGACTTTAGTGAGTACAACATGCATTTTCAAAAGGAGGACCAAGTCAGACTCAAAACATCCACAACCGCCCCCCCACCCCCCAGGTCCATGGCGCAGCCATTTTCAAAGAAGAAATATGTTGAGGTTTTCTTATCAAAAATACACGAGAACATCCAAAATGAACAGCTGCTTTACAAACTGAAACATCCAGATTGTGATTAAATCCAAAAATCCAGGGACAAGGAAGTCGGGCAGTATGTTTTATAGAAATGGCCACACAGATGTCCTTGCAGAGCAGAGCGGCAGCCTAGTGGTCAGGGCAGTGGACTGTAAACCAGGGAACTCAGGTACATTACCCCTCCCTCCCCGACTACAATTTGGAATAATCTACCTGTTTACATTAGGACTGATATCAATTACTTAAGGTTTCGTAAAAATTTTTAAAAAATTTTTAGGTGACTTATTGCAATAATGTTATGATGATATTTTAATTATTATTTTTGTATTTTCCCATAGATTTTACGGCCTCTTTGAATGTAAATCGCCATGACCCTATTTGGTATAATGTGATTAATAAGTTGTGTATTAGATTAGATTAAATCCTAAACCCTTCGGGAACAGGGAAATACCCACTGTATCTAACTGTACACCAACTCAGTAGCCTTCAGGCTTTAGGGCATCGTAAATATTTATGAGGGCTCACAATTTAAATAAAAAATAAAAGAGCTGTAGTGGGACTTGAACCTGGGTCCCCTTGTCAGTGGCATATTAAGGGGGTTGTGGGGTGGGTAGCGCTCCCCAGACGTTGACTTGGTGGAGATGCCAGCACCTGTCCCCCCCCCAAACTGGTAATAGCTATAGGGAGTTCCCGTCGTAGTCTCGAGAGACTACGGGAACTCACAGCAACCATTTCCTAATGGCGATCTGCACGGGGCAGGAGCATAGGAAGATTGCTCCTGCCCCGAAAGCCCGCTAGACCACCAGGTAATTCCGGGAAGGCGGGAGGGAGGTGGGGGTGGGTCAGAGCCGGATATTCACGGTTTTTCGCCATTCACGGTCCGGCTCTGCCCCTATCCCCCGCGAATCCGGAGGGAGAAGTGTATACCATCTTACAATATATTATTGCCCATAGGACCCCTGAAGAAGACATCTTTGTTGAAACACAGACCGTGTTGGGTCCCACGTTACTAGTGGATTGGGTTCTATATGTTTGGGGTTTTTTTGTGGATTATCAAGTTGTACTTACAATAAAGTCTATATCAGGAACATCAACTCTCCAAAGAGTCTTTTGGTTTACCTATTTCAAACACCACAATCTCCACAGAAAATACAAGGAGAAATCTGAGTAAGGCATGAAACAGTTAGCCATGTGTCATGCCTTGGCGACCATCATGATCTCTCTCCTCATTTTGATTTTCGGATATTTTGTGTACACCCCGTTTTTCGGAACTGAACTATATCACACCAAGTCATCATGGTTTCTCTTCTGCAATGCATTCTGGTTTTTTTCTAGAATGTGAAGAATACAGACTTCATTCCTTATTCTCTGTTACAAACATATATCGCAAGACCTCAAGCTATAATATTATTGCTTTCATCTGCAGCTAGCGTGGATGCAATCCTTGTCTTCCTCCTGCTTCTCATTACTAGGGTAACAGATTGTCCATCTGCCATGTTGCGGCAAGTATCTGGCTTTGGCCATCACTGATGGGTACCAAGTTCTCCAACCAGAGAAACTGTTTCCGGTGCTCAGAAATTGTATGCGGCACCAATGGCTCCCAGAAGAAACCAGGAGCTAAAACCTAAGGCAATTTTCATCCCCAGCTGCACAAGACTCTAGGAGGTGTAGTGCTACTGTGCTGCTCTCTCAGGCAACTCCCAGAAGATTTACACTTTCTGGACGGTGGGACATTATCTTATCTAAACCTTGTTTACTTCAGTAGCCTTCACTGCTGATGCATGGCTCACTGATGGAAATCGGCTGGAGCTGGCGATAGGAGAAGCTGCCTTCCAGTCATGGAACAGTAGACTGAGGACTGCTTTAGATGCTTCAATAAATTTTCAACAGTTATCGCTCGTATGTCAAGGGCTAGATAGATACAGTTTCTTTGTTCTCAGAAGTGCGAATCAGACTAAGCTGGTGCTTAGTGTTTTAGGGATACTTATCTGTCATAGGAAAGAAGGATTATTGCTAACTGTTATATTTTTTTTTGTAAGAAATCTGCTGCTAGGACATGGTGCTAGACATGAATTTGTTCACTCTAGTTATCTACCAATAAATTATAATATATTTACAGAATACGTGTGTTGAGCCTTCTTATTACCAGCAAATAATCTGAACCTGGGTCAGGGGAAATAGAAAATTTCCTTACCGGGGGAGGGGGGGGCTTATCTCTTCCTACCGAAGGATGGAGAAGGCCAGCAACAGAGGTGCACACATGGCTTGAGGTACCTGGTTCAGTATTTATTGATGTATTTGTTTATAAATTCAAAGGATGCATAAAAATTCAACATGGTTACCAAATAGCATACATGATCACATTGATTAAACAGTACAAAATTCACTAACTACCAAGAACAGAGAAAGTTAAATTGCTAGAAGAAAAAAAAAACTTAACAGTAATACAAAATAGTTGAAGCAGGCTTTACTGGAGGGAAAAGAAAACAGAAGTTCTTGTTAGGTAATGAGAGAGGAAAGAAATGGGAATGTCCGAAAACTGGGTAGATTAGGTGGCAACACATTTTTGGAATCTAGAGTCCATGTTAACTTGCAGGAATGAGGTTGGAAGCAAGGACAAGGTTATTATTATCCAATTACATCTAAGCTGAGACATAGGAGATAAAGAGGCCCATTTTCGATAGGACATCTAAGTCCGACTTAAATGTTTCCCGCAAAACGCCCAAAGTCAGGGACGGAGAAATGGCCAATTTCAAAACTGACAAAACCGCTAGACGTCCAAATTTTTTTTCCCCCCCAAAAAATCACCTATTTGGACTTCTTGGCCGCCAGAATGTAAACTGCTACAACATCTAACTTTATTTGCTATTGTTGACCACAAAAATGTCCAAGTTAGGAACGTCCAAATAGATGTAGGAGGGGCCAGCGTGGACTGGCCACATAGACATGCCAACAGAGCAGGGGAGCATCTTAGAGGGCACTGCTGTCAACTTCACATAAAGGGTTCCAGATTTATATCTCACCATAACCACCTTATAATTTATGATGAGCTTTCCAAATCTCTCCCCCCCCCAAACCTACTAGACCTACCTGTCTGCCACCCCAATAACCCTTATGGCTGCAGGTGGCACCTGTATGGCAGTATAGTAGGGTTTCGGAGGGCTCATGCTTTCCACCATAAATGTTGTGGTTAGAGTGGCTTATGGGCTTGTCTCCTCCTCTCTTATGGCTCAGTAGCCCGCCCACCTGGCTATTTAAGACACTTTTGTGGGGTTCTACTAGGCTTTCCTATACCAGATGCTGCTGTTCTAGATATTTAGGGGTGGGAGGGGGTCATTGATCACTGGGGGAGTGTGAGGGTTCATGTCTTCATGCATTTAGTGGTCATTTTGTTAGTGTGGGTATCTTTTTGCTAAGAGAGGTCTAGCTCAGAACATCTACCGTATATACTCGAATATAAACTGACCCGAATAGGTAACCTTTTCTCCCCCCAAAAAGGAGGAAAAAAGGTTGACTCAAATATGAACCAGTGTGTGTATGTGTGCTAATATTCAAGTGCAGTGCCTTGCCCTGCCCTGTCAGGCTCTAAACCCTGTTCCCCATCCCTCACTGCTCTGCCAGGCTCTGCATTCATCCCCCCTCCCAGATTCTGTACCCTTCCCCCCTCCCTCCCGATGCCTTGTAGGCCTCCACTGGGGCTGTCATGATGGTCCAGCTGTAGCCAGGACAGGAGGGATCCCTCCTGCCTCCCGCTAAGTCTAATTATTTTTATCTCCCTCCCGCCTCCCCTGTGTACCTTACGTATCCCTGGTGGTCCAGCAGTGAATCGCGGGACTGCAAAATCTCACGGCAGTCAATCGGCTAGTGGCTCTACATGGGCAGGAGCAAAGGAAGGTCGCTCCTGCCGCAATTCACCACTGGACCACCAGGAATACTTATGGTGTGCGGGGGAGGTGGGAGGGCGATAAAAATAATTAGAATCAGGCTGGGACAGGAGGCGGGAGGGATCCCTCCTGTCCCGGCCACCGCTGGTCCAACAGGTCTTATGGCAGCCCCGGCAGAGGCCTGCAAACAGGTTTGAGAGGGGGCAGGCCAGTGCTGACCTGAATATAAACCGAGACCCTCATTTTTGGGCCATTTTTATGGCCCCCCAAATCTTGGTTTATATTCTAGTATATACAGTAACGTTCCATCCAGGACATCTTGCTAAAGGTATGATTATCGCTGCACAACATCCAAATCTAAGCCAGCCCAAAGCCTGCCCAAATCCCACCCAAAACACATTTCTAACATGTCCCTTTATGAGTTAGATGTCCTGGAGGGAAAAAGTCCCGCACAATATCTAAAATGCTGAGAAAAATGTCCAAGTGCTGATTTAATCTAATCTAATCTAATCCTTAGGTTTGTATACCGCATCATCTCCACGTTCGTAGAGCTCGACGCGGTTTACAGTAGAAGAAATAGGAAGGAACTACAACAGAGGGTTAGAGGTAGAAGTGCGAAGAAAATTTAGAGGACTTGGGATGCCAAGATATAAGATTTAGACGATATTTTGAATGTTTTTGTGCTTTGAAAATGCCCCTAATAGTGATGTGTCCAAGATCGCATTAAGCAGTTGGACAGCAAGTCTTATTCTCAGTGATTCATCTTACATTGAGTTCAGTAACCTATTCACCAGGTTATATGAGTTCTACTATATCTACTAAGACAATGAAATGGTTTATTGTTTCAATGACAGACTACTCCAATGCGCTCGTTGAGACAATGCAACGATAAAATACAATGACATTAAACATGACAACAGAGGTACAAGTCACAGAGATTAGAATGCTAAGGCAGTGGGAAAACAGTGTTATGTAGGAGCAACAGTAGATAAATGCCGGCTTTTCTTAATTATGACAGGAATAGCCATACAGATAACACGTAATTGGAAGAACCATGAGCGACTTGACTTTCCTTTCTGGCGGGCGAACTTATGCTCCAGCTACAAATGTGAAAAAATGAATGCCGAGATATTGGGGCATAGTAACGTATTTAACTTGGTGTGGGGCCCATTGGCATCTTTTATTACGGTACTTCTGTATAGTTGTCATTTCTCTTTTATTTTTGTCTGATTTCCTTAGACATCCAGGGTGGGAGGGAGGGGGGTGGGAATGGGGTATTATTTTAAATAAGAATGGGTTATGGGAAGAATAATTGCATTTTATTATTGATTAAGTAAAGGGGTGGGGGGAAATATTACTTTCAATTATTTGTAAGTTCAAAGTGCTTTTCTTGATTTGTTATATGTTCAGATTCATATGTAATGCACTGTGACTACTTGAAAATCAATAAAGATGTATAAAAAGAAAAAAAAAATAATGATTTGCAAATGTGAAATAAAAGTAAGACTTAAAATTTTAATACAGTACTTTTTAAAGTGTCTCTTAATGTATGCAGTGTTGTATAGTAGTGATAAATATTAAATAATACATATCTCCATCCACCCACCAAAAGCTTACTGAGGGGCATTTTTGATAGGACATCTAAGTCCGACTTTGGATGTTTCCTGCAACACGTTCAAAAGTTGAGGTGCGAAACATCCACTTTCGAAATCCTTAGACAGCCACATTTTTTTTTTGGAAAATGACCTATTTGAACGTCTTGGCCATTGGGATGTCCAACGTTAGAATATCCAACCTTTTTTTTTTTTTTTGCCATTTTCAATCGTAAAAACGTCCAAGTTCAAAACGTCCAAATCCAGACCATTTGGATGAGGGAGGGACAAGCATTGTAATGGACTGGACGCACAGACATGCCAACAGAGCCGTGAACTTCACATAACCCCCTTATAACTTCTGGTTAGGCCTCCTAAACTCCCCCAAAGCCTACTATGCTTCCCCCTTCATATTCGCGGGGGTTAGGGGCGAATATTAAAAAACCGCGAATAATATGAATCAAGTGAGTTTCCCTTACTTTCTAGGGGGGAAACTCGCTTTGATATATGAGTAAATTTGTTTACGAGCATGCTTCTGGAACGAATTATGCTCATAAACCAAGGTTCCACTGTATAGATAAAAAGATTAAAAGTACATTATAACTATATGATAATATAAAAATTATTAATGTATATTATATTGTTAAATAAGTGGATTTTAAGATCTTTTCAAAATTGATAGTAAGAAGATTCAAAGATGAATTCATTAATCCTGCTTGGAATGCTAAGGTCCTATCTAAAAAAATTTTGTAATAACATGCATTTTCTGAAGGAAAATAAAATCAATGCATGTCGTTACAGTGGTCACTTGGTGAATTTGGGTACATTTTTGGCACATAGATGCTTTTAAAACAGAACTCTGGATGTCTAAGTTCTGTCTTGGTTGTCTTGGGAAATGTTTGACTATCACATTTAGACATTCTGGAGGGTAAATAACCTGTAAAATATCTAAAAACTTATCCCTCCTTTTATAAAGCCGCGTTAGGCTTTTTTCTATCACCTGCTGCGGTAGTAAAAACTCCGACGCTCATAGGAATTCTATGAGCATCATAGAAACATAGAAACATAGAAGATCACGGCAGAAAAGAGCTACAGACCATCAAGTCTGCCCACTCTGCTTACCCACCCCCTGTCTATGCCCTAATGACCCAATTTCCTTATCTTGACCCTCGTAGGGATCCCACATGGGTATCCCATTTATTCTTAAAGTCTGGTACGCTGTCTGCCTCGATCACCTGCACTGGAAGCTTGTTCCAATGATCAACCACTCTCTCTGTGAAGAAATACTTTCTGGTGTCTGCAGCAGCCACTCTCTCCTCCTCTCCCTATTGGCTAAGGCTCTTAACATTTGCATCTCCTCTTCCCATAGGCTAAGGCTCTTTACACCTGCATTGTGATGTCATAGAACTTTATGGTTATAGAAACATAGAAGATGACGGCAGAAAAGGACTACAGCCCATCAAGTCTGCCCACTCTGCTTACCCACCCCCTGTCTATGCCCTAATGACCCATCAGAGTTTTAACCACCGTGGCCAGTGATTTAAAAAAAAAAAGCCTGGGGCTAGTTTTGTAAATTGAAACTTGGACGTCATGGTGAGTAAGATGTCCAAGTGCTGCTTTTTGGACATCTTTATTTTTTTTTGAAAATGAGCCCCTTCCCATCTAGGGAATGGGGACTTTTATACTGCCTTTTTTGTGTCTTTGATACTTGAGGATTAAGGGCTCCTTTTACAAAGGTGCGTTAGGGCCTTAATGCGCGGAATAGCACGCGCTAAATTGCCACGCATGCTAGCCGCTAACGCCTTCTCTTGAGCAAGTGGTAGTTTTTCAGGTAGCGCGCGCTACAGTGGGCGCTAATCCGATGAGTGCGCTAAAAATGCTAGCGCACCTTTGTAAAAGCAGCCCTAAGTGACTTGTCCAGGATCACAAGGAGCAGCACTGGGATTTGATCTCACAACCTCTGGAAGGGGAGGGGGGGGAGCAGCAGCTCAACTAGGGAGCCACAGCCCGTCCTTATAAATGGCAGCTGAGATTATCAGAGCAATTCAATAAACTACTGGCACTTCAGTTTAGCTCAGGGGTAGGCAATTCCGATCCTCAAGAGCCGGAGCCAGGTCAGGTTTTCAGGATCTCCACCATGAATATGTATGAGATGGATTTGCATGCACTGCCTCCTTGAGATGCAAATCTATCTCATGCATATTTATTGTGGATATCCCGAAAACCTGACCTGGCTCCGGCTTTCAGGGTCTCCACCATGATATATGTATGAGATGGATTTGCATGCACTGCCTCCTTGAGATGCAAATCTATCTCATGCATATTTATTGTGGATATCCCGAAAACCTGACCTGGCTCCGGCTTTCAGGGTCTCCACCATGATATATGTATGAGATGGATTTGCATGCACTGCCTCCTTGAGATGCAAATCTATCTCATGCATATTTATTGTGGATATCCTGAAAACCTGACCTGGCTCCGGCTCTCGAGGCCTGGAATTGCCTACCCCTGGTTTAGCTGATCTAATGCTGTGTGCTTAGCATCATTTCTACAACAGCATCTCGGAGCCAAGATTCCATTATAGAATACTAGCACATTAAGATGTGCCAGGTTTGGAGATGTCATCATTTTAAAATGTACTAGTGGAAAATCAACAACTAGCTTTAAATTTTGTGTAATATGCCATTCGCCTATCTGGAATTTCTAGGAAATTTTGCAAAAATACACAAATGACTGAAGTGTGTTTAAGTGCTCTGATAATAGTTTTTATGTGTTTGCATTGCATATGGATGGATTTCCAAGCATAATCTGAAAGGAAAGAATCTGAAAAACGTAAGAATGATTATAGAGTTCTGTGTTGGGGTTTATTTTATTTTAAAATTTTCTCTGCCGTTTAAAACTAAACGGTTTACATAATTTACATTGTGACAGAAATCCTGCTAGTCCCACCAGAAACAGGGAGGAGGTCCTGAAAGCCCCATTAAAAACCCTGTTATTAGGTCTAGTAAACATCCTGAAGTGTTTAGAGATCCTGGGCACAGCTTTAGAAAGGAGCCCGCCCCTTTAAGAGTGTCCAAAGCTCAGGCTGACATGGAGAGTGCAGGGCCCTTTAAGATCTTGCCTGTCCCTGCTGGGAGGGGGCGTGGCTGGATGCCGAGGCTTTCATTTACTGAGCTTTCCTCGTCAGACAGGGAGGGAGGGAGGGAACAGATGGAACAAGCAGATGAATGTAAACTGGGAAGGAGGCCTGTCCTTCTAGCTGAACCGGAGCCAGCACAGGGCAGTTCTTCGGTGGATTGGGAGATGGAAATAAGCCATACTATGCCAGTCTCAGAAATTCAGCCTGAGGATTATGACATGGAGTTCCAAGAGGACTATGCTTTGCCTGACTGGGGAGAACTACAAAAGGACTGTGAGTAGGCTAAGCCAAGCAGTTATTTTTCCTTTTTTTTCCCTCATTGGAGTTTGCGTTTTGGTGTTTTGTTTTAAAACCTGCCAGAGTGTTGTGCTGGGGACATTCTGGGGTGTGTCCAGCCACCCCCAAAGAACTATAGAAGCAGTAGCTGGAATTTTGGTTTTGGTTTTATTTTTTAAGCAGCTTGTGCGCTGCTCTGAGTTGTGCTTTGGGGGTGAGGAATTAAAACCAGTGCCTGTCTTTTGGGAGGGCAGCAACATCTGAGGTGTACAGGCCTATCTCCTCCCAGCCTGTTGGGGTTTTGGCTCTACCCAACAGGGCCACAACCAGAGCCAGTGAGTGTGTTTTTTCAAAGGAAAAGTGTCTGTTTAATGCACTGTTTTGATAGGCCCAGGAGTGGGGGCCAGAAGGAAAAGTTTTGGACTTTTGGTTTTGAAGACTGGACTGTGTCTAGAGCACTGCATGTGCTGAGTTAGAACTATTTTGGTTTTCCAATAGGAATTTACAGAAGCCTTTTTGTTTCTTGTTCTCGTGCCATTGTGTTTTGAGTTTTATGTTTTAAATGTGCTGGGAAGCTCAGTCAATCTTTTGTTTTCAAGTTTGTAGAGATCTGGAATGAACTTTCTGAGTCCATTAGGCTTTTAGGCCAGCTGCAATTATTTCATAAATTCCTGAAAATTTTGTTCTCACAATTTTTAAATGGTTTAACTACAGCCTCAACAAAATGATAATATTATAGTTATTTTTCTTATGCTTTTTTTATGTACTTTAGTTTTTAATTAGTTCTTCCTTCTCCTCTATGTTTTCTGCTATGTACTCTTAGTGTTAATTATATGTGAGCCGAGCTCCACTGGGAGATGACCCGGAATATAAACCAAAGATTAGATTAGATTATGTTTGCCATTAAAGTATTTTGCCTTATTCAACAAGGGAATCTCAGTGTGCAATCTGTGGGAGGCACCGAAAGCTGTGTTCCACTGCCTTTATTCAAACTCTGGGGACAGGGATTCAGAGTTTCAAGTTTAATTAAAATTTCTTATACCGCCCAATCAGCCGTCTAGGCGATGTACAAAATCATAAAAGAAAAACAGTAGTTAAAATACAAATTTAAAAAGACAGGGGGCGACAGACTTTTGGAGACATAAAACCATAACAGAATGAAACAAGAGGATAATAGGCAAGAACTACAATTTCAAAGAAAAAAGATAACAATTTAAGGGAAAAACAATAGGAGGGTAAATAAAAATAAAATCATTCTAAGTCGCCCTTAAAAGGGCAGTTAAATCTCAAAGGCATCGATGAACAGAAATGTCTTTAGCTTTGTCTTGAATTGATTAAGAGTTGATTCTTTGCGTAAGTAATCCAGAATACTATTCCAGAGAGAAGGAGCAGTCACAGAAAAAATAGGCCTAGCTAGGATCCTGTCCCACAACATACACTACATTACATTAGGGATTTCTATTCCGCCATTACCTTACAGTTCAAGACGGATTACAAAAGAATTATCAAGGAAGTATTACAAAAAGATCTAACCAAAAAGAGATTTCGTCATTTTCAAAGAGAGTAAGAAATGAGTATGGTTATTTGTTTAGGGTAGTTGGCTTTAGTGAGAGGCGATATTTGATGCTTGTGGTGTTATTTCTTTTTCAGGGATTTCTTGAATAGTATGGTCTATTTCTTTTCTAAAAATTTTGTAGTCTAGGGATGTTTTCAGTAGATTGGCGATTTGGTTGTCTAGTTTGGCTGCTTGAGTGGCTAGTAGGCCATCATATAGTTTTTTTTGTTTGATCTCCTTAATTGGGGGGTATGAGAATGGGGGGTGAATTTTCCTATGTCTGGTTGAGGTGTTGTGGATGAAGCGATTGTTCAGGTAGTTTGGACTGTCTCCGTATAAAGTCTTAAATAGTAGACAGTAGAATTTGAATTGTATTCTTGCTGGGATTGGAAGCCAGTGCGATTTGAGATATGCTTCTGTAATGTGGTCATGTTTCTTCAATGAGTAGATGAGTCTTAGTGCTATGTTTTAGATTGTTTGTAGTTGTTTTGTTATTATTGCAGGGCAGGGGAGATAGAGGAAATTACAGTAGTCTAATAGGCCTAGTATTAGGGACTGTACCATGAGCTGGAATTGTGATTTTTTGAAGAATTTCCGAACTTGTCTTAAATTTCTCATGATTGAGAATGATTTTTGTATTGTTTTATTGATTTGCGGTTGCATGGTGCAGCATCTGTCGATTGTTATTCCTAGTAATTTTAGAGTGGATTGTATGGGGTAGTTGATTGCGTTGATTTCAATGTTGGTTATGGTTGGTATTTTGTTGTTTTCGAGGAGGATGAATTTAATTTTGTCTGGGTTCAATTTCAGTTTGTGATCTTTCATCCAGGTTGCTACTGATTTTAGTGTTTGGTGTATTGTGTCTGTCATGGAGGGTTTTGGTTGATCGAAGGGTATGAGAATGGTAATGTCATCTGCATAGCTGTATGAGGTTATGCCTTGTTTGTCCAAGTGGGAGCTGAGGGAGGCTGTATATAGGTTGAAGAGTGTAGGAGATAGAGGGGATCCCTGGGGAACTCCGCAGGGGTTTTACCAAGGTTCAGATTTTTCTTTGTCTGATTTTACTCTATAGGTTCTTGATTTTAGGAATCCTTCAAACTACGAGTATACTTTATCTGTGATGCCTGAAGTAATGCCGCTTATTTTACCTCATTGGAATGACTACGAGACGGCATTGTATTTTCCAAAACAGACAATATTTTTATTGTTAGTATAAAGACTTACAAAATTACAGCAGCAAAGACATAGCAGAAAGAAATATTATATTGTCAGTTCAGAATATGCAATGGAGAGTAGAGCTTACACTGATATGCTGAACAGGGGGCTAGCACATCCCCGTTGGCATACGCAAGTGAATCTCTCTGGTTTTACCTGTGATGCAGGGATTTTTATATAGAGAAATCCTTTCTCTGTCCAAAAAACCCCCAAAACAAAACACATCCCTGAACTCTGGTCATGTACGTCTCTATTGGTCCAAAAAAATGTATACCTAACTATTCCCCCCCCCCAGTCCACGCCTCTCTCACTCCCCCCCAGTAGGGGGGCCCGAGCAGAAACAGAGGGCACTTTGTGAACTTTCTTCCTCCATGTCTGGAATCCTTATCACCTTGCAGATGCTGATTTGTGGTTTTACAACCCTGTACATCTTCAGGATGGTGACCTTGTAGGTAGTCATATGCAGAAAGTTGGCAAAGGTGACCTTCCTGCACCCCAGCTGTGCCTGGTTCCCATAGCTTGCTTCAGAGACAAGCAGCAAATGTCCAGCCTGCGGTTTAGAAGTTCTGTCTTGGTACCAGGCTCCTACGTTTCTACTCCCCCTTCATCCTGCAGGGGTTGTTGCTTGTTATAAATGTTTTATGGCTTTTCAGGGTGCCTTGCATATGTTAAGTACTCTTGCAGATGTCATACAGCACTGATAAGAGCTCAGCACAAATGAACAATGGCCACAGAACCTTGGAGAAGTATCCTCCCAGCAGGGAATGGAGACAAGAACTTTGTAGCAAAGGCCAGCTGGGCTAGCATTTCAAAGGATACATGTGTTCACAGATAGCAAGGTTCCATCTGGTGAGCTTGTAAAGGAAGGCTGGTTTTTAGGCTGTGGGAAAATATGTGGTAAAGTGTCTGCAATGTCCAGCATACACACGTTAGTCCAGTATGTTCAGGTTATTCATCTCATACCTATTGTATCTAGGATTTGTAGTAGGATGCTATGGTCTACCAAGGCGAATGCAGCGGTCAGGTCTAGTTGTATGAGCATCATTTTTTTTCCTGTGCTGAGATGTTGTCTGGCAGTGTCTAAGAGAGATCCTAGTAGTGTTTCTGTGCTAAAGTTGGTTCTGAAGCCAGATTGTGCGGGATGGAGTATGTTTTGGTTTTCTAGGTAATTGGTGAGGAATTTGGCAACTAGTCCTATTATTTTGACATAGAGTGGAATAGAGGCAATGGGTCTGTAGTTGGATGTTTGGTCTATTGGTCCTTTAGGGTCTTTGATGATCGGGGTGATGATGATTTCGCTGAGATTAGTTGGGTAGTAGCCGCATATGAGCATGATTTGTATCCATTTTAGAAGAAAAGCACGGAATTTTGTGCTGGATGTTTTTAGGCGATATGGTGGACAGTTGTTGAGGTCACAGGATGCATGGCTGTATTTTTTTGTAGTATTTGTTGAATTTGGACCATTGAACGTTGGGGAATTGAGACCATATTCTGTCTGCAGCAGTTGAATCTCTATCTGTCGGGAGAATTGAGAGTTCGATAAGAGGGGTAGAGTTGTCATTAGAAACATAGAAACATAGAAGATGACGGCAGATAAGAGCCATAGCCCATCAGGTCTGCCCACTCTACTGACCCACCCCCAAGTCTACTATCCTAGGGATCCCACTCCTGGTGGCAGGTTCCCTTGGCTTAACCCTCTAAGGGATCCCACATGGTAGCTCTTGCATTTGTAATTTTATTTTGGAAGTGTTCTGCTAATAGAGTGGCTGAGGGGGGAGTGGTATTGTTAGTGGTCAGGTAAGGGTTGGTACTTAATGTTAAAACAAAAACATGATAAAATAAACATACAAACAATCCTCAGAAATCATGACTTCAAAATAATACCATAGCTTTGCATAATAAAGATCATGAGTAGTTCATCTACTCTGACAGAGAGGAAAATATTTTGCTAGAGTAAGGCATCTACAAATAACTGCGTCTTAAGTAATTTTCTAAACATGCCCTTTTCACGGCAATTTCATGTCTGACCCACCAGGGAGTTCCATATCTTAATTCCTGCACAACAAAAAATCACTTTACCAGTCCCAAGAGGCTTTGGTTTCATAGTCATCTTCAGTAAAGCTAGATTTTCAGAGCGCAATGATCTTTTTGGTGTATAGCTAAGTATATTATTTTTAAGCAATTCTGGAATGTTTCCATACAAGAATTGATGACAAATCATTGCTGGCTCAATACAAAAATAAATAGCAATTGGACACAAGGTCCCTCTTCCAGCTTTAACTGTTGATTGAACAGTGTGAAGAGGTAAGGGAGATAGTCATGTCTACAGTGAGAAGGTCAGGTTGGTATGGCAACAGTGAGTCTGGTCTGCAAGCTATGTTGTGCAGGATATCCCTAATGAATATGCATGAGAGAGATTTGCACAAAATGGAGGTGATAGGCGTGCAAATGTCTCTCCTGTATTTAGGTTTACCATATTTGTGAAGACAATAAAAGAGAATATATGACCCCCAACCCTGACCCTGCCCACACCCGACCCCAAACCTAAAGTATTTCAGTCAATAAATTCCTTTTTATTTTTAACCTCTACTGTCTGAGATTTATTTTTCCATGAAGTTGGTTGCAGTTTCTCTTTTTTTCTGCTTTCTTGTCTTCTCCAAATTCTTCTTCAAGTGGTTGCCGTCCATTGGTTCCTTCCACCACGTTCCAGCATTTCTCCCTCTCTGTTCTCTCCCTCCCACTGTACAGCATCTTTACTCTCTTCTCACCCTGGATCCATCTCCCTCTGTTCCCCTTCCCACTCCTGCACATTTCTTTCTCTTTCCTCTCCTCTGCCCCATGTACAACATGTCTCCTTCTCATTGTCCACCATCTCTCTCTCTCTCATTCCCTCCCTTGATGCAAAGGGAGTGAGAAAAGAGAGGGAGAGAGAGAGAGATCCAGGGTGCATCTCTCACCCCCTCTACACCCACGTCCAACATTTCTCCCTCTCTCATCCCCTGGCCCATGTGCAGTACATTTTGTCCCTCCCCTCTAGCCCCATGCCCAACATGTCTCCTTCTATCACAGGGGTCTCAAAGTCCCTCCTTGAGGGCCGCAATCCAGTCGGGTTTTCAGGATTTCCGCAATGAATATGCATGAGATCTATGTGTATGCACTGCTTTCAATGCATATTCATTGGGGAAATCCTGAAAACCCGACTGGATTGCGGCCCTCAAGGAGGGACTTTGAGATCCCTGTATCACCTCTCTCCAGTGCCATGGTGCATTTCTCCCTCCATTACTTTTTCCGTATAAACCTACTCATACTCTACACTCATCAAGCTTAAACCAATTAACCCTACCTTCAATTCATCTGGTTAGGCCAGGGGTAGGCAATTCTGGTCCTCAAGAGCTGAAGCCAGGTCAGGTTTTCAGGATATCCACAATAAATATGCATGAGATAGATTTGCATCTCAAAGAGGCAGTGCATGCAAATCCATCTCATACATATTCATTGTGGAGATCCTGAAAACCTGACCTGGCTCCGGCTCTCGAGGACCAGAATTGCCTACCCCTGGGTTAGGCTAACGTCAACTCGTAACTCTGCCTTTTTTTGCATATTAAATTTAGGTCTTCATTGAAGACTTATCTTTTTAGATTGGCATTCCCTTAATTTTAATCATTTTAATTTTATCTCTATATTCAATTTTTGGGAACTAGTTCCTGCAGCAACTAATAAACTTTATTTTTTGTTTGTTTGCTTGTTTTGGGTTTTCAATTCTTCTCTTCTGTTCTTTAATTATTGGTGTTCTTTTCTTTTTCTTATTTTTTTGTAAACCACACTGCCTGTTGCAAAGAGCAGTATATAAACAAAAACATCACCATGTCATTCCTCTCTCTTGCATCCCTTTCCATCTCTCCTACCCTTCTTTCTCCATCACAACATCCAATATTTCTCCCTCATCTCCAACACCATGTCCAACAATTTTCTGTCTTCCATTCCCCATGTGCACCATCTCTCTTTCCCTCCTGCTCCACGCAACCCAAGCCCAAACATTCTCTCTTTCCCTCCCTTCCCAGCCTGAGCAGCATCTTTCCGGACCTTACAGGCCTTTCTCTTCAAGTTTCAAGTTTATTCATTATTTGATTAATCGCCTATCACAGTTACTAAGCGATGTACATAAAATATTAATATAGGGTAAACAAAAACAAAGATAAATAAAAAATATAAAATCTTTTAAAAATAGACAAATTACAACAGGAAACACTAGGATAGAAGGGAATGAAATACATTTTATGATAGAAAAGGAAGAACATTTAAGGGTAATATGCAAAGGGAAAGGGAAAACAAAATAGTTTATTAGGAGTATAATACACAGTTGAACAAAATGGACAACAACTATAAAGAGCAATTGGCTTTTCAATTAAATATTGAAAGCGTCTTTAAAAAGAAAGCTCTTGAGTTGGCTTTTAAATTTATCAAAATTTTTCTCCTGTCGTAAGTAAAGTGGGAGAGAGTTCCAAGTTTGTGGTGCTGTAACAGTAAAAATGTATTGCCTTTGTGTATTAATCATTTTAAGGGTGGGAATAACCAATAAAAGTTGTTCATTCGATCTTAAAGTTTTTTGAGAGGAATATGGAATTAAAACTTTGTAAATAAATGATGGGGTTTTGTATAGAAATGATTTAAAGGTGAGTAAAGATAATTTATAAAGAATACGGTGTGCCACAGGGAGCCAATGTGCATTTAGAAATAACGGGGTGACATGATCAAACTTTTTTGCCCCCATAATTAATTTGATGGAAGTGTTTTGGATAATTTGTAATCTTCTAATTTCAGGCTGTCGGAAGCGTTCCTTCCCAAATGCTGACGGCGGCTGACCAGAAGCCTTTGCATTTTGCATCAGAGCAAAGTCCTCTTTCTGACACATAATGCGTCAGAAGGATTCTGAGTCAGCTGCTGACAGTATATTACCCTCCAGGTACTTTAGTTAGATTGTGAGCCTTCGGGACAGTAAGGGAATTTTTCAAGTACCTTTCTTATTTCTAATCTTAATGTATATTTTCTGTAAACCGCTTAGAACCTAACGGATGTAGCGGTATATAAGAAATAAATTACATTACATTACATTACATTACATATATAGGAAGGAAAGCTGCGGGTGGCCTAAAGAGAGCAAGTGAACCTGGGGGGATCCCAGCGGGATTCCCGTTGCTCCCATTCAGCTCTCTAGGGGGAGATGGGAGAGCTGGCTAAACCGGTGTCAGGTCAAAAGCGCGCCGGGACAAAGGCGCGCTCAGACAATTGAGCGCAGCGCGGAGATGCGCGCCGCAGAAAATTACTGTTTTTAGGGCTCTGACGGGGGGGTGTGGGGGGAACCCCCCACTTTACTTAATAGAGATCGTGCCGCGTTGTGGGGGCGTTGTGGGGGGCTTGGGGGGTTGTAACCCCCCACATTTTACTGAAAACTTCACTTTTTCCCTGTTTTTAGGGAAAAAGTTAAGTTTACAGTAAAATGTGGACGGTTACAACCCCCCAAATCCCCCATAACGCCGGCGCGATCTCTATTAAGTAAACTGGGGGGATGCTCCCCAACAAAACCCCCCGTCGGAGCCCCTAAAAACTAATTTTCTTCGGCACGCGCCTCCGTCTTGCGCTCAGTTGTCGGCGCGCGCCTTTGTCTTTCGCGGGATTGTCTATGAACTGGCTAAACCTGGACAGACTCTCCCATTTAAAAAAAACACAAAAAAGTTCCGGGCACCCGGACGGTACTCAAAAAAAGAGGATGTTTGGGTTTTCTCGGATGTATAGTAAACCTAAGTGTATTCATTACGGATATTCTGAAAACCTGACTGTGGCCTGTGGACCACTTTGAGTATCCCTGGCGTCTGAGCTGACATTCTGTAATTCTGTAACAGCATCTGGGCGTCCAGATCTCGTGATAGAAAGGTGCTCATCACCCGGCATTTGGCATGCATTGTGCCGCCTATTTTTTTTGGGCACGTTTTACTGAACTGCCCCTTAATAAAATTAGCAAGTATAGAAATACTCCAGGGTACCAAGAGAGTTGTCGAAAACCAAGAGTAGCCTAAAGACCCCGGTGTCAGGTCAAAAGCGCGCCGGGACAAAGGCGCGCCCAGACAATTGAGCGCAGCGCGCGCCGCTCTAAATTACTGTTTTTAGCGCTCCGACGGGGGGTTTTGTTGGGGAACCCCCCCAGTTTACTCAATAGACATCGCGCCGCGTTGTGGGGGCATTGTGGGGGGTTGTAACCCCCCTACATTTTACTGAAAACTTCACTTTTTCCCTGTTTTTAGGGAAAAAGTTCAGTTTACAGTAAAATGTGGAGGGTTACAACCCCCCAAACCCCCCATAACGCCGGCGCGATGTCTATTAAGTAAACTGGGGGGGTTCCCCAACAAAACCCCCCATCGGAGCCCCTAAAAACTGTAATTTAGAGCGGCGCGGCGGCACGCGCTGCGCTCAATTGTCGGCGCGCGCTTTTGTCTTTCGCGCCGTTGTCTATGAACCAAAGACCCCATGCCCCCTTGAAGAGGGGCAAAGATGCATTGCTGGTGGAATGAAGAATGAAAAGCAGCACAGTTTGTGCTTGCAGCCGCACATGGGGTGCGGACCTGTGACGGGCATAGGTGGGTCAGGGGTGTGTCTAATACCTACATATTTGGGTTACAGAATGTTAGCAATCATGCACCCAACTCACAGCAGTTAGGCATTAGCATATACTAGGGGTGGGCAATTGTGCGCGTGGCGATCACCGTGTTGCATTCGCACAGGCGCAGATGCCCCCTCCCGACACGATTTCTTTTCAAAACCCAGACAAATTGCCAGGTTTTGAAAGCCGTCCGGACCCCCAGACATGTCCCCAAAAGGAGGACGTGTCCGGAGAAATCCGGTCGTCTGGTAGCCCTACCCCTGGTAGGTGTTCAGTATCTTGGCATACACTTCTCCCTCCATATCCGCGGTGGATACGGGCGGAACATAGCCGCGAATATGGAAAAACTGCGAATAACTTTTTAACTGTTATTCGCGGGGTTTTTTTTTTGTAACAGTCAACGTTTTTAATATTGAAACCGCGAGTAACTTTTCCCCGTCTCTCCCCAATGCAAAGTTTGGCTGCAGGCGCCCCGGTCCCTGCTAATGAATGAAGAAGCGAGGTTCAGCTGCTCCCCGGATCTTTCGTCTCCTCCCAGCGTGGCTCCACCTGAGCTTCAGACACTCAACGCAGGGAGCCAGGACCTGAGCCCCGCCCTTTCCCGCACGAGGCAGCGTGAGGGACAGGGGAGCCCGCGTCACCGTTGGCGGATTGGAGAACCGAACCGAGCCTGAATCTGCTGTCGCTTACCCCGAGTGGCCCGTGCTTCCCTCCCGTCGCTCTTGGCGCCGGCGCTCCTCTCGCGAGACCTGAGCCCGCTGTCACTTAACCCGAGTGGCCCGCGCTTCCCTCCCGCTGCTCTTCTCGGCGCTGACAGCAGTCAAGCAACGGTTTTCAGTGATTTTCAGGGTGGGAAGCTGGGAAGCAGCGATTTTGTGGGTGAATGTTGGTAAGTGCTTAACCTTTTTTTATTTTTTTTTTTATTTATAATTTTGAATACTTTACAATATCCAACAATTCCAAAGGAAAAACCATATTAAACCAATACATAATCAAAATATACATACATAATTCCTTTTAAGCCCACATTAATGGGGAGCACATGCTATATTTCATCAATAAAATCAGGAAAATAAAGGATAATAATTCTAGGTTCACACTAGGGAACCTTGATTCATTCCTAGTGCTTAACTTTTTTATCGATACAGTAAAGAAAAGGAACTTTACTCATGATGTAATTTGGGGGGGGGAGGAGTCAGCATACGAAAAATCGCAAATAAGCGAAACCGCGAGCGCAGAAAGCGCGAATACGGAGGAACAAGTGTACTTCTCCAAACAGGGGTAGACTATCTTGTGTACCTGAAGGGGCTCCAAGGAAATGTCTTTAATCATATTGTGATTTTTCTGCTCACAATATCTGAGCAGACACACAGCCCAAGCAAAGGAGCTAAGTAAATGTCCTTCTAAAGACACTTAAATCTCTTTTAATTCCAATAACAGATAGCAGAAGTTTAGTAGTCTGGATAAATGTCTCCTTAAATGCGCTCAGGCTACTCTTCTTCCACAGACAGGCAGCTCATGTCTAACAGGAAGAGAAATGTTTCTTTAAATGCACTTGGGCTGCTTTCATTACACCGACAGCAGGAGAAATCTCTCTTCTCTTTCCTTTTCTGAGCCTGTTGCCTTCCTCTTTCTGGATCATGGACCAATCTCCCCTGCCAGGTAAGTATGCCTTCCTCTTTATTAGAAGGTACGTTCTGGGTTTGGTTTGGGGGCCTTAAAGTACATGAAGTGTCCCCTGTTTTGTAAAGGAAAAAAATATGTGTAGTTCAAAACATGTCCCTGCCTATCTTTACACCTGCTCCGAGTAGTGGCGTAGCGAGGAAAATCTGGCACCCAGCATCCCTCCCCCCAAAGATGGGGAGGGGAGGGTCTCTTAAACGTACTCTCCTATACCTCTTAAAGTCCTGACAACCAGGAAGTTATGTCAGAGGGAGGGCTTTGGGGGCCAGTGTGATCAGCGGGGAGGAGTTCTTACTCACTGCCGGTGAAGCACAGAAGACTAAGAAGAACCAGTGAGGGGGAGAAAGTTAATTTAAGAGAAACCCCCATCGCAGGGGATGGGGGTGGGTGGGAGAGGAGAGATGCTGGCAACCTTGCTGGCGCTCGATGTGCTCCGCCCCTGTGCCCTACCTCACTACATCACAGGTTCGGAGACATAACTGTTTGCAAACAGCTCAGTTGCACCCAGGGCTTAGAGAACTGATTGGGGGGGGGGGAATGTGTTCAGCATTTTTGTATTCAAAAGCATCTCAAACAGCACAAAAGTTGCAATTTGGAAGCGAGTCAACAATTGCCTTCTCGTGGAAGTGCAGTTTTATAAAATTTTGAATTTATACATATAGGCAGTACATGTAGGTAACAACATATCTGACTTAATATGTGTAAATGCCAACACTTAAATGCACAAAACCCTGAGTGATGCTATTATTTTTTTGAATGTCGTGTTTTAGTTTGGGTTTTTTTTTGTTTGTTTGTTTGTTTTTTTAAATGGCTGTATACGTTTTTTGTGGTACACTAAATGGAGGACATAATTTTGAGGTTGAGGGGTGGTAGATTCAAAGGCAATGTTAGGAAATTCTACTTTACGGAGAGGATGGTGGATGCCTGGAATGCGCTCCCGAGAGAGGTGGTGGAGAGTAAAACTGTGACTGAGTTCAAAGAAGCGTGGGATGAACACAGAGGATCTAGAATCAGAAAATAATAGTAAATATTGAACTAAGGCCAGTACTGGGCAGATTTGTACGGTCTGTATATGGCCATTTGGGGGAGGACAGGCTAGAGAGGGCTTCAATGGCTGGGAGGGTATTGATGGGCTGGAGTAGGTTTTGACGGAGATTTTGGCAGTTGGAACCCAAGCACAGAATCGGGTAGAGCTTTGGATTCTTGCCCAGAAATAGCAAAGAAGAAAAAATAAAAAAATTTTTAAATTGAATCAGGTTGGGCAGAGTGGATGGACCATTCGGGTCTTTATCTGCCCTTATCTACTATGTTACTATGTTTCTCGTGGTGCATTATTTTTGAAATAATCAAATTGCAAAAACAACAAAAAATTAAATTTGAGAGATATTTATTTAAAGTTCTTTAAGCTGTGTATGTGTAATTGTAACAACGGTGAAACTAAAGTAGATAGAATAGATTTGTTAATCAACGCGATGGATGTGCTTGTTTTTTGAGTGCAAATAAACTCATAACGTGGCGTGATAGTCGACAAGCAAACATGCATTTCATCATCCACCATCTGCAGGCGTTCTCTTTTTTTTCGATTTTAATTTCTGTCAGAGCTGAAAATCCAGGTTCACAAAGATAAGATCCAAATGGTAACAAAGCTTTGATTGTTTTGTTGCTCGAGTTTGGATAACTACTGCATAAAAAATAAAACTAAAATTACTTGGTGTTAGTTTTCAAGGACCAATCGCGTCAAAGAATGATGCGTGTCTGGGCGGTTGTATTCTTACGCTCGCAGACGCTCATAACATTGACAGACTTGCGTGCGCGACATACATGTCATCTATTCTAGTGTATACTTATGACGGGAATTTGTTAAAAATAAAATCTGGACTCTCTTGGGGGCACACCACTGTTTTGTGGGGTGTCAGGTCAAAAGCGCACCGGGACAAAGGCGCGCCCAGACAATTGAGCGCAGCGCAGAGGCGCGCGCCGCTCAAAATTACTGTTTTTAGGGCTCCGACGGGGGGGCATGGGGGGGAACCCCCCTACTTTACTTAATAGACATCGCGCCGCGTTGTGGGGGCGTTGTGGGGGGTTGTAACCCCCCACATTTTACTGAAAACTTCACTTTTTCCCTGTTTTTAGGGAAAAAGTTAAGTTTACAGTAAAATGTGGAGGGAATCGACAGTTGGACGACAGGAATCACCAGACACCATGGAACTAGGACCTTGCGGAGGACCTGGGCAGGCAGAGGAGGAGGAGATCCATCAGAGCCAGGAGAAAGGACTAGCGAACTGCGCAGATGACACAGACCTGAGACCAGGGGCGGAGACACAGCAGAGCCCAGAGGAAGGACAAACGGACTACACATATGACACAGATCTGAGACCAGAGAGACAGTTGAAGAAGGGGAGATCGGCTATCGTGGTCGGGGACTCAATCCTGAGAGGAGTAGACAGTCATATAGCCGGAGGGAGAGAGGACAGACTGGTAACATGTCTCCCGGGGGCAAGAACAAAAGACATCATCAACAATATCGAGAGGATCCTGGAGGGAGCCGAGACGGAGGAGACAGCAGTAGTGATCCACATCGGAACCAACGACATCAGCAGGAGAAACTTCAACAGGACTACACTAACTGACCAGTTCAGGACCCTGGGGAGGAAACTGAGACTAAGGACAAGGAAGATAGCCTTCTCAGAGATCCTGCCAGTACCGAGAGCGGACACAAAGAGACAGAGCGAACTACAATCAATTAACTTTTGGCTGAGGAGATGGTGCGAGGAGGAGGGCTTCCACTTTATTAGGAACTGGAATACCTTCTTGGGGAAGAACAAGCTATACAGAAGAGATGGACTGCACCTTAGCACAGCTGGGACGAGGATGCTGGCACGCAACGTCCAGAACGTCATAGACTTGGCTTTAAACTGAGAAGAAGGGGAAAGCCGATAGTCGACCTGACCTCGACACATCGGACATCAGTACTTGACAAAGGTACTGAACTGGGACAGTGCAAAAGAGGACTCGGGTCTGAGGGTGTATGGGTTGAAAAAGGACATAAAGATGCATTGCAGGGATCGAGGGCACAAATGGACCAGGTAAGCGGCACCAACACAGAACAACAGGAAACAGAGGGGCAAAGTCATTGTGAAAAAGAGCCCAGGACTGAGTGGGAATTAGGAGAGCAGGAGGTGCAGGGGAAACAGACAGAGGAAGTCACAAACACACAACAGGAGGAGGACGAAGCTCAGGGGCTGGCAAACCATGAGGGAAACTGCAGGAATACCAAAGCACAAGGGAAACAAAGAGAGAGGACAAAAAACTGGGTCTTAAACTGCCTATACACAAATGCTAGGAGCCTGAGGGCCAAAATGGGAGAACTGGAAATCACAGCCAGCAATAAGGACCTAGACATAATTGGAGTCACAGAAACGTGGTGGACTGAGGACAATCAATGGGATGTGGCCATACCAGGGTACAAACTATACAGGAGAGACAGGACACATAAAAAGGGTGGAGGAATAGCGCTGTACATAAAAGACTCCATACCATCAGCCAGAACGGAAACAACAGTACGGGCGGATGGCCTGGAATCACTATGGGTTAAGCTACAGGGAGGAGCAGGAGCAGACATTAAACTGGGTCTGTACTACCGCCCACCTGGACAACCGGAAGAAATCGACCAGGAGATGGAGGCTGAACTGAAGCAGGTATGCAGAAGCGGAAATGTGGTGGTGATGGGGGACTTCAACCATCCTGGGATAGACTGGAGTATTGGGCACTCAAACTGCGCAAGAGAGACAAAATTCATAGAAGTCACGAGGGACTGTTTCATGGAACAGCTGGTCACGGAACCAACAAGGGGCGATGCCACTCTTGACCTAATCTTCAACGGACTAGGGGGGACAGCAAAGGAGGTGGCGGTATTACCCCCACTAGGTAACAGCGATCACAACATGATCCAGTGCAGGCTTGAAATTGGATCATCAAAGGGGAAAAGAACCACAACGACGGCACTCAACTTCAAAAAAGGAAATTATGATGCCATGAGAAAAATGGTGGGAAAGAAGCTCAAAAGCAACATAGGGAAGACGGAATCCGTAGAAAAGGCCTGGACCTTATTCAAGGAGACTGTGCACGAAGCACAAAGCATATGCATCCCCAAGTTCAGAAAAGGGTGCAAAAAAAATAGAACAAAAAACCCAGTGTGGATAACAAGTGCAGTAAAGAAGGCGATAAGCGACAAGAAAGCATCGTTCAGAAAATGGAAAAAAGACCAAACAGAGGAGAACCAAAAAGGGCACAAAGAACACCAGAAAGAGTGTCACCGAGTGGTTAGAAAAGCAAAAAGAGAATACGAAGAGAGACTGGCAAAGGAAGCAACAAACTTCAAGTCGTTCTTCAGATACGTCAAGGGGAAGCAACCGGCGAGAGAAGAAGTGGGACCATTGGACGATGGAGACAGAAAGGGAGTTGTAAAAGAAGAGAAAGAGATAGCTGACAGGTTAAATGAGTTCTTCACGTCAGTCTTCACGATGGAGAATATAACCAACATTCCGGAACCCGAGGAGATCGTAATAGGAGACCAAGACGATAAGCTGGTCGATTTAGAGGTAAGCCAAGAGGATGTACTCAAGCAGATCGACAGACTAAAGAGCGACAAATCGCCGGGTCCGGATGGCATTCACCCAAGGGTACTCAAGGAACTAAAAGACGTAATAGCGGAACCACTTCGACAGATATGCAACCTATCCTTAAAAACCGGAGAGATCCCGGAGGATTGGAAAATAGCAAATGTCACGCCCATCTTTAAGAAGGGTGCAAGGGGGGACCCGGGAAACTACAGGCCGGTGAGCCTGACCTCAGTCCCGGGAAAGATGATGGAGGCACTGATTAAAGACAGCATCTATGAGCACATCGAAAAAAATGGGCAGCTAAAACCGAGTCAACATGGCTTCTGTAAGGGTAGGTCATGCCTCACAAACTTATTGTACTTCTTTGAGGGAGTGAACAGCCAGGTGGATAAAGGGGAATCTATAGACATTATTTACCTTGACTTCCAAAAAGCCTTCGACAAGGTGCCACACGAGAGACTGCTTAAAAAGATATGGAACCACGGGGTACAAGGGGAGGTCCACCGATGGATCAAAAACTGGCTGGCAAACAGGAAGCAGAGGGTTGGCGTAAAGGGTCACTACTCAGACTGGAAAGGGGTCACGAGCGGAGTTCCGCAGGGGTCGGTGCTGGGACCACTCTTGTTCAATATCTACATAAATGACCTAGAGGCGGGAACTAAGTGTGAAGTCATTAAATTTGCAGATGACACCAAACTATACAGCAGGGCTCAAACCAAGGAAGACTGTGAAGATCTCCAAAAGGATCTAACGCAGCTGGAAAAGTGGGCCGAAAAGTGGCAGATGAGCTTCAACGTGGGGAAATGCAAGGTCATGCACGTGGGGAAAAAGAACCCGATGTTCACATACAAAATGGGGGGAACACCACTAGGGGTTAGTAACCTGGAGAGAGACCTGGGAGTGATGGTAGACGCAACACTGAAGGCATCGGCGCAATGCGCCACAGCCTCTAGGAAAGCAAACAGAATGCTGGGTATCATTAAGAAGGGTATTACGACCAGGACGAAGGAAGTCATCATGCCGCTGTATCGTGCAATGGTACGGCCGCATCTGGAGTACTGTGTCCAGTACTGGTCGCCGTACCTCAAGAAAGACATGGCGTTACTTGAGGGAGTACAAAGAAGAGCAACCAAACTGATAAAGGGAATGGAAAATCTCCCATATTCTGACAGATTGAAGCAGTTGGGACTTTTCTCCCTGGAAAAGCGAAGACTTAGAGGAGACATGATAGAAACCTTCAAGATCCTGAAGGGCATAGAAAAAGTAGACAGGGACAGATTTTTTAAATTAAGGGGCACCACAAGTACAAGGGGGCACTTGGAGAAATTGAAAGGGGATAGGTTTAGAACAAATGCTAGGAAGTTCTTTTTCACTCAGAGGGTAGTGGACACATGGAACGCGCTTCCAGAGGCTGTTGTAGACAAGAAAACATTAAATGGTTTCAAAGAAGGTTTGGATAGATTCCTAGAAGAAAAAGGGATTGGGGGGTATAGATAGGTATAGACCATTGCTCAGACAATGGGCCTGATGGGCCGCCGCGGGAGCGGACCGCTGAGCAGGATGGACCTATGGTCTGCCTCAGCGGAGGCAACTTCTTATGTTCTTATGTTACAACTCCCCAAACCCCCCCCATAATGCCGGCGCGATGTCTATTAAGTAAAGTGGGGGGTTCCCCCCACGCCCCCCCCAGTCGGAGCCCTAAAAACAGTAATTTTGAGCGGCGCGTGCCTCCGCGCTGCGCTCAATTGTCTGGGTGCGCCTTTGTCTTTCGCGCCGTTGTCTATGAACCGTTTTGTGGCACACAGTTTGAGAGACATTGGTCTAAAACAAAACTAGGCTTATAGGGGGTAATTTTACACAGCTTTTCTGTATGTAAAATATTGAATTACATGCATAAAAATGCCTTTTATAAAATTAGTCCCAGGAAAACAGGAGATGCCAACTTCCCAATACTTGGAAAGTGGAGAACAAACAGCGAAGGAGACTCTGGTGTTCAGTGCCTTTTATTATGTAACAAGACTCGACACGATCGTGTTTCGGCCCCAAATGGGCCTGCCTCAGGAGTCTAAAAATGAGGTCATGACTAAAAGTATGTCCTATGGAAGATGGTTTTATATTTGTGGAGAAAAAGTTAGGGTTGAGTTCCTGCAAAATATATTCAATGAACAAGAGGAAATAGAGGAAATACAATCATGTATTAATAGGTTACAAGAAGGCAAGATTTCCCATGGAATAAGACTTTCAAAAGACATGAATTTGCAGAGAGGAAGGTAATAAGGAAACCCAAGGAAATACTTCCTTACCAAAAGGGTGGTAAAGGTCCGAAACAGACTATCGGAATGGGTAATGGCAGCCAAGATAATAACGCAGTGCACGGCAAACTGTGTGCCGCGGCAGATTCCAGGTGTGCCGCGAAGAGGAGAGGCACCAGCGCCGGCTAACTGCTTATAGGGCACGCCTCTCGCGGTGAGAGACACGTCCTGTAGTCGGTCAACCTGTGGCTCTCCTCCTTGCCGGCGCCTCTGCTCCTTCTCAGCCCCCCTCCCCCCTCCACTGGCGGTGGAGGTTCAGGACCCACAGCTGGAGTGCATCCACATATGCGCCGATATTAATGTGATGCTATCACCCGTGTGCTTGATGTCATTGCTTCGACATCCGTGCATTTCCGGGTGCCCTCCAGCTGCGGCCCTGAGATTACTGTGCTGTGGCTTAAAAAGTTTGCGACATTGCAATAACACAATGTTAACATCAATAAAAGGTATGTGGGATAGATTGAGAGTGCAGTGGGTCCAGTGGCATAGAAAGGGGAGTGCGGAGGGGGGGGATTCTTTGCTAATGTATTCCAGGCATGTAATATTTTAGGAGGTGTTGAGCCCAAGGCACAACCCACACCCATATACCTGAGTTGGCGAGGGTCCCCAAGCCCCTCCAGAGGAAGCCCTTCTTCTCATGACGTCAACAGTAGGCGGCACTCTTCCTGGACCGCTGCCAGGCAGATGCTCCTTTTTTTGTGAAACAGCATGCACGAAGGAAGCCCTCTCCCCACTCATACACCCAATAGGAGCATGTGCACGGGACGAGCCTCCCTCGCGAATGCTCAGTTTCACGGAAACTAAGCATGTATGGGGGTGGGCGGTGGTCAGCCGGTGGTGGCCCAGGAAAAGCGCGTCTGACTACCTGCTTTGCGGGAGGAGGGCTTTTGCTGGCAGGGCTTGGGGACCCTCCTAGCCAAAGAAAAAAACTGTGCCTAAATTTGGGGGAGAAACAAACAAAACTGCAGACTGTGTACAAGAGGCAGGCAAAATTTTATTGTACCAAAATTAAAATGCAAATAAGTAAAAATAAAACCCTTTTACCAATCAAGGGACCCGACACGGTCCGTGTTTCGGACAAACCTTCGTCAGGGGTCCATGGTGAAAAAGGTTGGGACATACCATAAAAAAATGAAGATAAGTAACAAAGTGCCTGTATATTGTGTTCGCCGAGGATCGTTGCAAAAAGTAAAGCGTCTCAAGGAAGCAGTAAAAAGAGGCTGCAAAACTGAGGGGGCCCGGACTCCCCCTACAAGGCCCTCCCCCAAGGAGTGGCTATGCCACTGATGGCTGTAAAACCTGCACTAACTCCTTAATGCAACTTAGTAGAATCCCCTCAATGCCCGAGGGCAACTTATTTTGGACCTCTGTCTGGGAAGATTGTCTAAGGATATGCCTGAGAGACCCAATTATTTGGACTATGGGTTAATTCACTCACCAACGTAGATATGCAATTAAGTATATCTCTGAGGTAGAAAATTTACTGTAACTCTGGCGTAAATTAATGTCTCTGTTGTGTGTAAAATGGATATTTCTGCATTATCTCGATCGTCCTGTGTATGTCCTCATGTTACCTGTTCTGGGCTCTTTTGGAAGGACGGGCTAAATAAATGAATACACAGATGAATAAAATGAATAGTTCAAGTTCTTATCATTCATTCTAAGAAGGTATCTTTCCTAGTGAATTAGGACAGTTTATTGAACCCCCTTATTGGAAAGAGATGGGGTTGGTGGCAAAGTATTTGCAAACTTGTCTCCCTGTGGTGAATATTCCTATCCTACCGAACCCCCTCTTTTACTAAGGTGCGCTAACCGATTGGCTCATTTGCAACTTCTTAAAAAACACATTTTTGGCACCAGTCACTTTTGACTCGTTATTTTAAACCACGATTCACAGTACGCTTTATTGCAAATAAACCACACACCATTTTAGGACATACTTCATGAATCATTTTATTAGCCATAGGACCCCTGAGGAAGACAGGCTTGTCGAAACACGGACCGTGTTGAGTCCTTAATCCCCATTTTTTTGGGTCCTAGACATCTCGTCATGTGGATTGACTGTATTTTCAATAAAGACCTGCATCTTGGGCATTGTCGTCTCCACAGCGTTTCGTTTCAGTGCGCACATTTATTCCAGATCTATGGCAGCCATCAAGTGGCATTCTAAACGCGGCATTTACCTGCATAACTTATTGTATGGCTGCCTGTGTAAATGTTGGTCATGCCTATGATACTGCTACTACCACTATGAATTATTTCTATAGCGCATCCAGACATACACAGCGCTGTACAGAGTCACAAAAGAGACAGTCCCTGCTCGAAGGAGCTTACAATCTAAACAGACAAGACAGACAAACAGGATGTCATGGATACAGTTGGGGGGAAGGGTTAATCTATTGGCCAGGGTGGTGGGCAGTGGGGGAGTACAGAACAATCAAGCCATTGTGACATCACTGTTGAGGTTGGCTCTTATTGGTGGAATGAGGTATTATGACATCACAATCTCAGCTCTGCTTCCCAAAGACTGAAACTCCTCACACTACTACTATGAATTATTTCTATAGTGCTACCAGACGCACGCAGCGCTGTACAGAGTCACAAAGAAGACAGTCCCTACTCAAAGAGCTTACAAACAACAAGACAGACAAACAGGGTAGCATGGAAACAGTTAAGGGGAATGGTTAATCTGTTGGCTGGGTTAATGGGCAGTGGGGAGTAGGGTTATGGATTGAAGGCTGTATCAAAAAGGTGGGTTTTCAGTCTGCTTTTAAACAAGGGAAGGGGCTTTGCGGACAAACTCGGGTAATTTATTCCAGGCATAGGGGGCAGCTAGATGAAAGGAACAAAGTCTGGAATTGGCAGTGGAGGAGAAAGGGACAGCTAAGAGCGGCTTATCTGAGGAACAGAGTTCTCTGGGAGGTATATAAGGAGAGAGAAGAGAGGAAAGATATTGAGGGGCAGCAGAATGAACACACTTTTGCAGATGATACCAAGATTTGTAACAAAGTAGACACCGAAGAGGGAGTGGAAAATATGAAAAAGGATCTGCAAAAGTTAGAGGAATGGTCTAATGCCTGGCAACTAAAATTCAATGCAAAGAAATGCAGAGTAATGCATTTGGGGATTAATAATAGGAAGGAACCGTATATGCTGGGAGGAGAGAAGCTGATATGCACGGACGGGGAGAGGGACCTCGGGGTGATAGTGTCCGAAGATCTAAAGGCGAAAAAACAGTGTGACAAGGCAGTGGCTGCTGCCAGAAGGATTCTGGGCTGTATAAAGAGAGGCGTAGTCAGTAGAAGGAAGAAGGTGTTGATGCCCCTGTACAGGTCATTGGTGAGGCCCCACTTGGAGTATTGTGTTCAGTTTTGGAGACCGTATCTGGCGAAGGACGTAAGAAGACTTGAGGCGGTCCAGAGGAGGGCGACGAAAATGATAGGAGGCTTGCGCCAGAAGACGTATGAGGAGAGACTGGAAGCCCTGAATATGTCTACCCTAGAGGAAAGGAGAGACAGGGGAGATATGATTCAGACGTTCAAATACTTGAAGGGTATTAACGTAGAACAAAATCTTTTCTAGAGAAAGGAAAATGGTAAAACCAGAGGACATAATTTGAGGTTGAGGGGTGGTAGATTCAGGGGCAATGTTAGGAAATTCTACTTTACGGAGAGGGTAGTGGATGCCTGGAATGCGCTCCCGAGAGAGGTGGTGGAGAGTAAAACTGTGACTGAGTTCAAAGAAGCGTGGGATGAACACAGAAGATTTAGAATCAGAAAATAATATTAAAGATTGAACTAGGCCAGTTACTGGGCAGACTTGCACGGTCTGTGTCTGTGTATGGCCGTTTGGAGGAGGATGGGCAGGGGAGGGCTTCAATGGCTGGGAGGGTGTAGATGGGCTGGAGTAAGTCTTAACAGAGATTTCGGCAGTTGGAACCCAAGCACAGTACCGGGTAAAGCTTTGGATTCTCGCCCAGAAATAGCTAAGAAGAAAAAAAAAAAAAAAAAAATTTAAATTGAATCAGGTTGGGCAGACTGGATGGACCATTCGGGTCTTTATCTGCCGTCATCTACTATGTTACTATGTTACTTGTAGGTCAGCAATAGGAGCTTGAACTGTATGAGAAGGCAGATAGGGAGCCAGTGAAGTGATTTAAGGAGGGGGGTGACATGTAGTGAGGTTGGTAGAAGATGAGTCGTGCAGCAGAATTTTGCACAGATTGCAGGGGGGAGAGGCAGCGCTCCAGGAGACCAGTTAGAAGTAGATTACCATTTTGTAGGTTAGCAAATGGGCCTCTTAACTAGGTAGGTAGTCATTTACTAGGATTAATGGCTTTTGGTTACCCTTTATTTCTCTAGTCACCTTCAGAAAACATCTAATACATTGTTGCTTTCACCTCTGTCTGCAGCCGGTCTATGTAATATCTCCACATTAGTGTACAGGTCTTTGCTTTCCATTAAAAGATTCCATCTCAAACCACCGTTTCATTAATGAAAGCCACAATGAGAGCTTGGCTGGAATTTCCATCCGCCTGATAAAGATCGCTTTCTGCCATTAATGCAATCGAAACCAATTGCCGATTATACCATATCTAGTCTAATATTCTGATTGTCGCTCCCAGCCTTTAAAGGTTCTTATAGAATGGAATCTCAGCATTAACAATCTATGGTAATTCGTGTAATATTTCTTCCCCCCCAAATTATCTTGTCACATTTTACAAAAACCATGTACAAAAATACATTCTGATTATCCCACATTAAAGCTTCCTGGCATCTGAAGCCATTCCATTTAAAAGCCTCTCACTCACCCCCTCTTTTGCAGAGGTGTGCTAAGCTTCTGGCCCACCGGCACGAACCGCTGCCGCCACCACTACTCTTCATTTTATTTCTGCCTGCCTGTCTGTCAGTGTCCCTGCCGCCACAGGATAGAGGAAACCGCCACGCGCGTACTGTACCAAACCGTCACGCGCGCACCGCATGCTTTAACATTTCTCTGCCGGCCATGGAGTTACGGATCATGGAAGCTGGGAGGCGCGCTTAAGGTTTTATTATTAGTGATATTTAAAAAAAAAAATAAAAAAAAAATTGTATACACCTATTAATTGTCTAAGTGGTTTTACATTCAGGTACTAAACCATTTGTCCCTATGTGTCCTGGTGGGCTCACAATCTAGGGGATTAAGTGACACCCAGGGTCACAAGGAGTAGTGTGGGGCTTGAACCCATGACCTCAGGGTGCTGTGACTGTAGATCTAACCACTCCTTCCTCCTTCCTTCCTTTTCAGTATCTCACATAGCATTTTTCTTAACCTGATATCCATTGTCAACGTTTATTTGTGTAAATAAGTTTTGTATGTCCGTAACTAACCAATAACCCATGGTAGCTCAGTTTTGAAAACCTTTTTATCCAGGTGTGCAGCAGGCAGGTTATTTTACGAAAAAATTTAGTTTGTAGGGAGGATAGAACTGGGATGGTGTCTGGCACAGAAATCCACTCGGCATTTTTTTTTTTTTGGTTGATTTTCATCTAGACCAGTGTTTTTCAACCTTTTTACAACTATGGACCGTCAGAAATAAAATAATTATTCTGTGGACCGGCATTGGTCCGTGGACCGGCGGTTGAAGAACACTGGGCTAAGTCGTGGGCCAGACCCCGCCCATCTCTACCCAATGTCCACCCCAGACCCCGCCCCCATAATAGTACTAATTGCACCTTGCACGTCCCGTGCCTCATCTGGAAGCCTTCCCTCTGACGTTGCAACGTCAGAGAGAAGGCGGCCGGTTCAGGCGCAGGATGCCCGTAGGAGCCACTGCCTGTGGCTTTGTGCACTGAATCAGTTAGGAAGAGGGAGCTGGCTCGAAGATAACGCCGCATCGATCGCACCGTGAACAGGTGGTTGAAGAACATTGTTTTGGGCCTGATGCACGTGCTGGCCCTGTGGACCGTCAGGAAATTTCTATGGACCGGCACTGGTCCATGGACCGGTGGTTGAAGAACACTGATCTAGTCCACAAGTTGCAGCTCTGAACCAAACTTAGGACCCCTTTTACAAAGCTGCGGTAAAACTGCCATGGTTAACGCACCAAAGCCCATTCAATTCCTCTGGGTTTTGGCTTTGAAAAAGGGGCCCTTAAACATAGATGATACAGGCAAAGCATGGGAAAATCCCAGTATCTATCTATCTATATAAAAAATCAGATGTATGTGTATGTATGTTCCAGCATAACTCTGAAACACATGGACAGATTTCAACCAAACTTGGTATACTTATCTCTTACTATCTGGGGAAAAATACTGTGGGGGTTGGTAAGGGGGTGACATGCAAACATTATCAAAAAAGACAGATTTAACTGTCTACCCTGTAGTTTTCGGCCTCACTGAGATGATTTTCCTGCATAACTCTGAAACGCATGGAGAGATTTCAACCAAACTTGACTTAGATACGATCCTGGATGAGAAGAATCTACGGGATCCTCGCCAACATGGATTTACCAAGGGCAGGTCCTGCCAATCCAATCTAATTAGTTTCTTTGACTGGATAACAAGGAAACTGGATGTGGGTGAGTCCCTAGACGTCGTGTACTTGGACTTTAGTAAAGCTTTTGATAGCGTCCCACACCGCAGACTATTGAGCAAGATGAAATCAATGGGACTGGGAGAAACATTAACTGCATGGGTCAGTGATTGGCTAAACGGTAGACTTCAGAGAGTGGTGGTGAACGGTGCCCCTTCAAAAACGTCAGAGGTGATCAGTGGAGTGCCGCAAGGCTCGGTCTTGGGCCCGATCCTCTTCAACATATTTGTGGGAGATCTGACTCAGGGGCTTCAGGGTAAAATCACATTATTCGCCGATGACGCCAAACTATGCAACATAGTAAGTGAGAACACTTTACCAGACAGTATGACGCAGGACCTACTTTTATTGGAACACTGGTCCTCGACTTGGCAGCTAAACTTCAATTCTAGAAAATATAAGGTCATGCACCTTGGCAGCAGGAATCCGTGCAAAACTTACACACTTAATGGTGAGACCTTAGTTAGGACAAAGGCGGAACGTGATTTGGGGTTGATCATTAGCGAAGACATGAAGACTGCCAATCAAGTGGAGAAGGCTTCATCAAAGGCAAGACAAATGATGGGTTGTATCCGTAGAAGTTTTATCAGCCGGAAGCCCAAAGTTATAATGCCGTTGTACAGATCCATGGTGAGGCCTCATCTGGAATATTGTGTACAATTCTGGAGGCCACATTACCAAAAAGATGTGCTGAGAGTTGAGTCGGTTCAGCAAATGGCCACCAGGATGGTCTCGGGACTCAAAGACCTCCTGTATGAGGAAAGGCTGAATAAATTGCAGCTATACTCACTCGAGGAACGTAGAGAGAGAGGAGACATGATAGAGACGTTTAAAATATATCATGGGCCGTATTGAGGTGGAGGATGATATCTTCTTTCTTAAAGGTCCCTCAGCCACAAGAGGGCATCCGCTGAAAATCAGGGGTGGGAAATTTCATGGCGACACCAGGAAGTTCTTCTTCACTGAAAGGGTGGTCGATCGTTGGAATGAACTCCCACTTCAGGTGATTGAGGCCAGCAGCGTGCCAGATTTTAAAAGGAAATGGGATACACATATGGGATCTCTAGGGGGGTAAAAATGGAAATGGGATACACATGTGGTATCTCTAGGGGGGTAAAATCAAGGGGGTGGGGTCGTTGAGTGGGCAGACTTGATGGGCTATGGCCCTTTTCTGCCGTCATCTTCTATGTTTCTATGTTTACTATCTGGGGAAAAATACTGTGAGGTTGGAAAGGGGCTGACTTGTAAAAATTATCACTAAATTGGGATAAATAAATATCCGGGCAACGCCGTGTAATCAGCTAGTTAAGTATAAAAAGCAGAGATAGTAAGAAGAACAGGTTCTCTAACTGGTACTGATTAATTAGATGTCTAAACTCAGTTAAAAATGTCGTTCAAATGACTTTTTTTAACCAAGACCTCCTACCTGTGGTGTTTGTAGAACCTGACCCTCAACGTCAGTGCCTAGTTATAACCTGGCATTAATTATCCAGGAATAATGCCGATGGCGGAAAAAGAAATGCTCACCACCACCAGCTCCTAGAATCCCTATGAGCGTTGGAGCATTTACCTCGCTGGCCCGCGGTAAAAACCTCTACCGCCGTTTAGTAAAAGGAGCCCCTATGTTTTCACCTGCTCCATACAGTCAGAAATTCAACGCCAGAGCCTGAATATGGCCCAGGATTGAATTTCCAGGGAGAAAGTTAGTTAGTTACTTCTTCCGTTAAAGTCCTGGTAAAGAGACAACGGAATTACAGCGGCTTTGATGGCATGCACTCCTAGACCAGAGAAGCTGTTGCTGCTAGCTCTGGGGAAGAGAGGAAAAACCGGGGAGTGGAGGAGAGGCATGCTTGGAAAGCAAGCAACCAATAGGAAGCAGCCCACGGACTGAAGGAACCTATTATAGAGAACTACAGAATTCCATAAATGTGTAGTCTAAAGAAACAATCTCCTCCTTTTAAATACACGGGCAACGCATACAGTGTACAAAACTTCAAGCAATCCGCCTCAACAAATATTGGGGCAGCTCAGAACGGGTTATATGCATATATGCATTTCAGTACATGTTTACGATGCAAATTTTTGTCCTAACTTGATACATGCTAGGGGCTAATGATGATAGTGTGCGGTGCAGTGGTTAGAGCTACAGCCCCGGCACCCTGGGGCTGTGGGTTCAAATCCTGCACTGCTCCTTGTGACCCTGGGCAACTCACTTAATCCACAAAAATACCTCCCTTCTATTCAATTTTCAAATTCTTAATTAGAAACAGTGATGAAGTTTTCTCATATCAGACTTATCTCCACTGATAACACATTTAAAGTTCTTTATAGCGGAGAGGATTCAGATCCCCGTGCGTTGCCAGTGATTAACTATACAACAGCACTAGATGGGGAACTAACCTCGTCGGCACTCTCCCCCTCCTGCCTAATTTTAAAATGATGTATATCAAAAAACTCTCAAAAAAAATGATAATTAACTTAGCTTCAATTAGGCAGGGAGTTCTTATATCTCTCAGCTTCTGTTTTCTTTGCTGCGGTGCGTTCCTGCCAACTTAAAGCTAGCTGGCATTTCGCTGTATAGCTGTGTCAGGGCAGTGGACTCCTGTGAAAATAATGCAAAAAAAATCAGTGCTATTAGAGTAAGACCAATGCCAGAATACTGCTCTCCGTACTTCTACTTACTCGGTGAATGTATGAACGCTCAAAATGGCAAAGATGTCCGCCGCTTTGAACTGCCCAGTGTTATACTACTAACATATGACATCACATGGGAGGAGCCTGATTGCAATCTGGCAATGTGATGTCACTGCACACTGCGCCGACGCCTTCAATGTTGTGTCTACCATCACTCCCAGGTCTCTTTCAAGGTCGCTCACCCCTAGCGCTGATCCCCCCATTTTGTAAGTGACACGCAGAAAGTTACAGTGTATGATACAAGTTATCCTTATGTGACACATAAGGGCAAATTCTATAAGAAGCGCCCAAACGTTAGGTGCCTAATTAGGCACTGTTCGGCGCGATTCAAGTAAAATTGGGCGCTGTTTAGTGAATCGCGCTGAGCGGAACCTATTTTGGAGGCGCCCAAGAGATAGGCCAGCTCTAGTCACAACTAAAAGGTAGGCGCCTAGCTGAGCGCTTAAGCGCGCTTAAGAGCAGCGATTCGGCAGCAAGGCGCCTAACACGTAGCCACGCCCACGCCTTACAGGCATAGCGCCTATTTTGTTGAAGGCCGCCTAAAGTTTTAGAGGCGCCTTGTTACAGAATCGCGCTTTCTTGATAGGCGCCTAGGTTTCAATCAGTGCTGATTAAAGAGCTTAATTGAGCTGGTTATTCAAGTTAGAGAGGCGCCTAATTAGTTGGGCGCCTTCGAAATAGGTGCCTAATATTAGGCGCTAGTTACAGAATTTGACCCATAAGCTCTAAATGTGAGAGTTTTGTTTTTTTTCCCCCCTAATTTCTCTGATAAGGTTGAGCTGTCAACTTTTGTTCTGTTGCTTTTTTTTAAAGATAGATTTTGTTACCCGAAAGGACTTTATCCAGTACATTTTCTGCTCTGAGGGAAACTGTTATCCCAATTTTCATCCGTTGAAAACCTATGAAATAATGCCGCCGATAATTTTTTTTTTTTTTCTTTTTTTCTAATGTGTCTTTAATCTCACTAATTTCCCAAACTGTTCAATCAGTTGTATTACTTTTCTAAGTGTCCTTTAGGGCTTCCTAATTATCAACATCATGCTAGAGATTTTATTTTCTTTTGAGCCAAATTAAGTTTCATCAATAATGATTCTAGTTTGAAAATAAAGGATGCAGTGGGAAACCACATGCATTCATTTATATACTTCAAGTTGATGAAAAAAAAAAAAATCCATTTATTAATTTCACAGCTCCAGTGAATCTCTAATTAGAAAATGAATGGTATAAATTGAAGAGCTGGGGCCAGTACTGGGCAGCCTTGCATGGTCTGTGCAGTGACATAGTAAGGGGGAGTGTGTTTGTGCGTGTGGGCAGTCTGCCTTGGGCGTGGTCTTCCTAAGGACCTGTTACCCCTCCTCCTCTCCACCCCACCCCCCGCTCCTCTCCTTGCTGTGTGTGCGTGCCCCTTGCCTTCTCTCGTATATTTTTTTTACTTCCCTGGCATGAGGTTGCTGTCCTCGCCGGCATCGGCGCTCTATCTGTCATCACTTCTGGGAGTCGCGCCTAGGAAGTGATGTCAAAGGGCGAGCCGACACCGACGTGAGCATGCTGCTCATGCCGAATAAGTTAAAAAGGTATAGGGAGGGAAGGGAGTGCGCAGGGAAGAGGATCAGACCGATGGTCCTCGCATTGAACTCCTTCGGGGACATATTAGCAATCCATTAGTGTTTATGGATTGCTAATATGTCCCAGAAGGAGTTCAATGCGAGGAAAAGTCCATAGTTAGCTGCAGAGACTGACATGGGCCTGGATCGGTAGCATGGAATGTTGTTACTCTTTGGGATTCTAGAATCTTGCTACTCTTTGGGGTTTCTGCATGGAATGTTGCTATTATAAAGGGTTCCAGAATCTTGCTTAGTCTGAGATAATGGAATGTTGCTACTCTTTGGGATTCTGCATGGAATGTTGCTATTATACAGGGTTCCGGAATCTTGCTTAGTCTGAGATAATGGAATGTTGCTACTCTTTGGGATTCCAGAATCTTGCTACTCTTTGGGGATTCTGCATGGAATGTTGCTATTATACAGGGTTCCGGAATCTTGCTTAGTCTGAGATAATGGAATGTTGCTACTCTTTGGGATTCTAGAATCTTGCTACTCTTTGGGGAATCTGTATGGAATGCTGCTGCTATTTGGGTTTTTGCCAGGTACTTATGACTTGGATTGGTGTCCGTGAAGTTGAGATACTGAGCTAGATGGACCATCGGTGTGACCCAGGAAGGCTATTCTTGTGGCCATTTTTTTTTTACCTCCAACTTTGGATGTTCAACTGGAAGTGTCTAAGTTGAACTTAGACATTTTTTCCCCCCGAAAATTCCCCTCTATGTCTTTGGAACAGAATAACACTGCTTGAGATACAATTTGAAAACTTGACAGGTCCAAGTATGATCGAATAGTTCTTAGCTGAGTCAATTTTGAATCCAAAATAACCCCCCTAAACTTTAGATTTGTTATCTATTTAAAGTAAGTTTCTTCTGAGGAGCAGAGTCATATATGCCAAACCAGACAATTTTAATTTCCTGCTTACTTAACTCGAGAAAGTTATCTTTAGTTCAGATATCATCTACTTTAATATTCTACAACAATCATTCAAGGGTTTAAGGAAAGATGTCCAGTGCAGGGCATAACAAAAAAAATTTCAACTGCCTACGAGAGATCAACAATGAAAATGGGACTTGTAAGTATAATATCTACAATAACGATGTCTTCTATGCCATAGAGCTCTCAGATACCTGCGCCGTTAAATCATAAACGATTGTTCCAACGGCTTATGCAGGTTCGAGATATCTTTCATTGAGCTCTATGTATTATGAAAAGTGCAAATGCTTTGTGCAATAAACTCAAATAAAGTGCATAATGCTAATAATATAACTGGAAATGGCACTTATCTTATAATGCCTTCCGTTGTAGAAGAATTTAATTCAATTCATTGTGCCCAATGGGTCCCATTTCACCTTACTGTCAGGTTCTTCAGGGGTCTGATAACAGGCTACGACATTGGACAGCTCTGCTTGCGTTTATGAGTCAAAATGGTGCCATTGTTATTGTAGATATTATATGTACATGTCCTATTTTCATTGTTAATCGATCGATAAGGTGGACTTGTTGCCATTTTGATCTTTTTGAGTGTTTTCACCTGCATACGAGAGAACATACATCCCCCATTAAACAGCAACGAGGACAACGGTGAGCCCTGCGGCATACCAGAACCAGGACGCCAAGGAGTTGACAAATCACCCTTCTAAAAATCTTTTGCTCAAAAACTCATTAAACCATCTAAGGATAGTGCCAGAAATGCCTATTTCACTAACCCCCCCCCTCCTCTTTTACTAAGGTGCACTATGCTTTTTACCGCACGCTAAATATTAGCGCACGCTAATCACGTGCTAAACGCTAACATGTTCACGCTATCCTATGGACGCGTTAGCGGTTAGCGCACCTTAGTAAACGAGGGCCCAAGTCTAAAGACCGATCAGCGATGAACGATGACATTGAATTTAATTTTTTTAATTGGCTTCAATGGTGTAATAACTGAAAATGCCATTAAAATATAATTTAAAAAAAACATATAAACATAAAATTTTAAAAAACCCAAACAATTAATTTAAGTTTCCCGAGGAATTCAGCATGGCGCCTACTCTAAAGCACCTGGTGCCCCATACCCGCTAAGTAGTTAAGGAGCATGAAGTTTGAGCATGGAATGACTTAGGCGTCAGTAGGCATCTGAGTTAAGCCCCAGTAAATTAGTCCAGGAAAGTCCCGGCCGCCTAATCCGATGCCTAAGTCGAGTTAGGAGCCACTAGGCACGATTTTATAAATGGCACCTAACTTTGACTGAAATGCAGTAGATGCTGTTATCAATGGCACCTGTTGATTTAGGTGCCATTTATTAAATCTGGCCCTATATGCTAAGCGGTGCATTTCCCGTTTGTTCCACTTATTCATATGAAAAAACATATTTAAGAAAGTAACTTATTTTGTACCTGGAACAATGACATGTTAAGTGACTTCCCCAGGGTCATAAGGAGCTGCCGTAGGAATCAAACTCTCAACCTCAGGATGCTGAGTCAGCTGCCCTAACCACTAGGCCACTCCTCCACTCACCCCTGTGCATTTCCATTCGCTCCACTTATATGAAAAAACATATTTAAGAAAGTAACTTATTAATGACATGTTAAGTGACTTACCCAGGGTCATAAGGAGCTGCCGTAGGAATCAAACTCTCAACCTCAGGATGCTGAGTCAGCTGCCCTAACCACTAGGCCACTCCTCCACTCACCCCTGTGCATTTCCATTCGCTCCACTTATATGAAAAAACATATTTAAGAAAGTAACTTATTAATGACATGTTAAGTGACTTACCCAGGGTCATAAGGAGCTGCCGTAGGAATCAAACTCTCAACCTCAGGATGCTGAGTCAGCTGCCCTAACCACTAGGCCACTCCTCCACTCACCCCTGTGCATTTCCATTCGCTCCACTTATATGAAAAAACATATTTAAGAAAGTAACTTATTAATGACATGTTAAGTGACTTACCCAGGGTCATAAGGAGCTGCCGTAGGAATCAAACTCTCAACCTCAGGATGCTGAGTCAGCTGCCCTAACCACTAGGCCACTCCTCCACTCACCCCTGTGCATTTCCATTCGCTCCACTTATATGAAAAAACATATTTAAGAAAGTAACTTATTAATGACATGTTAAGTGACTTACCCAGGGTCATAAGGAGCTGCCGTAGGAATCAAACTCTCAACCTCAGGATGCTGAGTCAGCTGCCCTAACCACTAGGCCACTCCTCCACTCACCCCTGTGCATTTCCCATTCGCTCCACTTTTTCATATGAAAAACAAGGAAGCTCTCTCTCAGACTCTCAGACGCCTGCATCATGGAGGCTCTGAGCTCCTAATTCATTTCCAGCTGCTGTCTTTGCTCCAAAAGCCATAACAGCGCACAACTTTTTAAGAGATTTCTCCCTTCACAGAACTTAATCACATGAAGAAGTAAGTCGGTTCAGATCTGATACTCACCGATATTACATCACTGGGAAGAACAGAGGAGAAAATTGAGAGACTTTTTTTTAATGAGATCATGGGGATAGAGAAATTTGCCCATTTAGCAGAGATTGTTTCTAATCTTGCTATCAGTCATGCCTTACCATTTCACTACCGCTGCCTTCTAGTAAAAGCGTATGTACTAACTGAAGAATAACACGAGGAAAAATTTGTCCCCATCTCCGCAGGAACTCATTTTCCCCGTCCCATCCCCGTGAGTTTTGTCCCTGCCCCATTCCTGTAAGCTCTGCTTTAACCACACAAGCCTCGAACACTTATGATTTTAAAGTGTTTGAGGCTTGTGCAGATGAGGACGGAGCTTAGGCATTGGTGGAATGAGGCATTATGACATCACAGTCTGAGCTCTAGAATGTTGCTACTTATGATTTTAAAGTGTTTGAGGCTCGTGCAGATGAGGACGGAGCTTAGGCATTGGTGGAATGAGGCATTATGACATCACAATCTGAGCTCCAGGATGTTGCTACTTATGATTTTAAAGTGTTTGAGGCTTGTGCAGATGAGGACGGAGCTTAGGCATTGGTGGAATGAGGCATTATGACATCACAATCTGAGCTCTAGAATGTTGCTACTTAGGAGTTTAAAGTGTTTGAGGCTTGTGCACATGAGGACAGAGCTTAGGCATTGGTGGAATGAGGCATTGTGACATCACAATCTGAGCTCTAGAATGTTGCTACTTATGATTTTAAAGTGTTTGAGGCTTGTGCAGATGAGGGCGGAGCTTAGGCATTGGTGGAATGAGGCATTGTGACATCACAATCTGAGCTCTAGAATGTTGCTACTTATGATTTTAAAGTGTTTGAGACTTGTGCAGATGAGGGCGGAGCTTAGGCATTGGTGGAATGAGGCATTGTGACATCACAATCTGAGCTCTAGAATGTTGCTACTTAGGAGTTTAAAGTGTTTGAGGCTTGTGCAGGTGAGGACGGAGCTTAGGCATTGGCGGAATGAGGCATTATGACATCACAATCTGAGTTCTAGAATGTTGCTACTTATGATTTTAAAGTGTTTGAGGCTTGTGCAGATGAGGACGGAGCTTGCAAGAATGGGGCAGGGACAGGAAAAGAACTCGCGGGAACCAGATGGGAAAATGAGTTCCCGTGGGGATGGGGGAACATTTTTTTCTCTTTCTGTTCTTTCTTTTTTGTCTCGTTGCCTCCTTTGTGTGGTTTCTGTGCTGCGTGGATGACGATATGTACATGATTAAGGCCTAGATCACTTTTCAGATAGGGTTTTGATATTGAGTGAATAAGTTGGAAAAAATTTGTCCCCCTGTCATTCTCTAGTACTAACTTCTCTGTGCCATTGCCCGTGAATGTGGATTCTTTTAAACGTGTCTTGCTTCTGTAAAATAAAGCAGATGCTATAGGAGCTGCTATTACCAGTTTCAGGCTAAATGACTTGCCTGGGAGTTGCTCGGCTATGACTGTAAAAACACTTAAGCCGATCAAGCTTAATCTCCCCGAATAAGCCCGTTTCACATGGATTACAATTTGGAGCCGCTGCTTTGAGGTTTCTGCGGCATAAATCCATGGAGCTCAGTCAACTGCATGAGCAGTGCTCGTTCCCAAATGAATGAGAAATGGTGCAGCCAGTCTCGGGGAGGTGGAAGACTTGACGTTCTTGATATCTAGAATTTACGTGGTGAATGAAAAAGAAGAGCGAATAATATAAATCTCTGAAAAAAAAAAAAAAAAAAACTAATGAAAGTCATTTTATTCTGCTTTCGAATTAAGATGCAACCATAAATTACAGAGCATGTCTCCAAGTGGCAATTCATTAACCAAACGTGCATTCCTATCTCTTGATACGGTGAGTTCAACAATGGGGCTTTTACTTCACTATAAAGAGATCTCGACGTCCTTAATTCATACTCATCCTGAAAATGAAAAGTATTTCATCTATTAAACATTGAAAGTGTTTAGTTGCTTGGAATTATTGACCTCTTCAGTCAAAGAAATACGCTCTGAGCCTTTTACAGTATTAAATTGATATTAAAATTGGGTGAAAGAAAACCCGTTAAAAACAGACAAAAGCACAGCAGACAAACATTTCCCTCTTAAAAAAAAAGGTAAGGGGTCAAGATTCAGCTGGAACAGTGACCGTAAAGGTTTAAATCCTCGTGCAGAGATTTAAATTACAGTAACATCAAACTGTGCCTCTTGAGATTCCATTGAGGAGGAAGAGAGGCGCCTGTCAGCTGACTTCGCTACGCGGTACAGCGCCAGCGCTGCCTGATTTTGCCGAAGGCCTGCACGTTTCCCCCTTCTCTCTAGCGTCCTCCGGCTTCCCCCCCCTGGCCTCCCGGTCTCACCTTTAAAGCTAATTACAGCAGCCTGCAGAGGATCGCCGGTGGGCAAAATGATTTTATTTTCACTATCCATTTTGAGAATTTATATCTGCTGTGTATGTTGTGTGTGTATTTGAAAAATGAATGGAAAAAATTGCATTACAATTAGTAAAAGGGATGGGATTTGGGGCAGAGCTTGGGTGGGCCTAGGGAGGCCGGTGGGTGGGGTACTCAGTTGATATTTGTTAGTCTTAGGGGGGTATTTAGCTTGAAGTAGTTGAGAAACATTGCTGTAATAATAACTTTTGTTTTTTATATACCACCGTACCACAAACAGTTCTAAGCGGTTTACAAGGGAAGAGACTGTAGACAGCGACATTACATCAAACTTTCAAATTTACATTGGCTTGTTAAGTTTAGACAGGTTTATCTGGATGTGTATTGGGAGCACATCAGGTTGAGGTGGGGTCAGAGAAATTTGTCAAAGAGAGAGGTTTTTATTGATTTTCTAAACCAGGGGTATCCAATCTGCGGCCCAGGCAGTGAGGAAGGCCCGAAGCATGCAAGAGCAGCTAGTTATAAGCTTCCCTCCATCGTTGATATCTCCCGCCTTAGCCTGTAGCGAATCTGCCAACAGGTGTGTGAGATAGGGGGGGGAGGAGGAAGATAAATGCTGCTGCTGCACCCAAATGGGGAGAGAGAGGGAAGGAGGGAGAAGGAAGACCAGGGAAGGGAGAGGAGAGAAAAGATAGTTGCCAAGACCATAGGAGGGAGGGAAAGGAAAGGAGATACCAGACCATGGAGGGGGAGGGAGAGATGTCAGGGCATATGGGGGGAGGAAGGAGAAAGATGTCAGACCAGGGGAAAGTAAGGAAGGAGGGAGGGAGAGAAAGGAAGGATAGGAGATGCTAGATAATGGAGGGGAGGGGAGATGGAAGGAGAGGAGATAGATGCCAGGGCATTGGGGGGAGGGAAGGGAAACTAAGGAGACAAATGCCAGACCAGAGGGAAAGGAAGGAGAGGAGGTGCCAGAGTAAGGAGGGAGAGGGAGAGATAGGAGAGGAGAGAGATGCCGGGGCAATTTTATTTTGGACTAAACCCCTTTCCTCATGTCAAGGCAGAATACCATAACAGCAGAATACTGTACTGTCTTGAAGAAAGATTTGGCCTCTGAAAGCTAATTGAAAAATGGATTAGTCCAATAAAATGGTATTTTCTTATTTCTCGTTATTTGTTTTATTTCTATTTGTTAACTTGTAAAGTGGTGATTGTTATGTATCAGTTTTTTCAAATTTACATCTACTATCTTTATATTTTGCACAATATTAGAGGACATGTATTACTGTTTTTGTGGTGTTGCATTGTATGCAGAGTCTGGTTTCTTGGCAGTTCAGTTTAACTTTTGCCTACATATTTCTATTTTTAGTTTGTGATTATTCCATATTGGGCGAGGGTGTATCTGTCTGTGTGTATGAAAGGGACATGGCTTTCTGATAGCATCGACTGTACAGGATCAATTGACTGTGCAGGATCTGGCTTGTTTAGTTTTACAATGCGTGTGCTGGTGTTCTAGTGCTCACTGCAGTGTTTAAGATGCTGCCTTTTCCTAGGTGAACCCTTGTTGTGTGACTCGAGGATTATTACTAAAAATCTCTTTTTTATATAGAGGAGGGGGTTGTTAAAAAATGATCAGCACTGGCTGTCATATATACTAGGTACATATATACTGGTCATATATACTGGATTTAATGACCCTCTTCTAAGTTTACTGTTGACGTAGGTGTTTCCTCCATAAAGAATTAAACTAAAGTTGTATTATGTATGATAGTAATGGTGAGAAAATCACAAGGGGGAGGGGAGGGGGCCCTCCTTCTTAATTTCTGCTCCAGGCCCCACAATGGCTAAAACTAGCCCTGTGTGCATCATCTGTCTTTCCTCGGTACCCCTATCCTCCCGCTATGTTCAGGATCTCTCTTTTCTGTAACCCTATCCCCCTATATCCAGCATCAGCCCTCTGTGTACCTACCTCCCCTTGGTTAGTGTCTTCCTTTGTTTCCTATTTTCCCATGTCCTATATCACCTCTGTGTTCCTAGCCCTCTTTGCCCATAACCCCCCCCCCCAAAATGCCCAGCATTGCCTCTTTATCGTCTTGTCCTCTCTCTGTCTAGCACTGACCCTCTGTATTCCTGTACCTATGTTCCCCCTGCACCCAGCATCTCCTTTCTGTATATCCCTATCCATCCCTGTGTCCAGCTTCTCTCCTCTCTCTGCCCTACTTACTCCAACATGGTCCAGGATCTTCCTTACTTTCTCCCTAACCCCATATGATCCAGCACCTCTTTCTCTCCTCTCCTTCCCTCCCCATCCAGTATCTTTTCCCCTTCTCTCACCATTCCCTATATACCAACATGTTTCTCTTTCTCTCTTCCCTTCCCTCTCCCCGCTCTCCAGGTCCAGCATTTCTCATCCTTTCTTCCTTCTATTCCCTGCAGCTTATCTCTTACTCTTTCCCTCCATAATCTGGAATTTCTCCTATCCTTTTTCCCTACCTCAAGGTCCAGAATCTCCCTGTCCCCTTCCCCACTGCCGGTCCAGTTTTTCTTCTGCCTCCTTGCCTGTCTCCAACACTTTTATATCTCACCTTCCTTCCCTCCTTTCCACCCCTATCCATGGGTCCAGCACCTCTACAGTGCCCCCACAACTGCAGTGCCTCTTCCTTTTGCCCCACCTCATGAGTCCAGTTTCTTTCCCTCCCCTTCCTTATTTCCCCCCTCCATGGTTCCAGCACCACTCCTTTTTACTCCCTCCTACAAGTCCATACCATTGTTCCCTCTACTGAGTGGGAAAATTCTAACTGCAGGGCTGCTGGGGGGGGGGGGGGTGGCGGTGGTCAATATTGTGTTTTTAATCACTAGGCACAGGCAGGTTCCCTGGAGTCCTGCAGACATTGCCTGTCCTTCACTATTGAAAATGTGATAGTGAAACAATACCCATCCACTGGAAAGACTATAGGTGGAGGATGCCCACTCACCTTACAGGGAACAATGATCCAGGTCTTTTAAACCATGGAACTGCATAGCAGTATTAACGATAACATGCTGCCTGGGCCAGCACCAGAAGCCTTCCATCTGCTGTGTCCCTCCCTCTTTGATATAACATCTTGTTTACATGAGAGTGGGACCAGCAGAAGGAAGACTTCCAGTCCTGGCCCAGGCATCATGTTATTGCTACTGCTGCAACAAAGAGGACTTTGGGGCTTGACAGATGAATATAGCTAGGTGCTTGGGACCTGGGTTGGCCACTGTTGGAAAGAGGCTACTGAGCTTGATGTACCTTCAGTCTGTCCCAGTATGGCAGCTCTTATGTTCTTATGTGAGCCAAGTATAGGATAATCAAGCCATTGTGACAGTAAGGGAATTTCTAAGTACCTATTTTACTTATAATTTTAATGCACCCTATTGTCTATTTTTCTGTAAACCGCTTAGAATCCTAACGGAGTTTAGCGGTATATAAGAAATAAATTACATTACATTACATTACATCACTGATGAGGTTGGTTCTTAGGCATTGGTGAGATGAGGCATTATGACATCACAATCTCAGCTCTGGAATGTTGCTATTCTTTGGGTTTCTGCCTGGTACTTGGGACCTGGGTTGGCCACTGCTGGAAACAGGATACTGGGCTTGATGGACTTTCTGTCTGTCCCAGTATGGCAATTCTTATGTTCGTAGAGAGAGGTGTGGACTCAGAAAAGAGAGGTTCTGCATCTGTGGAGGGTGGGAACGAAGTGGACAGGCAGACAGTATACCTCCCTTGTTGCCTGCACCCATGACAGACAACCATTTTTTCACTTGGAGAATGCATTGCCAGAGGATATGGTAAGAGTTGTTAATGCAGCTAATTAAAGGTTTGGACTAGTTCCTGGAGGAAAAGTCCATAACTTGCGGTTGAGACAGACAAGGGGGAAGCCACTGCTTGTCCTGGATCGATAGCATGGAATGTTGCTACTCTTTGGGTTTTGACCAGGTATTAGTGACCTGGATTGGCCACCGTGAGAACAGGCTACTGGGCAAGATGGACCATTGGTCTGACCCAGTAAAGCTATTCTTATGTTCTTCCTATACCACTTGGCAACAGCTATGTTAGAAAGGAGGATGGATTGGAAGTAAAACCCGGATGTCTCAATCTAACCTTTTTCTGGAGCCATTTGGTAACCCTATGCTCACGTGCAATCTTGAAAGTTCCTATATTCGGATTGTTCTTATAGTGTTACAGAATTATGGGGTTCTTTATTAAGGTGCGCTAACCAATTTATCACGCGTTAAAGATTAGCGCATGCTAAGGCGCCCATAGAATATAATGGGCCTTAGCATTTAGCATGTGCTTATCTTTAGTGCCTGCTAAATCAGAAAGTGTGCCTTTAATAAAAGGACCCCTATGTCTCTATAGGTCTCTAGACTTTAAAATGGGACATACGAGACTTTACATAGAAATCTAAAATACATTTGAACCTGGCAGCATTAATTCTGTGGCCAACGCTGTGCTTATAAGTTTCTTGAAAATACAACAGGCTTCAGAGTTGCCCGTTCAGACTAATCCACTTTCACATTCTACCCTTGGGATTCATCTTTAGGAAGACAGCAGGTGTCTCTTTTAAATAGCTCAAATGGGGTTTCAATTAGTGCTGTTCTTCGTCGTCATTATAGACGATCATGAACATAATGACATCTAGAGGTCTTTGTACATAATGAATCACGAAAAGAGACCCCTGCCGATAGTTGTGGTCCGTGTTTAAAAACATCTACCTGCCTGGTGTGGGTGGAAAAATCTGTCCTTTGTTAGGGAAAATCAGAAAGAAGCAAACCTTTTGAATAGGTAAAATTTTGCAGTGAGTAGTGTACAAATGCATTTACAATATTAAAATGCATGAGGTGCTATTATCGCTAGAGATCAGTAGCTTGAGATAGGCTGCACAAAATTATTTAAAATACTGTAAAGAATGATTTTGCATGTGAATAAATGCACTTTTTCAAAGGTTGAATTTAAAGTGTTGGGAAAAGGAAGTGTGTAAATATATATATACAGTACTCCCACGATATTCGCGGGGGTTCCGCTCCAGGAATCCCCCCCGAATCTTGAAAAACCGTGAATACGGTTTTTAGCGGGGGAAACAGGAGAGGGCAGCCGGAGCGCCGGCGAGTGAAGGAAATCACTCACGGTGTGTTCCGACCGCCTCTTCCTGCGCTAAAGTCGGGTCTCGTCAATCAGGAGCTGCTTTGACACGGGGGGAGGGGGGGTTGGTTTCTGTGGTCTTCATGAAGGAATGATGCGAAAGTCTTGACTGTTCCTGCTATTTCTCTTGTTAGTTGTTCTTGGTTTGTTGTTGTAGTGCTTGTATTTATATACCCGAAAAATTTAATAAAAATTATTATTTTTTTTTAACCCAATAATAATCGTTAAAACACAAAAAAAAACCCCCAAAAACGGTGGAAAACTGAGAGAAGGAGGAAGCTGTTATCTATTATGAGAGGCACAAAAACATCAAAATCAGAATCCTGCTCTAGTCCTGCCCACTCCATGCCTCTAACGTGCCCCTTTGAGTTTACAGTAGATGAACTGCAAATGAACAGAACAGGTTTCAAAAATAATGAGTATATTCCGTGAGAGCCGCTATACTCATGTTACCCCTCTGCTAAAGTCGCTTCATTGGCTTCCCGTCAGTTTCCAAATACAATTCAAATTCCTCTTACTGACCTACAAACGCACTCACTCAGCTGCCCCTCATTATCTCGCTTCGCTGATCTCCCTGTGAGCTCCACTTGGCTGGTAAGTCATTCCTATCTGCGCCCTTCTCTTCAGCTGCCGACTCCAGGCTCCGTCCCTTCAGCCTTGCTGCGCCATATGCTCGGAACAAGCTGCCCGAATCCCTACGGCGGGCTCCGTCTCTGGCAGCGTTCAAGCTGCCTGCCTGCCTCCTTGAGAGTGTTTTTCGACTCCTAAGCCCTCTCGCCTTGGGCTCTGCATCCTCAACCCTATATGTCATGTCTGTCCGAGTTGGACTGTAAACTCTTCTGAGCAGGCACCATCTATAAATGTCAAAATGTACAGCGCTGCGTACGCCTTTCACCACTGTATAAGTGATTAAGTAGTAGTAATGGGACGAGTTTGGTGAGGAAAGCATCCATCTGCAGTTTTTGGATGTTTTTCTGTTTTGAAAATGAGCTCCATAGCTATCTTCAGGAAAAACAAAATGCCTGTCCAAGAGCATTTGTAGATTGTATTTTGTGCTGAATGAAGTTGTCTCCCGGCTGTCTACAAATAAATTGAAGGCTAACCCTTAGAAATGGGAGGCCTAGTGGGTATCACCTTTATAATACCCTTTTCTGATGGTTTTGGCAATGATTGATGGCATTAATCGTTAGGATCAAGAGAAGGTTAAAAGTTTGCTTTTTATTAGACTTGGCTCTTTCTTTTGAATCATAAATTATGTCCATTTTAAATAATGCCTTTTTCAACTTTTGTCTGGTGCATCAATAGAAGCCCTTTAGGATGTTAAGTGATTTAAAGACAGACAGGCATACAATAGCTCTGAGTAATTTAGATTTCCATAAAGCATTTTATGCATGAGGCTCCTATGAAATACTTTCTAAACTATTAACTGTCTAGAACGTAGCTGAATAGGTAACTTTTAACAGCGGGATCTGGACACGTCCCGTTGTCACCCTATAACCCAACTCCTTGGCCCACAATACTCCTCTGCTCTTACTACAAAAACACCGACTACTATTGATGGTAATTAGCCACAGCTCATTTTATTAATTATAACAATTAACATAATATAATCTCAATTATAACATTAATTAACATAAACTCCCAGAGCTCCTCCCGAGCTACCCATAAAAACATTCAGTGCTCTCGACCCTGCCACCTCAGCAAGGGTCAGAGGGGTGGCATGTCCCTCATGCCCCATTATCCGGGTCACCTGACCCACCAGGCACGGCACCCCGCCGGCCCACCGCTCATCACCTGATGAGCCCCAATGACCCAGTAGCTCAGGAGATCTGCCCCCGAGCTACCATACTACCGAAAACAGTGGGTGGGTGGGAGGGAAAAGCCCGCTCTGGAGGACCCAAACGGTTGAGTCCTCCACTGCCTCCCCCTTAAATAGACTTGCTCCCCCCACGCGCCCAAGCCTCCTCCAATTAATTTAAAGCTTGGCCCTGCTCGCCACCGGCCAATCACGCCGCACCCACATTCACCGCCCCCCCCCCCCCGACCGCCCCAGCCGATGGGCGACACGCAGGCCTGCCAGCCCTGTGTTATCCTTCGCCCATCGACACGGGGTCTCGGGCTCCTCTAAGTAAAAGTACCAGGCACTTCATTAGCCACCAGTGGCTAAGGTCCTCTTTTACTAAGCCGTGGTTGAGGTTTCTACTGCAACCTGGATTGCTCAATGCTCCGACGCTCATAGGAATTCTATGAGCATCAGAGCCACGTCGGAGCACTTAGCTCTCCAAGCGTCAGTAGAAACCTCTAACGTGGCTTAGTAAAAGGGCAGCGGGAGGGGGTAAGTTATTAAATTTAAAATTCATGCCCCAACACTTTGGGCCCTTTTTACTAAGCTGTTTAAGGTGCTAATAGACATCTAACAAAGCTTAAAATGGCATACCATGGGACATGCTTAAGTGTTCTGCAATAATCGCCAAAACTCTGCACACTAAGGCCCTCTTTTACTAAGGTCGCTAAGCGTTTGAGCACACATTTAACGCACGCTAAATCAATGCATGCGCTAACCGCTAACACATCCTTCCTTAGCAACAGCAGCAGATGAAACATAGAAACATAAAGTATGACGCAGAAAAGGGCCGGCGGCCCAATAAGTCTGCCCACTCAAGAACCCTCCCTCCCATGAGAATCCATCCTTTAAGCATAACTCTGTAGCAGCCCCACCTGTTTGTCCCATCGACTCTTGAAGTCGAGCACGTTACTGGCCTTGACCACCTGGCGTGGAAGACCATTCCATCGATCAATCACCCTTTCGGTGAAGAAGTATTTCCTGGTGTCACCATGAAATCTTCCCCCTCCCCTAAGTTTTAGCGGATGCCCTCTTGTCGCCGTGGGACCCTTAAGAAAAAAGATTTCTTCCTCCACTTCAATGCGGCCCATGATGAATCCAGAGACTAACAGGTGGTCCTATTGGCTGGCACTCCTCCTGTATCTTCAGTATGCTCTATCTCCCAGCAGGTGATGGTCGCTATTCAACTAGCTCTTGAATTCTGGCTGTGACTGAATAGTTATTTTCTCCTGTTGAGGTTTCTCTTCAGTGAGTTGTCAATTTTATTCTCCTGTTGAGGTTTCTCTTCAGTGAACGGTGCCGGCTGAATGGTGCTGGCTTTAGGGGGTTACACCTGGGTCCCCCCAGGTCCCTGCCTCACCCTCCCTCCATTGCTAGAGGGTCTGACTGGGTCTCGATATTTTTTCTTCCTTCCCTTCTCTGTTTAAAAAAAAAAAAAGGGAGACTACTGTTGCTACATTCTGCCCTGTTAGTGCTGCACAACCAGCTCTTACTGGCTTCAACCGGCCCTAACAACAAGCTTGTGAGTATGTATGTGTTTTTTACTGTTGTTTGAACTTCAGGTTCTGTTTGGGAGTCTTAGTACTGTGGGTTAGGTCAACGTACATTTAAGGAGTGGATATTTTATTGAGGCTAAGTTTTATGACTAGAAATCCGTTGAGGGAGCTGGGACTTTCCCGTCCTTTGCATGCACGTGCTTGGTTTCCTTGTTGGTTGCAGCGCAGCAGTAGCGGTGAGATTTCATGCTCGTACTTGTTCTCCTCGTTGGGTTTCAGTGCAGCAGTAGTAGTCCTGTTTATTCCAAGGCTCTCTTTCGTCGGTGTTTGTCGCGGCCATGTGCAGCTGATTGTGCAGGTGCCGGTTTATAGCAGTGCACATAAGATGGGACATGTTTTTTCCGGCACTGTGGGAAGCATCGCACCATTCTTCTAGTTATTCCCCGAGTCTGATTTTCTTTCTAAGCAGGCCATGGTTGGGTAAATTTTGCGGGGCTTGAATCTGACTATGTTTCTAGGAGCGTTGATGCAGCAGCCACGTGTCAGCGAGAATCAGGCGCAGGCATGGGTCTCCGGCGATGGCAGGAGAGCTGCAGCGTTCCGGTAGTTTATTTCCAGCTGACTTTGGTCAGGGTATGCCACGGCTTCTCTCCTTTCCGGTTCAGACAAGATGTACGAATTTCACCAGCTTTGGGACAAGCTTGGACAGATTTATATGTCTATGTCTGTGTTCCTGCTGTATTCACTTGAACGAAGCTGCTAGTTTAATCGGACTCTGGAGTCAGCATTCAAGGGTATTACCAAAGAGACTCTGACCTGTGCTAGGTCACCCAGTCTCGGTTTGTTTCCGGACTGGGTCGACATACGGCAAATCATGGCACAGTGAGATCAGCAGTAAGATAGTGCCCTGTATTTCACATGGGTATGTCATTGTCTCTCTTGGGGTCCCTGCAGATTGAGCCTTTGTCTGTTGGTAACTGTCCTTCTTATTTGGGCCTTTGTGCTGCATGTGTCTAGTAGTGGCATAGTGTATATATATGCCTAAAGGTAGTACAAACAGTTTCCAAGTTCGGGCTGTCTCTATGGGCATAATGACACTTTGCATCTTCCTGCGGCCAGGACTCTCTTTCTCTATTTCTGAGGGGGCCTGGACTTCAGATTTCCATGCTTATCACGCTGGTTTCTCCTGTCGCCATTTTCTCATGGCACATGCTAGACGGACCCCCCGACCAGACAGGAAGATATTGAAGATATTTTAAAGATATATGTCAGGAGGTGGAGAGTGGGCTTTCCTGTGTTTATCAGTCAGCAGTAGCTATATTACCATACGCCAGCTGAATAGTGGAGGAATACTGCATGGGCCCTTACCACCTACAAAATGGGGGTGGCAAGAGCTCATGCGTTAAATTGTTTTAATGGTCTCACGCTATTGACAACATTAGCATATGGCCATTAATTAATTAGTTGTGCCCAGAGCTGGCCTATCTAATGGGCGCCTCCAAAACAGGTGCCGCTCAGCGTGATTCACTCAACAGCGTCCAATTTTACTTGAATCCCGTTGAACAGTGCCTACATAGGCGCCTAACTTTTGGACGCTTCTTAAAGAATTTGCCCTTTAGTCTGTTTCATGGTTGTATTTAATATTTGTATACTTTATTTATTTTATAAAATTTAATAAAAAGATTTGAACTAAAAAACAAACACATGCACATTCTATAGCATATCTTCTCTTCGGTTCTTACGTATCAACACCTTATTCTGATCCTTCTTTCTGCCTCCAGTAAAAGCCGCATCATCTGGTTCATGATGTGGTATCAATTTCTTATTGAGGGGCTCTTTCCAGTTGAGCTTCACTGAGCCAGCCACTTGCCTATACATATTATTGTAGAAAGAAGCTCCTGAGAGTTAATGGATTTTAATCAGATTAGTGATCAGATAAGCTTTTGGCCTCTGGCATGGTTGTGGAGGGAACATATGAGAGTGCCTATGGGGCTCATAATAGTTAAACAAACGTCCAAAAACCAGCCTAAGTCAGTACTTGGATGGTCAAAAAAACAGGTCGTCCAAGTACCGATAATCAAACTAGACATATCTAAAACCAGCTTAGGCCTTTTCATTGCCTCTGTGCGCCCAGAGCGAAAAGGGGCGTTTATGGAGGAGTGGATAGGGTAGGAGGTGGGCCATAATGAAAAACATTTGACTGGTTGCCAGACAGAACTTATCAGCTCAGCGGCCCAGGCAACCCAGGCCCAGGCAACCCATTCTCCTGCACCTGCCACGACCCCCCCCCCCCCCCGATACATCGTGATAGGAGAGATGCCCAATTTCTTCTGCTGGAACCCCCCAAAACGCTCTTCACCGGCAGGAGGGGATGTCCAGTCCCTCCTGCTGGACACCCCCCACTCCCTTGCTGGACCGCCCATCCCACCACCCAGAATCCCCTCTACCTCCAACAGGACCCTCCTAACCCCACCCGAAACCCCACATACCCCGGGCATCTCTCCTGCCACAATTGTTTGGGGGAGGGGGGTTAGAGAATTGTGCTTTTAGGCGAACGACTGGCCCCTCCTTCGCCTAAATGGTCATGTTTTGGGCGTTTGGGACTTGGGCGATTTTTTTGGGTTGGGAATGTGTTGTGAGCATACACGTAGTGGCGGTCTGGGCGATTTACCTGTTGAACCTACAGGTAGGCCATTCTCTAAAAAGAAACACATTTTAGATGGGATTTTTTCGAGAATGAACATTTTCCGCGCTTCCTACTTTGTGCGCCTAGGGCTTTAGGCCAAAAGGAGACTTAGACGTTTTTGATTATGCCCTCTATGTCTGTAGGGTCAGAGACATGTTAGCATCTTCTATTTTCTCTCTTTCCACTTTCAGCTAGTTTCTTATGTTAAAAAAAAAAAAAAGAGAGAGAGAAAAATCCAACAAATCAAAGCTTTTACAAGACTGGTAGGTATGACTGTAGTTCTAATCTAATCTAATCTAATCTTGCATTTATTTCAACCTCATCAGTCCCACAGGACTGCTCAAAGTGGCACATAGCATATAAAAATACAATTCATAATTACAAAATGATTAAATACAGCATATGAAAATACAGTTCATAGATACTAATTAGATACAGTTCATAAAAATCAATTTGACATACTTCAGGAAAAAAAAAATCAAATAAACAATAATAAAACCTTAGCACCAAAATAAATCTCATTCCCTATTCTCACCAAGCAATGTCTCGGCTGAGCTACAGTTTATAAACTTCAAATAAAAAATTAATTACCAAAAATCAAAACCTAGACATGATTGAGACATGCAAACACAGTTCTGTCATCAGCATTTACTAATTCATTCATTCATTCCTCTGATGTTCTAAAGTGCAGTGTGGAGTGCAAAACATAAAAACAAGTACACTGGGTTGACCACTGTTGGAAACAGGATACTGGGCTTGATGGACATTCAGACTGCCTCAGTATGTCAGTTTCTTATGTGAGCCAAGAATAGGCCAATCAAGCCATTGTGACATCATTGATGAGGTTGGTTCTTAGGCATTGGTGGAATGAGGCATTATGATGTCACAATACCTGCTCTGGAATGTTGCTATTTTATGGGTTTAGAAACAGGGTACTGGGCTTGATGGACCTTCGGTCTGTCCCAGTATGGCAGCTCTTATGTGAGCCAAGTATAGCACAATCAAGCCATTGTGACATCACTGATGAGTTTTGCTCTTAGACATTGGTGGAATGAGGCATTATGACATCACAGTCTCAGCTCTGGAATGTTGCTACTATTGGAAACAGGATACTGGGCTTGATGGACATTCAGATTGCCTCAATATGTCAATTCTTATGTTCTTATGTGAGCCAAGAATAGGCCAATCAAGCCATTGTGACATCATGGATGAGGTTGGTTCTTAGGCATTGGTGGAATGAGGCATTATGACGTCACAATACCTGCTCTGGAATGTTGCTATTCTTTGGGTTTCTGCCTGGTACTAGGGACCTGGGTTAGGCACTGTTAGAAATGGGATACTGGACTTGATGGACCTTCGGTCTGTCCCAGTATGGCAGCTCTTATGTGAGCCAAGTATAGCACAATCAAGCCATTGTGACATCACTGATGAGTTTTGCTCCTAGACATTGGTGGAATGAGGCATTATGACATCACAGTCTCAGCTCTGGAATGTTGCTACTCTGGGTTTCTGCCAGGTACTTGGGACCTGGGTTGGCTACTATTAGAAACAGGATACTGGTCTTGATGGACCTACAGTCTGTTCCAGTATGGCAATTCTTATGTTCTTATCAGCATACTGTTGTACCAATAATTCAAAACATTTTAACCAGGCGGGAGAGCTTCCTACCTGGTTAAATCATTTATCCCTGCCTATCTGCTGCTATTCAGTGGCATTTAACTGGACAGTGCCACTGAATATGGACACTAGCCATTCTTGCACTGTCCAGTTAGCGCTATGGTGTTCCGTGGCTGAAGTGCTGAAATTTTCTCTCTGCACCATCCATGCTGGAAAAAAAAAGCGCCAAACTTTTTCACGGCACTCCAGGATGATGTCATTTGGGGAGGTGGAGCCAGCAACATAAAATCACGAATAATCGCAGTCGCAAGTGCTGAACCCGCAAATATGGAGGGGGACTGTGCTACTGCTATTCCTACTGCTTATCTAATATAATAAAACGCTAGGCCGTGCATGTGCACTTCCTTATGCGTGCGCCGGTTTTCAGTGAGCTGTAGCGACCCATAGGAAGTGCGCATGCGCGGCTTAGGGTCTGGCCTGCTCCCTGTTGAAAGACGCAGCGGTGGCTACTCTCACGATCCCCGCCTGCGTTCCCTCCCTTCCTGTAAGTTGGCCGTCCCCGCCACCGTCGTTCCCTTCCGCACCAGTGCTCCATTATTGCTCTTGGCGTCTCCCGTACAGTAACTTTGCCGTCGCCGCGATGTAGGGACCCGCAGGTAGGAGTCCGCTCTCTCTCTTCCTCCCCCCCCTCCCCGAGGCGGATGTCGACCGCGGCGGCTGCAGGCTGCGGCAGCCAAACCCGGAAAGCATTTTATCATAAGTAGGGCATGGAGTTCAGGAGGAAGGTATGGGGGGAGGAAAATAATGCACAGGAAAGTGGGGTGGGAGGGAAATGCTGCAACACACGGAAATGGAGGGCAGAAAAGGGGTTGATGGACAGGGGAACAGGTGCTGATGAACAGGGAGGGGGGGCAGAAAAATGAAGACAGGCCTACTGCTGGACAGGGGGAGCAGGAAGGAGGTGATGATGGACAGGGGGAGGTAAAACAAAGGGAGAAGGGCTTCTGCTGGATAAGGTGAGCAGTGATGGGGTGGTGGAGGACACAGGGGAGGTAAAAGGAAGGGAGAATGGACAGGGGGAGCAGGCAAGGGGTGGTAGTTGACAGCCAAGGAAAAAAAAAAAAGACAGACAGAAATACAGAAAGCGGCTAAGGAGAGAGAAAAAAAAATAAAGACAGACACACACACATATATTCTAGCACCCGTTAATGTAAGACTAGTCATTTCTATATTGGTGTGAGCTCTTAAAGTATTTCCCTCCTCTGGACTTAGGCCCTCTTTTACAAAGGTACGCTAAGTGTTTTAGCGTGGATTTAGCACGCGACGATCCCATTTTGTCTTAAAATCAGGCACGCTGCTGGCCTCAATTACCTGTAGTGGAAGATTATTCCAGCGATCAACCACCCTTTCGTTGAAGAAGTATTTCCTGGTGTCACCGTGTAGTTTCTCGCCTCTGATTTTCCACGGATGCCCACTTGTTGCCGCGGGGCCTTTGAAAAAGAAGATATCCTCTTCCACCTCGTTACGGCCCGTGAGATATTTGAACGTCTCGATCATGTCTCCCCTCTCTCTGCGTTCCTCGAGTGAGTATAGCTGCAATCTTTTCAGCCGTTCCTCATACGGGAGATCCTTGAGTCCTGAGACCATCCGGGTGGCCATTAGCTGGACTGATCCAAGTCTCAGCACATCTTTGCGGTAATGCGGCCTCCAGAATTGTACACAGTATTCCAGATGGGGTCTCACCATGGATCTGTACAATGGCATAATGACTTCGGGCTTACGGCTGACGAAACTCCTACGTATACAACCTATGATTTGCTATCTTATTTTTTCATTGAATACTTGAGTATAAATAATTTAAGTACTTTAAATAACTTAGCTTTTAAACCAGTGGTTCTTAACCTTGTTGGAGGTACTGAACCCCACCAGTTTCTTATGCGTGTTCACCAAACCCTTCTTTATTCCCTTAGTTTTTCCGGAGCTAGACTAGAATTACTCAACTTGGCATTGCAAATCATGCAATTAGGACGCTGACTCCCATCACGTTCCGTTATACATGTGAATCCATATTGTACATATTCGTCCGACCACTTTCGTATTTTGCTCGACATAGTTAGTAAGGGATTAAAATATTAAGATAGGTATCACACGACGTACCATCACAACAGTTACAATTCGACTACTGTGCGCATCAAATCCCCTGCAGCACAGATAGGCCAAGCGATGTTGCGTGATCACCTGCAGCCAATTACGGACAAGCGGGGCGTATCATCACGAATCATAAGCGCTTCGGGCACGTTCAATCATCTATCAGTTAAATCACAAATTTTGATCAGGAATTGATTGATGTCTATAAGGCGTTAGTTACAGATTGATAGATCAAGAAACCGAGTACACGATCAGTCTTGATCAAAATCACTGAATAACTGATAGATGATTGAACGTGACCGAAGCGCTATATGAGTCGGAGGTGTATTTTGACCTCCGCCGAACCCGCGAGACTGACTCACCGAACCCCTGGGGTTCGGTCGAACCCAGGTTAAGAACCACTGTTTTAAACAGTGTTATCTCATGCTTCGAGTGTGTTTCTCCAGCATTTGAAAAATGCTCCCCTTTGCCAACGCGCTTCGCTGTAAATTTATTCAGTATCCCCAGCCTTGATAAAGAGTGGCGAAAGGCGTTGGCAAAGGGGAGCATTTTTCAAATGCTGGAGAAACACACTCGAAGCATGAAATAACACTGTTTAAAAGCTAAGTTATTTAAAGTACTAAATTATTTATACTCAAGTATTCAATGAAAAAATAAGATAGCAAGGATGAATGAGGAGATGACAGACCTGAGGATCAATCCGATATCCCACATATGTCACATTAGAACTGTCCTGTTTTTGCTAGACATACGCAGCATTGTACATTAAACGTGTAAGAAAAAATCCCCACTAAATAGAATCCTGCCTTACTGTGCCTTACTTGGGTGCTGGTGTTTTAGTGCTGGATTTTTTGGCACCGTTATTGCACTCTTTTTAGCGTTTCCCGCAAATAGATTACAACACGGCATGGTAATGTAAACAATGAAACAACCTAACCTAGGGAATGTGGCACGATAAAAAACTCAGTGCTCCTTTTAGAAAGGTGCGCTAGCGTTTTTAGCGAACGCACCGGAATAGCGCTTGCTACCCGAAAAACTACTGCCTGCTCAAGAGGAGGCGGTAGCGGCTAGCGTGCGTGGCATTTTAGCGTGCCCTATTCCACGCGTTAAGGCCCTAATGGCACCTTTGTAAAAAGAACACTTAGTGTCGGTGTGACTGCTTAATAAAAGTCACAAAAGACTGAAATGTACAGAATTAGTTACAATTGATCCGAAAGTTCTGTATTGGGTGGGCATGGCTGGAATCTACAAGTGGATCAAATTTTTTTTACTGCGTCAAGATTTACAAAGACTAGGGGACACTCGATGAAGCGACAGAGGGATACTTTTAAAACCAATAGGAGGAAATATTTTTTCACTCGGAGAATACTGAACGCATTGCCAGAGGATGTGGTTAGAGCAGTTAAATGTAGCTGGTTTTAGAAAAGGTTTGGACAGATTCCTGGAGGAAAAGTCCATAGTCTGCTGTTTGAGACAGACATGGGACAGTAGCATGGAATGCTGCTACTGTTTCGGTTTTTGCTAGGTACTTGTGACTTGGATTGGCCTCCGTAAAGACGGGATACTGGGCTTGATGAACTTTTGGTCTGTCCCAGTATGGCAGCTCTTATGTTCTTATGTGAGCCAAGTATAGGATAATCAAGCAATTGTGACATCACTGATTAGGTTGAATTTTAGGCATTGGTGGAATGAGGCATTATGACATCACAATCTCAGCTCTGGAACGCTGCAACTATTTGAGTTTTTGTGTGGTACTTGTGACTTGGATTGGCCTCCACGAAGACTTGATACTGTGCTAGATGGACCATTGGTCTGACCTGTTCTTATTCACAAGAGAATCTAACTCCCCCGCCCCCCCCCCCCCCCACACACAATAGGGCAAGATTATCAATACAGAAGAACAGCACAAAACTTAAAGCATTCAGTGCCCTATTTTATGCCATGTGAATAAATGCACTTCCTAAATTTTATGCATTATTTTGCTACAGTAGCTGAAAAGCATGCTATTTTATTTTGGAAAGTGCCAATTTGCAGAATCGGAATTCTATGTTTTGATATTGTTTCAGATCATTGATTGAACCATGTCGATGAAAAATTTGGAATTTTCAAGTGTGCAGCTCCGAGCCATAATGAAGTTCCTATTCCTGCAGAAGAAAACACCAAAGGAAATCCATGAATGTATGATGCAAACGCTGAGTGACAAATGCCCATCGTACGCCACAGTGAAGGAGCGGTGTGCAAACTTTCAGCGCGGAGATTTTGAGACCAATGATGCAGGAAGGCCTGGGAGACCTCCAATGGTGTCAATTCTGGAAGCCACACTACCGAAAAGATGTGCTGAGAGTATAGTCGGTGCAACGGATGGCCACCAGGATAGTCTCGGGGCTCAAGGATCTATCGTACCAGGAAAGGCTGAAAAATTTGCGGCTGTACTCGCTCGAGGAACGTAGGGAGATAGGAGACATGATCGATACGTTTAAGTATTATTATTATTAGGTTCTTATATCCCGCCATACCCAAAGAGTTCTAGGCGGTTTACATTCGTTACATTAGGATCCGGTCTGAACCCGGATTTACAAAAATTTTATCGGAATTGCAGGTAGCGCGGAAGGAGGCACAGGTTTATCGTAGTTGGGTTAGAGGATAAAATGGAGGGAGTGGGAAACCAGAAGAGGGGGGGGAGAGGGAGGTGGGGGTGGGGGGGTTGGAGTGTATGCGGGGAGTAAGGACTAAGGGTCTTGTTCGCGGAAGAGGTGTGTTTTGAGAAGTTTTCTGAAATCTAGGTAGGTCGGGGCCTCTAGCATCATTTGGGCTAGCCAAGGGTTCAGCTTGGCCGCCTGGAAGGCGAAGGTTTTGTCGATGAATCTTTTGAGCTGGCATGATTTTATGGAGGGGAAGGTAAACAACTGGATTCTGCGGGATTTCTTGTTGGTGCAATACATATTGAAATGTGGGGAGAGGTATTTTGGTGAGAGACCAAATACTGTCTTGTAACAGATGCAGGCGAACTTGAAGAGGACTCGGGATTCGAAGGGTAGCCAGTGCAGTTGGTGGTAGAAGGGGGTGATGTGTTCCCATTTGTTCAGGCCGAAAATGAGGCGGACAGCTGTGTTTTGAATCAGTTTTAGTCTTCTGGTGATTTTCTTTGTGGAGCTTAGGTAAATGATATTGCAATAATCCAGTATGCTGAGGATAGAGGATTGAACTAATAGTCGAAATGCAGTGTCATCGAAGTATTTCTTTATGGTACGGAGTTTCCAGAGTGCTGAAAGGCCTTTCTTGACAATGAGGTCGGTGTGATTTTCTAGGGATAGATGTTTGTCAAGCGTGACTCCTAGTATTTTTAATGTTTGTTCGAGTGGGAAAACCAATCCTTTCACCTGGATTGTGGTGTCTTTGATTTTGTCTTTGGGGGTGGCTAGAAAGAATTTTGTTTTGTCTGGGTTGAGCTTTAGTTTGAAGGAGAGCATCCAGAGTTCTATCTGGCTGAGTATGCTAGTTATGTAGTTGAGAAGATCCTGGGATAGACTGGTTAGAGGGATGACAATTGTGATGTCATCTGCATAGATGAAGAATTTGAGCTTAAGTTTGTGAAGGAGGTTACTGAGGGAGGCGAGGTAGATATTGAACAGGGTGGGGGATAAGGGGGAGCCTTGTGGTACACCGCAGGAGTTCACCCAGCTGTAGGAGAAGTTGTCATTTTTGTGTACCCTGTAGGATCTGTTTCGTAGGAACCCTTGGAACCAGATGAGTACCCGGTCTGAGATTCCAATGTGGGCCAGGCATTCCAGGAGAATAGTGTGGTCAACTAGGTCAAACGCACTGCTTAGATCAAATTGTAAGATCAGGGCGCTGGAGCCCCGACTGAAGAGTATGTGCAGGTGGTCTAGTAAGGAGGCGATGATGGTCTCTGTGCTGTGGTCCGTGCGGAAGCCCGATTGATTGTCGCTTAGGATATTGAATTTTTCCAGGTATGCGGAGAGTTCTGCTTTTACTGCCCCTTCTGCGATTTTGGTGAATAGTGGTATGTTAGCTATTGGTCTGTAATTGGAAGGTGCGTTGGAAGAGTCCTTTATGCTTTTTATGATTGGGGTTATTAAGATATGTCCTTGTTCTGGAGGGAAGTTTCCTGCGGATAGTAGGGAGTTGACCCATAGTAGCATGTTTGCTTTGAAGTAGATCGGAGCCGTTTTCATCACATTTGGGGGGCAAGTATCTAGTTTGCAGAAGGATTTGGTGTATTTGTTATAATATTTGTTGAAGGTTTTCCAGCCGTATTGAGATGGAAGAAGAGATTCTCTTTCTCAAAGGACCCTCAGCCACAAGACTCAAACTCAGGGGCGGGAAATTTCATGGCGACACCAGGAAATATTTCTTCACCGAGAGAGTGGTTGATCCTTGGAACGAGCTCCCGGTGCAGGTGATCGAGGCAAACAGCGTGCAAGAATTTAAGAGCAAATGGGATGCCCATGTGGGATCCCTTAGAGGGTTAAGCCAAGGAAATCTGTCACCAGGAGTGGGATCCCTAGGATAGTAGACTTGGGGGTGGGTCAGTAGAGTGGGCAGACCTGATGGGCTATGGCCCTTATCTGCCGTCATCTTCTATGTTTCTAACTACTGAAATTGTTGACCATGTTTGTGACCTGATTATGGCAGATCACCGAATATTGCCTAAAGCAATTGCTGAGACACTACAGATATCCAGGGGACGTGTTGGGCATATCATCCATGAGCAGCTGGGTATGCAGAAGCTGCCAGCCAAATGGGCACCCAAATGTTTGAATGCTGTCGAGAAATGACGTCGAGTGGACCCTTCCGAGATGATTTTGCAGCATTTCCAGGGAGCTGGTGCCAACTTTTTGGAACGACTAGTTACCGATGATGAAAGATGGTTACACCACTACGATCCTGAAACAAAACAACAGTCCATGCAATGACGGCCCTCAGGTTCTCCAAGGCCAAGGAAACTCAAGATCCAAAAGTCAGCAGGGGAGATCAGAATGGTTTACAAGGTACTCAAGCAGTTTTCCCTCTCTGTCCCGGCAGGCTCACAATTTATCTAACGTACCTGGGGCAATGGGGGATTAAGTGACTTGCCCAAGGTCACAAGGAGCACCGTGGGTTTGAACCCACAACCTCAGGGTGCTGAGGCTGTAGCTTTAACCACTGCGCCACTCTAGAAATCAAAAATGTAGCAAAAGTGAGCCAAGTATAGGACAATCCAGCCATTGTGACATCACTGATGAGGCTCTTAGGCATTGGTGGAATGAGGCATTATGATGTCACAATATCAGCTTTGGTTATCAGAGGCTGAATCTCTTCACACCATTTATTTATTCAATTTTCTATACCGTTCTCCCAGGAGAGCTCAGAACGGTTTACATGCATTTATTCAGGTACTCAAGCAGTTTTCCCTCTCTGTCCCGGCGGGCTCACAATTTATCTAACGTACCTGGGGCAATGGGGGATTAAGTGACTTGCCCAAGGTCACAAGGAGCACCGTGGGTTTGAACCCACAACCTCAGGGTGCTGAGGCTGTAGCTTTAACCACTGTGCCACTCTCTCCCTGTTACATGTTACTATGTACTTGCTGATACAGAATTCATATTTAGCACGCCTCATTCCGGCACCTAATTTTAGGTGACCTTTTGAGAATTTATCCCCAATGCGGAGATTTATAATAACCTAAAGCCAAAGAGCTCTAATAGTACCATAACAAGGAACCTCCAAAGCCGAATGAAAAGAGAGTCAGGCTCTAAAGCTCTCCCTCGCATACTGCCACGGTCCTTTCAACTTTGCTCCTGTCACCGTCCTACTGTTCCCACTGCTGCAGCGTTCAACTATCCTGGAAAGAAAATCACTTTTCAAGAGTGCAACCCTTTGCAGATAATATTCCACACACCCTCAGCAATTCCGAGGCAATATCTCTGCCTCGCTTATTAAAGATTAAACATCTCTGCCACAGTGATTGAAATTTTTGTTTATCTTTGTTCAGTAATAATGCCCCCCCGTCCCTGTTCCTCTGCCTCGGCAGCCGTGGAGATCTTATCTGCAGCGGTGGCCTTTTCTGCTGAGGTACAAATGAGCATTCCTGTTTTTATTGCGGGCAACCGGTGTCTTTTTCGACGAGCAATCATGGACTTCAAGTTTGGCATTTTTGACAAGATCTCCTCCCAAATAACTCCCCGGTTTTCTGGTTTCTTTGGGCTGGTTTCCAGTTATTCTGAAAGCATCTGAAAACTTGTTTTTTCTCCAAAACGTAAAGCTTTCTATTTAAAATGTAAAGCTATCCATCCTCTTCATAACCTCTAATTTCTTATTATGTCCTTCCCTCATTTATTGAATTTACCTGTAAACCGTGTCGAGCTCTATCTTTATGGAGATGATGCGGTATACAAACTTAAGGTTTAGTTTAGTTTAGTTTATCTTCCTCTCTATCTCTCTCTTTTTTCTCTCTCTCTCTCTCCTCCTCTTTTCCTTCTCTCTTCCTCTCTCTCTTTTTTTTTTCTCTCCTTTTTTCTCTCTCTTCCTCTCTCCTTTTTTTTTTCTCTCTCTCTCTTCTTTTTCTCTCTCTCTCTCTCTTCCTCTCTCTTTTTTCTCTCTCTCTTCTTTTTTTCTCTCTTTCTCTTTCTCATTAAAAGGCGTCATGTATGCAGATAAATTAGGGAAATCCCTTTTCTTAAAATTCACTGAGCTTTGGAACAACCTCCCTGCCCTGCTGCGGAACCTAGGCTCATTCCAATTATTCCGAAAGCGTCTGAAAACCTGGCTTTTCTCCAAAATGTAAAGCTATCTATCCTCTTCATAACCTCTAATTTCTTATTATATCCTTCCCTCATTTATTGAATTTACCTGTAAACCGTGTCGAGCTCTATCTTTATGGAGATAATGCGGTATACAAACTTAAGGTTTAGTTTAGTTTCTCTTCCTCTCTTTTGTTTTCTCTCTCTCTTCCTCTCTTTTTTCCTCTCTCTCTCTCTCTTCTTTTTTCCCTCTCTCTTCTTTTTTCCTCTCTTTCTCTTTCTCATTAAAAGGCGTCATGTATGCAGGTAAATTAGGGAAGTCCCTTTTCTTCAAATTCACTGAGCTTTGGAACAACCTCCCTGCCCCGCTGCGGAACCTAGGCTCATTCCAATTATTCCGAAAGCGTCTGAAAACCTGGCTTTTCTCCAAAATGTAAAGCTATCTATTTAAAATGTAAAGCTATCCATCCTCTTCATAACCTCTAATTTCTTATTATGTCCTTCCCTCATTTATTGAATTTACCTGTAAACCGTGCCGAGCTCTATCTTTATGGAGATGATGCGGTATACAAACTTAAGGTTTGGTTTAGTTTAGTTTATCTTCCTCTCTATCTCTCTCTTTTTTCTCTCTCTCTCTCTCCTCCTCTTTTCCCTCTCTCTTCCTCTCTCTCTTTTTTTTTCTCTCCTTTTTTCTCTCTCTCTTCCTCTCTCTCCTTTTTTTCTCTCTCTCTCTCTTCTTTTTCTCTCTCTCTCTCTTCCTCTCTCTTTTTTCTCTCTCTCTTCTTTTTTTCTCTCTTTCTCTTTCTCATTAAAAGGCGTCATGTATGCAGATAAATTAGGGAAATCCCTTTTCTTCAAATTCACTGAGCTTTGGAACAACCTCCCTGTCCCGCTGCAGAACCTAGGCTCATTCCAATTATTCCGAAAGCGTCTGAAAACCTGGCTTTTCTCCAAAACGTAAAGCTATCTATTTAAAATGTAAAGCTAGCGATCCTCTTCATAACCTCTAATTTCTTATTATGTCCTTCCCTCATTTATTGAATTTACCTGTAAACCGTGCCGAGCTCAATCTTTATGGAGACGATGCGGTATACAAACTTAAGGTTTAGTTTAGTTTAGTTTCCCATGTAACATCACACCATCTCCAACTGCAGCGGCAAAACCTCAACACTTTGGGAGGGTTATTTAGTAATTTAAACATTTATACAGCTTCAAGTGAATTTGCTTGCCGATCCACTGGAAGAAACATATTTTGCTTGTCTTAACAGAAGCTCCAAGCAAGTGGAGATAGATTTGCGTAGATCTGTAGTGAGACATCAGATACTGTACATGGCCATATGTGGGAAAAGGTGACCAAAATATTGGATCCAAAACATTGAGAAGAGCCATAAGCTGATTTTTAGCTAAGGTAAATTTGAGCACGTGTCACATCTCCTCACTAAACTACACTGGCTTCGAATATTCCCCAGAATACATTTTAAATGTGCTTGTCTCTCATCTTTAAAATATTATTTGGCACCTATCCTCTACTAATTCCTCTGTCTTGGAGCTCCCAAAAATATGGACAGGTTAGAAGTACAGTGGTACCTCGGTTTACGAGTGCACCGGTTTGCGAGTGTTTTGCAAGACGAGCAAAACATTTGCAAAATCGGCGCCTCGGAAACCGGGCTTGCCTCGATTTATGAGCGCCCCCCCCCGCCATCCGCACACCCCCTCTGCGATCCGGCATCTCCCCGCTCGCGTCGCCCCCCTCCCGGCCGCGATCTGACATCCCTCACGCACCCATCCACCCACCCGAACACATTGCTTACCTCCATCTGGCACCGGCACCAACGCACAGGAGAGACCGAGAACTCGAAGGCCTTGAGCATGCGCAGATGCTCAAGGCCCAGCAAAAAGAAGACGGCAGATCTTCAGGCACCGGCATGTCCTGTGCGTTGGTGCCGGTGCCAGATGGGGGTAAGCAATGTGTTCGGGTGGGTGGATAGGTGCGTGGGGGATGCCAGATCGTGGCGGGGGGGGGGGGGGGGGTCGTGAGCGGGGGAGCAATACCGGTTCTCTGGGGGGCAGAGCAGCTTTATTCTTATAAAGATGATATGGTCTATAAATTCAAGCTTTAGGGCTCCTTTTACTAAGGGCTCCTTTTATCAAGCCGCGTTAGCAGTTTAACGCACATAATAGCGCACGTTAAACTTCTGGCTGTGCTAGCCGCTACCGAGGCGTTAATTTTTGACCAGCGCGGGGGTCAGCGCGTGATGAAAAGTCACGTGGCTTGATAAAAGGAGCCCTAAGCTGCGCTAACGTTTTTAGCGCGCGCTGCAGATTAGCGCGTGCTGCCTGTCCCGCGCTACTTAGAAAAACTAACGCCGGCTCAATGGAGGCGTTAGCGTCTAGCGCCTGTGGCGTTGCAGCGCGTGCTAAGCGGGCGCTAAAACTGCTAGCACAGCTTAGGGCTCCTTTTATCAAGCCGCGCTAGCGTGGTTAGCACGCGTGACTTTTCATCACGTGCCAACCCCTGCGCTGGCCAAAAACTACCGCCAGCTCAAGAGGAGGCGGTAGCGACTAACGCGGCCGACGGTTTGACGTGTGTTTAACCGCTAGCGCGGCTTGATAAAAGGAGCCCTTAGTTTAGTTTATGTTTGAACTTGTAACTTTTTAGATTTTTCACATAAAAGGCTAGAATTTAAACTGTTGTTTTACAAATTGTGTAATAAAATTCTTTATACCCTCAATTTTTTTTTGTTTCTAGGGTTTTCTTGGCCTAAGATAGATGCTTAGCAGTGTCTAAGTCAATCCATGGCCAAACTCGCACCTGTTTTCCCTGTAGGTGCCCCTAGTTGCTGGTAGACACCTTGATGTAGATGTCTACCATGAGGTGGTAGGTGCCTACCGAGTTAGGTGCTTATTTATTTATTTTTAAAATTTTTATACCATCTAGTTCCGAGGCGTTTTATAGTATATCCACATACATAAAACAGTACGGAAGAAAGGCAAATCATCAAAATTTAAGTTCACAATTAATCCTCGATCAGGACAAATCAGAACCTATTAAAAGAAAGTGCTAACAAACAATCGCTTACCAGCGAATTCATTTTTTCCAATTGTTTTTTAATGGTGCTTTCAATTAACAGCGCCAATTAACCAATTAAAAAATAATAATTTAGGTGCCTCACTCGGTAAGCGCCCCGATCTAGGCACCTACCGGTAGGCACCTTTTATAGAATCAGGGCCCAAGTGTGCATGGAAATTGTAGAATAGCATGTCCATGTGTGAATGGCGCCACCAATTGGTAATTACATGCATATGGACTAGATGCAATTCTATACCATAGGTGCCAAAATTGCTTAGCCCGGAAGTGGCAGGGTGCGTAAGCATGGACCATAAGAACATAAGAAACATAAGCAATGCCTCCACTGGGTCAGACCTGAGGTCCATCGTGCCCAGCAGTCCGCTCACGCGGCGGTACCAACAGGTCCAGGACCTGTGCAGTAATCCTCTATCTATACCCCTCTATCCCCTTTTCCAGCAGGAAATTGTCCAATCCTTTCTTAAACCCTAGTACCGTACTCTGCCCTATTACGCCCTCTGGAAGCGCATTCCAGGTGTCCACCACACGTTGGGTAAAGAAAAACTTCCAAGCATTGGTTTTGAATCTGTCCCCTTTCAACTTTTCTGAATGCCCTCTTGTTCTTTTATTGTTCGAAAGTTTGAAGAATCTGTCCCTTTTCACTCTCTCTATGATCTTGTAAGTCTCTATCATATCCCCTCTAAGTCTCCTCTTCTCCAGGGAAAAGAATCCCAGTTTCTCCAATCTTTTCTATCTATCTCTCTCTATTTCTGTCTCTCTCCCTTTCTCTCTCTCTCTCTCTCTCTTTCTGTCCCTCTCCACTCTCTCTATGCCCTTCATGATCTTGTAAGTCTCTATCATATCCCCTCTAAGTCTCATGATTGAGATGTTCAAATATATCATGGCCAAATGTATGTGGAAATTCAATCGTGTAAGTCAGACTAAATATAAAAAACGTATTGAGGATACTGCTATGATAGCCTAGGACCATTCATACCACGTTAACACCAAACATTCATTAACATCACACCATCAATATATGAAATTATAAGACAACGGAGAAAAATAAACCTCAAGTGTGAGAGGCCGGGACTACACAAGTACCCGAGTCTATTCACATCATCACTGGTTTATAAAAAAACTCCGTGTACATTTAAATCAATACTTCTTCATACACACTCAATAATTTTTTAAGAGTTTTCAAAGAATATTTTCAAAAGTGTTTCAGGGTGATATATAAAGACCTATTCATGGCATGAACCAGACCCCAAACTAATCATTAACAGCACGAGGGCTACAGCTCAGCTAAACAGGTGTATGCAATTTGTTGAGGCATGGAGAATTGGAGCACAAGAATGAGAACAAATAACCACTCATCTGAAAAAAAAAAACAAAAAAAAAAAAAAAAACCGGAGTGTCCCAAACGATTCTCAGTCTTTTGTCCCGTCCCGACAGAAAAGTCCTTCTGTTTCGCCTAAAAGGCTACATCAGGGGAAAGATCCAATGTCCAAAAAAAGCTCCTGCTTCCTTCAACGCCAAACAAACTTGCAGCTGGCTTCTCTCTTTTTTCTCTCTCTCTCTCTCCTCCTCTTTTCCTTCTCTCTTCCTCTCTCTCTGAAATCAACCAAGCCAAGTTAATTTAAAATTTGCTATACCACCTATTTTGAATTCTAGGCAGTGTACATTAAAAATACATTTAAAATAATTAAATTAACAAATCTAGACAACATAGGGGCTTTGACAAGGGGGCCACCGCGGGAGCAGACTGCTGGGAACGATGGACCACTGGTCTGACCCGGCAGCGGCAATTCTTATGTTATTATGTTCTTATTGAATAACAATACATAAGAACATAAGAATTGCCGCTGCTGGGTCAGACCAGTGGTCCATCGTGCCCAGCAGTCCGCTCATGCGGCGGCCCTTAGGTCAAAGACCAGTACCCTGAGTCTAGCCTTACCTGCATACGTTCTGGTTCATCAGGAACTTGTCTAAGTTTGTCTTGAATCCCTGGAGGGTGTTTTCCCCTATAACAGCCTCCGGAAGAGCGTTCCACCTTTCCACCACTCTCTGGGTGAAGAAAAACTTCCTTACGCTTGTACGGAATCGATCCCCTTTCAACTTTAGAGAGTGCCCTCTCATTCTCTCTACCTTGGAGAGGGTGAACAACCTGTCTTTATCTACTTTGTCTTGAATCCCTGGAGGGTGTTTTCCCCTATAAAAGACTCCGGAAGAGCGTTTCAGTTTTCTACCACTCTCTGGGTGAAGAAGAACCTCCTTACGTTTGTACGGAATCTATCCCCTTTCAACTTTAGAGAGTGCCCTCTCATTCTCTCTACCTTGGAGAGGGTGAACAACCTGTCTTTATCTACTTTGTCTTGAATCCCTGGAGGGTGTTTTCCCCTATTTGAATCCCTGGAGGGTGTTTTCCCCTATAAAAGACTCCGGAAGAGCGTTTCAGTTTTCTACCACTCTCTGGGTGAAGAAGAACCTCCTTACGTTTGTACGGAATCTATCCCCTTTCAACTTTAGAGAGTGCCCTCTCGTTCTCTCTACCTTGGAGAGGGTGAACAACCTGTCTTTATCCACTAAGTCTATTCCCTTCATTATCTTGAATGTTTCAATCATGTCCCCTTTCAGTCTCCTCTTTTCAAGGGAGAAGAGGCCCAGTTTCTCTAATCTCTCACCGTACGGCAACTCCTCCAGCCCCTTAACCATCTTAGTTGCTCTTCTCTGTACCCTTTTGAGTAGTACCGTGTCTTTCTCCATGTACGGCGACCAGTGCTGGATGCAGTATTCCAGGTGGGGGATGTACCATGGCCCGGTACAGCGGCATGATAACCTTCTCCGATCTGTTCGTGATCCCCTTCTTAAATCATTCCTAGCATTCTGTTTGCCATTTTCGCCGCTTCCGCGCATTGCGCAGACGGCTTCGTTGACTTGTCAACCAGTACTCCCAAGAGGTACAGAAACAAACGGAAAAAGGGATAGAACTACGTTCTTGAAAGAAAAGAACCCAGTTTGTTAGGCTTCCTAATTTCTGATCATATTTCATCTTATGTCCGTCCGTTCATCCTATCAATATTCTTTTCCTCCTTACACATGGAATTTCTACCCATAGGGATTCCAAGGTATGTTTCTGCTCCTGTAGTTTTTTGAGTCCATTCAATTCAAGGCCCACCTTAACATATAATGCTAAGCCTTCACTGACAAATAACAAACAATCTAAGTTTTTCAAATTTAAGGTTTACTTTCTATTTCCTACTTTATACAGCACCTCTGTTTCTGAATTCTAGTCTTTAGACTTCTTTTTTACTTTCCTACGTCATAACATTTTTCATCTCACTGAGCCTGTTGCTTTCTATCTGGTCAACATCTAGTTGTGACCCGTCAGATGAAAGAACATAAGACTAGCCATACTGGGTCAGACCAATGGTCCATCTAGCCATGTATTCCATTTCCAACAGTGGCTAATCCAGGTCACAAGTATCTGGCAGATGTCCAAAGATTAGCAAGATTCTAGAATCCCAAAGAGTAGCAACATTCCATTATCTCAGAGTAAGCAAGTTTCCGGAACCCCAAATAGTAGCAACATTCCATGCAGAATCCCCAAAGAGTAGCAAGATTCTAGAATCCCAAGGAGCAGCAACATTCCGTGCTACTGATCCAGGGCAAGCAGTGGCTTCCCCCATGTCTGTCTCAATAGCAGACTATGGACTTTTTCTTCAGGAACTTGTCCAAACTTTTTTTTTAAACCCAGCTACGCTAACCGCTGTTGCCACATCCTCTGATAATTAATTTCAGAGCTTAACTATTCTTTTGAGTTAAGAGTAGCCCGAGAGCTTGTCTCGACGGGCGTATTGTAACACGGGGCTGGGAGGCCCTGTGTCGCCTGTGAGGCAGGCCGGGGGGGAGGATCGGTAGTAGGGGAGAGTTAGGGAGGTAATAGGGGAGTGGTTTGCGCCTAAAGGCGAGTGTAGGATTGGGCAAACGGGATGATGGACGGCGCGGGGGAGTTGATAAAACTGGGACCTTGGAGAACTTGGTTTGTTTAAGGTCCTCCAGGGCGGTTTTTCCCCCACCCGCCCGCCCTTGTGTTGGTGGCTCTAGTAGCTCGTGAGGGCGGGTCTCCCGAGCTACTGGGTGCTGGGGCTCATCCGGCGATGAGCGGTGGGCCAGCTGGGAGCCGTGCCTTGGGGTCAGGTGACCCGGGTTAAAGGGGCAAGAGGTCATGCCACCCCCTCAGACTCTTGCTGTTGGTGGCGGGGTCGGGGGCAAATGTTGATGTTTGCACTGAGCAGCTCGGGAGGAACTTGCTGATGTTGTTCGATTGAGGTTCGATGTGTTAATGATGTTAATATATGCAAAGTTAATTTATTGGCTATTGTGGATTAATAAAGAGCTGCGGTTATATTCCATAATAATGTGTGTTAGTTTTATTAGGGGTTGGGTCAGGTAAAAGAGTGGGTGTTTATGGGCAGCAGCGGAGACTATCCAGATCCCGCTGTTAATCAATATTTCCTATTTGTTTTAAAGGTGTTTCCATGTAACTTCATTCAGTGTCCCCCTAGTCTTCATACTTTTTAGAAGAGTACAAAAATCGATTTACTTTTACCTGTTCTACAAAGAAGAAGCCTCAAAACAAAAACAGATGGGGGCCTGGTAGGCGTAAGGAACGAAGGCACGCAGAAATGAACAGGTGTACGTCTCCAACAATAGGGATAAGGCGAAATCTAGAAATACCTTTATTATTGGAAATCCCTGTTATTACTAGACAGCAATGCTGCTGTGCCATCAGGTACTGACAGACTCGTGCTTTTGTGTTGACAGGATTATCATCTCTTACCATTTGCCGGGTACGTGGGTGGCTGCTTCTCATATGGTTCTTAAAAACAGGCTGCGACCTGTGAGTGATTGTAATAAAGGAGTGAAAAACATGTGTTAAATGACTTCGCTTTTAATTGTCCCCTCAATGCTGCCTACGATTGTCATAGGGTTCTCTTTGTTCCAAAGTAAATGACCCTAGGGGAGGATGTCAAAAATGAAAGCGTAAGAAAACATGGCTTGCTTGTAACTCCTTAGAGGCTTGATTCAGATGAAACTTTCAGATGTTCTCTTTAGTGCTTTTGAAACATTTCTCTAGGCATAATAAAAAAAAAAAAATAAATAAAAGAAATTAGGAACATTTATCAATCTAAGGCAGGGGTCTCAAAGTCCCTCCTTGAGGGCCGCAATCCAGTCGGGTTTACAGGATTTTCCCAATGAATATGCATGAGATACATTAGCATACAATGAAAGCAGTGCATGCAAATAGCTCTCATGCATATTCATTGGGGAAATCCTGAAAACCCGACTGGATTGTGGCCCTCAAGGAGGGACTTTGAGACCCCTGAACCACACTTAGCTAGTCAGCTTTTCAGAATATTCCCAATAAATATGCATAAACTAAATACAAAAAGAGCTATACCGTACACCTTCTACTGTTTTAGAAATATTTAATCATTTATTATAATTACTAGTGTTTAAGCCCGTTAGATTAACAGGTGCTAGAATAGATGTGTAGACTTAACAGATCACAAAATTTAATAAAAGCTTACTGTGTGAGCTGTCGATCTTTTTTTCTTTCTCTTTCTCTCCTTGGCCACTGTCTGTCTGTCTGTTTGACCCCCTGTCTGTCATTCTTTCTCTATGTCTCTCTCCCTGGCCCCTGTCTGCCTGCCTTTCTTTCTGTCTCTCTCTGTGGCGCCATGCCTGCCCGCCTTTCTTTCTGTCTCTCTCCGTGGCCCCCTTCTGTTTCCCCCCCAGAGCAAACCAAGATTGCTGACTTCCCCCATCACACCCCTCCTCCCAAAGCATAGCAAGTTTGCTCCCTGGCCCCCTTTCCCTCCCCACCTCCACTTTCCTGTGCAGCAGCAGCATTTTCCTACCATCCTTCCTTGTGCAGCAGTACCCCTTGCCTGCTCCCCCTGTCCTGCAGTAGCCCTTCTCCCTTCCTTTTTCCTCCCCCCTGTCCAGTAGGACCTATTCGGTTCTCCCTGTCCAGCAGTAGCCCTATTCCCTTCCTTTTACCTCCCCCCTGTCCAGCAGCACCCCTTCCCTGCTCCCCCTGACCTGTAGTAGGCCAGCCATCAGTAACGTTTCTCATCCCCCCATCCCCTCTCCTCCCGGGTCTCACACAGCCATCAGCAGTGCAGAATTCACAACTTGCTGCTCCTGCTTGCTTCGGTCCTTCGTCGCTGCCAGTTCCCACCTACTTTCTTTAGGCGCGAAGGCAGGAGCAGGACCCGGCAGTGAGGAAGGCCCAAGGCTGGAAGCGACGTAGGCAATGGCTCCTCTTACGCGCCGCAAATCAAACCGCCACAGGCTCCACCGCTGCGCCGCAAATGAAACACGGCACAGAAGCACAAATCATGGCGGCAGGGATCACGCCGTTTCAACTGCGCCTGCGCGGGAAAAGGTTTTATTAAATTAGATAACATCAAAAGCTTAAAACATTTCTCATATCATTTCATACAATACATACAGACAGTCATCCTCCCCAAAAGTGAAACCCTCCCAATCTACCCAATATCTTAAAACTCATAAATAGTTCATCCTCTCAATAAAGTGCTGTACTCCATGCACAATCTTCTCCTTGCCAGTTCTCAAATGCCTTCTCTTCTTCTTCACGCCGTTGTTCACAGAGTTTCCTCCACATTCATTCAATCAGTCAAGCTTGATCGTAGGAAACATTGTAGCGCGACACAGTTCTGTGTTTCGCCCTCAGGCGTCATCAGGAGTTTAAGACTGAAACAGGCTCCCCTTCTTCACAATTTCTACAATACATAATACCAATATTATGCTAACCCATCAAATTTATAACATAAATCAAAATCTCCACTAGCTTTCAAAGCACAATAATTTGTGGTACCCAGGGTAAGAGCTATTCTGTAAACTGCACCTAACTTTAAGCCTGACTTATATAATAGCTTTTTTTTTTGGGGGGGGGGGGGGGGGGGGCGGCAATTTTTTTGAGTGCAATATTTAGAATTTAGCCCCATGTGTACTTTTAAGGTAAGGCCTAATTTTATCAGAGCTTGTTTGGCCAGGAGAATCCGGATTTGCATAAAGGAGGTAAAAGGTTTATAAAATTAATCTCAAAAATGAGAAAAAGCCTTTAGGACAACTAGCCTCAAAAGTCAGAACTGTGTAAAGGGTGAGATAGTAACATAGTAACATAGTAGATGACGGCAGATAAAGACCCGAATGGTCCATCCAGTCTGCCCAACCTGATTCAATTTAAAAAATTTATTTTTTTTTTCTTCTTAGCTATTTCTGGGCGAGAATCCAAAGCTTTACCCGGTACTGTGCTTGGGTTCCAACTGCCGAAATCTCTGTTAAGACTTACTCCAGCCCATCTACACCCTCCCAGCCATTGAAGCCCTCCCCTGCCCATCCTCCTCCAAACGGCCATACACAGACACAGACCGTACAAGTCTGCCCAGTAACTGGCCTAGTTCAATCTTTAATATTATTTTCTGATTCTAAATCTTCTGTGTTCATCCCACGCTTCTTTGAACTCAGTCACAGTTTTACTCTCCACCACCTCTCTCGGGAGCGCATTCCAGGCATCCACCACCCTCTCCGTAAAGTAGAATTTCCTAACATTGCCCCTGAATCTACCACCCCTCAACCTCAAATTATGTCCTCTGGTTTTACCATTTTCCTTTCTCTGGAAAAGATTTTGTTCTACGTTAATACCCTTTAAGTATTTGAACGTCTGAATCATATCTCCCCTGTCTCTCCTTTCCTCTAGGGTATACATATTCAGGGCTTCCAGTCTCTCCTCATACGTCTTCTGGCGCAAGCCTCCTATCATTTTCGTCGCCCTCCTCTGGACCGCCTCAAGTCTTCTTGCATCTTTCGCCAGATACGGTCTCCAAAACTGAACACAATACTCCAAGTGGGGCCTCACCAATGACCTGTACAGGGGCATTTATGTCATGTCCAATTTTCCGCTGATAAAATTCTGAAGTATACTTGTCAAGCATGCCTAGACAGGATTATATTGAAATCGACCAATGCCGATGGCTTTTGCCATTTTGAGGCTCATATATATTGGTCTCCGGACCTTGGCTAAACCCAGTGGCGTAGCGAGGGTGAGAGGAGCCTGGGGCGGTGGTGCCCCTCTCCCCGCCCTCATCTCGGTCCCCCCTCACTCCTTCTCCGATTCCCTCCCTGACGCCCCGCGCCCCCTTCCTTTCTTCCCATACCTGACGTGATTCACCGCCGCGAGCAACAAGAACTTCAACGGGCTCCTCGCGACCCCATCGTCTCTCCCGCTGATGTTGCTTCCCGTGTGCCATGCCCGGAAGTGACGTCATCGGGAGAGGGTGAACGACTAGAGGGACAGGGGAAGTTAAGGGGGCGCTCACATGACGAGGAGGCGAGGTGCTGGCACCCCCACCAACATGGTGCCTGGGGGCGGACCGCCCCTCCCCCCTTACTACGCCACTGGCTAAGCTACTGAATATTTGTCAGAATGATAACAGCTTTTGGTTCTTAGAGTACTTAGATTCAGTGTAAACCCTTGAACTTTGGTTGAAGGAAACCAAGAAACAAGAACGACACAACCTTTTATTTTATTTTAAAAATTTCTATACCGTTTAAACCAGGGGTGTCAAACTCATAAGAACATAAGCATTGCCTCCACTGGGTCAGACCCGAGGTCCATCGTGCCCAGCAGTCTGCTCATGCGGCGGCCCAACAGGTCCAGGACCTGTGCAGTAATCCTCTATCTATACCCCTCTATCCCCTTTTCCACCAGGAAATTGTCCAATCTTTTCTTAAACCCCAGTACCGTGCTCTGCCCTACTACGCTCTCTGGAAGCGCATTCCAGGTGTCCACCACACGTTGGGTAAAGAAGAACTTCCTAGCATTCGTTTTGAATCTGTCCCCTTTCAACTTTTCTGAATGCCCTCTTGTTCTTTTATTATTTGAAAGTTTGAAGAATCTGTCCCACTCTACTCTCTCTATGCCCTTCATGATCTTGTAAGTCTCTATCATATCCCCTCTAAGTCTCCTCTTCTCCAGGGAAAAGAGCCCCAATTTCTCCAATCTTTTCTATCTATCTCTCTCTATTTCTATCTCTCTCTCTCTATTTTTCTCTGTCTCCCTTTCTCTCTCCCTTTCTGTCCCTCTCTACTCTCTCTATGCCCTTCATGATCTTGTAAGTCTATCATATCCCCTCTAAGTCTCCTCTTCTCCAGGGAAAAGAGCCCCAGTTTCTCCAATCTCTCAGCGTATGAAAGGTTTTCCATCCCCTTTATCAGACGTGTCGCTCTCCTCTGAACTCTCTCGAGTAACGCCATATCCTTCTTAAGGTACGGCGACCAGTATTGGACGCAGTACTCAAGATGCGTCCGAAATCTAAAACACAGCCTAAGCCGAGGGCCAAATTTTTTATTAAGATTCTTACCCCCTCTTTTACCAAGGTGCGCTAACCGATTGGCGCGTGCTAAACGCTCATGCGTCCATAGACTAACATGCACGCGTTAGCGTTTAGCAGGCGCTAAATCGATTAGCGCACCTTAGTAAAAGTGGGCCTTAGTCTTAGTAGAAGTATAGATCCTTCCTCGCCCTGAGACACCTGTGGCGCGGTCAGGCACTTCGGTGGAGCGCCCTGCTCCGACCTAGCTTTTACACTGGGACTGGGTCCTTCTGCCTGCAAATGGGTACTGAGGCAGCGTGGTGAGGAGCGTGGAGCGCCGCTGGGAGTGGGGCCAGTGCATTCAGGCGCTTGGAGCGCCGCTGGGGCTGCACAGTCACTGCGGGACACGTGAAATGGCCCCCGGGCCTCGTGTTTGACATGTGTGGTTTAAAGCTAAAAGGTTTGCATAATTTACATACATAATTTTAAAATAAAAGCAGGATAAAATCAACATACAGACAATCCTCAGAAATCATGTCTACAAAATAATACCATTGCTTGCATAGTAAAGATCATGAACAGTGCATCAACTCTGCCAAACAGGAAAATTATTGGCTAGAAAAAAAAGCTTCTACAAATAACTGCGTCTTAAGTAATTTTCTAAACATGTCCTTTTCACGGCAATTTCGTATCTGACCCACCAGGGAGTTTCATATCTTAACTCCTGCAGAACCAAATGTCATTTTAGCAGTCTCGAGAAGCCTTGAATTCACAGTTGTCTTCAGCAAAGCTAGATTCTCGGAGCGCAATGATCTTTTGGTGACGGGACTAAATCGCACGAGACAACGGCGCGCCGACAACTGAGCGCAGACAACTGAGCGCAAGGTTGACGGCGCGCCGAAGAAAAGCACTATTTTAAAGGGTTCCGACGGGGGGTGTGGGGGGGGGAACCCCCCACTTTACTTAACAGACATTGCGCTGGCGTTGTGAGGGGTTTGGGGGGGTGGAACCCCCCACATTATACTTAAAACTGAACTTTTTTCCTAAAAAACAGGCAAAAAGTTCAATTTCAAGTATAATGAGGGGGATTACAACCCCCCAAACCCCCCACAACGCCAGCGCGATGTCTGTTAAGTAAAATAGGGGGGGGGGTTCCCCACCAACACCCCCCGTCGGAGCCCTATAAAATAGTGCTTTTCTTCGGCGCACCGTCAACCTTGCGCTCAGTTGTCGGCGCACCGTTGTCTCGCGCGATTTTGTCTATGAACCGATCTTTTTGGTGTATAGCTAAGTATATTATTTTTAAACAATTCTGGAATGTTTCCATGCAAGAATTGATGACGAATCATTACTGCTTTATACTGTCCTCTGAAGGCGACTGGTAACCAATGCAGTTTTTGGAGATGTGGCGAAATGTGATCATATTTAGACTTAATTTTTTTTTTAAAAGTGTTGAACGATACTTTAAAGATATAGATTAAGTAGCAAAATTCAAAAAATTAAAAATACTAAATTAAATCTGAAATTAAGAAAAAAACAGTTAAGAAAAAATCTATATATATAAAATCGGAGGTATGTATGTGTGTATGTGCCGCGATCACGCAAAAACGGCTTGACTGATTTGAACGAAACTTGGTATGCAGATCCCTCACTACCTGGGGTGATATGTTCTGGGGGTCTCGCGGCCCACCTGCACACGTGGGAAGGGTGGGTTCACCCAAGAATGTATATGTTCTTGCTCCTGGAGGTGAAACTAAAAATGTTGTTTATAATCAATTTTTGTGTTAGTTGAATTGTATTCATTTTGTCAAATATTTCACATTATACTTTGAATATTTTACTTTTTATAAAGCTGTAACAAAATTATTTCATTCACCACTATAAAGTATCTTTATTTAAATCCATTTACAGTGTTATTGCTATAATTAAATACCCGTGCAACGCCGGGGCATCAGCTAGTAATAAATAAAGAATTCAGGTTTTTTGGCCGATGACTGGAGCACGGAGCGTTGAAAACTACGCTGACAATCTCAGTCTGATAAGACTGTGTGTAGGCTCCAATTCTGAGGCCTTTTTCCCTGAGTAGAAAAGAGATGGCTCAGTAATGTAGGAATGGCATATGCACTCTCCTGATTGAGCGGATTATATTATATTGTATTATACTGCATATTTAGACTTGACGTTGATGGGAAGGACTCCATGCTGCTGCCCTGTTCCCAGTGAACGAGTTCATTTTCTGATCTCTTTACCTCGCTGCCTATTTCGTGTGCTTTCTGCCCAATGCAATCGGTATAAATCAGTGGTCTCAAATCTGTGGCCCGCCAGGTCCTATTTTGAGGCCCTCGGTATGTTTATCATAATCACAAAAGTAAAATAAAACAGTTTCTTGATCTTATGTCTATTTAGCTATAAATTACAATATTATTATTAAGACTTAGCCAAAAGGAAAGATTTATAAACTATAAAGAGTTTTACCTCATGCAAAATTGTCAATTCTTTAATAAGACATTAACTATTTTTTTCTGAGGCCCTCCAAGTACCTATAAATCCAAAATGTGGCCCTGCAATGGGTTTGAGTTGGAGACCACTGGCCTATAGGAAGAGGAGATGCAAATGTTAAGAGCCTTAGCCAATAGGGAGAGGAGGAGACAGTGGATGCTGTGGATGGGCCATTTGGCCTTTATCTGCCATCATGTTACTATGTTTCTATAATTATTATGCACGATACAAGCATAATATCTTCAAAATGAATAGCCACACCAAATGATATTCGTATACTGACAGCAGTAGTATACGAATATATTTTGGTGTGGCTATTAACTATGTTTCTATAACCATAAAGTTCTATGACATCACAAAGCAGGTGTAAAGAACCTTAGCCTATAGAAGTGGTCTCAAAGTCGCAGCCCGCCAGGTCCTATTTTGAGGCCCTCGGTATGTTTATCATAATCACAAAAGTAAAATAAAACAGTTTCTTGATCTTATGTCTATTTAGCTATAAATTACAATATTATTATTAAGACTTAGCCAAAAGGAAAGATTTATAAACTATAAAGAGTTTTACCTCATGCAAAATTGTCAATTCTTTAATAAGACATTAACTATTTTTTTCTGAGGCCCTCCAAGTACCTATAAATCCAAAATGTGGCCCTGCAATGGGTTTGAGTTGGAGACCACTGGCCTATAGGAAGAGGAGATGCAAATGTTAAGAGCCTTAGCCAATAGGGAGAGGAGGAGACAGTGGATGCTGTGGATGGGCCATTTGGCCTTTATCTGCCATCATGTTACTATGTTTCTATAATTATTATGCACGATACAAGCATAATATCTTCAAAATTAATAGCCACACCAAATGATATTCGTATACTGACAGCAGTAGTATACGAATATATTTTGGTGTGGCTATTAACTATGTTTCTATAACCATAAAGTTCTATGACATCACAAAGCAGGTGTAAAGAGCCTTAGCCTATAGAAGTGGTCTCAAAGTCGCAGCCCGCCAGGTCCTATTTTGAGGCTCTCGGTATATTTATCACAATCACAAAAGTAAAATAAAACTGTTTCTTAATCTTATGTCTCTTTAGCTATAAATGACAATATTATTATTAAGACTTAGCCAAAAGGAAAGATTTATAAACTATACAGTTTTACCTCATGCAAAATTTATTTAAGAAGAAATTTCTTTAATAAGACATTAACTATTTTTTTCTGAGGCCCTCCAAGTACCTACAAATCCAAAATGTGGCCCTGCAAAGGGTTTGAGTTTGAGACCACTGGTATAAATGGTCTGCTGAAATGTCGTCGGCCATATATCTCGGACGCAAGAACACACGCATGTTTAAACTCTACAAGTACTGGTCTCCTTGTGCTGTATAATGCAGCGTTTCAAAGTTCACCATGTTGTCAGCGGCCAGTTAATCTGAGGGAGGGGGGAAGATAAGCAATTTTTTAAAAAAAAATTGTTATTCAGTAGAATTAATAGAATCAATCAGTTGTAATAAAGGCTTAAATCCTTGCTTCCTTTGAAAGAAATTTCAGTGCAACAGACATGCTTTAATTTTTTTTTTTCACTGGCTAATTGGAACCACTCAGCATTGTTAGTGACCCCTGGTAGACCTAACATGAAAATGAAGAACATTTTGCATAGGGATAAATGCAAGGTAACAAAGGCTTATGGTTTTAATGGGTGTATAAACACAATCTGACATTCTTTAATGAGCCTGACACATCATCACACCGCCATTTTCTTTGTAAACTATGACAGCTGGATCAACTTCATCGTCTCCCCTAACTTCTTACTTGTCATCATTCAAGCTGCTAGAGATTAATTCCAAGATGGAATAGGCACTGCTAAGACTTTGTTAAAGTTTCACTCAATTAAACTTGAAATAGGATTAGCCGCTGGGCACGTTAAAAACCAGGTCTGGGTTTGCCCCATTGCCGGAAGGGAGTTGCAATTTTGTTGCCTTCAGAGAATTAGAACTGCATGCCTCTTCAGGTAAAACCAGGACTGGATCAGCTTTTCATGCAGAATAGAGGCAGCAGGTAAACACAAACTATATCAGTTGATGCACAGGAAAAAAAAAAAAATTCAGCATGTTTTTGCACCTTTTTTTAAAGTTTGTTTGACACGTAAGAACATAAGAATAGCCTTACTGGGTCAGACCATAAGTACATCAAGCCCAGTAGCCCGTTCTCACGGTGGCCAATCCAGGTCACTAGTACCTGGCCAAAACCCAAGGAGTAGCAACATTCCATGCTACCGATCTAGGGCAAGCAGTGTCTTCCCCCATGTCTTTCTCAATAACAGATTATGGACTTTTCCTCCAGGAACTTGTCCAAACTTTTATTAAAACCAGCTACGCTATCCGCTCTTACCACATCCTCTAGCAACGCGTTCCAGAGCTTAACTATTCTCTGAGTGAAAACATATTTCCTCCTATTGGTTTTAAACTTATTTCCCTGTAACTTCAAGTGTCCCCCCCCCCCCCAGTCTTTGTAAATTTTGACGGAGTGAAAAATCGATCCACTTGTACCCGTTCTACTCCACTCAGGATTTTGTAGACTTCGATCCTATCTTCCCCTCAGCCGTCTCTTTTCCAAGCTGAAGAGCCCTAACCGTTTTAGTCTTTCCTCATACGAGAGGGGTTCCATCCCCTTTACCATCTTGGCCGCTCTCCTTTGAACCTTTTCTAGCGCCACTATATCTTTCTTGAGGTAAGGAGACCAGAATTGAACGCAATACTCCAGATGATGTCGCACCATGGAGCGCTACATGGTTTGGGTACTGTTCATGGAAGCATGGCAAATGACGGGCAACAAAGGTGCAAATGCACATGTAAGATGTTTAGAGCAACAGATTAAAGGGAAGAACAGCAACAGAGGGATGATTCTCATGGACTGTATGGACAGCAACAGAGGGATCATTTTTATGAACCGCAGGGAAGAACGAGTGCATATTTTGGGGGCTGAGCCCAGTAGCATGGCAAACGAGAGGTCCTATAAGTATAGGAGCTAGAAATACAATGTAGTTGAAGTAAAGGACAATTTTAGGCATTCGTGGTATAGCTCCATGTAGTAGGGGGGTAAGATCTTGCATAGTTGAGCCCCGAGAGTGCGACATGCATATGATGTCATTACGTTGCATCCAAGCATGCTCAATGGCCCTCCAGACACGGCCCCACGTTCTGTTATAGCTGGGGCCTTCTAAAACCTGGACAAACTGCTGGGCTTTCAAAATCCATCTGGAAACCTGGAGAGTCCTCTAACAGCGAAGACATGTCCGGGTAAATCCGGACATATGGTACCCCTATTTATGTGTAGATCACCACATTCTTAAATCAGCATTTACCCATTTAGGAAATCTCTACACGTAAATGCTTGCAAGGCTTCCAAAATGATCTTCTTACCCTTCTAGTGAAAGCTCTCAGCGTTTTAGTATTTCCAGCACCAGTTGCTGTGCGTAGGCGTTGTCCAACTTGAAAGACAAGATCCAAATTCCTACTTTATATTGTGCTGCTGGACAATGCCAGGACCAGTGACCAAGCTGACTTTCCTTTTCAGGGGTCAGGGTTGAGAAATTATGTTGTCCTGACAGGAATAAAAAGACTGACCAATTTTCTAGGAGGACATCCACAATGTCTTCTTAAGCTCACTTTTTCCACAGTGTTGTCCCAAAATGTTTGCCATTGAATACTGGAAATTTATATTTTTTATTAACCTGTCTTGAGATTCTACCCTTCTACATTAAAAAGATCTGCAACGTGTGCATCCAAGAAAATATAATAAATATGCATTCATCGTAAAAACCAAAAATAAAACCTAAAAACTAATCCATAAAATTCTAGAGCCCATCCAAAATAAAAAATTCAAAAGCAAAAAGGCTTTCTTTACTGAAGGTAAATATCTGATCTTGTGGCACTTAAATCTTAGCAAGGAGCTTAAGATCCTTAAACATATTATCATCTTGTTGCATCAAAGGTCTATAAGGCAGGACCTGAATCAAGATATGGGAGTTTAGGAGATAAAACAAATTACTTTTTCCAAGCCAAAGGATGAAGAGGACTATGTAATAGCCTGTACATTCTAAAGCTTATTTTGTGTTTCCTGTTCAGGAGCCCAAGCTTGCTAATGACTTCTTCCAAGATCACAACACTCTTTTCATCATGACTAATGGAGATTTGCTCATGCTAATTTGCAAGAAGGGCATATCATTACAATCATAAATTATTTAAGAAGAGACATGTTAATCAAGGTATGATTCATCCAAGTAGGTTTTTTTGGCAGGTATATTAACCTAGTACACATTATTTGCATTAACCATCTTTTCTGGATTCTTTAGAGAACACTTTATTACTTATGGTAATAACATCAGAATACCTCTGTGAGGGAGAGAGGGGCACTCCCTCACTGATACTGCAGTTACACCATTGGTACTTCAATTAGCTCACTGGTACTGCAACTACACCACTGGACAGCAGGGGTACTAGCTCATAGAGGTTGTGAGTAGGCCACATTAGGATAGGTGGGACAACTTTGCTGTGTCATAGGGGAGGGACTCAGGCAGCAAGGAGTTCATATGCCCTAGAGTGGTCATTCAGGGAGGCCCTGAGACAAGAGATTTCCAGAAGGACAGATCTTCCCTAGCTGTGGGCTGAGGAAAAGCCCGGGGAAGCAGAGTGGTCCTTAAGTGACTGAGAAAGACTGTCAAGGTGAGACATTTGTTCTCTGCTTGGCTGAGGAAAGCCAATTTTTATGCTGAATATATGTGGACTTTGCTCTAGGGACTGGCTGGAACAAGACTGGAACAAGACTGTTGCAACCTGTGTTTGGGTTGTGGCAGCCACTGGCCATGAATAGTATCTTGGGCCCTGTAAACCACAGGCCCATTTCAAGACTGCCTTTGAACTAAGAGACTGCTATGCCTTTACCTGAGCCTGCGAAGTAACGGGACTCAGATTTTTGAAATAGTAAAGCGTTTATGTTGGACCTTTCATGTGTGTCTGTGTGTGTGTGCAGAGGCTTAATCCCCAAAGCCGCCCAGGTAATTACAACCTCCTTTTATAATATTTAATAATATTGTTGTGCTTTACTGGAGGGTATCTGTAAGAGTCAGTAGAGACTAAGTAGTGAGCTGCATTTGTTTCATGTCATTTTTGGTCTAGAATAGTGTATCACAAACTGTGTGCCTCCTGAGATTTCAGGTGTGCCGTGACACAAGGGGGAGGAGGAGAGGCACCAGCTGACTACCTACCGGACGTGCCTCTCGCGGTGAGAGGCATTGCTATAGGCAATCAGCTGGCACCAGCTTCTCTCCTTCTCTCTGGCCATATTTCCTGCTGGCACCCCTCCCCCCCCCCCCCCCCGCTGGCAGCTCAGGAGGGCCTTCAGGCATGCACGGATGTCAAGGTGATGATGTCACGCATGCGTGTGATGTCATCACAGCGACTTTCGCGCACTTACGGATATCTGGAGACGCAGCCACTATGTTTATTGTGCTGCGGCTCAACAAAGTTTGCGGGACACTGGTCTAGAACAAAATGAACCCCCCCCAAAAAAAAATTTTGGGACGAGTTGATCCTTTTTGTAAAAATTGCACACTTTTTGTGAAAGAAAAAGGGATTTGACCTTTTTCTGGTACAATCAAAGTGCTTAACATTTTGGGCTCCTTTTACAAAGCCGCGCTAGCGGTTTTAGCACACTCACCGGATTAGTGTGCGCTAGCTGAAAATGTACCGCCTGCTGAAAAGGAGGCGGCGGCTAGCACATGGCAATTTAGTGCGCGCTATTTTACGCGTTAAGGCCCTAACGTGGCTTTATAAAAGGAGCCCTTTATGTATACAAGTACCGTTTTTTGCTTCTTGTGAGCTCACAATTTTTGTTTGTTTTTTGTACGCACCTGGGACAATGGGAGATTGAATGACTTGCCTAGGGTCACATGGAGTTGTAATGGGAGCTGAGCCTGGTTCTCCTGGTTCAGGCTACTTATTATCATCAAACATAAAAAAAAAATAAAAATAATAAAAAAAATAAAATAAAATATATATATATATATATAATATATACTAGTGTTTAAGCCCGTTAGATTAACAGGTGCTAGAATAGATGTGTGTCTGTTTTTCTTTCTTTCTCTCTCTCCCCTTGACCGCTGTCAGTCTGTCTATGTTTATTTGTTTTTCTCTCCTTGGACACTGGCTGTCTCTCCTTGGACGCTGCCTGAATGTCTTCCTTTCTGTTTGTCTCACTGGCCCCCTGTGTGTCATTCTTTGTGTCTGTGTCCTTGTATCATTGCCCCACCCCCCAGAGCAAAGTTGTCTGCCCCCTTCTGTCTTCCCCTTCCCCCCCCCCCTCCGAGCAAAGCTGTCTGGCCCCCAGCAAACCTCTCTAACAAAAGCATCCCCCCTGTACCTGCAGCATCGGCACGACACCCTTCAGCCAATCGTGAGTGCTCAGAGAGGGAGCGGGGCCTACAACTTCTTCAGCGTCGGTGAGGAAGGAGAGGTTGGCCCAACTCAGGGGCTTTGTGGACAGTCTTCTGCACTCGAAGCCCTCCTCCCAGCAGCCACTTCGAGCAGCACTCCGTACTGCCTTCCTCCCGCCGCCCAGAGTAGATGTCTGTATGTTTTGTTTTTTTTTTTTTTAAATTTGTCTCTCTCTCCTTGGACACTGTCTGTCTGTCATTCTTTGTGTCTGTGTGTCTCCCTGGTCCTCTGTCTGTCCGTCTTTCTTTCTGTCTGTCTCCCTGGCCCCCCTGCTTGTCAAAACAGCCCTCTTTCCCTCTCCCCCTGTTCTGCAATGCCTACCTGCTCCGTGGCCCCCTTCTGTTCCTCCCCCACCTGATTGCTGTCTGCCCCCAGCACACCCTTCCCCCCAAAGCAGCCCCTTTCCCTCTCCCTCTATTCTGCAATGCTTACCTGCTCCATAGTCCCTTTCTGTTCCCCCCCCCCCATAATTGCTGTCTGCACTCATCACAACCCTCCCACCAAAACAGCCCCCTTTCCTGTCTGCTCCATGCCCGTCTTTTTCCTCTTCCCCTCCCTGCATCCATGGTTTCTGCCACCGCTGCCACTCCTATTTAAAGCGGCCTGCTGAGGTTCGCGGCCGGCTGTAGCGAACCTCGGAGGCCGCTGTCCACCTCAGTAGCATGTTCCCTCTGACGCGATTGCGTCAGAGGGAACGTGCTACCATGTGGAGAGCGGCCTGAGAGGTTCACTACAGCCGGCCGCGAACCTCAGCAGACCGCTTTGAACATGAGCGGTAGCGGCTGTTGCGGGAGAATGGGGGGGGGGGGAGTCGTTGACGTGCAGGCCGCTGTGAACAGGAGCGGCGGCAGGACCATGAGGCGGGAGTGAGCTGTTCGGCTTCCCCTATCTGGGGAAACCGCCGTGCCGAGGAGAGCCGGGAGTGAGTTTTTCGACTTCCCCTATTTGGGGAAACCGCCGTGCCGAACTCAGCTGCGCGTCGGGAGTGAGTTGTTAGACTTCCCCTATCTGGGGAAACCGCCGTGCCGAACTCAGCTGCGCGTGGGGCCATAGTAAGCGCGGGGCATGCTGCACTCTTGGCGGCCACGGACATACGGATCATGGAAGCACGCCGATAAGACTGCGCATGCGCCGCCTACGGTTTTATTATATAGATATATATTCAAAAATAAAAACTTGGGAAACTAAATTGAACGAAAAGTTGTGCCTTGCTCAGTAGCCCGCTTGGTTTGTCTCGTGTGGTATAGTACATAAGTGCAAACGCAAAGGAGTGGAAAAGTCCAAAGAAGACTGGTGAACTCAAAGTATTTCACAAACACCCTTTATATCTTCAATACAACATTCAACCACTCGACATGTACATGTTTCGTCCCGAATGGCCTGCCTCGGAAGTCTCATAAGTCTGTGTTAGAGTCAAAAATTCACATCCAATGACCCACCTTCAATCTTGCATAGATTCCGCTGTTAAAAAAACACTACCATTCACACCTGCATAAGGCAGAAAAAAGAAAAAAAAATTAGCCTTACTGGGTCAGACCAATGGTCCATCAAGCCCAGTAGCCCATTCTCACGGTGGCCAATCCAGGTCCCTAGTACCTGGACAAAACCCAAAGAGTAGCAACATTCTAGAACCCTAAAGAGTATCAAGAATCCATGCAAAATCTCAAACAGTAGCAAGATTCCAGAATCCCAAAGAGTAGCAACATTCCATGCTACCGATCCAGGGCAAGCAGAAGCATGACTTTTCCTCCAGGAATTTGTACAAACTTTTCTTAAAACCAGCTCAGATTTTCTGTTGCCTGCCAGATATTGGGGATAATGTAGAGACAGTTGAGTCAGTGCTTAGCCGGCCACTGGAATTGTATATCTGGGTCTAACCATGGTTGTACTGGCTTCAGAGCTTACGCTACTCCCAGCTGATAACTTCGGACATACCAACATTGATCTACAACAAGCTCAACAGTATATATAATTAGAAAAGGTGGCCAATCCAGGTCACTAGTACCTGGCCAAAACCCAAGGTGTAGCAATATTCCATGCTACCGATATAGGACAAGTAGTGGCTTCCCCCGTGTCTTTCTCAATAACAGATCATGGACTTTTCTTCCAGGAAGTTGTCCAAACCTTTCTTAAAACCAGCTACACTATCCGCTCTTACCACATCCTCTGGCAACGCGTTCCAGAGCTTAACTATTCTCTGAGTGAAAAAAAATTTCTTCCTATTGTTTTTAAGAGTATTTCCCTGTAACTTCATCGAGTGCATCCTAGTCTTTGTAATTTTTGATGGAGCAAAAAATCAATCCACTTGTACCTGTTCTACTCAACTCAGGATTTTGTAGATTTCCATCATATCTCCCCTCAGCCGTCTCTTCCAAGCTGAAGAGCCATAACCGTATGAGTCTTTCCTCATACGAGAACAATTTGTACATCGCCTAGAATTTTGAATAGGCGATGTACAAATTGTACAAATTTTGAATAGGCGATGTACAAATTATTTAATAAACTTGGAAACTTGGAGTTCCATCCCCTTTACCATCTTGGTCGCTCTTTTTTGAACCTTTTCTAGCGCCACTATATCTTTCTTGAGATAAGGAGACCAGAATTGAACGCAGTACTCTAGATGAGGCTGCACCATGGAGTGATACAGGGGCATGATAACATTCTTAGTGTATGCCCAAAGGAAAGCTTTTCAAAACTCGGACAAAGAGCTAGGTTTTGAAAGCTGTCCGGACCCCCTTACATGTCCTCAAAAGTAGGACATGTCTGGTGAAATCCGGATGTCTGGTAACCCTATTCTCACTCTAATATCTGTGTCCATGGCATTCTCAGCTCCATTGACTAAGGAAGCAGAATCCTAGCATGACACTCACACCCTTGTGCAGCTCCACTACTAGAGGGCCCTTTCACAAAGCTGTGGCAAATAGTGGTCTTCTATGGGTCTTTCCCACACGATGAGGCCTCGTTTTGGCGTTAATGGCTATGTTCCCATTAGAGCTTGGTCATTAGGACGTGGGTCCTTACTGCCACCCTTTTAAGAACATAAGCATTGCCCCTGCCGGGTCAGACTAGGGGTCCATCGTGCCCGGCAGTCCGCTCCCACGGCGGCCCTCCAGGTCCATGGCCTGTAAGTGTTTCTAGCCTAAAACATTCATACCCTATTCGCCTAATGTCCTGTAAGTACCCTGCAATCCCATTCGCTTCCAGGAAGTCATCCAGTCCCTTTTTGAACCCCAGTATTGTACTCTGTCCTATCACCTCTCGTGGAAGCGCGTTCCAGGTGTCCACCACCCGCTGAGTGAAGAAGAATTTCCTTGCATTCGTTTTGAATCTTGTCTCCTCTCAGTTTTTCTGAATGATCTCCTCTTGTTTTTGTTGTCCCCGCTAGTCTAAAGAATCTGTCCCTCTCCACCTTCTCTATATAAGTCTCTATCATGTCCCTTCTCAGTCTCCGCTTTTCCAGGGTAAAGAGCCCCGGCTTGTCCAACCTTTCAGCATACGAAAGGTTCTCCATGCCCTTTATCATCCTTGTTGCTCTCCTCTGGACCCTCTCGAGTATCGCCATGTCCTTCTTAAGGTACGGCGACCAGTATTGGACGCAGTACTCCAGATGTGGGCGCACCATTGCTCGATACAGTGGCAGGATAACTTCCTTCGTTCTGGTAGCGATACCTTTTTTTGATAATGCCCAACATTCTGTTCGCTTTCTTTGAGGCCGCTGCACTAATCCCTGTCTTCTCTGCAGCAATGTGGTTGTGCTAACTGATTAGCGTAGACACACATACTCTCCATCCCCAGACATGCATCCTCAAGCCAAAAAATAAGATTGTTTTTTTTAGTGCATGGGTTGCGCATGCATATCAGGATTTTATTGCACACTGGCTCCCAGTCGCACATCGTATACAGTACAAACTAAGCCTGCTTACCTTTAAGTCCCTGTTATGTAAAACCCCGACTTTCATTTACAAATCTTTGATCCCTCATACTCCAACCAGATTACTCAGCTCTATTGATCAACATTTATTAGTTACTAGTCATTAAGCCCGTTACATTAACGGGTGCTAGAATACTGTTCACCCTCTATGTTGCCCCTTCCATTCACTGCCCTCTCTTCTTTCCATCCAGTGTCTGCCCCCTCTCTCTGTCCCATATGTCCTCTCTCCATCTCCTTTCCTTTTCCCTTTGTCTGGCATACCTTCCTCCTTCCCTCCATGCCCTGCCATCTGTTCTTCCCTCCAAGCCACTCTCCCCTGTGCTCACTTTCCTCCTTCAACTACTTCATCGGGCAACAGCAGCATTCACAATTCATTGCTGTTGCTGGCTTCAGGTATTCCTCTCTGGCGGGTCCTGTGTTCATGAAGTAGGCAGGACCTGCCAGAGAGGAAGGCCTGAAGCCGCAACAGCAGCGAATTGTAAACGCTGCTACTGCCTGAAGCACCCGAGGCAGACGGTTCTCTCCCCTCCCAGCCCAACCCCCGCTGACTTTGCGACCCTCCCGGCGAGATGAGTTTAATAGCAAACCTCCCTCCAGCGTTGGTAGCCGCAGCACGCTAAGCAGGCTGGTTCGGGGCTTTCTTCTGCCGTTGAGTCTCTCTGTCGCGTCATTGATGACATCATTAGTGACGCGGCAGAGGGACTCAACTGCAGGAGAAAGTCGCGAAGCAGCCTGTTTAACATGCTGCGACTGCCAACGCTGGAGGGAGGTTTGTGTAGAAGCGATATGTGTCTATGTGTCTCTTCCCCTGCAGTACCTTTGCAGCACTTTACCGCGGCGCATCCTCCCATCCTGAGTCTGTTTCTCCCGCTTTGTGTAGCCGCCGCATACGCACTCTGGCCACGGACCTACGGATCAGGGATTACAGATCACGCAGGTCTGAGTGCGCATGCGCGGCTAGCGTTTTATTATATAGGATTCCTTCACTCAAAATTATTAATACACGGCAGCATTTTATTTTCTCTGTTACGGCTCCGCAAATATGGAACTCCCTCCCCATTTACTTCAGAGAAGAAAACAATCTAGATAAATTTTAAGAGCAAATTAAAAAGTTTTCTTTTCAGGGATGCCTTTGATACCTAAAACAGTCTAATTGGGAGTTCCATCACATCTTTATAACCTCTTTAAGGTTCATTGTTTATTCCCTCTCTATTGTCTTTTACCATAATTGTTCCCTTTTCTGTCAGCAATATGTAGTTCTTACCCATCCTTTCCTTTCATCTCAACATATTTGTACTGTTAGTCCTTATCATGTTATGCATATACAGTCTGGTTTTTTTTTTGTTTTTTGTTTTTTAATTTATAACATTTTTATTGAAGAAATCAGTAAATATACAATACTAGCTGATGCCCCGGTGTTGCACGGGTATTTAATTATAGCAATAACACTGTAAATGGATTCAAATAAAGATACTTTATAGTGGTGAATGAAATTATTGTTTTACAGCTTAATAAAAAGTACAATATTCAAATTATAATGTGAAATATTTGACAAAATGAATACAATACAACTAACGCAAAACGTGATTATAAACAAAATTTTTAGTTTCACCTCCAGGAGCAAGAACATATAAATTGTTGGGGGAACCCACCCTTGAGCAAGCAACATAGAGTGGTGGGCCGAGAGACCCCCCAGAACATATCACCCCAGGTAGTGAGGGATCTGCATACCAAGTTTCGTTCAAATCGGTCAAGCCGGTTTTGAATTACAGTGAGAATGGCAGCTTTTTACATATTTTCCATTGACATGAATGGGTGAAATCTGATTTTCTGTTTGTAGCTCCGCCCACGTGTGCAGGTGGGCCGCGAGACCCGCAGAACATATCACCCCAGGTAGTTGGAATTACTGTGAGAATGGCAGCTTTTTACATTTTTTCCATTGACATGAATGGGTGAAATCTGATTTTCTGTTTGTAACTCCGCCCACGTGTGCAGGTGGGCCGCGAGACCCCCAGAACATATCACCCCAGGTAGTGAGGGATCTGCATACCAAGGTTCGTTCAAATCGGTCAAGCCGTTTTAGAATTACTTTGAGAATGGCAGCTTTTTACATTTTTTCCATTGACATGAATGGGTGAAATCTGATTTTCTGTTTGTAGCTCCGCCCACGTGTGCAGGTGGGCCGCGAGACCCCCAGAACATATCACCCCAGGTAGTTGGAATTACTGTGAGAATGGCAGCTTTTTACATTTTTTCCATTGACATGAATGGGTGAAATCTGAATTTATGTTTGTAGCTCCGCCCACGTGTGCAGGTGGGCCACGAGACCCCCAGAACATATCACCCCAGGTAGTGAGGGATCTGCATACCAAGTTTCGTTCAAATCGGTCAAGCCGTTTTTGAATTACTGTGAGAATGGCAGCTTTTTACATTTTTTCCATTGACATGAATGGGTGAAATCTGATTTTCTGTTTGTAGCTCCGCCCACGTGTGCAGGTGGGCCGCGAGACCCCCAGAACATATCACCCCAGGTAGTTGGAATTACTGTGAGAATGGCAGCTTTTTACATTTTTTCCATTGACATGAATGGGTGAAATCTGATTTTCTGTTTGTAGCTCCGCCCACGTGTGCAGGTGGGCCGCGAGACCCCCAGAACATATCACCCCAGGTAGTGAGGGATCTGCATACCAAGGTTCGTTCAAATCGGTCAAGCCGTTTTAGAATTACTTTGAGAATGGCAGCTTTTTACATTTTTTCCATTGACATGAATGGGTGAAATCTGATTTTCTGTTTGTAGCTCCGCCCACGTGTGCAGGTGGGCCGCGAGACCCCCAGAACATATCACCCCAGGTAGTTGGAATTACTGTGAGAATGGCAGCTTTTTACATTTTTTCCATTGACATGAATGGGTGAAATCTGAATTTATGTTTGTAGCTCCGCCCACGTGTGCAGGTGGGCCACGAGACCCCCAGAACATATCACCCCAGGTAGTGAGGGATCTGCATACCAAGTTTCGTTCAAATCGGTCAAGCCGTTTTTGAATTACTGTGAGAATGGCAGCTTTTTACATTTTTTCCATTGACATGAATGGGTGAAATCTGATTTTCTGTTTGTAGCTCCGCCCACGTGTGCAGGTGGGCCGCGAGACCCCCAGAACATATCACCCCAGGTAGTTGGAATTACTGTGAGAATGGCAGCTTTTTACATTTTTTCCATTGACATGAATGGGTGAAATCTGATTTTCTGTTTGTAGCTCCGCCCACGTGTGCAGGTGGGCCGCGAGACCCCCAGAACATATCACCCCAGGTAGTGAGGGATCTGCATACCAAGGTTCGTTCAAATCGGTCAAGCCGTTTTAGAATTACTTTGAGAATGGCAGCTTTTTACATTTTTTCCATTGACATGAATGGGTGAAATCTGATTTTCTGTTTGTAGCTCCGCCCACGTGTGCAGGTGGGCCGCGAGACCCCCAGAACATATCACCCCAGGTAGTTGGAATTACTGTGAGAATGGCAGCTTTTTACATTTTTTCCATTGACATGAATGGGTGAAATCTGAATTTATGTTTGTAGCTCCGCCCACGTGTGCAGGTGGGCCGCGAGACCCCCAGAACATATCACCCCAAGTAGTGAGGGATCTGCATACCAAGTTTCGTTCATATCGGTCAAGCCGTTTTTGCGTGATCGCGGCACATACACACACACACACATACATACATACACACATACATACCTCCGATTTTATATATATAGATTATAATACAATAAAATAGTCATTAAATTAAAATTCATCATATTAATTTCCATCAAATATCTTTCATTTCTTCACAATATATTTCCAAATTACCCATTGCATCTCTCAATACCCTCCCCCTAATTCCTACCCCCCTTCCCTTTTCCCTATTCACCTCCCCCCAAATTTAGTTTATAACATTTTATTGAAGGAATCCTACTAAACCACCCAAACCCAATGAAAGTTGACAAAAATAAAGAATAATAAAAATAAAGAACTGGAATTTTAGATAAATAATCATAGCTTCAATGTAAATCATTAAGAATTAAACTTCTTGCCTTAGTTGAAAGATTCTGAATATACAGATCCCAAATTTCCATAAACATACGAATTTTCCTAGTCGAACACCTAACTTCCCAAGTCTCAAATAAGAATAGACGATAAAACTGGTTCCTCCAATGCCAAAAACTAGGAGCGTCTGTTTAATCTGTCTGTGTTGATGTCCTTTTAATTGTATACGTTTTTAAAGATATGTGTATCGCTTAGAAATTAATCAAATATACAAGAAACTTGAAACTCAGAGCAGCCTGCCGTAAGCACTTTTAAGCTTCGATAAGCATGCACTAGTGTTTACTGGAGCTTGGTGCAAGGCAGTGGTGTAACAAGGGTAGGAGGCACCGGGCCAGTGGTGCCCCCTCCCCCATGCTCTCCTCTCCACCTCCTTCTGCACCCCACCCCACTCCCGCCCTCCCTTCCTACCTCCGTAGTTCTAAATATTTGCCTGCGCGAGCAGCTTCCCCGGCCTGCTGCTCCCGCTGGCGTTCTCTCTGATGTCATTTCCTGGCCCCGTGACCCGGAAGTAATATCGGAGGGAGGCCAGGCCGGTGCCTGCAGCGGGTTAGGATAGTTTCTCGGACTGGCAAAGATTTTTAAAGAGGTGCGGAGAAGGGAGGGCGCGGCATGAGGGAAGGCGGAGAGGTGCCTGGACCACCACCAAGACGGCGCCCAAGGCGGTCTGCCCCTTCTTTAACTATGCCACTGGTGTAAGGATCCCTAAGTTGGCCTTTGAATCTGTTTTCCAAGTAAAGAAACTATAAAATAAAGGACAAGGTAATCTGTTTTTAAATTTGCCATTAGATACAGAAGGAGCAATATGGCATATGATAATATCTTATTTTCTGTCCTGGTAAGGTTAATAAAGAGGGCCCTCGATGTTATCTTATGTTTCTTATGAAAGTGGTTTCCATTTTTGCTTCCTCAATGAATGATAAGAGCACACGATCTTGAGTGCATTATTCATAACCAGATGCAGTCTGAATCCCCATGCCTACTGTCCCCCCTGATTTCACACAGAGCTTCACCTAGTCAGGGACCTATTTCCATGCTTTTGTTTCATAAATGATGTAGAATTTATTAAATAACACAATTCTTTCTTTCTGCCTCAGCAAAAAAAATATTTACACATAAGATTCCTGTTTGGAAGCAGTAAAAGCTTCCCAGTGTTGTTTTACATAAACAGACAGGCCTGTGTTTGATTCACCATTACACTTTTATAGATATTCTGAATGTTCCGGAGGACTCTCTACTTCCTTTTACACGGGTTTATTATCTGCCTGGAAAAGTTCAAGAGCAGCAAGTGATGGATCAGGTTCGGCTCAGGAGTAATCTAAGGAAATACGTTTTTTTACAGAAAGATGCGTGGAACAGTCTCCCGGAAGAGGTGGTGGAGACAGAGACTGTCTGAATTCAAGAGGGCCTGGGATAGGCACGTGGGATCTCTCGGAGAGAGAAAAAAATAGTGGTTACTGCGGATGGGCAGGCTAGAAGGGCCATTTGGCCTTTATCTGCCATCATGTTTCTATGTTATTAAAGTTCTATGACGTCACAATGCAGGTGTAAAGAGCCTTAGCCAATAGGGAGAGGAGATGCAAATGTTAAGAGCCTTAGCCAATAGGGAGAGGAGGAGATAGTGGTTACTGCAGATGGGCAGACTAGATGGGGCATTTTGGCCTTTATCTGCCATCATGTTTCTATGTTATTAAAGTTATATGACGTCACAATGCAGGTGTAAAGAGCCTTAGCCAATAGGGAGAGGAGATGCAAATATTAAGAGCCTTAGCCAATAGGGAGAGGAGGAGATAGTGATTACTGCGGATGGGCAGACTAGATGGGGAATTTTGGCCTTTATCTGCCGTTATGTTTCTATGTTTGGGCTTCAACAGGAACCGCAGTTGGACTTGACTGCATTTCTGGAAATGTCCGATGAAGAATTGGCTAAGCCAGCTACTCTTTTATTTTCTGTGTCATTATTGCCAGACAAGGACTGGATAATGAAAATGTTCTTCAAGAATAAATACAAGGAGTTTCTTGGCCTGAAAATACAGGTTTCCCCAGTTCATAGTCTAAAGCGCGCGAGGACAAAGGCGCGCCGACAACCGAGCGCAGGACTTCATCGCGCCAAAGAAAAAACGTATTTTAAAGGGCTCCGACAGGGGTTGTTGGTGGGGAACTCCCCCACTTAATAGAGATCGCGCTGGCGTTGTGGGGGGTTTGGGGGGTTGTAACCCCCCTCATTATACTGGAAACTTAACTTTTTCCCTGTTTTTTTAGGGAAGTTTTCAGTATAATATGGGGGGTTACACCCCCCCACACCCCCCCAACATGGCAGCGTGAGGCAGCCCGATTCCTATTAAGTAGAAATGGGGGGGGGTTCCCCCACACACCCCGTCAGAGCCCTTTAAAATACGGGTTTTCTTCGGTGTGATTAAGCCCTGCGCTCAGTTGTCAGCGCGCCTTTGTCCTCGCGCACTTTTGACCCGTCGCCTTTCCCCAGATGTTAGTAGGGAAACTCAAAACCGTAGACGGCAATTTCTTTAGCAGAAACCAGGAGTTACTCAGTTAGATGGATATATATATATTTTTTTTGATTCTCATGTAAATGTATTGTAAGATTGATGATAAGAAATATCTTTGAACCGTCTCAACTTTCTAGTTTTCAGGCATTGAAATGATTGGAAAGGGAAGGAACATCTAGTTCAGACATGGGAAACTCCGGCCCTCAAGAGCCGGAATCGAATCGGGTTTTCAGGATTTCCCCAATGAATATGCATGAGATCTATTTGCATACACTGCTTTCAATGCATATTCATTTGGGAAAATCCTGAAAACCCGAATGGATTCCGGCCCTCGAGGACCGGGGTTTCCCATGTCTGAACTAGATATTGCTTCCCTTTCCAATCGTTTCAACGCCTGAAAACTAGTAAGTTGAGACAGGCCAGAATCCAATCGGGTTTTCAGGATTTCACCAAATGAATATGCATTGAAAGCAGTGCATGCAAATAGATCTCATACATATTCATTGGGGAAATCCTGAAAACCCGATTGGATTCTGGCCCTCGTGGACCGGAGTTGCCCATGTCCTATTCTAGTTAGATAAATATGATAGAGAACTTGTTCAGACATCGGACACCTATAGTCTCCTTTTAATAAGCTGCTTTACTGGTTTTAGCGCGCTCACTAGATGCTAACACCACCATTGAGCCGGTGTTAGTTTTTGACGCGTAGCACAGGGTTAGCGTGCGCTAAAACGCTAGCGCAGCTTAGTAAAAGGAGCCTTATGTTTTCTTCTTGTGATGCTTATGTTTTTCTTTTATAATCACTCGGGTTATTCTTGGATCCAAATATGAGGACTTGCGTTATTTTGATTATGGCAAAAGAAATTAGCTTTCTTTTTAATTGTTATTACATTCAATCTTTCTGTATGAAATGTTTAATTTCGATAAAATGTGAAAATGATAAAAAAAAAAAAAATGCTAAGGCGCTCATAGAATATAATGGATGCCTAAGCTTTTAGCGTGTACAAAATTGGTTAGCGTGCCTTAATAAAAGATCACCATAGAGAGGCCTTGAGATTTAAAGATAATCATTGTGTGAATGCCAATTATATATATAACTAGCTGATTCCCCGGCGTTACCTGGATATTCATTTATCCCAATCTTCCGGTATTGATAAACTTGTATTCAGTGATTGTGCCTGGTAAAACGGGAAGTATTTGATTGTTTATTTCGTGGACATCTTCATTTTTAGCAGCAAGGACGGCCCTCTGTATGGGGATGAACTTGGACTTAAATGACATCGGGAGCATCAGTATTCATCTCAGCGAGCCCGAACACTATGGATTAGACAGTAAAATCTGTTGTTTTCAATAATTTCTACGTCACCCCCTTCCCACCCCCATAGTATTTTTTCCCGGATAGTAAGTCATATGTATACCAAGTTTGGTTGAAATCTCTCCATGCGTTTATGGATTAGACACTAATATTTGTCATTTTCGATGTCACCCCCTTCCCCCCACCCACATGTCACCTCCTCCCCCCCACAAACACACACAGTATTTGTCTCCAGATTGTAAGTCATTTGTATACCAAGTTTGGTTGAAATCTCTCCATGCGTTTATGGATTAGACACTAATATCTGTCATTTTCGATGTCACCCCTTCCCCCCATCCACATGTCACCTCCCCCCCCCACACATACACAGTATTTGTCTCCGGATTGTAAGTCATATGTGTACTAAGTTTGCTGTTATGCTGAGCATTCATCTCAGCAAGCTCAGCCCCTTCCCCCCACCCACATGTCATGTCACCACCTTCCCACCCCCACAGTAATTTTCCCCAGATAGTAAGTCATATGTATACCAAGTTTGGTTGAAATCTCTCCATGCGTTTCGGAGTTATGCTGGAACATACATAGAAAAATAATGTAAATTCACTCACATATATTCAACAACATTTCTTGAAAACCATGTCAACTTATAAGGAAAAATTTTCTCCCTTCACCGAGGTTAACATACATACATACACGGTGACGGGGCGGTGAAGGGAATGGCGGTGACGGGGCGGTGCAGAGGATGGTGAGACGGGGACGGGGCGGTGACGGGGACCAATTTTTTCACCGTGTCATTCTCTAATACACACACACTGATATATCTAATTTTATTTATATAGATACCCGAGTTTAACATTCAGTGCCATTTTTTTTACACTAAGGGCTCCTTTTACGAAGCCGCGTTAGCGGCTTTATCGCACGCACATTTTTAGCGCGGCTAAACCCCGCGCTAGCCGAAAAACTACCGCCTGCTCAAGAGGAGGCGGTAGCGGCTAGCGTGGCTGGCAAATTAGCGCGTGCAATTACGCACATTAAACCGCTAACGCGGCTTCGTAAAAGGAGCCCTACGTTTTCAGCACCATTTACTTAATCCGGCCCGAACTGTGTAAATACTGTAATTATATACAGAAATCTGTGATCTAGTCCTTATTTCTTTCAGGGTGGCAGTTCCCAAGCTTTGTGGCTGTGGTAGATTAGATACGGAATTTGTAATTACACTTGACTGTCAAGTAAAATGTTGTCTACTATTGTGTATTCTGCAACAGGAAAACACATTGCTCGTAGAGTTGTAACGGTGACGGAATATATCACATTTGGTTGGAAGTGGAGGTTTCAGTGTAGGATTAAGAAATAACAGAGGCCCGCAGGCATGGAATGAGATCCCTCTATACATCCGGGAGTAGGGGTGCCAGATTTTCCAATCGGAAAATCCGAACCCCCTAGTCCCACGCCCAGGCCCGCCCATCCACGCTCTGTAACACTCTAATCCTGCCCCCCAGTCCTATCCCAGCCCTCCACTGCCTGCTCTTGTCGGGCAGGGAGCAAGTCCGCCCTTGCGTGGAGGTCCGCACGTGATGTCATCGCATGGCATCTTCCTCCCTGCCCAACGCGATTTGAGGAGGGAGCAGGGAAATGTGCACAATTTTTAAGAAACTATTGAAAAAATATCGGTTTTGTAAGACGAAATATGGGAACGGAAGTTTTAATATAATTGTAAGCGCTGGCCACTGAAATGGTTTGGGGAGAGTGTGGCGCAGTGGTTAAAGCTGCAGCCTCAGTACCCTGAGGTTGTGGGTTCAAACCCACGCTGCTCCTTGTGACCCTGGGCAAGTCACTTAATCCCCCCATTTTCCCAGGTACATGAGATAGATTGTGAGCCCGCTGGGACAGACAGGGAAAATGCTTGAGTACCTGAATAAATTCATGTAAAACCATTTTGAGCTCCCCTGGGAGAACAGTGTAGAGAACTGAATGAATAAATAAATAGTATGAAAAGTTTCTGGTAACCAGAGCTGATAGTGTGATGTCACAATGCCTCATTCCACCAATAAAAGCCAACCTCATCAGTGATGTCACAATGGCTTCATTGTCCTATACTTGGCTCACTTTTACTACATTTTGATTTCTAGAGTGGTGCAGTGGTCAAAGCTACAGCCTCAACACCCTGAGGTTGTGGGTCCCTTGTGACCCTGGGCAAGTCACTTAACCCCCCTATTGCCCCAGGTATGTTAGATAGATTGTGAGCCTGCCAAGATAGACAGGGAAAACTGCTTGAGTACCTGAATAAACGGTTCATAGACAACGGCGCGAAAGACAAAAGCGTGCGCTGACAATTGAGCGCAGCGCGCGCCGCCACGCCGCTCTAAATTATAGTTTTTAGGGGCTCCGACGGGGGGTTTTGTTGGGGAACCCCCTAGTTTACTTAATAGACATCGCGCCGGCGTTATGGGGGGTTTGGGGGGTTGTAACCCTCCACATTTTACTGTAAACTGAACTTTTTCCCTAAAAACAGGGAAAAAGTGAAGTTTTCAGTAAAATGTGGGGGGTTAGAACCCCCCACACCCCCCACAACGCGGCGCGATGTCTATTAAGTAAAGTGGGGGGTTCCCCCTCACGCCCCCCCGTCGGAGCGCTAAAAACAGTAATTTAGAGCGGTGCGGCGGCGCGCGCTGCACTCAATTGTCTGGGCGCGCCTTTGTCCCGGCGCGCTTTTGACCTGACACCGAATAAACGCATGTAAACTGTTCTGAGTTCCCCTGGGAAAATTGAATAAATATGTTTAAATGTATGTGATGTGATAAAATTATGTAAGTACTTTTTGGAACCGGCTTTGTATAAAGTGGGGTAAACCAATTAACTATGAACATCATCGGATTCAATTATTAACCCAGCTATACTGTACTTTTTTTGGAAAACATGCATAAACGGTTTAGAAGGCAAGGCCCGGTTCTGCTGGATCGTTAAAACTTCTGGGCATCATAGCTGTGGATTTAAAAGCAAAACCAGATTCTGTCTTTTTTGCAATTTCCTTATGTAATAAGAGCAGTGGTAAACCTCGTTGCAGGCATGTGTGTGTCAGCAGATTTTGTGAATCATATCGTTCCCAGCAGACTCGGCAGAGGGTACTTCAAGAACTCCCCCAGACGTTGCTTGTCCCTCGGAAGAACAACAACAAAAAAAACCTACCGTGGTCCAGGCCACGGGGATTTTCTTCATTAGGATGGCAAAGAGAAATGAAAATGCCACCTGACGGAGTTAAAGTCTAAAGTGCAAGCAGGGCAATAATACAGTTGCCTGGCAACCTGGAAAAGACATACCACAAAAATAGAACTGCTTGTGCTAAGTACTGTAGATGTATGAAAACGAATGAACCACTTGTTTTCTCTAAAATATACTTCTTACTTTGTAAGTATCTTCCTACGTGCCTGCAAGTTTCTTTGGAGTGAAGCCAAATGTTGCTGCTGCTGATGTTCCAAGAGTTGGGAACTTCGACAAAAAGTGGCATAAGTGATCTTTCTCATCCCGGTGTCCTGATTTTCAAATCTTTCCATTGCTCTTTTGTAAATTGGCCTTCAAACTGATATCACATCACCACAGTGTGGATCACTGAACTTTGCATCTCCTGCATTTGTTATCCTTGAACATCAAAGGATCTACTATTATTACTACTCCGAAGTAGCATATCAAAGTTTTTTGGGGGACTGCCCCAGGCGCTGGTGCTGTCGCCTCTCTTCTCTGCCCCGCGCACTTCTTGAAATGTCCACAGGAGCTGCTTGTATGTGCTGTGAAGTGCTTTTCCCCCCCTGACGATGCTCTGTCGAAACGGGAATTTGCGTGCCTGGAATTAACGGCGTGGAAAGCGTGGACCGATAAGTGAACTTTTCAGATACGGTATATTGAAGAAGGCTGGTTTCTGCTGAGAAATTGTTATGCTGTTATGCTGTTTCCTGTTTGAATCAGTTGTCCGCAGTAATATCATTTACCTGCTAAGGAAGAAGTAGGTCTGACTTTTATATATAGTGTGGTGTTTTTTTGACCTACAGAAGTCATCATATACAGCTTTCGGCTGTTTTGTACTACCCCTGTATTGCTTTCAGGTCTTTTTCTCCATTTTTAAAGATACGAGTAAGCTAGCCTGTCTTCCTCCTTGGGCAGAAGAGAGTTAGTTGCCTTTGATGTGGTTTTCCTGGTAATTTCAACTATCCTAACATTGACTGGATAAATGCTGCATCAGGGAGGTAAAATTTCTAGATGACATAAATGACTGCTCCTTGGAGAAACTGCTTCTTGGAACAACAAGAGGGGGGGCGCTATTTTAGATTTGATCCTTAGTGGAATGCAGGACATAGTATGAGTGCAAATTAACATAGCAGTTGACAGCAGATAAAGACTCGAATGGGCCAGTCTACCCAACCCTACCCACTCTTTAAATTACTGACTTCATTTAAATTTTCCTTCTTCTTAGCTATTGCTGAGCAAGAACCTAAAGTCTCCATCAAAGCTCACTCCAGCCCATCTAAACCATCCCAGCCATCGAAGCCCTCCCCAGCCCATTCTCAACCAAACGGCCATATACGTACAACTGAGATAACTGTGTGGTGTCCTCTGGGAAACAGTGAGCTGATAACTGGAATGACATCGCTAAAGAAATCTACTGTATCAGCATTTAACTTTTGCAAGGGCCAGGTTGACCTATAGCGCCTTTCGGAAAGAAATTAAAACAGCACTATTCGATAGATTTATCTCCTAATCAGATAACATTTTAAAACTATTAACTCCATGCTGCTAACTTTGAGAAATATGTGTATTTTTATTAATTGTATTCTGTAATTCGCAAACTGTTCAGTGACATCTTTGCTATTTGTATTCTGTAATTCGCTGATTGTCCAGCTGTCTTCACTGTAAACCGCCTAGAAGTCGTAAGATTGTGGCGGTATAGAAAAAGTAAAGTTATTATTATTATTAAAAAGAAGATAAAAGGTCAGAAATGTAAACCAGATGTGCATGTTTAAAAATGTCATTATGGGAGGGGCTAATCAGAGGATCCAAGATAGCGGATGGACCTGTTAGCTGAGTGGTCTGGCTCAGACGCTCATTCGATACTGCTGGCTTGTATTTCTAAAAAGATACTTACCTTTAACCATGCCGAAAAGGAGAGGCCGTAGCGCTGCTGGAGCCTCGTGGCGTTCTGGCCTGATCAACTTAGGCAATATCGACGAGCTCTTGCGTTGAATGCAGGAAATCTCAGAGGCATCGGCATACCCGCTGGAGACGCTCCGTAGACGCGAGACGGAGGCAATCTCCCTGGGTTTAGAAACCACCTTGAGTCCCGATGCCAGAGCACCTCCCCCTCCTCTTCAAACCACCAGCTCCCCGCGGGTAGAGGAGCAACCGGAAGGCGGTGTGCACTTCTCCCTGGAGGCCATTGAGATCAGGGAGGGGAGCATGGAATTGGACTCCCTACATTTGCAGGAGAGTCCTGTGGAGCCTGAGGCCCTAACAACTTTGAGGGTGGATCCCAAACAGGAGAGTCACTGCCAAGAGGAGAGACCGATTGGTGAGATACTCCGAGAGGTAACTCTTGATGCCATTTGGGATTTCGTGGCAGACCTGGCTAAATCAATTAAGCCCCAGCTGGTTCAGCTGGAGCATAAAGCAAATATCCAAGAAACTGATATTAAAAATCTTAAAACTGAGTTACAAGACTTCAAAAATTCCACAGTAGTCTCCAAACAACTATCCAAAACATTATTGAGAGATAATGCAAGCACAAATTCAATTCAAATTCTAATGTATATTATTCAAAGCATTAAATGGCTCCGCCCCCCCCCTATCTAAACAACCGCCTAAACCAGATCCTCACCTCAAGACAAAGAAGAACTCCGAACCCTTTTGCCTTCCCTCCACTCAAGGGCACTCAGCGCAAAAAGATGTTTGATAACCTTCTGGCGACGCAAGCAGCAAAACTTAACCACTCCATCTCCAACCTGTTGACGGCCACGGGCGACTTCAAAACTTTTCGAAAAGAAATCAAAACCCTACTTTTCAAAAAATGTATCCAGATATCTTAACCCAACCCTTCCCCCTCCTCCTAGATAAATTCTCCCCCCAAACCTCCACTTAAATAATCTCTTCCTCCCCAAAACACCAACCAAGTATTCAGATCCCTGAAATGTAACGTAATCTTATTTGTACTCTAACTGTGATCTATTTGTTATATCACACAGTAACGTACAGTCAATTTAATATCCAATTTGCAAGTTCTTCCGGAATTAGTCCAGGTACCTCTCCTCTAAACTAAACTAAACTAAACCTTAGGTTTGTATACCGCGCCATCTCCACAAGCGTAGAGCTCGGCACGGTTTACAGAGTTAGGAAGAAAGGAACTCCAATGAAGGGTTATAGGAAAGGAACAAGAAGAAAGAGAGGGACAAGAGTCCCAGAGAGCAGGAGGTGTTAGATTTTTGAAAAGAGCCAAGTTTTCAGGTGTTTGCGGAAGAATTGGAGGGAGTTTGAATTTCTGAGCAGGGATGTGAGGTTGTTCCAGAGTTCTGTGGTTCTAAAGGGGAGGGATGTTCCTAGTTTTCCTGCACGGGATATACCTTTTTGTAGAAGGGAATGATAGTTTCAGTTTTTGGGAAGATCTGGTGGAGTTAGGGTTAGAGGAGTTCCAAAGGAGGGGAATAACGGGAGGAAGGATGCAGTGTAGAATCTTGAAGGCTAAGCAGGCACATTTAAAGAGGACTCTGGAGTGTACTGGAAGCCAGTGGAGCTTGGACAGGAGCGGAGAGACGTGGTCCTCCCTTGTAACCAAAAACAAAACAAAACCCCAAAACTGTTGTAACTTCACTGGAAATGTCCAGTTAGCTCTTTTGTAATCCGCCTTGAACTGCAAGGTATAGGCGGAATAGAAGTCCCTAATGTAATGTAATGTAATATAATAATATAAACTTGAGAAGAAAATTGGAGTCTCTAGAAAATTTTTCCCGTAATAACAATCTTAGACTGATTAATTTTCCTAGAGTAGCGACAATATCTCCTAGAGAAAAGCCAAAATGCTATATGATGGAAGCCCTATAAATTTCAGAAGATTTGTTACATAAGAACATAAGAATTGCTGCTGCTGGGTCAGACCAGTGGTCCATCATGCCCAGCAGTCCGCTCACGCGGCGGCCCTCTGGCCAAAGACCAGTGCCCTAACCGAGACTAGCCCTACCTGCGTACGTACTTGTTGCCACCATTTACCCAGGTGTATTATTTATTCATAAAAAAGGGGAACAGTTAAAACTGCAATAAGACAACCAACAATTACTAAACATCACAACAATATTTGAACTTTCAGATGGGGAAGTGGCGGCAGCGGCAACACTTCTGATTATAGTAGCCTTTAGCACCAGATAAAAATTGGTTACTTACCCCCTCTTTTACTAAGGTGTGCTCACCGATTAGTGTGCGCTAAATGCAAACGCGTCCACAGACTAACACGCAAGCGTTAACGTCTAGCGTGCGCTAAATTGATTAGCGCGCGCTAATCGGTTAACGCACCTTAGTAAAAGAGGGCCTTAGATTTTTCTTCAAAAATAAAAATAATTTCTTGGATACAAAATACAAATGTTTCCGGATCTGGCACGGGACACACAAAAACGTCGAGGTGAATTTCTGATCTTAAAGCCAGGTGTTATTGCTCTCAAGATGGCTTTTTTCCTTCATCACCCGTGTAAATGTGTGATACAGTATCAAATGCAAAAATATGTTTTCTTTGATCCTAGCCAACTGACAACCTTCTTGTCAGCGGCTCGCCTGAAAGTAGGGGCTACATGAGTGCTCATAGATTTGTTTGATATCCTTCCTCAGCTAATTGAATTTCCTGTTTTCTTCATATTTTCAATGTCTTTTTATTAATTTGCTCGCTGATTCTACTTCTTGGACCCTATTTTGAGGACTTGAGCTGAAGTTAAGCTACAAATTTCTTATTATGGTTGGTTATATTATTATAATTTGTATTGTATTTTGTTTTTCTGCTTAACTTTACCTTTCTGTACAAGTGGATACTTGATATGTTATTGAAAATTGATAAATAAATAATTAAAAATGTCATCGTGGAAGCCCAGATCAGATGTATTCCACATATTAAAAAAGGTGGAAAGAAGAGAAAATGAGAGCAGCATGGTTAAATTGTGAAGTGAAAGAGACTATTAAAGCCAAGAAAACATCCTTTAAAGAATGGAAAAAGGATCCCAATAAAAATAATAAGAGACATATAAGCACTGGCAAGTTAGATGCAAAATATTGATAAAGAAATCCAAAGAAGAATATGAAAAACAATTGCCAAAGAGGCAAAAACTCATAATAACAATTTTTTTTTTGGTACATCAAAAGCAGAAAAACTGTAAGGGAATCCGTGGGACCGTTGGATGATCAAGGAATAAAAGGGAGGATAAGGCCACAGCAGAGAGACTGAATGAATTATTTGCTTCGGTCTTTATGGAAGAAAATATAAGAAATCTTCCAGAACTGGAAATGGTTTTCAAGGTTGATGAGGCAGAGGAATTGAAAGAAATATTGACTTACCTGGAAAACGTACTTAACCAAATCGACAAGTGAAAGAGTGATAAATCACCTGGACTGGATGGTATGTATCCCAAGGTACTGAAAAAACTCAAACATGAAATTGCTGGTCTGTTGTTAGTGATCTATACCTGCCGTTAAAATTGTCTGTAGTACCTGAAGATTGGAGAATGGCCAATATTATGCTGATTTTTAAAAAATAGTTCCAGGGGAGATCTGGGGAATTACAGACCAGTAAGCCTGACCTCAGTGCTGGGCAAAATAGTGGAAACAATTATAAAAAATAAAATTGTGGAACATGTAGGCAAACATGATTCAATGAGGCAGAATCAGCATGGGTTCAACTGAGGGAGGTCTTGCCTCACCAATTTGCTTGAGTTCTTTGCAGTGTGAATAAATATGTAGATAAAAGCAAGCCTGTTGATGTAGTGGCAGGGGTGTCCAACCTGCGGCCCAAGGGCCTCATGTGGCTCAGTGAAGTATTTTGTGTGGCCTCGTTCGAGGGCGATGCAGTGTTTTCCTTTGCTGCCCCCAGGTGTTTACTATCTTGCCGGCTCCCTCCTCTGTCTTGCTGCAGCATTTGCACGTTTGTGCGGCCTCAGAAACATTTTTTTCGGCAATGCGGCCCAGGGAAGCCAAAAGATTGGACACCCCTGATTGTAGTGTTATCTAGATTTCCAGAAGAGCGACCGAGATAATAAAGGGAATGGAACTCCTCTTGTATGAGGAAAGACTAAAGAGGTTAGGGCTCTTCAGCTTGGAAAAGAGATGACTGAGGGGTGATATGATCGAAGTCTACAAAATCCCGAGTGATATAAAACGGGTACAAGTGGATCGATTTTTTTTTTTTACTGCATCAGAATTTACAAAGACTAGTGTTGATGAAGGTACAGAGTAATACTTTTAAAACCAATAGGAGGAAATATTTTTCCCCTCGGAGAACAGTTTGGCTCTGGAATGCATTGCCAGAGGACGTGGGTAAGAGTGGTTAATGTAGCTGGTTTAAAAAAAAAGATTTGGACAAGTTCCTGGAGGAAAAGTCCATAAACTGCTGTTGAGACAGACCTGGGAGAAGCCACTGCTTGCCCTGGATTGGTGGCATGGACTGCTGCTATTATTTGGGTTTTTGCCAGGTACTTGTGACTTTGGCCTCCATGAAGACAGGATACTGGACTAGATGGACCAGTGGTCTGATCCAGTAAGGGTATTCTTATGTTCTTATCATTTAATGCATTTATAATCTTTAGTGAACTCATCTTTTGAATACTTTTTGCAGAATGTGTGGGTTCTGACGCGTTTTGCCAGACCGGCTTCCTAAGAGAACCCACTGCAAATACTGATTCCAACAAAATGGAAGCAGTATTTGCAGTGGATTCTCTGAGGAAGTATGTTTTTAGAAAAAAATGCTGCCGAGGAAGGCATCTATGGTGCATATATGGAGACACGCAGGTATGCTTAAGCAATGCCCAATGTGGGGTGTGGCTTTGGGCGGGCTTAAGCATCGGTAAGCATCTCCGTAGATGGGAGACAGGTGCCTTAAATGTAGGCCTGCAAAATGCTGACCTACATTTAACGCATTTGTCTGGGAGTGCTGTCCCAATTCTGAATGGGTTGCCGCTTTGTGACTGACGTGCAATTGAGGGCTACTTCCTAGGTGGCCACCGATATCAGTGTCCTGTACAGAATCAGGCCAATTAACCTCCCACCCCTTTTACCAAACCACGATAGCGGTTATTAGCGCAGGGAGCTGCGCTGAATGCTCTGTGCTGCTCCCGACGCATATTGGAACTCTGAATGTTGGGAGCAGCGTGGAGCATTCAGAGCGGCTCCCTGCGCTAATAACCGCTATCGTGGTTAGTAAAATTGTGTGTGGGGGAGGGTAAGTTCTGTAAGTCTGTCCCCATACAATTTACTTTATGACAAAGGCCATTAACCAATTTTGGAGCAGCCCTCTGGACCGACTCCATTCTATTTATATCTTTTCTAAGGTGGGGAGGGGGTCTCCAAAATTGCACACATTATAACAAATGGGGCCTTACCAGAGACTTATACAATGGCATTATCACCTCTCTTTTCCTACTGGCCATTCCTCTCCTTCCTGGGTTATGTAATAATGTAGAGGTCTGCACAGGAACGGGAATCGCAGGAATCCCGCGGGTCCCCCCTAACCCACGGGACTCCTACGGGGACCCCCCTCTGGCCCACGGAATGGAAGGCTTTGGAAGCAGGGTTCGTCCATATAATATAATGGACACATCAGCCTTAGTAAAAGAGGAGGTTTATAAGTTAATTACCTGAACAGAAAACAAAAAAAGGTTCCACCAAAGAGATTCCACAAGGAAAACAGCAGCGCAAACACAAAAGAAACTGTGGAATTGATGATCCTGTCAGAAGTAATTGCTGCTTTTTATGGGGACGGGCGGAGATGGAGGTAATTCCTTGCGGGGATGGGTGGGGACGGAGAGGATTCTGACGGAGGCGGGTGGGGACGGAGAGGATCCTGGCGGGGATGGGTGAGATTTCTGTCCCTGCGCAACTCTCTATAATAATGCTTTTCTGTACTGAAAAATTGACATGGAAATAGTGCATATGGCTAGGTGCCATGTTAAAAAAAATCCCTATATGTGCTGCGAACACAATTCCTCTTGTCATCCCACTTGGCTTTTACTACGTCTTTCATTTATTCCTTAGAAAATTTAACCCGTAATTTTGTCACAGCGTGATAAGTGAGAGCCACAATTACTAGAAACTGAAGTCAAATAACCTTGGCCATTTACTGAAGTTTAAAACCTCTTTTCTTTGCCACCTACACTTTATGGTTTGACGCATGGTGGTCACCGACAGGCCGTAAGCAGCCCATCCGTGCTTTCTGGAGTCCGTGACCGCAAGTATGATTTATCCCAAACTTTCTCAGCAAATAACAAAATTCTGCTTTTACAGCAATAACCCACGGATGCTAATTCCTTCCTGGGATTCTCGCAAATGGTGGTTATTAAAAGAGCTCTTGCAGACTGCGTCAAACCCACAGGTTTTCATTAGCGAGAAGATACCTGATATTTATTTCCGAGATCCCTTTTTTTTTTTAGTATTTTTGCTTTACACATTGTCCTCTCCTGAAATTGACTTCCTGGTGGCACATCGGAAATTGTGGACTTCTTTTACTAAGCTGCGTTAGGGCATTAACGCACGGAAGAGCACGCGCTACAACGCCGTGCGCACTAGGCGCTAACGCCAGCATTGAGCTGGTGTTATTTCTAGCTGCGTAGCGCGGGGTTAGCGCGCGTTAAAAACGCTAGCGTACCTTACTAAAAGGAGCCCTGTGTGTTGGGGATTAAAAATGTGTGAGCGGCACGCTGTAATTTGCATAACTATAGGGCTTTTCAGCAGGGAAAAGGGTAGCCAATGCTTTTATCTAAGCCACGGGACTCCCACGGGGACCCCCCTCTGGCCCACGGGACTCCCACGGGGATGGAAGGCTTTGGAAGCAGGGTTCGTCCGTATAATATAATGGACACGTCAGCCTTAGTAAAAGAGGAGGTTTATAAGTTAATTACCTGAGTTTTTTAAGCATGCTCAGATTTGTTTCACGTGCCTGCCCAGCTTCATTAAACACTTTGCCCTATGGATCGCTTCGTTTATTCCCATTTACAATTCTGAGTGGCATTTTCTGTCATCAGAATGGGGTATTGGAATGCGAATGCCTTGTATAGACTGTGAACGATGGCAGTGTGTTATAGACAGATGGCAGATTTCACACATTATGTAATTTCCTGGACCGTCTATTGCTTTTCAGAATTAGAATATGTCTGCTCCTTTCAGTTCCCTGTAATGCCTGGCGCTCTTCCTTCCTAACCTAGTCTCCGCAAAATAACATTTCAGCAACTTGTGGGATATGAATTGGAAAGCGAATGGTCTCTTCTTCTAGAGCTCTGCTTTGTAACCCAATACTTTTGCAATTAAAATTAAAAATGTACAGGGCATAGTACAACATTTGTGTCTGTCAAATGAATAAATGGAGTAATTGATTGATTTATTCATTAAGCACTTTTTTAATGAAGAGATTCACCCAAAGTGGTTTACAAAATACACAGAATAGTAAGCAGATATTCTTAAGTGTTTTTTTTTTAAAGAAATAATATTTATACTATGGTCCCATTCCGATTTCTTATTTGTGGGAAAAGTATCTAAAAGTTGATTAACGTAAAATAAACTCTATACAGTGATACCTTGGAATCCAAACTTAATCCGTTCCAGAACCCTGTTTGAGTTCCAAAGCGTTCGAGTTTCAAGACAATTTTTCCCATTGAAAATAATAGAAACTGGATTAATCCGTTCCTGGGTCCCACAGACTCAAATTTTAACAGTAAATACACTGGATTTTAAGGTAAAATATTAAATATTCCAAAGCAGCATTCAGATTCTGGGGCACAAACACACACATACAATGTGCAGGGCGTTCGGATTCCAAGACAAAATTTACTACAAAAAAAAGTTCGGATGCCAAGTCGTTAAGAGTTCTGGGGCGTTCAGATTCCGAGGTAACACTGTATACTCGAATATAAACCGAGATTTTGGGGCCCCAAAATGGGAGTCTCTGTTTATATTTGAGTCCCTGGCTCTGCACCTCCCCCCCAGACCTGTTGCAGGCCTCCCTCAGGCCTGCCTTAAACCTTGGTGGTCCAGCAGTGAGCTGAGACAGGAGCGATCCCTCTCATGTCCTGTCCCAGCTGTGTCTGTACCACCCCGCTTCCCTCCCACTTCCTGGATCTCTATAACCAACCTTGAAAGCCCTGGTGGTCCAGCAGTGAACTGGAGCAGGAGCAATCTTCCTACACTCCTGCCCCGTGCAGATTCGCTATTGAAAATGACTGCTGGTCTGGCGAGTACAATATACTGCCTCCCCATGTTTAAAATGGGATCCAGCATTTCCACCAAGTTTCAGCAGTTCAATCTACCCATCCTTATCTCCTCTATCTCTTTCTCCCATATGCTTGTACCATGTTTCCTTGAATTCAGATGCCGTCCTCATCTCCACCACCTTCCCCAGGGGGTCATTCCACGAGTCCACTCCCTTTTCCGTAAAGAAGTGTTTTCTTAGATTACCTTTGAGTCTATCCCCTGCAGCTTCATCTTAATGCGCTCTCATTCCAGAGCTTCCTTTCAGTTGAGACGCTTCCTGTGCATTTCTGCCATGGAGATATTTAAATGTCTTAATTATGTCTCTTCTCTCTTGTCTTTCTTCCAAAGTATACATGCGTTTAGTTGTCTTAATAAGTGGTACAGTTTTCTACATCTGGAAAGTCCTTTAGAAACATAGAAAATGATGGCAGAAAAGGGCTGTAGCCCACCAAGTCTGCCCATTCCAAATACCCACCCCTCCGAATTCACTCCCTTAGGGATCCTACGTGAGTATCCCTAATTTTCTCTTAAAATCTGACACGCTGCTGGCCTCAATCACCTGCAGTGGGAGTTTGTTCCAATGATCCACCACTCTTTCGGTGAAGAAGTACTTTCTGGAGTCGATATGAAACTTCCATCCCCTGATTTTCAGCGGATGCCCTCTGGTGGTCGTGGGTCCCATGAGACAGAAGATCTCATCTTCCGTCTCATGGGACCCACGACCACCAGAGGGCATCCGCTGAAAATTCCTGTTCTAAAGTCGGGCCTCACCAATCAGGAGCTGCTTTGGCCACGCAGCTCCTGATTGGTGAGGCCCGACTTTAGTACAGGAAGAGGCGGTCGGAGCATACCGCGAGTAACTTCCTTCCCTCGCCGGCGCTCCAGCTGCCCTCTCCTGCCTCGTCATTCGCAGTCGGAAAATACCACAAATCGCCGACTGCGAATGACCAGGGGAGCGCTGTATATACATTTCCCTTTTTTTTTTCACTCACTTCATCTTTTCTCCAGTTCATTTCTTCTAGCGAGGGTGTACACACCACTTCTTGTTTACACACTTTTTTCACATATGATTTATCGTTGTTTAATGCACTCTCTCACCGCTCTATCAATCTCTTCACGTTTCACAGATCGCCAGTCACTCGCACAGTCACAGAGTTTTTCTGTAAAGTGCCACATTTTGGCATGTTTTCACATGGACCTCTAGTTTCACAAACACAGATATTGTTTTAAATTATGCACATTATTGCATTGTTACATCATTACCCGTAGGACCCCTGAGGAAGACATTGCGTCGAAACACGGACCATGTTGGGTCCAATGCTCCCAGTGGACTGGGTCCCGAAGGGTTTTTAAAATGGGGATTGCTATGTTGATTTTCTAATAAAGTCCGCATCGGGAACATTGTGTCTCCACAGGGTTTCTTTGTTTTTTCTTAGATTTATATACTGTATCCTAGAGAATGACGTGGGGAAAAATTTGTCCCCATCCCGTCCCCGCGTCCCTGTCACCGCCCCGTGCCTGCAACCACTGTCCCCGCCCCTGAGACCACCATCCCTGTCACCACCCCGTCCCCGCCTCATCCACATCCCCGCAACCACTGTCCCCGCCTTGTCCCCGCGACCACTGTCCCCGCAGCATCCATACAAGCCTCAGTACTGCAATATTTAGCTTATTCCTTCCTTATAAATCAAAGTTCTGGCTGCTGAACTAGAGAAAGAGATGTTTAGCTGGCAGGGCTTTGTTTATAAATTTTTATCAACACAAATAATATACCACTTTATCCTAAAGCAAATAAATAAATAAATAGAATTTTTTTTCTACCTTTGTTGTCTGGTTTCTGCTTTCTCCATCTTCTCATTCAATTCCTTCCATCCATTATCTGTCTTATTTCTGTGTCTTCCATTTGCTCTGTTACTGTGCCTCTCCCTTCACCCTCCCCCCCCCACCAATTGGTCTGGCACCCATCTTCTTCCCTCCGTTTCCCCCATAGTCTGGCATCTCTGTCTTTTTTCCTTCCAGCGTCTTCTCCCCACTCTCTCTTCTCCTCGAGAAGCTTCCGCCCACAGACGCACGCGACTGCAGGCAGACTCCAGCGTCTTGAGCAAGTTGCTCTCTAAACTTAAAACACGCCGCGAAGGTAAGGGGGAGGGAGGGAGATACAGAAGATAGATTTGGCTAGTAAGGAGGGAGGGGACCGCACGCATTCCCTCCCTTAACTGCGGGGACAAGGCCATTCACCGCTCCACGGGGCGGTGGATGGCCTTTTCCCCTACCCACAGTGAGCACTTTTCCCCCCCTCACCATTTTGGCGGGTTACCCGCGGGTAACAGCCACCGTGTCATTCTCTACCATATCCTCTCCTGAAGTAGGGGCTCGACTCGATTTACATAAGACTTCAATAAACAAGGAAATCAGTTTAACTAACGTGAATTACTAAACAAAAGACAATTAACACTCCTTAGTACCATTTCCCCAAAATGGTTAAGAACATAAGAATAGCCTTACTGGGCCAGAGCAATGGTCCATTAAGCCCAGTAGCCCATTCTCACGGTGGCCAATCCAGGTCACTAGTACCTGGCCAAAACCCAAGATGTAGCAATATTCTATACTACTGATACAGGGCAAGCATGTAGCAGTTATTAGCTTAGGGAGTCGCGCTGCTCCCGACGCTCATAGAGTTCCTGTGAGCGTCGAGAGCAGTGTGGGGCATTCAGCGCGGCTCCCTGCATTAAAAAAAGCTGTCGCAGTTTATTAAAAGGGGGGGATAACTAGGAATTTCATTCCAAATTGTTGTAAACTAATACAAAAAGGAGTGAACGATATTACCAACAAGCTTTATCCCTTTCACCGAAGGAAATGAAAGTTCTGAGAATTCCTTGAAACAACAGGCCGAAGAGAGTTCCGTGTATACGATATGCAGCTCTGTATGTCCTTTTAGCTGAATTGAGTAAGGACAATTTCGAAACGGCCAGTTTACCCCGGTAAAATGCTATTTATCAAGGTAAACAGCTTTGAAAATTCTCCATGTGTCTGCCGTCGTCTGCTGTAGCCTGGCAGAAGGAAGAGCGGCTGGATGCTGAGATCCAGGGTCTGCAGGAAGCTTTCGCTCCGTCTCTGACAGGCTGATCAATATTTCAGCCGGATCCTTGTAAGGTGTGTGTGAAATGTTACAGAGTGGAATATTATCCTTGCAGAGTCTGATCTGGGTGTGAGATGTATGCTGTCTCTAAAGTTTATCGTCTGCTTCAGGTGACAGACTGTTGTTTGAGGCAGGCAAGCAAGGCTGGCTTCATGTGTTTGGAGGCCCATAAGCTGGTGTATCATTTAAAAGCCACCCCCTCTCTGATTAAATAGAAAGTAAAATTTAGATTTAATAGTCTTCCATGCTCGTGAAATGTATGCATAAAATACTACATTGCTTATTCACATTTTTAACACTTATTATTAAAGTCTAATACATAAATAAATAAATATATATATATATACATTAGTTTTGCCTGTTACATTAATGGGTGCTAGAATAGATGTGTAGACTTAGGCATTTCTTTCTTTCTTTCTTTCTGTCTCTCTCCCTGGCCCACAGTCTGTCTGTCTTTCTTTCTTTCTGTCTGTGTCCCTGCCCGCTGTTTGTCTGTATTTCTTTCTTTCTGTCTCTCTCCCCTGTCCAGCAGCACCCCTTCCCTTTGCCCCCTGTCCAGCAGTAGCCCTTCTTCCTTCCTTTTACCTCCCCCCTATCTAGCAGCACCCCTTCCCTGCTCCCCCTGTCCAGCAGCACCCCTTCCCTGCTCCCCCTGTCCAGCAATGGCACTTCTCCCTTCCTTTTACCTCCCCCCTGTCCAGCAGCACCCCCGAAGAGCCGGGGTCATGTTCTCAAACACTGTCTGTGTGCCCCAATAGAGAAACCACAGGTTTTTTTTACCTTTCGTCACCTCATCTTCCATGTCGGTGTGAGTAAGAAGGTGTACACCACACCTGCTATAATGTGGCAGCCAGACTGGAAGAGCAGAAACCCCCTAACCCCTCCCGCTCCGCACGCACGCACACCCCCTACAGCCCGTAGCATATCAACCCTAGCGGCCAACTGCCGGCGCTCGGTGCTGTACAGAGTCGCAAAGAAGACAGTCCCTGCTCAGAAGAGCTTACAATCTAAACAGCCAAGACTGACGAACAGGATGTCATGGATACAGTTAAGGAGAACGGTTAATCTGCTGGCTGGGTTGGTGGGCAGTGGAAGTAGGGTTATGGATTTGAGGCCATATCAAAAAGGTGGGTTTTCAGTCTGCTTTTAAACAAGGGAAGGGGCTTGGTGGACAAACTCGGGTAATTTATTCCAGGCATAGGGGGAACAAAGATTAAACTCATTACTAGCTATGAGGGATTTTCAAGACGTTCTGCAAAGCCTTTACTTTGTAAGATTGATTACTGCAGCGTTATATTTGGGATTACCAAAATGTAAAATGCAGGCATTAGAAATAATTCAAAATGCTGTAGCTAGAGTATTAATAGGAGTAAATCGATATGTTTCGATGACACACTGGCTGCCAATTGTTTGGAGAATTCACCTGGAACAGCATACGTTTGAACCCACAACCCCACGGTGCTGAGGCTATAGCTTTACCCCTGTGCCACACAACCTGATAAATAAGATAACAACCCTATATAGAACACCTTAGGTCATCAACCTTCTGGATGACCGTAGATTAGTGACTTCTGCAGTACCCTAAGTCGCAGTTAAATACTATATTGTACCTGCCTTAATTGCTTCTATATCTTTTGTTTTTAATTTAATTTTTTTAATTTTAAAATGATGGGTTCAGGACTCCAGGGCCTCCTAATTTGCACTGGACCAGGCCTCTGGGATTCTCAGCAATGCTTTGCTGGTATCATATTGGGAACACACTTGATAGGCCTCGATCACCTAACTCAAGATATTGGTGGCATCCTGTGAATGAATCTGTAAGCTGGAAAAAAGCATGAGATGATACCTTGGGCAAGAATAGTGGGGGGGCTGAGCCCTATACTTCTATGGTCTGTGTCCCACATGGGGTGAGAGACAGATGAAGGTTCAACTTCAGTGTATTGATTATTTTATTTTTGCACTAGTCTTTAAGCCCATTACATTAACGGGTGCTAGAATAGATGTGTCTGTCTGTCTTTCTTTCTGTCTCTCTGTCTCCTTAGCCGCTGTCTGTCTGTCTTGCTCCTTGGCCACTGCCTGTCTGTCTCTCTCTCTCTTCGGCCGCTGTCTGTCTTTCTGTCTGTCTCACTGGCCCCCTGTCTCTGTAATTCTTTCTGTCTGTGTCTCTCCCTGGCCCCCTGTCTGTCTTTCTTTCTCGCTCCTTGGCCGCTGTCTGTGTATTTTGTCTCTCTGGCCCCCTGCCTGTTTGTCATTCTTTCTGTGTGTTTTGTCTCTCTGGCCCCCTGTCTGTTTGTCATTCTTTCTGTCTGTGTCTCTCCCTGGCCTCTTGTCTGTCTGTCTTTCTTTCTGTCTGTTTCTCTCTCTCTCCTTAGCCCCCTGCCTATCTCTCTCTGGCCCCCCGAGCAAGATTGCTGCCATGCTCCCCAGAACACCCCTCCGCCCAAAGCAGCCCCTTTCCCTCTCCCCCTCCACTTTTTTCTGTCTGTCTCTCTCCCTGGCTCCCCTCCCTATCTCTCACTGGCCCCCCGAGCAAACCAAGATTGGTGCCTGCCCCCCAGCACACCCCTCCCCCAAAGCAGCCCCTTTTCCCTCTCCCCCTCCACTTCTCTGTGCAGCAGTAGCAGCCGGACGCCACGCAACACCTTGAAGGATACCCTCCTGCCGTTGCTTTCACTGCCACACGCGCCGCAAATGGAACATGGCACGGAAGCACAAATCACTGCGGCACAAATCACAAATCACCGTTTCAACTGCGTATGCGCGGATAAGGGTTTTATTATAGAGTGGGGGGAACTGTGCAGATTAGGAGGGAGGGGAAGGCATCTTGACTGGTAAGTTGAATACTGTCAGCAATATACCACATACCATCGTAATCATGGTTGGCACAGTGGTGGCTTCACAACCAGCCTTTAAACATGAGAGACCTGGGTCTACATAGGGCGATGGGAAGAGGCTCTGATCACCTTGTTAGGCAGACTGGATGGACTGTGAGGGTCTTTTTACTGTGTCCCTGTGTATGTTGCATGATACTGAGGTATTGTTACCAGGTGTCCGGATTTCCCTGGACATGTCCGTGGGTCCGGAGGGCTCTTAAAAACCCGGCGTTACAGAGTTAGAGATGGGTGGAGCTGGGCGGGCCTGGGGGCAGGTCTAGGGGAGTCTGGATTTTCCGATTGGAAAATCTGGCAACCCTATACTTGGGAAAAGTATGCCTAAGTGCTCGCAGAGTTTATTCAGTGCTCTTAAGATAGTCATGGGTTCTCTGTCACAGTTTTTAAATACTTATGTGATAAATTTTATACACCAAAGCTGATATTTGTGTTTCCCTAACCTATTTCACCCTGTGAACTTGCAATTTCTCTTGCAATGCTCAAGTAATCTATTGACTCTGCATATTGTATGCCAGACACTGTCGGTGGCTGACCGTATCCACATCTGTGCTATGTTACCGAGGGAGACGTCCCTTCTGGGCGTGCTCTGAATTCTATCACAGCGGGATACCATAGAAACAGAGGATACATTTATTACTGTTTATCGTCTCTAGGTTTCTGAAAGAGTCAATAGGGGAGGAATCGGCCTGCTGCCATGACCCGAATCTTAATGTCTCATTTGACAGAATCTGTGCAGGGTTTCTGCGCTGGCTGTTTCAGTCGACACCCCCCCCCCCTCCCTATCGAAAGCCTGCTGAATTTGTTCAACTGCTTATTTAAAAATTCTGTTCTGACCATTTCGGATGAACCTGTGAAATATGTAGAGTCCATGTAATCATTTAATCTAAAACCAAAACGTGCTGAAGGGTTTGTAGAGGAGGACCTCGAACTGGCACATTTAATTCCGTCAAGGCAATATACGCGTTTACTGGAAATTTAGCTGTAAAATGCATTTCGCCATTTATTTTAAGACAAAAGGATTTTATGGCTTGGTTTAACCACCCTCTCTAACAGTGACTTTGTTATACTATTCTCATACAGCTTTTGTTACGGAGACGCTTTGGCCCAGATTCTATAAATGACGCCCGATATTAGTCGCTTCGATGAACGCACTTAGCCAATTTAGGCGCCTAAATTAATTTTCTTGTTTTTTTTTTTTTAATTTTTATTTATCAATTTTAGATTAAACATATCAAATATAAACTTGTACAAAACGCAGGATCTAAAAACAAACAAACAAAAAAATTATACGGTGCATTAAAGGAACTAAAATTATTTAGCTTAGTCCCCAGCTCAAGTCCACGTTGGGTTAGATCCAAGATATTATTTAACGGTTACAAGGAATAAATTAATTTAATTTTCTTAATTGGCTTAATTGGTGCCGTTAATTTAAAGTTCCATTAAAAAAAATAATTTAATTAAATTAATTAGCCGGTAGGCACCTAACTCGGTAGGTGCATACTAGAGAATGACACGGTGACAAAATTCATCACCGTTCCCATCCCCGCGGATAACTGTGGGAAATAATCCCATGTCATTTTCTAGTGTCTATTTCAACCTCAGTCCTTCTACACCAGCATTCTTCAGAGCAAAGCTTGCGGGTCAGTGGTTGTGGCCATTCATACTCTGATTCTTATGTGAGCCAAGGATAATGAAACCATTGTGACATCACTGATGTGATTGATTCTTAGGCACTGGTGGAATGAGGCATTATGACATCACAATATCTGCTCTGGATACCAGAGACTGTCATTCTGTAGTGTCTGTCTCAACCTCAGTCCTTCTACACCAGCATTCTTCAAAGCAAAGCTTGCGGGTCAGTGGTTGTGGCCAATTATACTCTGATTCTTCCCTCTCTCCTTAAAGAATGACATGAAGATGGTTTCCCGCGGTTATCCACGGGGACGGGAACGGTGATGAATTTTGTCACCATGTCATTCTCTAGTGCATACCACTTTAGGTAGGTGTTTACTCAGAAGCGCCTACCAGCAAGTAGGCATATTTAGGGGCGAATTTGGGACGGATTTTGTGTGTGGTTTGACATAGGCGCGCTCATTTAGGCCAAGAAAGTCCTGACCCGAATGAAAGTGCATCCAACCCCCCTCTTTTACTAAGGTGCACTAACCGATTAACGCGTGCTAAATGCTAACGCATCCGTAGACTAATATGCATGCATTACTGTTTAGCGCGCGCTAAATTGATTAGTGCGTGCTAATCGCTTAGCGCACCTTAGTAAAAGAGGGCCTAAGGGCTCCTTTTGCCAAGCTGCGCTAGCGGGGTTAACGCGCGTGACATTTCATCACGCATTAACCCCCGCACAGGCCTATACACTACCGCCTGCTCAAGGGAGGCGGAAGCGGCTAGCGCGTCCGGTGGTATAGCATGTGGTATTACACGCGTTAAACTGCTAGCGCGGCTTGATAAAAGGAGCCCTAAGTTTTCAATGCCTATCCGGCGCCTAAGATCGCTTAGGAATCGCTAGGTGCGATTCTATAAAAGGCGTGTAGTGGATGATTAACAATTGCACTCAACAGCACCTAGGAGTTAGGCGTCATTTATAGAATGAGGTCCTTTATTTGCGGTTACCAGATGTCCGGATTTACCCGGACACGTCCTCCTTTTGAGGAGATGTCCGGGGGTCCGGACGGCTTTTCAAAACCTGGCACTTTTGTCTGGGTTTTGAAAAGCCTCCTCAAATCGCATCGGGCGATGACATCAGGTGCTCATGTGTGTGATGTCATCACGTGGCATCCGCGCATGCGCGGACTTCCTGCCCGACAAGAGCAGGCAGTGGGGGGCGAAGCTAGGGTGGGACTGGGGGCGGGATTAGGGCATTACAGAGCAAGGATGGACGGAACTGAGCAGGCCCGGGAGTAGGTCTAGGGCAGGGATCTCAAAGTCCCTCCTTGAGGGCCGCAATCCAGTCGGGTTTTCAGGATTTCCCCAATGAATATGCATTGAAAGCAGTGCGTGCACATAGATCTCATGCATATTCATTGGGGAAATCCTGTAAACCCGACTGGATTGCGGCCCTCAAGGAGGGACTATGAGACCCCTGCGAGTAATTTAAGGAAATACTTCTTTACAGAAAGGGTGGTAGATGCGTGGAATAGTCTCGTGGTACAGATAGGGGAGAAAGAGTGTGTGAGTTCAAAAAATTGTGGGACAGGCACGTGGGATCCCTTAGGGCAGGGGTGTCAAATGTCGGTCCTCAAGGACCGCAATCCAGTCGGGTTTTCAGGATTTCCCCAGTGACTATGCATTAAAAGCAGTGCATGCACATAGATCTCATGCATAGTCATTGGGGAAATCCTGAAAACCTGACTGGGAGGGACTTTGAGACCTCTGGTCTAGGAGGTCTGGATTTTCTGATTGGAAAATCTGGCAACCCTACCTTTATTCATATGAGTTAAACTGTGTCTCATGAAGGGCCCTTGGTCAGTGATTCCAAACACAACATTCACGTGGAGAAAAAAGCCTTAAAACATCAGAGGCAGCACTTTACATCAAGTACACTTTTCTCTCTGTATTCGCTGTGATAGGGGATTAACAGAACCGCAAATACAGAAAAAAACGCGAATAACTTTTTCATATGTTGCTCGCTGTTTTCTATTAAAAACCATCATAAATATGGTGAAACCGCGAATAACACGGTGGGAGACCTGGCCTGTTCCTGAAGGAGAGGCAAAACACGGTGAAGAAACTGCTGGGAATCAGCGATTTTCTCTAAACGCTTGGAATCGACGATTTCTCTATGCAAGCTGATGTAATTTGGTGGGAGAAGCCAGCAAGCTAAAAACCGTGAATAATCGAAATCGCGAATGCTGAAACCGCGAATACGGAGGGAGAAGTGTAAGTTAAAGCTGCCCTAATAATAAGGCCAATGTCTTGGAATAGGTACAACCTAACTTGAGGCAAGAATGTTATTCAAGTTAGGTTGTACCTGTTACAAGACATTATTTTTTTCGGCATTTTAGATTATTTACATTTCCTACTCTAAAAGGTTGCGTATACAAAAGATTTTTCCATAGAATTTTATCTTTTCAAGCAGGATCATGGGCTAAACCCTTTTCTGTCCTGATAACAAACTCCATCTCCTATCCTTCCTTTAGAAACATGTGCACAGGCAAAGCACTTATCTGGGAAGCCTCGGATGGCTGAGATTTCTTCCTGCTTTCAAACAGCCCTTCCCAGATAAGTGCTTTGCTTGTGCACATGAGCGGCTGTCTGTTTTTGCTTTGGGATTCCTTGAGACGTAAGTGGAGGGTTTTTTTTTGGGGGTTTTTTTTGCCTGTGATAACAATTAGGGCAGCTTTAACTTACTTGATGCAAAGTGCTGCCGATTATGTTTTGAGGCTTTCTTCTCCACATGAATGTTGTGTATGGAATCGCTGGCAAGGGGCCGATCATGAGACACCGCTTTATCTTTCTAGTTTTCGTTATAGTATGCAGCAACTGTACGGGTTTTGTGTTTCTGTTTGTGTTAGCATGACAGTAATGAACCTCACTCCTAAGCAGGGAATGGGGAGTATGATTTCAGTGTCTCAAATGTATTGTTATATAAACCTATAAAAGATAAATCAGCCTGCTCAAATTTGCTTTTTAATAACACTTCAAAATTTCTCATTCGCTGGGGATTTATACATCTTCTCTTCACTGATCCCACTCTCATTCAGTAAACTTTCATATATATAGATACTCAAAATTTTTAAAGAAAGCTAACAGCCCATAAATTAATTTCAAAAAAGCAGTGGCCTCACAATCTATGTAATGTACCTGGGCAATTTAGGCCCTCTTTTACTTAAGCCCTCTTTTACTAAGGTGCGCTAATTGAATTAGCGCGCTCTAAATGATAACACGTGAATGCTAGTCTATGGACGCGTTAGCGTTTAGCACACGCTAATTCGATTAGCGTGCGCTAATCGGTTAGCGCACCTTAGTAAAAGAGGGGGGTAAGGTGTGCTAATCGAATTAGTGCGCTCTAAATGATAACACCTGCATGTTAGTCTATGGACGGGTTAGCGTTTAATGCTACGCTAATTCGATTAGCACACCTTATCCCCCTCTTTTACTAAGGTGCGCTAATTGAATTAGCGCACTCTAAATAACACGTGAATATTAGTCTATGGACGTGTTAGCGTTTAGCGCACGCTAATTCGATTAGCGTGTGCTAATCGGTTAGCGCACCTTAGTGAAAGAGGGGGGTAAGGTGTGCTAATCGAATTAGTGTGCTCTAAATGATAACACTTGCATGTTAGTCTATGGAAGCATTAGCGTTTAGTGCATGCTAATTCGATTAGCACACCTTATCCCCCTCTTTTACTAAGGTGCGCTAATTGAATTAGCGCGCTCTAAATGATAACATGTGAATGTTAGTCTATGGACGCGTTAGCTTTTAGCACACGCTAATTTGATTAGCGTGCGCTAATCGGTTAACGCACCTTAGTAAAAGAGGGGGGTATGGTATGCTAATTGAATTAGTGCGCTCTAAATGATAACACCTGCATGTTAGTCTATGGACGCGTTAGCGTTTAGTGCATGCTAATTCGATTAGCACACCTTATCCCCCTCTTTTACTAAGGTGCGCTAATTGAATTAGCGCGCTCTAAATGATAACATGTGAATGTTAGTCTATGGACGTGTTAGCTTTTAGCACACGCTAATTTGATTAGCGTGCGCTAATCGGTTAACGCACCTTAGTAAAAGAGGGGGGTATGGTATGCTAATTGAATTAGTGCGCTCTAAATGATAACACCTGCATGTTAGTCTATGGACGCGTTAGCGTTTAGTGCACGCTAATTTGATTAGCACACCTTATCCCCCTCTTTTACTAAGGTGCGCTAATTGAATTAGCGCGCTCTAAATGATAACACGTGAATGTTAGTCTATGGACGTGTTAGCGTTTAGTGCACGCTAATTCAATTAGTGCGCTTATCGGTTAGCGCACCTTAATAAAAGAGGGTCTTGCTCTTCTTTTAAGTACTGTTAGGTAAAGAAGGACTGACATAGTGCTGAGGAATTGAAAAGTGGAACATGGTTGCTTGGCAGGAAAGAAGGGGTTAAAAGGAAAATGCTAGGAGAGAGTGATGGTGGTTGAAAGGAGACAACGAAGACTGGGACTAACCCCCACTTTTACAAAGGTGCGCTAAGCTTTTTAGTGTGTGCTCAACACGCGTTAAACGCTAACCCGTGCATGTTATCCTATGGACACGTTAGCAGTTAGTGAATGCGTTCATTTAGCGCGCGCTAAAACGCATAACGCACCTTTGTAAAACAATATAGAGAGCAAGGGGATTGGGAGGGGAAGTGACCAGAGGTTAAAGGTTGGGAAGTAGAGAAGCAGGACTTCAGTTCTCACTTCACAATTAATATGTATGAGATGGATTTGCATGCACTGCCTCCTTGAGATGCAAATCTATCTCATGCATATTCACTGTGGATATCCTGATAACCTGACCTGGCTTCGGCTCTCAAGGACCGGAATTGCCTACCCCTGCCCTAGGGACAGAAAATACCTATAGTACAAGAGGTGTTCAATCATTTATCTACCTCAGTAGGAAAGAAAAGAGTTTTCAAAACAATTTTTTTTCCAATATAGTCCCCTGATAGCTCCATACACATCATCTACTTTTCTTGCAATGGCTTTAACCCCTTTGAAAAGAATCCTGTTTGACGTCCAAACCAGGATGCCACAGCTTCCTTGACATCTTTATCACTTGAAAAACACTGTGCTCGGGGCAGGAAATAATCTGAGGGAGCCAAGTCAGGACAGTAGGGTGGATGGTTCAGCTGCTGAAACCCACATTCTTGGATTGAAAATAAATCATAAATTGGGAAAAAAAACAACAAATAAATCTGACAGAAATCCAATTTCCTGAAGCAGCTCTGTTGCCCCACCGTATTTTAAATAATCCCAACGGCAAAAGTCCTGATGGGGCAGATATCAGCTGGGGCTTTCCAGCTGCTGCAGCCTCGACTCATCGCTTCCAGGCAGAAGATGCACAAAGATAGAACAATCCAGCACTCGGCCGCACTGCTCTCGGTGGGCGGCAGATGCTCATGGGCAGCTCCCGAAGAATACAGCACTCTGCCTCCATCGGCGGACAACCGGGAGGAGGAGGCCACGGCACGGCCCCACTCCACGGATCCGGAGACACCACCAGCTCCTCCCCAATGAGAGAACAGATGCCGCCCCATCCGAGGCAACAACCATCAGCGATCAACCATGCCTCCACTGGTCCCACCTCCAGCAACGGTCTCCCCGCAGCGATCTCCAGTCACCACACACGCAGGTAGGAAGGGCCTCTGCTGAAAATGAACCGTTCCAGGCCTTTAGGTTAGTAGACAGTTAGGCTGCGATTCTATAACTGTCAAACTCTTATCTAAGATGTTTTCTGACTCGCCCGAGTGAAAATTAAAAGAAAAAAGTACAGAACCCTGTAAAACTATGAATAAGGTAGATGGAAGGAACAAAATAAAGTAGAAACCAACAAAATAAAACTAAAAACTTAAAAAATATAAGAGAGAGAGACACTGAAGCCCAGGTCGTACTCGGGCAACATTCTAGAACTCTCCTGACATCCTGTCCCTTGGAATGTTAGACTCGCACTGAGCTGCCACTGTGCACGCATAACCTTGAGACATGTCACAACATGCACAGACTGGCTTCCTATTTATTGAACACCCCTCGTACCTGACTATGCTCTGCTTTAATAGCTTTCCGGTAGAACAGCACATTATTTTGAGCATTGAATGTAAATTGCACTCTTTTCCTCCCCCAATCTAAACTAAACTAAAACTTAAGTTTATGGATCAGGTCATCTCCCCAAAAATGGAGCTCGACTCGGTTAACAATCATATAACTAAAAAATGATAAGAATGAAAATGGTGAAGTAAAGAAAGGAGGGACGAGAGAAATAGCCCAAGGCCATAGAGATGGCATGAAGTTAAATATTTTGAAAAGAATGACGTTTTCAGTGTTCTACGAAATAATTGAAAAGAATTGAGATCTCTTATCCTAGGTGGAATTGTGTTCCAAATCTTCAAATCTTTGATAATCTAGGCCCTCTTTTATTAAGGCACGCTAACGCATGCATGCTAGTCTGCAGACGCATTAGCGTTTAGTGCTCGCTAATTCAATTAGCGCACGCGCTACTCAGCGCACCTTAGTAAAAGAGGGGGTTAAGCATATATGAATGCGCCAATTTTCCTACAGATCTAGTTCCCTTAAAAAAAAGGAAGGAAAGTTTTAGGGGTCCTTTTACAAAGGCGCGGAATATCGCGCGTTAAACCGCCTGCCGCGCTAGTACCTAACCCCTCCATTGACGAGGCATTAGGATTTTAGGCTGGCGCAGGGGTTAGCGCGTGATGAAATGTCCCACGCGCCAACCCCCCCCCCCCCCGTAGCGCGCCTTGATAAAAGCAGCCCTTAATCTTTTGAGTATTTTGCATTATTGAGATCAAATGACCAACATTTATTGGTCATTCCTTCACTTGAAATTATCAAGACTCGACGGCAATTTATCTTTACTATTACGGCGCCTCAGACTTGGAATTCACTCCCACTTTACCTAAGAGAGGAAAAGAACTTGGAAAAGTTTAAGAGCAAACTTAAGAGTTTTCTTTTTAAAGATGCATTCAATATTTAATTGATTTGCCTACTGCTCTTCTGTTTATTTTTAAACCTTCTATTCAGCTTTGTCTTTCCCTTCCTGTTGTTCTTAACCTCTAATTGTTGACTCCTATATTACTTAGATTGTATTTCTTTCCTTGCCTTACCTATTGTTTCATTGTGTTCGTAAATGAGTTTTTTTATTATGTTTTGCAAACTTAGTCCCTTTGTTAGTTTTGTATGTTTATTTTAGCTCTGTATTTTGCTGATTTGTACATCGCTTAGAATTTGGAATAGGCGATTAATCAAATTGTAAATAAACTTGAAACTTGCATGAAGCTGGATCTTTGGCCATTCCAAATTAACGGAACCAAAGGTATAAAAATACCAAACAAGATTTTTAAAGACAATGCATTCACATCTAAATTGAATCCCGAAATAAACAGGGAGCCAGTGAAGTTTTTCCAGCAGAGGGGAATTGCTTTACCCTCTAAGGAGCACATGTTAAACACAGCTAAAAGTACGCAGATCATGAAAGCTGATGTCATGTACTGTCGTTTATCTACTGAGAGGCCACTGCTTTCCAGCTAATAATAATAACTTTATTTTTCTATACCGCCACAATCTTACGACTTCTAGGCGGTTTACACTGAAGAGAACTGGAGAATTGGCTAATTACAGAATACAAATAGTAAAAGTGCAACATGTTTCTCAATAATAATCGGTATAGAATTATTAATTTTAAAATGATTTCTGTTTAGGAGATAAATCTGTCAAACCAATGCAGTCTTAATTTCTTTCCGAAATGCGCCATAAGTCAACCTGGCTCCATGTATGTAATTGCCTAACCAAGACGGCTGTTTGCTTGCTTGAAACAGGAAAGTTCTATCCCGAAAGGCCCTGTATTTACAGCCAGTGATCCTTGGATAGGCAAAAAGATTACAATTTCTGGTTATCCTAGTGGGGATGTATAGCACAAAATGAAATAAAAGATAGGTAGGGGCTATTCCCCAAACCGACTTAAAACAAATACAAGGGAACTTGAACATTATTCGTGCCTCCATTGGTAACCAGCGCAGAGCTATCTAGCCCGTTACAATAAATATGTTTGAAAAACCATCCTTTTAATAACAGCTTTTAATGCATTTTACAGTTCTGTCTGTTATTAAAATAAATTGCTTTGAATCTTCTGCTATATTGCTTCTCCGTTCCCAACAAATGGACACTGGACAAATATGTATTTTAGTTAAGCTCTTCTTTTTGGCATCCATAAAAGCAGATGAGCGCAAAGTAGACATCATTTTTGTTTTCCCTTCCCTCCAAAATGTTATTTTTCATATTGATTTATAGCACGATAGAGTAGCCACACTATTCTATAATAAAATGTTATGGAGAAAACAATAAATCAAAGCCTTCCTTATGTAGCTCAAAATGGTGTGTTATAAACCAATATATTTTCTCGGCCTACAATTGAATACAAATTATGCATCCTTAGGGGTTGTTTTTTTGTTTGTTTTTTTTGTAAGATGTCTGACACATGAAATGTATCTACTGGGTGCATCACTATGTTGCTTCTTGCAGTTATCTGACAAATCCATGTGATTATGGGAGTAAGTTATCAATGTTAAGGTGTGTTATTTTATTGTTAACCTGGGTTAACATGATCACATTTGAAATAATCCCTGGAATAAGTTCATACCGGAAATCTAATAAAAGAGCATTTAACTTTAAAAAAGGAAACTATGATAACATGAGGAGAAATGCAAAAAATCCCCCACAAAAAACCCAACAAACCTAAGGTTCCTTTTGCGAAGGTGTGCTAAGGGTTTTAGCGCACGCTACATGCTAACGCCTCCATAAAGCTTGTGTTAGTATTTTTCGTGTAGCATGGGGTTAGCGTGCGCTAAAACCGCTAGCGCACCTTCGTAAAAGGAGCCCTTAGAGGAACAGCTGCAAAGGTCAAAAATTTACATCAGGTATCCTGGAAACCCAGACTAGATATATTCCATATATTAAAAAGGAGGAAGGAAGACCATATAGCAACCAACATGGTTAACGAGTAAGGTGAAGGAAGCTATTAGAGCTAAAAGAGAATCCTTCAGAAAGTAGAAGAAGGATCCAACTGAAAATAATTGTAAATAGCACAGGGAATGTCAAGTCAAATGCAAGGCGCTAATAGGGAAGGCAAAGAGACACTTTTAAAAGAAGATTGTGCTGGAAGCAAAAACATACAGTGAAAACTTTTTTAGGTATATTAGAAGCATGAAGTTTAGAAGAGAGTCAGTTGGACCGCTAGACAATTGAGAAATAAAAGGAGATCTCAGGGAATACAAGGCCATAGCAGAGAGATTAAATTAATTATTTGCCTCTGTCTTCACCGAGGGGAAGGGAGGGGGGGGTTACTGGTGCCAGAAATGATATTCAGTTCTGATGAATTAGAGAAATTGAAACAAATCTCCGTACATTGGAAGATGTAATGGGTCAATATAACAAACTGGACAGTAGCAAATCACCTGGACTGGATGGTATACATCACAGAGTGCTGGTAGAGTTGAAAAATAGACTTGCAGAGCTATTAGTAACTTGTCCCTCCCCCACGCCCTCCTCACCTCCCTCTCCCTCCCCACTCCCCATGCCACACTTGCACTCTCCCTTCTCCTGTACCTCTTTAAATCTTTGCCAGCATGAGCAGTTTCTATGACCTATGAGCTGTGAATGGCCTTGTCCCCGCAGTTAAGGGAGGGAAGGCATGCAGTCACCAATCCCACGCGCGGTCCCTTCCCTACCTCCGGCAAAATCTATCTCCCCCCCTCCCCCTTACCTTCGCGGTGCTTTAGAAAACAAACTGAAGCCGGCGAAGCCTGCCTGTGGCGCCCTGCAGTCGTGTTTGTGTGGGTGGAAGCTTCTCCTCTGACGCAACTTCCGGTTGCCAATACTACCACAAAATATTTATCTGGAAGCCTTATAAAAGAAGCTTAATACCAACCAGGAATTTTTATGCTATTTCTATTCAACTTTAGACATAAGAACATAAGATTAGCCTTACTGGGTCAGACCAATGGTCTATCAAGCCTAGTAGCCCATTCTCACAGTGGCCAATCCAGGTCACTAATACCTGGCCAAAACCCAAGGAGTAGCAATATTCCATGCTACCAATACAGGGCAAGCAGTGGCTTCTCCACTGTCTTTCTCAATAACAGACTATGGACTTTTCCTCCAGGAACTTGTCCAAACCTTTCTTAAAAACAGCTACGCTATCCGCTCTTACCACATCCTCTGGAAATGCGTTCCAGAGCTTAACTATTTTCTGAGTGAAAAAAAATCCCTCCTAAACTAAACTAAACCTTAGGTTTATATACGCACCATCTCCACAAGCGTAGAGCTCGGCACGGTTTACAGGATTAGGTTGAAAAGGAGCTAAAATGAAGGGTTATAGGAAAGGAGCTAGGAAGATAAAGAGGGACAGGGTACCAAAGAGCGGGAGGTGTTAGATTTTTGAAAAGCGCCAAGTTTTCAGGTGTTTGCCCAAGGATTGGAGGGAGCTTGAAATTCTGAGCGGGGATGTGAGGTTGTTCCAGAGTTCTGTGGTTCTAAAGGGGAGGGATGTTCCTAGTTTTCCTACACGGGATATACCTTTTGCAGAGGGGAATGATAGTTTCAGTTTTTGGGAGGATCTAGTGGAATTAGGGTTAGAGGAGTTCCAGAAGAGTGGGATAACGGGAGGGAGGATGCCATGTAGGATCTTGAAAGCTAAACAGGCACATTTAAAGAGGACTCTGGAGTGAACTGAGAGCCAGTGAAGTTTGGACAGAAGTGGGGAGACATGGTCGAACTTGCCTTTAGCGAAAATAAGATTGGCCGCGGCGTTGTGGATTAGCTGAAGTCTATGGAGTTTTTTTTAAGTTAGGCTTAAATAGATGGAGTTGCAATAATCCAGTCTAGAAAGGATGGTGGATTGAACAAGGACGACGAAGTGAGAATGATGAAAGTACGATCTCACTTTCCTCAGCATATGAAGACTAAAGAAGCATTTTTTTACCAAGAAGTTGAGATGGTCATTGAAGGAGAGAGAGAAGTCTATGATGATGCCAAGGACTTTGCTTGAAAACTCAAGCTGAAGAGTGGAGCTGGAAGATAATGGGATGGAGGTGGGTAAATGACCTAATATTGGGCCAAGCCAAAGTAGTTTTGTTTTGGACTCGTTCAATTTCATTTGTACAGAATGTGCCCAGGACTGAAGGTTCATTATACATGCGGATATGTTCTCAGCGAGGTTAGTGAGGTTCGAGTCGGTCTCAAGGAGGATGAGGATGTCGTCAGCATAGGTGTGGAGAGTTTCCAGGAGGGATAGATGAAGGAGTTTCAAAGAGGACATGTAAATATTGAAAAGGATAGGCACGTCCTGTAGTCAGACAGCCAGCCGGTGCCGGCGCCTCTGTTTTTCTCCTCACATCCCCCTCCCTCCACTGGCAGTAATAGGAGGCTCAGGGCTGTGGCCGGAAGCCATCCACACATACGTGGACATCTATGTGATGTCATGCATGTGCATGTCATTGCATCGACATCCGCGCATTCCCGAGTGCCCTCCAGCCGCTGCCCTGAAATTGGTGTGCCATAGTTTAAAAAGTTTGCAACACACTGGTCTACCCTGTATCAGGGTTGGGCAATCATGGTCCGAGGGCCATAATCCAGTCAGGTTTTCAAGATTTCCACAATATGGATGAGATCAATTTGCATACAACAGAAGGGGCAGTGGCGGAGCGGGGGTGAGCAGCACCCCTCTCCTCCCCCTTTCCAATCATAACCTGTTAACGGTCTTTTGTGTACGTTCAACCTGTAACCTTTTTTGAGCTCTTTGGGGACGACAGGATAGAAAACGAATTAACCCCCTCCCCCATTACAAAACCGCGATCGCCGTTTTTAGCGCAGGCCGGCATGCTGAATGCACTGTGCTGCTCCCGACGCTCCTAGGAACTCTATGAACGTTGGGAGCAGCACAGAGCATTTAGCGCGTTGGCCTGCGCTAAAAACTGCTATCGTGGTTTTGTGAAAGGCTGTGTGTGTAAATAAATTTTAAAAAATAAAACCCACAAACCACAGTACCTCCTTAAATATTGGAGTTTACAAGAGGTATGTTATTTTGCTTTTTCGAGATGCTTCTTTCCTGTGTTTACCTAAAAGATGATGAGGCATTAAAGTGGGTCTTTCATTTGTAGCCTCTGCAGGCATATTGTCACAGAATCCCGGAGAAGGTCATTGTACAGTAGGTGAGTAATGAGAAGTTTCCCGTCTTCATAAAGTCACTTTGCTGTGATATATTGTGAGGCATGGATCTTACTCGGCATTTACCCAGGCGCAAGGATAAATGTCAACCAACAAGTGGAACATCATTAAGTCTTACAATTCCGTGGCCTCTAAGTTATGCAATTAATTAGGAAGCGACTGACAATGTTCAACAACTCAAATTTAAGAGGATTTTCATGTGCGGTTTATCAATAATTAGGGTATTTACCGAGACTCTGGACGGCTTAATATCTTTTAATTTTAAAACTCAGGTTGCAGTCCAGTCTGTTGTTCTGTAGATGCAGTCGTTAGCTTTTCCATTTGATCTGTTCTCTTTCTACTGTGGGTAAAACGGATATCGGTGTAGTTCTATATAAAATCCCTTCACTGTTGTATTAAGTTTTCAGTCCTTACAAAACCTTAGGGGTCCTTTTATCAAGCTGCGGTAGGGGTTTACTGCGCGTAATACCGCGCGTTAAACCGCCTACCGCGCTAACGCCTGCATTGAGCAGGTGTTAATTTTTTAGCCGGCTGCGGGGGTTAGCGCGTGATGAAATGTCTGCGCTAACCCCGCTAGTTATTAAGGGGTTGTTTTACTAAGGCGCGCTAACCGATTTAGCGCGTGCTAACTAATTTAGCACATGCTAATCGATTAAGCGTGCTAACTGATTTAGCCTGCGCTAACTGATTTAGCACGCGCTAATCTATTTAGCATGTGCTAACTGATTTAGCGCGCTAAACGAACTAATAGATTTAGCATGTGCTAATTGATTTAGCGCGCTAACTGATTTAGCGTGCGGTAACTGATTTAGCGTGCGCTGGATGCTAAGGCGTCCATTATATTCTATGGGTGCCTTAGCGTTTAGCGCGCGCTAAATCGATTAGCAAATGCCAAATACAGTTAGCGCACGCTAAATCGGTTAGCGCGCCTTAGTAAAAGGACCCCTAAATAAATTAGACTTAAGTCTTCCAATTAGGGATTCTTTTAGGTTAAACAGGGAAGGATCATGAAAATAGAATGTGAACGGAAAGTCAGCAAAGGATTGTGAGGTTAACAAGATGGCAAGGGCGAAGGAGAATGAAGATAGTTGACTGAGGAGTCTACAGTGATGCAACAGTATCGAGTATCATCTTCATTTGATATATACTTCTCCCTCGTTATTCGCGGGGGATATGGGCAGAGCTGGACCGCGAATGGCAAAAAACCGCGATTATCCGGCTCTGACCCACCCCCACCTCCCTGCCGCCTTCCCGGCCTTACCTGGTGGTCTAGAGGGCTTTCGGGGCAGGAGCGATCTTCCTACGCTCCTGCCCCGTGCAGATCGCCATGAGGAAATGCTGCTGGGAGTTCCCGTAGTCTCTCAAGACTATGACGGGAACTCCCTACAGCCATTTCCTCATGGCGATCTGCACGGGGCAGGAGCGTAGGAAGATCGCTCCTGCCCCGAAAGCCCGCTAGACCACCAGGTAAGGCCGGAAAGGCGGCAGGGAGGTAAAAAATATGTTGGGATTTTTTTTCCCCCTCCCCAGAAAAAAATCGCGATTATGTGAAATCGCGAGTTTAGAAACCGCAAATGGGGGAGGGGGAAGTGTACTACTAATTGAGCGGCATCTAAATAGTTTACAATGTAAAATTATACTATAAAAAGGGATATAGACACCAAGGGGTCCTTTTATCAAGCCGTGCTAGCGGGGTTAGCGCGTCAGACATTTCATCACGCGCTAACTCCTGCGGCCGGCTAAATAACTAACGCCTGCTCAATGCAGGCGGTTTAACGTGCGTTAAACCCCTACCGCAGCTTGATAAAAGGACCCCCCAAGACTTAGGGCTCCTTTTACAAAGGCGCGCTGGTGTCTTAAGGCACGGAATATCACGCGCTAAAATGCCATGTGCGCTAGCTGCTGCCGCCTCCTTTTGAGCAGGCGGTAGATTTTTGGCTAGCACGCGCTACTCCGGTGCATGCGGTAAAACCCTTAGCGCACTTTTGTAAAAGGAGCCCTTAGACAATTACCCCATGAGGCTTAAGTAACAAAATCAAATTGAGATTGTCCAAGTCTACGAGGCCAGGGTGGCTTAAAAAGGTACATAATGGGTAGCAGATGGCATTCAGCTGCCGCAGACATTTCACCCCCTCAGATAAAGTAACACGTGTTGTTGGGACGTGAAGTTAAAGTGATATGTTTTAAGTGCAATTTTGAATTTCTGGAACGTCTCAGAATGGATCCCCGTGGGTAGATTGTTTCAGCGAGTGGGGGCTAAGGGCACCTTTTACTAAGCTGCCTTAGGGCTTTAAAGCGCGCCACATTGCCGTGCGCGCTAGGCCTTAACGCCAGCATTGAGCTGGCGTTAATTCTAGCCAAGTAGTGCGGGGTTAGTGTGCGCTAATCTGCTGCATGTTAGTCTATGGACACGTTAGCGTGCGCTAATTTGATTAGCACGCTAATCGGTTAGCGCACCTTGGTAAAAGACGGGGTAAGGGCTGGCAGCAAGTTACATTAATGCCTCCCCGTTTACTTCAGCTGTTGACCTGCATACATTTTGGCGCCCAGATTTATATGCCATTGAGGGGTCCTTTAATTAAGGTGCGCTAACCGATTTAGTGCGCGCTAAATGCCAAGACATCCATTATATTTTCACGGACCTCTTAGCGTTTAGCACTTGCTAATCTTTAGCGCACGCTAAGCCAGTTGGCGCACCTTAATGAAAGGACCCCTTAAAGAATTGCCACCCAAATAAATCAACCCCCTCTTTTACAAAGGCGCGTTAGCCATTTTAGCTCACGCTAAACGCTAACACGTCCATAGACTAACATGCATGCGTTAGCATTTAGCGCGTGGTTATATAAGTGAGGAAAATTATTAAAAATTATTTAATGAAAAATAATTATTCCTAGAGTGTCGCAACACTACTAACATATTATCCAATGTAGTATCAATATTTACCCCTCCCCCCCTTTTTTTTCTACAAAACCGTAGTGTGGCCTTTAGCACCAGCCTTGGCGGTAACAGCTCTGACGTTCATAGAATTTCTATAAGCTTTGGAGCTGATACCGCCGCGGCCGGTGCTAAAAGGTTCAAGTTTAAGGTTCAAGTTTTATTAGGATTTTATATACCGCCTATCAAGGTTATCTAAGCAGTTTTACAATCAGGTACTCAAGCATTTTCCCCTGTCTGTCCCGGTGGGCTCACAATCTATCTAACGTATCTGGGGCTATGGGGGATGAAGTGACTTGCCCAGGGTGACAAGGAGCAGCGCGGGGTTTGAACCCACAACCCCAGGGCGCTGAGGCTGTAGCTTCCACCGCTGCGCCACACACTCCTCCTACGGTTTTGTAAAAGGTGTGCTAATCGATTTAGTGCACGCTAAACGCTAATGCACGCATGTTAGTCTACGGCCAAGTTAGCGTTTAGCGCGCGCTAATCAGTTAGCGCACCTTGGTAAAAGAGGGGGTAAATTTAAGTAAACAATCCCGTATTTTCTTAAATTTTCTCAAACTGCCGCTCTTAACTGCATATATTTTCTCATATTTTATTATACAAGAACAACATATTCCACCAAGTAATAATAATAATCATTTATTTTCTTGTATACCGCCCAACCAGTAGTTCTGGGCGGTTAGTATTCTAATCCAATTTGGAAAAGTCTTTCCAATAGATAATATTGTTTTAATTGTTATCCATTATTAACCCCCTCTTGTATTAAGGTGCGCTAACCGATTAGCACACGCTAAATGCTAATGCGTCCATAGACTAACATGCACGCCTTAGCGTTTAGCGCACGCTAAATCGATTAGCGCACCTTAGTAAAAGAGGGCCTAAATGTTTCAGTAGTTGCACTCGGACTTTAGACCTAACCCCCCCTAATAGACCTTATTTGCCAGCGTATAGGATGCACGCGCGGGAACCAGTCAGGAAGCCACTCAGCCGCTCCTGCTCAGTGCCGCTCAGCAGCTGAAGAAACCCAATCTCGCAGCAGCCACCTCCGACCGGGTTAGCAGCACGGAAAGCTCGCTTCTGCCCGCTGCATCTCTGGACCACAAGGGATTCCAGCGGCAGAGGGGGGTAGGATGGACAGGGTGCAGATTATCGGCGTATAAAACGCACCCCTTATTTTAAGTTTATTTTGAGGGGAAAAAAGTGCGTCCTATACGGTAATTAATCTCAAGAGAACATCTAAGTCATGGAGAGGTGTCCTTTTACTGGTTACCGTATTTTCACCCATATACCGCGCACCCGTGTAAAACGCGCACACGGTTATAGCGCGCAGGGAACACAAATTTATGTTAAAAATATTTAATATAGCGCACACACGCATATACTGCGCATGCTAAAACCTCCTCCCGCCTATTCCGAACCGGCATCCTCCCCCCTGCTCGCTTACCCGCGTTTTACAACTTTTTTTTTTTCAATCCGATCCGGCATCCCCCCTGCGAACCGGCATCCTCCCCCCCAGCACCGCAAAACATCTCTTACCCGATTGGGCACCGGCACCAGCACCAATGCACAGGATGTGCCAGTGCCAGTGCCCGAAGATCCTCCCTCGTTGGTTTGGGCTGGGCTGGGCTGGGTGGTGCGGTGCGGGAGAGATCCTCCTTCTTCCTGTGCCGGGCTGGACTAGGCTTTGAGCATTTGCGCATGCTCAAAGCCTTCTGGTCACGCTCTCTCCGAGCGCAAATGCTCAAAGCCTAGTTCAGCCCGGCGCAGGAAGAAGGAGGATCTCTCCCGCACCGCACCGTCCAGCCCAGCCCAGCCCAGCCCAACGAGGGAGGATCTTCGGGCACGGGCACTGGCAAGTCCTGTGCATTGGTGCTGGTGCCGGTGCCCAATCGGGTAAGAGATGTTTTGCGGTGCTGGGGGGGATGTAGGATCGCGGGGGAGGGGGTTGACGCGAGCTGGGGGGGAGGATGCCGGTTCGCAGGGGGATGTAAAACACGCTCACATGTATAACGCGCACGGTTTGTAAAATCGTGTATAACGCGCGCGTTATATGCGTGAAAATACGGTAGCACAGCGCTCCTCGTGACCTGAAACCTATCTCTCCCTAACAAGATTCTGACTTTGACTGAGGATGACCCTGATGGAGATCAGATGAACGAAGTTTCTGTTTGCAGAGAGAGAGAGAGAGATGTGCACAGCCTGCCTGTAAGACAAATTTCTTGAGCCCTTGGCCGCAGTTTCTCAGCAAATGGAAGGCTTGCGAGATTATGGAGCAACGTTGGTTTGGTGAATCGATAACAATAAATGATAGTTTCAATGCGATCAAATTACCCGGCACCTGACTGAAGACAATTCAATCTCAAAACCAGAGAGTAGTGAGATGGTTGTTTAAATTATTTTCACTTACATCTAGGCCTGTGATATTTCTAGTTCATCATATTTTCCGAAGTCCTGTTGCTCTGTGTCTTTTTATATGGCTTGAGGTACTTTTTTCTTTTTATAAACTGATGAGATTCAGCCCAGATGCATTAAGTCCTTTATTACAATTTCAAATCTAGGAGCAGATACTTGAGCCTTCGTAGCGTTTTCCCAGGAAAAAGTAAATATTTCGTAGCAATAATAAAAAGTGCTGCTTTCTTTACTTACCCTCCCCCTCCTTTTACGAAACCATAGCGCGGCGTCTAGCACCGGCCTTGGTAGGTACATTGGAGTAGGTGCCTAGCTGAAAGTGGTAGGTGACTAGAAAGCAATTAATTTTAATATATGCCAGTTATTAAGCCAATTAAGGTCGTTATCAGTCTCGGTTAAGCTTTTTAAATAATTAACCCCCCCCCCCCTTTAACAAAACTGCCCAAAAGGTTTTTAGCACCAGCCGGCACGGTGAATGCTCTGCATTGCTTCAATGCTCATAGGAATTGTATGTCCGTTGGAGTAGCGTAGAATGCTAAAATCCTCTTGCGCCGTCTTGTTAAAAGGGGGATATGTTAGACGTCTGGATTGGCTAGGTCCTAAGCAGCTATTCTAGGTTCATAGACAGTAACGCGGAAGACAAAGGCGTGCGCTGACAACTGAGCGCAAGTCGGAGGCGTGCGCCGAAGAAAAAGACTGTTTTTAGGGGCTGCGACGGAGGGTTTTGTTGGGGAGCCCCCCCCCCATTTTACTTAATACAGATCGCGGCAGCGTTGTGGGGGGTTTGTAACCCCCCACATTTTAGTGAAAACGTAACTTTTTCCCTAAAAACAGTGAAAAAGTTAAGTTTTCAGTAAAATGTGGGAGGTTACAACCCCCCAAACCCCCACAACGCCCCCACAACGCGGCGCAATCTGTATAAAATAAAGTGGGGGGTTCCCCCCCACACCTCCCGTCATAGCCCCTAAAAACAGTCTTTTTCTTCGGCGCGCGTCTCCGCACTGCGCTCAGTTGTCTGCTCGCGCCTTTGTCCCGGCGCGCTTTTGACCTGACACCCTATTCTATGAAGAAAAGTAAATTGTGGGAATGCCCCTGACCCGCCCTTATCTACAATCTTTTGGGCGTTTTGCCGCCCATATCACTACCATGGCCACGCCCCTTTGGAGTTCTGAGTTATCATAATGTGGAGCGCATGCTTTAGAATATTGGGTGCAGGGCAGATCTACGCATAACTCCCAATTAATACCGATAATGCCTAATTAGTGTATGTTCCCAAAACTGCATGCCCAACTTTGGGTGACCTACACAGATTCTGCGATATTATGCTACTGTAAGAATTTATAGCATTTTAGTCAACTCATCCAAAAATCATTCCACTGTCGGAGAGCAAATGGAGAGAATAACATTGACTAGCAAAGTTTGTAGAAGCAGATATTTAAGAGTTAATAGTCATACTAACCTGGGAAGATATCCACGATACGTACAGGGGGAAAAGCCAGCATGGACATTGGTGTCCTGTGCTCCTGCCCCAGACATGTCCACAGAAACGGATACACTCGGATACATACATGCCAGCTTGCACAAAACAGTGTGATTGCTTTGCCAGGCTTTATAAGAACATAAAAATAGCCTTACTGGATCAGACCAATGGTCCATCAAGCCCAGTGGCCAATCCAGGTCCCTAGTACCTGACTAAAAACCCAAGGAGGAAGGAGAACAACTAAGATGGCAACAGAGCTCCTGTTTCGACGAATCTTAAAATTGCTACCTATTACGTTGGCTGTATTTTTTCAATGCCGAAAAGAAGGGGAAGGCAGAGGATCACTCCTCTACCCCTGTCTATTACATCTACACCGCGTCATTCTGTAATGACTTTGTTACAGTCCCTTCGGTGACGGGCTTCTCTGCTGTAGAGCCGCAGGAAAGGCTCAACTTAGACAGCGAATTTTTGCTGAGCCCAGCTGGACCTGACCCTCCCTCCCCACCTGGAAACGCGACTGCGACGAATCTCCGACTAGAGGGCTCCCTGGGAGTGGAAGGGAGGGAGAACTCGTTGCAGCTAGCAGCTTCAGAGGCTTCAACGCCTTCAATCTTGTTGAAGCCGATTGAGGGAGGAGCACCGAAGGAGAACGGGAGGAGACATGAGCCGCGAAGGAGTTCAGCAGCTGGAACAAGAGCAGTCTCATTTGACCCAACTCAAGCCGCTTCTCAAGCCATCTGTGGTAACCCTGGACTCTCTTTGGTCAGCAAAATCAGAAAATAGGGGGGATTGAACAAACTATGCTAGAGGTCAAAACTTTTAATAAACAACAAGTTACAGATTAAACTTTTTATCTAAGGAAAATTGAAAATCTTGAAAACCAAAATAGGAGCTTAAATTTAAGGCTATTGAATTTTCCTATACCTAAATATATGACTTCAAGAGAGATCTTTAAATATATTTTGACCTCCATTTTGAAAATTCCAGAGTCTAATATCCCCCCGATACAAAAACTTTATTTCCTTAAATGAACTATGACGGAAAAGAAAGAAGAGGAAGAACAAGCACAGTTAGGAATTTCGGAGGTATTGGAATCTTCTGTAATTGAAACTCTGAGTCGTGCTACTTTGATAGTATCCTTCGTTTTTCTTCAAGACAAGGCCATGATTTTGAAACTCTACTTTAATTGGGTAAAAAAATTTACATTTTCCCAGATGTTTCAAGATGGACTCAAATTTGAAGGAAAGAATTTTTGCAATATAGGTCTAAAGTTATCTCTCTGGGAGCCTCCTTTCAGTTGAGGTTTCCCTGTAAATGTTTAATTAATTATCAAGAAAATAAGTATATTTTTTTTGACCCAGAACAACTGCATTTTTTCTTAGAAGGAAAAGGGATTTCTGATGCTACTTAGGAAAGTACAGGATAACTCGCGTCTGTTAATAATTAGCCGAGGTTTACTGCTCTATTCTTTATAATTATATTAGAATTTACCCTTTTCCCTGGAAGGGATCTTTATTTTCTTATTTTGTTCTCCCAATTGTGGACTATATATTAAGTTGAACTTTGTTCTAATTCAGTGGAATTGATTGATTGCATTGTTTCTAATTTTCTTTTCAAAGTTAATTCTCTGTGTGTAACTAATTGATAAGAAAAAAAAAAATAAAAACCCAAGGAGTAGCAATATTCCATGCTACCAATACAGGGCAAGCAGTGGCTTCCCCCATGACTTTCTCAATAACAGACTATGGACTTTTCCTCCAGGAACTTGTCCAGACCTTTTTGTTAGAGATAAATGAGAAAACTGTCATCTTGAAACCAAACCAATGAACAAAGAGTATGAAATTTCATTAGTTTTCATTTTGAAGGTTCAGGCTCCATTTCCCCTATGTAAAAATTGAAATTCTGGGGGCTCTGCCAACTCTTCGCAGCCAATGGCATAATAAAGCGGGGGAGGGGAAGGGGGTCTGCGCCAGGCGCCATCTTGGTGAGGGCACTGGCACCCCACTGCCCCATGCCTTCACTTCCCCCTCACCGTACCTCTCTCTCTTCACTGGCGCGATCAGCAACTACAACCCGCTGTTTGCGCCAGCGTCGGCTCTCCCTCCGACGTCACTTCGGTGTCCCGTGCTTCAGAAGTGACATCAGAGGGACAGCTGACGCGGGCTGCTCGCAGCGGGAAAGTTAAAAGACGTATGGGGTAGGGAAGAGGCGCGTGTGGCAGAGGGGAATGGGGGATGGGTGCCATTGCCCCTGGCACCTCTCTCCCTCACTATGCCACTGCTCCCAGCATTCCATCTTATCCATGCTTTGATTAAGAACAGGAGCGACCTCCAGTTGCTGGCATTTAAATGAATGGCAGAAGTTGCGGCTGCTGAAATGACCCCTTACAGCTCTCATTTTGTAAAGTTGCATGACTGTTTTTATTTTTAATTTTTACCGCAGAGTTCCATGTGCTGAACGGTGTTTTCATTTGTTAGAGCTACAGATCCATGTTTCTTCCCCACCCTCCACCTCTCCAGTTTTTCACTATCAGCTGGAATAGTCTCTGTTCCATTATTTGCAATGTCTTGCTTTATCTCTTTACGTAAATCATCTGTAAATGTAATGCAAATCATAGGCCTGCTCCAACTCTCTTACTGAGCGTCAGCGGGAGCTTGTGAAGGTCATTTTCCTCCCCAGCACCTCTAGTGTCTCTAAATCAATGTTCTTCAACCACCGGTCCATGTACCGGTGCCGGTCTACAGAAATTTCCTGCCGGTCCACAGGGCCGGCATGTGCATCAGGCCCAAAACTGTGTTCTTCAACTGCCGGTCCGCAGTGCGATCGATGCGTTGTTAATAAGATTATATTATGTGTATAAATGAAAAATGAATGGAAAAAATAGTGTTACAATTAGGACTATGGGGGCAGGGTCTGGGTTGGAGACTGGGCAGAGATGGGCAGGGTCTGGCCCATGACTTAGCCCAGTGTTCTTCAACCGCTGGTCTGTGGACCGATGCCGGTCCACAAAATAATTCTTTTATTTCTGCCGGTCCTTAGGTGTAGAAAGGTTGAAGAACACTGCTCCTAATAGAATAGAGAAATGGCAATTCCCTTTCACTTATACCAATGCAGATATTTCCAAACCCGTTCTACACCCCCTACAGAAGGGATCTCAAAGTCCCTCCTTGAGGGCCGCAATCCAGTCGGGTTTTCAGGATTTCCCCAATGAATATGCATTGAAAGCAGTGAAACACATAGATCTCATACATATTCATTGGGGAAATCCTGAAAACCCGACTGGATTGCGGCCCTCAAGTAGGGACTTTGAGACCCCTGCCCTACAGCCAGTCGGGTTTGCACGATATTCACGATCTCCCCCCCCCAATTCTCTATATCAGTGGTCCCCAACCCTGTCCTGGAGGACTGCCAGGCCAATCGGGTTTTCAGGTTAGCCCTAATGAATATGCATGAGAGAGATTTGCATATAATGGAAGTGACAGGCATGCAAATCTGCCCCATGCATATTCGTTGGGGCTATCCTGAAAACCCGATTGGCCTGTTGGGTCCTCTAGGACAGGGTTAGGGACCACTGCTCTATATGGCACCTTAAGTTGTGTGCACAAAATGGTGCGCAGAGCCGATTTGCATACACAACTTGATTGATTAGTTGGCCTAATCAGTGTTGATAATTGGCAATTGACGCCTCATAATTGATGCTAATTGGCGCTAATTAATAGTTACGTGCACAACTCTGCACGATTCTATAAAAAAGTTAGGCCCTCTTTTACTAAGGTGCACTAAGCATTTTAGCGCGTGTTTATCGCACGCTAAATCAACGTGTTAGCGTTTAACACGTGTTTAGCGTGCGCTAATAGTTACCGCATGCTAAAAAGCATAGCGCACCATAGTAAAAGAGGGGGTAAGAGCCAGTTGCATTACGTGAATATGAAAAGCGGCACGGCCAGGGGCAGATCACAGGCAATCCTAAAAGTTATGCGCATCGTTATAGAATATGCCCAAATCATGCACAACTTACAGTAGGTATAGCCATTTAGGCCTGGTTTTAATTGGCCTAAATGGGCGCACTTAAGTTACGCAGTGGCGTAGCAAGGGTGAGAGGTGCCCGGAGCGGTGGCATCCCTCCTCCACTGCCTCAAACACACACCCCTTCCCTTCCCCCCATACCTCTTTAACTTTTTCGGCACAAGCAGCATCACCAAATTGCTGGCCGCACCGGTTCTCTCTCTGACGTCACTTCCTGGGCATAGGTCCAGGAAGAGATGTCGGAAGGAGAGCCAATGCTGGTGCGAGTAGCGGGTCGACGTTGCCGCTCGCACCGCCGAAGAGCTAGAGGGATGGTGAGGGGGAAGTGAAGGTACGCATTGCGGGGTATAGAAGTGGGAAGGAGCGGGGAGGGCGAGGGCGAAGAGGAGGAGAGGTGCTGGCGCCCCACCAAGATGGCACCTGGGGCGAACCTCCCCCCCCTCCACCTCCCTTACTATGCCACTGGATACATGCATCTTGTAGAATCGTGCTAAATGCCATTGTAGTTGGTGCCAATTTTTTGGGAAAGCTTACCCTCTCTTTTACTAAGGTGCGCTAACCGATTAACGTGTGCTAATCAAATTAGCACGCACTAAACTCTAACGCATCCATAGACTAACATGCACTCGTTAGCGTTTAGCGCACACCAAATCAATTAGCGCACGCTAAACGCTAACGTGTCCATAGACTAACATGCGCGTGTTAGCATTTAGCGCACACCAAATCAATTAGCGCACGCTAAACGCTAACGTGTCCATAGACTAACATGCGCGTGTTAGCATTTAGCGCACACCAAATCGATTAGTGCACGCTAAACGCTAACGTGTCCATAGACTAAAATGCGAGCATTAGCGTTTAGCGCACACCAAATTGATTAGCGCACGCTAAACGCTAATGTGTCCATAGACTAACATGCGCGCGTTAGCGTTTAGCGCACACCAAATCAATTAGCGCACGCTAAACGCTAACGTGTCCATAGACTAACATGCGCACGTTAGCGTTTAGCGCACACCAAATCAATTAGCGCACGCTAAACGCTAACGTGTCCATAGACTAACATGCGCGCGTTAGCATTTAGTGCATGCCAAATCGATTAGCGCTCGCTAATCGGTTAACGCACCTTAGTAAAAGAGGGCCTTAGTCTTTGAAATGCTTGCAGGTCTTATGTGAATGTAGGATGCATCACAAAATGGATTAAAAAAAAAAAAATGAGCATTAGCTAGACAACAGTGAAGGCTATAATTTTGCTTTTCTATTAGACAGTTTAGCTGTTGCATAATGACATAGGGCAGCTCAAATCTGAACATCTGTATCAAGTCAATGAAATGCTAAGCAGCTCCCAATTAGTGTCCTTTTTAAAGTCCTCCATGCGGCACATGCTGCTTTCTCGTGCTGCTTCAGCTGACAAGTTTTGGGCATCAGTGCAGTGAACCGGAGCACGCATTCACCGCTAATCTAATTGCAGTCTTTCAGTGCTGGCGCAGGCTGTACTGTATATGTGTGGACATTAGCTATGTTACTTGTATGTGCAGACGTTAGCTGTGAACGAACGATGCAGTGAACTTCCACTGCTCTGCACGTGCCAGTTCAGGTGACATTTTAAACATCTCTTCCAGCTGAACATGTACCAATTGAGGACGGCAAAGAACGCTAAGCCCCCCCACACTCTGGAGTGCACGTCCTGAAAGGCTTTGCTGAGCGCAAGACTATCTCTACTTCAGGAAGTCTTTGTTAACCTTTTGCTAGGACTTATTAAAAAAGGGATGGTTAACAAGACTAAGAATGTTATAAAGCAGTGGTTCTTAACCTTGTTGGAGGTACTGAACCCCACCAGTTTCATATTAGAGAGTTGCGCGGGGACAGAAATCCCACCCGTCCCCACCCGTCCCCGCCAAAATCCCACCCATCCCCACCCGTCCCCGTGAGGAATCCCTCCATCCCCACCCGTCCCCGTGAGGAATCCCTCCGTCCCCACCCGTCCCCGCGAGGAATCCCCTCCGTCCCCACCCGTCCCCGCGAGGAATCCCCTCCGTCACCATCCTTCCCTATAAACTTCAGAAATAGTTATTTTATTTAATTATGCTACTGAATTAAAGGCTCTGGTAGAGACCCATTTACAAATAAGCAAAGAGACTATTAATTTGGAAATATTAATTGGTAAGAATACATACTTTGTAAATGGGTTTCTACCAGAACCTCTAATGTAAATATAAAATATAAATACTCAGCTGATGAGAACCCACAAACTGTCAGCTGAGGACTTCCTTTGCAGTTGGCCTGGGGTCCCTTTTGCCAAGCTTGGCAGGCAGCAGTAGCGTCCCTGAGTCACAGATGCTGGCACCTCAGTGGCTCATGGATGCTGCCAGCGACTGCTGCGCTTGGTGGAGGGGAGTTCTGACCATCTCTAGAGGAGGTCCTCTGCTGGCGGTGCTTGGGGATCCCCACCAGTCACAGCAAGGGCCAACAAGTACTTCAACACTGTAGAAATAAAACCAGAAATGCATTTCCTTTTCTTTTGAACACAAAACAAAGATATCTGCCATATACATTTCCCAAGGCAGATGACTCTATGCAATGTCACCTCGGTAACAAAATACAAAAATAGACAAATACACCCCCTCCCTTTTTACTAAACCACAATAGTAGGTTTTAGCACAGGGAGTTACGCTGAATGCCTCGCGCTGCTCTCAATGCTCATAGGCTCCCTGCGCTAAAAAACAATATTGCGGTTTAGTAAAAGGGAGCCATAGTGCAAAATATAGACAGCAGATATAAATTCTCAAAACAGACACATTTTGATCACTAAATTGAAAATAAAATCATTTTTCCTATCTTTGCTGTTTGGTGATTTCATGAGTCTCTGGTTGCACTTTCTTCTTCTGACTGTGCATCCAATCTTTCTTCCTTTCTTTCAGCCTCCTGTATGTTTCCTCTCCTCCAGACCTCATTCTCTCCCCCAACTTTTTCTTTCTGTCTCCCTGTTCCCCCTTCTTTCTGTCTCTCTGTCTGCCCCCTTTCTTTCTTTCTCCGTGCCCTCCCCCAAGCCACTCGGTTTGCTGCCACCGCCATCGGGGAATAGTCCCCAAGCCACCGCTGTCCCAAGCTTTCCCTGCAGAAGCGTCGCGCTGACCAGCATTCCGCTCCCTGACGTCAATTCTGACGTAGGAGAGGAAGTTCCGGGCCAACAAGGCATTTCTCCTCATTCCATCCAGCCTGAGCCCCATCTCTCCTTGATCCAGCATTTCCCTTCTGTGTCTGTCAGAATTACCATTCCACCTATTTTCCAGCATCACCCTTCTTTGTGTCCATCTCACCTATATCCCTATCTCACCACTTTTTCAGAATCTTCATTTGTCTCTGTCCTTGTCTATACCCCATATTCACCATTTGCCCTTTCAATGTCTTTATCTCCCCCCCCCACACACACTTTTTCAGCATTACTTCTATGTCTCTATTTCACCTCCTCTTCATGTCCCCTCTGTATCTCTATCCTTATTCAGAAGGTCCTGCTTACCCTTTCTCTTCTTTGTGTCACTATCTCCATTTTCAGCTTTCCCCCCTTTTCCTTTGTTACTGCACCCTGTAGCCAGAATCTTTCCACCCTCTCTCCACTCCGGCCCAGCCCAGTATGAAATATTTCCTTTTGTTTCTCTCCCCTCTCTCTTCTCCTCCCTCACCCACGAGTCCTGCATCTGGCCCTCTCCCTTCTACCTGCACCTGGCAACACCCCCCTGCTCCGCGGCTCTCTTAAGCAACTCGTCAGCAGCGGTGATCAAGACAAGCTGCCAACATCGAGGCCTTTCCTCCACGAGTCCCACCTTTGTGGAAAAAGGAAGTTGAAACAAGCGGGACTCGCAGAGGGTAGGCCCCGACGCCAGAAGCTTGTGTCGATCGTTGCTGCTGAGTTGCCGAAGAGAGCCGCAGGTAGAAGGGAGAGGGAGATAGGAAGGCTGTAGAAGCTCCGGAGCATGACACCGAACCCGGCCAGGATGATTTCTTTTTCAGGCTGCTGCTGCCGCTGCCATCCCCCACCCGAAATGACAAAAAACAGCCTAATGCCCGCGTCGGGAAATAGCCATGCTGAGCAGTGAGCTCAGCACGTACACAGATGAAAGCCTTGCTTGCTGATTGGTCCGGCGGCACGGTGGGGCGGGGCCGCCGGACCAATCAGCAAGCAAGGCTTTCATCTGTGTACGTGCTGAGCTCACTGCTCAACATGGCTATTTCCCGACGCGACGCCAGACTTGTAAGCTGCATGCTTGCATCGCCAGAATTTAGGTAGGTTGTTTTCATCCCCGTGGGAGTCCCGTGGGCAAGGGGGCGTCCCCGTGGGAGTCCCGTGGGTCAGGGGGGCATCCCCGTGGGAGTCCCGTGGGCCAGGGGGCGTCCCCGTGGGAGTCCCGTGGGCCAGGGGGGGAACCCGCGGGATCCCCGCGGGACCCGCGGGATCCCCGCGATCCCCGTTCCCGTGCAGACCTCTATTTCATATGCGTGTTCACCGAACCCTTCTTTATTGGAAAAATAAAATATGATTTTTACAAATTCAAAACATAGGTATACAGTGAGGGGAAAAATAATATCAATTTCAAAAACAAAAAAGTTCTCCTATATTTCGAATAATAATAACATAATAATGAAATTTACTGCAAATCAGTGTGACTTCTGCTGTTGCCTCTCAGAGACCAGTTCAGAAATGCGCGGCTTTACCTTGGCAAGTGCCACTCTCATGTCATTTTCTCAACAAAGTCTGTTCCTTTTCTTCGTTTTTATGTCCAGCATCCTCGAAAAGGATTGCGCGCTATATGAGTCGGAGGTGTGTTTTGACCTCCGCCGAACCCGCGAGACGGACTCACCGAACTCCTGGGGTTCGGTCGAACCCAGGTTAACCACTGTTATAAAGCCTCTGTATCGCTCCATGGTGCGACCTCACCTGGAGTATTGCTTCCGTTCTGGTTTCCTTAACTCAAGATATAGCGGCACTAGAAAAGGTTCAAAGGGGATGGAACTCTTCAAGTTTTATTTAAAATCTGATTAAACGCTTATATAAACAAATTTCTAAGTGATTTACAATATAAAATATACATTTAGGACCTTTAAATGACAGATTCACACTTAGACATACTTGAGGGTGAGGAAAAAAGGTAGAACTACAATTTATCAAGTAAAGCACATAGAAAAGGAAAAATATTAGGGAGGGATTTGAGAATTGCCTAAAGAAATGGGTTTTACCTAAATGTGCCTGAGCACAGGAACCTCCGCGAATCTTGAAAAACTGTGAATACGTTTTTTAGCGGGAGAGACAGGAGAGGGCAGTCAGAGAGGCTCCTGATTGGTCGGTCCTCACCAATCAGGAGCTGCGTATCAAAGCAGCTCCTGATTGGTGAGACTCGACTTTAGTGCAGGAAGAGGCGGTCGGAGCATACCACGAGTGATTTCCTTCACTCGCCGGTGCTCTGGCTGCCCTGCCTCTCAGGCTGCCCTCTCCTGCCAGGTCATTTGCGGTTGGAAAATACCGCGAATGACTGGGACCGCGAATCGCCGACTGCGAATGACCGGGGGAGCACTGTATATAGAGGAAAACTTTTGAGTGAACTTTTGAATTTCTCTCTGAGGTGGATCAGTAAGTAGTTCCATAATTGGGGAGCAGTAATCGAGAAGATTTTAGCCTGCCTCGTGTTTATGATTTTTAGTGATGGAATATATAAGAGGTGTTGGCTCGTAGATGTGAGTGACCTTGGGATTAAAAGTGTGTGGGATTAAAAGTTTATCTAAGAATGCAGGAAGTTTGGATTGTTGAATTTTAAAGGTTAGGAGGGGTATTTTATAGGTGATTCTGTAAGAGATCAATAACCAATGTGCATTTTTAAGAAGTGGGGTGACGTGGTCGAATTTCCTTGAGTTTGTAATAATTTTTATTGCCATGTTTTGTATGATTTGTAAGCATCTGATTTCTTTTTGTGACATGCCTTTGTAAAGGGAATTACAGTAATCTAATTTTGAGATCACCAGGGAGTGCATTAAGACATTTAATGCCGCAGGTTGCAAGACCTTTGAGAGTGATCTAATCATCCTAAGTTTTCAAAAAAATTTTTAATTATGGAGATGATGTGGTCATGATATTTTAATTTCTGATCTATCACTGTCCCTAAGATTTTAATGTTTTTTTTTACCTCTTCAAGAAAGACATTGTTTAATTTGATCAGAATTGTTAATGAGAGTCCTTCTTTCCATGGGAATAACATTGTTTTTGTTTTGGGGATATTTAGGGATAACATATTTTCACTCATCCGGCTGCTAATCTGTTCAGGTTTAGAGGTTATTGTTATTATGTCATTTGGGTTTTCTGTGTCTAACGGATGCAAGAGTTGGATGTCGTCTACATAGGCATACATTGTAAATCCGATTGATTGGCCTAGCGTCATTAGTGGTACCAAGAAAATGTTGAAGAAGAGGGGAGAGAGAATCGAGCCCTGGGGAATTCCAAAAGTATTAGTATTGGAAGTGGCGGATAAGTTTTTGAAAGTCACTATTGATGAGCAGTCTCTAAAGTATTAATGGAACCAGTTTAATGCAGTATCAGAAATACCAATTGAAGCTAGTCTATTAAGTAGTAGAGAGTGGTCGATGGTGTCAAAAGCTGAGGATAGATCGAGAGAAATGAGGAGTACTGACTTATGATGATCCAGAAAGTAGAGTATGCTAGTTGTCAGTCCTATCATTGAGTGTTCAGTTGAGTGATGCATTCTGAAACCTGTCTGATTCAGGTGAAGTGTTTGTGTTTTTTCAATGTATTCTGTTTTTTGATTAAAGACTACTTTTTCAGTCAGCTTGGGGAGAAATGAAAAGTTGGCTATAGGTCAATAGTTTGTTTCGTTTGTTCCTCTTGTATGAGGAAAGACTAAAAAGGTTAGGGCTCTTCAGCTTGGAAAAGAGATGGCTGAGGAGAGATATGATTGAAGTCTACAAAATCCTGAGTCGAGTAAAACGGGAACAAGTGGATCGACTTTTCACTCCGTCAAAAATTACAAAAACTAGGGGATACTCGATGAAGTTACAGGGAAATACTTAACGGATAGCGTAGCTGGTTGTAAGAAAGGTTTGGACAATTTCCTAGAGGAAAAGTCCATAGTCTGTTATTGAGAAAGACATTGGGGATGCCACTGCTTGCCCTGGATCGTTAGCATGGAATATTGCTACTCTTTGGGTTTTGGCCAGGTTCTAGGGACCTGGATTGGTCATTGTGAGGATGGGCTACTGGGCTTGATGGACCATTGATCTTATGCCATACCTTGTATTGTTATTTGAATATTTTTATTTCAGGAATTGTCTATTGCTTATGTTTGACATATTCTTGCTGTAACTTGATTTTATGGCAGAGGTTTCGTAAGTTGCTGAATATGTTGTAATTTATTTGCCCGATACTTTCTTTTTGCTTATGTAAACTGCACTGAACCATGTTTGGCTTTAGCGCTCAATAATTATCCTGTTGATAATGATATTGTACCCTTCCTTGAGGTGGAAAATAAAAAGGTGTTAAATAAATACTAATAAATAAATAAAATACATTTATTTATTTGAATTTGGCTAGCACCTCAATAGCTCAAGGGAGGTTATATTCAGGTACAGTAAGTATTTGTTGCTGAAATCGCCATAGTTTCTGCGAAGTATGATTTAAGTGACAAAAAAAAAGGGAATCGCCAATGAACTCCTTTAGTATGTTGGTATAGTACCTGATGGAACTGGTCAGTGGCATACTAAAGGGGCTGGACCATCCTGGGCGCCATCTTTAAATATTCGCTGGCAAGAGCAGCTTAATCAACTTGCTGCTTGCGCCATCTTCGCCTCCCTTCTGACATCACTTCCTGCTCAAGGAACCAGGATGTGATGTCAGAAGGGAGCCAAAGATGGCGCGAGCAGCAAGTGGAATATGTGGCTCATGCCGGCGAACACTTTAGAAACATAGAAACAGAAGATGACGGCAGAAAAGGGCTATAGCCCATCAAGTCTGCCCACTCTGCTTACCCACCCCCTGTCTATGCCCTAAAGAGGTACACGGGGGCAGTGGGTGGTGGGCACACAGCGCAGCAGGGAAAAGTGGCACCACCATCCCGGGCGCCAACCCCCCTCGCTACGCCACAGGAATTGGTCGTTTCTTCAGCGCACTGCAGAAAGTCGCCCTTCCCATTGCCTTTTTATTACTTTCTCTCGTCTGTTCAGATTTGCGGGATGACATCGCAAAATGAGGGTGAATTACAAACAGAATCCAAAACTCTCCCTAGAACGGTGGTTCTCAAACTTTTTTATCTGTTCTGACACACTTGACAGGCAGTGTTCACATGCTTGTCACACTGAATACTACAGGCCCAATATTCAAAGGATTTATGCTCCAAACTTTGGGCTCCTTTTGCAAAAGCACGGTAGCAACTGCTGCTAAGGTTATCGCTCTGACGCCTATAGTGATGTAATGAGCGTTGGATCATATGCCACATGGCAGCCACTGCCGTAACGTGGGGTGGGTTGAGAGTCATGTTCAGAAATTGGCCTCTTTGAATATTTACTAGGGCTGATGACATACATTTTAACTCAGAATTTCACTAAACTCTTAAACATAGGAACATAAAAAGTAGCTTCTAATAGCGGAAAGAGTGTCGTATAATGGTAACAGCGGGATCTGGATAGCTCCTACTCCCGCCACTAAACCCCCCCCCCCTCTTTCCCTTATACCTTGAACCAATAACAGAGACCTCACATAAGTTTGGAATATAGCCGCAGCTCAATTTATTAACCAGAACAACAATTAAATTAATTTGCATAAATTAACATCATTAACACAGTAACTTCCATATCACAAGATCTGCCAGCTCCTCCCGAGCTACCTAGTGTAATCAACAATAAATGGCCCCCGACCCCGCCATGAACAGCAGGAGTCTGAGGGGTGGCATGACCTCATGCTCCTTTAACCAGGTCAGTAGACCCCAAGACACGGCTCCCAGCCGTCCCTCCGCTCATCGCCGGATGAGCCCCAGCACCCAGTAGCTCAGGAGACCCGCCTTCCCGAGCTACAAAGGCCATCTATAAAGGGTGGGTGGGCGGGGAAAAAAGCCGTCCTGGATGACCCTGAAAAACCGAGACCTCCAAGGTCCCAGCTTTTAACACCTCCTCCGGTACTGCCCACTTCTCCCCATACATCCAATCACGCACCATCTTATCGGCACGCGTCTCCCCCCTCACCAAAACAACTTTTAAAACGACCAATCTTTCCTCCGCTTCCATGACAACACGGGCGGCATAGGGCTCCCAGCCCCGTGTTATCCTACGCCCGTCGAGACGGGCTCTTGGGCTACTCTTTAGAGCTACAGCCGCTGCACTCTGAGGTGGTTGGTTCAAAGCCCTGTGCTGCTCCTTTTCGCCCTGGCCAAGTCACACGGAGGGGCAAAATCGAAACAAACGGCTAAGGGCTCCTTTTACTAAGGCGCGCTAGCGTTTTTAGCGCACGAAGGAAATTACCACGCACTACGCTTCTAGAGCTCAACGCTGGCGTTAAGGTCTAGCGTGCGCCATTCCACGCGTTAAAGCTCCAGCGCACCTTAGTAAAAGGAGCCCTAAGTCTGTTTTGGGCCTAGGGCGCTAGTTGTCCAAAGTCAGCAGCGTCCAAAGTCCGTTCTCGAAAAATACGTCCAAAATATATATATTTTTTCGAAAATCGTCTACTTCTACGCCAAGCCGTTTGATCGTCCAGACCACTAGTACGTCTGTCTTTATATTACATTCTCATCCCAAAAATTGTCCAAGTCCCAAACTTGTGGATGTGGGAGGGGCCACAAAGTGATGTGGGAGGGGCCCAGACATGGCTACAGATAGTGGGGCACCTTATAGGGCACTGCAGGTCATGGTGAGCACCCCAAAACACCTCCCAAACCCACTATACCCACCTGTCTACAACCACAGTAGCCCTTATGGCTGCAGGTGTCACCTATATAGCAGTATAGTAGGCGTGGATGTAGCGCACGCTAAATCAACACGTGCGCTAACCGCTAACGCGTCCATAGGATAACATGAACGCATTAGCGTTTAGCGCGCGCTAAAAAGCTTAGCACACTTTTGTTAAAGAGGGGGGGTTAGGCATCTGCAATGTAGACCAGAGTCATTTTAGGGTCATATGATATGGTTGTCTTAATAAACCTCTGTTTACTCTTTGCTTCTGGTGGATTTTTTAAAATTTATATTGAAAAGTCTCGTGTACCATCCCCACTTCTGTGTTTCTTGGACTTTGTATTATTTTGGGGTGGGGGTGGGGGCTCCCTTCTACTTTTTTGTTTGGATTTTAGCCACACCCCTGGCCCACTCATGTATACATTTATTTCCAAGTGTGCTTTTTTGAAGACGCTGCTATAGATCCATTCTTGATGTATACTGACAGACTGAAAAAGCTGGGGCTGTTCTCCCTGGAAAAGCGGAGACTTAGAGGAGACATGATAGAAACCTTCAAGATCCTGAGGGGTATAGAAAAAGTAGACAGGGACAGATTTTTCAGATTACGGGGAACCACAAGTACGAGGGGGCACTCGGAAAAATTAAAAGGAGACAGGTTTAAAACAAATGCCAGAAAGTTCTTTTTCACCCAGAGGGTGGTGGACACATGGAACGCGCTTCCGGAGGCTGTGATAGGCCGGAGCACATTACAAGGCTTCAAAGAAGGTTTGGATAGGTTCCTAGAGGATAAAGGAATTGAGGGGTACAGATAAGAGTAGCGGTAGGTTATAGGGATAGTCTGGGACCATTGCTCAGGCAATGGGCCTGATGGGCCGCCGCAGGAGCGGACCGCTGGGCGAGATGGACCTCTGGTCTGCCTCAGCGGAGGCAACTTCTTATGTTCTTATGTTCTTATGTGTATTCTTACAATATATTGTAATCCATGGTTGTTAACATCTATAATCATGAATTCTACGTATAATACATGAGATCCAGTGTTTTACTCCTGAGGGTGGCAATTTGTTGCCAAAACATGGATCCTTGCTGGGTTCTCTGTATCCATAATAATAAAAGGCTAAGCGTGCATGCGCTTTTCAAAAATCGTGATTCCTGGTGGCGTGAGGTGTGCTTCTGTGTCGCACCTCACGGCGCCTGCGCTAGCTGGAGGCGCGTGTTCCAGAGACTCCTCCCTCCCGCCGCTCTTCAAAGCGGCCTGCTGAGGTTCGCCAGCCGCTGTAGCGAACCTCACGGGCCGCTCTCCACCTTCCCGATGCAGATAAAAAAAGGAAATCCAGGTAGGACGGAGGCTGCGATCGGCAGCGACTGCTGCTGCTCCTCCAGCCGCCTAGCTCCTCTCCGCCGGCCCCGGACGGCAGCCCCCTCCACCCCGTCCTGATCACGAGGGACACCGTGCAAGGGGGAGGGGAAAGGGAGGAAGCGTCTCTAGGACCCGTTAATGTAACGGGCTTAAAGAGCTAGTATACAATAAATTGATTTGATGATATACACACAGCCAGCCGAGGAGTCAATTTATTCACTTTGCTTTTTCAGGTTTCTCTACTTTTACAAGGACTTTTTGTTCTCTGTTTTTGATGGTTTAAAGATACAGTTTAAGCATTTCAGGGACACTTAGGGCTCCTTTTACAAAGGCGCGCTAAGCGTTTTAGTGCGTGTTTAATGTGTGCTAAATCAACGCGTGCGCTAACCGCTGACGCGTCCAGAGGATAACGTGCATGTGTTAGCGTTTAGCGCGTGCTTAAAGCGTGTGATAATATTTATCGCGCGCTAAAAAGCATAGTGCGCCTTAGTAAAAGAGGGGGTTACTGTAAATCTGGAGAAATTAACCAGAGGTACATTAACGGACAATGGAAGAGGAGGACAGAGAGGCAGAAAACTTCATGACAGAGGAAACCATTGAAGAAGAAGTCAGGGAGTTAGAGAAGTTCATCAAACAGGCATACAGTGGAGTTACCAAGATATACCCCCAGTGAGCGAGGACCAGGATACACCTCCTTCTTTGGTATACTATGTCCCTCTAAATATTCTCTATAATAAGTCCTGTAACCCTTCATTGGAGTTCCTTCTCTATACCAATTCCTGTAAACCGTGCCGAGCTCTACGATTGTGGAGAGGATGTGGTATGCAAACGTAAGGTTTAGTTTAGTTTACAGTGAGTGGAGGACAACCTGGAGGACAACCACAAGGAAGACGATTCCGGTGCAAGCCAACGCCAGGATGAGGGAAGGTGGAAGTGCACAGAGGACAAGGACCTATGGCTGGAGAGATGGCCTTAGACCAGGGACATGGACCTGTGGCTAGAGAGGCAAGAGAAGATACAGAGGACAGCAATCGTTGTGGGGGACTCCATCATCAGACAAGTCGACAGCCACATAGCGGCAGGAAGACAGGATTGGCTTACCGGGAGCCAAGTTGAAGATATAGTGAGCCGCATCGACAGGATCATCGACAGCGTGGAAGAGGAAGATACGGTGGTGGTGAGCCACATGCGGACAAACAACATGAGCAGCAAGAACTACAGCAGGGAAGGACTGAAGGACCAGTTCCAGATGCTAGGAGGGAAGCTGAAGACCAGAACGCCGAGGGTAGTGTTCTCGGAGATCTGGCTGTACCCAGGGCCGATGAGAAGAGGCAGACAGAGCTGCAAGCAGTCAACACGTGGATAAGGCGCTGGTGTGAGGAAGAAGGATTCCACTTCGTGTGCAACTGGACGACGTTCTGGAAGAGCAGCAAGCTATTCAGGAAGGATGGACTCCACCTCAGCGGTGACGTAACGAGGCTGCTTGCAAGCAACATCATGAGAGAAATTGAGAAGTTTTTAAATTAGGAAGAAGGGGAAAGCCAACAGTCGACCAAAAGTCAATGGTTCAGGAACTGGTATACCCAGAGGATACTGTGCAGGAAGATAGCGGGGAAGACTCACCAGATCATAGGCAAGACAGAAATCCTGACAGATTGAAAGGGACAAAAGAGGGAAGGAAATACAAGAAAGTAACAGGCTGCAAACTCAAGTGTATGTACACGAACGCAAGGAGCCTAAGGAATAAGATGGGGGAATTGGAAGCTATGGCACAAAAAGATAACCTCGACATCACAGAAACATGGTGGAATGAGGAAAACGTCTGGGACACTGTGCTACCGGGATACAAGCTATACCGCAGAGACAGAGTGGGTCAAAAAAAGTGGGGGTATTGCCCTATATGTCAAAGAGGGAATTGAGTCTACCGGAGAGAACACGCTAGAAATGAAAAATAAGGTAGAGTCTCTATGGGTCAAAATTCTGGGAACAAATGGAACGGAAACAAAGATCGGCATCTACTTCTGACCCCAGGGCAGTCCAAAGAAATTGATGGAGAAATGACGGACAAGATTAAACACAACTGCAAGGGAGGCAACGTAGTTTTCATGGATGACTTCAATTATCCGGGGATAGACTGGAACCTAGGCACCTCAGGCTGCATCTAGGAGATCAAGTTCCTGGATGCTGTAGGCGATTGCTTCCTGGAACAACTTGTCAAGGAAAATACGAGAGGTCATGCAATTCTGAACTTTTAATTCTAAATGGACTACGAGGACCGGTGCAAGGTGTAGAAGGGACACTGGGAAGCAGTGATCACAATATGATCCGCTTCAACCTGGACACAGGGACAAAACATCGATCCAGAACGACGGCCATGGCACTGAATTTCCAAAAAGGGAATTACGAAGCGATGAGACTCTTGGTGGGGAAGAAGATTAAGAAGAGGATAAGCACTGTAAAAACACTAGAGGAAGCATGGTCCCTTTTTAAGGACATAGTCACCAAGGCGCAAAATCTATATATACCGCATATCAACAAGGGATCCAAGATGAAAAAAAAACAAGGAACCATTGTGGCTTACAGTAGCAGTGAAGGAAGCGATCAGAGACAAGACAACTTCATTTAAGGAATGGAAAAGGTCAAAAATGGACGAAAACCGGAAAAAGCACGAACAACATCAAAGCAGGTAGCATAAGGCAATAAGAGGAGCTAAAAGAGACTACGAGGAAAAAATAGTCGAGGAGGCAAAAAACGTTAAGCCATTCTTTCGATATATTAAGGGGAAGCGACCCGCAAAGGAAGCGATGGGGCCTTTGGATGACCATGGAATAAAGGGAGTGCTAAAGGAGGACAAAGCCATCGCCAACAAACTGAACACATTTTTTTGCGTCTGTATTTACTGAAGAGGACATACACAACATACCGGAAGCCGACAGGCTATATGCAGGAAATGAAGACGGGAAACTGACAGGGTTGACGGTCAGTCTAGAAGAGGTATGCAGGTAGATTGATAGGCTTAAAAACGATAAATTGAAGGTAACAAAGAACTGAAAGGGGATATAGCTGAACTGCTTCAACTAATAGCCAATCTGTCGATCAAATCGGGAAGTATTCTGGAGGACTGGAAAGTGGCAAATATTACGCCGATCTTCAAGAAAGGTTTGATGGAAGATCCGGGAAACTACAGACCAGTGAGTCTGACCTCGGTACTGGAAAAGATGGTAGAGGCACTGATAAAGGACAGCATCATTGATCACCTTGACAGACACGATCTGATGAGGACCAGCCAGCACGGCTTCAGCAAAGGAAGATCTTGCTTGATGAACTTGCTGCACTTTGAGGGAGTAAACAGGCGGTCGACATTGTATATCTGGATGTTCAGAAGGCGTTCGACAAGGTTCTGCATGAACGACTACTTCAAAAAATTGTGAGCCATGGAATTGAGGGTGAAATACTCACGTGGATTAGAAACTGGCTGGCGGATAGGAAACAGAGAGTGGGGGTAAATGGACAATACTCAGACTGGAAAAGCGTCACGAGTGGAGTGCCACAGGGTTTGGTGCTTGGACCCATGCTCTTCAACATATTTATAAACGACCTGGAAATTGGTATGATAAGTGAGGTGATTAAATCTGCAGACAATACGAAGTTATTCAGAGTAGTGAAGATGTAGGAGGATTGCGAAGTCCTGCAATGTGACATAAACACGCTCGAGAAATGGGCCGCGACATGGCAAATGAGGTTTAACGTGGCTAAGTGTAAGGTGATGCTTGTCGGTAACAAAAATCTTATACACGAATACAGGGATGTCCGGTGCAGTACTTGGAGAGACCCCCCCCCCAGGAAAAAGACTTGGGAATACTGGTCGACAAGTCGATAAAGCCGTCCGCGCAATGTGCGGGGGCGGCGAAAAGGGTGAACAGAATGCTGGGAATGAGGAAGAAGGGGATCACGAATAGATTGGAGAAAGTCATCATGCCGCTGTACCGGGCCATGGTATGCCCTCACCTGGAAAACTGTGTCCAGCACTGGTCGTCGTACATGAAGAAGGGCACGGTACTACTCGAAAAGGTCTAAAGAAGAGCGACTAAAATAGTTAGGGGTCTGGAGGAGTTGCCGTACAGTGAGAGATTAAAGAAACTGGGCCTTTTCTCCCTTGAAAAGAGGAGACTGAGAGGGGACATGATCGAAACGTTCAAGATAATGAAGGGAATAGACTTAGTAGATAAGGACAGGTTGTTCACCCTCTCCAAGGTGGAGAGAACGAGAGGGCACTCTCTAAAGTTAAAAGGGGATAGATTCCGTACAAACGTAAGGAAGTTCTTCACCCAGAGAATGGTAGAGAACTGGAACGCTCTTCCGGAGGTTGTTATAGGGGAAAACACCCTCCAGGGATTCAAGGCAAAGTTAGACAAGTTCCTGCTGAACCAGAACGTACGTAGGCAAGGCTAGACTCAGTTAAACCGACCTAAATAAATCCAGGAAAAATTCCATCTGATAATTAAGGGAATAGACTTAGTAGATAAAGACAGGTTGTTCACCCTCTCCAAGGTAGGGAGAACGAGAGGGCACTCTCTAAAGTTAAAAGGGGATAGATTCCGTACAAACGTAAGGAAGTTCTTCTTCACCCAGAGAGTGGTAGAAAACTGGAACGCTCTTCCGGAGGCTTTTATAGGGAAAAATACCCTCCAGGGATTCAAGTCAAGTTCCTGTTGAACCAGAATGTATGCATATAAGGCACTGGTCTTTGACCTAAGGTCCGCCGTGTGAGTGGACTCCTGAGCACGATAGACCACTGGTATGTCCCAGCAGCGGCAATTCTTATGTTCTTATGTTAACTGGCCAAAACACAGAGTCTTAAAATAATAATATTTATTTTTACTTTTTCATTTTGCAGAGAAATTCCCTTTCAATTTATGGCTTTCACCCTACTGAACTCTGTGGGATGAAATCAAGCTTATGGTCACAGCTGATGGCCACTGTGCCGTTATGTGAGGCTAATGCAAAGCTTGAGGGAACTCCTGTGGGATAAAGAGTTGTTAGGAATTCTGGAATCTATAAATCTAGAAAATTTGTCTGTCTGTGGGTACATTCAATGATGCAAAGACCTTTCAGGGCTGTAAAATTTTACTATGAAGAAAAATTACTTCACTTCATTAAACCTTCCAACAGATCTTGCCAACTTTAAATTGGTGAAGTGTTTTGCGTACACCACAAGAGATGGATGAGTCTTTGTTTCCAGAAAATTAAGGTATAAATGCATTAATTTCCATTATGTAGAGGTTTGCTACCAACTTCAGGAGGATTGAAAAGTGTCAGCAGAAAGGAGAGAGACTGATTTGAGAGCTGTGTGATCCCTTTTGGGAGACAGACGCAAGACCAGCATTGAACAATGGTTCGATTCATTTCTGCTCTGAGCAAACCTGCTTCGTGGATGCTGAGATTAGCAGTAGGCAGCATCAAAAGCCAGGAAAAAAAATGCAGTTGTTTTCTATGAGGGGGTGCAGAAAAGTTCTCAGCCCAACCAACCAACTTCCTGAATTCTGAGCATTATTTTGCCACCTTAGCAGAAAAGAGTGTTATCTTATTTCGTTAAGTGCCAATTTGCAGAAACAAAATGCTCTGTTTTTGACTTTGTTTCAGATTAGAGAATGACGCGGTGACAAAATTCATCACCGTCCCCGTCGATAACCACGGGAAACCATCTTCATGTCATTCTTTAAGGGAAGAATCAGAGTATAATTGGGCACAACCACTGACCCTCAAGCTTTGCTTTGAAGAATGCTGGTGTAGAAGGACTGAGGTTGAAACAGACACTACAGAATGACAGTCTCTGGTATCCAGAGCAGATATTGTGATGTCATAATGCCTCATTCCACCAATATCAGCAGTGATGTCACAATGGCTTGATTGCCCTATACTTGGCTCACTTTTATTACATGTGAGGGGATGCTGAAAAGTTCTCAGCCCAACCAACCAACCAACTTCCTAAATTCTGAGTGATATTTTGTCACTGTAGCTAAAAGAGTGTTATCTTATTTCATTAAGTACCAATTTGCCGAAATGAAATTCTATGTTTTGACATTGTTTCAGATGATTGATTGAACCATATCCACATCCTTAACGTCTTGGTTGGACTGAGAACTTTTCAGCAGGGCCGCCATCAGGGCAGTACTACCAGTCCTGCATTCAGGGGCCCGGAGCTGACAGAGGGCCCGGGCTTCCCCAGGGTCGCAAGCATAATCTCCTCTCCTTCTCCTTACCTGCCCTGCCGCAGCACACAGCCGAACAGAAGTCTTCCCGAAGTCAGCGCTGAAGACCTAAAGCCCTCCCTCCGACGTCAGCGCTGACATCGGGAAGACTTCTGGTCAGCTGCTTGTGGCAGGGCAGGTAGGGAAAAGGCAGTCGTGTTCCGAAGGGGGGGGGGGGCGGTCCGCCCCGGGTGCAGCCATGGAGGGTGTGTGCACAGCCGGTCAGGTCCCCTTAGCCTTGTGGCGCTTCCCCCAACCGACCGACAACAGGCCCGGCCGACAAACCTCCCTGCCATGTAGCAGCAAATCTAAATTATTTTCTTACAGCAGCTTCAATACTCCAGCTGCTGTAAGAAGGTAATTTAGATTCGCGGCTACAGGGCAGGGAGGTTTGTCCGACCGGGCCTGTTCTGTTGTCGGTCGGGTGGGGATGTGCCACAAAGGTAAGGGGCAAGGAGGGAGAAAGGGAGGAAAGGTGGAATGGAGAAGAAAAGATGCTTAAGGGAAATGGGTAAAACTGAGGGGGGAGAAGGCTGCTGAAAGCACTGGGGTAGACAAAGGGGTGGAGAAGGACGCTGAAAGGACATGGGGAAGACGGGAGGGGGGGAGAAGGACGCTGAAAGCACATGGGGAAGACAGAGGGGGGATAAGGACCCTGAAAGGACATGGGGAAGACAAAGGGGTGGAGAAGGATGCTGAAAGGACATGGGAAGATGGGGGGAGAAGGACGCTGAAAGGGCATGGGGAAGACAGGGGGGGAGAAGGACGCTGAAATGATATGGGGAAGACAAAGGGGTGGAGAAGGACGCTGAAAGCACATGGGGAAGACAGAGGGGGGAGAAGGACGCTGAAAGGACATGGAGAAGACAGGGGGGAGAAGGACGCTGAAAGGAAATGGGGAAGAGAGAGTGGGGAGAAGACACTGGCAGGAAAGAAGACAGAGATGCCAGACTATGGGGGGAGCGGAGGGAAGAAGATGAGTGCCAGACCAATTTGGGAGGGGAGGAGAAAGGGAGAGGCACAGTAACAGAGCAAATGGAAGACGCAGAAAGAAGAGAGACAGTGGATGGAAGGAATTAAATGAGAACATGAGGAAAGCAGAAACCAGGCAACAAAGGTAGGAAAAAAATTATTATTATTATTTTTTTTTTTTTGCTTCAGGATAAAGTAGTATATTAGTTGTATTGATAAACATTTATAAACATTAGAGGCTCTGGTAGAAACCCGTTTACAAAGTATGTATTCTTCCCAATTAATATTTCCAAATTAATAAAGTCTTTTTGCTTAAGGAGAGCCAGGAGCTCTCATCTAAAACTTAAAAAACGGAGTGAACTGAATTTCAAAGTGCACTGCAAAGAACTATAAAGAAATGCATTCTAAAGTTCAAATAATTTTTTATTATATTTCAATAAATGACAATCAAAGTGCAAAAACTGCAAATGCAAAAATACATATATAAGAAATGTTGAAACTAATAAATAAATAAATAATCTTATTGGTAAGATCATGCTATATATCCCTCACTAAATAACTTAAAAATTGCCTTAAAAAATAAATAAATAAATAGCAAATAAATAGAATAAATAAATAAATAAAGTGAGGCATGCTACAGTACTGCAAAAGACAAGATTAAAAAGGTTTATATGTGTATATGTTAAAACATTTAAAGTCACCCCATTGCATCTGCATCCACTGCTACACCGGTGTAAAATAATTGGACTGATCTTTGTGTTATCTGCACTGGGGTGACTTTAAATGTTTTAACATATACACATATAAACCTTTTTAATCTTGTCTTTTGCAGTACTGTAGCATGCCTCACTTTATTTATTTATTTATTCTATTTATATGCTATTTATTTATTTATTTTTTAAGGCAATTTTTAAGTTATTTAGTGAGGGATATATAGCATGATCTTACCAATAAGATTATTTATTTATTTATTAGTTTCAACATTTCTTATATATGTATTTTTGCATTTGCAGTTTTTGCACTCTAGAATGCATTTCTTTACAGTTCTTTGCAGTGCACTTTGAAATTCAGTTCACTCCGTTTTTTAAGTTTTAGATGAGAGCTCCTGGCTTTCCTTAAGCCTTATGTGTATTTTTCCGCCTGTTTGCTCCTTTTAAACTGTAAGATGGACAGTTTTATTACGCTGTTCTATCTAATAGCGTCTTTGATGACGTTGCCCTGGTGCTTATTTCTATTCAGTGGAAGCGTTCATATCCGGTTTCCCCCTGTAACAGTCATTGTACATTGAGACGTGGAGACGTCCGCTTTGAATTGGTATGTTCTTTATACATTCAAAAATATTTTTGCCTGGCACATTAGATAGATAGATTTTGAAGATTTTTATATACTATTCTCTTTTGTGTTCTAGAGTCTGATCGGTCAGGATACACCATGAGGCAGCATGAAAATGTGAAACGCTGGCCACCGTTGTTGTACCGATCAGCAGGATAAGTGGATTTTATTCCTCTATCTTTAATATTTACTGGCATTATACAGCACAGCATAAGACACGAACATAAATCGAAGGTTTTTTGCCAGTGAGGTTACCGCTCGACTGCCTCTTTAAGCCGTTTTGGTGAGGTGGGAGGGCCTGTTCTGAGGCTTTTTCCTTCATGTTGTAGTGATCTGGTCTATGCTGTGTCTGTTTGATTTACTTTATTGGACTTTACCACATATGCTAAGTACGCCACTGCTTTTTAATTTCCCTTTAAACTTCTCAAGGGTTTTTTCCTCCCTTACCTGAGCCGGTAATAGGTTCCAAATTTGAGGGGCTGTAACTGAAAAATGCGCATTGCACCTGGTGTTGATGGTTCTCAAGGATGGAATTGTTAGGTTTTTGTCCTCAGATCGTAGAGTACGAAACGGAATGTAAGGGATAATTACTCTATCTAGGAATAGTGGAACAAGGTTTATTTTTTTGCCTCACCACGTCAGGAATTCTCAGAAGCTTCCGTCATCATAAAAACTTTACAATATCCGATTCACTCCTCGGTTAAAATATTGGGAGTAATTTTAGATCAGACTCTGAATATGCAAGAACAAGTTAACTCAGTCGTACGTAAAGGTTTCCAAACTTTATGGAAACTACACACTCTTAGAGCATACTTTGATTTCTCGGCATTTAAGCTTTTGATCCAATCATTGGTATTGAGCAGGGCTGTGGAGTCGGTAGATAAATGTTCCGACTCAGACTCCTCAGTTTTTTGTACTTCAGACTCCGATTCCGACTCCAGGGACCCGAAATTTCCTCCGACTCCGACTCCACAGCACTGGTTAATTTTCAGATCGTTCAAATGGAATGTCAAGTTGAGAGAAATGAGCATTTCCGACACCACCTTCTTTTTGCTTTTAATCAAGGTTCTAAGGCCGCAGAAGCTGCTCGCAACATTTGTGCTGTGTATATAGTGGGTGCTATAGCTGAAAGAATCGCTCGTGATTGGTAGGCCAAGTTCAAAAATGGAGTCGGTAGATAAATGTTCCTACTCCGACTCCTGGTACCCGAAATTTCCTCCGACTCCTCGACTCCGACTCCACAGCCCTGGTATTGAGCCACCTTGATTACTGTCATATTGTTTACTTGGCAGGTGTAAAAAAAAAATTACCTATCTCCAGGCTGTGAGTTATTCAGAATACCGCAGCTAGAGTTATATTTGGACTGAATAAGTATGATCAAGTCACTCCGTTATTTCGGGAATTACATTGGTTACTGTGAGGCACATATTTCCTTTAAATTGGGTTGCATTTATTATGGAGTCGTGATGGGTCAAACTCCACTGTACTTGATGGATTTATTTTCAGCTTCTACGCAAAAATTCTCCCGTAAACCTCATGCCGTATTTGTTTATTCATCTGTAAGGGGTTTCAAGTTTCATGAACGTATGCTCTCTTATCAGGTGCTGCCACTTGGGATAAAGACTTCAAGAAATTGCTTACCATTTCATTTTCCTATCTGGAATTTAGGAGACACTTGAAAACTTACTTGTTTTCTCGGTTCTTAGGTAGTTAATCTCATTCTTATTCTAAGGCCCTCTTTTACAAAGGTGCGCTAAGCGTTTTAACGCGCGTTTAGCACGCACTAAATCAACACGTGCGCTAAGCGTTTACAAGCCCATAGGATAATTAATCTCATTCTTATTCTAAGGCCCTCTTTTTTACTCAGGTGCGCTAAGCGTTATAACACGCGTTTAGCACGTGCTAAGTCAACGCGTGTGCTAACCGCTAACACGTCCATAGGATAACATGCACACGTTGGCATTTAGCGTGTGATTAGTGCAAGCTAAAATTTAAAGTGCGCTAAAAAGCATAGCACACCTTAGTAAAAGAGGGGGTAAATGTTATATATTTTTAGCCTTTTGTAAACCGCATAGAACTGTGAGGTTATGCAGTCTAGAAATTGATGTAGGGTGTAGGAAGTTAACCAGGAAATGAGTAAACCAACCTGGTCGTGCATGTGCAAGACCGGAGGGCTAGGACTTCGATAGGAAGGCAGGACTTAAATGGGAAACCAAGGTGGCAGGGGAGCCCCTTCTGATGATTCAGACAGGTCTTGACCTGTTTTTGGGCCACCGCGGGAGCGGACTGCTGGGCAGGATGGACCTGTGGTCTGACCCGACAGAGGCACTGCTTATGTTCTTATGTTCTTATGATTTATGTTATGTTTATGTTGTTAGCGTCAGTTTATATGTAATTCTTTGATAGATAGGGAGCCAATGTGCATTCCTTAGTAGGGGTGTGACATAATCAAATTACAACCTTAGTGCCGCTTATTATGTGACCATTAGCTAATACCCATGTTAATGGGCATTTAGGGGAAATTTATCAAGCCGTGTTAAGACTTAACATACCTTTAATGCGTGATAAGGGAATTAGCACGCTCTAAACTCTAAAGCCCATTTTATGGGCTTTTAAGTCCTCATTCTATAAAAGGCACTCCAAAAATAGGCGCCAAGGTATACAGCGCATAGATTCTGTCAATCTTCAGTTAGGCGCTAAATTGGACTTTGGCGTCCCCCATTTTTGCCAGAGTTTTCTTGTTCTAAATACTGGCACCTAAGTCCAATTTAGACGCCTAGCAGCAAAACACGCCCAAGATCCACCCATAACTACGCCCGCTTTCTGCTATATGCCTCGGGTTAGGTGCCTACCATGACATTAAATTACATTGCTGTTTACGGTATATGTTGCATAACCTTTCTATGTGGTTTACAGCTAGAAGAAGCTGAGACAATCTCAGGAAATACAGATTACCGGTAACAAATTATCCAGTTCTAATTTCGTAAAAATTTATCAAATAGATGTGTCTTCAGAAGTGTTCTAAAATGCATGTAAGACAGAGCATTGACTACGGTAATAGCCAGCTAAATTCTTTGTCTCTTTTTTTTTTTTTAAACTTTATTTAGTTTTTAATGCCAACAAAAAGTGCAATACAATTTATATACAAATAATGATAATCAACCAAGCATTTATAATCAATCAGTATCTTTATAAAAGATAAAAATTCTCTCCCCCATCCATCATTACCATCAGGAATAATGCCAAAACAAAAGATATACACCTCTCCCGCTCCCCCTCCCCCCCCCCTGGATGTGTGGGTGAAAAACAAACAATGGAAAATAAAGATAAAGGACAACTATAGCAAATCTACAAAAGACGCCAATGGACCCCAAATTAATTTGAATATCTTATTATGTCCCATGTCAGCATTCATTTTCTCAGATTTATAAGTTAAACATAAGCTCGCCCACCAAAAAGGAAAACTAATTCTTTGTCTCTAATTGCTGCTTGAAAAGAGAGTAACCTATCAAAATTTCTTTTATATCGACAATTCTTAACAGAAGGAAAGGAAAAATATGTCTGAATCAGGGCAGGATTAAAGGGTAGGCTAAGTAGGCATGTGCCTTGGGCCTGAAGAGTTCAGGGGGCCCCAGAACGCTGCCTGCTCCGATGATGTCAGTGTACCTGCCTCTGGGTCCGGCTCCAGGCGTCCAAATATTGCCTCCTCCCGCCTTCTTCATTATTCAGTGCAGCCGGACTCGTAATCTTCAAAAGGCCGCGGGCATCGGTTCCTACACGCTGCCCGTGGCTGACCCGTAAGCCTATCCTCTGATACTGGGATTTTGCGTTAGAGGGAAGGCTTCCGAGTCAGCTGTGGCGTTATGTAGGAACCGCTGCCGTGGCTTTTTGAATACTGAATTTGGCTGCACTGAATAAGGAAGGAGAAGTTGCTACTTAGACTTCTGGAGATGAGCCAAGAGATACACTCTCGAAGGAGGGGGGATATGGGGGCAGGGAGGGAGCAGGGCCATGGAGGGGCGGGTCCAGGGGGCCCAGGGCCCATTGAAGAATTAATCCTGCCCTGGTCAGAATATGTTGTGAGCGTCTAGATGTAGCATATACAAAGTCTGCTGTGAGACCAAATAACACTTTGTAGCACAGGGATCCAAATTTTAAAATAACCCTGGCCTCAATCGGAAGCCAGTGCAGACTACGATAAAAAGGAGCGACATGATCCGATTTTTTTTCAAGTCAAAAATCAACCTTACAGCTGGATTCTGGATCAGTCACAGTCTATGGAGATTACTCTTAAGGCCAGCTTAATAAATGATGTTGCAATAATTCAGCGAACTGAGGATCAAAGATTGTACCTGCAATTTAAAGGCGGAATAATCAACATAGGATCTTATGGTACGTAGCTTCCAAAGTGTATAAACACATTTCCGAAGCAACTGGTTGGTATGCTCTTTCGTTGATCAATCTTGCGAAGCGTAGAGGTTTCTACCGGAGGTAAATGCTCCGAAGTTCATAAAATTCCTGTGAGTGTCGGAGCGTTTACCTCACCGGCCCACGGTAGAAACCTCTACCTTGGCTTTGTAAATGCTAATTTATATTAAGTTAGGCACCTAGATCGACTATGCATGCTGGTCTAGTCACCTGATTTCATTCACCGCTTGTAGAATCTGGGCCTTAGTGTATAACGCGCACTAATTCCCTTAACGCACATTAAGGTGCGTTAAACTCTTAACACTGCTTGATTAATTACTCCCTTAATGCAGGTTCTAGCATACTGCCTATTAGTACGAGCTTAGACCTCTAACTGATTAACCATTCCCCTTAACTGTATCCACAGTATCCTATTTGTCTGTCTGGGCTGTTTAGATTGTAAGCTCTTCCAAGCAGGGACTGTCTTCTTTGTGACTCTGTACAGTGCCGTGTGCGTCTGGTAGCGCTCTAGAAATAATTCATAGTAGTAATAGTAGCAGCAGTGTGAAGAGTTTCAGTCTTTGGGAAGCAGAGCTGAGATTGTGATGTCATAATGCCTCATTCCACCAATAAGAGCCAACGTCATCAGTGATGTCACAATGGTTTGATTGTCTGCCTTCCAACCCAGCCAGCAGATTAACCGTTCCCCTTAACTGTATCCATGACATCCTGTTTGGCTGTCTTGTCTGTTTAGATTGTAAGCTCTTCAGAGTAGGGACTGTTTTGTTCTTCTTTGTACAGCACTGCCTACATCTGGTAGCGCTATAGAAATAATTAATAGTAGTAGTAGTAGTAGTAGTTACTGCAAACTATAGCTTTAGAAATTCTGCAGCCTTTTATTCTGAAGACAAATTTAACCTCCTCAGCATTTTTTTTTTTTTTTTTTAATTTCTGTGAAATATATGCCAGGAAGTGAGCTTGCTCTTTTATCTGGCCCTTAGGCATATCTTGCTAGATTGTTAATTATTTTATTTCGTTTTGTGGCTGCACTCTTGGAGAGCACACTGTGTCTTTCTGCGTTTCTGTGTGTGTGGGGGGGGGGGGTTTGTGTGTAAAAATTACTATTCAGATCACAGTTATTGATAGACATCTGCTGAAAAACAGAAACCTTTTTATTTTTGTTTGTTCCCATTGTATTTACTTATTTCAGGGTTTGATTACTTTTATTCGTACTATAATTGTGGCGCAATTAAGTAATCTAAATTATCTTGGACTTCCTGATCCATTATGCTCTGCCTGGAAGCTTTGAGATCTGAGTTCACTCTTCCTATCTCTGCCCTCTCCCCCTTTCAGGTTTTTAGTGACGGCCTTGCTCTTCTGTAGGCTTCTTTTGCTGAATCCAAATCTCTCCTTCTTTCTTTCGCAATTCTTTTAATTATAAGAATGCAATTTTTTGCCATCTTTTTCCGGTCCTCTGCCTCTTTATTCTGCACTGTTTCTTTTTTCTCGTTACTCCTTTTTTTTTTTTTTAAAAAAAATAGATTTTCTCCCTTATTTGTCCCATTTCTTTTTATTATTTTGTTTTTTTTTTTTCTTTTTCTGTAAATGACCTTGCTTTAATATTTGAAAAGTATATTTTTATAGTGCTACCGTGAATAGGGAATACTTTGAAGACATACGAGTATATAGAAACGTGATGGCAGATAAAGGCCAAATGTCCAATCCGGTTCATAGACTAAACCGTGCGCAGACAAAGTCGGGCCGACAATCATAGAAACATAGAAGATGACGGCAGACAAGGGCCATAGCCCATCAGGTCTGCCCACTCTACTGACCCACCCCCAAGTCTACTATCCTAGGGTTCCCACTCCTGGTGACAGGTTCCCTTGGCTTAACCCTCTAAGGGATCCCACATGGGCATCCCATTTGCTCTTAAATTCTTGCACGCTGTTTGCCTCGATCACCTGCACCGGGAGCTCGTTCCAAGGATCAACCACTCTCTCGGTGAAGAAATATTTCCTGGTGTCGCCATGAAATTTCCCGCCCCTGAGTTTGAGCGGATGCCCTCTTGTGGCTGAGGATCCTTTGAGAAAGAGAATCTCTTCTTCCATCTCGATACGGCCGGACATCTCGATACGGCCGGACATCAGCGCGCCGGATTTAAACTGAATTTTAAAGCGCTCTGATGGGGGTGTGGGGGGGAACCACCGCACTTAACTTAGTAGTGTTGGCACTGCCGTTGGGAGGGTGTTGGGGGGAACCCCCCCATTATAGAGGAAACAGGCTTTTTCCCTAATTTGTAGGGAAACTACCGTACATTGAGAGGGCAAGTCAATAATTGGATATCACCAATTAGGTTCCTGAAGAGTATCTAGGTTCTGATATATGATACTAGTGTAACTAGTTATCAACGTGCCTAAAAACTAAGTGTGTGTACTTAGGCCAGCCATAAAGCCGGAGTAGCGGGGATCCAAAGAAGGAGTAGAAGACGAGGGTTAGATGTGGTGTATTTAGCTTTTCGCAAAGCCTTTGACAGCGTTCCACACAGACATCTAATAAATTTAGTTCCCTCGGGATGGGCCCCAAAAGTGATGGGCTGATTCAGGAACTGGTTGAATGGAAGGTGGTCAATGGAGATTGCTCTGAGGAAAGGAGTGTTACCAGTGGTGTTCCTCAAGGTTCTGTTCTTGGGCTCATTCTTTTTAACATTTTTGAAGGGCTGTCAGGTAAGATTTGCCTCTTTGTGGATGATACCAAGATCTGCAATAGAGTAGACACCCCTGATGCTATGAATAACATGAGGAAGGACCAAGAGAAAAGCTTGAAGAATGGTCTGAAATATGGCAGCTAAGATTTAATGCGAAGAAATGTAAAATCATGAATCTGGGCTACAAAAACCTGAGGGAACGGTACAGTTCAGGGAGGTGAAGGACTTTGTGCATGAAAGAGGAGCGACACTTTGGTGTGATAGTATCTGAAGATCTTAAGGTGGCCAAAGAGGTTGACAAGGTGATGGTGAAAGCTAGGAAAAGGGTGATATTGATGCCCCTGTACAGTGTAAGACTTTGGTGAGACCTCATTTAGAATATTGTGTACAATTCTGGAGGCTGCACCTTCGAAAAGATATAAATAGGGTGGAGTCGGTCCAGAGGAAGGCTACTAAAATGGTGCGTGGTTTTCGTTATAAGGCGTATGGGGACAGACTTGAAGTTCTCAATATGTATACTTCGGAGAGGGGCGATATGATAGAGACGTTTAAATACTTACATGGCGTAAATGCGCACGAGTCAAGTTTCTTTCGTTTGAAAGGAAGCTCTGGAATGAGAGGGCGTAGGACAGTGGTCTCAAACTCAAACCCTTTGCAGGGCCACATTTTGGATTTGTAGGTATTTGAAGGGCCTAAAAAAAATAGTTAATGTCTTATTAAAGAAATATAGTTTATAAATCTTTCCTTTTGGCTGTCTTAATAATAATATTGTAATTTATAGCTAAAGAGACATATGATCAAGAAACTGTTTTATTTTACTTTTATGATTATGATAAACATACAGAGGGCCTCAAAATAGGACCTGGCGGGCCACATGCGGCCCCCGGGCCACAAGTTTGAGACCACTGGCGTAGGATGAAGTTAAGAGTTCTCAGGAATAATCTAAGGAAATACTTTTTTACAGAAAGGGTAGTAGATGTGTGGAATAGTCTCCTGGTAGAGGTGGTGGAGACAGAGACTGCATCTGAATTCAAGTGTGGAAAAGGCACGTGAAATTTCATAAGGAGAGGAGGAAAATAGTGGATGCTTTGGATGGGCTCACTGGGTGGGCCGTTTGGCATTTACAGTATCTGCCATCATGTTTTTATGTTTCTGGGTTCCCCCTCTACTTACCAATCTTCACTGGCTCCCAGTACTTTCCAGAATTCATTTCAAATGCTCCTGCCTGGCTTTCAAGATCATTCACGGCATCCTTCCGCCCCTAATCCCTCTATCCTTCCTCGCCCCGACACCAACTACCGCCAGATCAGCCCACAGACATAAACTATCCTTCCCCTCTCTACACGGCATCCTCCACGCAGGTAAACTGGGTAGATCCCTCCTCTCCAAAATCACGGGCCTCTTGAACGATCTCACTGTCCCGCTGCGGAACCTGGGCTCCCTCCAACTATTCCGAAAACAACTGAAAACCTGGCTTTTCCCTAGCATATAACTCTCTCTCATTCTGTCTACATCCTCTCTTTTTATATGCATTTGTAAACCCTTCTTCTTATTTTTAAGCTTTGTAAACCGTGTCGAGCTCCACTTCCGTGGAGAAGATGCGGTATATAAACCTAAGGCTTAGTTTAGTTTAGTTGTGTTTAACTTATAGTGTGCTAAACTGGATTCACATTGGTATTCTATAGCAGATTAGACATGCCCTAGCACCATTATAGAACTGGCACTTAGGGCACCACTTCATAAAGTTGTCATTTATGTAAGTGGAGTGCAGAACAGCACTTTGGGGCCGTACTAAAATTTATAATAACATAACTTAATAGCTTTATATACCACTGCAACCTTGCAGTTCAGAGCGGTTTACAAAACAAAGAAACCAGAAGATAGATGCGGGGAATGTACAGTCCAGACAAAACAAACAAATTATAACAAATGAAAAAGTACGTAACGGTACTTCGGAAACTGCCAAGTCTTTAGCATTTTTATAAAAACATTGTATTCCAGAAATTGCCTCAAAAGAATCAGAATCTCCTTCTCGATTCTAGCCCGCCGGAGAATTCAATGACATCTCAGCTAAAGATAAACTCTCAACGCCTTTCAAAGAAGGACAGGAAAAGAGGCTCTTAGAACACCACCTCCTCGGCCTAATGCCGCAAAAATAAAATGTTCATACATGTATGTTGCGAGCTTTCCATATAAAACGCTTGAGAATTTAGCTGAGATGTCATTGGCTTTTCAGGCAGCTAAAATTGAGAAGGAGATTCTAAATCTTTTGAGGTAATTTCCAGAATACAATGTTATACCTGTAAATGCCCACGTATGCCTGTAAATGTTAATTTTCTAAACATTTATGTGTGTAATGTATGCTTAAATATGAGTGCCTATGTTATAGAAATAACAGATCAAAATCGCCAGTCCAACATCTCAAAAATACTCAATTATGGGTTGTTGTTTTTTCAGTTGAAACCCAGCCCTGACGCAGATTGCGAAACATGCATGTCGGCATGTGGTTTTGGCAATACGCCATTATTTGGCATTTAAGACGAGTAAAAATATTTTTTTCTAGTATGATTGTATTTGAGCACCTCATATATTTATTGAGAAACTTTGGTGTTGGTGAGCCAGTGAGGAAGTTTGCGGCTCTTAAAAAAATCTATTGGGTAATCTCTCCCGTGAAATAAGTCACTTCTGAGGCTCTATTGAGTTTAAAGAATACACCTATAAATATTTATATGCATGCAAAGAGAGAGCAGCTTAATATGTATAACCATAATTCAGTATTTTTGAGATGTTGGACTGTTGATTTTGATCTGTTATTGATGGCTAGCCAGTCCTGTTAATTTATTTTACCCCTGTGAAAAGTGATGTATGTCATAGAAGTGCCACTTCAGTATTCAAGCTCTGAACCCTTGAGGTTGGTAACATTGTAAGAGACTGGCTACCTTTGAAGACCAAGTAGGCACCTATGTATCTGTAAAATACTAGGAACGATCCATATATAAACACAGGGGAAAATTAAATTGCTGGAAGGCAGTGAATCATAGTAAAATCAAAAAAATAAAAATATCATAGCTGAGACAACTAATCATTAATATTAAATAACTGAATACTTGAAAATACTCTTATCTATAAGAATATAATAGTGCTCATAAAAAGATATTTTTGACTTGGATGCCCCTTCCCATTCTGCAATCAGAGTTGGATGTCCATATTTTAGCTTCTTCATACTTCCTTCCAAAATTCATTCAGACCACACCCCCTTGCCACATGCATGGACAGCAGCTTTAGATGTCCATGTCCTAGCTCTATGAAATCAGGATTTGGATGTCTATGCCATATGATTGTCTAAAGCAGGGGTGGGCAACTCCGGTCCTCGAGGGCCGGAATCCGGTCGGGTTTTCAGGATTTCCCCAATGAATATACATGAGATCTATTTGCATGCACTGCTTTCAATCCATATTCATTGGGGAAATCCTGAAAACCCGACTGGATTCCGGCCCTCGAGGACCGGAGTTGCCCACCCCTGGTCTAAAGGCTGTTCTTGAGACATCCAACATGTGACTAGAGCTTCCAAAATAAGGGCCAGTATGTCTATACTAAAAATATGAGTGATGGCGGCTGAGAGAAGAAAATAACTTATAAACAAGTTGGGCACTGTTATAGAGGGTTTGAGGTTAAGGGGGTTGCCTGAGCCTTGGGGTGTGTTTGGTTTTTTTTTTTTTTCTTTCTTTAAGATTTTGTAATGCACACCATAGGATTTTAGAGCTATGTGAGGAGCTTTGAAAATCTTTACATTTTGAAAAGAACATAAGAATTGCCGTGTCGGATCAGGTCCAAAGGTTCATCGAGCCCAGTATCCTGTTCCCAAGCAGTGGCCAATCCAAGTGCCACGTACCTGGTAGGAGCCCACATGGTAGATGGATTCCCAATTCATCCTGAAGCAGTGAGTGTTTTGCCGTCCATCACTCGCTTTGACATTTAATATCCATTTTTTTTTCTTCGAGTTGGCTAACACATAGCCAGCTAAATCAAGTTTCCAAGTTTCCAAGTTTATTAGTTTTTAATATCCCGACCATAAAACAAATATCTGGCCGGTTAACAATATAATTTAAAAGAGGGAGTAAAAAGGGAAGAATGGATAAAATATTTAAGTGGGACATAAATGACAAAAACCAGACAGACTTGACTGTGAGGATAGTAAGGGAGGAGGGGAAAAAGTTACATTTAATAAGAAGAAAAGGGAAGAGTGGGTAGGGAAAAAACGTGAAGGTGAGGGCATATTGTAGTAGTAATTGCTTGCAAGAGGAGAGAAAATAGAAATAAAAGAGAAGAGAGAGAAGATAGATAGTAGAAAATCTAGGTTAGGTTAAAAGCGTCATGAAATAAGAAAGTCTTTAGACAGGATTTAAATTTAACAAGTTGTTGTTCGTTGCGGAGGTATTGTGGCAAGGAGTTCCATAATGTAGGGGCAGTTACAGCAAAATTTGTTTTACGAGTATAATAGAAATCTTTTAGAGGGGGGATGAAAATAAGTTTTTGATCAGAGGATCTTAGAGTGCGGGAGGAGCATTGAGGTATCAGGAGTTTGTCGAGGAATGAAGGTTGATGAGATTGTTTAATTTTAAAGCAGAGTAAGATGATTTTATAGGGTGATACGGTGGGTGATAGGGAGCCAGTGAGCTTCTTTTAAGAGTGGAGTAACATGGTCAAATCGGCCTTTTTTATAAATAAGTTTTATTGCAGTATTTTGTAGTAATTGAAGGCGACGTAATTCTTTTTGGGGAAGGCCATTGAGAAGGGAGTTACAATAATCTAGGTGGGAGATTACTAAAGAATGAGTCAATATAATAGAGTCAGTGTCAAAATTCAGCCGTTGCCCACATAAGCCAAACCGCTTAAAAAAAATAGGGGCTGCCATTTATGTGGTCCGATTTTATGTGGTGAAGAGCTGAATTTTGGCGTGCGATTTTATTCAATAAATCACACACGTGTTTCAGCCCGTACGGCCTGCCTCAAGAGCCAATATTCAAATGCTTGGGTAACGCAGCTGATCGTGGGTCAAAACACCAAATATGAGAACCGCATCTAAGCACTGCACACCCCAAGTATGGGCTCCTGAGGCGGGCCGTAGAGGCCAAAACGCGTGCGTGTTGAGCCATCGCACCAGACTTTGTGATTTGTTGAATAAAATTGCACGCCGACATTACCTATCTTTATTTTTAAATTATTCCTCAGAATTCCATCGCTCAACGTTTTTTGTTTTTTTTTTCCCACTCGCATTCCTTTGTTATTCATTCTTTTTCACATTTATTATGTCCATATAAGTTCTTTTTAAAATTTTCCATATTTAGTTTTAACTCAAACAAATTTAATTTATTTATTTAGTTTATCTATTTAATTATTACTGAGATGTATACTTTACTTTAAAAAGTACTATGGCCTTAGAGAGATCAGTGTACTCTTGTTAGAATGTTTCATATCTTGTTCAATATCTCTATCTTTATTTTATTCCTACTGCTCAATAACTGTCTTCTAGGTACTTTAGTTAGATTGTGAGCCTTCGGGACAGTAAGGGAATTCCAAGTACCTATTCTTTATTTATCTTATTTTATTGTATTCTTTAATATATATTTCTCTGTAAACCGCTTCAAACCTACCGGATTTAGCGGTACATAAGAAATAAATTACATTACATTACCTCCAACCTCCCACTGTGTTTGTTGGTTTCTTGACTTGATTGTGGAGGTTTGTGAAGGGCTGAATTTTGCCATATAGCCCAACTCCACCCCCGGAACACTCACAAGTTAGTCACTTAGAATTAGTCACTAACCAGCCATTCTCAGCGAAGGTAACTGGCTAAGTGCCACTGAAAATGACCAGATTGCGGCAAACAAGTGATTTAACTGGTCGGCGGCCATTTCTGGTTGCTTAAATCATCAGCTGGCATGCTACTTACCCAAATGTTTTCCTCCAGGGATTTATCAAAACCTTTTTTAAACATAGCTATGCTAACCGCTTTTACCATATCTTCCAGCAATGAGATCTAGAGCTTAGCCATGCGTTGAGTGAGAAAATGTTTTCATCAATTGGTTTTAAGCATACTACTTAGTAACTTCATGGCATGTCCTCTAGAGCAGTGGTTCCCAACCCTGTCCTGGAGGAACACCAGGCCAATTGGGTTTTCAGGCTAGCCCTAATGAATATGCATGAAGCAAATTTGCATGCCTATCACTTCCATCCTATGCAAATCTCTCTCATGCATATTCATTAGGGCTAGCCTGAAAACCCGATTGGCCTGGTGTTCCTCCAGGACAGGGTTGGGAATCACTGCTCTAGTGTTTGTACTTTTTGAAAAAGCAATCGATTCACCTTTACCCTTTCCACTTCAATTAGGATTTTTTTAGACCTCTATCATATGTCCCCTCAGCAATCTCTTCTCCATTATGAAGAGCCCTAACCTCTTTAGCTTTTCCTCACCTAAGAGTTGTTCCATCCCCTTAATCATTTTGGTTGCCCTTCTTTCTACCATTGCTAATTCTGCTCTATGGTTTTTGAGATGCAGAGTAGAGAATGGCATGGGGACACATTTTTCTCCATCCCCACGGGAGCTCATTTTCCCATCCCATCTTGGCGCGTTCTTTTCCTGTCCTTGCCCCATTCCTGCAAATTCCATCCTCATCTACACAAGCCTGAGACACTTTAAATTCATACGTGTTGGAGGCTTGCGCAGTTAAGTCAGAGCTTATAAGAATGGGGCTGGCACAGGGACAGCGACAAAATTTTCGGGTACGGGATGGGGAAATTCAGTTGCGGGAATGGGGACACATTTTTCCCCATGTCATTCTCTAATGCAGAGACAAGAATTGCACACATGTTATTTGGGAGCCATTAAGAAAATATTGCAACGATTGAAAGTATTGTATAGAATAAACATTAATTAATTTTTTTTCCCCTTTGGTTCATATACGTCTAGGGTGGGGTGGGGGATGGAAATATTTTATGATTTCTTTTACTTATGAATAACTATAGGATACAAGGGAGAGGGTTTATTCGATATAGTTTAGAATTGGATGATATATAAAGTGTGATTTAAGTATAAATGATTGTATTATATGTTACACTTACTGGGAGCTTTAAAAATGAATAAAGATTAATTAATATAACAAGTTATGGGGAGGGGGGCACGATTGTTTTATGTATTAATTGTGTATTTAAAGTGCCTTCTTTGTAGTGTTTATATCTAAATTAATTGTGTGACACTGTCATAGGTTGAAAATCAATAAAGATTAATAATTAAAATAAAAAAAAAGAATTGCACATAAAATTCAAGCTGCAGTTGCACCTTGGAGAAATACAGAGGAAATATATTATTCTGTATTCCTCGCTTAATAATTCCTTTGATTAGACTTCCTTACACATCCAGGGCGGGTGGGTGGGGGGAGGGGTATGTATTATGGTTTGCTAAATTTACTTATATATAATATTGTAATTACATATATATGTCTTCTTGTATTAGTCAGGGAAGGAGGGGGGGAGAAAATGAATGTTTTATGTATTAATTGTGTATTTAAAGTGCGTTCCGAGTAGCGTTTATGTTAAATTAATTGTATTGCACTGTCAAAGTTTGAAAATCAATAAAGATATTAAAACAAAAATTCCTTTCTGTTTGCTTTTTGCGGGTGCTGCCACACACACACACACACAGAAGATTTCCACAAATTGCCTACGATGACCCCTAGATCCTTTTTCTTGGTGGTGACTCCGAAAGTGAAACCTAGCATCATGTAGCTGCATTTTGAGCTCTGCTTCTGTAAGTGCAGGGGTGTCCAATGTCGGTCCTCGAGGGCCGCAATCCAGTCGGGTTTTCAGGATTTCCCCAATGGATATGCATGAGATCTATGTGCATGCACTGCTTTCAATGCATATTCATTGGGGAAATCCTGAAAACCCGACTGGATTGCGGCCCTCGAGGACCGACATTGGACACCCCTGTGTAAGTGCATCAGTTTGCTCTTGTCCACCTTAAGGCCCCCCTTTTATGAAGCCACTTTAAGGCCCTCTTTTACAAAGGCGCGCTAAATCGACACATGCGCGCTAAATCGACGCATGCGCTAACCGCTAACATGTCCGTGGGATAACATGCACACGTTAGCGTTGAGCGCGTGTTTAGCGCGTGGTAATATTTAGCGCACGCTAAAAAGCATAGTGCACCTTTGTAAAGAGGGGACAAGCTTTTTTTCTCGCTGGCCATGGCGGTATTAGCTCCAATGCTCATGGAATTCCTATGAGCATCGGAGCTAATACCGCCGCGACCGGCAATTAAAAAGCCTAATGGGGTTTGGTAAAGGGGGGGGGGGGTTTCAGAGTCTCGCAAGGTCCTCCTGCAATTTTTCACAATCCGCATGCCATTTAACAGCTTTGAAATAATTTTGTGTCATCTGGAAATTTGAGCACCACTGCCTCAAGCACCTCCTACCCTTGTTATGCCACTGTACACGGTATACCTAAGAAGACTTGAAGCGGTCCAGAGGAGGGCGATGAAAATGATAGAGGTTTGCGCCAGAAGACGTATGATGAGAGACTTGAAGCCCTGTATACGTATACCCGGGAAGAAAAGAGGGACAGGGGAGATATGATTCAGACATTCAAATACTTGAAAAGTATTAACGTAGAACAAAATCTTTTCCAGAGAAAGGAAAATGGTAAAACCAGAAGGCATAATTTGAGGCTGAGGGGTAGGAGACTCAAGAGCAATATAAGGAAATTCTTCTTTACGGAGAGGGTAATGGATGCCTGGAATGCGCTTCCTAGAGAGGTAGTGGAGAGGAAGCTGGTGACGGAATTCAAAGAAGTGTGGGATGAACACAGAGGATCTAGAATCAGAAAAGAATAGTAAATATTGAACTAAGGCCAGTACTGGGCAGACTTACATGGTCTGTGTCTGCATATGGCTGTTTGGTAGAGGATGGACTGGGGAGGGCTTCAATGGCTGGGATGGTGTAGATGGGCTGGAGTGAGCTTTGACGGAGACTTCAGTAGTTGGACCCTAAGAACAGTACCGGGCAGAGCTTTGGATTCTTGCCCAGAAATAGCTAAGAAGAAAAAATTAAATTGAAAAAATTTAAATTGAATCAGGTTGGGCAGACTGGATGGACCATTCAGGTCTTTATCTGCCGTCATCTACTATGTTACTATGTAACCTTTAACCACTAACTGTGAATATTCAGTGGAAATAACTGATTATATCATGCTTAATATTTGTGGTTAGCCTTTTAAACAGTATTTAACTAGTCAGTGGCCATTTACATAGCTTAGGGATCCTTTTACAATGCGGCAGTAGAGGTTTCTACCATAAGCCGGCGTGGTAACTGCTCTAACGCTCATAGGAATTCTGTGAGCATCGGAGCATTTACCTCACCAGCCCTCAGTAGAAATTTCTACCACAGCTTTGCAAAAGCCAGCATTAGAATATTGTGGGGTGTGTCTTATTATATAAAAATGGGACCTGCGCTTTTCCTTTTGTGTAGAATTACAGGTCTTATTATTTTCCTTAAAGAAATTTAAATAACGAATAGAAAAAAAATAGGTTAAGGCCTCCCTTAATGTGGGCTTGGTGGAGATTTTGTTGATTTTTATTAATCACGATTATTATGTTGTTTTTGTTGTAACTCTACTTTCTTAAATTCTGAAATAGAATTGTAAATTTGAAAATTATCAATAAAAAAAAAAAATGGGACCTGCGCTAAAATGGTATATTAGTGGTAAAAATAACACATCCTTGTATGTTGTAGGAACCTTGTCAGTGAAGACAAAGCGCACTGCGTGCTACGGCTTGCGAGTTTTAAGCAACGCTCAGAAGGCTTTGTTCCAGACCACGAATGACTGCAGCTGTAGGGAGGGGAGTTAGCTGTTGTATAATTGATTTCTTTCAGTAGACTGTGTATCGAATGCAGAATACCTGGAGGAGTAAAAAAAACCAACAACAAAAGCTCTAGTAATTGGGACATTTTCAACTAATGACTTCTTTTTTTTTTCTTTTTGCCCCTTGATCTCCTATAATTCCTTCAGCTTTAATGGTTGAATGCTAAGCTGTCCTTTGGGTGCTTTCTCAAGCAGAATGCAAGATTGATACCAATAAGCTAATATAGGATCCTTTTTTTCTCTTTAGGTGATTCTCATCCTGACAAAGCTGTACGACTTCAACTTAGGGAGCGTCACTGAAAGCTCGCTTTGGAGGTAAGAGGATTCAAACTTCTTAGCAATTTAAATTGGGGGTGAGATTATCGTCTGTATCTGACATAATCCTAATGGATGTATTAGTTGTCTAACAAAAGTGTCAAGGCAGTAACTGTTTCCTGAAGAATGCTGAGCGGCATTAGGGACAAGCATAAACAGCAAAAGAATGGAGGTGTCGATGCCCCTGTACAGGTCGTTAATGAGAACTACTGTGGAGGCCTTATTTTTGCAAAGATATAAAAATAAAAGACTTGAGGCGTTTCAGAAGAAAGCGACAAAACTGGTGTAGGGCTTGCGCCACAAGATGCACGACAAGAGACTGGAGGCTTGAATATGTATACGCTGGGGAAAAGGAGAGAGGGAGGTGATATGATAGAAACATTTAAGTACATGAATAGGTAATAATTCAAACAAGCCTCTTCCAGAGACATAGGGGGTGGTAGAACTAGAGGACATGAATGGAGGTTGCTGGGAGTTAGGCTTAGGAGTAACGTTGGGAAATACTTTTTCACAGAGAGGGTGGAGGATGCCTTGAACACTCTTCTGAGAGAGGTGGTAGAGTCGAAAACAGTGAATGAATTAAAAAATGCATAAGGTAGATACAGAGGATGCCTGAATAGAAAGAGGATGGAAATGTTACACGGCTGTTGAGGTGTTATCTTGGGCAAGAGTAAGCTAATGCTGGACAGACTTCTACGATCTGTACCCCACAAACAGCAAGAGACTGGAAGAAGATTAGCCAAACCCAGTAGGGGAGAACTGAGGCCAATAGTAGACAGACTTCTATGGTCTGTGTCCCACAAATGGCAAGAGGGAGGTGAATCCAGAGTGTTAGATCATTTTATTGTCACAAACGGCAAGTGGGGGGTACTGTGCAGCTTGGGGGGGGGGAGGTCAGGAAGGCATCTTGACTGGTAAATTTATTACTACTTAGCAATATTAGGAGTCTTGGTTATAGCCATGCATCATCCCCATCATGTTTGGTTGCCTATACGGTTGGCATGGTGGTGATTTCACCACCAACATTTAATAAACATAGGAAACTGGGGCCTACACTGAGTGGAGGGTACGGCGCTGGCTATCTTGTTGGGCAGATGGACCGGGGGGTATTTTTCTGCCATTATTTACTGTGTTACTTGTAAATGCAGTGTAATGAATTAAAAATCTGAGTGGAATGTTAGTATAAACTAACTACACTCCTCCCTCTGTATTCGCGGGGGTTAGGGGCAGAGCCGGCCCACGAATATGGAAACTTCGTGAATAACTTTTGGGCCGAATCTGACTCACATCCGCCTCCCTCATGCCTCCTGGACATTACCTGGTGGCCTAGCGGCGACGCGGGGGGCAGGAGCGATCTTCCTGCACTCCTGCCCCGTGCAGAGTCATCATCAAAAATGGCTGCCATGAGTTCCCGTTGTAGTCTCGTGAGACCACGGAAACTGACAGCAGCCATTTTCGATGACAGCTCTGCACGGGGCTAGACCAGCAAGTAAGGTCAATTCATTGGGGGGGGGGTGTCCTGGCACGAAAAACCGCGGGTGCCCACGAATAAGGAGGGAGGAGTGTATTGTAAAACCCCAAGTGTCCACATACACATCAGGCCTATTAAGTTTCAGATTTAAGTCTTCGGACTCATCATAAACTGATATAGTCTGGGACAACTCTTGTTATGTAAGTGGCACCTCAGAAATGTTTAAGATCCCAGCGTAGAGCAGGCACTTAGAAGACTCAAAGATCTGACAGAGCAAGGAAAGGGGGAGAAATGACAAGGACATACCTTTCTTGAAGACTGTTTTGTTTTTCAATAGGTATCTGAAAAAGAGGAACGGACCATGAAATGATTTGCATTTTATAGACTAATGCATATGGGAATTGCATGGTTTCTTATTAAAATGTAAGTGCAGAACATAGCTATTAAAGCAGGCTACCATTAAAATGCGATTGCTTTACTACAAACTCATGATAATTTAGCACTGGTCCCATTTAATGCAACAAAATCTAGTTACTAATAGCTGGGGTTAACAGTGAAATAACACACCTTAACAACAGCCCACATCGATAAGTTCCTCCATTAGTGTTTCGATAAATAACATAATGAGTTGACAAATCCCATGTTTATATGGCAGTCACAGCATTTAACTACATCATGTAAATGTAGATAAATGCTGTAACTGACATATAAACTTGGGTGTGATTGTATGTGATGATCTTAAGGTGGCCAAACAGGTTGAAAAGGTGACGGCGAAAGCTAGAAGGATGCTAGGTTGAATAGGGAGAGGTATGGCCAATAGGAAAAAGGAGGTATTGATGCCTCTGTATAAGACTTTGGTGAGACCTCATTTAGAATATTGTGTAAAATTCTGGAGGCCGCACCTTTGAAAAGATATAAATAGGGTAGAGTCGGTCCAGAGGAAGGCTACTAAAATGGTGCGTGGTTTTCGTCATAAGGCGTATGGGGACAGACTTAAAGATCTCAATATGTATACTTCGGAGAGGGGAGATATGATAGAGACGTTTAAATACCTATGTAAATGCACATGAGTCAAATCTCTTTCATTTGAAAGGAAGCTCTGGAATGAGAGGGTGTAGGATGAAGTTAAGAGGTGATAGGCTCAGGAGTAATCTAAGGAAATACTTTTTTACAGAAAGAGTGGCAGATGGGTGGAACAGTTTCCCGGAAGACTTGGTGGAGACAGAGACTGTGTCTGAATTCAAGAAAGTGTGGGATAGGCACGTGGGGCCTTTTAGAGAGAGGAAGAAATAATGGTTACTGCGGATGGGCAGACTGGATGGGCCATTTGCCCTTTATCTGCCATCATGTTTCTATGGAAAACAGTTGCACTGGTATGAACATAAGAATTGCCGCTGCTGGGTCAGACCAGTGGTTCATCGTGTGTAGCAGTCCGCTCACGCAGCAGCCCTTAGGTCAAAGACCAGCGCCCTAACTGAGACTAGCCTTACTTGCGAACGTTCTGGTTCAGCAGGAACTTGTCTAACTTGGTCTTGAATCCCTGGAGGGTGTTTTCCCCTATAACAGCCTCCGGAAGAGCGTTCCAGTTTTCTACCACTCTCTGGGTGAAGAAGAACTTTCTTATGTTTGTACGGAATCTATCCCCTTTTAACTTTAGAGAGTGCCCTCTCGTTCTCTCTACCTTGGAGAGGGTGAACAACCTGCCTTTGTCTACTAAGTCTATTCCCTTCATTATGCTTGTTAGGTGGAAGGATTATGCTGGTGAGGGCAACACTATGTCAGGTTGCTAATTCAAAAGATGCTCAACAGTTCCTTTGTCTGACAGCAGAAGGTCATTGTCCACACCAGACAGCAAGGGATGATATTAATTAACTGTATCTCACTTGACCCTGCATGGAGAGAGGAGGGTCTCTAAGGAAATGCTAGACAGTCAGTAATCTGTATTAGTCAGCATGATTTGCCCTTTATCCCTGCCTGTGTGTCTGGGGGTCACACCAGTACAATCCTTTATTCAGAGCCATGCAACCATTTTAAATACAATACAAAATGGTATTTTATGTTTACTATTTTTATACTCCAGTCTTCCAAATAAAATATACCTGCATACAGTGATGAAACATTTTTGATTCTGCATGTTTCGTTTAGAGGTTTGGGGATCCCAATGGTAGAGAATGACATGGTGACAAAATTCATCACCGTTCCCATCCCCGCGGATAACCGCGGGAAACCATCTTCATGTCATTCTTTAAGGAGAGAGGGAAGAATCAGAGTATGAATGGCCACAACCACTGACTCGCAAGCTTTGCTTTGAAGAATGCTGGTGTAGAAGGACTGGGGTTGAGATAGACACTACAGAATGACAGTCTCTGGTATCCAGAGCAGATATTGTGATGTCATAATGCCTCATTCCACCAGTGCCTAAGAGCCAATCACATCAGTGATGTCACAATGGCTTCATTATCCTTGGCTCCCATAAGAATCAGAGTATGAATGGCCTCAACCACTGACCCGCAAGCTTTGCTTTGAAGAATGCTGGTGTAGAAGGACCGAGGTTGAAATAGACACTAGATTATTTCCCACGGAACGGTGATGAATTTTGTCACCGTGTCATTCTCTACCAAATGGTATGGACACTAGAACCCAATGGTATGTACATTAGAGTTCTTAGCCTAAGCAATGAGATCAGACTAGACCAGTCTACTCTGTCTACAGCTGGTTGATCCTGGAGAAGATTGAGAGCTCAAAGAAAAAGGTTCTTAAACTAGGGTTACTGGGGGTCCGGACGGCTTTTCAAAACCCGGGTTTTGAAAAGCCTCCCTCAAAATCGCCTTCGGGCGGAAGGGCAATGTGATGACGTCACTTGCATGAACGTGTGTGTGAAGTCATCGCGTCGCAAGCGCACATGCCCTCCTGTCCAATCAGAGCAGGGGACGGGGCTGGGGAAGAGCTAAGGCAGGATTGGGGGGGCGGGGCTGGGGCATGATGGGGTGGAGATGGGTAGAACGGGCCGGGCCTGGGGGGGGCGTGTCTAAGGGGTCTGGATTTTCCGAATGGAAAATCTGGTAACCCTATATTAAACCAACTGAATTGATCCAGAGAGACAGGAAACGTGTCTAAAACCAGATATTTTTACTCGTAGAACACTAAGATGTACCTTTCAAGACACAATAGTGACACACAGAAGAAACTCAATGATTATATTGCAGTGACAAGCAAAAGGTTCTGGGGCTCATTTTCAAAAAAGAGAAATGCTCAAAAAGTGGCATTAAGGGGCAACTGGACTAAAACAAGAGGCAAAAGAGATGTCCAATAATCAACCAAGGGAATACATGGTTGATTAATTATTGGACATCTCTTTTGCCTCTTGTTTTTGGTCACCTGCGATATTGTTGAGGCAAAATTCTTCTTCCCCCTTCTTGTTGGCATATTAAGGGGCAGCTAGACATTTTTCTTGCCAAACCCTTCTGATTCACTATTTTTCAACCTATTTTCTAGACGGAAATCTATGCTGTTCAACTGTAGTTCATCTAAATCTCAAGGGGGCAAGTTAGAGGTGTGGCGGGGGTGGGACTGGGGCAGAATTATGACTTGGATGTTTTTCCGCCGTAATCAAACATTTGAGAATATGTGCAGGGCACAGTTGGGACACCTGGGGCTAGACCAATTTTAACAACAAGCAAGTGCCAAAAAGGTGTCCAAACTGATCAGATGACCATTGGATGTATGTAAGCATGGCCCCCACATATTCCCCCAGTGGTCACTAACCCCCTTCCCTCCCCCCAAAGAATGAAACAGCAAAGGAGTTGGAAGGAGAGGGGGGCATGGGGGCCATGGTTCCCCCCAAAAAAAATTGGTGGTAAGACCTCTAGTGCTGTTCACAGCTCCCCACCAATCCCGCCTCACCTCAAAAACTGCAAGGAGGGTGCTGATGTGGCAGCGATTCTCCAGCACTGCTGGGGTTCTTCTTTGCACTGTTCTTCTGCCATGGTCCACCCCCCTGTGAAGCAACTTCCTGTTTCTGGTTGAGTGGATCACAACAAAGGAATCGTGCAGAGGAGGCTGTGGGCAGCACTAGAGTATCATTGCTGCGCCAGCAACCTCCTTGTAGTTTTTGTGGTGAGGGGAGCTTCAGAACCAGGTGGCGAGATCATTTGGTGGAACTGGTGGGTGGGGAGGGAGGGAAGAAAAAGGGAGAGATGCTGAATGGGAGGGGCAGAGAGGAAAAGAATAGGGGGCAAATAGATGGAGGGGAGGGGAAGGAGATGGTGGCACATAGATGGAGGGAAAGAGGAGGGAAGAAATGGTGCACATGGATGGAGGGAAAGAGGAGGGAAGAAATGGTGCACATGGATGGAAGGAAGGGGAAGAGGAGGATGGATGGAGGGGATGGAAGGAGGGGAAGAGGGAGGAGATGGTGCATATAGATCAGGGATGCCAAAGTCCCTCCTCAAGGGCCGCAATCCAGTCGGGTTTTCAGGATTTCCCCAATGAATATGCATGAGATCTATTTGCACGCACTGCTTTCATTGTATGCTAATAGATCTCATGCATATTCATTGGGGAAATTCTGAAAACCCTACTGGATTGCGGCCCTCGAGGAGGGACTTTGACACCCCTGATATAGATGGAGAGGTGGAGAAGAGAGGAAGGAGATGGTGCACATGGAAGAGAGAGAAGTGAAGGTATTCATGGTTGAAGGGGAGGGGAAGGGAGGAGTGGTGCACATGGATGAAGGGGAAGAAGAGGGAGGAGATGGTGCTTATAGATGGAGAGCTGGAGAAGAGAAGAGAGGGAGGAGATGGTGCACATGAATGGAAGGGAGGGGAAGAGAAGAGAGAGAAGTAATGATGCACATGGATGAAGGGGAGGGGTGGTGTACATGGTTGAAGGGGAAGAGGAGGGATGAGGTAGTGTGCATAGATGGAGGGGGGAGAAGAGAAGAGAGGGAAGAGATGGTACACGTGGATGGAGGGGAAGAAAGGATGGAAGAGAGGGAAGATATGGTACACATGGATGGAGGGGAGGGGAGAGAAGAGGAGGGAAAAGATGGTGCACATGGATGGATGAGTGGGAAAGAAGAGGGAAGAGATGTTATACATGGATGGAGGGGAGGGGAATAGAAGAGAGGGAAGAGATGGTGCACATGGATGTAGGGGAGGGGGAGAGGGATGAGATGGTGCACATGGATGGAGGGGAATAGGAGGGAAGAGATGAGCACATGGATGGAAGGGAAGGGAAGAGGAGGGAAGAGATGGTGCATATGGATGGAGGGGAGGGGAAGGGGAGGGAAGAGATGTGCACATTCATGGAGGGGAGGGGAAGAGGAGGGAGGTTATGGTGCACATGGATGGAAGAGAGGGAAATAGGAGGGAAGAGATGGTACACAAGGATGGAAGGGAGGGGAAGAGAAGAGATGGTGCACATGGATGGAAGGAAGGGGAAGAGGAGGATGGATGGAGGGGATGGAAGGAGGGGAAGAGGGAGGAGATGGTGCATATAGATCAAGGAGGTGAAGAGGGAGGAGATGGTGCACATGGATGGAGGATAAGGGAAAATATGGAATGGTAGATAGATTTGAGATGGAGGCAGAGAAGTGGATAAAAACTGAATATGAAAATCAGTGCAGCAGCATGTCTTTAATGCTGTCCATGACTTGCTGGTTTTTGAAGACTGTGGAGGGAGAGGAGGGAGGAGATACTGCTGGAGTTGGAGGGGATGACAAGGGATTTAGGAGGTGGAGGGGGAGAAAGAAAGAGATGCAAGACCCATTGTTGGAGAAGGGAGCAGGAAGAGATGTTAGATCTGTATTGAGATAGGGAAAAATAGCTGCTGGACCAGCTGTGGAGGAAGGGGGAATAGAGAGACTGCCAGACCTGCAAGAATAAAGGGAGAGACAAAGAAATGCCAGACTAATTGTTGAGGAGAGGGGAGGCAGGAAGAGATGCAGGGGGAGGGGGAGATACCAGATTATATCAGATGGGTGAGGGAGAAGAAAGAGGAAGAGATGCTGGACTCTCTGGGAGGGGGGGGGAAGTGGAGGGAAGAGAGTGAGAGACTAGATTGTAGAGGAGGAGAGATTTCAGATCCATAGTGGGGAAAGTGGAGAATGGAGGAAAGAGGGAGATATTATTTGAGAGATGTTGGACCAATAGAGGGAGGAAGAAAGAAAGATGCTGGACTACAAGGGTGGGTAGGGAAGAGAGAGAGAGAGATGTTGGCCTTGGGGTAGGATGTTGTAGGAGGGGAGGAATCAGGATATGCTGGACGGCATGGAGTGAGCCTAAGAACATAAGAATTGCCATACTGGGATAGGCCAAAGGTCCATCAAGTCCAGTATTCAACAGTAGCCAGGGACAAAAAGGTGCAATGCTGGACATGGAGGGGGAAGGGATAGGGACATGAACAGGAACACTGAAAAGGCAAATGAGGAACATGGGAAAAGGACAGAGAGAGGGACATAGAGAATAGGATGGCTAAGGGATGCAAAGGGAAAATGGGTGGTGGACATGGAAAGAAAGGAAGTACCAAATGGACAAGGGACGACAGAAAAATGCTGAAACCAGAGACTGGGACCAACACCATTAGAAAACCAAAATGAGCAGATGACAAAAGTAGAAAAAAGAATGTTATTTTCTATTTATTAATTTAAATATGTCAGTATTTTGGAATGCGCATCTGCCAGAACTGGTTTCAGACATGGCGGGGACCCACAAGAACAACCTTGCTCGCTTTCAATCTCCAGCATAGCGGTGATTGGTCTCTCCAGCACTGAGGGCCACCCTTGGCGTTTTTGAGGACATACCTGTTACAGGTGAGAAACCATGATACATGCTTTGCCCTTGTATTGCTCTTTGGTACGGCTACACTTTGAATACTGTGTGCAGTTCAGGTCACCATATCTCAAAAAAGATATAGTGGAATTAGAAAAAGGTACAGAGAAGAGTGCCAAAAATGATAAAAGGGATGGACAAATTTCCTTATGAGGAAAGTTTAAAGTTGGCTAAGGCTCTTCAGCTTGGAGAAGGGACGGCTAGGGGATGATATGATCTAGGTTTATAAAATAATGAGTGGAGTGGAAAGGGTCGATTTAAATTACTTGTTCACGCTTTCCAAAAATACTAGGACTAGGGGGCATGTGATGAAGCTATTAAGTACATAAGATATGAGCCCGCCGGGACAGACAGGGAAAAATGCTTGAGTACCTGAATAAATTCATGTAAACCGTTCTGAGCTCCCCTGGGAGAACACTATAAAAAAAATTGAATGAATGAATAAATAAATAGATGCAAAACAAACCAGAGAAAATATTTCTTCATACAACGTGTAATTAAACTCTGGAATTTGTTGCCATAGAATGTGGTGAAATCAATTAGCTTAGCGGGGTATAAAAAAAGTCTAGGATAATTTCCTAAAAGAAATCCATAGGCCGTTATTGAGATGGCTTGGGGAAATCCGCTGCTTATTTCTAGGATAAGCAACATGAAATCTGTTTACTACTTGGTACCTTGCCAGGTACTTGGGAACTGGCTTAGTCATGGTTGGAAACAGGATACAAGGCTTGAAGTACCTTTGGTCTGTCCCAGGATGGCAATTGTTATATTCTTATGATTTTCTAGTCATGATTTCTGGACATTTTAGTGTTGGTAGGACATACTAATTTTCCTTCATTGATGAGTAAGTGCTGCCTGGAATTTGTACATTTTTCCCTTGTGCCTACACAGTTTTAATCATCATAATCAAATGGCATCCGACTTAAGAGTCATTAACTTGGAGCAACAGAAATGCAATGAGATGACTAACACTGTTTAATTAGAACATTAGGTAATGTTTGGTAGAAAATTTGAATGGCTGTCTATCACAGAAACTTCTATAAAGAGTATGCATATATGGAATAAGGGCCCGATGCCAGGATCCACACCTAACTTTGAGGCAGGAACTAAAACCTGGTGTAAATCCCTGTGCTCAAATGTGTTCTGTAACAGTGCATGCAAATTCTAGGAACACCCGTGTCCCTGCGATGCCCAAACCTCCTTTTCACAACTGCGCACTAGACTATACACAGGAAGGCATGTGCAAATTCTAATGGTTTGATTAGTGCCCCATTCGTCGGTGCTAATTGGTGCATTATTTTATTTATTTATAGTATTTATAGTCTAAGTGGTTTACATTTAGGTACTCAAGCACTTTCGCTATCTGGTTATCCAATTAAATTGCACACGGAAATTAGGCGCGCACCCACATTTCTGTGTGCAATTTTGACCCCAAAAAAGCAACAGGACAGCCGATCCACAAGATCCAATGCGATTAAGCAGCCCTTTAAACTCTTGTATGAAAAAAAAATTCACCGTTCGTTTTGATTCCAGCAGAGAGAGGAGGAAGGGAGTCGGCTGATTGTCCCTCCTCTCTCCACCTGAGGATTCTCAGCTGAACTGAGGCCCCATCTTATACCTCCTAGGCTTGATTAAGTAGCCCTTTAAAGAGCTGCATGTCAGGCAAGCCTGCACCATCAGAAGGGCATGCCAAAGGGTCCGTTGTGTGGCCCTTCATGCGGACCAAGTAGGACCAAGATAAAACCTCTGCCCAACTTCACCCATAAGTAACAACAGTCCACAAAGCTGTTTAATTGAAGACCAATGCATCGGAGGAAATCACTCTTCGAATCCACCTTAGAGTTTCAAGGCCCCAAAATTTGGAACTGCTTCCCGACCTGCTTACGTCAGACCTCCTCCTATCTTCAATTTAGGAAGGTGCTAAAAACGCATCTGTTTTCATTATAGTCTTGCTATGATTCATAATGTCCCGCCCTGCCCATGTCCCGCCCCCATTTATCTGTTTTCTTATTTACTTCTTTATTTCCACTTGTATTTCTTTTTTTTTTTTTAAATTCAAAACAAAGATTAGCATACCAGTGCACAGTTTTTCTTCTATGCAACCCCCAAACATCTCTGAACAAATCCCCCTTCCTTCCCTTCCCACCTACTTACCCAGGACTTTAACTCTGAACCCTTTCCATGCATATATAAAAGTGTTCAAATATTTGTAAAGCAGTAATACTATCTGAAATATAAGTCTATATTAATAACCTCTACATCAACCAACTGTAACCCATATGTATGTATAAACAACCAAATCTGTAACTCCTCTAGTAGGTTCCACTCCATGTATATTAACTTGCAATGAAACAACAAGGCAAGCAGTCCACCAAAGAATCCAACATGAAACAAAAGAAGATTGGCAGAAAATAAGGAGATTCAAATCAGGTTAATTCAAGGTGCCTGATGCATTTCACCCAACAAGGCTAGTCAACGCTAACAAAAAACCATGTCTTTCATACAAAGAGATCACAGAAAACACCTTCACCTAGTATGGCATGTGTAATCACAAACTAACCTCTCCCCCCTTTTACAAAACTGTAGTATGGTTTTTAGCCACGGCCCGTGCTAAAAAAATGCTCTACAGTTTTGTAAAAGGGGGGATAAAATAGAAATACGTAGACAAAGGTTAAATAAAACCACCAAGAAGCTGAACTTTTCATACAATGCAACACCACAGAAACAGTGATGCATGTCCCCTAAAGCAAAAAAAAATAAATAAATATAATTTTTTTTCTACCTTTTGCCTTGTCTAGTTTCTGCTCTCCTCATCTTCTTGTCAATATCTTCCTTTCATCTTCTGACCTTCTGTGCCACTTCCAGAAACTGTATGCCTCCCTCTTCCATCTTTCCCTTCACCCTCATTGGTCTGGCATTCATCTTCTTCCATTCCCTCCTCCAATGGTCTGGCATCTCTCTCCTCTTTTCTTCCCTTCCACACCCCCATGGTCTAGCATTTCACTCTCTCCTCTCCCTTCCCCCCCTTCATCAGCATCAGCCCCCTTTCTTTCCCTCCAACCCAATTCCATCCAGTATCCTTCCCTTTCCCTGCACACAATTACAACAGCATCTGCCCCTTTCTCTCCCTCCACCACCCTTCCATACCACGCTGCTCCACCACCCTTCCATATCATCCTGCCTCCTTTATCTTCCTCCACCAACCTTCCATGCTTCTTTCTCCCCCTCCAAACATTGCTGCCGGCTCTGCCATCTGAGCTCCTTTGCCCAAAAACAGCATTATAACAGCTGAGAGCAATGGCACTCCCCACAGCAACAGCAACGCACCCCCCCGCAGCAAGGCCAACAGCCCCCCCCTGCGACAACAGCAACGGGCCCCCCTCCCAGCATCAACCGCAATGCAGCCGGATCTGTTACTGGAAGGTCCCGCGATGACTGCGTCTGCCGGTCCATCCCCCTCCAACGTCACTTCTTCCAGAGCAAGTAAGTGACATCGGAGGGGGATGGACCGGCAGAAGCAGTCATTGCGGGACCTTCCAGTAACAGATCCGGCTGCATTGTGGTTGATGCCTGGAGGGGGGGCCCATTGCCATTCATGCCGGGAGGGGGGCCCATTGCCGTTGATGAGGAGGTGAGTCATCCTCCTTCAGCGGGCCCCCCTCACAGTTTCGGGCCCTAGGCACGTGCCTACTGAGCCTATTGATTAATCCGGTCCTGGTTCTTATAGCCACTGATGCAGCCCCAGGAAGGGGTGAAACATGGCCATGTCAGGCTACTGTCTGTTTTAAGGGTAGTTTCTTATTAAATATCTGTTGAAAGGACTTTTCCATCTCTTTATTTTTTTTTATTGTAATTTTGAGTTGCCATATATAGAATCCGGGGGTATCTATAATTCTGTAGTTTATGGGCAACTAAACTAAACCTTAAGTTTAAGACAGAGCTTGGCATGGTTTACAGGTAATTCAATAAATGGGAGGCAGTGCATGTAAATAGATCTCATGCATATTCATTGGGGAAATCCTGAAAACCCGACTGGATTTCGACCCTCGTTACCCACCCCTGTGCTAGAGAATAACATGGGGACGGGTCCCCACAGTTAATCAAGGAACACGTTTGTGGACAGAGCCCACAGGAATGAAGCAGGGACGGGGACAGAGCCTGCAGGGATGGGGTGGGAATGGGCAGTGGTGTATAATAAGGGGCGGGGGAGGCGGGGTGACAGTCCGCCCCGGGTGCCATGATGGTGGGGACACCAACACCCCTCCTCCTTCTCTCCATCCCAGCCTCCTTCCACTCCTCCCCTTGCCACACGCACGCACGCCTCCCCTTCCCCCGTACCTCTAGTTGTTCACCCTCTCCCGCTGATATCACTTCCGGGTGCCGCACAGTGGGAGAGATGACGAGGCTGTGAGGAGCACGTTGAAGTTCTTGTTGCTCGAGCCAGTGAACCGCTAGAGGTATGGGGGAAGGGAAGTGGGGCGCGTGTGTGGCTGGGGGGATTGGGGAAGGCACGGGGGGCAGAGATGAAGGCAGGGGAGGGGCACTTTATATATATCATTTATATATATATATATATCACTTTATATATATCATTTATATATATATATATATAAATGATATATATATATATAAATAAATGATCCTCAGAGGGCACCAAAGCCCATATGGTTACTGTGAAACATATCACAATCACCCGATCGTCATAGGATCGATCTAATGTATCTTTTTATATATCTTTTATCATATTTAATTTTACTTATCTTGATTAATATAATGAATCCCTGGGAGCGCCTCTACCGACACGCACATGTTTCAAAATGATTTTCATCAGGGTTGAGGCTCCCACTTATAACTAAAAAATACAAAAAATATTATCAATATTAGTCACTGAGAATACCTACATTTTTATCTTCATTTCATGACTATTCTACAGACATTCTGACCAGGACCTGGCTATTTTTTTTTAATTTATCTAACATAACTTACTAACGTGCTACAAAGCTGTCGCTCCTCTCCGTAAGGTATCGTTTTTAAGTTAGCGTCTGCCGTCAGTTCCGGTTTTTTAACCACAATGGAACCCGGAACTGATTTCAACTAGATGGAACAGCATCTGTGAAATGCTAGTATTGATATTTATAAAACGTAACACATCTTAGATATAGTAACATAGTAGATGACGGCAGATAAAAACCCGAATGGTCCATCCAGTCTGCCCAACCTGATTCAATCTAAAATTTGTTGGGTTGGGTTTTTTTCTTAGCTATTTCTGGGCAAGAATCCAAAGCTCTGCCAGGTACTGTGCTTAAGCTCCAACTACTAAAGTCTCCGTCAAAGCTCACTGCAGTCCATCTACACCACAGGTGTCAAAGTCGGTCCTCGAGGGCCAGAATCCAGTCGGGTTTTCAGGATTTCCCCAATGAATCTGCATGAGATCTATTTGCATGCACTGCCTTCAATGCATAGTCATTGGGGAAATCCAGAAAACCCGACTGGATTCCGGCCCTCGAGGAGGGCCTTTACACCCCTGATACACCCTCCCAGCCATGGAGGCCCTCCCCAGCCCATTCTCCACCAAGCGGCCTTATATAGACCGTGCAAGTCTGCCCAGTAACTGGCCTAGTTCAATATTTACTATTCTTTTCTGATTCTAGATCCTCTGTGTTCATCCCACGCTTCTTTGAACTCCGTCACCGTTTTCCTCTCCGCCACCTCTCTCGGGAGCGCATTCCAGGCGTCCACCACCCTCCCCGTAAAGAAGAATTTCCTTACATTGCTCTTGAGTCTCCCACCCCTCAACCTCAAATTATGTCCTCTGGTTTTACTATTTTCATATGTCTGGAAAATATTTTGTTTGACGTTAATACCCTTCAAGTACTTTCTCCTCTTATTCCCACATCCAGCGGTAGTTTGCCATCATTTCCTTTGTCTCTGTGTGAAAAGCTAACATCCCTAGTGATGCCGGTTTAATGCACTACCTGTTTGTGAATGTTGTTCCTTCTCTTTTCCTGTTGTTATTCACCCTTTTCCATCTGTCCTGATGGGAAGCAGGTAGCTGGCTTTGCAAGCAATCCCAAAGGGGTTTCTGTGTTGCAGACTGAGATCCCTAATAAAGGCAGTGGTTGTGTCATAGGATCAACACGCTAAATGCTAACGCACCCATTAGAGTCTATGGATACGTTGGCGTTTTGCGTGCGCTAAAACGGCTAGCACGCCTTAGTAGAAGGACCTCTATAGTGAAACTTTTGTTCTGCGGTTTCTACTTGAAACTGTTGAGCATAAACTTTAAAGGACTGTGTTTGAGAGCCTTTTGGAAACAATCCAACATGTAGAAGCTTGACCTACATGTTAATGCCATGTTTTCCAAGGAATAAATAATATTTCTACATATGATTTTTATAACATGTCCCTGATGAAGCAGTTATTGTGAAACGGATGAGCCGCCTTAAAGATTTGAATAAGGACTTGACTTTAAAGATTGGCTTAAAAGAGATTGGCCCAATCAATCAATCAAAGTACTGAATTAGAAACATAGAAGATGACGGCAGAAAAGGGCTACAGCCCATCGTCTGCCCACTCTGCTTACCCACCCCCTGTCTATGCCCTAATGACCCAATTTCCTTATCTTGACCCTTGTAGGGATCCCACATGGGTATCCCATTTATTCTTAAAGTCTGGCACGCTGTCTGCCTCGATCACCTGCACTGGAAGCTTGTTCCAATGATCAACCACTCTCTCTGTGAAGAAATACTTTCTGGTGTTGCCATGAAATTTTCCGCCCCTGAGTTTGAGCGGGTGCCCTCTTGTGGCCGAGGGTCCCTTGAGAAAGAAAATATCATCTTCCACTTCAACACGTCCCGTGAGATACTTAAATGTTTCGATCATGTCTCCCCTCTCACTACGTTCCTCGAGAGTGTAGAGCTGCAATTTGTTCAGTCTCTCTTCATACGAGAGACCCTTGAGCCCCGAGATCATCCCGATGGCCATCCGTTGAACCGATTCAATTCTGCGCACATCTTTACTGTAATGTGGCCTCCAGAATTGCACACAGTACTCCAGATGAGGTCTCACCATGGCCCTGTACAACGGCATTATGACTTCAGGCTTAATGCCGTTGTACAGGGCCATGGTGAGATCTCTTCTGGAGTACTGTGTGCAATTCTGGAGGCCACATTACAGAATTGGCCCATAAGGATCTGACTGATTGAAGGACTTCACAGCTGATCCTTACAAAGACTTCTTTGGAGGTTTGTTTTTTTTTTGCTCTATTCCAACATAAAGTTAAGTGACTTTTGGAACACTATGACTATGTGGATGTATGTTTTAAAACTTTAGTGCTGTTTTCACTTGATGCTTTTGCACATAATGAATTAAATTGTTAACGTATTAAAAAAAAAAAAGATTTAAATAACGTAAAAAATAAATAATGAATTAGGGTCTCAAAACCAAGGGTCTTTTATTCCTTGTGATTACACTATTGACATATTGACTTTCTCTCTTTCCCCCCCCTCTTTTACTAAGGTGCGCCAACCGATTAGCGCACGCTAATTGAATTAACGTACGCTAAATGCTGACGCGTCCATAGACTAACATGCATGCGTTAGCATTTAGCGCGCGCTAATCGGTTAGCGCACCTTAGTAAAAGAGGGCCTTTGTTTGGGTGACATTACATATTTGTGAGGGATGGGGTTTTTTTTCTCTTTTTTTGATATATCTTTATGAAAAAAGGGACCTGGCTTTCAGTCCTGTCTTCAGAATTCACTCTGACACTGAGTGAGCCACTTAGGCCCTCTTTTACAAAGGCACGTTAAGCGTTTTAGCGTGGGTTTAGCGTGCGCTGAATCAACGCGTGCGCTAACCGCTTACGTGTCCATAGGAAAGAGACTTGGGAGTTCTGATCGATAAGTCGATGAAGCCGTCCACGCAATGTGCGGCGGCGGCGAAAAGGACAAACAGAATGCTAGCAGTAGATTAAGAAGGGGATCACGAACAGATCGGAGAAGGTTGTTATGCCGCTGTACCGGGCCATGGTGCGCCCTCACCTGGAGTACTGCGTCCAGCACTGGTTGCCATACATGAAGAAGGACACGGTGATCCAAGATGGCCGTGAGCTGGTGAGAGTGAGTAAGACGCCGCCAGAGACTCGAACGAATAATATTTTCCTTTTGCCTTACTGATGCCGAAGAGGAGAGGGAAAGACGCCTCTGGTGCCTCGAGGCGCCCCGAGACTCCTCTCCAGACGACTATGGAGGATTTCTTACGGCGTCTTAATCAAGAGGCTGCTGCATCGGGGAGTTTCCCGCTGGAACCGCCGGGAAGGAGTGAGGCCGTGGCGAGTTTCCTTGGGCTAGAGTCGACTCTGAGCCCCGACGCCAGGACCCCGCCCCCTCCACGGGAAAGTAGCCAGTCCGAAGAGGCAGACTCCGTTTCCCGGGAGGCTGAAATGGGCGAAGCACTGGAGGAGAATGAGACTGCGGTGGGAACAACGAAGGGGCTTGAATTGGAAGAAGGTATCCAGCGAGAGAAGACTGACATTTCTGAGGAACTTGGGACAATACAAGCAAGTACATTTATTGTTCCTAAACCCATGAATGTTACCCTAGACTCTATATGGGACTTGATAATTACTCTGGGACAAACATTGTCACTACAAATTAAAATATTAGAAGAGAAATTCTCAGAACAAAGAAATGAAATAAATTGACTTAAACAGGAAAATATATTGATGAAAAATAATGCGGAAAAAAATAGATAAAAAGATAAGTGAAATAAATCAGGTGCAAACGACATTAATTAAAAGACAACCTTAACCTCAGGAGAAAGGTAGAAATGATGGAAAATAATATGCGGTTGAATAATCTTAGATTTTTGAACTTCCCAAAGATTCCTTCTTTATCAGCAAAAGAAGTTTTAAAAAAGTACTTTTGTGAAGTTCTCAATGTTCCAAATGATGCCTTTCCTCCTTTTTCCAAAATATATTATTTGCCGACACCAAAAAATTTGGAAGAACAACATCCATTAGAACAACAAGCCCAGGGCGAACAGATGGATCTAGCATCATTATTGGAATCTTCAATGAGGGAGGTAGCTATTCCAGCTACCCTATTAGCTACAGTGGTTTTATCACCGGACAAAAATTGGATATTACAGCTTTATTTTAAGAATAGACATAAAGAATTTCTTGGACATAAAGTTCAAATATTTCCGGACGTGACAAGGGAATCTCAGAAACGAAGGAAGGAATTTTTGCTTCTTAAGCCTGGGGTCACTGCAATGGGGGCATCATTTCTTCTACGATATCCTTGCAAATGTATTGTAAAGTATAAATCTTGCAATTATATTTTCTTTGAACCTTCTCAGTTGACAGGATTTCTCTCTAGGAGGCGCCTTGAAGGGGAAGAAGAAAAACTCAATGCATAAATTTACTCTTGCTCCACTCTCATCTGACCGCCTAATTTGTAGCTTAAATTTTTTTTTTTTTTTTTTTCTCACTCAGGAAGCATCTTGGATCTCCAATTTGGGGACTTTAAATTTGATTGAGTAAATAGTAATTTAGTTATATTAAATGTTCTTTTGTGCTTTTTTTATATATATATCGACTTAATCATACTCTGTACAAGAAGTTTATTCTTGATAATATGTTTAAAATATAAATAAAGAATAATTTAAAAATAGGACACGGTACTACTCAAAAGGGTCCAGAGAAGAGCGACTAAGATGGTTTAGGGGTTGGAGGAGCTGCCATACAGCGAAAGATTAGAGAAACTGTGCCTCTTCTCCCTCGAACAGAGGAGATTAAGAGGGGACATGATCGAAACATTCAAGGTACTGAAGGGAATAGACTTGGTAGATAAGGACAGGTTTTTCACCCTCTCCGAGGTAGAGAGACTGAGAGGGCACTCTCTAAAATTGAAAGGGGATAGATTCCGTACGAACGTAAGGAAGTTCTTCACCCAGAGAGTGGTAGAAAACTGGAACGCTCTTCCGGAGTCTTGTCATAGGGGGAAACACCCTCCAGGGATTCAAATAGGGGGAAACACCCTCCAGGGATTCAAGACAAAGTTAGATAAGTTCCTGCTGAACCAGAATGTACTCAGGTAGGGCTAGTCTCAGTTAGGGTGCTGGTCTGTGACCAGAGGGCCGCCACGTGAGCGGACTGTTGGGCACGATGGACCACTGGTCTGACCCAGCAGCAACAAGTCTTATGTTCTTAGCGTTTAGTGTGTGTTTAGTGCACGATAATATTTAGCGCGCGGTAAAAAGCATAGCATACCTTTGTAAAAGAGGGGGGTTAGCTTTGCTGTACTGAAAGTCGGACTCCAAACACATTGAGCTGGCTGGTTGCTAACTGGGACCTTTTTTCCTGTGATATTTGGAGGGAAGGGAATTAGGAGTATTTTACATGGTACTGATTCTCTGCAGGTTAAAGTTAAATATTGAATGAGCTGGTCTGGACATCGCTTTTTTTTTTTTTTTTTTCCCAGCAGGAGAGAAAAAGCAGTAGCCCAAACTTCTCGTAACTATTCGGCATTTTTGGCTCATGAAATGTACAGATTTGAGACCGAAGTGATTTGTCCTATTTATGGTTCTGCGATTACTCTGAACGCTGTGGATCTGTTTTATTGGTTGATAGTGTGGTAGTTTATCTTTGGGTCATTTTTTTGGACTATTTTCCTGATTTTATTTTAGACATTTTTTTCTCATTTGTTTCTGTTCCTTCCTATCACTGTTTGGTATTCTGTTCGGTATCCAACCTTCCATTTCTTTTCAGGCTGATTGAGAAATTGTTTTTTTTTTTTAATCAACTTCATGATTTTGTGAACAAGTGAAGTGTTCTACAGCTACATCAATCTGGCACTCTTATCGTTGCTTTGCTGAGTGAACTTCATTATTTTCTAGATTCAGGATGTTTAGCATTTGATGTTTAATTAAACCCCTCAGCCTCTGATGTGCTAGATTATTCTCTTCTTCAGGCTTAGTGGCCAGGTGCTTAACTGATTTACCTCACTTCTTTATGGCCATACTTTCATATTCCCCACCAGTCATATATACCAGTGTTTTATAACCTTTTTACACCTATGGACCGGCAGAAATAAAATAATTATTCTCTGGACTGGCATCGATCCATGGACCAGCGGTTGAAGAACACTGAGCTAAGTTGTGGGCCAGACCCCGCCCATCTCTACCCAATCTCCACCCCAGACCCCGCCCCCATAATAGTACTAATTCCACCTTGCACGTCCTGTGCCTCATCTGGAAGCCTTCCCTCTGACGTTGCAACGTCAGAGAGAAGGCTTCCGGTTCAGGCGCAGGATTCCCGTAGGAGCCGCTGCCCGTGGCTTTGTGCACTGAATCAGTTAGGAAGAGGGAGCTGGCTCGAAGATAACGCCGCATTGATTGCACCGTGGACCGGCGGTTAAAGAACACTGTTTTGGGCCTGATGCACGTGCTGGTCCTGTGGACCGGCAGGAAATTTCTGTGGACCAGCACTGGTCCGTGGACCGGCGGTTGAAGAACGATTTGGATAATTCTTCCTAATGTGCGCCACTTGCATTTGTCAGATTAAATTTCATCTGTCATTTAGATGCCTAGTCTTCCAATTTCATAAGGTCTGCCATTTTTCACCATCTGTATGAATTTTAACAACTTTGAACAGTTTAGCATCATCTATAAATTTAATCACCTCCTTCAATGTTCCAATTTCCACCAATTTCCAGATCATTTTTTCTAGGCATTTAAACTAGAAGGTGGGGGTAGTGTATGTACGAAGGACAATTATAGAGACCACCCCCGGCAAAAGAAAAGATGTGATAGTAGTAAAGGCTGCAACATAAGCAATATCAGCAACTCATTTCTTAGTATTGCAACGGAAAGTGAAACGACACAAAAATCCATATGAAAAAGGAGATTATCGCTGAAAAACAGCTGGAAAGCGATGACCACAAATGCTCGCAGTCTAAGCAACAAAGTTCATGATCTGTAAGCCCTGATGTTAGAGGCAGATCTAGATATTGTTGCTATCACAGAGACATGGTTCAGTGAATCACATGGATGGGATGCAAACATACCGAGATATAATCTTTTTAGGAAGGACAGAGATGGTCATAAAGGTGGAGGAATAGCTCTCTATGTATAGATCAATATCCAAGCGACCGAAATGCAAGAGACCTGGGGAGAGGAAGAAGCGATATGGATTGCTCTGAAAAGAGAAGATGGAGCTTCTATCTACGTGGGTGTAGTCTACAGACCTCCGACTCAATCGCAGCAAATTGATAAGGATCTGATTGTGGATATCCAAAAGTTTGGAAGGAAAGAGGAGGTTCTGCTGTTGGGAGATTTCAACCTGCCAGTCTGCGGAATCGGAAAGAAGTAGGGAGATTGTGGATGCTTTTCAAGAGGCTCTGCTCAGACAGATGGTGACGGAACCCACAAGGGAAAAAGCGATATTGGATCTGGTCGTCACAAATGGAGAGAGTATCTCTAATGTTCGAGTGGGTGCTCACCTGGGAAGTAGCGATCATCAAACGGTTTGGTTTGATATAACGGCTAAAGTGGAGAGCGGCCGCACGATACTTAAAGTCCTAGATTTCAAATGTACGGACTTTAATGCAATGGGAAAGTACCTGAAGAAAGAGCTGTTAGGATGGGAGGACATAAGAGAAGTGGAAGGACAGTGGTCTAAGCTGAAAGGAGCGATAAAAATGGCTACGGACCTTTATGTGAAGAAAATCAATAAAAACAAGAGAAAAAGGAAGCCGATATGGTTCTCCAACCTAGTGGCTGAGAAAATAAAGGCGAAAGAGTTGGCGTTCATGAAATATAAAAAAACCCAAGAAGAGGAGAGCAGAAAGGACTACAGGGTGAAACTGAAAGAAGCCAAGAGAGAGATATGTTTGGTAAAGGCACAGGCGGAAGAACAAATGGCTAAAAATGTAAAAAAGGGAGATATAAATTTTTTCAGATATATTAGTGAAAGGAGGAAGATAAAAAATGGAATTGCTAGGCTAAAAGATGCTGGGAACAAATATGTGGAGAGTGATGAGGAGAAAGCAAATGTGCTAAACAAATACTTCTGTTCTGTGTTCACAGAAGAAAATCCTGGTGAAGGACCGAGATTGTCTGGCAAAGTTACATGAGAAAATGGAGTAGATTCTGCGCCGTTCACGGAGGAGGGTGTTTATGAGCAACTTGAAAAACTGAAGGTGGACAAAGCGATGGGACCAGACGGGATCCATCCCAGGATACTAAGGGAGCTCAGAGAGGTTCTGGCGAGTCCTATTAAAGACTTGTTCAACAAATCTCTGGAGATGGGAGTGATTCCTGGGGATTGGAGGAGAGCGGATGTGGTCCCTATTCATAAAAGTGGTCACAGGGATGAAGCAGGAAACTACAGGCCGGTGAGCCTCACTTCAGTTGTTGGAAAAATAATGGAAGTGTTGCTGAAAGAAAGGATAGTGTACTTCCTTGAATCTAATGGGTTACAGGATCCGAGGCAACATGGCTTTACAAAAGGTAAATCGTGCCAAACGAACCTGATTGAATTTTTTGATTGGGTGACCAGAGAGCTGGATCGAGGACATATGCTAGATGTAATTTACTTGGATTTCAGCAAAGCCTTTGATACAGTTCCTCATAGGAGGCTGTTGAACAAACTTGAAGGGCTGAAGTTACGACCCAAAGTGGTGAACTGGGTCAGAAACTGGCTGTCGGACAGATGCCAGAGGGTGGTGGTTAATGGAAGTCGCTCGAAGGAATGAAAGGTGACTAGTGGAGTCCCTCAGGATTCGGTGCTGGGGCCAATCCTGTTCAATATGTTTGTGAGTGACATTGCTGAAGGGTTAGAAGGAAAAGTGTGCCTTTTTGCAGATGATACCAAGATTTGTAACAGAGTAGACACCGAAGAGGGAGTGGAAAATATGAAAAAGGATCTGCAAAAGTTAGAGGAATGGTCTAATGCCTGGCAACTAAAATTCAATGCAAAGAAATGCAGAGTAATGCATTTGGGGATTAATAATAAGAAGGAACCGTATATGCTGGGAGGAGAGAAGCTCATATGCACAGACGTGGAGAGGGACCTTGGGGTTATAGTGTCCGAAGATCTAAAGGTGAAAAAACAGTGTGACAAGGCAGTGGCTGCTGCCAGAAGGATGCTGGGCTGTATAAAGAGAGGCGTAGTCAGTAGAAGGAAGAAGGTGTTGATGCCCCTGTACAGGTCATTGGTGAGGCCCCACTTGGAGTATTGTGTTCAGTTTTGGAGACCGTATCTGGCGAAAGACGTAAGAAGACTTGAGGCGGTCCAGAGGAGGGCGACGAAAATAATAGGAGGCTTGCGCCAGAAGACGTATGAGGAGAGACTGGAAGCCCTGAATATGTATACCCTAGAGGAAAGGAGAGACAGGGGAGATATGATTCAGACGTTCAAATACTTGAAGGGTATTAACGTAGAACAAAATCTTTTCCAGAGAAAGGAAAATGGTAAAACCAGAGGACATAATTTGAGGTTGAGGGGTGGTAGATTCAGGGGCAATGTTAGGAAATTCTATTTTATGGAGAGGGTGGTGGATGCCTGGAATGCGCTCCCGAGAGAGGTGGTGGAGAGTAAAACTGTGACTGAGTTCAAAGAAGTGTGGGATGAACACAGAAGATTTAGAATCAGAAAATAATATTAAATATTGAACTAGGCCAGTTACTGGGCAGACTTGCACGGTCTGTGTCTGTATATGGCCGTTTGGTGGAGGATGGGCAGGGGAGGGCTTCAATGGCTGGGAGGGTGTAGATGGGCTGGAGTAAGTCTTTAACAGAGATTTCGGCAGTTGGAACCCAAGCACAGCACCGGGTAAAGCTTTGGATTCTTGCCCAGAAATAGCTAAGAAGAAAAAATTAAAAAAAAAAAAAAAAATTTAAATTGAATCAGGTTGGGCAGACTGGATGGACCATTCGGGTCTTTATCTGCCGTCATTTACTATGTTACTATGTTATCATTTATAAATAGGTTAAATAGCACCGGTCCCAGTACAGATCCCTGCGGTACTCCACTATCTACCCTCCTCCACTGAGAAAAATGGCTATTTAATCCTACCCTCTGTTTTCTGCCGATAACCAATTTCTAATTAACAATGGAACACTACTACTACGATTAATTATTTCTAGAGCACTACCAGATGTATTCAGTGCTATACAGAGTCACAAAGGAGACGGTCCTTGTTCAAGTGAGTTTACAATCTAAACAATCAAAATAGACAAACAGGATTGCCTCCTATTCCATGACTCTTTGATGTTCTCAGGAGCCTCTCATGAGGAACTTTGTCAAAAGCTTTCTGAAAATCTTGATACACTACATCAACTGGCTCACCTTTATCCACATGTTTATTCACACCTTCAAAGAAGTCAAGCAAATTGGTGAGGCAAGATCTCCCTTCACTGAACCCATGCTGATTCTTGTTTGTCTATATCTTTCACTTTGTTTATTTTTATAACCGTTTCCACTATTTTGACAGGCACTGAATCAAGCTTACCAGTCTGTAATTTGCTGGATATCCCCTGGAACCCTTTTTAAAGATTGGTGTAACATTGGCCACCCTCCAATCTTCAGGTACTACTGACAATTTTAGCAACAGGCTACAGATCATTAACAGCAGATCAGCAATTTCATGTTTGAATTCTTTCAATTCCTTGGGATGTATACCATATGGTCCAGGTGATTTATCACTCTTTAACTTGTCAATTTGAATTAGTACGTTGTCCTGGTTCACCGAGATTTCTTTCAGTTCCTCCACATCATCACCCTTGAACCATTTCCAGTTCAGGTAGATTTCTTACATCTTCTTCCATAAAGACCGAAACAAAGAATTCATTCAGTCTCTCCACTATGGCCTTATCTTCTCCGAGTGCCTCTGCCTACATTGTTCCTCAATATTTTCTTATCCCTTCTTTCTACCTTGGTACAAGACCACAGGATTAGTGGGTTTTACAGTACAAATGACCTCTTGCTTGAATCTTACGCTGACCCATATTCCCCATACCATAGCCCCCTCCTGGAAGATTTTGAAAGTGGCTGTGATTTGGCAATTCAACATCTAAGATATAATGGGAATTGAGCTTCCTTTTGTGATTTAGTTCATAAAAATAACTTACCTGAAAATCAACCTTATAGGTGGATCTAACTTTTACATTGTATTAAATTGACTCATATGCAACAAAAGCTAAAAGTTGGTGTACCAGGTTGCATTTCGCTGAGCTCTTCTCTATTAAATTATAGGGGGGAGAGCAGCCTTTACATGGTATCAACGGTTTAGATTGAATATCTGTAAACAGCCACATGCTTTACAAAGTACTTGGGAATACGACTTGAAGTTTCAGCCAGGGGGAAGAACACTGGGGGAAGATTTGGTTATCAATTACTATTTCCTTACACTCTGCTATTATGCAGAAATTACATTTTTTTTCCCTTATGCATAAAGCTTTGTGGACACCATGGAAATTATCCAGGATTAAGAACAAACAGAATAATATTTGATGGTCTTGTAATTCGGCAATTGACACCCTGGAGCATCATTCTCTTATGTGAATGATTTTGGGATTAAAGTCTGGTCTTCCATTTCTGATTTGATATCTATCTCGCATCCTTTATCTTATAGATTAGTTATCTTGGGTATTACTGATCTGGATGATGAGATAAGCAATTATAAAGCCCAACTTTTAAGGAATTTACTCCCTCTTTACGAACACGTAGCACGGGTTATAGCGGCAGTAGCTGCTCCAACACTCATAGAATTCCTATGAGCATCGGAGCAGTTCGCACTACGTACTACGCGTTCATAAAAGAAGGGGTTAGTTACGATGACTATTAAATTAATTCTTATACTTTGGAAAGGCTCTTCAAATTGGATTATACTAATTGATGGAATTTGGTGTGTTTGTATGCAAAATATGAAAAAATTTGGCAATTTGAGAAAATTTAATAAAGTTTTGGAATCCTGTAATTATTTTGGACTTGTTAATACGTTCCTATTATGGCATCTCATGACTAATGTATAGGTCTTTTGCTGTATTAACTGTATTTATTTGTTTGTATATACAGTGGTACCTCAGAATCCGAATGCCCCAGAATGCAAATGTTTTGGAATCCGAACTTTTTTTTGTAGTAAATTTTGTCTCGGAATCTGAATGCTGCTTAATATTTTACCTTAGAATCCAGTGTATTTGCTGTTAAAATTTGAGTTTGTGGGACCCAGGAACGGATTAATCCAGTTTCTATTATTTTCAATGGGAAAAATTGTCTTGGAACTCGAACGCTCTGGAACTCGAACTGAGTTCTGGAATGGATTAAGTTCGGATTCTAAGATATCACTGTATTATGTATAGCATGCAATTTAGAAATTCAATAAAATATATATATATGAAAAGAAGTAGTATCCACTTAACTCTCAAAGTATCACTCTAGTTAAATCTAGCTAAGATCCTTTCAATTTGGATCATGGGGGAGGATCTTTCATCCTATAATAGCTTACTGCTTCAAAGGCCCATCCATCACATGTATAGATTCTCACCTTCATCTGGGAATTCTTCTGGACTCCCAAATGAACTTTATTTTGCTGTTCTCTCTTGTCCTGTCCTCTTGTATCTATACTTTCTTTTTGAACTATAGTTTGTAAACCACATTGTGTATTATCCAGTTTAGGCAAGTATACTAATAAACTAATAAACATGAACATCGAGCCACCCTACAGTCCTTAATTTACGAATGTCTTGACTCGTCTAGGTCATGGAGTAATGGAAATGTCCTCAACACAAAACAAATCAACTCAAATAATTTAAATGAGATTGAATACACTTTTTTATGCTATTCTGAGAGAACCTTTGGTTGATATCTCTGAGTGTCCTGCTTATAAGCACACGACTCTATAAAGGGAGAGGAAAGATCATTCCTGTGATCTCCCTGGGAGTGAGATGTCTAGGGAACTGGTGTCAACCCTGTGGTTATGTAGGTCTACTCTAGTAGGCCATTGAAAGGTTCTCTGAAACAAAAAAAAGAAGATACACCAGGCTTGGGGCAGTCCAATGTGGCAAGCATCTCTGTGGAGCAGTTTATTGCAGCAGAGATGCATGGCTGTGTCAGAATTTGGAAATAATTTGCTTGGCAAAATTCTTTGGAGACTTTCCCGAGAGCCACCCACAAGTCCAGGATACTCTGTGTGAAACCAGGATTACCCACCCAACGAAAAACATAGAAACCATAATCTCTTGGAAGTGCTGTTCTTTGAACAGTCCACACCATTTGGAAAAAGATTGGCTTCAGTTACAATATGGACTCGTATATATCAGATAATTAAATGCAGGTTGGATGACAGATATATTTCTGGTTGTTAATCTTTGAAACCTAGTCATTAGACATGAAGGCTGCAGTTCTATAGAGTAAGAGATACACCAATTGTATCCATAATGAGAGAAAAGTTCCAGCTCTTTAGCTATGAAGTGAGATCATTAATATTGCTTATCATTGCTGTTGTCATGTGTCTTATTTAACCATTAGATGGCAGATTTTAACAGTTAATTCAACTTTGAAATTTTTAACGTGGTTCTAGTATTTGGCCACTGGATGGCACTGCTGTTTACCAATGCTTATACTATACAAAAGGTCAAGGAACCTTCCTCGTGTGGTTTGCTGTTACCAGATAAAGGTTAAAATGTTAAACAAATGGCTGGCTGATTTATGAGTGAGTTTCTTTGAAAGTGTACTCTATAACATGGTTAAAGGTCCATGATTTAATGACATTGGAATCTACGGTAATTTTTTCTATGTATACATATTTCCCTTTGGAAAAGGAAAAGGGGGTTCAAGTTATTGTCAGCCATGTTTCAGTTGGTTATTGCAGGGGAGGATGAAACTCTCATGGTCATGAGGTGTCCTAGTATTTGAGGGGTAAACCTCAATATGTTCCTCTTTGTAATGTCATGTTATGTTGTACTTATACTACCATCTTCCTTAAAGCCAAATTCAACCCGAGGTGGTTGACAAAAGTAAGAAAATACACAAAAAACTGACCAACTTTACAGCTTGTGAAGCCACTTTAAGTTATGGTGTGGTTGCAGACACATTAAAGGGAACATTGGCCAGGAGCCCAGATCAGGAAAAGCTGAGTGCCAGAGACTATGGTCCACCTGGATCAATCCAAAAGCAGATGACAGATTAAACTAAACAGTACATTGGGTCCATCGGGAACGGTAAAAATGAAGAGTTTTTCCACTTTTTTTTTTATTGGTCAATATTTCTAGTCATCCAGTATTCCTGAAGCTTGTCTACATAGTAAACACCTCATGAAATTTCTAGCCTATTTCATTAGAAATTTGGTAAGAGTTCAGTTCCTTGCCTTTCTAAGCTCATGTTGAGGCAAAGTAATAACAGAAGTTGAGACTTCCAATTATTGCTTTCCTGATGTCTTTTGAGAGGACTCTACCACCTCAACATGGAAATATCCTATCAGAGGAGATAGCTGCTTTCCCACGAGGTCACCAAGTTTTTCCTCCTTTATCTTTTACCTCAGATGGGAGATTTAACTGATAGTAAGGGTAAGGGAAACCCTCTTTTGAGGGCTTCCTTTCCCTAGGGTTACCAGATTTTCCTTCGGAGAAAATCTGGACCCAAGGCCATACCCCCAGGCCCGCCCAGGATAAAGTCGCACGCATGCGCAGATGTGACGTGTGCGAGTGACGTCGCACCCGCACGTTCTCGGATGCTGTCCCGCCGGGTTTTGAAAAGCCGTTCGGACCCCCGGACATGTCCTCAAAAGGAGGACATGTCTGTGGAAATACCCTTCCCAAGCCAGTTCAGATGGTCACTGCTGTTATTGTTGAAGAAATTGCTCCTCAAGAAAAGCCAGTTACTTTATAAGATGAGAGGCGCGCTGTAAAGCGAATCGAGTGTTCCATGCAAGGAACCGTTGCTTCATTGCGCCAATTTTCCCAGGAGAGAGCTATTAAGTTCTTTGAGATTGAAAAAAAAGTGTAGGTGACATTAATGTGAATATAGGGAAGATGGGGAAATCTATATAGAAATGATGTTAGTGCTGCTTCCTTAAAGATAGTACAGTACTTTGTTACATTAATCAATTGGAAGCCATGGAAAATCAATTTCATAGTAGGAATTTGAGACTTTTGGACCTCACAGTGACTCATTATTTGATTCCTTTGGAATTGTTGAAAAAGTATTTGAAGGATATGGCCTCACTTGGAGTACTGTGTTCAGTTTTGGAGACCACACTACCGAAAGGACGTGCTGAGGATCGAGTCGGTTCAGCGAACGGCCATCAGGATGGTCTTGGGGCTCAAGGATCACACGTATGAAGAAAGATTAAAAAAATTGCGACTGTACTCACTTGAGGAAAGAAGAGAACGGGGAGATATGATTGAAACATATAAGTACATCACGGACGCATCGAGTCAGAAGATGATATCTTCTGGCTCATGGGACCCTCGACCACCAGAGGGCATCCGCTGAAGATCAGGGGAGGGAAGTTTCATGGCGACTCCAGGAAGTACTTCTTCACCGAAAGAGTAGTGGATCATTGGAACAGACTCCCACTCCAGGTGATAAAGGCCAGCAGCGTGACGGATTTTAAGAGAAAATGGGATACTCACGTGGGATCTTTAAGGGAGTAAATTCAGGGGAGGGGATACTTGGAATGGGCAGACTTGGTGGGCTAAAGCCCTTTTCTGCTGCTTGTTTCTATGTTTCAATGATATATTATAGTACAGTACTCCCCCGATATTCGTGGGGGTTCCATTCCAGGAACCCCCGCAAATGTTGAAAAACCACAAATAAGGTTTTTAGCAGCGGAGACAGGAGAGGGCAGTCGGAGAGGCATGAGAGGGCAGCCGGAGCACCGGAGAGTGAAGGAAATATCTCGTGGTATGCTCCGACCGCCTCTTCCTGTACTAAAAACTACGTAAAAACAGTAAGCTACGCTACGTAAAAACAGTAAGCAAACGCCGGAGAAACAAAAAACCACAATGGTTCAACAAGGAAATTTCGGACCTCATTAAAATGAAAAAAGAAACATTTATCAACTACAAACATCTTGGGAAAAGGGAGGCAAAAGAAGACTATCTGGCCAGATCTAAGGCTGTCAAAAAGGCAGTCAGGGAAGCCAAACTTCAAACAGAGGAAGATCTAGCACGGAACATTAAAAAAGGGGACAAATCCTTCTTTAGGTACATTAGCGACAGGAAGAGAAACAAAAATGGAATAGAACGCCTTAGGCAATCAGATGGAAACTACGCAGAATCTGATACTACCAAGGCAGAACTGCTAAACGAATACTTCTGCTCAGTATTCACCTGTGAAGCGCCAGGAGATGGTCCACAACTACAAATAAGAGACAGCCAAAATGACCTGTTTCGCGATTACGAATTTACACCTAGTAGCGTCTACCACGAACTTTCAAGACTCAAAGTTGACAAAGCCATGGGGCCAGACAATCTACACCCCAGGGTACTCAGAGAGCTGAGTGAAGTTCTGGCTGAACCACTATCTGTACTCTTCAATCTTTCCATGCGCACGGGAAAAGTACCCCTAGACTGGAAAACAGCTAACATAATTCCACTCCACAAAAAGGGATGCAGAACAGAGACAGGAAATTACAGACCGGTGAGTCTTACATCCATAGTGTGCAAACTCATGGAAACACTGATCAAACAGGAACTTGACAAAATTCTAGACGGAGAAAGTTTACGTGATCCACATCAACACGGATTTACCAGGGGAAGGTCCTGCCAATCTAATCTGATTGACTTCTTTGATTGGGTGACCAGACATCTGGATGCCGGTGAGTCCCTTGACGTGATATATTTGGACTTCAGCAAAGCTTTTGATAGCGTCCCACACCGCAGGCTGTTGAACAAACTAAAATCAATGGGATTAGGGGATACATTCACTACATGGGTAAAGGATTGGCTAGATGGTAGGCTTCAAAGGGTGATGGTAAACGGTACCCCCTCCAAAACGTCAGCAGTGATGAGTGGAGTACCTCAGGGCTCCGTCTTAGGGCCGATTCTATTTAATTTATTCATAGGAGATTTAACCCAAGGACTTAGAGGAAAAGTATCACTGTTTGCCGACGATGCCAAACTATGCAACATAGTTGGCAAAAGCAGTGTGCCTGACTTTATGACGCAGGACCTAAGACAGCTCGAGCAGTGGTCATCAACTTGGCAGCTAGGCTTCAATGCTAAAAAATGTAAAATAATGCATCTAGGCAAAAAAAATCCACACAGAACTTACACACTAAATGGTGAAACCTTGTCCAGGACCACGATGGAACGTGATTTAGGAGTGATCATTAGCGACGATATGAAGGCTGCCAATCAAGTAGAGAAGGCTTCGTCCAAGGCAAGACAAATGATGGGCTGTATCCGTAGGGGTTTTGTCAGCAGAAAACCTGAAGTAATAATGCCACTGTACAGATCCATGGTGAGACCTCATCTCGAGTATTGTGTTCAATTCTGGAGACCACACTACCGAAAAGATGTGTTGAGAATTGAGTCGGTTCAGCGAATGGCTACCAGGATGGTTTTGGGGCTCAGGGATCTCACGTATGAAGAAAGGTTAAAAAAACTGCGGATGTACTCATTGGAGGAGCGAAGACAGAGAGGAGACATGATTGAAACCTTCAAGTATATTACTGGGCGTATAGTGGTGAAAGATGATATCTTCAGTCTTACGGGGCCCTCGGTAACCAGAGGACATTCGCTGAAAATCAGAGGAGGGAAATTTCAGGGTGATGCTAGGAAGTACTTCTTCACCGAAAGGGTGGTCGATCATTGGAACGAGCTGCCTCAGCGGGTGATTGAGGCCAGCAGCGTGTTAGATTTCAAGAGGAAATGGGATATTCATGTGGGATCTCTAGGAGAGTAAGAATCAGGGAGTGGGTCACTGGTATGGGCAGACTCGATGGGCTATGGCCCTTTTCTGCCGTCAATTTCTATGTTTCTATGTTTCTAAAGTCGGGCCTCACCAATCAGGAGCTGCATGTCAAAGCAACTCCTGATTGGTGAGGCCCAACTTTAGTACAGGAAGAGGTGGTCAGAGCATACTGCGAGTGATTTCCTTCATTCTCCAGATCTCTGGCTGCCCTCTCCTGCCTGGTCATTCACGGTCATAAAATACCGCGAATGGCCGGGACTGTGAATCGCGGACCGCAAATTCACGGGGGAGCACTGTATTCCAAAGCTGACTTATTGTCAGTTGAGAATATGATACTATGTATTAGAGGGTTCTAATTCAATAAATTTTATTATATAATACTTATAGATACAACTAAGTCATAACAGATTTACATTATACTGTACATAGAAACCAAGAATCGTCCTATACAATAACAGTTATATAATACATCAGAAAAAAAAAAGTATTAATTAACACAATTAAAACAAAGCACAAATAAAGGTAACTCACTAGCAACTACCAATAGATAATAACAATAATCAACATATAATTAACACCATGGATGTGAATTAATAAATTTCAACAAAATAAATCTTCTACGCCACTATATTTTATGAGAGGTTTCCATATCTTACGATATGTGTGCAAATGACCTCTTTTTTTTTTTTCAGCAAAAGTTCTTTTGAATTTAGCTATGAGCCATACAGAATTCCACCAAGTATTAGAGCAGGGCTGTCCAAGTCTGGTCCTCGAGATCTACTGGCAGACCAGGTTTTCAGGATATCCACAATGAATATGCATGAAAGAGATTTGCCTGCACTGCCTTCATGGTATGCAAATCTCTCTCATGCATGTTCATTGTGGATTTCCTGAAAACCTGGCCTGCCAGTAGATCTCGAGAACTGGACATAGGCAGCCCTGTATTAGGGGGTTCTAATCATAGGCAGCATAACACTATTTTGTTGGGGGGGAGGGGCAAAGTCTCTGCCCTAGCCAGCAGAATCTTGTGACCCAGCCTCTATCACCAGCTCCTGACTCTCCCACCCACCCTGCCCCCAGAAGTAGAATGAAGTGTTCCAGGGCGGGCCTGCTCATTGACGCTGTACAAGGGCTGCCTGAAGATTTAACAGTACAGTGCTGGGAGAGGGTGGAGTGGGGGAGCCATAACTGACTGGCAACCGCCAATCTTTGGGGAGGCAATAGCCCTTGTGGCATTCCCTGTTCCGTCATCCATAGTTATAAGTAAACATACTCGTTCAACAAATTCCTAGTAGATTCCTAGTAGATCACTGTGGCTTCTTTGCGAGTCTCTCATGCTCCTCTAGATCAGTGTTCTTCAACCACCGGTCCATGGACCAGTGCTGGTCCACAGAAATTTCCTGCCGGTCCACAGGGCCAGCACGTGCATCAGGCCCAAAACAGTGCTCTTCAACCGCTGGTCCACGGTGCAATCAATGCGGCGTTATCTTCGAGCCAGCTCCCTCTTTCTAACTGATTCAGTGCACAAAGCCACAGGTAGTAGCTCCTACGGGCATCCTGCGCCTGAACCGGAAGCCTTCTCTCTGACGTTGCAACGTCAGAGGGAAGGCTTCCAGATGAGGCATGGGACATGCAAGGTGCAATTAGTACTATTATGGGGGGCGGGGTCTGGGGTGCACGACTTAGCTCAGTGTTCTTCAACCGCTGGTCCACGGACCGATGCCAGTCCATAGAATAATTATTTTATTTATGCCGGTCCACAGAATAATTATTTTATTTCTGCCGGTCCATAGGTGTAAAAAGGTTGAAAAACACTGCTCTAGATGAAGGAACAGCCCTAGGTATGGACTTTTTCTTCTCTTACCACCTGTACCGAGACTCTAACTCTGTCCATTTCTTGAATTCACCTCGTATTACCTTACTCCTATTGTATTCAACTCTGACCTTACTCTGATCCTTTGTCATTTGTACTCCTACGTTACTCGTACTGATATCCTCAACTCTCACGTACGATTTTTCAGTTAACTTCTGTCAACCGCATTGAACTTCATGGTGCATTGCGGTATACCAATTTTACGTTACGTTATAAGGAAACCAAAGAAGAGGGGGGGGGAATGGATCAAATTGCACCTGTCAAGTTTGGATTTGTCTCAGTTTCATGAGTCTTCTCAAGGTATTATTACCGTTAGTAACTTTTGCTTCAAAGGCAGAGCAAAATTTGATTTTGAGCTTTTGGGCTCCTTTTGCTAAGATGCGCTAGCGTTTTTGGCGCACCGGTGGTTGAAGAACACTGGAGCAGAAAACGTAGAAAAAGAAGCATGAGAGAAGTAAGAACTATAGTATTATCATTTCGTTGATACTGTAGTTAAACTGTTTAAAAATCACGAGAACAACAAAGTTTTCAGGGTTGTACGAAACAGTTGCATCTGGCCTTTAAGCCTAATAGAGTCAGGGAGTTCATTCCAGATCTCTACAAACTTGAAAGCAAAAAATTGACTAAGCTTCCCAGCAGATTCAGTTCTCTTAAAGGAAGGGAAGGATAGTTTATGTCTTTGTGTATTTCTCAAATGGCAAAGTCTAAGGGGATTCCAACATAAGGGGACAAAAGGATCAAATATTCCGTAGAGAAGCTTAAAGATTATGCATGCGCATTTAAACTGGATCCGAAAACGAACTGGGAGCCAGTGAAGCTTTCTCAACAGAGGGGACACGTGATCATACTTTTGTTTCCCAAAGATGAGCTTAAAAGTTAGACAGTTCTAAACTTAATAGATGCTGGCACTGCCTTCTAGACATTGGGACACTGGATCATCTGTTGTTCTATTGTCCGTCGATACTCAACTTTTGGAAGTCAATATGGGGACAGATTAATCTCATATTGGAATCAACAATTCCATTGACATATGAGGTAGTCATATGTGGAACATTACTGCATATTAAGCCCCCCATGGACCGCTGTAAATGCCGGCTTTTCCTAATTATGACAGGGATAGCCATGCAAATGGTGACTTGCAATTGGAAAAATTACGATCGCCTTAATTTTCCTTTTTCGGTGGGCAAGTTTATGTTTGTGCTTTAGATATGAGAAGATGAATGCTGATAGGTTGGGACATAGCAATTTATTTAAACTGGTTTGGGGCCCGTTGACGTCTTTTATTACTTCAGTATTGTCTTTTGTCGTTAGTTTTTGTTTATTTCCATGCACATCCAGGACAGGGTGGGAGGGAGTGAGGGGGGGGGGGATATCTCTTTTGTTTATTCCTTGATCGAATGTATTGGAAGGGAGGGGGGGGGGGGTGTATTTTTTCTGCATTGTTATTGATTGAATATAAGTGCTTATTTTGCTTATTAATGTTTGTATAATTTCCTGCACTTTATATTAGTCTTGAAAACGTAATAAAGATTTTTAATAAAAAAAAGATGAGTTTAGGGCTCCTTTTACAAAGGTGCGCTAGCGTTTGTAGTGCGCGCTAGCCGAAAATCGACCGCCTGCTCAAAAGGAGGCGGTAGCGGCTAGCGCGCGGGGCAATTTAGCGTGCGCTATTCCGTGCGTTAAGGCCCTAACGCGCCTTCGTAAAAGGAGTACTAGCGGCAGTATTCTGTATGAACCGAAGTCGTTTTAAGACTGCCCTGCTTAACGCATCCTTTTTTTCCATGTTAGTTCCATTATAGCATGGCATTTTACTTTGCTGCTCTTTGTCTGTAATTAATTAACCGCTAATGAAAAAGAAACACAGAAGTAAAAAGAAACTGCTTCAGTTTATTTGCCTAAAATGAATCTCTGCATTTAACAGTTGCAAAAAGATACTGTCATGGATTATTTTTTAAAGTGCATTTTACATCTGGTTTTGTTAAATTGCTTTTGTGTGTTGAAAATTGTTCAGTTGTTCAAGTAATGGATTTTGTGCATTAATTGCCCTGCAGGAGTTTCACTTAACTTAGCACCTGGCTTATAATATAACTTGAAGGGAATTTCCTTGATGGCTTCAACATTGGAAGGCCTTGGAAGGTGTTGGTTGAAGTAACAGTTAATAAATAAGATACATTCGGTGGAAAACTTTCCCCCTCTTTTAATTTAATTTAATTTCTTATATACCGCTATACCGTTAGGTTCGAAGCGGTTTACAGAAAATATACATTAAGGATACAATAAAAATAAGATAAGTACTTAGAAATTCCCTTACTGTCCCGAAAACTCACAATCTAGCTTAAGTACCTGGGAAAAACAATTAATGAATAGTAAAGATGTAAAAATAAAGACAGAGATAAAAACAAGATTTGAAACATCCCAACAAGAATACATTGATCTCTCTAAGGCCACACTATTTTTAAAGCAAAATGTACATCCCAACAATAATATAGTGGATAAACTAAATTAAATTAAAGTTTTTTGAATTAGAAATAAAATATAGAAATATAAAAGAAAATATATGGACTTTGGAAGTGTGGAAAAAGGTATAGAGAGGGAATATGAATAGAAGGAGAAACCGTTAAACAATGGAATTCTAAGGAAATTTAAATGAAGAAATAAAGCAAATAGGTAAAAAATAATATGATAAAAGATATGGTATACATGATGGTATAAGAGTCAGGAGGGTCTCAATTTCGCTTCAGTCAGACCACCATTACCACCATCCCTAGCACATCAGTCGTTTCAGCCGAGCAACCGCCATCATCATCCTCTGCGCACCAACCACAGGTCACCTCCCCCGATGCATAAAGAAACATCATTCGATCTCCAGATCACCGGCCATTGCGCTGAACAGCTCAGTTTCCTCACAGTTCCTGCCGACTCCATTCCTCCGCTCCTTGATCTGGACTGTGCATCTTTCTGCCAGCCCTCGCTCTTGCTGACACCGCCCCTCACAACACCACTCCCATGTTGGTGAGATATCGGACGTGGCGAGACTTCAGACATGACAAAATTACTCTACGGACCTCCCATCCTGCCGATGCCGCTCTGCCAGCTGGAAATCTGGAGCTGCATCCTTGACGGTATTGGTGTTCACGCTGAGCACCTCAAATATGGCGCCTCCAGGTCTCGATAGCCACCGCTTCCCGATGTCTCAGCTCCCTCCACTGACATCAGCGTCGCTCCCCTCTTGACTCTCCACCACCAGTTTCACTTGCTATGGCTCAGCCACCAGGCACAGCTCAGACCTGCCAGAGGTGCAAGGAACATCAGATAGGAAGGAGGCCTTTCGACTGTTAGACCAAAACCAACAGTCAAATCAGAAAGCTATCAGTCCAGATTTCACGAGTAGAGGCCCAAAACCAATATAATAAGTCAAAATAAGATTAATAAAAATAGATCAAACAAAAAATAAACAACTAAATAAAACAAACAAAGCAACAGAAAACCAAAAATAAAAAGGGAAAAGGGAGACAGTGCAGTTGATGACCTATCCGGTCGCCATCTTGTTAGAACTTTCCCCCTCTTTTACAAAGGCACACTAAGCTTTTTAGCACACGCTAAACATGCGTTAAACACGTGCATGTTATCCTATGGATGCATTGATTTAGCGTGCGCTAAATCCACGCTCAAATGCTTAGCGTGCCTTTGGAGGGCCTTTGTCTTTTACATACTTTCTGTTGAGATGTGCTGTTTGGAATGTCGATCTTCTAAACTGGTGACAATCCAGTAGAGAAAATGGGCATTTTCAAATCAGAAACTTTTTGTTTTGAAAATGGCCATTTGCTAGAAGTTTTTGAGCTTAGTGCATATATCTCTTGGAACCACTAACAAAAAAAAAAAAGTCTAAAATTTTCTCTACAAAAGAGGTTTCCTCCTACCATAATGATTGATAAAGGCCTACATGGTCCATTCAGTTTTGTTACTATGTAACATCCCCAGAGACCTCACTTGTTCTACAAACTGCTATGTTGAGCTACATGAGGTCTTTATCTTCCAAGCAAGGCAAAACCTTTAGAGGTCTCTACAGGAATTAGAGGAGCCAAGAAGTTCTTCTAAAAGATTTTCAAGAAAACGGAGAACGAAAGGGTAGTACAGAAGAGGAAAACCGAGAGGAACACTTCAAGATAACAGTGATTGTGTTGGTATTTTTACTTTATTTTTTATGTGTCTGTGAAAATTAAGCCAGTAATTCATATTTTAACATATTTCTACTGGTATGGACAACAGCACATTTGGAGTGGCTTTGGGGCTGAGAGACACAGAGGACCTAAAAACATAGAAACATGACGGCACGGCAGATAAAGGCCAAATGGGCCATCTGCAGTAACCATTGTCTCTTCCTCTCCCTATTGGCTAAAGCTCTTAACATTTGCATCTCCTCTCCTTATTGGCTAAGGCTCTTTACACCTGCATTGTGATGTCACAGAACTTTAGTAACATTGAAACATAGAAACATGTCGGCAGATAAAGGCCAAATGGCCCATCTAGTCTGCCTATCCGCAGTAACCATTATCTCTTTCTCTCTCCGAGGGATCCCCAGTGCCTATCCCAGGCCTTCTTGAATTCAGACACAGTCTCTGTTTCCACCACCTTTTCCGGGAGACTGTTCCACGTATCTACCACCCTTTCCGTAAAAAAGTATTTCCTCAGATTACTCCAGAGCCTATCATCTCTTAACTTCATTCCATTCCCTCTCATTGCAGAGTTTCCTTTCAAATGAAAGAGACTCGACTCATGCGCATTTACATCACGTAGGTATTTAAACGTCTTTATCATATCTCCCTTCTCCCGCTTTTCCTCCAAAGTATACAGATTGAGATCTTTAAGGCTGTCCCCATACGTCTTATCACAAAGACCACATACCATTTTAGTAGCCTTCCTCTGGACCGACTCCATCCTTTTTATATCTTTTTGAAGTTGCAGCCTCCAGAATTGTACATAATATTCTAAATGAAGTCTCACCAGAGTCTTATACAGGGGCATCGATCCCTCCTTTTTCCTACTGGCCATACCTCTCCCTATGCAACCTAGCATCCTTCTAGCTTTTGCCGTCACCTTTTCTCTAAAGCTGCTTAAGGTTAGGCACCAGTAGGTTATGGTTGGGTTTTGGAGAGCTCACCATACACTATAAGGGGTTATGGTGAGATGTGCACCTGGGCCTTTTTATAAGAAGTTCACTGCAGCGTCCCCTAAGGTGCCCCACTATCTGCTGGGATGTCTGAGTGGCCATTCTGCTAAAAATGCTGGCTCCTTCTACATCCCAATGGTTTGTTTAGTGCATTTTTCTTTTGAATGCGTTCTTTCCCCCCGAAAATGATAGAAGCACCGACGATAAGAACATCTGAGAAATGGCCATTTTTTATACCACAAGATAGACGTTTTGCTGTTTTGAAAATGGTCTTGATCACTACTGAATTTTTGTGCATCTTCCACAAAACATCCAAACTCAGATTTGGATGTCGTATCGAAAAAGCCACTCCACGTCCCATCCAGATTGCATCATTAATTGTTTTGCTTAGAAATCAAGTACGGTTGAAACCCAGTCATGGATTTATTCATAGATGAAGTCAAATAAGTGTTATACCCCCTCCTTTATTAACGCGTAGCGTGGGTTTTGAGCGTCGGAGCAGTTACTGCCACTGCTGGCGCTAAAACCCGCGCTACGCATTAATAATGGAGGGGGTAGTCATTTCCAGTTTAAAATGTAAATGATGGGGGATGTTAGTTATAAAGAGAATTTCTTCTCTTTATAACTAACTTATCCTCTATCATTTGCAAATTAAGGCCCTCTTTTACGTGTGCGCTAACCGCTAACGCGTCCATAGGATAACATGCATATAGCGCACCTTAGTAAAAAAGGGATTAAGAGTTTGGAGTCTGACCCAGTAGCATATCTTGAAAATCAGAGTCAATCAACAGCGTTAAGCATCGTTCTTGTTCCCAGTTACCCACAATTAGCAAAGTTTCACCACATTTATTTTGGCTGTAGAACAGTATAATATTAGTGGTAAGATTAACATTGAAGCTTTTAAGTCTAGTTTACATGAGTTTTGGTTTTTTTTCATCGATATAATAGAGATGAGTTGAACTCAATGGTTACACATTGGAAAATGCAATTATCATTTATTTTTAGTCAGCTTGCTCCTTTATGCAACTGTAAAACAGGAACACAAAATTCTCCTTGTTATTCTAAAAATCTTCTACTTAACATAAGAACATAAGAATAGCCTTACTGGGCAAGATCAATGATCCATCAAGCCCAGTAGCCCGTTCTCACGGTGGCCAATCCTGGTCCATGGGACCTGGCCAAAACCCAAAGAGTAGCAACATTCCATTATCTCAGAGTAAGCAAGATTCCGGAACCCCAAATAGTAGCAACATTCCATGCAGAACCCCCAAAGAGTAGCAAGATTCTAGAATCCCAAAGAGTAGCAACATTCCATGCAGAACCCCAAAGAATAGCAAGATTCTAGAACCCCAAAGAGTAGCAACATTCCATGCAGAACCCCCAAAGAGTAGCAATTCTAGAATCTCAGAGAGTAGCAACATTCCATGCAGAATGCCCAAAGAGTAGCAAGATTCTAGAACCCCAAAGAGTAGCAACATTCCATGCAGAACCCCCAAAGAATAGCAAGATTCTAGAACCCCAAAGAGTAGCAACATTCCATGCAGAATCCCCAAAGAGTAGCAAGATTCTAGAATCTCAAAGAGTAGCAACATTCTATTATCTCAGAGTAAGCAAGATTCCGGAACCCCAAATAGTAGCAACATTCCATGCAGAATCCTCAAAGAGTAGCAAGATTCTAGAATCCCAGAGAGTAGCAACATTCCATGCAGAACCCCCAAAGAGTAGCAAGATTCTAGAACCCCAAAGAGTAGCAACATTCCATGCTACCAAGCCAGGGCAAGCGGTGGCTTCCTCCATGTCTGCCTCAATAACAGTCTATGGATTCTTCCTTCAGGAAATTGTCCAAACCTTTCTTAAAACCAGCAACACTATCTGCTCTTACCACATCCTCTGGTAACGGGTACCAGAGCTTAACTATTCTCTGAGTGAAAAAAAAATTTCCTCCAATTAGTTTTAAAAGTATTTCCCTGTAACTTCATCAAGTGTCCCCTAGTCTTTGTCATTTTTGACAGAGTGAAAAATCGATCCACTTGTACCCGTTCTACTCCACTCAATCATATCTTCCCTCTGCCATCTCTTTTCCAAGCTGAAGAGCCCTAACCGTTAGAGAATAAAGAATCGTCTGCCCCAGTTCTATTGGCGTGCACACTTTTTTGTGGGTGTCACTAATCTAAGCAACAACAGTATTTATAAAACTCTGACCACCACCAGTGGCATAGTTAGAGGGGGGGGGGGTTTCCACTCCGGGTGCAGTCTTAGTAAGGATGTCAGCATCCGTCCTCCTTTCTGCCCCCCACACTCCTTTCCAACCCCCGCTGCCGCTCGCGTGCACCCCTCCCCTTCACTCTTTAATTTTCCGTGCACGAGCGGCATTATGAATTTGCTGCCCGTGTCGGTGTTGCCTCTCTCTGACATCACTTCCGGCCCCACACCTAGAAAGTGACGACAGAGGGATAGCCAACATGACATAGGGCGCCTGGAAAATTGAAACGGTACAGGGGAAGGGAAAGGGGGTGCGCGCACGGCAGGGGGAGGGCAGAGAAGCGGGCGGGGGAGGGGCACCACCACTGAAGATGGGCTGGTTAAAATCTAGCGCCACATTTTCTAGCTCAGAGGGAATTCTAGTGGCTAAAAGTTAAAGGGAATTTGTTTCTCGTCCCTCAGTGCCCAAGCAGTGTGTAAATTTAGTAAAGGGTTTTGTGACTTAGATTCCTGTCCAACAAATCTCTTCTGCAGTCTCCCTCAGGAGGGTAATGTTTGGCTACATTCATTAAAAATTTAACGCTTGAAATGAGCCCTTTTCTAAACTCTCCAAGCTCTAATATATTAACTCCTCTGAGGAAAGATGAGAAGTTTATAACTGATTGCTTCAACTACCATCTGGTGGTCAGTGAATCATGTTTTGGCTAAAATACCGGAGGCAGAAGTAACTAATCAGCTAAACAATTATTTGGGAAATTTTGAGCTCTTAGATCACATAGTTTCAGGATGAATTCTTGCACCAGTCGCTTCATTCAGGCAGGTGCAGCATTATTACTACAGGTGGATTTGGTATTGCACAATTTTTATTATCTCTATTCAATTTTGTAGGAATAAGTGGCAATCCACTGCTGTGAACATAAGAATAGCCTTACTGGTCCATCAAGTCCAGTAGCCCGCCCTGACAGTGGCCAATCCAGGTCCCTAGTGCCTGGCCAAAACCCAAGGAGTAGCAACATTCCATTATCTCAGAGTAAGCAAGATTCCGGAACCCCAAATAGTAGCAACATTCCATGCAGAATTTCCAAAGAGTAGCACGATTCCAGCATCCCAAAGAATAGCAAAATTCCAGAACCCCAATGAGAGCAACATTCCATGCAGAAATCCCAAAGAGTAGAAAGATTCTAGAATCCCAAAGAGTAGCAACATTCCATACAGAATCTCAAAGAATAGAAAGATTCCGGAATTCCAGAGAGTTAACAAGATTCTAGAATCCCAAAGAGTAGCAACATTCCATACAGAATCTCAAAGAATAGAAAGATTCTGGAATTCCAGAGAGTAACAAGATTCTAGAATCCCAAAGAGTAGCAACATTCCATACAGAATCTCAAAGAATAGAAAGATTCCGGAATTCCAGAGAGTTAACAAGATTCTAGAATCCCAAAGAGTAGCAACATTCCATGCTACTGATCCAGGGCATGCAGTGGGTTTTAATCCTTCTTGTAAAGGAGATTTTATAAAGTCAAACAAAACAAAGATGTCTTTAAATACTGGTCATCAGATTGTAGAATCTGGCCTTCCTCGGCCCCTTCAGAGACCTATCCTTTTACTTTCATACCCCTTTTCAGTAGTCCTTTCCTTTTTCAACCTTTCATCCTCTCTTCATTCTTCCAGGTCATTTATACATTGTCTCAACCTCCCCCCATCCCTTTTCTAACCTCTCTCAGTCTCACAACTCACTAACACACCCCTACTCATACCTAGCAATTGCCAAAATTCCCGCAGCATCTCTTCCATCCATAATTCCCTGCTCTGCTCCCAGCACTTTCTGATTCAATCAAAAAGTTTCCAGACATCTTCTGCTCTGTTCCTCCCCCCACCACACTGATTCATTTTCTTCTCTATTCTCCTTATCCCCCAGCCACATCCATCTTGTAATCAGTTCCTCTCCATCCCACCAAATCCTATCTATCTTCTGCTTTTTATGGGGTTCTCTATCCATTTAACATTTCTTCTTTCTCCATTTCCACTATCATGCTCTATGCATCCCTATCTTCCCTGTCCAGCTTCTCCTCTCTATGTTCCTCACCCTATCTCCTCCCATGTTCAGCATCAGCCCTCTGTGTCCCTGTCCCTCCCCTATATCCAGCTTCTATATCTCTCTTCTCTTTTTCCTGCACCCTCCACCCTGAGACAAGCATTTTTCCTCTTTGTCTCCTATCCTCTCCTTGTGGTACAGCATCTCTCTCTATCTCCCTCTCTTCCTCCATGGATCTTTAATCTCTCCCACTTTCCACCTGACTGTCTTTTTTTTCTTTTTCCTCTGCTCACCCCCATCCCATCATCTCTTTATCTTCCCCACTCTCTTTATCTTCTCTCTACTCTCCCCCATCCCTTTATCCAAGCTCTCTTTTCCCTTCCCTCATGGTCTGACATCTCTCTCCCTCACCCCCAAAGTCTAGCATCCCTTATCTCTTCCCTTTCTCTCCCCTCATCCATGGTATAACATATCTATCTCTCCATCCACACTCCCATATGGTCTAGTATCTCTCTACCCCCTCCCTCCTCCCCCCTTTCTCTCCCACACTGCAGTCCTCCAACCTTTCTTTTGCTCACCAGCAGCATTAGTAGGGTTACCAGACATCTGGATTTCTCTGGACATGTCCTCCTTTTCAGGCCATGCCTGGGGGTTTTGAAAACCTTCCCAACATAATTGCGTCAGGGTGGGGCATCCGTGCATGCGCGGACTCATTGCAGTGATGTCATGTACACATGCACGTGTGACGTCATTGCGTCGTGTCCATGCATGCATGGATGCTGTCTGGGGGTGGGGCTGGGGGCGGAACAGAGTGGGAAACAGGCAGAACTGGGCGGTCCTGGGGGCATGGCAAAGGAAAATCTGGTAACCCTAAGCATTAGTGATGAAAACAAGCTGCCTCCCAGGTGGTACCCTTTGCCACGTCCCACCCACACATAAGTAGGAAGTTGAAAGAACAACTGCAAAGAGTTCAGAAGCACAAGAAATAAATTTTGTTTCAACATGACAATGTTTAGGCCTCACACTACACAAAACACCACAGAGATATCTGTGAAAATGGGTCTCACGCTCATACATCAGAATACATTCCAAATAGCTTCTTTATTTATTCTTTAGTAAGCGTCCACTATCAACTCATACAGTGGAGAAAAATAAACCTCAGAGATTCACAGATTATCCCCCCGTTTTACATTATGACCAATGATGGAGGTGTGGTCATCCCCTGTAAACTGGAGTTAACAATGTACACCAGGGGTGTCCAACCTTTTGGCTTCACTGGACCGCACTGGCCGAAAAAAAAATTTCTGGGGCCGCACAAACTTTCAAACGCTGCAGCAAGACACAGGAGGGAGCCAGCAAGATGGTAAACACCCGGGGGACAGCAGAGGAAACACTGCATCACCCTCGACTGGGGCCGCACAAAATACTTCACGGGGCCACATGCGACCCTTGGGCCGCAGGTTGGACACCCCTGATGCACACTCACTGAAGAATAAATATAGAAGCTATTTGGACTGTATTCTGATTTATGAGTGCTTCTAGTTCAAATAGAGAGTTGCCATAAGGAATATCTTTGAGGACATCTATTTGACTTCAATGAAAAAAGGGAAAGGACTCTGAGCAACTGGTTGACGAGACAAGGTGCAGTTCTTTTGTGACTGCTTCCAAAAACATGTCCATTGCTGGCAGAATTGAGTGGTGAATGGTGGAGACTATTTAAAATAGTAGTAAATATATAAGAACATAATTGCTGCTGCCGGGTTAGACCAGTGGTCATGCCCAGCAGTCCGCTTATGCGGCATCCCTTAGGTCAAAGACCAGTGCTCTAAATGAGTCCAGCCTCACCTGCGTACGTTCCAGTTTAGCAGGAACTCGTCCAACCTTATCTTGAATCCCTGGAGGGTGTTTTCCTCTATAACAGCCTCTGGAAGAGCGTTCCAGTTTTCTACCACTCTCTGGGTGAAGAAGAACTTCCTTACGTTTGTACAGAATCGATCCCCTTTTAACTTTAGAGGGTGCCCTTTCCTTCTCTCTACCTTGGAGAGGGTGAACAACCTGTCTTTATCTAAGTCTATTCCCTTCATTATCTTGAATGTTTTGATCATGTCCCCTCTCAGTCTCCTCTTTCCAAGGGAGAAGAGGCCCAGTTTCTCTAATCTCTCACTGTACGGCAACTCCTCCAGCCCCTTAACCATTTTAGTCACTCTTCTCTGGACCCTTTCGCCCTTTTGAGTAGTACCGTGTTCTTCTTCATGTATAGCAACCAGTGCTGGATGCAATAGCCTTTAAATATATAACTGACCTTTTCTCCTTCCCAACCAACAGACATAAGAGAAGCTCACACCTGAACTTTGTATCTTCACTGGCTAGAAGATGTAAATTCAAAAGTCATCATCAACATCTTCTCTCATATCAAGCAGCATTATGGGGTAAAGACCTGGAACAATTACTTATGTTTGCTAATACTTATGGGGAATTCAGGAGACACCTAAAAACATATCTGTTCCTGAAGTACTTAGACAGTTGATTTGTACAATCTTTCCCACAATAACTGATCCTTAGAGCCGCTATTCACTAGTTTTAACCTGCCAGTTCTACTCAATTTGTAGCATTTTTAATCATTGTAAACCGCATAGAACTTCACGGTCCTGCGGTATATAAACTGTTTATTATTACTCCAGGTGAGGGTGCACCATGGCCTGGTACAGCGGCATGATAATCTTCTCCGATCTGTTTGTGATCCCCTTTATCATTCCTAGCATTCTGTTTGCCCAAATTGCTGCCGCCGTGCATTGCATGGATGGCTTCATCGACTTTCCTGGGAGGTTTCTCCAAGTACCGCTCTGGACATCCTGTATTCGTGCATGAGATTTTTTTGTTACCGACATGTATCACTTTACACTTATCCACGTTGAACCTCATTTGCCATGTCGATGCCCATTTCTCCAGCTTGATTATGTCATGTTGCGGATCTTCGCAATCCCCCTGTGTCTTCACTACTCTGAATAAATTTGTATCATCTGCAAGTTTAATCACCTCACTCGTCGTATCAATGTCCAGATCATTTATAAAGATGTTGAAGAGCATGGGTCTAAGCACCGAGACCTGCGGCACCCCACTGGTGACGCTCTTCCAGTCCGAGTATTGTCCATTTCCCCCCCCCCCCCCCACTCTCTGTTTCCTATGCTCCAGCCAGTTTTTAAGCCATGTGAATATTTCACTCTCGATTCCATGGCTTGCAATTTTCCGAAGTAGTCGTTCATGTGGAACCTTGTCGAACGCCTTCTGAAAATCCAGATATACAATGTCGACTGGGTCGTCCTTGTCTCTCTGCCTGTTTACTCCTTCGAAGAAGTGCAAGATCTGCCTTTGCTGAAACCATGCTGGCTGGTCCTCAACAGACAGTGTCCGTCAAGGTGATCAATGATGCGGTCCTTTATCAGCACCTCTACCATCTTTCCCGGTACCAAGGTCATACTTACCAGTCTGTAGCTTCCCGGATCTCCCCTCAAACCTTTTGTGAAGATCGGCGTAACATTCGTCACCTTCCAGTCTTCCGGAATCTTTCCTGATATGATCGACAGATTGGCTATTAGTTGAAGCAGTTCAGCTGTAGTCCCTTTCAGTTCCTTGATGACCCTTAGATGGATGCCAGAGAAAATTTCAAGCATTATTTAAAAAAATATATATATATTGCATTTTAAAAGTTTTTCAAGTAAAATCTGTTACTAATTTTTCGTCAGTCTCAACGTGATTTTTTTCAATAAGAAAAAGACTGTGTGAAGTTATTGGAAACCAGAGAAAATTATCCTTCAGCCTACCAGAATAAATCAGGTCCCCTGGCCTGCACATAGCTTGAAAATCAAACTTTTGTTTTGTAGATCCTCGTCTGGGTACCTGACCTGAAGAGTTTGCTAGTGTCCAAAGACATCGTGAGTGAGACCAGGTTTGCATTTATTGTTCTGCCCTCACATTCATGAGAGCGGATTGCTTAAGATATGTAGCCAGTGTGCACTGCTGTGAGCTCAGTAAGCTGGATCCCTCCTGCTCCCAGTGTGCATTGCTACAGCTCAGTGGGCCAAAGCCCCCTTCTCCTGTTTCTTCTTGAGCAGGGGTCTCAGTCCCTCCTTGAGGGCCGCAATCCAGTCGGGTTTTCAGGATTTCCCCAATGAATATGCATGAGATCTATGTGCATGCACTGCTTTCAATGCATATTCATTGGGGAAATCCTGAAAACCCGACTGGATTGCGGCCCTCAGGGAGGGACTTTGAGATCCCTGTTTTGAGTGTGTGTAGAAAAACAGACTCTATTGTTAGTTATCACATGGCTTAGAGCAGGGGTGTCCAATGTCGGTCCTCGAGGGCCGCAATCCAGTCGGGTTTTCAGGATTTCCCCAATGAATATGCATTGAAAGCAGTGAATGCAAATAGATCTCATGCATATTCATTGGGGAAATCCTGAAAACCCGACTGGATTGCGGCCCTCGAGGACCGACATTGGACACCCCTGGCTTAGAGAGCATTGTTGTCCCATCAGGTGTCCATGTTTGTATCTGCTAGTCTAATTACAGCTTAGTTGAATAAGCTGGAGTACAGTATTAACCAGCACAGGGAATCTGTGTTAATACACTCCCAGCTTGCCCTGATCAGAGGGCGTGCTGGTTGAAGTGTGGATTCTGTGAGAGAGAGGAAATCCTTAAGATCATTTGAACTGTACTTTTATTTCTTTAAGCTTTGTATTAAAGAAATTTGCTTAAGGAATCACATAATCCAGCCTGGTAATATTATAGGCTACAGGTTCAATGAGTTTTTTCTGTCTGAGACCCCCTGGGATAAGCCTCAGGACACTTATGGCAATTAATGTGTTTGAACCCATATTTATACTAGCATGGATTATTAGACATTATTGAACCAAACTCTAAATTATTTTAAAAAAGTGGGGTTTTTTTTTAAGCAGGCTATATCACTGAGCAAGACAGTACATAAAGTGTCATGTCCCACTAGAAATTTGCGATAGTATCCTGAAAGTAACCTAACAATAGTGTGTTCACTTAGGAAAGTTAAATACTTACAAGAATTCTATTAAGTATGTGTTAACAATTACACACTGATTATGCACATAATTTACTAGAATAATGGTAGATACACCTACACATAAGAACATAAGCAGTGCCTCTGCTGGGTCAGACCTGAGGTCCATTGTGCCCAGCAGTCCGCTCACGCGGCGTCCCATCAGGTCCAGGACCTGTATAGTAATCCTCTATCTATACCCTTCTATCCCCTTTTCCTTCAGGAAATCATCTAATTCCTTCTTGAACCCCAATACCGTACTCTGTCCTATCACACCTTCTGGAAGTGCATTCCAGGTGTCCACCACCCTTTGGGTGAAGAAGAACTTCCTAGCATTGGTTCTAAATCTGTCCCCTCTTAATTTTTCTGAATGCCCTCTCATTCTTGTAGTTTTTGAAAGTTTGAAGAATCTGTCCCTCTCCACTTTCTCTATGCCCTTCAAGTCTCTATCGTGTCCCCTCTAAATCTCCGCTTCTCCAGGGAAAAAAGCCCCAGTTTCTCCAATCGTTCAGCATATGAAAGGCTTTCCATACCTTTTATCAATCGTGTCGCTCTTTTCTGGACCCTCTCGAGTATCGCCATATCCTTCTTAAGGTACGGCGACCAATATTGGACGCAGTACTCCAGATGCGGGCGCACCATCGCCCGATACAACAGCAGGATAACTTCTTTCATTCTGGTTGTAATACCTTTCTTGATAATACCTAGCATTCTATTTGCCTTCTTAGAGGCCGCTGCGCACTGTGCCGACGGCTTCATTGTCTTGTTCACCCCCAAGTCCTTTTCTAGGGTACTTTCACCCATTACCAGCCCTCCCATCGTGTAGCTGTACTTCGGGTTACTGTTTCCTACATGCAAGACATTACATTTCTCTACATTAAACTTCATCTGCCATCTCATCGCCCACTCTTCTAATTTGTTCAGGTCCCTTTGTAAATCCTCACAGTCCTCTTTAGTCCCAATTCCACTACATAGTTTGGTGTCGTCTGCGAATTTTATTACTTCGTACTTCGTCCCTATTTCTAGATCATTTATAAATACATTGAACAGCAGCGGTCTGAGTAACGACCCCTGTGGAACACCACTCGTGACCATCCTCCAGTCCGAGTATTGGCCCTTCACTCCTACCCTTTGCTTTCTACCCGCCAACCAATTTTTGATCCATCTCTGTACTTCTCCTTCCACCCCGTGGTTCTTCAGTTTCCGTAGTAGGCGTTCATTGGGTACCTTGTCGAAGGCTTTTTGGAAATCTAAGTATACGATGTCTATAGGGTCCCCTTTGTCCATCTGTTTGTTTATTCCTTCAAAGGAGTGCAGTAAGTTCATTAGGCACGATCTTCCCTTGCAGAAGCCATGTTGGCTTGTTTTCATCAGTTTATTCCTTTCTAGATGCTCATCGATACTGTCTTTTATCAGCGCTTCCGCCATCTTCCCCGGAACTGAAGTCAAACTTACCAGTCTGTAGTTCCCCGGGTCACCTCTCGCTCCTTTCTTAAAGATGGGCGTAACATTAGCTATCCTCCGGGATCACGCCTGTTTTCAGGGATAGATTACTGACCAACTGACTGACCAACTGACCAACTGACTAAAAAAATGCTTCGCTATTTTATGGAAACTAAGAACCATTAAAAAATATTTTGACATGGAGTCCTTTAGGATACTAGTTCAATCCATCATCCTGTCGACCTTAGACTATTGTAATATCACATACCTAGGGTCAACCAAGAAAATATTGCTAAGACTTCGCCTGGTTCAAAATTTGGCTGTTCGTCTGATCTTTGGATTAAAAAAGTTTGACCATGTTAGCCCTTTTTATGTGCAACTTCTTTGGCTCCCTTTCGAAACTAGAGTTATTTTTTTAAAGTCAATCATGTTTATTGAAGAAAAGCAAAGCAAAACAAACAAAAACCAACAAACAGAGCAATCAGCATTGACAAAATCAGCAGCAGGAATAGCAATAGCAACAAGGCAGAGACTGCCAGATATATACAAGAGCAATATATAAATAGCCCAGTATAGGACTCAACTTATACGGCTGGCAGAATTAAATAAGGTGGGAGAAACACTGTACAGTCATATAGGAATCACATCACAAAAATGCTGTAAGGGAGACCAAATATTATGAAAAGCGGATTGAGAACCCTTGCATTCAGCCATACGAAACTCATATTTATAAGCAGAAAGAACCATGTTCCACCATAGGGACGTCGACACCTGATTCTGCTGTTTCCAATGAAGCAACACAGACTTGATGGCCAGTCCAAGAAGAATGTCAAAAAGAGCAGCGTGATGATGTGAAAGGGGAGGTTCCAAAATGGCAGAACGCAAAATCACCATGTCGTAAGTCAAAGAAGCAGGGGAGGGGAGAATATGACTCACAGTATCCCCAACCTCCAACCAGAATCCAGAAACGGAGGAACAATCAAAAAGCATGTGTTGGAAGGTACCAACTGACTCAAGGCATCTCCAGCACGCATGGGAGAAAGACGGAGAGGAACGTTGTTGCTTAACTGGTGTCCAGATTGATTTATGTAGAACAAAAAATAAAGATTGTCTAATAGAGGCTGAATGCAAGGGTCGATTACAGTAGCGCCAAACCTGTACCCATTGACGCTCAGAAATGGTACAATTAAGGTCTCGCATCCACATATTCTGAATAGGAAGAAGACAATTCCAACCTGAATTCTGTAAAACATCATATATCACAGACAACTACTAGAGTTATTTTTAACTTGTCTGCATTTGTTATAAAGCACTCTTTGAACTACTACCATCATACTTATCCACCCAACTAAAATTATTCTCATCAAATAAGAACACAAGAAACTCGGGTATGTTTATGTACCCCGCTCTGAAAGCTTGTCGTTTTAAAAGTTTCGTAGACAAAACTCTGGCTTTTCAAGCGAGGAAAATGAACTCTTGGCTGTGTACTCTAATTGCCCAATCCCAATCTTACCTTGAGTTCAGAAAATCGATAAAAACCTATTTGTTTGGTAAATTTATGCAATGATTTTACATTATATTACATTGTGCTGCATGATATTGTATTTCACTATTGTATTCCACTGAATTCTACTGTATTTTGTGTCTTCGCTGATATGTCTCAGTTCTTTTGCGTTGAACCCCCCCGGAACTTCCGATTGGGTGGTATATAAGAAGAGTTATTATTATTATGTGTATAAACACCTAAATTCTGTCTCGGTACATATCTTACAATGCATAAACTTTACAGGTAAGCAAAGACAGAGGGCTCCTTTTTCTAAGCTGCGGTAGTGTTTTTAGCGCGCTGTGGATTAGTGCATGCTAACCCCCGCGCAACACGGAAAAACCAACGCCAGCTCAATGGAGGCGTTAGCGTCTAGCGCACGCGCTAAAACCGCTAGCGCAGCTTAGTAAAAGGAGCCCAGAGTCTGCTCAGAACATATGTACAGATCACACGTATGACACATATTACAAGTTGTGGGCATATCTCCAGAGCTTAATTACATGCACTTACACCATCTCAATGGCTAGCATAAGTGGTAATGCCTAACGTATTTTCAGAGGGTTGTGTTCGTGAGGAGCTAGCTAAATTAAAGGTAGACAAAGTGATGGGGCTGTATGGTGTACATCTGAGGGTCCTGAAGGAACTTAGAGAAGTTCTAGTGGCTCCGCTGACTGACCTTTTCAATGTCTCTAGAATCTGGAGTAGTACTGGAGGATTGCAGAAGGGCCAATATGGTCCCTCTACACAAAAGTGGAAGTAAGGAAGAGTAGGGAATTACAGGCCGGTAAGTCTGACTTCTATGGTAAGCAAATTAATGAAAACAGAGAATGGTCAAGTTTCTGGAATCTGGTGGATTACAGAATCGAAGGCAACATGGATTCACTAGAGGTAGGTTTTGTCAGACAAATCTGATCAATTTCTTTGACTGGGTGACCAGAGAATTGAATAGAGGGAGTGCGCTAGATGTGGTATATTTAGATTTTACCAAAGCCTTTGACAGTGTTCTACACAGATGTCTAATAAATAAACTGAGTGCCCTCGGGATTGGCCCCAAAGTGAAGGGCTAGGTCAGTGATAGGCAAACTCATTAGTCAAAAAAGCCAAAATCAGCAGTACAACGATTAAGATTTTTTTTAGAGCCATATCCCGTGCCCGCTTGTGCTATGATGGCTACGTCAACCCGACTGACACCCCGCTCACCCGCACGTAGTCGAAATCGATTCATGGCAGAGCCTAAAGAATGACACGGGGGAAAAAGTTTGTCTCCGTCCCCGCCCCGTCTCCGTGAGCTTGGTCTCGCAAACCACCTGATCCCATCCGCACAAGCCTCAAATAGTTTTATACTGAACTTATTATATTAAAATATAAAAAGAAACAATATTCTGTACAATTGTCAATTTATAAATCTGCGTCTTCTACCCACTCTCTCTTCCCTATTTCCCTTCAGTGACCTCAGCCCTCTCTCTCCACTTCCCTTCAGCGCACGCATATAAAAACAAGCAAGCAATTTTATATCATTTTCATTCTATTCATTCATAGAAATTAAAGTCTAAATAATGCCAGTCACATAACAAAACATGATTTTACAAAAACAATTCCCTGCACAGTCAAGCTTGCAAGGATTACTAGATATCTTTCAGCAGCTCCCCTCCCTCACTCCCTCCCCTTTACCTTCGTGGCTAAGTCAAAATAATCTACCAACAATAAAATTTTAAAAAACACAAAGCACACTATATGCAGAGAAAATGTTAATTATTATTTATATTCCACGGGTTTTCAAAGAGGTCATGGCAGATGACTTTATGCAATGTCACCTCCGTAACAACTATACAAAAATAGACAAAATACTCCCTCCCTTTTTACTAAACCGTGATAGCAGTTTTTAGCACAGGGAGCTGCGCTGAATGCCCTGCGCTGCTCTCGATGCTGATAGGCTCCCTGCACTAAAAACCGCTAATGCGGTTTAATAAAAGGGGGCCATAGTGCAAAATATAGACAGCAGATATAAATTCTCAAAACGGACATATTTACTAAATTAAAAATAAAATCATTTTCCCTCCCCCAGCTTTTTCTTTCTTTCACCCTGCCCCCTTCTTTCTTTCTCTCTCCATGCTCCCTTTCTGTCTGTCTCCCATCTCCCTTCTTTGTTTGTTTCTTTTTTTCTTCCTGCCCTCCCCCAAGCCACCGCCATTGGGGAACATGCCACCGCCGCCATCGGGGAACAGGCTGCTGCCGAGTTCTGAGCTCTCCCTGCTTCCCTTCCCCGTGGGGCCAACCAACTCTCGCCACCCAACGTCAATTCTAACGTCGGAGAGGAAATTCCGGGCCAGCCTCGCTGCTAATTAAGATAAGTGCCGTAGGCATATTTGTTGATCTTATAAGATTCATGACTAAGAGTTAAGATAGACTGATGAGGAGGCTAGCTACTAGTAACTTGAATTCTACATGAAATAGAGAACTCAAGGGTAGCCCTGAGGTCTGGTGAAGAATGAACTGAATACATCTTGAATTTATAAATATATGATGAAGTTCACATATTGAAGCATGCTATAAGAAGAGTAAAGTTGCATGGCAGAATTAAAATTTATAAAGTAAGACGAGTGTTGCATTATTTGTTGAACTAAGTTATTAGCTTCACTCGAGGACATCTGCTGATATACAATAAGCTGAATATATGGTGCCTATGAGAAAACCTTGCATTTACCAGGACATCCATAGGGGGAGCCCAAGAGAGCCTCAGAGCAGTGCAGGCACACTGAGAGCAGGCCATGGCTCTCACTCTGAAAAGCCAGCAGCTTTCTTTTCAGAAGGGGAGAGGACAAGGAAGGGACCTGGTCCTCTCTCCTGTGCTCAGCAGCCCGCCAGACCAGAGCAACTGAATAGCCTGGAACCCATAGAAGTGGAGAATGTAGCTCTTTGCCAGGAAGCTGAGGCCATACCTCAAGTGGAAGAAATGGAGGTTTGTGAACAGACATTTCCAGAGCAGGAAGCAATGGAAATAGGTATTGTCTACAAGGCTATTACACATCCCCCTCCCCATTCGTGGTTTCTGCACTCGCGATTTCACATAATCGCAATTTTTTTCTGGGGAGGGGGAAAATAAAAAAAAAACATATTTTTTACCTCCCTGCCGCCTTCCCGGCCTTACCTGGTGGTTTAGCGGGCTTTCGGGGCAGGAGCGATCTTCCTACGCTCCTGCCCCGTGCAGATCGCCATGAGGAAATGGCTGTAGGGAGTTCCCGTCATAGTCTCGAAAGACTACGGGAACTTACAGCAGCCATTTCCTCATGGCGATCTACATGGGGCAGGAGCGTAGGAAGATCGCTCCTGCCTCGAAAGCCCGCTAGACCACCAGGTAAAGCCGGGAAGGCGGCAGGGAGGTGGGGGTGGGTCAGAGCCGGATAATCGCGGTTTTTCACCATTCGCAGTCCGGCCCTGCCCATATCCCCCGCGAATAACGAGGGAGAAGTGTAATTGAAAAACTTTTATTTTTGGGAAGTTTTCCAAGCTAGCCACTGCCTTGAAGTGAATTGTTTTTGAATGCTGTTTTGAAGTTTTGTATGGACAATTACCAGGGCTTGTGTTACAGTCTGCAGCTTAGTAAGACATAGTTTTTTTTTACTTTCTCCTTTTTTTGTTACCTGGGCCCACAGCACTACTATGGCCCAATACAAGGCCCCAGGCGGGGGCAGGGCTCTTTAGATGTAATGTGTAAAGCAGTGGTTCCCAACCCTGTCCTGGAGGACCCCCAGACCAGTCGGGTTTTCAGGCTAGCCCTAATGAATATGCATGGAGCAGATTTGCATGCCTGGCACCTCCATTATATGCAGATCTCTCTCATGCATATTCATTAGGGCTATCCTGAAAACCTGACTGGCCTGGGGGTCCTCCAGGACAGGGTTGGGAACCACTGTTATAAAGGACTGTTGCTGATGCTTTCACAGTTTGTTTTGCTGGAGAAATGTTTTGTTTTGTTTTTTGAACTGCATTGATGTACAGGGACTGAGAACTGTTCTAAAGTGGGAGAAGTTTGTCAAGATCTTGGGTGGGAATATTTGAATTTTGAATATTTGCATAAAGCAAAAAACAAAAGGAATTGACCCCAAAATATCCACAAAAAAGAAAATCCAGAGTAAACAAAACAAAACTCTGTGGAGTGACGATGTTCCTAAATGGACTTTATTTGAAAGTGTCAAAGTTCCAAAAGTACACTGAAATCATCCACATAAAAATGAATCATCCACATAAAAGCCTAGGGATACAGGACCCAACACGGTCCGCGTTTTGATAAAAAGTCTTCTTCAGGGGTCCCTGGGGGTCCTATAAAGGCTTTTATGTGGATGAAATTATTTTATGTGGATGATTTCAGTGTACTTTTGGAACTTTGACACTTTCAAATAAAGTCCATTTAGGAACATCGTCACTCCACAGAGTTTTTTTGGTTTTCTCTGAATATTTGCATGAAGACAGACTTGGCAGTTCTCCTGCCCCAGCTCAGGAGCTGAGGGCCTCCTGAACTTTTCTTTTTGCATTTGTGATGTGTGGAAGTAATGCAGTAAAGGTTTTTTTTCCCACTGTGCTAAGTGAGATTAACTCTCTCTAGAGTAAGGCCTAGGCTCAGGTGAGGCCTAGCTGTAGGAAGAAGTGCCAAACTTGCTAAGGCACCAGGACTATGTATATCCTGATATTTCTGACCAGGATTTTTGCTTTGAGTTTTGTTCTTATTGGTTCTTGTTTGCCATTCTGATTTTTTGTCCTATTTAAGGAATAAAGCACCCTGGATAGGATTCTGACTAATTACCTGGTTCGCTAGGGGCGCTATCAGCCTAATCAAGGGCCCGGTGGCCACAATATTCATGGGAGAAATCCTGAAAATCAGACTGGGCCCCTACCAGGTGCCCAGTTATAGAATTATTCCCTAGAAGGCATTTTAAAATGAACAGGTATTTCTCAATAACAAGCTATGCAAATCCATTTCTCTTTGAATCAGAGGTGTAGCGAGGCAGTCCATCCTCCTTACTATGCCATTGCTCTGAATCTATGTTAACAGTGACATCCAGAAATTTCCTTAGGGTAGCCATTCCATGACCTGTCATAGTCTCGATCACTTTGGCAAGTCAAGTTGATGACTGCATCTTCTATTTTGAAGTCTAATATCTCTACCAATAACCTTTATGAGGCCGATGATTCTCTAAAACAGAGACCTTTGGAGTTATTAATTTTTTGTTTGCCAAGGAGGTCTGATAATAAATAGCAAGACTTCCCAGCAGATATTAGTTTACAAAATGTAATGACGCTCGTGATTTATTAACATACTTCTCTACATCTGCTCTTTTCTATTCCTTGGTGAGATTCTTGCTGAATCCCACAGAATTAAAGCCAAAACTGCAGATTGTCATTAAATTTTTTTTTTCTTATCCTATTAATTAAAACCTATGAGTTGTATTCACTAAACCTTTATTTTATACCTGCATTTCACCAGGGGGGGGTGTTTGGGGGGGGGGGGGCTGGAGGAGGAGAAGGAAGAAGAAGGTCATCATTGGATCTGCTTTTTCTAAAATGCTAAAACGAAATAAACCATAAGCGGAGTCGCTTTAGCTCAGTTTCGACTTTACATCTGTAGATGAAGACGTCTAGAATCCGAGTAGAAATCTGTCTCCAATGCCAAAGATCCTCTTCAGAGACAAAGTAAATCTTTAAAAAATTGCTTTATTTTACCTACAAAAAAAAAAAAAAAAGTTACTATCGTTTCCTTTCGATTGACTGCTTGACTCCCATGACCGATAACATCACATGAAGAAGGAATTGAGAGCACCCTGGGACCAGTTCAGCTGAATGCAATCTAAAGTAAAATCAGGGTTTTTTTTACGATACAATGATGACATTCATTAACCTTCTCTCTTCACAAGCGGCACCATGGAAACTAATGCACTGCCAGCAAACCGGTTACTGGTAGGGTTATGATACACTATAAAATGACAGAGTGACATCATCTATGGAGGCGCTAACTTGACCACTGAATCATAGTAGGGAGGGCAAACTTTCTCTAGCAGAATCATAATATGTACAAGAAGTAAAAGTTGCACAACTCTTAATGGAATGTCCAATATAACGACTGATGCTGTGCCTTTTGGTGCAACAAAAATAAATGACAAAAAATCCTTTTTACTAAAATCTATTAAGATTTGAAGTAACAAATTTTTCCCCGTCCCCGTGGGAACTCATTTTCCTGTCCCGAAGAGTTCTTTTCCTGTCCCTGCGCCATTCCTGCAAACTCTGTCCTCATCTGCACGAGCCTCAAACACTTTAAAATCATAAGTAGCAACATTCTAGAGCTCAGACTGCGATGTCATAATGCCTCATTCCACCAATGCCTAAGCTCTGTCCTCATCTGCACAAGCCTCAAACACTTTAAAATCATAAGTAGCAACATTCTAGAGCTCAGACTGTGATGTCATAATGCCTCATTCCACCAATGCCTAAGCTCTGTCCTCATCTGCACGAGCCTCAAAAACTTTAAAATCATAAGTAGCAACATTCTAGAGCTCAGACTGTGATGTCATAATGCCTCATTCCACCAATGCCTAAGCTCCGTCATCATCTGCACAAGCCTCAAACACTTTAAAATCATAAGTGTTCGAGGCTTGTGCGGTGAAGGCAGAGCTTACAGAAATGGGGCAGGGACAGGGACAGCATCAAAATTTGTCCCCGTGTCATTCTTTAACGCAGAGTTTTGCTGTGTGTTAACTCCAAATCCAACTTGGCGCTATTCAAGGTATTTTCAATTTCTCTTTATTCAGGTCACACACTGACCTTACGGCGCCTATCGCAAAACAATTACGGGGCAAGGGAAGAGGGCGCGCATGGTGAGGGGAGGAGAGGGAAGAGGCAGAGGGGACGGAGAGGAGGAGGGGTGCCGGCGCCACCACCCCCAAAGTGCCTGGGACAGACTGCCCCCCTTGCCCTGCCTTACTATGCCACTGTCTGTCGCCACCCCTAAACACGCCCATTTAGGTGTTAGTCATTGCTAGGTGCCATGAGATAGGTGCCAACTTTTATAGAATCAGGTGCATATCAACTAATTAATTTTTTTCCCAATTGTAAGCTTGTTAATGTAGGCACCAATTGAGACACCTAACATAGGCGTCCTTTATAGAATACGGTCCTAAGGGCCCAATTCTATATATGGCAGCTAAAAATTAGACACCAAACTAGTGGAGCTTTAAGGCCCAGATTCTCGAACCGGCACTGATATCGGCAGCTGCTTTAAAAGCGTCTGCCAATCACGTGTCAGTCCCACATCAGCGCCGGATTTGTCAAAATAAAAATGCCTTCTGCGGGGGTCTGATAGGGTCATTGGCTGTCTTAAATATAAAAACACAAAAGTCACAGAAAATCCAAGTAGTTAAGAGGCTAGAAACGAGCAGCACAGCTCGCAAGACTCTAAGGACCCTATAAGACCCCTGAGGAAGGCATTTTTATTTTGCCAAAACACGGCCCGTGTTGGGTCACTTTTATTTTATATTTTATATTTTATTTTATTTGGTTTCTATCCTGTGGGTCACTTGTGACTGTATACACCCTTTGTGGATTGTTTTTAAGATTATTTGAACAGTTATTAAACTACAAACTGGTACATCTGATCTTTTGGCACTTACGTTTAGGCCAGGGGTAGGGAACTCCGGTCCTCGAGAGCCGTATTCCAGTCGGGTTTTCAGGATTTCCCCAATGACTATGCATGAGATCTATTTGCATGCACTGCTTTCAATGCATATTCATTGAGGAAATCCTGAAAACCAGACTGGAATACGGCTCTCAAGTACCGGAGTTCCCTACCCCTGGTTTAGGCAGACTATGTAGAATTTGCCTGTTAAGTACTCCTGCATTAACTCTGCCTTATCCTGTTGGTTTGTATCAGTGGTTCCCAAACCTGTCCTGGGGGACCCCCAGCCAGTCAGGTTTTCAAGATATCCCTAATAAATATGCATGAGAGAGATTTGCATATAATGGAAGTGACAGGTATGCAAATCTCTCTCATACATATTCATTAGGGATATCTTGAAAACCTGACTGGCTGGGGGTCCCCCAGGACAGGTTTGGGAACCACTGGTGTGTATGAAGTGTAATGCACTAGCTGCATAATGCTTCTCTGTCCATTCCCCGCCCATGCCATGCCCTCTTCAAAAAAATGATTAAAAAACCCACCACTAACGCCTGGTTTACCGTGCAGTAATGCGGAAATTGTCACAGACAGCCTGAAAGCTAACCTGCTATGCTCTAGTTTCAGTAAATATATAAATACGACAATATATATACCTCAACGTAGAGAATGAAATGGGGAAACAATTTATCACTGTTCCCTCCCCGTCCCTGTGAGCTCATCCCCATCCCCACGAGCTCAGTCCCGGCAATCTCAGTCTCCATCCCCACCCCGCAAGCTCAGTCCCCGTCTCCGCCCTGCAGACTGTCAGATCCCATCCAAACAAGCCTTAAATATTTATGATTTTATACTGAACTTATTTTCTTAAAGTATAAAAACAGACAATATTCTGTACAATTGTCATTTTATAAACACAAATAATACAGAGCAAGAATCAACAAAACCCATGTCTCCCCTCCCTTTCACAAATATCCCCTCTACTTGTATTGTGAAAACTGGACAAACCAAATTACTACAGAATGCTACATAGAAAAATCAAGCTAACAGAATACTTCATAAGAACATAAGAATTGTCTCTGCTGGGTCAGACCAGGGGTCCATCTCGCCCAGCAGTCCGCTCCCGCGGCGGCCCTCCAGGTCCTTGACCCGTAAGTTCCCTTCCCTCCACCTGAATTGTTTATGCCCTAATCCTTCAAGAAGTCATCCAAGCCCTTTTTGAAACCCATTATTGTACTTTGCCCTATCACCTCTCCTGGAAGCGCATTCCAGGTGTCCACCACCCTCTGAGTGAAGAAGTACTTCCGAGCATTTGTTTTGAATCTGTCTCCTTTCAGTCACACATGGCAGGAATAATGTTAGGGGAGTGCAACTAGGGCAACTATCCCAGGTCAGAGAGAGAGCCCTAAGCCAGCTGGAAGCTAAAGAAGTACAGCCTGGGCTTTGCGGTCCTCAGTTATGTCTAACACCAGCTCTAGCAGGATACATATTTCAAATCTGATATGTTCTAATCACAAAATGTAAAATAAATTATTTTTATTCTACCTTTTGTTTTCTGGTAATTTTATTCTTCAAATCACATTGGTCTCAGGCTTTGGTTTTGGATCCCTTCTGTCTTCATCACAGCATGGCTGGCACCTGAAGGTAAAATAGGCGCAAGAGGAACTGGGGAGGAGATGCCGAGTCTGACACGGGCACAATATTTTTACCATAGGAGCATGACTTTTCACCACTCCCACGGGGCGGTAAAAGATCTTGTCCCCATTCCTGCGGTAAACCAGCTGCATATGTCTCCATTCCTGCGGATATACTGCGGTGACCACTGTTTACCACGGTAAACGGTCCCTGTGTCTCTACCTCAAAGTGATACTTCAAAGTAATCTTTTTGCAGATTCCTCAGAAATGCCACCAGCCAGCCAATCTCTATTTCAACGGCTGTGCAACAAAATTTTTTTTTTTATGGCATACATATCATCATCAGATCTGCTTTTTTAAAACTTTTTTTGAAAAGTGCTTATGAACAGTAATGTGCTTTATAAAACTTTAAAGTTACATAAATATAAGTATTTTACATAACTTAGCTTTTCTGCCGCTTAATGTTGACTTAGTCCTTTGTTTCTCAAGCTTTTTTATCTGTGTCGGGAAGGGACCAATTCAACATGTTTCGCCACTCGGCTTTTTCAAGAACAATCCCCCCCTTCACTCTTGCCGACATTGGGATACAGAGGTGCTGGCCCTGGAAGGAACATAGTGAAAGGGACACAGAGGACCAATAGTGGACACAAGGGGAGGGAAAGGATCACAAATAGAAATGGGTATAGGCAACGGAACACATTTTTGTTTTGGGGGGGGGGCAAAATCTCCGCCCTGACCCCACCCCCATAATAATGATAGTATTAATTGTAGTACCATTTTTTTCCATTCATTTTTTCATATATACACGCAATATAATCTTATTAACAATACATAATGGTTAAGCACAAAATGAAACTACACAAAGCACACTGTATGCTTCTCAACATTAATTCCTACCAGAACACCTGGCCTTGGCCACACATGCAGAACACAGATAATAACCCCTGTGCAAACACAGGACCACAAACTAAAAGTATTAATATACACAAACGAAGCCCTAAGATGCCAGACTCTACATGCATTATAACACCTGAGAAATAGAAAGAAATTAATTTCTTCCTGCACACTGTTTATTGTTATTATTATATTTTCTCTCCTTTCTTATCCACATCTCATTAATGGAAATGGTATACATTTCGATGGATTTACTTTTTTTATTTATTATTTATAGTACACACTCTTTGGAAGCACTTCTCTCCATTTATCATTTTTATAGCTTGGTCACTTTTTCTCACTAGCTCCAATTATTCTTAGATTTCACCAGTCACTCTTTGATTCTTGTACTATATCCCTTTTATGCATGATGCCATTTGCATCCTTAGATCCACTAATACAGTCATTGCTTACACATTACTCCAATGTTACCCTATCATTTAAAGGACCCCCTGAAGAAGACTATCTTGTCGAAACACGGACCGTGTTGGGTCCCTTGCTCTTGGCAGATTCGATTCTCAAGATTTTTATGTGGATTATTTTATTTCTATGTGGATTGATTACATTGATTTGTGGAACTTTTAATTTTCAATAAAGCCAATTACAGGAGCATCGTCACTCCACAGTGTTTCTTGGTTTCTTCTGGATTTTCTTCTCTGTGGATATCTCAGGGTCAATTTCTTTGTTTTGGTTTTAAACTTAGAAAATATCCAGACATGTCACCCATTTTTCTACCTTCTGAACATTAATGCAAAATTCTGCTGACTTCTGAAAGAAGCCAGACAGGCGGTAATTTAGACATCCTGAGTCCTGAGCACATCTCACAAGGCCCCCTCACCACAGGCATGCGGATACAAAGTATATAACACAACAAAAAAAACTTTATTTATGAATCGCAGATTCCTCGTGGTCCTATGTGATTTGCAAAAGATAACACCAGCACATTAACTGTTGAATTTACAATCAATTAAAACCGTACAATAATCATTTTCTATATTTTCTAAACAAATACGTTTTCATCAATCTTCTACAATACATGTAAGAGAAATTAACGGTGGAATTATAGACTCCCATTTAGCCACTTGCTCAGAAAGTAGGCTGTTTCAACTATCTTTGTCCTTAGCAGGTAGGAGTAGTTGTGGGACGTCACTTTTAGAGGTGGGGAATTTGCGGGCTGGTAGATACATTGCAGAGGGTAGTTTTTACCGTTACTCTGTGGATTTACATGTATGCTAGTGGGTCGGTTTGTGGGGTGTTGTAGCAGAATACTGTCTTCCATAGTGCGTATTTATAAGGGGTTGAACACAGGGGTGGAGCATAGACAGGGCACAGGTGAGATTCTAGGAGTGAGGTGTTTGCAGGATGATGGAACGATTCTGGGGGTTAGTTTTAGAAGTGGGGGACAGTTTATTTTGGTTAAGACTGTCTTATTTTGGTCACACCGTCAGAACAGAGAGATCACTGGAGAAGGACATCATGTTTGGGAAGATTGAAGGAACCAGGCAAAGAGGGCGACCTGCAATCAGATGGCTGGACACGTTGTAAAATGACCATGGTCAATGTAATTCATCAAGTTGCTAGAACTTGAACACGAGTCAATAACATATAGATAGATAGGAAAAGTCCATAGTCTGTTGTTGAGAAAGACATAGGGGAAGCCACTGCTTGCCTTGGATCGGTAGATTGGAATGTTGCTACTCCTTAGGATTCTAGAATCTTGCTACTCTTTGGGGGTTCTGCATGGAATGTTGCTACTATTTGGGGTTCCAGAATCTTACTTACTCTGAGATAATGGAATGTTGCTACTCCTTGGGTTTTGGCCACTGTGAGAACAGGCGGGCTTGATGGACCATTGGTCTGACCCAGTAAGGCTATTCTTATGTTCTAGATCACAGTTCTTCAACCGCCGGTCCGCGGACCGGTGTCGGTCCGCAGGAAATTTTTGCCGGTCCGTGCAGGGCCGGCAAGATTGACTTACTTCAACTTCCTGCCGGTCCGCGCAGGGCCGGCAAGATCAATATCTGAAGTCTGCGCTAGAAAGCTGCACAGGAACGGGGACGACGGGCATCCCGCGGGTTCCCCCTTCGGGTCACGGGGATCCCGTGGGGACGCCTCCAAGGGTCGCGGGGTTCCTGCGGGGCTGGATGTACTCAGTCGTGCGGCTCTACTCCCTACCTGCTCTGCTTGCAGCACAGAGTCGAACGGAAGTCTTCCCACGTCAGCGCTAACGTCGGAGGGGAGGGAGGGCTTAAACAAAGCCCTTCTTCCCTCCGACGTCAGCGCTGATGTCGGGAAGACTTCCGTTTGGCTCTGTGCTGCAGGCAGGGCAGGAAAGGAGAAGAAGAGTAGCCTCGCGGCTCGAGTGGCGTACCAAGGGAGGGGGCGGTCCGCCCCAGGTACAGCACAGCCAGCCAGGTCCCCTTACTTTTGTGGCGCATCCCTGACCGACAACAGCCCCGGTCGGACAAACCTCCCTGCCCTGTAGCCGCAAATCTAAATTACTTTCTTACAGCAGCTGTAAGAAGGTAATTTAGATCCGCAGCTGCAGGGCAGGGAGGTTTGTCTGACCGGGCCTGTTCTGTTGTCGGTTGGGTAGGGAAGCGCCACAAAGGTAAGGAGCAGGGTGGGAGAAAGGGAGAAAAGGTGGCGTGGAGAAGAAAAGACGCTTAAGGGAAATGGGTAAAACTGAGGGGGGAGAAGGACGCTGAAAGCACTGGGTAAGACAAAGGGGTGGAGAAGGACGCTGAAAGGCCATGGGGAAGGCGGGGTGGGGGGGTGGGAGAAGGACGCTGAAAGGCCATGGGGAAGATGGGGGGGTGGAGAAGGATGCTGAAAGGAAATGGGGAAGAGAGAGTGGGGAGAAGATGCTGGCAGGGAAGAAGACAGAGATGCCAGACTATGGGGGGAGCGGAGGGAAGAAGATGGGTGCCAGACCAATTTGGAAGGGGGGAGAAAGGGAGAGGCACAGTAACAGAGCAAATGGAAGACACAGAGGGAAGAGAGACAGTGGACGGAAGGAATTGAATGAGAACATGAGGAAAGCAGAAACCATGCAACAAAGGTAGGAAAAGAATTCTATTTCTTTTTTTTTTTTTTTTTGCTTCAGGATAAAGTAGTATATTAGTTGTGTTGATAAAAATTTATAAACATTAGAGGCTCTGGTAGAAACCCGTTTACAAAGTATGTATTCTTCCCAATTAATATTTCCAAATTAATAAAGTCTTTTTGCTTATTTGTAAATGGGTTTCTACCAGAGCCTTTAATTCAGTAGCATAATTAAATGAAATAACTATTTCTGAAGTTTATAAGAACGGGCGGGGACGGAGGGGATTCCTCATCGGGACGGGCGGGGACGGAGGGGATTCCTCACGGGGACGGGCGGGGACGGAGGGATTCCTCACGGGGACGGGTGGGATTCCTCACGGGGACGGGTGGGGACGGGTGGGACTTTGGCGGGGACGGGTGGGATTTCTGTCCCCGTGCAACTCTCTAGTCTGCGCTGGGCCGGAGAGATCTTGGGGAGCCTTCGACAGTGGCTTTCTCCCCTCTCTGCAGCTCTCCTTTACTTCCCAGCGCAGCGATTCACGAAGACAGCATCAGGGCTTTTGCTGAGTCGCGGCTGCCTCTGATGATGCAACTTCCTCTTTCCTCAGAGGCGGCGCGACCCAACAAAGGACCTGAGGCTGCCTTCCTGAATCGCTGTGCTGGGAAGTAAGAAGAGCTGCTCGGAGAGGAGAAAGCCACTATCAGAAGCTGCTGGGCAAGGGAAAAAAAGGGATGCTACTGGAGAGGGAGAAGGAGAAGAAGAGATGCTTCTGGGAGGGGAGGAGGGAAAGGAATCTGGGAAGCTGCTGGGCAAGGAAAAAAGGGACAGCTGCTACTGGAGAGGGAGAAGGAGAGATGCTGCTGGGAGGGGAGGAGGGAAAGGAATCTGGGAAGCTGCTGGGCAAGGAAAAAAAAGGGACAGCTGCTACTGGAGAGGGAGAAGGAATGATTCTGCTGGGAGGGGAGGAGGGAAATGAATCTGGGAAGCTGCTGGGCAAGGAAAAAAAGGGACAGCTGCTACTGGAGAGGGAGAAGGAGAGATGCTGCTGGACAGAAGGAGGAGGGAAGGGAGAATGAAAAAAGGAAGGAAACAGCTGGCAGAGAGATTAGAGGAGGGGAAGGGGAGACACAGGCATGAGAAAGTAGAGAGATTGATGATAGGAAGGGGTCAGCAGAAAAATAAGCAGAGAGGACAACGATGATAGATCTGGTGTAGGAGAGATAAAAATGAAGAGAGCAATGAAGCTGGAATGAATCATTTAAAAAGGAGAGAGGGGTACAAGCTGGATGGAAAGGGGAGAGGGGCATAGAAAGAAGACAGATACCATATGGAAGAGGGAGAGGACAGACAGTGGATGGAAGGGGCAGGTGCTGGATTGAAGAGACAGAGAGGGCAGATGCTGGAAGGAAGAGAGTGAAAAGAAGATTGAAGGCAGAAACCAGAGACGACAAAAGGTAGAAAAAAATAATTTTATTTCTATTTTGTGATTAGAATATATCAGATTTGAAATATATATCCTGCTAGAGCTGGTGTTAGACATAACTGGGGACTGCAAAACACAGGAAGTGCTTTTTTAGCTTCCAGCTGGCTTAGGGCGCTTTCTGACCAGGGGGCAGTTGCCCTAGTTGCACTCCCTTAAAACTATTCCTGTCATGTGTGACTGCAGTATTCTGTTAGCATGATATTTCTGTGTAGCATTCTGTAATAATTTGGCTTGTTCAGTTTTCTTGATAGTAGAGGGGATATATGTGAAGGGGAGGGGAGACAGGGGTTTTGTTGATCCTTGCTCTGAATTATTTGTATTTATAAAATGACAATTGTACAGAATATTGTTTCTTTTTATACTTTAATAAAATACATTCAATATAAAATCATAACTGAGGCTTGTGTGGATGGGATCAGATGATTTGTGGGGACCGAGCTCGCGGAGATGGGGCGGAAACGGGGTTTTTAAATTTTAGTCCTAGTAGTTTGCCGGTCCACAAAATAATTCTTTTTTTTCTGCCGGTCCACGGGTGTAAAAAGGTTGAAGAACACTGTTCTAGATAGATAGATAGTTGTTGGAGGAACAGATGTTGAAGTAGGGCAATTTTTAGGAGGTAGTTTTAGGTAGTAGAGCATTTTGGCAATGACTTGGCAGTTGCACCGATATTTTTTGGGTGTGTGGACAGTATATGGAGTGATGTGGCAGTTGTAAGGGGTAGTATTTGGGTATGGAATGATTGGAGGGGATAGGTTTTGTGACTTGGACAGGCTGGGTTGGTCGTTGCAGGGGGCAGTTTTTAGAGATGGGCAGTTTGTGATTTGGTGTGGCAGTTGTAGGCGTTGTTCTTGGAATGTGAGGGTTGTTTTGTTGGTAAGGGGGCAGCTGCAAGAAGGACAGATTTTTTGCAGGGTAGGGACAGTTTGAGGTTTGGAAGAACAGGGATGCTGTTACATTTCACTTTCCATGAGGTAGATGTCCTTTTCAGATACAGTAGCAATGCATGGTGTCGTACATTGGGAAGCTAAATTCTCTGGATCCCTAGTCCAGTTTGGCCGATTTTCAAATTCACTATGTCTTTTTATTGGTTTTCCCCACATGGCAAGTTTCATCCCTCAACTACCCCACTGGGCCACCATGGGGCAAAGGTAGGCCCAGAGGGAGCCTACCTGGATTTCAGGGGATGGGGTGGGGGGGGGGTCGAGGGAATCATTCTATGGGGAATGAGTTGCTGACTTGCGGGATGGGGGAAGGGGCTTTTCAGGGGATTGATAACCAAATATATGTGGATCCTGATCGATATTCAGTCAGGGCCAATGTTCCCTCTAAGGATTGATGAGGTGTGTGCAAAAAAAAAAAATGCATGAGCGACAAGTTACATACTCCACAAATTTATGAGTCGGCGTGTAGGACGAGTGCCCGTGAGATTGTGGGAGGGTTAAATACTCAAAAACTTAGAAGAATAACAATTTACTTAAAGTTTTTGCTTCGCCAGCTTTCTGGTATCTTTACATACAGTGGCGTACCTAGCATATGTACAATAGCTGGAAAAACCCAGATATTTTGAAAACTCAATGTATGATATGATAAACACTTTCAAAAAAGAGTGTGGTGAAGTCCAGTATAATCAAACAGACACTGCATAGACCAGATCACTACAATATGAAGGAAAAAGCCTCAGAGAAGGCCCTCCCACCTCACCAAAACGGCTTAAAGAGGCGGTCGAGTGGTCACCTCACTGGCAAAAAACCTTCGATATATGTTTGTGTCTTATGCTGTGCATGCCACTAAACATTAAAGATAGAGGAATAAATGTCCACTTATCCTGTTGATCGGTGGACATTTATTCCTCTATATTGTAATGATCTGGTCTATGCAGTGTCTGTTTGATTATACTGGACTTCACCACACTCTTTTTTTGAAAGTGTTTATCGTACGTAGCATATGTAACACCCGGGGCCCATCATTTTTTGGCACCCCTCCCATCTGTACGAAAAACATGATTTTTAGTAACAAGCCACACGTCACACATGAGTACCTAGGAAAAGGCAGTATCTTACATATTGCAGTGAGCAGTACATCAATACACCCATTGTAAAACTAAACAAGCCAGACCAGCACAGATCAATCCTACACCGTCAATCCTAACAGAAAACCATGTCTTTCGGACACACAGAACACAGAAAACACCTTCACCTAGTATGGAATATGTCATCCCAAAAATTACCCCTCCCCCTTTTACAAAACTGTAGTGTGGATTTTAGCCACGGTGGTAACAGCCGTGACGCTCATAAAATTCTAATGTTAATTATCGTAGAATTCTGAGCATCAGCGCTGCTACCACCACAGCTGGCGCTAAAAAAACACTCCACAGTTTTGTAAAAGGGGGGATAAAATAGAAATACACAGCTTCGACGCTGTAGCTCAGGGGTTCCCAAACTTTTTGGGCTTGCGAGCTACTTTAAAATGACCAAGTCAAAATGATCTACCAACAATAAAATTAAAAAACACAAAGCTGAGAAAATGTTAATTATCATTCCTATTCTGGGTTTTTTCAAAGAGGTCAAGGCAGATGACTCTATGTATTGTCACCTCAGTAACAACCATACAAAAATAGACAAATATACCCCCCTTCCTTTTTATTAAACCACAATAGCAGTTTTTAGCGCAGGGAACTGCGCTAAATGCCCAGCGCTGCTCTTGACGCTCATAGGCTCCCTGCGTTAAAAAACACTATTGCGGTTTAGTAAAAGGGGGACATAGTGCAAAATATAGACAGCATATATAAATTCAGACACATTTTGATCACTAAATTTAAAATAAAATCATTTTTCCTACCATGTCTGGTGATTTCATGAGTCTCTGGTTGCACTTTCATCTTCTGACTGTGCATCCAATCTTTCTTCCCTTCTTTCAGCCTGTATGCTTCCTCTCCTCCAGACCTCATTCCTTACCCTAACTTTTTCTTCCTCACTCCCTGCCCTTTCTTTCTTTTTTCTCTCTTGATGCCCCCTTTCTTTTTTTTCTGTTTCCCTTCTGTCTCCCTGCCTGCCCCCTTTCTTTATTTCTTTCTCCCTACCCTCCACAAAGCCACTGCTGCTACCATCGGGGGAAACAGGCCCCAAAGCCACCGCCGCAGCTGCCCCAAGCTCTCTCTGCTTCCCACCGTCGGGTCAACCAGCATTCATTCCCCCGACGTCAATTCTGCCGTCGAAGAGGAAGTTCCGCCCAGCCAGGCAGCGATTGGCTGGCCCGAACTTCCTCTCCAAAGGCAGCCTTAGGGGGGGGGTGCACAGCCAGCTAGATCCGGACCTGGCCGGCTGTTCACCCCCCCTAAGGCTGCACTCGGGGCAGACCTCCCCCCCTTGGTACGCCACTGAAGACATGGCAGCGGCTCCTCTCACGATCCCCACCTGCGTCGGAAGTGCGTCAGGGATCTTACTATGCAGTCCTCAGTTTCCCACTGCGTATTTTAGTGAGCGACACGAGAAAAATTATGAGCGACCCCAATGAAAATAGTGAGCGATCGCTCATGCGCTCAGCTTAGAGGAAACAATTGGTCAGGGTCCACATAACTCTCTCATAGGGGCCCTGGCTTGATATCGACTGTAACCTGCTTAAGCTCCAGAAGCCAGCCCCGGTGAAATTAATCCTGGATTTTTCAGTACCATTGCTCACATATGGTCTGGCACTGAATATCCGGAGCTAATTTAGCCGAAGATAATCGGCGTTTAAACAAATTCTGACCACCGGCAGTTGAATTCTGGTGAAATTATGTACAGCCTAAGAAGAAGAAATGAATAAACCAGTGGAGATATGTAGTGATGTTGGCGTGCAATTTATTCATGAATCGTAAAAAGTCTGTGCCGTGGCTCGACACGCACGTTTCGGCCAATATGGCCTCCCTCAGTAACCTTTTTGAGCATGATCAGTTACTTGAGTGAATCACCTCATACAAGTATTGTAAATTCGATTGAAGATACCGTACTGGTCTCTATGCACATGAACAGCTGTTGGCTGAAACACGTCTGTGTCGAGCACGGACTTTTTATGATTCATGAATAAATTGCACGCCAACATCACTACGTATCTCCACTGTGGTTTGTTCATTTCTACTTGGATTGTGGAGATCTTTCTCCTGGTTTGTTTGACCAGCCTAAGAAGCAGACCAAGTGGATAAATCCTCAGGACTGGGTTGTGGACCTCTGTGTTCGACTGGTTCTTATCTTCGTGCTGCTAAGCACAGAGAAGGACACAAACGTCTCGGCGGATTCTGCACCTACTGGTGAAGTCTATATTGCTTTCACGAGTAGTCCAACGTCGTAGATAGGTTATTCCTCTCTATTGTTCTGCCTTAGTGTTTTAGAAGGCTTCTATATAAAAACAATCACAGATGGTAAAATAAACCATCCTCCTCACAATTCAGTCTGGGCCCCCCTTATCTTTGGAGTGCATTCATTAAAACCCTCAGTAAATCACTAACCCCCCTCCCCCACCCCTTTTACAAAACCGAAACATGTTTTTTTTTAGCACCGGCCAAGGCGGTAACAGCTCTGACACTCGTAGAATTCCTAGGGGCGTCGGAGCTGTTTCTGCCGCGGTCAGCACTAGAAACCACACTACGGTTTTGTAAAAGGGGGAGGGGGGGTAACTACCACAAGCAGTCACTGGGAAAACAATCATGGAACAAGCTGGGCTGAAATTCTGTGCCGTTTTATTGGGTTAGCTGCATAGACTTAATTTACAGCCTCTGGATTTTCTCCTTGTGAGAAATACAATATATTCTACGGAATCAGTTATATCTTTACTCGCTCTATAAATTCCCCGACTTTAGTGTAATAGGAAGCATTTTTAACTTCCTCCTGGTGAAGACTATAGAGACAATAGCTGACATTTTAATGGAAGGCTATGAAGGTTAGTTGCTGGCTACACGGTGACTAATAGCAACAATGAAAGCATCAGAAAATGTTAATAGTTATCTCAATCACCTTTCACAAGAGTGCTACCCGAGGGATATTTCAGGAGGTGTACGTCTGGCAGATTGCTTCTGATTCCAGCAGCTGACTCCTGATAAGGCATCCTATAGGTGTTGCATATGGGCCTTGCCTCGCCCGCCACTCTTTCCCAACCAAGACCATGTGAACTCAACAGAGAAAACAGGAGGAAATATATGTAAGTAGGGCCGATTTGCCATGCTGAAGCTTCAGTGGCAAATCTGTAAACTGGGTGCCAACGCTGATGTTCCCATTAAGCTTGTAAATATATTTACCGTATTTGTCGCTCCATAAGATGCACTTTTTTCCACCCAAAAAATGGGAAATGTCAGTGCGTCTTATGCAGCAAAGATGACCCCATACCCTTTTAAAACGCCCGCCCACCCTTTTAAAACATTCCCACCCCCGTAGTACCTTTTTAAATGCCCCTTAAGCCTGGGGGGGGGGGGGAGGAGGAAAAAATAGTAAGTCAGCTGGGATGGATCCCTCCTGTCTCAGCCTACCACTAGACCACCAGAGGTGAGGGGGGGGGCAGGTTACAGGGCATGGCAGGGAAGGGGGGACAGGGTGCAGAGCCTGGCAAGGAGTGTGGGGTTGGGTGCAGAACCTGGCAGGGAGTGAAGGGTGCACAATTTGGTTCAGAATGTTTTTTTTCTTGTTTTCCTCCTCTAAATCCAGGGTGCATCTTATGTTCATGTGTATCTTATAGTGCGAAAAATACGGTATTATTTAAAATATTTATTGCCCGCATTATCCCACAGTTCTAAGTGGGGTACAAATTATCAATGCATGCGCAATAAAACAACGCACGATAAAACATACAGAAAATCATCCAAAAATTACATTCACTGGTGCATATGTAGGGTGAAGATAGTTTCTATATGCTGTATATTCAGCCAACAGAAGCTTATGTAAACTGCTCTGAATTGAAACCCTCCCCCCGGTCATTAGTAGCGGTTTAGAAGTTTTCAATAAACAATAATTTGATTTAAATACTTGAAAGGCATTAATACAGAACCAAATCTTTTCCAGAGAAGAAAAAATATTAAAACTAGAGTGAATAATTTGAGGTTGCGGGGAGGAAGACTTCGGAACAATGTAGGAGATTGTTCATCACGGAGAGGGCGGTGGAATGCCCTCCCGAGGGAAGTGGTGGAGAGGAAATGGAATTAAAATAAGGATGATGGAATTCAAAAAAGCGTGGGATAGAAATAGAGGATCTCTAATTAGAAAATGAAGGATGTAAATTAAAGAAGTAAGGCCGGTATTCGGCAGACCTGCATGGTCTGTGCTCCATATATGGCAGTGATTCCCAACCCTGTCCTGGAGGAACACCAGGCCAATCGGGTTTTCAGGCTAGCCCTAATGAATATGCATGAGAGAGATTTGCATATGATGGAAGTGATAGGCATGCAAATTTGCTTCATGCATATTCATTAGGGCTAGCCTGAAAACCCAATTGGCCTGGTGTTCCTCCAGGACAGGGTTGGGAACCACTGATATATGGTGATGCGGTGTAGGATGGGCTGGGGTGGGCATCAATGGGAACTCCACTAACTTGGAACATGAGTATATTACTGTCCAGACTTTGCGGTAGATATCCTGCAAACAACGGGATGGTTGGATAGGCTGGAATGAGCTTGGACGGCAACTTCAGCATTTGGAACCTCTCTTGTCTACGGCCCAGAAATATCCAAGAAGAGACAAGTTAAGCTAATCAAGGATTTTTTTAATGGGTATAACTTATGGGCAGACTGTTTAGGTCTTTAGCTGCCATCATTTACTATGTTACTAAGTATTAAAATCTGAGCGGTGCACAAAATTATAACATCCACAAAAGCAAGGTAAAACAACCCCATGTTAAATAGACCAGAACAAGAAAATAAGTGGAGGAAGGAACTGTGCACATCAGCCTTGGAAACGATAATGTTTATTGAATATAATCGTGCATAGAAACCAATATGTATACTGTATAAATACAAAGTCCTTTTCCTGTGTTTCTTGACCCGACACGGTTTGTGTTTTGGCCTCAAATAAGAAGCTTGCCTCAGGGGTGAAGGTGTCAATCTCTGGCCTCGTTGTGAATGGACAAGAGCTTAAAAAAGCGTTTGAAGACGTAAGACTCGCTCAGAAGGCAACGTGGCCGTACTTGTGCAAAAAACTTTTCAGACTAAGACATGCAAGGTCACATATATGGTAAGGAGGGGGAAATACAGATACATGCATTATAAATTCATAATTAAATTGTCTTTTTTTCCTTGATATTTCTGGGCCATAGACCGTAAAGTCCACCCAGAACTGTCCTTAGGTTACATCTACTGGAGTTGCCGTCAAAGCTAGCTCCAGCCCATCCAACCATTTTGTCGTTTGCGGATACATACCGTAAAGTCTGCCCAGCATCGGCCACCACCCTCTCCGTGTAAAATAATTTCCTTACATTACTCCTAAGTCTACCACCCCTCAACCCTCAATGTATGCCCTCTAGTTTTACCATTTCCCCTTCTCTGGAAAAGATGTGGTCCTATATTAATACCTTTCAAGTATTTAAATATCTCCCCTGCCCCTCCTCTCCTCCAGAGTACAGTGGTGCCTCACACAACGAACTTAATTGGTTCCAGGAGCAAGTTTGTTATGCGAAAAGTTCGTTATGTGAAACGCGTTTTCCCATAACAATACATGTTAAAAAAAATAATTCGTTCTGTAGCATATAATATGTTAAGATGACATAAAAAAAGATAAATTTACCCCACATTCACTCCTTCTAATTATTTCCAGTTTCATTTCAACAGAAATCACCTTCCTGCTTTTACAGTGAGAGAGGGCAGAGTCTCAGCGGCAAAAACTGGGACTTAACTGTTCATTTTTTTTTTTTTTCCTAGCATCGGGGAAGCGGCGAGAGTAGCTCCGCCCCCTGAGCATGGGGCATTGACGCCATTTGTGAAAGCTTCAGGTTTGAAAATAATTCTACATGCAAAATGACACCAGCGCAAGGTTTTAAAATTATAACCAGGATTTATTGAATTATTGGTTCTATTTTCCCATTATTAGATCAAAAGAATAGCATAATTGCTTACGTTGCGCTCATGGGAGATCATCATCGTGGCCAAAGACTGGCCTTCTCACAATGGTCTCGTCTTTCTATCTCATTACAGTCTATTATATAACTTTTGGTTTAGTGACATCATCAAGTTTGACGACCAATAACATTTCTATGGGTGGTCTTAAAGTTTAGACAAAGAAACATTCCTCCATGTTTAAAAGTTAATCAAAGTTTCAGATGATTTCTGAATTAACATTAACATTCAAAAGAATTCACAATTATTAACATGGTAAATTCTCAGTCCTTCCATGCTGACAAGTTCTGAGCCTTAAAGGAAAAAAACAAACTCCTAAGCTGACAGTTTCAAATTGCACAGTCTTACACAGAAATCTTACTCAGGAGAAAAAAGGGGGGGTTAAATCCCCCTCTCCTCTTCCTGAAGCGTGGGCTTTCAATGCCCCCCTTTTCCCTATTCTTGGGACTGACTCTAATCACTTCCAGATGTTGTGCTTAAGAGTTTTTCTTAATGTTTTTTCTTATAAAACCATTTATATATCCACAATCATATTTTACATTCATGTCACCACATATCACATTCAGGGGCCCCAAACATTCATAATTTCATTCATATCTTGGCCATTCATACTTCATACATTTTATATCTCAGTTTGGAATATGGAATTTTCCTAACTAGCCTGAACACATCTGTTTTCAATTAGAACCACGAGGCTAAAGGCGGGAAGCTGAACAAAGAACAGAAACTATTCACTGGCACAAGATGCTGGCCTAAGACAGGACAGTTATAGTAAAGAACCTAAACTGGACTCCATGTCTCATGTAGTCATGATTTCCACTATGATTTAGCTCAACAGCAAAATACACAAAAAAACACCATTCTTTTCCTTATATTAATCTTTAGTGTGTTTTTCTTTCTTCTGGCCTTAGCTACATTATATTTAAATGTTTTATTCACCTATTTTTCGTACGCTTCTATTTGGGCGTGGTCCTTAACTAACACAGATGTTTGTCTAACTAGAATTACCCAGAATCATACGAAAAAACTGGCGCTATAAAAATACTGCACTATCATGCTTCTGACATCCATTGCATCGTACCATAAACAGCACGCTAGCCACCACGAGCCACGCGCCACGCGCCATGCGCCACGACTCAGTCCCCTCTTGAATATTTCTGAATTTATGAAGTAATATTCAGAATTGAGCTCGTGGTCTTATCTGTGGCGCTGGGGTTCACTCAGGGTACGGTTCTTCTTATGGATCAGTGTGTCTGTGCAAGTATATTCTTTTAATGCCAATTAGATAGCAAAAGCCAGAAAAATGTACTACCTAGGCCTGCAACGGCAGGTGCCTAGAAGATCTTACCCAAAGCTTACTTGAATTCTCTAGTGAGAATGCAAGCAAATCCCATCCACTATTCTAGATAAAACCCATTCAAGTGTACATTTATGTAAGTTGCTGTCTAAACCATATCATATAGGAAACTTACCATTCCAGTGGTAGTTAGACAGTGTCTGTTCTAGGTGCAAGTACAGTCCTAGAGCAGAGACGTCTGTTGTTTTATTCATAGAGGTATTCATGAAACTCCAGTACTTTTGAAGTTAAAAAGTCAGAAATTTAGAGAAAGTATAGTTAAAGAAAAATAGAACCCTAGATTTCCCTAAAATAAAGAGAACCTCAGTATTACCTAATTTAATTAGTCCCTATGCTCAAAAGTGTTATGTTATAAAATTTTGGAATTATATCAATAAAGTGTAAAATAATGCACAGTGTTAAGAAAACCCAAATATATGCTTAATATGGAAATGTACTCATGTGCAGATAATGCATGCACATCAGATATAAATTTTCTTTTTCTGTGTGTGTTGCAGGAACTCATTTCTCAAATTTAAATTAAAATAATTAAAAGGACTGATGATATCAGCTGTTAAACCCAATTAAACAATATTGCGGCACTGTGTTACAGCTTAGAAGCTGCCACTGTGTATAGAAATACAGTCATATGAAATAAAATTTAAAATACAGGATACACAAAATATTTTCTGAGAACAATGCATGAAGACAATGATAAAGAAAATACAGTTATTAATACAATATCAGAATAAGTCTATGAAATTATGCAAAAGCATAATTAAAGTTCAGAAGCCTAATTCAAATGAAATGATTTAAAGTAACGTGGTTTAAGATAAAGTCTGTTTTTTCGTTCAAAATTTTTATATGAGTCCAGAAATGTCTTTTGCAAATAGTTTTAGCAACTTGTAAGGTCGGAGTCTCTAAATTAATTTCAGTGAAATTTAAATCATGGCTTTAAAAAGTTCATGCTGCAACATTTTCATAATTCAAGCTTGGCTTTTCTGTAATGAAAGGTAAGCACAGCTCATTAGTTGAAGACAAAGGAACACTGAAATTCCCGCCGAAAATTCAGCATCGGAATTTTTCTCTGTGTTCTCCACAGCTCTAGTGGTGGTATGTGGTACTGCTGATCAGTGTAAATCCTGGAAGGAAAGCACATGTTCATTAACAAAAGAACAAAGAAAAGAGAAACACATGGCACTTTATCCCCTCTGCAAAATTCTTGTATTGCAGAGTCTTCTGTGTAGAATTGTTGAAAAGATTCAAAGAAGGTTCTTAACTGAAACACAAAACATACAGATTAAATAGACTTTTTTCAGGGTCCTGTAGTACCAAAATATGGCTACAGGAAAATTTAAACATGCAGACACATTCTCTACATGGTAAAATTAGACTTTCTTTTTTTTTTCTAACATCAGGGAATTATTCTCAATTTCATATTTTTTATTAGGTTCCTATCCTGAAGAGCTTACTTGTAAAAAGTAAGCAAAATTTCAATTCCGAATTCATCCACTTAAATAAAAGTTTATTATAATTGTTCTTTTCTGGTAACAAGGTTAGTAAGCCCTTTGTTTCACATTTATTTCGATTTTCAAAAAAATATAGGTACTTAACCTCTACTTTTGTTAATCTTTTTATTTTAAACTTCCCAATTTAATTTTAAAATGCATTTAAATTTAATTACTCCCTAATCATACATTTCGGACAATGCACAAGTTTAAAAATACTTTATAAACCATGCAGGGGCACAAAAATTCATATTCAAAATTAATTTGAACCCTGAGATAAAAATATAAAGGCAGGGATTTTATTTTTCCCTTATGCACACTTGCCTGCTTTTAAGCATGGTATCTGTTTTTTGGAATAAATCTTTTTCTTTTCCACAAAATTATCCTTTCATTCCCAAGTCCAGCAGAATTCTTTTCTCTTCTCTCATCTTCCCTATCGAACTTCTCCATATCAGATCCCTTACAATCAGGTCATAATTCATAGCACATCCTTCCTTAACACGTCTCACAAAACTTTCTTCCACATTCCTGTACATTCGTTCTACAAACTATCTCCCTGCTTTGAAACAGCCAAACATTTAGTTTTCTTTTCCTTTTCACTTATGGCAAAATCCACCTTGTTTAAATATCACATTCTGACCCAACATTTCTTTTCTTGCAACACTCTTATAACCCTTTTTAAAAAAATAAAGGAACAAGGGAAAAATTCAAGCTACATACAGAGCCCTTAGGCTACAAACAGCTTCTGAAACTCTCCCAAAGTACCTCCATTGTTCCTAACACCGCAGATCTACACTACAAAAACAACATACACAAACTTTACGGAACTCTAAACAGCATGCTGGTAAAGTTTTATCAGAGAGAGACCACATTGAATCTTTTTTCTACTACATCGGAAACAAATTTAAGCCACGGATACATAGGATTCTCATGTCTTGCTAAACTACCAGTTCTCAATAAACCCTTTTAATATGCAAAACAGACTTGCTCCGAGATAAGCAAATACCTGTTGGAAATCTGTAGCCCTGAGACAAAGGAACTCCATTGCTGCTCCATTCCCTCCCCCTCTTTCCTCACGTGATAGCTCTGTGGAAGGCGAGGGAGGAAAAAGGTGGGGGTGAAAATCCCCCATTTGCAGCCCGCTCTTTCAAACAAAGGAAACTGAAGGGAACGGGAAGCCATTAACTTTATTTTTCTTTTTCCAGAGACAAGAGAAAAAGTTAGGGCAGAGCAAAAAAGACAGAGAGAGACAGAACTGGAGTTTAGAAAGACAAAGCTGAGAAACACAATTTCTTTTTTCTTTTCAAAGTAGTTACTTCAGATAGGCACTGAAAATGCAGAGGGAGACAAAGAAGAAGGGGGGTGCCCTCAGCCCGTTTTTTCAAACAAAAAGACGGGACAGAGGGAAACTTTTCAAAGTCAGATTAAAACAGACAGTTTTCTTTTTCACAGAGAGAAACAAGTTAGTTCAAAGACAAAGCTTAGACACACTAACTTCTGTTATCAGACAAGCAAAAACTTACGTTCACAGAGGAGACCTGCTCTCTACTGCACTGCTCAGTTTAAAAGCCAGATGGAAAAATGCCAGCACTACAAGGGCTGTTACATTCTTTCTGTGTTACTTTTATTTCTAATTTTTTTTCTTTTTCTTTTTCCATTAATATTTAATTTCCACTAACTCCATATAATTATGTACAGATATATACAAGCAGCATGCTCCTTATTGTTAAATAAAAATTTTTAATATTTTTAATTTTTTTATTAATTTTTTTTTTTTTTATAATTTTTTTTTCTTTAAACAGGCGTAATACTCACAATTTTCCAGTTTTCCGGTCCCGTTTTATCTCTAATTTCCGCCATATTCCTGCGCAGCCAGTCAACCTGTGACTACCTTTTGTTACACAACCATGCGAAATCTCCAGAGCTCCTAGAGTTTCCATGAATAACCTATAAGCTTTTTCAAGACGTCAAATTAGTTAGTTCCCGGGTTTCGGCACCAATTGAGCATGGGGCATTGACGCCATTTGTGAAAGCTTCAGGTTTGAAAATAATTCTACATGCAAAATGACACCAGCGCAAGGTTTTAAAATTATAACCAGGATTTATTGAATTATTGGTTCTATTTTCCCATTATTAGATCAAAAGAATAGCATAATTGCTTACGTTGCGCTCATGGGAGATCATCATCGTGGCCAAAGACTGGCCTTCTCACAATGGTCTCGTCTTTCTATCTCATTACAGTCTATTATATAACTTTTGGTTTAGTGACATCATCAAGTTTGACGACCAATAACATTTCTATGGGTGGTCTTAAAGTTTAGACAAAGAAACATTCCTCCATGTTTAAAAGTTAATCAAAGTTTCAGATGATTTCTGAATTAACATTAACATTCAAAAGAATTCACAATTATTAACATGGTAAATTCTCAGTCCTTCCATGCTGACAAGTTCTGAGCCTTAAAGGAAAAAAACAAACTCCTAAGCTGACAGTTTCAAATTGCACAGTCTTACACAGAAATCTTACTCAGGAGAAAAAAGGGGGGGTTAAATCCCCCTCTCCTCTTCCTGAAGCGTGGGCTTTCAATGCCCCCCTTTTCCCTATTCTTGGGACTGACTCTAATCACTTCCAGATGTTGTGCTTAAGAGTTTTTCTTAATGTTTTTTCTTATAAAACCATTTATATATCCACAATCATATTTTACATTCATGTCACCACATATCACATTCAGGGGCCCCAAACATTCATAATTTCATTCATATCTTGGCCATTCATACTTCATACATTTTATATCTCAGTTTGGAATATGGAATTTTCCTAACTAGCCTGAACACATCTGTTTTCAATTAGAACCACGAGGCTAAAGGCGGGAAGCTGAACAAAGAACAGAAACTATTCACTGGCACAAGATGCTGGCCTAAGACAGGACAGTTATAGTAAAGAACCTAAACTGGACTCCATGTCTCATGTAGTCATGATTTCCACTATGATTTAGCTCAACAGCAAAATACACAAAAAAACACCATTCTTTTCCTTATATTAATCTTTAGTGTGTTTTTCTTTCTTCTGGCCTTAGCTACATTATATTTAAATGTTTTATTCACCTATTTTTCGTACGCTTCTATTTGGGCGTGGTCCTTAACTAACACAGATGTTTGTCTAACTAGAATTACCCAGAATCATACGAAAAAACTGGCGCTATAAAAATACTGCACTATCATGCTTCTGACATCCATTGCATCGTACCATAAACAGCACGCTAGCCACCACGAGCCACGCGCCACGCGCCATGCGCCACGACTCACCCCCCCAACGCATCAGCAGTAGGCGCCGGGCCCCTGCGAGCCGACGGTCCGCCACTGCACAGGGAGCCAGGCGGAGAGAGGGCAGTTAAGCGCAGTGCCTGCGCGGAAGGATGCAGCTCGGGCGACTTCGTTGTGTGAAACGAAGTTCGTTGTGGGAAGCAAGACCTGAAGTTCGTTGTGCGCAGCGTTCGCTGTGCGAGGCGTCCGTTATGCGAGGCACCACTGTATACATATTCAGGTCTTCTGGTCTCATCCCGTACTTCCTTTAGCGCAGAAAACCCCCCGCTACCATTTTTGTAAGATACCAGCATATATGTCCATATTTGCCACCTAGATATAGGCAGCTCTTAAAAACAACATTGTTTTTATAATTGGAGACAGAAATAAAGTGCTCGTTACAGAGCTTCTTCAGAGTATCATTGTCCTGGGATTTGGCTGGAGACTATTTTCAGACCGCTGGCTCCTTTACAAGATCCAGCTGCCAGACAGAATATCAAGGGAAAGGAAGAAGTGGTCGGCACAAATATAGAAATATATGAAGGGAGAAAACTTTTAGTAGTCTGGGTTCATTTATTTTAAATGACTTATATACTGCCTTCTTGTCCAGATGAGTATTCGAAGCAATCCACAAAAGCAGAATCGCCTGCTGCAAAGAAATGAAACATTTGAATAAAGATACTAATGGGGGAATTCATCAAGCACGTTAATTGGCTTTTAATGTGACTTAAACAGCCCTAACACTCCTTTTCTATAAATAGCACGGTGATATTTGGGTTGCTGCGCATTAGGGAGTAATGAGATGCAAAATATGCAAATTCATGTTTTGCATCTTATTACTATGCAAATAGCCTAACGTGACTTGCGATGATGCACCACAAGTCATGTTAGGGCCTCTGAAGAAAAGAAAATAACCCCATCTTTATGCTGGGGTTATTTTACCGTCTGGGAGCAACAGGCTGCACAAAGCCTAAGAATTAGGTATATTGTTAGGGTTTTATTATTGCACTTGTGTTTAAGCCCGTTACAATAACGGGTGCTAGAGTAGATGTCTGTATGTCTTTTTTTGTTTTTTATTTGTCTCTCTCTCTCTCTCCCTGGACGCTGTCTGTCTGTCATTCTTTGTGTCTGTGTCTCTCCCTGGTCCCCTGTCTGTGCGTCTTTCTTTCTGTCTGTCTCCCTGGCCCCCCTGCTTGCCAAAGCAGCCCCCTTTCCCTCTCCCCCTGTTGTGCAATGCCTGCCTGCTTCGTGGCCCCCTTCTGTTCTCCCCCATAATTGCTGTCTGCCCACAGTACAACTCTCCTCTCAAAGCAGCCCCCTATCCCCCTGTTGTGCAATGCCTGTTTGCTCCATGGCCCCTTCTATTCCTCCCCCTCATGATTGCTTTCTGCCCCCAGCACAACCATCCCCCCAAATCAGCCCCCTTTGCCTCTCCCCCTGTTGTGCAATGCCTGCTTCGTGGCCCCCCTTCTGTTCCTCCCCCCTCCCTGATTGCTGTCTGCCCCCAGCACACACCTCCCCCCAAAGCAGCCCCCTTTTGCTCTCCCTCTGGCCCCCTGTTGTGGCATGGCTGCCTGCTCCCTGGCCCTTTTCTGTTCCCCCCATGATTGCTGGCAGCCCCCAGCACAACCATCCCCCCAAAGCAGCCCCCTTTGCCTCTCCCCCGTTGTGCAATGCCTGCCTGCCTGCTTCGTGCACTCAGCACAACCCTCCCACCAAAACAGCTCCCTTTTCTGCCTGCTCCATAGCCCTTTTTTGGCTTCCCCTCCCGTTCTTACCTCCGTCCATCCATCCATGGTTCCTGCCGCCGCTGCCGCTCCTGTTCCTGTTCAAAGCGGCCTGATGAGGTTCGCGGCCGGCTGTATTGAACATCGCAGGCCGCTCTCCATATGGTTGCATGTTCCTTCTGACGCGATCGTGTCAGAGGGAACGTGCTTCATGTGGAGAGCGGCCTGCGAGGTTCAATACAGCCGGCCGCGAACCTCATCAGGCCGCTTCAAACAGGAGCGGCAGCGGTTGGTGCGGGAGGGGGGAGTCGTCAGGCTGTGGAGGCGATCGTTGGCTGGCTGCGGTCCCGGCTTGGAGAGGGCAGGGGTTGTCTGTCCAGCGTCTTCCGGGGAGTCGCGCATGCGCACTCCTGCAAGGCCACGGACCTACATGTCGGATCAGGGAAAACGGAATCACGCAGTTGAGTGCGCATGCGCGGCTAGCGTTTTATTATTTCAGATTGCTGCATGTTATTAAAGATTGTATTACTCATCTATAACAGTATTCAATTTTTGGATGCTTGATGCTTCTGGCCTGCAGCGCTGATTCCCCCCCCTCCCCCGATATACGGTGCCTCCAAGCCCACTCACCCTCCTAATGGCTACTTCAGCATTTCAGTGCTCTGATGCGGGGAGGGGGGCATAGAGTCCAGGGAAATATGACCTCCCACAAATGTCCAAGGTAGAAGACGGAGAGTGAGGAAGTTGGACAACTCCAAACAAAACAGAAGCCTTCACTCGTAGGGTTCAATCTTCAGTCTGTATGATGCTGATCAGTTTGTCCAAAGAATAAGAAACAGACTGACATTGGTGTACTTTCATCACTTGTCCTTTATTATAATCAAAATGGCTTGCCCCAATGTTATCGTGCCCGACGGGACCCGTTTCGCCACACTAGGCTTTTTCAAGGGTTCCTTCAGGGAGCACTTATTTTGGTGTCCTCATGATTCCGGGGCTGGAGCTCCCTGAAGGAACCCTTGAAAAAGCCTAGTGTGGCGAAACGGGTCCCGTCGGGCACGATAACATTGGGGCAAGCCATTTTGATTATAATAAAGGACAAGTGATGAAAGTACACCAATGTCAGTCTGTTTCTTATTCTTTGGACAAACTGACCAGCATCATACAGACTGAAGATTGAACCCTAAGAGTGAAGGCTTCTGTTTTGTTTGAAATATGACCTCCCCCCTAGATTGCCTCTAGGAGTGGCCAGGAGCGATTGGACATTGCTCCTGACTGAAGAGCCCCTGGAAGCTAGAGGGGACCCCCCTCCAGACTCCCTAGACCCCCAATGATAAAACACTGAAGTAGCTTCTAGGAGATGAGGGCAGACCTGGGGGAACATACATGAGTGGGCTTAGGTTGGAGGGACCCAGTGCGCCATACCAGGAGCATCGGACCATGGCTTTGTGCGGCCTTGTGCTCCTGTGCCACAGAAGTAACACTGCTTGCTAAGTAGCTTGCAAGCATCGTGATTCTTGCAAAATGAGATTCAGTTTGCTGAATCCCTCAGGGCATCAAGGTGCGGTAAAGAGCACAATTTTGCCACACCTTGATGAATTCCCCCCCCCCCAATGACAAAAGAACCCCAAATCCTCACCCATCAACCTATTTATAAGCAACCATCCAAACTAAAACACATAGGGGCCCTTTTAATAAAAGTGTGGATATTATTGTATGCATTTCATTTATACGTTCAGCATGTCTGTATCTTGCCTCGTTAACATTTCTCTTTCTGTACTTATTGTACATTGTAAATTAAAATCAATAAAATATTTGAACTAAAAAAACACAAAAGTGGCCATTACTATCCTCAGCGCAGGTCTTTCTTTCAGAGTGAGTCCACTTTTAACATGGTTTTCTATTTTTTCCCATTAATGGTCATGTGATAATTTCCCCATTAGCATGAGGTCATTATCGCATGGGCCCCTACCACCACCTATGTTGTAGGCAGTAGGGGCTCCCACATTAACCATGCGCTAATTGGTTGGCATGAGTTGATGTAGCTGCACTAACGGGTTAACGCAGAACACACCTACTATTTGCCCTGATCCACCCCCAATGCTAAAAAATAAAACCCGGGAAGCTCGTGCCAATCTCCAAACTCTTGCACCATGCCTGAGTGCACCCCACAGTTGTGATTTTTAACCTGCGGTAAGCACGCTTGTGCTTACTGCAGCTTAGTAGAAGGACTTCATAATCAATACAGTGTTCCCTCGCAAATTCGCAGTTCGCAAATCATGGACTCACTCATTCGCAGTCTGCTCCGACCGCCTCTGCTTGTCATAAAGTCGGGCTACACCAATCAGGAGCTGCGTGTCAAAGCAGCTCCTGATTGGTGTGGCCCGACTTTATGACAGGAAGAGGCGGTCGGAGCAGACCGCGAGTGATTTTCTTCAACCGCCGGCGCTCCAGCTGCCCTCTCCTGCTTCCCCTGCTTTTGACAGGCGAAAACTCGCATTCGTGGTTTTTTTTAAATTTGCAGGGGTTCCCTCAGGGCAAAAGATCTCTTTAATAGCCATATATTTTACCCATTGCCCTAAAAATGGCCTGTTTAGGACCAAAAACTAGCATAAAGTGGCACTTGGATGTTTTTCTTGCTAAAATGTCCAAATCACTATTTTCGAAACCCATGTTTTAGATATTTTCCTAGGCTGCTCATCCTTGTTTGTCTAAATTCCAAAGGGACGTAGTTTCAAGTTTTATTAAAATTTTTTGAAACGCCTATCATGAATTCTAAACGTTTTTCAATATTAAAAACAAGGGGGAGACTTACGAGGACATATCAACAAGATAAATTAAGGACTTCAAATAAAAACAATAGGTAAGTTTTGGTGAAATATAATATTTACAGGAAAAGCAGACATAGAAAGGGAAGAAACGTGAGGAGGGGGAGGGAGAAGATCCTCTTTGATAAAGAGGCTAGAAGTGGAGAGATTGTAGACCAGGGGTGTCAAAGTCCCTCCTCGAGGGCGGCAATCCAGTCAGGTTTTCAGGATTTCCCCAATGAATATGCATGAGATCTGTTAGCATACAATGAAAGCAGTGCATGCAAATAGAGCTCATGCATATTCATTGGAGAAATCCTGAAAACCCGACTGGATTGCGGCCCTCGAGGAAGGACTTTGACACCCCTGGTGTAGACAAAGGAAGAGGTTATTACTCAAAGGCATCTTTGAAAAGGAAACACTTTAGTCCACCTTTGAATTTATCTAAGTTTTGTTCAGCCCTCGGGGTATTTGGTTGAGAATTCTAGATTGTGGGGGCTGTAACCGAGAAGGAGGTGGTTCGACGAGTGCCGATCATTTTCAAGGAGGGGACGTGAAGGAGATGTTGACAGGTGACTCTCAGAGCTCTGGGAGGATCATAGGGGATAAGGATTCTGTCAATGAAGACATTGGATTGTAGGGTTTTGAATGGGAGGATGGCTATTTTATAAATTATTGTATGGGGAATTGGGAGCCAATGAGCTTTTTTTAATAGGTGTGTTTTGGGCGCGCTTAGGACTTCAACATTTTGCAGTGATAATCAAACATTTAACAAAAAAAACCCCAGGGAACCATTTAGGCGTTTGGAGCTAGACCTGTTTTAAAAACAAAGAAGGGCCAAAAACATGATGATCACTGGAGAGATTAAGATATGATCCCCTTCCTCCTCAAGTTGTTACCGACTTCCTCCCACCACCCAAAGATATGAGAAAAGCAGCACATTCCACCCTTTATGAGAGCTTGAGCTGGCCACACAGATACATCTCAGCAGAGGAGCATTCTTGGGGGTACTGCAGTGAACGCCACATAAAAAGTCCCAGATACACTTCTCACCATAACCTGCTTATATTGTATGGTGAGCCCCCCAAAACTCACCCAAAACCTACTTCTTAATTGTGTATGTGTGTGTGTGTGGGGGGGGGGGGGGGTTGTTTTATTATGTATGTATTAAGGCCAGTGATTTTCCATTTTTTTTATTCAGTCGGAAAAATATGGAACGAAAAAAGAAGAAAATTGCTGGACTAACCCCCCCCTCCCAAAACCATAGCGCAGTTTTTAGCGCCGGCCGTGGTGGTACCATCTCCGACGCTCATAGGAATTCTATGAGCGTTGGAGCTGTTACTGCTGTGACCAGCACTAAAAACGCTAGCGTGGTTTTGTTAAAGTGGGGGTGGGGGGGTAAGTCTATAGCTCTCGATGGAGACTGCCCCAACTTTGTTGGTCGGGCTGAGAACTTTTCAGCAGCCCCTCGTAGGTGGATTACAAAGTTAAGAGACTGGAAAAAAATAAACCAGGATTTAAACATACAGTACATGTAAATGAAGTATCTTACAACAACCCCAAATTACATCTTAGATCATTAAAAAAATTATTCAAATAGATTTATCTCCCCCCCCCCCCCCCAGTTTTTTTTTTTTTTTTTTAAATTAAACCCGACAGCGCGGTAAATGCTCCAATATTCACAGGAATTGAATGGGCATCGGAGCATTTGCTGCGTGGCACTCGGCTGTGCAGCTTAGTAAAAGGACCCGCTAAACACATCAGTTTATTAATAGCATAAAATGATATATAAACAAATAAAAAACAAATAATCCTATATAATAATACCCGTGGCGCGTATGCACACTTCAATTTTCGTGGCTCCGTGCGTCCATAGCTCCATGGCTGGCAGAGAAATTGTAAAGCGTTCGGCACATGACGATTTGCTTCGAGTGGCGGTTTAACCTAATCCAGCAGCCGGTTGCCCTTCCCAACACAACGCGTGATAAAAAAAAAAAGGTAGGATGGGGCACGATAATTGACAGGGAGAGAGATTGAAAGAAAAACCAAAACAGACGGGACATTGGCAGACTGATAGAAATAGAGACACACACACTGAAAGACAGGTAGGTGGGAGTGAAAGACAAACACAGGACAGGGGCCAGGGAGAGAGAATGAAAGAAAAAAAACTAAAAACCAGACAGCGGACAAGGAGAGAGAGACACACAGAAAAAAAGACAGACAGTGGACAAGGAGACAGACAGCAAAAAAAGAAAGACAGACAGTGGCCAAGGAGAGAGAGAGAAAGAAAGAAAGAAAGACACACACACACACATCTAGCACTCGTTAATGCAATGGGCTTAAAGATTAGTCTATATATTAATATATCATTTTATGTTATTAATAAACCGGTGTGTTTCCAGTTTTACTGGTATTTTGGTTTTTACTGCATTAGCTGTCAACACATGCTAACAGCCTATACGTTTTCCCTGAGCTACTGTAAGTCTCCCTTGTGGGAGCATCAATCAATAGGGTTCATTTATGCAGACCTAGTAGAAATCTCTCATTGCCTTGGCTGAATGATGGAAGGAATCTACTCCTCTGTGGTGACCTCTTCCTGGAGTTCTGTCTTCCCAGCTGACATTCAGAAAGGTTAATAATTGAAACGAGCTCTGGCAGTTACTAATTAGTGCCGTTACGAAATCAGCTCACATTCTGGTAGCATTAGGGATTCTTCGTCAGTCAATTATCATTGATTTTTGGAAACCGTGGTTTGAAAGTTAGCATAAGGTGCCTTTGCAGGGTAGTCTCCCCTTTGCACAGTTAGTCATGCTGCCTGAAACGTATGCGTTTTTTAAAAAAATGAATCGGTATCGGCCTTTCAATCACGGTGAATGGATGCAATCAGCAACCTGGTGTTGCAGAATTGACCATTCACCAGACGCCCCTAAATTGGTCTTGACAGGCACCAAACATGAATGCAATGTCTCGAGCGCGAAGTTGCACCGATTCTGCACTGTTTAATAACGCTCTTCAGTTGGAGCTCTGGTATTTACTTTGGATAGCTGGCTGGATTATTTGATGGTCTAACAAGTAAGGCCCTCTTTTACAAAGGTACGCTAAGCTTTTTAGCGCGTGCTTAGCGCACGCTAAATCAACACGTGCACTAACCGTTAACACGGCCATAAGATAACATGCACACGTTAGCGTTTAGCACGTGTTTAGCACGCGATAATATTTATCAAGCGTTAAAAAGCATAGCGCACTTTAGTAAGAGAGGGAGTAGGTCAGTGCTTCTTAAACTCTTTTATGTATTTAGGTTTCTACCATGGCTCAGAACGCTTAAAGCTCTTACGCTGCTCCAACACTCATAGAATTTTGGCCCTAATTCTAGAATGTTGTCTGATTTAAGACCTGGGCTTCAGTGTCTCCCTCTTTTGATTTTTAATTTTTAGTTTTATTTTGCTGGTTTTAACTTTATTTTGTTTCTTTCATCTATTTTATTTTTAGTTTTATGTTGTTCTGTTCATTTTACTTTCAATTTTACCCTGGACGAGTCAGAAAATCACTAACATCTTTGAATGTAGGAGTTTGACAGTTATAGAACCTAAAAGCCTTGAACGGTTGGGTTAATCTTTAGCCGAGGCCTTTCCTACCTGCATTTGGTGACGACTGAGGATCGCTGCAGGATCGCAGCTCTTCTTTTCTCTCTTTTGGATGCCGAGATTGTGACTGTGAGTGGAGAGGCTGCTGTGTTTAGGCCCAGTTCTGCCCTGCGCTCTCTCTTCTCGTCTTCTGCTTGTTGGCTATGCTGTGGATGCCGCTGCTTGCATCGGGGACTGAGTTGGAGTGGTTCTTGGGGACCGCAGCTTCCATTTCGTACTGGCGGGTCTGTGTTGTACCTGATGGCTGCACTGTTGGCTCCATGAAAAACACAGCTTTAGGTTTCTTGCTAAAGAGCTACCCTTTTTTACTGACTAAACAGTGCTCCAATCAGCTCATTCTTGAAAGCAAAGAAAGCACATGAAAAAATATATAGATTGCATACATAACTTCATTTGCAAAAGCTTAAAAACAGAAAAAACTGATACAGACCTTAGCATGGCTTCTAATTCATTGCAAATGGAGGTGTGCAGCTGCACAATGCTGACCTCATTGTGAGATCATCAAGGTGCACCTGCAAGGTAGAATGCTGGGATTTGAACCTATGACCTCTGGAAGATGGGAACAGGGCTTTTACTCATTGAGCCACAGCAACTTCCAATAATGTCTTTCTTCCTCACACCTGATATGATAGCTTAGGGATCTGCTAAGCTATGATCTTCTCAGGTATTTTCATCTTCACATGGCTAGGATCACTAAGCTCTCTTGGTAGGAACCCCCACAACCAAAAGGAAGTGGCTATGGCTTACCGGGTAAAACCCTGTGCTCATCTTCCATGCCCATGCCTATTTTGTTAGATATGAGTTTTCCCAATGGGCGTCCATGAAATTGTGGAGGCATCTACAAAGTGACGTCTACATCCTTTGGATGTCCATGTGCCAATTATCGCTCATTAAGACCCTTAAATGGCCCTTAAACTACTTAGTTTGGATGCCTAAGTCTTGCTCTGGTTTCCTTTAAACAAGTTTACTGTGAATGTCATAAAACAGATATCATCCATATTATCTCAGATAGAGCAATGGACTATTAGTTTCAGGCTAAAACTCAATACAGAAAAAACAAAATTTTTTTTAGCCAGTCCCAATGATAAAATAACAGAAACATCACTTTGTCTTAATGGACATGTCTATCCAATAACCAATTCCATAAACATTTTGGATATCACGCTTGACCACCAACTGACTTGGATCAATCACACAAACTTGGTAGTTGAAAAATGTTTCTACATATTGTGGAAATTACGGATCATTAAAAAATACTTTGATCCAGTGTCTTTTAGATTACTGGTACAGTCATTGATCCTACCCATTCTGGATTATTGTAACATCATTTATTTGGGATCTTCCCAAAAGATTTTAAGAAGACTGCAAATAGTTCGATTGATATTTGGTCTGAAGAACAACCACATTAGTCCATATTATCAATTATTGCATTGGCTAGCATTGGAAGCAAGAATACTATTTAAGTTTTCTTGTATTTGTTTTAAGCTGATTTCAGGAGAGTCTCCAATTTATTTGTCCCCTCACTTTGAATTTTAAAGACCATCAAGAATTACAAGAAGCTCTAGCTTATTTACCTATTCTAAGCCAAATGGTGTCAGATATAAGACCTTTTTTGAAAGGACCTTAGCATTTCAGGCAGGCAAACTACAATGTTGGCTCGGTGAATGTCTTCATCAAGCCATGTCTTACTTTTCGAAAATTAGTAAAGTCTGCTTTGTTTGACAAATTTATCACATAATTAGGTCTTTTTAACATTGTAATTATTTTATTAACTTTTAATCCTGGTTTTTTAAATCTTATGACATGTATTTACTTCGCTGATTGTTCAGTTTCTTATGGTGTAAACTGCCTAGAACTCTTGGGTAATGGTGGTATAAAAGAATAAATTTATTATTATTATTTATAGAATCAGGGCCAAAGACTGTCTAAATTCAAAAGAACTTGGGACAAGCATGTGGGATCTCTTAGGGAGAATAGGCGATAATGGATGCTACGGATGGGCAGACTGGATGGGCCATTTGGTCTTTATCTGCTGACTTGTTTCCATAGTCTCCAGCCAAATAGAAGAGTGATGAGTTGGGACCCTATGAAGTGGAGATGAAGCTGAAAAGGGTAGCAATTCTTGGTGAACTACAACAGACTGCTGGTCATCCCAAGGAAAATTCTACTAGACTGACAGATCCTGCTTGTCTGGCCCCAACACTGAAGGGCACCCACACATTTGACCTTCTCGCATCAGCTCTCAAAGATATTGAGAGTTTGCCATCAAATGATAAATTGTTCGAAGAACAAGAGACAATGATTCCAATTTTGTGAAAGCCTTCCCTGTAATTAGCAAGCCTCATGATCAGTGGCTTTGGCCCTCTTTTACTAAGGTGTGCTATCCGATTAGCGCGTGCTAAACGCTAAAGCACGCATGTTAGTCTATGGACGCATTAGCGTTTAGTGCACGCTAATTCATTTAGCGCACCTTAGTAAAAGAGGAGGTTAGTGAGGGTGAGAGGCACTCATGGTGGTGGCACCCCTCCCCTGCCCTCATCTATAACCCCCCCCGCACCTTCCCTTCCCTCATAACTCTAGTTCACAGCGTGAGCAACAACTTTAACGTGACATCAGCAGGAGCCAACGCGGTCACAAGGAACACATTGAAATTGTTGCTCGTGGCAATGAACAACTAGAGGTACGGGGAAGGGGAAGAGGGACATGCATGTGGAGAGGAGGAGGAAGAGGTGGGGGCATTAAGGAGAAGGGGTGTCGGCGCCCGGGGAGGACTACCCTCCCCCCACCCTCCCTTACTACGCCACTGATAATGACGATGAAGATGAAGATAGAAGCAATAAATTAGACCACGCTGCTTCTAATTTAGATGATAATGACAATGTTGATGATATATGGAAATTGAGGCCCTCTTTTACTAAGGTCCGCTAAGCGTTTTAGCACGCATTTAGCGCGTGATAAATCAACACGTGTGCTAACCGTTTACGTGGCCATAGGATAACATGCACGCGTTAGTGTTTAGCGAGCGCTAATATTTATCGCACGCTAAAAAGCACAGCGCACCTTAGTGAAAGAGGGGGTAAGGGTTTAAGATAGCGATTCCTTTGATCGATATCTGCAAACCCAGTAAAAAGACGTCAGTCATATTGCAGCCCGGTCTGATTTGATGGCGCTCAGACTGAGCAAGCCACTTTCTGCCAGCGCAGTTGTTGAACTCCCTTTTAGTTGTGCTGGTTTAATAATGACTCACAAGCACACCTGCATGAGAGAGAGAGAGAGTCATTTTCAAATCTAGAAAAGCAAAGTGGATTGAATTGTAGAGCAATGCAATTGCTGAGATAAAACCAATAGTTACATTCATTTTAGTTACGATAGATGCTCTTAACTCAAAAAGTACTTTATTAGGACAATACACTTCCCCCTCCGTAGTCGCGGAGATAGGGGATCAGCATGGCCACGAATACAGAAAATCCGCAAATAACTTTACGTATGTTATTTGCGGTTTTTCTGTAAAAAGCCCCCCAAAAGACTCAAAACCGCGCATAACCTTACCTATTCCTTTGAAGAAAGTGCCGCGATTTTCTCTGAGAGGATCGATTCTCTGCGCATCGCTGGGAGCAGCGACTTCTTGTGATGTGGAGCCTGCATACGAACAACCGCGAATAACTGAAACTGCGGACAACAAAACTGCGAATACGGAGGGTGAAGTGTAACTAGTTTTACTTAAGTACATTTTTTAATGATTTTTTTTCACTGTACTTTTACTTTTACTAAAGTGCTTAACATGTGGTAAAATAACCTGCCTTAGGATAGAAGTTGTCAATATGGGCTAGTGTGGGAGGTGTGACAAAGTAGTAAAGCTATAACTTCAGCATCCTGAGGTTGGGGGTTCAAACCCACACTTCTCCTTGTGACCCTGGGCAAGTTAATTAATCCCCCCATTGCCCCAGGTACATTAGATAGATTGTGAGCCCACCGGGACAGACAGGGAAAAATGCTTGAATAAATTAATTTAAACCGTTCTGAGCTTCCCTGGGAGAGCAGCATAGAAAATTGAATAAATGGTGTGAGAGGTTTCAGGCTCTGATAACCAGAGCTGGTTTTGTGACATCATAATGCCTCATCCCACCAATGCCTAAGAGCCAACCTCATCAGTGATGTCACAATGGCTTGACTGACCTATACTTGGCTCACGTTTGCTACATTTTGATTTCTAGAGTGGTGCAGTGGTTAAAGCTACAGCCTCAGCACCCTGGGGTTGTGGGTTCGAGCCCACACTGCTACTTGTGACCCTGGGCAAGTCACTTAATCTCCCCCATTGCCCCAGGTACATTAGACAGATTATGAGCCCACCAGGACAGAGGAAAAAATGCTTGAGTACCTGAATAAATTCATGTAAACCATTCTGAGCTCCCTTGGGAGAACAGTATAGAAAATTAAATAAATAGTTTGAAAGTTTTAGCCCGTGATAACCAGAGCTGGTATTGTGACATCATAATGCCTCATTCCACCAATACCTAAGAGCCAACCTCATCAGTGATGTCACAATGGCTTGACTGACCTATACTTGGCTCACGTTTGCTACATTTTGATTTCTAGAGTGGTGCAGTGGTTAAAGCTACAGCCTCAGCACCCTGAGGTTGTGGGTTCAAACCCATGCTGCTACTTGTGACCCTGGGCAAGTCACTTAATCCCCCCATTGCCCCAGATACATTGGATAGATTTTGAGCCTGCCAGGACAGACAGGGAAAATGCTTGAGTACCTGAATAAATTCATGTAAACCGTTCTGAGCTCCCTTGGTAGAACAGTACAGAAAAATAAATACTGTTACATTTGGTTATTTTGCCATGTTAGCTAGTTTTGCAGAAAGTCCCATTTCAGGCAATCAGACTCAATGCTAAAATACCATGAAATGGGAAAATAACCCATCTTAAAAATAGTCCATGTTTGATAATTTTCCCCCCTCCTAAACCTAAGCAACCCCTTCATGCTGAAGAAAGGCAATTTTTAGTCCAATATGGTTTGACTAATGCACAAATTTGGACCATTTTAAATCCCATCCCATCATTTAAATTTCTTTGCCTAGCTGAGACGAGAATATTTGCAATGTCATGCTTACATTCCAGGCGCTTGAAGTTTGCACTCTATGTATGTACTGGTTGACTCTTCAAATATTTGCATAACCCCAATCTTGGTAAAGCTAGATTTTAAAATAAATGGCATATAACTCAGTCAATAATACCTCTGGTATCGGAATAAGTATTATTCTAATACTTGCAGAGCCAAATCTCGATTCGAGTAGGTCACAAAAAAAACCCCTCCCCTTTTACAAAACCATTGCGCAGTTTTTAGCACTGGCCGTGGCGGTTACAGCTCCGATGCTCAAATTTCCTATGAGCGTCGGCGTTGTTACCGCCCTGGCCGGCACTAAAAACCGTGCTACAGTTTTGTAAAAGGGGGTAAATCTGAGAACATCATAATATGTTATATATAAGAGCGGTGTATAAAACAGGAGAGTCAAATCCACAAACACAAGATCGCAAGCAAAGAAGTGGAAATGTCCTATACAGACGGGTGGACTCAGATGTATTTCAAAAAAATCCTTTTATTCATCCAAAAAGTAACTCAATGACTTGACACCAAACTATTTAGTGGAGCTCGGACTGAAGAGGACTGCGAAGAATTGCAGAGGGACTTGAACAAACTAGGGGAATGGGCGACGAGATGGCAGATGAAGTTCAACGTTGAGAAATGTAAAGTATTACATGTGGTAAACAGAAACCTGAGGTACAACTATACGATGGGAGAGATATTATTAAATGAGAGTACCCAAGAAAGGGACTTGGGAGTAATGGTGGACATGACAATGAAGCTGACGGCACAGTGCGCAGTGGCCGCTAAGAAGGCAAACAGAATGCTAGGCATAATCAAGAAGGGTATTACAACCAGAACGAAAGAAGTTATCCTGCCGTTGTATCGGGCGATGGTGCATCCGCATCTGGAGTACTGCGTCCAATATTGGTCGCCGTACCTTAAGAAGAACATTGCGTTACTCGAGAGGGTTCAAAGGAGAGCGATGCGTCAGTTAAAGGGGATGGAAAACCTTTCATACGCTGAGAGATTGGAGAAACTGGGGCTCTTTTTCCTGGAGAAGGGGAGACTTAGAGGGGATATGATAGAGACTTACAAGATCATGAAGGGCATAGAGAGAGTAGAGAGGGACAGATTCTTCAAATTTTCAAAAAAATAAAAGAACAAGAGAGCATTCAGAAAAGTTGAAAGGGGACAGATTCAAAATGAATGCTAGGAAGTTCTTCTGTACCCAACGTGTGGTGGACACCTGGAATGCGCTTCCAGAGAGCGTAATAGGGCAGAGTACGGTACTAGGGTTCAAGAAAGGATTGGACAATTTCCTGCTGGAAAAGGGGATAGAGGGGTATAGAGAGGATTACTGCACAGGTCCTGGACCTGTTGGGCCGCCGCGTGAGTGGACTGCTGGGCACGATGGACCTCAGGTCTGACCCAGCAGAGGCATTGCTTATGTTCTTATGGTACATGTTTCGGCTCAGATGGCCTGCCTCAGGAGTCTACAATTACAATACTCCCCCGATATTCGCGGGGGTTCTGTTCCAGGAACCCCTGCGAATCTTGAAAACCACGAATACGTTTTTTTCATGGGGGAGCCTGAAGAGGGCAGCGGGAGAGCAGCCGGAGCACCGCAAGTGCAGGAAATCACTTGCTGTATGCTCCGGCCGCCACTTCCTACACTAAGTCGGGCCTTATCCAATCAGGAGCTGCGTGTCAAAGCAGCTCCTAATTGGATAAGGCCCGACTTAGTGCAGGAAGAAGCGGTCTGAGCATACCGCGAGTGAGTTCCTGCACTCGCGGCGCTTCAGCTGCTCTCTCCTTGGCAGTTCGCGGTCAAAAAATACTGCGAATGACCGGGACCGCGAACGACTGGGGGAACACTGTAGAGAATTAATAAGGGGCGTTATAAGTGATCTCAAAATACATTGTCAAATGACATAATAAAACATGAAAATATTCAATTAAAAACCATCATGAATAAATAACATTGTGATTAAACGACCTAATACATACTAAAGAGCAAATGACACATAAAAAAAGAAATAATATGAAAAAGACCTTTGAACTTTAATCAACTAACATTGGATTAATGGTTACATTTTAATCATGATTAATTGCACTTAATCATGGCATGCAAAGGCAAAACAGGAAGTTATATTGGGGAGGAGCAGGACACAGCAGGGGGCAATGGTGTATCGGTGCTGGTAGATGCCCAAGCTCAGCGAAAATGCCATTTAAATGATATTTTAATCTCTTTCTCAAGGTGCCTGCCGACACCTAGAAAAATCAGTTTCAGAATCGCGGCGCCATAGGTGCTTTACGGCGTCTAACTCTCATTCTATACACCCCATCAAGAACACTATGATCAAACCCACAAAATCTCTAACACCCTCTTTTACTAAGGTGCGCTATGCTTTTTATCGCACGGTAAATATTAGCGCACGCTAATCACGTGCTAAACGATAATGCGTGCATGTTATCCTATGGACGTGTTAGCGGTTAGCACACACATTCATTGTGACATCATAATTTCTCATTCCACCAATATCTAAGAGCCAACCTCCTCAGTGATGTCACAATGGCTTGATTATCCTAAACTTGGTTCACTTTTATTACATACAAGGGGGTGCTGAAAAGGTCTCAGCCCAACCCACCAACTTCCTAAATTCTGAGCATTATTTTTTTCCCACTGTTGCTGAAAAGAGTATCATCTTATTTCGTCAAGTACCAATTTGCAGAAACGAAATTCTCTGTTTTGACATTGTTTCAGACCATTGATTGAACCATATTCACGTCCTTCTCTTCTTGGTTGGGCTGAGAACTTTTCAGCACTCACTGGTAGCAACATTCCAGAGCTGAGATTGTGATGTCACAATGCCTCATTCCACCAATAAGAACCAGACTCATCAGTGATGTCACAATGGCTTGATCGTCCTAAACATGGCTCACTTTTATTACATACAAGGGGGTGCTGAAAAGTTCTCAGCTCAACCAACCAATTTCCTAAATTCTGACCATTATTTTGCCACCGTAGATGGAAAAGTGTCATCTTATATCGTTAAGTGCCAATTTGCAGGAACAAAATTCTATGTTTTGACATTATTTCAGATCATTTTTTGAACCATATCCACGCCATTCTCTTCTTGGTTGGGCTGAGAAATTTTCAGCACCCCTTTGTGTAGAAATACCCCCTAAATGCAAGGCTTACCCTCTGTATTTACCACACTTAGTACCTACTGCACCTTACCAGGAAACTGCTGGCTCTAAAGGAGTCTTTTGTTGGTTTTAAGAAGTATACATGAAACTTCTTAAAACCATATTACTTGCAAGAACATCTCCGCTGTATAATAAATAGCCAGTGAAAGCAGCTACACATATCCTTATGAATTAGAAGTCAATTAATGCACTTGTAAACAATTATATTAGCAAATTCTGTGATATATGATTGCTGCTCAGTGTACAGAGTTATGCCAGTATTAATTGGATTTAGCCATCAAATCCACCCTATGTGCCCCCATAGTGCTAAGAATTTATTTCTTCTTATCAAAGACTCATTAGCTAATTTTTGTTGTTGTCGTGGAAACAGAAAATATACCCACTGAATGGGTTTTTTTGATCAGTCTGTCACACAAATCTGTGGATGCACTTATTTCACGGCAAGACGGATCAGAAGTTAGTGGAATTAGTTTGACGGCAACACGAGTAGTGCCGCTGTATAGCCAATGCCGGATGGACTTCTACAGTCATAAGGACATAAGAATAGCCTGGTCCAGACCAGTGGTCCATCAAGCCCAGTAGCTCGGTCTCAGGGTGGCCAATCCAGGTCACTAGTACCTGGCCAAAACCCAAGGACTAGCAACATTCCATTATCTCTGAGTAAGTAAGATTCCGGAACCCCAAATAGTAGCAACATTCCATGCAGAATTCCCAAAGAGTAGCAAGATTGTAAAATCCCAAAGAGTAGCAACATTCCGTGCTTCCGATCCAGGGCAAGCAGTGGCTTCCCCCCTCCCCCACCCTGTTTTTCTCAATAACAGACTATGGACTTTTCTTCCAGGAACTTGTCCAAACCTTTCTTAAAACCAGCTGTGCTATCCGCTTTTACCACAACCTCTTTGGCAATGGGTTCCAGAGCTTAACTATTCTCTTGAGTGAAAAACAAAATCCTCCAATTTGTTTTAAAAGTATTTCTCTGTAACTTCATCGAGTGTCCCCTAGTCTGTAATTTTTGATGTAGCAAAAAAAAATCGATCCACTTGTACCCATTCTACTCCGCTCAGGATTTTGTAGACTTAAATCATATCTCCCCTCAGCCGTCTCTTTTCCAAGCTGAAGAACCCTGACCGTTTTAGTCTTTCCTCTGTGTCTACGTATATGCAGCAAGACAGATCAAGAGCAAGTATGCGTATTTTATACCACAATTAAAGGTCTTGCCAATCTTGGGGACAGGGGAGGACATCTTATAGTGGAATTCAGCAATTAAAATGAATAATTACTAGATTTTTGATTCAGCATTGCCTTGAATGTTGGGCAGACTGGATGGACCATGCAGGCCTTTATCTGCCGTCACTTACTATGTTACTATGCTATCATCTGCTCTACAACATTAAGGGAGTATTATTGTCAGCTTGGGCTACTCATAATAGTATCCAACATTGATAACTGCACTTCTGACCTCAGCCATCCCACTACGTACCCCTCTGACCCCTTTCCTACCCTCCTACTTGACTCCATCTCACATACTGTTATCTCTGCTATTTTTCATACCTTCAACCTATCCATTTCCACTGCAACTGTTCCAGAGGCCTTCAAATATGTGATGGTTAAGTAACTTCTTAAAAAACCCAAAACACTGGACCCACCTGCCCTTCCAATTATTGCCCTGTCTCCCTTTTTCCATTGCTGTCCAAGCCACTTCCTTTCATCTTGACTGAGTCTTGATCCTCTTCAACAGGGGTGCCCAAATGATCGATCACCCCCACGACCGCCCCCCCCAGAACCCCCGATCGGCCTACCGAACACCTCCCCCCACCTGCTGACCCGAGCCACCCCCCATCCCCCCCCTCCCGCCGACCCCGCGACACCCCACCATACCTGTAGAAAAGGTGGCCGGACGGACGGGGCCCAAGCCCATCCGTCCATCCGGCCCGCCATCCTCAGAATGGTGGACCTTAGGCCTGACTGACTCAGGTGCCTCAAACCCCGCCCACAGGTGGGGCCTGGGCCAACCGGAATCGGCCCAGTAGCCTTATGCCCCTCCTTCTGGGTCCTGCGCCTAGGGAGTGACATCGTATGGATAGCCGACACAACTTTGGGCAGTGAGTTCGTGCTGATTCTCTCGCCTGGAAAATAAAAAGGTATGGGCAAAGGGAAGGGGGGGGGCGCACGGCAGGGGTTGTCGGGAAGGAGCAGAGGCAGGGGAGGGGCACCACTGCCCCGGTTACCGCTTACCCTCGTTACGCCCCTGACTGGACTTGATGATCCTTTGGTATGTTCCAGTATGGCAATGCAGAAGAACATAAGAATTGTCATACTGGGACAGACCGAAGGTCCGTCAAGGCCAATATCCTGTTTCTAACAGTGGCTAACCCAGGTCCCAAGTACCAGGCAGAAACCCAAATAGCAACATTCCAGAGCTGAGATTGTGATGTCATAATGCTTGATTCCACCAATGCCTAAGAGCCAGCCTCATTAGTGATATCACAATGGCTTGATTATCCTATACTTGGCTCACATAAGAACATAAGAATTGTCATACTGGGACAGATCGAGGGTCAATCAAGCCCAGTATCCTGTTTCCAAAAGTGGCCAACCCAACTTATGTTCTTAACACATACAAGAGGGCGGTTTGAAGAGTTTGTTAAAAAAGCAAGTTAAACAATGTAGTCTCCATCGAGGACTATACATTTAGTCCAGCGAGTTTCCAGTTTTTTCATATTGTAGAAAAAAATAGCATACAAAAAAACCTGAAAACGTGCCTCTTCTTTCAAACTGCGCTAGCAGTTTTTAGTGCAGAAAGCCACGGTGAACGGCCCACGCTGCTCCTGAAGCGCATAGGAACTCTATGAGCGCCGGGAGCAGTGCGGGTCATTCAGCGCGGCTCACCGCAGTTTGAAAGACGTGTATAGCCCTTGATGGAGACTGCATTGTTTGACTTGCTATTTTGCCAAATTTTTTTCAAACCGCTCTCGTATTCTAATCCTGCCGCCCCAGAGTGGGGTTTACCCGCATTCACATAACCTGGGGCTCCTTTTACGAAAGTGCGCTAACGTTTTTAGCGCATGCACCAGATTAGCGCATGCTATAGTGTGCGCTAGCCGCATAAAACTACCGCCCGCTCAAGAGGAGGCAGTAGCGCCTAGCGCGTGGGGCATTTTAGAGCGCGCTATTCCCGCGGGTTAAGGGCCTAACGCGCCTTCGTGAAAGGAGCCCCTAATCTTGTAACCCCAGGGTTTATCTGCAGAGAGCAATTTTTATCAATGCATTGTTCTGTGGTTTTGCAAAAATTACCTTGATTTACACATCTGTGCATATAGCTAAGTTTAATATAACCGTATTAGACAGAAAATTCAAGCAAAATTATTTTGTTTTATTAGTGATTCCTGCGGATATTTCACAAACACTGCACTGCTATCGGACTCCCATGTGGCTTGTGCAAATTCTGCCATTTGCCCACATGTGAACTGAGCCTTAAATACGATTTCCTTGAGAGATGAACGAGAATGCTTTACTATATTTAATTAGGCAGTCTTCAGTAAAGCATTTAGGACAGGCATTTGTCTTGTGGATAGTAATTATTCTTAGCATGCCCATCTGAGTGAGATTATACTTTGTAATTGAGTTTGAGTCCTAGATCCATTTTATTTTTGCAGTCTCCTTCTTTAATCGTTTTTATCAGTTTGGAGGGTGAGTGAGACGTACACTTCTTACTGAAATGTGTCTTTTGTTATTAAACTGCTGAGCTGTTGCACTGGGTTTCTTAAGGAAAAGTGTGACATAAGAACAGCCTTATTGGGTCAGACCAATGGTCCTTCTAGCCCAGTATCTTGTCTTCGTGGAGGCCAATCCAAGTCACAAGTACCTGGCAAAAACCCAAATAGTAGCTACCGTCCCATGTCTTTTTCAACAACAGACAATGGACTTTTCCTCCAGGAATTTGTACAAACCATTTTTTTTTAAAACCAGCTACATAAACTGCTCTTATCACATCCTCTGGAAATGCATTCCATAGTTTAACTATTCTGAGTGAAAAAACATTTCCTCCTATTGGTTTTAAAAGTATTACTGTGTAAATTCATCGAGTGTCCTCCCCCTCCCCTAGTCTTTGTAAATCTTGATGCAGTAAAAATAAAAATCAGTTCACTAGGACCTGTTTTACACCACTCAGGATTTTATAGTCTTCAATCATATCTCCCCTTAGCCATCTCTGTTCCAAGCTGAAGAGCCCTAACTTTTTTAGTCTTTCCTCATACGAGAGGAATTCCATCCCCTTTATCATCTTGGTCGCTCTTCTTTGAACTTTTTCTAGTGCTGCTATATCTTTTTTGAGATAAGGAGACCAGACATTTTCATTTGCCTCATCAACATTAGAAATGCATAAGGTAACATGGAGGACTGCGAAGATCTCCAAAAAGATCTGACAACACTGGAAAAATGGGCCAAAAAGTGGCAAATGAGTTTCAACATAGGGAAATGCAAGGGAAATGCAATATAGGGAAAAAAAACCCGATGTTCACTTACAAAATGGGGGGATCAGCGCTAGGGGTGAGCGACCTTGAAAGAGACCTGGGAGTGATGGTAGACACAACATTGAAGGCGTCGGCGCAGTGTGCCACGGCCTCAAGGAAAGCAAACAGAATGTTGGGTATCATTAAGAAGGGTATCACGACCAGGACGAAGGAAGTCATCCTGCCACTGTATCGTGCAATGGTGCGCCCACACGTGGAGTACTGTGTCCATTACTGGTCGCCGTACCTCAAGAAGGACATGGCGGTACTTGAGAGAGTCCAGAGAAGAGCAACTAAGCTAATAAAGGGTATGGGGGACCTCTCATATACTGACAGACTGAAAAAGCTAGGGCTTTTCTCCCTGGAAAAGTGGAGACTTAGAGGAGACATGATAGAAACCTTCAAGATCATGAAGGGCATAGAAAAAATAGACAGGGACATATTTTTCAAATTAAGGGGATCAATAAGTACAAGGGGGCACTCAGAGAAATTGAAAGGGGAGAGGTTTGGAACAAACGCCAGGAAGTTCTTTTTCACACAGAGGGTGGTGGATACATGGAACGCACTACCAGAGGATGTGATAAACAGGAGCACGCTACAGGGGTTCAAAGAAGCTTTGGATAGGTACTTGGAAGACAAAGGGATTGAGGGGTACAGATAAGAGTTAAGGTAGATTATAGGGATGGGATTAGAGGTAAGTTACAAAATTAATCAGGGACCACTGTTCAGGCACTAGGCCTGATGGGCCGCCGCGGGAGCGGACCGCTGGGCGAGATGGACCTCTGGTCTGACTCAGCGGGGGCAACTTCTTATGTTCTTATAATTGTTAAAAATTATTCTACAAGTTTTTGAGGGGTGAGACAAAATATTATTTTATCTTACTCTGCAAAATCTTGTAGAATAATACATTCTATACTTTCCTGCCCCATTTCAAATTTGTGACCAACAGACATTCCCGCCAAAATTCAAATCCATGACCAACAGACCTCCCTGTTCTCTATCAGGTCAGTGAACCCACTATATATAAAGACCAACTGCAGACCTCACAACATACCCTGAAGAAAGCCACAGCTTGATAGCTGAAACATCGGTTCTACCTACCCAGATACAGCAAAACCCAGAAAACAGCAACAATGAATACAGTGCTCCCCTGGTCATTCATGGTCAGCGATTCGCGGTCCCAGTCGTGTGCGGTAATTTCTGACCGCGAATGACCGGGCAGGAGAGAGCAGCTGGAGCGCCGGCAAGTGAAGGAAATCACTCGCGGTATGCTCCGACCGCCTCTTCCTGCACTAAAGTCGGGCCTCACCAATCAGGAGCTGCTTTGACACTACTCGGAACACACTACTCGTACCCTTGTCCACACTCTTGTAAACTCACGCTTACTCTACTGCAATTTACTTCTAACAGGTCTCCCGCTGAATTGCCTCTCCCCCCCCCCTCTGCAGTAGGTCCAAAACTCAGCTGTATGACTTACCGTCTGCCAGCCTTGCTGTACTCGCCCCTCTCTTCAAATGGTTCATAGACAACCCCGTGAAAGACAGAGGCGCGCACCGACAACTGAGCGCAAGACGGAGGTGCGCGCCGAAGAAAATTACCGTTTTTAGGGGATCCGACGGGCGGTTTAGTTGGGGAGCCCCCCCCCAGTTTACTTAATAGAGATCGCGCCGGTGTTATGGGGGGGCTTGGGGGGTTGTAACCGTCCACATTTTAGTGTAAACTTAACTTTTTCCCTAAAAACAGGGAAAAAGTGAAGTTTTCAGTAAAATGTGGGGGGTTACAACCCCCACAACGCCCCCACAATGCGGTGCGATCTCTATTAAGTAAACTGGGGGGGTTCTCCCCCCACGCCCCCCCGTCGGAGCCCTAAAAACAGTAATTTTGTGCGGCGCGCGCCCCCGCGCTGCGCTCAATTGTCTGGGCGCGCCTTTGTCCCGGCGCGCTTTTGACCTGACACCCCTCAAATCATTTTTCCGACTCCCTATCCAGCTCTGCATACGGTTCAAATTCCTATTACTAACCCTCGTGCTCATGCTGCAGCCTCTCCGTATCTCTCCTCCCTTATCTCTCCTTATATGCCTCCCTTCTCCTCCACTGCCAAGTCCAGACTTCGCTCCTTTCCTCTAGCTGCCCCATAAGCCTGGAATACACTACCTGAGATTGTCCATCACGTCCCTTCCCTTGTTTGATAGTAGACTGAAAACCCAACTTTGTGATATGGCCTTTAATCCATAACCCTACTCCCCACTGCTCACCACCTTAGCCAGCAGATTAACCATCTCCCCTAACTGTATCCACCACTCTGGCATCCTGCTTATCTGTCTTGTCTTTCGAGCAGGGACTGTCTCATTCATGACTCTGTGCTGCTTGCGTCTGATAGCCCTCTAGGAATAATTAATAGCGGTAGTCGTAGCAGAATCGCTGTGGACATTGGCTCCTGCTGTTTCTATGGATAGTTTTTCTATTTCAAGAAACTGAAAATACAGTTTTCCAATCTCACCGAAATTACATCCCTGGAAATGCTTTCCCTTAATGTAGCAGAAAGGACACTCACACTTTTTGCTGTATACAAGAAAAACTATTATTTTAGGTTGCAAATTGTTTACCTCTGAAAATTGTTCTTCATTTTTGAAACATGCTAAAAATCTCAAAAAACCAATGAAATACTTAATGGCAGCATTCTAATGTGAACTTAAGTTTTTATACTCATGATGCATTCATCCAAGCAGAGCAGGAGTCCTCCAGCTATAGTCCTGCCAGTGGGGGGTGCTGTTTCACTACCACATTTTCACTAGCGAGGGAGGCAAGCGCAGCAGGGTTACCAGATGTCTAGATTTCCCCAGACATCTCCTTTTGAGGACACGTCTGGGAGATCCTTATGGCTTTTCAAAACCCAGCGATAACATTATGTGCATGCACGGATGCATGAGACATCATTGCATTGCATCCATGCAGGCGCGGATGCCTTTCTGCCTTCCTGCCTGAGAAACAGGCAGCGGGGGGCGGGGCTGGGGCAGCACTGAGGGTGGAGCTGGGGCGTAACAGGTCGGGGATGGGTGGGCCTGGGGGGCGGGTCTAGTGGGGGGGGTCCAGATTTTACTGATGTAAAATCTGGCAACCCTAATTCCGGGGGATCCGCCTTTCCCTATCAATTGAAAATGCAGTACTGGAGCTCCGCTTTTCCACTGGCTGCAATGTAGTCGGAGGATTTCCGCTCAGCTTAGAGCAGTGGTCTCAAACACGCAGCCCGGGGGCCACATGCGGCCCGCCGGGTACTATTTTGAGGCCCTCGGTATGTTTATCATAATCACAAAAGTAAAATAAAACAGTTTCATGATCATATGTCTCTTTAGCTATAAATTACAATATTATTATTAAGACTTAGCCAAAAGGAAAGATTTATCAACTATAAAGAGTTTTACCTCATGCAAAATTGTCATTTCTTTTATAAGACATTAACTATTTTTTTCTGAGGACCTCCAAGTACCTAAAAATCCAAAATGTGGCCCTGCAAAGGGTTGGAGTTGGAGACCACTGGTTAGAGGGAACAGTGGATGCATAATCTGTTGACGATGGGAGTTCTTTGGTGCCGATAAGATTTTGAAATTAGGACAAACACTTTGAAACTAAGGTATATTGACTTACTTGCCTGTTTGCATGTCAAATATAGGCCCTCTTTTATTAAGCTGAGGTAGAGGTTTCGCGGCCCAGGGTGCTAAATGCTCTGAGGCTGACAGGAATTCTATGAGCATCAGAGCATTTAGTGCTCCAGACAGTGGTAGAGGATAAGTACAAAGCGGGATAGAGCCTTTCATCAGTAGAGCGATACCGTCTTTATCGCTTCTCTTGACTCTCCACTCCCCTTTTACTGAACTGTAATGCCTGTATGCAAAGTACTTAAGACTAGATGAGTTGTCAGTGATACTGGATTGTTTCATCACCAGTCTGATGAAAACAAGATAGTTCTGTAAAAAGCTTTGTCACAGACATATTGTTAGTTCAGTAATGGACGAGCAAGGCAACTAGAATTCTTTATTCAGCTATACATTTTGAAAAAGAAAAATCAGCATGTCTGAGGGGCCCTTTTATTAGCTGGGTTAAAATGCGGCCTGTGCTATGGGCATCAAGTAGGGTAGTCTGGAAAAAAATACAGTTAATATGAAACACGGCGGCGAAACTTATTGTCGGGAAAAGAAAGTACAATCATGTTTCTCCTCTGTTGAGAAAGCTTCACTGGCTTCCAGCTTGTTTTTGGATCCAGTTTAAATGTGCATGTGTTATCTTTAAGTTTGATCCTTTAATCCCCTTATATTGGAATATAGTACTCCCCCGATATTCGCGAGGGTTCCGTTCCAGGAACCCCTGCGAATCTTGAAAAATTGCGAATACGTTTTTTAGCGGGGGAGACAGGAGAGGGCAGCCGGAGAAGCAGGAGAGAACAGCCGGAGCGCCGGCGAGTGAAGGAAATCACTCGCGGTATGCTCCGACCACCTCTTCCTGCGTGTCAAAGCAGCTCCTGATTGGTGAGGCCCGACTTTAGTGCAGGAAGAGGTGGTCGGAGCATACCGCGAGTGATTTCCTTCACTCGCCGGCGCTCCGGCTGCTCTCTCCTGCCTGTCTCCCCCGCTAAAAACCATAGTTGCAGTTTTTCAAGATTCGCGGAGGTTCCTGGAGATTGGTGTAGTTTGTTGGATCGCAGTGGGTTGTTTTCGGGTAGATGAGCGATCTTTGGTGAGGGTGCGTTTTAGGGGTTAGACGGTCTTCTTGTGGTTTGTGTGTTGGGGTGGTAGGTGTAGGTCTGGTAGTGTGTGTATCTGTCTTTTGTGATTTGTCTGGATGGGTGGAGAATTCCACTGGTGTTTGATATAGTTGGTATTGGGAAGATGTTGTTTGCTGTTGTCTTTTGGTTGGCTGGGATCAGGGCAATCGGTAAGATAGCTTGTATGTGTTTTTGTGGTGTAGTTAACATTTTGAGAGTTAGGGTTACCAGACGTCTGGATTTACCCAGCCATGTCCTCTTTATAGAGGACATGTCCGGGCATCTGGATGGTGTTTCAAAGCCCAGCGCTTTGTCCGGGTTTTGAAAAGCTTCCAGCTCGGGACCGTGTTAGGAGGGCATCTGTGCATGCGCAGATGCCCTCCTGATGCGGCTCCAAGTGTGAGAACAGGCTGAGGGGTGTGGGGCTGGGGCTGAATGGGGCGGGGCCAGGTAAAACTGGGCGGGCCTGGGAGCTGGGCCATGGGTCCGGAGTAAAATCTGGTCACCTTATTTCTATAACGCTACCGGATGTATGCAGTGCGGTACATTACACATGCAAGACATGGTCCCTGCTCGAAAGAGCTTACAATCTAATTATGGCAGACACACAGGACACAGGGTGGATCAATATATGCTGCTTATGAAGGGAAATATAAAGTGATGACGAGATAGGTAGGACAGGGGCATTAGGTAGATTGTAAGCCTGCTGGGACAGACAGGGAAAAATACTTGAATACCTGAATAAATTCATGTAAACCATTCTGAGCTCCCCTGGGAGCAAAGCATAGAAAAATGAACAAATAAATAGTGCGAAAAGTTTCAGCCTCTGATAACCAGAGCAGGTATTGTGACATCATAATGCCTCATTCCACCAATGCCTAAGAGCCAACCACATCAGTGATGTCACAATGGTTTGATTGACCTTTACTTGGCTCCCTTTTGCTACATTTTGATTTCTAGAAGGGTGCAATGGTTAAAGCTACAGCCTCACCACCCTTGAGCTGTGGGTTCAAACCCACGCTGTTCCTTGTGACCCTGGGCAAGTCACTTAATCCCCCCATTGCCTCAGGTACATTAGCTAGATTGTGAGCCCACCAGGGCAGACAGGGAAAAAGAAAAAAAACGCTTACAAATCATACAAAATACCGCCATTAAGCTCATCTATAAAGGAAAAAAATATGACCATGTGACTCCTTTCTTGATTAAATCACACTGGCTTCCTGTCAATCATCGGATTACCTATAAAATTCTATTGTTAACTTTCAAAACCTTAGACACCAATGAACCCCAATTCATAAACAAATTACTTATCCCCTATAATTCTTCACGTTCTTTGCGTTCAAACAACCACAAGCTTCTAACTATTCCTTCTTTAAAATCATTGGAACCCGCCGTCAGGATATGTTTTCTGTAGTAGCACCTCAACTCTGGAACTCTTTACCTTTACACTTAAGAGAAATAAATAACTTAAACGATTTCAAAAAGAATTTAAAATGCTTTTTATTTAAAGACGCTTTTAACATTTAAAATTAATCATGTGCTCTTTTTAAAAGTCAAGATCCGTTATATTATTGAATTATTATTTTAGTATATAATTGTTAAGTTAAAATTTCTGTAATTCTATGATCTTTGTACCTCATAATATATAATTCGTAATTTTATATTTTACTAACATGTTTTATCCTCTTTTTTTTTTTTTTTTTTTAAACTTAATGTATAAATTGTTAAATTTTTAATATTTTATGTTATTTACTGTTTTAATATCATGTTTATTTACAAACTGTAACTCGCTTAGAAATAATTTAATTAAGCGATTAATCAAATATAAATAAAACTTGAAACTTGAAACCTGAGTACCTGAATAAATTAATGTAAACCGTTCTGAGCTCCTTTGGGAGAACGGTATAGAAAAATTAATAATTTTTTTAAAAAACAACTCAGATATACGATAGTATTTCACAAGTTGGAAGAGTTAGGACCTAAAACCATGAGACGCCTAAGTATGCCCCTAACTAGTGGATTTTAACCTGTGGTGGGCACACATGAGTGCGTACTGCAGCTTAGTGAGAGGGTCATTTCTTTTGGGCATCCACAACACAGTCTTGGCTACTTACCCCCCCTGTTTTACTAAGGTGCGCTAACCGATTAGCATGCGCTAATCAAATTAGCACGCGCTAAACGCTAACGCATCCGTAGCCTAACATGCATGCCTTAGCATTTAGCGGGCGCTCATTTGATGAGCGCGCGTAAATCAATGGGCGCACCTTAGTAAAACAGGGGATAAGTGGTTTACATTCAGGTACTCAAAACATTTTTCCCCCCTCTGTCCTGGTGGGCTTACACTCTATCTTACGTACCTGGGGGAAATGGGGGATTAAGTGACTGGCAAGAAAATGTACAGGAAAAAGAGAGAATCAATATTCACTGCCAATACCTCTCTAGAAACAATTAAAGCTGGTTATCAACTCTGAAATGCGATGAATCGTCTTCACCTTCTCTTGTTTCAAAATCTAATTGCAGTTCTTGGGGATGAGGGTACATGGGAAAAGGTCCGTAGTAAGAAGGTGGGGAAACACCAGAGGAAAAGAAGGGGAGATAGGGTTGAGGATACTAATAGGTTTAGTGTATTGGCACAGGAGGAAGAGGATGGAGGTGGGGTGTCCCAGAAGAGGAAAGGGAAGTAAGGTCGAGAGGGAGGGCAGCAGGAATACCCGGCGGTGATTCTGGAGAGGTTGCGGGTTGAGACAGTGGGAGAGGAAGGGGATGGGGGAGGGGCTTTTCTAAATACAGAGGTGGGTGGGAAGGAGGGTATGGAAGTAGATGGAGGGGATGTTTTGCTGGTGGGGAGGGATGTGATTAAGGAAGGGGAAGATAAGGAAAGGGAAGGAATTGGGGAAGAGTTGATTCTGGCGGAGGGCGAGGCGGTCCTGCCAGGGGTGGTGGTGAAGAGGGGAATGGAAGAAGGGAGCGGAGAGAAGGGGGGGGAAGAAATCTAAATTAGTGTCATGATGGGGGCGTCCCGGTTTGAATATTGCAACTTTGAATGTTGCTAGTCTCCGAACGGAGAAAAAGCGGTTTCTGGTTTATGAGTTCCTGGCTTCCAAACAATTGGATGTTATCATGTTGCAAGAAACAAGGGTTGACCACCCAAGTTTATTGTGGAAAGCTAAAAGGGACTGGAAATGGGGGCCGTCATACTGGGTATTAGCCCAGGAGGCTTATGGGGGGTGTGGCAATTCTGTTTAACTCCAGGGCAGTGGAAGTGCATAGGGTGGTGGAATTGGGTGGGGGGAGGGGGCAGATATTGGATGTAAGGGTGGAGGGAGAGGAGGTAAGGTTGGTGAACATCTACGGTCCTCAGAGGAAGTGGGAGCGTAAAGCTCTAATCTCCCGGATCAGACCATATTAATATACGGCCAGGAGGGTGATGTGGGGAGGGGATTTTAATGCAGTGGTGAGGCAGGAGGATAGGGAAGGGAGGACATTTTCTTTAGGATATGATGAATTATCATATTCATCATATGGGCTGGTTGATATTTATACAGTTTTTGGGAAGCAAGGGGGGTTTACGTTTGGCAGGGGGAAATGCCGCAGTCGTATCGACAGGTTTTTTTGTAAGGAGGGAAGACTGTCAGGACCCTCCCCAAGTGCAGCATGTTGAATTTACAGATCACGCTTTGGTGAGAACCCAGTTATGGGTAGGGGTCTGTGGAGGCTCAACAATGCATGGCTCCAGGAGGAGAGTGTACAGGAGGCCTTTAGGGAGTTCTGGACAGACCAGCTGTCTACTGTAAGCGTGTACGGGTCATTGGGGGGATGGTGGGAGGTTGTGAAGGGTAGGAACAAGGGTTTTTTCAAGAAAATAAGTAGGAGGGCATCACAAAATAGGGAGGGGAAGCTGGTAGCCCTGAGGAAGGAATTGAATTGGAGAATGGAAGGGGGTGAAAAGGGGGAGGGGATTCAGGTACTCAAGGGAAAAATTGAAGCACTACAGTATGATAGATATAGGTCCTTAGTGTGGGAGAGGGACTATGGGCATTTCATCTCACCGGACCCTTTCAGGGCATGCAAAGAGAGGGTCAGGCGGCGGAAGGTGGGGAGTTTGAGGGACAATGAGGGGATAGAGCAGGAGTCACGAGAAGGGATATTGAGGGTGGTGGGAGAGCATTTTGGGGGGCTCTTTGAAGTTGGGCAAGAGGAAAGGGAGGGGTGGGAGGAATATATAGAGGGGACCCCGGGGGTGGGGGGAGGGTTAACAGAGGAGCAGGCAGAAGCGCTGAATGGCCCATGGACGGTGGAGGAGGTAAGACAGGTGATAGCCGGCCTGACCAGAGGGAAATCACCCGGTCCAGATGGGTTGACAGCCGAGTTTTTAAAGACATTTTGTGAGCAGATGATACCTTTCTTGGTGCGGCTGTTTACGGAGCTTAGCTGTCAGCCTGTTCTGCCGAGGTCCATGATGGAGTCGGTATTGGTTTTGATTGCGAAGCCAGGGAAGGAAGGGTCAAGGGTGGGAAACTGGAGGCCAACTTCTTTGCTTAATACAGATAGGAAAATTTTAGCAAAGATGATGTGCGCAAGACTGGGAGAGGTGGCGGCATCAGTACTGGCACCAGCACTGATGTGTGGCGTGCAGGGGAGGGGGGCGATAGAAGCAGCGGTAACAGTAAGAGAGGCAGTTGAGAGGGGTCGGAGGACCCAGGGGGGGCGGGTGCTTGTTAGTTTGGACCAAGCCACAGCCTTTGATAGGGTGCCATACAAATATTTGTGGGGGGTTCTTACAAAGTATGGGATTCCTGTGCAGTTTGTGGAGGGGTTGAAGACTCTGTATAGGGAGGCAGCAACCTTTCCCTTGGTGAATGGGTGGAGGGGGAGTGTTTCTCCATTGGGAAAGGGGTGAGACAGGGCTGTCCCTTAAGTCCATTGCTATATGTATTTGCCATCAATCCATTGCTGCAGCGGCTGGAGAAGGGTGGGGGTTTAACAGGGATAGATATGGGGGAAGGCACAAAGGTCAGGGTGGTGGCATATGCCGATGACATCTCTGTGTTTGTGTCTTCAAATAGAGAGTTTAGGTGGATGGAGGAAAAACTTGGAGAGTATTCAGGTGCCACAGGGGCGTGCATTAACCAGGAAAAGAGTCATTTGTTGAAACTCGGGGATCCCATTTGGGGGGGTTGGTGAGGGGACAGCAGGAAAGGGTGGCATGGGTAGAAAGTGTTCAAACGTGGGGTACAGTGTTTTGGAAAGACTGGTTGGGGGGAGTGGAAATAGGGAAGAAGCGGGTGGTGGGGGTTTTGGCAGGGGTGCCGGGTCAGGCGGACATGGCCCGTTTAGTTAGGAGTTGGAGGGTAACGGTGGATGAAGTGGTGGAGGGGAGGAAGACATGGATAGAAAGAGTGCTGCACCAGTGTTATGCGGTGGAACCTCTGCTGAAGGATTGCCCGGGGATACGTCAACAGCAGGCACTCCGTTATGTGGCGATGCCACGCCTGCCCCCTAAGTACTTCGATGTGGCATGGCTGGCACTGCATGGCAAGATGTATGTCCGGGCGAATCTAAAGTGTAGACCTGTGACTGACAGGGAGTGTCCAAGGGGGGAGTGCCAGGGAGTGTTAGAGACAATGGAACATTTTTTGTGTTTTTGCCCCTTTTCAGTTGAGGTGGGGAGGAGGGTGGCCAGGGATTTGGAGTTTCAGGTGGGTTTGTTTGAAAGTCTGAGTTATGCGGATTGGGTTTATGGGGGTGGTGGGGGGAAGAGGGTGTATGGTGAAACTTTTTTTATTATTTTATCCATACTGAAGTATTTCATTTGGATGGCACGTTGCCAGATGTCGCTGAGGCAGCGACAGCTGGCACCGGACACAGTGGCGATGGATGTGGTGCGGGCAGTGTGCCAAGTTGCAGAAGCAGAGAGAAAAAGGAGGCGTGAACAGCAGTGGCGTTTATTGTGGAAGGGGGTGCGGCTTCAGCCTCCCTGACGCGTGTTACAGTTTTTGTTTTAACTGAGTTTTTGTATTTATGTTTATTTATTGCTGGGAGGGAGGGGGGGTTTCTAGTCATTTTGTGTACAGGGTTTGGGGATGTTTAGTTTCATATGTACAGGTTTGGTGTGGGGATAGTGAAATGTCAGTTTATGTTTGTAGTATTTGTATGATATTTGCTGCTGTCACTTTGTAATGTATTGAATTGTAATGCTTTTTTTGGTATAAGTCTATATAATAAAAAGAACTTTCCAGTAGATGGAACTAAGTACACTACTGGGCAGGACTCTTGGTTTCTGACCCAGAAATATCTAAGAAAAAGGACCATTTAAATTAAATAATTAATTTATAGAGCATGTATTGTTGGGCAGACTGGATGGACCATTCGAGTCTTTATCTGCTGTAATGTTACTATGGTTTTTTTTGGGGGGGGGGGTTAAGAGTTTTGCACAGCAATCTTCATTATGATCTAGCTTTTTTTCTGACAAGATTTTAAAATTCTTGTGAAAACACTCCCTGAAGACCTTAGTCTTGGATTACTTTCATAATGTCAACAATGCACTTACCTTTTGTTACTTCTGTAGAAAATTGTCGTGTAGGGACATGTTTCGCCCTCCCGCTTTTTCAAGGAAGTGCCCCCCACCAACATTTTACTCGCTGCCATCCCGACAAAGGTTGGGGGGGACTAAACACGCGCTAAACGCTAATGCATGCATGTTATCCTATGGACGTGTTAGCGTTTGGCGCACGCGTTGATTTAGCGCACGCTAAATCAGCGCTAAAAACGCTTAGCGAGCCTTTGTAAAAGAGGGCCTTAGTCTTGGGCATCGAAAGACATTCTAACCTTAGGCGCACCCCGCCAGGGTTTTCTTAGCCTAAATATTGGCGCCTAGGTCCAAAACAGGTGCCTACATGTCATACATGCCTGCGATGCACCCCTTAACTATGCCCACTTTCTGTTAAGTGCCTTGGATTAGCCGGCCATCTGAAAGTGGTAGACGCCTACCAAGTTAGGCTGCTAACATCCAATTAAGTGCAATTAACCTCAATTGCACATTGTAAATCGCCAATTATCAGCACTGATTAACTTTTTTAAATAATTAATCCTCTCCCCCCCCTTTTATGAAGCCCTGTTACCCATTTTTTATTGCCGGCCGTGGCAATGTTAGCTCCAACGCTCACAGGAATTCAATGAGTGTCGGAGCTAATACCACCGTGGCCAGAGATTTTTTTTAAAAAAGTCTAACGCGGCTTAGCATAAGAGGGGATAAGTTAGGCACCTTGATCGACTAGTTGCATCAATCCAGATGTCATTTATTAAATCTGAGCCTTTGTGCTTAAACGCCACTGGCAGCCTATTGAGTGGTAATTAGGAAGGCCGGAGCCTGAATCCTGAATAACAGCTCTGTACCTCCTCCTTCCAGAGGGTGGTAGAAAATTGGAACGCGCTCCGGAGTCTGTTATAGGGGAAAACACCCTCCAGGGATTCAAGACAAAGTTAGACAAGTTCCTGCTGAACCAGAACGTACGCAGGTAGGGCTAGTCTCAGTTAGGGCGCTGGTTTTTGACCAGAGGGCCACCGCGTGCGCTGGGTACGCTGGACCCCGGTTCTGACCCAGCAGCGGCAATTCTTACGTTCTTATGTTGTGCTTCGTAAGTACAACTTAGTAGCCTCCTAAGATGACAAGGTAGCCCACGTTAGGATCTCTCTACCGCCTAACTCCCCATTGGTTTTAATTAATCTTGGCCTGCACAAGCTAGAGAGCTTTTTTTGGCATCACAGTGGAGTCTTGGAAAATAAGTAATACGTTTTCCCAGGCAGGATATTCCAATCTGCTTCAGGCATCCCTCTGTGCTCTTTCCTTAATATCTTTCTGTGTTTCTAAATGGCATTCAGCACAAATGAAACCACCATGGTTTTTTTTCCAAGCTGTAAATAGTGGTATTATTTTAACCGTAGCATGATTTCCATTCTGCTCTAAGGACCGTGTATTGATTCTTAGTTGTTACTCCACTGCGTTCCTGATTGATTTTTGTGGAATTAAACCTGAAATTATGAAATTGTACTTGTGAATGGAAGTTTAACCACATGATTTTCAAGCAAAAACACATTTTAAATCACAAAATGTACCACAAGTTTGTATCTCTAGTTTCAACAGAATCAGTATAAAAACTTCTATTTGTTAGTAATGTCTGACTTGGGGGACTAGACTTCACTTTACCCCCACAAAAAGGATTTCACTATGAAAAATCGTAGCCATGCTTCACGACAAGGTTCAACAGTCAGCTGGGAACACTTCCCACCTGGCTAAGTCCCATTTGGCTGGTTCTCCGCTGAATGGCTTGCCGGCAAGCACGGTGGCCGGCTATGTTGACAGTCACCGCTGATTTTCATCGGCTGGCCGGCAGCCAGATAGCTCTGTCTAAACAGCAGGTCTATCTTAGGCCATTAGGCTTAGCCAGCTAGCAGATGAAAACTGGTTCGGCCGGCTAAGCCCACGGAGGCAAACTTTGCCCTACACATCAGTGCCGGTGGCTGCATAAGTGCCTGGCTTGCAATATCCAGGATCGCCACCAACTGTGTGAGGTAGCCGGTTTGTCTCCTGTGGTCTCAATATTGGCCTCTTAGTTTTTGCTCCTTGCAGGGAGGGAGTGTGTGGCGCAGTGGTTAGAGCCACAGCCTCAGCGCCCAGAGGTTGTGGGTTGAAATCCCCACACTGTTTCCTGTAATCCGGGCAAGTCACTTAATCCACTGCCAATACCTCTCTTTAAACCAGTGGTCTCCAACTCCAACCCTTTGCAGGGCCACATTTTGGGATTTTTAGGTACTTGCAGGGCCTCAGAAAAAAATAGTTAATGTCTTATTAAAGAAATGACAATTTTGCATGAGGTAAAACTCTTTATAGTTTATAAAACTTTCCTTTTGGCTAAGTCTTAATAATAATTTTGTCATTTATAGCTAAAGAGACATATGATCAAGAAACGGTTTTATTTTACTTTTGTAATTATGATAAACATATCGAGGGCCTCATAATAGGACCTGGTGGGCTGCGAGTTTGAGACCACTGCTATAGGCTAAGGCTCTTTACACCTGCATTGTGATGTCATAGAACTTTATGGTTATAGAAACATAGTAACATGATGGCAGATAAAGGCCAAATGGCTCATCCAGGGCATCCACTATCTACTCCTCTCCCTATTGGCTAAGGCTCTTAACATTTGCATCTCCTCTTCCTATAGGCTAAGGCTCTTTACACCTGCATTGTGATGTCATAGAACTTTATGGTTATAGAAACATAGTAACACGATGGCAGATAAAGGCCAAATGGCCCATCCACAGCATCCACTATCTACTCCTCTCCCTATTGGCTAAGGCTCTTAACATTTGCATCTCCTCTTCCTATAGGCCAGTGATCTCCAACTCAAACCCTTTGCAGGGCCACATTTTGGATTTGTAGGTACTTGGAGAGCCTCAGAAAAAAATAGTTAATGTCTTATTAAAGAAATGACAATTTTGCATGAGGTAAAACTCTTTATAGTTTATAAATCTTTCCTTTTGGCTAAGTCTTAATAATAATATTGTCATTTATAGCCGAGCCTGCAGCTGCCGACAGCCGCCTTGGGGGATTCTCGCGCATGCGCACTCCTACCTGCGGTGCCCTACAGCGCACGGAAAATGGGAGCACACAGGTGGGAGTGCGCATGCGCGCTTAGGGCTTTATTATATTAGATAAGAATAACTAATGGACAGACTGGATGGACTGTTCAGGTCTTTATCTGCCGTCATTTACTATGTATGTTACTTTGAAATTTCATATTTGAAGATCTGAATAAGATTAGCAGTGTCATAGATTGTTTTTATAAAATCACTCCGAAGTGTCACACTATTCGGTGCATACGTTATAGGCATCATTTATAAAACCAGGCCCAAAGTGCTGGTTTTAAGAAAGCTTTGAACCAGTTCCTAGAGGAAAGTCCATAGTCGGATGGGGGAGCCACTGCTTGCCCTGGATCGGTAGCATGGAATGTTGCTACTCTTTGGGGATTCTGCATGGAATGTTGCTACTTTTTGGGGTTCCGGAATCTTGCTTACTCTGAGATAATGGAATGTTGCTACTCCTTGAGTTTTGGCCAGGTACTGGATTGGCCACCATGAGACTACTATTGCCCCAGGTACATTAGATCGATTGTGAGCCCACCAGGACAGATAGGGAAAAAATGCTTGAGTACCTGAATAAATTCATATAAACCATTCTAAGCTCCCCTGGGAGATGAACATAGAAAATATAATAAATAAATAGTGTGAAAAATTTCAGCTTCTGATAACCAGAGCAGGTATTGTGACATCATAATGCCTCATCCCACCAATGCCTAAGAGCCAACTTCATCAGTGATGTCACAATGGCTTGATTGGCCTATCCTTGGCTCACTTTTGCTACATTTTGATTTCTAGAGTGGTGCGGTGGTTAAAGTTACAGCCTCAGCACTCTGAGATCACGGGTTCAAATCCCACGCTGCTACTTGTCACATAACATAACTTTATTCTTCTATACTGCCATAATCAAACAATTTCTAGGCGGTTTACACAGAAGACTGGACAATCAGTGAAATACAATTAATTAAAATACAACAAGTTACCTAAAATATTCAATGTAGGAAATAAATTTGTCAAACAACGTTGACTTGATTACTTTTTGAAATGCACCATAAGACAATATAACTCTACCAACACAATTACCCCGCCAGGACTGCTGCTTTCTTGCTTGAAATGCAAGGGTCCTATCCAAAAAAAAGTCTTCTATCTGCAGCCAGTAATTTTTGGATAGGCAAATAAATTGGAATTCCTAGTTATCCTCGTTGGACTATATAACAAAATGAGATAAAAGGCAAGTCACTTAATGCTCTATGGCCCCAGGAACATTATATAGATTGTGAGCCCTCCGGGACAGATAGGGGAAAATTCTTGAGTAACTGCAAACCACTTAGATCAGTGTTCTTCAACCACCGGTCCATGGACCAGTGCCGGTCCACAGAAATTTCCTGCCGGTCCACAGGGCCAGCACATGCATCAGGCCCAAAACAGTGTTCTTCAACCGCCAGTCCACGGTGCGATCAATGCGGCGTTATCTTCGAGCCAGCTCCCTCTTCCTAAATGATTCAATGCATAAAGCCACGGGCAGCGGCTCTGACAGGCATCCTGCGCCTGAACCGGAAGCCTTCTCTCTTGACGTTGCAACGTCAGAGGGAAGGCTTCCAGATGAGGCACGGGATGTGCAAGGTGCAATTAGTACTATTATGACGGCGGGGTCTGGGGTGGAGATTGGGTAGAGATGGGCGGGGTCTGGCCCACGACTTAGCCCAGTGTTCTTCAACCGCTGGTCCACGGACCGATGCCGGTCCACAGAATAATTATTTTATTTCTGCCGGTCTATAGGTGTAAAAAGGTTGAAAAACACTGACTTAGATAACTTTGATATGCAGTTTATAAATGCCTTAAATAAATAGTAAAAGAGGATCTTAGTGCAGCAAGTTTCCAGTTTTATCATATGCAATTTTTCCTACAAAATGACAAAAACCGGAAACTCGCCGGACGAAGTGTATAGCCATCGATGGAGACTACGTCACTTGACTTGGGTTTTGTTGTTTTTTTTTTTTTTACCAAACAACAAAGGAAAGAAATCCAACAAAATTTGCAGTGAAGAGAGAACAATCCAAAAACAAAAGAGAAGTGCAGACCAATGTACAAAGATGCAGGCTAAATTTATTTAAACCAAGATCATGCATGCGGTTAATGTTACCACCTTGTACCATACCAAGAGAACCGACACGGTCCGTGTTTCGGTAAACACGCCTTCATCAGGGGTCCCAGGTGGATAAGGTTTCAAATAAAACCGCAAAACAAACACTTAGCCTTAGCTAAGGCTAAGTTTCAAGAGATTTCTCTCACAGCTCGTTGCTGCGATCCTATCAGGCTAGAGAAACTGGGCCTCTTCTCCCTCGAACAGAGGAGATTGAGAGGGGACATGATCGAAACATTCAAGGTACTGAAGGGGAAAAACTTAGTAGATAAGGACAGGTTGTTCACCCTCTCCAAGGTAGGGAGAACGAGAGGGCACTCTCTAAAGTTGAAAGGGGATAGATTCCGTACAAACGTAAGGAAGTTCTTCTTCGCCCAGAGAGTGGTGGAAAACTGGAACGCTCTTCCGGAGTCTGTCATAGGGGAAAACACCCTCCAGGAATTCAAGACAAAGTTAGATAAGTTTCTGCTGAACAAGAACGTGCGCTGGTAGGGCTAGTCTCAGTTAGGGTGCTGGTCTTAGACCAGAGGGCCACTGCGTGAGCGGACTGCTGGGCATGATGGACCACTGGTCTGACTCAGCAGTGGCAAATCTTATGTTCTGTTTTGCGGTTTTATTTGAAACCTTATCCACCTGGGACCCCTGATGAAGGCGTGTTTACCGAAACACGGACCGTGTCAGGTCCCTTGGTATGGTACAAGGTGGTAACATTAACCGCATGCGTGATTTAAATAAATTTAGCCTGCATCTTTGTACATTGGTCTGCAGTTCTCTTTTGGTTTTGGATTTTTTTTTTTTTTTTTTAACAAACATTTCAAGCCACCCTCGTATTACATGTTGGTTGCAGCAGTCATGCGTATACCTCTGTTGCTCTAATTTTTTCCGTTGTTGATGATTTTGCCAGGCGTAATATTTCATTACAGATGTCCTGGAATGTTTTGCCCTTATTACTTGCTCTTCCTAGTGTCCATGATAGCTGTTAATTTCCCTGACACTTGGTAACTGATTGGTGCAAAAAAAAAAAAAAACAGGAATATTTCAAGCACTGCAGCTAATGCATGTTAAACAATAACTATCCTTCTATTGCCTTTTACAGATTTAATTGAATTTCCATCCCACAGATATCATGTTAGACCTTTTCATCTGCTCCAGTAAGTCATCTGATATTAAACAAGTTCTTCCGAGTTATTACTGCAATACAAATACTGCTCGACATTTCGTGTGTATTAAAAATTCACAGCCGCGGTAGGGATAACACAAAGCATAGGCTTACCTTGCATATACATGAACAAGAATCTTATTAAGGTGGATAAAAAAATATATATATATACTGTGCTTATCTGGGCTGCCTTTCTGTGTGTGAATTGCAGGATTGGTCCTGGAGTACCCTTCAAAGGAGGGTAAAGCTCAGGAAATGAATCTTACTTCTTGGATATCTTTCTTGATGGATTGGAATGGAAATTTTTGATGCTGTAGTGTATATCTCTCTCTCTCTCATTCTCTCAGTCTGTCTTTTTCACTCATTTATCAGCAGAAATGGACCGTGCCGGGCCGTGTAGCTGCAGAAATAGAAAGGTTTTTCCTGCCCGCTTATGGCTCGTGCAGAAAAACAAAGCAAAACGCAAAGAAACAGATCCATCGCACGGTTTTACACTGGCGCAGTCATAGAAACATAGAAATAGACGGCAGATAAGGGCCACGGCCCATCTAGTCTGCCCACCGCAATGACCCTTCCCCACCTAACTCAGCGAATAGATCCCACGTGTCTATCCCATTTGGCCTTAAAATCAGACACGCTGCTGGCCTCAGTGACCTGAAGTGGAAGATTATTCCAGCGATCAACCACCCTTTCAGCGAAAAAGAATTTCCTGGTGTCACTGTGCAGTTTCCCTCCCCTGATTTTCCACGGGTGCCCTCTGGTTGCCGTGGGACCCTTGAGAAGGAAGATATCCTCTTCCACTTCGATGCGACCCGTGAGAGACTTGAACGTCTCGATCATGTCTCCCCTCTCTCTGCGATCCTCGAGTGAGTAGAGCTGTAACTTATCCAGCCTTTCTCGCGTTGCCCTGGGGTTTTACCGCATTGGAAATGCTTGGATATTTTCATTAGTGAATCGGGGACAAAGCTGGAACTTGATAAATCCGTCCCAAAGTGTCAAAATGCTACCTGGTTTATATAAGACATAAGGAGTACGTCTTAAGAGCTGTAGTCTCTGAATTTTGCAGGTAAATTTGGTATACTGTATACTTATACTAGCTGAGCTACAAAATGATTTAACTGGCTGGAAACGGCAGCTAACTGGTTTAAATTGTTTGTTCACGCCTATCTGGTCATTTTCAGCAAAAATAACTCTTTAAGTGCCTCTGAAAATGACCAGGTAGCACTGACTTCAAAAGTGGCTAACTCAAGGGCGTTCCAAGGCCAGAGTGGGGTTAAGTGCCAATGTTCAGCCCCTCAGTCACTGCATAAGTAAACTGCTTAAATGAGGACACATAATTATCAGCCCTGTCTTTAAACAGTTTGGTTTATGTTGATTTTTTTTTTTAGCCCAGCCTATCAGAAGAGCCCAAAACGGGTTACAGGATTACATACACAATCAGAGTTAACAATAGAAAATGACATGGGGACAAATTTTTCCCTGTCCCTGCAGGAACTCAATTTCCACATTCTGTCCCCATGAGTTTTGTTGCTGTCCTTGCTCCAGTCCTGTAAGCTCTGCCTTAACCACACAAGCCTCAAACATTCAGGTACTTTATCAAATTTCCCTAACTGTCCCGGTGGGCTCAAACTCTATCTAGTGTACCTGGGGCAATGAGGGGATTAAGTGATTTACCCTGGGTCACAAGGAACAGTGAGGGATTTGAACCCACAGTCACAGGGTGCTGAGGCTGTAGCTCTAACCCCTTCACCACACGCTCCCACTTATGATTTTAAAGTGTTTGAGGCTTGTGCAGATGAGGACGGAGCTTAGGCATTGGTGGAATGAGGCATTACGACATCACAATCTGAGCTCTAGAATGTTGCTACTTATGATTTTAAAGTGTTTGAGGCTTGTGCAGATGAGGACGGAGCTTAGACATTGGTGGAATGAGGCATTATGACATCACAATCTGAGCTCTAGAATGTTGCTACTTATGATTTTAAAGTGTCTGAGGCTTGTGCAGATGAGGACGAAGCTTAGACATTGGTGGAATGAGGCATTATGACATCACAATCTGAGCTCTAGAATGTTGCTACTTAGGATTTTAAAGTGTTTGAGGCTTGTGCAGATGAGGACGGAGCTTAGGCATTGGTGGAATGAGGCATTATGACATCACAATCTGAGCTCTAGAATGTTGCTACTCATGATTTTAAAGTGTTTGAGGCTTGTGCAGATGAGGATGGAGCTTAAGTAACTAAACAAAGATCACTGGGTCTATGAGTATACTTAGATAATACCTTCTAACACAAACAAGCCCATGAAATCAATTTTTCTTTCTTTCTTTCTTTTTTTTTTTTTAAATCTTATTCTAAGTTCTTCAGAAGTGCCAGCATTAGCTAAGTGTTTTCAATTGCTAAAAATACTTGTGTGGCATTGGCCTCCTCATTAGACCCGTTAATTGTAGTTTAATCAATTTTTCATTAATCAATTTTCCAAAAGTGCTTTGTGCCCTATATTAAACCAACTTCATTAAATAGCTATAATAAAAATTAATATGATGAATTTTAATTTAATGACTATTTTATTGTATTATAATATTGTCTATTTACTGATTTCTTCAATAAAAATGTTATAAATTAATAAATGATATCACACCTTGGTGACATCGTAGAAAGAATTATTTAAAAAAAAAAAAAAGCTAAAAACTTATCTTTTTTGTTTTGTTGTTCATATCGGGAAGGGGACCTGTCATTTCGACATGTTTCGCCCGAAGGCTGTTTCAGGAAATGTCCCCCCTTCTATATTTTCTCTGCACCATCCCGATCTGATAACTTCTTGTAATGGCATATTTAATAAATCATATAAATGGGCTGGAGCCTGTCCGAAAAGAGATTTATATACCAGGCAAGAAATTTTATCTAAAATGTCAATCTATTGTACTTTAAAAAAAAAACAACAAAACGGTCTCGCAGAAGTGTTTCTGCACTAGATGAATCCTTGTTTGCAACTGTTATGTTATCCCAGGGTAGGCAATTCTGGTCCTCGAGAGCCGGAGCCAGGTCAGGTTTTCAGGATATCCACAATGAATATGTATGAGATGGATTTGCATGCACTGTCTCCTTGAGATGCAAATTAGAGAATGACACGGTGGCGGTTATACGCAGCTAGCCGCGTTTAGCCGCAGGTAACCCGCCAAAACGGTGACCCAAAAAAATGGTCACCGCAAGTTCGGGGACAAGGCCATTCACCGCCCCGTGGAGCGGTGAATGGTAGCACGGGGCAGTGAACAATCTTGAACGTGCGGTGACCGAGCGTTCGAACCGGCAGCCCACTCTCTCCCGCCGGCCATCCATGTATCTCCCTCCCTCCTTTTTCCTTACCTTTTCTTCTTAAAATGGCGATTTCTATAAGGCTACGAGCTGTATTACAGCCGGAGCCTTGAAGTCGCGTTGCGTTGCCAGCTGGTAAAAGTCTCCTCTGACGCAACTTCCGGTTGCATTGGAGGAGACTTCTAGCAGGCAACCCGACACAACTTCAAGGCTCCGGCTGTAATACAGCTCGTAGCCTTATAGAAATCGCCATTTTAAGAAGAAAAGGTAAGGGGAAAGGAGGGAAATGCATGGCTGGCCGGCGGGAGGGAGCTGCTGGACCGCATGAAGGGTGCTGGGGGTGGGGGGATGGAGAGGAGAATACGCTGAAGACGGGAACAAGGCCGGGGCGGTGAAAGAGGCAGCGGGGCGGTGAAGAGGACGGCAGAGACGGGGACGGGGCGGTGAAAGGGACAGCGGGGACGGGGCGGTGCAGAGGATGGTGGTCCAGGGATGGGGCGGTGATGGGGACAGAATTTTTCCCTGTGTTATTCTCTAATGCAAATCTATCTCATGCATACTTACTGTGGATATCCTGAAAACCTGACCTGGCTCCGGCTCTCGAGGACCGGAATTGCCTACCCCTGTACAGTTTTTAAGCGCCGGCCGCGACGGTAACACTAGGAATTCTATGAGCGTTGTACCTGTTACCACCGCAGCCTGTGCAAAGAAACGCACTACGGGGGGGATATTGTATGGGATCTGTAGATTTGAGCACGTAACTGCATATTTCATTGCAATGTATTGGCTGGCAGTGGAATATCGAGTAAAATACAAATTGGTACTGATGGTGTATTTAAGTTTACATCAACTCTGTCCTGTATTCTTCCAGAACTGTATTGTATCATATGTACCTGCTAGGCAATTGCGCTCTGCAGGTCACTTTGATCTAATAATTCCATCACATAAAACTTTTCAGCACAAAGCAATCAGAAAAAGTGTGTGGGGAGGGGGGGGGTTGTGTGGGACCTGTGGAGTGGAACAAACTTCCAGTGTATATTCGAGAGCAGAAAGATTTGGGCCAATTGAAAAAAAGAAGCGGCATCCTGTTTTTGTCCGTCGAAACATGCCTCCTGATGTGATGGATTTCTGTGGCTTTTGATCAGCTGTTCTGTGATGAGTCTTTGCTGATGCTTGCCTGTTATTGATTGCTCTGTAACGTGTTTCGTAGGTCGTTTGCTTTCGCATTTTATTATGTATGCGATGTTGTGATTCGCCTTGTACAAAGGCCTAGGGCAGGGGTAGGGAACTCCGGTCCTCGAGAGCCGTATTCCAGTCGGGTTTTCAGGATTGCCCCAATGACTATGCATTGAAAGCAGTGCATGCACATAGATCTCATGCCTAGTCATTGGGGGAAATCCTGAAAACCCGACTGGAATACGGCTCTCGAGGACCGGAGTTCCCTACCCCTGGCATAGGGTTTCCTTGTGGCTCCAGAAAAAGGAGGACGGATGGAGACATCCGGGTTTTACTTCCATTGCTTTCGATAGAAGTAAAACCTGGATTTCTCAATCCATCCTCCTTTTTCTGGAACCATATGGTAACCCTATAAAGACGTAATATAAATAATAATCAAATTAGGAGAGAATCGGAGACCTCACTAACCTCCTCTCTTACTAAGGTGCGCTAACCGATTACTGTGTGCTAATTGAATTAGCGTGCTAAATGCTAATGCTTCCATAGACTAACATGCATGCATTAGCGCACAGGTGTCAAAGTCGGTCCTCGAGGGCCGGAATCCAGTCGGGTTTTCAGGATTTCCCCAATGACTATGCATGAGATCTATGTGCATGCACTGCTTTCAATGCATATTCATTGGAGAAATCCTGAAAACCCGACTGGATTACGGCCCTCGAGGAGGGACTTTGACACCAAATCGGTTAGCGCACCTTAGTAAAAGAAGTCCTAAATGTTGCAGGTACAAATGATTCAGAGACCTCACAAATAGGTTGGAGGTAAAATATCAAAACATGTTATTTTTGTACACAGAGAAATAGCCCGTCCTGCTTTCTCACAGACTTTCACGTCTAATAAATTTTCTCCAAGCAAGGTCACATTTCCACTAGCCTGTCCCTGATATGGCTCCACAGTTTCAATAGCCAAGGATTGATTGATCTACTTTGGCAGTCTTCAATTATGTCTCGCAGAATCCCTGAAGACTTGTAGACTTGAGGTTTCTTACAACATGGAATGCAAGTGTCTAAGCTTGGTCCACTCCTGTTCTTTGGAATTCTCCTCGGGAACTGTAGCCAAGCCAGAATACCCGGCAGGATTCGCACCAGGCTCCTTTGTTCTGTTCTGTCTGAGAGCTTTTGACTTCCTGCTTAGAGAATGACATGGGGATAAATTTTTCCCCGTCCCCGCAGGAACTCAATTTCCCCGACGGAACTCAATTTCCCCGACCCGTCCACAAGAGTTTTGTCGCTGTCATTATCCCTGCCCCATTCCCGTAAGCTCTGCCTTAATCGCACAAGCCTCAAACACTTATGATTTAAAAGTGTTTGAGGCTTGTGCAGATGAGGACGGAGCTTGCAGGGATAGGGCAGGGACAAGAAAAGAACTCACGGGGACGGGACAGAAAAATGAATTCCCACGGGGACGGGGAAAAATTTGTCCCCGTGTCTTTCTCTATTCCTGTTCTCTGTTTGAGCAGCACCATCTTGGCAAGATGGGCTAAAATACCTATTCCCTGCATTAAGGTAGCTAAGTTCCAGCCTCAGGCAGGAAGCCTCCTAAAGGAAACCCTGCCTTGCATCACTCACTCCACTGTACGTATGTTCTGGGCAGGTCATCTACATACATGTGTCTATATATATATTCAGAATTTTAGAATGGTGATAAATGTGTATCGTGGAAGCTTTACCAGTTGGCATTTATAACTGCATAGATTCATGCATAATAAACTCCTCCCCCTCCACTCTCCTCACCCCCCACCAGCTAACTTCTCTTTTGGTGCCTGGGCTTGGAGCTTGAGTTTAAAAATGTGCTCACTTCTTTACATTACATTAGTGATTTCTATTCCGCCAATACCTTGCGGTTCAAGGCAGATTACGAAAGAAGTTATCTGGCCATTTCCAGAGGGATTGAAGAGTAGAGCGAGTTGCTTTCGAGAATTGGGATGAGTCTTGCGCTGTTAGTTTGTCTTCAAGGATGTCTTGAATAGGACGGTTTTTATTTCTTTTCTGAACGATTTGTAGTCTGGAGTTCAAACTGCCTCTCTTAGGACAAAGTTTGACTTTTAGAAGAGGGCCCATACATTTGATTCTCTTCTTTGTGCAGGATTCCAAGATCTGCCACATACGAGATTGTACACGTACATCTAGCGTAATCATCTCATACATGTCTGTATGCTAACACATATATATCATTCCTGTGATTCTATTTTCTTAAAAATATAACCACGTCTAAAACTGACTGTTATACATGGCACCATTTCTATATCTATATGGGCCATTTGGCCTTTATCTGCCATCATTTTTCTATAGAAAGGGTGGTAGATGGATGGAACAGTCTCCCGGAAGAGGTGGTCTGAATTCAAGAGGGCCTGGGACAGGCATTTGGGATCTCTCAGAGAGAGAAAGAGATAATGGTTACTGCAGATGGGCAGCTCTATGACCTCACAATGCAGGTGCATAGTGCCTTAGCCAATAGGGAGAGGAGATGCAAATGTTAAGAGCCTTAGCCAATAGGGAGAGGAGGAGATAGTGGATGCTGTGGATGGGCCATTTGGCCTTTATCTGCCATCATGTTTCCATGTTACTAAAGTTCTATGATGTCACAATGCAGGTGTAAAGAGCCTTAGCCAATAGGGAGAGGAGATGCAAATGTTAAGAGCCTTAGAAAATAGAGGAGGAGATAGTGGTTACTGCGGATGGGCAGACTAGATGGGCCATTTGGCCTTTATCTGCCGTCATGTTTCTATGTTTCTGTTGTCCTAGACATGTTTTTTTAGGAACACGAGAATTGACATTTTGAGTGAGTTTACCACAGTGGTCAATTTAGATCACAAGTAGGAACTGAAAAAGAAGACAGAACCAATGCCTTCTATAAAATGCTTCCTCATTTTTACATGGAAGGACCTAAACACTTGGAGGGCCATTTTTGATAGTGAATCCAAATCTGACTTTGGATGTTTCCCGCAAGATGTCCAAAAGTCGGGGCGGAGAAACATTCATTTTTGAAACAGCTGGAAGTCCAATTTTTTGTGTGTGTGCAAAAATCACATACTGTGTTTCCCCGAAAATAAGACAGTGCCTTATTAATTTTAGGTCAAAAAGCACACTAGGGCTTACTTTTGGGGATGTTTTATTTTTTTATGTACAACAATCATCTCTCCCTTCCTCTCCACCCCAATTCTTCCTCATTCCTTTCTCCCCCCAAGTTCAGCATTTTTCCTCCCCTCTCACCCATCCCTTTATGCAGCATCTTTCTATCCCTCCCTCCCATCCCCCCTGTGCATCAGAACCCCACCAACCCTCCCACCGTGAGACTGACATACCTCCGCTCCGAGGCCTCCTAAAACAGCAGGGGTAGGGGTTGCTGAATCGGCGAGTCCAATTTTTTTTCAGCAAATCAGTCAGCACTAGTGTCAAGGATGGAGTCAGGGAGTGTCGGGGACATTCGAGGGGAGGGGGCTTTGGGGGGTCAATTTTAACTAGGGCTTCTATTGGGAGCATCTTAAAAAAATCATGCTGGGGCTTATTTTCAGGATAGGTCTTATTTTCGTGGAAACAGGGTACATAGATGTCTTAGCCATCAGGATGACCAACCTTAAGATACCTATCTTTTTTGGGCCACTTTTAACCACAAAAACTTCCAAATTGAAAATGCCCAAAACCAAGCCATTTGGACTTAGGAGGAGGCCACCATTTATACTACACTGTCCAGAAAGACATGGCAGCAGAGCAATGGAGCACCTTAGAGGGCACTGCTGTGAACTCTAGATAAAGGATGCCCTAAGTACATTTCATCATAATCCCCTTCTAATATATGGTAGGCCCTCCAAAACGCTCCCAAAACCTACTACAGTGGTACCTTGGATTACGAGCATAATCCGTTCCAGGAGCATGCTCGTAATCCAAAAAGCTCGTTTATCAAAGCGAGTTTACCCATAGGAAATAATGGAAACTCGCTTTGATACGTTCCCCCCCCGCGAGAACAGGAACCTCCCGCCCGACCAACTTTAACTCACCCCCCTTTGGCACGGCACGCAGCCCACAAGTGCCGGTGCCGCTTGAACATCTTCTTCTTCCCAGGTTCTGCCGGCTTTGAACATTCATCTGTGCATGCTCAAGCCCTTCTAATTCTCCCTCTCGCCGAAATTCTCAGCGAGAGGGAGAATTAGAAGGGCTTGAGCATGCGCAGATGCATGCTCAAAGCCGGCAGAGACTGGGAAGAAAATCTTCAAGCGGCACCGGCACTTGTGGGCTGCGTGCCGGTGCCAAAGGGGGGGGTGAGTTAAAGTTGGTCAGGCGGGGGGTTCCTGTTCTCGTGGGGGAGGTGCCGATTTGAGCGGGGGAGCATGGGGGAGCGATGCTGGTTATCGGGGGGTGCTCGCAAATTGAGTCAACACTCGGTTTGCGAGACACGTTTTGCGAGAATGTTTTGCTCGTCTGGCAAAACACTCGCAAACCGGGTTACTCGCAAACCGAGGTTTGACTGTATATCCACCTGTCCACCATCCCAATAGCCCTTATGGCTGCAGGTGGCACCTTTATGGCAGTATAGTAGGATTTTGGTGGGTTTTGTTGAGCTGAAAGAGAGATTCATATGGCTCACATACATCTGCACAGCAGAGCAGAGGGGCACTCTAAGGGTTACTGCAGTGAATGTCACATTAAAAGTCTCAGGTACAGATACCACTATAACTTGCTTATATTTTATGATGAGTTCTCCAAAACCTACTGTACCTACATAAAGTTGACACATGCAGGCATAAGGGCTTTTGTTGTGGTGTACAGGAGGGTACAGTAAATTTTGGTTGGGTTTTGGATACAATATAAGCAAGTTATAGTGACATCTGTACCTGGGACTTTTAGTATGACATTCTCTGCAGTAACCCTTAGAATGCCCCTCTGCTGTGCTCAGAAATGTGAACAGTTTGCTAAGAATGCTGGCTGCTTGGATGTTGGAAAAGATTGCTTTTGCATGGGTTTCATGCGAATGTCTTTTATTCAAGAATGGTCAAATAAGATAGACATACTAGGCGGCCTAGCGATCATACTAGAAGAACCCTTTGACTACATCAAAACAGATTCCAAAACATCAGAAAACCTAGAAATACTAACTTGCAAAATCACTAACACCCAATTAGAAGAATCACTGACTACTACTCTATTTTACATCTCACCCAAAAAATGGCCAAACGCCAGAGATGAATTCTTTGAATTCCTAACCGTAAATACCCTAAAAGGATCATATAATCTTCTTCTGGGGGACATAAACATACACCTGAAGGGACACGTATCAGAACTTTAGTAAGTGTCCTTAGGCATATGTTGTTTAAAGATGCAAAGGTAGGCCCTGTTTATCTTTCCCTTCTTTGAAGATGGTATAAGGACATCTATGTTTGTCTTTCTTTCTTTGACATGAATGTTTAAACAGAGTTGTAGTGAAGTGAATTCAATTGTTTTGTTAAGCCGTATTTACAGACAGCTTTAGTTAAGAAGCTCTGCTGGTCAAGGCTTTTTCTTACCTTTTGGACTTCAATCTCTAGCTAGGAAAAATGCTGATGTGTTTAAAGTTTCATGTGACCTTACGTCACATGCCATCACATGCTGGCAAACCTGATTCGTATAAATATGTGAAACTCATAATAAAAGACGGACATATTTGAAAGATGGTTTCTGGTCTTTAAGATGTGTCCCCAGGTACCTGACTTGCAAATGACAGAGACAGAGAAAGTATGGGGCAGGAATTGGGACCTGAATCCTTTTCAGTTGGGGGCTCGTCCGGGATGGGCAGATGATATCACCGGTATTTTGTGAGTATTTCTGAATTTTTTCTGTTCTTTAATACTCACTGGGTAGTGGTGACCTGTACCCAACCCTTTATTTTAAGTTCAAGCTTTGGGTTCTATTATGGAGTTTTTTTGGGGAAAAATCACGGGGTACTTTCGGTAAGCACCCCTCATATATATAAGCAGCTGCCATTCTTTCGGAAAGAATGAAATTATTTATAGAACCCCCCTGCCCACTCTGTCATTTGTAAGGTTTTTTATAGAGTATAAGATTTTATTGTCTCTTATTACTGTACCTCGCTTATAAGGTAAGATAAGCGAATATTTTTGCATTGTTATATGGGTTTTGTAATGAGTCATAAAGGCACTTACTCCTAGACAAATGAGACTTGTACGGCTGTGTGTGTGTATGACATTTTTCCTTTTGCTCCCATCTTTCTGTGTCACCAATGTTTAATACTGAGGTAGGACATGCTGTTATGTGGAATGAATTGAAAGCGCTGTTTGAATCAGTCTAAGATCTTTCCCTTGTAGTTTGTACACAAGCATTATTTCTTGTCTTCCTTTTGATCCTGCCTAATTTTGTGCGTTTCTTCTACCGGCTGCTTTCTTTGTGTTCTGTGCTGGATCATAAAAAAAAAAAAGAAACAAGAAAAAGAAAAATTCCGTTTTAAAGGTTTTCTTTCTTGTGCAGAGCAAAGCTAATCTGTTCTTTGCTTTCATTATCAGGGTCTGTGCATGAATGTTTTTGTCCCTTCCCCCAGACTTCTCTGTTTGGGCTTCCACTGACCCCCTATAGTGCTTCTTTGAAGTTACTCATTCTTGGTTTTATAAAGCAGTAAGGTGAGATTCCACTGCTTGTCTCTTGACTTTTCTCCGGCATTATCAAAACCACCATCTCTTCTTATAATACGCCCATCGCTCTTGTTGTCAAAGCTCATGGCATTCCTCGTTTCGTCCTAGACTTAGGGCTGTTAATGTTTTGGTAATTCTCATTGCCCTTATGTTTCTTCCACCATTCCATCGGCAGCCAATGATTTTTTTCTGTCATTGTCCTAAAGAATGTTTTATTTTTAATCCCTTTGGTGAGGCTGCCTTCACCTTTAAGCAACAGTATACCTAATGTGGAATGTCCTTCGGGCTATTCTACAAGTCATGCACTGCCCCTCATGGTCCTATTCTTATTTTGTACAACTTTTGTGTTCCATAATTCTAGAGACCTGTCAGGCTGATAGTTTGTACCTTTTATAATGATTGTCTGTGTGTGGTCACAAGGTGTCATGAAATAAACTGCACTGGTGTACATCTGAAGTGAAATACCTGGGTTTTGTCCTGTCTCATGGTCAGAGGAAAATCTGCACTTTCTGCATTGCTGCTGTTCTGCCCCGCCCAGCTAACAAGAAAGACATGCTTACTTTTCTTGCTATGATTGGTCACTGCCGCCAATGGATCTCTGCTTGTTCCTTCTATGACCAGATTTTGAGACAGACCCTGGTTTCTGAAATGACTGCTCTTATCAGATGGACTTATGAAATGTTGGACATTTAAGATGTGCTTTGGTTTCTAGCTCAAGTTTGGGTTTCCCTGCTTATGCCCACATGTTTTATCTCTTTGTTTGGGACTATTGTAACACCATGAAGGGAGAACATGGCGGTAAATTACGCTCTGTTGCCTTTTTTTATAGTCACTCCTGTTCAAGAAAGCCCTGGCTGCTTGTGCTATTGTGGTAGAGATGGTTACTTCTCTGATCCTAGGTCACCCCATTACCCTTCATACTTTTCACGATGTTCAAGCCCTTCTTTTAAATAGGCTTTTGGGTCTCACGGGTGAACAGGATTCTCTTCCTCTCTTTTTTCACAGCTCCCTCTGAATTTGATGCCTGGTATTTGGCAGGTGCCCAAAGCCGCCCTTCTGGACGGACTTTGGTGCAAAGAGGGGAAACCCTGGATACCAGCTGCTAGCTCTCCCTTATTCATTGCCCAATATCATGGTATTGGTTATCGTAGTGCTCGCTCGACATTTTAACTTCTTGCTAGTGATATTTTCATTCTTGACCTTTTGCTCCTTGATACAGAGATATATAGCTCAATAATTACAGCTGGCACGGTTGTGAATTGAAAATAAATTGGAAAATACAATTCCTTTCTATTGTTTTAGCTGAAATTAGGATGTTGCTAATTTAAAATGTTTTTTCCGGATTTATACATAGCCATCCCAGATCCATTTTGGCACAGATATTTCTAATGTTTTCCACGGGTCCTCTTTATCACTGCAGAGATAGAGACGCTCCAAAGAGACATTAGCTTTATGCCCTTTTTCCAAATATGAGATGGTTATGATATACATTATTTGTAGTTTTGGTTCTTTTATATCAATGTGTTTATTTGCAGAGTTAAATTCAGCCCTGCACACTTGACAGATGGAGTAATAGCTCCACGCTTAAAAACTTTATGTTTTGTCTGTGTCATGTCTACTTGTTTTAGTTTAGTGGGTACCCCAGGATACATAATATTGGCCACTTCTAGAGCTCTTTTTCCACTTCTTACTAGCCTAACTGCGCAATGTTCTTTTACTTATAGCTTTTATATTCTGAATGAAGTTTAGTTAAGGGTTATATGTTTAAGAAAAAAGCTTTACTTTATACAGCGTTTATTTCGTGGTGTTCCTTACATATGATCCATTCAGTATACATTTCTGAATACATTCAGTACATCAGTATGGTCTCTCTGAGGTGCATAATAAGTTATATGCAGCACGATAAAAACATATCCTTTTGGATTGTTCAATTAAGAACCTTAAGTAAGTGAGTATTGTCTCTCTTTTGCCATGGCTATGCTAAGTGAATGAATTGGTATTGTGCATGTTGCCACATTCAGTACAGGCAACATGGTTTCTCTTGTTTTCTATCTCTTATTTGGATCACATTGGAGTACAGCTGCTGAATGATATTTGGAATGCTTTCCAAGCATTTCTTTTCAAGTATCTCTTTCTGTATGCACAGACATCTGGCTGCTCTCCCTTTGAGGTTCTCACGGGATGACCTTTCCCCGCCCCATGGGTAGATTTTCCCTTGATACAGGAGGAATACGTCCAAAAGCTAATTGAAATATTAGGGCTTGTTCAAAGAAACGTGTCTTGCACTTCTCCTTTCTCTCCATAGATTCCTACCCATTTTTTCCAGCCTGGTGATTGTCCAGCAGCTTTCCAAGGATCGGAAGCAGACGGATTTCCCCTTTGGCCTTCCCACTACTGTGATCGCTGTGACCAGGCCCGCTGCACTCACTGAGGAGTTTCCTGTTTGGATCCACGCAAGTCGCTTGAAGAGGGTTAACCTAAAACCCCAGAAGCAAGTCTTCCCTGCGCAGATTTCACCTCCTCCAGTGGAACAACATAATGATCTCATTGCAGCATTCTACCAACTTTATCATTCTCTTACTGGCACTGCTGCTGCTAGTTTTTCTCCCTGTATGGATCATTTCTAACTGGGTCTACAGGGATGATGTGTTCTGGGTTCACGACACTTTCTGCCCATACCCATCTGTAAATGACACTCCTGCTGTAAACAGCACCCCCGACACCTCTTTGCGAACACGACGTCAAGCTGGACTACTCCCTCGCAAAGGCTGTCCTTCAATTGGAATCCAGAAAAGACCGATAGTATGCTACCCTTTGGTATAATTCCAGCAGTGTGCAAGTTGCCACCTTCTCCTTTGAGTATTGTGACATTGTGGACTGTTCATCAATTGATATCCCAAGGCTGTGCCATTGGTCCTCAGAAATTCCTAAAACTAAGGACATATATGTATGTTACTGACTTACGTTGGGGGGATAAGTGTGCATTCTGGGGAGTGGTAGGGTGGAATATTAATACTGACTGGGCTTATAAACTAGAAAATACCCTGAAAAACAGTGGACCAAAATGGTAAATCACTGCTTACTTGTATGACCCTTCATAAGGTTGGACACTGTTATAGGAAAAGTGTTCCTGCACAAATTATTAAGCTTTCTCTTACTATTGACAACCCTAGACCTACTGATGAAGGTATGTACATTATGGACATGTGGTTTAAGGGTGGGTCTAGCTATCATCAGTTTTCTTATGGGATCTATCTACCTCCACTCATCTTCTCCCGCCATTTTGTGGGGGCCCCAAAAAATGCTAACCCACTGGCCCCTACATTCAATAAACTTACTGACATGATGGCTATTGCCAATCCCACTTTTGAAGATATTGTGGCTGTTGAGGTAGGGTTTTCAGAACGTAACCTTTGGTTAGAATGGATGAAATTCACTGCTGATCAACATAATAAGAGTAATTGTTACATATGTGCTCAAGCTAGACCCCATCTAGGAACCGTACATCTGGACCTCCCTGTTAAGCTACCCAGCCAGTGGATAGGCCAGTGCACTTTAGTTAAGGTTACCATGCTCCTGCATATTTTTCTGAAAGGCATCCTTCCTATTCACATGGTTTTTCCTTTTATTTGTCTTGATATAAATCTGATCAGATGTATACATAGATGCTATAGGGGTCCCAAGAGGGGTCCCAGATGAATTTAAGGCCCGAGCTCAGGTTAAGGCTGGGTTTGAGTTCCTTATTCCCTTTATTACTATTAATAAGAATGTTGATCGGATTAGTTAAAATTATTATAATCAGCAACGCTTTGTGAACTATTCTAGGGACGCCTTGCAAAGTATTACTGATCAATTAGGCTCCACTTCTCAGATGGTTCTCAAAATCGTATGGCCCTAGCTAGGATTCTAGCTGAAAAATTCTCCTCAGTACTTTATGCTGTTGTACTTTTCTTTCTGACAATATAGGTCCTCCTATGGACATTCAGAAATTAGCAGACCTCTTTGCTGAGTTCAAATGTAACTCTGATTTATCTAATTCTTGGGATCAGCACTTTAGTTGAATGCATAATCTCTTATTATTTGCACTCTTATCTTGACTGCTCATGTACTGTGTTATTCGTATTACAGCTCCTAAAAAAACCCCTCCTTGAGAGACATACCTAGAGTATCACTCCCTTCCAGCTCATGCTGTGTATTTGTGACGTCATTTACATGTCGTAAGAGGGGATTTGAAGGGACACGTATCAGAACTTTAGTAAGTGTCCTTAGGCATATGTTGTTTAAAGATGCAAAGGTAGGCCCTGTTTATCTTTCCCTTCTTTGAAGATGGTATAAGGACATCTATGTTTGTCTTTCTTTCTTTGACATGAATGTTTAAACAGAGTTGTAGTGAAGTGAATTCAATTGTTTTGTTAAGCCGTATTTACAGACAGCTTTAGTTAAGAAGCTCTGCTGGTCAAGGCTTTTTCTTACCTTTTGGACTTCAATCTCTAGCTAGGAAAAATGCTGATGTGTTTAAAGTTTCATGTGACCTTACGTCACATGCCATCACATGCTGGCAAACCTGATTCGTATAAATATGTGAAACTCATAATAAAAGACGGACATATTTGAAAGATGGTTTCTGGTCTTTAAGATGTGTCCCCAGGTACCTGACTTGCAAATGACAGAGACAGAGAAAGTATGGGGCAGGAATTGGGACCTGAATCCTTTTCAACACCTAGAACAAAAGTGAAAGCCAGAAGTAATCAATATTGCCAACTTCCTAATGTCACTCGATTTTCCAATTCCAGACACAGAGATAACCCATGAAAAAGGACACAAACTAGACTTAGTTACCTTCTCTCAAAAGAAACCCTTGATCCAAAAATACAATACTACACAGGGACCTGGAAAAAATGCATCTGGTCAGACCACTATATCGGCAATTTCAACCTATGCTGGCAAAAACAGAGTTCACAACCGAAATACAAAAGTAAAATTACAAAAACAATAACCAGTCGTGGTACTATAAACTCAACAGAATTCTGGGCTCATTATGAGCTACGTCCCACAACCAACGAAATACAGGAATTCCCAACAAGATGGAAAAAGTTCAGTAAAGATCTCTTAGACCAAATAGCCCCATACCAAACATACAAAAAGAACGATAGACCACCAAACGAATGGTTCAACTCAGAACTACCGGTACTAACCAACAAACAGGAACTAAGGAAATTGGAAAGAATCTGGCAAAAAACAAACAAAGAAACAGACAAAACAAACTGGAAACAAAAAATGAAAATATACAAAAATCTGATCAAAGAAAAACGCACAAAGCACTACGCACAAAAAATTGGTACAGCAAAAATAAACAGTAAAGAATTATTCAAACTAGTGAAAACGTTAACAGACACAACACAAATCCTGAAAAAGGACAATGAGAGCACCCCATCCGCTCAAACTCTAGCTAACTTTTTAAAAAATAAAATCACTGACCTAAGAACAACTCTACCCACAACCAATACACTTCATTACCTTGAACCCCATGATCAGGATCCCAGAGCAGACATGATCTGGGACCACTTCGAGTTCCCAAACTGGCACCAGTTCCTAAGTTTATTCAACAAATACACCAAATCAAACTGCCTACTCGACGAATGTCCTCCTAAAATCATGACAGTTGCCCCCCCCTGACTTCAAAATGGAACTGTTCACTTGGCTAACAACTGCCCTTACAAACGGAACACTAAACAAGGACATGGGACACATAAAAATAGTAGGGCTGAACACCGGAATACCAACAAAACCTCGGAGGATAGCCTGGAAAACTAATTTATGATACGTATGAATCCACAAGAGCAAATATATTCCGGAGACCCAACACGGGACTGTGTTTTGTCAAAATACTCAATGTCTTAGGGGTCAGGGGTTTCCTTGCAGACCCAACCCCTATGAGTACTCTTCACTATGCAATAACATTCTGTCTTCTTTCTAGTGCTGTGGTATTGTGAAGGAGTTATATCTGCAAGGAAACACCCCTGATTCATGAATATTTTGACAAAACAATGGTTTTCCTGGCTTTTGTTGGATTATTCATCGAGGGTTTCCTCTCTAGACTGGTTTTGGTCATATTTTATAAACCATATAGGTACATATTTCGAATACATGCCCACATTTATACTTTTGGTTCCGGTGCTTATTATATAAAGGCGTATTATACGGATCTATATGTGTCCTTTAACCTTGATGCAAGTTCTGAAGGTTGAAAATACCTGCAACATTGATCTAGTGCAGGGGTAGGGAACTCCGGTCCTCGAGAGCCGTTTTCCAGTCGGGTTTTCAGGATTTCCCCAATGAATATGCATTGAAAGCAGTGCATTCAAATAGAAATCATGCATATTCATTGGGGAAATCCTGAAAACCCGACTGGAAAACGGCTCTCGAGGACCGGAGTTTCCTACCCCTGCACTAGATCAGTGTTGCAGGTATTTTTAACCTTCAGAACTTGCATCTAGGTTAATGAAGAAAGGACACATAGAGATCCGTATAATTCGCCTTTATATAATAAGCAGCGGAACCAAAAGTGTAAATGTGAGCATTTTATTTTAATAAAAGGACCCCTAGGTCTTTAGGAGAAAAATGCTAACCAAAAGTAGATACTTTTGAATGTGATCCAATAAAGATTTTGTTTTCATAACAAGCAATGGGGCAAAAATCATTTTTAAATAAGGCCTTTAGATGGGGTATGTGTAATTACCCCATTGTGATGGCAGGCACCTCTTATTTCTACTTCAGCTATGTAATCTTTTTTTTTTTTTTAAACTTTATTTAAGTCAACTTGAAACAAGGCACAAATAACAACAACCAGTGCAAATACACAGCAACCAATGCATGGGGGCAGGAGGGGTACATGTGAAAACTTGTCTCACTTGCAACAGGTACTTATGCTTCGTATTGCCTATGTTTGCACTGATGTAATCTTATCTGAAGAGAAACCTATATGTTTCTGCTTGCTTAAATTGATAATTATGAAAGTAAAAATGAAGACATTTAACCCAGAAGCCATCCTCCCTAGTACAAGCACTCAGAACAGAGTTGTCTTGAAGGCAAGGTTCAAGTTATTAGCACAAAGTTAAGATTAGAAAGCTAAAAATACTGCTAGCATTTCTTGAGGCAAGCATCTGAGGTTTTCAGACCTGAAACTAAGAAGTATTTATATCACAATAACCTGAATGCCAGCTGAAGCTGATGCACAGCAGGACAAACTCCATGAAAGCAGGTATTTTGCTACAGGCTAGAAATATTCTGTCATTGTTATAAGTTAAAATGAACTCACAATGAAGGAAGCCAGGAATTTTCTAATCTAATCCTTAGGTTTGTATACCGCATCATCTCCACGTTCATAGAGCTCGACGCAGTTTTCAGTAGGAGAAATAGGAAGGAACTACAACAGAGGGTTAGAGGTAGAAGTGTGAAGAAAATTTAGAGGACTTGGGATGCCAAGATATAAGAGTTTCCTTGATTCCTAAGTTGGAGGGAGACTTACATTTTTCGAGAAAAGCCAGGTTTTCAGATGTTTGCGGAAAACTTGGAGAGAGCTCAAGTTCCAAAGAGGGGAGGTAAGGTTGTTCCAGAGCTCAGTGATTTTGAAATGGAGAGAGGTCCTAGCTTTCCTGTGTGGGAAATGCCTTTTAGCGAGGGGAAGGATAGTTTTAATTTGTGGGAGGATCTGATGGTATTAGGGTTTGAGATAACCTAAGAACAGCCATACTGGATCAGACCAATGGTTTTTCTAGCCCAATGTCCTGTTTCGAGTGGCCAATCCAGGTCACGAGTACTTGACAAAAACCCAAATAGTAGCAACATCCCTTGATATCGATTCTAGGACAAGAAGTGACTTCCACTGTGTCTATCTCAGTAGCAGACTATGTACTTTTCCTCCAACAACTTGTCCAAACCCTTTTTAAACCATGATATGCTCATTCCTGTTACCACATCCTCTGGCAACGGATTCTAGAGCTGATCTGTTCTTTGAGTGAAAAAATATTTCCTTCTGTTTGTTTTAAAAGTATTTCCATGTAATTTCATTGAGTGTCTCCTAGTCTTTGTACAGCTCCCCCTCACGATTCACGGTTTCCATACTCGCAAATCCGATTATTCACAATTTTTTTTGCCCCTTGTATTTTAATGCAGAAATGCTGCCCTGGACCTCCCCCAGTTGACATCAAAATGGCTGTCGTGAGTTCCCGTTGTAGTCTCGAAACTACAACGGGAACTCACGGCAGCCATTTTGATGACGGCGCCGATTTTGCGAATGTTTTGCTCGTCTTGCAAAACACTCACAAACCAGTGCACTCGTAAACCGAGGTACCACTGTAGTTAGTTCTAGTTCTGATTCCAGGAACTCTGAATCCTTATTCTAAAATCAAGTGCCTTTGTGTGCCCTCCCATGGGGGGAAGGGGGGAAGGGGGTATAGGCTGGCCGATTCTTCAAAACTGCAAAACACGGGCAGAAAATAAAACTAGGGGCTTCCCCTGTGAAGGTTAGAGATGAGTGTGTACCAAAGACTTTTAGCAGGCAAAGAGGAGCTTTGGGGTGCTCCAGGAACATCATTCAAGCACAAACCCCCACCTTCACCTTCACAGGCTTTTGAAAGTTTCCGCAATCCTCCAAAAGGAATCCTGTCACCCCAGAACAAACGAGAGCAGTGTTTCTCAACTCGGTCCTGGAGTACTCCCATGCCAAGTCAGGTTTTCAAGATATCCACAGTGAATAGGCATGAAAGACATTTGCCTATAATGGAGGCCGTGTATGCAAATCAAGTTTATGCAAATTCAGTGTGGATATCCTGAAAACCAGTCCAAAAAAAAAGGGACAATTCCAAGTTTTCCTGGACGTCTGGTAACCCTTTGAAAGCCGACGTTTTCAAAATTTTGTTTAGGTCCTAACCCTACCAACTTGTAAACCACCATATTTGTTTGTCATTCTCTCTGTGGTCCACTACCTTCCCCACCTCTTCATCCCTATGCATTTCTAATCTAAATCTTTGATTTTATATACTAATTCATCCCAACAGGTGGGCTCGACTCGGTTAACAAAATGCAGTTAAACCTCAGTTTGTGAGTAACGCGGTTTGCGAGTGTTTTGCCAAATGAGCAAAACACTCGGGCAAACTTTAACTCGCAAAACAAGTGTTGACTCGATAAGCGAGTGTGGCCCACCCCCAAATCCTTACCTCCAGCGGACACCACCGCTTTGCCCATGCCGCATCCAGCTCTGCCAGAAACCGGAAGTGTGATCAAAGTGGGCGGAGCTTGGACGACAGCATGGACGCAATAGTGGGCTGGGCTCCTGATATATGACCAAGGCTGGCGGGCTGCTGACAACTGGCGCAGAGGCCCCGGGGTCAGCATGGGAGTCGGGGTGAGTCCGGCAGGGGTGGGCCTGCACCTGGAGAGTACCGGCGTTGCAGCGGTGGCGTCCGGGGGGCTACGCACACGTGAACTGGGCCAACGGTGCTATCTGAGGTCGGCGGTGGCGGCAGCCGCGGCCATGATAAATGAAGCGTAGCCAGTACCCTGGAGCCGGGGTGCATTATCACCACTCGTACCACAGTTACAACATGAGCACCCTGCAGTAAAGCCCCCTCTCCAGTTCCCAGAGCTACATGAGCAACGGCATCGCTAATGGTAAGTTTTTGAGATGTGGAACGTATCGTCTGCGTTTCCATTAATTTTCTATGGGGAAAGTTGCTTTGATATACGAGCGCTTTGGTTTACGAGCATGCTTCTGGAACGAATTATGCTCGCAAACCAAGGTACCACTGTATTAATAAATTGTACAAGAGATTAGAACATAAACTATTTTTTGGAAATTAATTTGGCCCCAAATTAATAAATTATTAGAAAATCATGTAGGACTCTCATATGACACATTTGGTACAGCTATGAGAACTCAGAGTCCGATTTCTGCAAATAATAACAAGTTATTATTAATATTGACAGGGGTCGCCATGCCACAAATTACTCAAAATTGGAAGGATTATACGAAATTAAATTATACATTTTGGTGGAACTCAGTTTGTCATATATATAAAATGGAAAAGGTGTTAGCTTTACAACAAGGGAATCTTCATAATTTCAAAAAAATTTGGGAACCATTGACTAGTTATTCTAATGATCAGATTTCATAGCACATTGGTAGTAGATATATAGGGGTGGGATGGGGAATGTATATCATTTGGAAATAGGAATTTGAAAAAAGGGGGGATTTATTATATATGATAAGATGATTTGTTTGTATTTACAAGTGTTATGTGATAATTGATTATAATATGTATAAATCATTTGTTGTAAGAATGCAAAAATGAATAAATAAAATAATAAAAAAAAAGAACAGAAACTATGGGGTCCTTTTACTAAGGCTAATCGGTTAGCGCACCTTAGTAAAACAGGGCCTTAGTAAAAGGATCCCTATATATTTTAGGACAAAATTTTTCATCTTTTATGGTTGAAAGAAGAATCATTAGTAAATTTCTGAAATAAATGCGTCTTCAATGCTTTACGAAAAGTGTGTAGATGGAAGAGAAACTGATTAGAGAAGGAAGGTCATTCCAAACTTTCACGAATAAAAAAGAAAATGATCGACAAAAATTGGCCATAGTTTTTATTCCTTTAACAGTGGGAAAGCCAAGTTTATATTTCTGAGAGCTCCTAGAATTAGAGATTTCTTGTGAATTAAATGAGACAGGGAGCAAAGGAGAAAAAAGATACCATACGGGATTTTGAAAATTACAGTTGCACACTTAAATTGGATCCTCCAGTAGACAGGAAGCCAGTGAGCAGATATATATTGATTCACCATTTTTGTCCCGTGTGTCTGTCGTCATTAGATTGTAAGCTCTTTCAAGCAGGGACCGTCTCTTGCATGTTTAATGTACGGCGCTGCGTGCATCTGGTGGCGCTATGGAAATAATAAATAGTTGTAGTAGTAGTATACTTCTCCCTCCCTATTCGCGGGGATTAGGGGCAGAAACGGCCCACGAATAGGGAAAATTGGCGAAGAACTTTTGGGCCGGCTCTGACCCACCCCCGGACCTTACCTAGTGGTCAAGCGGTGACGCGGGGCAGGAGCGACATTCCTGCAACAGATCGCTCCTGCCCCGCGTCACCGCTAGACCACCAGGTAAGGTCCATGCTCCTGGGGCGGTTGCTCGCCTCCTCCGCCTCCGATTGCCCCCCTCCACCTCCGATCACCCCCCCTCCTCCTCTGATTGCCCCCTCCTCCTCCGATCGCCCCCTCCTCCTCCGAATGCCCCCTCCTCCTCCGATCGTCCCCTCCTCCTCCGATCGCCCCCTCCTCCTCCGATCGCCCCCTCCTCCTCTGATCGCCCCCTCCACCTCCGATCACCCCCCTCCTCCTCCGATCGGCCCCTCCTCCTCCGATCGCCCCCTCCTCCTCCGATCGCCCCCTCCTCCTCTGATTGCCCCCTCCTCTTCTGATCGCCCCCTCCTCCTCCAACCGCCCCCTCCTCCTCCGATCACCCCCTCCTCCTCCGATCGCCCCCCTTCTCCTCCGATCACCTCCCTCCTCCTCTGATCGCCTCCCTCCTCGCCCCATTCCAAGTCCTGGGGCCGATTTTTCGATGTGGGCTGCAAACGAGCAATTCTTAGTGGGGGGGAGGCCTGGGGAAAAAAAACACACAAATAATCGAAACCTCGAATAGGGAGGTGGAAGTGTAATAGTAATAATGTCAGAACATTTACCACCCCCTAAATAGCCGATGACAAGTGCTCTCGTGTTAATTATTTGCAGCTGTACTGACAACATTAGCATACATTCAATTTTGCCACCACAGTAAAAATAGGTGTAGTGCAGTGGTATCAAACTCGTGGCCCACCAGGTACTATTTTGCAGCCCGCGGTCTATACTAGTACTGTCTGTGCTAGTGCTGCCCGCTCTTTGCAGTGTCCTCCAGCTTCCCCCCTGGCCTCCCGCTCTTACCTTCAGATAATTACCGCAGCCTGCAGAGAGGATCGCCGGTGCTGTAGCGATCTTTGTAGGCTGCCGTTGTCTTCAGCAGCACGTTCCCTCTGCTGTGATCCTGCCCCTGACATCAGAGGAGGGGCGGAACCGCGGCAGAGGGAATGTGCTGCGGAGGCCGATGGCAGCCTGCAAGGAACGCTACAGCACCGGCGATCCTCTCTGCAGGCTGCGGTAAATAGCTGAAACTGAGACCGGGAGGCCAGGGGAGAAGTTGGAGGATGCTGCAAAGAAGAGTTTTACCTCATGCAAAATTCTCATTTCTTTGATGAGACATTAACTTTTTTTTCTGCGTCTCTCCAAGTACCGACAAATCCAAAATGTGGCCCTGCGAAGAGTTTGAGACCACTCGGTGTAGTACATGGGAAAATTCACGTTAAAATGTGCTAAGCTGGAGCTTAATAAAAGGAACCCTGTATGTTTTTTTTACATTATTATTCTTGAAAACAGTAGGGAGATAAATCTCAGTAAAACTTTCTAAATTATATGGCCCTAACTTTAATTGGTATTTGATTTTACAAGAGATCTGGCAGCTCTAGAGGAGCAAAAAAAAAAAAAAAAAAAAAAGATTAAGCACGATGTTTTCCACTAAAAGAAAGGAACTCAGATGGAATAATGGATTTAGGAACCAGTTGGAAACTTTGATTATCAGAAAAATTACTGAAGTGCAAAAAGCAGGCCACCAGGAGCCATAAAAGTCAGGATAAAAATCACAGTCTGCAAGCGCACCGTTTAAATTGGTGTGAAAGGAACAGTTAGAACATAACAAGCCATAGAGATAATCTCTTTTTACGGGAAAGGTCTAGTCTAGTCACTGGTCCCAGATATCAGTTTTGTATCTTATGGGCCGAGCATAAAAAAAATGTCCTCTCCAATGTCTTATATCTTATCTTTTGTGCAGTGAAAGCATTTTTTTCCCCCACGCATTAAGGTCCATACGTATAAGCTCTCTTCATATCAAGCCGGCCGAGTATCGGTATATTTTCTTTCTTTTTTCACTGAAAATGTAAAAGTTCATGTAAGGCCTTCAGTTTTATTCATGTAGAGTAGTTCCTATTATCTTCCTAAAGTCATGCAAAAAGACATTGCAAATGCATCAAGGAAGTAGCAAGAAAATTTGATTTTTTTTTTTTTTTTTAAAAGGTACTGTATAGTACTCGAATATGAACAGAGGCAACCTTTTTCCCCCCCAAGAAGGAAGAAAAAAGGTTGACTTGAATATAAACCGGTGGGGGGGTGGTTAATATTCAAGTGCAGTGCCTTGCCTCTCCATGCTCTGCTGGGCTCTGCACCCTGTTTCCCCCTCCCTCGCTGCTCTGCCAGGCCCTGCATCCAGCCCCTCTCAGCTTTTTTACAGCTTAGTATTCTCCCCCGCTCCGAATTTCATCCTTGGTTGTCAATAACAAATTAATGCATTAAAGAAAAATATTTACAAGTCAGTTCTATAACTGGACTTGAGCAGCTGTGTGCATCTTGCTCACGTAAGTGGACAGAAGAGCAGAACTCACATGCATGTGTGCACCAGTGTTCCTTCTAAGCTGAGCAGGGGTCCTCCAGCTACAGGCCTTGCCAATGGGGGGTGCTGTTTGACCCTCATGTTGTCAGTAGTGAGTGATCAGCAGGACTCCAGGGAACCTGCCTTTCCCGAGTGATTTAAAACACAATCTTGGTAGCAATGTCCACTCAGCTTAGAGCAGCGGTCTCCACTCCAACCCTTTGCAGGGCCACATTTTGGATTTGTAGGTACTTGGAGGGCCTCAGAAAAAAATAGTTAATGTCTTATTAAAGAAATGACAATTTTGCATGAGGTAAAATTCTTTATAGTTTATAAATCTTTCCTTTTGGTTAAGTCTTAATATTAATATTGTCATTTATAGCTAAATAATAATAATAACTTTATTTTTGTATTCCGCAATACCACGAGCAGTTCAGAGCGGTTTACAGAGGAAGAGACTGTACACAGACAGCGAAGTTACAAAGAAAAATTTTCTAATTACATTGGTAAGCCGGGAGTAGCTAGATCTATCCGGAAGTGTTTCAGAGAAGTTGCTAGGTAGGAAGGAGTCAGAGGAATTTGTCAAAGAGATAGGTTTTAATTCTGAAGGATTGGTAGGAGGGTGAGTTGGAAATGAGGGTGGTTAGATATTTATTCCATTTATATGATCAAGAAACGGTTTTATTTTACTTTTGTGATTATGATAAACATACCGAGGGCCTCAAAATAGTACCTGGCGGGCTGCATATGGCCCTCGGGCCATGAGTTTGAGACAACTATTCTATAAGATAGCGCATAAGTGTTAATACCTGTAACTATAGCGTAGCGGGGAATATACATGTAACTACATGTACATGTAGGCAGGGCATGGATGTATCTCCAATATACATGCACGTAATTTTATGTGAATGAAATGTGAAGGACTGCAATATTTCTGATATGAGAAAATGTTCCAGAAGCTGAGAAAGGAAGATACTGGAAGATGATATAATAATTATAAATACTTGAAAGGGACAATATGCTAATTGGACAATATTGCCCAATGTTATATATATATATATATATTTAATAAGGAAAACATACTATAAAAGTCTATAAAGAAAAAATTAAATTGATTCCAAGGAAGATTTATTTTATTTGAAGTGATGAGCTGTACTACCGCCCACCTGGACAACCTGAAGAAATCGACCAGGACCTGGAGGCAGAACTAAGGCAGGTATGCAGAAGCGGAAATGTGGTGGTGATGGGGGACTTCAACTATCCTGGGACAGACTGGAGTATTGGGCACTCAAACTGCGCAAGGGAGACCAATTTCCTAGAGGTCATGAGGGACTGTTTCATGGAGCAACTGGTCATGGAACCAACACGGGGTGACGCCACTCTTGACCTAATCTTCAACGGACTAGGGGGGCCAGCAAAGGAGGTGACAGTATTAACCCCGCTAGGTAACAGTGATCACAAAACGATCCAGTGCAGGCTAGAAATTGGATCATCAAAGGGAAAAAGAACCACAACGACGGCACTCAACTTCAAAAAAGGAAATGGTGGGAAAGAAACTCAAAGGCAACATAGGGAAGATGGAATCCGTAGAAAAAGCCTGGACCTTACTCAAGGGAACTGTGCACGAAGCGCAAAACCTGTGCATCCCCAAGTTCAGGAAAGGGTGCAAAAAAAATAGAACAAAAAACCCAGTGTGGATAACAAATGCAGTGAAGAAGGCGATAAGCGACAAGAAAGCATTGTTCAGAAAATGGAAAAAAGACCAAACAGAGGAGAACCAAAAAGTGCTCAAAGAACACCAGAAGGAGTGTCACCGAGTGGTTAGAAAAGCAAAAAGAGAATACGAAGAGAGACTGGCAGAGGAAGCAACAAACTTCAAGTCGTTATTCAGATACGTCAAGGGGAAGCAACCGGCAAGAGAAGAAGTGGGACCATTGGATGATGGAGATAGAAAGGGAGTAGTAAAAGAAGAGAAAGAGATAGCTGACAGGTTAAATGAGTTCTTCACGTCAGTCTTCACGGTGGAGAATACAACCAACATTCCGGAACCCGAGGAGATCGCAATAGGAGACCAAGATGATAAACTGGTCAATTTAGAGGTAAGCCAAGAAGATGTACTCAGGCAGATAGACAGACTAAAGAGTGACAAATCGCCAGGTCCGGACGGCATTCACCCAAGGGTACTCAAGGAACTAAAAAACGAAATAGCGGAGCCACTTCGACAGATATACAGCCTATCCTTAAAAACTGGAGAGATCCCGGAGGATTGGAAAATAGCAAATGTTACGCCCATCTTCAAGAAGGGCTCAAGGGGCGACCCAGGAAACTACAGGCCGGTGAGCCTGACCTCAGTCCCGGGAAAGATGATGGAGGCACTAATTAAAGACAGCATCTGTGAACACACCGAAAAAAATGGGCAGCTAAAACCGAGTCAACATGGCTTCTGCAAGGGCAGGTCATGCCTCACCAACTTATTGTACTTCTTTGAGGGGGTGAACAACCAGGTGGATAAAGGGGAATCTATAGACATCATTTACCTTGACTTCCAAAAAGCCTTCGACAAGGTACCACACGAGAGACTGCTTAAGAAGATATGGAACCACGGGGTGCAAGGGGAGGTCCACCGATGGATCAGAAACTGGCTGGCAAACAGGAAGCAGAGGGTTGGAGTAAAGGGCCATTACTCAGGCTGGAAAGGGGTCACGAGCGGAGTTCCACAGGGGTCGGTGCTAGGACCGCTCCTGTTCAATATTTACATAAACGACCTAGAGGCGGGAACCAAGTGTGAGGTCATTAAATTTGACACCAAACTATACAGCAGGGCTCAAACCAGGGAAGACTGCGAAGATCTCCAAAAGGATCTAACGCAGCTGGAAAAGTGGGCCGAAAAATGGCAAATGAGCTTCAACATAGGGAAATGCAAGGTCATGCACGTGGGGAAAAAGAACCCGATGTTCACATACAGAATGGGGGGAACACCGCTAGGGGTCAGTAACCTGGAGAGAGACCTGGGAGTGATGGTAGACGCAACACTGAAGGCATCGGCGCAGTGCGCCACAGCCTCAAAGAAAGCAAACAGAATGTTGGGTATCATTAAGAAGGGTATTACGACCAGGACGAAGGAAGTCATCATGCCGCTGTATCGTGCAATGGTGCGGCCGCATCTGGAGTACTGTGTCCAGTACTGGTCGCCGTACCTCAAGAAGGACATGGCAGTACTTGAGGGAGTACAGAGAAGAGCAACTAAACTGATAAAGGGAATGGAAAATCTCCCATATACCGACAGATTGAAGCAGTTGGGACTTTTCTCACTAGAAAAGCGGAGACTTAGAGGAGACATGATAGAAACCTTCAAGATCCTGAAGGGCATAGAAAAAGTAGACAGGGACAGATTTTTCAAATTAAGGGGCACCACAAGTACAAGGGAGCACTCGGAGAAATTGAAAGGTGACAGGTTTAGAACAAACGCTAGGAAGTTCTTTTTCACTCAGAGGGTGGTGGATACATGGAACGCGCTTCCAGAGGCTGTGGTAGACAACAAAACATTAAATGGTTTCAAAGAAGGTTTGGATAGATTCCTAGAAGAAAAAGGGATTGAAGGGTATAGATAGGTATAGACCACTACTCAGGCAATGGGCCTGATGGGCCGCCTCGGGAGCGGACCGCTGGGCAGGATGGACCTATGGTCTGCCTCAGCGGAGGCAACTTCTTATGTTCTTATGTTAGGACTTGTTTCATAATAAAAGTTGTGCGTGCAGAATAATTAAGGGCTCCTCTTATTAAATGGCACTAGAGGTTTTTAGCATGGGCCAGTGAGGTAAATGCTTCAATGCTCATAGAATTCGTATGAACATCGGAGCATTTATTTCACCGGTCCATGCTAAAAAACCTCTAGCGCCGTTTAGTAAAACCCAGCGCAAATGCATTTTAAACAAAGAATGGAAATTTCTTGATCATGTGAAGAGTGTAGGGTTGGAATGTTGGAAATAGCACGTCCATGTCGGGGCATTCTCATTTCCCCCATATTTTATAGAAAGCTCTGCATGTACTTTACTAGAACCTTATGCTTTCTGCCACTGTTGATCCTTATTGAATTTGCCCTTGAATGACCTTGAAGTGCATTTACAGTGCAGCTTGAAAGGCATTTGAGGAAAACTATGAAAAATGTATTTCGGCCTTGTTCTCTGAATGTCAGATAGCTTTGGAAACTTAAAAGGAAATAGATTTCAAATTTATTTGAATAAGAGCTTGTAATCCATGATATTTATATTGGAGAGCACCATAAAATATTGAAAACCTCTGGAGACAATATATTTCTTTTCTTTTTTTTATATAGCATTTTCAATAAATGTTCACACAAGAAACATATACAAGATTTGGAAATCAAAAGGTAAAATTACAATCTAATTAGATCAATAAAAACGGGAAATTCAATCATGCCCACATTAAAAGTAGAGGAGTGCAATTATAATGCAAGAAATATATTTTAAAAAAGAACAAAAAAAGAAAGATATCTTCTTTCCTTAACTTCTACAGGCACCATTTTCAATTATATACTCCTCATTAGAAATCAGCTAACTTAAACCTGAAAATTAAAAACATCATTTTTGATCAAGAAATTGTATTAACTGAGTAGGATCCTAAAAATATAGGGCTCCTTTTACGAAGCTGCGTTAGGCATTAACGCACGGAATAGTGCACGCTACATTGCCCCGCATGCTAGACGCTAATGCCAGCATCGAGCTGGCGTTAGTTCTAGCCGCGTGGCGTGCGGTAATATCCTGCGTGTGCTAAAAACGCTAGTGCACCTTAGTAAAAGGAGCCCATAATCTTTACTTTGAAAAGTTACCAGAAATTTAAAGGGGAACTTCAAGAAAAATGTGGTTCCAGATTCCACAACTCGAGGCTTTAGTGCTAAAAGCCCTTCCTTCTTAGTTGGGTTGATCTCGCCATGTCAAGGAATATCTGTATCTTAGCACCACAAACAGAGCATTTTTTATTTTTAAAATAAAGTTTCATAATTAGTGACTTATTACTCTCATTCAAAGAAGTTACCAGAAGAGTGGTTCTAGACTGTCTTAAATTTGGAGAGTCCTCAAGAAACCATGTCAAGTCTATATCAGTAGACTCCAACTGGTCCACTCCTTGAAGGATTGAAATTTTTTGTTTAACAGGTATATAATAAAGAGTAGAGATAGACACTATATCTGAATTCTCCATACCCAAAATCTCCCTGAGATACTTTCGAAAAAGAATTTCAGGAGAGATTAGGTGAGTTTTAGGAAAATTTATCATTCTTAGATTTCTAGACCTTGCAGCATTCTCCATCGACTCAAGTGAGTCTGACCTCGGTTCCGGGGAAAATGGCAGAAGCACTGATAAAAGAAAACATCGATGAACATTTTGAAAGAAACGAACTTCTGAAAACCAGCCAACATGGTTTCTGCAGGGGAAGACCGTGCCTGACTAACTTACTGCACTTCTTCGAAGGAATTAACAAACAAATGGACAGAGGAGACCCCATAGACATCATATACCTAGATTTCCAGAAAGCCTTTGACAAAATGCCTCATGAACGTCTACTCCGGAAACTGAAGAACCATGGGGTGGACGGAGACGTGCATAGATGGATCAGAAACTGGTTAGAAGGTAGGAAACAGAGGGTAGGGGTGAAGGGCCACTACTCAGACTGGAGAAAGGTCACGAGTGGTGTTCCGCAGGGCTCGGTGCTCGGGCCACTGCTTTTTAACATATTCATAAATGATCTAGAAACAGGGACGAAGTGTGAGATATTAAAATTTGCGGACGACACCAAACTATTTAGTAGAGCTCGGACAAAGGAGGACTGCGAAGAATTGCAAAGAGACTTGGACAAACTAGGGGAATGGGCAGAGAGATGGCAGATGAAATTCAATGTTGGGAAGTGTAAAGTATTGCATGTGGGAAGCAAAAACTCGAGGTATAATTATGCGATGGGAGGGATGTTTTTGAATGAGAGTACCCAAGAAAGGGACTTGGGGGTTATGGTGGACATGACAATGAAGCCGACAGCACAGTGCGCAGCTGCCGCTAAGAGAGCGAATAGAATGCTAGGTATAATCAAGAAAGGTATTACAACCAGAACGAAAGAAGTTATCCTGCCGCTGTATCGGGCAATGGTGCGTCCACATCTTGAGTACTGCGTCCAGTATTGGTCACCGTACCTTAAGAATGATATGGCATTGCTCGAGAGAGTTCAGAGGAGAGCAACACGACTGATTAAGAGGATGGAAAGCCTTTCATATGCTGAGAGATTGGAAAAACTGGGACTCTTTTCCCTAGAAAAGAGAAGATTAAGAGGGGATATGATAGAGACTTACAAGATCATGAAGGGCATAGAGAGAGTAGAGAGGGACAGATTCTTCAAACTTTCAGAAAATAAAAAAACAAGAGGGCATTCGGAAAAGTTGAAAGGAGGCAAATTCAAAACTAATGCTAGGAAGTTCTTCTTTACACAACGTGTGGTGGACACCTGGAATACAATTCCAGAGGAAGTTATAGGGCAGAGTACAGTACTGGGGTTTAAGAAAGGTTTGGACAAATTCCTGCTGGAAAAGGGGATAGAGGGGTATAGATAGAAATTTACTGCACAGGTCCTGGACCTGTTGGGCCGCCGCGTGTGCGGACTGCTGGGCGCGATGGACCTCGGGTCTGACCCAGCGGAGGCATTTCTTATGTTCTTACGTTCTTATGTTTAGATGAATAGTATGGGAATCCTTCATTGAGGACATGGAGAATGTAGGTTAGAGACCTTTTTTTTTCAATATTAATCATACGTGAATCTAAGATTTTAATATTGGAATCGACATTCTCCAGTTTCTTCTACAACTTCTTTGGAAAATTCTTGCGATTGAGATATAACTGATTTCAATAATTTCTCCATCCTGGAGACAATATATTTCTGATTTTATTTTCTGGAAGATGGGTTAATGTTGAAAGAAAAGTCCAAAATTTTACACCACATAGAGAGAGGCCCTTTTACTAAAGTGCAATAAGCACTTAGGCCCAGATTCTTTAAACGGCTGCCTAAAAAGTGGTCATCGATCACATGCCAATGAAGGCTTACATTTCTAGTACCTATCTTTTGCCAAGAATTGAGCCTACATAAGGGAAGAAACATCTCTAAATTATTTCAAATCAAAATTAAAGGCCTTCTTGTTTAAGGATGCCTTTGATTTATAACCGTCTTAATAAGTACGTCATACGATTATTCTTTTATTAATGTATATGTTTGCTTTCCTTCTATGGCTCTTTCCTATTTATAATGTAGTTCCTGCCCTTTACCTGCTGTTCCAGTACATTTGTTTCATCTTGATGATTTCTGTTCTAATTATTTGTAGTCCTGATTGTCTCAAGAAGTCCTGTACTAATATTTGTATTTGATATAATACCCATTTTATTTGATGTATTTCGCCTAGAATTCTGAATAGGCGGTATAACAAATTTTTAATGATTTTGGAAACATTATGGCATACTAGTGACCTGGATTGGCCACCATGAGAACGGGCTACTGGGCTTGATGAACCATTGGTCTGACCCAGTAAGGCTATTCTTATGTACTTAACACCGCTTTTGATGTTAGCCATGCGCTGGTAGGCGCGTCTAGAGGCGTGATTCTGGCGCCTTTTCTTTAGGCACCAGTAGGTGCTTTAAATTTAATGTTGCTTGCCATTTCAAACAACATTTTCTAATTAGCTTAGGCACCGGTAGGGCGCCTACTGGTGCCCGAGTTTAGGCATAAATAATCACGCAGAATGAGGGAACACGCTTCAACCTAGCAATTATATAAAGCAACTAGTGTGCGTTTTATTCTTTTCCTTTCCTGCTGAGGGTGTGACATATATTTATAACAATATAAAAAAACAGCCTCAAAGACTCAACAAGCATAGAGAGCAGGACAGCTACCCAAATGAACAATACTTTTCTGGAGCACAGAAAAGCATAGTTCATTTGGGCAGTTGTCCTGCTTTCTAAACCCAAGATTAGGCGCCATTTATAGAATTTCCCTCTTAATGCGTGGTTAATATCCCCTAGCCCCTCCCCCAGACCTGCCCATCCCGGCCCCAGTGGACTTTTAACTTGGACTTGAACACTGCCAGGAGTGCAACTAAGGCCCAGATTCTCAAAAGTGTAACACTATCGCTAAACTGTTTTCCAACAGTTTAGCCTGCACGCACTTTAGCAGTGGATTATCAACACGGCTTATCTCTGTTTTTATTGAGGTTTCTAGCAGTCTCCGACACTGACATGCAAATGGGCTCTTCAACATTAAAATGAGCACTCCGGTGAATTCTTTTATAATCGCACGAGAAGAGGTAAGAGGACGTGTTAGTAGGACGCTGGGAAAAATGTATCGCAAAACAGGATGATTATGTGGAAAGTGAAATAATTTGCTTTTTTTCAAGTTTTAAGTTTTATTAGGATTTTATATACCGCCTATCAAGGTTAAAATAGCGTTATAAAAAATAAAGTGCGGAAACTTTTGAAGATCCCTCGGATTTATACTATACGCCATCCAGAAGTGTATGTATTATTTTTGCAGAATATCAAAATTCAATAGACTTGTAAGGTTGGGGTGTACAATTTTGCTAATCTGTTGATTCACATTTAGGAGTCATGTCATATAGGCTCCATAAGACTTCAGTAAAGGGGAAATAATCTGCTATGATTTGTAGCCACGCCTGTCTGGCAAAGGAACCAAGACATGAATGCCACCACGGCTAACCATCAAAATGGCCGATATTGTGTAATGTGATGCATGTGGGAAAGAGGAACCTGAACTATAGCTACGTGATGCTGGGTTTTGTGTTAGGAGTCACTGCCCAGGAAAAGGATCTTGGGGTCATTGTTGAGGATACGTTGAAACCCTCAGCTCAATGTGGCGGCTAAGAAAGAAAATAGAATGTTAGGAATTATCAGGAAAGGAATGGAGAACAAGGATGAAAATGTTATAATGCCCTTGTATCGCTCTATGGTACGACCACACCGCAAATACTGTGTGCAATTCTGCTTGCCGTATCTCAAAAAAAGATATAGTGGAATTAGAAAAGGTACAGAGAAGGGCAACAAAAAATGATAAAGGGGATGGGACATCTTCCCTATGAGGAGAGGCTAAAGCCGCCAGGGCTTTTCAGCTTGGATAAGAAAAATTTGCAAATAACTTTAGAACCGACTCTGAACCACCCCTCTATCCCTTCCCAACTCTTTGAGGTCGCCACACCTTACTTTTTAAAGCCTGGTGGTCTAATGGTGAAGTGAGGCGGAAGCAGGAGCATAGGAATATCACTACTGCCCCCCTTCACTGTTAGATCACCACATTATAAAGTAAGTTGTGGAGAGGTCCGGGAGGCGGGTGGGAGGCAGGAGTGGTTTAGAGATTCACAAATAACCAAATTTGCAAGTTCTAAACCCACGAATATGGAGGAAAGAGTGTATACTAACCAAACAACTACTGGTATCTAGCCGGTATATGCATGTATGTTTAACAAGGTATTCCAAATACAACCTTAACAGTCAGCATTTTACTTATTACATTAAAATACATTTTTAGACTGCAGTACCTTCCAGATCGATGCGGTTTATATCATCAAGAGACTGCACACCACATTGAAATACAAAAGAAATATCATCTTCCTGACTGTCCTAAAAATCTTACAAGAAGGAAAGTCGTCATTAATTTTTCAGAAATGCATCCACGAAATCGAGGAAGCAAACCAAATACGCAGTTCCGAATCTCAGCTGGCAGCCTGGTATGCAATTGTTCGATGCAAAAATTTCTTATAAAGACATCCTCGCGCCGGAGGGAACACAATGAAGTTATCCTTAGTGGACAGTCCACCTTAAAAAGCGTAAATTGCTCTAGTAAATATCCGGGCGCCTGACCACGTACGGCTTTGAAGAGTCCCAAATTTAAACCAAACCCTGGCCTCAAAAGGCAACCAATGGAGTCGTCTATAATACGGAGTAACATGATCTGATTTCTTGAAATCAAAAATCAGATGCACAGCAGCATTCTGGATTTTGGGCAATCTATATAAATGTGACTGAAGGCCTGCCAAATGAACTGAATTACAATAGTCCAGTATGCTAATTACCAAGGATTGGACCAGTATTCTGAATGCAATGGGACTGAAAAAAAGATTTAATCAGAAGTAAAGACTTATCGGAGGTAAAATGTTAAATTTACCATTTCTTTTGATGATCACAAGGCACTGAAAACATATTTCTGCAGATTCCTTGACTGAGTACCTGCTGTCCTGAGGTAAATGCGATAACAACTTTGATGCATATTCCTCCTACGCATATCCTGGAATGAAAAGTGAAGTCAGTTTGAAGCAAATGCAAACTGATGTGCTAACGTGAATGCACAGTACAAATGCGATGTGCATTTCTTCAATGAATACACCCATCTGAAAATACCCTGGTAGAGAAAATGTCCTGATGTAAATGTATTGACTTCTGCAAAATATGGGTACCACAAGGCCTTTGGTTCACAGCCAGTTATCCTGAGGTAAATTACAATAAACAACTTTGATGCATATTCCTTCAAGGAATAACCAAAACTGCAAGTTTTGTGCAAATGAAATCTGATGACCTAATGTAAATGCAATGGCACAGCGTCAATGCTCATTTGTACCCTGAATAAGCAAAGATGAAAACTGGCCTGTGGAATACCCTGGCAGAGAAATCTGTCCTGATGTGACCACCATGATAAACAACTTCAGCAAACAAAGGTTTCCCTTGCCTTTTACCTTCATGCCCTGAGGTAAATACAGTAAAGACTTCAATGTGCGTTCCTTCAGTGAATACTCAGAACTGAAAGCAGTTTTTGTGCAGAACTGAACACCATTTTGTGGAATGGATTCCTATGTGCAGGGTTGCCAGATTTTACATTTGTAAAAATATGGACTCCCCTAGACTCGCCCCCCCAGGGCACATAGGCACATAGGTAGGGTTACCAGACGTCTGGATTTCCCCGGACATGTCCAGGGGTCTGGACGGCTTTTCAAAACCAGGCACTTTGTCCGGGTTTTGAAACGCTTCCCCTGAAATTGTGTCGGGCAAGAGGGCATCCACACATACAAGTGCGTGTGATGTCATCACGTCGCCTCCGCACACACGCGGATGACCTCCTGCCCATCCCCGCCCTCTTACGCCTCAGCCCTGCCCCGGGCTCTGGTCGGGCAGGAGATCATCCGCGTGTGTGCGGAGGCGACGTGATGACATCACACGCACTCGTATGTGTGGATGCCCTCTGGCCCGACACAATTTCAGGGGAAGCGTTTCAAAAACCAGACAAAGTGCCTGGTTTTGAAAAGCCGTCCAGGCCCCTGGACATGTCTGGGGAAATCCAGACGTCTGGTAACCCTACCTATGTGCCTTTTTTCAGGGAACGTGCAGAGCTGAAAGCTATTTGTGGAAATAGCCAGATGGAGAAATCTGTGCTGACGTGCATGCAATAAACCACTTTGGCCAACAATTGGGTGTCTCGAGCCCTTTGTTCGCTAGCCTGCCATATCCTGAATTCAGTGGCATAGTAAGTGTCGAGGTTATTAAAAATGTCATACACCGCCTAAATCAGGCTTCTAGGCGGTGTACAATATTTTATAAGAATAAAATATAACACAGATTTAAAATTGGTAGACATCTTTAAGGGAACTTAATACATCCAAGGACGCTTTAACCAAGGACAAACGATCATATGCTGAAAAAACTGGCCCATATAAAATGCTATAAATATGTATGCAGTACTCTGAATAAACAGGACATTTCATTGGTCATGCAACTGCATGTGTGTTCTTTTCTTTCTAATGAGATGCCCCCTCCCCCGATGCATCGGTACCAGAAATGACAGAGTATATATGTGAGGCAGTATTGGGATCTGAACCTTTTCAGACGTGACATCAGAAGAGAGCCTGGACGTGACATCAGAAGAGCCTGAAAGTGACATCAGAAGAGAGCATGGACGTGACATCAGAAGAGAGCCTGGATGTGACATCAGAAGAGAGCCATTAGAAGAGAGCCTGGACATGACATCAGAAGAGAGCCTGGATGTGACATCAGAAGAGAGCCTGGACGTGACATCAGAAGAGCCTGAAAGTGACATCAGAAGAGAGCCATCAGAAGAGAGTCTGGACGTGACATCAGAAGAGAGCCTGGATGTGACATCAGAAGAGAGCCATTAGAAGAGAGCCTAGACGTGACATCAGAAGAGCCTGAAAGTGACATCAGAAGAGAGCTTGGATGTGACATCAGAAGAGAGCCATTAGAAGAGAGCCTGGACGTGACATCAGAAGAGCCTGAAAGTGACATCAGAAGAGAGCCTGGATGTGACATCAGAAGAGAGCCTGGATGTGACATCAGAAGAGAGCCTGGACGTGACATCAGAAGAGCCTGAAAGTGACATCAGAAGAGAGCTTGGATGTGACATCAGAAGAGAGCCTGGACGTGACATCAGAAGAGCCTGAAAGTGACATCAGAAGAGAGCATGGACGTGACATCAGAAGAGAGCCATTAGAAGAGAGCCTGGATGTGACATCAGAAGAGAGCCTGGACGTGACATCAGAAGAGCCTGAAAGTGACATCAGAAGAGAGCCTGGATGTGACATCAGAAGAGAGCCTGGACGTGACATCAGAAGAGAGCCTGGATGTGACATCAGAAGAGAGCCTGGATGTGACATCAGAAGAGAGCCTGGACGTGACATCAGAAGAGCCTGAAAGTGACATCAGAAGAGAGCATGGACGTGACATCAGAATAGAGGTCTGCACGGGAACGGGGATCGCAGGGATCCCGCGGGTCCCGCGGGGATCCCGCGGGTTCCCCCCCTGGCCCACGGGACTCCCACGGGGACGCCCCCCTGGCCCACGGGACTCCCACGGGGATGCCCCCCTGACCCACGGGACTCCCAGGGGGACGCCCCCTGGCCCACGGGACTCCCACGGGGATGAAAACAGCCTACCTAAATTCTGGCGATGCAGGCGTGCAGCTTACAAGTCCGGCGTCGCGGCAGGAAATAGCCATGCTGAGCAGTGAGCTCAGCACGTACACAGATGAAAGCCTTGCTTGCTGATTGGTCCGGCGGCCCCGCCCCGCCGTGCCGCCGGACCAATCAGCAAGCAAGGCTTTCATCTGTGTACGTGCTGAGCTCACTGCTCAGCATGGCTATTTCCCGCCGCGACGCTGGACTTGTAAGCTGCACGCCTGAAAAAGAAATCATCCTGGCCGGGGTCGGTGTCATGCTCCGGAGCTTCTACAGCCTTCCTATCTCCCTCTCCCTTCTACCTGCTTCCGGCCACACCCCCTGCTCCGCGGCTCTCTTCGGCAACTCAGCAGCAGCGATCGACACAAGCTTCTGATGTCGGGGCCTACCCTCTGCGAGTCCCGCTTGTTTCAACTTCCTTTTTCCACAAAGACGGGACTCGTAGAGGGAAGGCCTCGATGTCGGCAGCTTGTCTTGATCACCGCTGCTGATGAGTTGCTGAAGAGAGCCGCGGAGCAGGGGGGTGTTGCCAGGTGCAGGTAGAAGGGAGAGGGCCAGATGCAGGACTCGTGGGTGAGGGAGGAGAAGAGAGAGAGAAAGAGAGAGGGGAGGGAAACAAAAGGAAATATTTCATACTGGGCTGGGCCGGAGTGGAGGGAGGTTGGAAAGATTCTGGCTACCGGGTGCAGTAACAAAGGAAAAGGGGGGAAAGCTGAAAATGGAGATAGTGACACAAAGAAGAGAAAGAGTAAGCAGGACCTACTGAATAAGGATAGAGATACAGAGGGGACATGAAGAGGAGGTGAAATAGAGACATAGAAGTAATGCTGAAAAAGTGGGGGGGGGGAGATAAAGACATTGAAAGGGCAAATGGTGAACATGGGGTAAAGACAAGGACAGAGACAAATGAAGATTCTGAAAAAGTGGTGAGATAGGGATATAGGTAAGATGGACACAAAGAAGGGTGATGCTGGAAAATAGGTGGAATGGTAATTCTGACAAACACAGAAGGGAAATGCTGGATCAAGGAGAGATGGGGCTCAGGCTGGATGGAATGAGGAGAAATGCCTTGTTGGCCCGGAACTTCCTCTCCTACGTCAGAATTGACATCAGGGAGCGGAATGCTGGTCAGCGCGTCGCTTCTGCAGGGAAAGCTTGGGACAGCAGTAGCTTGGGGGCTATTCCCCGATGGCGGTGGCAGCAAACCGAGTGGCTTGGGGGAGGGCACGGAGAAAGAAAGAAAGGGGCAGACAGGGAGACAGAAAGAAGGGGGAACAGGGAGACAGAAAGAAAAAGTTGGGGGAGAGAATGAGGTCTGGAGGAGAGGAAACATACAGGAGGCTGAAAGAAAGGAAGAAAGATTGGATGCACAGTCAGAAGAAGAAAGTGCAACCAGAGACTCATGAAATCACCAAACAGCAAAGGTAGGAAAAATGATTTTATTTTCAATTTAGTGATCAAAATGTGTCTGTTTTGAGAATTTATATCTGCTGTCTATATTTTGCACTATGGCTCCCTTTTACTAAACCGCAATATTGTTTTTTAGCGCAGGAAGCCTATGAGCATTGAGAGCAGCGCGAGGCATTCAGCGTAACTCCCTGTGCTAAAACCTACTATTGTGGTTTAGTAAAAAGGGAGGGGGTGTATTTGTCTATTTTTGTATTTTGTTACCGAGGTGACATTGCATAGAGTCATCTGCCGTGACCTCTTTGAAAAAACCCGGAATATGAATAATTAACATTTTCTCTGCCTTTCATTGTGCTTTGTGTTTTTTTTTAATTTTATTGTTGGTAGATCATTTTGACTTAGTCTTTATAAAGTAGCTCGCAAGCCCATAAAGTGTGGGCACCCCTGCTCTTACTCTGGGGCACCAGACCTCCCTCACGGCACACACACGGCAAATGGAAGAAAGAGGAGAATTTTTGTTCGTAGGGAGGAAGGTACAGAATGTGATAGGGAAGAAAAAGATGAGAGTGAGAAATGTGGCAAGGGAACAATGGGACAGATTGAAAGGGATGCAAGAGGGAGGAATATTGGCCAGTGGTGAAGGGAATGGAGGGAGAGATGTGGCATAGTGTTGGAGAGGGGTGATAGAAGGAGAAATGTTGGGCATGGGGCTGGTGGGCAGGCATGAAAGATGAGAAAGAGATAAATGCTGGACCATGGTAGGGGAAATCAATGGACAGCAACAGAAGAATTTAGAGAAGATGGGAAAGCGGAAAAAAGAAACTGGGACCAACTTTATGGAAAAATAAGTCTCCAGACAACGAAGGTAAAAAATGGAATTTATTGACTAAAATATGTTAGCTTTGGGAAACGTATATGGCAGATGTCTTTGTTTTGTGTTCAAAAGAAAAGGAAATGCATTTCTGGTTTTATTTCTACAGTGTTGAAGTACTTGTTGACCCTTGCTATAACTGGTGGGGATCCCCAAGCACCGCCAGCAGAGGACCTCCTCTAGAGATGGCCAGAACTCCCCTCCACCAAACGCAGCAGTCGCTGGCAGCATCCATGAGCCACTGAGGTGCCAGCATCTGTGACTCAGGGACGCTACTGCTGCCTGCTAAGCTTGGCAAAAGGGACCCACGGGCAACTGCAAAGGAAGTCCTCAGCTGACAGTTTGTGGGTTCTCATCAGCTGAGTATTTATATTTTATATTTATATTAGAGGTTCTGGTAGAAACCCATTTACAAAGTATGTATTCTTTCCAATTAATATTTCCAAATTAATAAAGTCTCTTTGCTTATTTGTAAATGGGTCTCTACCAGAGCCTTTAATTCAGTAGCATAATTAAATAAAATAACTATTTCTGAAGTTTATAGGGAAGGATGGTGACGGAGGGGATTCCTCGCGGGGATGGGTGGGGACGGAGGGGATTTCTCGCGGGGACGGGTGGGGACGGAGGGGATTCCTCACGGGGACGGGTGGGGACAGAGGGATTCCTCACGGGGACGGGTGGGGACGGGTGGGATTTTGGCGGAGACGGGTAGGGACGGGTGGGATTTCTGTCCCCGCGCAACTCTCTACATCAGAAGAGAGCCATTAGAAGAGAGCCTGGATGTGACATCAGAAGAGAGCCTGGATGTGACATCAAAAGAGAGCCATCAGAAGAGAGCCTGGATGTGACATCAGAAGAGAGCCTGGATGTGACATCAGAAGAGAGCCATTAGAAGAGAGCCTGGACGTGACATCAGAAGAGAGCCTGGATGTGACATCAGAAGAGAGCCATCAGAAGAGAGCCTGGACGTGACATCAGAAGAGAGCCTGGATGTGACATCAGAAGAGAGCCATCAGAAGAGAGCCTGGACGTGACATCAGAAGAGAGCCTGGATGTGACATCAGAAGAGAGCCTGGACGTGACATCAGAAGAGCCTGAAAGTGACATCAGAAGAGAGCATGGACGTGACATCAGAAGAGAGCCATTAGAAGAGAGCCTGGATGTGACATCAGAAGAGAGCCTGGACGTGACATCAGAAGAGCCTGAAAGTGACATCAGAAGAGAGCCTGGATGTGACATCAGAACAGAGCCATCAAAAGAGAGCCTGGATGTGACATCAGAAGAGAGCCTGGATGTGACATCAGAAGAGAGCCTGGACGTGACATCAGAAGAGAGCCATCAGAAGAGAGCCTGGACGTGACATCAGAAGAGAGCCTGGACGTGACATCAGAAGAGAGCCATTAGAAGAGAGCCTGGATGTGACATCAGAAGAGAGCCTGGATGTGACATCAGAAGAGAGCCTGAAAGTGACATCAGAAGAGAGCCTGGATGTGACATCAGAAGAGAGCCTGGACGTGACATCAGAAGAGAGCCTGGACGTGACATCAGAAAAGCCTGAAAGTGAGATCAGAAGAGAGCCTGGATGTGACATCAGAAGAGAGCCAAGGCCGGCGCGAGCGGCAGATGGAAGATGCTGCTCGCGCCAGAGAACATTTCAAGAGGTACGAGGAAGGGAGACTCAAGTGGCAGGGGAAGAGTGGTGGGGGCGCATGGCGTGGCGATGCTGGACACCACCGCCCCAGACGTCAACCTCCCACTGCCCTGAAGTATTTCCCTATTCTTAGGGTTACCAGATTTTCCTGAAGTAAAATCTGGACCCATAACTATGCCCCCAGGCCCACCCAGTTCTGCCCCATTCCACCTGGATCATGCCCCATTCTGCCACCCAGCCCCGCCCCCAGACAGCATCCGCCCATGCGTGGATGTGTCGTCGCTGCATTGCATCCGTGGATACCCCTTCCCGATGTGATTTTGATGGGAAGCTTTTCAAAACCCAGCCAAAGTGCGTTTAACACTAGCGCCGGGAAGTGAGTCCATCCTGACGCAGCCTATTTAGCGAAACACCAACTTGTGAATGACCAACGTAATTGTGTGCATTACCAGTAAATAAATAAATATATGAACCTGCTCAGATAGGAGGTTTGGTGTCAGGTCAAAAGCGCGTCGGGACAAAGGCACGCGCAGACAATTGAGTGCAGCGTGGAGGCGCGCACCGAAGAAAATTACTGTTTTTACGGCTCTGATGGGGGGGGCATGGGGGGGAAACCCCCCCAGTTTACTTAATAGAGATCGCGCCGCGTTGTGGGGGTGTGGGGGGATGTAAGTAACCCCCCACATTTTACTGTAAACTTAACTTTTTCCCTAAAAACAGGGAAAAAGTGAAGTTTTCAGTAAAATGTGGAGGGTTACAACCCCCCAAACCCCCCACAACGCCGGCGCGATCTCTATTAAGTAAACTGGGGGGGCTCCCCAACAAAACCCCCCGTCGGAGCCCCTAAAAACTGTAGTTTTCTTTGGCGCGCCCCCCCGTCTTGCGCTCAGTTGTCGGCGCGCGCCTTTGTCTTTCGCGGGGTTGTCTATGAACCAGGAGGTTTGGAGGTCTTTGAACCGATGAGGTCATCTCCCTTTCTATTATGCTTGCTTCGTTTGGCACTTGCAGCATAAGAGGATCTGAGGTTTTTCCTCCTTTAACAGAGATTGTATTAGTTTTGAAACAGCAGCAGTGATACAGAACATCCTTTATATTTCAAAGCTGATTTATGAACTTTAATCTGAAGTAGAGAGGTATTTTTTGGTGAATACGATTGGCTTTCTCTCATTCCTGCATATTGTTTAAGGAAAGCTTTCTCCTCTCCCAACCACACACACAAATTCTCTCCAGTATACCAGCTAATCTGCATTGGCTTTCTTCCAGATTGCTGCTGCATGGATCCTACAGCTATGCTGTAGTCCTAGACCCTGTATCAAGCACATGAAGCGAGGCACTGTACAAAGGAGGTTGCTCCTTGTGTAGTAATGGGTGTGTGTGTGTGGGGAGGAGGTTTGAAGCATAAACCAAATACTCCATGCATAACGTGACCATTTATTTTTTTCATCAAAAGGGACCATTTATTTTTTTCATCAAAAGGGGACATCTATTAATTGTCAGTCCCTCCCCCAATTGTCAGAATTGACGTCGGAAAGAAGACTTCTGTCGGATTTAGCAGCTGTAGTGGCAGGGCAGTTAGAGCAGCAGACAGGGGGAAAGATGGGGAGGCTTTTTTTTTTTTTTTTTGCGGCAGGGAGGGACAGGAAATGATCGCCTGTTTCGTTGTCCCCGAGCACAGCTTCGGGACACTGTCCCTGAAAACGGGACATTTCGGCATCCCAAAGCTGTCTGTGGGGACAACGGGACAGGAGGTCTGAAAACGAGACCGTCCTGTTCAAAACGGGACGTATGGTCACCTTATCCATGCAACATAACTTTTAATAAACGTATGTAGCACAACTGCACAACTTCTAAAGATGCCAGCCCCAACCTGGGTCTGCACCACGATCCTGCTATTGAAAAAAATGAAAAAAAACCCAACAAACGCACCTTTTTAAAATTCACATCCTGAGCACAAAATTCCTGCTGGCAAAGCTCTCTTGCTCCAGCTAGTGAAAATGAAAAATTAAAATGTTCAGATTTTAAATCCTGAGGGTCAGAATCACCACATGCACTGCTAACATCCTGTATCATGATAGCGAAAGCTTTCTTCTCCATTACCCTTCCCCCCCCCCCCCAACAATACTCTTTTCAAATGCCTCAGGCATACCTGTTAATGAGCTGGGATTCATTGAAGGGATTTTCTTTGAATCCTGCACTATAATAGCATACACTTCCTCCTCCATATTTGCGAATTCCGTATCTACAGATTCGCTTATACGCGGTTTTAAACCTAAAAATACTTTTTCTTTTTTCAGGCTATTTTAAGCCCTGAAAGCCCCCCTTAAGCCTTACCTGGTGGTCTAGCGGGTTTTCAGGCAGGAACGATCTTCCCACGCTCTTGCCCCGTGCAGATCGCTCACAGGAAATGGCTCGAGATATTACGGGAGCTCAAGGCAGCCATTTCCTGTGAACGATCTGCATGGGGCAGGAGCGTGGGAAGATCGCTCCTGCCTGAAAAACCGCTAGACCACCAGGTAAGGCTTAAGGGGGGGGGGGGGCATTCAGGGCTTAAAATAGCCGGGGGAAGCAGGGGTTAGGGGCAGAACCGGCCCAAATATTATTTGTGGTTTTTTAATATTTGCGGCCTGGCTCTGCCTCTAACCCTCGCAAATACGGAGGGGGAAGTATAGTTATGATCTTTCCATTAATCTGTAAAGCAAGGCACAGCTTCCTCCCTACAAAAGAAGCTTTAAAATGGGAACAGTTTTTGAAAAGCACAGCTGTAAAGATTTCTGCTCTTACCTGCAGCACAAGGCTCTTTTCCTGGGTTTCATCCCAGATGCAGCGGATTTCTTAAAGAATCCAGTGCTGAGAAGTGTATATCAAGCAACAGAATGTATCTGCAGGCTGATTTTGGATTTCAGGATCCTAAGGAAAAGGATCCAGCAGAACACTATGGAGTAGGTAAAAAAAAGAGAAGGGGTAGAAGCAAAAATTTAGAGCAGAGAGAGTAGTTGCAGATAGAGGCAAAATGGAGATCATGCACTTGCCAACTCCCCTCTTCATACTCCTAGTCTCTCCACCCTTGACACTGCCTCTTAGACATTCCCTCATTCCTAACTGTAGCTACTCCCTCACCCTCAGCTCAGTGGTGTGGTAAGGGGTGGGGGTAGACCACTCCAGGCACATCTTAGTGGGGGCGCCAGTACCTCGCCCCCCCCCATGTCATGCTCACGCTCTCCCTTCTCTGCCCATATATCTCTTTAAAATCTTTGCCAGCACAAGCAGTGGCGTACCTAGGGTATGTGGCACCCAGGGCCCATCATTTTTTGACACCCGTAAAAAAATATTTTTTGTAATGACCATGAAACGGAATAAATGGTCAGAAAAGAAACAGGCAGTGAAAATTTTCTTATATTCCAAACATAACATAACATACATTATGTCTGAATTGTCATGACATCAGAAGTACATATGGAGTAGTTGCAGGTGATGCTTGGGACAGTTCTGATTGTGTTAGTTCGGTTTTATGTGTTTTTTGAATAGAAGGGTTTTTATTTCTTTTTGAAGGTTTTGCAGTCTGTGGTCGATGTCAATTGGTTGTAGAGTTGGGGGTCGAGTGTTGCAGCTCGAATGGCTAGGAGGTTGTCGAACAGTTTTTTTTCTTTTGACGTTTTTGGTTGGAGGGTGTGTGAATGGTACGTGAGTTCTCCTATGTCTGTTTGAAGTGGATTGAATTATTTAGCTGAAGAAATTAGTTACCCCCTCATCCCACACACATTAATTCTCTTCCATTTTTGTTCCCATTATAAAAAACACTGATAAGTTCCCAGAAAAAAAATACATTAAAATAAGAAGTGAAAACAAAGGCCCCTACAGATGAGAACATAACATAAGAATAGCCTAACTGGGTCAGACCAATGGTCCATCATGCCCAGTAGCCCATTCTCATGGTAGCCAATCCAGGACACTAATACCTGGTCAAAACCCAAAGAGTAGCAACATTCCATGCTACCGATCCAGGGCAAGCAGACACTTCCCCCATGTCTTAATAACAGATTATGGACTTTTCCTCCAGGAATTTGTCCAAATCTTTCTTAAAACCAGCTACACTATCTGCTTTTACCATAACTTCTGGCCACTTCATTTTTAAGTTTAGATCTTTCCTTTCAAACAGAGACCTTGCTAGATGTCAAATACAGCACAAGGTAACTTCACATGGACTTAGCTGTGCAGGAAATGTGAATCTCCTCATACACCCACCATATAGTGCAAAAATGTGCAAAGGTCTGTTTTTTTCTTTCGATCACTACATAGCCTAATGCCACACAAGCAGCGCTGTTACAAACATATTCTGTAGGTAATGCTAAGGATAACAAAGGTTCCTTCCTTGGACCAGAAAGAGATATTGATAAACCACTGGAAGAGATCCCAAAACAACACCCAAAGACCCACTCAGTGTGTGAACCAGTTGAGTGGGGTGGACTAACTGGGGGGTGGAAATGGGCCCGGAGTTTGCTCAGCAGAATTTCCCAGACCACCTCTTCCTCTCAACACATTGACACGCTGCCACCATCACCACTAGGAACACCTCACTGGGTAGGCCAGCTATGCTATAAACTTTATAAAACACATTATTATATTTTCTTATAAAGCACATATTTTAACTGAACTCTCTGACATCCTCAGCCTTTCCATTCACAAAAATAGAAGGAAGAAAAGTTCCCATTTCCTGCTGTCTCATGTCCCCGGCCTATACAATATTTTTTTTCTGCAGACCCTTCAAAAGTCTGACCAAATCCTCGTTTCACTTGCATTATAAAGTACTTAGGAATAGGATGCCATCTCTCCCCAATCCCAGGTCCTAAAGTCTAAGACAGTAGCGCAAACTAATGCTGCCAGATTCAGGAAAAAAAATTTCGATTCGATTCAGCCTATTGAATTGGTTTTTCAATTCGATTTTCCTGCCCTGTTGGGTGATTTTTTTCAAAACTCCTGGTGGGTTTTATAGCTTTTTCACCCCCTTTGGCTTCTCCTAACCACACTGGCGCTGTAGTGTAAATAAAATAAAGAAACAAAAAGGACTTTTCCTCTCTCTGTTAAATCCTAGCTCACGTTTGCAGTCCAACACCAGCTCTGGCAGGATACACATTTCAAATCTGACATATTATAATCACAAAACAGAAAATAAAATTAATTTTTCTACCTTTTGTTGTCTGGTTATATTTCAAATCTTGTTGGTCCAAGGCTCTGGTTTTCTTCTGATAACTTGCTTGCCAGGGTCTCCTTCTTTCTGCATGCTAACCATCCATCTGCCAACTCTGTCCTCCCTTTCCATTTCCCTTCCCAGGAAGTCTGGTATCTTTCCTTTTTTTCATCTCCCTCCACAGATCCACCTTTTTTTAAATACCCTTTCATCCGGCATCTCTCCCTCCTTCCCCATCACCCCAGAGTCCACCATCTCTCCCTTTCTTTTCCTAATTACCCTCCTATCCAGTATCTCTATCCCTCCTCCACACCATCCCTTGTGTCCAATTTCTCTCCCTTTCTGTTCCTTCCCTCCCTAAATCCCATGGTCCATCATCTCTCTCCCTCTCCTCTATTTCAGACCCATTATTTCTTCCCCCCCCAAAGTTTGGCATATGCACGTCTCTTTGAACACCCCCTTCCCTCGGTGTACTTCTAAACCAGGGTCCCCCCCAAAGGCCTGTCCCCCCTTAAAGGTCTGCCTGTCCCCCCTTGAAGGCCTGTCCCCCCCCCTTGTAGGCCTGTCCCCCCCCCCTTGAAGGCCTGTCCCCCCCTTGAAGGCCTGCACCCTCTTGAAGGTCTGCACCCCTCCCGAAGGCCTGCACCCCTCCGAAGGCCTGTCCCCCCCTTGTAGGCCTGTCCCACCCCCTTGTAGCTTGTCCCCCCCCTTGAAGGCCTGTCCCCCCCTTGAAGGTCTGCACCCCCCCCGAAGGCCTGCACCCCCACCGAAGGCCTGTCCCCCCCTTGTAGGCCTGTCCCCCCCCCTTGTAGGCCTGCCTGCCTTTCCCCCCTTGAAGGCCTGTCCCCCGCCTTGAAGGCCTGCACCCCCTTGAAGGCCTGCACCCCCCCTGAAGGCCTGCACCCCCCCCGAAGGCCTGCACCCCCCCGAAGGCCTGTCCCACCCCTTATAGGTCTGCCTCCCCCTTGAAGGCCTGTCCCTCCCCCTTGAAGGCCTGCACCCCTTGAAGGTCTGCACCCCCCCCGAAGGCCTGTCCCCCCTTGAAGGCCTGCCTGCCTGCCTGCCTGTCCCCCCCCTCACCCTTGAAAGCCTGCCTGCCTGCCTGCCCGCCCCACCCTGAAAGCCTGATGCCCCGACCCAACCCGAAGGACCGCTCGCCTCCCTGGCCTCCCCGCACCACCTATGAAGCAGCCGCAGCAGGATTGCGACGTCAGCGATCTCTGCGCTGCTTAGGCGCTGCTTCCTGCGCCGCGGGTCCCGTCCCTCCTCTGACTTCAGAGGAGGGGCGGGACCGTGGCGCAGGAAGCAGCGCCCAAGCAGCTCAGGGATCGCTGACTTCATGATCCTGCTTCACAGGTGGTGCTGGAAGGTCGGTGGGGCAAGCGGTCCTTCGGGGGTGGGGGGGACTGAACGGCAAGGCCGGGAGCACCCCCTCAGGGCTGGCACCCGGGGCACACCGCCCCCCCCGCCCACCCCTTGGTGCGCCACTGAGCAGAAGCAACTTCTCTAGCCTGCTGCATACGCTGGCCTGGCTCACTCTGGAATCATTTCTGAATCACGGGGCCAGGAAGTGATGTCAGAAGGAAACCCAGCACGAACAGCGGGCTAGAGAAGCCACTCGCACTGGCGAAGATTGTAAGAGGTTCGAGGGTGGAAAGGAAGAGCATGAGTGTGGAAATAAAAGGGGAGGGGGGAGAGAAGGGCATGGGGGCTGGTGTGAAAGGAACAAGGGGGGAGAGGAGGGCGCAGGGGGAAGCACCTCCCCAGTCACCTCCTAACCTTGCTATGCCACTGTCTAAACTACCTCCCATTTTTCTTACTCCTATTCTATACTGCTTAGACCTACCTATGACCCAATCCCTTCTTTCCTACCTGCCTCCCTTCCCCCTCCCCCACTGCATCAAAATCCTTTCACAATTAATTGCTGGGCCAACACCCATTTGTGTTTCTGACTTATCTATGCGGCAAGGTAATTTTCTTCGGATTGAGAGAGCATAGGATGAAGTTAAGAGGTAATAGGCTCAGGAGTAATTTGAGGAAATACTTTTTTTTATAGAAAGAGTCGCCAATGAGTGGAATAGTCTCGTGGTAGAGGTGGTGAAGATAAAGGCTGTGTCTGAATTCAAGAAAGTGTAGGACAGGCACATGGGATCTCTTAGTGAGAAGAGAAGATAGTGGATGCTGTGGAAGGGCAGACTGGAAGGGCCATTTGGCCTTTATCTGCCATCATGTTTTTATAGATCTATTCTTATGAATTACCTCTAAAGCATCAATCAATAGAAGAATAAATGTTAACTTTTGTGACAAGATTCTCAAAATTACCTAAACAGATCAATCAGATTCTTTATCAAAATGTCAACGCTTTGTCTCTACATCAATTCTTCAAGGTAAAGAGATTACATACTGTATAGCAAATACCCAAGTTAAAATTTTATAAGAAAGACCGTCTGATGAATCTAGTATGAGCAATTTGAGAACCTGGAAATTAGATGGTTTTCTTTTGATTGAACATTGGAGTGCCACGTGGTTAGAGCTATAGCCTCAGTGCTGGGTTCAAGTCCCAGGGGAGATCCGGGAAATTACAGACCCATTAAGTTTGAATTCAGTACTGGGCAAAATGTTGGAAACAATTATAAAAAATAAAATTGTGGAATATGTAGACAAACATGATTTAATGAGACAGAGTCAGCATGGGTTCAGCCAAGGGAGATCGTGCCTCACCAATTTGCTTGACTTCGTCGAAGGTGTACATAAATGTGAATAAAGGTGAGTTAGTTGATGCAGTGTATCTAGATTTTCTGAAAGCTTTTGATAAAGTTCCTCATAGGAGGCTCCTGAGAAAATTAAAGTGCCATGGGATAAGTGGCAAAGTTCAGTTGTGGATTAGGAACTGGTTATCGGATAGAAAACAGAGGGTAGGATTAAATGGTAATTTTTCTCAATGGAGGAGAGTAAACAGTGGAGTGCTGCAGGGGTCTGTACTAGGACCAGTGCTATTTAACTTATTTATAAATGATCTGGAAATTGGAATGACAAGTGAGGTGATTAAATCTGGACGTAACACTAAACTGTTCAAAGTTGTTAAAATGCATATGGATTGTAAAAAATTGCAGGCAAACCTTAGGAAATTGGAAGATTGGGCATCCAAGTGACAGATGAAATTTAATGTGGACAAATGCAAAGTGATGTACATTGGAAGAACGACCCGAATCACAGTTACCGGATGCTAGGGTCCACCTTGGGGGTTAGCGCCCAAGAAAAGGATCTGGGTATCATTGTAGACAATACGATGAAACCTTCCACCCAATGAGTGGCGGCAGCCAAAAAAGCAAACAGGATGCTGGGAATTATTAAAAAAGGGATGGTTAACAAGACTAAGAATGTCATAATGCTCCTGTATTGCTCCATGGTGTGACCTCATCTGGAATATTGCATTCAATTCTGGTCTCCTTATCTCAAGAAAGATATAGTGGTGCTAGAAAAGGTTCAAAGAAGAGCAACCAAGATGGTAAAGGGGATGGAACTCCTCTCCTATGAGGAAAGACTAAAACGGTTAGGTCTCTTCACCTTGGAAAAGAGACGGCTGAGGAGAGATATGATTGAAGTCTTCAAAATCCTGAGTGGAGTAGAACAAGTGGATCGATTTTTCACTCTGTCAAAAATCACAAAGACTAGGGGGACACTCGAAGTTACAGGGAAATACTTTTAAAACCAATAGGAGGAAATATTTTTTCACTCAGAGAATAGTTAAACGCTAGAACACATTAGCAGAGGTTGTGGTAAGAGCAGATAGTGTAGCTGGTTTGGTCAATTTCCTGGAGGAAAAGTCCATAGTCTGTTATTGAGAAAGACATGGGGAAAACCACTGCTTGCCCTGGATCGGTAGCATGGAATGTTGCTGCTACTTGTTTTGGCCAGGTACTAGTGACCTGGATTGGCCACCATGATAATGAGCTACTGGGTTTGATGGACCATTGGTCTGACCCATTAAGGCTATTTTTATGTTCTTATCTTAGGCAGAGCTATCCTAAACATTTTCCCTTCCCAATATTTTTGATAATTCAGAAACAATAAAAAATGCTTCTGTAAAGATTAGAATGCCTTTAGGGTATATATTTTTACAACTAATATTATCAGTTTCTTTTTACTTATAGATCTATAAGATGCACAGTTTTCATGGCTTTGGGTGGTTTAGGGTGAATCAGAAAAACACGCACCTTCAAAAAGATATAAAAAGCATGAAGTTGGTCCAGAGGAAGGCTACTAAAATGGTGTGTGGTCTTCGTCATAAGGCATATGGGGACAGACTTAAAGATCTCAATCTAAATACTTTGGGGGAAAGGTGGGAGAGGGGAGATATGATAGAGGTGTTTAAATATCTACGAGGCATAAAGGTGCATGAGTCGAGTCTCATTTGATAGGAAGCTCTGTAATGAGAGGGCATAGGATGAAGTTAAGAGCTGATAGGCTCCGGAGTATTCTAAGGAAATATTTTTTAACAGAAAGGATGGTAGATGTGTGGCATAGTCTCCCGACAGAGGTGGTGGCGACCAGTGGTGTACCTAGCATATGTGATACCCGAGTCCCATCATTTTTTTTAAAACCCCCCCATCTGTATGGAAAAGCATGATTTTTAGTAACAATCCACATGTCACAAAAGAGTGTACTTAGGAAAATGCAGCATCTTACATACTGCAGTGAGCAGTACAACATCAATACACCCATTGTAAAACTAAAAAGCCAGACTAGTACAGATCAATCCTGCACAATCAATCCTAACAGAAAACCATGTCTTTTGAACACACAGAACACAGAAAACACCTTCGCCTAGTATGGAATATGTCATCACAAACTAACCCCTCCCCCTTTTATAAAATTGTAGTGTGATTTTTAGCCACGGTGATAACAGCTCAATTGCTCATAGAATTCTGAACATCAGAGCTGTTACCACCACGGCCGGCACTAAAAAATGCTGTACAGTTTTGTAAAAGGGAGGATAAAATAGAAATTTGTAGACAAAGGTTAAATTGAACCACCAAGAAGCTGGACTCTGCATACAATGCAACACCAAAGAAATAGCGATGCATCTCCCCTAAAGCAAAAAAATAAATAAATAGAAAATGTTTCTACCTTGTCTTCTCTAGTTTCTGCCTTCTTCATTTTCTTTTCACTCTCTTCCTTTCATCCACTGTCTACCGTCTCTCTGCCCCTTCTATATGGCATCTTTTCTCCTCCTATGCTCTTTCAGAAACTGTATGCTTCCTCCTTCCATCTCTCCCTTCACCTCCATTGGTCTGGTGTCCATCTTCTTCCCTTTCCCACACCTCCAATGGTCTGGCATCTCTCTCCTCTCCTGTTCTTCCCTTCCCTTTTCCACACCTCCATGGTCTGGCATTTCACTCTCTCCTCTCCCTTCCCCCCACTTCCATCAGCATCTGCCCCCTTTCTTTCCCTCCAACCCAATTCCATCCAGAATCCTTCCCTCTTATGTCTCTCTCCTCCTTCCCTGCACACCTGTTCCATCAGCATCTGCCCCCTTTCTCTCCCTCCACCACCCTTCTATGCTCCTTTCTCTCTCCCTCCAAACCAGCAAGGTTCCTCGATGATTGCATCTGCCGGCTCTGCTCTGTAAGAATTATGTAATGTCGGAGGGGGTGGGCTGGCAGACGCAGGGAGTTGCGGCAAGGTCCAGCGATGACTGCGGCTGCCGGTCCACCCCCTCCGATGTCACGTACTTCTTCCAGAGCAGAGCCAGCAGCCGCAGTCATCGCGGGACCTTCCTGCACTTCAGCGCGGCTGCCGACTCTGCTCCAGAATAAGTACGATAGCCACGCTGAGGTGCAGGTCCCGTGAAAGAGTAGGGCGGGAGGTTCCGGACCCAGACGGCTGTGCACCCCCCCTAGGGCGTGCACCCGGGACGGTCCGCCGCACCCCCCCACCCCGCTCACTGGTGGAGACAAAGACTGTGAATTCAAGAAGACGTGGGACAGGCGTGAGGGATCTCTTCCGGAGAGGAGGAGATAGTGGATGCTGTAGACAGCAGAATGGATGGGCCATTTGACCTTTATCTGCCATCATGTGTCTATGTTTCTGCAATGAGGATAGCTATAAGACCCAGTTCACACTCTTGTAGTTGATATAGTTCTTCCATTTCAAGGTACCATGTTGTAATGTACATACTGAAAGAAGACAGGCAGGCTGATTTGACTGAGAGATTTGTATTTCTTTTTAAATATATGTGGGGCTTATATGCTGGCTACACAGTGTATGGATCAGGTGAAGTAAAATAAGAGTGGATATCATGTAATTGATATTTTGATATCTGGGTTTCTAAAGTGAACAGCTCTGCAGCTGCACTGAATGAGCTCATGAATACTCATATCTAGCTTCTCGACTTTACCTTCGTGGTGATGAATGCAAAGAATGTTTATCCTCTAAAACCCTGAGAGAAGGTCTGGGTTTTCATTTTAATAACTGGATTGAACAGCTATATTTACATTTGGGTTTTGGTTTTTTTTTTTTGCACTATGTATTAACTGGAATAATCTTTCTTTCCAGAGTCTAGCGGTTTCCAAAAGACTCCTGTTTGCCCATAGTGTCCTTCTGCCTTTGGCTAGAGAGTAAAGATAATAAGGTTCCATCACTATCCTGTAGGTAATGGGGCAGATCTCAAAACTGCAAAAGCTATTACTGAATTATAGTGCAGTTCTGTCAAGGATTTCGCTCAACGTCTCAGAAATATTGTTGAGATACACGAAGGGCTATTGTTCAACTGTGGCCTCCCTGATGATTTTCTGCTTTTCTTTCCTGTAATTCGAAAGCCTTAACAACATTCTCCGAGCCATGAGAGTTGATAATGTTACATACGAGTATAAAGACTAATGAGATATCGGAAAATTGTCATGTGCTAGGGAGACGGCTGCTGTTCGTAATCATTTACTCCATGGAAATATTTTCTTATGGGGAAATTATCTACCAAAGGAGCGGAGATCAATAATTTAAAAAGGATGAATGTAGTTAACTTCAGACTAAGGGGGGAATTAATCAAGCAGCATTAGGTTTTCACACACCTTAACATATGTTACGGGAATTAGCACACGTTAAACAGTACAGGCCTGATTCTATAAATGACACCTAGCGGCATCTAACTTGCAGTTGCTGCTCCGTGTGGTTGTCAATCAACCACTAGGCGTCCTTTATAGAATCACGCCTAGCATGACCTAGGTGTGCTTAGGCGTTGCTAGGCTTCCTTCTGGTAAGCATTGGTATATTAGGCCAGGGTTTCCCTGGTGTAATTTACAGGCATCTATCTACAATTCCTAGCGATGTCTTAAGTCAACCATGCCTATTCTCCACCCCTAACCATGCCTACTTTTCAAGCAGGTGTTGGAGGGTGCTTCGACTCAGGCATCACTAGGTGCCACGTTGATATTCATGCAAAACCTAAATTAGTTAATTTTTTAAATTATTTTTTAAAGTCATCGTCAACTACCATGCCATTAAAACCAATTTAGATCTGTGCGGAACTAAGTTCGACATCGCTAGGCATCCTCAATATAGGCGCCCCTTAATCAGGGCCTAAAAGCCTATAGGTATAAAATAAGAACATAAGAACTGCCATCTCTGGATCAGACCTTCGGTCCATCAAGTCCGGCGATCCGCACACACGGAGGCCCAGCCAAGTGTACACCTGGCGTAATTTTAGTCACCCATATCCCTCTATGCCTCTCGAGATTATGTATAGAATGTTGCTACTCCTTGGGATTCTAGAATCTTGTTACTCTCTGGGATTCCGGAATCTTGCAATTCATAAGAACATAAGAACCGCCATCTCTGGATCAGACCTTCGGTCCATCAAGTCCGGCGATCCGCACACGCGGAGGCCCAGCCAAGTGTACACCTGGTGTAATTTTAGTCACCCATATCCCTCTATGCCTCTCGTAAGGGGATGTGCATCTAGTTTGATTTTAAATCCTAGAACGGTCGATTCCGCAATACCCTCCTCTTGGAGAGCATTCCAGGTGTCCACCACTCGTTGCGTGAAGCAGAACTTCCTGATAGTTGTCCTGGACTTGGCCCCCCTTAGCTTCAGTCCATGTCCTCTTGTCCGTGTCACATTGGACAAAATGGGCTTTAGACTTCAGTGCACACTAATTCCTTAAGTGTGTTGAGCCTTAACGCTGCTTGATGAATTACCCCCTTAATCACGCTCGTAACTCTTAAAAAAATTGGAAACAACGAACAGATAATTTTCCGCTGGAAATCTTGACGCCTGACCAAACGTTATCGCCATAAAAACAGGTGGCAGCAGAGGCATTCCAGGAATGCAATTCAGCCACTGTCTGGCTAAGTTTATATCTAAATCATAACTTATGACTTCCAGAGGTTTAATACCCCTGTTTGCCCAAAGAAAAGGGTTTTCAGTTAGCTCCCCTTTCACTCAGGGGCATTCTATTAGCAAAATCTCTAGTTTTGTAACCTAAGCTCAAAATGTGGGTATTTGTGAGAAATAACAATATACAAGGCCCCGAGCGCAAAGCTTTTCAAAACCCGGACAAAGTTCCGGGTTTTGAAAAGCCATCCAGATGCCTGGACAGTCCCCTAAAAAGAGAACGTGTCTGGGTAAATCCTAGCCTAAATTCTATTTGTTGCCAATTATTATCACTAATAGATTATTAGTGCCCAATTATAGGTGCTAATTGATTCATTATTCAATTAAATTATGCATAGAAAGTGACCATGTGTCCACATTTACACATAGTTTTGAGCATCATATATACAGTATAATCTGGGGGATAAGAGATTCTCTAAAACTATCAACATGACCTCTGCAAAAGGCCTATATTCTTTATCCTCTAGTGCAAATATGACAAACATCACCTTCAAGCACTGTCAATATTTGACTAAAGTCCTGGTAATATTAAATAGTAAAATACTGGATCCCTTGGGCTTTATGTAGGGAGAAAGTAGATATGAGATTGGCAATCTCATTTTCTGTAATAGGGGCATCTAGCCTTGATTTTCTTCTGCAGATAAGGGTGTTCCACATGATTCCAGAAAATTCTATAGCAGTGCTAGAGCAATCCACTCCGGAGGTTATAGAATGCTGTGAGTAAAATTTCTTGCTTATGAAGGCCTTAGCTGCGGCCACTGTATCTCCCATATTTGAGGCTAATGCATGCAATCATGTATATTTTTATTAAAGATTTCAAATTTTACATTTCAGAATGTACTTAAGCACAAGATAAGTACAAGGACAATAAACAAATCTCCAAGTGGACAGAAACATCCACATCACAGAGAAAAAAAATCCAACAAAGAAAAAAAAAAATAATTGTTGCTGTTGTCCGGGTCTCATGGCGAGCAATAATCATGACGCCAACTGCGGAAGTCTAAGGGAACAATGAAAAATGATTTAAAAAGAAGCAACATTGAACAATCTCTTACTGACCTAGCCAATAGAGTTTTTGAGACCAGCTTTATCTCATTTAGGGGGTAGTAATTAACGTGCAGTAAAAGTTGGACTATTGTCATACCTGTTCAAATTTGCCTGTCTCTGTTTCAAATCCATTCTTGGTTCGGACCCCATGTACTTGGTTCCCCATTTTAACTTAGATTGTTCATCCAGACCCACACGCAGAGTACATAAGAACATAAGCAGTGCCTCTGCTGGGTCAGACCAGAGGTCCATCATGCCCAGCAGTCCACTCACGCGGCGGCCCATCAGGTCCAGGACCTGTATAGGAATCCCCTATCTATACCCTTCTATCCCCTTTTCCTTCAGGAAATCATCTAATCCCCTCTTGAACCCTGATACCGTACTCTGTCCTATCACACCCTCTGGAAGCGAATTCCAGGTGTCCACCACCCTTTGGGTGAAGAAGAACTTCCTAACATTGATTCTGAATCTGTCCCCTTTTAATTTTTCAAAATGCTCTCTCGTTCTTGTAGTTTTCGAAAGTTTGAAGAATCTGTCCCTCTCCACTTTCTCTATGCCCTTCATGATCTTGTAAGTCTCTATCATGGCCCCTCTAAGTCTCCGCTTTTCCAGGGAAAAGAGCCCCAGTTTCTCTAATCTCTCAGCATATGAAAGGTTTTCTATACCCTTTATCAATCATGTCGCTCTTTTCTGAACCCTCTCAAGTATCACTATATCCTTCTTAAGGTACGGCGACCAATATTGGACGCAGTACTCCAGATGCAGGCACACCATCGCCCGATACAACGACAGGATAACTTCTTTCGTTCTGGTTGTAATAACTTTCTTGATAATACCTAGCATTCTGTTCGCTTTCTTAGAGGCCACTGCGCACTGTGCCGACGGCTTCATTGACTTGTCCACCAGTACCCCCAAGTCCTTTTCTAGGCTACTTTCACCCATTACCAGCTCTCCCATCATATAGCTGTACATCGGGTTTCTGTTTCCTACATGCAAGACTTTAAATTTCTCTACATTAAACTTCATCTGCCATCTTTTTGCCCATTCTCCCAGTTTGTTCAGGTCCCTTTGTAAATCTTCACAGTCCTCTTTAGTCCTAACTCCACTAAATAGTTTTGTGTTGTCTGCGAATTTTATAACTTCGCACTTCATTTAACCATCCAACACTAAAGGCCTGCCATTACAAAAGATACCTGAACAAGAACACTTGCTTTCCAAGTAGGTCAACTGAACGATTGACTGGGTAATATTATCACGCACTCCTCATCCTACCTAAGCTTCAGAAAATTAGTAAAAACAAACTTGTTTAACCAATTTGTAACCTAAGACCTCTTAAGCCTTATCTCTTCAACTCTAACCAAATTGTTTCCCAAGATCTCTTATGCCTTATCTCTGTATCCTGCTCAACTGTATTTTGATGACTTTACATTGTACCTATATTCACTGATTGTCCAGCTCTTCTTTGTTGTAAACTGTCTCGAACTACTATGGCTTTAGCGATATATAAGAATAAAATTATTATTATTATTATTAATTTACCATAGGAGTGACTAACCTACAGTAATTCAGTACCACAGTTTTAAGATCACTGCGGTATACTTTTTCATCAACTTTGCAAGCTGCTCTGTCCATACTACCAGAGAGCATCAGGTGCTAAGCTGTAGTCTAATGCTCCTGGTCCACATCATAAAGGGGATGGGAATTATATCCCATATGTGATGATATGGTGTAGGATTGGGCTGGGGAGGTCATCAAGGGGAAGCCCACTAACTTGGAACGTGAGGATGTTACTGGTCAGACTATATGGTGGATATCCTGCAAACAGGATGGTTGGATAGGCTGGAGTGAGCTTGGATGGCAACTTCAGTATTTGAAACCTAGGACAATACCAGGTGGACTTTACAGTCCATGACCTAGAAATATCAAAGAAGAGATAAGTTAATTTAATCATGTATTTTTGATGGGTATAATTAATGGGCAGACTGGATGGACCGTTCAGGTTTTTATTTGCCATCATTTACTATGTTACTATACCCCAAATGCTTTTCTGAAGACCATCGTCATATAGTCATCCCCCCCAAAGATCTACCATCACATGTCTTTCCCCCAAATCCCCTATCTTCCCATATGCCTTCCTAAGCCTACCTTTATAAATCCTTGAGTTCTATTGGGTATGGTCACTCCTGCTCCTGCCATCACTGGGGTCAAAATGGCATTAGCAACCCCTAACAGCAGCCTCATGTTAGTACTGCTGTTTAAGGGCCAAAAGGTGATGTTTTACATCTTTAATTTGTTCTCTGGACTGGTTTTTTTTTTTTGGGGGGGGAGGGGGAGTTTAAGTAACCAAAATCACAAAAAGTGGAACAAGTTCCTGGAGTTTCAGGAAGTTGGTGTTAAATTTATTACACAAATATCAATAATTAAAAGAAATACAACCTTATGTGTCAAGAAATACAATGATCACAATATGTCCTTGATGCTTTTCTACCTGACGAGATGCAGCGGGACCTGGAAACCTGCAACAAGCAACTTCAACGTGCTCCTCGTGGCCGCGGCAGCTCTCGCCTATGTCACTTCCGGGTGCCGCGTATAGGAAGTGACGTCGGAGGGAGATCTGACGCGGTCGTGAGAAGCACGTTTAAATTGTTGCTCGCGCAGTGGACCACTAGAGGATCAGTGGAGGGGAAGGGAAGGTGGGAACATGTGCGATGGGGGGCCCCAGGCGCCTCTCCCCCCTTGCTACGCCCACTGCATGTTGGGGTTTATTCTGGAAATATTTCATCATCTTCAATGCAGTTTACTATTTTCGTTGTCCTTGGACTGTTTGATCACCTTGCTTGCCTCTGTGTCTTGCTTGCCTTGCCCGTCCTTCATTTTAAAGGCAAGTGTAAAAATGAAATGCCTGCCTTCCAGTTAGGAGAGAAATGAACAGAAATAATGGCAACCAGCTGTCATTTACTTCTAATTAATCTCAGGCGCCCAGATAGCGTCTCTTTATAACCTTCCTGCTTAATGACACCTTCCAGGAATGTATTAAAAAAAAAAAAGTTTCATATCAATTTAATTGCCTTATAGGCAGACGACTGATCTTGTGATCAGTTAATGAAAACGCTTGTTCTTTATTCCTACAACATTGTCATTAGATGTGGGGATTAGTTATGGCGCAAGGGAACACTGAAGATATGAAAAGGCTATGGAGAATTATTATTATTTTTAATTCTTTATTAATTTTTGAAGCTTTGACAGTGCATTACAATTAATATAACTTTAACCCTTTCAGGACCATAAGGATCGTAGGCCAATTTTTGTGGTTTTGACGACATTTTTATGGTAAAAAGGGTTTGCAGATGCCAAAAAATTGATTTTTTTTTGTGAAATATCATTATTTTTATTTAAAAAATCACACTTCTGGCTTATGGACAGTGTGGCAAGTGAATCTTCTCGTCAATCTGGCAACGACGCTAATGAATGAATGTCGGAACCAGTTTGTTTACATAAAGGCAGTATCATATGGAATCCATACATATCAAATTTAGAACTGTAGACTATCCCAATCAAAATTTATAGGATTTTAAAGTTATGGGACAAATATGTCCCTTGGTCCTGAAAGGGTTAACAGATTGCATAAAATACACCATATTACACACATTATTAAAGAAAACATCCATTTCCCCCCATCCTCCCAATTATTAATATATTAAATCATATTATTTATTACAATATTATATTTAAATATTTTTAAACTCTTCCAAATACTTTCCCCTCCCCCCACCCTGGATGTGTAAGGAAATCTAAGAAATAAAAGATATATCTCTATTATTGTCTGTTAATAAATGCAGTCAATGGGCTCAGAAGCAAATCTATGGAGAATTATTAATTTGGAGTTTAAGTGAGGATTAAGGAATAGTTCAAAATCGTACAGCATATCTTAGGGGGAGGGGGGGTGGTGGTGGTGTTTTTTTAGTACTGGAATTTTTGTCTAATTTATTTGATTTTTTTTTCTTGGCAACCCAGTGGTTTTTAATTGTTTTCATTTAAAAGGCAACCAGTCTATTGGATAGTAAACAGTGGAAGCGGATAGAAACATAGAAAGATGACGGCAGAAAAGGGCCAAGGCCCATCAAGTCTGCCCACTCTATAGACCCTCCCCTTAAGATTAGCCAATGTTTTACCCTGACCCACGTAGGGATCCCACATGGGCGTCCCATTTATTCTTAAAATCTGGCACGCTGCTGGCTTCGATTACCTGTACTGGAAGCTTGTTCCATTGATCAATCACTCGCTCCGTGAAGAAATACTTCCTCAAGAAGTGCTCTTGGACAAAAGGATAAAACATCTTTAAAAAAATGTTCTATTTACGAAGTTTTACAAAACATATAAGAAACATAAGAAATGCCATTACCGAATCAGACCCTTGGTCCATCAAGTCCAGTGACCCGCACACGCAGAGGCCTAACTAGGTGCTTCCTGATGAAGACCTAGGTGTTCCCAGATGAGACCTTGTTTACCTGTATCCCTCAATGTGATTTGCAAGGAGATGTGCATCCAACTTGACCTTGAATCCCATAATAGAGGTCTCCATCACAACCTCCTCCGGGAGAGCGTTCCAAGTGTCCACCACTCGTTGTGTGAAACAGAACTTCCTGACATTTGTCCTGGTCCTGGTCCTGGTCAAGAATCCTGTTGAATGGAAATATGGAGCATACGAAAAATCAGAGTAAGGGGCAAAGGGACCTTTTAATAAGCTGGGGCAAAAACTGTCCTTGGTGCACCCTTACGGGGTCTTTCCCACATGCTAAGGCCATTAAATTAATTAAATAGTACTTAATTTGGTGATGTTATTTTACTGTGTTATGCTATGTGTTAATTGATTCCCCTAATGTATTTTTCCTTTGTTTTACTTTTCTTTATCAATTGTATTTCTAACCCTTATCTTACCCTATGTCATAAGTATAAAATATTATGTATTAGTTTTTACCCAATGTTATTATTTAAAGTTTGTTTTGTATTGTATTGTCCTTATTAGACTATATTTAACATGTTCATCGCTTAGAATTTGATTAAGCGATTAATCAAGAAAAATAATAAACTTCAAACTTCATTTTTGCCATAGCTGTAAAATGGATGATTTTCTATGTTCTGTATTATTGGCCATGCGCTAATTTTGCCATTAACAGTCATTAAAAAAATTGCAAAGGGGTCTTTTTTACTAGAGCCGCGGCAAAAGTGGCCTTACGTGGGTCCTTACGTAACACACAACCCCGCCCTGTTATGCCTCCAGCCCGCCCCATTCTGCCTCCAGCTCTGCCCCGTTCTGCCCCCAGCCCCACCCCCAGCAAGCATCCTCTCTTCTACAACCAGCTCCGGCCACATCTGGAGGGCCTGGAGCATGCGCGGATGTGTGTGATATCATCCGAACAAGCTCAGAGGCCCTTTAGATGCAGCCGGAACTGGTAGGAGCTTTCCAAAACCCAGACAAATGGCAGGTTTTGAAAAGTCCGTCTGGGAGCCCGGTCAGTCCTCTTAATAATAATAATTTTATTTCTTATATACCGCTATACCATAAGTTCAAAGCGGTTTACAACAAGATTCATGCAATGAGAGTATGCGATGATTACAACAAGAAACATGTCTGGGTTTCCCCGGACGTCTGGTAACCCTACCTAAATAGCAAGGCAACATTAAATAGGTAACACCACATATTCAGACATCCAGCTTTGTGGGGGACTGAATATCCGCTTAAAGATAGTTACATAATTCATTTAGATATCTTTAAACGTACACTGCCTAACTCAGGGGTGTCCAATGTCGGTCCTCGAGGGCCGCAATCCAGTCGGGTTTTCAGGATTTCCCCAATGAATATGCATGAGATCTATTACATACAATGAAAGCAGTGCATGCAAATAGACCTCATGTATATTCATTGGGGAAATCCTGAAAATCCGACTGGAATGCGGCCCTCGAGGACCGACATTGGACACCCCTGGCCTAACTGAATACTGCCCCCAAGCTTTTTAAGCTGAAGAAAGCAATTACGTTTTCTGCCCTGGCGTTGTCAAAGGGCTTTGCCACATAAAAAATTCCTTTACGTTGTGCATGACTGCCCCTTCAATTGGCAAGAGCCCTGACTGGGCACAGGTTGAAGGGAGTACATTAACTCAACGCTGTTTTACCTGTGTTGGCTGTCAGTAATCTAAAAGAGCTTATTCCACCTGAGTGTGCTACTTTTTAAGTCTCTTCAGGGCTGCTTCAGTTTTCTATGAGAGCTCATTTAGACCTTGTTAGTGGACGAGTCTTTTTAACGTGATGTTGTTTTTTTTGTTTTTTTTTTATAAATCTTTATTGATTTTCAAGTAGTAACAGTGTAATACATATGCATCTGAATGTATAACAAATCAAGAAAAGCACTTTGAACTTACAAATATTCGAAAAGAATCTTTTCCCCCCCACCCCCTTTACTTAATCAATAATATAAATGCAATTATCCTTCCAATAACCCACTCTTATTGAAAGTAGTAATACATTCCCACCCCCTTCCTCCCACCCTGGATGTATAAGGAAATCAGACAAAAATTACAGAGAAATGACAACTATATAGAAGCAATAAAAGATGCCAATGGGCCCCACACCAAGTTAAATACGTTACTATGCCCCAATATCTCAGCATTCATTTTTTTTCATATTTGTAGCTGGAGCATAAGTTTGCCCACCAAAAAACGTGATGTTGTAAATAGATTTAATTGGCCTTTTTAACCAAATTGGTGGCATTTGTGCGTTAATAAATGTAAAGTAAATCAAATGAAAATCTCTTTAAATGGAATTACGGGTCAGAAGGGCATTTTAGAAATCTTAGGAAGCTTCTGGTGAACTCTACCCCTCAACAAAAGGCCTCGGATACAAACGTATCTTCAACACTATGGGCTCCTTTTACTAAGCTGCGATAGCATTTTTGGCGCGCGCAGAATTTTAGCGCGAGTTAAACCCGCGCTACGTGGCTAGAACTAACGTCAACTCAATGCTGGCATTAGCGTCTAGCGTGCGCGGCAATGTGGCGCAGCTTAGTAAAAGGAGCCCCTATGTTTACGAATATCAGCTCAAGATATGGAACAACCTCCCAACAACCGTCAGTCTTGGAACTTTTTGAACGGTTCATAGACAACGGCGTGAAAGACAAAAGCGCGCGCCGACAATTGAGCGCAGCGTGCGCCGCTCTAAATTACAGTTTTTAGGGGCTCCGACGGGGGTTTTTGTTGGGGAACCCCCCCAGTTTACTTAATAGACATCGCGCCAGCGTTATGGGGGGTTTGGGGGGTTGTAACTCTCCACATTTTACTGTAAACTGAACTTTTTCCCTAAAAACAGGGAAAAAGTGAAGTTTTCAGTAAAATGTGGGGGGTTACAACCCCCCACACTCCCCACAACGCGGCGCGATGTCTATTAAGTAAAGTGGGGGGTTCCCCCACACACACACCCCCGTCGGAGCACTAAAAACAGTAATTTAGAGCGGTGCGCGCTGCGCTCAATTGTCTGGGCGCGCCTTTGTCCCGGCGCACTTTTGACCTGACACCTTTTGAACAGACCCTCATATGTCGTATCGCATCATGCCTTTTGATTTTATCTTGTTGGCAGACAGGATGGAACCCTACAGGTCTTTTATCCGCCGTCATCTACTATGTCACTATGGAAGTGGAAAGCCTGTGGGATGGGAAGAGGCGCTCTAAATATCAAGTCTTTCCAATTTGCAGATTGCAATCGATGTCCATTAGTATTTCACGCTCTTCCAATCATCTTTATGGGGGGCTGGAGTGTTGCAATAAGCCTCATGATTCATGGTGTAAGTGCTTGGATGGGTGACCTCTCTTTTCTCAGGTGAGAGCGATGCCTTGCTCTTGCTGTCTAATCAACTGTTTTGCAGTTGGTGTCATCTTCACGCAGGGGGCTCAAGCGTCAGGTTTTGTACTGCTGTGCCTTTTTCCGCGAGCCCGGTCATGTGAATGGGAAATCAAATACAGTGCAGGTCTGCGTCTCACCGGCTCGATGCTAAAAGTGAAGAAAAAGTATGGCTTTTTGTGATGCATACAGTTAATTCAGCTGTTAGGTTTTGTTCTGCTCAATTTGATTGTTCTTTGTCATCGTACAAACACGAATGCGATTGAAGAATGAGCAATTCAAGTCCCAGCGGCCGTTTCGTATAGTAGAATGAAGTAAATATATAGGATCTCTTTCAGAAGCAGGAGGCGGGAGGAGGATGAATCTTGGAAATCTTTTATAGAACAAATGATAAGCCTTTAAAAATGAAACATTGCCCATGTTTGGATGAGCCAAATTTTCTCTCTAAGGTATTACTTTTTAACAGTGAATTCAGGACTGCATGTTTTCTCTTATTCAGGTACGTTAACTGACATATTTTAGGTGTTCTATTCTTTTTTTCTTTTCTTTATTTTTTTTTAATTTGCCTTACTACATAATAAGAAAGTTTTTTTTTTAAAGATTGATTTTACAAAAACATATGGGGCTCCTTAACTAAGCTGGAGTAAGTGTAAATGCATGCTTACAACAGGTTAAAATCAACTACCTCATAATGTGGTCAGATATCATAGAAACATAGAAGATGACGGCAGAAAAGGGCTACAGCCCATCGTCTGCCCACTCTGCTTACCCACCCCCTGTCTATGCCCTAATGAACCAATTTTCTTATCTTGACCCTCGTAGGGATCCCACATGGGTATCCCATTTATTCTTAAAGTCTGGCACGCTGTCTGTGGTTGTTTTTGGATCTGGGTGTCATCATGTGACCAGGTCAAGCGGTATTACCCATCACGTATCCACCCCCTGGCACCAGTTAAAACACACTTCACACATTCCATTAAAACCTGAGTATTCCCTGGACTCTATGGGGCTCATAATCGAAAGAGAAAAACGTCCAAAAACCGGCCTAAGTCGGCACTTGGATGAACATTTCTCAAAAACATCCAAACGCTGAGAATAAAACCGGGTTTTGGACGTTTTTCTGTATAATCTCCTTCTATATTTGTGTTTTTCTGTTGTTAAAATTTTAATAAACCAATTTTAAAAATGAAATGAAAAACAATGAAGGTGACTGGTGCTCAATCTCGTTTATTGATTAAAAGACTCAACACAATCATGTTTCGGCCCCAAGCAGGCCTGCCTCAGGAGTCTGAATATATCATGAGACAATGTGTATGAGGATACTCAATCTTCAATTCTTAATTCTGTACTCCAGTTCACATGTGTGGATTTCCTCCTGCCCGATGCGTTTTCAAAACCCATAGTGCCAGGTTTTGAAAAGCCGTCTGGACCCCCAGACATGTCCTCAAAAGGAGCTATGTATCACTTTGTTTTATGATATCAGTAGGAAAAGGAGCAGCTTCTCAATGGTATAAGCGTTTAAAATTGAATACGTATAAGAGTCCAAAGGGATTACAAAGCACTTGGGAATTTGATGTAGATCAGAAAATTGATGAAATCCAATGGAAGACAGTTTGGACATCAATTACAACTTCATTGCATTTGGCAAACTTAATGCAATCCTTGTTCTTCGTAATGCACAAGGCTTTGTGGACCCCTTTAAAATTGTCAAAAATAGATGTCTCTAAAGGGAAATTTTGTTGGACTTGTAAAGATACTATTGGAATTATGGAACATATGATATTCAGATGTCCATATGTAGCTATGTATTAGAATAAGGTTTGACTAACCTCTTAAATTATATCGTGTGTCACACTGTCCTCTTATATATAAGCGTTGTCGCACAAATTTTCATACAATATCATAGATAATATTGAGAATAACAGGGGTCTCAAGTGCTCTTAACCAGAGGCCCGAGATATTTTTCGCAGCCAAAGGTTATTTTAGTGAGCTATCATCGGTCCCGTTATTTTTTCTCTAAATCTATGACTTGTGCCAATGTTAAACCCAATAATTTAATAATTTAATTATAAAATGTATATCTCTTTCATAGTAGTGATTTGCTAATTCAATTAATAAATAACCTTATTTTATTATGTTATATATTTTTTCTTTTTTTGTTCTCCAACTAAGATACTAAGTCAAAAAACTACTTAGCTCTTATTTTTCTTGTTATATTTTTCTTGATATTTTTCCTGTTGATATTTATCCGTTGGATAGTATCTTAGTTGGAGAACAAAAAAAGAAAAAATATATAACATAATAAAATAAGGTTATTTATTAATTGAATTAGCAAATCACTACTATGAAAGAGATATACATTTTATAATTAAATTATTAAATTATTGGGTTTAACATTGGCACAAGTCATAGATTTAGAGAAAAAATAACGGGACCGATGATAGCTCACTAAAATAACCTTTGGCTGCGAAAAATATCTCGGGCCTCTGGTTAAGAGCACTTGAGACCCCTGTTATTCTCAATATTATCTATGATATTGTATGAAAATTTGTGCGACAACGCTTAGAATAAGGTTTGGCCAACCATATCAAATTTGCTTTCTATATCGGAACCACTGACTTACTCAATAATTATTTTAGGGGGGGTTTGGTCTAAAATCTGCAATAGACAGTCCAAAACAAAATTACTGAAGAATTTATTAATGATAACAATCAAAGCAATATTATCTAATTGGAAGGATTTTTCTAATTTGGATTGTAATGGATGGTGGAACACAGTATGCCTGTATGGTAAATATGAGAAAATATTTGCAATTAGGAGTGGTGGTTTGAGAAAATCTATCTTCCTCTTTACTAAGTCCTTCCCCTCTTCATTGGAGTTCCTTTCTATATCAATTCCTATAAACCGTGTCGAGCTCTACTTTTGTGGAGATGATGCGGTATACAAACTTAAGGTTTAGTTTAGTTTAAAATATAACAAAATATGGGATTTTTTAGTTGATTTAAATGACTGTACACTTCTCCCTCGTCATTCGCGGGGGATACAGGCAGAGCCGAATCGCGAATGCCGGAAAACCGCGATTATCCGGCTCTGACCCACCCCCACCTCCCTGCCGCCTTCCCGGCCTTACCTGGTGGTCTAGAGGGTTTTTGGGGCAGGAACGATCTTCCTACACTCCTGCCCCGTGCAGATCGCCATCAGGAAATGGCTGTAGGGAGTTCCCGACGTAGTCTCGAGAGACTAAGGGAACTCCCAGCAGCCATTTCCTCATAGCGATCTGCATGGGGCAGGAGCGTAGGAAGATCGCTCCTGCCCCGAAAACCCTCTAGACCACCAGGTAAGGCCGGGAAGGCGGCAGAGAGGAAAAAAAAAAGACTTTTTTTAAATTTTCCCCCTCCCCAGAAAAAAAATCACAATTATATGAAACCGCGAGTGCAGGAACCGCGAATGGGGAGGGGGAAGTGTATTGGATTGTTGGGACACCTTAGGACTCATTTTTATTTATGTTGTTTTTAATATTGTTTTTTATGTATTTTTATTATTTAATATTGTTTTTATTTGTCTGTTATCTTGTTGTAATGTTTAAAATTTTAATAAAAATTTTTATGAAAAAAAAAAAATATCAAGTTAATCTGTGGAAAGTGACTATTGAGTATCCTCAGGCTTTAAAGATTTTGATACCAGTGTTGTGAATAGAATAGGAGATACTGCATTTTATTGCCTAAGGGCTCCTTTTGCAAAGCCGCATTAGCGGTTTAACGTGCGTAATAGCGCACGCTAAACTGCCGGCTGCGCTAGGCGCTAACGCCAGCATTTAGCTGGTATTAGTTCTAGACGCATAGCGCGGGTTTAACGCACGCTAAAAAGCTGCGTGCGCTAAAACCGCTAACGTGGCTTCGTAAAAGGAGCCCTAAGTGGTGCTAATTAATGCAGTTGTATTTATTTTTTATTCATTATATTTGTTATAACACAATCCAGCAATTACACAGTATAAAGAAGAAAAAAGATAAAATAATATTTACTTTTAAGTCCACATTATCAGGGCTCAATTAACCAAAAATCCAAGAAATATTCATTTCCACAAACAGGCAAAAATCTATCTATGTTTGAAACAGTTTTTATTAAGAAGTACAAGGCAAAAATTATAGTGTGATCAACTAAGAATAGTAGAAATCCGTACTTCACAATTATACAAGCAAGCCCCAAATCCCCTCCCCCCCATAACCCCACAGTCACTTATTATCATCAAGGGGAAGTGGGGTGGAGGGAATGTGGAGGGAATGTGGGGAAACCGAAAGCTACGAGGGTAAAGGCTGAGAGCAAAGCAGAAGCACAAGGAACAGGAGAACTGACCGAAGTTCAAGGGGAGGCGGCCCAGGTAAATACAGAGGTGGAGGAAAAACGACGGGACCTGCGGTGCTTGTACGCAAATGCAAGAAGCCTCATGGCCAAGATGGGTGAACTAGAGGTCGTGGCCAAGGGGGAAGACCTGGATATAATTGGAATTACAGAAACATGGTGGACAGAGGAGAATCAATGGGATGTGGCACTGCCGGGGTACAAGCTCTACAGGAGGGACAGGACACACAAGAAGGGGGGAGGCATAGCAATATATATAAAGGACTCTATCTACTCGGTCGGGATGGATATGGCAAATAAGGCAGAGGGGCTGGAATCGCTATGGGTCAAATTGCCGGGAAACAAGGGTGCAGTCATAAAACTAGGGCTATACTATCGCCCACCTGGTACACCGGAAGGAGTCGGACACGACTTGGAAGCTGAACTGAGACAAGAATGCAGGACTGGAAGTGTAACAGTGATGGGGGACTTCAACTACCCGGGGATTGACTGGAGTATGGGTCACTCCAACTGCACTAGGGAAACAGGATTTATAGAAGCTGTGAGGGACTGCTTCATGGAGCAACTAGTCAGGGAACCGACGCGAGGGAGTGCTACTCTTGACCTCATCCTAAACGGATTAGGGGGGCCTGCAAGAGGGGTAGAAGTGGGAGGACCACTAGGCAACAGTGACCACAACGCGATCAGATTCACATTAGGAAGGGGGACACCCACAGGAAGGAGGACCGCAACGACTGCGCTCAATTTCAGGAAAGGGAACTATGTTGCTATGAGGGAAATGGTGGGGAGGAAGCTCAGAAACATCCTTAGGATGGAGACTGTAGGAAGCGCCTGGACCCTATTCAGGGACACCCTGCAGGAAGCACAAAGAAAGTACGTCCCCAGTTTCAGAAAAGGCGGTAAGAACAAGCGGTCAAAGGACCCGGTTTGGATCTCAACAGAAGTAAAGAGGGCAATAAATGACAAAAAAGTATCCTTCCGGCGATGGAAAAAGGACCCAACGGAGGAAAATCACCAGGCGCACAGGAAATGCCAAAAGGAATGCCACCGAGAGGTTAGAAAAGCAAAAGGGAAATATGAAGAGGGGCTGGCCAGGGAGGCGAAAAACTTCAAGGCATTCTTCAGTTACGTAAAGGGGAAGCGACCAGCAAGAGAGGAGGTGGGGCCGTTGGACGATGGGGATAGGAAGGGAGTGATTAAGGAGGATAAACAGGTAGCTGAGAGGTTGAACACATTCTTCTCGTCGGTTTTCACGAGAGAAGACACATCTAATATACCGGACTCAGAGGAACTCATGAGCGGGGAACAGGCTGAAAAATTGGAACACATAGAGGTAAGTAAGGAGGATGTCCTCAAACAGATAGACAGGTTAAAATGCGGCAAATCGCCGGGCCCGGACGGGATCCACCCAAGGGTTCTGAAGGAACTAAGACAAGAAATAGCGGGCACAATCCAGCATGTTTGCAACCTATCCTTGAAAACTGGAGAGGTACCAGAGGACTGGAAATTGGCGAATGTCACACCTATCTTCAAGAAGGGATCGAGGGGTGACCCCGGGAACTACAGGCCGGTGAGCCTGACTTCAATTACAGGGAAGATGGTGGAAGCTATGATCAAGGACAGTATTTGCGAGCACATCGAGAGAAATGGCCTACTGAGAACAAGCCAGCATGGATTTTGTAAGGGAAGGTCATGCTTAACGAACCTTCTGTACTTCTTCGAGGGAATAAGCAGTCGGGTGGACAATGGGGAACCTATAGACATCATTTACCTCGATTTTCAAAAGGCTTTCGACAAGGTGCAACACGAAAGGTTGCTTAGGAAGCTGTGGAACCACGGGGTGGGAGGGGATGTGCACAGATGGATCAAGCACTGGTTGTCGGGTAGACTGCAAAGGGTCGGAGTGAAGGGCCAATATTCTGACTGGCAGGGAGTCACGAGCGGTGTGCCACAGGGATCGGTGCTGGGGCCGTTACTCTTCAACATATTTATCAATGACCTGGAAAAGGAGGCAAAGTGCGAGGTTATAAAATTTGCAGACGATACCAAACTGTGCGGTAGAGTTAGGTCCAGGGAGGAGTGTGAGGACCTGCAAAGGGACCTGGACAAGCTGGAAGACTGGGCAAACAAATGGCAAATGCGCTTTAACGTGGAAAAATGCAAGGTCATGCATATAGGGAAAAAGAACCCGTTGTTCATCTACAAATTGGGGGGGGCATTGTTGGGAGACAGCAGACTTGAGAGAGACTTGGGTGTGCTGGTGGATGCATCACTGAAGCCATCTGCACAGTGCGCAGCAGCCTCGAAAAAAGCCAACAGGATGCTGGGCATCATAAAGAGGGGCATAACAACCAGGACGCGGGAAGTCATCATGCCATTGTATCGAGCGATGGTGCGTCCACATCTGGAATACTGCGTTCAGTATTGGTCGCCGCACCTCAAGAAGGACATGGCGGTACTTGAGAGAGTCCAAAGGAGAGCAACGAAACTGGTAAAGGGGCTGGAACACTGCCCATACACCGAGAGATTAGATAGGCTGGGGCTCTTCTCTCTGGAAAAAAGGAGACTCAGGGGAGATATGATAGAGACCTTCAAGATCATGAGGGGCATAGAGAGGGTGGATAGGGACAGATTCTTCAGACTGAAGGGGACAACAAGTACGAGGGGGCATTCGGAGAAACTGAAGGGAGATAGGTTCAAAACAAATGCAAGGAAGTTTTTTTTCACCCAAAGGGTCGTGGACACATGGAATGCGCTACCGGAAGAAGTGATCAGGCAGAGTACGGTACAGGCATTCAAACAGGGATTGGACGGATTCCTGAGGGATAAAGGGATCGTGGGATACTGAGAGAGATGCTGGGATGTAACACAGGTATAGAAAGCTAACCAGGAAATAAGTATAGTAACCCAATAGGTCGTGCATGTGCAAGACCGGAGGGTTAGGACTACGATGGGAAGATAGGACTAAATGAGAAAACAAGGTGGCAAGTGAGCCCCTTCTGGTGATGCAGGTAGGTCGTGACCTGTTTGGGCCGCCGCGCGAGCGGACTGCCGGGCAGGATGGACCTATGGTCTGACCCGGCGGAGGCACTGCTTATGTTCTTATGTTCTTAACCTCTGAATTAGTATCAGAAACCTTTTCTAATAAAGGTTTATCCTGAAGAAAAAGTTCTCATTGAGTAGGATGCAAGAATACAAACTTACTGTTAACATATGAAATCATAAATATCAAAAAACACACCCTCTAATGCTCAGAACTACATACACTTTGTAAAAAGGAGAAAAGACTTCAGTGTCCAATAGGGGCTCTAAAAAGCTACAGGAGCTGAAGCGGGTTAATTGACGCTGAAATCCCTGAAGAAGCTCGATTGCGAAACAGGGAGCCCTGTTGGATTGTGTGGAAGTATGCTGGCGGTGATGATTGAGTAGCTGCTATGCTATGAGCTTATTCTCCACAGGGCGGGTTTTTCCTGCTTTCAAGTCTCAGTACTACGTTCAAGACTATTGAGAAGACAACATTTTTCAGATAAGTGATTATATTGAAAAGACTGTGATATTTTGAAAGATATTTAAAAATTGTGACTTTATGTATCAGAATTTCACTTATCTTGGGAGTTTTTTGACCGAGGATGTGTCTGCTGGTCTCAAATTGAGTTTGAAACTAGCTTGTCTATGTGGGTAGCTTTTTAGAGCCCCTATTGGACACTGAGGTCTTTTCTCCTTTTTACAAAGTGTATGTAGTTCTGAGCATTAGAGGGTGTGTTTTTTGATATTTATTATTTGGACATCCTTTCTTGTTTATATATATTTTTGTGAAACATATGAAATCAAACATTTGCATGGTAATTTAAGAAAAAAAGTAGCCCCGACTGCTAAAACTGTACGCTTAAGCAGTAGGAACTGTTTTCTTCTGAATTAGAACATAAGAGCATAAGATCTGCTGCTGCTGGGTCAGATCAGTGGTCCATTGTGCCCAGCAGTCCGCACACGTGCGCTATTTGAGTCTAGCCTTACTTGCATATGTTCTGTTCCAGTAGGAATTTATCCAACCTTGTCTTGAATCCCTGAAGGGTGTTTTCCCCTATAACAGCTTCCGGAAGAGCGTTCCAGATTTCTACCACTCTCTGGGTGAAGAAGAACTTCCTTACGTTTGTATGGAATCTTTTTCCTTCTAACTTTAGCGAGTGCCCTCTCGTTGTCTTCACCTTGGAGAGGGTGAACAGTCTCTCTTTCTCTACTAAGTCAATTCCCTTCAATATCTTGAATGTTTCGATCATGTGTTTGCTTAGCAACATCTGGAAACACTTTTAGCAATTGTCCACAGAACAAGGACGATGCAGTTGCATTTTAAAAGATTTATTTGGAATCTGAAAACTGTTTTCTGGAAAAAAAAAAATAATACCAAGAGCAAAGTGAGAAAATTACTTGCTGAATTCACTTTTATGCGCTTAGACATGACTGCATCTGTGCCCAGCCTATAATACTGTGCGTATTGAGGCCAGGGAGAAGAAAACACATTTTCCAGCTCACTCAGAATACAATATAATGAACAGCAAGAAAATCTTTGCTAGCTCTGAAGCTATGAGACTCACTTTTGAGTCCAAAAGGCAAATGAACCTGTGCTTTGAGCATTGTGAAGTACAATAATGCTTATCTGAGCAACAAATCAGCCACGGAAAATGATGAGCGACAGTTGGCTTGGGTGTATAGCCAACTCTAAACATATTTGAAGACAAATTATGCAGTTGTACTTTTCTGGCACAGTTGTCTAAATAAGTTTTCTTGATCTTCCTTACTATGTTCATTTACATACTGTCATAACTAAACTGAAAATGTGTGAAAAAGGTTTGTTATATTCTCTGTTTACCTTGGCAACTTAGCAGGAAGGGTTATGGGAAACAATAAATTTTGGCTTAGTTATTGTTTATTGTGCTCTGGTTTTTTTGGGGGTTGTTTTTTTAATGCTAGAGGATTGAAACAGTTGTAAAATCGACATAGTAGTATAGTATTTAAAATCCTAAGGGCCTCAGCACCCTGAGGTTATGGGTTCAAATCTCTCGCTGCTCCTTGTGACCTTGTCAAATCACTTAATCCCCTCATTGCCCCAGTACATTAGAGTTTGAGCCCACCGGGACAGGTAGGGAAATATGGTAAAGTACCTGAATATAAAACCATTTAGGACATAATTGGTATATAAATAGAAATAAATGAAATAATACTATACTTTCAAATTAAATATACTGATATATCCTCTGTCCTACTCAGTTTTATTCCTCCTTACATAGTTAAATGTTCTCTTCGCTCTGCCAATCAACAACTGCTTGTCGTTCCCACACATGTACAGATTCATTCACGTTCTGCCCAGACATCTGGCTTCAGTGTTACAGGCCCCGGCACAGTATAATTAATTTCCGTTAGAGCAGGGGTGTCCAACCTTTTGGCTTCCCTGTGCTGCATTGGCCGAAAAAAATGTTTCTGGGGCTGCACAAAAGCGCAAACGCTGCAGCAAGACAGAGGAGGGAGCTGGCAAGACGGTAAACACCCGGGGGCAGCAGAGGAAAACGCTGCATCGCCCTCTACCGGGGCCGCACAAAATACTTTACTGGGCCACATGCGGCCCTCGGGCCGCAGGTTGGACACTCCTGTGTTAGAGTAAGGACCCATAACTTAAAAAAAAAAAAAAAAAAAATTATTATTATATCCTGCATATCCTATGATTCCATGCAGATTCCAAATTATTCAGATACTCGAGCATTTTTCCCTAACTGTCCAGGCGGGCTCCCACTCTATCTAAGGTACCTAGAGCAATGGGGATTAAGTGACGTGCTCAGGGTCACAAGGAGCAGTGCAGGATTTGAACCCACAACCTCAGGGTGCCAAGGCTGTAGCTCTATCCACTGCACGACACACTCCCACTTTCTTTTCTAAGATGTAAAGCTTTGTTCCAAACTCACCATGGGCTCCTTTTACTAATCTGTGCTAAAAAGTAGCCTTTGTCTTTAAGGCAGGAAACAATAGCTTTGGGGACCTCTTTCTTATTAGTATACCCCTATAAGTGCATCATAAAGTATGCATAACTTAAATAGGTATTCTTTCTTCCTGATCAGCTAAAATCCTTCCTGGAGCTGAAAAAGATGGCTTAAAGTTGACCCATTGTAAAAAGAGATAGCAAGTAAAGTGTTGCTTTATAGCCCTTCTTTGAAATATTTTCCTTTTTATTAGCCTCTTGTTTTTCTGCTTAACTCCCCTTGTACTTGTGGTCCAAGGAGGGATGATCAATTATACCACTGTTTATTTTTGGTTGTATAAGTAACAAAATTTACACTGTATTTCTTTGACAAAAAGTGTATTTTCTTGTAAAATTGTTGGAAATTCTAAGGGCTCCTTTTATCAAGGTGCGGTAGGGGTTTAACGAGCGGAATACCGCGCGTTAAACCACCTGCCGCGCTAGTCACTAATGCCTCCATTTGTCCGACGCGCTAACCCCCGTAGCGCGCCTTGATAAAAGGAGCCCTAAATAAAGAATTAAAATTTTTTTGTTTTTAAAGTGGCCCTTACTTAGACCCAGATGCTCTGCAATCGCCGTTAAAATCCTGTGGGTCGCTGTGGGGCCAGTAAATTGTCCGATTTTAAAACGGCGATTGATGTTGAAATAGCTTTGCGTGCAAATGAGTTTGGCGGAGGTCCGCCGTGATCTCACCCGATCATCCGTAGGAGAAAGCGACTGACTCGTGTCCAGAATAGCTACTGTATGTCGCAGGGAAGCATCAGCCTCCAAAGTTGGCGTGCCTTTTTGTAGCGCATCATTGGTGCTGAGAGTTGAGTCGGTTCAACGAATGGCCACCAGGATGGTCTCGGGACTCAAAGACCTCCCTGTATGAGGAACGGCTGAATAAATTGCAGCTATACTCACTCGAGGAACGTAGAGAGAGAGAGAGGAGACATGATAGAGACGTTTAAATATATCACGGGCCATATTGAGGTGGAGGATGATATCTTCTTTCTTAAAGGTCCCTCGGCCACAAGAGGGCATCCGCTGAAAATCAGGGGTGGGAAATTTCATGGCGACACCAGGAAGTTCTTCTTCACCGAAAGGGTGGTCGATCTTTGGAATGAACTTCCACTCCAGGCGATTCAGGCCAGCAGCGTGCCAGATTTTAAAAAGAAATGGGATACACATGTGGCATCTCTAGGGGGGTAAAAATGGAAATGGGATACACATGTGGTATCTCTAGGGGGGTAAATTCAAGGGGGTGGGGTCGTTGGAGTGGGCAGACTTGATGGGCTATGGCCCTTTTCTTCCGTCATCTTCTATGTTTCATGATAAGAGTGGCGGGGCAGAGAACTAATAACAAATGATGCAAATGCGAAAACGCGAGGTTTATGTGCTTTTTTATACACTGCTTTGGCGAGACATATGCAATCAGTAGCCCCTGACCTGCCGATATATGTTTTTAACAGACGCACATGAGATGTGCCTTTAACAGGGTAGCTTTAGAAAATTACTACGCTATAGTTATAATTAAATTATAGTTTTTGGTGGGAATCCTTGTGTCAAATTTATAAATTTGAAAGCTGTCATTCTCTACAGAGGGGACATTATAGTAAATTTAAGGAAATTTGGGGCCCATTAACAAAATATTGTAAGTTATGAAAGATTAATATTTCCCTTTGATTTATGAAAGATTGTTATACACATCCAGGAGGGGGGGAGGGTTAGGGTGGGAGGTGGAGTTTAATAACTGTATATTATTTTGCAGCTTCAGCGCGCGCAACTTTTAATCATGCGCTAACCCCCGCACCAGCCAAAAAACTACCACCTGCTCAAGAGGAGGCGGTAGCGACTAGTGCAGCCGGTGGTTTAACACACGCTATTACGCACGTTTAACTGCTAACGCGGCTTTGTAAAAGGAGCCCATAATGCAGGTTGCGATATTACATGAATGTTCATATGTCCGCACTATGTATTTGAATTAAAAATGAATAAAGAATTAAAAAAAACAACAACCAAGTAAAGACGCAGCTATTTGTTGATGCATTTTTGACAAAATTGTCGAACTATCCATGATCTTTTTGTCCACATTATGTAATCTCTTTGAAGATTGTTTTTATGTTTATTTTAATATTTTTAACTATCCATTTGTTTTTATTATGTGTTCATTTTAAATACGTGTATGTAAATTTTGTAAACCGTTTAGTTTTAAAACGTATATAAATTTTTAAAAGAAATAAACAGACGTGCAAGAGATGCACCTTTAGCAAATGCGCATGAGTTGCGCTCTATTCATACGCATATATTATATGGTCCCCGGTCCCATAAAAGTAGTTTTACGAACTTCGGCATGCCATCAGCGGCCCAGACCTGCCGGTATACACTTCTAACACACGCGCTTCATCGTTACCGGTACCTCCTGACCTACCATTAATTTTGGATCATTAACGGTCAGCGCTTCATTTTGTTCATCATCTGGGCATCGGTCAGAATGCTCGTTTTAATACTGATGAGCTTGTTGCAGCCCATTTACATGCGATTATCAGAGGCTGTTATTCAGTTAGACCAGTGGTCTCCAACTCAAACCCTTTGCAGGGCCACATTTTGGATTTGTAGGTACTTGGAGGGCCTCAGAAAAAAACAGTTAATGACAATGTTGCATGAGGTAAAACTCTTTATAGTTTCTAAATCTTTCCTTTTGGCTAAGTCTTAATAATAATATTGTAATTTATAGCTAAAGAGACATATGATCAAGAAAGGGTTTTATTTTACTTTTGTGATTATGATAAACATACCGAGGGCCTGAAAATAGGACCTGGCGGGCCGCATGTGGCCCCCGAGCCTCGAGTTTGAGACCACTGAGTTAGACAATGCTAAGATGCCAAAATGACCTTTAAAAGAACTGTATCATACAAAGAAAGGATAAAAAAGAAAAATAGAGAAAAATAAACTGGAAACAGCAAAAAAATGCAAAAGACAAATGAAGAAAACCTTGTGTAGGACCATAATAGATTGTAATAGTCCCAACGGGCTGCCAGATGTCTTAGGGCTCCTTTTACAAAGCCGCGCTTGCGGGTTTAACACGCGTGCGACTTTTCATCAAGCGCTTGCCGAAAAACTACCGCCTGCTCGAAAGGAGGCGGTAGCGGCTAGTGCGGCTCCGTAAAAGGAGCCCTTAACCTATAACAGTCAAAACTTGAGAAAAAAAAGTACTTACAGTAGACTTTTTACATAATGTATTTTGTGAGACTGTCATATTTTTGATTTTGAAAAACATATTTGCTTGAATATTTTGGTGATCCAATGACTGACATTAAGGGAGCAGCGATTTGACGGCCTCATTCATTACCCAGGGCTCTGAATCTTGAGAATCTCCCCTTTTTTCACTTAAAGAGTAACAAGTTTATATATTACGGGTTTAAAATACAGTATATCCCTTCTTAACAACGTGTTTTGAGGAGGCATTAAGGGCTGGATTCTCAACAAAGTCAGCAAAAGGTACCTGTTTTAAGTGGCACAATAACTGATCACACCATTAAAAACCAATTACGTAGAAACATGATGGCAGATAGAGACCAAATGGCCCATCTAGTCTGCCCATCCGCATCATCCACTATCTCCTTCTCTTCCTATTGGCTAAGTCTCTTTACACCTGCATTGTGAGGTCATAGAACTTTAGTAACATAGAAACATGATGGCAGATAAAGGCCAAATGGCCCATCTAGTCTGCCCATCCGCATCATCCACTATCTCCTTCTCTTCCTATTGGCTAAGTCTCTTTACACCTGCATTGTGAGGTCATAGAACTTTAGTAACATAGAAACATGACGGCAGATAAAGGCCCTTCTGGTCTGCCCATTATTTCTTCCTCTCTCTAAGAGATCCCACATGCCTAACCCATGTCTTCTTGAATTCAAACACAATCTCTGTCTCCACCACCTCTGCCGGGAGACTGTTCCACGCAGCTACCATCCTTTCTATAAAAAAGTATTTCCTTAGATTACTCCTCTTAACTTCATCCTATGCCCTCTCACTCCAGAGATTCCTTTCAAATGAAAGAGACTCAACTCATGCACATTTACGCCATGCAGATATTTAAACATCTCTATCATATCTCCTCTCTCCCGTCTTTCCTCTAAAGTATACATATTGAGACCTCTAAGTCTGTTCCTATTCGCCTTATGACGAAGACCACGCACCATTTTTGTAGCCTTCCTCTGGAACGACCCCATCCTTTTTATATCTTTAAAAAAATTAGGTGGTTGATAGATTTCTTTTCACTGTTCTGTTTGAGAAAGGAGGTAAGAAGATGGCCTTACCCTTAGCTCCTCCCCCTCGTATCCAAGATACAGAGGGAATCTAAGGGAGTCCCCTATTGGCTGAGATGCCTAAGACTCCACCCAATGGGAGGGCCTTCAGGCATCTGAGCAAATCAGGGCCTTAGGCCCCTCCCTGTGCATCAGATGATGCTTGGGGAGGGGCCTAAGGCCTACATTGCAGACAGCGGCGGCTGGCGGAGGAGCAGGAGGGACTCCTGTTCTCAATGAAAGGTAACAGGGCCAAGGGGGGAGGGGAGGTTGAAGGTAACATAGTTACCAACAGGTCTACAGCAGTTGGGTTTTTATGATCGTAAAACCCGATGGAAAATAGCCAAGCAATGTAAGTGAATCGATCGCTTGCCTATTTTGCATGGGGTTTTACTAATTGGCATGGCCGGATCGGAAATGGGCAATCGAGGGGGGAAATACACGGTGGACCAGTTTGTGAATCGGGTCGATAGCTGACTTTAGTGAATCGGGGTCTTTGATTGTAACTACAGAGAAAAGCTGTATATCAATCCCACCCCCTTACCCTGTGGGGTGTCTCATGAGTGGAGAAGGCATTTCTGCAATATCCACTTAACACATACTGATTAGAGCATACTAACCAGATAACACTGTGTTAATGCAAAAATACCTAGTACCTCTGAAATACAGTGGGAGGTGATAAGGGTTCTCACATTAACCACATCAGTTATCCCATTTAGTAATAGCTACATTAGTGCATGAACTGTGTGTGTATATATATATATATCCTATATAATAAAAAGCTAGCCACGCATGCGCACTCCTATTTGCGTGTTCCGTGCGCTGTAGGTCTGTGGACGAAGGAGTGCGCATGCGCGCTTATACGTCACCAGTCGATCGCCTCCACAAGCCGACCGCAGCCAGCCGCCGATCTCTGTTCCTCCTGCACCATAGCACGCCAGGCATGTCCCTGCCTCCCCCGCCGCCGGCCTCGGGCTCCTGGGGGCCGGCGGCACAAGCCGCCCGGCCGGTGCTGAGGCCCTGCTTCCCCGCTTCTGCCCTACATGGCGCTGCCAGATCCGGACAGCTTCCCACGAGGAAATAACAAAACGGCCCTACACTCACAGACCCGCGAGCAGGGTTGCCATGGAAACCCAGCCGGAATAACATGCAGTTGCAAGGGTCAGTGAGAGGGGATCAGGAGCTAAAGAGAGATTGAAAAAAAACAAACAAACAACAGTGGACAAGGAGAGACAGACACACAGACAGTCACAGAAGGACAGGGGGCTAAAGAGACAGATTGAAAAAATAACAAAACACAGAGGACAAGGAGAGAGAGACACACAGACACTCACAGAAGGACAGGGGGCTAAAGAAACAGACTGAAAAAATAACAAAACACAGAGGACAAAGAGAGAGAGAGACACAGGAAAAAAATGACAAACAGACATACAGCAGCCAAGGAGACAGACAACAAAAAAAAAATACAGACATACTTACATACAGCGTCCAAGTAGACAGACAGAAAGGCAGTGGGCAAGGAGACACAAAAAAAAATAAAAAAATACAAACAGCCAAGGAGACAAACAGAAAAAAAATAAAAAATACAATGCCCAAGGATAAATTCAGGAAAAAAAGACATACAGACATACAGTGGCCAAGGAGTTAGACTGCAAAAAAGACATACAGCAGCCAATGAGACAGACAGACTGACAGCGACCAAGTAGACAATCAGCAAAAAAACACAAACAAACACAGAAAGCAAAAAAAGAGAAACATACAGCGGCCAAGGAGACAGGCATGCAACAAATAGGAAAAATATAAAAACTTTTAATAAATCAACCATACGTGAAGAAGGAATAAAAAAAAAAAAGGAAGAGACACCTACAGGGAAACACAGGATCAAGAGCATACAGAGAAAACAGAAGTTTGCAGGAATCAGGAACATATAGAAAAAGGAGAGCAGAGACCACTGCAAGAAGAGAAAAATAGCAAAGAGACTGGGGATGAGAAAGAGAGCAGAGATTCTTGCAGGGAGAAAAAGCTAAGCAGTAATGTTACAGCTTGAGAGTGCAGACTGAGGAAGAAAGCAGAGACAGCGCTACACAGGGAAATGGAGGGAGGAAAGAGACAGAAAGAAAAATACAGACAGACATAAATTCTAGCACCCGTTAATGTAACAGGCTTAACGACTAGTATATATATATATATATATATATATATATGTATGTGTGTGTGTGTGTGTTACCTTTAAAAAAATATGTGCTGGCTTTTAAAAAATGTATATATGTGTTAGCTTTTAAAAAAATATTTATATATATATATAAGCTAACACGTGCTGCTTTGTATTTGGTTTTAATGCATGAGAAAATGCACTTAGCCCAGAGTCTAGCACATTTTAGTAAGAGGGCCCCTTATATCCCTGAATCTTTTCATTTAACTTTTTTGGGCATTCTTCATCCATAGCAATTTATTAAAAAAAATGTCAGTGTACATAGAAACAGGTTGTTGTCTCAGTGGTTATTTCATTTGTGTTTCACTCCGGAATTCATTGCCAAAGAATGTGGTGAAAGCAGTTAATTAAGCAGGGTGAAAAAAAAAAGGTATGGATAGTTTCCTAAAAAAAAGTCAATGGCCTCTGGCATGTGGGTCAAATATGGGACGGATCATCTTGGATTCCTTTCCAAACATTACAGAAATCATACTCCATTCCCATTACACACTACTACCGGTGGTTACAATTGACCCACAGTGTCAAATTGGCTTTCTCTAGCTGCTCATGACATAAAGAAATTCCATCTTATCTGGCCTGGTGCGAAACAATAGCTCTCAAGAAGCATCAAGATGGTATAAGATTATTCAGTGACTCAAATTTCTCCACTCATCTGCTCTACGCGATGTTTGGCATAAAGACTTAGCTATTACTCTAGAGGATGACCACTGGCATTCTTTTTGGTCCGGCATTTTCTCATCCTTGCATTCATCAGCAATAATTCAAACTGCCTTCTTTATATTGCATATAGAGCATACTGGACCCCGTGCCGATTGGCTAAAATATCATCTGATAACTGGAAAAGTGTGTTGGTCTTGCAAAGCAGATATCGGAACTTTGGACCATGTGCTCTATTGAAAGAATTGTGGAGTGAGGTCTGGTCCACTATTTCTGAGATTCTAGACATTAACGAGGACCTTACTCTGGCATTGTTATCTTTGGTGGTGCTGCAATTCCTAATCCAGTCAAGGAATCAGTATCTGTCCTTCTCAAATGCTTATTACTCTTGGCGTTGAGGCTCATTATGTCAAACTGGAAAGATCTGTCTAAGGTTCATTATAATGGTTGGCGGTCTTCTGAATGCTTAATTGCAAAATATGAGAGAATACACTATGAAAAACATAATTTACTGTATAAATTCTGTAAAGTTATATGTTTGCATATTATATGTCACTTCGGTGAAGGTCTTTTGCCTATGTAGAAACTCACCATTTTCTAATTTGGACATTATTCAATTCTGAATATTCCTTACATGATGTCAATATTAGTGCAATTTTCTCTTTATAAATATATTGTCACTGTTTTATACATAAACTGTGTATGATGGAAAGCTGTAGTCCTGTGTGAATTCTGTTCCTTGTTTTTTTTTTTTTTTACATGACAACTGAAAACTCATGTTGTATCTGTAGATACAAGTTTATACAGTTTGTTGTTCTTGCTAAAGAAAAATTTAATAAAAAATTTGGAACAAAAACAAAACAGTTTTCTACCTGTGTCTGCAAAGCATCCTGTTAAATTTAAGTTATAAGTGTGTGGTCCTTTTTGTCAACCGTTAGAGGAAACGAGACCTTTCATTCTTTCTTTCTTTTTTTTCTTCCAGTAAGTCAGTGGTTCCCAACCCTGTCCTGGAGGAACACCAGGCCAATTGGGTTTTCAGGCTAGCCCTAATGAATATGCATGAAGCAAATTTGCATGCCTATCACTTCCATCATATGCAAATCTCTCTCATGCATATTCATTAGGGCTAGCCTGAAAACCCGATTGGCCTGGTGTTCCTCCAGGACAGGGTTGGGAATCACTGCAGTAAGTCACATCTCCATTGTTTTGCAGCTGGATGAAGCAAAATTAGGACCATATTAGGAAGAACATAAGAATAGCCTTACTGGGCCAGACCAAAGGTCCATCAAGCCCAGTAGCCCGTTCTCACGGTGGCCAATCCAGGTCATTAGTACCTGGCCAAAACCCAAGGTGTAGCAATATTCCATGCTGCCGATACAGGGCAAAAAGAGGCTTCCCCCGTGTCGTTCTCAATAACAGACTATGGACTTTTCCTCCAGTCCAAACCTTTCTTAAAAACCAGCTACGCTATCCGTTCTTACCACATCCTCTGGCAACGCATAACTATTCTCTGAGTGAAACAAAATTTCCTCCTATTGGTTTTAAAAGTATTTCCCTGTAACTTCATCGGGCGTCCCCTAGTCTTTGTCATTTTTGACGGAATGAAAAATCGATCCACTTGTACCCGTTCTACTCCACTCAGGATTTTGTAGACTTCAATCAAATCTCCCCTCAACCGTCTCTTTTCCAAGCTGAAGAGCCCTAACCGTTTTAGTTTTTCCTCATATGAGAGGAGTTCCATCCTCTTTACCATCTTGGTCGCTTTTCTTTGGACCTTTTCCAGTGCCATAAGGAGACCAGAATTGAACACAATACTCCAAGTGAGGTCGCACCATGGAGCGATACAGGGGCATTATAACACTCTTAGTCTTGTTAACTATCCCTTTTTTAATAATTTCTTGAATATTTCCTATACTAAATCCTTTTTTATTTTCAGATAGTCTACCAATAAGTTCTTGGAATGTCCTAAAAAAGAAGCCACATATCTATTACTGTGTCATCAAAGCATCGCGGTTGTTTTTGATGACCCATTATCCTAAGCAGTTTTAGCTGCCAGCAATTAAAGTCTGGGCCTTATTGTCTTTCAACTTGATTAAAATACATTTGTTTTCCAACAGAAATGTCGTGAGCAAAAAAGGTTTCTTGTCGTTGCTGAGATGGATTGTTTTATGAGCTATCCCCGAAAGGACTAGTTTATCTGAAAGAAGCACATTGGCATAAAATATATCTGCGTAAAAGTGCAGAACCCACTCCCAAACTACTCTGCTTTTATCACATTCCCAGAAGCAGTGAAGTATCTGGCATTGTGTTACACTTGAGCACTAGTTTCATTCAATACAATGCATTTTATAGCTCTAAGGTGGAAATGTATGAACTCTATGAATCAATTTAAATTGAACAGTCTTGAGGAATACTGGTAACTCCTCCCTTGTAGAATGATTCAAATGTAAGAATATCCACCCCCTTGTAGAATGATTCTGTAGATGTAAAAATATCCACTCCTTGTAGAATGATTCTATAGATGTAAGAATATCCACTCCTTGTAGAATGATTCTGTAGATGTAAGAATATCCACCATCTTGTAGAATGATTCTATAGATGTAAAAATATCCATCCTCCCTTTTAGAATGATTCTATAGATATAAGAATATCCACCCCCTTATAGAATTATTCTATAGATATAAGAATATCCACCCCCTTATAGAATTATTCTATAGATATAAGGCTATCCAACCCCTTATAGAATGATTCTATAGATGTCAGAATATCCACTCCTTGTAGAATGATTCTATAGATGTAAGAATATCCACTCCCTCTTGTAGAATAATTCTATAGAAGCAAGAATATCCACCATCTTGTAGAATGATTCTATAGATGTAAAAATATCCATCCTCCCTTTTAGAATGATTCTATAGATATAAGAATATCCACCCCCTTATAGAATTATTCTATAGATATAAGGCTATCCAACCCCTTATAGAATGATTCTATAGATGTCAGAATATCCACTCCTTGTAGAATGATTCTATAGATGTAAGAATATCCACTCCCTCTTGTAGAATAATTCTATAGAAGCAAGAATATCCACCATCTTGTAGAATGATTCTATAGATGTAAAAATATCCATCCTCCCTTTTAGAATGATTCTATAGATATAAGAATATCCACCCCCTTATAGAATTATTCTATAGATATAAGGCTATCCAACCCCTTATAGAATGATTCTATAGATGTCAGAATATCCACTCCTTGTAGAATGATTCTATAGATGTAAGAATATCCACTCCCTCTTGTAGAATAATTCTATAGAAGCAAGAATTTCCACCATCTTGTAGAATGATTCTATAGATGTAAAAATATCCATCCTCCCTTATAGATTGATTCTATAGATGTAAGAATATCCACCCCTTGTAGAATGATTCTATAGATGTAAGACTCCACCCCTTGTAGAATGATTCTATAGTTATAAGACTATCCACCTCCTTGTAGAATGATTCAGATGTAAGAATATCCACTTCCTCTTGTTGAATGATTCTAAAGATGTAAAAATATCTGTCATCCCATTCTCTTCTTTAAGATTACAGACCAGCTATGAAAAATAAACTTGTTTTCCCTATAGTATATTCTTTGTAGGAACTCCCATATCATGCACTCTCTCAACTGTAATCTGTAGAGATATGCCTGAAGATGTGCTACCTCTGGAAGCCATATTTTGAATAAGAATGCAAGTTGATGTTCTGGCTCCTTTCATTCCCGTTCTTAGAAACTTCTTCCTTTTTCATTCTAAGGTGCTAACACTATGCCTTTCTGAGTAGATTTTTGATCCTCTGTAATTTTACATCTGTTAATATGTTCCGTAACTCTGATTAATATTTTCTAGAGATTTGCTATTCAATTGGCCAAGTTTTGTTTTAATCTAGAATGGTAGAAATTCACCTTACCAGCTATCTCTGATCATTGCTATGTTACTGAATTGATACAATTCATTTGAACTGGGGTCAACTTGATGTGACACTAACCTTGTGCATGACAATGACTTTATATAATTAAGCCCTAGGTGTCACTCTTGAGGGATCACCATTGCAGTTCTATCCCCAACCCGTCCGGGGAGTTGAAAAACCTGACTTGGAGATTAAACGAAGGACCTTTTACATGACAGTGGACTTCACTACCATTAATCCACTGCACCAGTTCAAAGAAACTAAGGTGTTAATATTTTGATAATTACTGGCCATTGTGGATTTTTTTATAACCAGATAAGCATCATCATCTAGTCATACTCGGATACTGGTGCTGAATATTTGGGTATATTGCGGCTGCCGACATCTTTTTTTTAGTACTGGCAATATTCAGACTTGTACTGATGATGTTATCACATGTTTTTTGTTACCCAGTTAGAAGACTGACTAAGGCTTAACTTTTGGCTGTATTCAGACTCCATCCCTAAACTAACCAACACAGCCTGTATGTTGCCAATGCTGTCACACACTAAAAAGAGTAAAGGTGACCCAATGGTTCTCCCAAAATATGAAGGACAAGAGGACACCAGAGGGTCAAATATATATAAATACATTTATTGAGCAAATAAAAACTTGTGAGTCCAGCCATAAAGACTAGTTTGCATCCACATATTTGCCTCATGGTGAGCTTTATGATATAGACTGCTTTTATTGTTCAATAACCTTCCCCCTTTTTACTAAGCTGCATGGCCTGGGGTGCTAAATGTGCCAATGCTGCTCTGACACTTATGGCATTCCTATGAGCGTCGGAGCATTTAGTGCTCTGGGCCACGGTAGGAACCTCTATCATGGCTTAATGTAAAAAAGGGGCGGGGGATTAAATGTATTTATAGATTCCTGTTTGACTCTCTGGCATCCTCTTGGTCTTCATGTATGAGAATGCCATTGGTCAACCTCTACTCTTTTTTCGTGTGTGCCTATATGCATGGAGGTCTGCGCTCCTTTTTTCCCCCCCCCTTTTGACAACTCAGTCAGTCTAGATTGTCGGCATCAGGAGGGCGGGAGGTAGGGTTCATGTCTGTTCATTATCAGGGGCTGGAGGAACAGAAGACGCCAATCTGAGGGTGATGTGGATATGATCAATGTTCGAAAAGAAAGACATTTTGGTAACATAGGGAGGCTTCAAAACCACTAAGATGGAATGGTGGAGAAGGGAATAAGCTCTGTACCAGGTGCAAAGAAGATGTTTTGGTTAGCACAGGTGGTGAGTGAGGTCATTTGTCAATCTTCTTTTGACTCTGTAGATGCGTGGAGGGGCATAATCGAAAGGGACGTCTAAGCCCGTTTACGTCCATATCGCAAGTCGTCCAAAGTTAAAAAGAGCCTAAGACACATTTTCAAAAGATACGTCCAACTTTTTTTTACTTTCGAAAATCGTCTAATTATACGTCCTGCCGATCTGATGGTCCAAGCCACTAAATCGTCTATCTTTATACCACATTTCTGTCCAAATCCAAAATGCCTAGAACAAGCCCTGTTGGAGGTGGAAGGGGTCTGCAAAGTGATGGACTGCACACCCAGACATGCCACCTAAATAGTGGGGTACCTTACAGGGCACCACTGTGAACTTCACAAAAAGGGGCAATTTTGGAGGCCGCATTACCATAAGGATGTGCTGAGACTGGAATCAGTCCAGAAAATGGCCACCCGGATTGTCTCGGGACTCAAGGATCTCCCATACGAGGAGCGGTTAGGGAAGTTACAGCTCTACTCAGTCGAGGAACGTAGAGAGAGGGGAGATATGATCGAGACATTCAAGTATCTCATGGGCCGCATCGAGGTAGAAGAAGATATCTTCTTTTTCAAGGGTCCCGCAGCAACAAGGGGACATCCGTGGAAAATCAGGGGCGGGAAACTGCACGTTGACACTAGGAAGTTCTTCTTCACTGAAAGGGTGGTTGATCCCTGGAACAGTCATTGAGGTCATTGAGGTCATTGAGGCAGGCAGCGTGCCAGATTTTAAGGCCAAATGGGATAGACATGTGGGATCTATTCGCAGAGATAGATAGGGAGGGTCATTGGGGTGGGCAGACTGGATGGGCCGTGGCCCTTATCTGCCGTCTATTTCTATGTTTCTATGTTTCTCCTCACTACAGCTCCCTTATAGGTGACGGTGAGCCCCCCAAACCACCTCCAGAATCCCCTAGACCCACTTATCTACCACCCCAATAGCCCGTATGGCTGCAGGAGCCACTTATATGCCAGTAAAAAAGGGTTTTGGGGGTGTATAGGGCAGTGCACATGTTTAAGTATCAATGCAGTGATTACAGGGGCTTATGGGCATGGGTCCTCCTCTCTATGGGTCCCTAACCCACCCCCAAGACGACTTAAGCTGCCTCTGGGCTGGACGACTAGGCTTTCCTATGCCAGGTGGCCAGGTGATGATGGTCTGGAGGCTGAAATTTAAAGTTGTGAATAAAATTTTTATGGGGGTGGGGGGGGGGTGATCACTGGGGTAGTGTGTGGGGGTCTGTATTATGTGTTTGCAGTGCTTATCTGGTGAGTTTAGGTGGGTTTTTCTCCAAGTTCCGTCTAGGCTCTGTTGTTAAACTTTCGGTTATACATGCTGTACGACTAAATCTAAGCCGGCCCTCGTCCCGCCCAACGCCCGCCCTCGACACATCTCCCGAAACACCCCGTTTAGCTTTGGACGTTGAGCGGCACTATGAAGGCCTAGGTCGTTTTTAAATACGTCCAAAACCCGGTTTTATTATCGGCGCCTGGATGTTTTTGAGAAATGTTCGTCCAAGTGCCGACTTAGGCCGGTTTTTGGACGTTTTTCTCTTTTGATTATGAGCCCCATAGTGATTAATATAAGGTCCTGGAGGAAGACAGCTCATTATATGAGTTCAAAGCAATACTTCACAACGCTGAAGGTGAAAGCAAGATTCTTCAGCGCCACCTGGTATTTTCAACCTGAGAAACTCCTGTGCATAACTTACAGAATACTGTTCGTGACTTGTTATGCCAGGTCTATGTCTGGTGTATCAATGGGTATGCAAATGTAACTGGATTTTGCTTTGATTGTATCTGGGCACCCTCATTACAGATTAGACTCTCACTGTGTGTTCTTGAGGGAGCCTAAATAGGAGCCCCCAGTTAGAGAATTGGCCCTATAATGGATGGCTGACAATGGGGCTCCTTTTCAAAAAAGATAGACGTCCAAAAGACAGCACGTGGACGTAGGGTTACCAGATTTTGCCGAAGAAATATCTGGACACCTGGCCACTCCCCCTGGCCCATCCAGTTCCGCCCATGTCCCGTCCCAGCCATTTTGTAGTATTGAAACAATATGAAATAAGCAATTTTGAATACTGAAGCGTGAGTAATGTTTATTGAGCAATTTTAATATATAACGGGTTGAATTTAATAGCTATATTTATATATGATTGATTATAGAAGCCAAGTCTTGAAGCAGAAGTTTGCGAAACATGCATGTCGATGGCCGGTTAGTAAGAAAATAAAGATGATTGGAGAGTAAATTTCATGTTCACCTAAGTATTTTGACATTTATACGTGTGAGAAGCTCATAAGTGTAGGCACCCCGATTATAAGTTTATAACTAGGGGTGTTGAATAGCAGGTCGAAATTGAATGGTTAATGATGGCAGTGCTGACCACATTGTGAAGCAATTATTTTCAGTAAGTGCCTACTTTCACCCAGAGTTCTGTCACGTGCACGCCTACCATAGGGAGCACTAGAACTACTGATGCTATCATGTCAACGCATGTATCCTTACACTGGTTTGATATTTTGTAAGATCTATTTACATATGGAAGTGACCATATAGAGACCCTGCCGACCACTGTAGATAGATGGTGTCAGGTCAAAAGCGCGCCGGGACAAAGGCGCGCCCAGACAGTTGAGTGCAGCGCGCGCCGCTCTAAATTACTGTTTTTAGTGCTCCGACGGGGGGCATGGGGGGGGGAACCCCCCCACTTTACTTAATAGACATCGCGCCGCGTTGTGGGGGCGTTGTGGGGGGTGTGGGGGGTTGTAACCCCCACATTTTACTGAAAACTTCACTTTTTCCCTGTTTTTAGGGAAAAAGTTCAGTTTACAGTAAAATGTGGAGGGTTACAACCCCCCAAACCCCCCATAACGCCGGTGCGATGTCTATTAAGTAAATTGGGGGGGTTCCCCAACAAAACCCCCCGTCGGAGCACCTAAAAACTGTAATTTAGAGCGGCGCGGCGGCGTCCGTTGTCTATGAACCAGATAGATAGATGGATAGATAAATAGATCTATATATATGAGGGGTTGCTGAAAAGTTCTCAGCCCAACCAACAAAAGTTGGGGCAGTCTCCATTGAGGGCTATACACGTCATCCAATGATTTTCCACTATTTTGTAATTCCGTATTTTTCCAACAGAATGCAAAAAAGTGGAAAATCATCAGACTAAGGGCTCCTTTTACGAAGCCGCGTTAGCGGTTTTATCGCACGCAGCTTTTTAGCGTGCACTAAATCCACGCTACGCGGCTAGAACTAACGCCAGCTGAATGCTGGCATTAGCGCCTAGCGGCAGTTTAGCGTGCACTATTACGCGCCTTAAACTGCTAATGCGGCTTCATAAAAGGAGCCCTAAGTATATAGCTCTCGGCGGAGACTGCCCCAGCTTTGTTGGTTGGAATGAGAACTTTTCAGCGGCCCCTCGTAAATTTTTTAAATGCAGGCACCAGTGTTTAACCCTTTAATTGGCAGATGGCGAATCGGCTGCTTTACGTAACTTGATGTTGAACGAGATCAACAGCGCCAAATAAAAGGCATTGGAGATGAAGATCTCCCATAAGAGCCATAGAAGACGCGTGTTGCGTCTGAGCAACAATGGCAAATAAAGGGTTAAATAATGCTATAGCCACATAGAAACTCCCGAAAATTTTCCCCAATATCGTTATATTTTCCAGTCATGGTACATGGGCTTGTCATGCCACCGGGGCTTGCGTGCATCTGTGAAGCTGAAAGCTATGCCGCTGGTAGTTTTTCTACCAGCAGGGTCCCCCAAGGTGGACAGGTTTCAGCGGAGATTACATTACATTACATTAGTGACTTTTATTCCGCCATTACCTTGCGGTTCAAGGCGGATTACATAAGAGGTTATCTGGACATTTCCAGAAGAGTTGCAGAGTTCAACGGGTTACTTCGGGAGACTGAAGAGCTTCCTGTGGTGTTAGTTTGTTTTGATGGATTTCTTGACTAGCAGGGTTTTTATTTCTTTTCTGAAAGTTTTGTAGTCTGGTGTTGTGGTCAGTAGATTAGATAGTTGGCGGTCTAGTTTTGCTGCCTGCATGGCCAGTAGGCCATCGTACAGTTTTTTGCATATGACGCCTCTTTCTCTCAAGAAGCTCCTCATGTATTCAGGTATCCTCTACCCATAGAACTCCAATTAGTACGTAAGTTTCCCATTTAGACTATTGTATTGTATTTAGACTCATTGTATGGTATTGTATTTAGACTCATTGTATGGTATTGTATTTAGACTCATTGTATGGTATTGTATTTAGACTCATTGTATGGTATTGTATTTAGACTCATTGTATGGTATTGTATTTAGACTCATTGTATGGTATTGTATTTAGACTCATTGTATGGTATTGTATTTAGACTCATTGTATGGTATTGTATTTAGACTCATTGTATTGTATTGTATTTAGACTCATTGTATGGTATTGTATTTAGACTCATTGTATGGTATTGTATTTAGACTCATTGTATTGTATTGTATGTAGACTTATTGTATTGTATTAAGACCTTTTGTTATTCGCTGAATGTCCAGCCTTCTTACAATGTAAACCGCCTAGAAGTCGCCTGACTATGGCGGTATAGAAAAATAAAGTTATTATTGGGGGTGCATGAATGGTTTTTGGGTTCTCCTTTGCCTGGTTGTGGTAGTTCAGATAAAGCGGTTGTTCATATAAGCTGGGCTGTCTCCATTCATGGCTTTAAATAGTAGACAGTAAAATTTGAAAAGTATTCTTGCTTGTATTGGGAGCCAGTGTGAATCGAGGTATGCGGCGATGATGTGGTCGTATTTCTTCAGCGAATTGATCAGTCTCAGGGCTGTGTTTTGTACTGTTTGTAGTTGTTTTATCATGACTGCGGGGCAGGGGAGATAGAGGATGTTGCAGTAGTCTAGAAGTCCTAGGACTAGGGATTGGACCATGAGCTGGAATAGTTTTCTGTCGAAGAATTTTCGGATTTGCCTTTAAGTTTCGCAGGACCACAAATGATTTCTGTATTGTTTTGTTGATTTTTGGTTGCATGGTACAGCCTCTGTCTATCATCACTCCCAGAAGTCTTAGGGTGGGTTGAATGGGGTATGTGATTGAGTTTATTACTAAGTTTGTTATGGTTGGGGTTGTTATGGAGATGTCAGACTAACGATGTCCTACCCGGATAGGCAATGTTGGAGGCGGTGGATCGCATTTGGTGTGACAACGGTGATGACATCAAATTTAAACTGCTCAGAAGAAAGGCCCCGTAATCTAGTAGATATCATTATCAAGTTGCTAGGGCACGAGCGTGAGTTGATGGCACCTAACATTGCTATATTTTGCAACGTTATGAATAAAACAAATTTAAGTAGCCAATCTACTACTTTTTGACCTCTAATTTCTTTCGCTTTCAGGTCAACTGATTATGGCACCACATATGAAAAGTTCAATGAAAAAGTTGGATTGAAAACTGTGCTAAGTTACCTCTATGTCAGCCCCACGAACAAAAAGAAGGTAAGGCCGTGAATGTGTTTAGAAAAGTATTCTCTTTACTTTGTCTGCTCGGTTTTAAATTCCGAGCGGATTTTGATAAGTGAAGTCTCTTGGGTTCATTTTTCAAAATGTACTGATTTCGCTATACGTAGAACCACAGTGGTACCTCGGTTTATGAGTGCACCGGTTTGCGAGTGTTTTGCAAGACGAGCAAAACATTTGCAAAATCGGTGCCTCGGAAACCAAGCATGGCTCGATTTACAAGTGCCCCCTCCCCCGCAATCCGGCACCCTCCCCCCCCCGCGATCCGGCACCCGCCCCGCCACGATATGGCACCACCCCGACGCGATTGGGCGCCCCCCTGCCACAATCTGGCACCCCCCCGACGCGATTGGGCACCCCCCCGCCACGATCTGGCACCCCCCTGCCACGATCTGGCACCCCCCCCCCCGACGCTTCTTACCCTCATCTGGGCACCAGCATCGGCATGTCCTGTGCTTGGTGCCGGTGCCCAAAGATCGGCCTCCTCTTCTGCTGGGCCTTGAGCATCTGAGCTCGTAATCCAAGGTACCACTGTACTACAACTAATGCTCATCTCAGACAAGAAGACCGTGTATCCAAATTTAAAACAAATCTTAAACATAAATGTTTAAATATGCCTTTTATATATAAGCCAACTTCGACCGACTGCTAACCTGAAACATTCTCTTTAACCCTTTCCCTTCTGTGTCTCCCTCTTACTTTTTCTATTTTTTTTGTAAGTCAATGTTACTTATACCCTTTTACCCCTTATGTATCTTTTACAATTCTTTGTTGTTCATATCTGTCTTTGTCTTTGAATGCCTTCTTTTATTTTAACTTTGTTTGTAAAATGCTTAGACTTAATGATAGGTGGTATATTAAATTTAAATAATCTTACACATAATAAAGGGGGGTAGGGAAGGGAGGAGGAGGGAACTGAGGAATTGAAAGGTGGGTTTGAGTTTAGGTATGTATTAAGGTTCAAAGTGGATAATATGGAAATATATTTTGGAGGAATAATAGAACTATGTTTGACAAATTTTTATGAATTTAATTGTTATGAGTTTATTATGCATTATATTTTTATATATTTGTATATTTATATGATTCCTTCAATAAAATATTCTAAACTAAAAAGAATGAGGGGGAAGGGTAGGGGGAAGGGATCAAGGGGGGGTGTAGAAAGGAATGGATTAGGTCATATGGAAATATATTTTGGAGGAATGATAGAAATATGTATGGAAATATTATTATTGTGAATCTAATAGTAATGTATATCTCTTTGTATTATTTTATTGTATATTTTTTTTGACTCCTTCAATAAAATGTTATAAATTAAATTAAAATAAACTTGATAGCACTACCAGGCATACGCACCAAAACATAGAAGAGACAGTCCCTGTACACCAAAACATAGAAGAGACAGTCCCTGCTCAAAAGAGCTTACAATCTAGTTAGAAGAGACAAACTGGACAGAAAGAGTACATCTATACACGGTGCTCAGTGGCAAAGGCGTTAGACCAGGGGTGGGCAACTCCGGTCCTCGAGGGCCAGAATCCGGTCGGGTTTTCAGGATTTCCCCAATGAATATGCATGAGATCTATTTGCAGGCACTGCTTTCAATGCATATTCATTGGGGAAATCCTGAAAACCCGACCGGATTCCGACCCTCCAGGAACGGAGTTGGCCACCCCTGTGTTAGACTTTTTGCCATTTCAAGTCACAATGCAGTGAAGTTTTGGTGCCAATGATTTCTTACTTAGTGAATTTATCTTTAGAATAAGGAATTGTTCCTGAAAGATTAAAACTTAGTAACATAGGGGTACTTTTACTAAGGCGTGCTAACCGATTTAGCGCACACTAAATGCTAACATGTCCATAGAATGCATTTACTGCGCCTTAGTATAAGGACCCCATAGTAACATAGTAAATGACAGGCAGTAATTACAACCATATTGAAGAAGGGAAAGAAACTTTCAGAGGGATATCCCAGTATTTGACCAATTTCTAATTTATCTTTATTAACTAACACCCCCTCCCCTTTTACAAAACCGTAGTGTATTTTTTTAGCGCCGGCCGCAGTGGTAACAACTCTGATGCTCATAGAATTCCTATTATAAGAACATAAGAATAATCTTACTGGGTCGGACCAATGGTCCATCAAGCCCAGTTAAGCCTGTTCTCATGGTGGCCAATCCAGGTCACTAGTACCTGGCCAAAACCCAAGGAGTAGCAACATTCCATTATCTCAGAGTAAGCAAGATTCCGGAACACCAAACAGTAGCAACATTCCATGCAGAATCCCCAAAGAGCAGCAAGATTCCGGAACCCCAAAGAGTAGCAACATTCCATGCAGAATCCCCAAAGAGTAGCAAGATTCCGGAACCCCAAAGAGTAGCAACATTCCATGCAGAATCCCCAAAGAGCAGCAAGATTCCGGAACCCCAAAGAGTAGCAACATTCCATGCAGAATCCCCAAAGAGTAGCAAGATTCCGGAACCCCAAAGAGTAGCAACATTCCATGCAGAATCCCCAAAAGAGTAGCAAGATTCCGGAACCCCAAAGAGTAGCAACATTCCATGCAGAATCCCCAAAGAATAGTAAGATTCTGGAATCCCAAAGAGTAGCAACATTCCTTGCAGAATCTCCAAAGAGCAGCAAGATTCCGGAACCCCAAAGAGTAGCAACATTCCATGCTACCGATACAGGGCAAGCAGTGGCTTCCCCCATGTCTTTCTCAATAGCAGACTATTGACTTTTCCTCCAGGAACTTGTCAAACCTTTCTTAAAGCCAGCTACACTATCCACTCTTACCACATCCTCTGGCAATGTGTTCCAGAGCTGAACTATTCTCCGAGTGAAAAAATATTTCTTCCTAATGGTTTTTAAACTATTTCCCGGTAACTTCATTGAGTGTCCCCTAGTCTTTGTAATTTTTGAAGTAGTGAAAAATCGATCCACTTGTACCCGTTCTACTCCACTCAGGATTTTGTAGACTTCCATCCTATCTCCCCCTCAGCCATCTCTTTTCCAAGTTGAACAGCCCTAATCGTTTTAGTCTATCCTTATACGAGAGGAGTTCCAGCCCCTTTACCATCTTGGTCGCTCTTCTTTGAACCTTTTCTAGTGCCGTTATATCTTTCTTGAGATAAGGCGACCAGAACGCAATACTCCAGATGAGATTGTACCATGGAGCGTCGCAGTTATTACCACAGCCGGTGCTAAAAACCATGCTACGTTTTTGTAAAAGGGGGAGGTAAGGTTTTAGAAAAAGCAGTATTAAGAGCAATTGGCTGATTTTGTTGACAAAAGGCAGCTGCTTCATACATCACAATCGGGATATAGAAAGATGGCCAAGGTTATGATGCATTGTGGACTCGATTAGATCCTAGCGCTGCTTCTGATACTGTTTCACACACTGATGCTGGCTTTTACAAAACTGCAGTCGAGATTTCTACCATGGGCCAATGAGGTATGAGCGTCAGGAACATTGATCTCTCCGGCCTACGGTAGAAACCTCTACCACAGCTTTGTAAAAGGAGCCCTAAATTATTCTCTTTGTCACAAAATGCTGGCATTCAGTTTGCTGTTCTTCAGTGGTTCATATCTTGTTTTACTAACATTCTGGACACCCCCCCCCAAAAAAAAAAAAACCCAAAAAACCAAACAAATTTAGTTTTATAGACCGAGTCATCAACCAAGAGGAGCTCGACTCGGTTAACAATAGTGCAATACATAAAACATAAACTTGACAGGGAAAAGTAGACGGAAATAGTTAATTTCCCAAATGTTGAGCAATCAAAAAAGTTTTCAGAACATTCCGGAATAAAGCAAAAGAACCTAAACTTCCTAATGTAAGCGGTAAAGCATTCCATAATTTGTTTAATTTAAACGCAAAAGAATGGCTAAGGGCTCCTTTTACCAAGGTGCGCTAGCGTTTTTAGTGTGCGCAAACCCCGCGCTAAATGAAAAATACTAATGCAAGCTCTATGGAGGCGTTAGCGTCTAGTGCGCGCGGCATTGTGGCACTCACTAAGGGCACGCTAAAACCGCTAGCGCACCTTAGTACAAGGAGCCCTAAATCTCTTAAAGGTTCTCTTTTTACCACTGAGAGTTTAAATTTTTGAGAACTTCTGGCAAGATGAGATCTAAGAACATTCCAGTCTAAAGGAATCAAAGTGGCAAAAATGCCAAAGAGGATCTTAAATGCAATACAAATGCACTTCAATTGAATTCGGAGATACACTGGAAGCCAATGTAATTCCTTGAGCAGAGGGGTTACGTGATCAAATTTACTCTTACCGGAGACAAGTTTCGCTGCAGTGTTCTGTCGGCTTATTGGACTTCAGAGCTATCTTCCATGGACTTCCCCAGGGTTCACTACGCTCTCCATTGTTATTTAATTTGTGTTTGGCTCCATTAGCAGAATTACTTGCATCCGGCAACCTTACTGGGTCAGACCGATGGTCCATCAAGCCCAGTTAAGCCTGTTCTCAGGGTGGCCAATCCAGGTCACTAGTACCTGGGCAAAACCCAAGGAGTTGCAACATTCCATGCTACCGATCCAGGGCAAGCAGTGGCTTCCCCCATGTCTTTCTGAATAGCAGCCTATAGACTTTTCCTCCAGGAACTTGTCCAAACCTTTCTTAAAACCAACTACACTATCATTTCTGGTGTATTTTTCAGCCGTGTTTGACATAGCCAGCAAAGCCAATATTCATCGTCTGACCGCCCAAGTCATAGCGGCCAAAGATAGATCTGCTATTCAGGAGGGTCTGTTTGGCCGCTCTACTTAGCGGTCAGTCACTGAATAGTGACACTGACCGTCTATGTCACGCGACAGAGCTGGTGACCAGGATATTCAGCAGAAGATAGCTGTCTCCCACTGAATATTAGCAGTTAGATAACATACCCCCCTCTTATAAGAAAGCATAGCACGGATTTTAGTCCCGGCAGGGGCGGTAACTGCTCCGATGCTCATAGAATACATATGAGCATCAGAGCAGTTACCGCCGCTGCCGGCGCTAAAACCCGCGCTATGAATTTGTAAAAGAGTGGGGGGGTTAGTGGTATTTAGCGGGCCAAGAGTCAGCATCAGGCAGCAAGAGACTAAGGGCTCCTTTTACGAAGCCGTGTTAGCGGCTTTATTGCACGCACGTTTTGAGCGCGCGCTAAGCCCCGCGCTAGCCGAAAAACTACCGCCTGCTCAAGAGGAGGCGGAAGCGGCTAGCGCGGCCGGCAAATTAGCGCGCGCTATGACGCGCATTAAACCGCTAACGCAGCTTCGTAAAAGGCGCCCTAAGGGGTCCTTTTACTAAGACGCATTAGCTGATTTAGCGTGCGCTATATATTAGCGAATGCTAAACACTAACGCGGCCATCACAGTCTATGGACGCGTTAGCATTTAGCACGCTCTAATATTTAGCGTGCGCAAAAATGGCTAATGCACTTTAGTTAAAGGACTCCTAAGGAATATGCCAGTACCCTGTGCGTTTTAATTTATTTTGGTAGAAGCATGATTTTTGGGGGGTATGTGCTGAGGGGAGAGGAGGGACTTCAAGACTGTCGCTACTGTCTTTTTGGTGAAGGGACAAATGCACGCGAGACAAAACGCACGCCGACATTTGAGAGCGGACAATTGAGCGCAAGACTTCAGCGCGCCGCTCTAAAAGCTTATTTTAAAGGACTCCGATGGGGGTTATACTTAATACTGTTCGCTCTGCCGTGTTGAGGGTGTGGGGAGTGTAACAGAAAACTTAACTTTTTACCTATATTTTGGGGAAAAGTTAAGTTTTCTGTATAATGGGGGGTTACAACCCCCCAAACCCCCCCCATCGGAGCCCTTTAAAATAAGCTTTTAGAGCGGGACGCTGAAGTCTTGCGCTCAATTCAATGCGCGTTTGTCTCACACGCTTATGGCTATGAACCATCTTTTTATTTTTGTTCTTCCTAGTAACTGCACTAACTTCTTTTATGTCCTGTGCATTGAACCAAACGGTTGAATAATTGCAGATTGCAAGAGCTAATACCATATTTTCTTGAAAATGAAACAAATCAAAACATGAACAAAACGAGCTTTCCCTTTCAGTAAACTCTCAAAACTGGAAATGTCATTAAAATGATCTGTTCCATTTCAAATACGGGTAAAATCATATGCCATATTTCTTTGGAGCATCCAAAGCGTTATATAAAAATATGCATGCCTCAATATGGTCCAAATAAGCACTTAAAATAATTTTACTTATTTTAAAAATATCAGCAGTGTATCCAAGAAGCAAAAATGACACCAGATTGGTTGCTGATATATCTAATTGTGCAATAAGAATTTGAAAAGTACGCCTGTTATAGGAATATTCCTTTGGTTGCTTCTATAGTTGTGCAGTTTGAGGCGTGCAAGCTAATTTTCAAAGGTGATGTTTTTCTTTGAAAATTGGGAATGGCAGTAACAATGAATGCAAAAGGTACCTGAGGACCTTATATCAGCTTTACAGCAGTGACTTTTGTCTGAGGATTTCCAAATGAAATCCCTACGCAGTCAGCATATTTTGCTATGCGAAAATTGTCTCGCTTGAAGACTGTGCTAAGGGCTCCTTTTACAAAGCCGCGCTAGGGCCTTGACGCGCAGCATAGCGTGCGCTAAATTGCTGAGTGTGCTAGCCGCTACCGCCTCCTTTTGAGCTGGCGGTAGATTTTCGGCTAGCGTGCGCTAATCCGGTGCGTGCGTTAAAAACGCTAGCGCACCTTTGTGAAAGGAGCCCTAAGTGGGACTTTAGACAAGCCTTACAAACGATGGTGCTGTCACAGGTGGATTACTGCAATGGGATCTCTCTAGGCTTACCTCTAACACTTTTCGAAGCATTACAAACGATACAGAACTCGGCTGCTCGGTTGTTGATGGGAGTATCTCACTATGAACACATTTCTATTTAAAGAAATTATATTGGCTGCCAATATTATTTTTTGTTCAATTTAAGATCTTAAAACTGGTCCAACAGGGTGTTTATGACACCTTGCCAAATTATTTAGTCAAATGCTTGACGTTGTACAGCCCACCGAGAGCACTGAGATCCAAAAATCGTTGGTTACATGATATGAGGAAAGCGAACAGTGTCCAGTATGTGCAAACTAAAAAAATCTTGATTTGCAATTGCTGGAACAGTTTTATGGAATACCATGATTCTGATCCCTAATTTTCATCTGCTTGTAGGTGAGAACATAAGAACAGCCATACTGGGTCAGACCAATGGTCTATCAAGCCCAGTAGCCCATTCTCACGGTGGCCAATCCAGGTCACTAGTATCTGGCCAAAACCCAAAGAGTAGCAACATTCCATTATTTCAGAGTAAGAAGATTCCGGAACCTCAAATAGCAGCAGCATTCCATACAGAATCCCCAAAGAATAGCAACAATCCATACAGAATCCCCAAAGAGTAGCAAGATTCTAGAATCCCAAAGAGTATCAACATTCCATTATCTCAGAGTAAGCAAGATTCCGGAACCCTAAATAGTAGCAACATTCCATGCAGAATCCTCAAAGAATAGCAACATTCCATACAGAATCCCCAAAGAGTAGCAAGATTCTAGAATCCCAAAGAGTATCAACATTCCATTATCTCAGAGTAAGCAAGAATCCGGAACCCCAAATAGCAGCAACATTCCATACAGAATCCCCAAAGAGTAGCAAGATTCTAGAATCCCAAAGAGCAGCAACATTCCATGCTACCGATCCAGGGCAAGCAGTGGCTTCCCCTATGTCTTTCTCAATAACAGACTATGGACTTTTCCCCCAGGAACTTGTCCAAACCTTTCTTAAAACCAGCTGCACTATCCACTCTTACCCACACCCTCTGGCAACGCGTTCCGGAGTTTAACTATTCTCTGAGTGAAAAAATATTTCCTCCTATTGGTTTTAAAAGTATTTCCCTGTAACTTCATCGAGTGTCCCCTAGTCTTTCTCATTTTTGACAAGAGTGTTTAATACTATGTACTTTAATCTGTGAGTCGCTTTGGATTACAAATGTTTTAAAATAACCAAATACCTTGCCTCCTCTGACCTCTCCCCATCCTTTTGAAAGTCTGCAGGCACTTTTACACATCGACTATACTGGAAACTGGCATAGGATAAAAATGCATGGAAATGCGCACCTGTTTGCACCAATCTAAAAACCATGGGTGCAAATGGCAACCCTACCCCCCCAGAATGCATTACATTACATTAGTGATTTCTATTCCGACTGTACTTTGTGGTTCTAAGTGGATTACATTAGAAGATAGCTGGACATTTCCAGGAGATTACATTACATAGGAAGAAAGCTGGTTACAGGATACATATTGAGGATTCGCACCTTTAGAGACATTGAGGAGACTTTTCTAGTAGATTACATTACATTGGGAGAAAGCTGGATTCGGTTACATATTGAGGTTTGAGGTTACGTTTAGAGACATTGAAGAGATGTTACCAGAGGGGAGAAGGTTCGAGGGGGATACGCATAGGGGGTAGGAAGAAGGGGAAGATTAAGATGATGGAATGTATTTTTTGAAAAGTAGTGCTTTGATTTCTTTTCGAAACGCTTTAAAGTCAGATAATGTGGTCAGCAGCTTGGCTATGGAGGGGTCGAGTTTTGCTGCCAGCGTCGCTAGGAGGTTATCATACAGTTTTATTGCGCTGAGTACCTTTGAGTGGTGGGTAAGAGAATGGGATCTGGGTTCTCCTTATTCTGGGTGAGAGGTTTCGGATTAGGCGATTATTTAGGTAGGTGGGTGCAGTTCCGTATGTTACTTTGAATAGTAGACACTATAATTTGAATTGGATTCTTGCTCGTATCGGTAGCCAGTGTGAGTCTAGATAGGCATTGGTAATATGGTCAAATTTTCCAAGTGAGTAGATTAGTCTGAGAGCTGTGTTCTGAACGGTCTGTAATTGTTTAATCATATTAGTGGGACATGGTAGATAGAGGTTATTGCAGTAGTCTACTAGTCCTAGTACAAGGGATTGGACTATGATCCTGTATTGTTCTTTGACAAAGAATTTTCTTATTTTTCGTAGGTTGCGCATGGTGAAAAACTTAGCAGCTAGCGCGTCAGACGTGCGTTAAACCCCTACCGCAGCTTGATAAAAGGAGCCCTTAATCTTTGCCATTCATGTTTGTTTCCAGACAACATATACGAGTATGTGGTCCAAAATATGGTTACACTCATACCATGGAAACATACAGAAGAAACAACTCACCGCAGACCAATCACAGAAGCACACAACAGAGAGGATGATGAAAAGCAGCAAGCCGGTGGAGTTCCTTGCAAAAAAGTTTAGTGTGCAATCATTATAAGGAGCTTGACCCAACATGAGGCATGTTTCAGCTATAGAGCCTGCCTCAGGGACCACATCCTCGTATATGTTGTCTGGAAACAAACATGAATGGCAAAGATTAAGGGCTCCTTTTATCAAGCTGCGGTAGGGGGGTTTAACGCGCGTAATACCGCGGCCGCGGGAGTTAGCGCATGATGAAATGTCCGACGCGCTAACCCCGCTATCGCGGCTTGATAGAAGGACCCCCTAAGTCTCCTCGGAACAAATCATTCCAAATTTTAAAAAAAGAGAAACAAAATTTGCCGTGGTTGAACCAGCATCGCCAATGTATCTTCATTTGTTATGGAAAGCGACGTATGCATACATTGGAGAGAGAATATCTTTGCATTCCTGTTAATTTCCAGACAACATATACAGTATGTGACCCCCCCCTGAGGAAGGCTGTACAGCCGAAACAGAACCTGTGCTGGGTCAAGCTCCTTATATTGATGGTGATAGAAGTAGGCCAAAGTTTATCATACGCATTCTTTGCCTCTAATGAGTTTCTACTGTAGATACATGTTGGGAAAAAAGCTTGAGTTCCTGAATAAATTCATGTAAACCGTTCTGAACTCCCCTGGGAGAACGGTATAGAAAAATTGAATAAATAAAAAAAAAAAAAAAAAAAAAAAAAAAAAATACTTGAGCTGTAGACCATGAGAAAAGAATGGCCATCGAATAGTTTTTCATTTCTGAGACAAAGCCTTTTAATTGTCTTATATCAAGCTGAACATTATACAAATGTCAAATCAAATATCAAGGGAAGATAAATGACTAGTCTTGTCTGGCAGAATAATTGAACATTACCACGGGCATGAATTTAAGCATAGTAAAAAAAAAAGTTACCAGGCAAAAGAAAAGGAAAGTTGATTACATGTCCTCATGCCTGAGTCTAGATGCTGGGAAGTTCCAAAAATATTGAAAAATCTTTGGAAGATTTTTTTTTATTTTTATTTTAAATTTTTATTCATTTTAAAGCCAAAAATAAGTGCAACATATTATACAGACATTTTACACTTTAACAGCACTTAAATTCAATCAAAATCATATACTATGACAAATACATATATCATCCCCCCCCTTTCTACATATTCAAAAATTGTGGAAGATTGATCAAGAGTGTGCCACATGTTCAGATGAGATGGTTAGAAAAGTTTAGTAAAAAAGCAAGTGAAACAACGTAGTCTCCATTGAGGGCTATACACTTAGGGCCAGATTCTGTAATTGGTGCCTATTCCGGTGGCTGCTTAAAAAGCGGCCGCCGATCGTGTGCCAATCACACGGCAGCGCCGGTTACAGAATCGCGCCAATACTGGGTAGACTTGCACGGTCTGTGTCCCGTACATGGCCACTGAGTTGAGGACTAGGGAGAGCTTCGACGGCTGGGATGGTTAAGATGGGCTGGAGTGAGCTTTGGCGGAGACGCCGGTAGATGGAACCTTAGCATACTAACGGACGGGGCTCTGGGTTTCTGGCCCAGAAATATCTAAGAAAAAGGACCATTGAAACTAAATAATTAATTTATGGAGCGTGCATGGTTGGGTAGACTGGATGGACCCTTCGGGTCTTTATCTGCCGTCATTTACTATGTTACCATGTAAAAGAAATTAAAGCAATAGGGATTTTCATAGATGACATGGGAAACGATAGGAAGCAATTAAAGATAATGGATGCAGTTTTTCCAGTGAGAGAAGCAATAACAATTTTAGGGGCTAGACTTGAGTCCGGTCTTATAAAGAATTGTCAGGTGGCAAAGACTGCACAGACATGGTTTTGCACAAATACATCTATTGCAGGGATCTCAAAGTCCCTCCTCGAGGGCCGCAATCCAGTTGGGTTTTCAGGATTTCCCCAATGAATATGCATGAGATCTATGTGCATGCACTGCTTTCAATGCATATTCATTGGGGAAATCCTGAAAACCCGACTGGATTGCGGCCCTCGAGGAGGGACTTTGAGATCCCTGCAATAGATGTGAAAATGGTGCAAAACGCTGCAGCCAGATTGATCACGGGAACATCAAAATATGCCCATATTATACCTTGTTCGCTGTTCCCTCTAAGCTGAGCAGGAGTCCTCCACCCACAGTCTCACCAATAGAGGGTGCTGTTTTACTGTCACATTTTTCAATTGTGAGGGACAGGCAAGTTCTGCAGGACTCCAGGGAGCATACCTGTCCTTAGCGACTGAAAATATTCCACCCCCTAGTGGTAGCAATGCAGCTGGAGGACACCTGCTCAGCTTAGAGGGAACACCAGTTGATATTTAGAGTACAATATAAGATTGTGGTGATTTGTCATCAATTTTTGTATGGTACAATTCCAGAGTATTTCAAGAGTAAGATGACCATTTATCAGCCCAGAAGCTCTGAAAATTCTGCTCTGCTAAAGGCTAATGTTAATCCGAAATATGTAGAGGCTAGCGCAATGACTTTTTGTTGTGCTGGGGTGAAATTATGAAACTCGATGGTAGGGCAGCTAAGGAAATGTGCCAACGGAGGAACGTTCAGAAAACTTCTCAAAACACAACCGTTCGTTAATGTTTTCTTATAGGGTCTGATTTGCTCTGATCGAGGATTAACTGTGCAATTTAAATTTTGATGATTTTTCCCTCCTTTGTACTATTTTTAAGTATTATGTATGTGGACATATTGTAAACTGCCTAAGAACTAGACGGTATCGAAATTAAAAAAAAAAAAAAAAAAATTCTGTGCTGCACAGCCCTAGTGGATGAGTGACTGTAAGAAAGAAAATTATCTTGATTAAAATTATCTCAAAGTAAACGATTGAGAGGACTGCAGAGGAACTCCGCTCTGAGCATTTGCAAATTAATTCTGCTTTTAGAAAATTGTCGCCCTGCCTCTCCGGAACACAGATGTCGCTTCCTCTGCCAGTTCCTCTCTGCAGTATTCCAGCAAATCTGGTCTTTTCGAGGGCTTGCAATGCTCCGGACATTCTCTGCCAAGGAACAGTCTCCCCAGAACCAAAGCAATCCCAGTGGCCTCCGATGCTAATATAATCTCACTATAAACACCCAAATATCAGAAAGATTAATAATAATCAGCCACCTATGAAGCGAGTACCACCAATGATCCAAAGCAAATTAATTAATAAATATTACATGTTGAATATGTGATAAGGAGATCATTAGAAGCAGTAAATTATTTTCTTAGCTCAGACACCACCATAAATCTCTTTCTTACAATAGGCACAGATATTTTTTGTGCTACATATAAACTAAAGCCACTCCCTGAGGGCCACAGCAATTGGCAGGTAACCACCCAGCATACAAGACTCAAGAAGTCAACTTCTAATTAGTCACACTGGATGCTAATTGTTTTGGATTTTCTTTTTCTCCTTCCTTAAGGTACATAAATAATCCTTACAGGAAGGAAAAAAAGAAAATCCAAAACGATTAGCATCCAGTGTGACTGACCATTCTACAAAGCCAGGGTTTTATGGGCTCTCTTACAAGTGTAGCCAATATTCAAAGGACCACTGCTAAAGTCCTCTTTTTCAGCACTCTAAGACCAACTCTCTAACTGAGCATCTGCATTTACTTATCACTTGCACATGGAGGGGGAAGAAGACAGATGCCAGACCAGGGGCAAGGAAGGAGGGAGAGAAAGGAAGGAAGGAGAGAAAATGCCAGATAATGGAGGGGGAAGGGGAGATAGAAGAGAAGGAGAGCAGAAAGATGCCAGGGTATAAGGGAAGGGAAACTAAGGAGACAGATGCCAGACCAGAGGGAAAAGAAGGATAGGAGATGCCAGAGCACGTAGGGGAAGAGGAGATAGAAGAGAAGGAAAGGCAAGAGATGCCAGGCCAAGGGGTTGAGTGGGAAGGAAGGAAAGGAGAAGAGAGAGATGCCAGAGCACAGGGGAAGGGGTGGAGACAGAAAAATAGAGAGGGAGAGAAGGGGCACAGGACAGACAGCTTATTGAAGGAACATAGAAAGAGGGACGTTGCCATATGGAAGAGAGAGAAAGGTCGTACACTGAGAGAGAGGGTGGACACTGGATGGAAAGGGCAAAGAGGGCAGTGGATGGAAGAGGCGAGACAAAGGGTGAACAGTAGATGGAAGGGGTATAGAGAGGGGGACAGACGCTGAATGGAAGTGTGGGGGAGAGGGGGGACAGAAGCTGAATGGAAATGTGGGGGGGGGGCAGACATTGAATGGAAGGGGGGAGAGAGAGGGGAGGAAGTGGAGAGGAGAAAGTAAAAAGGGCACATGCTGGATTGGGAGAAGAGAATAGAGTTAGATACTGGAAGGGATGAGGGAAAGAGGTGGCAAGCTATAGGTAGATACAATGAAAGAGGGAAATTGAGGACTGAATAGTAAGAGAGAATTTAGACAGAGGCAGAAAATAAATTGAGAAGGAAGAACAGAAGGAAAGGAGCGGGGAGAGAGATGCCAGAGCAGGGGGGAAGGGGAGGAGACAGATACCATACCTGGGAGGAGGAAAGGAGGAAGGAGACAGATACCAGATCTGAGGGGAGGAAAAGAGGAGGGAGAAAGATGCTAAAATCTGCTAGGAGGGAGGGAGAGATGGGAGGGAAGAAGACAGATGCCACACCATGGGGAGAGCAGAGAGAAGTAGATGGATGCCACACCAATGAAGGGGGAGGGGGTGGAGAGATGGAAGGGAGAGGCAGACAGTTTCTGGAAGAGGCATAGAAAGAGAGCAGATACCATATGGAAGAGGCAGAGAGAGGGCAGACAGTGGATGGAAGGAAGAGAATTATGAGAAGACGAGGAAAACAGAAACCATACAACAAAGGTAGAAAAAAATGTCTATTTGTTTTATTAATTAATTTATTTTTGCTTTAGGATAAAGTATTATTGTAGCTGTGTTGATAATCATTTATTAATAGAAAATGGAAATAAGGCGATCCTGTTTATTGGGGGGAGGGAGGGCTTTCCATTTTGTGTATAAAATGAATATCTGTTGCCAATTTTGAAGTAAAAAAGAATAGATAAGTTTCCGGGAGTACTGGTTGTCAGATGAGAAAGAATATTAGAATTCTGAAAAATATCAATGAGTTTAAAAGTCCTGGCGTATCAGAAGCATCTTTTTTTCCTCACATGTACTTATTACATTGGCAGATAAATAAAGGACAGTGGAAACCTGGAGAACTTGATCTACTTTAATCCTATGACTGTTTGGGGGATGGCAGCAGGAACATTGGGGGAGGGTTCGATGGATCACGGCAGGAAAGATTGGGCATCTCTCCTGCCAGGGACCCTTCGGGGGGGAGGAAGGGTTGCAGCGGCTTCAGGCAGTAGGGACTAGGCATCCCTCCTGTCATAATCATTGTCTTGTTTTGGGTGGTTTTTTTTTTTGTTTTTTTTAGAATAGGGCTTAAAGGTCGACCTAGTGGTGGTCTGGGCGATTAAATTCCTGAATGTACAGGTAGGCCATTCTCCATAAAACACTCATTTTGGACCTTTTTTTCCAGAATGGACCTTTCTCTGCTTCCTACTTTGTGCGTTTAGGACCTTAGGCCAAAAGGGGACTTAGACATTGTTTTTGAATATGCCCCTCCATGCTTTTTTTTTTTTTTTCTACATAAAAGAAAACAAGATCAATCAATCGGTAGGGGACGTCACTAGTCTAACATAAGAACATAAGAAATGCCTTCACCGGATCAGACCGAGGTCCATCTAGTCCGGTGCTCCGCACACGCGGTGGCCCATTTAGGTACTCCTTTCTGGAGACCCGACTTTACCGTATCCCTCAATATGATATGTAAGAAGGTGTGCATCCAACCTGTGCTTGAACCCCAGTACGGTAGTCTCCGCCACAACCTCCGCCGGGAGTGCATTCCAAGCACCCACCCACTTGCTGTGTGAAACAGAACTTCCTGACATTTGTCCTGAACCTGCTGCCGCTCAGTTTCAGGCTATGACCTCTTGTCCGTGTCACATCAGAAAATGTTAGCAATGCTGCTTCTTGGTCTATTATATCAAATCCTTTTAATATTTTAAAAGTCTCTATCAAATCCCCTCTGTCTTCTCTTCTCGAGGGTAAACAATCCCAGTTTCCTGAGTCGTTCTTTATAGCTCAAATGCTCCATTCCTTTGACAAGTTTCGTGGCTCGCCTCTGCACTTTCTCCAACAGAGTTATATCCCTCTTGAGGTAAGGAGACCAGTGTTGGACACAATATTCTAAGTGCGGTCTGACCATTGTTCTATAAAGTGGCATTATGACATCTTCCGATCTACTCGTGATCCCTTTCTTAATTATGCCTAACATTCTGTTTGCTTTCTTTGCCGCCGCCGCACATTGTACCGATGGCTTTAGGGTACTGTCAATCAGCACCCCCAAATCCCTTTCTTGTTCGCATTTTGCTAATGTCACTCCCAACATCTTATACTCGTGTTCTTTGTTTTTCCTTCCTAGATGCATCACCATGCATTTGTTTATGTTAAAGTTCATCTGCCACTTTGTCGGCCACGTTTCCAACTGGTTCAAATCTTTCTGGAGGTCCTCGCAGTCCCTTTGAGAGCCAACCGCCCGACATAGTTTTGTATCATCTGCAAACTTTATTATATTGCATGTTGTTTCCTCTTCTAGGTCGTTTATAAAAATATTGAACAAGATAGGCCCAAGAACCGAGCCCTGGGGCACGCCACTAGTCACTTTCTCCCAATCCGAGAATTTCCCATTTAGTCTAGTTGCAGACTGGTCTGACAACACGAAATTGAAACTAAATACATTTTTTTAAAAAGCCAATTTTTATTTTTTACTACTAAGCCCACCCAGAATCACCAACGGCGACACTCAATTAACTCTGCACAATGCCTCACTGAAACTGGAACCAGAACTGAGAATCCTGGGGATTACATTTGACAAGAACCTATCCCGGGGAGGCAAAAATGTGAACATTAAACAAAATACAGTAAAACCTTGGATTGCAAGTAACTTGGTTTGCAAGACAAGCAAAACATTTTATTCAATTTTAACTTGATATACAAGTAATGTCTTACAATACAAGTACATACAGTATACAAGTGTCACATCATCACAATTGAGCTGATGGTTTTTCTCTCTCTGACGCTGCAGGAGTGTAGTGACTGTTCTAAACGAACGAGGTCTTCCAATAATATTTTGTATTAACGTTTTTGGGTTGTGGAAAGAAGCATCTAAAGTTTCCATTATTTCTTATAGGGAAATTTGCTTTGATATATGAGCGCTTTGGATTACAGGCATGCTTCTGGAACGAATTAGAAACATAGAAACATAGAAAAATGACGACAGAAAAGGGCCAAAGCCCATCAAGTCTGCCCACTCTAGTGACCCTTCTCCTTGATTTTGCTCACCACCCCCTGCCCTTACCTCATTAGAGATCCCACATGAATATCCCATTTATTTTTGAAATCTGCCACGCTGTTGGCCTCAATCACCTGCCGTGGGAGTTCATTCCAATGATCGACCACCCTCTCAGTGAAGAAATACTTTCTGGAGTCTCCATGAAATTTCCCTCCCCTGATTTTCAGCGGATGCCCTCTGGTGGAAGAAGGTCCTATAAGACGGAAGATATCCTCTTCCACCTCGATACGACCCGTGATATATTTTAAATGTCTCGATCATGTCCCCTCTCTCTCTTCGTTCTTCAAGTGAATACAGCTGCAATTTATTCAGCCTTACTTTATACGGAAGATCCTTGAGCCCCGAGACCATCCTGGTGGCCATCCGCTGAACTGACTCAATTCTCAGCACATCTTTCCGGTAATGTGGTCTCCAGAATTGAACACAATATTCCAAATGAGGTCTCACCATGGACCTGCACAGTGGCATTATGACCTCTGGCATCCTGCTGATAAAACCTCTATGGATACAACCCATCATTTGCCTTGCCTTGGAGGAAGCCTTTTCCACTTGATTGGCAGTTTTCATGTCATCACTAATGATTACTCCTAAATCCCGTTCTTCCGTGGTCCTAACTAAGGTCTCACCATTTAACGAAAACCAAAGTTTTACTGTATTCAGAAAACTGAGACGAAGTCGACATTGCTTTGCCAATGAAAACTCTCAGATCTTGGTTCAGTCACTGGTACCATCCCAACTAGATTATTGCAATGCCTTTAATGTAAGATGCAAAGGAAATATACAGGAAAAACAAAACTACAAACCATTCAAAATATAGCAGCCAGACTTATTTTCTCAGCAACCAAATATGATGAAGTGACACTCCTAGATCTCAAATTACACTGGCTCCCCTTCGAAGCAAGGTGTATTTTTAAACTATGTACGTTGATCCTTTTTCATAGTTCATGGCAAAATACCAGACCACAGGTTGAATTTAATCAAAACACCACCCAAAGACAAATGCAACCTGATCACCAACCATATGAGAATCAGATTCCCAAATCCTAGAGCAGGGGTGCCCACACTTTTTGGGTTTGTGAGCTGCTTTTAAAATGACCATGTCAAAATGATCTACCAACAATAAAATTAAAAAACAAACAAACCACAAAGCACATTGTACGCAGAGAAAATGTTAATTATAATTTATATTCCACGGGTTTTCAAAGAGGTCAAGGCAGATGACTTTATGCAATGTCACCTCTGTAAAACTATACAAAAAATTGACAAATATATCCCCTCCCTTTTTACTAAACCGCGATAGCGGTTTTTAGCGCAGGAAGCTGTGCTGAATGCCCTGCGCTGTTCGATGCTCATAGGCTCCCTGCACTAAAAACTGCTATTGCGGTTTAGTAAAAGGGGGCCATAGTGCAAAATATAGACCGCAGATTTAAATTCTCAAAACGGACACATTTTGATCACTAAATTGAAAATAAAATCATTTTTCCTACCTTCGTTGTCTGGTGATTTCATGAGTCTCTGGTTGCACTTTATTCTTCTGACTGTGCATCCAATATTTCTTCCCTTCTTTCAGCCTGCTGTATGCTTCCCTCTGCCAACTTTTTCTTCCTCTCTCCCTGCCCCCTCCCCTTTCTTTCTTTCTTTCTGTCTTTCTCTCTCCATGTCCCCTTTCTTTCTATCTTCCTGTCCCCCCCTTTCTTTCTATCTCCCTGCCCCTCTTTCTTTCTTTCTTTCTTTCTTTCTCCATGCCCCCTTTCTTTCTATCTTCCTGTCCCCCTTTCTTTCTTTCTTTTTCTCTTCTTTCTTTCGGTCTCCCTGCTCCCCCTTCTTTCTGCCTCCCTGCCTGCTCCCAAGCCACTGCCGCCGCCATTGGGGAACAGGCCTCCAAACAGCCGCTGCCATCGGGGAATAGGCCTCCAAACCACCGCCGCCCCAAGCTCTCCCTGCTTCCCCACACAGAAGCATCGGGTCAACCAGATTTCCTCTCCCCGACGTCATTTCTGAAGTCAGAGAGGAAGTTCTGGGCCAGCCAGGCAGCATTGACGTCGAGTGGGGAAAGTTGGTCGGCTCGGCACTTCTGAGTCGGGAAGCAAGTAGAACATTGCCTTCGCGATCTACTGCCCCTCTGCGATTGACCTTTTGGGCACCCCTGTCCTAGAGGAATCAAATTCAAACTCTACAACCTTCCCATACCTGGCAGCAAAATAGTAGAATCCTTTACCAGCACAATTAAGGAGCACCCCCTCCTACCAAAACTTTTGTAAAACATCCTGCTTAGCTCAAGAAACCCCTGTAGAGATCCTGAGGGGAGAGGGTTTGAATAAAAATCATTGCAATCACAGAAGGGGGGAAAGGGGAAACCAACTTCAGCCTTGCTACACTGATCCAGATATCTTTCTACCCAGGGGTGTCAAAGTCCCTCCTTGAGGGCCTCGAGGGTTTTCAGGATTTTCTTATTGATTATGCATGAGATCTATTTGCATGCACTGCTTTCATTGTATACTAATCGATCTCATGCATATTCACTGGGGAAATCCTAAAAACTCGACTGGATTGCGGCTCTCGAGGAGGGACTTTGACACCCCTGTTTCTACCTGTTAGAGTCAGAGAATACTGAAGAACTTCCTGGCCATACCATCCTATAAACCGTGTCAAAGTCCCTCCTCGAGGTCCGCAGTCCAGTCGGGTTTTCAGGATTTTCCCAATGAATATGCATGAGATCTATTTGCATGCACTGCTTTCATTGTATGCTAATAGATATCATGCATATTCATTGGGGAAATCCTGAAAACCCGACTGGATTGCGGCCCTCGAGGAGGGACTTTGACGCCCCTGTTTCTACCTGTTAGAGTCAGAGAATACTGAAGAACTTCCTGGCCATACCATCATATAAACCGTGTCAAAGTCCCTCCTCGAGGGCCGCAGTCCAGTCGGGTTTTCAGGATTTTCTCAATGAATATGCATGAGATCTATTTGCATGCACTGCTTTCATTGTATACTAATAGATCTCATGCATATTCACTGGGGAAATCCTAAAAACTTGACTGGATTGTGGCCCTCGAGAAGGGACTTTGACACCCCTGCTATAAACTTGCTGGAAAGATGGATATAATTCATAAATCCAAACTAGTCTAATAAGTACTGAAAGGAACTACACTTTGAGACCGGCCTTAGATATTTTGAGAATTCTTCAAAGTAAAGTTCATTGAACCAATTCAGTGGAACGCTGACATCTTCCCTGGCTAGCGACATTCTTTGACAATCCTGTTTTAAAGGTCACCCTTTTCTAAATCTAGGACGTAACATCAGAAAGAAAGATTAATTCTGTTCCTTAGATGTACTGTAGATGAGAACATTTCTATATAGTTATGGTAAGCTTATTGTTGATAATTCCTTAGTAGTTACATTTAAACTTAGGAAGTTGTCTTAAAACAGGGGTCTCAAAGTCCCTCCTTGAGGCCGCAATCCAGTCGGGTTTTCAGGATTTCCCCAATGAATATGCATGAGATCTATGCTTTCAATGCATATTCATTGGGGAAATCCTGAAAACCCGACTGGATTGCGGCCCTCAAGGAGGGACTTTGAGACCCCTGTTTTAAAAGGCTTATGTGGCTTTTATACATATGTAGGAACCCCTAAAGTTCTTCTACTCGTATATTTGGAGGGAAAAGACCTCTAATAGTTCTACTAATTATTGTGATGACGTTTTTATTCCATGCAATACTTTCAAAGTTGAGGGGGAGATGGGGATCTCCGCACCGGTGAGGTAATGGTAGCAGCAGATCTCACATTGGAGTGAAAACTCAATACTCAGCCCAAAGGCAGTTTCCTGTGTTTGGTTAGCTGAGTCACTGCACTATACCTAGTGCTCAGTCTTTGACTGGCAAAGGGGTCCTTTTACTAAGCTGCGGTAAGCACTATGAGGGGGTGCTGAAAAGTTTTCAGCCCAGCCAACCAACTTCCTAAATTCTGAACATTATTTTTTTTCCACTGTTGCTGAAAAGAGTATCATCTTATTTCGTAAAGTACCAATTTGCAGAAACAAAATTCTCTGTTTCAGACCATTGATTGAACCATATTCACGCCCTTCTCTTCTTGGTTGGGCTGAGAACTTTTCAGCACTCACTCGTAGCAACATTCCAGAGCTGAGATTGTGATGTCACAATGCCTCATTCCACCAATAAGAACCAGACTCATCAGTGATGTCACAATGGCTTGATCGTCCTAAACTTGGCTCACTTTTATTACATACAAGGGTGTGCTGAAAAGTTCTCATCCCAACCAACCAACTTCTAAATTCTGAGCATTATTTTGCCACCTTAGATGGAAAAGTGTTATCTTATATCGTTAAGTGCCAATTTGCAGGAACAAAATTCTGTGTTTTAGAGCAGGGTCCCGCAAACTTTTCTGGCCGGCAGCACACTAAATGCAGGAAGGCACCCGGAAGTCGATGTGATGATGTCACGCACAAGCGTGACATCATCGCGTCAACATCCGCGCATGCGCAGAGGCCCGTCTTGCCGTGAACCCGCCGTTACAGGAATCCGGGAGGTGCAGGGAGAAGAGGAGAGACGCCGGTCAGGAGGAGAGTCATCCACGCCGGCTGATTTCCTACAGGGTGTGCCTCTTGCCGCGAGAGGCACGTCCTGTAGGCAGGCAGCCAGTATGGACGACTCTCCTCCTCGCCAGTATGTCATGGCTCGCCAGAAATCTCAGGAAGCACACTGGTATGCCGCAACACACAGTTTGCGATACACTGTTTTAGAGCATTGATTGAACCGTATCCACGTCATTCTATTCTTAATTGAGCTGAGAGCTTTCCAGTACCCCTGTGTACACTTCCCCCCTCTGTATTAGCGGGGATTAGGGGCAGAGCCGGCTCACGAATATTAAAAAAAACTGTGAATAATATTCGGGCCGGTTCTGCCCCTAACCCCTGCTTCCCCCGGCTATTTTAAGCCCTGAAAGGTGGTTATATCAGTTACATTCAGTTATCCCATACGGGCTCAATTTGGAGCTTGAATGGGCCTCTCTTATTTGAGAAATTCTGCGAAAGGAGGTAAGGTAGTTGAATGACTATGATATGTGCAACAGCTGTGATTGGTGTAGAGTGAAATAATAGCTTTGACGTCTGGATCAGCTGATTCATATGAGGGAGATTTAAACTGAAACCAAAATGCTGCCGCCATCTTAGTCTGGAACGTGATTAAGCTAGATGGCGTCGGCAAAACTAGTAGGAAATTTAGATTTTATTTAAAATAAAAAAAAAATATTGTATAAAGAGAGATACTGACATATTGGGCTCCTTTTACAAAGCGGCATTAGGGCTTTAACGTGCGCTGAATTGCCGTGCGTGCTAGTCCTTACGCCAGCATTAAGTTCTTCATGGCAGAATTAGAAGAGACATTTTAAAAAACATTTCAGACAAACCCTCTGAAATACTGATGACATTTTTATGATTTGGACTGAGGTAGAAGAGACTATAAAAAAAAATTCTACAATTTTTTTTCAATGCATATCATCCTACAATCAAATTCAAAATTGACTATTCCCCAGAAAAAATCAATTTTCTAGACACCACAGTCTCTATCAGCAATAGATACATACAAACATCTTTATACAAGAAACCTACGAACATGTGCAACTACCTCCATGATTCCAGCTTTCACCCTTCATATATTAAAACATCCATTATACACAGCCAAGCCACACAATACCACCAGATCTTCTCTGACCCAAAAGACAGAGATAAATACCTAAAGACCTTGACTGAATCCTTCAAACAAAAAAAAGGATACAACCCTAAAATAGTCTCTGAGAATATATTGCCTCATCCCTTAAAACACCCGGAGAAAACTTACTACTCTACAAGGACAACCCCCCCCCCCCCCCCATAGACAGGATCCCTTGGAAGTGACATAGAATCCAGTCCTGGAAAAGCTCAGAAAAATGATGGATCTACAACCCCTACTCCAGGAAGATGAATTACTAAAAGATATATTCCCAGCTCCACCTGGGCTGACCTTCCGTCAGCCACCTAATCTGAAACAAAAATCGGTAAAAAGCAAGTTCCCCACACTAACCCATGAAGGAGAGAATGGCACACATCCTTGTGGTGTGACAAACTGTAAACTGTGTGAGTGCCTCTCAAAGGATCCCAGGGTCACTCATGAGGAAAAATATCCAGCATAAAGGGATCCTTCACATGTTCATCTTCTAATGTGGTAGACATCATTCAGTGCAAAAAGTGCAAAGAGGGATGTTACATCGGTGAAACAAGCCAAATTCTAAAGACTACAATTAGAGAATGACACGGTGACAAAATTCATCAACATTCCCGTCCCCGCGGATAACTGCAGGAAACCATCTTCATGTCGTTCTTTGAGAAAAGAGGGAAGAATCAGAGTATGAATGGCCACAACCACTGACCCGCAAGCTTTGCTTTGAAGAATGCTGGTGTAGAAGGACCGAGGTTGAAACAGACACTACAAAATGACAGTCTCTGGTATCCAGAGCAGATATTGTGATGTCATAATGCCTCATTCCACCAGTGCCTAAGAACCAATCACATCAGTGATATCATAATGGCTTCATTATCCTTGGCTCACATAAGAATCAGAGTATGAATGGCCACAACCACTGACCCGCAAGCTTTGCTTTGAACTGAAGAATGCTGTTGTAGAAGGACTGAGGCTGAAATAGACACTAAAAAATGACATGGGATTATTTCCAGCGGGGTTATCCGCGGGGACGCGAACGGTGATGAATTATGTCACCGTGTCATTCTCTAACTACAATCAACCTACATAGATATATTAAGAATTTCAATACCAACAAGGATGTCACCTCTGTCGGACAACACTTTGGAAAAACTGACCACTGCACCGATGATTTTATTACGAGAATACTAAAAGGGAACTTTAAGACAACCCAAGAATGTAAAACCTTTGAAATTAAAATGATTAATAAATATTGTGACATCTACCAAGCAGGACTTAACAAAGAGCTGGACTTCCTTTCCCACCACAAAGACATTTAAAACTGCTCTTCCACTTTTCTGTCTCTTGCCCACCCACCCACCCCTCCTTCTTCCTATCCCTTAAATGCTTTCATGTATTCCATATACAGTATATACTGTACAGAAAAACCTTGGTTTACGAGCATAATTCATTCCGAAAATATACTTGTAATCCAAAGCAAATTTCCCCATAAGAAATAACGGAAACTCAGGCAATTCGTTCCACAACCCTAAAACTTTAATACAAAATACTATACACTTCCCCCTCCCCATTCGCGGTTTCCGCACTCGCGATTTCACATAATTGCAATTTTTTGGGGGGCGGAGGGGGAAAAAACTCCCCCATATTTTTGCCTTCCCCCCGGCATCCTGGCCTTACCTGGTGGTCTAGCGGGTTTTCAGGGCAGGAGCAATCTTCCTATGCTCCTGCCCCGTGCAGATCGCCAATAGGAAATGGCTGTGGGGAGTTCCCGTTGTAGTCTCGAGAGACTACGGGAACTCCCCACAGCCATTTCCTATTGGCGATCTGCACGGGGCAGGAGCGTAGAAAGATTGCTCCTGCCCCGAAAACCCACTAGACCACCAGGTAAGGTCTGGGGAGGACCGGGACGCAGTAAGGAGGTGGGGGGTGGGTCAGAGCCGGATATTCACGCTTTTTCGCCATTTGCGGTCCGGCTCTGCCCCTATCCCCCACGAATAACGAGGGAGAAGTGTAGACATATGCAAAATGTGCAAGATTTCTGCTCGTTGCAAGACCTTGCTCGTTTAGAACAGTCACTACACTCCCGCAGTGTCAAAGAGAGAAGATCCATCGGCTCAGTTGTGATGTGTGTATACTGTATGTACTTGTATTGTATTGCAAGACATTGCTTGTATATCAAATTACGAGAAATTTAATCAAATGTTTTGCTTTGCTTGCAAAACACTTGCAAACTAAGGTTTTACTGTACTGATATTTGTGAACATTTGTATATTTTTGATCTGAAGAAGAAGGGTTACCTTTGAAAACTCATCATAAAAGGCTTTGAGTTAGTCCAATAAAAAAGGTATTACCTTATTTCCTTTGTTTTATTTATATCTCCTTCTTTATTAAAATAATGGTGTCAGGTCAAAAGCGCACCGGGACAAAGGCGCGCGCTGACAATTGAGCGCAGCGTGGCGCACGCCGCAGAAAATTACTGTTTTTACCTCCCCACTTTACTTAATAGAGATCGCGCCGCGTTGTGGGTGCATTGTGGGGGGTGTGGTGGGTTGTAACCCCCCACATTTTACTGAAAACTTCACTTTTTCCCTGTTTTTAGGGAAAAAGTTAAGTTTACAGTAAAACGTGGAGGGTTACAACCCCCCAAACCCCCCACAACGCCGGCGCGATCTCTATTAAGTAAACTGTGGGGGCTCCCCAACAAAACCCCCCCCGTTGGAGCCCCTAAAAACTGTAATTTTCTTCGGCGCGCGCCTTTGTCTTTCGCCGACTTGTCTATGAACCAAAATAATGGCTTATATTAATGGAAAATAACAAAACAAAAAAGCAGTAATTCCACAGTCAGTTTCAATGATAAACTTTGGAAATCTCTATCTATTTATGATAAAACTGCAATTCTTGCACAGAATTGTCATTTTGCACAGAAAAGCGGCTATTTTTGCATAGAATTGCCATTTCGTACAGAACTTTATATATGATCTCATACAACTTTATTATTAACTTTGACAATCACAATAATTTTATACAAAATTACAAAATCTATTGGAATTTTTTTTTTAAAAGACATTAATTATAGCACTTAATGAATTATTGCATTCACATGAAAAAGATGAAGCGGACCAATGATTGAAACCATAATATTGCATGTATGCTATTATGAGACGTAGCAATACGGTCTGAGGTTTTGCCTTCTTCCATTTATGATCTATCAGTGCAGTTGAATTGACAAAGTTAATTTTTGTTTCATTCTACTTTTTTGTGTATTTTATATCAATGGAAAAGCATTGGCAGAGGGTTGGGGTGGACTGCAGGGCTATGGCTCAATCCGTGTTTTTCAACACAGTATTAGGAACTCGGAAACTTGGGACAGAGGCAAAACCAGGATTTTTTACACCCCCCTCCCCTCAAAAAGGCATTGTGTAGCATTTTCCTTTGCTGTTTAAGCAAGACTCATTATTTCAAATAGTTAAGATTAATGGGAGTGTTGAAAGGTGAACTCCATCTGGGGGGTTTTTAAGTCATGGAAGAAGTCTTTAATTTATCCTGATTGCCTGAAGGGGACAAAATGTGAGGTTATCAAATTTGCTGATGACACCAAACTCTGCAGCAGGGTTAGAAACACGGAAGACTGTGAAGACCTACAAAAGGACCTAACGAGACTGGAAGACTGGGCAAAAAAGTGGCAAATGAGTTTTAACGTGGAGAAATGCAAGGTCATGCATGTAGGGAAAAAGAACCCGATGTTCAACTACAAAATGGGGGGAACACTGCTAGGGGTGAGTAACCTGGAAAGGGACTTGGGGGTGATGGTCGACTCATCACTGAAACCATCGGCGCAATGTGCGACAGCCTCAAAGAAAGCAAACAGAATGCTGGGCATCATCAAAAAGGGGTATCACAACCCGGACGAAGGAAGTCATCATGCCGCTGTATCGCGCAATGGTGCGCCCGCACCTGGACTACTGTGTTCAATACTGGTCGCCGTACCTCAAGAAGGACATGGCGGTACTCGAGGGAGTGCAGAGGAGGGCGACTAAGCTGATAAAAGGTATGGAAAATTTTCCATACGCTGACAGGTTAAAAATGCTGGGGCTGTTCTCCCTGGAGAAGAGGAGACTTAGAGGGGACATGATAGAAACCTTCAAAATCCTTAAGGGCATAGAGAGAGTAAATAAGGACAGATTCTTCAAACTGAGGGGAGCCACAAGCACTAGGGGTCACTCAGAGAAATTGAAAAGGGACAGGTTCAGAAGAAACGCTAGGAAGTTCTTTTTTACCCAGAGGGTGGTGGACACATGGAACGCGCTTCCGGAGGAAGTGATAGGCCAGAACTCTGTACAGGGGTTCAAGGAGGGTTTGGATAGGTTCCTGGAGGATAAAGGGATAGAGGGGTACAGATAGAACTTGAGGTAGGTTATAGAAGTGGTCAGAAACCACTTCACAGGTCGCGGACCTGAGGGGCCACCGCGGGAGCGGACCGCTGGGCGAGATGGACCTCGGTCTGACCCAGTGGAGGCAACTTCTTATGTTCTTATGTTTCTGGTTCTAAATTTAAGCAGATATAACCGATTTCTGATTCATCAAACTTCCTGAATTTGCTAAATGTTGTTTAATTTCATGGCATTTTAATCTTGAAGGAATTGAAAGAAGCTCGGAACATTGCATATTTCATTTTTTTCTTTGTATGTCTTCATTTATTTAGGAAATACACAGGTGGGGGAAGTCTTTAATCTTGTCCTTGTATTCCTTGGTCTGGTGGAGAAAAGCACATACTTTCTGTCATTGCTTTATTAGATTAACACACCCGCTAAGGCTCCATGCTTATTTGTGCCTAGAGGATTAGCAGTTACTTGGAGGAGGAGGAGGGAAAAAAATGTTACATCAATTCCTAATTGATTTACTAACGAGAAGGGTAATTACTTCTTCACTACCATGCAATAATACAGTAAGAATTACCTGTCAGATTTTGAAGTGACATAGAATGTAGAGAATGACATGGGGGCAAATTTGGACCCCGTCCCCATAAGAACTCAGTTTCCCTATCCTGTCCCTGCCCTATTCCTGTAAGCTCTGCCTTAACCTCACAAGCCTCAAACACTTATGATTTTAAAGTGTTTGAGGTTTGTGCAGATGAGGACAGAGCTTAGGTATTGGTGGAATGAGGCATTATGACATCACAATCTGAGCTCTAGAATGTTGCTACTTATGATTATAAAGTGTTTGATGCTTGTGCAAATGAGGGCGAAGCTTAGGCACTGGTGAAATGAGGCATTGTGACATCATAATCTGAGTTCTAAGATGTTGCTACTTATGATTTTAAAGTGTTTGAGACTTGTGCAGATGAGGGCGGAGCTTAGGCATTGGTGGAATGAGGCATTATGACGTCACAATCTGAGCTCTAGAATGTTGCTACTTATGATTTTAAAGTGTTTGAGGTTTGTGCAGATGAGGATGGAGCTAGCAGGAATGGGGCAGGCACAGGAAAAGAACTTGCGGGGACGGGATGGGAAAATGAGTTCCTGCAGGGACGGGGAACAATCCACGGCAGGAAGGATGCCTAATTCTTCCTATTGGTACCCCCCTAACATTCCTGGCAGGAGGTATGCCCATTTCCTACTGCTGGCACCCCCTGAATACATGATCCCCAAAATCCCCACCCCCACCTCCCATAGACCCCCAGTATTTTTTTTCAGCAAGGCCAACTTGAAGGTTGCCTACTCCCTCCAGCCAGCAGCCCCGCCTCTTAAGAATGGTGGGCCTTCCCCTTTCTGGGAAGGGGCCTAAGGCCCTGATTGGCCGAGGCACCTAAGGCTCTTCCCATGGGAGTTGCCTTTGGGATCTGGCCAATCGGAGTTTTAGGCCACTCCCAGTGCATCCCAGAATGCACAGGAAAGGAGGCGTAAGACTCTGGTTGGCCCAGGTGCCTAAGGCCCCTCCTAAGGGGCCTTAGGCCTTAGTCTCCTCCCCGGTGCATGTTGGAGGGTGCCAGCAAGAGGGATTGGGCATCCCTCCTGCTGGGGATGTTTATGGGTGTGGGGTTTCCCTGCTGCAGCTGCTGAGATGATTGAGGCAGATGGATTCCCTGGCTGCAATCAGCTCAGCGGCAACGCGATTCTCTATCCGGTGCCAGTGACCTGGTTAGACAGGGTTAGGTGTCTGTCCATTAGGACAGATGCGATTCTGTATAGGAAACCAGTATGCGAATCTCAGCCGCTGCTTAGACCGCTTAGGCATCCTACAAAGAACCAGCCCCTCGTCTCGTCACTTTTGTCATGGGCTGTTTTTACTTTCTGATGCCTCATCTCCCAACCTTTTGAAGGTTGAAGTCCTTACTGTCTAATTATCAGCTTTGGTTTTAGATCGGTGTGTCACAAACTTTGTAAGCTGCTGGCACACTAATCCCAGGCCTGCGGCTCGAAGGCACCTGGAAATGTCAATGCGATGACATCACGTGCGGGCGTGGTCATCATGTCGACGTCCTTGCATGCTCGGATGTCCTTCCAGCCGCGGCCCTAAGCCTCTTATCACTGCCAGTTGGGAGGGGGGAGGGTGGTGGCTGCAGAAGGAGAGGTGAGGAGAAGGCGCAGAGGCGCTGGTGGGGAGGGGAGGAGAGGTGCTGGCCCTGGCTGACTGACAACAGGATGTGCCTCTCTTCCCCGCCGGCATCTCGGGACACACCTGGAATCCTCCGGGGCACGCTAGTGTGCCGCAGTACACAGTTTACGATACACTGTTCTAGACCAGGGGTAGGCAATTCCGGTCCTCGGGAGCCGGAGCCAGGTCAGGTTTTCAGGATATCCACAATGAATATGCATGAGATGGATTTGCATGCACTGCCTCCTTGAGATGCAAATCTATCTCATGCATATTTATTGTGGCTATCCTGAAAACCTGACCTGGCTCCGGCTCTCGAGGACTGGAATTGGCTACCCCTGTTCTAGACCAAAGACCAGAATAGATCAGAGATGGAAGTTAAAATAAAAATCTTTCAAAGAGCCTTCTTAGTTGCAGAGTGTGATGGTTAGTTTAAGCCGATATTCAAAGGGAAACAATGTCATTTTTCTACTTGAATGAAAACTCTGCAATGAGAGAGATAGGATGAAGTTAAGAGGTGATAGACTCCGGAGTAATCTGAGGAAAAACGTTTTTACGGAAAGGGTGGTAGATGCATGGAACAGTCTCCCGGAAGAGGTGATGGAAACAGACACTGTGTCTGAATTCAAGAGGGCCTGGGATAGGCACATGGGATCTCTCGGAGAGAAAGAGATAGTGGTTACTGCGGATGGGCAAACTAGATAGGCCATTTGGCCTTTATCTGCCATCATGTTTCTATGTTACTAAAGTTCTATGACGTCACAATGCAGGTGTAAAGAGCCTTAGCCAATAGGGAGAGGAGATGCAAATGTTAAGAGCCTTAGCCAATAGGGAGAGGAGGAGATAGTGGTTTCTGCGGATGGGCAAACTAGATAGGCCATTTGGCCTTTATCTGCCATCATGTTTCTATGTTACTAAAGTTCTATGACGTCACAATGCAGGTGTAAAGAGCCTTAGCCAATAGGGAGAGGAGATGCAAATGTTAAGAGCCTTAGCCAATAGGGAGAGGAGGAGATAGTGGTTTCTGCGGATGGGCAAACTAGATAGGCCATTTGGCCTTTATCTGCCATCATGTTTCTGTGTTTCTATGTTTGATACCCAAAGCCAGCACTTCGAACTGTATTTTAAGGATCATGTCTACCTAACGGTCCTGTACGTCCTTCAGTATCACCATCTCCCTCACTAGGAAGGAAGATGTGCTTGCGTTAATCTGGAATCCACTTTCAGCTGCATAAACAGCTGTTGGAAGTCCGGAGTCATTGGATAGGGCCTAGACATAGCTTTAACCACCTTTAGAGAGCCCTAAGGTGACTCCCATTGGTCAGTGACTAGGGAGGTGATGTCTTGATGAGCAGCATTAAAAGTAATTTGTGCATGAGTGCCATTCATAAGAGGTGGACGGCTGCTGGGAATCGAGCTTCAACGTAGAGAGGGTGACAGAAATGACATGGGAAACAAAAGCCAATTTGAAAAGGTGACACAATAAGGGATTATCACAGTGATCCACAGCCACCCCTGTTTCCTGATCTCCGGATCCCGAAAGGGATCCTAAATCATCCACAGATGCAGTGGAGCCTTGTGATAATAAGAGCATGGAAAGAAATGTCCAGTCCTCCCAGTTCTGCTCTGAAGGGTCACTGACACTTGGAGCCGGTGTGGTATGAGGTGAAGACACCTGCTTGGGAGTTGGATCCGCCTGAGGTGGAAATGACACGCTCACAGGGAGCTCTCTACTTCTCAGGCTCATTAAGTAGGCTTTCTGTAAAAGACTGACAAAATTGGAAAAAAAAAAACTTTGCACAAGAGGCGTCAAGGACCCCTGCAAGACCCCAGACTGGGGAATTAGTACCTCCAACGTCACTACATAGAAACATAGAAATAGACGGCAGATAAGGACCACGGCCCATCTAGTCTGCCCTCCCCAATGACCCTCCCCTATCTTTCTGTGTGAATCGATCCCACGTGTCTATCCCATTTGGCCTTAAAATCAGGCATGCTGCTGGCCTCAATAACATGAAGTGGAAGACTATTCCAGCGATCAACCACCCTTTCAGTGAAAAATAATTTCCTGGTGTCCCCGTGCAGTTTCCCGCCCCTGATTTTCCACGGATGCCCCCTTGTTGCCGCAGGACCCTTGAAAAAAAAGATATCTTCTTCCACCTCGATGTGGCCCGTGAGATACTTGAATGTCTCGATCATGTCACCCCTCTCTCTGCGTTCCTCGAGTGAGTACAGCTGCAACTTATCCAGCCGTTCCTCGTACGTGAGATCCTTGAGTCCCGAGACCATCCAGGTGGCCATTCTCTGGACCGACTCCAGTCTCAGCACATCCTTACGCTTGCATTTTGTCCTCTCATTGTGTGTGGCCTCTGAACGGGATCTCTTCCCCATATACCATGCTTTCTGGAGTTCCAACACCCTGAAGGACTGAATAGAGACTTGAGCCCGGAGCTCCTACCCCTTCCTCCCTTGCCCCGCAGTACGTGGAACACGGCCACTCGTCAGTCAGTAAATTTGCACAAAAAAATGCAGGAATTGGGGCTAGACTGGTTTGTGACATCCATTATAGATGATCCCTAGGCAAAACGAAGGGTCTCGAGGCAGAAAAAAAGCACTTTAGAAAAAAAAAAAATCACTAAATATCCAAGATGGCCACCACTAGAAATTGTGTGCCAAAAGAAGCCTGTGGGAGCTCAACTGAAAAATAAAAAATGTCAAAAAGTAGATTTTAGAGGCAGGGGAATCTGACTCTAACCCCAAAACCCCTCAAATCTGGCTTTTTCAATCCCCCATCCCCAATTTTCCCGCATAGGAAATAATGGGAGTAATCACTTGACTTCTGTTGCTGGTCCGCTTGCAGCAGTCTACCTTCAGGGAATGCATTTCTGCCTTCGAAAATAACAAGTTCATGGCTGGTGATCTGGCTGCTGGTCAGGCAGACCCCGACCACAGACTTCCACCATTGAAAATCCATGCAATACATTGGGGGAGGGAGAGAAACTTTGCAGCTGGCTCCCTGATACCTAGAGTGTTGTTACATGGGGGCCCCATAGCTTGCACTGAAGCCTCTGATAAATCAGCAAGTGAGCAAGCTCCCAGGGGAACAGATCCCAAACTCCTGGAGGGATACAAAGCAAGCTGCCTCCACAGGTACTCGGAGATTGGCCTGGGAGCCGCATTTCCCCCTTTGCGGAACTGCGTCATTTCCCTGGGCGGAGTGAGCCCAAGAAGGGGACCTTTGAGCACCGAAGCCATGCAGAAAAATCAAGAGCTGATGGCAAAAATACCTGAAAATAAAGCAGAACAGATCAGAACACACCTTCTGAGTTTGCTTGCAGAAGGAAAAAAAATGAACTCATCTCTACTGCAGAAGGGGAGGAATTCAGAGTTTTTGAGTGACATCCTTCTGCAGATTTGTGATTAATGGGAAGCAACAGCTATGGTACAGAATCCTACGTCTTTGTTACAGAATCTTGCTTTTCACTTGTTCATTCCATTTATCTGCATTATTTCCCCACTTGTGATTCCCCTTTTTTCTTCTTTTAAATCACTTAATTCTCCCAGCCTAGTTTTTTTTCCTGTTGCTCTAGGATTCCAACTTTCTGCTTAGGTTATTTATTTTTATTCATACTACAAATATTTATTTCTTTCCCTCTTCCTTCCATTTCTCTTCCCTCCTTTTTCCTCCACTTTCTTCTTAATTTCCCTAGTTTTTTCTTCCATAACCTTTCTTCCCTCATCTCTCTCCTCCTTCACCTCTTCCTCCCTCCCTCCCTCCCCCTTCATGCTTTCCTCATCTTTTGCCAGCTTCTCCTTGTCCATCTTGCAAAAGATCTCCTAAGCTGGCAGTAGCTCATGACACAAGCAGTGGTGTAGCGAGGGTGCAAGATGCCCGGGGAGGTGGCACCCCACCTCCACATGCTCCTTCCCCCGCCCCTCTCCTGCCATGCATTGATTCCCTTCCCCCCGTACCACTGTAATGTTCCTGGCGCAAGCAGCAACCCCAAACCTGATGTCGCGCCAGTGTCGGCTCTTCCTCTGATGGCACGGGTCTAGGAAGTGATGTCAGAGGAAGAGGCGACGCTGGCATAACAGCAGGTTGGGGATTGCTGCTCGCACAAGGAATGTTACAGAGGTGCAGGGGAAGAAAAGCAGCATGCACGCGTGGCCGTGGGGGAGGGAAAGAGCAGGGGGCAAAAAGGAGAATGGGTGCTTGTTCTCTCACCAAGACAGCACCCAGGGTGCACCGCACCCACCCCTCTTACTGTGCCACTGGCCACAAGACCTCTGGCTATGTTCAGCACTACCTATACCCATAGCCCCCTTCTACCTTGAATCAGAAGAGTATCAGTAAAGAGAAAACGGGGAGCACAGGAAGTGATAGTCCTGCACATGCTCAGAGCCATAAGAACATAAGAATAGGCTTACTGGATCATCCCAATGGTCTATCAAGCCCAGTAGCCCATTCTCACGGTGGCCAATCCAGGTCCCTAGTACCTGGCCAAAACCCAAGGACTAGCAACATTCCATTATCTCAGAGTAAGCAACATTCCGGAATCCCAAATAGTAGCAACATTCCATGCAGAATCCCCAAAGAGTAGGAGATTCTAGAATCCCAAATAGAAGCAACTTTCCATTATCTCAGAGTAAGCAAGATTCCGGAACACCAAACAGTAGCAACATTCCATGCAGAATCCCCAAAGAGTAGCAAGATTCTAGAATCCCAAGGGGTAGCAACATTCCATTATCTCAGAGTAAGCAACATTCCGGAACACCAAACAGTAGCAACATTCCATGCAGAATCCCCAAAGAGTAACAAGATTCTAGAATCCCAAGGAGTAGCAACATTCCATGCAGAATCCCCAAAGAGTAGCAAGATTCTAGAATCCCAAAGAGAAGCAACATTCCATTATCTCAGAGTAAGCTAGATTCCAGAACCCCAAAGAGTAGCAACATTCCATGCAGAACTCCCAAAGAGTAGCAAGATTCTAGAATCCCAAAGAGTAGCAACATTCCATGCAGAATCCCCAAAGAGTAGCAAGATTCTAGAATCCCAAAGAATAGCAACATTCCATGCAGAATCCCCAAAGAGTAGCAAGATTCTAGAATCCCAAAGAGAAGCAACATTCCATGCAGAATCCCCAAAGAGTAGCAAGATTCTAGAATCCCAAAGAGTAGCAACATTCCATGCAGAACCCACAAAGAATAGCAAGATTCTAGAATCCCAAAGAATAGCAACATTCCATGCAGAATCCCCAAAGAGTAGCAAGATTCTAGAATCCCAAAGAGAAGCAACATTCCATGCAGAATCCCCAAAGAGTAGCAAGATTCTAGAATCCCAAGGAGTAGCAACATTCCATGCAGAATCTCCAAAGAGTAGCAAGATTCTAGAATCCCAAAGAGAAGCAACATTCCATGCTACCAATCCAGGGCAAGCAGTGGCTTATGCTGCCGTACTTCTTTGGGGTTTTTGTTAATTGATGGGATGGGATAAAGTTAAGGACAGTCAACTCTATCCTGTGTCAGCAGAAACGAGTCTCCGTCAAATTGATAGAGTCTCTTATTAGGAGATAGATTCTCCATGAGGAAGTCTTGACAGGTTTGAATATATATCAGAAAAGGTCCCTGTGACAGGACTAGGTCAGTTATTTCCCAAAGTCTAGTTTTCTTTCCCATAGCTATTTACAGCGGTTGGTGTAATTTTAAGCAGTGGTAATGAGAGATTCTTGGATTCAGTTTCTGAAACCGTGCTCGTCGTATGTTTTATGTACTAGACAGAGCCATTCTCATCTGCAAGCAGTTGTCTCGTCTTTTTGATAAGGATAAGGAGTAACTTCCATTGGCAACCAAATGACATTGAGAACTTACTAGTCTCCCGAAAGATAGATGACAGGAAGGCCAGAAATTTGCCCCTGTGTCTGTCAGCGCACCAAGACAAAGCAAGGCTGACTTATGGCACACGCTGGAGGCAAGGCATGATCTATGAGAGCCAAAGAAATATTTTATGAGTGCTTGGGATATTTTATTTTTCAGTGTGTGTAAAAGCAACACTCCATCAGCCCAACATCTGTTAATGAAAAATCTTCTCGCTGGCACCGTTCCTGCATGCCATTCCATTGCGGGGACTGGAAGACCTCGTTAGAGAAGAGGTTTATAATTTTGCAGAGTTCTGAAGTCTGATGAGGTGCAATATGCAAGTTTACATTCAGATTATAATTGTGCTTTCCAAGCTGAATGCTGGGCTGTATGCCAGATTCAGTGGGGGGAAAAAAATAAAAATCTTCCGTTCCTTTTCAGTTGGCAGCACAGAGTCTTGGATTGTTGCTGGTCTGGAATGAAATATGTTTGTAAACTAGATATCATGGTAGGAATGTGCAAATTAACATTTTTGGTTCATCTGCATACTTTATTCCTGATTATCAGTTTATTTCAAACATTTTTATTATAATGTTTTAACATGTCCAAACTGATTTTATGCCTGTTAATTTGTAGGTTGGCACATCCTCATCTGTAGTTATCAGGGCACACTATTATCAATACAGTGTTCCCCCGGTCATTCGTGGTTCGCTGTTCGTGGTCCCGGTCATTCGCGGATTTTCCGACCGCAAATGACTGGGCAGGAGAGGGCAGCCGGAGTGGCAGGAGAGGGCAGCCGGAACGCTGGTGAGTGAAGGAAATCACTCGCGGTATGCTCCGACCGCCTCTTCCTGCACTAAAGTCGGGCCTCACCAATCGGGAGCTGCGTGTCAAAGCAGCTCCCGATTGGTGAGGCCCGACTTTAGTGCAGGGAGAGGCGGTCGGAGCATACCGCGAGTGATTTCCTTCACTCACTGGCGCTCCCGCTGCCCTCTCCTGTCTCCCCCACTAAAAACCGTATTCGCTGTTTTTCAGCATTCGCGGGGGTTCCTGGAACAGAACCCCTGCGAATATCGGGGGAGTACTGTAATTGAAAAAAACACAAAGGGTGAGATTCTATAAATGGCACCTAAAAACCGGCCACCGATCGCGTATGAATCACACAATGGCACCATGTACGGAATTGCGACTTTCATCAAAGGTAGGCACTAGAAATGTAGGCCAGGGTTTGAAAGTCCCACATTTCTAATGCTTACCTTTGATGAAAATCACATCTATGGAGTCTTATACAGTACAGGGGCATCAAACCTCCATTTTGCTACTGGCCATTCCTCCCCCTATGCACTTTTCTCCCTATGCACTAGCTTTCGCTGTCGCCTTTTCAACCTATTTGGCCACCTTAAGATCATCACATACTGTCACACCCAAGTCCCTCTCCTCTTTCATGCACAAAAGTTCTTAACTCCCTAAACTGTACCGTTCCCTCAGATTTTTGTAGCCCAAATGCATGACCTTGCATTTCTTTGCATTAAATCTTAGCTGTCAAATTTCAAACCATTCCCAAGCTTTATTAGGTTATTCCTCATGTTATCCACAAGATGGACAAGGAGAAGCTGGCAAAAGATGAGAAAAGCATGAAGGAGGAGGGAGGGAGGAAGAGGTGAAGGAGGAGAGAGATGAGGGAAGGAAGGTTATGGAAGAAAAAAACTAGGGAAATGGAAAAGAAAGTGGAGGGAAAAGGAGGGAAGAGAAATGGAAGGAAGAGGGAAATAAATAAATATTTGTAGTATGAATACAAATAAATAACATAAGCAGAAAGTTGGAATCCTAGAGCAACAGGAAAAAAAACTAGGCTGGGAGAATTAAGTGATTTAAAAGAAGAAAAAAGGGGAATCAAGTTTCAAGTTTATTATTTTTCTTGATTAATCGCTTAATCAAATTCTAAGCGATGAACATATTAAATAAAGTCAAATAAGGACAATACAGTACAAAACAAACTTAAATAATAACATTGGGTAAAAACTAATACATACTATTGTAAATTCATAACATAGGGTAAGATAAGGGTTAGAAATACAATTGATAAAGAAAAGTAAAACAAAGGAAAAGTACATTAGGGAAATCAGTTAACATGTAGCTTAACACAGTAACAGAACATCACCAAATTAAAAACTATTTAATTAAATGTTAAAAGCGTCTTTAAAAAGAAATGTTTTCAAATTGCTTTTGAATTTTCCTAAATCCTGCTCATTCCGCAGGTAAATGGGAAGATCATTCCAAGTTTGAGGAGCAGTTACGGAAAAAATAAATTGACGTCTAGTGTTAATAATTTTAAGTGATGGAATGGTTAATAGGTTTTGCTCATTAGACCTCAGGGTTCTATTTGAATGATAAGGAATTAAATGTTTAAATATGAATGCTGGGGTCTTATGAAGAAGAGATTTAAAAACAAGCAGACAGAGTTTGTACGTTATCCGATGATTAACTGGAAGCCAATGTGCATCTATCAAAAGGGGTGTAACATGGTCATATTTTCTAGACTTAGTGATGAGTTTGATGGATATGTTCTGAATAATTTGAAGTCGCTTACTTTCGTTTAGCGATATCCCCTTAAATAGGGCATTACAATAGTCCAATTTAGAAATCACTAAAGAATGAATAAGAATGTTTATTGATTTAGGACATAGGAATTTTGCAATAGATCGTATCCTACGTGGGGAAATAATGCAGATAAACGGAATGAACAAGTGAAAAGCAAGATTCTGTAACAAAGACGTAGGATTCTGTACCATAGCTGTTGCTTCCCATGAATCACAAATCTGCAGAAGGATGTCACTCAAAAATTCTGAACTCCTTTCCTTCTACAGTAGAGAACAGTTCATTTTTTTTTTCCTTCTGCAAGCAAACTCAGAAGGTGTGTTCTGATCTGTTCTGCTTTATTTTCAGGTATGTGTCTACTCTATTTCAGATTTTGGTATCATCCACAAAGAGGCAAATCTTACCAGGCAACCCTTCATCGGTGACGGGACTAAATCACGCGAGACAACGGCGCGCCGACAACTGAGCGCCGACAACTGAGTGCAAGGTTGATGGCGCACCAAAGAAAAGCACTATTTTAAAGGGCTCTGGCAGGGGGTGTGGGGGGGGAACCCCCCCACTTTACTTAACAGACATTGCGCTGGCGTTGTGGGGGGGTTTGGGGGGTTGTAACCCCCCACATTATACTTAAAACTGAACTTTTTCCCTAAAAAACAGGCAAAATGTTCGGTTGCAAGTATAATGAGGGGGGTTACAACCCCCCAAACCCCCCACAACGCCAGCGCGATGTCTGTTAAGTAAAATAGGGGGGTTCCCCACCAACACCCCCCGTCGGAACCCTTTAAAATAGTGCTTTTCTTTGGCGCGCCGTCAACCTTGCGCTTAGTTGTCGGCGCTCAGTTGTTGGCGCGCCGTTGTTTCGTGCGATTTTGTCTATGAACCCCCTTCATCAGGCATAAGTCTAGCACCTACAGTTCTGTGTGGGAACTGACGCGAAAGGAGCATGCGTTTACAGAAAAGCGCTTAGCATCAATTTTTTTTCCAAACTCATTTTTGAATATCATTCATAAAATTCCCCCTTCCCCCAAATGCATAGGCATTCCTAAGACTGGAGAATAGGGTATGCTGAGGTGGGATTGCTACTTAAACTCACAGCCCCGGATTCTATATATGGCGCTGATATTTGGGGTTTCATGGAAACAAACAGGAGAAACTGCCTTCACACCGCGGACAGCAGCAGTCACTAAGGTAAAGATACTTGGGGTCATCTTGGACCAAAAACTCAATTATCATGATCAGATAAGTTCACTAGTGAGATCCTGTTTTTATAGGTTAAGGCTGATTAGATCATTATCCGCATTTCTGGAAGAATCATCGCTAAACATTTTAATACACTCTTTAGTTGTACCAAAAATTGACTATTGTAATGCTTTGTACAAAGGACTAACTTTAAAAGAAATACGCAGATTGTAAATTCTTCAAAATACTGCAATAAAAATAATCACCAAAAGAAAAAAAATTGATAACGTAACTCCCCTTTTAAAGGAAAAGCATTGGTTACCTGTAAATCAAAGAATTACATATAAAATGGCATTACTCACACACAAAGCACTAATGAACAAAGCTCCTGTATTCCTAGAAAGGCTTCTGATCCCATATATTCCCACAAAGTCTTTAAGATCTAAATAAAAATCTTTCCTTTTAGTCCCTTCACTAAAGCTTATTTATTCAAGGAGGGACACAATCTTCTTTGTTACGGCCCCTCAAATTTGGAACTCACTTCCAAGAAATATAAGGGCTTCTAATCCCATATATTCCCACAAAGTCTTTAAGATCTAAAGAAAAATCTTTCCTTTTAGACCCTTCACTAAAGCTTATTTATTCCAGGAGGGACACGATCTTCTCTGTTACGGCCCCTCAAATTTGGAACTCACTCCCAAGAAATATAAGAGAAGAAAAATTGCTTAGTAAGTTTAAAAGTCTTCTGAAAAGTTGGCTTTTTAAGGTTGCTTTTAATTGAGTCATTCAAATTTTATTCAATTAGGATACCTTACAGCGGACTAATAGTGCTGTTAAGTGAAAATTAAGCGGGTAACCTTTTCCTAACCTCTTGTTTCATTACCTATCCCTTTTTTAAATTTATTTATGAATTGTATTTTATCCGTTTGTTTGGGGTTTTTTTCCCTACCCTCTTTCTTATGTTTTGTTTTGCCAAAATTGTATTAATGGTCTCGTTTAATTAATGTGATTTTTTTTTCTTCTTTTTACCCTGATTTTATAGCTATGTGTAAACCGCATTGAATTTGGATTTTGTGATCAAATCAAATTTTTAAATAAACTTGAAATTTGAAAGCAGTACATGTTAGTTCACCAAGGAGAGGTTTTCTATAGAATGTATTGCAAAGTTTGTGGATTTTGTACGATTTGATTTACAACAAGACTCCTGAGGCAGGCCCTTGTGGGCCGAAACACGATCGTGTCGAGTCCATCATAATAAAAAGAGACCGAACACCAATTGGTCACCTTTGTTGTTTTGTTTGCTGATATTCAGGGTGCCAGTCCAAGATGTCCACCCAACTAAATCGGCTCACATGTTAACTAGTGCCAGTAATTTGCCACTGGGTAACAATTTGGATTTGCACACACATCTTGCAAAGTGGGCCCAGATCCCATGGAGCACAACTCAAAAGGGGATGTGGCACATGGGCATTTCAGAGGCATTCCTAAAATTTATGAACAGTGTTATAGAACGCTCTGGAGAAAAGCCCAAAAGGCCTCAATGATGAGATCAGCAGGTCAAACCAAAGAGTGGTGAGGAACAACGCCATACAAATTGAACATGTAAGCAATAAAATAAATATTCCGTAGTATAAAAAATGTTCAAATAAAACTGGGTTAGTACTTTCACTTTTATGCTGCTCGTGACAGGATTGCCACGCAGCTTTTGCGCGATACGCCAAATCTCTTTGAGACATCATTTCTACAGTTTGATATATAGCACTGGAACACGTTTTGGTTTTTGAAGTACTTGAGTGCCATCTATCGAATTATCATCTGTACCCCTGAGGAAGGCTTTTTATCACAAAGCTGAAACAAGGACCATGTTGGGTCTGCAAGGATCTACAAGATAGATTGGTTGGAATAGATTGTTTTTTTGTCAAATATGACGTGTTTGGTTTCTTGTTTCATTTTTAAACTCCTGAGGCAGGCCATAGTGGCCGAAACACGTGTGTGTCGAGTATTAATCATAAAAAAGAAATTAAGCACCACAGGTCACCTTTTCTGTTCTTCTTGTGTCTCCTGTTATGGTGTGATGATACTTCAGAAGAAGATACATGAATCCATGTTGGTGTTCCAAGGATCCAAGGTTTGGAACAACCTCCCGCTCCACTTGCGACAAACACAAACATACTGTATCTTCTCGAACCAATAACATTAACTACAATCGACCAAACTAACATTAACCAGTGCTCAAGTCCTCTAATAAAAAATCTTATCAGGAACCACATCTCATCCTATTGTAAATCACAACCAATCTTATTGTGAACCGCATTGACATGGGGGGAAGCCACTTCTTGCCCTGAATTGATAGCATGGAATGTTGCTACTCCATGGTTGGGTTTTGGCCATTCTTATGTTGCTACTCCATGGTTGGGTTTTGGCTATTCTTATGTTCTTATGAATCCCAGTTGAAAAATGCAGGCAGAATATGCTTGCTCGTTTCTTTACTGATGCTTCCTTTTGAGGTTACTGGCGCAGATACCCGTTGGCAGCAGATTTTCCATGGAGGAAGTGAAGGAGATGTATTGCTTCTGTGTCTAAAGCCTTTTTCCTTCCTTTTTGAAGATCCCCCAGGAGGAATTGTGGGAACAACAGAGGAAGGAACAGCTTGCTTGTGATATCACATCATTTATTACATCTTCTGACTTTAGTGAGCAGACTGTACTGACTGTTAAGAGATGAATTCTTTGTGCTAAAGCTTGTGGTTTTTTTTCTGCTATAAATAACTTTTGGTACTGTCTGTCTTAACTTCTGCTGTAGAAACATATAGCAGATAAATTGGTTGGAGGCATCTCAAGTTTTCCTATTAATTAAAACTTGGAACCATTATTCCTGTTTTTGGCACCATAAGCATTTATATAAAACTATTTGAATACTTTTTTCCTTTATTTTCTTTATCACTCCTTCAACATACTTAGTTTGTCCATTGTAGCGACAGTCCTCGGTGGGTCTGGGACGATTCAGTGCGGCCGTTTCAGCGCTGAATCAGCCACAATGAATTTTCCTTCACACAGCTGTCAACTCAGGGACATCATTGCAGCACCTAACCTCGTTTGGGGGGGTGGGGCAATGCCCGCCCACAACCCCCAAACTAGGGATGCCCCATTACTCTACCCCGCCGCTTGAGTGCCCCTCCGTTGCTTCCACTGCATACCTCTTGAAAAGTTTGCCAAAGTGAGCAGCATCTTCCACCTCCTTCTCGCGCCGGCCTCGGCTCCCCTCCGATGTGATGTCCTGGTCCCATGACTAAGAAGTGACGTCAGAAGGAAGCCAGGGTCGGCACGAGCGAGGGGTGAAAGATCTTTGAATGTGGGAGGGGGTTGAAGAGGAGGAGAGGCATCGCTGTCCCTGGCAAGATGGTACCCGGGGAGGGGGGTCACAGACTGTCTGCTCCGCTCCCCCTTCCTATGCCACTGGAGCGGAGAGGAGGGGAGGCACTGACGGTGACGTGGAAAGGTGGAGAGGACGATTCAGCATGGCCGTTTCAGTGTGGCCGCAATGAAACGTCCTCTGCTGAAACCGCTGCGATGAGTCGTCCCATTCTGTCCTTGACTGGGGGGCCATGAATCGGCTAAAATCATGGATCGTGAATCCGATCAAGCACCAATTAATGATTGCATTCTCCCCTGGGGATGTGAACTCTGATGGAGCTTGATTGCAAGTGATAGGAGTTTGCATGCGTGCATGGTAGGACTTTTCAAAAACTTCCAGAGATATATATAGGCGGAGAATGAAGGTGCCTATGTGGAGCCTATGCTAAAAAGAAGACACCTACTTTCCTTTAAAGAATAGTAGCGTGATAGCTCTAAAATGTGCTTAGAGAGTGGTACCTTGGAATCCGAACACCCCGGAACTCGAACAACTTGGAATCCAAACTTTTTTTTTTTTTCCTTAAATTTTGCCCCGGAAGCCGAACGCTGCTTTGGAAGCCGAACGAACTGCAAGTGTTGCTCAGCCCAAAGCTTCCCCTCTGACGCAGTTTCTAATCTAATCTAATCCTTAGGTTTGTATACCGCATCATCTCCTGAAGTAGGGGCTCAACTTGGTTTATATAAGACTTCAATAAATAGGGAATCAATTTAACTAATTAAAAGACAATTAACACACCTTAGTATCATTTCCCAAAAACTATTGAAATAGCATTGTTTTCATCAATTTCATCTCCAGAAAAATCTGGAGAGAGAAAAGAGTTCTCATATAATTGAATCTAAAAACCTTAGATTTTTGAGGCTTTAAGGCAGCACTTTGTATACCTTATTTTCTTCATACTACCCACAATGCTCTGGGGAGATATGACAGAGGTCTATAAGATACTGAGTGAAGTGGAATAGGTAGATGTGAATTGCTTGTTTACTTTTTCCCAAAAAATACTAGGACTGGGGGTATGCGATGAAGCTATAAGTAGTAAATTTAAAACAAACTGGAGAAAATATCTCTTCACTCAACTGGTGATTAAACTTTGGAATCCGTTGATGTAGAATATGGTGAAAGCAGTTAGCACAGGGGGGTTTAAAAAATGTTTGGCTAATTTCCTAAAACAAAAGGCCGTAATCCATTATTAAGATGGACTTGGGGAAATTTGTTTTACTCTTTGAGTTCTTGCCAGGTACTTGGGACCTGAGTTGGTCACTGTTGGAAGCAAGATTGCATTACATTACATTATATTAGTGGTTTGTATTCCGCCATTTCCTTGTGGTTCAAGGAGGATTACATAAGGATTGTCATGATATTAGGAAATACATTTTAGGTTTGCTAAGGAGTAGATAGTATTGTAGATGAAGCTTGGGACGGATCTGGATGTGTTATATAGGTTTTATGTATTTTTTGAAGAGTAGGGTTTTTGTTTCTCTTTTGAAGGTTTTTTAATCTGTGGTCGAAGACAGCAGATTGGTGAGTTGTCTGTCCAGTTTTGCTGCTCTGGTGGTTACTAGGTGTCATACAGTTTTCTTCGTTTGACAGTTTTGGTTGGTGGGTGTGTGAATAGTGAATAGGTTCACCTGTGTCCGGTTGAGGTGGATTGAGTTAGTCGGTTGTTCCAGTAGGTTGGGCTGTCTCCGTTTATAGCTTTAAATAGTAGGCAGTGGAATTTGAAGTGCACTCTGACTTGCATTGGGAGCCAGTGTGAGTCGTGGTATGCCTCTGTAATGTGGTCGTATTTTTTTCAGCGAATAGATGAGTCTGAGGGCTGTGTTTTGTATTGTTTGTAGTTGTTTTATCATGGGCTTGATAGACTTCAGTCTACCCCAGTATGGCAGCTCATATGAAAATTATGTCAACTTAACGTCAATTCTTTTCTGGCATCAAGCTGGGGAGGCATAGCATGCTGCAGCAAAATTTAAGCCACAGAATCGCAAACATGGCTACCTGGAATCATGAGCACTCTCTCTACATAGTAACATAGTAGATGACGGCAGATAAAGACCCGAATGGTCCATCCAGTCTGCCCAACCTGATTCAATTTAAATTCATTCTGGATCTTGCCCCCGGATACATGGTACCCAGCCACCCAGTAAATTAGCCGGATATTGTGGTGAGGTCACTCTGAATCAATTGCAGCTTGCCTATACGCCAGCAATTTTACAGCGAACCCAGAATGCCATGCAGTACGGTGCTTGTTCTTCCATACCAAACCTCACACTTGCACTCGTAACTCTACCTGCTGTAGAGGGACATTGGGTAAGTATTAAGGATGATAGCATTTATAGAATTTGCTGGCAAAAACAATAGATTTCTATCGCCCACACAAAAAAAAAACTTCGCAAAACAGAGGGCTCCTTTTACTAAGCTGTGATAGCGTTTGTGCTCGCTAAACCCGCGCTACGCGGCTAGAACTAACGCCGGCTCAGTGCTGGCGTGTGCGGCAGTTCAGCGCGCGGTTAGAGCTAACGCCGGCTCAGTGCTGGCGTTAGCGTCTTGCGTGTGCGGCAGTTCAGGCGCGGCTAGAACTAACGCCGGCTCAGTGCTGGCGTTAGCGTCTAGCGTGTGCGACAGCTCAGCGCGCGGCTAGAACTAACGCCGGCTCAGTGCTGGCGTTAGCGTCTAGCGTGTGCGACAGTTCAGTGCGCGGCTAGAACTAACGCCGGCTCAGTGCTGGCGTTAGCGTCTAGCGTGTGCGGCAGTTCAGCGCGCGGCTAAAACTAACGCTGGCTCAATGCTGGAGTCAGCGTCTAGCGTGTGCGGCAGTTCAGCGCGCGGCTAGAACTAACGCCGGCTCAATGCTGGCGTTAGCTTCTTGCGTGTGCGGCAGTTCAGCGCGCGGCTAGAACTAACGCCGGCTCAGTGCTGGTGTTAGCGTCTAGCGTGTGCGACAGTTCAGCGTGCGGCTAGAACTAACGCCAGCTCAGTGCTGGCGTTAGCGTCTAGCGTGTGCGGCAGTTCAACGCACGCTAAGTGTGCGCTAAAACCCCTCTCGCAGCTTAGTAAAAGAAGCCCAGAGTGCAGATTTTTTATAGTAATCTTTCTTGGCTCACTAACCCCCTCCCTTGCCCCCCCCCCTTTAAGTGAGTCGTTGTATCTGTATCCTGTTAAAGATGCCCTTTGGATTGTTGTTGATTTGAACTTTCACCTATTCAGACTTAGGGCTCCTTATACTAAGCTGCGTTAGCGTGTTTAGTGCTCGCAGCACTTTAGCACGCGCTAAACCCGCGCTACGCGGCTAGAAACAACGCTAGCTCAATGCTGATGTTAGCGTCTAGCGCGCGTGGCATTTTAGCGTGCGCTATTCCACGCGTTAATGCCCTAACGCAGTTTAGTCAAAGGAGCCCTTAATTGAAACCTCCAGGAGAAAGTTTTTCAATCTAATAGATGGACTATAAGAGCGAGGAACTGATAATTCCTTATAAATGTGTTTCTAGGCTCTTAAAGTCATAGACGAGCTGACAACCTTTGGAAGTACATCCATTTCTCACTTCTGATGTGCTATTTATTTATTTCTTTGCTACTGAATTATATTCTGCTTTGTGGCGCATATGGAGCCATCCTATAGCTTTGGGGCCGGCGGAACGTTTCTCTGGAAAACTTCCCTTTTCTGTGTTGACACTGATGGAGAGCACACCATGTGCCGATACACACTGCATCGCTCAGCGTTCGCAAAAAGTGTGCTTAGATGGGAAAGCAGAAGACGGGAAAGGAAGTCTCATTCAGTAGGATCGTGACTGTGTTAACGCCGCAAGGAAAAAAGAAACTAAAACTGAGCCACTATTTTTCACCGGCTTCTAAAAAAAAAATCTCGACTTCAGGGGCGATAAAAATACATTTACTATAATGTAGTTCTTAGCTGAAAAGCACTTTCCAAATGAGGATCCACTGTCTTGAGTCAAACTATATATTTGAAGTGCTTTTTTTTTTCTTTATTCTCTCACGCTTGGGGTTTGTTTTTTTCCCAACTCCTATAACTTCTTCACTTATATTCAAGAAATAATTTACTTGTGCCACAATTTCATTGAAAGTTTCATGCACATCAATTCTTATAATAATAAATGAGGGGAGAGCCTCAGAACCCCGTGCGTAATGATGTCAATTACTGCACTAGAAAGGGAAAAGATCTTCACCGGCTCTTGACCCCCTTCCTACCTACAGCAGACACAGTAAATGTTTCAAAATGGTGTCAGAAGAGTCAAAACTACTTAGCTTGTAGGTAGAATGTTCAATGATGTTGAAAATGTGTTTTTGTCTCTGCCAGTCCTAGCCGACGGAAGTTAGGCTAACTGCCGTTTTGCTAGACAAGCTGCGTCAGGGCTCTGGACCGCATAGCAGCGTGCTGATTCACACGCTTGCTCAGACAGAGACCAGTGCAGTAATTGACATTATTACGCACGGGGTTCTGAGGCTCTCCCCTCATTCAGATATGATGTGCATGAAACTTTCAATGAAATTGTGGCATAAGTAAATCATTGCTTGAATATAAGTGAGAAAGTTATAGGAGTTGGATTTGATTTTCTTTCTCATTCCTGTATAGAAGATTTTTTGTTTTTGTTTTTTTTTTTCCCCCACATTGCCAGTGTATGCCAGATAGATGTGGAAAGTGAACGGTTGTGAAAGGCGAGCAACCGGACCGTAACTTAGTTTGAAGACTTGACCAATCTTTTGTAAACAGATTAGCAAAATAATCTGATAAATGGTCCATCAAATAGCTATTTATAAGGGCATCCATTCCCACCTAAATATATAGTGGAACCTGACTAAGGTTGACTTGGGATGCACGCAGACTCTAGTTTGAATATCTACGTAATCAGTAAAAAAAGGAAAAGAATAACTCCTTTGAGTTTTTGCTGTTACCTCAGCAACTACTTGGAATTTCAGTGTGAAAATTTATAACTTTATTTGTCGTTGCCATCTATATTTGCCTAAGGCCTGGCTGCCCTGGGTAGGCTTGTTCTTGCTATCGGAAGCCAAGCAGGGTCAGGTCTAGCTAATACCTGGATGGGGGACCACTGGGGAATACCAGGTGTAGGCTGCAGGGCCCTATGTTGGGGCTGCAGTGACATAGTGGAGCCACACGCTGTGCGAGAGAAGGCAATAACAAACCATGCCTGTGCTCTGCCTTGAAACATCACAGGGAGGATTCCTCACTGTGCATGCAGCCATGGGTAGGGCTACCAGACATTTCCCCAGACATGTCCGGTAGTCCCCAGCACTTGGTCCGGGTTTTGAAAAGCTTCCGACGTCGGGACGGCATCGGCAAATGCGCGGATGCACCATGGTGACAACGCGTGCACAGGCGTGATGTGATCGCACCTGCGCATGCCACCCCAATGCACGAACAGGTTAACCCTTTCAGGACCATAAGGATCGTAGGCCAATTTTTGTGGTTTTGACGACATTTTTATGGTAAAAAGGGCTTGCAGATGCCAAAAAATTGATTTTTTTTGTGAAATATCATTATTTTATTCTGGCTTATGGACAGTGTGGCAAGTGAATCTTCTCGTCAATCTAGCAACGACGCTAATGAATGAATGTCGGAACCAGTTTGTTTACATAAAGGCAGTATCCTATGGAATCCATACATATCAAATTTAGAACTGTAGACTATCCCAATCAAAATTGATAGGATTTTAAAGTTATGGGACAAATATGTCCCTTGGTCCTGAAAGGGTTAAGAGGGTGGGGCTAGGGGCTGGGATGGGGGTTATGATGGGGGGGGGGCGGAACTGGGTGGGCCCTCTCCTGGAGTACTGCGTCCAGCACTGGTCACCGTACATGAAGAAGGACACAGTACTACTCGAAAGGGTCCAGAGAAGAGCGACTAAGATGGTTAAGGGGTTGGAGGAGTTGCCGTACAGTGAAAGATTAGAGAAACTGGGCCTTTTCTCCCTCGAACAGAGAAGATTGAGAGGGGACATAATTGAAACATTCAAGGTACTGAAGGGAATACACTTGGTAGATAAGGACTGGTTGTTCACCCTCTCCAAGGTAGAGAGAATGAGCGGGCACTCTCTAAAATTGAAAGGGGATAGATTCCGTACGAACGTAAGGAAGTTCTTCTTCACCCAGAGAGTGGTGGAAAACTGGAACGCTCTTCTGGAGTCTGTCATAGGGGAAAACACCCTCCAGGGATTTAAGACAAAGTTAGACAAGTTCCTGCTGAACTGGAACGTACTCAGCTAGGGTGCTGTCTCAGTTAGAGTGCTGGTCTTTGACCACCGCATGACCACTGGTCTGACCCAGCAGCAGCAATTCTTATGTTCTTATGTGTGGCTAAATTTAGGCATCGTGTATGGAATCTGGGCCTCAAAATCTAAGGCTCCCTTTTATCAAACCACGGTAGGGAATTTTAGTGCTGGCTGGTGAAGTAAATGTTCCAATGCTCATTCAGTTCCTATGAGCGTCAGAACATTTACCTCGCCGGCCAGCGCTAAAACGCTCTCCTGCAGCTTGCTAAAAGGGAGCCTGAGTTACTGTAACTCCTAAATAAACTGTGTTAACTTATTCTCTTGTGACCACCTTCAATCTCTATCTCCTTCCTCCTGGGTTTTCTGGTAATTTTCTTCTTTTTCTTCTAATTCATCTGGTTTTCTTTTCCCCTCCTGGTTTTTCTGCTTTTGGGACCAATAAATCAAAAGAAAAAACGAACAGGATCTCCACGGGATAAACCAAAACAAAACAGAGAATGGAATTCCAAGAACAGTCCATCCTGTTCCTCACTGCAGGACCCCCCCCCCCCTTTGGTGGCACCTCCCCGAATTCCTCTAGAACTGGCAACAGGTTTGCTAGGCTTGTTTAACTCTTCAGTGGCAGGTGTGCGTAGACTCGTTGAGTCTTCTGTTTTCTGTGGCAAGAAGCAAGCTTATTAATCATGTTAAATTGAAAACATTGGGTTTAATTTTAGGATTTCAACCTAAGGAGTCGACTATTATCCTAAGGTGGCTGTTTTTCTTGCAATTTGAGACATTTGTGTCTTTGTCGATGACCCTTGATGCAGGCTCTCTGGAGCTGAAACATGGGCCATGTTGTGTCTATTTGAATGAATTGAATACGATCAATATAAGACTTTAATTTATCAAAAAAAGTGTCTATGTGAATAAATTGATTAAAACCAACAAAGACCTTTATTCATCATTCACGTTTTTAGATATTTTTTAATTCCAAGGTCGGACTGTTCTTGGAACTCCATTCTTTGTTTTAGATCAGTAAAACATAGCCTTACTGGGTTAAACCAATGGTCCATCAAGCCCAGTAGCCCGTTCTCACGGTGGCCAATCCAGGGCACTAATACCTGGCCAAAACCCATAGAGTAGCAACATTCCATGCTACTGATCCAGGGCAAGCAGTGGCTCCCCCCCTAACAGACTATGGACTTTCCCTCCAAATCTTTCTTAAAACCAGCTGCGCTATTCGCTCTTACCATAACTTTTCTCTTCTTCTCAGTTGAACATATAACCTACGTGGTCCTTTTCTCCTCTTTCCAAGGCAAATTTCTGCTTAGCAACCTCTCACTGTGAGGTCCAAGTGCTCTCTTTCAGCCCTTGCTATGTACCAGTCAGGTGAGGACTATTCTCAAGAATTTCCACCTATAATTTCATGCACACCCCAGCCTAGTGCCACCTTTCTGTGAGGTCCAGATACCTCTTCAAGTCTTGGTTGCCCACTAATAGGATGGAAAACCAAAGAGGCTCCAACCTCTCCTTACCAGAGGTTTTATGCTTTTTGGTTGCCTTTTAGATGTGTCACACCATGCTCTTCCCTTAAAGACATAGGGCTCCTTTTACAAAGTTGCGGTAGTGATGTTGCTACGGTAAGTGCACCAAAGCCCAAAGGAATTGAATGGGCTTTGGCGCATTTATCGCAGCAGCATCGCTACTGTGGCTTTGTAAAATGGACCCAAGGGTGGCTATGTACCATGCAGGAACCTACACTCGTCTGCCACAAATGCACCTTGCATAATGCTCTTGTATGGCTCTATGGTACGGACACACCTTGAATACTGTGTGCAATTCTGGTTGCTATATCTAAAAAAAGATATAGTGGAATTAGGAAAGGTACAGAAAAGGGCGACAAAAATGATAAAAGGTTTGGGACACCTTTCCTATGAGGAGAGGCTACAGTGGCTAGCGCTCTTCAGCTTGGTGAAGAGACGGCTCGGGGTGATATGACAGAGGTCTATAAAATACTGAGTGGAGTGGAAAGGGTAGATGTGAATCGCGTGCTCATTCTTTCCAAAAATACTAGGACCAGGGGGCATGCGTTGAAGCTACTAAGTAGTAGATTTAAAAACAAACCAGAGAAAATAGTTCTTCACACATGTAATTAAACTCTGGAATTTGTTGCTAGAGAATGTGGTGAAATCAGCTAGCTTAGCAGGGTTTAAAAAAGGTTTGGATAATTTCCTAAAAGAAAAGTCCATAGGCCATTATTGAGATGGTTCTTCACACATGTAATTAAACTCTGGAATTCGTTGCAGGAGAATGTGGTGAAATCAGTTAGCTTAGCAGGGTTTAAAAAAGGTTTGGATAATTTCCTAAAAGAAAAGTTCATAGGCCATTACTGAGATGGCTTGGGGAAATCCACTGCTTATTCCTAGGATAAGCAGCATAAAATCTGTTTTACTACTTGAGATCTAGATGGGTTGACCACGGTTGGAAACAGGATATGGGCTTGATGGATCTTCGGTCTGACCCAGTATGGCAGTTCTTATGTTCTTAATGGGTTGGGTCAGTGGATATAGTCATGAAAAACACACTTTATTTTTACCCTTAACAGACTAGAGCCATCTGGTAACCCTGACAATGATGTAGTTATATAATACAGAATTGTCAACAGTAAGGAATAATGGGGAGAAAGCTATGATGAAAGTCACTGTCTCCTTGATGCATTAATAAGCAAGAGTGTAAGATAAAGATCCTTAAATATTGCAGACCTCTTCCTAAAGTAGAGCTTTGATTCTAATATGTCCATTCAATAATATATTAATTTATGAAGTATGAAAAATGAGGTAGCTGTAAATGAATGAGTAGGTGATCATGTTTCCCATTCAGTATATTAATAAATTAATAATAATGAATCATTATCTTTTTTTTTCTTCAAAAAAAAAAATGCTTTAATGTATTTTGCAGTAAGTTTTGTTCCCCATGTTAAGTACACTTTAGAGATTAACACATTTTAATAAAAGAACCCTTAAGCACATTAATTATTGCATACAAGGGGGCCCTTTTACAAAATAGTAATGCATATCTAACGCTGCAAAAAAATGGCATACTGCAGGGCGTACTAAAGCATCCTGCAAAGATTTGGCCATGTAATAAAAAAAAACAAAATTTATATTTTGGGGTAGGGAGTGTGTCTGGAGGCTGATAATTGCACACTGGCGTCCTATACAGAATCGTGTCTGCCCTAACAGACATTACAGAGAATGAATACCAAAAATTTAACAAAATTAGTGCACTATTTGCATAAAAATGCTAATTAATTAAATATAGTAGTGGGTCCTCAGTTTACACAACTCTCAATCAGGACCAGCCTGTAATAAAGAGTTGAGAATCTATAACCCAACAGGGTTTTCACAGGTGTAACATCCCTGGACCCACTGTGAATTTTGTGAAAATGTGCAAAAACACAAAATATAGTATTCATCAATCGTGAAGTCTCCAGTGTATAATGTGCAAAAACGTTTTGCTACAAAATCCTGGTGGCAAGATCAACATTCAAATTGTCCTCTTACGATTGTAAAATCAATGTGGGAAAAAATAAGTTAGCCCAGCTTTATAAAGAGCAATAAAGTATTGATCTCAAAATTGCAGATAGACCCATTTATCCTGCCGCAATATGTCCAGCTCAACGGCGCTCCGTTTCGGAGGATTACGCCCTCCTTCATCTGGAGCTGAAGCGTAGACTTCTCTGATTCAAGAGAGAACTGTAATCCAGCGTGTTGATTTCCAAAAGTGGCGCTTCGGCGTGGAGTAACCCAGCTGAAACCCAGCAAATCAAATAACAATGGAATGACGTAAAAAACGTCAAACCAGCTGACTACTAGCCAATCATTTGGCCAGAAAAACAGAGCAAGTAAAGCTCAAAATTTAAGCTCAGATAATAGAATGCCACTCAATGCTGTCATTCAGCCCCGATGGGGTGACTGCCTGTAACTAAAAAAAATCCAAAATTGTTCACGTAAAGCGAGGCGTTGTAATCTGTTTCCTCTATAATCTGATGGAATTTGTTCAGTGACCAACCATTTAAGGTCAGTGAAATCATGTTGTTGTCCCTGACAATGAGGGACCATCGGAGAGGTGAGAAATCCCATGTTTATTCGGCTCTTATGCTCTGTTAAGCGAGTCTGGACTGTCTGAATTGTGCGCCCTACATATATTAGGGTACACGGATAAATTATCACATATACTACCCAACTGGACTTGCAATTGGTTATATCCCGTAAGATGTAAGTTTTTTGGGTGATATAATTGATTCCAATTTTTCAGGATTTGCCCTGTATAGCCTATACTAGACCGAGGAATTTGAGGAACCACCAGGAACGTTCAACTTTTATTACCCAAGGTTTGGGTAACATTGTGAGTGGTAGTTGTGACTGTGAGATGTGTGCTTTAACTATAGTGGGTTCAACTTGGACTAATCCTACCACCCAAAAAGTTTGTTTCAAAGATTTTTGCCCTAACGGACAGACACCTAAACCCCCGTTCTCTAACCAGCGCCCATTTGTAACTGGCAGGGTTACAAAATCGCACCTGCCTGATCAAGGGATCTCTTGCCATCAGCTGAAGTTAGCAGGAGGGATCAGTCTTAGGCCATGCCCATTCTATCCCAAGATGCACCGGATAGGAGGTCTAAGACTGATTGGCTCAGGTGCCTAAGGCATAACATGTAATACATGGTCCATGTTCAAAAGATCTTACCATCTAATTATGACAGACAGACAGAACAAATGGGATAGACGGGTTGGAGAGGGTTTTTTTGTTGTTTTTTTTGTATGTATGATTCATTCAAAATATATAGTAAATTCAAATTGCACATGAATCCCTAACACTAGGCACTCCAAAAGAAGTCTCAAAAGCCTTGATCCATCTATGTTTCATTTCATTCACTATATGCAACAACCTCAGCTCCAGGAAATACACAGCTCAATAATATCAGAAGGATGACAGCAATGACTATAGCATACAATCATGCCCCTATATAAGACTTTGGTGAGACCTCATTTAGAGTATTGTGTACAATTCTGGAGGCCCCCACCTTCAAAAAGATATAAAAAGGATGGAGTCGGACCAGAGGAAGGCTACTGAAATGGTGTGTGGTCTTCATCACAAGGAGTATGGGGGACAGACTTAAAGATCTCAATCTGTAAACTTTGGAGGAAAGGCAGGAGAGGGGAGCTACGATAAAGACGTTTAAATACTTACGTAATGTAAATGTGCACGAGTCGAGAATCTTTAAATTGAAAGGAAGCTCTGGAATGAGAGGGAATAGGATGAAGTTAAGAAGTGATAGGCTCTGGAGTAATCTGAGGAAATACTATTTTTTATAGAAAGAGTGATAGATGCATAGAAGAATCTCACAGAAGAGGTGGTGGAGACAGAGACTGTGTCTGAGAGAAAGAGATAATGGTTACTGCGGATGGGCAGACTAGATGGGCCATTTGGCCTTTATTTGCCATCATGTTTCTATGTTTCTTCAATAGCTTTAAAAATTGTTAATTTTAATAAAAGGAAACATGTTAAACAGTGAAAAATATATACTAAGGGGCTAATTCTCTAAATGGGTGTCCTGATTGTAGGCGGAAGTTGGCGTCCTGCTGCCGTCTGGCAGCTAATTGGAACACATATTTTGGGTTTTTTAAAATTATTATTTATTAATTTTAACTTAAATACCAAGCATTACAACTTGTACAGAAAGCAGACCTGCCCATACATTTTTCATAGCATTAAAGTATACACTTTAACAACAATTAAAGAAAGAAAATGAAATTTTCGGCTTAACTAACTCAAGTCCTCTATGTTGGGATCCAAGAAGTAAGTAGTGAGAACTAAGGAAATACAAAACCATGTAGTAAAGGCATGCTAATGGCTATAGAGCTGAGGAGAGAGAGACATGTTCAAATTTAATTTGAGAGCTCACGATTTTTCTCCATCCAGACGAGGTAACGCCAAAAAGGCAGTTACTGGGAATTAATGGGGTTCAAAGAAAACATATTTTACTGTGCAGTAAAACACTATATACTTACAAGGGTGCCTTTTAAGTAAAATGTGGCCCTCCATAGAGACAAGCCCTGGTTTTAAAAGAAGAGATTCACAGCGATGCCTTTGCATTAGAGAATGACACGGTGACAAAATTCATCACCGTTCCCGTCCCCGCGGATAACCGCGGGAAACCATCTTCATGTCATTCTTTAAGGAGAGAGGGAAGAATCAGAGTATGAATGGCCACAACCACTGACCCACAAGCTTTGCTTTGAAGAATGCTGGTGTAGAAGGACTGAGGTTGAGACAGACACTACAGAATGACAGTCTCTGGTATCCAGAGCAGATATTATGATGTCATAATGCCTCATTCCACCAGTGCCTAAGAGCCAATCACATCAGTGATGTCACAATGGCTTCATTATCCTTGGCTCACATAAGAATCAGAGTATGAATGGCCACAACCACTGACCCGCAAGCTTTGCTTTGAAGAATGCTGATGTAGAAGGACTGAGGTTGAAATAGACACTAGAAAATGACATGGGATTATTTCCCGCGGTTATCCGCGGGGACGGGAACGGTGATGAATTTTGTCACCGTGTCATTCTCTACTTTGGTGTCAGGTCAAAAGCGCGCCGGGACAAAGGTGCGAGCAGACAACTGAACGCAGCGCGGAGGCACGTGCCGAAGAAAAAGACTGTTTTTAGGGGCTATGACGTACTTTATACAGATCGCGCCGCGTTGTGGGGGCATTGGGGGGGTTTGGGGGGTTGTAACCCCCCACATTTTACTGAAAACTTAACTTTTTCCCTGTTTTTAGGGAAAAAGTTACGTTTTCACTAAAATGTGGGGGGTTACAACCCCCCAAACCCCCCACAACACCGCCGCGATCTGTATTAAGTAAAGTGGGGGGGGGATCCCCAACAAAACCCCCCGTCACAGCCCCTAAAAACAGTCTTTTTCTTCGGCGCGCGCCTCCATCTTGCGCTCAGTTGTCGGCACGCGCCTTTGTCCTCCGCGTTACTGTCTATGAACCCTCTACTTTGCATCTCTCGTGATAGGTCAGGAAATATTTGTATTTTGAGTCCCAAAAATTCTTTCAACTGATTTTTGAAGAAAAGTCTCAAAATCCAAGATTTATTTATTGAACGAGCTAGAGTAAGAATTAAGGATGCTTGTTTTTAAATATTTTTTATATATTTTATATCTTATGTTTATATTCTATGTTTATACGAGGATTTTAGTTTGGTTTATGTATGGTTTGAGAGGGACTGTTTGGAGAGACATAGGGTGAATGTGATATGAAATTAGTTCAGGAGGATGCATTGTAACACCATGTCAACAGCCCATGTAATTAGCTCTGTTTTGCTAGACCACTACAGAAGCTCATGCTTTGTGACACCACTGAAAAGCTAATGTAAGCTGATCAGATTTGACTGTTCCATTTATTAGTACAGTATAATCTCGTTATAACGGACTTCAAGGGACCTGGCAAAACAGTCCGTTATATCCAGAGTCCGTTATATCCAGAGTTGCATTTTTTTTAAAAAAAACTTTATTTAGGCCAACTTGAAACAACGTACAATCAATGAACAGTCACTGCACAAGCATATCAGCAACATCAAGAACAAAACTCAGCAAAACATTGGTATGGCACAAAACGATTGCAAAACCAGAACATGAAAAGATGTTCTAAACCAGTGTTCTTCAACCACAGGTCCATGGACCTGTGCCGGTCCACAGAAGTTTCCTGCCAGTCCACAGGGCCAGCACGTGCATCAGGCCCAAAACAGTGTTCTTCAACCGCCGGTCCAAGGTGCAATCGATGTGGCGTTATCTTCGAACCAGCTCCCTCTTCCTAACTGATTCAGTGCACAAAGCCACGGGCAGCGGCTCCTACGGGCGTCCTCCGCCTGAACCGGAAGCCTTCTTTCTGACGTTGCAACGTCAGAGGGAAGGCTTCCAGATGAGGCACGGGACGTGCAAGGTGCAATTAATACTATTATGGGGGCGGGGTCTGGGGTGGAGATTGAGTAGAGATGGGTGTGGTCTGGCCCACGACTTAGCCAGTGTTCTTCAATTGCCTGTCCATGGACCAATGCCGGTCCACAGAATAATTATTTTATTTCTGCCAGTGTAAAAAGGTTGAAAAACACTGTTCTAAAGCATTATGTTTGTACTCTTTAATTTTCTTCTTGGCTGCATTTTGATACTATATCACCTGCATGCCACGCGCCTTGCAGGCGGAGCCTGCATGTCCGTTATAGCCGAACAAAACAACAGCAAAAAAGCGGCTCTGGGGATCAAATTGGTTGAAGGTACACAATTACTTCCTAAATTATTTCTTTGTGAACTTAGCCGTGCCTCAGAGACTGAATCATCTAGCACAATTTGTTATGTTGCATCTCATCAGTCAAGATCTCATTCATTGGCAACTGGCATATGTTTACGATATAAGTCACTTATTTTAAATACTTTTTTTGCTTATTTAAGTTTTTTGTATTGCCATATTTTAAGAAATAAATATAGAACAATTTAATAAGATAGTGCAAAAATTGAAAAGCACTTATCTGCAAATAGTCAGCACTGATATCCCAACGGGGCCACCGTTTCACCCGTTGTGGCTTCGTCAGGGGAAAGGTTGACAGTGCCTGGAATACAAAATTTTCTTTAGTTACTTAAATTTTAACTACAACATTTTTTTAATACGTTGTTAAAGGTATATTTCAACAAAATTTATCATAGCAACTTACGGAACAAAATTCTCATAAATCCTCCGTGTGATTGTATGTTTGAAAATGGCGGCGAACTAAAAGAACGCTCTGGTTTTTAAATCTGCAAAGCACCGCTCCCGGTGCTTACGTTGATACGTACAAAAACGTAACAAACGTGAGAGGTGTATCATGCTTTGGCGGAAGCATGTGATCAAAGAAGATCCCAAAAAAATTTTTTTTTCTTCAGCCTTAGAATGGCCATAAGAAATACAGCTAAATGGAAAACCTAAATTACAAAAAATATTGAAGATGATCAGGAGAGATGGTCTTAATAATAACTAGACCAATCGATCTTGTCGTTTAGCCCTTTGGGTTGCAAGGTTTGTAGAGTAAAAATCCAAAATGTTTCTCGACGTTTCAAATGTAGATTTCTATCACCTCCTCTTTTACTTTTTTTGATGACCTCTATAACGAATCCTTTAAGATGTTCAAAAGTGTGGGCATTTTCAATACAATGCTGTACTAACGGTTCTTTGATTTGTTGTCTTTTAATGTTGGACTTGTGTTCAGCCAGGCGGGTTTTAAAAGATCTGGTAGTCATACCCACGTACATCTTTTGGCAAGGACACAAAATGATGTAAACCACATAGTCCGTTTGGCAAGTACTGAAATGATTCAATTTATATGTGGATGAATTGTTGGGATTCTCAAAGTATTTTATTTGTAAAGAAAAATCATAATAAATACAGTGTCCACATTTAAAATGCCCAACACAGGTCGGGGTGATATCCTTATCTTGAAACTGATTTTTACTGAGAAATTCTTTTAGATTTTATCCCCTGGAAAAAGCAAAACGTATTTGATGATTTTCGAATTCAGGGATAACAGCCGGATGTTTTGTTTCTTCCAATAACAAATCTCTATTATTGTACTTGGCTCGTTTATATGCATTCTTAATGATATGAGCTGGATAGCCTCTTGCTTTAAGTTTTTTACTGAGATTTTTTGCCTGAATCTTAAATTCCGTAAATAAGGAACAATTCCTTTTTAATCTCAGCATTTGCGAAAATGGCAAGCTGTTTTTTAGATGTCTTGGATGACAGCTTCCATATTGAAGAAAAGTGTTCTTAGCTAGAGGTTTCTCAAAGGTACGCGTGGTGAAATTATCTTGTTGAATGGTGATTTCTATATCCAAATAGTGAATACGTACCATAGAGAATGCAACAGTAAATTGTATATGTGTATTACTTGTATTGAGCCATGAAACAAAGGCTTGTAGTTGTTTTTCAGAGCCTTTCCAAAGCATGAAAACATCATCAATGTATCGCCACCAAGAAAAAATGAGATGTTCATATGGGGAAAATTGAACCCAAGTTGTTTCAAATGCAATCATAAATAAATTAGCCACCGAAGGGGCAAAAGTAGCCCCCATAGCTACCCCTTGGGTTTGCTTGTAAAGTTTATCATCAAACTTGAAAAAATTTTCACACATATAAGAATGCATATAAACGAGCCAAGTACAATAATAGAGATTTGTTATTGGAAGAAACAAAACATCCGGCTGTTATCCCTGAATTCGAAAATCATCGAATACGTTTTGCTTTTTCCAGAGGAAAAAATCTAAAATAATTTCTCAGTAAAAATCAGTTTCAAGATAAGGATATCACCCCGACCTGTGTTGGGCATTTTAAATGTGGACACTGTATTTATTGTGATTTTTCTTTACAAATAAAATACTTTGAGAATCCCAACAATTCATCCACATATAAATTGAATCATTTCAGTACTTGCCAAACGGACTATGTGGTTTACATCATTTTGTGTCCTTGCCAAAAGATGTACGTGGGTATGACTACCAGATCTTTTAAAACCCGCCTGGCTGAACACAAGTCCAACATTAAAAGACAACAAATCAAAGAACTGTTAGTACAGCATTGTATTGAAAATGCCCACACTTTTGAACATCTTAAAGGATTCGTTATAGAGGTCATCAAAAAAAGTAAAAGAGGAGGTGATAGAAATCTACATTTGAAACGTCGAGAAACATTTTGGATTTTTACTCTACAAACCTTGCAACCCAAAGGGCTAAACGACAAGATCGATTGGTCTAGTTATTATTAAGACCATCTCTCCTGATCATCTTCAATATTTTTTGTAATTTAGGTTTTCCATTTAGCTGTATTTCTTATGGCCATTCTAAGGCTGAAGAAAAAAAAATTTTTTTTGGATCTTCTTTGATCACATGCTTCCGCCAAAGCATGATACACCTCTCACGTTTGTTACGTTTTTGTACGTATCAACGTAAGCACCGGGAGCGGTGCTTTGCAGATTTAAAAACCAGAGCGTTCTTTTAGTTTGCCGCCATTTTTAAACATACAATCACACGGAGGATTTATGAGAATTTTGTTCCGTAAGTTGCTATGATAAATTTTGTTGAAATATACCTTTAACAACGTATTAAAAAAATGTTGTAGTTAAAATTTAAGTAACTAAAGAAAATTTTGTATTCCAGGCACTGTCAACCTTTCCCCTGACGAAGCCACAACGGGTGAAACGGTGGCCCCGTTGGGATATCAGTGCTGACTATTTGCAGATAAGTGCTTTTCAATTTTTGCACTATCTTATTAAATTGTTCTATATTTATTTCTTAAAATATGGCAATACAAAAAACTTAAATAAGCAAAAAAAGTATTTAAAATAAGTGACTTATATCGTAAACATATGCCAGTTGCCAATGAATGAGATCTTGACTGATGAGATGCAACATAACAAATTGTGCTAGATGATTCAGTCTCTGAGGCACGGCTAAGTTCACAAAGAAATAATTGTGTACCTTCAGAATTAATTTGATACTTCCTTAGTATTTGCAATTTGGTTTGATCAAATTGGTTGCCCGTTATATGCAAAAGTCCGTTATATGCGAGTCCGCTATTTTCAGAGATTTTCTGCATGTTCATACAAGCGCACAGCCGGGACCAGTGGACCTCGTCTGCTATAAACGATATTCCGTTATAAGCGAGTCCGCTATATGTGGTGATTTTTTTATATGCGGTGATTTTCTGCATGTTCATAAAGGCACACGGCCGGGACCAGGAGACCTCATCCGCTATAAACGATATTCCGTTATAAGTGAGTCAGTTATAACAAGATTATAATGTAGCAGTATATATGCTTGAATAAACAATAACACCTAGAATTTCATATCCCTGCTAAGATGGTCTCCTGTACACTTACTTTATTCACCTTGCTAGACTACATTTGACCAGAAAGCCACATTTTCTCCTGCCTAGGCCTAGGGCCCTCTTTTACTAAGGGGTCCTTTTACAAAGGCGCGGTAGCGGTTTAATGCGCGGAATACCGCGCGTTAAACCGCCTGCCGCTCTAGTACCTAACGCCTCCATTGACGAGGCGTTAGGATTTTAGGCTGCAGCGGGGGTTAGCGCGTGATGAAATGTCCGACGCGCTAACCCCCGTAGCGCGCCTTGATAAAAGGAGCCCTCAGGTGCGCTAACTGATTAGCGCATGCTAAACGCTAATGCGTGCATGTTAGTCTATGGACATGTTAGCGTTTAGCGCGCGCTAATTCGATTAGCACCTTAGTAAAAGAGAGGGGTAAGATCGCTGCTATGCCTTCCATCATCAAAATAAACCACTAGTACCCAAGTAAAAATTAGGTAGACTCGGCCATTTATTTGGAACAAAATTTCAGACTTACTCTTTTCAGAGAGAAAAATAAAATTATTCTGACCCAATGTAATATCAAAAGAATGTATATTTTAGCCATTTTGTAGGGGGTGGTACAGTTCTATTACGACGACCACTACTACTGTTTATCATTTCTACTTGTATAGCGTCGAAAGACGTGCACAGCAAGTAATAGACAATCCCTGTAAAGAAAGGCTTACAATCTAATTTGGACGACAGACAGGGCATATAGGGGTTGGGGAGTTTGTAGTAGAGGTCTGCACGGGAACGGGGATCGCGGGAATCCCGCGGGTCCCGCGGGAATCCCCCCATAATCCACAGGACTCCCAAGGGGACCCCCCTCTGGCCCAAGGGACTCCCACGAGTCCCCCCTCTAGCCAACGGGACTCCCACGGGGATGGAATGCTTTGGAAGAAGGGTTCGTCCATATAATATAATGGACACGTCAGCCTTAGTAAAAGAGGGGGTTTATAAGTTAATTACCTGAACAGAAAACAAAAAAAGGGGTTCCACCAAAGAGATTCCACAAGGAAAACAGCAGCGCAAACACAAAAGAAACTGTGGAATTGATGATCCTGTCAGAAGTAATTGCTGCTTTTTATGGGGACGGGCAGGGATGGAGGTAATTCCTTGCGGGGATGGGTGGGGACGGAGAGGATCCTAACGGGGACGGATGGGGACGGAGAGGATCCTGGCGGGGATGGGTGGGGACGGAGAGGATCCTGGCTGGGATGGGCAGGGATTTCTGTCCCCACGCAATTCTCTAGTTTGTAGTAGAGAGAACGATAGGATGGACATAGAGTAGGTACAGTACATATCTTACAGAGAGTGGGAGTGGGAGAGGGCTTTTAACTTGGATTTGAATACTGCTAGAGACAGAGCCTGACGTAATGATTCGAGCAGGCTGTTCCAGGCATACGGCACAGCAAGATAGGAAGGACGGGGTCTGGAGTTGGCAGTACAGGAGAAGGGTATGGATAGGAGGGACTTACTAAATGAACGGAGTTCACAGGGAAGGAGCATAGGAGGAGATAAGTGAGGAGAGATGTTGAACGGGCTACAGAGTGAATGCCCTTATAGGTCAGTAAGAGGAGTTTAAACTGTATTTAGAAATGGGTGGGGAGCCAATGAAATTGACTTGAGGAGAGGGGTAATGGGAGTATGGTGACTTTCATGGAATATGAGTCATGCAGCAGAATTTTGAACGAACTGGAGGGGAGAGAGATGGTTGAATGGAAGACCTAAGCGAGTAGTCTAAGCGAGAGGTGATAAGAGTGTGGATAAGGGTTTTGGTAGTGTGCTCGAGAGGAGAGGTTGAATTTTCGCAATATTATAGAGGAAGAAATGACAGTCTTTAGCGGTTTGTTGGATCTGAGCAGAAAAGGAGAGAGGGGAGTAAAAAATGACTCCGAGGTTATGAGTTGGCAAGACAGGAAGGAGGAGAGCGTTGTCCATAGAAATAGAAAATGGGGGTGAGCGGGGAGATGGCTTAGCAGAAAGATAAGGAGCTCCGTCTTAGCCATACCTAGACCCGCTATAACCTCCCCAACCCTGAAATGTCCTGTTTAAATTAGATTGTAAGCTCTTCAGAGCAGGGACTGTATATTGTATGTTAAAATGTACAGCGCTGCCGACGCCCTGTCAGCGCTATAGAAACAATAAATAGTAGGGAAAAATGGAGGGAAAAAGACCGCAGTGCTGGTCTTTATCGCTTGTTTATGTTACATGGTTTATGGCTTATGTAGTGCTTTGCATGTGCAGCTGTGGCTTCAGAACATCAATGGTCATAAAAACCTCCATAAACCTTCCATTAGCATCAGCCTCTGTTTATTGTGCACCAAATAAACTATTTAAAGTGAGTATTATCTTGTCTTACACTGTCTCCAACAACTTCATGCTGGCGACAGGACATAATGTCTGATTTCCAGCAATGGCCTCTGTTGGCCAAAAAGTATCTTCTTCAGGGTATTAGCCGCCAGGAACATAAATCATGATCAATTTTTTTTTTTTTTTTTTTAAAGCCCTTTTAATAAACTGTAGTAAACATTGTAGATAGTGCAGTTTCATGCAGAACTATACCATGAAACAGATGCAAATTTTGCACTGCAAGTAGGTGGAGACGGAACCTGATTTTAAAAAAATTCTGGCTCCGCATTAAAATGCCAATTAAAACACGGTACTTAGCCATGGTTAATGGGGGAGCACTTACCACCTCTTACGTAGTCAGCATGTGATAAGTATAAAGTGCTAGCTGGCTACTACTAATCGAATCGAATCGAATCTTAATTATATATACCGAATCTACTCCCTAAGGAGCTCGACTCGGTTTACAGTTCGTTAAAAAAAATGAAACATAACAAGTAAAAACTGTGGGATAAAAACAGAAATTGGTTAGATTAGATCATGGGTCTCAAAGTCCCTCCTTGAGGGCCGCAATCCAGTCGGGTTTTAAGGATTTCCCCAATCAATATGCATGACATCTATTAGCATACAATGAAAGTAGTGCTTGCAAATAGATCTCATACATATTCATTGGGGAAATCCTGAAAACCCGACTGGATTGCGGCCCTCGAGGAGGGACTTAGAGATCCCTGGATTCGATGTATGGAAAAAGTTAGAAAAAAGAATGTCGAATTGCTTAAAATTACTATACGACAGCTAAAATCAAATTAGCTATTGTGAAAACAACCAGGTTTTTAAACTTTTTCGAAATTGAAATAATGGATCTACCAGTCTTAGAGAATCTGGAAGTCCATTCCAAATTCTCACCAATTTAAAAGTAAAAGATTTGCTAAGCTTCCCAGTGCATTTAATACCTTTCAGAGAAGGAAATGCTAAGTTGTGAATTGTTGTAATTCTTGAATTGCAGGATCTAAAGGAATTCCCACTAAGGGGAATCAAAGAATCAAATATTCCTTAAAGGAGTTTGAAAACCACACATGCACACTTGAACTGTATCCATTCGAGAGCACCATTAGCCATACACAGTACTGTACAGAGTAACAAAGGAGACGGTCCCTGCTCAAAAGAGCTTATAGTCTAAACAGACAGACAAACAAGATGCCAAGGTGGGGATGATTGGGTGGGGGTGGGGGGAAGGGATGGTTAATTTGCTGGCTAGGGTGGAGAGCAGTGGGCAGGGTGAAGTAGGGGTTTAAGGCTATATAAAAAAAATGTGGGTTTTCAGTCTACTTTCAAACAAGGGAAGGGGAGTGATGGATAAACTCAGGTAGTTTATTCCAGGCATGCAGGGCAGCTAGATGAAAGGAGCAAAGTCTAGAATTGGCAGTGGAGGAGGAAAAGTACAGATAAAAGCAGCTTATCTGAGGAACGGAGTTCTCGGGGAGACATATCAGGAGAGATGAGAGGGGAAAGATGCTGCGGCATGAACACACTTGTAAGTTAGTACTGTTTGAACTGTATGTGGAGGAGGATAGGAGTGATTTGAGGAGAGGGGTAAGGAATGGGGTTGGCAGTAGATAAGTCATGCAGCTGAGTTTTGCACTGATTGAAAGGGGGGGAGAGGCAGTTCAGCGGGAGACCTTTTAGAAGTAGATTGCAGTAGTCTTAAGTGTGAGGTTATGAGACTGTGGGTGAGGATCCGGATAGTGTGCTCAGAGAGGAAGGGGCAAATTTTGGCGATGTTGTAGAGATAGACATGACAGGCTTTTGCAGTCTGTTGGAGGCGCGTAGAAAATGACTATAGGATTATGTACAGAGATGGAGAATGGAGGGAGAGGAGCAGAGGGTTTAGGAAGAAAGAGGATCAGCTCAGTCTTGGAACATGTTCAGTTTCAGGTGGCAGCGAGACCTCCAGGCAGCAATGTCTGCCTGACGGGCCGAGATCTTTTTTTTTGGTCTTTAGGTGAAATTTCTGGTGAAGAGAGGTAGATCTGGGAGTCATTAGCATATGGGTGATACTGAAAGCCATGGGAGGAGATACTTCCGTTCCCACGCCATGCCCTTGCCACGCCTCTGATTTATTTATTTATTTTAATCATTTAACCTACAGTTTACTGTGCAATAACTATTAAATTACTTCAAAGCCCCTTAACCCTTTCAGGACCAAGGGACATATTTGTCCCATAACTTTAAAATCCTATAAATTTTGATTGGGATAGTCTACAGTTCTAAATTTGATATGTACGGATTCCATATGATACTGCCTTTATGTAAACAAACTGGTTCCGACATTCATTCATTAGCGTCGTTGCCAGATTGACGAGAAGATTCACTTGCCACACTGTCCATAAGCCAGAAGTGTGATTTTTTTTAAAAAAATAATGATATTTCACAAAAAAAATCAATTTTTTGGCATCTGCAAGCCCTTTTTACCATAAAAATGTCGTCAAAACCACAAAAATTGGCCTACGATCCTTATGGTCCTGAAAGGGTTAACATGACTCTGTTAGTCGTTACCACATAGTTTACCATCAATTACAGGGTTCTCAAAAATTGCCTAAAGTTGAGTGCCGAGATTATGCAAGCGGGTTTTATAACAGTAGCTGCTCACAACTGTTCTTCACTGTTTCTTCTACTCTGCGCAGGAGTCCTCCACCTGCAGTCTTACCAGTGGGGGGTGCTGTTTCACTATCACTCAACTCAACACTTCGACTCAAAAATTGTGAACCTAAGGAACAACTGCCCAGCAAACAACACAGATGAACATCAAATAGCCGACATACATGAAAATAAAATACCAGTGGACATGTTTTGGATCTCCTTTCAGGAAATAGAATGGAATAACTTCACAAAGCTTTACAACAAATATACCAAATCAAGCTGTATCCTGGATCCTTGTCCCCCCAACATTATGAAAGCAGCCCCATTAGACTTTAAACTAACACTATGGAGTCATATGTCCAATAACTTCAAAAACGGAAAATTCCTATCGAAAAATGGTCACATAATAATCACCCCTATCCCAAAAAATCGTAAACAATCCCTAACATCAGCAACTAACTACAGACCGGTAGCATCCATCCCATTTTTTGCAAAATTAATGGAAGGTTTAGAACACACCCAATTGATGGACTACCTTGACCAGTTCTCGCTGCTACATGAAACCCAGTCTGGCTTCAGACCTCTGTTCAGCACTGAGACGGTAATTGCAGCGACCCTAGAATACATACGCACCTTATTCAGCAAGGGCTATAATGCCTTAATCATGCAATTCGACATGAGCTCAGCCTTCGACTTGGTGGATCACAAAAACTGCTACAATGTTTAGATGCAATCGGCATTGGAGGTGAGGTGCTTAACTGGTTCCGAGGATTCCTTACGACCCGCACCTATCAAGTGCGCTTCAACCACAACCTCTCTAAAACATGGAGAAACCCATCAGGCATTCCGCAGGGGTCCCCACTATCCCCACTACTCTTCAACGTCTATATATCTTCACTAGGTACGCAACTGACCAAGCGAGGTATAAAAGTATTCAGTTATGCAGATGACTTCACAATCATTATCCCGTTTAATGCGTCACCCTCCGAAATCATCCCCATAGCAACAGAAGCACTAAACCTGATGGAACAATGGACCACAGAATTCAAACTGAAGCTCAATGCAGATAAAACTAAATTCTTTATAGCCTCGCCACATGCACATAATACGACAAAATCATTACTCATTAACAATCTTAATTACCCCATTCAACCAACGATGAAGATTCTTGGGGTAATACTAGACCAAGGGCTAACCATGAAAGACCATGTGGACTCCCTAATCAAAAAAGGATTTTTCACTCTCTGGAAACTTAGGTCCATTAGAGCATACTTCCACGCTCCAGCATTCAGAATTCTAGTACAATCCCTTATACTAAGCCACCTTGATTATTGTAACATTACCCATCTGACAATCTCCCAGAAGCAAATGCAAAGACTGCAACTGATACAAAACGCAGCAGTCAGGCTGATCTTCAGGCTGAAGAAGTCCGATCACATAACCCCTTCCTACCAACTCCTGCACTGGCTGCCAATGGAGGCACGCACGAAGTTCAAGCTGGGATGTCTCTGCTTCAAGGTATTATCTGGTCTAGCCCCTAAATACATAACAGACCTCTTTTCATTCCCATCCAACAGACATGAGAGAAGTACACACCTGAAGTTCGTCTCCCCACCGGCTAGAGGATGCAAATATAAGAGATACCACCAACAACTTCTATCGTATCAAGCAGCCTTATGGGGCAAAGACTTAGAAAAACTAATTACTCACACAAATGACTATGGAGAATTTAGAAAACACCTAAAAACGTACCTGTTCTCGAAACACCTAGGTAATGAACCAGGACAATAGCCCCCTTCGCAATATCATTCCCAAAACTGAATTGTAAACTGCTAACCCCCAATCACAAACTATGAATATCCCATTCAATTTATGAAATTTTTCTAATTCTTTGTAAGCCGCATGGCACATCAAGGCCCTGCAGCATACGAACTGTTGTTATTATCATTAATGTTCCCATTATCAGATGTACACTGCTATACTCTGTAATTCGCTGTATGTACAGTTTCTCGTTATTGTAAACCGCCTAGAAGTCGCAAGATTGTTGGCGGTATATAAGAATAAAGTTATTATTATTATTATTATTATTATCATATTTTCAATAATGAAGGACAAGAATGCTCTGAAGCAGTGGTTCCCAACCAATTCCTGGAGGACCATCAGCCAGTCAGGTTCTCAGGATAGCCCTAATGAATATGCATGGGGCAGATTTGAATGCCTGCCACCTTCATTATATGCAAATCTCTTGTATGCATATTCATTAGGGTGAGATAGATGACAGTAGCCTATGGGATACTTTTACAGGTTGTGAGACCTATTCCTACATTTTGCTGAAGTCACGGGCTTGTGCAAACTGGTTTCAGTTCAGATGCTGAGATGCTAATGTGTGGCATGTGAGTGTGTGTATTTGTTGCTGTGAAATTTCTCAAGGACACCAACCAGTGCTGGAAAGAAAATGGACAGTGCTGAAAGAAAAATGCCATTCAGCAGAACACTCCACCCGGAAACTTAAGAACTGATAAAGTGATGCTGTACCCGTGTGAAGAATGGAAGCTTCAAGAAGAAGAAAGTTCTAGAAGCTAGGCCTGTCTAGGGCCCCCCAGGGAAGAATGGAGGCGTCGACTAGGAGAGGGTTAGATAGACATTTGGTTTATCCAATAGGGTGGTACATAATAGCCAGGGGAAGGTCTTGCTAGAAAAAGATGCTTTCTATATAAAACCCCCATGCTGTGGCAGAGTTTCCTTAGAGAGACATGCCATGCTTACAGAAAGATGCCGGCACTGTTCGTATGAGGTTTTTTCTCTCCATTGTATATGTCCAAACTGATTTATTTCTGATTTGACAAATGCTGCTATAATACTTATTACTAGAATAAAAAGTTATTTGCTTTGGAATATACAATGTAATCTTATGGGGTTTATTTTTATTTTGGGAGGTTTTTTTGTATCACATCAGACTTCTGGTGAGGTAAAGTAAGCAGCCTTTCACTTCAAGGGTTATCCCAAAAATCCGATTGGCTGGTGGTCCTCCCGGACAGGGTTTGGAACCACAGCTCTAAAGGACTCCAGGGAACCTACCTATCCCTAGCCATTGAAGTATCACCTCCTCGAGGGCTGTAATCTAGTCAGGTTTTCAGGATTTCCCCAATGAATATGCATGAAATCTATTAGCATACAATGAAAGCAGTGCATGCAAATAGATCTCATGCATATTCATCAGGGAAATCGTGAAAACTCGATTGGATTGTGGCCCTCAAGGAGGGACTTTGACACCCCTGCTCTAGAATTACAGTAAAAAAAAAAAGAATATTGCTTGGTTAGCATTACTGCCTGTTTACCAGTGCTTCCTCTGCTTGCCGGCTGCCGCTACAGCTATGGGTGAGAGAGGGAGGAAGGGTTGTCAGGATTGGATCTACTGCTTCAAGAACAGAGGGAGGGAAGGATGTCAGGACCAGCTCTACATTTAAGGCCTCCTGGGCTTTTCCGGCAATATTAGAGAATCTTCCTCAGACATCTAAAGGGTACAATTTTTCTTTAAGATTTTTCTTTCATATATATTCTATCTCAAAGTTGGGTTTTTTTTTGTCCTTATTAAAGCATAAATGTGATGTTAAAAAACAGCACAGTGTTGACTAATGGTCTTATTATGTTGAAAAGATAAACCTGAATATCTCATTACACATGTCAGCATGTCTTCAGTGTCTAAATTACCTAAAACCACAGTAAAAAGCGCTTCCTGATTTGTATGCAGCATTTTTTTTTTTTAAGAAATCTCAATTTCTGCAGATTGTTACTAGTTATGGCATTTTCATAAGAAAGCTTTGCTCTGGGTTTTGCTTTCCTTTCTTTGAGTTGAGCTTTATTGGTGTCCCACACCAGAAACCTTTTGTGAAATATGGGCGTACGAGTATTTAGAAGGTCATTTTGGAAGGCTTAGGGGGTGTTTTACTGAGGCGCGCTAGCTGATTTAATGCCCGTTATAATCTATGGACGCGTTAGCATTTAATGCGCCTTAGTAAAAGACCCCATTAGTAACATAATAAATGACCGCAGATAAAGACCCAAATGGTCCATCCAGTCTGCCCAACTATGCGTGTTCCATAAATTAATCATTTCATTTAAACGGTCCTTTTTCTTAGATGATATTTCTTGGCCAGAAATCCAGAGCCCTGCCCGGTAGTGTGCTGTTCTCCGGGTTCTATCGACTGGAGTCTCAGTCAAAGCTCACTTCAGCCCATCTTAAACCAGCCATCGAAGCCCTCCCCAAGCTGTCCTTAACTGGATGTCCATATACGGGACATAGACCGCGCAAGCCTGCCCAGTACTGGCTTTAGTTCCTTCAACGTATACCCATTATTTTCTGATTAGAGAATCCTCTGTGTTCCTCCCACGCTTGTTTGAACTCTGTCACCGTTTTCTTCTCCGCCACCTCCCTCGGGAACGCATTCCATGCATCGACCGCCCTCTCTGTAAAGAAGAATTTCCTAACTCTTGAGACTTAGGAGGCATTTACAGATGTAAAAAGCAGATGTGTTAGCAACAAAGTCAGGGGCCGTTTTGCTAAACAGTGATAAAAAAAGACCTTAGTATGCCATTTTGGGGGGTTTTCCCACACGCTGTCATTTTACTGCAAAATGGTGGAATTTCCTATATTTTTTATAGTAACGGCCATGCACTAATTTTGCCATTAGAGTGTGGCTATTAAAACAGATTAGCACATCAGTCCTTACTGCCACCCATTTTGTGGCGGTAACAGCTCATATGCTAATCACATGCTAATTGGTTAGAGCTAATTGGTAGCAGTGCTAACAGATTAGCAGAGAACACGCCCACTCTCCACCCCAGACATGTCTCCACCATGAAAAAATAAATTGCATTTTTTAGTGCACGGATAGCATGCACACATCTTGCCATGCGGTATTGAAAAGTCACTTGGTCAGACGTGAAGAAAGTACAAAAGTATCTTTATTCAGCATATGCAGGACTCCTGTGCAATAAAGGTTCTGCTTTAGAAGTGTCCAAATAAGGAGAAGCAAGTTCCTTTATACCATTCTCATATACATATTGGATACTACAAGGAGGTTTCTATAGGTTAACTATTGACAGTTTTACAATTTTTGCAGATAAACAAGTCCAAACTGAATCAATACGGAGCGCACACGTCCAGGAAAAAACTCTGTATTGATTCATTTTTAATTTGTTTATCTGCAAAAGTGCGGTCTTCCTCTGTGAAGCCTGTGATACAATGACCCCTGATGCAGGCGTTTGTGTTCGCACGAAACATAGTACTATGTTGGGTCCTTATTACTGTACGTCGTGGATTGAAATAAGGAAGACTTGATTTTTCCCTGCTGGCTTTGACAGATTGCTCATTGTTCGTTCACACTGCCTTCTTTGCTGCAGTGGTGTAGTCACTGGTGAGTCCTGGGTGGGATTAGGGCATTACAGGGTGGATCTGGGGGTGCGGGTCTAGGAGTCCGGATTTTCAGATTGGAAAATCGGGCAACCCTTCACATGACCTCATTTATATTTTACAATAGGCTCCACATTCATTGAGCTTTTTCGAAAGTACCTGTGAAACTTTGAATATTCTGATGTCCCTTTTCCAAACCAGAAGAAAAGGACGCAGGAAAAGACCAACCAAAAGTAGGCAAAATTATTCCAGAGAGAAGGGAGCAATATAAAAGAAAGCACATATTCCAGGAGAGAGTGCAGCGCAGTGGTTAGAGCAGGGCTGGGCAAATCCGGTCCTAGAGGGCCGGAATCCAGTCGGGTTTTCAGGATTGCCCCAATGAATATGCATTGACAGCAGTGCATGCAAATAGACCTCATGCATATTCGTTGGGGAAATATTCATTGGAGCCCAGAGTTGCCCACCTCTGGGTTAGAGCTACAGCCTTGGCACCCTGAGGATGTGGGTTCAAACCCCCATTGCTCCCTGTAACCCTGGGCAAGTCACTTAATCCCCCATTGCTCCAGATACATTAGATAAGAGTGTGAGCCCACTGGGACAGACAGGGAAAAATGCTTGAGTACCTGAATAAATTCATGTAAAATCATTCTGAGCTCCCCTGGGAAAACAGCATAGAAAATTGAATAAATAAATAGTGTGAGAAGTTTCAGCATCTGATAACCAGAGCTGGTATTGTGATGTCATAATGCCTCATTTCACCAATGCCTAAGAGCCTCATCAGTGATGTCACAATGGCTCGATTGCCCTGTACTTGGCTCACTTTTGCTACATTTTGATTTCAGCACTCCGAGGTTGTGGGTTCAAAACCATGCTGTTCCTTGTGACCCCGGGCAAGTCATTCAATCCTCCCATTGCCCCAGGTACATTAGATAGATTGTGAGGCCACCAAATGCTTGAGTACCTGAATGTAAACCACGTGAGGCTCTAAGTCACATGTGTCAAATACAAGGCCCGTGGACCAAATTTGGCCTGCCTGACTGTTTTATGCGGCTCCGGTGACTGTGTGCTGGCTTGAGGTCAATCTGGCGTTTTCCTCATTGCTACCCCTCGGTGTTTTACTTTCTGGCCGGCTTCCTCCTCCTCACAGCAGCCGTTGTTTCTGTCCACAAAGCCGCGGGCGGCGGCTCCTCGCACATCCCATGCCTCATCCGGAAGCTTTCCCTCTGACGTTGCGCGTATATATTGTGTATATACTGTATATGAAAAATGACTGGGAAAAATGGTATTGCAATTAGTACTATTATGGGGGGCGAGGTCTGGCCCGTGACTTACCCCCTCTTTTACGAAGGTGCGCTAATCGAATTAGCGCGCGCTAAATGCTAACACGTCCATAGACTAACATGCACGAGTTAGCGTTTAGCAGGCGCTAAATCAATTAGCACGTGCTAATTGGTTAATGCACCTTAGTAAAAGAGGGCCTTGGCCTGTGTTTTAGATTTCGGCCCCTTAATGTGATTGAGTTTGACACCCGTGCTCGAAGTGGTATATAAATACTAGAAATAAATACATAAAAATCATAGTCTTAAGCGCGCGAGACCGATGCGCGCTGGCAAACGAGTGCCGACAATTCAGCGCAGGACTTCATCGCGCCAAAAAAAAAACCTTCTTTTAAAGGGCTCCGACGGGGGGTCTTGTTGGGGAACTCCCCCCCACTCTACTTAATAGTGATCGCGCTGGCATTGGGGGGGTTGTAACCCCACATTATACTGTAAACTTAACTTTTTCTCTATTTTTTAGGGAAAAGTTAAGTTTTCAGTATAATGGGGGGGGGTTTACACCCCCCACCCCCTGCCAGCACGATCCCTATTAAGTAGAGTGGGGGGTTCCCCCCACTCCCCCGTCAGAGCCCTTTAAAAGAAGGTTTTTCTTCAGCGCGATGAAGTCCTGCGCTCAATTGTCGGCGCTCGTTTGTCGGCGCGCGTCTGTCTCGCGCGCTTAAGAGCCGTCGCCCGTGCTAACACAAGGTGATGATCATTTAGGGATCACAAAATATGAGTAGGAATGAGGCTTTACATCAGGCACAGCATGAAAGATTACAACTGAAATCTGATTCTTATACAGCAATTTGCAACTGGTATGGCAATTTGCCGGAACACAGTCAATCGAGGTCTTTTGACAAGATAAAGATCAATTGTGTTTTATTAACGCTCAAACTTATGCAGAGTTTTAACAGCCGTATTGATCCCAGAGCTTTCAAGACCACATTAATTCCTTCTGTAAACTGAACGTGTGTGTTAAAGACCTTCTGCAGGTGTAAAAAAAAAATCAAAAAAAAAATCAGTGTATATGTATAAATCACCACGTGCCAATTCCCAAATGGTGCTGTGGGGTGGTACGTCAACCACAGAGGTGGACCAGGGTACCACAAAGGTCGGGCGATGCTAAAAACAAAATGTGGAACCAGTTCCTGGACTTTCAAAAGTATAAAATGATGAAGTTTATTAGTACAAAAAACATACAAATATATCACAGTTTAAAAGACAAAATAATACAATATGAACCCACTGCATGAATAGTAGCCAGATCCTACACGGGCCGTGTTTCGGCTTTGTAAGCCTTCCTCAGGGGTACTTCACATGCAGTGGCAGGCAATCAGCATGTGCGCAAAAGCAGCACATTTATACAAAGCACTTTGTTTACGTAGAGGTTGACCGCTGTCCACAGTTTTCATTTGATTTGATTTTGGAGGAGGAACTCAACTGCGTGGCATTAAGGAGAATGATCTCCTTCCTTAGTCACTTTTGTAAAGTTATGGCTAAAACGAGCAGCTTTTCAAAACCTATGCAAGACTTTAAGCTAGTATAAATACCTAATGCGAGAAATGTTCCCCATGCAAGCGAATTCCTTTTGTAAAAACAGGGATTTCATGCGCAGATTTTAGTCCTGCTTAAAGTCATGTTCAAATCGTACCCCCTTGAAATCGCTGTACTTACTGCAACTTAAAATGGCTGCTCGGGTGCCCTGCGGAAATTTTTGAATCTGTGCGTGCAGAGGAGGCATGCCTGAATGTGGAGAATAGACGCTTCTGTGCTAATCAGCGCATCTACATTACTGCGTACTGACTAGCGCAGGATTAGCATGTGAGCCTTTACCGCCTATAAAATTCTAATATTTTATAATTGCCATGCCCTTTTTTACTAAATAGCGAGCCAGCAAAGTAAATGCTCTTATGCTCATAGAATTCCTAGGAGTGTTGGAGCATTTACATCGCCAGCCCGCGTTAAAAACCTCTAGCGCTGTTTAGTAAAACTCAGCGAAAATTAGTACAGAGCCATTAATTAAAAAAAAAAAAAAAAGTCATCCATTTTACAGCTTCAGTAAAAATGGCCTTAGAGCTCAGGGAAAGAGCACTTTTTACCACACTTTAGTAAAAGGGCCTCTACAATTAATGTGATCTTAAATTAATGGCCAGTACCTATTTGGCATACTGCAATGATTTGTGTGTAATTTACAGTCCCCTCTCCCCACTCTCTCCTGGAGGAAAAGTCCATAGTCTGTTATTGAGAAAGACATGGGGGAAGCCACTGCTTGCCCTGGATCGGTAGCATGGAATGTTGCTACTTTTTGGGGATTCTGCATGGAATGTTGCTATTATACAGGGTTCCGGAACCTTGCTTAGTCTGAGATAATGGAATGTTGCTACTCTTTGAGATTCTAGAATCTTGCTACTCTTTGGGAATTCTGCATGGAATGTTGCTACTATTTAGGGTTCCGGAATCTTGCTTACTCTGAGATAATGGAATGTTGCTACTCTTTGGGATTCTAGAATCTTGCTACTCTTTGGGGATTCTGCATGGAATGTTGCTATTATACAGGGTTCCGGAACCTTGCTTAGTCTGAGATAATGGAATGTTGCTACTCTTTGAGATTCTAGAATCTTGCTACTCTTTGGGAATTCTGCATGGAATGTTGCTACTATTTGGGGTTCCGGAATCTTGCTTACTCTGAGATAATGGAATGTTGCTACGCTTTGGGATTCTAGAATCTTGCTACTCTTTGGGAATTCTGCATGGAATATTGCTACTCCTTGGGATTCTAGAAACGTGCTGCTTTTTGGGGATTCTGCATGGAATGTTGCTACTATTTGGGATCCGGAATCTTGCTTACTCTGAGATAATGGAATGTTGCTACTCTTTGGGATTCTAGAATCTTGCTACTCTTTGGGGATTCTGCATGGAATGTTGCTATTCTTTGAGGATTCTGCATGGAATGTTGCTACTATTTAGGGTTCCGGAATCTTGCTTACTCTGACATAATGGAATGTTGCTACTCTTTGGGATTCTAGAATCTTGCTACTCTTTGGGAATTCTGCATGGAATGTTGCTACTATTTAGGGTTCCGGAATCTTGCTTACTCTGAGATAATGGAATGTTGCTACTCTTTGGGATTCTATAATCTTTTTACTCTTTGGGGATTCTGCATGGAATGTTGCTATTCTTTGAGGATTCTGCATGGAATGTTGCTACTATTTAGGGTTCCGGAATCTTGCTTACTCTGACATAATGGAATGTTTCTACTCTTTGGGATTCTAGAATCTTGCTACTCTTTGGGAATTCTGCATGGAATGTTGATACTATTTGGGGTTCCGGAATCATGCTTACTCTGAGATAATGGAATGTTGCTAGTCCTTGGAGTTTGGCCAGGTACTAGTGACCTGGATTGGCCACCATGAGAACAGGCTACTGGGCTTGATGGACCATTGGTCTGACCCAGTAAGGCTGTTCTTATGTTCCATGCTTGCAAACCAAGTGGGGACCTCCGTTGTGACAAAAGTACCTCATGCTGACAGGCATTTTCTCCTGCACAGAAAAGGAAGAGTGTCACACACTCCCAAACCCCCCCCCCCCCCGCACCTTCTGATTTCCATTCTAAACCACCATTCAGAACTGTATAATTCTGCTGTGGAAGACGGTGCTTTATATGTCTATGTATGCCCAAGAGTAGCTTGTTAAACACATTTTTTAAACTATCCAAAGATATTACCTCAAGGTATCCTTTAATGATGCAGGAAATTTGAGTTTAATATTCATGGATGATTTTACATACAGCCTTGAGACATTTTCATGTTGAATATTTTACAAGGTGTTTTTTTTTATTCTTGTCTACCTCAAAAGTCTACTTTTTCTCATACTCTGGCACATTTGACAGAAAATATTTTTTTAAACATGGATCAGATTTCAGCAAAACCATAAGAAAATAAAAGGTGTGAGGTAATGCAGAAATACTATAACCATCATAGCCAGAGAATTTGTTTTATTGTCTCTGTTTTGTGCTTCAGTTTTAGTTTGTTTCATTTAAAGCATTTATATAAAATGCAATAAACCTCCAAATGAGGATATTTCTATAGAGGGAGCCTAGTGGTAGTAGTGTGAAACTACCACAAGGAGAACCATTTTGGATATGGTGCTGGCAGGGCAGGAATGACTAGAAATTGTTCCCGGTCAAAATCCACTGGACTACTAGGTAAAGGCCTGATAGACTCACTAAGAATACAGGGGGGGCCTTTTGTGGGGTGAGGGCCTTCATCAAGGGGGTAAATAGATGGGATATGATGAAGGGGTGGAGGGCTTGATTAGAGATGAGGGGATGTGAATGGGCAAGGAGCAGCACCAAACCCTTTGAGTTTCAGCCCAGGAGCATCAGGCCATAGCTTTGAAGCCTAGTGCTTATGGCCTAGAAAATCAACAGAGAAGCCAGGAACCATCTACCTTCAGGGTAGGATTTCTAGCATGCGACTTGCACATTTAAGGATTAAGATATATGGATATGCATTTATTTGAAATCACTGGAGAGAGGATCCCGACAGGCCTCTACGACGGGGAGAACAATCCAAATGCAGGAGTCGTGAGGAAAAGATGTCGATCACACAGTGGGGGGGGGGATGATTTGTCCAAAGTGAACTTTATTGGTCAACCGCAAGTAAAATCCTCTGGTGACTAGGCGAGCCTCAATGTTACAAGTGCCATAGAAATGTCAATGATGTTCCTGTTACGTTTTTTCCCCTGAAATAACAAGAAAATGCTGAATTTTGGCATTTCAGGAGGGGGGTCACACTTTTGAAAGAACATGTGCTATGTGCAAATAAGTGTATTCTTCACAAATAATGCATCATGTGTTCACTTAGTACGCACTCTTGAGGAAGAGTGCACATTTTTTCTCGATAGTATACAATTATATGCACTCTTTGCACATGTGTGAATAGCGAGCACATCTACATGTTATCAGGAAAGACTGTGCTCTCTCTAGAAAGACTATGGGCTGGATACAGTAAATAGCGCCCCAAATTCAGTGCTGAAAAAAAATCAATATTGAATAGTATTGTGTATTCTTTAATGAGCACCTTGCATAGAATAGTGTATACCTAGTTAGTCCCTGACTTTGGATTCCATGTACAAAATTCCTCACTTACCCCCTCTTTTACTTAGGTGCGCTAACCAATTAGCGTGTGCGCTAAACGCTAACACGTGCATGTTAGTCTATGGACGCGTTAGTAAAAGAAGGGGTTAATGTTGATAAGGTTCTGCTACAGTCAGTATTGTCAAAGCAGAATTCAATCACCAAAGCTCATTGGCTCCCAGTAGAGCATAGAATTACAGGTACTTACAATATCCTCTCCTAACATTTAAAATTTGTGCCACTAATCTTCTTTAAAACAAAAAAAAAAAAACTTTATTGATTTTCCAATCTAATAACAGTGCATTAAATTAATCTAATATAATAAAAGCCTAAGCCGCGCATGCGCACTCCCACCGCGTGTTCCGTTTTCCGTGCGCTGTAGGGCACCGCAGGTGGGAGTGCACATGCGCGCAAATCTCTCTCTCTCTCTTCAAGGCGGATGTCGGCCGCGGCGGCTGTCGGCGGCTGCAGGCCGCAGCAGCTGTAGGCCGCGGTGGCTGTCAGTGGCTGCAGGCCGCTGCGGCCGAGCATGGAGCCGGGCCGAAGTTTCTTTTTTAACTTCAAAGACGCTGCAGCGGCTCCTCTCACGAGCCGCTCCTGCGTCGGAGAAGGTGGCGATCGTAAGAGGAGCCGCCGGGAAGTTACACTGCTGGGGGCTCGGGCTGTTAGGTCCGTGCAGGCTCCTCTCGCGGTAAATGGAGGGAGAGAGAATGCTGCGGCTGCTGGACAGGGAAGTAGGGAAGGAGATAGGAAGAAAGACACAGGAACAGGGGCAGGGAGAGAGACAGAAAGAAAGACAGCGGGAGGAAGAGAGACAGAAAGAAAAAGACAGGGGTAGGGAGAGAAACAGAAAGAAAGACAGACATATACTCTACCACCAGCGGGAGGAAGGGAGACAGAAAGAAAAGAAGAAAGATACAGGGACAGGGAGAGACACAGAAAGACAGACAGACAAAGGGGGCCAGGGATAGAGACAGACAGAAAGAAAGACAGCAGGACAGAGAGAGAGAGACGGAAATAAAGACAGACAGACATATTCTAGCACTCGTTAATATAACGGGCTAAAATACTAGTACAGAAATAATTCAGTAACCAACACTTGTATCTTTCCATTAATACTCGAAAAAACATTTTCTCCCACCCTCCCACCCAGTTCCATAAACTCAAGAAGAACATATAATACATACTTTCCTTGCTTAAATATAGTATCTTAAATACCTTAAATATTCTCAGTATAGTATCTTAAATACCTAATATATCCCCCACTAATCTTCAACAGTTCATAAACAGACTTTGTATAGCATAAGTTTGCTTACTTTTAAATCATTAACATTTCAAACCCCTGCTTTCATTTTTAGAGTTTTAATTCCTTACACTACTTCTAGAACACTGAGATCTCAGGATCAACATTTATTGGCCATTCCCTCATTGAGAGTCATCAATACGAGACGTCTTACTATTTTTTCAGTGACTGCCCCCCAGTCTTGGAATGATCTCCCTCTCTATATAAGAGAAGAAAAGAACTTAGACAAATTCAAGACTAAGCTTAAAAGTTTCCTTTTTAATGATGCTTTTAGTGAATAAATGATTCTACTATCCCTATTTATTTTATACTTCGTTCTCCTTATGTTCGTCTTCCCTCCCAATGTTGTTATCCTTATATCTTGAAGTTGATACAGATTGTAACCTTTAAAGAACTTTCCTATTGTTTCTATATTGTTTGTTTTTGTAATATTGAAATATTTTTTGTCTATGTAATAATTTACCTATGTTTTTATATATTTGTACTATTTTGTATATCGCCTAGAATATAGATTAGGCGATTAATCAAATTGTATAATAAACTTGGAAACTTGGATACACTCGCCAAAGAACCCTGCAATCTATTTCCCATGAATTTGCTTTCCATTCCACCCTTGAGACATATCAATACGATGCGCACGACTATTTTCTTAGTCACCGTACCCTCACTTTGGAACTCCGCTCCAAATTATTTACGGGGAGAAACTTGCCTGACCAAATTTAAATCCAAACCAAAGGCATTTCTGTTTAAGGATGCTTTCGGCCTATAACCGCCCTTTTAAGGACGTTGCCTTTTTAAAATTTTTATATTATCTCAGTAGATGTTCCCAATCCTTTCGTGTTTGCCTTTTTTGTTCTTTCCTGTCAATAATGTAGTTCACCGATTTTCATTGTCATTTTAAGTTTTATTAATTGTATTGTATTGTATTTTATACCCGCATTTTACACAAAGAAGGCCATTTCAAAAAGGACTTCCAAGTCCAATTTTGCCGCTTCCTGCAAAGTTGGAAGCACAAAAATGTCTGTTTTCGAAAAGCTGAACCGTGTAGATGTCCAAAAATATTGTTTTTCAAAAATTGTCTACTTGGACATCTAAGCCACCAGGATGTCTAACTTTATACCCTAGTTTTGACCCAAAAATTGTCCAAGTTAGAAACGGCCAAATGGAGACCATTTAGTCATGGGAGGGGCCAGCATTTTAATGGATTGGCAACATAGATATCCCAATATACACCCACACGATGGAACCAAATCGACTTATCGATACTTAATAACTTATATTTTCATATATAACAGAAAGAGGAAAAAAAGACCTCAGACTGTGCCGATGAAAATCATTCTACAGTATGTAATCCCCATCGCAATGCAATCATAGGTCAAAACCCTCTAATTATTCAATAATTTGTGCTCATTAAATAATGTCTGCACTATTTTCAAAAACAATACAGCACTTATCTTGAAAATCCCTATGGAGAACACCTGTGGCTTCTTCAGGGGAAGTACAAAGGCTGTATATTAACGGTTGACCGGTACAGGCATAATTTGTTGCTCTGTTGGATCATAGTCCAAAACTTCCTCAGCCTGTGGTTGTATATAGATGGGAATTGCAGTACTGTAGAATGATTTTCATCACACAACAAACTCCAAAAAAAGTTGCCACAGAAACTTGCAAAAACACCAACAATAAGGCAAAAATGGTCAAGGGTTCCAAGAGTGGTAGAGGAACAGCAAACACCACAAAAAGTTAAATAAACAACAAGCGTTAAATAAACAAATCAAACGCTTACATGTGAATAACTTTAAGAAATTTGTGAAATTTAGGTAACCTCAGTGTGAGGGGTCAGCGACGGGAGCAATGCTCCAACGCTTCACACAACAAGGTGACGCCTGGAAGACCACCACCTACACACCATCATAGGGTACCTGCGTGTGTTTTAAATCAAAATAACACTACCACATCGGCACAGTCTGTCTCACTCACTGAGGTATTTTTTTCCTCCTTTTATTTATATCCTAAGTGGTTTTACATTCAGGTACTTTATCATATTTCCCTATCTGTCCTGATGGGCTCAAACTCTATCTAGTGTACCTGGGGCAAGGAGGGGATAAGTGACTTGCCCAGGGTCACAAGGAGCAGCGAGGGATTTGAACCCACAACCTCAGGGTGCTGAGGCTGTAGCTCTAACACCTGCGCGCCACACATTCCCCTTTTGTTGTATAAGAAAAAATAAGTTATCATCAAGTGTTGATAAGTTGGGTTGGGTTCCACCGTGTGGGTGTATATTGGACAATATATTGAAGTCTTAACATAGATATCCCAACAGAGCCGTGGGGCATCTTAGAAGGCACTGCTGTGAACGTCACAAAAATGGTGTCACAAGTGCATATCACCATAATTGTAATTTAGGGTGAGTCCCGCCAAACTCCCCTAATACCTACAATACCCACTTCTCCTCCTCTCTATGGTTCACTAGCTCACCTACTAGACTACTTAAGATACCTGAGTGCTTCTTTACTAGGCTTTCCCATAGAAGATGCTGATCTTCTAGAGACAGGTACGTACTTTTTCCCCCCAGAAATTTTGGGGTTGAAGGGGTTAGTGAGTTAGTGAGGGGTTGAAGGGGTTAGTGAGGGGGGGGGTCATGATTACTTACCTCCAGTGGCCATCCGATCAGTTTGGGGTCCTTTTTGGCACTTAGATGCTTCTAAAACACGTCTAGATGAAAACATCTAAGTTCCGTCTGAGACATCCTGCAAAAAGTTTGATTATCGCCGCAAAACATCCAAGTTTAAGCCACCCCCTAAGCCCGCCCACAACACGCCCCTTTAAACTCTGGACGCACAGTGGCTAAGAAGTTCCACTAGATGTCCTGAAAACTGGTTTTGAACTTCAGCATTTGGATGTCCCAGTGAATAGGATGTCTAAGTGCCAAGTAGACACTTTTTGGGGTGCGTTAAAGGTTTGACTATGTCCCTAAAAGATGTCTCTACTCTGTGGTCATCAGAATCCCATTTACTATTCAATGCAGCTCTTAGTCCGCAGGGTCCTTCAGTTGCAGCCACAGGTAAACAGTTGCTTCTGTTTGGATGCCAATGAATTGGATAAATCTGCTGTAATGAATAAGTCATTTCCCTTGCCAAATAATGGAGAATTTGTATTTGGCACAAAGAAGAATATCTAATGCTTGCTGATTGCAAAGAACTTTGCTTAGGCCTTATTTGGTGCGCTTGATCTTAAATTAGATTTCTAAATGCACATGCAAGAGTACAGGGATAAATTGTTATATAAATTGAATCATATTATCAATAATTACAGGCAGCTAAAAATACACGTTCTTGCATATTGCTGACTAAGACAAGTTAGCTCCTTTTTTACTCAACGAAGGGACTTGACCCTTTGGAATTGATTTAGAATATAGCTGACACAGTGATGAGTGGCTATTCGTTTTGATGACCATGCTCATGTGTTTTCTTCCTCTGTAATCAGGGAGTAATTTCATAACAAGGCACCCATGTGAAGTGTCCTAAATGTTGCCTACTTTATGCCTATCCTGTAAAGGCTGAATTAAAAACAAGTGAGGAAAGCATGCAGAGCATGGTTCATGGAATTCTTTAAAGTCCCTCTGCATGGAAAGGCATAAGTACAGTATGTGGGTTTGTGTATGTTGGGGGGGGGGGGTTGATGGGTGTATGTTAGAAAGTGACGCGGTGACAAAAATGTATCCCTCTCCTCTCACCATCCCTGCATTTTCATCACCGTCCCCGCAGTGAAACACATTTTCCATCCCCTTCTCCTCACCATCCTTGCAGTCCTTAATTTTTTTTTTTCCTTGCATCTCCCTGCTCAAATCAGAAAGATGATTTGATGCAATGTTATGGGCCTAAGTCATTGCAAATAAATATTTTGAGCCTCATACTGTATAGGACACCCGGTCTCAGGGACAGAGACTGTGCAACAAACCCTGGCAGGAGCAATGCCCAATCCCTCCTGCTGGCACCTCCCCCCAACATCCCTGGCAGGGGTGGATGCCCACTCCTTCCTACCGGCACTCTCCCTGAAACCATGACCCCCCCACCCCCTACCACCCAAACCCCAGACCCCCTCCCTTCCTGCTCTGGAATCCACCAATCCATCTATCCATCCATCTATCCCTTCCTCCCTGCTCTGGCCTCCCTCCTTTCCTGTTCTGCCCTAACCTTTCTACTCTGGCATCCATCCATCCATCCCTCCCTCCCTCCCTGCTCTCGCTTCTATCCATCTATCTCTCTCTTCATTCCTGCTCTGGCATCCATCCATCCCTCCCTCCCACCTGTGTCCTACCTTAACATCCCTGGTGGTCCATTGGCCACTTTGGGGGCAGGAAAGAACCCACTGCCCCTGCCACTGCTATAGCCAACGCCACTGCTGCTCCAAACATTTTCAAGATGGCTGCCGAGACCATGCGGCAGCTTCATGAGAATTTAGCATGTGGGATCAGAATGAGTGTAATTTCCACAGTCAGATCTCTTTTCTTCAGTATTAGTATGAAAGCAGATCTTTCTCAGTCAGTCAACCATTATGTTGTCTTCCAAATTTCCTGGCAGAGCCTTGTAGCAACTGCGTCTGATTACTGTAATACTTCAGTGGGAATGCATTCAATGTTCAGTGTTTTGTTCTTAGATAAAATTTCAATTCCACTTCAATTTATTTTCTCATCACCAAAATGGTAGGTTGATCCAGGGCATTCTTCCCATGTTTTCTTGACCTCGGCGTGATTCAGCTGAATCCTTGGCCATCTTTTACAATTCCTATTTTGAGGCTGGAATTTTCTCTTTAATTCTTGTAGCTTTAGGAAAAACAACCTTAATCCTCCACTGCCCCGGCCCACCAGGAAAATGCTTAAAGTACCTGTATGTAAACCACTTTGAGTGTGGTCATAAAACTACAAATACGCGGTACACAAGTCCCAAACCCTTTCCCTGATGTCATAATGCCTCATTCCACCAATAAAAGCCAACCTCATCAGTGATGTCACAATGGCTTCATTGTTCTATACTTGGCTCACTTCTGTTATTGTATTGGAGGACAGTGTGGTTCAGTGGTTAGAGCTACGGCCTCAGCACCCTGAGGTTGTGGGTTCAAACCCTGCACAGCTCTCTGTTACCCTGGGCAAGTCACTTAATCCTCCACTACATTAGATTGTGAGCCCACCAGGACAGATAGGAAAATGCTTGAAGTACCTGTATGTAAACTGCTTTGAGTGTATACAAAAAGGCCGTCTACAAGTCCCAATTCCTATTCCTTGTTCTTCCTCCCATATTTTCTGATTTTATTTTCTTGCATCTGGTGTTATAGAATTTTTTTTGTCTCATATTGGAAATTCTGCTGTTTTAAGTCAGTGTCTCCTTCTTCTCAGGCTTTAGCTTCACTACATTTCTGAGCAATTTTGAGAGTTTCTTCAGTCACCATTTTGGCTGTTTTTGCTTATGCTACCTTTTTTTTAAAGTGAACTTTTCAGTTTTTCTAGTATAACCTTCTTGATGTTTTCCCACAGCTCTTCTAATACCGCTGTCATTAGCACCCAATGTGGCTAATCAATTTTGCAGGTTCTCTTTAATGGAGCCACTGAAAAGTTCTCAGGTCAGTCAACAAAGTCGTGACAGTCTCCATCGAAGTCTATACACGTGGAGGGGCATAATAAAAAAAAAACATCTAAGTCACCTTTTGGCCTAGGGCCCTAAACATTGAAAGTAGAAGCAGGGAAAATGTCCATGCTCAAAAACAAAGTCCAAAATGAGTTTTTTGGGGTTTTTTTGAGAATGGCCTACCTCTACGTTCAGCAGTTTAAACGGCCATACCACCACTACGTCTACACTTGCAACACATTATCAAACAAAAAAAAGCCTAAGTCCCAAATGCCAGGACCAGACTTTTTAGGCGAAGGAGGGGCCAGTCCTTTGCCTAAAAGCTGGATTCTGTAACTGGTGTCTGTCAAAAAGAACACTGGTTACAGAACACCCCCCCCCCCAGCAACGATCGCGGCAAGAGAGATGGGTCATCTCCTTGCTGCGATAACGATCCTAGGAAGTGCAGTACTTCCAATCACTATCGCGGCAGGAGAGATAGCTAATCTCTCCTGCTGCTACCCATCCCCGATCAGATCTGGCAGGAGAGCATCTGCCATGACGCAGCTCCCCCCCCCCCTGATTGGATCGAGCAGGAGGGAGCCCAACCCCTCTTGCCTGAAGACCTCCCCACTCACCCCCGACACGATCTGGGCAGGAGGGAGCCCAACCCCTCCTGCCCAAAACCCCCCCACCCCGCACTCAGATACAGACAGGAGGGATCCCAGGCCCTCCTGCCCACAACACCCCTCCCCACGACCGCCCCCAAACCCCCGATAGGCCCCCCCGAAACCCCCCTCCCGCTGATCCTGCGACCCCCCACCCGCTGACCCCACCCCCTACCCCAACACCCTACTGTACCTGGAAAAAGTAGGCCAGCCGGGTCCCAAGCCCATCCGTCCGGCAGGCCCGGCATCGCCCAAATGGCGGGCCTTGGGGCCTCATTGGGCCAGGTGCTTAAGGCCCCACCCACATGAGGGGCCTTAGACGCCAGTTGCCTTAGGCCCCTTCTGTGGGTGGGGCCTTAGGCACATGGGCTGGGTTGGGTGTTAGCATCCCTCCAGCTGTACTTTCTTTGTACAGGTATGTAGGGGAAGGTTGTACGGTTAGCCTTTGGTGCATGTTTTTTTTTTAATCTTTAGAGGGATTCTGGAGGGTTCCAGGGGAGGCACTAGTACCAGGAAGGTGGTGGTAGGAGAGAATGGGCATCCCTCCTGCCAGGGGACTTCTCAGTGGGGGTTCAGGGGACAGGAGAGAGTGGGCATCCTTCCTGTCGGCTGACATCATGTGTGTGTGTGTGTGTGGGGGGGGGTTTCACTGCCGCAGCCGCTCAGCTGATCACGGCGGGGGGATTTCCTTGCTGTGATCAGCTGATGGCAACGTGATTTTCTAACCGGTGCATGTGACATGGGCGCTAGTTAGAGGCTGCTCCTTGTGACCCTGGACAAGTCACTTAATCCTCCACTTTGAATGTAAGCTTTGAAGTGCCAAAGCCACAAAAAGGCACTATACAAGTCCCCATTCCCTTTCATCAAGCCCAGTATCCCAAAGAGTAGCAACATTCCAGAGCTGAGATTGTGATGTCATAATGCCTCATTCCACCAATGCCTAAGAGCCAAACTCATCAGTGATGTCACAATGGCTTCATTGTCCTATACTCAGCTCACGTAAGAATTGCCATCCTGGGACAGGCTGAAGGTGTGGCTCACTGGTAGAGCTGCTGCCTCTGCACCCAGAGGTTGTGAGATCAAATCCCAGTGCTACTTCTTGTGACCCTGGGCAAGTCACTTAATCTTCCAGTGCCCACCACTTTGAATGTCAACTTTGAAATGCCAAAGCAACATAAAGGCTGTATACAAGTCCCCAATCCATTTCCTTTGCATATCTTCAGTATCATACTTTTCTATGTTCACAAACTTTTAGCTTTATCTTTGCATACAAATAACTGGTGATCTGTACAAGTCAGCTCCAGGCTTTGTCGTTATTGATGTTATTGTGCTTTTCCATTACTGACTTTCAAGATGTTTATGCTTATACCACCTTTTAGTACTGAAATCAAAGTGGTTTAGTCAATTTGATTGTTGTACAATCTATTGAGCGAAGTCCATATGTACAGCTCTGGAAGAAGGTGTTTGAAATTAATCGTTTTTGATCTTGCAGAATTCTATCAAATATTCTCTAGCTTCATTGCTATTGCCAAGGACATATTTTCTAACAATCTGGCCTTCTTCTTGGTTCCCAACTATTTGCATTCCAGTCATTTATGACTTCAAGTATATATTATCTGCCTGCTCTGTTGATTTCAGCCTAGATTTAATATAAAACTGATCAACTTTGTCACCTTCTGTATCTGTTTTTGTCTCGTATACATAAATGATAATTGTATTTTTGGGTGTTCCTCACAGATGAATGAAAATGAAATATTAACTGGCGTGCAAACGTTTTCAAAATATAAATGGAACACCATTTCTCTTTGGTCTTTCATTTCTGGCACGTTATGTGCGTTCCATGTAATTCTTGACCACACCTGCACTTAGGTCAACGGTCTCAAACTCCAACCCTTTGCAGGGCCACGTTTTGGATTTGTAGATACGTGGAGGGCCACAGGAAAAAAATAGTTAATATCTTATTAAAGAAATGACAACTTTGCTTGAGGTAAAACTCGTTATAGTTTATAAATCAAGACAAAGTTAGACAAGTTCCTGCTGAACAAGGACGTACGCTGATAGGACTAGTCTCGGTTAGGGCACTGGTCTTTGACTGGAGGGCCGCCGCGTGAGCAGACTGCTGGGCATGATGGACCACTGGTCTGACCCAGCAGCGACAATTCTTATGTTCATATTATACACTTGGATATATATGCCAGCCCCCAAATTGGTACAAAACTGTTAATGGAAGAGTAGCTTAATGGTTAGTGGAGTGGCCTGAGAGTTCAATTCCTTCTGCAGCTCCTTTAACTGTGAGCAAGTTATTTACCGTAACTTGTCATTGCCCCAGGTACAAAACATATATCTGTATATATTACATAGACTGCTTTGATTATAGCCACAGACAGGTGGCACATCAAATCCCATCTCCTTTAAGATAAATGGGCTCATTATAGCAGTTCAGTCGACTCCGCTTAAATGCAAGGCCTCCGGACCGGACCGCCATATGCGCTTAAGCGGAATGTGTGCTTAATAGGAGTACCACTTTTTAGTCAGGTGGTCGTTTAGCCATTATCGGCAGCTACCCGGGGTGATGGTGGCAACAGCAAGCAGTGCAGAGAGGAAGGTGCTGGTGAGTGCTCGGTGCTAGTGCTGCCTGGTTCACGATTCAAATCGATTCACCAATTCGAATCAGGTGAATCGATTCGAATCGATTCAATTTTTAAAAAATCGGCCTCCTGATTCAATGGCCGACCCTTCCCCCATGCCTTCCTAAAGCAGGAGCTTCAGCGCTACCTCTTGCCATCCGCTGCTGCTCCTGCTTGAGGGGGAGGGTCGGTCAGAGAGGCCTCCCCCAGCTTGCCCGCTCTTACCTCCCCGCTCTTACCTCCTTACCGCTAATAGGGTAGCATGCAGGCTCGCTGGTGTTATAGCGATCCCTGCAGCTGCCCGTGGTCCTCAGCGGCACGTTCTTCCTGCTACATTCTGCCCCTGCTCTGATGTCAGGGGCAGGATCGCGGCAGAGAGAATGTGCCGCTGAGGACCACGGGCAGCTGCAGGGAGCAGGCGTTCGTTCACGGCGGGGGGGGGGGAGGAGAAAATGTGCCTTCGGCGGGGGGGGAGGAGAAAATGTGCCTTCGGCGGGGGGAACAGGCATTCGTTTGCGGCAGGGGGAGCAAGCTTTCGCAGTGGGAGCAGGCCTTCGCGGTAGGGAGGAGGAGAAAATGTGCCTTCGCGGGGGGGAGCAGGCTTCGTGAAGGGAGCAGGCCTTCGCGCAGGGAGGAAAGGAGAAAGTGCCTTCCTGGGGGAGCAGGCCTTCGTGGGGGGAACAACTCTTCGTGGTGGGGAGCAGGCCTTCAGGGCAGGGAGGCAGGCCTGTGCAGAGGGAGGATAAGGAAGGAGTAAGAGAGGGGAGGGGAGATGCCAGACCTGGGGTGAAGGGAAGAGAGAGACCAAAATGAGGGGGAGGAAAGCAGAGGAGAGGTGCTGGACTAATGGAGAGAGGGAGAGGGAGAGAGAAATGTAAGACCACAAGGGGAAGGGTACAAGAGGGACAGATACTGTTCTAAAGTAGGTGGGCAAGGTGCAGGATGGCAGGAGCGATAGTAGGAGAAAGTCTGTACCTGGGGGAAGGGGATACAGGAGGAAGAGAGAAAAAAGAAGCTGGATATGGGGAGAGATAAGATGCTGGGCATGGAGGGAGCATAGGAACAGGGACACAGAAGAGAGATGCTGGATGAAAGGGTAGATGAGAAAAGGAGAGATGGTGGATCTATGGATGGTGGGGTCCATCGCTGCAGCTGCGGGGGGATGGAAATGAAAAAAAGGAAAGACGCCAGACCTCCAGGGAAGGACAGAGATGGAAGATGGATAGTTAGCACAGAGAAAGAAGAAAGAAGGAGAGCCTGATCAGAAAACAACCAGACCAACATGGGACCAACATGATTGGAAAAATGACCAGACAACAAAAGGTAGGAAAAATAATTTTATTTTCTGTTTTGTGATTACAATATGTCAGATTTGAAATGTGTATCCTTCCAGAGCTGGTGTTGGACCGCGAACATGAGCTAGGATTTAATAGAGAGAGGAAAAGTATTTTTTGTTTATTTTGTTTACATCACAGGACCAGCGTTGGTAGGAGAGGGCAAATGGGGTGAAGAGGCTATAAAATAAACCCCTGTTCACAATCTGTAAATCTCTCTGTATGAAAATTAACTACACATGATTATATGTGCTTAATGGTGAACGCTCAGACCCACAACTATATCCCAGTGAAAAATCACGGAGAAGCTGTGTAAAGAGACCATCATTGCGATTTCACAGTCTCTCCCACCAATACTATCACATCAACAGCTCCAAAAGGAGGACCAAAAACAACTTATCTGAGTATGGTGGTGGTGTAGTCATTACACCTGCTCCAGGTACATCCTTAATCAACTGGAGCCTGGAGTGAGATTGATAGAAGTATTATTTGTAGTAGAGTTGGTTTTATCATTATTTTGTAAGAGTCTGTGCGTTTGGTGAACTTTGAAAGGTGTAGTACCCCTCCTGATGAAGCCAACCGGTGAAACCTGGGTTGGGAGGTCGGTGATGGTTCAGTTGAGGTGATTAAGGATGTAGCCGGAGCAGGTGTAATGACTACACCACCACCATACTCAGATAAGTTGTTTTTGGTCCTCCTTTTGGAGCTGTTAATGTGATAGTATTGGTGGGAGAGACTGTGAAATCGCAATGATGGTCTCTTTACACAGCTTCTCCGTGATTTTTCACTGGGATATAGTTGTGGGTCTGAGCGTTCACCATTAAGCACATATAATCATGTGTAGTTAATTTTCATACAGAGAGATTTACAGATTGTGAACAGGTGACTAATATAAGTTGTAATAGTACCTATCACCTTCTTTTGTTATTACAATTCCCTTTTTTTAGTAAGTTATAAAATAAACCCACCAGAATGTTTGGAAAAAAAATCACCCAGGAAAATCGAATCGAATCGAAAAATCGATTCAATAGGCTGAATCGAATCGAATCAAATTTTTTTTTCCTGAATCGGGCAGCACTATTCGGTGCCCTGGCGTAGGATTCCCGTCTACTTGCTGCCTAGGACAGCTCGCGGTGCTGTCCTAGGCAGGTGGGAGGCGGGTGGGGGTATAGTAAATGTGGTGCAATAAATACAGAGGACCCATGATTGCATTTAACCGGAGTGAATGTATTTGAAAGAACAGAGGTGGACCTATGACATCAGTGCGCATAAGCAGATTGTGTGCTTATCAGAAGTACAAATACCTGGAGTTTTCGTCCATTGACTTTAATGTAAAAAAAAAAAACTGTGGTGGTAGGGTGCGGATAACCAGAACATGCGCTTATCCAACATGCACTTAGGTGGAGTCGACTGTATTTGTGCTATCACTTTATGAAGACATGTGGAGGGGCATTTTCCAAAGACCCTCTCACAGTCATTTTCAAACAGAAAAAATGTTGGGGTTTCCTGTTCAAAAATACGAGAGAACATCCAAAATGATCCACCATTTTCTAAAATGTCCCCCCCCCCAAAAAATAAAAAAAAAAACGGATGGGGAAGGGACTAAACACATCAACCTTTAGGGCAATAACAATTTATTGAAAATAATCTTTAAAACATATCACATATAGAGAACACCAAGCCTTATATAGAGTCCTTTCACTTATATCTTTGGATCCAACACGATCTTTGTTTCGGCTTCCACTACAAAGCCTTCCTCAGGGGCAGACTTGTGTTCCAGTAGATGGCGCTGATATAATATATATGTAACGGAATGGCTCAGGCTAAAACTGATTCAAAACACAGCTGTCCGCCTCATTTTCGGCCTGAACAAATGGGAACACATCACCCCCTTCTACCACCAACTGCACTGGCTACCCTTCGAATCCCGAGTCCTCTTCAAGTTCGCCTGCATCTGTTACAAGACAGTATTTGGTCTCTCACCAAAATACCTCTCCCCACATTTCAACATGTATTGCACCAACAAGAAATCCCGCAGAATCCAGTTGTTTACCTTCCCCTCCATAAAATCATGCCAGCTCAAAAGATTCATCGACAAAACCTTCGCCTTCCAAGCGGCCAAGCTGAACCCTTGGCTAGCCCAAATGATGCTAGAGGCCCCGACCTACCTAGACTTCAGAAAACTTCTCAAAACACACCTCTTCCGCGAACAAGACCCTTAGTCCTTACTCCCCGCATACACTCCAACCCCCCCACCCCCACCTCCCTCTCCCCCCCCTCCTCTGGTTTCCCACTCCCTCCATTTTATCTTCTAACCCAACTATGATAAACCTGTGCTAAAACTACTTTGCCTCCTTCCACGCTACCTGCAATTCCGACAAAAATTTTTGTAAATCCGGGTTCAGACCGGATCCTAATGTAACGGATGTAAACCGCCTAGAACTCTTTGGGTATGGCGGGATATAAGAACCTAATAATAATAATAATAATAATAATGACTCGGTTCAAACGCTGCACGAAAAGACTGCATTTCTGCCAAGAAGAAGTTTTTCGGCTGCTTCTGAAGCCAGGTCAACATCACATCCTTTCCTTCATCATGCTTTGTCTTTTGCTCTCTGGGTCTTGTCGCCAATGACAGTTCTCTCCAGAATACTCGGATCTTCTTCATACCATCTCAGGAACCGGGTCACAACCTCCACACGCTGTTGCTTGTTTAGATCAGAAAGCTGTTTGGGAACCCATCCTGCGCAGATGTTCCTGTATCCCAAGCTATCATGCATTACGGCAAAGGCAAGATCCATAGCTGATATCCACATTTGCCGCCAGTTGAGACACCGCTATCTGTTGGTCTTCTCTAATCAAGGCCTCTGCCCTGTCAATGTGCTCTTGTGTGCGCGATGTTGATGGGTGACCAGAACGACCTTCGTCGGTTATACCTGTTCTTCCCACTTGAAACCTTTTTACCCACTCATAAACTTTTTGTTGATTCATGGTGCTATGTCCATACTGAGTCGATAGTCAATGGTGAATTTCCACAGGTTTCACTACTTCTGCCCAAAGAATGCGCACTATTGCACGTTGTTTTTCGATGGTGCAATCTTGCAATGTGTATTGATGAACTATCCAACAGGCAGTGTGTGAGTACATATGTTGCATTTCGCTAGATCTGTTCCAGTTATCGCATGATTTAACAACTGCCTTTAATTTTTGTTTCGCCTCGTAGATGGCAGTAGACCAAATCCAGGTCTTGTAGACGCCAATCATCGTAGGTTTCAAGATATCCCCAAAGAATAAGTGAGAGCTGAAATGCACTCCTTCAATTGTACACAAATCTATCTAATGTTGGATAATCTGACAGTGTGAGGAGATTGGTATCCGTGGGGCCTGGAGATTGCCTACCCCTGAAGACAGACCATTACAGATGAATGTTTTGCATCAGTGTTTTCTCTTTCAAATTTCAGCGTGCAATATTTATTTCATCTTTTATCACCTAAGATCAAAATGTTATAGGGCAGTAAAAGTTCTGTTTAGTATTTAAAGATTCATTAGAATTTATGGGATTATACAGCAGTATTTGCCAAGATATAGATGTCTTTTCCTGATGTTTTTTTATACTCAGTGTTTGCTTCATAAACCTTGAAAAAGAATATATGCCTTAGATTTGCAGTACTTATGCCTATGAGGTATTCTCTCACTATCCATTTAATGAACATTTTATTGTTAGCTTTTATGAAATGAAATTTGGAATTTTACATACAGTAGGTTAAGGGGAGAGAAGTGGGGCCGCTATCACCTCCTCTTGAGCAGGCGCTAATCCGATGCGTGCGCTAAAAACGCCAGCGCCCCTTTGTAAAAGGAGCCCTAAGCTAAACTGTAAGTTACTATAGTATGGAAAAAAATAATCAGGGTTATTCAAAAGGAAACAGACTTGCACCTGAATCACTAGAAAAAACGTGGTCTGCATAAAATCTAATCTAATCTAATCCTTAGGTTTGTATACCGCATCATCTCCACGTTCGTAGAGCTCGACGCGGTTCACAGTAGGAGAAATAGGAAGGAACTACAACAGAGGGTTAGAGGTAGAAGTGCGAAGAAAATTTAGAGGACTTGGGATGCCAAGATATAAGAGTTTCCTTGATTCCTAAGTTGGAGGGAGACTTACATTACTTAAAATATTAGATAAGCACCCAAGATGGCATTCTGCATTGATTAACAAGACCCCTGCTTTTTTATATAGATCGCTTATTCCATATTCTGCAAAGAGAATTTTACGATCTAGCGAACAAAATCTGCTAACGATCCCATCATTAAAAATTATTAATACAAGGAGACAATTTATTTTTTCTTGTACGGCACCGCAAACATGGAACGCCCTCCCTATTACTTTACGGGAGGAGAAAGACCTTGGAAAATTTAAAACTGAATTAAAAACTTTCCTTTTTAAAGATGCCTTTTTTACATAATTTTATACTTCATGAATTATATTAACTTGGTTAAAACTGTTTTAACTATATCCCTTTTGTATTTTCCCTCAATGTTTCTTCTTTACTTTAAAATTGTATTTCATCCCTCCTTTCCTCTTGTTTAAAATGTTCAAATTTAAAGTATTTTAGCCATTATTTAAATTGCATGTATTGTAATGTATTGTATTGTTATTGTTCTTCGTTTTTACATTGTAAATTTTAAATGTAAATCACTTAGAATATCCGATTAAGCGATTTATCAAGTCCCATAATAAACTTGAAACTTGAAAGGGAAAATAAATAAAAAATGATTCTCAATGAAACTGGGCAGTTGCTAATGATTTTACAACTTATGTAATGAAATATGAATTTAAAAATGTTTATCCCAGAACTCAATGACATTTTTACAAGTACCATTTTAATGTACTTGTAAAAATTTCATTGAATCATGAGATAAACATTCTTAAATTCACATTTTATTACTTAAGCTGTTATGAGTATACAGAGCAATGTAATCATTAACTGCCCTGTTCAAACCCCCCCCCCCCAACCCCTACTGTGCTGCCATATAGGTATCACCTGCAGCCAACTTTTAGAGCCATTGACTCCTTGTTTTTATTTTTATTTTCCTTTCAATACCCTCTACTATCTTGAATCTAAAACACTATGGGGCTCAAAATCGAAACTTAAACACGTCCAAAAACCTGCCCAAGTCATCACTAAAAGACAGGTCGTCCAAGTGCCGATAACCAAACTGGCGTTCTGGATGTATCCAGGGACTTTTTAGGCCTCTGAAGGCCGCTGTGCGCCCAGAGCTAAAAGGGGCGGATCTGGAGGAGTGGTTAGGGTGGTATTTGAGTGGGATGTGGGACGACCTAGCAGGGATAATCAAATGTTTAAGAACATAAGAACAGCCATACTGGGTCAGACCAATGGTCCATCAAGCCCAGTAGCCCATTCTCACGGTGGCCAATCCAGGTCACTAGTACCTGGCCAAAACTTAAGGCAGGGGTGTCGAAGTCGGTCCTCGAGGGCCGCAATCCAGTCGGGTTTTCAAGATTTCCCCAATGAATATGCATGAGATCTATGTGCATGCACTGCTTTCAATGCATATTCATTGGGGAAATTCTGAAAACCCGACTGGATTGCGGCCCTCGAGGACCGACTTCGACACCTGTGACTTAAGGTGTAGCAATATTCCATGCTACCAATACAGGGCAAGCAATGGCTTCCCCGGTCTCTTTCTCAATAACAGACTATGGACTTTTTCCTCCATGAACTTGTCCAAACCTTTCTTAAAACCAGCTACGGCTATCCGCTCTTACCACATCCTCTAGTAACGCATTCCAGACGTTGGGATGATAGTGTCCGAAGATCTAAAGGTGAAAAAACAGTGTGACAAGGCAGTGGCTGCTGCCAGAAGGATGCTGGGCTGTATAAAGAGAGGCGTAGTCAGTAGAAGGAAGAAGGTGTTGATGCCCCTGCACAGGTCATTGGTGAGGCCCCACTTGGAGTATTGTGTTCAGTTTTGGAGACCGTATCTGGCGAAAGACGTAAGAAGACTTGAGGCGGTCCAGAGGAGGGCGATGAAAATGATAGGAGGCTTGCGCCAGAAGATGTATGAGGTGAGACTGGAAGCCCTGAATATGTATACCCTAGCCTAGAGGAAAGGAAAGACAGGGGAGATATGATTCAGACGTTCAAATACTTGAAGGGTATTAACGTAGAACAAAATCTTTTCCAGAGAAAGGAAAATGGTAAAACCAGAGGACATAATTTGAGGTTGAGGGGTGGTAGATTCAGGGGCAATGTTAGGAAATTCTACTTTACGGAGAGGGTGGTGGATGCCTGGAATGTGCTCCCGAGAGAGGTGGTGGAGAGTAAAACTGTGACTGAGTTCAAAGAAGCGTGGGATGAACACAGAAGATTTAGAATCAGAAAATAATATTAAATATTGAACTAGGCCAGTACTGGGCAGACTTGCATGGTCTGTGTCTGTGTATGGCCGTTTGGTGGATGATGGGCAGGGGAGGGCTTCAATGGCTGGGAGGGTGTAGATGGGCTGGAGTAAGTCTTAACAGAGATTTCGGCAGTTGGAACCCAAGCACAGTACCGGGTAAAGCTTTGGATTCTTGCCCAGAAATAGCTAAGAAGAAAAAAAATTAAAAAAAAAAAATTTCAATTGAATCAGGTTGGGCAGACTGGATGGACCATTCGGGTCTTTATCTGCCATCATCTACTATGTTACTATGATGTTCTGGAGGTAGGTGTGTAGGTTTTTATTCCGATTTTTATGGCGGTGCGTGGGGGTCAGTGATCACTGGGGGAGTGTGAGGGGTCTGTACTTTGTGTCTGCAATGGTTATCTGCTCACTTTAGATGCCTTCTGGGCACTTAGACCTGTTTTTATATCGCCTAAGTCACAACATATAAGTTCCGTCTAGGCAGTCTCGTCAAACTTTCGATTATCACTGCAGGACGACTAAGTTTGGTTGACCCACATCCCGCCCACCTCCCGCCTTAACCACTTCTCGAAAAACAACCCTTTTTTTACTCTGGGCGCACAGCGGCATTCTAAAAGCCTAAGCCTAATTGCACAAGTGACTGTGGGCAGTAAGTACTATGTGTCCATGGCCATTCTCTACCCATAACCCACCAGTTCCCATCCCCAACACAGCAGGCTATGATCGTGTGTTAACAATACACATTAATTAGCATGCTAAGGAAATAGAAAGGAAAAGGTTTGAATGATATCCAGGTCCAAATGGATGACTAAAAAGTTGCATTAATATTCACTGCTTAAAAGCCGATAGGGTAATTAAAAATCCTTTGTTTATTAGTCAAGGATTATATATTGTAGCAGCACAGAGTCTCAGAAATATGTCAAAAGAGATTCTGGTATCCAGCAGCTGCTTGTGCAGAAGGCAAAACCACTCCATCAATTTCCAGTCAATTTACAAACTGTGGATAAATGTGAGCCAATATTATGTCTTCATGTCCACCTAGTAATATTTTCTGGTCTAAGATTTGGCAAACTGTTGCATAGTAAGTAGGTAGGTAATTGTGTGAGAGTTAGGAGATGACAAAAACCACATACCTAAAACTGGCTATTTACTAACTTGTAAATCATATAGGGGTCCTTTTACTAAGGCTCCTTTTACAAAGGTACGCTAGCGTTTTTAGCGCACGCACCGGATTAGCGCGCACTATAGCGCGTGCTACCTGAAAAACTACTGCCTGCTCAAGAGGAGGCGGTAGCGGCTAGCACACGGCATTTTAGCATGCGCTATTCCGCGCGTTAAGGCCCTAACGCACCTTTGTAAAAGGAGCCCCAAGGCACACTAACCGATTTAGTGCGTGCTAATCGATTTAGCGGGCACTAAAGATTAATGCTAACGTGCCATATAATGGGGGCCTTAGCATTTAGCGCGCGCTAAATCGGTTAGCGCGCCTTAGTAAAAGGACCCCATATTTTGTAGAAGGAGGAAAAGATTTCAAGGGCTCCAAGAAGCTGATATTGTCTTGCCCTGTTTCTCACAACAGAGCTATCACTAGTCATAAAACCCTCCTTAATCCGATTTATAACTATGCAATTCTATTCTATTTATTACATGATTTTACTATAAAAGTCCAAATTTTTTTCTTAACTAGATCGTCAATGCTTGCTGTGCTCTTATACCCTCCCCCTTTTATAAAGCCACATTAGGCTTTTTTTAATCGTAGGCCATGGCGGTAAAAGCTCTAACGCTCATAGAATTCCTATGAGCATCGGAGCTAATACCGCTGTGGCTGGCAATAAAAAAGAACATAAGAATAGCCTTAGTGGGTCAGACCAATGGTCCATCAAGCCCAGTAGCCCGTTCTCACGGTGGCCAATCCAGGTCCCTAGCACCTGGCCAAAACCCAAGGAGTAGCAACATTCCAGCGTCTCAAAGAATGGCAAGATTCCAGAACCCCAACGAGAGCAACATTCCAGAGCTGAGATTGTGATGTCATAATGCCTCATTCCACAGTGCCTCAGAGCCAACCTCAGCAGTGATGTTACAATGGCTTGATTGTTTTATACTTGGCTCATATAAGAACATAAGAATAGTCTTAATGAGGCAGACCAATGGTCCATCAAGCCCAGTAGCCCGTTCTCATGGTAGCCAATCCAGGTCACTAGTACCTGGCCAAAACCCAAGGAGTAGCAACATTCCATGCTACCGATCCAGGGCAAGAAGAGGCTTCCCCCATGTCTTAATAACAGACTATGGACTTTTCCTCCAGGAATTTGTCCAAACCTTTCTTAAAACCAGCTACGTTCTCCGCTTTTACCACAACCTCTGACGCAGCTTCATAGCGGGGGGCCTAAGTGTTCAAAGTTTCACTTAGCTGAATCCGGGCAATGTTTGGACATGTTAGTAAAATAATGTAATTGAATTGTATAATTATAAATTGGATTAAGAAGGTTTTTATGGCTACTTTAGAGTTCATTGATTTACAGTTTATACATGCACAATTATAGCAGCTTTATATACAATACAACAAATCAGACCATAAGGACCTATCATAAGAACTCAGTTCCCATATTTCATCTTTCAAAATAGGAACTTGTTTAGCAATCTCTTAAAATTACACAAAAATTTCCCTGCTCACATATGTATTTAGGAATCTCATGAACAACCAAAGAAAAAACTGCAAAAGCGATGTATAAAGCACAGGATGCTTCATTGAAACAAATGCAATGTGATATTCACAATCGTGGTTCTCATATATGAAGACACAGGACCCGACATGGTCCATGTTTCGGAGAAACACTCCTTCCTCAGGGGTCCAGAGTGTGTGGGAAACACACAAGTTGAGAACCTGGGCATCAACAATATGCAACAAATAATTAAAAAAAAAAAACCACCAAAACACAATTGCAGAAGAGTCCAGTGCTGCTGCGATGCAGTGCCAGACTGTGGAGAGAACCGGAGAATGCCCGTGCCTGTGGTCCTATACAGGAAAACATGCTTACCCTGGACACTTTCAACCGCAATTGTTTAATAGGTGGAACAAACCAGTCAGCACGCCCCCCAGAATGCAGTTTCGGTAGTGGAACATATGATATTCAAATGTCCTTATGTTGCTTCTTACTGGGATAAGATATGGATGACACGTTCACATTTATTGTCCGTAACGGAGCCATTGTCTTATCCGATAATTATATTAGGAGGTTTCGGGTTACATTCCTCCTTAAGTATCTATATTCAAGTATATTTTATTGAGCTCATGAAAAACAGCAAAACAAACTTCAGACAGGCTCAACTTTTCGGGATTACAAATCCACCCCACCCAGCCCAACACCCCCCAAACCCCCCCCCCCACCCCATGGGTCCTCCTTCAAAATACAACAATAACAAAGAGAAGAGCATTAAAGAAAACAGACATACCAGGTACAACATACAGGACAAAATCAGGGAGTCAACAGTTGAGCAAACGGCTGCGAGCCACAGGAGTCATAGTAGTCCAAAACGGTTCCCAAACACGTTGAAATGAATGGCCTTGGAGGGAGGAAAAGTCTTGCACATCACGCCGCTCCCACATCGGAAGAGTAATCATCCAGCAACGCCAAATGGAATAGTCCGGTGCATCCCCCTCGAGCCATTTCAGCAATATACATTTCAGTGCAACAAGCACTGTCCACTTAAGGAAAGCAGCTGCCCCCCTTGTGCGAGGGTAATAAAGGGGGACAGCTCCAAACAAGAACAAAGGCGAGCGTTGAATCGAGATGTTCCAAATACGCTCCACAAATGCAAAGACAACATGCCAAAAAGTCCTTAAGTATCTATAAGACACAATTGTTAAAGATTTTACCAATGTTAACATTTAAAACTATTTTCATTAAGTGGAAGGATTTTTCTAAATTAGTTTATAATATGTGGTGGAAGATGTTATGTTTGTATAGTAAGTATGAGAAGATTTATGCAATGAAATGTGGCAATTTAGAGAAATTTAGGAACGTATGGGAATGTTTATTGAGATTTGGGCCCTCTTTTATAAATGCGCGCTAAGCGTTTTAGCGCACACTAACCTCTAACGCATCCACAGGAAAACATGCACGTGTTTGTGTTTAGCGCGCGCGAAAAATCTTAGCGCGCCTTTGTAAAAGAGGGCCTTAATGATTAACGTATTATGCTTAGTTAGATTCATATGTTATGACACCCTATGACTTTTTCTGTCTCTGTCTTTTTCTTTGCATTTTATATTTTAACTGTTGTATTTTTAAAATTTCAGTAAAATATTTAATGAAAAACAGAAAAGAATGCAATCCACTAGATACTTTGGCGCTAGCCCATGTACACACATGTATACCATTACCAGCAGTTTGTAGCGTATCCGGTGCGCTAATTTCCACCAATTCAGTTTAATATAGTATTCTGACACATGTTCTCGCCTTCCCAGTCTACAAAGCGTCCCGACGACCAAATTTTGTGCAACCTCCAAATCACACAAAGGCGAGGTTGGTATTCCTAAAAGAACAAGGTTACAGTAATCAAAGCATCACTAATAATAATACTGTAAGCGCGCATGCGCGCTCCTATCTGCGTATTCGTGATCCGTAGCTCCGTGGCCCGCATGCGCAGTAGAAAGACTTAGCGGTGGTTTCTTCTGTGTATGCGAGGCACTTTAAGCAGGGACGCACGGACGCGACTCCCCCCTCCCGACCTCACTCCGTCTAACTAGACAATGGCCTCACACTCGCGGCCCCCAGGTAATGTTCTGCGGTCCGCGGTCTGGCCGAAGTTATTTTTAAGTTCAAAGCCGCAGTGGTGGCTCCTCTCACGAACCGCACCTGTGTCGGAGAAGGCTTCCAATGCAGGCGGGGATCGTGAGAGGAGCCACGGCTGCAGCTTTAAAATTAAAAATAACTCTGGCAAGGGACTAAGGGAGCTGGCCATAAACAACCAGCTGCTGGGAAGAGAAGGGATGGGGGAGGGGGAATGCTGCTGCACAGGGAGGTGGAAGAAAATACCACTGTTGCTGTTGCACAGATAAGTGGAGGGGGAGGGAAATACTGCTGCTGCACAGGGAAGTGGGGTGGGGGGAGGAAAATGCTGCTGCACAGGGTAAATGGAGGGGGAGGGATTGCTGCTGCGGCTGCTGCACAGGGAAGTGGGGGGGGAGGTAAATGCTGCTGCTGCACAGGGAAGTGGGGGAGGGAAACGCTGCTGCTATATAAGGGGCAGGGAGACAGACAGATAGAAAGAAAGACAGACAGCGGGAGGGAGTCAGAAAGAAAGGAAGAAAGACGCAGGGAGAGAGACAGAAAGACAGACAGACAAAGGGGGCCAGGGAGAGAGACAGAAAGAAAGACAGACAGCGGGAGGGAGAGAGACAGAAAGAAAGACAGGGGCAGGGAGAGAGACAGAAAGAAAGACAGACAAGACATATATTCTAGCACCCGTTAATGTAACAGGCTTAAAGACTAGTAAAGTGATAACTCCATTGTGAGAAACAGGGCAAGACAATATCAAAACCCTGCTTCTTGGAGCACTTGAAGTCTTTTCCTCCTTTTACAAAATATATGAACAGCGAATTTATAGGTGTGTACTGTAGTACCGTATCATGTATCTCCTATTGTATTGCAAGGGTTGCGAGAAGTTTATCATCCAGGAAGGAGTTTATGGTCAGAAACAAGTGCGAGATTAAATTTTAACAGCAACAGGATAATCACTCATTCTAGGATTGGTGACGCCATGTTGTCAGTAGGGTGTGTGAAACTCTGGAATGCGCTGCCAGGATCTTTGCGTTTATATGCAGCTAGATTGGATTTTAAGACATTGTTGAAGACACAATCGTTTGTGAATGCTTTTATGAGTTGCAATATATTTGACGAGGTGTTGGAAGATAAGAAAGGAGGTGCTGTGATGATTTAGTGATCGAAGAGTTACTTGATTGTTGATGCCTCTGTAGCAACACTTACAATTAGGTTTTTCTGATGAATATTTATGTATGCTAGACTTTTATGTATGTTTTTGTGTAAATTGCATAGGTTTTATGCGGTATAAAAGTTTTTAAAATAAATAAATAGTCATAATTTATAGTAAGATCATTTAAGAGTATTAAAATTAGATGTAGATAAGGGCCAATCTGCATATATGCAAACTATCTCATGCATATTCCTCATCGGTATTGTACAAACCTGACTGACTGATGGAGTCCCCAAGCCAGGTTTGGTAAGTCATTTTATACGTTATGGGGTAAATGTCGTATATGGTGCTTTACAAATTGGTGCTGTTTAAGTTTTTTTATTGATTTTTTTTCATTTAACAACAAGTGTCATAAATTTTCATACAATTATCTTAATAATACACTTGATAGCTAAAAAGAAAAAAAAAAAAAATTTAAATTGAATCAGGTTGGGCAGACTGGATGGACCATTCGGGTCTTTATCTGCCGTCATCTACTATGTTACTATGTTACTATGATATTTCTATAATGTATTTTATACATAACATTTCTTATCTTATATTTCTTATGATTTTATATATCATATAACTGTAATTATTTTTCTTATAAAGTTATACAACATATATATTGTAATGATTTTATCAATTATTTTTAAAATTATTAACCTTTTTCCCCTCCCTTTATTACATTGTTTTCATGTAAGAATACCATCTATTAATAATATTTTATTTATAATTTATAATAAAGAGTATAAATCCCCCTCCCATATCCCCTCCCTCCCTTTCTTCTTTAACTATTTTCTTATTATGGGAAAATGAAATTCAATTATTACAATATTTGGTGCTGATAAAACACTATTCTATAAGCCACGATATAGCACTTATGCCCGGGAATTGCACCTAAAGTTATGTCTAAAGCTGGCTGCCTTTATTGTATAACTAAGCACGTAACTTAAAAAAATGCCCCCCATCCACCCTATCCATGCCCCCTTTTTTGCTTTGCACGTAAAAGTTAGGCACGGATCCCACACCTAAATTTATAGGTATAACTTGCAATTAATTCTAATTAATGCCAATAATTGCTTGTTGAAATGCCAATTATTGATGTCAATTACCTTTATTGTTCAATTAAATCGTGCTAGCAAATTGGGTGGGCACCCCCAAATTTGCACATGCAATTTTTCAGTGCTATTTCTAGAATTAGGGAGCATACAAATTATGCAAGGGGCCGTGGAAAAGAGCCCAACCAACAAAGTTGGGGCAGCCTCCTTCGAGGGCGAAATCCTTACCCCCCTCTTCTATTAAACTGCGCTAGCAGTTTGTAGCGCGGGGAGCCGCGCTGAATGGCCCGCGTTGCTCCCGACGCTCATAGGAACTCTATGAGCGGGTGTCAAGTCAAAAGCGCGCCGGGACAAAGGCGCGAGCAGACAATTGAGTGCAGCGCGGAGGCGCGCGCTGAAGAAAATTACTGTTTTTAGGGCTCCGACGGGGGGAGCATGGGGGGAACCCCCCCACTTTACTTAATACAGATCGCGCCGCGTTGTGGGGGTGTTGTGGAATTATATTGAGAATTTCACTTTTTCCCTGTTTTTAGGGAAAAAGTTAAGTTTACAGTAAAATGTGGGGGGTTACAACCCCCCCAAACCCCCACAACGCCAGCGCGATTTGTATTAAGTAAACTGGGGGTGCTCCCCAACAAAAAACCTTGTCGGAACCCCTAAAAACAGTAATTTTCTTCGGTGCGCGCCTCCGTCTTGCGCTCAGTTGTCGGCGCGCGCCTTTGTCTTCCACGTTGTTGTCTATGAACCCTATGAGCGTCAGGAGCAGCGTGGGCCATTCAGCACGGCTCCCCGCGCTAGAAACTGCTAGCGCAGTTTCATAAAAGGAGGCCTTAGTCCAGTGATTTACAACTTTTTTTTCATTCTGTTGGAAAAATACAGAATGAAAAAAAGTGGAAAAATCATTGGACTATGTATAGCCATCAGTGTAGACTGCCTCAACTTTGTTGGTTGGGCTGAGAACTTTTCAGTGCCCCTTGTATAAGGTGACCATATGTCCCATATTTTTTGTGCGGCAGGGAGGGAAGGAGGTAGGCGGGGCTAGAGCGGGATTGGGGGGCAGGACTGACAATTAATAGATGTCCCCTTTTGATGAAAAAAATAAATGGTCACATTACCCTTGTACAATATCTTCTTTAACTATACATGCATCGCTGATTATTAGCTCCGTGATTTTGAGTTAGCTGCATACCTGAGCATTGTGTGCAATCAGTGGCGTACGGTGAGGGCTTTCCGAGCTCTACAGTCTTTATTTTTTTATTGTTTTTCGTTTACTGTTTGCTTCATGCAGTTTGATTTGTTCGCTAGGCAGCCTGCTCAACCAGTCAAACTGAATCCCCACACACACACATACACACAAAAAAGCAGGGCTCTTGGGCTGGGGATTCCTTGAAGCAATGTAACGAGTTGTGCTCCGTACTACTAAAAATCTATCCCCTGACAAAGCCTATTGAGGAGGCCCCGTTAGGTTTCAACAAGCAGTGCTGTACACTCTCGGCGGAGTTTGCAAAGATAAGTGCTTTTTTAAAAATACAGGCACTATCCTTGATTGATATTAATTAAGAAGCGTTTAAAATTAAGTTTAAATATTTTTTAAAAAAAAATATTTAAAAATTTAAAAATGATTTATAACTTCTATAAAAAATTTGACTCTGGTCTGGGCCGATGATTGAGATTTTGACCTGCAACAAGAACTAGCAGGGAGTTGCCTGATTCTCAGGTCTCTGAAGCCCACTCCCATTGCAAAAGTTGATACTTTTTGTGCAACTAGTTTGTAGGGTGTTTTTTGGTTTCGATTTATCTTCTGAACACCCAATTCTGTATTTGTATTTATGATTCTCCGAAGCCCCCCCTGAAAGCCCTGACAGTACTGATCTGAATTTGATTGGGTGGCCAGCATCTGACTGTTGCCTGCTCAACCAATCAAATTCCGAGCAGTACCCTCAGGACCTTTGGGGGGGGGGGGGGGCAAATCCCCTGAAGGCCCTGACTGCAATGCTGGTTACCACATCTCAGCAAAATATAGAGCAATTGGAAAAGGATCAAAGAAGATTGACCGAAATGATTATGAGGATAGAATGATTCTTATTTGAGGTTAGGGTATTTCAGTTTGGACAAGAGATGTTTAAGGGAGAAATGATAGAAGCCTATGAAATCCTGAATGGAGTGGTATGGGTAAAAGGGATTCTAAGAAGTTACATTGTAGCACATTTCAAACAAATAGGAGGAGATATTTTTTTTCATTCAATGCATACTTAACCTCTAGAACTCATTGCCAAAACAAGTGGTAAAAGCTTGTAGCTGGGTTTATAAAAAGGTTTAGACAAATTCCTGGAAGAAAAGTCTATAAAACAGTGAGGTAAACATAGGAAAAGCCACTGGGGATAAGTAACATGGAATCTTGCTACTTTTGGGATTCTGCCAGGCTCATCTTGCCTCAACCAGAAATTGTGCATTTTTTAAAAAAATTAGTTCCAATTTTATGGAATAGTTTTCCTGTAGAATTGAGAAAGGAAGAATCTTTCCAAAATTTTAAAAGACATCTAAAGGCACATTATTTTCAATTGGCCCTTTTAAACTGACGGGATGTGAATTCAGGACTTCAATCTGCATTTATATATATATATATATATATATATATATATATAGTTTTTTTTTTTTTATTCTTTTCATTTATTTTCATTAATTAATTTTATTTTAATTATATTAATTTAGATTATTATATAATATTATGTACTAGCTGATGCCCCGGCGTTGCACGGGTATTTAATTATAGCAATAACACTGTAAATGGATTCAAATAAAGATACTTTATAGTGGGGAATGAAATTATTGGTTTACAGCTTAATAAAAAGTACAATATTCAAATTATAATGTGAAATATTTGACAAAATGAATACAATACAACTAACGCAAAACATGATTATAAACAACATTTTTAGTTTCACCTCCAGGAGCAAGAACATATAAATTGTTGGGTGAACCCACCCTTGAGCAAGCAATATAGAGTTGTGGGCCGAGAGACCCCCAGAACATATCACCCCAGGTAGTGAGGGATCTGCATACCAAGTTTCGTTCAAATCGGTCAAGCCGTTTTTGAATTACTGTGAGAATGGCAGCTTTTTACATTTTTTCCATTGACATGAATGGGTGATATCTGCTTATCTGTTTGTAGCTCCACCACGTGTGCAGGTGGGCCCCGAGACCCCCAGAACATATCAGCCCAGGTAGTGAGGGACCTGCATACAAAGTTTCGTTCAAATCGGTCAAGCCGTTTTTGAATTACAGTGAGAATGGCAGCTTTTTACATTTTTTCCATTGACATGAATGAGTGAAATCTGATTTTCTGTTTGTAGCTCTGCCCACGTGTGCAGTTGGGCCGCGAGACCCCCATAACATATCACCCCAGGTAGTGAGGGATCTGCATACCAAGTTTCGTTCAAATCGGTCAAGCCGTTTTTGAATTACAGTGAGAATGGCAGCTTTTTACTTTTTTCCCATTGACATGAATGGGTGAAATCTGATGTTCTGTTTGTAGCTCCGCCCACGTGTGCAGGTGGGCCGCGAGACCCCCAGAACATATCACCCCAGGTAGTTGGAATTACTGTGAGAATGGCAGCATTTTACATTTTTCTATTGACATGAATGGGTGAAATCTGATTTTATGTTTGTAGCTCCGCCCACGTGTGCAGGTGGGCCGCGAGACCCCCAGAACATATCACCCCAGGTAGTTGGAATTATTGTGAGAATGGCAGCTTTATACATTTTTTCCATTGACATGAATGGGTGAAATCTGATGTTCTGTTTGTAGCTCCGCCCACGTGTGCAGGTGGGCCGCGAGACCCCCAGAACATATCACCCCAGGTAGTTGGAATTACTGTGAGAATGGCAGCTTTATACATTTTTTCCATTGTCATGAATGGGTGAAATCTGATTTTATGTTTGTAGCTCCACCCACGTGAGCAGGTGGGCCGCGATACCCCCAGAACATATCATCCCAGGTAGTGAGGGATCTGCATACCAAGTTTCGTTCAAATCGGTCAAGCCGTTTTTGCGTGATCGCGGCACATACACACACACACACATACATACATACACACATACATACCTCCGATTTTATATATATATAGATTAGGATGTTACATTTTTCTTCTTTAAAATGGAGTTCCTTTCATAATTTTGATTGAGTTACCGTATATTGTAAACCGCTTTGATCCTTTTGTGGCTATAAATGCGGTATACATACGGTATATGCGGTATATAAAGATTTTAATAAACATGAACGTACTCAAGCTAGATGGACTCTTGGTCTGATCCCGAACAGCTACTCTTATGTTCTTATGTACTTCGGTACCTCTGCAACCTAACCAACAAAATGGTAAAGGTTATAGTGCCTAAAACATGTTACCGGTATATAGTGATGTGATGTGATTGCATTTATGTGATATGTGGATACATAATTATGTGTGCAGTGCTCTACTGAGGTGAACTCTTATTTTCATGGTCTCTGGCACTGTGAAAGGATTCAGAGTTTTGGGAGGGACCTGGCTTCCATCATGAAGGGGGGGGGGGGGGTTTGCAAGTCCCTATTCCTGTCTCTGCGCTTTCCAAGCTGTTTACTCAGTTCTCTGTGATCTCTGTGTATAGTACTCCCCCGGAATTCATGGGGATTCTGTTCTAGGACCCCCCCCCCCCCCCCGAATTTAGAAAAACCGCAAATACGGTTTTTTTAGGCAGGGGAGACAAGAGAGGGCAGCTGGAGAGGCCGGAGATAACAGCCGGAGTGCCGGCGAGTGAAGGAAATCACTCGCTGTATGCTCCGACCGCCTCTTCCTGTACTAAAGTCGGGCCTTACCAATCAGGAGCAGCTTTGACACACAGCTCCTGATTGGTAAGGCCCGACTTTAGTACAGGAAGAGGCGGTCGGAACATGCAGCGAGTGATTTCTTTCACTCGCCGGCGCTCCGGCTGCCCTCTCCAGCTGCTCTCTCTTGCCTGGTTATTCGTATTTGGAAAATACTGCGAATAACCGGGACCGCAAACCATTGACCGCAAATTCGCAGGGAAGCAATGTATGCCTCTGCGGAGAAACAGTTTCTCGGTAAATGTTTTATCGGGGTGGGGGGAGAAATATATCTTGAATTACTGGATGTCTGCAGAGCCACCATTCTTTTGGTTTTGGAGAAACAAACTGCATGAACTGATGGGCTGGGAGGCTAGGTTGGCTTATTCCTCTCGCAGAAGAAGCAGAAGCTTTCAAGTTTTATTAAATTTTTTGAAATGCCTATCATGAATTCTAATACCACAACTATATCTCTCAGTGCCGCTCTTTCTTCTTAATAAATTGCTTTAGTCAAACTATCAGGGCTTCAGACATGCCATTTGGTCACCACACAATTTTTTGTGTTTGCTTGGTTGCCAAAATTCTTCTCACTGGCTATGGCTTCTTCACTAGCCCCTACTCAATATGTTTCACAATTTTTTGGGTTTTTTTAAGTGCTTCATTATATCTCAAACTTATTAAAGTGCTTGAAGTGGTTAATGTCAATAACTTAACCGTTATAAAAACTGGTTAAAACTTATCTTATATTCTTTTTCTTGATGATCTTATCTCATCGGGAAAGGGACCTGTCATATCCGACATGTTTCGCCGACAGGCTGCTTCAAGAAAAGGTCTACGAAACATATAAAATATTTAACTCTTAAACTCTTATAACTTAATTTATTTAGGAGCCAACGTTTAATTATACATTTAAAAACAGGCGCTTACCCCTTCACAACTTATTCTGCACCATCCCGATCCACATAGAAATTTTTTTGGATAAGATGGCTGCTGCGTGTACTTCCTCCCTTATAAGTACCTCCCCCCAGGATGATGTCACAATAACTTGCAGCGAATCAAAACCCTACACTGGGCTAGCCTAAAGGGGAGCAAGCACGTGGTGGAGCAGATCGGAGGATCTGCAAGGAGGAGATTGTGCTGATTTCTTTTCCAGGTTAGGTGCAGCAGACTGACACAAGCTGCGAGGGCGGGTGGAATAGCAGCAGGAGCGGAGGAAAACCGGAGGAGGAGATAAGGGGAGCGGAGAAGGCAGGAGAGGCGAGCAGAGGGGGCGGAGAAAGCCATCGGAGGAGGGGATTGAAAGAGGCAGTCGGGTCAGAGAGTAGAGAAGAGGCGGGTGGTAGCTCCGCCCACTGCTGACGTCACACCCGATCTCGATCTCTCTCCCCCCATAAAAGGGGACGTGCCAACGAAGGATAGTCAGCGCTGGGCTAGCCTAAAGGGGAGCAAGCACGTGGTGGAGCAGATCGGAGGATCTGCAAGGAGGAGATTGTGCTGATTTCTTTTCCAGGTTAGGTGCAGCAGACTGACACAAGCTGCGAGGGCGGGTGGAATAGCAGCAGGAGCGGAGGAAAACCGGAGGAGGTGATAAGGGGAGCGGAGAAGGCAGGAGAGGCGAGCAGAGGGGGCGGAGAAAGCCATCGGAGGAGGGGATTGAAAGAGGCAGTCGGGTCAGAGAGTAGAGAAGAGGCGGGTGGTAGCTCCGCCCACTGCTGACGTCACACCCGATCTCGATCTCTCTCCCCCCATAAAAGGGGACGTGCCAACGGCGCGCAGCCGTTCGGCGCGCGGCGAAGGCGAGCGGCAAAGGCGCTCGCCTTAGCGAGATCGCCTTTGCGAAGAGCCTTAAGAAGAGCCAGAGGGCAGACTACAGGACACCTTAGGGCAGAAAGAGGTCCCCTCTTACCCACTAACAAGCAGGCCAAACACACTCACAAGCAGGCAAACCACACTCACAAGCAGGCTCATTCTCAAGCAGGCAAAAACACTAACTAGCAGGCCAAACACTTTAACAAGCAGACTCACTTAAAGGTAGGCAATAACACTCTAACAAGCAGGCTCACTCTCAAGCAGGCTATAAAAAAATAAAAACAAAAACAAACAAACAAACAAAAAACTATATAGAAGGTAGCCCGACACAGTCACTCTCACACTGACCTTAGGCAGACTTTTCTAATTTCTTTTTTTTTTATTTATCCAACTTGGATATGGCAGGGAGAACAAGAAGCGTTAAGACTACCATCAAGAACAGCATTCCTGTCACCGAGGGGTTGAAGGGGGTGGTCACGGCCTGCGCTCAGACAGAGGAGGACCCGAGATGGTGGACAGAGGTCGCTGTGCAGACCGAGGCCTTCCCCCAGCAGTATACCACAGTCTCTACGCAGACAGAGGAGGTGGAACAGCTGGACGGTGACATCTTGCAGGAACTATGGAACCTGAGGGAGGAGGTGAAACGCTTGCGGAGCATCCGAGAGGATGAGGCATTCATCGATGAGGTCGTCCAGGAGCTGTCCCACATCACCGTGCCGGCGCACGACGAGTCCATCCTCGAGACGCCCAAACCTTCAGCTTTGAGACCAATGATTGGGGTGCAGGAGGTGGCCGGAGACGCCGACTCCTGGCAGCTAGTAACCTCCTCCACAGGCAAGCGCAGAAGACCCCCCCCTTATTTAGCTTCATCTTCTTCTCTTTCTCGTACACAGGGTAGCTTCACATCAACCCCACAACTCACCCTGAGGAACAGATTCCAGATCTTACAGGAAGGAACGGCCGACGAGAATCAGGAAGACGCCCATCACACGACTCCAGTTCCGGGGACATCTGATCAACATCCCCAAAGGAAGCGCAGAGTAATAGTCATCGGGGACTCCATGTTGAGGGGCACCGAGGGACCAATATGCAGACCAGATATGCAGTCGAGGGAGGTCTGCTGTCTGCCTGGAGCCAGAATACGAGATGTGACAGCCTGTCTTGATAGGCTTCTCAGGCCCAAGGACCACTTCCCAATGCTGCTCATCCACGTCGGAACGAATGACACTGCCAAGAACACCCTGGAGGGCATAGCTAGAGACTTCGGAGCTCTGGGGGAGAGGCTGAAGCAGACAGGAGCACAGGTAGTATTCTCTTCAATTCTTCCTGTTAGGGGCAAGGGAAGAGACAGGGACGACCGTATTCTGAAGACAAATGAGTGGCTACAACGATGGTGCTGGGAAATGAACTTCGGATTCCTGAATCACGGGGAGGCACTACAGGGACTCCAGGGATCGGACGGACTCCACCTGACCAACAGAGGTAAGAACGTCTTCGGACACCGAGTAGCCCGCCTGCTTCGAAGGGCTTTAAACTAGGTAAGTTGGGGGAGGGTACCCATTTATATACCGGAGCAGTAAGTAACAATCCTGATAAGGCGAACCAAAACTCCACTTCTAGGTCAGAGGTAAGTACCCTTGCTGCAAAAGATTCGCTAGGAGACACTCTAATTCAGATGGGTAACTCTCTAAAAGAGTTTAGACACAAAGAGTGGAGAGCTATGTATGTAAATGCACACAGCCTAGGGAATAAATTTCTAGAACTAGAAACAGAAATAGTAAATGCAGACCTGGACGTGGTGGCAATATCCGAAACATGGTTCACTGACTCTCATGGGTGGGATATAACTATACCAGGATATAACCTGCTTCGCCAAGATAGGGAGGGTAAGTTGGGAGGTGGGGTAGCACTTTACATCAAAGAGAACATCAAGACAACTAGGATCACAGATGTCAAGTACACTGGGGAATCCATCTGGGTAAATCTGGCCAGAGGCGGAGAGAAATGCCTATACCTCGGTGTGGTATACAGACCTCCAAGACAATCGGAGGACAAAGACAAAGAATTAATTGAAGACATTGAGAATATCACCTTACGGGGGGACGTTGTCCTGTTGGGGGACTTCAACATGCCTGATGTAGACTGGAACACATTCTCAGCAACAACTTGTAGTAGCAAGAGGATATTAACATCCATGAAGGGAGTACAGCTCAAACAAATGGTACTAGAGCCCACTAGGGCCCAGGCCATCCTGGACCTGATACTTACGAACGGGGAAAGCGTCACGGAAGTCTTGGTGGGAGAAACGCTGGCAACCAGTGACCATAATATGGTATGGTTCAACCTTAGAAAGGGCTTCCCTAGATCACAAACAAAAACGAAGGTACTCAATTTCCGGGGCACTGACTTCGCAAGCATGGGTGATTTCGTCCATCAGACGCTACAGGCTCAAGAAACAACGGATGATGTGGAAGCCATGTGGTCAACACTGAAAAGGACACTACACGAAGCAACTATCCGCTACATAAAATCGGTAAATAAACAACAAAGAAAGAAGAAACCCCGTTGGTTCACTGATGAGATCTCACACCTAGTCAAGGACAAGAAAAGAGCATTTCTTTCATACAAACGCACCGGGGAGAAAGAAGCTAAAATTGAATACAAGACATGGTCTGCAGTGGTCAAAACAGCAGTCAGGGAGGCCAAACTTCGAGTGGAAGAAACTCTAGCAAAGAACATTAAGAAAGGGGACAAATCCTTCTTCAGGTATATTAGTGACAGGCAGAAGAACACAAACGGGATAGTACGTCTTAGAACAGCAGATGGGATTTATGTGGAAACAGATTCCGAAAAAGCCAAACTACTGAACGATTACTTCTGCTCAGTCTTTACCTGCGAGGCACCGGGACACGGGCCACAGCTGGAAGCAAAGCCAAGCAAGGAAGATCCATTTCAGAATTTTGGATTCTCACCAGCTGATGTTTACAGCGAACTGTCAAGACTCAAGGTAAACAAAGCCATGGGACCAGACAAATTGCACCCACGAGTACTCAGGGAGCTGTGCGATGTCCTGGCGGAACCATTAACCATGCTCTTCAATATCTCCCTAAGTACAGGGAGAGTCCCCCTGGACTGGAAAACAGCTAACGTCGTTCCACTGCACAAAAAGGGTTGCAGAACAGAGGCTGCAAATTACAGACCAGTAAGTCTCACATCAATAGTGTGTAAACTCATGGAAACACTACTTAAATGTAAATTAGACACGATTTTGGATGAGGGGAATCTAAGGGATCCTAGTCAACATGGATTCACTAGGGGTAGGTCATGCCAATCCAATCTTATCAGCTTCTTTGATTGGGTAACAGGAAAGCTGGACTCGGGAGAGTCTCTGGACATAGTGTACTTGGACTTCAGTAAAGCTTTCGACAGCGTCCCACACCGTAGACTATTAAACAAGATGAAATCAATGGGGTTAGGTGAGATACTAATTGCATGGGTCAAGGATTGGCTGAGTGGAAGACATCAGAGGGTGGTGGTCAACGGCACCCTCTCTGAGACATCGGAGGTGACCAGCGGAGTGCCACAGGGCTCGGTCCTGGGTCCACTCCTTTTTAACATATTCATAAGAGACTTGACCCAAGGGCTTCAGGGTAAAGTAACTCTGTTCGCTGATGACGCCAAACTATGTAATATAGTAAGTGAAAGCAATCTGCAGGATAGTATGACGCAGGATCTGCTTACGTTGGAAAACTGGTCCTCGACATGGCAGCTGGGCTTCAACGCTAAGAAATGTAAGGTTATGCATCTCGGTAGCAGAAATCCATGCAAACCTTACACCTTAAATGGAGAAACACTAGCTAGGACTTCAGAAGAAAGAGACTTGGGAATAATCATCAGTGCAGACATGAAGGCCGCCAAACAAGTGGAGAAGGCCTCATCCAAAGCAAGGCAACTTATGGGATGTATCAATAGAAGCTTCGTTAGCCGCAAATCTGAAGTCATAATGCCACTGTACAGAACCATGGTGAGACCTCATCTGGAGTACTGTGTGCAATTCTGGAGGCCACATTACCGTAAAGACGTGCTTAGAGTTGAGTCGGTTCAGCGGATGGCCACCAGGATGATCTCGGGGCTCAAGGGTCTCTCGTACGAAGAAAGACTGAACAAATTGCAGCTCTACACTCTAGAGGAGCGCAGGGAGAGGGGGGACATGATTGAGACATTTAAATACATCACGGGACGTGTCGAGGTGGAAGAAGACATCTTCTTTCTCAGGGGACCCTCGGTCACAAGGGGGCATCCATTCAAACTCAGAGGAGGGAAATTCGATAGTGACATAAGGAAGTATTTCTTCACAGAAAGGGTGGTAGATCACTGGAACAAGCTTCCAGAGCAGGTGATCAAGGCCACCAGCGTTATTGACTTTAAGAATAAATGGGATGCCCTAGTAGGATCCTTACGAGGGTCAAGTTAAGGAACTAGGTCATTAGTACTCAGACTTAATGGGGTGGGTCAGTAGAGTGGGCAGACTTGATGGGCTATAGCCCTTTTCTGCCGTCATCTTTCTATGTTTCTATGTTTCTATGTTTCTATGTTACACCAACGATCCCCATTCAATTTCTTGATTTAGCCCCCCCGGTTCAACCGTGTCCAGCATGTAAATCCATCTTTGCTCAAGAAAATTTAATCTCTGTTTATAATCACCACCCTCCCACCCTTCTTTTATTTGTGCAATAATCCGCCATCTAATATCTTCAATTTTATGAGCCTGAGCTTCCCAATGTTGGGTCAATGGGGCTTCAATAACTCCCTTGCTAATTCTGGACTTGTGCTCATTTAATCTAATATTAACTGGACGACTACCGTATTTTCACGCATATAACGCGTGCGTTATACGTGTTTTTACAAACCGTGTATAACCTTGCGCGGTATACACATGAGCGCGGTATATAAAATTTTTTTTACATAGTTCCCACCTCGCTCGACGCCCGATTCATCATCCGGAAGGACTGCTCGCACCCCCACCGCTCGCACTCCCACCCGAAGAACCGCTCGCACCCCCCCAGTCTCCCCCCCTCCCCCATGGAGAAGCTGTCTACCTTGTTTCCGGATGCCAGTGAGCCCAGCTGTTTCCTCTGCCGGTGGTCCTGCCCCTTCTCTGAGCCCTGCTGCGCTGCTTCCTCTTCCGGCGGTCCCGCCCTTTCTCTGATGTCAGAGAAAGGGCGGGACCGCCGGAAGAGAAAGCAGCGTAGCGCAGGGCTCAGAGAAGGGGCAGGACCGCCGGCAGAGGAAACAGCTGGGCTCACTGGCATCCGGAAACAAGGTAGACAGCTTCTCCATGGGGGAGGGGGGAGACTGTGGGGGTGCGAGCGGTTCTTCGGGTGGGAGTGCGAGCGGTCCATCGGGGTGGGAGTGCAAGCGGTGGGGGTGCGAGCGGTCCTTCCGGATGATGAATCGGGCGTCGGGGGGGGGGGCATCAGGCTTTCAGGATGGGGACAGGACTTCAAGGGGGGACAGGCAGACCTTCAAGGGGGGACAGCCAGAGGAGAGTCGGGGCAGCCAGAGGAGAGTAGGGGCAGTGAACGGAGAGTCGGGGCGGGTGAACGGAGAGTCGGGGCAACCAGAGGAGAGTCGGGGCAGCGAACGGAGAGTCGGGGCAGCGAACGGAGAGTCGGGGTAGTGAACGGAGAGTCGGGGTAGCGAACGGAGAGTCGGGGCAGCGAACGGAAAGTCAGGGCAGCCAGAGGAGAGTCGGGGCGGCATACGCGGTATACCCGTGAGCGCGGTATATAAAAATTTCTTTACATAAATTTGTGTTTTCCGCGCGCTTTACCCGTGTGCGCGTTTTACACGGGTGCGCGTTATCTACGTGAAAATACGGTAGTTCTACCAATATATATAAGATCGTATTGACTGAGATTATAACGTCATGAATTCTAAGCGTTTTACAATATTAAAAACAAGGGGGAGACTTACAAGGACATATCAACAAGATAAATTAAGGACTTGAAATAAAAACAATAGGTAAGTTTTGGTGAAATACAATATTTACTGGAAAAGCAGACATAGAAAGGGAAGAAATACGAGGAGGGGGAGGGAGAAGATCTTCATTGAAAAAGAGGCTGGAAGTGGAGAGAGTGTAGAAAAAGTAACATTTTGACTCCGGGGAGTCGTAGTCGCATTTTAAATTGATTTCAGCTGTATACCAACCCACCTGTCTTAAGTTATACTATCCCCCTCTTTTACTAAGGTACGATAACCAATTAGCACGCGCTAATTCATGCGAACGCGTCCATAGACTAACATGCATGAGTTAGCATTTAGCGCGCGCTAAATCAATTAGCGCACTTTAGTAAAAGAGGGCCTATACTTTTATACATTGACTGCTGAGGGTTAGGGATGGGAGGGAAGGGGGTAGGGGGTGAGGGTGCTTTGCTTATGCTGTGGAGGATATCAGAGCCCAGTCCTCCATGGTGGGGGGGGGATCTTATTGTAAGAGCTCTTTTGTACATTTACCTCTCTTTATGGTTGTTTCTTGTTAATAAAAAAAAAAAAAAGATTTGAACCTAAAGAGAGCAGACAATGGAGCAGAGACAGTTTCCAGAACTATTTGAAAGAATTTATGTCAAAGAACCGTATCGTTCCAAAACATAGAGCTCACTGACTGGTGTCCTGTCCTGAAACTGGACTTCTAAATGATAGTACACACTACGGATCGTCCAAAAGTGTGAAAATAATAAGTTATCTAAAGAACACCTGGTTGATTTGGCTCATTTTAAATGCAAATTGCATTTTTGGTACTCTTGTTGGTTTGTTTTTTTAAAATTTCAATGAGTATCCGATTTTTTTTGCCATCTACATTAGCAATTTAAATTAAATGGACTGACACTTAGACACAATTAGTCATAGTCATAAAAGTGCACCAGTAGCAGAAGGCCATTATCAAGCCCATCATAATCAACAAAAGGACAACATAGCATAATTAGGTTACAAGTCTTACATATTACAAATCAATGCAGAAAATGAATAAAATTCATGTCGTTGAACACTATAAACGGACAATATTTTATGCTTTCTGAAATACGGTGTACTTGTAGAGGTTTCTGGTATTATGATTTGAAATAATCGGGGGTCAGTGAATGGGTGCGAGGGAACAACTCAGTGGGCTGGGTTCACTAACCTGAGATCCGTGTCCGATTGCAGGCAGGCCGACAAATTCACTAAAGGCCTGCATGCAAATGGGGGGCGATCGTTGGCACGCCCCCCACCGACCGCACGAGAGCGATCCTTGAGCATGCGCAGACCATCTTCCTTGACTGTAGATGGTCTGCGCATGCGCTGGTCCTTCATGCCCGTGTTTTTTTTCTTTTTTACTTTACAGTTTTTTGGGTTTTTTTTTACTTTGCGAGCCCGTGGTTTTAACCCGCTTTAAACACGCAGGTTAAAACCAAGGGCTCGAACTGCGGAGAAGGGCAGGTGAGTTGGGGCTGAGCAGGGCTGGAGAGTCGGGGTAGGGCGGCCAGAGCAGGAGAATCAAGGCATAGAAGAGAGCAGAGAGCAGGGCGGCCAGAGCAGGAGAATTGGGGCAGAGAAGAAAGCAGGGAGCAAGGCGGCCAGAGCTGGAGAATCGGGGCAGAGAATAGAGCAGGGAGCAGGGCGGCCAGAGCTGGAGAATCGGGGCAGAGAAGAGAGCAGGGCGGCCAGAGCAGGAGAATCGAGGCACAGAAGAGAGCAGGGAGCAGGGTGGCCAGAGCAGGAGAATCGGGGCAGAGAAGAGAGCAGGGAGCAGGGCGGCCAGAGCAGGAAAATCAAGGCACAGAAGAGAGCAGGGAGCAGGGTGGCCAGAGCTGGAGAATCGGGGCAGAGAATAGAGCAGGGAGCAGGGCGGCCAGAGCTGGAGAATCGGGGCAGAGAAGAGAGCAGGGCGGCCAGAGCAGGAGAATCGAGGCACAGAAGAGAGCAGGGAGCAGGGTGGCCAGAGCAGGAGAATCGGGGCAGAGAAGAGAGCAGGGAGCAGGGCGGCCAGAGCAGGAGAATCAAGGCACAGAAGAGAGCAGGGAGCAGGGTGGCCAGAGCTGGAGAATCGGGGCAGAGAAGAGAGCAGGGAGCAGGGCGGCTAGAGCTGGAGAATCGAGGCACAGAAGGGAGCAGGGTGGCCAGAGGAGGAGAATCGGGGCAGAGAAGAGAGCAGGGAGCAGGGCGGCCAGAGCAGGAGAATCAAGGCACAGAAGAGAGCAGGGAGCAGGGTGGCCAGAGCTGGAGAATCGGGGCAGAGAAGAGAGCAGGGAGCAGGGCGGCTAGAGCTGGAGAATCGAGGCACAGAAGAGAGCAGGGAGCAGGGCGGCCAGAGCTGGAGAATCGTGGCAGAGAAGAGAGCAGGGAGCAGGGTGGCCAGAGCAGGAGAATCGGGGCAGAGAAGAGAGCAGGGAGCCGGGCGGCCAGAGCAGGAGAATCAAGGCACAGAAGAGAGCAGGGAGCAGGGTGGCCAGAGCTGGAGAATCGGGGCAGAGAAGAGAGCAGGGAGCAGGGCGGCTAGAGCTGGAGAATCGAGGCACAGAAGAGAGCAGGGAGCAGGGTGGCCAGAGGAGGAGAATCGGGGCAGAGAAGAGAGCAGGGAGAAGGGCGGCCAGAGCAGGAGAATCAAGGCACAGAAGAGAGCAGGGAGCAGGGTTGCCAGAGCTGGAGAATCGGGGCAGAGAAGAGAGCAGGGAGCAGGGCGGCTAGAGCTGGAGAATCGAGGCACAGAAGAGAGCAGGGAGCAGGGCGGCCAGAGCTGGAGAATCGTGGCAGAGAAGAGAGCAGGGAGCAGGGTGGCCAGAGCAGGAGAATCGGGGCAGAGAAGAGAGCAGGGAGCCGGGCGGCCAGAGCAGGAGAACCAAGGCACAGAAGAGAGCAGGGAGCAGGGTGGCCAGAGCTGGAGAATCGGGGCAGAGAAGAGAGCAGGGAGAAGGGCGGCCAGAGCAGGAGAATCAAGGCACAGAAGAGAGCAGGGAGCAGGGTTGCCAGAGCTGGAGAATCGGGGCAGAGAAGAGAGCAGGGAGCAGGGCGGCTAGAGCTGGAGAATCGAGGCACAGAAGAGAGCAGGGAGCAGGGTGGCCAGAGGAGGAGAATCGGGGCAGAGAAGAGAGCAGGGAGAAGGGCGGCCAGAGCAGGAGAATCAAGGCACAGAAGAGAGCAGGGAGCAGGGTTGCCAGAGCTGGAGAATCGAGGCACAGAAGAGAGCAGGGAGCAGGGCGGCCAGAGCTGGAGAATCGTGGCAGAGAAGAGAGCAGGGAGCAGGGTGGCCAGAGCAGGAGAATCGGGGCAGAGAAGAGAGCAGGGAGCCGGGCGGCCAGAGCAGGAGAATCAAGGCACAGAAGAGAGCAGGGAGCAGGGTGGCCAGAGCTGGAGAATCGGGGCAGAGAAGAGAGCAGGGAGAAGGGCGGCCAGAGCAGGAGAATCAAGGCACAGAAGAGAGCAGGGAGCAGGGTGGCCAGAGCTGGAGAATCGGGGCAGAGAAGAGAGCAGGGAGCAGGGCGGCTAGAGCTGGAGAATCGAGGCACAGAAGAGAGCAGGGAGCAGGGTGGCCAGAGGAGGAGAATCGGGGCAGAGAAGAGAGCAGGGAGAAGGGCGGCCAGAGCAGGAGAATCAAGGCACAGAAGAGAGCAGGGAGCAGGGTTGCCAGAGCTGGAGAATCGGGGCAGAGAAGAGAGCAGGGAGCAGGGCGGCTAGAGCTGGAGAATCGAGGCACAGAAGAGAGCAGGGAGCAGGGCGGCCAGAGCTTTAGAATCGTGGCAGAGAAGAGAGCAGGGAGCAGGGTGGCCAGAGCAGGAGAATCGGGGCAGAGAAGAGAGCAGGGAGCCGGGCGGCCAGAGCAGGAGAATCAAGGCACAGAAGAGAGCAGGGAGCAGGGTGGCCAGAGCTGGAGAATCGGGGCAGAGAAGAGAGCAGGGAGAAGGGCGGCCAGAGCAGGAGAATCAAGGCACAGAAGAGAGCAGGGAGCAGGGTTGCCAGAGCTGGAGAATCGGGGCAGAGAAGAGAGCAGGGAGCAGGGCGGCCAGAGCTGGAGAATCGAGGCACAGAAGAGAGCAGGGAGCAGGGCGGCCAGAGCTGGAGAATCGTGGCAGAGAAGAGAGCAGGGAGCAGGGTGGCCAGAGCAGGAGAATCGGGGCAGAGAAGAGAGCAGGGAGCCGGGCGGCCAGAGCAGGAGAATCAAGGCACAGAAGAGAGCAGGGAGCAGGGTGGCCAGAGCTGGAGAATCGGGGCAGAGAAGAGAGCAGGGAGAAGGGCGGCCAGAGCAGGAGAATCAAGGCACAGAAGAGAGCAGGGAGCAGGGTTGCCAGAGCTGGAGAATCGGGGCAGAGAAGAGAGCAGGGAGCAGGGCGGCTAGAGCTGGAGAATCGAGGCACAGAAGAGAGCAGGGAGCAGGGTGGCCAGAGGAGGAGAATCGGGGCAGAGAAGAGAGCAGGGAGAAGGGCGGCCAGAGCAGGAGAATCAAGGCACAGAAGAGAGCAGGGAGCAGGGTTGCCAGAGCTGGAGAATCGGGGCAGAGAAGAGAGCAGGGAGCAGGGCGGCCAGAGCTGGAGAATCGTGGCAGAGAAGAGAGCAGGGTTTTAGCACAAGCGACTGGTCCTCACCAGTCGCTAGTTTTTTGATCGGCAAGCTAGTCGGTGTGCCAGAAGAAAGTTTAGTGAATCGCGTCCTTCCTGCTTTGCATGCACGGATCGGGATCGGATCGATACACAGGTTAGTGAATCGGGTCGGAGGGAAATCGGGTCGCAAAGGGCTCGCATACCGATCGGTTTGCTTAGTGAATCTAGCCTAATATTTTTGCTCTCTGATAGCTTAAGTAAAACACGTATTATAATGCCCTTTTCATTATAATGCGGCATGATTTTCTAACTACTCACGGTAACATTAAAATCTCTGTGTTAATTGTTGGCAGGACTCCCGAGAGTTTCCCCATTCAGAAAACCCAGAGGAAACTTCACTTTTTCTTTGTAAGCTCAGCAGGACTCCCAGTAGCATAGTAAGGGGGGGAGGGACAGAGCCGGCACCCCCTCTTCTCTGCCCCCATCTGCTCCCATTCCTCCCCTTGCCACACGCGTGGCCCCTTCCCCTCCCCAGTACCTCTAATTGTTCACCACCATGACTGACAACTTTAACGTGCTCATCGCGACCGCGTCGTCTTCTGCTGCCGTCACTTCCGGGTGCTGCGCATAGGAACTGACGTCATTGGGAGAGATGACAGGGCTGCGACGAGCGCGTTAAAGTTCTAAAGCTCTTGTTTGCGGCAATGAACAACTAGAGGTAAGGGGGAAGCGAAGGAAAGGGAAGGGGGGTGGTACGTGCGGCAGGGGAGATCGGGGGAGGAGCGAAGGGGTGAAGACAAGGGCGGGGAGGGGCGCCACTGCCCCTTACGCCTCTCACCCTAGCAATGCCACTGAGGAGGACTCTTCCTACAGTCCTGCCAATGGGGGGTGCTTTTGAGAGACAAGCAAGCTCTACAGGATTCCACGGAACCTGCCCGTCCCCTAGTGACCGAAAACCCAGGATTGAAGCACCGCCTCCTACTGGTGGCAGTGCAGATAGAGGAATCCTGCCCAGCTTAGAGCAGTGTCTCGCAAACTGTGAGAAGCTGCGGCATACTAAACGGGGTGGTCGTGGCTCGAGGGCATCTGGAAGTGCGCGGATACCGATGCGATGAGGTCACATGCCTACACAACATCGTCACATTGACGTCCGGGCATGCGTGAAGGCCCTCCAGATGTGGTCTTGAGTTGCCCGTGGGGGGGAATTCTGGAAGGGAAGAGGCGCAAAGAAAAGGAGAGGCGCTGGTGCCGGCTGACCGCCTACAGGATGTGCCTCTCGCCAAGAGAGGCACGTCCTGAACAAGTCAGCTGGTGCCAGCACTTCTCCTCCTCCTCAGCATCTCGTGGTACACCCGAAATCTCAGGTGCGCACAGTTTGCGATACACTGGCTTAGAGGCAACAGTGCACCTCACATTAACCGTCTTGTAAACAACATGATGCAGTTAGCGACACCTATTGAGTCATAGCTGTTCACTCATTTTTCCCTCATCAAATTTTTATTATTATTTATTATGTAATACAGGGGTGCCCACACTTTTTGGGCTTGCGAGCTACTTTTTAAATGACCAAGTCAAAATGATCTACCAACAATAAAATTAAAAAAAAACACAAAGCACACTGTACGCATACAATTGTTAATTATCATTCCTATTCCGGGGGTTTTTCAAAGAGGTCAAAGCAGATGACTCTAAGCACTATCACCTCAGTAACAACCATACAAAAATAGACAAATATACCCCCTCCCTTTTTACTAAACCACGATAGCAGTTTTTAGCGCAGGGAGCTGCGCTGAATGCCCAGCGCTGCTCTCGACACTCATAGGCTCCCTGCGCTAAAAACCTCTATTGCGGTTTAGTAAAAGGGGACCTTAGTGTAAAATATAGACAGCAGATATAAATTCAGACATATTTTGATCACTAAATTTAAAATAAAATCATTTTCCCTACCTTGTCTGGTGTCATGAGTCTCTGGTTGCACTTTCTTCTTCTGACTGTGCATACAATCTTTCTTCCCTTCTTTTAGCCTGTATGCTTCTTCTCCTCCAGACCTCATTCCTTCCCCCCAACTTTTCCTTCCTCTTCCCTGCCCTTTCTTTCTCTCTGCCTCCCTTTCATTTTTTTCTGTTTCTCTTCTTTCCTTCTGTCTCCCTGCCTGCCCTTTTTCTTTCTTTCTCCCTGCCCTCCCCCAAGCCACTGCCACTGCCATTACTATCGGGGACCAGGACCCAAACGCCACCAATAACAGGCCCCAAGCTCTCCCTGCATCGGCCAACCAGCATTCCTCTCCCCGACGTCAATTCTGCCGTCGGGAAGAGGAAGGCTGATCAGTCCAAGATCGTGATTAACCTATTGGGGGAAATGCTGCCGGGTCCTGCCTTCGCGGAAACAGAAAGTAGGCAGGACCCGGCAGGAACAAGAACAAATGCTTCACTAACCTGTCTCCCGTATTAGCCCGTAGCAAACGCTTGCTTCAGGGCTCTCAACATGTGCGTGCAGGCTTCCCTTCTCCCCCCCCCCAACCCGGACATAACTTCCGGTTTCGGAGGGAAGAGAAGAGAAGCCTGTACGCACACGTTAGAGCCCGGAGCATAAGTTCGCTAGGGGCTGAAATCTCCAAGCCGGTTTTTTTTTTTTGGGGGGGGGTTTAATGTTCAGCAGCGGCAGATGACAGCTGGGCGGACCGCCCAGCTAAAAGGCCCTAGGGAGAACACTGGAGAGGAAGGCTGATCGGCCCGTAGATCAGGACGGCAACACGAGTGCGATCAACTCGAGTTGCCTTCCTGAGCTACTGGTCGATCGCGATCGACGCGTTGGGCACCCTTGATGTAATACAAAAGAACAATGAAAATAACCACAGTATGAAGCAGGAAATATTAAACATTGAAAGGCATTGCAATTGCCTGACCTGCTCATCTCCGTGTTTCTCCCCCCCCCCCCAAAAAAAAATAATATATATATATATTGTATGCAGCAATAGAAGTATCCAGTGCTTCCTTCAGGATGCTTCAGTCACCAATAGTATCCCTCCCCCCACCCTCCTAAACACTAATAACCAAAGCGTTTGTTCATCTAACCGGGCTTGTATTTTGTCCCAGTCTTTGCAATGCAGAGCATAACAACCTTCTCTTTTATCCACAAGACATTCCATATAAACCAAAGCTCAAATGTGGTCTTTCCACTCATTTGCAATAGGGACCACTGGATTTTTTCAATGCAAAGCAATGACATTTAGCTGCAGCAAAGGCTAATTATATCAGCCTCCGTTTACATCTACAACTCCTTACATTTTTGAGTCCCAACATAACGGATGCCGTCTTGAAACGAGTGAGCTGATGCAAAATTGTCCCCCAAAATCAAGAAATGGGGCCACACTTTCACCAAATGTGCACAAATGACCCTGTCACCAGACCACACCTCCAGCATAGATATGAAACATTAGGAAACACTGCTTCCAACTGAACTAGAATACATTACATAAGAACATAAGAATAGCCTTACTGGGTCAGCCCAATGGTCCATCAAGCAAGATTCCGGAACCCCAAATAGTAGCAACATTCCATGTAGAATTCCCAAAGAGTAGCAAGATTCTAGAATCCCAAAGCGTAGCAACATTCCATGCTACCAATCCAGGGCAAGAAGTGGCTTCCCCCATGTCTTTCTCAATAACAGTACCAGTGAGAACACTTCTAACATGTATTACCTTACTACTACTACTTATCACTTATATAGCACTGAAAGGTGTATGCAGCACTGTAAACTTTGGCATTTATACACAGTCCCTGCTTGGAACTTGGATAGACAGACACAACATATATGGTTGGGGATGCAGAACCCAAGGTGAAAGGATTTAGGAGTTGAAGCACTCTCAAAGAGGTGGGCTTTTAACTGGGCCTTTATCTTGTTCTCTGCCACACTGCTATAGAACCATCACTCTGCCATGGTAAATTCACATCCCAAATCAGTTTCCCATTGAAACATACACTTATGTTTAACCATGTCAAACCCATTTATATATTTATATAACACAGATATAGGATGAGGGACACTGCTTAATTGGAACTATAGCTTCTTCACAATGTACAGGGGGGTTCTGGCAGGAGGGATTGGGCATCCCTCCTGCCAGTGATGTACGGGGGGTGGGGGTTCTGGCAGGAGGTATTGGGCATCCCTACTGCCAGTAGTCTTCGCAGGGGGTTGGGACGGGTTGCCACTAAACTTATAGTGGACGGGAGATCCCTTGCCGCGATAAGCTCAGTGGCAACCCGATTCTCTAACCAGCATCTGTAACATGGATGTCGGTTAGAGAATCTGGTTCTTTTTTAGGTGGGATTAGGCACGATTCTGTATAGGACACCCGTGTGCGACTCTCAAAAGCCACTTAGGCGGCTTCTGAGACCAGGCATCCTATATAGAATCCGGGCCTAAATTATATATAAATAAGATTATATTGTGTGTATATGAAAAATGGATGGGTGAAATTGCATTACAATTAGTACTATTATTATGGGGGTGGGATCTGGGCGGAGCTTGGGCAGGGGTACTCGATTGATATTTGTTAGACTTAGGAGGTATTTGGCTTGAAGAGTTGAGAAACACTGATCTAGATAATAGGATATTGTGGTCTAATGTATCAAAGGTGGCACTTAAATCCAACAGCATAAGTAATACATCTTAACATTTGTCCATATACTTCCAACAGTCATCAATTACTGCATATCAAGTAGAACCATTTCAGTACTGTGGAGCTTTTTGGTTTTCAACAAATTCAACTAGTTGCTTTAAAAGCAATTTCTCTAAGATCTTGGATAAGAATGGGAGATTTGACACTGACACTACTGAATATCCATGTACTGCACTGCTGGTGACATTGAGCTGTATAGATGCTGGTGAAAATTGATCCCTTTGGTCTACCAGGAGAGCCTGCGACTTTCTAATAAGTGTAAATTCCTTCCTTGCAAAGAAAACCCCATTTTGTTTCAGTATCTGGCAGTCAAAGACATATTAACTTTCAGGGTTTCAAAACAATCATTGCCTCCCAATGAAAAATGCAATTAGAAGATAGATTTTCAATTTATTCTGAAGTTTTGGGACATAGTATACCACTGATGGTATAGTATTCTGTTATGTAAACAGTGAAGAAAACAAAGGGACTCTAGAAACACAGTCAATAGCTCTATTGATGATTTTTTTTTCCTGATCATTTGCAGTGGTGCTTCATGGTGAGGGACAGCCGCCCACAACCTGAATGGCTGTGCATTAACACTCATTTTCTCAAGTGCATTTTCAAGGACTCCCTTTTCTGATTTCCCTAAAACAAAAGTCCTTTAAAAACTCTGGTCGAGAAATCAAGAAAGCAAGGTGAAATGTAATTTCCTCCTTAATAAAGGTTGTCATTTAATCTAATATTATAGAAAATGATTAGATCTTTAAAAAGCCTATAAATTATACTTGACAACACTCTGGTGCTCTGTTGCTGTCCTTGTGGCAATTATAAATGGCAATGCTAAGTTTTGGCAGGGAAACTCATTCTGACTCCAGTTTGTTTATTGGTTCTTAATGAAAAGCGATTAATCTAAATCACGATTGGGGTGGATCCATTGCTGAAACCCTGTAATAAGAAGTGGCAGCTTACCCTTTCACAATCGTGCTGCTGTAATTTTACCAAGAAAAATTTTAGGAAGCAAAGTAAGACGGCAAAAAGGGAGCAGAGTGGAATCCTTATATCATTTCAATCATTTATATCATGTTGTTTTTTTATGATCATTTCCAAGGCACATCTTTATTGCTGAACTTGATGTGAAATATTCTTATTGAAGATTCCTGTAACTAACATTAACACTTATAGTATAAGGACCTCCTAAGAGAGGTTGCAAAGATATATACAGTGGTGCCTCGCATAACGGACGCCTCGCACAGCGAACGCTGCGCATAACGAACTTTTTGTCTTGCTCCCTATAACGAACTTCGTTTCACACAACGAAGTCGCCCGAGGGGCCCGGGGGGGGGGGGCGGAACTACTCTCGCCGCTTCCTAATGTGAGCCGGGAACAGCAGCACCCTCCTGTCTGAATGCAGTGTTCCATCATCTCCCTCCACCTTACCTTAGATGCCGAGTTTTCCGGCTTTCTTTTTCGGCCAGCCACACACTTTCAAAGAGCAGCACATGCGCGCATGCTCTGTTGTTCAATCTTCTCCTCTGACGCAACCGGAAACCGGAAGTTGCAGGAGAGGAGAACATTGATCAACTCCAGCAGCTGCGCGTGCACAGCTTTTTGAAAGCGTGCGGCTGGGTGAAAAAGAAAGCTGGCAAACTCTGCATATAAGGTGAGGTGGAGGGAGGGAAATGTAGGGCTGCAGAACGAATTATTTTCTTTTACATGTATTCTTATGGGAAAACAGGGCTGCAGAACGAATTATTTTGTTTTACATGTATTCTTATGGGAAAACGCGTTTCACACAACGAACGTTTCACATAACAAACTTGCTCCTGGAACGGATTAAGTTCGTTGTGTGAGGCACCACTGTACATAGTAACATAGTAAATGACGGCAAATAAAGACCTGAACTGTCCATCCAGTCTGCTCATTAGTAATAAAAAAGGTGTTTTTTTTTTAAAGTTGGTTTTTAATGGTATGGACAATTACCACACCATTTAATCAATTTAAAAAAAAAACAAACAAGTTGCACAGAGATTTTAGTTAGTTGTGGCTAGGTGTCCACAGTTAAAGTGCCTAACCATTTATAGAAGCAGGCCCTTAATCAAATAATACTTTTGAATTCCTCTTTTGATCACTGCAGCGCTGGCCAGGTAGGGCCAGATTGGTCCAGAGGCAGAGTCAGGGTGATTCTGGAACTTATGCAGCCACTGAATCAATATTCACGGCTAATGCATGCCCAGTTTAGCTATGACAGTATGAGTATGAATATTGACTGTACCCGCTTAACTTCCAGGTTATCGCTGCGCATGTAGATATTTGGTGGCATTGAAAATCTGGGTCTAAATTTGACCACCGTTAGGGCCTCGTAGAGATAGCGGTCAGCATTCAGCCAGTGGTCAAATTAGATCCAGATATTCAATGCCACCAAATATCTACATGAGTAGCGATACCTGGAAGTTAGGCGGGTTAGGAATGTAGGGGAGAGCGTGGCACAGTGGTTAAAGCTACAGCCTCAGCACCCTGAGGTTGTGGGTTCAAACCCACGCTGTTCCTTGTGACCCTGGGCAGGTCACTTAATCCCCATTGGGACAGACAGTGCCTGAGTAAAATTCATGTAATATAAGCCACTATGACCTTCTGCATGGGTGGGGTATCAAATGAATAATAAACATACATTTTCAACATATATTAATTCTTTTAAGTTACCCCATGAGCATGAAGGAGTTTTCATGTGTACATATCCAATTCTTCAAGATCTCTGTGGGTTGGAGTGCAGTCCTAAAACTGTAGGAAAATATATGGATTATAAGATGATTGTATCTTATTGTGTACTTCTAATATTCTTTACTAGTACTTTATCTCAGTAATTCATGCTGGATTGTTGCTCCTTCCTTTTCTCCAAGATATTTACATACGTCTTTCATGCTCCTTTATGACACAGTCATCAGTCAGAAGCAATTCTTTTTACTTGTGTTCCAGTTTCTTAATTTCTCCAGGCCAAGAGTCTTCCACATGCAATTTGTCAGAGTTATTCCATAAGGCGTCGACCCTGGAATTACAGAGCTTTCAAGTCATCTACCAAGTATCATACTACTTCTGGTCATTGTCTTCTTTAGGATTAAGGCTAAACACAGCGATACCTTGGAATCTGAACTCAATCCGTTCCAGAACCCTGTTCGAGTTCCAAATCGTTCGAGTTCCAAGACAATTTTTTTCCCATTTAAAATGATAGAAACTGGATTAAATCCATTCCTGGGTTCCACAAACTCAAATTTTAACAGTAAATACACTGGATTTTAAAGTAAAATATTAACAAATAATAATAATACAGTACAGTATTTTCCTCACTACATTACACAAAGGAAAAAATCACAGATGCTTTCACTACAGCTTCCGTCAATGAACTGACAGACGTATGGGTGGCCCGAGTGCTAGGGAAACATATGCACAACACACACACGAACAACAACATGCAGGGCCTTCGGATTCCAAAGCAGCATTCGGACAGTATTTCGGGGCAAAATTTGCTCAAATTTTTTGGCCGGATTCCAAGTTGTTCGAGTACTGGGGCGTTCGGTTTCCAAGGTATCATTGAATGTAGTTCAAAGATTTAATAGGAGTATAATTAAGTGCCATACAGAACAAGAGTGACAACAGAGAATCTCCCTGAAATATTCGTCGTTACAAAGTTCAATACCGCTTAGACCAGTGGTTCTTAACCTTGTTGGAGGTACTGAACCCCACCAGTTTCATCTGCGTGTTCACCGAACCCTTCTTTATTGGAAAAATAAAATATGAATTTTACAAATTCAAAACATAGGTATACAGTGAGGGAAAAAATAATATCAATTTTGAAAACAAAAAAAGTTCTCCTATATTTCGAATAATAATGCAATTAGGACGCTGACTCCCATCACGTTCCGACCACTTTCGTATTTTGCTCGACATAGTTAGTAAGGGATTAAAATATTAAGATAGGTATCACACGACGTACCATCACAACAGTTACAATTCGACTACTGTGCGCATCAAATCCCCCGCAGCACAGATAGGCCAAGCGATGTTGCGTGATCACCTGCAGCCAATTACGGACAAGCGGGGCGTATCATCACGAATCATAAGCGCTTCGGTCACGTTCAATCATCTATCAGTTAAATCACAAATTTTGATCAGGAATTGATTGATGTATATAAGGCGTTAGTTACAGATCGATAGATCAAGAAACCGAGTACACGATCAGTCTTGATCAAAATCACTGAATAACTGATAGATGATTGAACGTGACCGAAGCGCTATATGAGTCGGAGGTGTGTTTTGACCTCCGCCGAACCCACGAGACTGACTCACCGAACCCCTGGGGTTTGGTCGAACCCAGGTTAAGAACCACTGGCTTAGACTATCATTCCAAGGGAGGACTTAGTTCCACAATAAAACAGTACCTCCCCCCCCCAACTCTTTCATACATACTTAATAGATCCTCAGCTAGCTCTCCAACAGGTTTTCATGTGTTCACCACATAAGCCACTATCGTCATTGGATCATTTTCACTGTTTAATTTTAATTCTTTCTATATTATTTTCCCACTTTATATTTTAACAAAGCCACTTATCTGCTTTGGACCGTTTCATGGAGCGCCTCTCCCGACATGATCATGTTTCAGGTAGGGTCTCTTAATTATTTGTCGTTATCACAGCGCTACTCTCTTTTGCGGGATTACAGCCTCACTCTACGGCATTTTTCGGCGACCAGAATAGTCTGTCCAGTCTGCCCAACAGTCACGCTTTCACGCTCGTTAGCCATTCACAATTAAATTGTCCTTCTTTGGCATTTGGACCATAGACCATTTGCGGCACTGTTTTTAAGTTCCAGCTGTTTTTTAAGTTCCCAATGCAGCCTATCCAAACCATCTTGCCAATTGCAGGGCACAGACTGTAAAAATCTGCCTGCAATATCCTCACGTTCCAAATAACTGGAAAGTTCTTTTTATTATACAAACTTACACCAAAAAGCATTACAGTTCAACGCATTACAAAGTCAAGGCAGCAAATATCATACAAATAATACAAACCTAAAATTAGCAGACTACTTCAAGCACAAAATCACCAAAATCAGATCCACATTCAACAATTCATTAACCCTCCTCGATGAGATTATAACAACACCAACAATAGATGAAGCCTTAGTAGCTGACAGAACGTGGACTAACTTCCCCAAAGTACAATGGAACGACATGACTCGACTATACAACAAATATAGTAAAACTTCTTGTGACCTAAACAGCTGCCCATCGTACCTGCTAACAACCGCATCCATCAAGTTCAAAGCTAACCTCATGAACTGGCTACAATCCACGCTCACAGATGGTCACTTCCCACCAGAACTAGGCGAGATTATTATCACCCCCATACCGAAAGATCCCAAAGCTCCAAACAATAATCCAGCCAACCACAGACCCATCGCTTCAATCCCATTATATATCAAACTACAAGAAGGTCTTGTAGCACAATACCTCACCAACTACTTAGAAGACCACAACATACTACACCCATCACAATCAGGATTCAGAAAAAACCACAGCACAGAGACACAACTTGTATCTCTAATGGATATAGCCCACCAACACCTCAGCAAAGGGATCAGGATACTACTTATCCAACTAGATCTTTCAGCAGCTTTCGACCTAGTGGATCACAACATACTACTCCAGATACTAGACGCCATAGGGATCACAGGTTTGGTACTCAACTGGTTCCAAGGCTTCCTTAAAACTAGAACTTATAAAGTAAAGACAAAAGACCACATATCTGACCCTTGGTCAAACCCCTGTGGAGTACCACAAGGATCTCCATTATCACCCATACTTTTCAACCTCTACGTATCCTCACTGGGCACCACTCTAGACTCCCTAAATATAGTCTCATTCAGCTACGCAGACGACATAACAATCCTTCTCCCCTTCAATACCCAAGACCCCAACTCATCAGGACGACTGAATAAAACTCTGGAAACGGTAGAAACATGGATGACCAACCACAAACTGAAACTGAACACGGATAAAACCAAATTCCTGCTGCTAGAAAAAGACAAAGAACCTACCTTAACTGATCTGATGACAAATGCAATCACATACCCAATACAGCCAGCACTCAAAATCCTGGGAGTAACAATAGACAGGAGATGCACAATGCAGACTCATACTAACAAAACCATCCAAAAAGCCTTCTACACCATGCGCAACCTGCGAAAAATAAGAAAATTCTTTGACAAAATACAATACAGGATCTTAGTCCAATCACTTGTACTAGGACTTGTAGACTACTGCAACAGCCTTTATCTACCCTGCCCCGCTTACATGACCAAACAATTACAGACAGTACAGAACACAGCACTCAGACTTATCTACTCGCTAGGAAAATACGATCACATCACTAATGCCTATCTCGACTCACACTGGCTACCGATACAAGCAAGAACTCAATTCAAACTATACTGTCTATTATTCAAAGCACTAAACGGAACAGCACCTCTCTACCTAAACAGCCGCCTAACCCGAAACCTCTCAACTAGAGTAAGGAGAACCCAGACCCCATTCACCTACCCCTCACTCAAAGGCACAAAACGCAAAAAGCTATATGACAACCTACTTGCTACACAGGCTGCGAAAATTGACCCCATCATATCCAAGCTGCTGACCACAACTACGGACTACAAAGCGTTTCGAAAAGATATAAAAACCATACTATTCAAAAAACACATCCCAATATTATAATCTACCATCATCTTCTCTCCCTTCATAACCTCCTGCAACTCACAACCAACTGCAATTTCGTCCCCATAGGCAACATCTAATCTAGTTGCATCGGGCGAAAAGCCAATTCATATCTAGAAACACAGTTTCCCCAAATACCGAAAAATCAGATATAACAACCTAGGAACAGACGATTTTTTGGTAACATAAGATTATGCTTTGTAATATTATGTAATGTAACATAAGGTTATGCGTTGTAATATAACATAAGGTTATGCTTTGTAATATCATGTAATGTAAGTTATGCAATGTACTGGAATAATAAGGTAAAATAACATAAAATAACTCTACGTAAAGTCTTGTAAAGTTATGTAAGATAAATTATGTAAGATAAATTATGTAAACTTAATGCAAGTTATGCAAGCACGGTAAGGATAATGTAAAGTAACACAAAGTAACTCCACGTAAAGTTATGTAAAGTTATGTACGAAATGTTATGTAAAGTTAGGTATGCAAAGTTTGTAAAGTTATACAAATAATTGTATTGTCATCGCCTGGAAATGACCAGCCTTCTTCTAATGTAATCCGCTTAGAACCGCAAGGCACAAGCGGAATAGAAATCACTAATGTAATGTAATGTAACACATCACTATCCCAACACCTTGGGTTCCAGTTACTGAAGTTTCCGTCGAACCTCTCTCCAGCTCATCCTAAACCAAATTGTTGTATATGGGGCACAGACCGTACAAGTCTACCCGGTACCGTCCTTAGTTCTTCATAGTTTCAAGTTTCTAGATAGGTGTCTTTAGGTGCTGGAGGATGCCTCGACTTGGGTTTCCCTAGATGCCGTTCTGAGTTCTGCACGGAACTCTAGTTAATTTTTTTTTAAAAATTTTATGTCAGTTGACTTCAATGGTTCAGTCAATTACCATGCCATTTAAGCTAATTAACCCAATTTGGGTTGTATGCAGATTTTAGTTAGGCATCGCTAGGCGTCCACAATCAGGGCACCCAGCAACCTTACATGGGCACTGGTTCTGTGTGCATATGTACACTGGTTTGTGCATGTACAGTGGGCACCCTCTTTGCAGTCTCTGTCAAAAGTGTGAATACTACTATGTGCAAAGGATAAAAGATTAAGTTTCATTTTTCTGCTTTTCATTTGATAATGACATGCACGGCATGGGATATGTTCTTGACGGTTCATAGACAAAACCGTGGAAGATAAAGGCGCACGCCGACAACTGAGCGCAAGACGGAGGCACGCACCGAAGAAAATGACAGTTTTTAGGGGCTCCGACGGGGGGGTTTGTTGGGGAGCCCCCCCACTTTACTTAATACAGATCGCGGCGGAGTTGTGGGTGATTTGGGGGGTTGTAACACCCCTCATTATACTGTAAACTTAACTTTTTCCCTGTTTTTCGGGAAAAAGTGAAGTTTTCAGTAAAATGTGGGGGGTTACAACGCCCCAAACCCCCCACAACGCCCACACAACGCGGCGCGATCTGTATAAAGTAAAGTGGGGAGGGTTCCCCCCCATGCACCCCTGTCGGAGCCCCTAAAAACAGTTATTTTCTTCGGCGGCACTACGCTCAGTTGTCGGCGCGCGCCATTGTCTTCCGCGGTTTTGACCTGACACCGTTCTTGATGTTTCCCATATTGATAGAAACCAATGCCCATCCCTGGTGTTGAGTAAGAAGAACGCATCAGATCGAATTCCGTATCTGTTGCCTAAAAAAAAAAAAAAATCTGTACTGGCAAAGCCTGCACTCAGGCCTTGATTCTATAAACTGCATCTAAGTCCTAGGCGCGGTTCGGCACGTGTTGCCAATCAACTGCTAGACGCTGTTTATAGAATTGCACCTAGCTGCGTCTACCGTAAGCATTCTTAGGCACTGCTAGACGTTAAAATCCTTAGGCGCCCTGCTATTTAGGCCAGGGTTTTCTTGGCATAAATGAGTGCACTTCAAGTAGAAGCTTACCTGTGCCTAACTCAATCCACATCTAAACTCTGCTCCAAAAACTGCCCCTAACCAAGCCTACTTGCCATGTTGGCACTTGTAGGTGCTTCGGTTTAGATACCTACCTATTGAGTTAGGCGCCAACCCGCAACTTAATTTTTTTAGATTCATTTTAATTGGTTTTTAATGGTGCTTTTAATTATCAGCACCAATTAAGCCACTTAAAACAAGTTAGGCACTTGGATTGGCCAGGCACGCCTAACTGTAGGCATCTTTTATAGAATCAAGGCCTTAGAGCTATTGTATGAGCTATAAGCCAACTCTGGAGTTAGGCTTGGTTTGTAGAATATGTGTAGCGCCCATCCGCGGGACTAACATTTAGGCAAGACCGTTTACACCGATGAAATCTAGGCATAAAAACATGCGCCCAAATTGGGCATGGATCGGGCGTCTTCTATAACAGTACGACTAAGGGCTCCTTTTACTGAGGTGCGCTAGCGTTTTTAGGGCGCGCACAAGATTAGCGCGCGCTAGCCGAAAAATGACCAGGTGATTAAAAGGAGGCGGTAGCGGCTAGCGCGCGCTATTCCACACGTTAAGGCCCTAACGCACCTATGTAAAAGGAGCCCTAAATTTTAGGAATGCCCACGACCCGCCCATACCACTCCCCTGGCCATGCCCCCTTCTTGAGACCTGCGCAGTACCGTTTACGTGCACAGAATTCCTATGAGCGTCCGAGCTGTTACCGCCCACGGCTGGCGCAAAAAACGCTAGCGCGGCTTTGTGGAGGGGGGGAGTTATGTACGTAAATTCTAATTAGCGTCCATTCATGCCAATAATGACTTGTTAATTGGCAATCATCAGCACTGATTGGTTTGTTAATTCAATTGTGCACCCAACTTTGGTCGCAGCATTTAGAACCTGGAGGATCGTGCACCTTTTACAGTGGCACGCGTTTGCACGGCTTTACAAACCCCTTTCCAGTGTGTAACGCGGATGTCAAAACAGAATTATATAATTACCCCTCCCACACACACCTGCTTTGTTCCCCTTTGCGAATTGTTGACATAGATACATATATTTTGCTCTATAGATTCTAATGTTCAGGAGAATTTGGGAATACTGATGTAGTCTTTGAAAACAGATAGGCACACATGAATGCGCTATAATTACGTGTTTGAGTTAATCACAAAATATTAGTAGAAATGTTGCTAAGGAAAAATTTAAAAAATCTGTACACACAGGTTCAGAAAATTTTGGAGACCTGTTCAAGATGCCAAAGCGATGACGGCTCGAGCTTTGACATAAGAAAGCACTGCACATTTATTACTTCTACCCACTTATTTTAGGCCATCATTGGCAGTAAGATATACCTTTTAATTGAGATTAATTATAGCCCTTCTGCAAATGGAATGCAAATACCTACTGTTTGGCTCTGGGAAATGATGACTCTGGGAGCGCTTTGTAGGCTGAGTTATTTTCTGTTCGCCGCTAACTCTATCGGATCTGAAAACTTAGTCGTGTGGATGCTGTCCTGATGACATTCTCTGTCAAAAATGGAACTAAAGGCTAGATTCACTAAGCAAACCGATCATGTACCGATCGGTTTGCTACCCCTTTGCAACCTGATTTCCCTCCGGCTCGATTCACTTACCTCTCTGCTGACCATCCTCCGATCCGCACATGCAAATGAGGGGAACGGCATGCAAAATAGGCATGGATGCGATTCACTAACCAAAACCCTGCAACAGCGACTGGGCTTGGCGATCACAAACAAGCGACTACTGAGGACCAGTCACTCAAGCCCTTTCTGACTGCCCTGCCTTCTGCCACCCTGCTCTCTACCCTGTCAGCCCCAATCTCCTGCCTGACCTGAACTGCATCCCCTGGCTATAATGAAAGGACCCGTCTTTTCTCCTGCAACCCCCAACTCTCCCGCTACCATGATCGCCTGCCTGCCTCGACTCTCCCACCCTTCCCCGCAGTGCAAGCCCGTGGTTTTAACCCGCGGGCTTAAAGCAGGGTAAAACCATGGGCTCCAAAAAAGTTTAAAAAAGAAAAAAAAAAAAAAAAAATCTCTGCCGGGCCCGGAGGTCCAGCGCATGCTGGAGGTCCATCTACAGAGCGATCTGGGTAGGCAATTGGGGGCATGATTCTGATTGCCCTCATTTGCATGAGGGCGATTCGTGAATCAGCCCCCCCGGACACGGATCGGGCCCCTCGCAGATCGGATCTGATCCGTGCCCTTAGTGAATCTAACCCAAAAGGAATACTACCCGCAAGCATGCAAAAAGGCAAGGTATTTATTGTGATAGCAATAGCACTGGGATAATCAAATCAATTTATAAGCATGCAGTTATCTTTTTTGGTCTCTTTGACTTGCAGTCTGATAGACCCCGGGTTGGAGCTGTTTAATTATTAGGTCTGGCGGAGCAACTTTGACTATATGAAGGAGGACAGACAAAGAAAAAGAAAAAGGTCTGATTTGATCATCAATAGTCATAAGCATATCTGGTTTTCATAGGGATATCATACCATATCAGCTCTTGTATCCCACAAAAATCATTGCGGTTTACACAATATTAGAATTGCTACAGAGACATACCCTCTCTTTTACTAAGGTGCGCTAACCAATAGCGCGTGCTAATCAAATTAGCATGCGCTAAACGCTAACGCGTCCATAACATGCATGCGTTAGCGTTTAGCGTGCGCTAATCGGTTGGTGCACCTTCGTAAAATAGGGCCATAGATATTACAAAGAAACTGCAAGGAAGACTTGTGATAAATAGAGGTAGGAATTAAAGTCTACAAAATCCTGAGTGGTATAGGATTTGCACAAGTGGATGGCTTTTTTTTTTTTACACCATCCCAAATAACAAAGACTAGGGGCTCCTTTTACGAAGCCGAATTAGTGGCTTTATCGCACGGGACTTTTCATCACGCTCTAGCCCCCGCGTTAGCCGAAAAACTACCGTCTGCTAAAAAGGAGGCGGTAGCAGCTAGCACGGCCGGCAGTTTAGCGTGCGCTATTACGCGCGCTAAACCGCTAACGCGGATTCGTAAAAGGAGCCCTAGGGGTCATTCGATGACGTTACAGGGAGATACTTTTAAAACCAATAGAAGGAAATATTTTTTTCACTCAAAGAATAGTTAAGCTCTAAAACACATTGCCAGAGGGTGTGGTAAAAGCAGTTAACGTAGCTAGTTTTTTAAAAAAAGGTTTGGACAAGTTCCTGGAGGAAAAGTCCATAGCCTGCTATTAAGACAAATCCAACAAGAAGAGGCACTGGAGAAGTCAAATCCAACTGAATGGTCAGAAATCCTTTATTTGAAATTGTATAAAAGTTTTAAAACATGCAAAGTTCCAAAAGACAAAGTCCCAACTAGGCTCTGAGTTTCGGCGATACCATTGTCTTCCTCAGGGGACAGTTGTGAACTGAAAAACATATTAACATTGAAACAAATAACATTTGAGCAATTAAATATTACAACAAAAATATGAATAAAACAAATGATTGATGTGTATTACATATACAATAAATGGTGAAGAACATATCTAATCTAAGGCTTGGCTTTATATACCAAGTCATAATTCTAAGAAAGCTCGACTCAGTTTACAATAATTAACTTAACAAATAAAAACCATAAAAAATAAGACTACATTTCGGGAAATTAATTTTCAAAGTATTTAGCAAATAAAGTAGTTTTTAAAGATTTGTGAAAAAATTGAAGTGAGCCGGAACTCCTTAAAAGAAATGGAAGATCATTCCAAAGTTGGGAAAACTTAAAGATCAGAGATTGACTAAAAATCTTGACTCCTTTAATCCCTTTTTTGGAAGGAAGAGATAATTTAAATTGTTGGTTCCCTCTTGCAAAAGGAAGTCTGTAAGCATTCCAAGATAAAGGAAGGAGAGGAGTAAAGACACCATATAGGATTTTAAAAACAACACAAGCACATTTAACCCTTTCAGGACCAAGGGACATATTTGTCCCATAACTTTAAAATCCTATACATTTTGATTGGGATAGTCTACAGTTCTAAAATTTGATATGTACGGATTCCATATGATACTGCCTTTATGTAAACAAACTGGTTCCGACATTCATTCATTAGCGTCGTTGCCAGATTGACGAGAAGATTCACTTGCCACACTGTCCATAAGCCAGAAGTGTGATTTTTTTTAAAAAAAAAAATGATATTTCACAAAAAAAATCAATTTTTTGGCATCTGCAAGCCCTTTTTACCATAAAAATGTTGTCAAAACCACAAAAATTGGCCTATGATCCTTATGGTCCTGAAAGGGTTAAACTGAACTCTAAAATAAACCGGGAGCCAATGGAAACTCTGGAGCAACGGAATCACGTGATCAAATTTGCGTTTCCCAAAGATCAATTTCGCAGCAGTATTTTGAATACATATGAAGTTAAGAAAAGGTAAAAGACGATGAGAGGGACAAAATGACCTTCAATTGATGCAGAATGCTCGACAAAGAGTCTTTTCAAAAAAGAAAGAAAGAAAAAAAGAAATAAAAGGACAAGGAGTCTTTTCAAAAAAGAAAGAAAAAATAAATAGAGTATGACTCCCAAGATTAAAAAATGAACAAAATGTCACCTGTGGGCTCCTTTTACTAAGGTGCGCTAACATTTTTAGCGCATGCACAAAATTGTCGCGTGCTAAATCACGCGGTACGCTTCTAGAATAACACCAGCTCAATGCTGGCATTAAGGTCTGGTGTGTTATTCCATGCGTTAAGGTCCTAACACACCTTAGTAAAAGAAGCCCTGTGTTTACACTGTTATTTACACAGATTTTAATGTAGGTTGTCTCATGTCCTGCTTCCATTTCTGTACTTACAGTTTTTGTTATGTTTGGATTTACATCATATCTATGGTATAATGTTATGTTATTTCACTGTTATGACTTAAAATTTCAATAAAAAAGCAGCTCTAACCAAAGCGGAATTAAAAATGATCAGTTTTATTCAGGTAGGATTGACTGAGCTCTAGGGGCTTTGGCCAGTGGCGTAGCGAGGGCAAGAGGCTTCCGAGATGGAAGCATCCCCCCAGTCCTTCACCGATCCCCCCTGCCGCAAGCGCCTCCCCCCTTCCTCTTGTTGTTCACCGCCCCGAGTAACAACTTCAACGTGCTCCTCGCGACCCCGGCGGCTCTCCTGCCGACGTCACTGCCTATGCGCGGCACCCAGAAGTGACATCAGTGGGAGAGCTGGTGTGGTTGTGAGGACCACATTGAAGCTGTTGCTTGCGGAGGTGAACTAGTGGTATGGGGGAAGGGAAGGGGGCGCACCCGTGGCGAGGGGAGGAGTAGGAAGAGGCAGCGAGGGCAGAAAGGAGAAAGGGTTCTAGCGCCCACACCAACATGGCGCCTGGGGCAGACCCCCCTCACCCCCTCCCTTACAGAGCCACTGACTGTGGCTGATAAGACGTGTGCTGAATGTTGTTCTATAAACGACGCTCCAAGTTGGGTGCAATTCTTTGACGAGTGTGTAGTGCCAGGATCTACGTCCAAAGCGCGTACTGAAACCTGGTATAAATCTTCATGCATAAAACTGGGTGTGGGTCCTCCAAATGCATTAAAGTTGTGCCCATCCATACCCCTGCCTTGGCCACACCGTAGTGTGGTTAGTAGCACCAGCTGTGGCGATAGCTCCGATGCTCATAGAATGCTATGAGCATCGGGGCTGTTACTGCCACGGCCGGCGCTAAAAATGCTAGCATGATTTTGTAAGAGGGGTGGGGGTTGTGTTGCATGCTATAAGATTTGTAAGTGGAAATTTGCATGCCATTTATAGAATCAGGGGGGTAAAGGACACAATCTAAGTATTAAAAGGCATAAATAAATGGATTAAAAAAATAAAAAGTAATAAAAAAAAATAAACAAAAAAGTAAAAAGGAGAAATAATACACATAGAACATAAAAGCTGCTTGCACTGAACTCCATGAGGCCATTGTTAGCGGCTAAAAAAGAATCGCGTAACTTAAGACACTTACCGCCAGCTGTTCAGTGCTATTTAACCAGCTCGGAATGGTTCCTAGCCATTTAAATAGTGTTTGGCCAGCTAAGTGTTAACATTCAGCGGGAGGTGGCTAAAATGTAGCCAGTTCTATCATGTGATAGCCAACAATTTTGAATGCTGACTAACCAAGTTTAGTGACCAAGAGCTGGTCTAGCTTTGGCCTTTATAATATAACTGGCTGGTGATTAAAATCGACCTAGTTGGCTAAGGCACCATTTTATCAAGCCAGGTTAGTGTTTTTTGTTTTTTTTTTATCGCCAGCCGCTACAGTAAAAGTTTCGATGCTCATTGAATTCCTATGAGCATTGGAGCTTATACCACGACAGCCGGCAATAAAAAAAACTCTTACGTTTGAGCCAGCCCCAAATAGGTCAGATATTCAATGCTGATCACTAGAAACGGCCTGACGTTCACCCCCTCTTGTACTAACGTGCGCTATGATTTTTAGCGTGCGGTAAATATTAGCGCACGGTAATCACGCACTAAACGCTAACGCGTGCATGCTATCACAATGGACGCATTAGCAGTTAGGGCACATGTTGATTTAGCGCATGCTGTACGCGCACTAAAACGCATAGCGCATCTTAGTAAAAGAGGGCCTCAATATCCAGGCTTGGCACTGAGTCTGGGAATTAGCTGGCCTCCCTCCCACAGTGTGAATATCAGCCCCTTAGACTTTTAGCAGATGATACCAAGATTTGTAACAGAGTAGACACCGAAGAGGGAGTGGAGAATATGAAAAAGGATCTGCAAAAGTTAGAGGAATGGTCTAATGCCTGGCAACTAAAATTCAATGCAAAAAAATGCAGAGTAATGCATTTGGGGACTAATAATAGGAAGGAACCGTATATGCTGGGAGGAGAGAAGCTGATATGCACAGACGGGGAGAGGGACCTTGGGGTGATAGTGTCCGAAGATCTAAAGGCGATAAAACAGTGTGACAAGGCAGTGGCTGCTGCCAGAAGGATGCTGGGCTGTATAAAGAGAGGCGTAGTCAGTAGAAGGAAGAAGGTGTTGATGCCCCTGTACAGGTCATTGGTGAGGCCCCACTTGGAGTACTGTGTTCAGTTTTGGAGACCGTATCTGGCGAAGGACATAAGAAGATTTGAAGCGGTCCAGAGGAGGGCGACGAAAATGATAGGAGGCTTGCGCCAGAAGACGTATGAGGAGAGACTGGAAGCCCTGAATATGTATACCCTAGAGGAAAGGAGGGACAGGGGAGATATGATTCAGACGTTCAAATACTTGAAGGATATTAACGTAGAACAAAATCTTTTCCAGAGAAAGGAAAATTGTAAAACCAAAGGACATAATTTGAAATTCTACTTTATGAAGAGGGTGGTGGATGCCTGGAATGCGCTCTCGAGAGAGGTGGTGAAGAGGAAAACCGTGACTGAGTTCAAAGAAGCGTGGGATGAACACAGAGGATCTAGAATCAGAAAATAATATTAAATATTGAACTAAGGCCAGTACTGGGCAGTCTTGCACGGTCTATGTCTGTATATGGCCGTTTGGTGGAGGATGGGCTAGAGAAGGCTTCAATGGCTAGGAGGGTGTAGATGGGATAGAGTAGGTTTTGACGGAGATTTCGACAGTTGGAACCCAAGCACAGTACCGGGTAGAGCTTTGGATTCTTGCCCAGAAATAGCTAAGAAGAAAAAATTAAAAAAATTTAAATTGAATCAGGTTGGGCAGACTGGATGGACCATTCGGGTCTTTATCTGCCATCATCTACTATGTTACTATGTTTTATAGATAGCAGCACTTAAACATAGCTGCACAATCACTAGGATTTACAACCTTTTCTTACGCTGACGACATTCAGCTAATGCACCCTCTTAATCCAGAAAATACTGCAGAAATAAAAATAATCAATGAAAAATTGGAAAAAATTAAAAACTGGCTAAAAAATAACAAACTGGTTCTAAACACTCAAAAAACAAAATCCATGCTTTTCACTTGGAAAAGAGATATATTCCAAAAAATACCATTCACACTTGACAATATTCCTATAGAACCGGTACTTAAGCTAAAAATCCTAGGTGTAACAATTGATGTAGATCTATCTTATCATGATCATATCAGTGTCATAGTCAAATCATGCTTTTACAGACTACGGCTTTTACGCTCAATCTCTACATTCTTGGATACCAAATCTCTCAATATTTTAATTCACTCTCTTATTATTTCCAAACTGGACTATTGCAATTCTCTTCTAATTAATATAACTCAAAAAGAAAATAGACGTCTCCAAATTATCCAAAATACAGCAATCAAACTAATTCATAACGCAAAGAAATTTGACCATGTCACCCCTTTATTAATTAAATCACACTGGCTTCCTATAACCCATAGAATTACGTTTAAAATTTTATTCCTGGTTTACAAAACTCTAACCTTTAATGAACCTCAATATATTGCAAAAATGATTGTCCCACACAAAACTTTACGTTCTCTTAGATCCTCTTCATCACAATTGCTCTCAGTCCCTTCATTAAAAGTCATAGGCACTAGGCGAAATGATATATTTTCTGTAAAAGCCCCCACATTGTGGAACTCCCTTCCAAATTTCATTAAAAACGAAACTGACCTTATTACATTTAAGAAAATTTTAAAAACTTACCTATTTCAAGACGCGTTTGACATATGAAATACCACCTTTTAAGGTCCAAATATTCTTCCCAACCCATTATTACCTGATGTGCTTCCCCTTTGATGTCAATTTCTAACAAAGAACAAGATTGTAACTTTTTACCTTTCCTCCCCCCCTCCTGTTCGTCTAATTTTGTCTGTCTTATGAATGACTACTGTAAACTAATTGTATTACCACATTCTGATGGTTTTTAACACTGTACATCGCTTAGATATTATTATAAGCGATTCATCAAATAAAGGTCAAACTTGAAACTTGAAACTTGAAACTCCTTAAAGATAGGGTTACCAGATTTTTTTTTTTTTAACGTTAATAAAATCCGGACCCCCTAGACCCACTCCAAGGTCAGTCCAGTTCCACCCATCCCCACTCCTCAATGCCCCAGCTGCGACCCCCAGCCCCCCTCTCCCGCTGCCTGTTCATCGGGTAAGAAGGCATCTGCACATGCACGGATGCCCCCGACGCAATTTCTTTTCAAGACCTGGACCAAGTGCCAGGTTTTGAAAAGACATCCGAACCCCCAGACATGTCCTCAAAAGGAGGACGTGTCCGGGCAAATCCAGCCATCTGGTAACCCTACTTAAAGAGAGCAGCACTTTATTTTTCAACAGAATGGAGCTCCAGGGCATTGAACTACAAGACAGTTGAGCTCTTAGTTCACGAAACTCCAGAATTCATTGATCCAACAGCTCAGCGTCATCAAAGGCAAGAACACTCTCGATAGAAATTATGAATTAACTAAGAAGGAAACTCATCATACTATTGTATTTTCAAAGGGCTCCTTTTACAAAGGTGCGCTAGTGTTTTTAACGCACGCACCAGATTAGCGCGCGTTATAGCCGAAAATCTACCGCCTGCTCAAAAGGAGGCGGTATGGATAGCGCGCGCTATTCTGCGCATTAAGGACTTCTTTTATCAAGCCGCACTAGCGGTTTAACGCGCCGCCGGCCGCGCTAACCGCTACCACCTCCTCTTGATCAGACGGTAGGTTTTGGCCAGCGCGTGATGAAACATCGCGCGTGTTAACCCCGCTAGCGCGGCTTGATAAAAAGAGCCCTAACGCCCTAGCGCGGCTTTGTAAAAGGAGCCCTAAATGTTGAAACAATTGCAAAGTATTTTGAAACTAGGCAAGGTGTTCACCTTGCCTAGTTTCAAAATACTTTGCAATTGTTTCAACATTTAGGGCTCCTTTTACAAAGCCGCGCTAGGGCGTTAGGGCTCTTTTTATCAAGCCGCGCTAGCGGGGTTAACACGCGCGATGTTTCATCACGCGCTGGCCAAAACCTACCGTCTGATCAAGAGGAGGTGGTAGCGGTTAGCGCGGCCGGCGGCGCGTTAAACCGCTAGTGCGGCTTGATAAAAGAAGTCCTTAATGCGCAGAATAGCGCGCGCTATCCATACCGCCTCCTTTTGAGCAGGCGGTAGATTTTCGGCTATAACGCGCGCTAATCTGGTGCGTGCGTTAAAAACACTAGCGCACCTTTGTAAAAGGAGCCCTTTGAAAATACAATAGTATGATGAGTTTCCTTCTTAGTTAATTCATAATTTCTATCGAGAGTGTTCTTGCCTTTGATGACGCTGAGCTGTTGGATCAATGAATTCTGGAGTTTCGTTAACTAAGAGCTCAACTGTCTTGTAGTTCAATGCCCTGGAGCTCCATTCTGTTGAAAAATAAAGTGCTCGGAGACAGGATGCCTTAAATGAGGGGATATTTCTGGAAAAGTGTGTTATAGCTATCAAAATAAATTAAGATAAAGCTTGGTGTGGCCTGGTTGAAGTCACAAGGAAACTGAACGAAAATAATCAGGCAGCAAAGCAATAAGGAAAAAGAAATGGCTGAGAACCATTAGAAAGAAAATTCTTATTTTAGACCACATTTTCATGGCATCTGTGATGAATGTGCATGAGATAAATTTGCATGCACGGCCTGCTTTCATTATACTCAAATCTATCTCTCGCATAGTCATTGGAATTATCCTGAAAACCAGACTGGCTAGGCGTGTTCTGTGAATGGGGTGAGAACCCCTGCTCTTGACTCGAAAGCCTGGGAGTCAATAATGCTTGTAAGGAATTTCTGTCTAGGAAGGTCAGCCAGCCAGCTATTTAAGATGTTCAGGAGTTTGCCAATATTTATTGATTGATTGATTTTTAAAGATTTCTATCTCGCTTTTATCCTAAATGGGTTACAATGTCCACATTCATAGATGAATGAAAACAACAAATACATATAACGGCTAAAGTGGAGAGTGACCGCACGATACTTAAAGTCCTAGATTTCAAACGTAGAGACTTTAATAAAATGGGAGAGTACGGTACCTGAAGAAAGAGCTGTTAGGATGGAAGGACATAAGAGAAGTGGAAAGACAGTGGTCTAAGCTGAAAGGAGCGGTAAAAATGGCTATGTGAAGAAAATAAAGACAAACAAGAGAAAAAAGAAACCAATATGGTTCTCCAAACTAGTGGCGGAGAAAATAAAGGTGTTCCTGAAATTAAAAAAAATCCAAGAAGAAGAGTGCAGAAAGGACTACTGGGTGAAACTGAAAGAAGCCAAGAGAGAGATACGTCTGGCGAAAACACAGGCGGAAGAACAAATGGCTAAAAATGTAAAAAAGGGAGACAAAAATTTTTTTCAGATATATTAGTGAAAGGAGGAAGATGAAAAATGGAATTGCTAAACTAAAAGATGCTGGGAACCGATATGTGGAGAGTGATGAGGAAAAAGCAAATGTGCTAAACAAATACTTCTGTTCTGTGTTCACAGAAGAAGATCCTGGAGAAGGACCGAGATTGTCTGGCAAAGTTACACGAGAAAATGGAGTAGATTCTGCGCCGTTCATGGAGGAGAGTGCTTATGAGCAACAAAACTGAAGGTGGACAAAGTGATGGGACCGGACGGGATCCATCCCTGGATACTGAGGGAGCTCAGAGAGGTTCTGGTGGGTCCTATTAAAGACTTGTTCAACAAATCTCTGGAGAAGGGAGTGGTTCCTGTGGATTGGAGGAGAGCGGATGTGGTCTCTATTCACAAAAGTGGTCACAGGGATGAAGCGGAAAACTACAGGCCAGTTAGCCTCACTGAAAGAAAGGATAGTGTACTTCCTTGAATCTAATGGGTTACAGGATCCGAGGCAACATGGCTTTACAAAAGGTAAATCGTGCCAAACGAACCTGATTGAAATTTTTGATTGAGTGAACAGAGAGCTGGATCGAGGACATGCTAGATGTAATTTACTTAGATTTCAGCAAAGTCTTTGATATGGTACAGGCTCTTGAACAAACTTGAAGGGCTGAGTTAGGACCCAAAGTGGTGAACTGGGTTAAAAACTGGCTGTCAGACAGACGCCAGAGGGTGGTGGTTAATGGAAGTCGCTCGGAGGAAGGAAAGGTGAGTAGTGGAGTCCCTCAGGGTTTGGTGCTAGGGTTGATCCTGTTCAATATATTTGTGAGTGACATTGCTGAAGGGTTAGAAGGAAAAATTTGCCTTTTTGCAGATGATACCAAAATTTGTAACAGAGTAGACACCGAAGAGGGAGTGGAAAATATGAAAAAAGGATCTGGAAAAGTTAGAGGAATGGTCTAATATCTGGCAACTAAAATTCAATGCGAAGAAATGCAGAGTAATGCATTTGGGGATTAATAATCGGAAGGAACCGTATATGCTGGGAGGTGAGAGGCTGATATGCACAGACGGGGAGAAGGACCTTAGGGTGATAGTGTCCGAAGATCTAAAGGCAAAAAAACAGTGTGATAAGGTGGTGGCTGAGATACTGGGCTGTATAAAGAGAGGCGTGGCCAGTAGAAGGAAGAAGGTGTTGATGCCCCTGTACAGGTCGTTGGTGAGGCCCCATTTGGAGTATTGTGTTCAGTTTTGGAGACCGCATCTGGAAAAGGATGTAAAAAGACTTGAAGCGGTCCAGAGGAGGGCGACAAAAATGACAGGAGGTTTGCGCCAGAAGACGTATAAGGAGAGACTGGAAGCCCTGAATATGAATTGTATACCCTAGAAGAAAGGAGGGGCAGGGGAGATATGATTTAGACATTCAAATACTTGAAGGGTATTAACGTAGAACAAAATCTTTTCCAGAGAAAGGAAAATGGTAAAACCAGAGGACATAATTTGAGGTTGTGGGGTGGTAAATTCAAGAGCAATTTTAGGAAATTCTACTTTACGGAGAGGTGGTGGATGCCTGGAATGCGCTGCCGAGAGAGGTGGTGGAAAGGAAAAAGTTGACGGAGTTCAAAAAAGTGTGGGATGAACTCAGAGTATCTAGAATCAGAAAATAATAGTAAACATTGAAGAACTAAGGGCAGTACTGGGCAGACTTGCACGGTAGGTGTCTGTATATGGTGTTTTGGTTGAGGATGGGCTGGGGAGGGCTTCAAAGGCTGGGAGGGCTGGAGTGAGTTTTGATGGAGACTCCAGCAGTTGGAGCCCAAGCACAATACCGGGTAGAGCTTTGGATTCTTGCCCAGAAATAACTAAGAAGAAAACTTTTTTTTTATTTTTTTTAATTTAAATTAAATCAGGTTGGGCAGACTGAATGGACCCATTCGTATCTTTATCTGCCGTTATCTACTATGTTACTATATTAAATAAAATTTACAATTCTACAAATCCAACAGCAAAAAGCTAAACCAGACATGGGCAACTCTTGTCCTCGAGGGCTGGAATCCAATCAGGTTTTCAGGATTTCCCCAATGAATATGCATTGAAATCAGTGCATGCAAATAGATCTCCTGCATAGTCATTGGGGAAATCCTGAAAACCCGATTGGATTCCGGCCCTCGAGGACCGGAGTTGCGCATGTCTGAGCTAGGAAACAGAAAAAGAAGAAACAAAGCCTCGAGTTACTATGGAAAGAACAGCAAAAAGAGGCACTGGAGATGTCGCAACCAACAAATGGATAAAAGTCTTTTATTGGAGCAAAGTCACTGAAATATGTAAAAACAAACGAAATCCCAACTAGGACCCAGTTTCGGCGACTACGTCGCCTTCCTCAGGGGATAGTAACATATTTGAGCTTGACGTTAAAATACGTCAAACCAGTGGCGTACCTAGCATATGTGACACCCGGGGCTCATTTTTTGACACCTCTCTCCCATCTGTAAAAAAAACATGATTTTTAGTAACAAGCCACATGTCACACATGAGTACCTAGGAAAAGGCAGCATCTTACATACTGCAGTGAACAGTACAACATCAATACACCCATTGTAAAACTAAACAAGTCAGACTAGTACAGATCAGTCCTGCAGTCAAGCCTAACAAAAAACCATGTCTTTCGAACACACAGAATACAGAAAACACCTTCGCCTAGTATGGAATATGTAATCACAAACTAACCTCTCCCTCTTTTACAAACCTGTAGTGTGGATTTTAGCCACAGTGGTAACAGCTCTGACGCTCACAGAATTCTGAGCATCAGAGCTGCTACCACAGTTTTGTAAAAGGAGGGATAAAATAAAAATACATAAACAAAACTTAAATCGAACCAGTAAGAAGCTGGACTCTGCATACAGTGCACCACAGAAACAGTGACACATGTCTCCTAAAGCAATAAATAAATAGAAAATTTTTTTCTACCTTTGTCTTCTGTGGTTTCTGCTTTCCTCATCTTCTTGTAACTCTCTTCCTTCCATCCACTGTCTGCCGTCTCTCTTCCCCTATATGGCATCTTCTCTCCTTCTATGCCCCTTCCAGAAACTGTATGCCTCTCCCTTCCATCTCTCCTTTCACCCCCATTGGTCTGGCATCTCTCTCGTCTCCTTCCCTCTGCAATCCCTTTCCCTTTTTTCCCTTTCAATTTATTTTCTGCATCTGTCTAGATGACGTTCTTACTATCCTCTCATCAATGTCCTTTTTTACTGTCTACCTAAAGCTTGCCACCTCTTTCCCTCACCCCTCCAGTGTTTCCATAACTCAATCCTTTTTTCCCCATCATGTGTCCTCCTTTTATTTATCCCCTCCTTCCATCATGTACCCTCTTTCTCCAACCCTTCCATCTAGTACCTTCTCCTTTCTCTGTCCACTTCCATCCAGTGTCTGCTCCCCTCTTTCTCTCCTCCCATTTCCTACCTGCATTTGCACCCTTATCTCTCCCATCTGCACTTCCATCCAGCATAGGCTTTCCACTACCATCCAATGTCTGCCCTTTCTCTCGCCATCCACCCCTCTTCAATCAGCATCTGCCCCCTTTCTTTCCCTCCAATATCCTTCTCCCTTATGTCTCTCCCCTTTCTCTATACATCAATTCTATCAGCACCACCCTTCCATACTATCCTGCCCCCTTTCTTTCCTTCCACCACTCTTCCATTCCAGAAATCCTGCTCCTTTCTCTCCCTTCATGCAGCAAGGTCCCACGATGACTGTAGCTGCTGGCTGCCAGTCCACCCCACTCCAACGTACTTGCTCTGGAGCAGACTCAGCAGCCACATGCTGGAAGATCCCGCGATGACTCGTCTGCTGGCTCTGCTCCGGCAGACGCAGGGAGTTGTGGCAAAGTCTCACAATGACTGCGTCTGCTGGGTCCACCCCCTCCGACATAACTTATTTCATCTGGAGCAGAGCCGGCAGACGAGTCATTATGGGACCTTCCTGCACCTCAGCGCAGCGGCCGACTCTGCTGCAGAGAAAGTAAGTCAGAGGTAACGTGACCATTTATTTTTTCATCAAAAGGGGACATCTATTAATTGACTGTGTATCCTTTCTTTCTGCACTCAGGCCCAACAATTGTCCCTTCCTATTCCCTCCCCCCCATGTCCTTAGTGCCCCCAGTGCCTCCTTCCCATGTCCATGGTGCCCCCAGTGCCTCCTTCCCGTGTCCATGGTGCTTCCAGTTCCTCCTTCCTGTGTCTTTGGTGCCCCCAGTGCCTCCTTCCTGTGTCCATGGTGCCCCCAGTGCCTCCTTCCCGTGTCCATGGTGCCCACAGTGCCTCTTTCCTGTGTCCATAGTGCCTCCTTCCCTAGTCCATGGTGCCCACAGTGCCTCCTTTCCGTGTCCTTAGTGTCCCCAGTGCCTCTTTATGTCCCCTCCACTGCCTTCCAGATTTTGTCCACCCCCAAAGCCAGCCTGCTTGTCTGCCTACCTGTCTCCCTCCCTCCCTGCTGCGCTAAAGACAGCCAGCTTGCCTGCCTACATCCTGCCCTCCCTGCCGCGGAAAAAAGAAAAAAAAAGCGCCTCTCACCTTCCTTTCCTCTGGTCTGCGCCTGCAATCTTACCTCACTCCGCCGACAAGAAGTCTTTCTGATATTAATTCTGAAGTCGGAGAGGACTTTCCAGGCAGGCAATCACTGCCTGGCTGGCCCGGAATGTCCTCTCCGACGTCAGAATTGATGTCGGAAAGACTTCTTGTCGGCGGGGGAGGTAAGATTGCAGTGGCGCGAGCCGGGGGATAGGAAGGGCAGGAGGACCCAGACCTGGCCAGCTGTGCACCCCCCAAGCCGTGCATCCGGGGCGGACCTTCCCCCCCTCCTCCCCCCTTGGTACGCCACTGCGTCAAACTCCTATTTCAAATTCAATCCTGATAGGAAAAAGGACGCCTACTCATTCTGAACTTCTTCATTTGACTAAGAACTTTTAAGAGCTTCTGAATTGAAACGCTTCTTTGGAAGCGACCCCCTACCCTATCCTAGTGTGCTAAGCCCTTCCCTCTTTTCCCTCCCTTTTCCGATTTTATTTTCTCATTGCATTTAGGGCTCCTTTTACGAAGGCGCGTTGGGGCCTTAACGCACGGAACAGCTCGCGCTAAGTTGCTGCGCGCACTAACCGCTACCGCCTCCTTTTTGAGCAGGCGGTAGATTTTTGGCTAGCGCACACTATAGCACGCGCTAAAACACTTAGCGCACCTTCATAAAAGGAGCCCTTAATCTCTCACTATTTCCCACTTATTCCTTTTGGTACCAGTAAGTCTACATGTTTTGTCGCCCTCCCTTTATTTTTTATTTTTAACTTTTTTATTTTTAATATCTGATAATTGTAAAGCGTTTAGGTATGCTTTTGATAAACAGTATATCAAAGATAAACCCCAGTTTTACTAAGGTGTGCTAAGTGTTTTAGCGTGCACGCTAACGCATCTGTGGACTAACATGCACGCATTAGCATTTAGTGCATGCTAATATTTAGCACACGCTAAAAAGCATAGCGCACCTTGCCCCCCTCTTTTACTAAGGTGTGCTATGCTTTTTAGCGTGCGGTAAATATTAGCATGCACTAAACGCTAACATGTACATGTTATCCTATGGTCGCATTAGCGGATAGCGCATGCGTTAATTTAGTGCGCGCTAAATGCGCACTAAAACGCTTAGTGCACATTTGTAAAAGAGGGCCTCAGTAAAAGGAGCCCTAAATAAACTTGGAAACTTGCCCCCTCTTTTACTAAAGTGTGCTAATCGGATTAGCGCACGCTAATGCGTCCATAGACTAACATGCACGTGTTAGCATTTAGTGCACGCTAATCAGCGCACCTTCATAAAAGAGGGCCTTGGTCTTTAAAGATTTTTTAAAAGAATTTAAAGTCTGAACTTGATCTTAATGAACCAGTCATTGCATTCCACAGCCTTGGACTTGCCACAAAAATTACTGCCATCCATGTTTTTCTATAAAGTACATCGTGGGTTATTTTCCAGGGTCGGTCTCATTGCCGACTGGGAACGTAAAGCACGATTCTGCATATACTTTTTCACAGCTTGGATCAAATACCATAGTGCCTCTCCACAGAGTACATGATACATTACAATCAGATTTTGTATTCAGTTCGAAATTCAACGAGCAACCAATGAAGTTTTTTCTGTATTAGGGTTATATGATCCCAACGAGACAACCCACTAATTAACCTCGCAGCTATGTTCTGTATTACTTGCAAGTCGTGTATCCTAGCTTTTCTAATACCGTGTTTCCCTGAAAATAAGAGAGTGTCTTATATTAATTTTGGATCTAAAAAATGCGCTAGGGCTTACTTTCAGGGATGTCTTATTTTTTTCATGAACTTATCTCTGGAGGAATAGATAATTATACTCTGTGATGATAATCTATGGCAATTTCAATAATCACAGCTCTTATAGCAAATAAATAATATATAAATAATACTCTTATTAGAATGTGAAGTGCTCAGACCTTATAACCTGTGTTTTTAGTGTTATCACCAAAACGAGGTTAACAAGGGGACCATCATTGCCTTCACTGTCCCCTGACCACCTGCATTATATAAACAAACTCTCAACGTGATTTGTTCATAATGAATAATGTACTTATCTTTGCCAGGTGGTAGTTGATGATGTTAAACCTCGTTCAAACGTAAACGTAAACCGTTTCATGTACAGCAATGATCTCTCCCTTCCTCTCCAATTCTTCCTCTTTCTGTCCCTCCCCCACCCCCATGTGCAGCAGAACCCCACCGACCCTCCCACCATGAGACCGACATGCCTCCGCTCCAAGGCCTCCTAAAGCAGCAGGAGTGGGGGTTGCTGAATCAACGAGTTCAATTTTTTTCAGCAAATCAGGCAGCACTAGTGTCAGGGATGGAGTCAGGGAGTGTCGGGTACATTCGGGGGGGGGGGGCTTTGGGGGGTCGATCTTAACTAGGGCTTATTTTTGGGGTAGGAATCATGTTAGGGCTTATTTTGGGGATAGGTTTTATTTTCAGGGAAACAGGGTATTTAAGAATAATACATTGCAGAAATCTCTTTTAGGAACAACAAGCCTTTGGAACACTATTTGAAAATCTAATGCCAATTACATTGACCTCACTCTAGTCTAGAAAGTATGCCGGAGTTATGACCTGTCTCTGATGATAACCAGTTATGGCCTAGGCCAGTGATTCTCAACCCTGTCTTTTTTAAATGTAAACCACTTAAATACATTGTAATAAGCGGTATATAAAATAAATTTATCCAATCCAATCTGGTCCAATCCTCGAGACACACCATCCAATTGATTTATTCAGGACTAGTGTTTAAGCCCATTACATTAACGGGTGCTAGTAAAGCCTCCTTCCCTCACATGTTCCCTATTTTCAGCCCCAGCTCCAAACCCATTTTTACCCCAGCCCCCAGCCCCCTTCTCCCATCTTTTCATCAGGAACTGTTCCACCCACCCCACCCAGTGTTTAACTTCAAAGAAAAGTGCAGCACCGCACTGTTGCTTTCCTCGGCATCTTCTCTCCACTGCGGCCAGCCCTGGCAGAAACAGGAAGTTGTCAGAGGGCGGGTCACAGTGGAGAGAAGGCGGCGAGGCCAGCGGCAGCACGGCTCAGCGCTTTTCTTTGAAGTAAAACGCGGCGGGCGGGTGAGCAGGCGAGGGGGAGAAGTAGATGCTGGCAGGGGCGCCTGTGCCCCCCCGCCCCATTCCGACGCCTATGAAGGTTTCTCTGGCGGTGAATGAGGGCGGGAGGGGGGAGTCGCCGGCGTGTTTCCTGCCTCCGTGTTCGAAAATGGAATTCGACACGGAGGGACACAGCACACTGTCAGGAAACACGCCGTCCTAAGTGCGCATGCGTGCTTAAGATGCCATAAATGTACATGCACTGTTCCCTTGGTCCGTCAAGAGTTCTCAGATCATCCTCACAAGCTTCCCTATATGTCCCCTCTTTAAAAATCATTGGTACTCGCCGTGACCTGATCTTCTCGGTTACAGCCCCAACTATTTGGAACTCACTTCCTCTATATTTACGACTTGAACAAGATTTGAAAAAATTCAAAAATAGCTTAAAGTGTTTTCTTTTTAAAGAAGCCTTTAACTAAAAGTTTATTTTCCGTCTTGTATTAAATTCAAATTATCTACCCCCTCTCTTTAGATTTTCCTGTTTTCAAATTCTTTTCCTCACACCATCCCTATGTTCTAACCTAATCTGATTAACACATTTTTTTTTTTTTTTTATTGTATTTTTTCTTTTTCCCTCCTTTCCTACTGTTTCATGTATTTGTTACCCCAGTTCGTTTTTTTTTTAATTTTAAAGTAATTATTTTTATTTACGATGTATTTGTGATTTAAGAAATCCAATTTTATTTCTTTGTAAAACGCTTTGTATCCTGAAAAGCGTTTAATCAAATAATATAATAAACTTGAAACTTGTATTTCATGCGCATTCATTTGTGGGCATTCTGAAAACCTGACTGGCCTCGAAGATGGTTTGAGAAGAACTGAGCTAGACCAGTTGTTGTAATCTGTAAATAGTGGATTTGTGAGTGGAATTTACTCGAGAAACCCTCATTTATACTTCGTCGCTGGGAACCGAGGGGCCGTTTTCATAACACAGAATGTAGCGACTGACGTGCGAATGTTCATTTTGTTCGCCTGACTTTTCTTTATTGCATTATCACATCCGAGGTCTTTTCTTTTATCTTAGATAATGCTCCTCAGTGACCCAGAGATCGAAAGCAGCATCTTGATCAGCTCGGATGAAGGGGCCACTTACCAAAAGTACCGACTGAATTTTTATATCCAGAGCCTGCTCTTTCACCCTAAACAGGAAGACTGGATATTAGCATACAGCCTTGATCAAAAGGTGAGGCATTTATTTGGAGTATTGGATCTGAGTGACATTTCCTCAACTTCTCTGCTTTTGTCGTACAGTCTTTGCAAGTTTTCACCCTATCTTCTGTTTTTCTAAAGAGCTATAACCCTGCTAACTGCATTAATATATTAAATATTCCATCAATATGAGCTATATTATCTTGAGCATAATATAGCTTTCCATCTGTTGTGAGTGAAGGGCATGGCAGGTGCAAGGTGTGACTTACATCTCCCCTGAGGATGCCAGAGTGACATTTTGCAGACTGAAAGCCACTATAAATTTGGTCCTTTTATAATATCAAATGTCAAATAGGTTTTAATGCTTAGATCTCTAATGTAACCGGAAAATGTGAGTGATATTGAAAGACCGATGCATCCTTTTGATGTCTAGTGAATTTCCTTTTCTCCAGCCTAAGTAAAATTAGCCCTAATCATTCGCAGAAAGCCAGGCAGGTTAGAAAGAGAGGCACGCTAGGGCATAAACAATTTATGTAGTACATCAAACATTTGTGAAAATGCTTGGTAATAATGGCAAGGCATTTGCTCCATGGTTCGCGGTATGGTCACGACGCAGTCAGTGGTTTGATCCAAGGGCTGTGAGTGGCTTGGAAGACGTTTTGGAAAATGCGACATAAAATTCAGATAGATGTTCTTTTTTTTTTTTTTTTTTAGTTCCAGTAATTTTATTGGTTTTATAAACAGTATAATACAGAAATATAAGAGAAGCTTCCGAAAAAACTACGGAAGTAATCAAAAGAGGAGGACACCATCAAGTATATCACATTGCATGAGAGTAGAGATTGGGCTGTAAAAAAGGAAAACAAAACAAAAAAACCCCCCAAAAAACAAACAGAAATACGATACAGCAAGTATACGATACAGCAAGTATATGTTAATATATCAGCTATCAATAAAGAGCATAGATAGAAAAGAGAGAAGAAAATATCAGATGATAAGTAACAAGGGAATATAATGGCAAGAGTAAATATTACTGACAATAATCATGCTAAATCAAACGGAGAGCTATCAAATTGGGAGATACAGCAACAGAATGAATGCTCATAGTAGATATATTGAATGTTAATATGAATATGAATAAAACAAAAAGAGATCAGGTATGTTTATAGTCAAAGGTCCAAACCACAAAAGTCCATAATTATCGACCATGTTTTAGATTGATGTTCTAATCATGAAGTAAATTTTAGAGTATAGACCTGTACAGGAATGGGGATTGTGGGAATCCTGCAGAAACCACAGGATTGCTACAAGTATGGAAGAAGTTGCCATAGGAATACACAGTTCTTCAGTGTGCAATTTTTCATATACCAGTAGATGTTATGGTGGACCATCGTTCATTATGGGGCTTATTTTGGAAGCATATGTATATCCCCAAATGACACAATGGATTTGGACAGGATCTGGACATCTGGCACGGCTGAACATCCAAATAGCAAAGGGGCATGTTGTGGCCATGCTTTGGGCGGGACTAAGAAGAGCTAACAATCAAGGTGCCCAACAGCAATTACCAAAAGGAAGGAAACTTCCAAGTTTAAAAAGAAGGATGCCCTTACTTAAATTTGTTTCAGTTGCATCTAGGGAACAAAAAGGTGTTCTAATTGAGTAGCTGGCCACTGGAGGGATTAAGGCATGGAACCTTCTTAATCCCCTAATGCAGGGGTAGGGAACTCTGGTCCTCGAGAGCTGTATTCTAATCGGGTTTTCAGGATTTCTCCAATGAATATGCATTGAAAGCAGTGCATGCAAATAGATCTCATGCATAGTCATTGGGGAAATCCTGAAAACCCAACTGGAATACGGCTCTCGAGGACTGGAGTTCCCTACCCCTGCCCTAGTGGTTTTTGTCCCCCTTCTTCTCTCCTGAAAGTGAAATGAAAAATCAAAAGTAAGAACCTAACTTAATGTGTTGTGAGTCAAAAATCTGCCTAACACACCCTGTTTAGACCCTTCTTCAGGGGCAGAGACAGCTTCACAACTTTCCTGCAACCAACTTGATGGTATCTACTTGACTTGGAATGCTCTGGAGACCAGCATGGACAGCATACTTTGTCTCTGGTGTCCTTGTGACTGGCCTCTCAGCGTTCCTTCTTGGTGGGAACCCTCAGCATGCATTCCCCATGGGAGGGGCCTTAAACAATCTGGGCCAATCAGAGCCTTAAGTCCCCCCAGTGCATCTGGGGAGGGTCCTAGGGCTCAGATTGGCCCAGATGCTTAAGGCTCCTTCCATAGGAGGGATTCTAAGCAACCTGGACCAATCAGAGCCTTAGGCCCCTCCCCGGTGCATTCTAGGAGAGATGGAAATGGTAGGACCACTGCTGCTTTTGGGCACTGAGGGAGGAAAGGTTGGTACGTCAGGACTGCTGCTGCCGCCTCGGGTAAGTAAAGACCCTGTCGGGTGATAAATGCAATGGAGGATCTATGAGGGCCAAAAGGGTACAAAGGAAATGGTGAGGTGGTGGGACTGGGATCAGTGGGAGGCAGGGTCCGGGCATGATAGAGGCGGGGCATGGGTGGGGTCAGAGTCAGGATATAGGTGGGGCTATTCTAGCACCCGTTACTGTAACGAATGTAACGGGCTAAAACACTAGTATATATACTAGTGTTTTAACCCATTACATTAACGGGTGCTAGAATAGATGTGTAAACTTAGGCATTTCTTTCTTTCTTTCTTTCAGTCTCTCTCCCTGCCCCCTTTCTTTCTTTCTGTCTGTATTTCTGTCTTTCCCTGGCCCCCTGTCTTTCTTTCTTTTTGGCACTCTCCCTTCCCCCTGTCTGTCTTTCTTTCTGTCTCTCTCCCTGGCTCCCTGTCTGTCTGTCTTTCTTTCTGTCTCTCTCCCTGTCCACTGTCTGTCTTTCTTTCTTTCTCTCTCCCTGCCCCCTTTCTTTCTTTCTGTCTCTCTGCCTGTCTGTCTGTCTTTCTTTCTGTCTGTAACGGGTGCTAGAATATGTGTGTGTGTGTGTCTGTATTTATTTCTTTCTTTCTCTGTGCTTAGCCTGTTTCAGTATTTCTGTATTTTTTTCACATCTGCGGGAGGAGGAGGAGGCTGGGCGCGCGGGATGGTATATATACAGTATATCTGTTCTGCTTTATATTCCTTAAAAAAAAAAGTCTAACGTTAACAACTCATCCGATCCACTTTTAGGAATCCCTCGCAAAAGGGGGAAAGTGGCAAAAGAAAGGGAAGAGCGGGCCGAAACAAAACGAAACAAAAAAATCCGAAGAGGCAGGGATGGCCAAACCTTTTTTTCATTTTTTTTCTTTTTTTAAGAAGACTTCCCCCTCCCCATCGTCCAAAGTGGTGCAAGAGTGCCAGGGTATCCCGGGCTGAACCCTGCTTACCTTCCTCGGCGTTTCATTTCATTTTCAGCTCCGGGTATGTTTTACATCGCGGGCTGTGTTCCCCCCCTGGTCTCTCTCTCGCCATGTACTACCACTCGAATTGGGGGCTCTGTCGGCTTCTCCTCTGCCCGGGTTGGGGGGGAGAGAAGGAGGCGTTTCTTACCTCGTCTATGGCTGAACTGGGCGGGAGTGTTGGAGTGCGGCGGGAGGGGGGGTTTGGGTTCTTCGCAGCCTGGATCGTTCCGTCCTTCTCGCAGCCTTCCCCCAGTCAATCCCTGCCAGCTATGGAGAACTATCAGAAGGAGGATTCTGCAATTTCAACGCTGTCGGGAGGGGGACACACATGGGATGGGAAGCCGGCCCACTTTACTGTAATCTCTGAAGTAGCCGGGCCGCCTGTGACTCTCCTCTTGACCACTGGGGGGGGAAGGGGACCTGAGGATCAGCGCTGTCTCCAACCCGCCACCGAGCCAGCCAATGGACATCACCATTGTGGCTGGCGTTGTGAAGGGGTGGCGCGGCGCGGCCTGCTCTGAGGTGAGGGGGGAACAGTAAGTAGCAGGCTCGGGAAGGTGAGGGCAGGACTCCGCATTCGCTCGCCTGTGGTGACGTAGTAAGCGCAAATGTGCACTCTTGCCGGCACATCCTGACAGATTAGATCTCAGGGAACACGCAGTGAGGGTGCGCTTGTGTGCTTAGCATTTTATTATTATAGATATTACATTACATTACTGATTTCTATTATGCCGTTACCTTACGGTTCAAGGCGGATTACACAAGAATTGTCATGATGCTATGAAATACATTAGGTGGATTACATGAGGATTGTCATGATATTAGGAAATGCCTAATGAGTGGTTTGAATATATTTTTGATTTGCTAAGTAGCAGATAGTGTTGTGGGTGAAGCTTGGGGCGGGTCTGGTTCTGGTTTGGAGGGAAGGGGGAAAGAGAAGTTATGGCAGAGATATTTAAGTACCTACGTGGCATACATGCGCATGAGGCGAGCCTCTTTCAATTGAGAGGAAGCTTTGAAATGAGGGTGCATAGTATGGAGGTGAAAGGGGATAGATTCAGAAGCAATTCAGAAAATGCTTTTTCTCAGAAAAGGTGATGGATTCTTGGAACAGCCTCCCCGGTGGAGGAGGTAGAAAAAAAAAAAGTGTATCTGAATTCAAGAAAGCTTGGACAAGGTATGTTGGATCTCTAAAAGAGTGGAGGGGATAGTAGGTGATATTGGTAGGCAGATTAGATAGGTCATATGGGGGTCCTTTTACAAATAATAAAAAATAATATATACCGGCAAAGCCGTAGTAGTTCGAGGCGGTTTACAACAAAGAAGGACTGGACAATCAGCAAATATAGGTACAGTCAGAGAAAATAGGTACAACAAGGAAGGGCAGGACAGTCTGCGTAAGGTACAATCAGCGAATAAAGGTATAATAAAGAGGGGGTTGGATCAGTGGCGTACCAAGGGGGGGGGGGGGCGGGGGGGGGGCGGTCCGCCCCGGGTACCAAGCCCTGAGGGGGTGCTCCCGGTCCGGTCCAGTTACCCCCCCCCCTGCACCGGGTGTCGCGTCTGGAAACAGCCTGCAGCAAGATCGCGATGCCAGAGATCTTTGCCTGCTTCGACTGTTTCCTCCGCCACGGTCCTGCCCCTCCTCTGATGTCAGAGGAGGGGCGGGACCGCGGCGGAGGAAACAGCCGAAGCAGGCAAAAATCTCTGGCATTGCGCGATCTTGTTGCAGGCTGTTTCCCCAGGGCAGTAGCGTACCAAGGGGGGCGAGGGGGAGGTCCATCCCGGGTGCCGCCTTAGGGGGGGGTGCACAGCTGGCCCGGTCCCTATCGCGCTCCTACCCTCCCAGCGAAAGCAGCATCGGCGCCATTATCGAAAAAGGTAATGGCGCCAGGCCTTGGAGCACCAAGGCAGACCGCTTCTCCCCCCTCCCAGCCGAAACCCCGCTGACCATCCTATCTCTCTCCCCCCCCCCAGTGAACCTTTCTGACCCTCCCAGCGAAAGCAGCAAACCTCCCTCCAGTAGCGTCGGCTTTATCCTCCCTCTGCCGCATCACTGATGACGTCATCAGTAACGCGGCAGAGGGAGGAGAAAGCCGCGAAGGAGGTTTGCTGCTCTCGCTGGGAAGGTCGGAAAGGTTCACGGGGGGGGGGAGATAGGAGGGTCAGCGGGGGTTCGGCTGGGAGGGGGGAGAAGCGGACTGCCTCGGTGCTCCATTACCTTCTTCGGGCAGCAGCAGCGTTTACAATTCGCTGCTGTTGCCGGCTTCAGGCCTTGTTCTCTGCCGGGTCCTGCCTACTTCCAGTTTTCATGAAGACAGGACCCGACAGAGAGGAAGGCCTGAAGCGGGCAACATCAGTGAATTGTGAATGCTGCTGCTGCCCGATGAAGTTCAGGACATCAGGACATCGGGGAAGGAGCAGGGAGAAATCGGCTGCTGGCTTGGGGGTGAGGGTAGGGAAAGAATCGTGGAAGTGGAGAAATCGGCACGATGGCTTTGTGCAGGCTAGGGGGAGAGAGAAAGAAAGGAAAAAAATAAAGAGGGGGGGCCAGGGGGAGAGAGAAAGAAAGGCAGAAATAAAGAGGGGGTCAAGGGGGAGAGAAAGAAAGGCAGAAAGAAAGAGGAGGGCCAGGGGGAGAGAGAAAGAAAGGCAGAAAGAAAGAGGGGGACCAAGGGGAGAGAAAGAAAGGCAGAAATAAAGAGGGGGGTCAAGGGGGAGAGAAAGAAAGGCAGAAAGAAAGAGGGGGGCCAGGAGGAGAGAGAAAGAAAGGCAGAAATAAAGAGGGGAGCCAGGGGGAGAGAGAAAGAAGAAGGATCAGAAGAAGGACCAGAGACTCATGAAATCACCAGACAAAAAAGTAGGAAAAATGATTTTATTTTCAACTTAGTGATCAAAATGTGTCCGTTTTGAAAATTTATATCTGCTGTCTATATTTTGCACTATGGCCCCCTTTTACTAAACCGCAATAGAGTTTTTTAGCGCAGGGAGCCTATGAGCGTCGAGAGCAGCGTGGGGCATTCAGCGCAGCTCCCTACGCTAAAAACCGCTATCGCAGTTTAGTAAAAAGGGAGGGGGAATATTTGTCTATTTTTGTATAGTTGTTACTGAGGTGACATTGCATAAAGTCATCTGCCTTGACCTCTTTGAAAACCCGCGGAATATAAATGATAATTAACATTTTCTCTGCGTACAGCGTGCTTTGTGTTTTTAAAATTTTATTGTTGGTAGATCATTTTGACTTGGCCACAAAGGTAAGGGGGAGGGAGGGAGGGGAACTGCTGAAAGACATCTAATAATCCTTGCAGGCTTGACTGCAGGGAATTATTTTTGTAAAATCATGTTTTGTTATGTGACTGGCATTATCTAGACTTTAATTTCTATGAATGAATAGAATGAAAATGATATAAAATTACTTGCTTGTTTTTATGTGCGTGCGCTGAAGGAAAGTGGAGAGAGAGTGGGCTGAGGATGCTGAAGGGAAATGGGGAAGAGAGTGGGGAGAAGACGCTGATTTATAAATTGACAATTGTACAGAATATTGTTTCTTTTTATACTTTAATATAAACAATTCAAGGCTTGTGTGGATGGAATCAGGTGGTTTGCGGGGATGGGGACCGAGCTTACGGGGATTAGTCCAATAAAATTGTATTTTTTTATATCTCATTATTTGTTTTATTTTTATTTGTTAATTTATAAAGTGGTGATTGTTATGTATCAGTTTTTTCAAATTTACATCTACTGTCTTTATATTTTGCACTGTATTAGAGGACATGTGTTACTGTTTTTTGTGGTGTTGCATTGTATCCAGGGTCTGGTTTCTTGGCGGATCAGTTTAACTTTTGTCTACATATTTCTATTTTTAGTTTGTGATTATTCCATTTTGGGCGAGGGTGTATCTCTGTTCTGTGTGTATGAAAAAGACATAGTTTTCAGTTGGCATTGACTACAGGACCAATTGACTGTGCGGGATCTGGCTTGTTTAGTTTTACAATGTATGTGTTGGTGTTCTAGTGCTCACTGCAGTGTTTAAGATGCAGCCTTTTCCTAGGTACACTCTTGTGGTGCGATATGTAGATTGGTACTAAAAATCATATTTTTCATATAGATGGGGGGGTGTCAAAAAATGATGGGCCCTGGGTGCCACATACCCTAAGTACGCCACTGCCTGCAACTACTCCATATGTACTTCTAATGTCATGACAATTTAGACATAATTTATGTTTTGTTATGTTTGGAATAATGGTTACATATATGAGGTTCAATAAAAGAAAATTTTCACTGCCTGTTTCTATTCTGACCATTTATTCCATTTCATGGTTATTGCAAAAAAAAAAAAAAAAAAAAAAAATTTTTACATGGGGGGGGGGGGTGTCAAAAAATGATGGGCCCCGGGTGCCACATACCCTAGGTACGCCACTGGGTTGGATAGTCTGTGAAAATAAGTACACTCAGCAAATGAAGATACAGTTTAAATGGATAAGCAGGATACATGTGCGATAAAATGGGACCATAGGTTGGGTATAGAGGTCTTAGGTTATAAATCGGTTAAATAGATTAGGTTTTAGTAGTTTCCTGAAGTTTAGGTAGGATGATGAGCGCGAGATAATGTTGGCCAACCAATTATTAAGCTGACCTGCTTGGAAGGCGAGGGTTCTATTCAGGTATCTTTTGTAACGGCAGGCCTTTAGAGTTGGATGGCTAAATAGATGGGTTCTGCGTGTGGGTTTGGATGGGCGGTCTTAGATAAAATGGGGTATCAAGTATAAGGGGGGCCGAACCAAGGATGGATTTGAAACAGAAACAGGCGAACTTGAATTGCACTCATGCTTCCAGGGGTAGCCAGTGGAGTTTATGGTAGTAGGGAGCTAAGTGTACAAAGGCGCACTACGCGTTTTAATGCACGCTAAATATTAGCGCGCGCTAAATGCTAACACGCCCATAGACTTATAACGGGCACGTTAGCGTTTAGCGTGCGCTAAAACGCGTGGTGCGACTTTGTAAAAGGACCCCATGGTCTTTATTGGCCTTCATTTTCCCTGTTTTTAAAAATATCAATAATAGAGTGGAATAGAATAAACAATTTCTCAGCTTTGACAATTTTATTTTTAAAAAAATCTGAGAATGGCCTTTCTAAAGGGTTTCTTTTGCGTGATAAAATTATTTTCGTTACTAATCTCTAACCTACATACACTTCCCCCTCCGTATTCACGGGGGTTCGGAGCAGAGCCGTCCTGTGAATATGATAAAACCGCAAATAATATTTGGGACGGTTCTGCCCCTAACCCCCTCTTCCCCCGGCTATTTTAAGCCCTTAAAAGCTCCCCCCCCTTAAGCCTTACCTGGTGGTCTAGCGGGTTTTCAGGCAGGAGCCATCTTCCCACGCTCCTGCCCCGTGCAGATCGCTCACAGGAAAAGGCTGCCTTGAGCTCCCGTAGTCTCTCGAGCCATTTCCTGTGAGCGATCTGCACGGGGCAGGAGCGTGGGAAGATCTCTCCTGCCCCGAAAACCCGCTAGACCACCAGGAAAGGCTTAAGGGAGGGCTTACAGGGCTTAAAATAGCCCGAAAAATGAAAGTGATTTTTTTTTGGTTTAAAACGAATCCATAGATAGGGAATTCGCGAATACGGAGGGGGTTGAGTCACCTGCCAGTGATATTTGCTTCATAGGTTGCAGACACAGCTCGTTTTACATAACACAGGGGTTATATTGTTTCACATTAATTTTTCAACCGTTCTCCAAATACTTTTGGCGCTATTTCAAGTGTTCCAGCGAGTGTGGCACTCTGCCAAAGGGTTTTGTAAATTAGGGATATAAATGAAAGTGTTTAGTTTGTGGAAGATAAACAGAATGATCTAAAGTTTCTGGTGCCTTAAATAAGCTAAACCTTTGCATATGTTAATGAAGGAAGGCACTGAAATCATTAAACTTCATTTACAAATCATGAATATGTATTACCTCTTTAAATTAAAGGCAGACTAAAACAGATCTAGTATTTGTACAATTTGTCAAAGAAAGACAATTTGTCAGACTCCTTTGACTTAAGCAATATGCAAATGTAGGAAAATGAGGTTTATCTTTAATGCCAAGCTATGATGAATATTTTTATAATCCTAATTAGGACTAGTCATTTCATCTTGAAGTTCGCTCCCCTCCCCCCCATCTTGCCGATTTGAAATTAAAATAGATGCCTGATTACAAAACTCATTAGCAAGGAAGCATCCTTCACATTAACCAGTTCCTTTAGATTACACGCACTGAAAGGAATGGGGGCACTTATGTTCTCAATTGCCAGAGTGAATTGAGCTTTAATTGGTACCATTATGGAGTATTTGCATTGCTATATATTCCATTGTGGTGTAATGCTCCATTCATTAGATGTAACAAAAGCAACCCTTAAAGGGCTTAATTGAGTGAAGCTGGTGGCCTTGGCAATGTTTTCCAGAAGACAATATCTCATTCTTTTGTGTTTGATATATTGATGGGCCTCGATCTGATTATTTTAAGACAGAAGCTTTTAAGGCTAGGTGAGGAACCCAGTTATGAGCCATACTCTTTCAGGAAAAGGTACATAAGGGGATCCTACAGATGCTCATCGTCCAATGCGGTATATATCATTCAATGTAAAAACTGCAAAGGAGGGTGATACATTGGAGAAACAGGCCAGATGCTAAAGACTAGGATTAATTTGCACAGATATCGTAGTAAAAATTACAACGCTAACCAGGATGTCACCTCTGTCGGACACAACTTCACTCCCAATATTGTCTGTGAGTGCAGACGGATCTCTAATGTTTTTAGGGATCTTCAGACCACCGCTCGAGTAGCATAACTCACAGCGGTCCTAATCCTCATTAGTCCCAATAACATTAGTTGTAGGCAGTAAGACTCATTTGAAGTAGTTTTTCTTTCATTTTAATTAATTTACTAAATATAAATTACTTAGCTTTTCTTAATTCATTCCCCTTGCTTGCCGACACGTTTCAAAATACTTTATCAAGGTCGGGGATACCCCCAACAACAAAAAGAAAAGCTCAGGTTAGAAAATTTCTCCAAACTAACACGCGCAGTAAGATAGAATATAAAAGCAGCAGTCTCACCGTGAACAAAATCACTCCTGAAAACTATTCGTTAACAATCGCCATTGCTAGAGTTCAATGTTGATATACCTCTGTCGGAAAGCATTTTAGAAAAACTAACCACTGCCCCAGCGATTTTATGGTGAGAATCCAATGATAAAATATTCTGATACCCACTGGACATCACTCAACAAAGACCTTGGCTTTCTTTCCCACTACAAAGAAACTTAAAGTGCTGTGTCACCTCTCTGTCTCCTACTTAATAGAGACCTTGGCTTTCTTTCCCACTACAAAGAAACTTAAAGTGCTGTGTCACCTCTCTGTCTCCTACTTGACTTTCTTTCCCACTATAAAGAAATTCAAACTGCTTTATCGCCTCTTTTTGTCTCCACTATGTTTTCCTTATACCCCTTTGCAACTAGATTTCCCTCGGGCCCCATTCACTAACCTCTCTTGCGATCCTATTCGAATCCGTGCATGCAAATGAGGAGAAACGCGTGCAAAATAGGCAAGGATGCGATTCACAACACAAATTTTCCAAACCGACTAGGCTGGCCGATCATCCCAAGAAGCGACTGCTGGGGACCAGTCGAAAACGTCTTTCCGACTCTCCAGCTCCATAGAGGCCCTGCTCTGCCCTGATCTGTTTCCTGTCTGTTCTCCCTGAACGTCGCCCTGCTCTGCCCCGATGTCTCCTGCCTGCTAACCCCGAATGCCGCCCTTCTCTGCCCCGATCGCCGCCCTGCTCTTCCCCATCTCTCCTGCCTGCTCCTGCTTTTCCCTGCACTGTGAGCCTGTGGTTTTAACCCGCGGGTTTAAAGCAGGTTAAAACCATGGGCTCGCTAATCTACAAAAGTTTAAAAAAAGCTTAAAACAACAACAAAAAAAAGTCACAGCCCCGAACACGCCTGCCTACCTGCCTGCCCTGACTCTCCCACCCTTCCCCGCAGTGCTTGGGCTCCTTAAAAAAGAAAAAAAAATCTATGCCGGGCCCGGAGGTCCAGCGCATGCGCAGACCATCTACAGATCTACAGATGGTCTGCGCATGCACTGGGATCGCTATTGAGCGATCCGGGCAGGCGGATGGGGGCATTCCTCCGATCACCCCCATCTGCATATTAGGGTTTTCTGAATTCATCGGACCTGCCCGGATTGGGCCCAATTGGGCAGGTTCATGAATCTAGCCCTTATTTCTGAACTGAGGAAGAAGGGATTATCTTTGAAAGCTAATCATACACTACATTGTTAGTTCAATAAAAATGATATTATTTTCTTTCCTTTATGCTTTTGTTTTATTTCTATATATTACCAGAAAAATGTATATAAATGCTGAGTGTAGAGTTCTAAGACAGGGGTATCCAACCTTTGGCCATCGTCCCGTAGGTTTCTCAGGATTTCCTCAATGAATATGCATGATATCTATTTGCATGCAATTGAGGCACTGCAGGAAGATAGATCCCCTGTGTATTCATTGGGGAAATCATGAAAGCCTAACTGGAATGCAGCCCCTGAGGACTGAGGTTGGAAATCCCTGTTCTAAGAGATTCTGTTCTAGAAAAATGATTGAGCCCAAGCTCTTGGAACTGATGGGTACTATTATTCAGTCACTGTGGTTCTGAAACATCAGTAGTATGTGAGGTTATAGAATTTCAGACATTTTGGGCCTCTTCTACTAAACCTCGCTAACGGTTTTAGTGCGGGGAGCCGCGCTGAATGACCCGCGCTGCTCCTGACGCTCATAACAACTCTATGAGCGTGGGGAGCAGCACGGGCCATTCAGCGTGGCTCTCCGCGCTAAAAATGCTAGCGCGGTTTAGTAGAAGAGGGGGTTTGTGATAGCTTAGCTCTCTGTATCATGGTGGTGACCAGAATGAAGTTCTTCCTTGATATGGGAAATATCAGCTTGTGACTTTATATATGTGGAGGGGCATAATCGAAAGGAACGTCTAAGTCCGTTTTTGTCTAAGTCGCAAGTCGTCCAAAGTAAAAAAACAGCCTAGGACACATTTGCAAAAAATCCATCCCAAATATTTTTTCTTTCGAAAATCGTCTAACTGTACGTCCTGCCGATCTGATCGTCCAAGTCGTTAAATCGTCCATCTTTATACCACATTTTCGTCCAACTTTTCGTCCAAATCCAAAACACCTAGAACAAGCCCTGTTGGATGTGGGAGGGTCTGCAAAGTGATGGACTGCACACCCAGACATGGCACCTAAATAGTGGGGTACCTTACAGGGCACTGCTGTGAACTTCACAAAAAGGGTGCCATGTCTTCTCCTCCTCACTACAGCTTCCTTATAGGTCATGGTGAGCCCTCCAAACCACCTCTAGAATCCCCTAGACCCACTTATCTACCACCCTAATAGTCCTTATAGCTACAGGAGCCACTTATATGCCAGTAAAAAAGGGTTTTGGGGGTGTATAGGGGAGTGCACATGTTTAAGTATCAATGCAGTGATTACAGGGGCTTATGGGCATGGGTCCTCCTCTCCATGAGTCCCTAACCCACCCCCAAAATGGCTTAAGCCGCCTCTGTGCAGGACGACTAGGCTTTCCTACGCCAGGTGGCCAAGTGATGATGGTCTGGAGGCTGAATTTTAAAGGTGTGATTAATATTTTTATGGGGGTGGGGGAGGGGGGTCGGTGATCACTGGGGTGGTGTGTGGGGGTCTGTGTTATGTGTTTGCAGTGTTTATCTGGTGAGTTTAGGTGGGATTTTGTGACTTAGACCATGTTTTACATGGTCTAAGTCACAACGTCCAAGTTCCGTCGATCATCGGCTGTATAACTTTCGGTTATACATGCTATACAACTAAGTCTAAGCCGGCCCACATCCTGCCCTCGACACTCCTCCTGAAACGCCCGGTTTAGCTTTGGTCACTCAGCGGCACTATGTAGGCCTAGGTCGTTTAGAAATACGTCCAAAACCCGCTTTCATTATCGGCGCTTGGACGTATTTGGACAGTGTTCGTCCAAGTGCCGACTTAGGCTGTTTTTTTGGACGTTTTTCTCTTTCGATTATGAGCCCCATAGTATTTTATTTATTTATTTATTTATATACCACTATAACCTAAGCGGTGTACATTCAGGTACTCAAGCATTTTACCTTATCTGTCCTGGCAAGCTCACACTTTATCTCACGTACCTGGAGCAATGGGGGATTAAGTGACTTGTCAAAAAACCATATACAGGAATGAGAAATTTAAAAAAATCAAATTCTACGTCCAATACCTTTCTCAAAATGTTTTTTTATAGTAAGCACAAAGACATTGAACTTTGTCTGCATAAAGCTTTTATTGTTTCAAATATTAATAATAAGGGGAGAGCCTCAGCTCCCCGTGCGTTTCTAACTTCTACAACCGCACTAGAAAGGGAATGATTCCTCACCGGCTCTTGATCCCCCTCCTGTCCCGCAAAATGCTTCTCTACTAAATTCAGAACAAAAAATCAAGCTACTTAGCTGCAGGCAGGATAGGTTAGTAGTTTTAAGAATGTCACTGCTTCTCCGCCAGTCCTTGCCCAGGGTCACAAGGAGCAGCATGGGATTTGAACCCACAACCGCAGGGTGCTGAGGCTGTAGCTCTAACCACCGTGCCACACACTAGAAAATAGTCTTTAGCTTTTGGGTATTTGTTCTCCAGAACTGTCATTCTAAAGTAGACATGCTTGACCTTGTTTTTTTTTTAAAATATACAGTGCTCCCCCGCGAATTTACGGTCAGCGGTTCGTGGTCCCAGTCATTCGCAGTATTTTCTGACCGCAAATGACCGGGCAGGGGAGGCAGGAGAGGTAAGGGATTAGCTTCACCTAAAAATCATTGCGGTTTTCTCATGTCTTTAATTCCCCCTCCGTCTCGGCTCCATTTGCAAAAGTCGCGGTGACGCGTGGCGTCTACGGCGGGACCGTGGCATAGTTGGTCTCTGAGAATCTTTCTGCAGTGCTTGGGAGAAGTAGGAGGGGCTCTTTTTTGGCTACGCGGAGGGAATTCTTTGCAGCCTGCAGCAAATTCTACTAAAAACTGGATCAGCTCTAGTTAAAAAAAACAATTTAGAAAAGATTTAAAATTTAAAGGTTAAAAAATACTAATTAAACACGTCACAGGTTAAAAAATACTAATTAAACACATTACCATGTAAACATTTCAGCATTCACTTGCATCAGGGGTATGGTACAATCATAAGTGCTGAAGAAACACTATACTGACAGAAAGTCTCATCGCAGACTGTACAAATTGATCTTAATTGAACATATTGCAGAACTGCTAACAGAATTACATACAAGATTTGCTACATCTTAGAATAAGACTATGTTGTATCTGATAAGCAGGTTGTAGTTTGCTTTCGGAGAGGGTGGGAGATCCAGGTCTGCTCGCTGCACTGAGCCAGCCTGGGATGGCGTTGAGGGTGTCTGCAACCTGGAAGCATTCAGCGTGCTGACTGGCGCTGAAAACCTCTTGCGTGGTTTTATAAAGGGTTCAGGGGTTTCATTTCAAAAATCGCTACTTGAATGTTTTGGTGATTAAAACGTCCAAGGGCTCCTTTTACAAAGGTGCGCTATAGCGCGCACTAGCCGTAAATCTACCGCTTGCTCAAAAGCAGGCGGTAGTGGCTAGTGCGTTCTATTCTGCACATTAAGGCCCTAGCGCACCTTCGGAAATGGAGCCCCAAGTGCCAGTTTATACCGTTTTTTGGATGACTTTGGGCTCCTTTTATTAAGGTGCGCTACGGGGGTTAGCGCGTCGGACATTTGATCACGCGCTAACCCCCGCGGCAAGCCAAAATACTAACGCCTCATCAATGGAGGTGTTAGCGACTAGCGCGGCAGGTTGTTTATAGACATTTTACTTTTAAGAATTAGTTCATTCTTTATTTTCTTGAGATAATCTTGCAAGCTGCAATAAGTTGTCCTATTCAGAGTAGCCTTACGATTCTAGCTGTAAACTGCTTCCTGAGTTATTTGCTTTTTACTTAATAGATTTACCCCCTCTTCGACAAAGCCGCGCGGCAAGTTTATTGATATTTCAAGCTTATTAATATTTTGATGTACCGAGGAGGAAGTGACGTCATCGTGGCTGATGGCAGCCTAGAGAGATAGCTCCGCGGACCCCCGTGCTGATTTTGGCTATCTTCGCGCGATTTCGCGAGCCTGCACTGCATATTACCTACAATTCGATTGTGTAGCTGCTTTGCTGTGTCTCGATGACGACTCGAAAAAAACAAACCGACATAAAAGCATTTTCTTCACCGATCCCGAACGGGCCTCCTAAGCCTAGCTCAAAAATGGCGCCCGATCCGACCGCGGCTGCGGAGGGCTCACATGTCGATGCAACGTTGCCAACTTTACAGCTGGAGATGCATGGCTGGTTTCAGGAATTAAAATCTGAGATCTCTGCAGTTCGAGCTGATATCCACGCTGTTGTTGCTGAGCTAAAACGTGAGGTGGGTGAAATCGGGAATCGAGTGGGAGAGACGGAGACTGCAGTGGAGGCACATGGCTCTGAATTAACACACTTGAGAGGCAAGATTGCAGCGTTAGAGGAAAAGGCTGATGCGAGCACCCTAAAGATGGAAGACCTGGAGAATCGCTCCAGACGGTGCAACCTTCGCTTTCGGGGTGTGCCTGACACTGTTTCTGACTCTCGCTGCATGGAGGTGATTGATCATATATGCATTCAGGCACTGGAATCCGCTGGTTTACCTGTGGAGGTGGGGAAACCATTGCTGGATAGGGCTCACCGCATCCTTGGCCCTCGTGATGTGAACCGTCCTCGTGATGTTGTGGCCTGTTTCCATCGCTATATGGATAAAGAACATGTGCTTAGGGCGGTGCGGCGCTCTGGGGGAACTGTTAAATGGGAAGAAGCGGACATTGATGTCTATCCTGATATAGCTCCAGCAACCCTGGCCCGCCGTCGCACATATAGAGACTGTACCCGTATACTGCAGGAGCACAGTGTTCGATATAGATGGATTTATCCTATCGGATTGGCTTTTACACATGCAAGCAAGACTTACACTGCAATAACTGTGGCGGATGTTCAGGCTCGATTGGTGGAAGCTGGTTTGATGGCAGCTTCAGAAATGGCTCCACTTCCTCAGAGGTCGCCTGTGCCCAAATCTGGAAGAGGGTTGGGATGGCAGAGAGTGGCTAGATCGGCTGCAGCTCGTCGCCCTTTAGAGGCGGCCACACCCTCACCCTCTTGAACATTTGTTTTTGTGCAATGTGCTTTAGAAATTTTGTGCTGTGTCTGCTTTTTCTTCTCTTTGCTGAGCGACTTCTGTCGCGAAGATTGTTTATAGGGCTTTCTCTGGGGGTCCCTTTGTGAACTGTTTCTCTATACTTCCTGTACCGTGGTTTCCAGGTGCTTTGGTGGCTGGACCATGTGGGGTATTATTGGGGGGTTGGGGGGAAGGGGGGATGTTGAAGCTGGGGAAAGTAGTGACCGAGTGCTTTCTTGTATGATTGTATGGAAGTGTGTTTGTATAATGTTTTTCTTAAGGTTACGATTGCAGGGGTTGATTGATTTGGTTGCTTTGGAACAACTGGTTGATTTGGCAATGAAGTGCTTTTTCCTTTCTGGTACAAATGGATAAACTCACTTTGCTATCTTATAATGTACATGGTCTGAATTCTCCACAAAAACGACGCTTGTTATTTAAAGAAATGAGCCGCCTGAATAGTGCGGTTGGATTTATTCAGGAGACCCATTTTCAATCTCACTATGAGAAATTGCTTACACACCATAGCTACCCACACGTTTTCCTTTCTTCTAATAAAGTCCGGAAAAAGACCCAGGGGGTGGGCATCTTAATTCATAAACGTGTCCAGGTGGTACTGAGAGAGGTGGTGCGGGATGTTGAGGGCCGCTACATATTGGTTAAGGCTGAGTTGGATGGCACCTTGTATAGTTTGCTGAATGTCTATGCCCCAAACGCTGGTCAGGGGGCCTTCTTTACATTGCTAGAACGTGTGCTGTTAGATCATGTAGAAGGTACACTCCTTGTGGGTGGAGATTTTAACCTTACTTGCTATCCTCAGGAGGATAATTCAAATTCTTCCATCCGCTACGCTAGAAGTGACAGAAGAGCTTTGCTGCGCTTCCTGCGTAGGCAAGATTTGATAGATGTATGGCGCTATTTGCATCCAGGCACGCGAGATTACACATTTTATTCATCAAAACATAATTCATATACTAGAATTGATATGTGGATGCTGCCTCGTATTGCTCTGCCTCGAGCCCTGGCCTCCAGTATTGAGCCCCGGGTGTGGTCAGATCATGCTCCTTTGACTCTGGAGCTACAGGTTGGACAGGTTAGAGGCGGCCGTCGCTTGTGGCGTATGAATGACTCTTTGTTGAAAGATCCCAATACCTTGACTCTTTTAGAGACTGATGTCAAGGAATTTTTTGTATTCAACGACATAGCTGGCATTAATGTTGCAATTCTTTGGGAAAGTTTTAAAGCTACCCTTCGGGGGTGTTGTATCTCGAGGGGATCGTACAGAAATCAATGTCGAGTGGCCCGCAGATTAGAACTAGTGTCCCGCCTTCGACGCCTAGAGAATGCCCACAAGAGAGCCCCGTCGGTGGCTGGGGGGGTAGCGCTGACGGAGTGTCGGAGAGATTTACAAGAACTTGATTTAGAGGGCATGGCTTGGGCCCTGCAGAGGCGGAAACAACGGTTTTTTGAATGGGGTGGCAGGGCAGGTCGCTTGTTAGCTGCACAGATCAAGCAAACTCAAGCACAACATTCCATAACTCGGATTCGTAATGATTCGGGTCAGCTTTGTGCAGATGATGGGGACATCCATCAGGCTTTTTTATCCTTCTATCGGACTCTGTACACTCCGGAAATTGAAGCCACGGAGGGGGAGATAGATGCTTTTCTATCTAACGTCACCTTGCCTTGTTTGGCGGAAGTTGATGCGGAATGGCTCTCCTCCCCTATTCAACCCGCTGAGGTGGTAGCGGCTATACGTCATTTGGCTGCTTCCAAGGCACCGGGTGTTGATGGCTTTTCCCCCCTGTTTTACAAGAAAATGGAGGCCCATATAGTTAATCCTCTGACCAGATTGTTTAATTCTTTTTTGGAGGGGGATTGTCTGCCGTATTCGTTTCGTCAGGCAGCGGTCTCCCTTCTTCTTAAACCTGGGAAGGATCCCCTCCTTTGTGGGTCTTACCGCCCTATCTCATTGTTAGGAGTTGATTATAAGCTGTTTACCCGTATTTTGGCAGTCCGGTTGCAACGCTTTCTGCCTTACCTAATTCATGGAGATCAATGTGGCTTTATTTCAGGGAGGCAACCTGGTGATAATATCCGAAGAGTGTTAGATCTTATTGGAGTGGCCCATCAAGATTCTGTCCCGGCAGTCCTGTTATCAGTTGACGCTGAAAAAGCCTTTGATAGGGTTTATTGGCCGTTTATGTTAGCGGCCCTGAAGAAGATGGGCATTTCGGGTGCTTTTCTACACTGGGTGACTTTATTATATGCTGCCCCGGAGGCTTGTTTAAGAGTTAATGGAAGATATACTGCTAATTTTATGATTCGTAGAGGAACTAGGCAAGGATGCCCTTTATCACCACTGATTTTCGCGCTGGTCATGGAACCTTTAGCAGCCGCTATACGTGCGAATGCTGATATTCAGGGAATTGTGGTGGGTGGTGAAGAGCATAAGATTTTATTATATGCTGATGATATTTTGTTTACCTTGACCCACCCACATCGTTCTTTGACGGAGGTGCTTCGTGTCTTGACTATGTTTGGTGAGGTGGCTGGCTTTAAAATTAACATCGAAAAATCTGAATTGCTTAACGTTTCCCTTCCGGACTTGTTGGTAACGGACTTACGTGCTATGTTCTCGTTTCGATGGGCGGCTAAATCCATTAAATACCTTGGTGTGCGTATATCTTGAAGACTTACTGACCTTTTTGAATTGAATTACCCTCCGTTGCTAAGAACTGTATTTGCTGATCTGGATCGATGGGAGGGATTGAGATTGTCTTGGATGGGTAGGATTAGTGCTTTGCGTATGAATGTACTGCCTCGTTTTTTGTATCTGTTCTCCTGCCTACCTCTCTCAGTTCCTAAACGGTTCTTGCTTAGGCTACAACGGCGGGCCTTTGCATATATCTGGACACGTAAACCCCCTAGGGTGCGGAGGGAACGTATGTACTGGGACAGGTTGCATGGGGGAATGGGTGTCCCTGATTTTTCTACATATTACTATGCATCCCAACTGCAAGGCCTGTTTCATTGGGCATATCCCTCCCAGCGCTGGGTCTCTCTAGAACAGGCCTTACAACCTACTTACCCTTTGGCAACAGTGCCCTGGCTGTCTTTTGATATCCTTCGAGATTTGCAGATGGGGACATCTTATGGGATGGAATGTACTTTGCATGCATGGAGCCGGGTTCGACGAGCTTGGTTCCCACGTCAGCGCTATTTTTATGCTACTCCCATTAGATTTGCCCCTGATTTTTTGCCTGCTAAAGATACTGGGATTTTTCGGCGTTGGGAAATGGAGGGTCTTAGGGTCCTAGGTCAGCTGGTAATGGGTGGACAACTGGTGCCCTTTGCTGCCTTGCAATCTATATATGACCTCCCCTCGACTGATTTTTTCGCCTATGTCCAACTTCGAGATTTTATGGTGAAGAGGGTGATCCCGGAGTGGGAAGGGGCAGACTCTGCTTTTTTACAAGTATTTAGGATGGGATCTGGGGTGGGCCTTATTTCACGTCTCTATAGGGCTCTTTTATACACTAGACCACAGGCCCACACATATGAACATCGTTGGGAACTCTTGCTGGGGAAGGCCTTGGATTATCGACAATGGGACTGTCTTTATGGTACACTGCTGAGAGTCTCCTTGGCATCTCCCTTAGTGGAGCAGGGATATAAGATGCTATTCCAGTGGTACCTTACGCCAGAAAAGGTGCATCGTTTCTATCACTGTGGGGACGGGCACTGTTGGCGCAACTGTGGATGTCTGGGCTCCTTTGGGCATGTGTGGTGGGATTGTATTAAGATTGTGCCTTATTGGAAGATGGTTCAAAGACTGCTGATTGATGTGTTATGCTTACCCATCCTACTGCGTATGGAAATATTTTTACTTAACTATCCTTTGGGGAGTTTGGATGTGGATCAGAATCATTTTGTGGCCCTGGTTGCTACGGCAGCCAGACTTCTAGTGGCTACATATTGGAAGCGTGACTCTTTGCCTTCTCGTACTGAACTGTTACATAAGATTGACCAAATTTACTTGATGTCCAAATTGACTGCTTTAAATAATGATTCCTGTGGAACGTTTCATCGACAGTGGTCTCGTTATAGCTCCTGGCGAGGTTTACTTTGAAATTTTTCTTATTTTCTTTTTCATCTTCCTTTGTTTTAAGCTTATGTTGTATCACTCGGTGGGGGGGGTGGGGGGGTTCTGTTGTTTCATATGAGCAATGTACTTTTGCTGTTGGCATGCTGCCTGTGTACTGTTCTCATTTTGTTTAATAAAATCTTAAACTTCAAAAAAAAAAAAAAAAAAATATTTTGATGTACCGACCATCACAAGTATCTGGTCAGTTTACAATAAAGAGAAATAAAAATTATTAAAAAAAAATTGTGTGTGTGTGTATATATATATATATATATATATATATACACACACACTCGATACAAACACTTGATTACGAAGGGTATGAGACAAAAGGGGAAGTTTTTAAATTACATTGTATAAATAAAAATAAAATGAGGGAGGGAGGGGAGGATAAAACGAGAGGAAAAAATGGGGTATCGCTTCCTGGCAATATTTTTGTTGTCTCATTTTTATTTGGTACCTCAGTTGGAATTTTGACAGGCGTCTTTAAAGAGAAATGTCTTAAGCAGTGTTTTGAACTTGTTTAAGGAGTTTTCAGAACGAAGATTTGATGGCATGGCGTTCCAAAGGGAGGGCGCAACGACAGAGAAAATTGTGTTTCTGATATAGTATAAATCTTTGATTGGAAGGACTGTTAGGGCTCCTTTTACAAAGGTGCGCTAGCGGTTTTATCGCACGCACCGGATTAGCGCGCGTTAAGGCCCTTAGTAAGTTCTGGTTAGTGGACCTGAGGGCTCTGGAAGGGGTATGTGGAATGAGATATTTATCAAGGAAGGCAGGCTGATGAAAAGTCTTAATTTTAAAGGCCCAGAAGCCCTTTAAATCTCTATGGGCATCGAGACCGTTACCGTGAAGCAGCCGCTGGCGCGGCTTTGTAGAAGAGGGGGTTAGTGCATTCTATATTCTCAAGATAATCTGGATTCCTGTTGAGCGAGAGCAAATACTAAGGCTATATAAGCCCTCCCCCCAAAAAAAAGCTTTTTAAATTTTTGTGAATTTTTCCCCGTTTCTGTGTTTTTACATGTTTTATTATCACACATTTGAATCATGCATTCACTGTACGCATACAAAACATTTTTGAAGCGTGCCAACCAATTGAATACATGTTAATTCTCAGGTTATGTGCGTCCAAGCAATTTTTGCGCACAAAAATATTTTCAGCAACCAAACAAACCGGGTGCTCATTACTGAAGGTACAACCCTAGCAAATTTGTTTCTCCAATAAACCAGCATGAAGATGGCACTGTAATCAAGCTTATGCGACTTTATACCTTTAAATTGTGCAGTCGTCACGGCCAATGTATGCTCAGCGTGGTTTCCCTGCTCTTTTCTATATAATACTGCCGTTGCTTGGATGACTCTGTGAGTGATTTTGCATGCTGATAAGGGCTAATCAGGCTTATATTTAGGGAAATGAGACAGCTAATGGATTCTGTGGGTTGGAGCAGGATGGGCCAAAAATGTTGCATTTTATGCACTTGTTTTCACCTGTACAGCGTTGAATAGCAAAGATTTTTATTTGCCAGTCTGCCCTAATATTCACTTCAACTTCCTTTCTAACCATTGACTAGAGAATGACACGGGGAAAAAATCTGTCCCCGTCACCGCCCCGTCACCGGCCCACCATCCTCTGCACCGCCCCGTCACCGCCGTTCCCTTCACCGCCCCGTCACCGTCACCGCCATCCCTTTCACCGCCCCGTCACCGCCACTGCCATCCCATTCACCGCTCCGTCACCGTCCCCGCTGCATCCATATAAGCCTTAGTACTGTAATATTTAGCTTATTCCTTTCTTATAAATCAAAGTTCCTGCTGCTGAACTAGAGAAAGAGATGTTCAGCTGGCAGGGCTTTGTTTATAAATTTTTATCAACACAACTACCCTGTTTCCCCGATGATAAGGCAGGGCCATCAAATAAGACAGCCCCCCCCTTTTTAGAAAAAAATGTAAAATAAGGCACCCCCCCCGCAAATAAGCCACCCACCGATACCTGCGCTTACCCGAATCGGGTGGTACGGTGGGTGACTCCGTGTGGTCCCTCCGTCTACCGTATTTGCCTCCATGGCTGCGTGCCGCGCCTCGTCATGAAGTGAAGAGGAGGAAGTGACAGGACTGCAGCGCGCGCACGTGACTCCGCGCAAGGAAACACAGGCAGCTTCCCTCATCCCTCCCTAACGGAGACTGCAGGAGTTTGTTCACGGCCAGAACATCCAAAAGTGAGACACACAGACAGGTTTCTTTTGCTGTGAGCAATACCACTTACTGTATATAAAGCCTGTTTAAAATGCATACGGTATATAAACAATGGTTTCACATTGTCAAGTCCCCTCTGATGCTGCACTACAGAATAATCTCTTTACTGTGTTTCCCTGATGGAGAACATTGGGGACATTAAATGGTACAATATATGGTACGATGGATAAAGCTGGCCATACACGGTACGATTTTTCGGCCGACCGATTCTTCAGCCGACCGTTTTCTTCCTCCAACGAACGCATTGCGAACGTACCTATCGCGAACGTAATAAAATTCTGTTTTTTTTCAACAATAACTGTGTACTGTAGTCTTCTTCATGGGTAAATAAGGCATCCCCCCCGAAAATAAGCCCTAGAGCATATTTTGGCCTTCCAAAAAAAATAAGACAGTGTCTTATCATCGGGGAAACAGGGTAATATACTATTTTATCCTAAAGCAAAAAATAAATAAATAAATATAATTTTTTTTTCTACCTTTGTTGTCTGGTTTCTGCTTTCCACATCTTCTCATTGAATTCCTTCCATCCACTGTGTGTCTTCTCTGTGCGTCTTCCATTTGCTGTTACTGTGCCTCTCCCTTAACCCCCCCCCCCCCAATTGGTCTAGCACCCATCTTCTTCCCTCCGCTCCCGCATAGTCTGGCATCTGTCTTCTTCCCACTCTGTCTTCCACATTTCCCTTGGGGGTCTGTTCCTCTCCACCCTCCTTCAATGTCTGTTCTATTCCTTTCCACCACCACCCTTCCCTCCCTCCTTTACCATCTGTTCCTTTCTACTACCCTTCAGCTCCTCTCGCGTGGCCTATCTACCTTCCTTCCTCTTATTTTCATGGCACGTTACAATGTAATTTGTGCAAGCCACTGGAGCCTGCAAGCTCGGTCCCTGTCCCATCCCCACAAACCATCTCGCTTCTGTGCTATTTTCCCCATTTCTAATATCTCCCCTATGTATCTGCCATTGCCCCCCCCTGTGTCCATATACCATCCCCATGGCATGTCCCCTTTATGTCTCTGTCCCTATGCCCCATGCACATAATTTCCCCTCTTTCTGTTACCTTCCTGTGTCCAGATTTCCCCTATCTTCCTCTTCCATACCAGTGTGTCTCTTCTTTTCAACCCCATCTAGCTTTTTTCCCTCTTTCTTCCCCCCCCCCCTGCTTCTAGCATCTGGCTCACCTGCCAGTCCTTCCCTTTCTTTCCTGCTGTGGGTTTTTCTTTCCGACTTCATCCCCTTGGCCCAGAATCTCTTTCCCTTTCACTCCCTCCTTCCAATTTGAGCCGGGAACACTAGCGATCGCACGGTCCCCGCAGCTCACACCCGCCTGCCCAATCGATTCTAGTGTTTAGCCAGCTCTCTCCCTTCTCCTCACCTTAGTTTGTAGATTTTCTTTTTCGGCGACCCGCACACTATCAGAGAGCCGTGCACGCGCGGCTGCTCAGTGTTCAATCTTCTGCTCTGCTGCAACTTCCTGTTTCCGGTTGCGTCAGAGCAGAAAATTGAACACTGAGCAGCCGCTCGTGCGCGGCTCTCTGATAGCGTGCGGGTCGCCGAAAAAGAAAATCTACAAACTAAGGTGAGGAGAAGGGAGAGAGCTGGCTAAACACTAGAATCGATTGGGCAGGCGGGTGTGAGCTGCGGGGACCACGCGATCCTTCATGCCTCACTGCGGGGACAAGACCATTCACCGCCCCGCGGGCGGTGAATGGCCTTGTCCCCGTCGCCGCAGCGACTGCTAGTTTTCTTCCCCGTTTTCGGCGGGTGACCCGCGGCTAAAATGCGGTGGCCGCGGGTAAACCGCCACCGTGTCATTCTCTACCATTGACCCTGCGAAGATCTGCAAAGGGACCTAACGACACTAGAAGAATGGGCCAAAAAGTGGCAAATGAGCTTTAACATAGGGAAATGCAAGGTCATGCATGTAGGGAAAAAGAACCCGATGTTCAGCTACAAAATGGGGGGGATCACTGCTAGGGGTAAGTAACCTTGAAAGAGACCTGGGAGTGATGGTAGACACAACATTGAAGGCGTCGGCAAAGTGCGCCACAGCCTCAAGGAAAGCAAACAAAATGTTGGGTATCATTAAGAAGGGTATCATGACCAGGACAAAGGAAGTCATCCTGCCACTGTATCGTGCAATGGTGCGCCCGCATCTGGAATACTGTGTCCAGTACTGGTCGCCGTACCTCTAGAAGGACATGGCGGTACTTAAGGGAGTCCAGAGAAGAGCAACTAAACTGATAAGGGGTATGGAAAACCTCTCATATACTGACAGACTGAAAAAGCTGGGGCTGTTCTCCCTGGAAAAGCGGAGACATGATAGAAACCTTCAAGATCCTGAAGGGTATAGAAAAGGTAGACAGGGACAGATTTTTCAGATTATGGGGAACCACAAGTACAAGGGGGCACTCGGAGAAATTAAAAGGGGACTGGTTTAGAACAAACGCCAGGAAGTTCTTTTTCACCCAGAGGGTGGTGGATACATGGAACGCGCTTCCGGAGGCTGTGATAGGCCGGAGCATGTTACAAGGCTTCAAAGAAGGTTTGGATAGGTTCCTGGAGGATAAAGGAATTGAGGGGTACAGATAGGAGTAGAGGTAGGTTAAGGGATAGTCTGAGACCACTGCTCAGGCAATGGGCCTGATGGGCCGCCGCGGGAGCGGACCGCTGGGCGAGATGGACCTCTGGTCTGCCTCAGCGGAGGCAACTTCTTATGTTCTCTTATGTTCTTATGACCCTTAAATTTTCACCAACTATATGGTAGGGATAGGTTGTCATTTGAAAGACATGAAGAAAGACTGCACATTATCTCTTGGACTCTAGGGGGGAAATTCTGTATAGGATGCCGATCTCAGCAGCCGCCTAAGAAGCGACTGAGAATCGCAGACCGGCGTCCTATACAGAATCACATCTGCCCTAAAGGACTGACACCTAACCCCGCCTAACCGCTCCGATTCTCTAACTGGTACCCATGTCACAGGCGCCAGTTGGAGAATCGTATTGCCATCAACTGATTGCGGCAAAGGAATCCCTGTGTCTCCTTAGGCCTCCTGCACGGTGCATCCTGGGCTGCACTGGGAGTGGCATAAGACTGATTGGCCCAGGTGCCTAAGGCTCCTCCTATGGGAGGGGCCTTAGGCATCTGAGTTAATTGGTTCATATACAAAACCGCGGAAGACAAAGGAGCGCACCGACAACTGAGCGCAAGATGGAGGCGTGCGCCGAAGAAAATGACAGTTTTTAGGGGCTCCGATGGGGGGTTATGTTGGGGAGCCCCCCCCAGTTTACTTAATACAGATCGCGGCGGCGTTGTGGGTGGTTACTGTAAACTTAACTTTTTCCCTGTTTTTAGGGAAAAAGTGAACTTTTCAGTAAAATGTGGGGGGTTACAACCCCCCAAACCCCCCACAAAGCTGCCACAACGCGGCGCGATCTGTATAAAGTAAAGTGGGGGGGTTCCCCCCCACACTTCCCCATCGGAGCCCCTAAAAAGTTATTTTCTTTGGCGCGCACATCCGTGCTGCGCTCAGTTGTCCGCACGCGCCTTTGTCTGCCGCAGTTCTGACCTGACACCGAGTTAATTAGAGCCTTAGGCCCCTCCCCAGTGCAATGTTTGGTTTTCTGTTAAGCGCTGGTCAATTATGCCAGGAAAACCCTGGCTTAATATACTAGTGTCTACCACTAGGATGCCTTGCAACGCCCAAGTTTACTTGAGCACCGCTAGGCATGATTCTGTAAATGGTACCTAGCGGTTGATTGACAACCGTGCCAAGTGGCACCTAGGAGTTAGGTGCCATTAGGCCTCATTTATAAAATCAGGTCCATAACTCCTACAAGGGGCTGCTGAAAAGTTCTCAGCCCAACCAACAAAATTGCATCAGTTTCTATTGAGGGCTATACACATTTTTCCACTTTTTTTTTTCATTCCGCTGGAAAAATACGGAACAAAAATAGTGGGAAATCGCTGGACTAAGTGTATAGACCTCGATGGAGACTGCACCAACTTTGTTGGCTGGGCTGAGAACTTTCCAGCAGCCCCCTCGCAATTCTATGATTTTAGCCTCTAAATGTAAGCCCCTTTTGCTGTCTCTCGTAAGATTATCCGTTCCCTGAGTGCTAAGTGTTATTCTCCAAACTTAGAGCTCCTTTGACAAAGCCTTGGTAGAGATTCCCAATGCGGCAAATGCAAGAAAGCCCATAGGAATTGAATGGGCTTCATTGTATTTGCCATGTGGGAATCGCTACTGTGGCTTTTTAAAAGGAGCTCTTAAGGCGCAGTGCACATTGCGCAAATTTGCAAAAGGGATGTATAAATAGGTGGGGCATGCTTGGGTTCCACATTTATTGATATAAATTATAGAATACTTTTAAGTTACATGCAAAAAATGCAATATTTAGGCATGCTCAGTTATGCCTGGTATTGACTAGGGATAAGTGTTCATATTTGCTATAATAAAACCCTTAGCGCACATGCGCACTTCAATCTCTGTGTGGCCGTGATCAGTGATACGTGACTCGTGCGGCGGTTTCCCCAGCAATGCTCCTGCTCTGAGAGGAAAGATTGCAGTGTCGGATTCGGCGTTACTGCTTCTCTGCCTCCTCCTCCGTCGCTGTCGCCAGGCACTACTCTGTCACTCCCACGGAGCTGTGTGGCTGCGGGGCATTTGCTAGGCTGGCCCACGGCCCAGTACTGCTGGACAGGGAGGAGCAGGGAATGGGTGCTGCTGGACAGGGGGGAGGTAAAAGTAAGGGAGAAGGGCTACTGCTGGACAGGTTGGAGCAGGGAAGGGGTGCTGCTGGACAGGAGGAGCAGGGAAGGGGTCTTGCTGGACAGGGGGGGAAGTAAAAGGAAGAGAGAAGGGCTACTGCTGGACAGGGGGAACAGGGAAGGAGTGCTTCTGGACAGAGGGGAGATAAAAGGAAGCGAGAAGGGTTTGAGCATTCACAAAAAAATTATGCGGTTGATTATCTACAGTGTAAGATGGTATAGTATTTTATAATTAACTAGCTGATGCCCCGGCGTTGCACGGGTATTTAATTATAGCAATAACACTGTAAATGGATTCAAATAAAGATACTTTATAGTGGTGAATGAAATTATTTTTTTACAGCTTTATAAAAAGTACAATATTCAAATTATAATGTGATATATTTGACAAAATGAATACAATACAACTAACACAAAACTTGATTATAAACAACACTTTTAGTTTCACCTCCTGGAGCAAGAACATATAAATTCTTGGGTGAAGAGACCCCCAGAACATATCACCCCAGTTAGTGAGGGATCTGCATACCAAGTTTCGTTCAAATCGGTCAAGCCGTTTTAGATTTACTGTGAGAATGGCAGCTGTTTACATTTTTTCCATTGACATGAATGGATGAAATCTGATGTTCTGTTTGTAGCTCCGCCCACGTGTGCAGGTGGGCCGCGAGACCCCCAGGACATATCACCCCAGGTAATTGGAATTACTGTGAGAAAGGCAGCTTTTTACATTTTTTCCATTGACATGAATGGGTGAAATCTGATTTTCTGTTTGTAGCTCCGCCCACGTGTGCAGGTGGGCCGCGAGACCCCCAGAACATATCACCCCAGGTAGTGAGGGATCTGCATACCAAGTTTCGTTCAAATCGGTCAAGCCGTTTTTGCGTGATCGCAGCACATGCATACATACATCCGATTTTATATATATAGATTGAAGAGCTGTGGTAATTGGTAGTACATGTATGGTAAGACCAAAAACAAAATAATCTGTGGGGAAGATGTTCTTGATGCAGGCGTTTATTCAGTCAGTTGAAAGATGCAGACAAAATCCACCGCTTGCCCTCGATCGGTAACATGGAATGTTGCTGCTCCTTGGGGATTCTGCACGGAATGTTGCTGCTCCTTGGGATTCTAGAATCTTGCTGCTCTTTGGGGATTCTGCATGGAATGTTGCTGCTCTTGGGGTTCCGAAATCTTGCTTTCCCTCTCTCTCCTGTCAGGTACTGCACCCAGCACTCTTCCTTCCCTCCCTCCCTTGTCAGGATCTGCACCCAGCACCCTTCCCTGAGATAATGGAATGTTGCCACTGGAATGGTACTAGTGACCTGGATTGGCCACGGTGAGAATGGGCTACCGGGCTTGATGGACCATTGGTCTGACCCAGTAAGGCTATTCTTATGTTCTTATAAGGATGCCTTTGATGATTAAACCTGTATTTCCAGCTCCTTAATCTTCAGCAAACTAGAATTTTTTCCCTCTCCAATCTACAGGATGCACCGGACATCTCCTTTGCCAGCCTAATTGTATTTCTATAGTTCTACCCTTGTCCGTTATGTATCAGGTTAGTCCTCGTCTGATCATGGTCCATGTTTTAATAGTAATACTATGTCCCCATTTTTGTCATGTACACCACTTAGAAATATAAGCGAAATTATCAAATTTTTAATAAACCTGAAATCTGTTTATGAGTGGGTAAAAAGGTTTAAAGCAGGAAGAACAGGGGTGACCAACGAAGGACGTTTTGGTTGCCCATCAACATCACACACACAAGAGCACAGTGACAGGGCAGATGCCTTGATTAGAGAAGATCAATGGACAACAGTGTCTCAATTGGCTGCAAATCTAGATATCGGCTATGGATCTGCATTTGCCATAACACACAATGACTCGGGATACAGGAACATCTGCGCATGATGAGGGCATCCGCTGAAAATCAGGGGAGGGAAGTTTCATGGTGATTCCAGAAAGTACTTCTTCACCGAAAGAGTGGTTGATCATTGGAACAATCTCCCACTGCAGGTGATTGAGGCCAACAGCGTGTCAGACTTTAAAAGAAAATGGGATATTCATGTGGGATCTCTAGGGGGGGTAAAGTCAGGGGGGTGGGTCATTAGAGTGGGCAGACTTAATGGGCTATGGCCCTTCTCTGCCGTCATTTTCTATGTTTCTATGATGGGTTCCCAGACAGCTTTCTGATCTACACAAGTAACAGCATGTGAAGGTTGCGACCCAGTTCCTGAGATGGTATGAAAGAGAATTGTCACCAGTGAAAAGGCATGGGCACATCACTGCGACCCGGAGAGCAAAAGGCAACGCACGATGAAGGAAGCGGTGCTCACCTGGCTTCGGAAGCAGCCGAAAACCTTCTCTGCAGGCCTGCAGAAGCTAGTTGAATGATGCAATAAATGTGTCGTCTTGCATGGGGGTCTACGTGGAAAAGTGATATGTTCAATTGCCCACAGTTGCTTCTATTAAAGCCATTAAATGTACTCTGCCTTTACTTTTTGATTGACAACACAACCTGATATGCTGCAGTGTTTTAGGAGTTTTCTATTTTTCTACTGCACCAACAATATGGAATTCCCTTCCTTCTCATCTTCGAGAAGAGATCTCACTGGACAAATTTAAGAATAACTTAAAGACCTTCCTTATTAAAGATGTAATGTAATGTAATTTATTTCTTATATACCGCTACATCCGTTAGGTTCTAAGCGGTTTACAGAAAATATACATTAAGATTAGAAATAAGAAAGGTACTTGAAAAATTCCCTTACTGTCCCGAAGGCTCACAATCTAACTAAAGTACCTGGAGGGTAATAGAGAAGTGAAAAGTAGAGTTAGAGGAAAAATAAAAATAAAATAAACATTTTAACAAGACAGCATTGATCTAAATACTTTGGAAGGTAGAAGAGAGGAGAGAAAGGAATAGAAGCAGAAGGGGGAGCCGTTGAACAGTAGAATTCTGGAGAAATTTAAATGATAGAAATAGAACAAAACAAAGACAAAAGGCAAAACAATAGATAAGATTAAAGATAAATCATAAGCTGGAAAAGGAAAATAAAGATAAAACTTTGTCTTCAATCCACGGTTTCAGCGTCATTGATGAAGTGGACCAAGTAAGTTTAGGAGGAGCGATGACGTTTCCAGAAAAAGGGCATATGACAAGTAGATGCTAGATCGCATATAGAAGGAAGAGCATATCCGCTTCCCAATGTGTTGACTTTTTAAGTTCTTTCCTATTATAAATTGTAAAAAATGGTCTTCTGCTGTGTTTAACACGCGGGTTGATTCGATTTTCGGATCTTTCTGAGCGGAATCAACTTCAAGAGATTTCAGAAGCTTCATTTTTGCAGCTGGGGCTGTCAGTGATCTCGCGTCCTGGCGCCCCCGAAAGAAAAAAATAAAATAAAATAAATTGTATCTCCCCCCCTTAATTCAATTTGTATCTTGTAAGTCAGTAAAGTCTTGTTATTTGATGTCTTCCCCCGGATTTTAATAGTCTTAGCATTGTACACCGCTTTGACAATTTAAAGCGGTATATCCAATTTTAAATAAAAAACTTGATTGTTTTGGAATGCATGTGTAAGCTTGATTCACATCTTGTGCTGGATAAACAGTTCTCCACATTTCTTCATTTTTTTTTGCCCTACTGTTAGATTCACAAGGAAAGGAAAGTGTTCAGTTTCTCATCCAATCATTCATCTTTAATTGCCTGGATTATTACAGCTCCTTGCTAGGCAGCTCACATCTTCCTTCTATCAAAAGGTTACAAGTTATTTAAAATATGGCAGGTAAATTTCTTTCTAACGCAGGCAGCTTTGGCTAACAATAGCTTCTAGGATTCAGTTTAAATTTCTTCTGGAGACATATTGGGATAATTGTACAAAAACAAAAGCATTTTGGGGTGCTTGCCACAGCAGAAAAGAGCTTACTGAGGGGTGAGCTCTAGCATCCCGTGGTAATTTTTGCATTTGCCACACACTAAAAAAAAAATTGATCTTGTAGCACTGGGGACATGTCAATGGGTGGAGAGTAGACATGTTCTGTGTTAATTGGTAAGCTCAGTTACATTGCTGAACACTAACCAATTAGAATGTGGTTGGCATGTGAACCCGTCTGTTGGATACCATCGACTCGTATTTGAGTCCTAGCAACTTGACAGGGGAAGGAAGGAAGGGTGCTGGGTGCAGATCCTGACAGGGGAGGGAGGGAAGGAAGAGTGCTGGGTGCAGCGCCTGACAGGGGAGGGAGGGAAGGGTGCTGGGTGCAGATCCTGACAGGGGAGGGAGGGAAGGAAGAGTGCTGGGTGCAGTGCCTGACAGGGGAAGGAGGGAAGGGTGCTGGGTGCAGATCCTGACAGGGGAGGGAGGGAAGGAAGAGTGCTGGGTGCAGTGCCTGACAGGAGAGGGAGGGAAAGGTGCTGGGTGCAGAGCCTGACAGGGCAGGGCACTTGAATATTAAGCAGCCTGACATATTCGAGTCAACTATTTTTCCTCCTTTTATGGGGGAAAAATGGGGTCTCGACTTATATTTGGATCAACTTATATTCGAGTATATACGGTATTTCTGAAATCATTGGGAAAATCACTCCCCAACTGGACATGGGGAAATATGGACATAGGGCCCTACGCGTCCATGCCTGTATTTTACAAAGACTCTGGGATTGGCAAAGTCTTTCTACAATACAGGGGGAACTGTGCATGTCTCTATTCCCATCTCCAAATCTTTTCTATCATCGAGCTCCAGACCTCGTGGTGACAAGCCAGATTCTAAAACTTGCTTATAAAAAGTAGAAGTTACAGCTCTCAGAGTCTGTCTTTTACAGCCCCTGTTCTTGGAGCCAGACTCAGCTGTAATGCGCATTTCTTATAGTCTAACAGGCATTCTATCTTCTGGTCCATTTGTCATAAAGTGAGACCATTGCAGGCAAGTTTTGCCTTCTTTAGACTGTCTCAAGTATACCATGAGAGCCCATTAAGGAACTTTGCCTTCAAGGCTGCCCTGGGCAGTAAGTTTCCCAAGATTTTCTCATTTTTTTATTTTAATCATAAATAATCCTGCATCTGCTGCTCCAAAATGTTTCAGAATACCTTATGGGCTTCCTACATGGATATATTGCATTCTTTTATAGCACTTTTCATACTTAAAAATTAAAGTATCTTTTGGGGAAAATGATGTTCACTGAATATTTTAAGAACAGCATATTGCAAGAACCTCAGATTCATTCTTCAGCTGTGCACAGACTTTGTCGCAAAGCTGTTACATACTTCTAGGGTGCAAAGCTTCATTTTATCCGTTTTAATTATGTAATGAGTAATGTATGACTGTAAGGGAGCACTTTTCCATTGAGCTGGGAAGTACTGCTCTGAGATCTACCTAAGGTTTGCACCTACCTTCAAACCACAAAGAAGTCTGTATAGTTTAAGCCATGTCTAAAGTTGTTCTGCTTTCTCCTAAGGGAAAATAAAAATAAATAAATAAATAAATAAATAAAAAATCAGTGGATGCCTAGGATGTGGATGTGGGGTAGAGACACTGGGCCCCCAGCTGATCTGGGCTTGTTTTGTGCATTTTTTTGGACTTTTTTTTTTTTTTTCCAAAAGATCAATGCACTGTGCACAAACACAGTGGCGTACCAAGGGCGGGGCGGACCACCCCAGGTGCAAGCATGGGGTGTTCCCAGCCTTGGAGTGATGGTCTGGGAACATCCCCTTCTCACGGCCCGGCCCCAAGGCTCTGGGTGGTCCCCATGGCCCAGCATGTTCTCACCCTTCTCTCCTGGCCAGTACGATGTCACCTTTACCTTCCGTCAAACTGAAAAAAAACTGCTGGCCTCGGTAGTGATTCAGCGACATTGCCCGTGGCTCCCCTTCCTGCTTTCCGTGTCTGCCTGGTCGTTCTCCAATGACGCAACTTCCTGTTTTCACCGGGGTGTACCACAGCAGACAGAAAGCAGGAAGGGGAGCCGCGGGCAACGTCACTGAATCACTGCCAAGATCGGCAGTTTTTTCTGCTTGATGGAAGGTAAAGGCAACATTGGACTGGCCAGGAGAGAATGGTGAGAACATGCTGGGCCTGGACTAACTTTTTTTTTTTTTTTTTTTTAAGTAGAAAGCCAGGGGTTTGTTTTTTTAAAAGTACAACATTCTGAGATTCCTTATTTTGTGCAGCTTATTTGTATCATACCTTGTTAACATTTCCTGTTCTTGCTGTATATTAAAATCAATAAAATCTTTGAACTGACAAAAAAAAAAGTACAAAGTGTGTGTGTGTGGGGGGTGGGGGTTAAAAAATGATCGGCCCCGGGTGTCACATACCCTAGGTACCTATAGAAACACAGATATATTGAAAAAACAATGTATGTAAAACAACACTTTCAATTGGCGACTGCTATGGTTATAGGACAATGGAATAGTATCGTTTTGCAGAAACTATGTGAAACAGGTGCCAGCTCTAATTTCACTCAAAAAGAAGGAAAAAAGCCTCAGAAAAAGGCCCTCCCACTGCCACAAAGGTGGATATCAAGGTGGTTAGACGGTAACCTCACAGGCAAAACCTTCATTAAAATGAGTGATTTGAGCAAAGAAACTTATGCTTCACATATATACAATTGTGGATAGAGGAAAAACCACTTATCTTCAACTGATCGGCACACCGACGGAGGCCAGCGTTTCACCGACTAGCTGCATCAGGGTGTGACCCGACCGATCAGTCTTGAAAGAGCGAAAACAACCGCTTCAACTGAGTCCAAAAAGATGGACTCAGTTGAAGCGGTTGTTTTCGCTCTTTCAAGACTGATCGGTCGGGTCACACCCTGATGCAGCTAGTCGGTGAAACGCTGGCCTCCGTCGGTGTGCCGATCAGTTGAAGATAAGTGGTTTTTCCTCTATCCACAATTGTATATATGTGAAGCATAAGTTTCTTTGCTCAAATCACTCATTTTAATGAAGGTTTTGCCTGTGAGGTTACCGTCTAACCACCTTGATATCCACCTTTGTGGCGGTGGGAGGGCCTTTTTCTGAGGCTTTTTTCCTTCTTTTTGAGTGAAATTAGAGCTGGCACCTGTTTCACATAGTTTCTGCAAAACGATACTATTCCATTGTCCTATAACCATAGCAGTCGCCAATTGAAAGTGTTGTTTTACATACCCTAGGTACGCCACTGCACAAACATATCTAAAGAGATGGCCATTTTCAAAACAAAATATATATGTTCTCCTAGGCTTCAGCGACTGGCATCATGATTATAGCAGTTTTCTGGGTCTTGAAAATGGTCATGTTTGCTACTGGATTTTGAGAAGCATTCTGCAAAATGTTAAAATTTGGATTTAGATATCATAAAGAAAATGCCCCTCCACATAATATAATGTGCCTCTGGATATCCTAGTCAGCAGCACTTATCTGGATAGCAGATTGAATATTGACCTACAAATATATAATGCCAGGTTAGCATCACTGACCCCTACTGGTAGTCTTGTGGTACTGCTACTAGGGTTCAAATGACAGTATTAGTGAAAAAGGCTGCTAACAGTCCTGCTGATCAAAACACCCTTCTAGTTTGAGAAGAAGAAGCCTAAGGCACTGAAAAAAACAAATATGCCCAAAAACTACAGGCCAAAACAGGAAGAACCATGGGAATCAAGGTGAAAATTAACTCCTGTGCCACATCAGAGGTTAAGTCAACACATCAGGGGGGCTACTAGGGTGATATCATTGCCTTATCTTTGAGTTACAAGATGGATGAACTTTCACGATTTGTTTTGGTATTGTACTGTAAATGTTTTCTGTTCCCTCTTCAAGTGCAATGAGTTTCATATGAGGGTTTCAGCACATTAGAAGTAATAAATAGTAGTAGTAGAGTTTAATTTTCATCATTGTAATTTTGATATTGTGCACATTTCAGTGAGTACTTCCGTTATTTAGATTTTAGTCACCATCCCTTTTAACTGTACAGATTGTGGGTTGCCAAGGCAACCAGTGGCATACCCACAGATAAACCACAAGCTGCAATGAGCCATAAGGCACCAATGTCATATGAATAACCTTTCAAGAACACCATTATAATATCACGCCTTTCACAATATACTTCTCATTAAAATGGGATAAAGAAATGATCAAAACAGATAAAGAATGGCTCTTACCTGGTCATAAACTAATGAATTTTAATAGGTTAACCGTTTTGTTCCTAGGGTCAATAAAAAAAAAAGAAATCTGTCATGGAAATAAACAAAGTGCTATTGAAATAACTGGATTAGTACCAATGGTCTAAAAAAAAAAAAAAAACAAACTCAAAACCTCCTTATATTTTTATTTGTACCAAAATGTTTTGAAACTAAGGCCACTGTTTCCCCAAAATGGCTTTTTCAGAGTACTGTATATGCTCGAATATAAACTGAGATTTGGGGGCAAACAAATAGCCCAAAAATGGGGGCCTCAGTTTATATTTGAGCCTCCTTTTTTATGATGATGCTTTTTTCCTTCCCTCCCCAACCGATGACCGACGCTGCTATTTTCCACAAACTCCCCACCCCCGCTGCTATCCTCCACCCCCTTCCGATGACCGACACTGCTAATCCCCTCATGACTGCCATTGCTATCTTCCTCCCCACCACCCTGATGACTGGTACTCTTATCATCCACTACCTACTCCTCCCGTCCCAGACCAATGTCGCACTTACAGTTCCAGGACTCAGGAAGCTGACGCCAACGCTCTGTGCTGGGGAAGGGCCTTGAGCGCCTGCACGTGCTCAAAGCCATCTCTCCAGAATTCTCAAAGGGAATCCACCAAGTCTTCAGCACGCGCAGATGTTCAAAGCCCTTCACCAGCACAGAGAGTCAGTGTCAGTTCCTGAGTCCTGGAACTGTAATTGCGGTGTCGGTCTGGGGCAAGAGGGAGCAGGTGGTGAAGGACAAAAGTGCCTAAGCCACTGTTCTTCAATTCTCCAGCACTACTGTGGCCTCCTCTGTATTGTTCTTTTGCCGCGGTCCACCCCCCCCCCCCCTTTGAAGCAACTTCCTGTTTCTGCTTGGGCAAACTGCAGTAAAGGAACAATGCAGAGGAGGTCGCAGGCAGCGCAAGAGAATTGCTCCCGTGCTGGTGACCTCCTTGTAGTTTTCATAGTGAGGGGTGTTTCGGAACTAAGTTGGTAGGACATTTGGTGGAACGGGGGTGGGGTGGAGAGGGAGGGAGAAAGAAGAGAGAAATGCTGAATGGGAGGGGCAGAGGAGAGGAAGGAAATGGTGGCACATGGATGGAAGAAAGTGGAAGAGGAGAGAAGGGATGGTGCACATGGATGGAGGAGAGAGGAAGAGCTGGAAAGATAGATTTGAGATGGGCAGAAAAATGGAAGAAAACTGAATATGAAAATCGGTGCCAAAAATGGACTAAGTGCAAGTTGTGAATAAGGAGAGGAAAGAAACAGCAAATACATAAGGAGGCCTTGGAAACAGAGTTGAGAGCAAAATGATCAGACAAATAAAATCGCCAGATAGCAAAGGTAGGGAAAATGTTTTTATTTTCAATTTACATTACATTACATTAGTGATTTCTATTCCGCCATTACCTTGTGGTTCAAGACGGATTACACAAGAGATGTCGGGTTACAAGAATTGTACCATTACATAAGAATTGTCGTAAGAATTACATAAGAATTGTCGAGAAGTTAAGGAGATACATGTTGGGTAATTTTAGATTAGATATGGGTGGAGTGTGTGGTAGGTGGAGTTTGAGAAGGAACTGTTTGTGTTAGATAGGTTTTATGTATTTTTTGAAGAGTAGGGTTTTGGTTTCTTTTTTGAAGGTTTTTTAGTCTGTGGTCGAAGACAACAGATTGGTGTCTGTCTAGTTTAGCTGCTTTGGTGGCCATTAGGTTGTCATATAATTTTCCTCGTTTAACATTTTTGGTGTGTGTGTGTGTGAATAGTGAGTGGGTTCTCCTGGGCCTGGTTGAGGTGGATTGGGTTAGTCAGTTGTTTCAGTAGGTTGGGCTTTCTCCATTAATAGCTTTGAATAGTAGGCAATAGAATTTTGAAGTGTACTCTTGCTTGTATTGGGAGCCAGTGTGAGTCGTGGTATGCTGCTGTGATGTGGCCATATTTTTTCAGTGAGTAGATGAGTCTTAGGGCTGTATTTTGTATTGTTTGTAATTGCTTTATCAAAGTCGCTGAACAGGGAAGGTATGGTATATTGCAGTAGTCTAGTAGTCCAAGGATAAGAGATTGTACCAAAAGTTGGAATTGTTTCCTGTCGAAGAATTTTCAGATTTGTCTTAGGTTCTCAAAGTCACGAAATTTAGTGATTAAAATAGTCAGTTAAAAAAAATTTAACATCTGTTTTTATCATTTGAACTGTTCAGGAAGAAATTCATTTCTTTCTACTTTTTTTGTGGGGTACTGTGGGCAGAGTCTGGCATATTAGGGTTTGGTTTGTGTACAAAGGAGGAGGAGTGTGTGGTGCAGTGGTTGAAGCTACAGCCTCAGCACCCTGGGGTTGTGGGTTCAAACCCCGTGCTGCTCCTTGTGACCCTGGGCAAGTCACTTAGTCCTCTGTAGCCCCAGGTACGTTAGATAGATTGTGAGCCCACCGGGACAGCTAGGGAAAATGCTTGAGTACCTGATTGTAAAACCGCTTAGATAACCTTGATAGGCGGTATATAAAATCAGAGTAAAGGGGCACTACTCTGACTGGATAGGGGTCACAAGTGGTGTTCCGCAGGGGTCAGTGCTGGGACCACTGTTGTTCAATATATTTATCAATGATCTAGAAACGGGGACAAAGTGCGAAGTTATCAAGTTCGCGGATGACACAAAACTCTCCAGAACGGTCAGAACTGTTGAGGAATGCAAAGACCTGCAGAGCGACCTGAACAAACTGAGTGAGTGGGCAAAAAAATGGCAGATGAGCTTCAATGTGGAGAAATGTAAGGTCTTGCACATAGGGAAGGGGAACTCCATGTACAGCTATACGATAAGAGGGAGGGTACTCGGGGAAGGCAGCCAAGAAAAAGATCTGGGGGTATTGGTGGATAACACAATGAAGCCGGAGGCGCAATGTGCAGCGGCCTCAAAAAAAGCGAGCAGAATGCTGGGCATTATCAAAAAGGGTATCACTACCAGAACGAAGGAAGTTATCCTGCCACTGTATCGAGCAATGGTGCGCCCACATCTGGAATACTGCGTCCAATACTGGTCGCCATACCTCAAGAAGGACATGGCAATACTCGAGAGGGTCCAGAGGAGAGCAACGAGGATGATAAAGGGTATGGAGAACCTCTCATATGCCGAACGGTTAGACAGGCTGGGGCTCTTTACCCTGGAAAAGCGGAGACTGAGAGGGGACATGATAGAGACTTATAGAATCATGAAAGGCATAGAGAAGGTGGAGAGGGACAGATTCTTTAAACTAGCAGGGGCAACTAAAACAAGAGGTCACTCAGAAAAACTGAGAGGAGACAGATTCAAAACGAATGCAAGAAAGTTCTTCTTCACTCAACGGGTGGTAGACACCGGGAACGCGCTTCCCGGAGAGGTGATAAGCCAGAGTACAATTCTGGGGTTCAAAAAGGGACTGGATGACTTCCTGGAAGCGAAGGGAATAACGGGGTACAGATAGAGGTTTACCTCACAGGACACTGAGCAAATAGGGTATGGACTTTTTAGGTTAGGTAGGGAACATTTTCAGGTCATGGACCTGGAGGGCCGCCGCGGGAGCGGACTGCCAGGCGCGATGGACCCCTGGTCTGACCCGGCAGAGGCAATGCTTATGTTCTTATGTTTAGAAATACGTCCAAAACACATTTTTATTTTCAGCGCTTGGACGATTTTGAGAAATGTTCGTCCAAGTGCCGACTTAGGCCGCCAAACTCTAACTATAAAAACTTTTAAAAACACAGACAAACAAGAACATAAGGTAAAAGGCAAGAACTACATAAGGCAAAGTAAAAGAAAATAATTAAGGAAAAAACAAGAGGGAGGGCTGCTGTAAGCTCAGTAGGCCTCAAAGGCATCACGGAAGAGAAATGTTTTTAGCTTCGTCGTAAAGTTATTAAGATTTGATTCTTTGCGTAAAAAAATTTGGAATACTATTCCAAAGAGAGGGGGCAGTGACAGAGAAGATGGTAGATCTCCTTGTGACCTTGGGCAAGTCACTTAATCCTCCATAGCCCCAGGTACGTTAGATAGATTGTGAGCCCACTGGGACAGAGAGGGAAAATGCTTGAGTACCTGATTGTAAAAACCGCTTAGATAACCTTGATAGGCGGTATATAAAATCCTAATAAAACTTGGAAAAAACTTGGTTCTCGTGTATATAAGAGAAGAGGTATTAGCTGTTGATCTTAGGGACCTAGAAGGAATATAAGGGGTAAGAAAATTGTTTATAAACTAGTATTTTAGCTCGTTACATTAACGGGTGCTAGAAGTCTGTCCGGCTCCCATAGTCCCTTGCCCCCCCCCTCCCTTCCCACGGTCCCGACAAACCTGACGACTCTAGCAGCGTCTGCAGCACTCTACACACGCTGCTTCGTGGCCTTCTACTGTCCTGATTTACTCTGGCACGTCCCTGATGACATCATCAGAGACGCGGCAGAGCAAATCAGGGCAGTAGAAGGCCCCGAAGCAGCGTGTGTAGAGCGCTGCAGACAGGTTCGGAGTCTGGACCGCGGGAAGGGAAGGGGGGGCCGGTCAGACGTCGGGAAGGGATGGGAGGGTCAGACCGCAAAAAACTTACTGTGTTTTTTTTTGCCGCGAGAGAGCAGGGAGTCCAGCGCTGGCGGCCAGTCCTGCCGCGAGTGTAGTTGGGTGCTGTAAGGCTGGGGACTCGCGCATGCGCACTCCTGCCGCCGCAGACTTACATCTCACGGATCAGGGAAAACGGAACACGCAGGTAGGAGTGCGCATGCGCGGCTAGGGTTTTATTATATAGGATTCCGGCTGATTGTTTTGTCTGGTCTTAAATGTTGACAGAAGAATTTTGTAAGTGATTCTGTGTTCCACTGGCAGCCAGTAGACTTCTTGCAACAAGGGGGTGACATGGTCAGATTTCTTTGCAAGTCCCGATTCCTTGCCCTTAACCGATGTTCATTTGCCATTTGGTATCGGAGCCTTTTTCATAGTATCATCCAGTCGTTTTGTAGAAAGCTCTTTATCACAGGCTGGCAATTCACCTTTTCATTCTTTACATAGATGGAAAACAAATATTTACACTCGTCTCAAGAAATGAAGTCTTTAGCCTGGCAATGCTTTAGGCGTGACATTTGCCACCAACTGTGACAGCTCCGCGTGCTTCAAATAAACATTTTGAAAAGTAAGAGAATGTTCTGTTCTTAGAAATTAATAATGCTATGAGCTATCAGGTTTATTGTGGTACAGGGATTGCTGTGGCAGTCCTTAGCAAAGGACTTAAATGACTAGTTCTCCATGACCACTAACAAATGAATAACATAAAACGTACAGGTAGGAGTGTGCAAGTGAAAAAAAAAAAAAAAAAATCCAAAATAACCGGCGTGCTAACCTCGTTAATGCGCGCTGATTAATGCACGTTCAATGCTAAAGACGCCACATTATATTCTTTTAGGCACTTTGGCATTTAGCGAATGCTAATTGTGAGCACGCGCTAACTTGGTTGGTGGTTGGAAAAAGCCACGTTTACGCTTTTTAATCGATGGCTCCGGCGCTATTAACGCCGACGCTCATAGAATTCCTACAAGTGCTGGAACTAATGCTACCACGGCCTGTGATAGGAAAGCTTAACACAGCTTTGTAAAAGGGGAAGGGGGGGGGGGCGAATCCTGTTTGTCTCGGCTGTTTAGATTGTAAGCTCTTTCGAGCAGGGACTGTTTCTTCTTCTTTGTGACTCGGTGCAGTGCTGCGTATGACTGGTAGCGCTATAGAAATAATTAATAGGAGTAGTGATGCGGTAGTGTCTGTTGATGGATTCCTTCCTCAGTGTTATAGAAGAGCGCACAGTCCGATGCGCAAGCAAATCCTAATTGCCGCCAATTTACATCAATAATTGATCGTTGGCATCCAGTTATCGATGGTTAATAGTCCCGTTTTTGTCCTGAAGCACACCCAAAATGTCCCGTTTTCGGAGCGCAGGATTTCCTCCCGCTTCCCCGACGCAGAAAGTTTCAAGTTTATTAGGTTTTTATATACCGCCTATCAAGATTATCTAAGCGGTTTTTACAATCAGGTACTCAAGCATTTGCCCTATCTGTCCCGGTGGGCTCACACTCTATCTAACGTACCTGGGGCTATGGAGGATTAAGTGACTTGCCCAGAGTCACAAGGAGCAGTGCGGGGTTTGAACCCACAACCCCAGGGTGCTGAGACTGTAGCTCCAGGGTGCTGAGGTTGCGCCACACGCTCCAACAGGCAGGCGCTTCAGCGACTGCACTGCACAAGCGCCGGTCCTACAAGCCTGCCCCCCCTTACCCTGAAGTCAATTCTGATGTCGGAGAGGAAGTTCCGGGCCAGTCCGGAACTTCCTCTCTGACGTCAGAATTGACGTGGGGGGGAGGGGGGAAACTTGTAGGGCCGGCTCTTGTGCAGTGCAGTCACTGCATGCACCTTGGTGTTGCTGCGTCGGGGAAGCAGGGTGTGTCGGAGAAGCAGGGTGCCTTGGGAGGGCAAGGAGAGAGACAGACAGACAGGCGGAAGTGGAACCAGAGACTCATGAAATCACCAGACAGCAAAGTTAGGTAAAATGATTTTATTTTCAATTTAGTGATCAAAATGTGTCCGTTTTGAGAATTTATATCTGCTGTCTATATTTTGCACTATATTTAATGGGATCCAGGATCTGGATGGGGGGGGGGGGGGAAGGGGTCCTGTCCAGTTTTGAGGAACAAAATAAATGATCACGTTACACATGCATCTTAGGATTGTGCCCAAATTCTGCCAAACAAATTTGGGCGACTTTTATAAAATCCAGGGGAAAGTGTGTATCCGACAGCCGTTATCAATATGAGTTAATATGTCCTTATTTTGTATCTGACACTAGCTCTGTGCTCAATTTTTGATGTGCCTTGATAGTCAAGCCGCCTGATATTCGGAGCTATTTAGCTGGTTAGAAATGGCTCCTGGATCGCTAAATAGCGCTAACAATTTTCGCAATGAACTACTACTGTAAATATATCATATATCAACAATCAACATCCTCTATAATAATCCTCTAAGCGCGCATGCGCACTTAGGAGGCTGTGCTACCTGATTCGTGCTGTGTCCCTCCGTGGCCGTATTCGGCAGCTTGATGAGGCGCGTGGGGCAGCTTGAGGCACGCAGGGCGGCTTACAATGGTGGCGGCATGCGGCGGCTTGAGGCGTGTGCGCCGGCTTGGACAGCTGTCGGTGCTGGAGGAATTTGAGTGGCGGTTTAGGAACAGCTGGAGGGTGTCGTGCCAGTACTGCAGGTGAAAGGGGGCTGCTTTGGGGGGGAGCTGAGAACAGTTTACATGAATTTATTTAAGTACTCAAACATTTTTCCTTGTCTGTCCCAGCAGGCTCACAATCTATTTATCTAATCTACCTGGGGCAATGGGGGGGGGGGGGGGTTAAGGAACTTGCCCAGGATCACAAGCAGTAGTATGGGTTTGAACCCATAATTGCAGGGTGCTGAGGCTGTAGCTTTAACCACTCCGCCACTCTAGAAGTCAAGATGTAACAAAAGTGAGCCAAGTATAGGACAATCCAGCCATTGTGACATCACTGATGAGACTGGCTCTTAGACATTGGTGGAATGGTATTATGATGTCACAATACCAGCTCTGGTTATCAGAGGGTAAATCTTTTCATACTATTTATTTATTCAATTTTCTATGCTGTTCTCCCAGGGGAGCTCAGAAAGGTTTACATGAATTTATTCAGGTACTCAAAGCATTTTTCACTGTCTGTTCCAGTGGGCTCACAATCTATCTCATGTATCTGGGAAAATGGGGGGATTAAGTGAGTTGCCCAGGGTCACAAGGAGCAGCGTGGGATTTGAACCCACAACCTCAGGGTGCTGAGGCTCTAGCTTTAACCACTGCACCACTCTAGAAATCAAAATGTAGCAGAAGTGAGCAAAGTATAGGACAAACAAGCCATTGTGACATCACTGATGAGGCTCTTAGGCATTGGTGGAATGAGGCATTATGATGTCACAACACCAGCTCTGGTTATCAGAGGCTGAAACTTTTCACACTATTCAATCTTCTCTACTGTTCTCCCAGGAGAGCTCTGAACGGTTTACACAAATTTGTTCAGGTACTCAAGCCAGTGGCATAGTGGTGGTGAGGGCGCCCAGGGCGGAGGTGCCCTTATCGCACCCTCTTTCCCACCCCTCATGCTTTCTGCTGGCATCTCTTCCCCCATCACTTTTTATCTTCGGTGCGAGCAGCCACAAACTTGCTGCTCACAGCGGCTTCGGCGCGCTCTCTGACGCCACTTCCTAGGCGCGGGTCCCAGAAGTGACATCAGAGAAAGTGCTGAAGCCGACGCAAGCAGCAACTCCGTGGCTGCTTGCCCCAAAGTTAAAAAGCTACAGGGGGGAAAGGAAGAGGCACAAGTGTGATAGGGGGAGGCGGAGAGAAGGAGGGGTGCCGGTGCCCCAAGGAAGACCATGCCTGAAGTCGACAACCCCATCCTCCTTTACTCAAGTATTTTTCCCTGTCTGTCCCAGCGGGCTGAGAATCTATCTAATGTACCTGGGTAATGGTGGGATTAAGTGACTTGCCAGTGTCACAAGGAGCAGTTTGGGTTAAGAACATAAAAATTGCCGCTGCTGGGTCAGACCAGTGGTCCATCGTGCCCAGCAGTCCGCTCATGTGGTGTCCCTCTGGTCAAAGACCAGCGCCCTGAGACTAGCCCTACCTGCGCACGTTCTTGTTCAGCAGGAACTTGTCTAACTTTATCTTGAATCAGTGGAGGGTGTTTCCCCCTATAACAGCCTCCGGAAGAGCGTTCCAGTTTTCTACCACTCTCTGGGTGAAGAAGAACTTCCTTACGTTTGTACGGAATCTATCCCCTTTCAATTTTAGAGGGTGCCCTTTCGTTCTCCCTACCTTGGAGAGGGTGAACAACCTGCCCTTATCTACTAAGTCTATTCCCTTCAGTACCTTGAATGTTTTCGATCATGTCCCCTCTCAATCTCCTCTGTTCGAGGGTGAAGAGGTCCAATTTCTCTAATCTTTCGCTGTACGGCAGCTCCTCCAACCCCTTAACCATTTTAGTCGCTCTTCTCTGGACCCTTTTGAGTAGTACTGTGTCCTTCTTCATGTACGACGACCAGTGCGGGACGCAGTACTCCAGGTGAGGGCGCACCATAGCCCGGTACAGCGGCATGATAACCTTCTCCGATCTGTTCGTGATCCCCTTCTTTATCATTCTTAGCATTCTGTTCACCCTTTTCGCCGCCACACATTGCGTGGACGGCTTCATCGACTTGTTGATCATAACTCCCAAGTCTCTTTCCTGGGGGGTCTCTCCAAGTACCGCCCCGGACATCCTGTTGATGCTGTAGCTTTAACCGCTGCGCCACTCTAGAAATCAAAGTGTAGTAAAAGTGAGAGAAGTATAGGACAATCAAGCCATTGTGACATGTCAGGAAGGACCATTTGTCCTTTATCTGCTGTCATGTTTCTATGTTTCTAACCTGACTTTCCTGCTTTCTCTGCTCTCAATGTTTCAGTGTTGTCACCAAGATGAACCTGACAGTGACTTAACTTCAATTCAAAGCTATGCGAGTGCCTAATTAGGAAGACTTTCCACAAACTTTGAATATCCCTTCAGACGCACCATAAAATCATAAGACAAAGGGCAGGATTATTAATTTTAGTTGTTTAATGGTTTGGGCGATTAAAAACATTTTTGGGTTGTACTGCTGTGTTAGCTTATAGACAAATCAAGGGGACGTAACACCCGAGGACATGCCGCGGAAAACAAATTAAACCAATTTTGATATTTAAAAGAAAGGAGATCTCCGTTCTAAATGCCATACTGGTTATTGCAAGGTTCTTTCTGTTAATTATCACAAGTTATACTGGTGCACCCATAATTGTCCGCAGGACAATTGTGCCCCGTCAAATGCGCGCACTGACAAGTATACGCAGGATAATTGCGCTGGTGTTAGGGTAAGGTTTACATAAGTGGATTTCTGGAAGGCCCTGATTGGCTCAGGTGCCTGAAGCCCCTCCCAAGGGACGGGGCCTGAGGAGTCTGAGCAAATCAGGGCCTTCCAGATATCTACTTATGTAAAGTGTTCCTAAAATCCTCATCTAAACCTTACCCTAACACTAGATACCAAGTGAATCTTTTAAGTGTAGTAGTAGTAGGGGGGTTCCACCCCACCTAAAAAAAAAAAGGGTTACTTTGTAACCCTCAAAAAGACAAAATAGTATCTACTGTATGGAGCGCATTTGTCAGGGCACAACTGTCATGCGCGCATTTGATGGGTCACGGTTATACTACAGTGGAACTTAATAAAAATAAAAAATTAAGCTAGACTAACAACAACCAAGACAATTCATATACAGTGGTACCTCGGTTTACGAGTGCACCGGTTTGCGAGTGTTTTGCAAGACGAGCAAAACACTCAGCAAACTTTTGTCTCGTAAACCGAGCACTGCCCCGATAAACAAGCACTCAGCAATGGTGGCCTAGGAAGTGGTGCCTTCCTTGCCTCGGGGTCCCCATGTGGCTGCCCTCCTGCTTCGGCGATGCCTCTGCCGTCCGTCAGCGCTCTCCCGGCTCCCATCTACACTGGCCATCCTGAATGAGCATGCGTGCGACTTCTCTCTCCTCTCCTAAGTCAGCCGCTGCCCCGACATCACGCTCACCATGTACAAGCACGCAGGACGTCCTTGTACGTGGTGAGCGTGTTGTCGGGGGAGCGGCTGACTTAGGAGAGGAGAGAGAATTCGCACGCATGCTCATTCAGGATGGCGGCCGGTTTAGATGGGAGCTGGGAGAGCGCTGACGGACGGCAGAGGCATCGCCAAAGCAGGAGGGCAGCCGCATGGGGACCCCGAGGCAAGGAAGGCACCACTTTGGAATCGCTGTGCAGCACCCGGAGGCAGGTACTCACCCCTGGGCCACCTTTGCAAACTTCGGTTGTGGAACGAATCTTCTGAGTTTGCATTAAAGCCTATGGGGAATTTTGCTTTGAAAAACGAGCATTTTGGATTAGAGAATGACACGGTGACAAAATTCATCACCGTTCCCGTCCCCGCGGATAACTACGGGAAATAATCCCATATCATTTTCTAGTGTCTATTTCAACTTCGGTCCTTCTACACCAGCATTCTTCAAAGCAAAGCTTGCGGGTCAGTGGTTGTGGCCATTCATACTCTGATTCTTATGTGAGCCAAGGATAATGAAGCCATTGTGATATCACTGATGTGATTGGCTCTTAGGCACTGGTGGAATGAGGCATTATGACATCACAATATCTGCTCTGGATACCAGAGACTGTCATTCTGTAGTGTCTGTTTCAACCTCAGTCCTTCTACACCAGCATTCTTCAAAGCAAAGCTTGAGGGTCAGTGGTTGTGGCCATTCATACTCTGATTCTTATGTGAGCCAAGGATAATGAAGCCATTGTGACATCACTGATGTGATTGGTTCTTAGGCACTGGTGGAATGAGGCATTATGACATCACAATATCTGCTCTGGATACCAGAGACTGTCATTCTGTAGTGTCTGTTTCAACCTCAGTCCTTCTACACCAACATTCTTCAAAGCAAAGCTTGCGGGTCAGTGGTTGTGCCCAATTATACTCTGATTCTTCCCTCTCTCAAAAAATGACATGAAGATGGTTTCCCGCGGTTATTCGTGAGGACGGGAACGGTGATTAATTTTTTGTCACCATGTCATTCTCTATTTTGGATTACGAGCATGATCCTGGAACGGATTATGCTCGTAAACCAAGGTACCACTGTATTTGCCTTTTAATTAAAGATGCATCCTGCACACACACATTTTAAATTAAAATCTCTTATTTTAAGAATTTTGAATATACAGCACTGCGTACGTCTAGTAGCAATAAAGAAATGCTGCTTAATAGTAGTATAATGTATACAAAACACCCCCGAAAATTTGCGGTCGGTGATTCGCAGACTCAGTCATTCGCGGTATTTTCTGACCGCCTCTTCCGGTCAGAAAATAACGCGAATGACTGACCAACGGAGAAGCTCTCTGTTTTCCCTGGCCACGCGCCTCCCATGCACCCTCCCACAATGCAGTGAGAGGGGAAAGCCGAACTACAGATTCCCTCCTCCCGCCGCCGACACGGCGATTGCGTCGCTCCCGACGTCAGCCTCTTCTTGCGAAAAAACCTGGAGCGCGCTTCCCATGCGGGGTTGTGCAGGAGGAGGTTGAGTGTGCAAGAACTGGCAACGGGGAAGCCGAGACGCCGCCGACTAAGGCAACCAGGTAAGTGGCGCAGCGCGGGCTGGCGCAAGAGTGGAGGAGGAGGGGGGGGAGTGCCGATTACAGTACTCTTCAGATGGCCGCAGTTTTTCAACATTCGCGGTCACTCCGCAAACGTAACCCCCGCGAATTTCGGGGGAGTACTGTATATTATTTCAAAGTATTTTTAAATAAAACGCCTATCGCTTTAAGCTCCCTCAATTTGGAGATGTCAGTATGTTAATGCTGGTTTCCCATTGATAAAATCGTTGTGTGCATAACAGGAGACTTGTTACAGCTGATGTGGGGGCTCGTAACGCTCAACAGAAACAGATTGGAGGCAAATTAATTCATTTTGTTGTCATCGCGTTTACTGTACCATGCAGCGTGTTCTTGTCACACTACAAATAAAAGGTCATTGATCTGAGATTCGCGCTTATCTCTTCGTACTATCTTTTGCTCACACATGTAATTTCTGCCACCTCTAAATTGTCAGAGCAGATGAATATAGCTCAAACTTTCAAACCACAGAAGCGTGACTGATTGCTGTCTAATGTTTTCCAAGTGAGGTGACCCTTGACTAGATGGTCCACCTTTGGATTAAAAATGATAGTGGATTGTCTCTGCACTGAGAAAGAGTACTTGAGAAAGTTACCGGATGCCCAGAGATAACTCCTGATGCAAATTTGTTTGGCTCAGTGCTAGAGAATGACACAGGAGCTCATTTTCCCGTCCCATCCCCGTGAGGTCTTTTCCAGTCCCTGCCCCATTCTTGCAAGCTCCGTCCTCATCTGCACAAGCCTCAGACGCTTTAAAATCCTAAGTAGCAACATTTTAGAGCTCCGCTTGTGATGTCATAATGCCTCATTCCACCAATATCTAAGCTCTGTCAAACACTTTAAAATCCTAAGTAGCAACATTCTAGAGCTCAGACTGTGATGTCATAATGCCTCATTCCACCAATACCTAAGCTCCGTCCTCATCTGCACAAGCCTCAAACGCTTTAAAATCCTAAGTAGCAACATTCTAGAGCTCAGATTGTGATGTCATAATGCCTCATTCCACCAATGCCTAAGCTCTGTTCTCATCTGCACAAGCCTCGAACACTTTAAAATCCTAAGTAGCAACATTCTAGAGCTCAGACTGTGATGTCATAATACCTCATTCCACCAATACCTAAGCTCCATCCTCATCTGCACAAGCCTCAAACGCTTTAAAATCCTAAGTAGCAACATTCTAGAGCTCAGATTGTGATGTCATAATGCCTCATTCCACCAATGCCTAAGCTCTGTTCTCATCTGCACAAGCCTCGAACACTTTAAAATCATAAGTAGCAACATTCTATAGCTGAGATTGTGATGTCATAATGCCTCATTCCACCAATGCCCAAGCTCCATCCTCATCTGCAAAAGCCTCAAAACCTTTAAAGTCATGTGTTCAAGGCTTGTGCGGTTAAATCAGAGCTTACATGAACGGGGCAGGGACAGCGACAAAACTCACAGGAACGGAACGGGGAAACTGAGTTCCTGCGGGGATGGGGGAAAAAAATTGTCTCCGTGTCATTCTCTACTCAGAGCTCCCAGTTCTGCGGTTAATGTTGTTGGAAAGGTGGACAGTGAGCAAAGTCAATTTTGAACTCCGTGGATGTACAGGGACATTGTCCTTCTGCACTCAATTCGAGTGATGTGCACACCGTGAGCCTTTAAGGTTTCCTTTTTTTTTTTTTTATTGATGGATGTATTGAAATATAGCTAATTTGCAACGAGCTGAATTCACTTGAATGCACACTGAACCCAGTGCCTCCGATTTACAGCCTGTTTCTTCTTTCTTTCTTTTTTTTTTATTTTTTTCTTTTTTATTTATCAAATTTTAATACATTATCATTTATACAAATAATAAGGAAAAAGGAATTTTACAGAAATAAATAGACAAATCATATAACCTCCAAAGGGTTATCTCTTGTGGGACCGGGATCCTGGCGAGGCCTAGTAACTCCACAGAATCCCCAGTCTTGGCGGGAGCGTAACCGTGGTGGCACACAGCGGCCTGGTGCCTCCCATAAACTGCACACCACACTGGCCGGGTTTTGTCCAAATATATGACTTTTATTTATCCACAAGGAAAGTTTCAAACAAAAAAGGTCAAAATTTGGCATTCAAAGTAAAAACCCAAAAACATTCCAATTTTCTCTTGTTCTGCTTTCTTTCTCTTATGTGCCAGTTCTTTTCACTGCACCCACAGTGCTGGCCAATTCAAGTTCACAAATTAAGAATATAACATACAGTTCATATTAGGTGTCATTTCCCCAAGCAGTGCTAGAACCATACCTGCCTTGGCAATAGTTAGGCTACCTGGTTCTAGGCACTAATTAAGCTTCTGGTAGATTTGAGTGGCAGTTCCCTTTCACTAGGAGCAGAGGGACTTGTACTCCCACAGGTGTGGCCACTGTTCCACTCAGCTAACACAAAAGTAAATTCAGCAGCTTCCAGCCCCAGCTTGAAACACGGATAAAAAATCCTTCCCAAAACATAAACCCCAAAAAGGAAGAAACCAAAACCCTTTCACCAAGGAAAAAGGACATTCAGGTTTTCCTAAACCTATTCCCATTCCATAGGGTGTTCTTCCTCAGAAGACATAGCATTATTCTCTAACCAGTCCATGTCACAAACCTCAGATTGGGTTTCAAGGTTTTGCATTTCCCTATCCTGGTGAGAACTTTCCAAGGCTGGCCAAAAGTTAGCTGCTTTAGCTGGGTTCCTTCTCAGCTTCCCCTGAGCTTCCAGTCCCAGCTGTCCCTCCCCTCTCACTGACGAGGGAACTTCAGAAAAAGGGAGCCTCGGCACATAACCACGCCCCCTCCCAGCAGCTTTAGCTAATTCCTTAAAGAGCCCTGTCCTTCCCGTTCCAGCCTGAGCTCTGTGAGCAATTAAAGGGCCAGGCTCCCACTTAACCTTGTGCTCAGGATTTTCCCTATACACAGGATATTTCTTCTCCTTAGTCCCTGGCACATTATTAATGCTTCCCTGCTCTTTTCCCTGGGCTTTTCCCCGGGCTTTATTAGGACTGGCCAGATCCCTGTCACACTCTATAATTTCCTCTAGTCCACATAATTTCTGTTTCTTCTTTCCATTGTCTTACAGACAACAGAGAAGCGATCATGATACTTCCCTCAGTGTGCTAACCATGTGTTAGTCCAAATATTTAGTAAACATGAGAAAACATGTCTATATTACGGATTCATGAGCATACTGTATCGAGACTTTCCAGCAGCTTAAAGAAAAAACTGAACTCTTCCCTCTTGCCAAATACAGTTTAGTGGTAATAGTCGGAGTAAACTTGGCAGTTGTCTCGAGATTTATTTTATTTTTTTTTTAATCTTTATTCATACCATCACTTTACACTTTAACATCATTTAATATTTCCAGCATGGTCTACTTCACATCAAATATCCCTCCCCCGCCTTATACTCAACAATTATTCTTAAGCCTAAGAAAACATCCCCACCCCCCCTCCCTACCCTGGACGTGCAGAAATGGGAAAACGCTATTCATTCTGCACAATAAGGGCTCCTTTTACGAAGCCGCACTAACGGCTTCAGCGCGTGACTTTTCATCACGCGCTAACCCCCGCGCTAGCCTAAAAACTGCCGCCTGCTCAGGAGGCGGTAGCGGCTAGCGCGGCCGGCGGTTTAGCGCGTGGTATTGCTCGCGTTAAACCGCTACCGCGCCTTCGGAATAGGAACCCTAAGTGGTTAATGGCTCTCAAACATCCTTAAATTTCTTGAAATGCCCCCGCTGTATGGCTAGTAAGGTTCATAGTCAAATGCGCGCAAGGCAACAGCGCGCGGACAAATGGGCGCAAGACAACTGAGCGGCAAGACAACTGAGCGCAAGATAATTCCGCGCAAATTATTTTCAGTAACAAGCACGAGACGGCAAGTGAGCGCAAGACATATGAGCGAGAGACATCTGAGTGCTGGCAAGTGAGCGCAAAACATCTGAGCGAGAGACATCTGAGCGCCGGCAAGTGAGCGCAAGACATCTGAGCGAGAGACATCTGAGCGCCGGCAAGTGAGCGCAAGACATCTGAGCGAGAGACATCTGAGGGCCGGCAAGTGAGCGCAAAACATCTGAGCGAGAGACATCTGAGCGCCGGCAAGTGAGCGCAAGACATCTGAGCGAGAGACATCTGAGCGCCGGCAAGTGAGCGCAAGACATCTGAGCGAGAGACATCTGAGCGCCGGCAAGTGAGCGCAAGACATCTGAGCGAGAGACATCTGAGCGCCGGCAAGTGAGCGCAAGACATCTGAGCGAGAGACATCTGAGCGCCGGCAAGTGAGCGCAAGACATGGCATAGTGAATTCCGCCAAAAATTATAATTCAGCCGATCCAATTTTTCATAATTTGCTGTATGGCAACCCCTGTCATAATGAGCAAAAGTTTATTATTATTGGAAGATATTTGGCTCTTAACCCTCATTGATGTACCGAATAACACCGTGTCATATGATAATGCCACCGGATTTACCAGTAAGTTATTTACTTGGTCCCAAATGGATTTCCAAAAGCTAAGGGCTCCTGTTACGAAGCCGCGTTAGCGGTTTAACGCACGTAATAGCGTGCGCTAATTTGCCGGCCGTGCAAGCCGCTACCGCCTCCTCTTGAGCAGGCAATAGTTTTTCGGCTAGCGCGGGGATTAGCGCGCGCTACACAGGTGCGTGCGATAAAGCTGCTAACGCGGCTTCGTAAAAGGAGCCCTAAGTGTCAATGGACAATAGAATAGTAAACGATCCAATGTCCCAGCTTCGAGATGACAGTGCCAGCATCTATTAGACCAGTGTTCTTCAACCGTCGGTCCATGGACCGGTGCCGGTCCACAGAAATTTCCTGTCGGTCCACAGGGCCAGCACTTGCATCGGGCCCAAAACAGTGTTCTTCAACCGTCGGTCCATGGACCGGTGCCGGTCCACAGAAATTTCCTGCCGGTCCACAGGGCCAGCACTTGCATCGGGCCCAAAACAGTGTTCTTCAACCGTCGGTCCATGGACCGGTGCCGGTCCACAGAAATTTCCTGCCGGTCCACAGGGCCAGCACTTGCATCGGGCCCAAAACAGTGTTCTTCAACCGTCGGTCCATGGACCGGTGCCGGTCCACAGAAATTTCCTGCCGGTCCACAGGGCCAGCACTTGCATCGGGCCCAAAACAGTGTTCTTCAACCGTCGGTCCATGGACCGGTGCCGGTCCACAGAAATTTCCTGCCGGTCCACAGGGCCAGCACGTGCATCGGGCCCAAAACAGTGTTCTTCAACCGCCGGTCCACGGTGTGATCGATGCGGCGTTATCTTCGAGCCAGCTCCCTCTTCCTAACTGATTCAGTGCACAAAGCCACGGGCAGTGGCTCCTACGGGCATCCTGCGCCTGACCCGGAAGCCTTCTCTCTGACGTTGCAACGTCAGAGGGAAGGCTTCCAGATGAGGCACGGGACGTGCAAGGTGGAATTAGTACTATTAAGGGGGCGGGGTCTGGGGGTGGAGATTGGGTAGAGAAGGGCGGGGTCTGGCCCACGAGTTAGCCCCGTGTTCTTCAACCGCCGGTCAACGGACCGATGCCGGTCCACAGAATAATTATTTTATTTCTGCCGGTCCATAGGTGTAAAAAGGTTGAAAAACACTGTATTAGACTTAGAGCTATCTAATTTTCGTAAACGAACTGGGGTCCAAAATGCTGTATTAAGAAAAACTAAGTTTGTCTCATAGAAGTCGCGTCGGTCTCCCTGGATCGCCGTCGGGAAAAGGGGCGACCTCCCTTCCGCTTCCCCTTATTCTCCTAACCCCCCCCCCCCCGGCTTCCCTCTCTGATAGGTGTTCCTTCTCCTCCTCCCTTCCCCCTCCCATCTTCTCGCTCCGGCTTCGGCCGATTTGGCCTCGCTCCTCCCTATACGGGATCGGAGCTTGTTCTATCTCATCTTCCAAGCCGAAATTCGTGGCCATTGAGATGCAGTAATTTGATGTCTCTAGATTTTTGAAAAAAATAAAAATCCTCTCGGCGTTGGTCCTTCGAGACTTTCTAGTTAATTATGCAGTTCGATACAATTGGAATCTCAGGAAGTGAAGGTCTGCTATTTCTTTGAAAAAAAAACAAACAAACCAAAACTTTTTGTCTGTATAAATGTTGATATTTCAAACTCTTCTTTGACTTTCTTTTCCTCGGCAACCTGAGAATTTGAGTGTTCAAGCGACAGATGGATATCTCCTGAGGGTGTTTAAGGTATTGGCATTTCATAAAGAATTCATAATCTTTGTGTTGTGGCCCAGACGATCCATTCCTTGCTGGTTCGCGCAGTGTTTATTTTGCAGCTTAGCTTATGTTGGGTACAGTCGTCGCAATCAATAGAAGAGAATTTTACTGATGCTCCGATGACATCAATTCAGTATTTTGCAAAACGTAAAGGAAAACTTTGAGACTTAGAAGATAAATCACCCTTTAAGCATAACAGACATTTGAAGGAATCGGAAGCTAAAAGCAAATGTTACATTTCCATTTTCTGTTTAGTCTGTGGCTTCACACACACGTGTTTCACTGCCAGTGACATTCATAGCTTTCCCTTTGCTTCTTCAGCATTATGCGTTGGTCTCAGGATTTTTCTTTTCAATCTGTTCACTGTTTTTCCTCTCATAAGAACATAAGAAGTTGCCTCCACTGGGTCAGACCGAGGTCCATCTCGCCCAGCGGTCCGCTCCCGCGGTGGCCCCTCAGGTCCGCGACCTGTGAAGTGGTTTCTGACCACTTCTATAACCTACCTCAAGTTCTATCTGTACCCCTCTATCCCTTTATCCTCCAGGAACCTATCCAAACCCTCCTTGAACCCCTGTATAGAGTTCTGGCCTATCACTTCCTCCGGAAGCGCGTTCCATGTGTCTGGGTAAAAAAGAACTTCCTAGCATTTGTTCTAAACCTGTCCCCTTTCAATTTCTCCGAGTGACCCCTAGTGCTTGTGGCTCCCCACAGTTTGAAGAATCTGTCCTTATTCTCTTTCTCTATGCCCTTTAGGATTTTGAAGGTTTCTATCATGTCCCCTCTAAGTCTCCTCTTCTCCAGGGAGAACAGCCCCAGCATTTTTAACCTGTCAGCGTATGAAAAATTTTCCATACCTTTTATCAGCTTAGTCGCCCTCCTCTGCACTCCCTCGAGTACCGCCATGTCCTTCTTGAGGCACGGCGACCAGTATTGGGACACAGTACTCCAGGTGCAGGCGCAATGGTGATACAGCAGCATGATGACTTCCTTCGTCCGGGTCACTTCATTTATCAACCATTTTTGCTGTAAAAAAAAAAAAAAAAAAAAAGTTTTCTAATTTTACCTCTCATTCTGTCCCACTTTGAACTTTTTTTTTCCCACTGAAAGGTTTGCTTTTTATGCATTTTTATACACATGAGGTATTTAAATTACAAGTATCACGCTCCCTCTCTCCTCTAATATAAACATGTAGGCAATTAATATTCACGTCATACGAATTTTGCTGCAGAAAGATTCCAAAATGTTGCTGTGACATGGCTGAAGCCTGAACACTTAGGGCTCCTTTTATCAAGCCGCGCTAGCGGTGTAACGCGTATAAAAGCACGCGTTAAACAGCTGGCCGCGCAAGCCGCTAACGCCTGCCTTAAGCAGGCGGTAGTTTTTTGGCCAGCGCGGGGGTTAACCCGTGATTAAAAGTCCTTAGGGCTCCTTTTACTAAGGTGCGTTAGTGCTTTCTAAAGTGTTTGTAAGAGCAGGCTCTATGTAACAGCGGTCGAAATTCTTTGTCGTAGGAAGCTGCCTGAAATGCTAATGTATGATCCAAGTATTTCTTATTTTTACAACCTTGAAACGATGGAAAAATGAACAGAGCATGAGATCTTCTACTGAATTTGTAAGATGCTATAAGACAGTGTTCTTCAACCGCCGGTCCATGGACCGGTGCCGGTCCACAGAAATTTCCTGCCAGTCCACAGGGCCAACATGTGTATCGGGCCCAAAACAGTGTTCTTCAGTGCGATCGATCAGTCCACAGTGCGATCGATGCGGCATTATCCTCGAGCCAACTCCCTCTTCCTCACTGATTCAGTGCACAAAGCCACGGGCAGCGGCTCCTACGGGCATCCTGCGCCTGAACCGGAAGCCTTCTCTCTGACGTTGCAATGTCAGAGGGAAGGCTTCCAGATGAGACACAGGACATGCAAGGTGCAATTAGTACTATTATGGGGGTGGGGTCTGGGATGGAGATTGGGTAGAGATGGGCGGGGTCTGGCCCACGACTTAGCCCAGTGTTCTTCAACCGCCGGTCCACAGTGCGATCGATGCGGCGTTATCTTCGAGCCAACTCCCTCTTCCTCACTGATTCAGTGCACAAAGCCAGGGGCAGTGGCTCCTACGGGCATCCTGCGCCTGAACCGGAAGCCTTCTCTCTGACGTTGCAACGTCAGAGGGAAGGCTTCCAGATGAGACACAGGACGTGCAAGGTGCAATTAGTACTATTATGGGGGCGGGGTCTGGGGTGGAGATTGGGTAGAGATGGGCGGGGTCTGGCCCACGACTTAGCCCAGTGTACTTCAACCGCTGGTCCACGGACCGATGCCGGTCCACAGAATAATTCTTTTATTTCTGCCGGTCCATAGGTGTAAAAAGATTGAAAAACACTGCTATAAGAACTCTATCAGTCATTTAGCTAGAGGCAGTGCCATTCACAACCGTATTTCAAGGACATGATTGAGACGTTTAAGTACGTCACAGGTCGTGTCGAGGTGGAAAACGACATATTCTTTCCTAAGGGACCTTCAGTCACAAGGGGGCACCCGCTCAAACTCAGAGGAGGGAGATTTGGTGGTGACACCAGGAAGTATTTCTTTACAGAAAGGGTGGTGGATCACTGGAACAAACTACCGGTGCAGGTGATCGAGGCCACTAGCGTGCTCGACTTTAAGAATAAATGGGACATCCACGTGGGATCTCTACGTGGGTCGAGCAGCACTCTGACTTATTGAGGTGGGACAGTAGAGTGGGCAGACTTGATGGGCTATAGCCCTTTTCTGCCGTCATCTTTCTATGTTTCTATGACAACCCAACTTAAACAGTACACGAGCCTCCATCAGGAGCCAGTGTAACTCGCGATAGAATGGTGTCACATGATCATACTTCTTCAAACTGCCGTATTCTGAATTCATCTAAGTCTAGCCATCTCTTTCTTAGTACATATTAAATAAACTATATTACAGTAATCAAGAAGACTCAATAGCAATAATTGAACTAGTAAGTTGAAAGCAGAAAACTCAAAATATGGTTTTATGGTCCGGAACTTCCGTAAAGTATAATAACCCTTTTGTACCATGGAATCCACCTGTTTTTTCATAGTCAAATGTTGGTCAATAACGACTCCCAATATTTTAATCGTCGGGCTGGATTGTATATAATGTTGAGTCTATAGTAATTGATGGTTCATGGAATTTTTTGTGCGGTGATGCCACAAAAAAACTTGCCCTCTCATTTACAAAGGTGCGCTAATCGAATTAGCGCATGCTAATCAAATTAGCACGCGCTAAATGCTAACGCGTCCACTGACTAACATGCACACGTTAGCGTTTATCGCGCGCTAATTGATTAGCGCACCTTAGCAAAAGAGGGCCTTGGGGGTGTTATTGTGATGGTTCCCTTCAGTTCAATTCATGGTCCTTGCATTTAGCTTATGACCTGGGCGGAGATGTCCTGAGCACATTGTGTAAAACACTAAACAAAAATATTTTATTTTCACTTTGCTTTTGGCACACAAGATTGTTTCAGCATTGATATAGGATAGAAGTATATGTGAATGCTGCATATTTAAATAGATTTTTCCCAAGTATTTGAGCTAGTGTTTTCTCCTATGCCCACTATCCATCTTTCCTTTGCATTCCTATTCTTTCCCCCCCTCCCCCCCGTGTTCAGTACCTGTCCTCTCAGTGTCCCTATCCCTCTCCCCTGTCCAGCATCTCTTCTCGGTTTTCCTGTCCCCCTATACTCCCTCCATGTTCAGCTCTTCTCATTATCCCTTTCCTTCAGAGCTTGTCACCTCTCTCTTCCCCTCCTTCCATACCTCCCACCCTGAGCCCATCACTCCATCCCTCCCTCGCCCCTCCACCACCCCTGCTCCCCTCTTCCTCCAAAGTCTGGTATTACTTTCCCCCCCGTGTTCAGTACCTGTCCTCTCAGTGTCCCTATCCCTCTCCCCTGTCCAGCATCTCTTCTCGGTTTTCCTGTCCCCCTATACTCCCTCCATGTTCAGCTCTTCTCATTATCCCTTTCCTTCAGAGCTTGTCAGCTCTCTCTTCCCCTCCTTCCATACCTCCCACCCTGAGCCCATCACTCCATCCCTCCCTCGCCCCTCCACCACCCCTGCTCCCCTCTTCCTCCAAAGTCTGGTATTACTCTCTCCATCTGCTCCCTTCCCTGCTCCCTTTTTCCTCAACAGTCTGATATCACTTTGTCCTTCTCCCCCCCCCCCTCAGGGTCCAGTGGGTCTCTCTCACTTTCTCTGTCTTTGCCCTCTACTTATTCCAAGGTCCAGCATCCCTCCCAACCTTCCCTTTACATTCTCTCTCCCTCTCTTATCTTTTCTTCCTCAGGTTTTTCTCTCTTCCCTCTGCCTCGACCCCTGACCATTCACAGGTCCGGCATTCCTCTCTTCTTTCATCCCCCACATCTCTCTAACCCCTTGTCTCTCTTTCTGCAGATCTGATATCGCCCCTCTTCATCCTCCCGTAGGTCCCAGAATCTCTCTAACCCCATCCTCCTCCTCCCCTTCCCCAAAGCCCTCCAGGGTCATGGCGGCTGGACATAAGAGGCAGAGAGATAAATAGACTGTCTGCTGGTGCCATCATTGTGTGCACCATTTAAAAAAATATTGCTAAGTACTTAGCTGGTGCAATGAGAGGTTAGTCATCCACTGTCTCAGGTATAGACTCACCGGCCTATATTCAGCCAGTGGTAGACGGCATTTTATTTTTGTCCACTACTAACATTAAAACCAAATATTCAATACTGGGCCCTATATGGGCTTTGGCGTTAAATTTCCAGGGTTTTTTTTGTTTTGTTTTTTAAGTTATTAAAACATGATTGATTAAGTTAATATTCAGACCTGACGGGCCGTGGGATAGTGCATAACACAGACAGTGGAATGCCGTTTTGTTGGTGGAGGGAGGGCTAACCATCAGAATCCTGCAGCACCTCTCACCAACGCCTGACTCCCCCTACCCACCTCCTCCGGGCAGCCACCATGCACTGTTAATGAGCAGGCCTGCTCCCGAAAGTAGAATGAAGGGTTCCAGGGCAGGCCTGCTCATTGACGCTGCGTGGCAGCTGCCCAAAGATTTTAAAGTACGGTGCCAGGAGAGAGATGGGTGGATGGGAACTGACCAGTGACCACCAATCTTTGGACAGGCCACGGCCTCTGTAGCTGCCCCTGTTCCGATGCCCATGGCACAGAATGCCAGGACAAGGCCATTCACCGCCCCGTGGAGCGGTGAATGGTAGCACGGGGCGGTGAACAAGTAGTGAACGCGCAGTGAACAAGGGTTCGATCCGGCAGCCCACTCTCTCCCGCCAGCCGTCCATGCATCTCTCTCCCTCCTTTTCCCTTACCTTTTCTTCTTGAAACTGGAGATTTCTATAAGGCTACAAGCTGTATTACAGCCGGAGCCTTGAAATTGCATCACGTTGCCTGCTGGAAAAAGTCTCCTCTGACGCAACTTCCTGTTTCCGGTTGCATCGGAGGAGACTTTTCTAGCAGGCAACCCGACGCGACTTCAAGACTCTGGCTGTAATACAGCTCGTAGCATTATAGAAATCGCCAGTTTCAAGAAGAAAAAGTAAGGGAAAAGGAGGGAGGGAGGGAAATGCACAGCTGGCCGGCGGGAGGGAGTTGCTGGACCACATGAAGGGTGCTGGGGATGGGAGGATGGAGAGGAGAAGACGCTGAAGACGGGGACGGTGATGGGGCGGTGAAAGAGACAGCGGGGACGGTGACGGGGCAGTGAAGGGGACGGCAGAGACAGGGACGGGACAGTGAAAGGACCAGCGGGGACAGGGCGGTGCAGAGGATGGTGGTCCGGGGACAGGATGGTGACGGGGACGGAATTTTTCCCCGTGTCATTCTCTAGTTTATTCTCCAAACCTGACTGGTTAGGTCTGGATATTGGGACCTAACTAGACTCCATCCCCAGAATGCTCCCAACAAAACCAGTTTTAAGTTTGGCGCTAACCGGTCATTTTCAGGGAGGATGACCGGTTACGTGTTGGTGAAAAAGGGCCAGATGGCCTTAACTGAGTGAGTTTACTCGCTTTGAATATCAGATGATAAGATTACAAGGTTTTCATGGTTGGGAAATTCATTGTGAATGTAATTCATTTTGAGCTATCACTGGAAAAGTGTGAGCTAAATCTTAGCATCTTTGGCTGATGGAAACTTCAGCAATGCTTTAAGTCTGGGATCCTGCTGTCTGGCAAAACACACACTCATGAATTCAGCAGACTGGGCCCTCTGCCTGTCAGAGCTGAAATGTGATAACTAGCACTTTGAAATCAATTCTCTTTCGAACGCCAAGCCAATGAAGTCTCGCTGATTCTGGGGGAAATGCACAGGAGTCCTGCCAGTTTACTGCATCTGGATTAATTGCAGCCCTTATCAAGCTTTTTTTGTTGTAATTCTGAGTATAGTATGTTTCAGTAATCAAATCTAGATCTGGCCACTGTATTTTAAAAACTGCTTCTGTAACATAGTCCAGGGAAAAAGCGGCAAGAGTAATTATCAATAGAAAGAATAGGAGCATGAATGAAACCATGGTGGTGATCAAAATGTGTTTTCTTCTGGCCATAAATATAGGGTTACCAGATTTACCTGGATATGCCCTCTTTTTAGAGGATGTATCAGGGCGTTTGAACGGCTTTTAAAATCCCATCACTTTGTCTGGGTTTTGAAAAGCTTCCAGCTGGGAGCGGCATCGGTACAGCATCTGCAGAAAGATGGTAGAGATGCTGATAAAGGACCGCATCATTGAGCACCTTGACGGACATGATCTGATGAGGACCAGCCAGCATGGCTTCAGCAGAGGAAGATCTTGCTTGACGAACTTGCTGCACTTCTTCGAAGGAATAAACAAATGGATAGACAAGGGTGACCCGGTCAACATTGTATATCTGGATTTTCAGAAAGCTTTCAACAAGGTTCCGCATGAACGACTACTTTGAAAAAGTGTGAGCCATGGAATCAAGGGTGAAATACTCACGTGGATTAAAAATTGGCTGGCGGATAGGAAACAGAAAGTGGGAGTAAATGGACAATACTCGGACTGGAAAAGCGTCACTAGTGGAGTGCCGCAGGGTTCGGTGCTTGGACCCGTGCTCAACATATTTATAAATGATCTGGAAATTGGTACAATGAGTGAGGTGATTTAAATTTGCAGACGATATGAAGTTATTCAGAGTAGTGAAGACGCAGGAGGATTGCGAACATCTGCAACGTGACAAACACGCTCGAGAAATGGGCTGCGAAATGGCAGATAAGTGTAAGGTGATGCATGTCGGTAACAAAAACCTTATACATGATTACAGGATGTTTGGGGCGGTACTCGGAGAGACCCCCTAGGAAAAAGACTTAGGGGTACTGGTTGACAAGTCGATGAAGCCGTCCGCGCAATGTGAAAAGGGCAAACAAAATGCTGGGAATGATTAAGAAGGGGATCATGAACAGATCGGAGAGAGTTGTCATGCCACTGTACCGGGCCATGGTACGCCCTCACCTGGAGTACTGCGTCCAGCACTGTTCGCCATACATGAAGAAAGACATGGTACTACTTGAAAGAGTCCAGAGAAGAGTGACTAAAATGGTTAAGGGGCCGTACAGCAAGAGATTAGAGAAACTGGGCCTCTGCTCCCTTGAAAAGAGGAGACTGAGAGGGGACATGATCGAAACGTTCAAGATAATGAAGGGAATAGACTTAGTAGATAAAGACAGGTTGTTCACCCTCTGCAAGGTGGAGAGAACGAGAGGGCACTCTCTAAAGTTAAAAGGGGATAGATTCTGTACAAACGTAAGGAAATTCTTCACCCAGAGAGTGGTGGAAAACTGGAACGCTCTTCCGGAGGCTGTTATAGGGGAAAACACCCTCCAGGGATTCAAGACAAAGTTGGACGGGTTTCTGTTGAACCTGAATGTATGCAGGTAAGGCTGGTCTCAGGGCACTGGTCTTCACATGGAGGCTACCGCGGGAGCGGACTTCTGGGCACGATGGACCACTGGTCTGACCCAGCAGCGGCAAGTTCTTATGTGCAGACATAACATAGTGAGGTCACGTGCATGTGCGCATGCGTGTGATGTCATTCCGACATACCTGCGCATGCGCAGATGCCCTCCTGATGCTGCTCCGAACAAGTGAACGGGTTGAGGGGGCATGGAGGGGGTGGGGCTGCGGCAGAAAGGGATGTGACTAGGGCGGAAGGGGGCAGGGCTGTGTGGAACTGTGCAGGCCTGGGGGCATGGCCATGGGTCCGGATTTTACTTCCACAAAATCTGGTAACCCTACGTAAATATCATGAAATTTAAGGGTCCAATATTCATTTATTTTATTTCGATTTTTATCCGGTCCTCCCAGTAGCTCAGAACGGCATACAAACAAACATTCGCAGTGGAGTACATTTGGACAATACAAAGACTATACAGTAGTTTAACTACAAGGACTATACGGCAATTTAAGTAGAGGTTCAGAAAGGAGAAGAGAGGGTAGAAGGAAGGGGGAGTTTAAGGGGGGCGAAGGGGTAGATTGCAGATGTAGTTTTAGTTGATGAGGAGGGTCTTTACCGCTTTCCGTAAGGTCATCAATGAGTTCTGTAATCTGATTTGTGGGGGGGAGTTGGTTCCAGAGTTGAGGGATAAAGTGGCTGTAGGAGCATTTGCAGGTGGTTTCTGATAGGAGAGACCTTCCTGGGGCGGAAGAGGCAGTGCCAGTGAAAATCAGCACCGACTGGCTACTTTGAGAGTGGGCAGGAGCAGTGGCGTAGCCAAAGCCAGAATTTTGGATGAACCCACAGTTAACTTGGATGGGCTCTTCCACCCCTCCATCCCATTGGAGATATGAAAATAAATATAGGTTTTTTAAAATCTACCCTGCATCCCACATCGCTCCTTCGCAGCCTCCCAGCATCTACCATTTCATTTCTAAACCTAGACCATCTTAGAGATGTCCCCGCACCAGCTGCGATTCATTTTTTGCTGCTGGCAATGGCCTCTGCTGCATCCCACTATCGCTGACATCACTTCCTTTTTCCTGTCTGGGGAGATGAGGTAGAGGGAAGCCTGGGAGGCTGAATCCGGCAGAAAAAATAAATTGCTGCTGGCACCAAAGATGTCTGTAAGGTACTCTGGGGAGGGACGGGGTTTAGAGATCAAGGGCATATGCTAGGAGGCTGCAAGGAGAAGGCAGTGTGGTGCCGTTGTTGGGTGAACCTGAGCTAACACCACTGGGTAGGAGAAATTCTGAGGGTGGAACTGGGGAGGAGCCTGCAGCAATGCAGGTGCTGGCAATGTACTTATAGTGCCTGCATAGCTAAGTGACCAATTGGGACCACAAAATAGGCTGTCCTGTCTTTAGCCTATTCCTCCCCCCCCCCGGTCCGCCACCGCCTCCCACCTGCCCACTCCATTTAATTACCCTCACCACCCCCCGCTACTGCCACAACTCCGGGAAGGGCCAGGCGCATGCAGCGATTGCACGTCGCTAGCCCACAAGTCTTTCCCCCCTACATCAATTCTGACGTCGGAGAGAAGATCCGGGTCAGCATGGTCTGGACCTTCTCTCCGACATCAGAACTGACGTGAGGCGAAGGCTTGTAGGCAAATGATGTGCAATTGCTGCACGCGCCTGGCCCTTCCCTTCCTGGAGTTGCAGCAGCAGCGGGGGGGTAATTAAATGGGGCGGGCGACAGGTGGTGAGCGGGCAGGGGGCGGTCAGCCCGCGTACCCCCAAAAGGTGATCCGCATACGAGGAACGGCTGGATAAGCTGCGGCTATATTTACTCGAGGAACGCAGAGAGAGGGGAGACATGATCGAGACGTTAAAATATCTCACGGGCCATATCGAGGTGGAAGAAGATATCTTCTTTTTCAAAGGTCCCACGGCTACAAGAGGGCATCCATGGAAAATCAGGGGAGGGAAGCTGCACGGTGACACCAGGAAGTACTTTTTCAACGAGAGAGTGGTTGATCGCTGGAACAGTCTTCCACTTCAGGTGATCGAGGCCAGCAGCATGCCTGATTTTAAGACAAAATGGGATTGTCACGTGAGATCTCTTCACAGAGAAAGGTAGGGGAGGGTCATTAGGGTGGGCAGACTGGATGGGCCGTGGCCCTTATCTGCCATCTATTTCTATGTTTCTATACCCTCTAGGGCAGTGTTTTTCAACCTTTTTACACCTATGGACTGGCAGAAATAAAATAATTATTCTGTGGACCGGCATCGGTCCGTGGATCGGCGGTTGAAGAACACTGGGCTAAGTCGTGGGCCAGACCCCGCCCATCTCTACCCAATCTCCACCCCAGACCCCGCCCCCATAATAGTACTAATTGCACCTTGCACGTCCCATGCCTCATCCGACGTTGCAACGTCAGAGAGAAGGCTTCCAGTTCCAGTTCCAGGCGCAGGATGTCCGTAGGAGCCACTGCCCGTGGCTTTGTGCACTGAATCAGTTAGGAAGAGGGAGCTGGCTCGAAGATAACGCCGCATCGATCGCACCATTGACCGGCGGTTGAAGAACACTGTTTTGGGCCTGATGCACGTGGTGGCCCTGTGGACCGGCAGGAAATTTCTGTGGACCGGCACTGGTCCATGGACCGGTGGTTGAAGAACATTGCTCTAGGGTACGCGTACCACAGGTTGAAAAACACAGCTTTAGGAGATGGCCGGCAAGAGGGATGCTCACTCCCTCCTTTCGGCTATTCCAAAATGGCTGGCCTTTCCTTTCCCAGTATTCATTTTGCTCGGGTCATTGTTTTAAACAGTGCTTCAAGCGCACGGTTGCCTTAAAAATCATGTCAAAAATACAATCAACATTAATATATCGAGTAGGCTATGCCCATTACTCAAAATCCATTTGGGATGATAGGCCCAAATAGGAAAATACCGCATGCCAAACAGAACACTTCTGAGAAATCAAAAATAATGGCATGAAAGCTTTTCAATTTTAAAATGCAAGATAAAAGAAATTCTTTTTGACAGCCTTAAATGGCAGATGGATGCCTACCGACTGATACAGTATAAAAGCAAGCAGGATGCTTGCCGTTTAAACATGATATACTGTATGTGTGGAAGAAGGAAGAGGATAAGTTTCTACATTTTCCAGGAAGAGTACAGACAATTATAGATGCCTCACAGGTGTGACACTTTCAGAGTTAGAGGTGTAAAATGTCCATGGTTTCAGGCTATTATAAGCTTTCTCTGAAGAAATTGCTTTTCTATGATAACTCTCAGTGACCCAGGTATGGACTGCAACATTTTTAAAAAGGAAGTGATCCATGAAATATTTGATGCTTTTCACAATTCAATTTGAAACTGTGTTTGCAGAGGAGATTGTGAAGTAGTTCAGGGGAGGGGGGGGGGGAGGTGATCTAAGAGAATCAGAACTGAAATGCCAGCAGTATGGAATAAATTTTACATCATCTTGCATTCATTTAATTGAGTTTCAACATGATTTTAGGTGAAAACATCCTACAGGAGGAAACTATCAGATCCTGAGATGCTAGATCAAAGATCCCAACTGGGATTATAGCTCCTCAGTGACTGGTATCTTGTAACATAGTAAATGACAGCAGATAAAAGACCTGAACAGTCCTTCTAGTCTGCCCATTAGTTATACCCATTAAAAATAGATGATTAAATTAACTTGTCTCTTCTTTGATATTTCTGGGTCATGGACTGTAAAGTCCACCTGGTATTGTCCTACGTTCCAACTGCTGAAGTTGCCATCTAATCAAGCCATTGTGACATCACTGATGAGGTTGGCTCTTAGGCATTGGTGGAATAAAGCATTATGACATCACAATCTCAGCTCTGGAATGTTGCTACTCTTTGGGATTCTGCCAAGTAACATAGTAAATGACAGCAGATAAAGACCTGAACGGTCCTTCCAGTCTGCCCATTAGTTATACCCATTAAAAATACATGATAACTTTAACTTGTCTCTTCTTTGATATTTCTGGGTCATATACTATAAAGTCCACCTGGTATTGTCCTATGTTCCAAATGCTGAAGTTGCCGTCCGAGCTCACTCCAGCCTATCCAACCATCCTGTTCGCAGGATATCTACCGTAAAGTCTGGTCAGTAATATCCTCATGTTCCAAATGTTGTTACTTAGTATGCAACACTGGGTGGGTCACTAGGAAAAGAGTTTTCCTGTAAGGTTAATCTCTCCAGTTGCACAAGCAAAATCTTGCAGAAAAAAACAGGGAGCACCCCCCCACCACTACCACTTTAGATGACAGGAGTATCCGAGCAGTTAAGAGCAACAAATCGAGAACCATGGGAGCCAGAGTTTAAAATCTACTTTCCCCACTGATTCTTCGTGTGACCTGGGCTAAATCATTTCCCATCTTATTGTTCTTATGTGCATCTTGAATTTTATGCTTGAACTGTGAGCTGCTTTGAGCCCAGATTTGGAAAGAGGGCAGGTGAACATCTAAAAATGATACAGACCACACCAGATTTGTAAACTCCAAAATCTCTCAGATTGATGAAAGAAGCTGTTTCCATAACAGTTCCAACTTATTTTTACAAGGCTATCCTTTTCCCTCTCCTCCAGTTCCAAAAAGTTTTCAGAAAAATCAAAAGCTTTAAACTCTGCACAGGGTGGGATGATGGTGTTCAGATTAGAGAGTTGCACGGGGACAGAAATCCCACCTGTCCCCGCAAGGATCCTCTCCGTCCCCACCTGTCCCCGCAAGGATCCTCTCCGTCTCCACCTGTCCCCGTCAGGATCCTTTCCATCCCCTCCTGTCCCCGCCAGGATCCCCTCCGTCTCCACCTGTCCCCGCCAGGATCCTCTCCGTCCCCACCTGTCCCCGCAAGGATCCTCTCCGTCCCCACCTGTCCCCGCCAGGATCCCCTCTGTCTCCACCTGTCCCCGCCAGGATCCTCTCCGTCCCCACCTGTCCCCGCAAGGATCCTCTCCGTCTCCACCTGTCCCCGTCAGGATCCTTTCCATCCCCACCTGTCCCTGCCAGGATCCCCTCCGTCTCCACCTGTCCCCGCCAGGATCCTCTCCGTCCCCACCTGTCCCCGCAAGGATCCTCTCCGTCCCCACCTGTCCCCGCCAGGATCCCCTCCGTCTCCACCCATCCCCGCAAGGAATTACCTCCATCCCCGCCCGTCCCCATAAAAAGCAGCAATTACTAATGACAGGATCATCAATTCCACAGTTTCTTTTGTGTTTGCGCTGCTGTTTTCCTTGTGGAATCTCTTTGGTGGAACCCTTTTTTTATTTTCTGTTCAGGTAATTTACTTATAAACCCCCTCTTTTACTAAGGCTGGCGTGTCCATTATATTATATAGACAAACCCTGCTACCAAAGCCTTCCATCCCCATGGGAGTCCCGTTGGCTAGAGGGGAGTCCCTGTAGGAGTCCCGTGGGCCAAAGGGGGGGTCCCTATGGGAGTCCCATGGGTTAGGGAGGGATTCCCACGGGACCCGCAGGATTCCCGCGATACCCGTCCCATGCAGACCTCTAGTTCAGATGTTAAACAGCACAGTTCATACCAGATGTAAAATGTGGCTCATACAGATGTACCTTTACAAATCCAGTACCTTGGCTGCAATGATCTGGCATCGGTAATCTTATATTCTGTGCCCACATATTATTTTCTTCCCTCTGCCTCAGAGGTAGGTTCCCAGAGGTATGGATTATCGGCTACCTTGATGGCAGTGCCACCTAAGCCGAGACTCCCTTTCTCCTTCCAATGAGACTCCACGGGGTGAGAAGGGACCCCACACCTTCCCACTATAGCAAGACAGATCTGAATTTTGGGTCTGACGGTAACAGGACAATCGCGCGCCAAACTGTAGCGCACCGACAATCCAGCGCTGACAATTCAGCGCAAGACACCATCGCGCAGCGGGAAAACTTAATTTTAAAGAGCTCCGATGGGGGATGTGGGGGGGAACCCCCCAATTTACTGCATAGTGTTCGCGCTGCTGTTCGGAGGGGGGTTGCAACCTCCCACATTATAGAGAAAACGGCACTTTTCCTGAAAAAAAATCAGAAAAAGTTCCATTTTCTCTATAATGGAGGGTTCAAACACCCCCACCCCCGAACAGCAGCGCGAACACTATGCAGTAAAGTGGGGGAGGGATTCCCCACTCACACCCCACTTCGGAGCTCTTTAAAACTAAGTTTTCCCGCAGCGCGCTGGTGTCTTGGACTGAATTGTCTGCCCTCCATTGTCGGCGCGCTGGTGTCTCGCGCGCGACTGACTATGAACAGGGTCTGACTCCTACAGGGTCTAACCTGGGTGGTATAGACAGGCTGAATCCCAAATGTCTCGGGTGTCGGCTTAAGGCATAGGCTGTCTTTTAGATGAATGGTCAGTGTCGGGAGAGAGCTCCAAAGACAAATTTGGCACCAAAAGCAGAGTTTGAATCATCTTTGGGGACAGTGGCGTAGCAAGGGTGAGAGGCGTCCTTCCCCCACCCCATCTGCTCCTTCCCCGTCCCCTCCTGCCTCACACGCTTGCCCCTTCTTTTCCCCTGTACCTATTTAGCATTCCCGGCGTGCGCAAGAAGCAACCCCAACCTGCTGCTCGCCCCAGTGTCGGTCACTTCCTAGGTGCGGGTCCAAGAAGTGGTGTCTGAGAAAGAGCTGATGCTGGCACGAGCAGCAGGTTGGGGTTGCTGCTTGTACCGGGAACGTTAATGAGGTACAGGGGAAGGGAGTGTGTGCACGTTAGGGGGGGAGCCCAAGGCTCCTCAGCCAATCAGTGCCTTAGACCCTCCCCGTGCATCAGATGATGCGCCAGGGCGGGGCCTAAGGCCGCTATTGCGCAGCGTTGGCTGGAGGAGCAGGAGGACTTTCCTCCTGTTCCCGAAGATTGGCTTAGGAGCAGGAGGGTCCGGGCACCCCTCCTGCTCCCAACTTTTTGGTGCCGTGGGGTGGGTGGGCCGTGCCAGGAGGGGGGGGGGGGAGGGGGGCAAATGCCGTGCCGGTCGTAGGGAGAGAGGACGAGGGCCGTGCTGCAGCATCGGCATTATAATGTGGGTTATTTTTTTTAAGCGCTTATGGCAGGAGGGAATTGGCATCCCTCCTGCTTGGGGGGCACATTTTCTTCGGGGAGGGGCACTTTTGTGTGTATGGGGGTACATTTTTTGACAGGCATGCCTGTCATTTATTTATTTATTTTTAATGGGGCAGATATTTTGCTTGTGTAACACATGCAAAATATCTGTGCCATGGAAAAAAAATGAATAAAAAAAGACAGGCAGGCCTGTCAAAAAACCTGCAGACCTGCCGGTACATGATCAGTTTGCTTAGTGAATCTAGCCCATGGAGTTTTACGTGTTACATAAAATTATACCTGTAATGAAGGCATCTAAAACAGGACGTAACTACTAAAATTGACATCCTATCGAGTAAAAAAATTTGTTTTAATATGACCATTGGTCCAAATCCAGAATTTGAATCAACTAAACAAGCCCACTCCTAAATGACCCTTGCTATCTTGAAGCGTATTCACATTTACTCCATACCACCTTAGGAGTCCTTTTACAAAGGTGTGCTAACTGATTTAGCGAGCACTAAAGATTAGCGCATGCTAAATGCTATGGGCGCCTTAGCATTTATCACGCGCTAATCTTTAGCGTGCACTAAATCGATTATCGCACCTTAGTAAAAGGACTCCTTAGGGGTTAAAAAGCCTCAGTGCTGGAGCCATTGACCCGGTAAGGGCCTTCAATGTGGTAAATCACTTTGCTCCTGTTGCAGTCATTGGAAAAAAAACACACCAAAAAACACCTTAGTTCTTTTTTAATTAATGTCTATCTTCTTTAATAATCTTTTATAGTTTTCAATTTTTTTCAAATATAATTAGTCAATAAAACATGCCATTAAAGTTTGTCCATCATGCAGATCTAAACATTTTACACGGTTCATGCACCCCCATTAATTTCTGCTTCCAGTTAAGTATAAGTGAATAATAATAAAAAATAATAACTTTATTTTTCTATACCGCCATGCCCAGAAGAGTTCTATGGGGTTCACATCAATTAAACAGAGTTACAAGCGGTTCAATACCAAATTGTACAAAGTTGCGAACAACGAAGTAGAGGTAGGGAAGAGTAGGTCGGGGGGGGGGGGGGGGGAGAGAGGGGTTGGTTGATAAAGCAGGAGCATTAAGGGTCCTGGTCTTGGAAGAGGAGGGTTTTGAGTGATTTTCTAAAGCCGATGTAGTTGGGGGCCTTGAGGACCATTTGGGCTAGCCATGGGTTTTGCTTGGCAGCCTGAATACGCTTCGAGATAGCATGGGTCATTCTATCGAGTAAACATTTATTACTAAGCTGCGATAGTGTTTTTAGCGCATGCAGGATTTTAGCGTGCGCTAAACCCGCGCTACGTGGCTAGAACTCATGCCAGCTCAATGCTGGCGTTAAGGTCTAGCATGTGGGGCATTTTTGCGTGCGCTTTGCATGCGGTAAAACCGCTATCGCAGCTTAGTAAAAGGAGCCCTAAGTCTCCTTAGGCCCCTAACAGGGACTTCTTTAAAAAGCCATGTTTGCAGACTTTGGTGCAGGGCATATACATGAATTTTGATGGGACGTGAATTCCGTACTTTTGCAATTTGGAAGTGAATTGATTTGCAATGAAGCATCTTGCATTTTTTGTCTTTCAGAGTTGGGAATGACAGGATCAAGCGATCAGAGTTACGATGATTAGCAGATCTACCTAGTATTAGTTTAGTAAATCTGGGGAAGCTATTAGGGGTGTCAGCATATGAGTGGGGAGCTGAAAAGTTATCAGCCCAACCGAGAACAGAAACGCCAAAGAATCAAATTTTGTTTCTGCAAATTGGCACTTAATGAAATAAGATAACGCTCTTTACAGTGGCAAAATAACGCTCAGAATTTAGGAAGTTGGTTGGTTGGGTTGGGAACTTTTCAGCACCCCTTCCTATGTAAGAAAAGTGAGCCATGTCTAGGACAATCAAGCCATTGTGACATCACTGATGAGATTGACTCTTATTGGTGGAATGAGGTATTATGACATCACAATCACAGCTCTGGCTAATAGAGACTGAAACTCTTCACACTACCAGGGGATGCTGAAAAGTTCTCAGTCCAAGGAAGAAGAGAATGACGTGGATATGGTTCAATCAATGATCTGAAACAATGCCAAAGAATAGAATTTTGTTTTTGCAAAATGGTACTTAATGAAATAAGATGACACTCTTTTTAGCTACAGTGACAAAATAACGCTCAGAATTTAGGAAGTTGGCTGGTTGGGCTGAGAACTTTTCAGCACCACCTTGTTATGAATACTAAGCAGCATATTTTGAATTCTATTTGCTTTTTTTGTCGGTAACCAGTGTAGCTCTATAAGCAGCGGCGTGACAGGGTCGTATTTTCCGTCCGCGAATAACCAGGCAAGAGAGGCCAGCTCTCTGATTGGTGAGGCCCGACTTTAGTACAGGAAGAGGCGGTCGGAGCCTACCGCAAGTGATGTCCTTCATTCGCCGGTGCTCCGGCTGCCCTCTTCCCGTCTCCCCTGCTAAAAACTGTATTTGCAGATTTTCAACATTTGCGGAGGTTCCTGGAACGGAACCCCCGCGAATATCGGGGGAGTACTGTATATGTTTTGCTACTGTGTTTTATATCAGCTGGAGGCTGGTTGGTTTTTTTTTGGGGGGGAGGGTTTGTTTGTTTCAGGGAAATTCCTGAACGTCTGCAAAGCTCTAAAAATCCCTTCTGAAAACTCTGCTCCAAGCAGGTACAGGAAACACAAGCAGGAAACATGAGGTCCGCAGCTCTAATTACTAAGGCTGTAGACAGCCGAAGGAAAACACAGCACTAATAATGTACTCTGTGCAAGCTGTCGGCTAAAGAAAGCTGCCAGCTACCACTGAATATATGAACTGATCGATTTTAGGAACAGACAAGAGCAAAATACACGCAGAAATAGCTTCATATTTTCTCTTACCGTTACACTATTCTATAAAGGCAACAATCCCACAGTGCGTGTTGTAGAATGCTATTCAGCGCCCGGTGGCGTAATAAGTGGGGGGAAGACCGTCTTGGGCGCCATCTTCACGGGAGGTGTTGGCGCTGGTGCCTCTCCTCCTCTCTGCCGCTCGTGTACCTTTTAAATGTTTGCCAGCGCAGGAGGCACCTTTCCCTTGCTGCTCGCACAGGCCTCAGCTCCCTTCTGATGCCATTTCCTGGTCATTAGACTAGGAAATGATGTCAAAAGGGAGCCGAGGCCAGCACGAGCAGCAGGTGGAAGATGCTGCTCTTGCCGGCGAGCATTTCAAGAGATATGCAGAGGGCGGGGGCGCTCAAGCGGTGGAGAAGAGTAAGGGGGGAGGTTTCACGGCAATGCTGTGCGCCAACGCCTCAGGCGCCAACCTCCCTCGCTATGCCACTGTCAGCGCCAATTATTTATGTGCCATTTATAGACTTTTCCCCATAATGTTTACAAAACTACATATATCTATTGGCACTAAATAAATTATATTTATTTATTTTTCTATACTTGTTCTCCAGAGGAGTTCAGAATGGTTTACATGAATTTATTCAGGTATTTGAGCATTTTTCCCTGTCTGTTCTTGTGGGCTCATGGTCTTTCTAATGCACCTGGGGCAATGGGGGGATTAAGGGACTTGCCCAGGGTCACAAGGAGCAGCGTGGGATTTGAACCCACAACCTCAGGGTACTGAGGCTGTAGCTTTGACCACTACGCCACTCTAGAAATCAAAATGGAGCAAAAGTGAGCCAAGAATAGGACAATCAAGCCATTGTGACATCACTATTGAGGCTCTTAGGCATTGGTGGAATGAGGCTTTATGATGTCACAATACCTGCTCTGGTTATCAGAGAGACACTTTTCATTTATTTAATTATCTATACCGTTCTCCCAGGGGAGCTCAGAATGGTTTACATGAATTTATTCAGGTATTAGAGCATTTTTCCCTGTCTGTTCTTGTGGGCTCATGGTTTATCTAATGCATCTGGGACAATGGGGGGATTAAGGGTCTTGCCCAGGGTCACAAGGAGCTATCTTGAAAACCCAATTGGCCTGGTGGTCCTCCAGGAGAGCATACAAATAATTATGACATACTGCCATCATAGCATGCACAGTTAAGTACCCCCCCCCCCCCAACACTATCCCCCTCCCTCCCAGTAGCTAGAAATCTGATAGCTCCTCCAAATGCGACCATAGCATGTCGTTTACCATGTTGGAGAGCAGTGAGCAACATATGTTGCAACGCCTCAGCCTCTGTACTACCATATGCCAGGTTGGCTGAGTTGTTTTTTTTTTTTTAAACAACGGGTTTCACCTCGTACATCGAGCGACAACCTCTTCGCGGACTGTGATCTCAAATTCCCTTGCCTTCTCAGGGCTCATCTCAGTCAGACATTCACCGATCACAACCTGAGGTTAGATTGGGCTGTTCCCTAATTTAAATGCGTCCACGCAATAAAATCTCACGCATCGTTAATGGTATTCATGATAAAACAGAAGTCGACCACCAGGGGGTTCCATCATAGCCGATGAACAATCTTTAGGACAATTTTCAGAAGAATGAAGCATAATGCTTCTTGTAACGCCACACAGAGCTCAGCAGAGAACTGTGCATTAGATGCCGAACTGTTCCTAAGGTGCGCAGTGTTTTAGGGTGTTGAATTGTCCTGCATGGTTTACAGTCCAAATGGTCGAATGCACTCACAGGTATAGATTAACAACTTAATTTATTTGAGAAGTAGGTGCTAATGGATCCATTACACGCTGTTGGCTGCCTTAGATCAGAGCATCACAGTTAGGGAAAAGTCAAAGCTTTTAAAAATGCATGTACAGCTGTTTTTACAGCTCTCTGGTCACTCTGGGAGCAGTATGTTATGCTGCGGTTAGGAACAATCCACATTTTGACAGCAGGATGCACAAAGGACCTGCAGAGCCCAGTAAAAAAAATACCAAGGGCTAGATGCACTTAAAAAGGTCTAACACTGGTCGCTGTACATGAAAAAGGACCTAGGGCTAGATTCACTAACCTGCCCTATTGTGCCTGATCCGTGTCCGATCCGGGCAGGTTCGATGGATTCTTCAACCTCTAATATTTAAATGGGGGCGATCGGAGGAACGCCCCTCATCTGCCGCCACAGATCGCTAGTGTGCGATCCCGACGCTTGCGAAGACCATCTGTAGATGCTCTGCGAATGCATCTAAGACCCGTCCGAGCCGCAACTTTTTTTTTTTTAAACTTTACTTTTTAGCCCAGCGAGCCAGTTTTTGTAACCTACTTGAAACCCGTGGGTTAAAACCACGGGCTCACAGTGCGGGGAAGGGCAGGAGAGATTCGAGGGGGTGGGGGCAGGCAGGAGAGATCCAGGGATGAGCAGGGCGGCGATTCGGGAGAGAGCATGGTGGCAATTCGGGGCAGAGCAGGCAAGAGAGATGCGGGATAGAGCATCAGGGCAGCAGAGATTCAGGGCAGCAGAGAGCAAGGCTTCAATGGAACTGGAGAGTCGGAAAGACGTTTGCAACTGGTCCCCAGCAGTTGCTTCTCGGGTTGATCGGCCAGCCCAGTCGGTTTCAAAAATTTCTTTGGTGAATTGCATCCCTGTCTACTTTGCATGCACGGATTGGAAGCGGATCACAGGAGAGGTTAGTGAATCGGGCAGGAGGGAAATCTGGTCACAAAGGAGTCGTAAACCGATCGGTACACGATCTGTTTGCTTAGTGAATCTAGCCCATAGGGTCCAGAGAAGAGCGACAAAAATGGTTAAGGGACTGGAGGAGTTGCCGTACTAGTCCCTCCTGCTCTCAGGTCTGCTATTCCAAAATGGTGGGCCTTCCGTTTCCCAGTTCATCCTGGGGTTCATGGGGAAGGGGCCTAAGGCCCTGATTGACTCAGACATCTAAGACCCTTCCTAAGGCCTCTCCTTTGGGAAGGACCTTAAGCGCATGGGCCAATCAGGGCCTTATGCCCTTCCATGGTGCATCCCACGATGCACCGGAAAAGGGCGGCCCACAATTCAATGAAGGCAGACTTGCCAGACAGACAAAGGAAGCATCTGTCCATCAGGTCAACTTAAAACAAGGTACTTTGGGGGGGTCCTACAGGAGGGACTGGGCATCCCTCCTGCCGATGTTCTTTGTGAAGGGGGGTTCTGGCAGGAGGAACTGGGCATCCCTCCTGCTGGGGGATGTCTTGTGGGCTGGGGGCAGGAAGAATTGGGCATTCCTGCTGTAGTTATTAGGGGAGGGGGTGGCTTCTGGGGTTCCAGCAGGAGGGGCTGGGCATTCTTCCTCCTGGTAGTCTTTGAGGGGGGGGCTATTCTCTAACTGGCGCCTGTGACATGGACGCTGGTAGAGAATTGTGATATTAGGTGGTCTTAGGCATCTGTCCATGAGGACAGACAAGATTCTATATAGGATGCCTGTATGCGATTCTCAAAAGACTATGGACTTTTAGGCGGCTTCCGAGACCGGGCATCCTATACAGAATCCGGCCCACAATGTACCACAGTAGCTTATGGAACTTTGTGTATCTAAGTGCTTTGAAAATACGCCTCTACGTTTCTGGGTTTTATGTATGTTTTGTTTGTAAACTGCTTAGGTATAAGCGGGGTATACATTTTATGAATAGAGTAAATAGATTAAAGTTGAGGTTGAATGGATCATTAAATCATGCTTCAACACTAAGGTACTTCATATATTACGCCACATATTATTCTTGGGTCACATAGACTATTGTATTGCACTCTTTCATGGCCTTTGCCTGGCTGAAAATAACAGGAGAACCAAATCCACAAACCACAGTGACATAAAACAGAGTGGAGATGTCCAATGTAGACTGGTGAATTCAATCTTCTTTCTTAAGAAGTCCTTTATTCATCCCAAAAAAATCTCAGTGACTTCGACATGTACATGTTTCGGCCAAATCGGCCTGCTTCAGGAGTCTTAAAGATCTTCAGAATGAAATGATCTTAACATAGGGAAATTCCTAGTCATTCATTTTATACTTAATTCTTCTTGTAGAAACCATGTAACTGATAAAAGAAGCATCCTCAGTGCTCGCTTGGAAACATGAGGGGACATGATAGAAACATGATAGAAACTTATAAAATCATGAAAGGCATAGAGAAGGTGGAGAGGGACAGATTCTTTAGACTAGCAGGGACAACTAAAACAAGAGGTCATTCAGAAAAACTGAGAGGAGACAGATTCATAACGAATGCAAGGAAGTTCTTCTTCACTCAGAGGGTGGTGGACACCTGGAACGCGCTTCCCGGAGAGGTGATAGGACAGAGTACAATTCTGGGGTTCAAAAAGGGACTGGATGACTTCCTGGAAGCGAAAGGGATAACAGGGTACAAATAGAGATTTACCTTACAGGACATTGAGTGAACAGGGTATGGGTATTTTAAGTTAGGTAGGGAACACTTTCAGGTCATGGACCTGGGGGGCCGCCGCGGGAGCGGACTGCCGGGCACGATGGACCCCTGGTCTGACCCGGCAGAGGCAACGCTTATGTTCTTATGTTCTTATGTTCTTTTCTGAAATCAGAACATAGGTTCTTGGTATCTACAAGGATCTCCTTTAAAACTGTGAAGTGGGTTCATGATATTCTTACTACTGGTCTCCGTTGTATTTCTATTCATAGAAACATGACGGCAGTTAAAGGCCAAATGGCCCATCCATAGAATCCACTATCTCCTCCTCTCCCTATTGGCTAAGGCTCTTAACATTTGCATCTCCTCTTTCTATTGGCTACGGCTCTTTACACCTGCATTGTGAGGTCATAGAGCTGCCCATCCGCAGGAACCATTATCTCTTTCTCTCTCCGAGAGATCCCACGTGCCTATCCCAGGCCCTCTGGAATTCAGACACAGTCTCTGTCTCCACCACCTCTTCCGGGAGACTGTTCCATAAACTTCCGTGTGCACTATATAGTCTTCCCAACAGAATTTGCTGGCAATCCCATCGTTTCAAGAGATATGCATTACAAGTATCTGCAACTCTCTATTCATTGTTGAGGGGCCGGCACTTTAGAACACATTGCCACATCAGTTTATACCAGAAGCTGAAAGCAGGCTTGGATTTCTACTTTTACGAACAGCATTTTTGAATGATTAATGTTGCATGCTCCTTGTGAAGGAAGTAGCAACATTTCTTGGACTGCACTACAAAGAGATTACTTTTCCCTTTTCCTTTCCTATCAGATTGATGATATTTTCATTTTTGTTTTACAGTTTTAATTATTATACACTGTGCAGATGGTTCTAATATGCACCAGAATCTATACTAAAAGATTATACTATAAGAACATAAGAATAGCCTTATTGGGTCAGACCAATAGTCCATCAAGCCCAATAGCCCGTTCTCATGGTCGCCAATCCAGGTCACTAGTACCTGACCAAAACCCAAAGAGTAACAACATTCCAATATCTCAGAGTAAGCAAGATTCCAGAACCCCAAACAGTAGCAACGTTCCATGCAGAAGCACCAAAGATTAGAAAGATTCTAGAATCCCAAAGAGTAACAACATTCCATACAGAATCTCAAAGAATAGCAAGATTCCGGAATCCCAGAGAGTAACAAGATTCTAGAACCCCAAAGAGTAGCAACATTCCATGCTACCGATCCAGGGCAAGCAGTGGCTTCCCCCATGTCTTTCTCAATAACGGACTATGGACTTTTCCTCCAGGAAATTGTCCAAACCTTTCTTAAAACCAGCTACGCTATCCGCTTTTACCACAACCCCTGGCAATGGCGTTCCAAAACTTAACTATTCTCTGAGTGAAAAAATATTTCCTCCTATTGGTTTTAAAAGATTTCCCTGTAACTTCATCGAGTGTCCCCTAGTCTTTGTAATTTTTGACAGCGTGAAAAATCGATCCACTTGTACCCATTCTACTCCATTCAGGATTTTGTAGACTTCCATCCTATCTCCCCTCATCCGTCTCTTTTCCAAGCTGAAGAGCCCTAACCGTTTTAGTCTTTCCTTATACGAGAGGAGTTCCAGCCCCTTTACCATCTTGGTCGCTCTTTGTTGAACCTTTTCTAGTGCCGCTGTATCTTTCTTGAGATACTATAGTATACTGAAAAATACTAATAGGAGTGGCTTATTTTGGAATTGTTACTCTGTAGCAGCTATCTAGCGTGAACTGAGAATGCATTAATTCTTTCAGCATTAATTTGTAGACTTCTATCTTGGTTTTTCTTCTCATTTCACTCCATGAAATTAATTAGAAATTTGCATTCATTAGTATGCATTCAATTAATTAAAGCACCTTAGAAGAGTTTAAACAAAACTTATTTAATGAGCATTATCTTACAAATTAGCACACACACAGTTGATTTATGTGGGCTATTATTATTATTAATTTTTTATTAGTACCATGAATGTGTGAGTCAAACCAAATTGGGAAGAAAAAACATTTCTGTACACAGACCAAAGTATTTTCCCTGTTGCCCCTAGAGGAATTCTGCATAGCTGCACAATTAGACAGAATCCCCCTCATAAGAATGTAAGAATTGCCGTACTGGGACAGGATTGGAGGCCATCTCTCAGCCAATCGGGATGCATGTTTTCTAAAAAAAAAAAAAAGGTAAGGATGCCTGCATTGTAGGAATGTGTCACGTGTCTGTGGAGACGGGTAGGGCAGTTAAGCACGCCCAAGGCGGGACATGGGTGTGGTTTCACCCGGAAATGACCTTGGGCGTGCTTAAGCTTCCCTGCGCATAAGAACATAAGAAGTGCCATCTCCGGAACAGACCCTAGGTCCATCAAGTCCTGCGATCCGCACACGTGGAGGCCCCGTCAGGTGTACCCTGGCATAGTATTAGTCCCCATACTCTAAGCTTCTCATAAGAGATGTGCATCTAGCTTAACCTTACCTATGTTACCTTAAGCCACTCATAAGGAGATGTACATCTAACTTTCCTTTAAACCCTGGAATGAAGGATTCCGCAATTATCTCCTCCGGGAGAGCATTCCAGGTGTCCACCACTCGTTGCGTGAAGCAGAACTTCCTGATATCTGTCCTGAACCTGTCCCCCCTTAGCTTCAGTCCATGTCCTCTTGTCCGTGTCACATTAGACATTGTAAATAATTTTTTATCGTGCTCTATTTGGTCGATTCCTTTCAGTATCTTGAAAGTCTCGATCATATCCCCTCCGCTTAGGCGTGAGACAGATGTCTTAAATGTAGGCCTGAAAAATGCTGGCCTGCATTTAAGGTGTCTGTTCAGCAATGTAGGCGTGATTCCTTTTAGGACACCGATGCGTGACTGACATGCAATCGGCGACCACCTCTTAGGCGACCGCTGAGATCGGCGTCCTAAAGAGAATCGGGCCCTTAATGAAGAGGACGCATATTTACAAAGACCCTTCTCCTTTTCTGTACTTATGGGGGGGGGGGGGGGGAAGAGCTTAATAAACAGGTCTGAAATGTGATTTATGCTTTCCAAAATATTATTGCAGCAATTCTATAACCTCGCGCCTAGACCTACCTACACACTTCTTATACACAGGGAGTTGTGGTGCAGGGGTTAGAGCTACAGTCTCAGCGCCCTGAAGCTCTGGGTTTAAATCCCTTGCTGCTCCTTGTGACCCTGGGCAAGTCACTTCTCCTCATTGCCCCAGGTACATTAGCTAGAGTTTGAGCCCACTGGGACAGTTGGACATAAACATGGGTCTAGGACAATTCATTTGGGGGCAATGTCCCACACACCTTCCTAAAATTATACCCTCCCCCTCTCCTCCTTGTTCATGATCCAGTTAGGATCCCAGGCCCTGGGGGGGGGGGGGATAAGCGGCCACAAGAGCTGCTACCTTTGCTGCGTCAGATGCCCTCCGAGTTCACCACCGATCGTGGGAGGTAGCCGTGCTACCTCCCACAGTTCGAATATTGGTCCCTATGTACTCTAAGTAGGGTTGCCAGATTTTCTAATCAGAAAATCTGGACCCCCTAGACCAGTGGTCTCCAACTCAAATCCTTTGCAGGGCCACATTTTGGGATCTGTCGGTACTTGGAGGGCCCCAGAAAAAATAGTTAATGTCTTATTAAAGAAATGACCATTTTGCATGAGGTAAAACTCTTTATAGTTTATAAATCTTTCCTTTTGGCTAAGTCTTAATAATAATATTGTCATTTATAGCTAAAGGGACATATGATCAAGAAACGGTTTTATTTTACTTTTGTGATTATGATAAACATACTGAGGGCCTCAAAATAGTACCTGGCGGGGCCACATGTGGCCACGAGTTTGAGACCACTGCCCTAGACCCACCCTCAGGCCCGCCCATTCCCACCCATTCCCGCCCTAATATTGTCCCCAGTCCCACTGGTGTTGTGTATTTTCCTTTCCTTGGAGAAGTTGTGCAAAGAAGACATGTGCCCTATGCCACTTATGCATGAATTCTGGGGACTTTCCATACGGTCACATGATTCCAAGAGGAATTGGGGGGGCTGTTGCTTTTTGGTTCCCTTTCTGTATAGAGTATTTGGCTTTTCCAGAGGAAGACTTTGGGGTAAAATATACAGTATATTTCTTTAACTTAGGGGCTCCTTTTATGAAGCCGTGTTAGCGGTTTAACGCGCGTAATAGCGCGCGCTAATTTGCTGATTGTGCTAGCCGCTACTGCCTCCTCTTGAGCAGGCGGAAGTTTTTTGGCTAGCGCGAGGGTTAGCGCACACTAAAAATGTGCGTGTGATAAAGCCGCTAACGTGGCTTCGTAAAAGGAGCAAAAATAATACAAAGGTGCGCTAAGCTTTTTAGCGCATGCCTAATATTAGTGCATGCTAAACACGCACTTAATGCTAATGCATGCATGTTATCCTATGGACGCATTAGTGGTTAGCGCACACACTGATTTAGCGCACACTAAATGCACGCTTAGCGCGCCTTTGTAAAAGAGGGCCATAGCTGATCTAGTTTAAGCTCTAAATTGTGATCAGACTTTGAAGTTCATCTGTTTGCCTCCAGTTTATATACTAACCAGCTGCACTAGTTCATTTTCTCTTGTAATTATTAAATTATTTCAATAAACTCATTTGATTATTTAAGTTCACATCTGGCTTCCATTATCATATTTTGGGGATCAGTTTCCTGATAAAAGTTTTAAAATAATGCAGACCTTTGGGTGAAAACATAGGGGGTCCTTTTACTAAGGTGCGCTAATCGATTTAGCGTGCGTTAAATGTTAATGCGCCCATAGAATATAATGGACACCTTAGCATTTAGCGCGCGCTAAATCGGTTAGTGCACTTTAGTAAAAGAACCCCATAGTGAAAGAGAGAAGGTTCACACATTGGTGAAAAATTTACTAAAAGGTTTTTATTGTACCCTAACAGTCCCCCTATTTTACTAAGGTGCGCTAATCGAATTAGCACGCGCTAAATGCTAACGCATCCTTAGACTAACATGCACGTGTTAGCGTTTAGCGCATGCTAAATCGATTAGCGCGCACTAATTGGTTAGCGCACCTTAGTAAAAGGACCCCATAGTGAAAGAAAAAAGGTTCACACATTGGTGAAAAATTTACTAAAAGGGTTTTTATTGTACCCCAACAGTCCCCCTATTTTACTAAGGCGCGCTAATCAAATTAGCACGCGCCAAATGCTAACGCATCCTTAGACTAACATGCACGCGTTAGCGTTTAGCGCATGCTAAATCGATTAGCGCGCACTAATTGGTTAGCGCACCTTAGTAAAAGGACCCCATAGTGAAAGAAAGAAGGTTTCATGCATTGGTGAAAAATTTACTAAAAGGGTTTTTATTGTACCCCAACAGTCCCCCTATTTTACTAAGGCGCGCTAATCAAATTAGCACGCGCTAAATGCTAACGCATCCTTAGACTAACATGCACGTGTTAGCGTTTAGCGCATGCTAAATCGATTAGCGCGCACTAATTGGTTAGTGCACCTTAGTAAAAGGACCCCATAGTGAAAGAAAAAAGGTTCACACATTGGTGAAAAATTTACTAAAAGGGTTTTTATTGTACCCCAACAGTCCCCCTATTTTACTAAGGCGCGCTAATCAAATTAGCACGCGCCAAATGCTAACGCATCCTTAGACTAACATGCACGCGTTAGCGTTTAGCGCATGCTAAATCGATTAGCGCGCACTAATTGGTTAGCGCACCTTAGTAAAAGGACCCCATAGTGAAAGAAAGAAGGTTCACACATTGGTGAAAAATTTACTAAAAGGGTTTTTATTGTACCCCAACAGTCCCCCTATTTTACTAAGGCGCGCCAGACGGGAATTATGTGGAAACAGATTCTGAAAAAGCCAAACTACTGAACGATTACTTCTGTTCAGTCTTTACCTGCGAGGCGCCAGGGCAAGGGCCACAGCTGGAAGCAAAGGAAAGCAAGGAAGACCCATTTCTGAATTTTGAGTTCACACCAGCTGATGTTTACAGAGAACTTTCAAGACTCAAGGTGAACAAAGCCATGGGACCGGACAATTTGCACCCAAGAGTGCTCAGAGAGCTGTGCGATGTTCTGGCGGAACCGTTAGCCATGCTCTTCAATCTCTCCCTAAGTACGGGGAGAGTCCCCCTGGACTGGAAAACAGCTAATGTCGTTCCTCTGCACAAAAAGGGTTGCAGAGCAGAGGCTGCGAATTACAGACCAGTGAGTCTCACATCAATAGTGTGTAAACTCATGGAAACTCTACTTAAAGGTAAATTAGACACGATAATGGATGAAGGGAATCTAAGGGATCCCTGTCAACATGGATTCACCAGAGGCAGGTCATGCCAATCCAATCTTATAAGCTTCTTCGATTGGGTGACAGGAAAGCTAGACCTGGGAGAGTCTCTGGACATAGTGTACTTGGATTTCAGTAAAGCTTTCGACAGTGTCCCACACCGTAGACTATTAAACAAGATGAAATCGATGGGTTTGGGTGAGAAACTAACTGCATGGGTCAGGGATTGGCTGAGTGGAAGACTTCAGAGGGTGGTGGTCAACGGCACCCTCTCTGAGACATCGGAGGTGACTAGTGGAGTGCCGCAGGGCTCAGTCCTGGGACCATCCCTTTTCAACATATTCATAGGGGACCTGACCCGGGGGCTTCAGGGTAAAGTAGCACTGTTCGCCGACGATGCCAAACTGTGTAACATAGTAAGTGAAAGTAACCTCCAGGATAGTATGACACAAGATCTGATCACGTTAGAAAACTGGTCCTCGACATGGCAGCTGGGCTTCAACGCTAAAAAATGTAAGGTCATGCATCTCGGCAGAGGAAATCCATGCAGAACATACTCCTTGAATGGAGAAACGCTAGCTAGGACTTCAGAGGAACGAGACTTGGGGGTAATCATCAGTGCAGACATGAAGGCTGCCAAACAAGTAGAGAAGGCCTCATCAAAGGCAAGGCAAATGATGGGATGTATCAATAGAAGCTTCGTCAGCCGTAAACCTGAAGTCATTATGCCACTCTATAGAACCATGGTGAGACCCCATCTGGAATACTGTGTGCAATTCTGGAGGCCACATTACCGGAAAGATGTGCTTCGAGCTGAGTCGGTCCAGAGGATGGCCACTAGGATGGTCTCGGGGCTCAAGGGTCTCTCATACGAAGAAAGACTGGGCAAACTGCAGCTCTATACCCTAGAGGAGCGCAGGGAAAGGGGTGACATGATTGAGACATTTAAGTACGTCACGGGTCGTGTCGAGGTGGAAAACGATATATTCTTTCCCAAGGGACCCTCGGTCACAAGGGGGCACCCGCTCAAACTCAGAGGAGGAAAATTTAGTGGTGACACCAGGAAGTATTTCTTCACAGAAAGGGTGGTAGATCACTGGAACAGACTTCCGGTGCAGGTGATCAAGGCCACCAGCATGCTCGACTTCAAGAATAAATGGGATATCCACGTGGGATCCCTACGAGGGTCGAGTAAAGGAACTAGGTCATTAGCATTCAGACTTAATGGGGTGGGTCAATAGAGTGGGCAGACTTGATGGGCTGTGGCCCTTTTCTGCCGTCATCATCATCTTTCTAATCAAATTAGCACGCGCTAAATGCTAACGCATCCGTAGACTAACATGCACGCGTTAGCGTTTAGCGCATGCTAAATTGATTAGCGCGCACTAATTGGTTAGTGCACCTTAGTAAAGAGGGCCAGTGTCTCCATGCAAAAATTGTTTCAGTGCTACACCCTCTTTAAGGTTCTAGGGATCTCTGACCTGAGTATCTGTTATGAAAATATTTCAAATCATGGGAGAAAATCTTTTGCCATTGATTTCCTTTCCGTTTTTCTCAATGTTTGTATTTTTGTAGAAGATTTACGCTAAGCTCGTTTCTGTTCAGCCAAAACAATACAACAAATCAATTCACCTTCAGTGCTTCTCTCTTTTTTTTTCTGGCTGGTGTAAAGACTTAGGATGATACTGAGAGATTCAAAGCTGCCCACTGTGATTCTTCTCTACAGGAAGAGTTAATTCATCCTAAGTGTGTATTACCATTGATATGGTCTCTTCCTCATGTAGAAAATATAAAGTTACTGCACACCCTATGACTTCACAAATAGTTCTTTGATTACGTTTCTTTGGTTTAAAAACAAATTATGACATTTTTGTGTGATTTTTGCAGTCTAAGGCCTAGATGATGGTTATTTCCAATAACTCATCTTTACACCCTCACTGAATAGGGGAAAAAAAGCATTTGATATCCGCTTAATTTAGTAGTTCAAAGCGGCTTATAAACTAAAATTAAATTGGGTAAAACTACCCTATCTGTACCTGAGAGAATCATTGAAGCTGTAGCTGTAAAATAATCCCCTGATGCAGCCGAGGTGCGAAACAGGGCCTGTCGGGATATCTTTATGAAGTACAAATGAGACTTAATGTAGCTTTCCAAGTGTGGTAGATTTGTACTGCACTGGACTTTTAACTGCAGACTTCGGTGATTTTATAATATCGGAAGATTATCAAGATAAGTGCTTATTTTTCATTTCACTAAACTATGAAAAAGTATTGAATAAGGATCACTTAAAAAAATAAATAGTGAGTTCTAAAGCGGTGTTATATGAGACCAAGGATGTATTTCTCTATGACAATGATATCTTTGTCATAGATGGTTTCACAGGAATGTTTCTGAGAAACACTGAGGTCTTTTCCGCTTCTATAAATTGAAGAATATATGGCATACATTTTCCGATATTTAGAGTGTATATCATTTTGGTGTGGTTATATAATTAAAATATGTAATAACATATAATACAATTCTAGGATCAAAAATAGAAAAATTATTCTATATTTCATATATTATCAAGCTTTTTCAACATTAAAGCAAATATTTTATATCGGGTAAAAATTAATAACAGGTTTTTTTTCAAGTCAGCCAGGGGGTTCATTCTGCTGACATGGACATGTTTCGCTCTTCCGCAGTCATTCCTTAGCTTAATTTCATTGCTTCAGTGTTTGCTTTAATGTTGAAAAGAGCTTGATAATATATGAAATCTAGAATTGCAAAGATAAGAGGATTGGTGAAGATTTGACGTGTAACTCTTTAGCTCGATGAAATGTGGATTCGCTATGGAGTGACATCGCTGAGATAAAAAAAAAAAAAAGATAAATTATACCTATCGAGTATTTGTATTTATTGTTTATATATAATTGAATCTATATACTCAAAGATCTTCTGAAACTGCTGCAAGTTTAAATTTAAGTAACGGCATTTGTACCACGTTTTCCTTGGTTCAAATGGCTGTGTCTAAATTTAGAACTAGGCAAGCAGAATATCAAAAAACTAACCACCTAAATATATTCACTCAGTATATTCCGTTATCAGAGACGGTTTAGAGCAATTTAGTAATTGTCATAGTAGTTTTCCGAGTTTACCCTCGGAGAACACTGAGGTCTTTTCTCCATAGTAGGAACCTGTTCTAAACAGTCTCTGATAACAGAATATATTGAGTGAATATCTTTAGGTGGTTATATTGTGTCTAAATTTAGTCATGGTTCCTAAACCTAAGTGCTATTCTATAAACCATGTGTGGAAGAGTAAGGAATTATCTTCCACTAATGCTACCATTCCACCTCCATACAGCAGGGGCTGGTAGGCCAAGACTGAACAGACTACATGTCCCAGAATGCACTGGGCTCTAGAGCTTAGTACTGAGCCACCTTAACAAGGCAGCCGTGTTAAGTCAGGGGATGGGACTCAGCAGGGAGGTGTTTATTTGTCACAAAGGAGAGTCATTTAGAGAGGTTCCCTGAGAGAGAGAGAATCCCAAAGGAGAGAGACCTTCCCTAGCTGTGGCTGCATTCAAACCCTGGGGAGGACTGGAGTGAGAAAGCTAGCCAAGAACCCATCCAGATAACACTAGAAAGGTGAGCTTTAAATCCAAGACCTCTGTAAACTGAACCTGTTAAAGGTGATTGTCCCGTGTTTGGGGTGTGGCAGCTGAGCTGAAGCCAGTTGAGACTGTTGTTGGAGAAAAGGGGTTTCTTTCTCCTAAATGTTCTTCTGTTTGGACTATTTAACAAATGAAGTAGGAACCAGACTTATGGTGCTTTAAACCCGTGAGGAAATTGACCAAAAGCTAACTGCCTAAAGTGTACAGGCTGCTGACCTAGATGTGAGATAAATGTTAAAAGTTTATCTTTGCCTTTCCTGAGCCTAGGCTCAGGTAGATGTCTCAATAAAAACTTTTGTTGCACCTTCTAAAGTGGTTTAGGTGTGCTGATTTGGTGGATGTGCAGGATTCCTGGAAAACCTTAAGCACAGTTTATAAAATACCGTTTGTTTTTTTTGGTGCTGTATATAGAAGTTAACCCTGAACGCAGAAATTATGGAGGCTAATTTAGTATACGTCAGATATACAAGTCACATGAAGTGCACATATACTTTCTTTTCTAAATTTGTCATTCACATATGCGACATAGCAGTGAGTCAATGGGGGCCTTAAATGCCGCGGTTCTTGCTACATGGATCATTGGGGAAGGGGCTCTTGGCCTGGATTTATTTGTATGCAATTTCTGTTCTTTCTATTCTATGCCTTCATTCATGCATGCGTATTTTTTTTGCTTACATGAACAAATGATTGTCTTTGACTGTTTACAAGTCTGTGGTCTGATTTTGTTTCAGTTATATAGTTCCATGGACTTTGGAAGAAGATGGCAATTGGTACATGAACGAATCACTCCAAATAGGTTCTATTGGTGAGTTATTTTTCCTTTACTGCTTTCTGCTTGTTGTAATGTGGCTGCTCAAACTATCGACCTTTGATAGCTATAAACATTTCTGAAATCAAACTATTCTCTAAGGGACCAGTATTTATCCATAACAGTTAGTGGTTAAGCAAAGCGTCTGCTACTGCAGTAAAAATAAAACCAGATATTCAGCTTTGGTACCTGGATACTGACTGGCACTGAATATTGAGTTTCAGTATTGACTCAGAAGTGCTATCTGCCTAGTGACAGCAAATAGATTAGCAAAATAGCAAAACGATTGTGGAACAAAAGATCGGATGTACCAGTTTGTAGTTTAATAAGCGCCCAAATAACTTAACAACAATAATCTTAAAAACAATTCACAAAGGGTGTATACCAGGGATGCCCAAATGGTCGATCACGATTGACCAGTAGATCGCAGAGGCAACGTGAGTCAATCGCGCCAGACCCACAAGCCTTCACCTCCAACATCAGTCGAGAGGACATTCTGGGCCAGCCAATCGCTGCCTGGCTGGCCTGGAACTTCCTCTCCGATGTCAGAATTGATGTCAGGGGGGAAGGCTTGTAGGCCCGACGCTTGTACGCGCCAGGCCTGGTTCGGGGAAGCAGGGAGAAATCGGCATGGTGGCTTGGGGAGGGCAGGGGGAGAGAGAAAGAAAGACAGAAATAAAGAGGGGGCAGAAAGAAAGAAATATTGGATTTACAGTCAGAAGAAGGAAGTGCAACCAGAGACTTATGAAATCACCAGACAAAAAGGTAGGAAAAATGTAGGGATGGAGGTCTGATAAGTTCTGATCCAGGGCAAGCTCTGAGCACAGGCCAGGTCAGCACACTGATCTAGACCCTGTGTGAGGATCTTAGGCCTTTCTCATTCCCTCTCCCCTCCTGCCACGTCGACATTCTAAAAGCAAGGAAAATGCTTCCACCTTGTGACAATGTTGAGGCATTCCCCCTCCCTTTTTGTCACATATTAACCTGACCCAAGTCTACCTTTATCTTATCCCTTATCTTGTTTAAGATCAGACCCTGCCTACGTGCAAAAGCAGGCCCTGAGTTTAAGGCTAATCCCGAGAGGCTTAAGGAGCATGCATTATAACCTTTGGACTGTCACATGCTGTAGTAAGATTTTAGACATATCAGAAGTGTACACAAAGGAAATCACTTTATTGTAACTGTTATGATGTATTCTTATGTCACGTGAGATAGTAGCTTTGAGAAGCACATGAAATATGTAAACAAATGAGTTACCTTGCTATAATCCTCACTGTAAATGCATGATGAAATTATAACCTTGTAGAGCATTAGCTAAGTAATTAATGGAGCTAAGATTCTCAATAAAAGGGTGAGAGACCATCCATTAGAAAGCGCCTCCATCCCGACTCTAAGACTGTGTGTGTGTTTCCTGTGTGACATCCCTAAAGAAAAATGATTTTATTTTTAATTCAGTGATCAAAATGTATCCGTTTTGAGAATTTATATCTGCTGTCTATATTTTTCACTATGGCTCCCTTTTACTAAATGTGATAGTGGTTTTTAGTACAGCGAGCCTATGAGCGTCGGAAGCTGCAAGGGGCATTCAGCGCAGCTCCCTGCGCTAAAAAACACTATTAAGGTTTAGTAAAATAGGAGGGGGTATATTTGTCTATTTTTGTATAGTTGTTACTGAGGTGACGTTGCATATTTTAAAGTCATCTGCCTTGACCTAAACTAAACTAAACTAAACTAAGCCTTAAGTTTATATACCGCATCATCTCCACGGAAGCGGAGCTCGACACGGTTTACAAAGCTTAAAAATACAAGAAGAGAGGGGAGAGAGAGTTTACAAGGGCATATGAAAAGAGGGGAAGTAAGAAGGAGATGTTATATATTAGAGAAAAGCCAGGTTTTCAGTTGTTTCCGGAACAGTTGGAGGGAGCCCAGGTTCCGCAGCGGGATAGTGAGATCGTTCCAAAGGCCCGTGATTTTGGAGAGGAGGGATCTTCCCAGTTTGCCTGCGTGGGGGATGCCACGTAGAGAGGGGAAGGATAGTTTATGTCTGTGGGCGGATCTGGTTGTAGCAGGCGTTTGGGCGAGGAAGGAAAGAGGGATTAGTGGCGGAAGGATGCCATGAATTATCTTGAAAGCTAGACAGGAGCATTTGAAGTGAATTCTGGAAAGTACAGGGAGCCAGTGAAGATTGGTAAGTAAGGGGGAGACGTGATCAAATTTGCGTTTAGCAAAAATCAATTTGGCCGCAGTATTCTGGATGAGCTGGAGTCTGTGAAGACTTTTTTTTGTTAGGCACAGGTAAATGGCATTACAGTAATCGAGTTTGGATAAGATGATGGATTGTACCAGGACGGTAAAGTGTTTTTGGTGGAAATAGGATCTAACTTTCCTCAGCATGTGGAGGCTGAAAAAACATGATTTTGCCAAGGAGTTCAGGTGATCGTTTAGGGAGAGGGAGGAATTGATAATGATGCCGAGGACCTTGCTTGAGAACTCAAGGCGAAGAGCGGGACCTGTGGGTAGAGTGAAGAGGGTGGGCAGGTGTGCTAACTTTGGGCCGAGCCAGAGTAGTTTTGTCTTTGATTCATTTAATTTCATCTGAACAGAGAGGGATCAGGCTTGAAGTCTCATTATGCATGAGGTGATGTTCTCTTGGAGGTTTGTAAGGTTCTGGTCTGTTTCGAGGAGGATAAGGATATCGTCTGCATATGTGTAAATTGTTTCAAGGGGGGATAGTTTGAGAAGCTTCAGGGAGGTCATATACATGTTGAAGAGGATAGGGGATAGGGGAGAGCCCTGTGGGACCCCGCAGGATGGTGTCCACGAAGTGGATTTGGAGCCGTTTGCGTTGACAATGTAGGAACGTGCGCGAAGGAAGTTTGAGAACCACTTTAGGACAAAGGAGTCTATTCCTATCTCGGAAAGTTGGTAGATTAGTATGTCGTGGTGCACGATGTCGAAAGCTGCGGAGAGATCGAACTGTAGGAGAACAGCAAATTTGTTTCGGGCGTGTAGTTGTTGCACCTTTGAGATTAGGGAAACTAGGAGGGACTCGGTGCTGAAGTTGGGCCTAAATCCGAATTGGTAGTGTTGGAGGATGGAGAATCTCTCTAGGTAAGAGGAGAACTGGGTAGCGACTATGGTCTCCAGAAGTTTTGTTAAAAGAGGGATGTTGGCTATGGGGCGGTAGTTCGATGGTAAGGAAGGGTCAAGATCGGCTTTTTTCAGAAGAGGGGACAAGGCAATGTGGCCCATTTCTGAGGAGAACAGGCCCGATAGTAAAGCTTTGTTTATAAGGTTTGTAAGGGAAAAGATGGCCTGCGCTGGGATGTTTTCGTAGAGGTAGGATGGGAAAGGATCTAGGATGCACTTGCAGGATTTAAGTTTCAGGCAGAGTTTAGAGATCTGGGGCTCGGATACAGGTTCAAAAGTAGTCCATGATCTGTCAGCAGGGATAGGGTCGGAGTCTTTCAGAGGAAGAGAGTTGTAAGAGATAGCTGGGGGGAACGAACTCTTTATGGTAGTGATCTTCTCGTTGAAAAAATTGGCTAAGTCATTTGGAGATGGGAGGGTGGGGGAGGGGGAGGAGTCGTTTTTAGAAGTTAGGTTTCGCCAGATGTGGAAGAGTGTACTGTTTTGGTTTTTTGATCTGGAGATTTTATCTCCATAGAAGATCTTCCTAGCTTTTTTTAGTATGGAGTTGTAGGATTTGATGTTTTCTCTCCAGGATTGCCTATCTGAAGGGGATTTCGATTTTTTCCATCTTCGCTCTAGGGCTCGGCATTTCTGTTTTAATTCCCTGTGGTATGGGAGATACCAGGGGGCCTTGTGAGAGTAGGAGATGGATTTAGTGGCTAGAGGGGCAAGAGCACGGTACGTGGTTTCCGAAAGAGTCACCCAGTTGTGCCAGAATGCGTCTGGGTCCATGAGAGTGGGAAGAGGAGGGAATTTGTTGAGGAACTGGGACCAGAATAGTTCCTCTGAAACCCCCCCTCGAATACAAGTGATAATTAACATTTTCTCTGCATACAGTGTGCTTTATTGTTGGTAGATCATTTTGACTCAGTCATTTTAAAAGTAGCTCGCAAGCCAAAAAAGTGTGGGCACACCTGGTGTATACGATCACAAATGATCCGCAGGATAGAAACCAAACAACATATACAATAACAATGACCCAACACGGGCCGTGTTTCTGCAAAGTTAAAATGCCTTCCGCGGGGGTCTTATAGGGTCCTTGGCTGTCTTAAATATAAAAACATAAGTCACCCAAAAATCCAAGTAGTTAAGAGGCAAGAGACAAGCAGCAGAGCTCACACAGGTTTGCAATTTCTTCAGTACAGGTGTAAATAAATGTGGGTCAGCCTTCAAGTGCTACTAGAACTTGATTGGGAAAGCCTATTTTGTCAAGGGAGATTAAAGTTTTGATTATGAATGGAATGACCTACCGGAAGCCATCAGGAAAGAGTCAAAGTATACCACATTCAGCAAAAACCTGAAGACTCACCTCTTTGACAATTAACTGTCTTAATTTCTGTATAGCACCTCCTACTTCTAGGTCCCTCCTCTTGCTTCTCCATGCCCCCTTCCCCTCCTACTTTCCCCTTCCTCTTTGATCTGTTGCCTTGAGCCTGAATAGGTATATGCGACTCACAAATGGAAGATTAGATTAGATAAACTGTATTAATTTTACACTGCATATTTAAATAACAATTGAATGAAAAGATCATTGAGCTATTTGTGTTTTCATGTATCTCATGGATTCCTTGATTATATTTATGGTTCAGATTTTCTCCTTATTGAATGAATATAAATTGTCTCCCACATGATGCTTGTTTTATGGATTCATTCTTCTTTTTACAAGTTTCTACATTCAATTTCATTAAGTCCAGTGAACCCTTATTTAAAATCGCACACCAGCGATTCAAAATGTCTTCATTGCCGGTAAAAAGACGAGGTTCCTTTAAAATTTTCAGTCCTCTGGGACAGTGGCACGGCGACGGTGAGAGGTGCCTGAGGTGGTGACGCCCTCACCCCATCTGCTCCTTCCCCGCCCCCCTCGTGCCACATGCTTGCACCAAAGTTGTAAAATATAAACCCCCCTACCCCCATTTTTACAAAACTGTAGTGCGGTTTTAGCACCAGCCACCGGCTCATAGAATTCCCATGAGCATCGGAGCTGTTACCGTTGCAGTTGGCACTAAAAACCGTGCTATGATTTTGTAAAATGGGGGAAGAGGGGGTAAGTTAAGATTAAATGATGTCATAATATATAAATAAGAACAATGCCCATAAAAGTCACTGGACGTAAGACCAAGTAAATATATAGAGAGGCTCATTTTCCAAGATCTTAGACACACAAAGGGCTCATTTTACTAAGCTGTGTTAGGGCATTAACGCGTGGAATAGCGCGTGCTAAAATGCCATGTGTGCTAGACGCTAACACCAGCATTGAGCTGGCGTTAGTTCTAGCCGCGTAGTGCGGTTTAGCGTGCGCTAAAAAACGCTATCGCAGCTTAGTAAAAGGAGCTCTTAAGTAGTATAAAGTTACTGTGGTTCTTTGTGAGTCTTAAGTGCTTTAAAAATGAGCCCCATAATATATTAAATGATATTAAAAAGAGACCATACCTCAATAATATCAGTATATGTGCTTCATTAAAATGATAGGTGAAAGGATATGAAAATATCCAGGCCTATGTACACAAAATGAGAAGCCAGTACCATAAGTAGCTTAGCATTAGGCGAACAATGCAGGAAAAAATAAGTATATAAAGGTGACAAATGATCAAACGTAATGACTGTGAGTCAGATAAATAATAAATAGCACAAAATGATTAACAGTTGCTATATAAGGATGAATGTGTTAAAACGAATGTGACAGACAAAGAAATAGTATGACAAGAACACAGGCCACAAATTTAAGGTGATGATAAAGTAACCTAAAACTAAAGTGTGGTAATGTGACAGCCAAAAAAATAATGCCATCTCATCCCATGTCTAGGAGAGAGAAAACCGTGATAAAGAGAACTGCTAAAGCAAATTAGAGCTGTGTACTCACATAAATAACACTCAATGAGCTAAGAGTATAAGGAAAAGTCATTAATATAACTCACACCTAAACGAGTAAAAACAATCACAATATCTTTCTAGAGTACATTATGACTGAATCAAATGCAATCCTCATGAGACTGAAAAATGCAGAGAAATGAATAAATATCTAATATAATGAAACCCTTACCCGCACATGTGCAGTTGAAACAGCGTGATCCCTGCCTCCGTGGCCATGTTCCATTTGCAGCGGCTTGCGGCACGTGTGGGGGTTTGAGCGGCAGCGAGAGCAATGGCAGGAGGGTTCACTGCCGAGAACAACGTCCTGGATGAAGCAGACAGGGTACAGGTGCTGCGAGACGTCTACTGCTGCACAAGGAAGTGGAGGGGGAGAGGGAAAGGGGGCTGTTTTGGGGGGAGGGGTGTGCCGAGGGCAGGCAGCAATCTTGGTTTGCTCTGGGGAGGGGGGGAGACAGAAGGGGGCCACGGAGAGACAGGCAGGCATGGCACAACAGAGAGAGAGAGACAGGCAGGCAGGGGTCCAGGGAGAGACACAGACAGAAAGAATGACAGACAGGGGGGCCAGAGAGACAGACAGAAAGACAGACAGACAGCGGCCAAAGAGAGAGAGACAAAGAAAAAAAGACAGACAGCGTCCAAGGAGAGAGAGAAAAAGAAAGACAAACAGACAGAGGGCCAGGGAGAGACACAGACAGAAAGAATGACAGACAGGGGGCCAGAGAGACAGATAGAAAGAAAGACAGCCAGCCAACCAGCGGCCAAGGAGAGAGAAAGAGACAGAAAGAAAGACAGACAGACAGACAGCAGCCAGGGAGAGAGAGAGAGAGAGAAAGAAAGCACTACTGCTGGATAGGGGGAGCAGAAAAGGGGCGGTGGTGGACAGCCGAGGAGAGAGAGAGACAGAAAGAAAGATAGACAGACAGACTGTACTATCCATTGGTGTACCAAGGGCGGGGCAGGAGGGGCGGTCCACCCCAGATGCACGCCCTAAGAGGGTACATAGCCGGTAGAAAAATATATTCAATTTTTTTTTTTGCTTTAGGATAAAGTAGTATTGGAGCTGTGTTGATAAATATTTATAAATAGAAAATTAAAATAAGGTGATCCTTTTATTGAACTAATTGTAATACATATTTTACTAATTCAGAGACCAAAACCCCCTTCTTCAAGTCAGAACAGGATACTGTAACAGCAGTATATTGTACTGACCTGAGAAAAAAAGGTTCTGGCCTCTGAAAGTTAATTGAGAAATGTATTAGTCCAATAAAATGGTATTATCTTATTTTCCATTTTTTGTTTTATTCCCCCCCACCCTTTGGCCACCTTTTATGAAGTTGCATTAGGTCTTTTTATCACCAGCCGTGACGATATTTGCTCCGACACTCATTGGAATTCTTTGAGCGCAAAAGCTTTTACCGCTGGGGCATGCAATTTTTTTTAAAACCCTAACACAGCTTCATATTTCTCTGTTGTTGTTTTTTTCAAATTTGCATCTGCTATCTTTATATGTTGCACAATATTAGGGGACATGTGTCACTGTTTCTGTGGTGTTGCATTGTATGCAGAGTCCAGCTTCTTGGTGGTTCTTCTTGGTGGCCTTTCTCTATGTATTTCTATTTTATCCCCCCTTTTACAAAACTGTAGAGCGTTTTTTAGTGCAGGCCGTGGTGGTAACAGCTCCAATGCTCAGAATTCTATGAGCGTCTGAGCTGTTACCACCGTGGCTAAAAACCGCACTACAGTTTTGTAAAAGGGGGAGGAGTTACTTTGTGATTACATATTCCATACTGGGGAAGGGTGTCTCTGTGTTTTGTCTGTACGAAAGATACGGTTTTCTGTTAGGATTGACTGTGCAGGATTGATCTGTACTAGTCTGACTTATTTAGTTTTACAATAGGTGTATGCAAGTTGCTGCCTTTTCCTAGGTACACTCTTGTTGTGTGACGTGAGGATTGTTACTAAAAATCATGTTTTTCATACAGATGGGGGGGGAGGTCAAAAAATGATGGGCGCCTGGTGTCACATATGCTAGGTACGCTTCTGGTCCTATCATACTTTTGTAAATGAGTAGAACAGACAGAGAAACACTTTATCTGTTATCCAATCTGAACGTGAGTGACTTATAATAACACAAAGCAATCAAAAACAAAAGAGGCTAGAAAAAAAGCAAAAACACATATCTACACAGGGGAGAGAGATTCAACTAAAAGATGTAGCTAAATGATTAAATGGTAAGGAAGAATAGCCAAAGCAAAAAAACAACCAACGGGAACTGCAGTAAGGATGCAAAGCAAAATAAACAAAACCAGAACTTCAGGAAAATGTATAAGGTGCAGGCATTTATTCAATAAAAGTCATAAAAACATATATAAACAGCATACATAAAATAAATGTTTCCAAAAACTGGTTCTTGTTTTCATGTATACTGGAGCCAACACTGTCCGTGTTTCGAAAAACACTCCTTCCTCAGGGGTCCGAGATGATCAATACATAGAGTATCGAGAAACCAGTTTGAATCGAGCAAACAAAGCATTGAACAAGACTGGCGTGAGCCTCTCCTGTCACGGGCGCTGCCCTGAGTAATACTGAGGGCTGCTTTTACTAAGCTGCGCAAGCGGTTTTAGCGCGGCTAGACGCTAACGCCTCCATTGAGCTGGCATTAGTTTTTCCACGTAGCGCGGGGGTTAGCGCGCACTAAAACCGCTACCGCAGCTTAGTAAAATGAGCCCTGAGTGTTTTTCGAAACATGGACCCTGTTGGGTCCAGTATACATGAAAGCAAGAACCCGTTTTTGGATACATTTATTTTATGCATGCTGTTTATATATGTTTTTATGACTTTTATTGAATAAATTCCTGCACCTTGCACATTTTCCTGCAGTTCTGTTTTTGGTTGTTTTTGTGCTAAGAAAGAATAGCCAGCAGAGTGGCGGTGTAAGGGGGGGCACCCCTCCTCCTCTCTACCCCCTCCTCCTTCCCATGCTAGGTGCTCGCCTTCACTTCCCCCCACCGCACTTCTAGCTCTTCGCTTGCGCGGGCAGCAACTCCAACCTGCTGTTCATGCCAGCATCGGCTCTCCCTCCAAGTCCCGCACCTAGGAAGTGATGTCAGAGGAAGATATCTGCCCCCCCCTTAATATGCTACTGTCAATGTCTGTATTTACAGCCATTCTAGATTACATTCTTCTCCTGTATTTATGTACTATACTTACATTGTTGTAAAGCACGTCGAGCACCGTTTTGGCTGAAGACCTGGTCTATAAAATTAAGTTTTAGTTTAGTTTAGTCACCATCTATTAAGAGAATGAGACTCGACTTTAAATACAGCCATTTTATCCAGAATATTTTCATTGCTCAGTGGGCAGTACTCACACGTTGCTGTTTTTTTTCCCTCAAACACATGGCAAAACTGCCAACGGATTCACCCTCCTTTTGTTTGCAGCTAACTAACCCGCATCTTTCATATCGCACATATTTGGCGGGTTGGAAACAGGTTTCTGAAACATTCCTGTAGTGGGGAATTCATCAAGGGTCGCTAACTGATTCAGTGTGCACTAACCCCCCCTCTTTTACTAAGGTGCGCTAACCGATTAGCGGGCGCTAATTGAATTAGCACACACTAAACGCTAACGCGTCCATAGACTAGCAAGGTCGCCTTAGCGTTTAGCGCAGTGGTTCCCAAACCCTGTCCTGGGGGACCCCCCCAGCCAGTCAGGTTTTCAAGATGTCCCTAATGAATATGCATGAGAGAGATTTGCATACCTGTCACTTCCATTATATGCAAATCTCTCTCATGCATATTCATTAGGGATATCTTGAAAACCTGACTGGCTGGTTTGGGAACCACTGGTTTAGCGCACCTTAGTGAAGGAGGGCCTAAATGTTAAGACACCTATAAAAATGTAAAGGGCATCTTAGCATGTAACGTTCGCTAATCCGGTTAGCAACCCTTTGGTGAATTCTCCCCCTTAGTATTTCTTCCTCTGCTCCTCTGAGGGTCAAATGGTGCATTTAAACATTTGTGCCATTCAGCATTAATCACTCTTCTCAGCGCAGCTGCCTGCACACATAAGGTGCTTGCTAAACATTAATCTTCAGACTCTGCTCTAAGGTTTTCCCAATTGTGACTTAAAGTCACGACTAACCTTCGTGTCCTCCAGGGATAGAATGCCGGGTGACTGCCACGATTCTGTAGTGTTTTATCTTTCTGTGTCAAGGGACAACGTGTATCACCTTAGACCAGGGGTAGGCAATTCCGGTCCTCAAGAGCCGGAGCCAGGTCAGGTTTTCAGGATATCCACCGTGAATATGTATGAGATGGATTTGCATGCATTGCCTCCTCGAGATGCAAATCTACCCCGTACGTATTTATTGTGGGTATCCTGAAAACCTGACCTGTCTCCGGCTCTCGAGGACCGGAATTGCCTATCCCTGCCTTAGACCAATCGATATCACTACGAACTTTGTTAGGTGCTCGCGGTTTTACAGTCCACTGCAGTGGCTGCACTCTGAAAATCTTTTCTCTCATAGGTAGGAAAACAGTGTAGGTTCGGAAAGTTCTGGCACCATGTTTTAAAGATAGAAATGAATACATACCTTAGTAAAAACTGCTAGTACAGATGAACCATGTATCATTGCAGTGGTTCCCAACCCGGTCCTGGAGGACCACCAGCCAGTCGGGTTTTGGGGATAACCCTAATGAATATGCATGAAAGAGATTTGCATATAATGGAGGGGGTTTTGGAAGTCCCTCCGGGCACCCGGACAATCCTCCAAAAAGAGGACATGTGGGTTTTCCCAGACATCTGGTGACCCTAATAGTTAAATTGGCCACAACCAGGAAGCAGGAAAACAATAAGACACTAGGTGGCATCAGGAAGTAGGAAAACAATAAGCCACTAGGTGGCATCAGCTTACATTAATGTCTGTCATACCAATGGCCGAGCCCATTGGTATGACAGACATTCCCCACTGCATCATTCTTTTCACATACATTTAGATTCCATTAAGCTAAGTGACCTGTTTATAAACAGAAAAGGGGCATGCCACAGATGTGCAATTTATAATTAAATTGAAATACATTAATGAAGCATGAATTACATTCTCCTCATGTTGTGAAAAAAGAATCTCACATATATCTTTATTCAAATAAGGTACAGACAGGTGTTTTTTGTGAATAACTAAAACAATTTATGCATCTCTGACATGTATCCATGAAAGATGTTAGAAATTACCATTGCAGATTAATTTGTGTTCACCTCCTCCCTCTCTTACAGTTTTCTTCCTCTTTATCACTGTCAGAAGAAATATTTTTCTTACTTTTAAATCAATTCTTAAAGCAGCATTTACTGACATGGATTTTCCAGATAGAAATTGTAGGAGCTTATTCTATGCTATGATGCAAAAGCTAAACTCTCTCTGATATCCCTAGATGTCCCTTGAGACTAAAGAAAACCACTACACGTGTTTTATGATGTTTCAATTTTGTCATCTACACAGCTTCTTTCTCTCTACATTATCGCTAATATACATTTTTACAGAGTTATAACAGTCACGTAAAGGGATTATATTTATGCAATGGTAAAATAAGTCTAAATCTGAATCTGCTTTTTAGCTGACTAAAGGGGGAACTACCACATTAGCACATGCTAAATGCTAAAGATGCCCATTACATCTTATGGGCACCTTTAGCATGCACCAATGGCATACCAAGGGGAGGGGGTTCCACCCTGGGTACAGCCTATATGGTCCTGGAACGTCTTGCCCCCAGCAGTAGCCTTCACAACTTACTGCTCTGCCAGGGTTGAGCCTTCTTCTCTGCTGGTTCCTGCCTTTGCAGAAGCAGGAAGTAGATGGGACCAGAAGAGAGGAAGGCCTGACACTGCCAAGAGCAGCGAGTTCTGCTGCCAACAGGGGGTAACAAAGAAAAAGAGAGAAAGAGGTACCCATCACAGGGTAGGAGGAGGAGGAAAGAAATGCTGTACCCAATTGGGGGAGGGGAGATAGGGAGGGAAGGAAGGAAGGAAGACATGAGAGGAGAGAGAGACAGGTACCCATTACAGCATAGAGGAGGAGGAGATAAATTCTGCACCCAATTGGGGGGGGGAGAGAGGAAAGAAGGGAAGGAAGGAAGACCAGGGACGTGAGAGAAGTGAGAGAAAGAGAGAGAGATGCTAGACCTTGGAGAAGGGAAGGAGGGAGAGAAAGGAAGGAAAGAAGATGCCAGACCATGGAGGGAGAGGAAGAGATGCTTGGTCATGGGGAGAAAGAAGAAAAGGAAATGGAGAAGCTAGACCAGGTGGAAAGGAGGAAGGGAGGTAAAGGAAGGAGAAAAAAATGCCAGAACATGGAAAGGGAGGGAGAGAAGGAAGGGAAGGAGAGGAGAGGAAAGAGATGTCAGGGTATGAGGGGAGAGAAGGAAAGGAGTCAGAGATGCCAGACAGTTGGGTAGGGCAGGAAGAAAGAAAAGGAGAAAAGAGAGATGCCAAGGCATGGGGTAGGGGGTGGAGACAGAGAGAGAAAACAAAAAGGGGGTGAAGCTGAAATGAATCTGAAGCTGAATGAAGGTTGTATAAAGGTGTATAAAGGAAAGAAGGGGCACAGGATAGACAGTTTATGGAAGGGGCATAGAAAGAAGGAAAATGACATATGGAAGGGAGAGTAGGCAGGCACCAGATGGAATGGACAGTGAATGGAAGAGAGAGAGAGATAATATGGACAGTGAATGTAAGAGAGAGAGAGAGGGTGGACAGTGAGTGGAAGAAAGAGACAGTGGATAGAAGGGGCAGAGAGAGAGAGAGAGAGAGAGAGGGCAGATAGTGAATAGAAGAGGCAGAGAGAGAGAGGGTAGAGAAAGAGGGCAGATGCTACATGGAAGGGAGAGGGAGGACAGATGCTGGATGGAAAGAAGAGAGTGAAAAGAAGATAAGGAAAGCAGAAGCCAGAAATGACAAAAGGTTGTTTTGCTGCTTTAGAATAAAGTAGTATTGTAGCTGTATTGATAAAAGTTTATAAATAGAAAATGAAAATAAGGTAATCATTTTATTAGACTAATTTTAATATAGTTTTGTACCAACCTTTATTTATTTATACATTTATTTAGCCCTCCCTCCCAAAGGAGCCCAGAATGGGTTACAAGAGTACATTCATAGTAAGGGTAGGACATGCTTTAGTGAGAAATACAGAGTTTACAGTATAGTCAAAGGAGTTTAGATTTAAGCATTTATAGTGTGGACATAACATACAGACTTAAAATATAGACTTTGGAGACCAAAATCCTTTTCCTCAGGTCAGGATAGGCTACTGTAATAGCAGTATACTGTATTGATCCTGAAGAAGGAGGTTTTAACCTCTGAGAGCTAATTGAAAAATGTATGAATCCAATAAAATGGTATTTTCTTATTTTCTATTTGTAAAGTTGTAATTGTTATTTGTCAGGGTTTTTTTTCCCCAAATTTACATCTGCTATCTTTATATTTTGCACAACATTAGGGGACATTTTTTTTTAAATGTTGTATTGTATGCAGAGTCTGGCTTCTTGGTGGTTAAGGATAACTTTTGTCTACATATTTCTGTTTATAGTTTGTGATTACTTAAGTGGTAAGTTGTAGACAATTGATTTGGATCATCTCTCACATTTACTTTATTTCTCATTCACATTGGGTGTCACATATCTTATCTCTCATATAGTTTATCAACACATGTTGCATTACATTCTAATCCTCTACAACTCACCACTTAAGTATTTCACCTTCATATTGTTCACATATGATAATGATGCCCATTAATGTTATGATTTTATTAATTTGGGGTTATATTACTTTTCATGCCTTCTCTAAGCATCATTTGTTTCAAATATTTTTATTATTTTTGTTGGTATTTATGTTTTTTTAATTAAATTATGTGTATGTGATATCACGAATCAACAAACTAACTACTCCTGTAAAATTTTCAGGTACTTACGGCATTCACAGACAGCATTCCTAACTGCACGAACAACACCCTATACTGCCTGTCTAGTACGTATTGCCATAACGTACGGCCTGTCACTACACGCACAGCATGTAACTGCATGTATAACCACTATTTGCATGAATAGCCTGTGAACGCTTGTACAATCTGCATAGCCTGATACTACACGTACGTGTATCCGCATGAACAACTTACTGCATGACCAGCCAATACTGTATGTACAACCGCATGTATAACCTGTCTCAGCTCGCACAACCAATCTCCACCTTTTTTTTTTTCTCCCATATTTTTAACCGTTCACAAATATGCTCTGTATGTTTATTTTTTTTACCCCAAACATAACCCGCTCAACGCAAACAGCTTATATTATCCCTAAGCTCAACTTGCTACCTCATTTATAACCCTCAAGACTGAACATTAGTTACCGGTCTATTTGGAGCCCTCCAGTGGGAAAAATATCTACCTAATTAACATCCAAAACCCTTCACTTTATCAGACAATCTTCTGCGATCTCAGCTAAAATGAAGACCGCAATCAACTTACAAATAATTTTGTGCATAGTCTACTTGATCAACTATAGATGCCGATGTAACGATAATAGGCCCCCTGAACCAATACCAGTCCACATCTCCTGGCACAGGCCTAACAAGATGACCAAACCAACAGGCTCACCCCAACACCTATACAACTGCTCCGAACTTGGCCCATCACAAATCCTGGTAGCAAACACCACTCAAAAAACTCCCAAATCGCACAGACACAAGACCAAGAACAGAAGTAACCTAAAAAAGTTAATATATACCGAAACCCCTATATCAACACAATATAGGAACCTGAAAGGATACCTGAATACCTGAATACCCGGTCCATGAGAAACAAAGTACAAATTATACATGACTGGATAGAACAAAAGAATCCAGACCTCCTATTTCTAACTGATACATGGATGGTCTCAGACACAGACGTCATAATAAAGGAAATGCTACCGCAGGGCTACAAAATCGTCCCACTAACCAGAAGCTGGAAAAAAGGAGGAGGTCTAGCTATAATCGCTAAACCATTCTTCGATATTAGTAGAATAGAGTCTAAAACTAAAGAAGAATTGGAAATACTAACTTGCAAGATCACTTACACCGAACTGAAAGAATCACTAACTGTAACACTATTCTATATCCCCCCCCCCAAAAAAAATGGCCAAGCGCCAAAGAAGAATTCTTTGAATTTCTTTCAGCTAATACCATAAGAGGACCATACAATATGTTACTGGGCGACATAAACATTCACCTGGAACAAGAGGAAAAACCGGAAGTACTAGAAATCGACACCTTCCTAACTACCTTTGGCTTCATCATACCAAATAAAGAGGAAACCCATGAAAAGGGACACCAGTTGGATATAGTCACCTTTTCACACAAAGACATCCCCGAACCCAAAATCCAATACAACATAGGAGCTTGGGAGAAATGCATATGGTCTGACCATCATATTTGCAATTTCGAGCTAAGCTGGCAAAAGAAACACCCATTCAAAAAACACATAAGCCATGCCAGACAGAAAACAACAATCACCTGCAGAGGCACCATAAATCCACCAGAATTCTGGACACACTACGAATTAGGTCCTAATTTGGAGGAAGAACAAGATTTCCCTACCAGATGGAGAAAGTTCACCACAGAAGTACTAAATCAAATAGCACCGGCTCAAACTTACAAAAAGTATAAGAGGGGTTCAAAAGAATGGTTCGATGCTGAACTACTAGCCCTCAAACAGGAACTCAGAAAGCTAGAAAGAATATGGCTAAAATCTGACAAAGAGGAAGATAAAAGAAACTGGAAACAAAATATGAAAAAATACAAAACTCTGATAAAAGAAAAATGTTCCAAACACTATGCACCAAAAATAGGTGTAGTCAAAACAAATAGCAGAAAACTGTTCAAATTAGTAAACAGCCTAACAGATACAACTCAAGTCCTAAAAAATAACAACGAACAGATACCATCAGTCAACAGCCTTGCCACCTACTTCAGAACAAAAGTCTTGGACCTAAGAGCTACTATACCAACACCCTTACAAGATTTCGAACCCCAATTCAGACCACAGGAAAGAGAGCCCAGTGTTGACATGACCTGGGATCAATTCGAACCCCCTAATTGGAACCAATTCCTCACCCTATTTAATAAATATGCCAAATCTAATTGCTTACTCGACGAATGCCCTTCCAAGATTATGCAAGCTGCAATACCCAAATTCAAAAGAGATCTATTTAACTGGACAACAACCACTCTTACAAGTGCGTCCTACCAAGAAGATATGGGTCGCATTCTGATCACACCCATCCCCAAAGATCAGAAGAACTCAATCGCATTGACGTTCAATTACAGGCCCATAGCGAGTACCCCCTTATTCACCAAGCTACTGGAAGGGTTGGTCAACCTGGAACTAGTTAATCACCTAGATAAATTCAACCTCCTCAATGAACATCAATCTGGTATTAGAAAAGGATTCAGCACAGAGACAGTCCTAGGCTCTATCCTCAACCACCTATATGATCTCTTCAGTAAAGGTACAAGTGCCCTGATCTTTCAACTGGACTTCAGCAGCGCATTTGACCTAATGGATCATGAAATAATGCTGAACTGCCTAGACGCAATGGGCCTCTCGGGAAGTGTTTGGACCTGGTTCCAGGGCTTCTTAACAAAATGATCGTATCAAGTGGTCTATGACGGGAAATACTCTAATTCTTGGAAAAGTCTATCAGGAGTTCCTCAGGGTTCCCCCCTATCTCCCACCCTATTTAACATCTATACTTCATCCTTAGGCCACCTTCTACAAAAGTTAAACCTAATATACTATTTATACGCCGATGACATCTCTATCCTAATCCCGGTGACCGAGTCACCCTAGACACCCACCTGACCTTGATTGAACACACAAACTCGGTGACCAAAAAATGCTTCGCCACACTTTGGAAATTAAAAACCATCAAAAAATATTTTGACCCTCTATCTTTTAGATGGTCACTGATCCTATCTACCTTAGACTACTGCAATATCATCTATGTGGGTATACCCCAAAAAAACATTAAAAAATTAAGAATAGTGCAAAACACAGCCGTCCGACTAATATTCGGACTAAAGAAAAGTGACCACATTAGTCCCTACTACAAATTGCTGCATTGGTTGCCAATTGAGGCACTGATTTTATTCAAGTTCTCCTGTTTTTGCTACAAACTGGTGTGGGGAATGGCCCCAATCTACCTATTACCTCATTTCGAACTTTACACCCCCAAAAGGATAACCAGAAACTGCAACCTCTTTGCCTATCCGAAGGTTATAGGTTGCAAATACAGAACCTTTCTGGATAGAACTTTCAAGTTCCAAGCTGCCAGACAGCAAACCTGGCTAGGCAACTTCACCGACAAAACCAGGCAGACCTATGGCGCCTTTCAGAAAGACATCAAGACCGCCCTATTCAATAGATTTATTTCCCAGCCTGACACAGCCCCCTCATCCTAAAACTTTTCTCTTTATGCTGATACTACACTTGTTCACAAATGTATTCTGCCCTTCTCTTGACCATTCAGTGTCTTCCTCATCATCAGTATTCTGTAATTCGCTGACCATCCAGCCCCTTTGATGTAAAAGGTTCAAGTTTATACTGTAACCTATTTGTAACTTGTAAACACTGATGACTCAGTGACTTCCTACCTGTTCTCGCATTGTAATTCGCTGACTGTACAGCTCTCTTTCACTGTAAACCGCCTAGAAGTCGCAAGATTATGGCGGTATAGAAAAAATAAAGTTATTATTATTATTATTATCGATCGATCGATAGGTATAAGGTGTCCCACTGCTCTGTTGGCATGTCTGTGTGGCCAGTCCATCACAAAGATGGTCATTCCCACGTCCAAATGGTCTTGATTTGGACATTTTCAATCTGGATCCTTCTTTGGTCACAAATTGGGTATAAAGTTAGGAGTCCTAAGGGTTGGATACCCTTTTGGCCTAGATGTCCAAGTACAAGAGATGCTGTTACTAGAATCCGGGCCCAAGTGTATATCCCTCTCTAGAGACTGCCCCAACTTTGTTGGTTAGGCTGAGAACTTTTCGGTGGCCCTTTGTATTGAATCTGCTTTACACTATCATGGGTGAATTTCATTGTAAAGGAGGTGAACAAATCTGAAAAAATAAGTATGAGATAGATACCTGAATGGTCTAATTCTAGATATGATGCTCAAAATTGCGTGCAGAAATTTGGGGGTGCACCCACATTTCAGCACACAATTGAATTGAATAACAAACCAATTAACGCTGATAACTGGGCGCTAATAATTATTGGTACTAATTGGCTTTAATAAAAGTTGTCATGCACATTTTTAGGTGCCGGAATCCATGCATAAATTTTATGCTTGGATCTTGAAAAGGAGTGCGGCCAAGGGAGGGGGGGCATGGGCGGATTGGGAGCTTTCTGGAATTCACCCACAGTTTTATAGAAGAAGGGAAATTCACACATCATTTAGATCAGTGTTTTTCAACCTTTTTACACCTATGGACCGGCAGAAATAAAATAATTATTCTGTGGACTGGCATCGGTCTGTGGACCGGCGGTTGAAGAACACTGGGCTAAGTCATGGGCCAGACCCCGCCCATCTCCACCAAATCTCCACCCCAGACCCCGCCCCCATAATAGTACTAATTGCACCTTGCACGTCCCGTGCCTCATCTGGAAGTCTTCCCTCTGACGTTGCAACGTCAGAGAGATGGCTTCCGGTTCAGGAACAGGATGCCCGTAGGAGCCAATATCCGTGGCTTTGTGCACTGAATCAGTTAGGAAGAGGGAGCTGGCTTGAAGATAATGCCGCATCGATAGGACCGTGGACCGGCGGTTGAAGAACACTGTTTTGGGTCTGATGCACATGCTGGCCCTGTGAACCGGCAGGAAATTTCTGTGGACCGGCACTGGTCCATGGACCGGTGGTTGAAGATTTTGATTTAGATGCAAGAATGTACACCATGTTTTACTTGATGTAAACACTCGTCCCTAACATTGGGTGGGGGGGGGGACCCTGGTGCTAAACACCATTCTATAAATGGCACCCATGTTCAGCATCGTTTATAGATTAATGCTTAGTGCGAAATTTTATTGGTGCCGATACATAGAATTTTACTAAAAATGGTCCCGATTCTATAAACAGTGCCTAGCACTACCAACATGACCGCCAATGATGTGTCTATCAACCACTAGGCATCACTGAGCAACGTCGAGGTATGCGCCGGTATATTAGATCAGCTTTGATCTGGCCTAATTTACTGGCATCTAACTCGAACGCCTAGTGGATACCTAAGTCAAACAGGCCTTTTCTCCAACCTCAATCATGCCTACTTTTCAAGTAGGCGTCGGAAGGCACCATAACTTAGGAGCTGTTAGGCTCTGCATGGAATTCCGCACCTAACTTTTAATTTTATTTATTTATTTATTTTAATTATTCAATTAACTTTAATGGCACGGTCAATTACCACACCATTTAAGCTAATTGAAGTCATTTAGGTTAGGCACGGATTTTAATTAGGCGTCGCTAGGCAGCCTCAATTAGGGTGCCTAGCGGCATCTAACTAGGCCACCGTTTGTAGAATCTGACCCAATGTATTTAAAAAGAGGTTGATTTTTTTATTGGACAACCCCAACATCAGTTGCTGAATAAGGATTGTATGCCTCGAATACCCCTAGGCTCTGCTTTCTGTTCTCAACACTTTTAGCAATTAATGATCTTCTGCGCTTATTTCCTGCTCTCTTTAGGTCTAGAGTGTGGTTAAATTCCTATCCCCAACCCCTTTTTATCAAGCTGCGCTAGAGGTTTTTAGTGTGGGCGCTGATAGGAATTCTATGAGCATCAGAGCAGTGGCGTAGCGAGGGTAGGAGACGCCTAGGGTGGTGGCAACCCCATGCCCTCCTCCTCACCCCCCTGCTCCTTCCCCACCCCCTACGTCGCATTCGGGCCCTCCCTCCCCTCCCTCCCTCCCCTCCCTCCCCCACCCGTACCTCTTTAAATCTTTTGCCAATTTGAGCAGCTTCTCCGGCCTGCTGCTAGGATCTGCGTTGGCTTTCCCTCCGATGTCCCTTTCTGGCCCCATGACCCGGAAGTGATTTCAGAGGGGATCCAGGCTGATGTGAGAAGCAGGCCAAAGAAGTCGCTCGTGCTGGTAAAGATTTAAAGAGGTCCTGGGAGGGGGGGGGGGAAAGACAGGGCGCAAACCTTGGCGTGGGAAGAGCAGAGAGGTGCCTGCGCCCCCCTGACTACGCCACTGTGTCAGAGGATTTACCGTGCCAGCTCACGCTAAATACCTCTAGCACAGCTTGACGAAAGGATCCCTAAATTATTTATTATTAGTGAGTCTGAACTTAGGTCCAGAATCTCCCTTAGTGTAGCTCATGTATACATCGTAAATAATAAAAGTTGCATACAAAAGGAAAGGAGTGGCCTAGTGCAGTGTTTTTCAACCTTTTTTGGGCAAAGGCACACTTGTTTCATGAAAAAAATCACGAGGCACACCACCATTAGAAAATGTTAAAAAATTTAACTCTGTGCCTATATTGACTATATATAAAGTAATTCACTTGAGTGCCACCGCCGCCATCAGGAACAGGCCGGCGCCAAGTTCTCCCTGCTTCTCTTCCCCGCGGGGCCGACCAACTCTCGCCACCCGTCATCAATTCTAACGTCGGAGAGGACGTTGTAGGCCAGCCAGGCAGCGATTGGCTGGCCCAGAACGTCCTCTCCGACATCAGAATTGACGCGAGTGGCGAGAGTTGGCCGGCCCCACAGGGAAAAGCAGGGAGAACTTGGCGCCGGCCTGTTCCCGATGGCGGTGGTCGCACTCAAGTGGCTACAGAGCCGCAGTTTGCCGGCCTAGGGACAACACTGGAGGGTGGCCAGCTGTGCACCCCCTTGGGACGTAAACCCGGGGTGGGGCAGACCGCCCCCCCCCACCCTGGTATGCCACTATCTGTACCTCACTCCCTCCCTATGACCAAAAATTCTCCTTTCTTCTATTCCCCGTGTACATAATCATCTCTTTCCCTCCCTTCCTCTCTCCAAAGTCCATGCCTTCTGTGTCCAAACACTCATTCCCTCCCCCACCTCAGCATCTCTTTCCCTCCCTTCCTCTCTCCCAAGTCCATGCCTTCTGTGCCCAAAAACCCATTCCCTCCCCCACCTCAGCATCTCTTTCCCTCCCTTCCTCTCTCCCAAGTTCATGCCTTGTGTCCAAAACGCACTCCCTCCCCCCTTTTGTGTTCCGCGTTTGCCTCCCAGCCCATCTTTGCAACTTTCTCAGCAAAACGAAGCTCAAGCCGCGAGGCTTGTCTTCTGCTTCCTGCCTGCTCTGCCACGCACAAATAGCCGAACGGAAGTATTCTCCGACGTCAGCGCTGACGTCTTTGCTTAAGCCCTCCCTCCGACGTCAGCGCTGACATCGGGGAACGCTTGCGATCGGCTATATGTTAGCTGCAGGGCAGGCAGGAACAGAAGACGAGCCTCGCGGCTCGAGATGTATTGAACTCCGCGGGTCCCCCGTCCAGCTCTCTCCTGTCCACGTGGGGCGGACCGCCCCTCTCCCTAGACTGTGGCCTAGGACCCTGGGGGAGCCCGGGCCCCCTGTCAGCTCCGGGCCCCTGAATGCAGGACTGGTGGTACTGCCCTGATGGCGGCACACCAGGCAACATCTCGCGGCACACTAGTGTGCCGCGGAACAGCGGTTGAAAAACACTGGCCTAGTGGTTAGAGCTACAGCCTCAGCACCCTGAGGTTGTGGGTTCAAATCCTGCACTGTCCCTTGTGACCCTGCTAATGCATTAGCGTTTAGTGCGTGTTTAGCGCATGCTAATATTTAGCGCGCTAAAAAGCATAGCGCACCTTAGTAAAAGAGGAGGTAAAGGTGCCGAGGACAATTTTCAAAAGCTTTTATTGAACAAAAACCTATTCGCCCATTTTGATGCCTCTGGATATTTTGTTGAGAAGCAAATTAAACCAGCGGTTCTCAGCCGAGCCTCTGGGACCACCAAGCCAGTCTAATTATCAGCCAATTCAGAATGATAATGCATGAGAGATGTTTGCATATATTGGGCCTAAGACTAATGTTAATGTATGCAAATATTTCTCATTCATATTTATTGGTTTAGTTGGGAGGGGCAGGGAGAGCTCCAGAACGGGGTTACGAGCTGCTGCTTTAAACCCAAATACTACATGTGATATCTGGAATTGATTTGGGGTAATCACACACACACACACAATTCCAGCTGAGAAACTCCTCCCTCACCTTTTTTTGTTTTGCAAATTGTTCAATTTCCGTCTACACGATGTTTATTGTTTCACATCCAAGAACATCTGCAGCTGCTCATCAAGTCATTTGCATATCATTTCCACTAATCATGAGCACTGAATGCTAATTTGTAGAAATGTGTAGCGTTTCTTTTTTTTTTTTTTTGCTTGATGTTAGGATTTGCAATTGTAATTATTTCCCTTCTGCCACAGGGAATTCCTCCCCGCTGCAGTAAGTTTTATTTTGCCATCAGAGACCACAGTACACTTTGCTCAGGCTATGCTGGAAACGGTTCATAGACAACCCCGCGAAAGACAAAGGCGACTGCCGACAACTGAGCGCAAGACGGAGGCGCGCGCCGAAAAAATTACTGTTTTTAGGGGCTCCGACAGGGGTTTTTGTTGGGGAGCCCCCCCAGTTTACTTAATAGAGATCGCGCCGGCGTTGTGGGGGGTTTGGGGGGTTGTAACCCCCCACATTTTACTGTAAACTTAACTTTTTCCCTAAAAACAGGGAAAAAGTGAAGTTTTCAGTAAAATGTGGAGGGTTACAACCCCCCAAAACCCCCCACAACGCCCCCACAATGCGGCGCAATCTCTATTAAGTAAAGTGGGGGGGTTTCCCCCTACGCCCCCCCATCGGAGCCCTAAAACAGTAATTTTCTGCGGCGCACGCCTCCGCGCTGCGCTCAATTGTCTGGGTGTGCCTTTGGGTTCATAGACAACACCGCGAAAGACAAAGGTGCGCGCCGACAACTGAGCGCAAGACGTAGGCGGTCTGGGCGCGCCTTTGTCCCGGCGCGCTTTTGACCTGACACCCTGGAAACAGTCTCTACACACATTGCTACGAAGCATTTGGAAGGCTAGTTTCCAGAATTTGGTTCAAGGACTTATAAGTGTTTATGGTCCGCATACTCCCAAGAAATGCGTGCCCATTCAGTCCGTAATGTTTTGCACTTGGAGCTGGATTCTGTAAATGGTGCCACCTAAAAAAATAGCCGCCAGTCTTGTGTCATTCACATAATCACAACTTTTGGGAAAAAAGTAGGCGTTGGAAATGTAGGAGAGGGTTTTAGAGGCCTACATTCCCGGCATCTACCTTTGATGAGTATCACATCTATGGAGGCACCTTAGAACGCTTAAGGTCCTTTCTGGCATTAACTAAGCCTACTTTGACCTCAGCTGCTCTAAGGCGCCTCCGTAGATGCAACAAAGGCACTGTTTTTCTAGGCGCCGGTATGTGAAGATGCAGAAATTAATGGGATCATTTTACTAATCTGATTTCTGCTGGACACCTTGAAAGATAGAGTACCTTCCTTACTAGGGCAATTACCTGATTCCTCATAGCCAGATTTTGGTCTAGGATCACACCTAAGATCTTTATAACGGGGTCAATTGGATAGATTTTATTGTTTATAGTCAAAGATGTTTCCGAATAAATTTTTTTTTTTAATAACTTTATTTTTATTGAATTTAACATACTTTACAAGTATAACTACTTGATTTAGAAATACAGAATCATGTTCCAAAAGAAAAACATCATTAAACATTACGATCTTTAAAATAAATATATATGAAACTTAACTCTTCCTTAGACCTCAATTAGAAGGAGGAAAAAAACAACAAAGATATTATAGGGAGTAATATTACAATGATACAACAAAAAAATAAAAGTAAAGACTTAAACGCTAGAACCCAGCATTTCCTTTAAGCTACATTTCCTTCACTAGATAAACCTTTGAGATCTAAAAAGGAACGTAGATGATCTGGTGTAAAATACACATATTTCAGGCCCTTAAACTTAATGACACATTTGCATGGATAGGCTAGCAAAAAAGTAGCACCTAGCTTCCTTGTCTCTTCTCTCATGCCCAAAAACATTTTCCGTCTTTCCTGGGTTATTCTAGTTACATCATGATATATCCATAAACGTTGACCACAAAAAAGTGATCCAGACTTTTTAAAGAATAGCCTCATAACTGCATTAAGATCTTGTTCAAAGATGAAGTTAACAATTAAAGTTCCTCTTTCTTTAACTTCCATAGATGATTCCTCTAATATTGCCGTAAGATTTTGCAGGTCTTTATCAGTAACCAAATTCTCACCCTTAGGTATATCTAAATTTCTTTTTGAAGTAGGTAAAAAGTATACTTTATTTAAAGGCGGAATCTGATCTTGCGGATAATTCAAACATTCTACCAAAAATTTTTAAAAAATCTCAATGGGTGATATTGCCGAAATCCTTGGGCGATTTAGGATTCTCAAGTTCAATCTTCTGTTAAAGTTCTCAATCATTTCTATTTTACGGGCTGTAGAATTTTGTTCTTTAACAATGGTGGTAATTGAATTTTTCAGTGAAGCTGACTCAATTTGAATTTTATCCATGCATTCTTGCTTGACTTTTAGCAAACTTTCAGAAAAGTTATCCATTTTCTTAACCATTACCTCAATATCTGAGGCAGTCTTCTCCACCTTCACATCCAGTCTCTTGATAGCCTCCAAAAGTATCTCCAGTGTCACTGCTGGGGTGCTTGTTGGTGCTCCTTCTCCTTCAGCAGCCCTTCCTCCCAGCGTTCCAGCTAGGGCAGTAGCTCCTCCCATTGCCTGCTCCGGGGTCTCCAACTCCTCTCCCTCGGGGCCAAGCTCGACACTCTGCGCCTCTGCTGGACATGGGGGCGCAGAGAGATGCGGTGGAGACAACGATGTCAGCAAGTCCAGAGACCCGAGTGCTCCCTCACTCAGGTCCGACGCGGAACTCTCCCGCCGCGGGGACATCTGGGCGTCGGCTGGGCTCAGCGGCTGCAAAAACCGCTGAATTGACTGCTGAGCTGGAGACGATGTGAGCAATGGCAATTGCCCCGCTCTCACACTCCCCTTCCTCTTCGCATGAGGCATTCCGACAAAGTAAGTATCTGGTTCAAGTATTGATATGAAGAAAAAACGCTAAGCCTGCCGAGCACAGCTACATAGCGTCCGCCATCTTGTATTCCTCCTCTGTCGTTTCCGAATAATTTTGACGTGGGGAGGCAAGGAAAAATTTAGTTTGCTCTCAATTTAATTTCAGTCGGAATTCAATCATCCATTGTTCCATTAGTCTAAGCACCTCTACTGCTATGTGAATAACTTGAGAGAGAGAATCTGAAATAGGAATAATGATTATGTCATCTGCGTAACTGAACAACTTTATTCCCAAATACATTAACCTATCTTCTAATAAAGACATATAGATATTAAAGAGTAGACGGAACAATGGGTTATCCCTGAGGGACGCCACATGGAATACTCCAGCTACATAAGAGGTAGTCATCAAAGCGAACTTGATAGGTTTGAGTTGTAAGAAAACTACGAAGCCTAAGTAATTGAAAAATGCAGTCAAACGGCAGTGTTGAAGTGCCTACCAACACCTAAATATAAGGCGGCTGAAATGGCCACTGGAATCGTGGCTAGGTAGCCTCCTTAGGCCACAGAACACCAAAGCAGGCGTGGCCAATGCCGGAAGTGGCATTAGGCGGGCTAAAGCAGCTACCCAGTCGTGAATCACACCAAGATAGGCGGCTGAAATGTAGGCCTGGCCTACATTTCAGTCGCCTATCTTTGCCGCTAGACCACAGCAGCCGATCGTGGCAGGGGAATCCCCCCCTCCCCCATCAGCTGAGTGGCAGGGACTCCCCAGAGCCGTGATTCTGTAACTGGCACCCAAGTCGGATTGCCTGTCAATCATTCTATGGCGCCGGTTACAGAATTGCGGCTTTGGGGAGTCCCTGCCGCTCAGCTGATGGAGAAGGGGGGGGGTGGGGAATTCCCCTGCTGCGATCGGCTGCTGCGGCAAAGATAAGCGGCTGAAATGTAGGCCCGGGTTTTCCGGGTCAACATTTCAGCCACCTATCTTGATTGAATATGAGCAAATCTGTAACCGGCGCCCTCGAATGATTGACAGGCGATCAGCGGACGCTTTTAAGGCGGCCATTGACTTGGGCGCCGGTTACAGAATCTGGCCCCAGCTGTTAGCCCAAAGTACATCCCTGCATATTTTGCATCGAACAACCTGAAAACTGGCATCAAGCACCCATATTGTTCTTTCTTATTTTATTTTATACAAAAACATATATTTACTGTATCATTTGTATTTGAAGATAGGGTGATTAAAATGTTCTATCCCATTCTCCCCAAAGAGCTCAGAATGAGTTACAGGTTACATAATATGCAGTTAACGGGTTACAGTTTGTCATAATTGGAGTACACGTTTTTTCGATACAAGTTTTTATAATAATAATAATAATAATAACTTTATTTTATATACCGCAGTATCACAAACAGTTCAGAGTGGTTTACAACGAAGATACAATGAGAACTGTACATATTCAGTAAAGGTGTTTAAACAGCGAAGAAAAATGTAGATTTACCATGCAGGAGATTGTACATATACAACAGAGATATATATATATATAATAGAGAGGCAGTGCGAGAGGCTTATAAAGAACAAAGCAGTGTATCAATTACAGGATAGAAGTATTTGATTATTTGGTGATGAGGGGAGTTCAAGAAATTTGTCGTAGAGGAAAGATTTGAGAGATTTCCTGAAGGATGAGTAGGATGGGGCAGATGAGATGAGGGTGGCCAGGCAGTTTGTCCATCTGCCAGCTTGATATGAGAGAGTTCTATTGAGGAATCTTTTGTGGGTGCATCCCTTTGGGGAAGGGTAGGTAAACAGGTTGGCATTGCGCGTGCGAGTGGTTCCAGGGAACACGAAGTGGTGAGACAGATATATCGGGGACAAGCCAGTTAGGGTTTTGAAGCAGAGGCAGGCGAATTTGAAGATGACTCTCGCTTCTATTGGCAACCAGTGCAGTTTATCCTAATGACATATACTAGGGATCTTATACCAGTATATATATTGGATGCCCCAGGCCCTGCGCAGCATGGATTAGTAGCTGGACAGTGCCAGTCTGTTCCAAGGGATGCCCCTTGTGACCCCGGAGTGGTTGGTGATCACAACAGTACATACGGCTCCTTCCGATTTCTAATCCCCAAATGCATTATTACTCTGCACTTCTTTGCACTGAATTTTAGTTGCCAGATATTAGACCATTCCTCTAACTTTTTCAGATCCTTTTTCATATTTTCCACTCCCTCTTCGGTGTCTACTCTGTTACAAATCTTGGTCTCATTTGCAAAGAGGCAAACCTTTCCTTCTAACCCTTCAGCAGTATCGCTCACAAAAGTACTGAACAGGATCGGCCCCAGCACTGAACCCTGAGGGACTCCACAACTCACCTTTCCTTCCTCCGAGCGACTTCCGTTAACCGCCACCCTCTGGCGTCTGTCCGTCAACCAGTTTCTAAGCCAGTTCACCACTTTGGGTCCTAACCTCAGCCCTTCAAGTGTGTTCAAGAGCCTCTTATGAGGAACCTTGTCAAAGGCTTTGCTGAATCTAAGTAAATTACATCTAGCACAGGGATCTCAAAGTCCCTCCTTGAGGGCCGCAATCCAGTCGGGTTTTCAGGATTTCGCCAATGAATATGCATTGAAAGCAGTGCATGCACATAGATCTCATGCATATTCATTGGGGAAATCCTGAAAACCCGACTGGATTGCGGCCCTCAAGGAGGGACTTTGAGATCCCTGATCTAGCATATGTCCTCGATCCAGCTCTCTGGTCACCCAATCAAAAAATTCAATCAGGTTCGTTTGCCTCGGATCCTGTAACCCATTAGATTCTAGGAATTTCACTATCATTGATATACTCTTGCGTACATGACATTCAAGTCATCTATTCTAATTTATACTTCTGAAGGGAACTTTAAAAATAAAATAAAATTCTGGAATCTCTCGTGGCACACCCATAATCTCCTCAGGGCACACCACTGTGCTGTGGCATGCAGTTTGAGAGATGCTGCTTTAAACCAAGGCAAAAGCAACACTCCTCTGGGCCACCTTTCCATTTTCTTTCCAAGGAAAAGTAAGTGCCAGCTGTGAGGTTGTCACTCTTCAAGTGCTTTTCGATTCCATGGACAACAAATAGCATCCATTTGCCTGGATGTGTGACTCTTCTTTAATTCACCATTTCGGCACTCTTCAAAAATGTAATATAATTTAGGCTAAGAAGCTTTCATCTTAGGCTGTGATGGGAAAACCTCTATAGTAAATTTATTGCCTGCTCAGAGGGAAAGCAAGACCGTCTTTGGTTGGGCTGTGGATAGGAATAAATTTGCATTGTTGTCTAGCAAGTTGTGTTTAACAAGCTAACAAGGGAAATGACTTGCATTAACAACAACTAAAAGAAAAGTCAAACTGAATATTTCTGTTCCATATGATACTGGGGCTTTGTTTCCCCTGGGCAAAATTATGCCAAACAGTTCTTGCATTTTTGACGTGTTTTCATCTGCCCCAAGTTCTTAGAGGTAAATTTCAGCAACTCGATGACGGACTCTGCACTTGTCTTTCAGTCTGTGAGGCCAACATATTTAATGACTTCATGGATCACTGCTCAGGTAGTATACTCTAAAGCAGTGGTTCCCAACCCTGTCCTGGAGGGACACCAGGCCAATTGGGTTTTCAGGCTAGCCCTAATGAATATGCATGAAGCAAATTTGCATGCCTATCACTTCCATCATATGCAAATCTCTCTCATGCATATTCATTAGGGCTAGCCTGAAAACCCGATTGGCCTGCTGTTCCTCCAGGACAGGGTTGGGAATCACTGCTCTAAAGGACAGAGGATCTTTGATAGATATACTGAAAGCCAATGAAGATGCGTCATTGGTTATGCGACTGATTGTAGGGGACAGTACAACAGAAAGGCAAGGGAGGCGTCCCGTTTCTAGCGGGCAATTTTATACAGTTATTTTTTGCTTGTATATGTGCATATATTTTATATATTTATTATTATATTATTTATATACCACCTATAGTCTAAGTGGTTTACATTCTGGTACTTAAGCATTTTTCCCTGTCTGTCCCGGAGGGCTCACACTCTATCTAATGTACCTGGGGCATTGGGGTAAGAACATAAGAAGTGCCTCCGCCGGGTCAGACCATAGGTCCGTCCTGCCCGGCAGTCCGCTCCCGCGGCGGCCCAAACTGGTCACGACCTGTCTGTATCACCAGAAGAGGCTCCCTTGCCACCTTGGTTTCTCATTTAAGTCCTGTCTTCCTATCGAAGTCCTAACCTTCCGGTCTTGCACATGCACGACCTGGTTTGGTTTCTATACTCATTACTTGGTTAGCTTTCTATACTTGTGTTACATCCCAGCTCCTCCCTCAGTATCCCACGATCCCTTTATCCCTCAGGAATCCGTCCAATCCCTGTTTGAATCCCTGTACCTTACTCTGCCTGATCACTTTTTAAGGTATTAAGTAACTTGATCCAATAACTTTCTCGCTATTAAGTTCAAAATTCAAAAGTGTGCCACTCGATCATTGAAAGTTTCATTTGCATCAAACTCCTTTGAAATCATAAATCATAAAGGGAGAGCCTCAGATCCCCGTGCGTAAAAGTTGATTGGTTCCGCACTGGAAAGGGAAAAGGTCTTCACCGGCTCATCCCCCTCCTACCAACAGTCAGACACTTCTAATGGATCAAACTTTCTCAAAAATTATGTCAAAATTACTTAGCTGTGGCAGAGACACAGAGACTTTAAGAACATTAAGACAATTGCTCCACCCACTGCTAAGTAATTTTGACACCATTTTTGAGAAAGTTTGATCCATTAGAAGTGTCTGACTGTTGGTAGGAGGGGGACGAGCCGGTGAAGACCTTTTCCCTTTCCAGTGCGGAAGCAATCAACTTTTACGCACGGGGATCTGAGGCTCTCCCTTTATGATTTATGATTTCAAAAGGAGTTTGACGCAAATGAAACTTTCAATGATCGAGTGGCACACTTTTGAATTTTGAACTTAATAGCGAGAAAGTTATTGGATTTAGTATTGTTTTTTCTCGTTCCTGGATATAGGGTATTTTTGGTATTAAGTAACTTGCCCAGGGTCACAAGGAGCAGCATAGGATTGGAACCCACAAACGCAGGGGTGCTGAGGCTGTAGCTCTAACCACCGCACCATTATAAATGTCTGACTGATGTAATAGTGCATGGTTTGACCTGATAATGCATGCGGGGGATCCTTTTACTAAAGCTGTGATAAGAGTGATCTCAGCATGCCCCTTAAGTGGCCACTTGTGCTGCAGCTGGAAAATGCCACATTTTCCAAATGGTCAGGTGCTAATTTTGTCATTAGAAGCTGGACATTAAAAAAATTACCACATGAGACTCTACTGTACTATTTTGTAGATGATAATGGCCTCTGCACAACTGAGGGTGGTGGCAGGAGGGAGTGAGTATCCCTCCTGCCGGCCAACTTCACAGCAGGGGGGTAGGGGGAGATTTCCTTGCTGTAATCAGCTCAGTGGCCACATCTATTTGAAATGTTGACCAGCATTTTTCGGGCCTATATTTCAGGCGTCTATCACAGCCCTAGGGAGATGCCTAGGATGGCTTAAGCTCACCCAAGGCCACTTCCAGCCAAAACCACGCCCACGCCCAGCCTTGGGTGAGCTTAAATGTCCTAACTTGTCACCCTGCACCCACGAAAGTTGCTTACAGTGTAGGCAGCCTGCTTCGGGGTTTTATTTTAGAAAACGTGCGACCTGATTGGCTGGTTAGAGAGCCGTAAGACACCTACCGCTGCCTACAATCAGGACGCCATTTATAGAATTTGCCCCATAGAGTCTATTTTTCTGCTATGTATGTATGTGAAGAAACAACATTGTGAAACTATGCTATCCTGAGTGGTGGCATCTATGTCTTTCTACTTCCTTTTCTGAACAGTCTCAGATCTTAACATGGCAACAGTCACATTAACAATGCTTTCTCTTTTCTTCAGCAGTCCTATCTTGTACGTTTCTCAACAATACATAATTCCAGGCCTGACTTTTGTTAGGAGTAGAGAATGACAGGGTGGCAGTTACCCGCGAATAACCGTGGGTAGCCACGGGTAACCCACCGAAACGGTGGGGGGGGAACAAAATGCTCATTGCGGGCACGGGGACAAGGCCATGCACCGCCCTATGGAGCGGTGAATGGCCTTGTCCCCGCAGTTAAGGGAGAGAAGGTGTGCGGTCACCGAACGTGCGTGGCCCCCTCCCTACCTCCGGCCAAATTTATCTCCCTCCTTCCCCATTACCTTTGTGGCGCTTTAGAAAAGAAAATGATGCCGGCCAAGCCTACCTGTGCCGCCCTGAAGTCACGTGTGTGTGGGCGGAAGCTTCTCCTCTGATGCAACTCCGGTTACATCAGAGAAGAAGCTTCTGCCCACACAAGCGCAACTGCAGGGCGGCACAGGTAGGTTTTGCCGGCTTCATTTTCTTTTCTAAAGCGCCACGAAGGTAAGGGGGAGGGAGGGAGATTTGGCCGGAGGTAGGGAGGGAAGGGGCCGCACGCGTGATCGGTGACTACGCGCCTTCCCTCCCTTAAATTTCTTTACGCTGCGAAGGTAAAGGGGAGGGAGGGAGATTCTCGCGCTGCTGAAGAGTGGTGAGGTGGCGAGAGGGAAGGGTGGATGCTGTGGGAATAGGGACAGGGCGATGAAGGGGACGGCAAGGACGGGGCGGTGTCATTCTCTAATTAGGACACTAGGTCTAAGTTTTCACATTTCAGTCTTCTATTCTTTCTCTTGTAAGCCCTGTAGTATGTTTTTATGGAAAGGGGGGGAGCATAGTCTGGGTGTGTTAGAAAAAACAAAATCCCAAATAGCACCAAAAGGTTCCACAAAGGAAATGAAGCAGCAAAACAATTGTGGAACAAAAGATCGGATGTACTGGTTTGTAGTTTCATAAGCGTCCAAATAGCTTAAAAACAATCCACAAAGGGCGTATACAGTCAAGAGTGACCCACAGGATAGAAACCAAATAATGCATAAAATAAAAATGACCCAATACGGGTCGTGTTTCGGCAAAATAAAAATGCCTTCCTCAGGGGTCTTATAGGGCCCACAGAAATTCCAAGTAGTTAAGAGACTACAAGTAGCACAGCTTACAAGACTCCAATGTAGGCCGGTGTCATACTAGTACATCCGATCTTCTGTTCCACAATCTTTTTGTTGTTTTGCTGGGAGTATTTTAGGCAGAAGCCAAAATATGGATGCTGAACCCCTAGTTCGGAAAGGGATGGGAAGCCTATGTCCCAAAAAACAGACAGTGGGGTTTAGACCTGGTACTTAGCACGTCCATATTATAGAAAGATGCTCTGATTGAGCAGTTCTCCACAGGTAGGAGGAGGAAGGGAAGTCACAGTAAGCTATTTTTCTATCCCTGGAGGGCCCACAATTTAAGACATTCACAAAGCATACCAGTAGGATTTGAACCAGGGGCCTCTGGTACTCTGCCCTTGGTCTTAACTAGCTGCTTTAATTAGCTGTGGCTCACTGGTTGAGCTGCTGCCTTTGCACCCAGAGGTTGTGAGATCAAATCCCGGAGCTGCTCCTTGTGACCCTGGGCAAGTCACTTAATCCTCCAGTGCCCACCACTTTAAATGTCAGCTTTGAAATGCTAAAGTCACAAAAAGGCAGTATACAAGTCCCCATTCCCTTTCATCAAGGCCAGTATCCCATAGAGTAGCAACATTCCAGAGCTGAGATTGTGATGTCATAATGCCTCATTCCACCAATGCCTAAGAGCTAGCCTCAGTGATGTCACAATAGCTCAAATGTCCTATACTCAGCTCACATAAGAACATATTAGGACAGACTGAAGGTGTGGCTCACTAGCTGAGCTGCTGTCTCTGCACCCAGAGGTTGTGAGATCAAATCCTAGTGCTGCTCCTTGTCATTTAATCCTCGAGCGCCCACTTTGAACATCAGTTTTGAAATGCCAAAGTGATAAAAAAGCAGTATACATGTCCCCATTCCCTTTCCTTTACATGTATATCCATATGGCTATTTTATAACATAGATGTTCCCATGTTGCTACAATGATGTCCATGCCCCTTCTTGTTCCCTGTTCATAGCTCGCATGTTTCAGTTTTAAATATGAATGTTCATGATAGACATAGCCAGCACTCAGATATCCATTTCTCATGCATTTTACAAAAGTTTGTATGCCGGAAGATCCTGTTCTAAACTAGAGAATGACATGGGGACGGGTACTCATGGGCAAGGATGGAGACAGGGATGGGAACAGAGACAGAGCCTGCAGGGTCAAGGACAAACTTTGTCCCCATGTCATTCTCTAAAAATTTGAGACTAGTATCAATATTGTGGGACAGGATCCTGGCTAGGCCTAGTTGCCCCTCTGAATCCCTGTCCCAGAGTTTGAATGAAGGCAGTGGAACACAGCTCTCAGCTCCTCCAAGAAGTGCATACTGAAACTTCCCAGTTTATAAGGCAAACAGCAAAGAAAAAAGGCTTCTATCAGTCCAGTTATTTCCTATTGGAAAACAATAAAGTTCCAACAGTTCCGACACCTGAGCTGTAAGCACAATGTTCACCTTTAGCTCTAGGGATTATTTTTAAATTCAAACTCAGCAGTGCTATGGATAAAGTCCAGTCTCCGAAAACAAAAGTCCAAAACTTTTCTTCTGGCCACACTCTCTGGCCTGTCAAAAACAGTGCATGTAAACATTTTCCTTTTGAAAAGCACACACTCTGGCTCTGTTGGGTAGAGCCGAATCCCCAACAGGCTGGGAGGAGATAGGCCCATACACCACAGGTGTTGCTGTCCTCCCAAAAGACAGGCACTGGTATTATTCCTCACCCCCAAAGCAGAACTCGGAGCAGTGCACAAGCTGCTCCCAAAACAAAACAAAACCAAAAATGCAGCTATTGCTTTACAGTTCTTTAAGGTGGCTGGACACACCCCACAATGTCCCCAGCACAAACACTCAAGCAGGTTTTAAAAAACACTCAAAATGCAAACTCAGTGAAAAGGAAAAATAAACTGCTTGGCTTAACAGCCTACTCACAGTCAATATGATGTTCACTAAAGTCAGGCACAGCATAGTCCCCTTGACTCTCCATACTTGTTGGGCTTCTGTAACTGGCTTAGTGTGATTTTCAGCAAGTTCCTCCATCTCCCAGTCAACAGGGTCCACGGAGGAATTGCCTTGTTCTGGCCCCTGTTCAGCTGGAAGGACTGGCTTCCGTTCAGCTGCCTGTTCCAGCTGTTTCCCTCCCTCATCTGACAAGGAAAGCTCAGGAAATTGAAACCTCGCCATACAACCATGCCCCCTCCTAGCAGGGACAGGCAAGCTCTTAAAGGGCCCTGCACTCTGAGTGTCAGCCTGAGCTTTAGGCATTCTTAAAGGTGCACACTCCTGCCTAAAGCTGTGCACAGGATTTCTACACACTTCAGGATGTTTCCCAAACTTGCTGACAGGGTTTCTAATGCGGCTTTCAGGATCTTCCTCCCTGTTTCTAGTAGGGCTATCAGGATTCCTGTCACATTATGTAAAACATTGTAGACAGTTGGTAACTGAATTCAGTGATTAAAAAAAACCTACAGAAGCTGCTTTTGGATTTAAATGAATTACTGTTAAATGACATCATTTGTGTCTTGTCTGCCATCTGCAACATCCTTCCATCATGTGCCCGGCTGTTTAAGAATCTTACTGTTACTGCAAGATATTCATCCATCATTGCTGGTATCAAGGAACATTTCCATCATTTAATAGACTCTTATTTTCTGCTAATCCACGACCAAGTTTAGGTTCTCTTCTACATCCATGTTTGAAAGACAATCCAGCTACCTTCCCATATGAAGTAAAAACATAAGCAACTGAATCTTTGGGAAGGTTGTATCAAAACCAAATTGAAATGGAAGGCTCTATTTGCGATTTATAAACAATTGTATAGAATATAAATATAAAATCAAGTGTTCAAGGCTTGTGCAAATGAGGACAGAGTCTGCAGGAAAAGGGCAGGCACGGAGACAGAGCTTGTGGGGATGAAGAAGGGTGAGAATGGGAACAGAGCCTGCAGGGATGAGGTGGGGATAGGGATAAACTTTGTCCCCATTTCATGATCTAAACTACATGTAAAGTGGGCATCCATATATGACATATTGACTTGAACATCCCTATTCTGAGTTGGACGTCCTTTCTAAAATCTGACTCCTTGGCATCTATGTGTCTTTTAAAATAGTGCCCAAGAAGGTACCTACTTCCCCTCTTAAACTTATCAATTATCCTTTACCTGTTTATTTACTGTAGAATATTTAAATACATATGAAATATGTGCCACATACTTTTTTGGGGAGAGCAGAAGAAAACATTTCCTAAAGAACAGCTCTACTAGCTATGCAAAAGTTCTACTTTTCTGAGCTGTCAGAGCTATTAATATGTGGCTCTTGTTTCAATAGGAGCTATTATCTTCTAGCTGTAATTCATACATCCCACCACTAGAAGCACTGTGATATCTTAGGAAAAAGAGACCGCTATTGGCTGTTTTAAGAGCAATAATCAATGACCTGGTACTCAATAACAATACAAATGACTACGGATTGAACAAAACAAATGTCAACAGATGCATAAATAGAAAGAAATTCTAGTAATGAATGCCTCTTGCTGAGTTGAGGTGGATATGTTTCTATTGTTCTTCATGACTATTCCAATAATCAATAATCTGTTGGCTAAATTGCCTTTAGCTTTTTCTACTGAAGGGTTGTCGGGTAAGATTTGCCTCTTTGTGGATGATACCAAAATCTGCAATAGAGTAGATACACTGGATGGTGTGAATACCATGAAGAAAGACCTGACGAAGCTTGAAACATGGTCTGAAATTTGGCAGCTAAAATTTAATGCTAAGAAATACAAGGTCATGCATTTGGGCTGCAAAAACCCAAGGGACCTCATTTAGAATATTGTGCACAATTATGGACAGAACAAAAAAAAAAAGAAAATCACTGGACTAAGTGCCTGATTCTGTATAGGATGCCCGGTCTCAGCAGCCACCTAAGCAGCTTTTGAGAATTGCAAACAGGTGTCCTATATAGAATCGTGTCTGTCCTGACAGACAGACAGACAGACAGACACCTAACACCCCGATTCTCTAACCGGCATCCATGTCACAGGTGCCGGTTAGAGAATCGCATTGCCGCTGAGCTAATCGTGACAAGGGAATCTCCCTGCTGTGATCAGTTTAGCGGGTGCAGCAGGTAACCTGTCCCCCCTGCGAAGTCGGCCAGCAGGAGGGATGCCCACTTCCTCCTGCTGGTACCTCCGAAGCCCCCCTCAAATGTCTACAGCAGGAGGAGTGCCCAATTCCTCCTTCCGCCACCTGTCAAGGCATCCCCCCCGGCAGAAGGGATGCCCACTCTCTCCTGCTGCTGGCCCCATCATTCCCCAAACCCCCCCAAACATTCCCCGATTCCACCCCTGACAGTCCCAGACGCCCCAACAACCCCTGCCACTCTCCGACTCCACCTGGACAATTCCCCAACGCCCTCAAGATCCCTCCCTGCCACTCTCCAGGTCCACCCCGACATCCCCAAGATCCCTCTACCACTCTCTGACTCCACCCAGACAACTCCCCTCATACCTAGCAAGATGGATGCCCACACCCTCCTGCCGGCAGACCTGCCACTACAAAATGGCAAGCCCTCCCCTTCCCGGTGCATTTTACTGGTCTACATTTCAGGTGCCTATCGCGGCCCTAGGAAGGCGCCTAGGGCCACCTAAGCTCACCTAAGGCTACTTTCGGGCGAGACCACATCTATGCTTAACTTGAGTGAGCTTAAGCGGCCCTACGTGTCTCCTTTGGCTCGCAAAAATGTCTACAATGTAGGCGACCTGCCTCCAGGTGTTTTTTTTTTTTTAACGTGCAACCCAATTAGCTGGTTAGACAGCATTAGGACGCCTACTGCCGTCTACAGTCGGGACGCTGTTTATAGAATTTGGCCCTAAGTGTATAGCCCTCGATGGAGACTGCCTCAACTTTCTTGGCTGGGTTGAGTACTTTTCAGTGGCACCTCGTACAGAGGAAGTTTGAAATCACCAGCTAATGTGTTCTAATAAATATTTAAATGCAAATCTGGCGTGATATCAACTTAGAGCCCGATGCTGTACAAATCAATCCTTTTCTTTCGCATCTACTGCTAAGGCAATCGGAGGACAAGGACACAGAATTAATTGAAGACATTGAGAATATTACCTTACGGGGGGACGTCGTTCTGTTAGGAGACTTCAACATGCCTGATGTAGACTGGAACACACTCTCAGCAACAACTTGTGATAGCAGGAGGATATTAACGTCCATGAAGGGAGTAAGGCTCAAACAAATGGTACTAGAGCCCACTAGGGCCCAGGCCATCCTGGACCTGGTACTTACGAACGGGGAAAGCGTCTCGGAGGTCTCGGTGGGAGAAAAGCTAGCCACCAGTGACCATAACATGGTATGGTTTAACCTTAAGAAAGGCTTCCCTAGGTCACAAACAAAAACAAGAGTGCTCAATTTACGAGGCACTGACTTTGCACGCATGGGAGATTTCGTCCATCAGACGCTGCAGGTTCAAGAAGTAACTGATAATGTGGAAACTATGTGGTCTACCTTGAAATCAACCCTTCATGAGGCAACTAAACGCTACATAAAATCGGTAACCAAACAGCAAAGAAAAAAGAAACCCCAATGGTTCACTGATGAAGTCTCGTACCTCGTCAAAGAGAAGAAAATAGCATTTCTCGTATACAAACGCACGGGAGAAAAAGAAGCAAACATTGTATACAGGGCAAAGTCTGCAGCGGTCAAAACAGCAGTCAGGGAGGCCAAACTTCGAATGGAAGAAACTCTAGCGAAGAGCATTAAGAAAGAGGACAAATCCTTCTTCAGGTACATTAGCGACAGGAAAAAGAACGCAAACGGGATAGTACGCCTTAGAACGCCAGAAGGGAACTACGTGGAAACAGATTCCGATAAGGCCAAACTGCTGAATGATTACTTTTGTTCAGTCTTCACCTGCGAGGCACCAGGGCACGGGCCACGGCTGGAAGCAAAGCAAAGCATAGAAGACCCATTCCAGAATTTTTAGTTCACACCAGCTGATGTTTACAGAGAACTGTCGAGACTCAAGGTAAACAAAGCCATGGGACCGGACAATTTGCATCCAAGAGTGCTCAGAGAGCTATGCGATGTTCTGGCGAAACCGTTAGCCATGCTCTTCAATCTCTCCCTAAGTACAGGGAGAGTCCCCCTGGACTGGAAAACAGCCAACGTTGTTCCTCTGCACAAAAAAGGTTGCAGAGCAGAGGCTGCGAATTACAGGCCAGTGAGTCTCACATCAATAGTGTGTAAACTCATGGAAACTCTACTTAAAGGCAAATTAGACATGATATTGGATGAGGGAAATCTGAGGGATCCCTGTCAACATGGATTCACTAGGGGCAGGTCATGCTAATCCAATCTCATCAGCTTCTTTGACTGGGTGACAAGAAAACTAGACTCGGGAGAGTCTCTGGACATAGTGTACTTGGATTTCAGTAAAGCTTTCGACAGTGTCCCGCACCGTAGACTATTAAACAAGATGAAATCGATGGGGTTGGGTGAGAAACTAACTGCATGAGTCAATGATTGGCTGAGTGGAAGACTTCAGAGGGTGGTGGTCAACGGCACCCTCTCTGAGACATCGGAGGTGATTAGCGGAGTGCCGCAGGGATCAGTCCTGGAACCATCCCTTTTCAACATATTCATAAGGGACTTGACCCGGGGGCTTCAGGGTAAAGTAGCACTGTTCGCCGACGATGCCAAACTGTGTAACATAGTAAGTGAAAGCAATCTCAAGGATAGTATGACGCAGGATCTGATCACGTTGGAAAACTGGTCCTCGACATGGCAGCTGGGCTTCAACGCTAAGAAGTGTAAGGTCATGCATCTCGGCAGCAGAAATCCATTCAGAACATACACCTTGAATGGAGAAGCACTAGCTAGGACTTCAGAAGAACGGGACTTGAGAGTAATCATCAGTGCAGACATGAAGGTTGCCAAACAAGTAGAGAAGGCCTCATCCAAGGCAAAGCAAATGATGGGATGTATCAAGAGAAGCTTCGTCAGCCGCAAACCTGAAGTCATAATGCCACTTTACAGAGCCATGGTGAGACCTCATCTGGAATACTGTGTGCAATTCTGGAGGCCACATTACCGTAAAGATGTACTTTGAGCTGAGTCGGTCCAGCGGATGGCCACTAGAATGGTCTCCGGACTCAAGGGTCTCTCATACGAAGAAAGACTGGGCAAATTGCAGCTCTATACTCTAGAGGAACGCAGGGAAAGGGGTGACATGATTGAGACATTTAAATACGTCACGGGTCGTGTAGAGCTGGAAGACGACATATTCGTTTCCAAGGGACCCTCGGTCACAAGGGGGCACCTGCTTAAACTTAGAGGAGGGAAATTTAGCAGTGACACCAGGAAGTACTTCTTCACAGAAAGGGTGGTGGATCATTGGAACAAACTTCCGGTGCAGGTGATCAAGGCCACCAGCGTGCTCGACTTTAAGAATAAATGGGGCATCCACATGGGATCCCTACGAAGGTCGAGATAAGGAACTAAGTCATATGCACTCAGACTTAATGGGGTGGGTCAGTAGAGTGGGCAGACTTGATGGGCTGTAGCCCTTTTCTGCCGTCATCTTTCTATGTTTTTTTTTTTCTAAGATATGCTACAATGAAAGAGAATGCAGTTGGACAATTTTAGATTACAGTGGTACCTTGGAATCTGAACTTAATCCATTCCAGAACCCTGTTCGAGTTCCAAAACGTTTGAGTTCCAAGACAAGTTTTCCCATTGAAAAGAATAGAAACCGGATTAATCCGTTCCTTGGTTCCACAAACTCTGCAAGATCGGGCCTACCTGGAAGAAACAGCAAGATCGGGACCCCCCAGCAGCAGAGGCAGCAAGATCGGGACCCCCAGCAGCAGAGGCTGCAAGATCGGGACCCCCAGCGGCAAGACAGCAAGATCGGCAACGGCAGCTGCAAGTGGTGTTCAGCCCAAAGCTTCCCTCCCAGGCGGAAACAGGAAGCTGCGTCAGAAGGGAAGCTTTGGGCTGAGCACCGCATGCAGTTCAGATTCCAAAGCAGCGTTTGGATTCCGGGGCAAAAATGAAGGGAAAAAAAAAAGTTCGGATTCCAAATCGTTCAAATTCTGGGGCGTTCGGATTCCGAGGTACACTGTATAACAAAGCTTAACTCGATGGCAAGACAGGGTGGGAAGGAGCATGGACGATGGAATAAATACGGGAATTTAATGCTTGTCTACACCAGAGAGTAGAAAATCAACGAGGAAGAAAACAAACAGTGACTTGGATTAAGAGCGATATATTGCAAATGGGCATGCTGTGTGACTGCAGGCGGGAGGTATCCTTGCAAGATCAGCAGGAATGGATGCCAGGCTGGACGAGCCATTGATGTTTTTTTGCTGTTAGTTATTATCTTATTTATTGATATACATTTATTGGGATTTATTAACCCCCTTTATGAAGAGATTCTCCCAAGGTGGCATAACAGCAGGCACAGCTTGACAGCAAGCTTAGTTTTAACAGTATAACAATAAAATGACCAGATATAAGGATAAATGCAGTCAATGAGGTAAACGTGGAAATGGCAAACTGATTCCTAGTAAAAGAACCAACGTGATACTGTATAAGAAATAATAAGACTTCAACAGCAATCGTATAACAGACAAAGGTCAGCAGAGAAAAATGATAGGCAGCATGGAAAAAAATGCATATAATATATATGATCAATACGGGTAAGTGGTGCCCCTCCCCCGCCCCAACTCCCCACGCGCAACACCCCCCCCCCCTTCACTGTACTTTTTTAACTTCTATGGCGGTGTGAGCAGCTTTGACGTCACTTCCTAGGCGCGGGTCCCGGAAGTGACGTCGGAGAGAGCGCCCATGCCGACGCAGGCAGCGACCTTACGCCGGGGAAGTAATAAAAGGTATAGGGGAATGCAAGGGACGCGTGGCGAGGAGAGGAGCAGGGGGGCGCGCAGAGGAGAAGGGGTGCCGCGCCCTTAGGAAGAGGGCGCCCAGGCTGGACTGAACCCCACCCCCCTTTATAATGCCACTGTATATGATGCTTATAATGTCAGCACACTACAAATAAACACCTTAATAGGCAAAAAATTGCAGAATAAAACAAGTCCACTGCAAACAAGATCAGAAAAAAAAACAAAAACCCACAGCAGGGATAATGGCATGAGTTATGTTTTTGGCTTGAGGGTCTTTTTTTTAAATTATTATTATTGTTGTTGTTGCTTCAGTGTCCTCACAATCAGAGTGCATTGGTTGTACTTGGCGTTTACTTTAAGTACCCACCTGTTTGGAGACTTCAACACTGGTTCTGAGCTTTATGATAAACCACCTCTTTTAGTAAGGTGCGCTAACCGATTAGCGTGCGCTAAATGCTAACGCGTCCATAGACTAACATGCATGCGTTAGCATGTAGCGTGCGCTAATTCGATTAGCGCGCGCTAACCAGTTAGCATGCCTTAGTAAAATTGGGCCAAAGACTCTGTGTGCTCCTGATGCAGGCCCTTAAGCCGAAACACGACTCATACGGAATCAAGCTATTACTGAGTCAAGTCATTTACAATAAAGTATACCGAGGGACTACCACTAGGTTGTGCTGTGTTTGTCAGCCCCACTGCATTAGACTATTCAAATAACATACCCCCCTCTTTTACTAAGGTGCGCTAACCGATTAGCACGCGCTAAACGCTAACGTGTCCATAGGCTAACATGCACGCATTAGTTAGCGCACCTTAGTAAAAGAGGGCCATAGTTTCAAGTTCCTTTATTTTTGATGTACCGTCTATCAAAGAGTGTGGCGCAGTGGTTAAAGCTACAGCCTCAGCACCCTGGGATTGTGGGTTCAAGCCCACGCTGCTCCTTGTGACCCTGGGCAAGTCACTTAATCCCCCCATTGCCCCAGGTACATTAGATAGATTGTGAGTAGAGAATGACACGGTGACAAAATTCATTACCGTTCCCGTCCCCGCGGATAACCGCGGGAAATAATCCCATGTCATTTTCTAGTGTCTATTTCAGCCTCAGTCCTTCTACACCAGCATTCTTCAAAGCAAAGCTTGCGGGTCAGTGGTTGTGGCCATTCATACTCTGATTCTTAAGTGAGCCAAGGATAATGAAGCCATTGTGACATCACTGATGCGATTGGCTCTTAGGCACTGGTGGAATGAGGCATTATGACATCACAATATCTGCTCTGGATACCAGAGACTGTCATTCTTTAGTGTCTGTCTCAACCTCAGTCCTTCTAGACCAGCATTCTTCAAAGCAAAGCTTGAGGGTCAGTGGTTGTGGCCATTCATACTCTGATTCTTCCCTCTCTCCTTAAAGAATGACATGAAGATGGTTTCCCGCGGGAACGGTGATGAAATTTTGTCACCGTGTCATTCTCTAATTGTGAGCTCACCGGGACAGACAGGGAAAATTGCTTGAGTACCAGAAAAAAATTTGTGCAAACCATTCTGAGCTCCACTGGGAGAACAGTATAGAAAACTGAATAAATAAAAAAATAAGTGTCTAAACAGTGTACAATATAATGAGGTTAAAAAAGCACATGTAACTTTAGCTTGGTTTAAGACATCTCCTGTGCCTCTTTTGTGTTGCTCTATTAGACTACGAGGCCTGGGACCTTCTTTTCTTCTTTCTTCTCGCTATAAGTTCGTTGCCAGCAGGCTTTTCAACCAGTGCCTGATTTAAATGGCAAAAGCCATTTAAAAGCCACCTTAAAGTTGTTTAAAACAAAAAAAATGTGCTAGATCACGTTTATGGGAGCACCTAAGGATGCTTAGGGTTGAAGAAGTTGTGGCTAACGCCGGAAATGACCTTAGGCGTTCTTTGGCACCGCCGTAGACGTGATTCACGCCAAACATAGGTGCCGGGATTGTAGGCCTCCAAGCATAGGCATTTCTGGTGCCTATGTTTGAGGTCGCCACGATTCTACAAATGGTGCCGTTGCGTGATTGACACACGATCAGCGGCAGTCTTTTAGGCGGCCACCTATACCAGCGCTGTTTGCAGAATCTGGCGCCGAGGACTATTTTATAAAGGACTCTTGCCTTTATAGAATATCGCGTAGCGCTGATTCCTGGGCCTAAGTTTGGACACCAGACTTACACCTGCTGTAACCTGGTGAATAATTTTGTGCATAACTTGACACACCCATGCCCCCCCCTAGCCACACCCCCTTTTGGGATACACACTACGGGTATTAGGTGCCCTGCCAGCCAAATTTTAGCCACTAACATTCAGCTGAAATAGCTGGCAGTTGTCATTACTACTACTAATCATTTTTATAGCACCTCAAGACATACACAGCACTGTACACATTAGATGTATGGTTACCATTTTTTGGTTTGCAAAAAACCCGGATACAGGACCCCGCTCTGTTCCGCCTGACCCCAACCAGTTCTGCCTTCGGCTCTGCCCCCATCTCACTCTAGCCCCTCCCAATTCAGCCTCCAGCCCTACAACATTTTCTCTTCTTCCCCGACAAGCTCTAGCTGCATCTGGAGGGCCTGGAGCATGTGTGATGTCATCAGCGCACGCTCAGAAGCCCTCCAGATGTGGCTAGAACTCATCGGGGGCTAGAACATTGCCAGGTTTTAGAAAGTGCGGGACCCTGGATATCCCTCTAAAAAGAGGACATGCCCAGATTTTCTCAGACATCTGGTAACCCTAATTATATGCAGATATTTTCCCTGTCCCTAGTGGGCTCACAGTCTAACTTTTTGTACCCGAGGCAATGAAGAGTTAAGTGACTTGCCCAGGGTCACAGGGAGCTGCAGTGGGATTCAAACCCAGTTTCCCAGGATTAGGGTTGCCAGATTTTCCAATCAAAAAATCTGGACCCCTCTAGACCCGCCCTAGGCCCACCCATCCCTGCCATAATCCCACCCCCAGGCCTGCCCTAGCCCTGACCCCACCCCCACCCCCGCTGCCTGTTCTTGTCCGCCGCTCCCCGTTTATGACCGCTAATCGTGACGATGCGATTAGAGGAGGCTTTTCAAAACCCGGACAAAGTGCCGGGTTTTGAAAAGCTGTCCGGACCCTCAAAAGGAGGACATGTCTGGGGAAATTGGGGTGGCTTGTAGCCCTACCCAGGATCTCAGTCCTCTGCACTAACCATTAGGCCACGCCTCCAATATGGCTACATGCTATTTAACAGGCCAGGAGGTGTTCCATGGTGGTGTAATAGTGCTGAATATCGGGCAGTATACATTTAGAAAAATGCAAATATCTCTGCTGTACAACTGTGCATGGATTTGTGTGCTTTGCTGGAGATGCAGTTATGGCATTAAGAAGTGGCTAGAATTGCCAGATGTCTGGATTTCCCTGGACATGTCCAGTAGAGCATAGTTCTTCAACCGCCGGTCTGCGGACCGGTGACGGTCCGCAGGAAATTTTTGCCGGTCCGCGCGCAGGACCGGCAAGATTGACTCATTTCAACTTCCTGCCGGTCCGCGCAGGGCCGGCAAGATCATCATCTGAAGCATGCGCTGGGCCGGAGAAATCTTGGGGAGCCTCCGACAGTGGCTTTCTCCCCTCTCTGCAGCTCTCCTTTACTTCCCAGCGCAGCGATTCACGAAGGCAGCCTCGGGGCTTTTGCTGAGTCGCGGCTGCCTCTGATGATGCAACTTCCTCTTTCCTCAGAGGCGGCGTGACCCAACAAAGGACCCGAGGCTGCCTTCGTGAATCGCTGCACTGGGAAGTAAGAAGAGCTGCTGGCAGGGGAGAAAGCCACTATCAGAAGCTGCTGGGCAAGGGAAAAAAAGGGACAGCTGCTACTGGAGAGGGAGAAGGAGAAGGAGAGATGCTTCTGGGAGGGGAGGAGGGAAAGGGATCTGGGAAGCTGCTGGGCAAGGAAAAAAAGGGACAGCTGCTACTGGAGAGGGAGAAGGAGAGATGCTTCTGGGAGGGGAGGAGGTAAAGGAGTCTGGGAAGCTGCTGGGCAAGGAAAAAAAGGGACAGCTGCTACTGGAGAGGGAGAGGGAGAAGGAGACGGAGAGATGCTTCTGGGAGGGGAGGAGGGAAAGGAATCTGGGAAGCTGCTGGGCAAGGAAAAAAAAGGGACAGCTGCTACTGAAGAGGGAGAAGGAGAGATGCTGCTGGGAGGGGAGGAAGGGAAGAGAGTTACTGCTGGACAGGAGGAAGAGGGAAGGGAGAATGAAAAAAGGAAGGAAACAGCTGGCAGAGAGATTAGAGGAGGGGAAGGGGAGACACAGGCATGAGAAAGTAGAGAGATTGATGATAGGAAGGGGTCAGCAGAAAAATAAGCAGAGGGACAACGATGATAGATCTGGTGTAGGAGAGATAAAAATGAAGAGAGCAGTGAAGCTGGAATGAATCATGTAAAAAGGAGAGAGGGGGCACAAGCTGGATGGAAAGGGGAGAGGGACATAGAAAGAAGACAGATACCATATGGAAGGGGGAGAGGACAGACAGTGGATGGAAGGGGCAAATGCTGGATTGAAGAGACAGAGAGGGCATACGCTGGAAGGAAGAAAGTGAAAAAAAGATTGAAAGCAGAAACCAGAGATGACAACAGGTAGAAAAAAATAATTTTATTTCTATTTTGTGATTAGAATATATCAGATTTGAAATATATATCCTGCTAGAGCTGGTGTTAGACATAACTGGGGACTGCAAAACCCAGGCAGTGCTTCTTTAGCTTCCAGCTGGCTTAGGGCGCTCTCTGACCAGGGGGCAGTTGCCTTAGATGCACTCCCCTAAAACTATTCCTGTCATGTGTTACTTTAGTATTCTGTTAGCATGATATTTCTGTGTAGCATTCTGTAATAATTTGGCTTGTTCAGTTTTCTTGATAGTAGAGGGGATATATGTGAATGGGAGGGGAGACAGGGGTTTTGTTGATCCTTGCTCTGAATTATTTGTATTTATAAAATGACAATTCTACAGAATATTGTTTCTTTTTATACTTTAATAAAATACATTCAATATAAAATCATAACTGAGGCTTGTGTGGATGGGATCAGATGATTTGTGGGGACCGAGCTCGCGGAGATGGGGCGGAAACGGGGTTTTTAAATTTTAGTCCTAGTAGTTTGCCGGTCCACAAAATAATTCTTTTTTTTCTGCCGGTCCACGGGTGTAAAAAGGTTGAAGAACACTGCAGTAGAGAATGACACGGTGACAAAATTCATCACCGTTCCCGTCCCCGCGGATAACCACGGGAAACCATCTTCATGTCATTCTTTAAGGAGAGAGGGAAGAATCAGAGTATGAATGGCCACAACAACGGACCCACAAGCTTTGCTTTGAAGAATGCTGGTGTAGAAAGACTGAGGCTGAAATAGACACTAGGAAATAACATGGGATTATTTCCCGCGGTTATCCGCGGGGATGGGAACGGTGATGAATTTTGTCACCGTGTCATTCTCTAATGTCCAGGGCTCCGGATGGCTTTTCAAAACCCAGCGCTTTGTCCAGGTTTCGAAAAGCTGTGTCAGGGGCAGGGAGGAAGTCCGCCCATGCGTGGACTTCCTCCCTGTCAAAGAAGAGCAGGCAGCGGAGGCCAGGGTGGGCTCGGGGGTGGGATTAGGACGTGGATGGGCATAACTAAGTTGGCCCGGGGGCATGGATAGGGGTCCGGATTTTCCAAAAGGAAAATCTGGCAACCCTAGAAGTGGCAGGTTTTTCTTGTTAGGTATAGTCCCTTCAGGCCGGATTCTGTAGCCGGTGCTGTCGGCAGCCGCCTTAAAAGCGGCCGCCGATCGCGTGCCAATCATGCATCGGCACCGGTTTCAAAATTGTGACTGCGGGAAAGAAACGCGCCGGAAATGCAGGCCACAGTTTTCCGGGCCTACATTTCCGGCACCTATCTCTGTGTGAATCGTGCCTACGTCGGAGCTTTAGGCTGCCGTACGCCACTTCCGAATTGTCCTACTTTGGCATTCGGTGGCCTAAAGCGCCTACATAGGCACAATTCTGGAGCCTTTAATTTAAGTGCCGGTAGGCGCTTCAACCTGTACAGGTCATTGGCGAGGCCCCACTTGGAGTAGTGTGTTCAGTTTTGGAGACCGTATCTGGCGAAGGACTTAAGAAGACTTGAGGCGGTCCAGAGGAGGGCGATGAAAATGATAGGAGGCTTGCGCCAGAAGACGTATGAGGAGAGACTGGAAGCCCTGAATATGTCTACCCTAGAGGAAAGGAGCGACAGGGGAGATTCAGACGTTCAAATACTTGAAGGGCATTAACGTAGAACAAAATCTTTTCCAGAGGAAGGAAAATGGTAAAATCAGGGGACATAATTTGAGGTTGAGGGGTGGTAGATTCAAGAGCAATGTAAGGAAATTCTAATTTACGGAGAGGGTGGTGGATGCCTGGAATGCGTTCCCGAGAGAGGTGGTGGAGAGGAAAACGGTGACGGAGTTCAAAGAAGCGTGGGATGAACACAGAGGATCTAGAATCAGAAAATAATATTAAAAATTGAACTAAGGCCAGTACTGGGCAGACTTGCACGGTCTGTGTCTGTGTATGGCCGTTTGGTGGAGGATGGGCAGGGGAGGGCTTCAATGGCTGGGAGGGTGTAGATGGGCTGGAGTAAGTCTTAACAGAGATTTCGGCAGTAGGAACCCAAGCACAGTACCGGGTAGAGCTCTGGATTCTTGCCCAGAAATAGCTAAGAAGAAAAAAATTTAAATTGAATCAGGTTGGCCAGACTGGATGGACCATTCGGGTCTTTATCTGCCGTCATCTACTATGTTACTATGTAACCTCCCCGCTTTTTTGCCGTCTCTAGCAACATTCCTCAGTTAACTCAGGCGCTGGTAGGGCACCTATGTTTAGGGCCGGTTTTAGAATTCCCCCCCCGCTTTCATGTTTTGTTTTCTTACCTCGAGATTATTGGGCTGTTTTATGATCCTTGGCGCAGTGGAAAAGAAAGAACGTCGCCAATACAAATTTATTATGTCTTCAGATACAGCTCTTTTGTTAAAACCCAGCACATATGCTCTCCGCTATTTAAGCATCTTTATTACTCAAAACAGTTACACTTTGATTACGACAGTGTCATTTAATGAAGGCCAATTGGCTTCAGAACCTATGAAAAATCATCCAACAGAATTTTTCTTTTGCATTGTCCAACAAGAGCACTGAGTGCGTTGGGAGCTAATGGGCCTTTACCATTTCTTTGTTAAAATGCTGACGTGTGGTTTAATAACAATTTGGTCACCGCTTGGAACTGACCATCTCACTGATATTATGGGGAGGCTTAATTGATGAACTTTAAATGACTCCAGGTGTAAAAGAAACTGCTGAGTGGTTTTGGATAGACGTATTAGCACTTAACAGGCTTCTGCTTGGTGACATAAGTGCAAAATACGATTAAGATCAGGCTTCTTTTAAAAAAAGAAAATGTCAATACCCTTCTTAATAGAGAAGGATCAAGAAATCTCATTTACCAATTTTGCAATGAAAGCAACTTTAAAACAACCTTGTGTGGCAGAAGACAGGTCATTTTACAGCTGGAAGTCAGATTTGAAATCAGTCTCTCCAGTGGCGTACCTAGGGGGGGGGCGGGGGGGGCGGGCCGCCCCGGGTACCAGCCCTGAGGGGGTGTTCCCGGCCTTGCCGCTCAGTCCCCCCCCACGCCCGAAGGACCGCTCGCCCCACTGACCTTCCAGCACACCTATGAAGCAGCCCGCAGCAGGATCGCGACGTCAGCAATCCCTCAGCTGCTTGGGCGCTGCTTCCTGCGCCGCGGTCCCGTCCCTCCTCTGACGTCAGAGGAGGGGGCGGGACCGCGGCGCAGGAAGCAGCTCCTAAGCAGCGCAAAGATAGCTGACGTCGCGATCCTGCTGCAGCTGCTTCATAGGTAGTGCGGGGAGGCCAGGGGGGCGAATGGTCCTTCGGGGTGGGTCGGGGCATCAGGCCTTCAGGGTGGGGCGGGCGGGCGGGCAGGCAGACTTTCAAGGGGGAGGGGGGTGACAGGCAGGCAGGCAGGCCTTCAAGGGGGGGTGCAGGTCTTCGGGGGGGGGTGCAGACCTTCAAGGGGGTGCAGGCCTTCAAGGGGGGGACAGGCAGGCAGGCCTTCAAGGGGGGGACAGGCCTACAAGGGGGGGGGGACAGGCCTACAAGGGGGTGCAGGCCTACAAGGGGGGGGGACAGGCCTTCAAGGGGGGACAGGCCTTCAGGGGGGGTGCATGCCTTCAGGGGGGGGTGCCGACCTTCAAGGGGGTGCAGGCCTTCAAGGGGGGGGCAGGCAGGCAGGCCTTCAAGTGGGGGGACAGGCCTTCGGGGGGGTGCAGGCCTTCGGGGGGGGTGCAGACCTTCAAGGGGGTGCAGGCCTTCAAGGGAGGGGACAGGCCTTCAAGGGAGGGACAGGCCTACAAGGGGGTGCAGGCCTTTGGGGGGGTGCCAACCTTCAAGGGGGGGTGCAGGCCTTCAAGGGGGGGGACAGGCCTTCAAGGGGGGACAAGCAGGCAGGCCTTCAAGGGGGGGACAGGCCTACAAGGGGGTGGGACAGGCCTTCAAGGGGGTGCAGGCCTTTGGGGGGGTGCCAACCTTCAAGGGGGGGGACAGGCCTTCAAGGGGGGACAAGCAGGCAGGCCTTCAAGGGGGGGTCAGGCCTTCAAGGGGGGGACAGGCCTACAAGGGGGTGGGACAGGCAGACCTTTAAGGGGGGACAGGCCTACAAGGGGGTGGGACAGGCAGACCTTTAAGGGGGGATAGGCCTTCAAGGGGGGACAAGCAGGCAGGCCTTCAAGGGGGGGTCAGGCCTTCAAGGGGGGGGACAGGCCTTCGGGGGTGCAGGCCTTCGGGGTGGGTGCAGGCATTCGGGGTGGGTGCAGGCCTTCGGGATGGGTGCAGGCCTTCAGGGGTGGACAGACCTTCGGGTGGGGGGTACAATCCTTCGGGGAGGGTGCAGGCCTTCAGGGGTGGGGTTTAGGCCTTCAGAGGGGGACAGACCTTCGGGTGGGAGGTAAAGTCCTTCGGGGGGGTGCAGGTCTTCAGGGGTGGGGTGTAGCCCTTCGGAGGGGGGACAGACCTTCGGGGGAGGGGGGTCCTGGTGTAAAAGTACACAGAGGGAGAGAGGGAAGGGGGGGTTCAAAGATACGTGCATATGCCAGACTTTGGGGGTTAGAAATAATGGGTCTAAAAACAGAGGAGTGGGAGAGAGATGGTGCATAATGGGATTTAGGGAGGGAAGGAACAGAAAGGGAGAGAACTTGGAAACAGGGGATGGTGTGGAGGGGGGATAGAGATACTGGATAGGAGGATAGTTGGGAACAGAAAGGGAGAGATGGTGGATCCTGGGGTGGTGGGGAGTTGAGAAAAGGTGAATCTGTGGATGGAGACAAAAAAAAGGAAAGATGCCAGATCTCCGGGAGAGGGAAGGGAAACGGAAGGGGAGAACAGAGATGGCAGACGGATGGTTAGCACGGAGAAAGGAGACCCTGGCAAGCAAGACAACAAGAGCCTGGGACCAACAAGATTTGAATATTGATCAGAGAACAAAAGGTAGAAAAAATAATTTTATTTTCTGTTTTGTGATTACAATATGTTAGATTTGAAAAGTGTACATGAGACAGCTTGAAATGGGAACTTTTCTATTTTTGTGAATGGCAAGGCTGAGTTCAGTTAAAATATATGCTTTATAAGAAAATATAATAATGTGTTTTATAAAGTTTATAAGCATTGCTGGCATACTCGGTGAGGTGTTCCTAGTGTTGGTGGTGGTGGTAGCATGTCAGTGTGTTGAGAGGAAGAGGTAGTCTGGGAAATTCTGCTGAGCAAACTCTGGGCCCATTTCCACCCCCAGTTAGTCCACTCCACTCAACTGGTTCACACACTGAGTGGGTCTTTGGGTGTTATTTCTGGGTAGTTGTTTTAGAATCTCTTCCAGTGGTTTGTCAGTATCTCCTTCTGGTCCAAGGAAGGAAACTTTGTCAACCTTAGCATTGACCTTCAGAATATGTTTGTAACAGCGCTGCTTGTGTGGCATTAGGCTATGTAGTGATCGAAAGAAAAAAACAGACCTTTGCACATTTTTGCACTATATGGTGGGTGTATGAGGAGATTCATTTCCTGCACAGTTAAGTCCATGTGAAGTTACCTTGTGCTGTATTTGACATCTAGCAAGGTCTCTGTTTGGAAGGAAAGATCTAAGCTTAAAAATGAAGTGGCCAGAAGTTATGTTAAAAGTAGATAGCGTAGCTGGTTTTAAGAAAGGTTTGGACAAATTCCTGGAGGAAAAGTCCATTGTCTGTTATTAAGACATGGGGGAAGCGTCTGCTTGCCCTGGATTGGTGCACTCAGCAGCAACAAATACTAGTTTTGGCTGGCTCTTTCCCCGCATTTCTCCTCTCTTCCCCACGATTTAATATCCAGTTCAGGCAGTAAGTAAATGCATCGGCAGGGGGGGTCTGGTAAGTCTTGGGGGCTGGGGATGGAAGGTGAGAATCAATTCTGTAGGCTATCAGAAATTTGCTTAATTATCTACTCACACAGAAAAGCAGTAAAGTCAATAGGTTCTCTGAGTGGGAACAACCTGTTTGATCTTGCACTCTTGTGATTGACCAATTGTTTATCACTGTTTAATTTATCACATTGATTAATTTGAGCACACCTGAGGTGTCCTATGATGGTGTGCACTGCAGGCAGAGGAGCCTTATTGTGTAAAGCACTGGAGAATTCTCTCCTCTCGCTTACCTCTCACGCTGAGGACACCCTGCTTCAGTATAATCATTTATATGATTTATCTTATAAACATTATTATGTGGTCTTTTCCTCAAGTGCTGAGACATCAGGTTGTTCCCACTTGGAGAACCTATTGACTTTTACTGCTTTTCTGTGTGGCTTTAACATTTTTGCTATTCAGTATACCTAAACTATTATTCAGTAGAAAAAATTTGGTTTGTTCAATCAAATCCTGTGTGGACATTGGACTTCTATGAGTGAATGTTCTGCTTGATTGAACAAACTAAATTTTTTCTACTGAATAATAGTCTAGGTACAATGAAAGTAAATAGCAAAAATGTTTGAGTAGATAATTAAGGAAATCTTTTTCATATTGCTTGCTTATGGACTGGGAAAAAAGACTGTTCAAGCAAATGTCTCCAGAACTGCTTTAATGGAAAAATGTAATTTTTTTTTTTTAAGTACTTTGTGAAATTTATTGTTGTTGTGAAATTTATTGTTATACTTTGTTTAAACTTAAAAAGCGGTGTCATTAACAGTGAATCTAATCGAAAAATCGATTCAACAGGGTGAATCGAATCAAATGAAATATTTTTCTCTGAATCGGGCAGCACTATTGGCTACCATGAGAATGGGCTACTGGGCATGATGGACCATTGGTCTGACCCAGTTAGGCTATTCTTATGTTATGTTCTCATCTGTAGGGGCCTTTGTTTTCACTTCTTATTTTAATGTATTTTTTTCCTGGGAACTTATCAGTGTTTTTTTATAATGGGAACAAAAATGGAAGAGAATTAATGTGTGTGGAATGGGGGGGTAACTAATTTCTTCAGCTAAATAATTCAATCCACTTCAAACAGACATAGGAGAACTCACGCACCATTCACACACCCTCCAACCAAAAACGTCAAAAGAAAAAAACTGTTCGACAACCTCCTAGCCATTCGAGCTGCAACACTTGACCCCCAACTCTACAACCTATTGACCTCGACCACAAACTACAAAACCTTAAAAAAAGAAATAAAAACCATTCTATTCAAAAAACACATAAAACCGAACTAACACAATCAGAACTGTCCCAAGCATCACCTGCAACTACTCCATATGTACTTCTGATGTCATGACAATTCAGACATAATTTATGTTATGTTATGTTTGGAATAATAGTTACATAAATGAGGTTCAATAAAAGAAAATTTTCACTGCCTGTTTCTATTCTGACCATTTATTCCATTTCATGGTTATTGCAAAAAAAAAAAAAAAAAAAATTTACATCGGGGGGGGGGGGGGGGGGTGTCAAAAAATGATGGGCCCCGGGTGCCACATACCCTAGGTACGCCACTGAGTCTCTCAATTCAGTGAATACAAAAGGCAAAGGACTAGGCTGGGAGAGCCCGATTCTCAATAGGTCACCTAAAATTAGGGTTACCAGATGTCCGGATTCAGGTACTCAAGCATTTTTCCCTGTCTGCCCTGGTGGGCTCACAATCTAGCTAATGTACCTGGGGCAATGGGGGGACTTGCCCAGGGTCACAAGGAGCAGTGTGGATTTGAACCCACGACCTCAGGGTGCTGAGGCTGTAGCTTTAACCACTGCGCCACTCTAGAAATCAAAATGTAGCAAAAGTGAGCCAAGTATAGGACAATTGAGCCATTGTGACATCACTGATGAGGTTGGCTCTTAGACATTGGTGGAATGAGGCATTATGATGTCACAATACCTGCTCTGGTTATCAGAGGCTGACTCTTTTCACACTATTTATGTGTTCATTTTTCTTTGTTTTGCTCCCAGGGGAGCTCAGAACAGTTTACATGAATTTATTCAGGTACTCAAGCATTTTCCCCTGCCTGTCCCGGCAGGCTTACAATCTACCTAATGTACCTGGGGCAATATGAGTTTATGTTGCCACGGCAAGCGATAAAAAACGTCTAATGCGGTTCCATAAAAGCGAGGGTGTGCGTTAATATATTTTATTGCACAGTTGACACGTGCACATTTCGGAGTAACCACAAGATGCCTAAGCGAAGCCCATGGTGCTCCATTTTTAGCTCCATTAGGTGTGCTAGCACGGCGGCGTAGTGAGGGGGAGAGGCACCTGGGGTGCTGGTGCGCCTCCCCAATCCTCCCTGCCGTACGCGCGCCCCCCTTCCCTTCCCCGTACCTCTAGCTGTTTGCTGCAGCGAGCAGCAAGAACTTCAGCGCGCTCCTCGCCACCCTGTCGTCTCTCCCGCCGACGTCGCTTCCTATGAGTGGCACCTGGAAGGGACGTCGGCGGGAGAGATGGCACGGTCGCAAGGAACACGTTAAAGTTGTTGCACGCGGAAGCAGAAAAGGAGGGAGTGCGCGCATGGCGAGGGAAGGAGTGGAAAGAGGCGAGGGCGGAGAGGAGAAGGGAGGCTGGAGCCCCCACTACCATGGTGCCTGGGGCAGCCCCCCTTCCATACTACACAACAGTGTTAGCGCCTAATTCAGCTTAGCCAAAGGGTGTATCATTTCCTCTACCATAATCTCCCCAACCCTGAAATGTCCTGTCTAAATTAGATTGTAAGCTCTTCTGAGCAGGGACTGTCTATTATATGTTAAAATGTCAGATACCTAGACTCACTGTATCATGTCCTCTACCATAATCTCCCCAACCCTGAAATGTCCTGTCTAAATTAGATTGTAAGCTCTTCTGAGCAGGGACCGTCTATTGCAGGGGTGTCCAACTTGCGGCCCAAGGGCCGCATGCGGCCCCGTGAAGTATTTTGTTCAGCCCCGGTCGAGGGCAATGCAGTGTTTTCCTCTGCTGCCCCCGGGTGTTTACCATTTTGCCTGCTCCCTCCTCTGTCTTGCTGCAGCGGTTGCGCATTTGTGCGGCCCCAGAAACATTTTTTTCGGCTAATGCGGCCCAGGGAAGCCAAAAAAGTTGGACACCCCTGGTCTGTTGTATGTTAAAAAGTACAGCGCTGTGTACGCCTTTCAACGCTTTAGAAATAATAAATAGAAGTAGTAGTGGTATCTCTTCGATTGTGAGCCCTCTAGGTTCAAGGAAATACCTCCTGTACCTGAAGGTAACCCACCATGAGGAAGTATTGCAAAAGGTACGAACTAAATCCAAATGAATATACGAATGTATAGGAGTTATTCTCAAAGGGAGTCATTTAGCGCCATGGATGAAGTTAAAATTGTTCACATACCCCCTCTTTTTACTAAGGTACGCTATGCTTTTTAGCGCGTGCATGTTATCCTATAGATGCGTTAGCGGTTAGCGCACGCGTTGAATTAGCGCACGCTAAACACACGCTAAAACGTTTGGCGCTCCTTAGTATAAGAGGGCCATATCTGCCTCTCCACTTTGCAGGGGTACAAAATAGCCCATGGACGTCTGAAAAAGCAAATGGGCACATTTCTCAAACAAAAACACGACCCTAGGAATGTCTTTTTTTTTAAAAACCCATCTAGAAGTTCACAGACTTCACAGAAGTTCATAGAAATCTAATAATAATAATAATAATTTTATTTCTTATGTACCGCCAAAGCCGTAGTAGTTCGAGGCGGTTTACAACAAAGAAGAGCTGGACAATCAGCGAATACAGATACAATTAATAAATGTAAGTAGGGAAATAAATGCTGAGGAAAGTTAGATCCTATTTTCACCAAAAGCATTTCACCGTCCTTGTACAATCCATCATCCTATCCAAACTCGATTATTGTAACGCCATCTACTTAGGCCTAACGAAAAAAAAGTCTTCGCAGACTCCAGCTTATCCAGAACACTGCGGCCAAGCTGATTTTTGCTAAACGCAAATCTGACCACGTCTCCCCTCTACTTACCAATCTTCACTGGCTCCCAGTACTTTCCAGAATTCATTTCAAATGCTCCTGCCTGGCTTTCAAGATCATTCACGGCATCCTTCCGCCCCTAATCCCTCTATCCTTCCTCGCCCCGACACTAACTACCACCAGATCTGCCCACAGACATAAACTATCCTTCCCCTCTCTACACGGCATCCTCCACGCAGGTAAACTGGGTAGATCCCTCCTCTCCAAAATCACCGGCCTCTGGAACGACCTCACTGTCCCGCTGCAGAACCTGGACTCCCTCTAACTATTCCGAAAACAACTGAAAACCTGGCTTTTCTCTAGCATATAATAATCTCTTCTCCTGATTACATCCCCTCTTTTTATGCTTTGTAAACTCTTTCACTTCTCTCTTCCCATATTTTTTAAACTCTGTAAACCGTGTCGAGCTCCACTTCAGTGGAGAAGATGCGGTATATAAACCTAAGGCTTAGTTTAGTTTAGGAGCAATATAAGGGGTCAAATGTACGTTGAGTAGGAAGCAGAGGTATGACAAAGAGATCTTAGGGGGAAAGGGTCGGGTAAGAGGTCTTAGGTTACAAATCGGTTAAATAGGTTAGTTTTTAATAATTTTCTGAAGTTCAGGTAGGATGAGGAGCGCGAGATAGTATTGCTCAGCCAATCATTTAGATGATCTGCTTGGAAGGCAAGTATTCTGTTCAGGAATCTTTTGTAACGGCAGGCCTTTAGAGTTGGATGACTGAATAGATGGGCTCTGCGAGTGGGTCTGGATGGACAGTCTAAGGTAAAATGGGGAACCAAGTATAAGGGGGCCAAACTGCATTCTTGCTTCCAGGGGTAGCCAGTGGAGTTTTTGGTAGTAGGGAGTTATGTGTTCCCATTTTTTTAGCCCAAAGATCAGTCGGATTGCTGAATTTTGGATGATACGGAGTCTTTGAATGTTTTTTTTGAAGGACCCCCAGGTAGATAATGTTGCAGTAGTCGAGTAAGCTCAGAATGGAGGATTGCACCAGTAAGCGGAATGAGGTTGTATCAAAGTACTTTCTGATGGTTCTTAGTTTCCATAAGGTGGAGAAGTCTTTTCTGACTAGTAAGTCAGTGTGAGTTTCAAGGGCGAGGTTGCGGTCTAGTGTCACTCCCAGAATTTTTATGGAATCTGTGATAAGAAAGACTAGACCGTTCAAGGAGATTGTTGAATCTTTGATTTTGTCGTTCGACTTGCCAGGAAGAATTTGTTTTTTTTTCTGAATTGAGTTTCAATTTGAAATCGGCCATCGATAGTTCGATTTGCTTTAGGATAGATCCCAGGTGATTTTTTGTCTCAGGAGTTACGTTGGTAAGGGGAAAGACTATGGTAATGTCATCAGTGTAAATGTAGAATTTGATTTTCAAGCTTTGCAAAAGGTTCCCTAGTGCGGCCAGATAGATGTTGAACAGTATGGGGATCAGAGGAGAGCCCTGCGGGACTCCACATGCGTTTACCCAGCTGAAGGAATGTGTATTGTCACTGTAAACTTGATATGATCGTTTACTTAGGAAACCCTGGAACCATTTTAAAACATTGTCCGAGAGACCGATTGACTCTAAACAGTCTAAGAGGATGGTATGATCAACTAAGTTGAAGGCACTACTTAAATCAAACTGATGGACTAGTGCACTTGTGCCCTGGCTAAACAGGGAATAGAGGGAATCTAGTAGAGGAGCAATTACAGTTTTGGTGCTGTGTCCGGACGAAACCCTGACTGGTTGTCATTTAGAATGCTGAATTTGTCCAGATAGGTTACTAAGTCTTGGTTGACCAGGCCTTCCATTAACTTTGCAAAGAAGGGGATGTTTGCAATGGGTCTGTAACTTGAAGTCAGGTTGATGGGTTCATTGGGGTTTTTTACAATCGGGCTGATTAGGATCTGGCCTAGGTCCTCAGTGAAGGTGCCCGACTGTAAGAGGGAAGAGAGCCAAGTGTGTAACTTGACTTTGAAGGTGATCGGGGCAACTTTCATTACATTATATTGTAATGTACATCGCTTAGTGATTATAATAGGCGATTAATCAAATTTTGTTAATAAACTTGATAAACTTGATAAACTTGATTAGATGGGCAGTTTTGCAGTGGGAATTAGTTTGCAGTGGGAATTAGCGTATTTTGAGTAGAGCAAGCATAATTGTTGCCAGGTAGGGATTGTAAAGTTGTTCCAGAGCAGATCAGCCCTAGGTTCGTCATAGGGCTGGGTAACTGGGTAGTTCAGATGGTTGGTAGTGACGACCGGTAGGGAGGATCTCAGATTGGAGATTTTGCTGTTGAAAAACTCGGCCAGGGCGTTGGCCGGTGGAGGGGAGTCTGAGGTAGGGCGGGTTAGGGTCTGAATGTCATAGAGGTTGTTGACTATTTTGAAAAGTTTTTTGATGTTGGGGTTTGGGGAGCCGATTTTTAGTACGTAGAAGTTAGTGCGTTTAGTAGTTATAAGTTTTTTGTATTCTTTTAATTTTGTTCTCCAATTGGTTCTCTCTTTACTGTCACCAGATTTCAGCCATAGTCTTTCAAGTTTCCTTAATTCTCGTTTCACTGATCCTAATTCAGCTTCAAACCAACCATCCAAATTTTTGTTTCTCATTTTCCTAGTTTTAATGGAGGCCATTATGTTTAGGATCTGTGTGCTTGTGCTGGTCCAGGAGTCAGCCGTGAATGAGTCGGGATCCGGGTTGGAGGAGATGTCATAGTGTGACCAGAATTCCACTGGGTTGATAAAGCCTCTAGTGGATATCATTTTCTTACTCCTTTTTGCCAGCTTGGGATTGGATGAGTAAAGTCTTGCTTGCCAGTTAAGTTGGAAATTGCATAATCGGTGGTCTGACCATAGGGAATCTGTCCAAGTGGCTAGCTTCCAAAGAATCTTGGGGTGGAGTTGTTCTTTGGAGGAGAAGGTTGCTAGGTCTAGTTGGTGGCCTTTTTGATGGGTTTTTACAGAAGTCGGTACGAAGAAGTCTAGAGAGGTGATGAGGGATAGTAAATCTTTGGTGTCACTCCGTTCGCCCTGTTCTAGGTGAATGTTCAGGTCACTGATCAGTAGGTTGTAGGGACCTGTAATTGAGTTAGTGAGGAGGAATTCGGAGAAGTTGTCTTTAGTGGTGGGCCATTTCTTGGGAGGGATGTAAAATAGAGTGATAATAAAGCTATTTTCTAGCTGGTCTGAATGGAGTTTACAGGAAAGAATTTTGAGATCCGATGAGGATTTCGAGGCTAGGATGGTGGGCTCGAAAGCATCTCTTGTTATGATGGCTAGTCCTCCCCCTCTTCCCCTGGTTCTGGGTAGGGAGGTAATTTTAAACCCAGGTGGTAGACACTCACAAATTATGATGTCGTTGTCGGAGATCAGCCACGTTTCAGTTAAGAGGACAAAGTCAGGTTGGTCTCCTCTAGCCAGTCTTTAACTAGTTGGGCTTTGTTCCTGATAGATCGGATGTTTAAGTAGAAACCTAGAACCTTTTGGTAGTGAGTAATGTCAACAGGGACTGAGTGGGCAATTTTCCTCAACGACCGGTGTATATTTCTGTGAGGTTTCTTTGGTTTGCGAGAGGGGGGAACAATCGGGATTTGGAAAGGGCCCCATTCAGAACAGTCAAGAATGAAGCGTTGTGCTGGCCTATGGGATTCTGGGTTGGTAGGGCGAGGCCTTATGAGGATAGGAATCAGGAAGGAGAGTAGAGCCTTGGTTAACCAGCTTTTGTAACAAGCCCAGTAAAACATGAGAAATAAAGTTAGGTAGTTACGTATGGAAGCCATCATGCAATGAGAGATAGTATAGAGTTTAAAATATATTTGTCTGGAGTAGATAGTGGAGTAATCATGCAAAGTACTTATCTGTTTGGCAGGTGGGGTTTTTCCGCTGGGTTTGGAGTAGTCCTGGGGTTGGTGAGGGGTTGGGTGGCGTAGGTACCAACTTCTGAGGAGGGATACACAGAGCGGTCCCAAGCATCTGCAGCCGGGGTACAATCTTGGCGGGACGTAGGTGTTGATGGGAATGGCAGAGAGAGAGAGCAGTTAGCTAATCTATTTACTCATGTGTGGGGTTACAGGATGTCTGGGAAAACCTGGACATGTCCTTTTTTTAGAGGACTATCCAGGGGCCCAGAGAGATTTACAAAACCCATCAGTTTGTCTGGGTTGTGGAAGTCTCTGAGCTCGGGGCCGCGTCTGGAGGGCCTCTGCGCATGCGCAGACATTGACACGATGACATCATAACCATGTACATGTTTGCGTGACATCGTTGCATCCTCCAGATGCTACCCCAAGCTCATGTGGGGGCAGGGCTGAGGACGGAACGGGAAGAGGCTCATGGCGGAACAGGTGAGGCTGGGGCTGGAACAGGACAGGGTCAAGTGTTCTCTTTTTTTAAAAAGAGGAAATCTGTTAACCCTACTCATGTGACACCCCCCCCCCCCCAAAGAATGCTCTCCTTTAGAGAAGGAGGCAGAATATTTTCCTGGGAGTCAGTGAGGGTTGTATATGTATAGATAGTTTAAGCATTAGAGTAGGAGGACCCTGACCTGAGAGGGAGGGGCAGGGTTACCAGATTTTAGTTAAATAAAATTCGGACCCAGAGGCCCGCCCCCAGGCCCACCCTGTTACACCCATATCATGCCCCAGCCCCGTCCCCTTGACCTATTCTCGTCGGCCAGGAGGGCATCCACGCTTGCGCAGGTGCCCTCCTGACGCAGTCCCCAAGAAGACGCTTTTCAAAACCTGGTCAAATTGACAGGTTTGGGAAATTCAGGGAGCGGTGCGGGACCGCAAAAAGCTCACGTCTTCCTTCTGTGCCGCTCCGACTCTGCCACAACAGATGGAGACAGCCGTTCAGCAAGGGAGGGGCAGGAGCTTTCAGCGCTGGACCGACAGATTTTTAAAAAGGTGGGTGCGAGGGGGGGGGGTATGTTCGCTCCATAAGACGCACCCTTATTTCCATCTACTTTTTGGGGGGGAAAAAGTGTGTCTTATGAAGCAAAAAATATGGTATTAACTTTTCATTGGTCTCAATTTGATTTATTCCAATTAAGTGAAAGACTGCACAGAGCGACTGGAATCCAGGGAAAGATATCCTTTGGCCTACCGGGATTTAGCCCGGCCCCAGCCTATTCTCAGCTTGAACACCTGAATGTTGCTTTGTATGACTTTATTGTGGGTACCTGACCCAAAGAGCTAGCTAGTGCCCAAAAGAGTGTGAGTAAGACCAGGGTTACACTCAGGTAAACTGCTGTTTCCCTGAGTAATTATAGCACTGTGCTCACTATATAAAAATAAAATGCCAGGGGTGCATGGCCTAGTAGTTAGAGCACCCTGAGGTTGCAAGTTAAATCCCAGCTTGCTCCTTGTGACTCTGGACAAGTCACTAAACCCTCCACCGTCCCGGATACCACAGATTATGAGCCTACCAGGACAGCTAGGGAAAATAATTAAGAATGCCCTGACTACTATTCAATGTAGTGTAAACCACTTTGGGCGAATCTCTTCATGAAAGGGAAGTTAATAAATCTTAAGAAATAATATATCATCCCATACATGATTGCCAAAAAAAAAAAAATGGGAGAGAGTGTGGCACAATGGTCAAAGCTGCTGCCTTAGTACCCTGGTTGGGGGTTCAAATCCACACTGCTCCCTGTGACCTTGGGCAAGTCATTTAATCCCCCCATTGCCCCAGACACATTAGAAAGATTGTGAGTCCACCAGGACAGACAGGGAAAAACACTTGAGTTCCTGAATAAATTCATGCAATCCATTCTGAGCTCCCCTGGGAAAGCAGCATAGAAAATTGAATGAATAAATAAACAGTGTGGAAAGTTTCAGCCTCTGATAACCAGAGCTGGTATTGTGACATCATAATGCCTCATTCCACCAATGCCTAAGAGCCAACCTCATCAGTGATGTCACAATGGCTTGAATGTCCTATTCTTGGCTCACTTCTGCTCCATTTTGATTTCTAGAGTGGTGCAGGGGTTAAAGCTATGGTCTCACCACCCTGACGTTGTGGGTTGAAACCCACACTGTACCCTGGGCAAGTCACTTAATCCCCCCATTGCCCCAGGTACATTAGATAGACTGTGAGCCCACAGGCACAGACAGGATGAATAAATTCATGTGAACCATTCTGAGCTCCCTTGGGAGAACAGTATAGAAATTTAAATAAATAAGAAAACAAGTTTTAGCAAGTACAAGTGGTATAAGTTAAAAAGTATAATGCTTCTCACTTTGGTCTGTCAAGTCAAACTAAACTTCAGAGGTCACAGTGAAAGTGTACCGTGCATGTACATCTCTCTCATACGTATTCATTGTGCATATCCTGAAATTATGACTAGGTAGGGGTTATCTCAGGTCTGGCTGGAGAAATAGACATAGCAAATTCAATTAGACTGCTGGAAAGCAGACCGGCTGTATCTGTGAGAATTATTCCAACAGGAATTACCCATTTAACGTTCATAAAATATTCAGGTCGGCTTCTAGTTTAAATAGATATTATTATGATAATACTTCTTAAATATAAGAATATGCTTTAACTGCGGTGGCATTTTTAGCTGAGTAAGAGCACAATTTGTAAGTCACCTGTCCAGACAGGAATTTATCACAAAAACAATATCTACATGCTTAGGAGATAAATTCACCAATATCTTTAAGCAAACTATCAAAAACTTTTAAAACATTTGAATGATTGCTCCCTGGAATTACCATGGATTAGAGAGTGACATGGTGACAGAATTTATCACCGTTCCCGTCCCTGTAGTTAACCCTGTGTCATTCTTTAAGGAGAGAGAGAAGAATCAGAGTATGAATGGGCCCAGCCACTGACCCTCGAGCCTTGCACTGAAGAATGCTGGTGTAGAAGGACTGAGGTGGAGATAGACACTAAAGAATGACACCAGACTTGGGGGTAATCGTCAGTGAGGACATGAAGTCTGCCAATCAAGTGGAGCAGGCTTCGTCCAAGGCAAGACAAATCATGGGCTGCATACGAAGGGGTTTCGTCAGTCGTAAGGCGGAAGTCATTATGCCATTGTATAGATCCATGGTGAGGCCCCACCTGGAATACTGTGTGCAATTCTGGAGGCCGCATTATCGCAAGGATGTGCTGAGACTGGAGTCGGTGCAAAGAATGGCCACCCGGATGGTCTCGGGACTCAAGGATCTACCATACGAAAAACGGCTTGACAAATTACAGCTATACTCGCTTGAGGAGCGCAGAGAGAGGGGGGACATGATCGAGACGTTCAAGTATCTTACGGGCCGCATCGAGGCGGAGGAAGATATCTTCTTTTTCAAGGGTCCCATGACAACAAGAGGGCATCCGTTGAAAATCAGGGGCGGGAAACTACGAGGTGACACCAGGAAATTCTTTTTCACTGAAAGAGTGGTTGATCGCTGGAATAGTCTTCCACTACAGGTGATTGAGGCCAGCAGCGTGCCTGATTTTAAGGCCAAATGGGATCGGCACATGGGATCTATTCACAGGGCAAAGGTAGGGGAGGGACATTAAGGTGGGCAGACTAGATGGGCCGTGGGCCCTTATATGCCGTCTATTTATATGTTTCTATGTTTCTATGTTAGAACATAAGACCATAAGCGTTGTCATGCTGGGACAGACCGAAGGTCCATCAAGCCCAGTATCCTGTTTTCAACAGAGGCCAATCCAGGTCCCAAGTACCTAGCAGAAACTCACAAAGTAGCAACATACCAGAGCTGAAATTGTGATGTCATAAAGCCTCATTCCACCAGTGCCTATGAGCCAGCCTCATCAGTGATGTCACAATGGCTTGATTAGATGGCAACTTCAGCATTTGGAACCTAGAACAGTACCAGGTAGACTTTAAAGTCTATGACCCAGAAATAGCAAAGAAGAGACAAGTTAATTTAATCATGTATTTTTAATGGGTATAACTAATGGGCAGACTGGATGGACCGTTCAGGTCTTTATCTGCTGTCATTTACTATGGTACTTGGCAGAAACCCATAGAGTAGCAACATTACAGAGCTGAGATTGTGATGTCATAATGCCTCATTCCACCAATGCCTAAGAGCCAAACTCATCAGTGATGTCACAATGGCTTCATTATCCTATACTTGGCTCAAATAAGAATCAGTGTATGAATGAGCACAATAGCTGACCCTCAAGCCTTATATTGAAGAATGCTGGTGTAGAACGACCGAGGTTGAGAGAGACACTAAATAATGGCACCAGATGGTTAGAACATAAGACCATTCTTTTTTTTTCTCTTTTTTTTTTTTTTTTTTTAAATTTTATGTAAACCGGCTAGATATTAGCTTGATAGTTGGTATATTAAAACTCCAATAAACTTGAAACTTGAAACTTGAAGTGTTGCCATACTAGGACAGACTGAGGATCCATCAAGCCCAGTATCCTGTTTCCATCAGTGGCCAACCCAGGTCACAAGTACCTGGCAGAAATCCAAAGAGTAGCAACATTTCAGAGCTGAGATCGTGATGTCATAAAGCCTCATTCCACCAATGCCTAAGAGCCAACCTCATCAGTGATGTCACAATGAGTTCATTATAACATAACTTTATTCTTCTATACCGCCATAATCTGAACCATTTCTAGGCGGTTTACATAGAAGAAGGCTGGACAATCAGCGAAATACAAATAGTTAAAGTACAACAATTTTCTAAGTATATTCAATATGAAGTTTTGTTAACAACAGTAGCCGCATTTAGGAAATGAATTTATCAAACAACGCTGACTTAATTACTTTTCGAAAAGTACCATAAGACAGCATGGCTCCACCAATGCAATTACCCAACCAAGACTGCTGCTTACTTGCTTGAAATGCAAGAGTCCTATCCAGAAAAGTCTTGTATCTGCAGCCAGTAATTATCTTATACTTGGCTCATATAAGAATCAGAGTATGGGCCCAGCCACTGACCCTCAAGCCTTGCATTGAAGAATGCTGGTGTAGAAGGCCTGAGGTTGAGATAGACACTAGAGAATGACAGTATCTGGTATCCAGCGCAGATATTGTGATGTCATAATGCCTCATTCCACCAGTGCCTAAGAGCCAATCACATCAGTGATGTCACAATGGCTTCAATATCTTATAGTTGGCTCAGATAAGAATTGGAGTATGAATGGGCCCAGCCACTGACCCTCAAGCCTTGCATTGAAGAATGCTGGTGTAGAAGGACTGAGGTTGAGCTAGACACTGGAGAATGACACGGGGAAAATATTTATCCCTGTCACCGCCCTGTCACCGGCCGACTATCCTCTGCACTGCCCCGTCACCGCCATTCCCTTCACCGCCCCGTCACCGCCACCGCCATCCCTTTCACCGCCCCGTCATCGCCACTGCCATCCCATTCACCGCCCCGTCACCGTGACCGCAGCATGCATAAAAGCCTCAAACAGGTATGATTTTATATACTTATCTTTATTAACGTATAAAGGAAACATTCTTTACAACTTAGTTAACTATACAAAAACAAAACATAACCTGTACTTTTAATTGTCCTTATTTTTTAACCCGTAGATGAACAACAAATCATCCACAATCTCTGGATTCAATCTAGTTCTCCTTTCTTCCACAGTCCTTCCTGCAATAGAGAATGCCCTCTCTGAAGATGTGCTGGTAGCTGGAATGCACAGTATCCCTCGTGCAACTTTTGCTAATTTTGGCCAGCATTCTTGTTTATTTCTCCAAAATCTTAAAACATCAGCATCACTACTGTATATAATATTAATTCATTATGGTAACCACAAAATTAAAAGAAACACAAAGCACACTGTATGCAGAGAAAATATTAATTAATATTTGTTTCAAAGAGGTCAAGACAGATGACTAAAATATGCAATGTCACTTCAGAAACAACTATAGAAAAATAGACAAATATAATGCAAAATATAGATAACTGATATAAATTCTCAAAACTGACACATTTTGATCACTAAATTGAAAATAGTCATTTTTCATACAATTTTTCTATCACTAATCTTCCCCCACCCCATATATATTCCGCAGGTTTTCAAAGAGATCAAGGCAGATGATTTTATGCAATGTCACATCAGGAACAACTATACAAAAATAGACAAATATACACCCCCCTCCCCTTTTACTAAATCGCAATAGCGGTTTTTAGCGCAGGGAGATGCGCTGAATGCCCTGCACTGCTTTCGATGCTTATAGGCTCCCTGTGCTAAAAACCGCTATTGCGATTTAGTAAAAGGCGGCCATAGTGCAAAATATAGACAGCAGATATAAATTCTCAAAACAGACACATTTTGATCACTAAACTGAAAATAAAATCATTTCTCCCACAAGTGGACATGCTCTATGGCTGCTTTAACTGTAAGGCGCCTGAATCTAAGGCTATATGCTACCATTCTGTAATGGAACCTGGGAGCCCATTCACTGCTATAGAATAGGCGTTCCCTGTACAGTCTCAGGGTGCCTACGAGGAAGAACCCACTTGGAAATTTGCCCCTTATTTTTTAAGGATTATAAAAACAGAAGCAATAATATGAAAAACAAAACCCAGCCTTAAAACAGGCTGAATTAATTTGTGAACCATTATTTAAAGGATACTCAGAAAAAATATTGTTTTCCCTTAACTTAAATGAAATAAACATATTCCTATCCATCATTTGACTATAGCTAAGGGCAAAAGAACCTCATAGAGCTGCAGTGAAATAGAAAAGTGATTTTGTTTTACTGTAATCTCTGCATTAAGTAGATTTGCACACCCCAAGCTCCTTAAATCTTGATGCACTTCTAGCTTTTCCTGTATCAGACTTTGCAAGATTAATAAATGGAGCATTCTTCTGCCTGCCAGTTAAAGGATGAAAAAAAAAAAGCCTATAAAGTTCAAATCACAGCTTGACTAAACTCGAACTTTTTTGATTTCATTCTTCCTGGCTGACCACAATAAGCACCAAGGTTGGGGTAGGGGTATAACGCGGACCTCACGGACCTGACGGACCTCGCGGATCTAAACCTGTACCGCCTTAAAAATCTGAGGTCCGTGTCGGTCCGTGTCAGTGGCAAGAGCAAGCAGAATCAGGTCCGACGTCCGTGCGTTTTTTTTTTTTCTCAAATGGTATATCACTACACTTGCTGCTTTTACTTGCTTCGGGCCTTCCTCGTTGCCGGGACCTGCCTACTTTCTGTTTCCGCGAAGGCAGGACCCGGCATCGAGGAAGGCCCGAAGCAAGTAAAAGCAGCAAGTTGTAAGCTTCCCTCCGGGGCTCTATTGTGTGCGTGCTGGCTTCCCTTCTCTTCCCTCCGAAACCAGAAGTAGCGTCCCGGGGGGGGGGGGGGAAGAGAAGGGAAGCCGGCATGCACATGATAGAGCCCCGGCCCGGAGGGAAGCTTACAACTTGCTGCTTTTACTTGCTTCGGGCCTTCCTCGCTGCCGGGTCCTGCCTTCGCGGAAACAGAAAGTAGGCAGGATCCGGCAACGAGGAAGGCCCAAAGCAAGTAAAAGCATGCTGGCAAAAAAAGGCAACAAAGAACAAAAAATAAACCCTACAATAATGGAGGTTGAAAAATCACAAAGTAGAAAAAAACCTCCCAAACCCCAAGAGTAGAAAATGGTTAGGGGAAAGAGACAAAGGCCAACTAAATAATAATAACCAAAATTAATAAATATTAATGAAAGCAGGAGAGCCCTCAGTCACACAGCCACCGCTGAAAAATCCAGTGTGCAGCTGTCGCGGGGTTACACCCAAAAGAGTGTTAACTGCGGAACATCCCTGGGCTCTCTCCGCGTGAGAAGTGAATAACTAATGCAACAAAAAGTGCAATGCGTGTAAAAAATAATAAAAAACACACACCTTCATAAACCTGCTCACACACGGAGAAGCTAAGTTCTTCCAGTTTGTGTTTTGCCTGGTGTGATTTGGACACTCTCTTTTTCCTTTTGGCCCCATGTTTGGGGGATAGAGACAAATTTCAACTTAACTTTATGAAGGTGTGTGTTTTTTATTATTTTTTACACGCATTGCACTTTTTGTTGCATTAGTTATTCACTTCTCACGTGGAGAGAGCCCAGGGATGTTCCGCAGTTAACACTCTTTTAGGTGTAACCCCGCGACAGCTGCACACTGGATTTTCCAGCAGTGGCTGTGTGACTGAGGGCTCTCCTGCTTTCATTAATATTTATTAATTTTGGTTATTATTATTTAGTTGGCCTTTGTCTCTTTCCCCTAACCATTTTCTACTCTTGGGGTTTGGGAGGTTTTTTTACTTACTTGGCAAAAAAAGGCAGGCATCAAACAAAATTTTCGGCGGCGAGTTAGCCTGGGAAGGAGCATCGGCGGCAGCAGCAGGATTAGCTGGGTGGTCATCGGGGAGAACACTTACTTGTGCCTGACGAAGTGAAACGAGTGAATCCAAGCGAGGCAGCGACTGCAAACAAAATTCAAATCCTGGGCTCGGCTCCGAAATCCAATCGCTACTGCTGCACTACAACCCATGTGGCAGTAGCGATTGGTCCTCTTCTTTGAGCAAAAAGAACTGACCAATGAAGAGCCTGTATGTTAGGGGGCGGAGTCAATGCGGCAACGTGCAAGTCGGGTTGAGGAGACAGACCACGCGGAGACAAACATGGCCGCCGGAAAAAAATCAGACACCCGGTCCCGAACCAAAGACTCACGGTGAAGACAAGGTAAATAGCGGTACATAGAAGGGGGTACATTGGCCTGCGGGGACAAATCTTTTCACCGTTTTTGCGGGTGGTGAAAACTTTTGTCCCCGTGTCTGCAGCGATTTGGCTATGGAGTCTCCGTAGCCCGCAGCCAAACTGCAGCCACGCCGCGGCTCCCTGCGGGGATCGCTCCCCGTGTCATTCTCTAATAGACACTAAAGAATGACACCGGATGGTTAGAACATAAGACCATAAGCGTTGCCATGCTGGGGCAGGCCGAAGGTCCATCAAGCCCGGTATCGTGTTTCCAGCAGTGGCCAACCCAGGTCTCAAGTACCTGGCAGAAATCCAAAGAGTAGCAACATTCCAGAGCTGAGATTGTGATGTCATAAAGCCTCATTCTACCAGTGCCTATGAGCCAGCCTCATCAGTGATGTCACAATGGCTTCGTTATCCTATACTTGGCTCAAATAAGAATCAGAGTATGAATGGGCCCAGCCACTGACCCTCAAGCCTTGCACTGAAGAATGCTGGTGTAGAAGGACTGAGGTGGAGATAAACACTAAAGAATGGCACGGAATGGTTATCCGCAGGGACGGGAACGGTGATGAATTTTCTTACTGTGTCATTCTCTACCATGGATGTATTAATTCAGAAGGAACACAAAATCTTCTGAGTTGACGGGAGATGCAGGCATTCAGGTTTCTGTGTAAGGCAACCAAATTCTCAGGATGCTGTTCACATTACAAATTGAATTTGCTTCTTCATTTCTACAGATTTAGGCTATCTGGTAGACTCAAAATACAGAGCAGATAGCATGTCAGCTTTTATTTATTTATTCAATTTTCTATACCGTTCTCCCAGGGGTACTAAGAACGGTTTACATGAGTTTATTCAGGTGCTCAAGCATTTTTCCCTGTCTGTACCTGGGGCAAGGGGGGGATTAAGTGACTTGCCCAGGGTCACAAGGAGCAGTGTGGGCTTGAACCCACAACCCCAGGGTGCTGAAGCTGTAGCTTTAACCACTGCGCCACTCTAGAAATCAAAATGTAGTAGAAGTGAGCCAAGTATAGGACAATCAAGCCAATGTGGCATCACTGATGAGGCTCTTAGGCATTGGTGGAATGAGGCATTATGATGTCACAATACCAGCTTGGGTTATCAGAGGCTGCAACTTTATTTATTCAGTTTTCTATGCTGTTCTCCCAGGGGAGCTAAGAATGGTTTACATGAGTTTATTCAGGTGCTCAAGCATTTTTCCCTGTCTGTACCTGGGGCAAGGGGGGGATTAAGTGACTTGCCCAGGGTCACAAGGAGCAGTGTGGGCTTGAACCCACAACCCCAGGGTGCTGAGGCTGTAGCTTTAACCACTGCACCACTCTAGAAATCGAAATGTAGTAGAAGTGAGCCAAGTATAGGACAATCAAGCCAATGTGGCATCACTGATGAGGCTCTTAGGCATTGGTGGAATGAGGCATTATGATGTCACAATACCAGCTTGGGTTATCAGAGGCTGCAACTTTATTTATTCAGTTTTCTATGCTGTTCTCCCAGGGGAGCTAAGAATGGTTTACATGAGTTTATTCAGGTGCTCAAGCATTTTTCCCTGTCAGTACCTGGGGCAAGGTGGGGATTAAGTGACTTGGCCAGGGTCACAAGGAGCAGCATGGTATTTGAACCCACAACCTCAGGGTGCTGAGGCTGTAGCTTTAACCACTGCGCCACACTCTTCTCTTTTTTTGCTTTTCGCTGGTAATGGGGCCAGTTCTCCTACGTTTTTAAGTTTAATATTGCTACAGGAGTGCTCAGGATTCAAGTACATCAGCACTTCCATGTTAACCTATTTTTGTGTTGCCCATGGTTTCTTTCTTTGTTTTAATCTCTCCAGTATCAATAGAGAAATGACACTAGAAAGTGGGATTTAGAATATCTCAGAAGGAAGATCTATCTTCCATACTATAGATTCAGCAAAATACAGCAGATTTCATTTGCTTGTGATTGAAAGGATTTTGCTGCCTAAACTCTTTCTTTTTCTTTGCATTAGTGGCTCAAAATAAATTGCCTTCTTTTATACTCTTGGTTAGCCTTGCTCGTTTAAAAACAGCTTAACGGTTTGATAAATATAAACTTTTTGCTGCTTTGTGGAAATGACTTGGACACCACAAAGAAAGGGGTTGGTGGATGGGTGGGAGGGAGGGAGAATGGGGAATTGGGAATCTCCCTGCTGGTTCAACTAATTGCAGCAGGGGAATCCCCAATCAGCTGAGCCAGCAGGACTTGCCGAAGCAGCAATTTTGGGGAGAGCTGCCGGCTCAGCTGATGGCAAGCTGTGGACTATTTTCAGGATCTCCCATCAAATATAGGCACCAGAAATATAGACCAGGGTTTTCCAGGCCTACATTTCTGGTACCTAAGGTGTGCTAATCGACTAAGGCACGCTAAATGCTAACTCGTCCATAGACTAACATGCACGAATTAGCGTGTGCTAAATCGATTAGAAACATAGAAAAAAGCAGCAGAAAAGGGCTACAGCCCATCAAGTCTGCCCACTCTACTGACCCACCCCCTTAAGTCTATACCCTAGTGACCTTATTCCTTATCTTCACCCTCGTAGGGATCCCACATAGGTATCCCATTTATTCTTAAAGTCTGGGATGCTGCTGGCCTCGATCACCTGCACTGGAAGCCTGTTCCAATGATCTATCCCTCTTTCCGTGAAGAAGTACTTCCTGGCGTCGCCATGAAATTTCCCTCCCCTGAGTTTGAGCGGATGCCCTCTTGTGGCTGAGGGCCCCTTGAGAAAGAAAACATCATCTTCCACCTCGACACATCCCGTGATGTACTTAAATGTCTCAATCATGTCTCTCCCCTCTCCCTACATTCTTCGAGAGTGTAGAGCTGCAATTTGTTCAGTCTTTCTTCTCGAGGGCCGCAATCCAGTCAGGTTTTCAGGATTTCCCCAATGAATATGCATGAGATCTATTTGCATGCACTGCTTTCATTGTATGCTAATAGATCTCATGCATATTCATTGCAGAAATCCTGAAAACCTGAACGGATTGCGGCCCTCGAGGAGGGACTTTGACACTCCTGACCTACGTGCTTCCGGCTCCTTTTATTCAGATGCCGGTAGGCACTTCAAACCTTGCTGTGTTTTGCCATTTCTAATGGCATTGTGCAATTAACTTAGGCATTGGTAGGGTGCCTACCCAAACCTACATTTAGGCGCCGGTTTTAGAAATTCCCGGTTAAGTTTTAGGGTTGTCCTTTTAAGTTTATCTTCTCAAAATAGGTGCTGTTGTATGCTCCTGTTTTTGTCATCTTCGAATGATTCCTTTAATTGTAATCTTTAATTTAATATCATCGATCATAACATTTTGGCTCTCTGTTACAAAGGTGCGGTCAGCGTTTTAGCGAGCATTTAGCGTGCGCTAAATCAACGCGTGCACTAACCGCTAACGTATCTATGGGATAACATGCAGACGTTAGCATTTACCGCACGCTAAAAAGCATAGCACACCTTTGTAAAAGAGGGGGTTTGTTATTGTATATGATAAACCTGGAGGGTGGTTGTCGTATGCATGATAGGATGCATGATGTAATATCGGAGGATTGACTTGATTTGATCTGATTTATTTACTTTGCAAATACTGCTTAACACAAATATGATATTAAAATAGTTTACAATGGAAACAATAAATAATTGAAGCAATTCCATAGAAATTATATTTAACAAAACAATTTTAAAATCACATCTAATTCTCAGTTTAGAGAAAAAGTAACCAATCCTCAACTTAACCCTATACGAGGGCCTCTGAAAAGTTATCCGCCCAACCAAGAAGAAAATGATGCAGAGCTATAAAACTCACAAGTTATTCCACACTTTTCGTTTCAATGAGGCAAATGCATCTAGCAAATGGGCACAAGTATAGGGAAGGGTGACATCACCGATAAGGCTGGCTCTTAGGCATTGGTGGAATGAGGCATTATGACATCACAATACGAGGGGCTGCTGAAACATTCTCAGCTCAACCAAGAAGAGAATGATGCGGAGCCACGAAACTTACAAGTTATTCCGCACTTTTCTTGACACTTTTTGTTTCAATGATATTAAATTAAATGAAAAATGCCAAGAAAAGTGCGGAATAACTTGTAAGTTTCCTGGTTCTGCATCATTCTCTTCTTGGTTGGGCTGAGAACTTTTCAGTGGCCCCTCGTAACAACAGAGAGAGATCAACTACAGCTATACTTCAAAAGCCAAACTTTCAAGGATAATTGCTACCACTGCACAAGTCAGGCAGTAAGGAGTTGCATAAAGAGTGTCCAGTGTAATAAAATATCTGCTTCGTGTTCAGGATAAATTAACACTGCATAAGAACATAAGAAGCGCCATCTCCGGAACAGACCCTAGGTCCATCAAGTCCGGCGATCCGCACACGCGGAGGCCCCGCCAGGTGTACCCTGGCATAGTTTTGGTCCCCATATCGCTCCAAGCTTCTTGTAAAGAGAAGTGCATCTAGCCTACCCCTACCCATGTCACTTCATGCCACTCATAAGGAGATGTACATCTAACTTACCCTTAAATCCTAGAATGGTGGATTCCGCAATTACCTCTTCTGGGAGAGCATTCCAGGTGTCCACCACTCGTTGCGTAAAGCAGAACTTCCTGATATTTGTCTTGAACTTGTCCCCCCTTAGCTTCAGCCCATGTCCTCTTGTCCGTGCCACATTGGACATTGTAAATAGCGTTTTTTCCTGCTCTATTTTGTCGATTCCTTTCAGTATTTTGAATGTCTCGATCATATCCCCTCGTAGTCTCCTTTTCTCAAGGGAGAACAACCCCAGTCTCATAAGTCTTTCCTCGTAATCCAAGTTCTCCATACCTTTCACCAGCTTTGTTGCTCGTCTTTGCACCCTTTCTAGCAGTATGATATCCTTCTTTAGGTATGGAGACCAATGCTGGTGACAGTAATTGAAGCAGAAGTTGCTGAGAGGAGCACAGTGTTTGTGAGTAAACATACTCAATTAGTATACTTGACAAATGAAGAATAACTCCAAATACAGTTGCTTGAATGAAATGCCTGCAGCACTAGGCAGCCAATGCAGTTCCACAAGTATGGGTGTTACATGATCAATTTTTTTTTCTTACTGGTAATCCACCTGGCACCCATTAAATCAAATTTTTTTTCATGTTTGTGAGAAAAACTGGGCCTGGAGCCCCGATATACAAAGCCACAGTGGGATAAAGGTGTACATAAAAATAATGCATTAACATATTGGGGGTTGGAGAAAACCCTATTTACTTCATATGTACAGAGAAAACAAACATATCGGCCAGTTCTTAAACTCACAAAGGGCCCCTTTTACTAAGCTGCGATAGCGTTTTTTTTAGCGCGCGCAGAATTGCTGCGTGCTCTAAACCCGTGCCACGCGGCTAGAACTAACGCCAGCTCAATGCGTCTAGCGCGCGGGGCAATTTAGCACGCGCTAAGCGTGCGCTAAAACCGCTATCGCAGCTTAGAAAAAGGAGCTCAAAGTGTCCTCCTGTGGCTTGCTTTTAACTTTAAAAAAAATGAGACTGTGATAAGACGAGAAGAATGGTTAAAACAAACAAACAGCTCTTAGAGGAGCAGCTGCAAAGGTAAAAATTTGGTTCATAGACAACAGCGCGAAAGACAAAGGCGCGGCCGGACAAATGAGCGCAGCGCGGAGGCGCGCGCCGCTCAAAATTACTGTTTTTAGGGGCTCCGACAGGGGGTTTTGTTGGGGAACCCCCCCACTTTACTTAATAGACATCCCTAAAAACAGGGAAAAAGTGAAGTTTTCAGTAAAATGTGGGGGGTTACAACCCCCCAAACCCCCCACAACGCGGCGCGATGTCTATTAAGTAAAGTGGGGGGGTTCCCCCCCACACCCCCCCCAGTCGGAGCCCTAAAAAACAGTAATTTTGAGCGGCGCGCGCCTCCACGCTGCGCTCAATTGTCTGGGCGCGCCTTTGTCCCGGCGCGCTTTTGACCTGACACCAAAAATTTCTATCAGGAATGGATGTTATTAAAAAATACCATCCTGGACGTCCAGACCAGATAGATTCCATGTATTAATGGCAGCTGGCATGGTTAACGAGTGAGGTGAAGGAAGCTATTAGAGCTAAAAGAGAATCCTTAAGAAAGTGGCAGAAGACAAGGATGTGACGGGTAATTTAACTTCAGTACAATGGGAAGATTTTTGGCTTCCGACTTTTAAAATATCGATGTCTGCTAATCTGATACAGTGCTTATTTTTTTATCATCGTGCTGTATGGAATCCAAGGAAATTATTCCATATTGGACATTTATCATCTGATTTTTGTTGGCATTGTGTTGCGGAGACTGGTACGTTGGTACATATGATTTATGAATGTTCTAAGTTACAATCTTTTTGGTCTTCTGTTTGGAGTATTATTTCTCCTATCTTCTCCATGGATGAGGAGCTCACTGTGGCTGTTGTATTTTGGAGGCCCCGCCCTCCAACCGCCCTCACTCTTTTTCGTCAGGTTCATGGGTTCCTGAAGAAGGGTTCTTCCCCGAAACCGGCTCGGTTGAACCTGTTTTCCGGACGCGTTTCATTTTGAGTCTCAGAGATGAGTTCCTGCTTCACTTTTCAGTTAAGTCACTCTCTTTTGATGTTTTGATTTGGCGCTGGGGTTTTGGCTGGTAGGGTTCATTCAGGGGTCGCTCAGGTTCCACTTGTTATTCACTCAGTTAATTTATCTGCTTTTGATTTGTGAACGTTTTCTACTTGATTTATTGCACGCCCAGGGTGCTCAGTGATGGTGTGCGGGTGGGGGTATATTACCTCTACCTGAGTGATGAAGTATTGGAGCTAGTCTCCCCTTACTGCTTGCTCACACTGAGAGCACCTTAATACTTGATATTATCTTGGCAGCCTTCACGCGGCTTGCGTGGTGTGCACAGGTTTGGTTCCTGAGCGCTCCCTTTGTGAACCCTTTTTGGACTATTTCTGCCTTATTGTTGTGTTGAGTTCAGTTTGTGGCAGCATATTTTGGAGTGTGTTTTGTTGGTATTTTGGAGAAGCACTGTACTTGTCTCTCCCCTTTCTGAGGATCAATCTCGCTTATTTGATATTTTGATGGCTCTAGCCGTGAAATTGATTCTTAGAAACTGGAAAATTCATCATGATCTACATGTGGCCACTTAGTGGAATTTGGTTTCTCTAACTCATAAGTTTGAAATGGAGAATGCATATTTTACTTCTCGGTTCCATTCTGTCAATTGTATGTGGGCCACTTTTCAATTTTATCTTAATGCTGAAAATGCTTAATTTCTTTGTATGCTTATTTTATTTTTGCTTTGTTGTACATGCTGTGGTTTTTCTTGTTTGATGTTTGACTTGAAAATTCTAATAAAGAACGTTTGAACAAAAAAAAAAGTGGCAGAAGAATCTGACTGAAAATAATTGTATCCTTAGAAAAATCAGGGATTGTAAATATCAAGATGGAAGGCAGAAAAAAGTATAAATTACAAAAAAGAGACTGACTTCAATAAGAAACTGTCTTTGGAGAGTGATCAGTTATGTATGTAAAGCGCTCAGAGATATGAAACTCCAAAGGGAAGGCTGAAAAGCCACCCTATACAAAAAGAGTTCACCTTCCAGTCATTGCAACCTCATATGTCACTGATCACTCTCTGAGACTTGATGGAAAGGTTATACATATCTTATAGTTCTTTAGTCATTCAAAAATGCTGAAAGTAATATCTTCTCTTCATATTTCAAAGCATGATGTGCAAAAATCACTGAATTGATTTAATATAAATAGACTGTTCCCTTGACTGTAGTTTAAGGGGTCCCAACGTGGCCCCGATTCGAGATCTGCTTCAGGAGACCCGATGTGAACTTTCAAAGTTACTTTTAAACTTCATGATATGCAGTCACGTCTATAAATAGAGAATTTTAGCATATTAAGTGTGGGTCAAACATCATACTCACACTATTAATGCAATGTTATAGTTTTCATTAGGCAGACCATGAAAGACAAACGCATAAAAACAGTACATACCACTGCTGAATGTCGATGCTAGCTCTGAGGATTCCAACTGACAGAAGGACGCTGTCTACTGCTACGTTTTTCAAAAAAATTTGAGAGGAGACTCCCTGTACATGTCATAACGTGCTGACGTTGTACGTTAGATATCAGTGACATATGAGGTTGCAATGACTGGAAGGTGAACTCTTTTTGTAGGGTGGCTTTTCAGCCTTCCCTTTGGAGTTTCATATCTCTGAGCGCTTTACATACATAACTGATCACTCTCCAAAGACAGTTTCTTATTGAAGTCGGTCTCTTTTTTTTTGAAAATAATTGTAAACAGAACTAGGAACGACAAGATAAATGCAAGGCGCTAATTGGGAATGCAAAGAGAGACCTTGAGAAGAAGACTGCATAGGAAGCAAACACACATAGTAAAAACTTTTTTTGGTATATTAAAAGCAAGAACATGTGATGACTAAGGGCCTCTTCTATTAAACTGTGCTAGCAGTTTCTAGCGTGGGGAGCCGTGCTGAATGGCCCGCGCTGATCAGAGTTCCTAGGAGCGTCGGGAGCAGCGCGGGCCATTCAGTGCGGCTCGCTGCACTAAAAACTGCTAGCGCAGTTTAATAGAAGAGGGTGTAAGTCATTATTATTGCTAGGGAAAATTACAAATAAAATGGGTTAACAAGAAACCATGTGACTTGAAGCTAACCAAAAGAATATTGTTGGAGTATGCAATTTATCTCTGAACCTTAATGAAGCAATTGTAATTCAACTGGAAGATGTACCAACTATGTATGTTTAATTATTTCCTTAAGTGATGTAATGAACCCAATAGAAATGGCCAGTCACTTCTAATTCGGGGAGATTCCTGGTTGGTACCCTACCAGATAGTAGGACGCCAAGAACTCCCAAGGCCTTGATGTTTAAACTACATGTTTGTGTCTGGTAATTATTTCCTTGGCCTCCTCCAGAGATGGAAGAAAGAGCTGAGGGGTATGTAACCTGTTCATGCAATTATGCAAAGCAAGCGTTTACAGTATAAAAATGTTTCAATTAAAGAGTCATTTTTAAATTGACAATAAGGACCAGTAAGATGACATTTCAGTTGTCTGATTGCTGGTCTAATCATTTGGCAAAATTTCTAAGGTTTCTTTGGAAAAAGCCAGGTCAAAAAGCCAGATTGTGATATATCAATAACACTGATGCTCAGCTGTGAAGGCTTTCAGCTGCTTCAAGCACTATAGAAGGGGTAGGGAACTCCGGTCCTCGAGAGCCGTATTCCAGTCGGGTTTTCAGGATTTCCCCAATGAATATGCATTGAAAGCAGTGCATGCACATAGATCTCATGCATATTCATTGGGGAAATCCTGAAAACCCGACCGGAATATGGCTCTCGAGGACCAGAGTTCCCTACCCCTGCACTATAGGCAGGTGGGGTTCTTTTGGTGATTTTGGAGGGTGGGGGTGGGATAGCAGATCAGGAGGGGGTTGAATGTGGAGGTATTAGGAGGGGATGTCTTTGTGGCAGGAGAATTGGGAGGGAACTATCTTAGGGGACAACAAGAGGGGGGTATCTTTGGAATGGGAGCCTCAGAAGGAGTTATTCTTAAAGGAGGCATGGGCAGTTTGGTAGCCCGTTTATGAAGCGGCCTCTGTGCATTGGGCTGTGGCTTAGCATCCCAAGGCTTCTCTGCAATATATAATGCAATGCTCCTTGTGATGTGCATATAGCATGGGAGTGTCTAACCTGGGGTACTGAGCTATCACAGGGCAATCACTCCTATAGCAAATGAAGGTGTGGGGAAAGCCTGAATTTTACCTCCCATTAATATTAGCCTCCTAAATGTTCTACTGCTTTCTCAAAAATGGGAGTATTAGATATCGGGTAGATTACTGCCTCCTTTAAAGCATCTGGGAAAAGCGTTTCTGTCAGAGATGCATTAATCATTTGTATAGGCTGTATCATAGGCAGTGGAACGCTTGGTTTGGGAGGGGGGGGGGAGACTGGAGCTCCGCCCTAGTCCCAGTTGAATCCTGTGTCATCAGCTCCCAACTTCACCCCCTACCTCCTCCTGGAGTTCTACTTTAAATCTTTGGGGCTAGAGAATGACACGGTGACAAAATTCATCACCGTTCCCGTCCCCGCGGATAACCGTGGGAAATAAACCCATGTCATTTTCTAGTGTTTTATTTCAACCTCAGTCCTTCTACACCAGCATTATTCAAAGCAAAGCTTGCGGGCCACTGGTTGTGGCCATTCATACTCTGATTCTTCCCTCTTTCCTTAAAGAATGACAGGAAGATGGTTTCCCGCGGTTATCCGCGGGGACGGGAACGGTGATGAATTTTGTCACCATGTCATTCTCTATTTGGGGCAGCCACCGCGCAGCGTCAACGAGCAGGCCTGCCCCCAGAAGTAGAATGACGGGTTCCGGGGCAGGCCTACTCGTTGACGCTACACGGCATCTGCCCCGAAGATTTAAAGCAGTATTCTTCAACCGCCAGTCCGCAGAAATTTCCTGCCGGTCCACGGGGCCGGCATGTGCATCGGGCCCAAGACAGTGTTCTTCAATCGCCGGTCCACGGTGCGATCGATGTGGCGTTGTCTTTGGGCTGGCTCCCTCTTCCTCAGTGCTGCAGTGCAGAGAGACACGGGCAGCGGATCCTACGCGCTTCCCGCGCCTAAACCGGAAGCCTTCTCTCTGACATCACAATGTCAGAGAGAAAGCTTCCGAATGAGGCGTGGGACGCGCGAGGAGCCGCTGCCCATGTCTCTCTGCACTGCAGCACTGAGGAAGAGGGAGCCGGCCCGAAGACAACACCGGTGGTGGCATAAAATGGCCAGGCGGGAGCAGGCCAGAAGTTAAGGCACAGCATGGAGGGAGGGAAGCAACAAAGGTAGGGGGAATGATTTTAGTTTTGAATTTAGTGAATTAATTGTGTAAATTTTGAGAATTTACATCTACTGTCTGTATTTTGCACTGTTCAGGAAGAAATGCATGTGTTTCTTTTCCTCTGGGGTTGTACTGCTTGCAGAGTCTTGAATCTTAGGGTTTTGTTTGTATATATTAGTACTTTTAGTTTGTGGTCCCGTATTTGCATAGGGGTTATCTGTGTTCTGATTGGAATGAATGTTGAGAAGCATACAGTGTGCTTTGTGTAGTTTAATTTTGTGGTTAACCATTATGTGTTGTTAATATGATTATATTGTGTGTGTGTATATATGAAAAATGAATGGAAAAAATGGTGTTACAATTAGTACTATTATGGGGGTGGGATCTGGGGTGGAGATGGGCGGGGTCTGGGCCACAACTTAGCCCAGTGTTCTTCAACTGCCGGTCCGCGGACTGGTGCCGGTCCACAAAATAATTATTTTATTTCTGCCGGTCCATAGGTGTCAAAAGGTTGAAGAACACTGATTTAAAGTGCAACATCGGGAAACAGGTGGGAGGGCACCAACCAGTGACCGCCAATTTTGGGGAAGGCCATGGCCCCTCTGATCTCCCCTGTTCTGACGCCTATGGGCTGTATAGACAGACACAGTCCGGTATCACCAACCAACCAGGAAGAATATAGGTTGAAACAACACTAACTTTAAAAAAAAAAAAGTTAAAAATGTTTGAAGTTAACCCACATTTCGAGGAGTTGTATTACAGATGTGTGATCAGAGATCATTTTCTGAGCAAAGTGTAAGACAATACTATCACTCTAGCTGACAAATAATGCATTGACTACTGAAATCTGATGATCCTGGAGAAGCAAATTCACCGCTTGAACTCTTTCTTAAAGGGCTATCCTCATTTGCCGTGACGGCTGCAAAACAATCATTTTAGCAGCTACAATCCTCAGGTTATTTATCTGTATCTTTAAATGGATCCTACAGCAAGATTTATCATCCTCCCATTTGTTTCCTCCAGTGCCTCTTCAATTACCTATTTCTCGTTTGAAACCAGCTTATATCATCATCCAAGAGCCAAGGGGCTTTTCAGTTCCAACGTGCCACTTTTATTTAAAGCAAAGCAGTAGTTTAAGGGCACCCCTAAAAGCAGATATTCCAATTTGCTATCAAACTCCAGAGCTTTCTTTAGTTTAAACTATCTAGTAGCACTTGAATGTAACAGTGAAATTCAATACACCTAAGTATTGCCCTTAAGCAAAGGCGCTCCCTGGACATCATCAGACCATAAAAACAGAAAAGTCACAATCTATAATAATAAAATGCTAAGCGCGCATGCACACTCTCACCACGTGCTTCCCTGATCCCTGTTCTGTTGCGCTGTGCCGGCAAGAGTGCGCATGCGCGCTTACTACGTAGGACTCCAGGACGCGTAGAGTGGTGGCTGCCGGGAGGAGGGCTGTCGGCGGAGGGAAGACGCCGAAAAGGGCTAAGAAGCCGGCGGGAGCGGCGAAAGCGCGCGCAAGGCATCGGGCCCCCCTACTCTCCACCTCGCGCCGCTGCGACTGAGGATAGCCACCATGGCAACTTCAAAATTAGAAAAAGCCCGGGCTCCACAACGAGAAATGAGATCTACTGCGCGCGCACAGACAGGGAAGGCAGGTAATTCAGGTACCCCGAGCACAATACGGAGCAAGGAGGTGATCGCGAGCTTTTCCCACCCCTCTCCAGCTTCGGGAAGGGATCGGGACAAATCTCGCACAGCGGCGACCCAGGACTACCTCTCATCCGGGAACACAGAGAGAGTTCCCCCCCCCCCCCGCCCCCACATGCCAGGGCGCCGCACACCGATGATGTCAGAGGGGAACTGTCAATCACTGCAGCTGTCGCCTGCGGGGGGGTCTAGGAGTGCATTCGCCTAAAAACTTTTCCCTCTTTTATTCCAGTCCTTGCAGGTTCCCCAGTCCGGCTGAACTAGGAAGCACGGGGAGGGGCTCCAGCCTGCCCTTCTGATGCCAGTTGTAAGATTGCAAACTGAAATAAATAAACTCTGCCCTTGCCCTAGCACCGTTTCTACCATGGAGGTGAGGCTGCCCAGTTCCCTCCCTTGGTGCCAGGGTGGGGACAGAAATGCTGCTGCATAGGGGGCAGGGAGAAAGACAGATAGTGGGAGGGAGGGAGACAGAAAGAAAGACAAGACATATATTCTAGCAGGGGGGAGGTAAAACAAAGGGAGAAGGGCTGCTGCTGGATAAGGAGAGCAGTGAAGGAATGGTATTGGACACAGGGGAGGTAAAAGGAAGGGAGAATGGACAGGTGGAGCAAGCAAGGGGTGGTGGTGGACAGCCAAGGAAAAAGAAAGACAGAAATACAGAAAGCGGCTAAGGAGAGAGAGAGAGAAAGAAATAAAGACAGACACACACACACACACACATATATTCTAGCACCCGTTAATGTAATGGGCTATAAGACTAGTATTATATATAAAAATGTTGCTATTGTTCAGGACAAATCCAGTATGATATTGGTAGCATACTTGGAAATATCGATTGACTAGAAAACAAACAAACAAAGAAATGGCCATCAGAAAATTGAAAGCAGAACGTCACGGATGTCAACATTGGATAATAGAACAGGGCATGAGCAATAGTCTCAAATAAACTATTTAAAGGAATTGATTTCACCACCAGGAGGCCGAGAAAAAACCCCAGAAACCAGCAGTTACATTTTTAGAACACACAAATAAGACCTCAACAGGTACATTTTGGAAGAAAACAAGCTCTTTTTTTTCTGAATTAACAGCAGCCTCTTCCACCCCACTTCCTACCTCAAGCTTGTTGATAAAGAAGGTCTATGGGGACAACACTATAAAAATGTATTAACATCATTTGTTAAACCCAAGTTTCAGTAAATACGAGGTGCTGCCCAAAAGTTCGGGGAATGTGAACAGTGCGCGCGAACTGGATATAGTATGCCCGTCTGCCGCTAGAGGTGTCTAGCGGTATGCTTTGTGAATCAGTGTGCCAACGGGCGTGCAGCTGAGTGGTCGCGTTGTTTTGTTCTGTGTGATTTTGTAAGGTTGTGTTTTAGTGACTCAGCGGATTTCGATATGACAGATTTTTCTGAGCAAAGAATCTGCATCAAATTTTGTTTCACACTTTAAAAAAAACTGCTGCAGAAACCTATCGGATGCTCCAGGAAACCTTTGGAGATAGTGCCATGTGCCAAAGCGAAACCTTTCTTTGGTACAAACTCTTCAAGGACGGACGGACATCTGTCCACGACGATGACCGTTCTGGACGACCGTCAACAAGCACATCCTTGCTGATCGTAGGCAAACTATCCACAGTGTTTGTTGAGGAAGGCCAGACACCTCTTTCATCATCGTCATTTTTCCATATTAGTTCAATTATATTATCTCGCCTCGATTACTGCAATGTTATCTACCTCAGTACCACAAAAATTTGTCTTTATAGATTGCAACTGATTCAAAGTACTACTGTGAAACTGATCTTTGGGAAACGTAAATTTGATCACATGACTCCGTTGCTCCAGAGTCTCCATTGGCTCCCGGTTTATTTTAGAGTTCAGTTTAAATGTGCTTGTGTTGTTTTTAAAATCCTATATGGTATCTTTACTCCTCTCCTTCCTTTATCTTGGAATGCTTACAGACTTTCTTTTGCAAGAGGTAACCAACAATTTAAATTATCTCTTCCTTCCAAAAAAGGGATTAAAGGAGTCAAGATTTTTAGTCAATTTCTGATCTTTAAGTTTTCCCAACTTTGGAATGATCTTCCATTTATTTTACGGGGTTCCGGCTCACTTCAATTTTTTCGCAAATCTTTAAAAACTACTTTATTTGCTAAACACTTTGAACATTAATTTCCTGAAATTTAGTCTTATTTTTTATGGTTTTTATTTGTTAAGTTAATTATTGTAAACCACGTTGCGCTTTCTTAGAATGATGACTCGGTATATAAAGTAGAGAATGACACGGTGACAAAATTCATCACCGTTCCCGTCCCCGCGGATAACCGTGGGAAATAATCCCATGTCATTTTCTAGTGTCTATTTCAACCTCGGTCCTTCTACACCAGCATTCTTCAGAGCAAAGCTTGCGGGTCAGTGGTTGTGGCCATTCATACTCTGATTCTTATGTGAGCCAAGGATAATGAAGCCATTGTGACATCACTGATGTGATTGGCTCTTAGGCACTGGTGGAATGAGGCATTATGACATCAGAATATCTACTCTGGATACCAGAGACTGTCATTCTGTAGTGTCTGTTTCAACCTCAGTCCTTCTACACCAGCATTCTTCAAAGCAAAGCTTGTGGGTCAGTGGTTGTGGCCATTCATACTCTAATTCTTCCCTCTCTCCTTAAAGAATGACATGAAGATGGTTTCCCGCGGTTATCCACAGGGACAAGAACGGTGATGAATTTTGTAACCGTGCCATTCTCTAATATAAAGCCAAGCCTTAGGTTAGATTAGTCATACTGCGAGGTTTTGAAGCGGTTGAGCGAGAGCAATTGGCAAAAACGCCCAGACAAGTGGAAAACAAAAACTGGTTGCTCCACCATGACAACACGCCCGCTCACACATAACTCACTGTTCGACAATTCCTGACTTCCAGAAACGTTACAGTGCACCCTCCCTGTTGCCTGATCTTGCCCCCTATGACTTTTTCCTATTCTCCAAAATGAAATTTCGACTGAAAGGGAGCCGTTTTAACACAATTGAAGAGATCCAGGCAGAATCACTGGAAGTCCTCAATGAACTCACCCAAGATGACTTCAATAGATGCATGGACTCATGGGAAAAACACTGGGATCGCTGTAAACATTCTTAAGGGGACTACATTGAAGGAGACGGTGGAAACTAGGAGTTTCGGTAAGCAATTTTTTTTTTTTTTTTACAGTTGAACTTTTACCTCGTGCATAAAAACATGAAAACCTACTTTTATGACAGGGGTTCACAATCCTGTCCTCGGGACACGTCCAGCTAGTGAGGTTTTCAGGATTCTCACAATGAATATGCATGAGGTAATTTGCATACACGGTATCTGCCCCCCCCCATGCCATGCTCATGCCCTCCTTTCCCCACCCCTATACCTCGTTAAATATTCACCAGCGCGAGCAATTACTCTGGCAAGGTGTATCCCAAAGACCAGGTTGAGAACCCACTGCTCTAAAATCACATCATGAAGAACATTAATTAAACACATATTCAGATGATGAAACAGAAACTAAATACTGATTCAATAGATTTTTTTTTTTTGTCATAGAGAGGTGATTTCAGTCCCTATCAACAGTTTATTATATAAGTATTCTTGGAAGCTTACATTTGTTTCTACCACTAATTGTTGTAATAGGAATAGGAATGCTCTAAATAACCTTCTTGGTTATAAAGCATATCATTTACATTGTGGCTGTATATCAAATTCAAAAATCAGAAACTAACCCAGGAAAATATGGGGTCCTTTTACAAAAGTGCGATAATGGATTTAGTGTCCATCAACGATTAAAACACACTAACCCCCTCCCCTTTTACAAAACCGCATTAGGCTTTTTTTTTATTGCCGATCATGGGAGATATGATTGAAGTCTACAAAATCCTGAGTGGAGTAGAACAGGTAGAAGTGGATCGATTTTTCACTCCATCAAAAATTACAAAAAGACTAGGGGGGGGGGCACTTGATGAAATTGCAGGGAAATACTTTTAAAACCAATAGGAGGAAATATTTTTTCACTTAGAGAATAGTTAAGCTCTGGAGCACGTTGCCAGAGGTTGTGGTAAGAGTGGATAGCGTAGCTGGTTTTAAGAAAGGTTTGGACAAATTTCTGGAGGAAAAATCCATAGTCTGTTATTAAGACATGGGGGAAGCTTCTGATTGCCCTGGATCGGTAGCACAGAATGTTGCTACTCTTTGGGATTCTAGAATCTTGCTAGTCTTTGGGGATTCTGCATGGAATGTTGCTACTCTTTGGGGTTCCGGAATCTTACTTACTCTGAGATAATGGAATGTTGCTACTCTTTGGGTTTTGGCCAGGTACTAGCGACCTGGATTGGCCACCGTGAGAACAGGTTACTGGGCTCGATGGGCCATTGGTCTGACCCAGTAAAGCTATTGTTATGTTCTTATGTTCTTAATACTGCCATGGCTGGCAATAAAAAAGCCTAATGTGGCTTTGTAGGGGGGGGACTGAAAATTCTGTATATGGTACTTTGAGTTGCATGCACAAATTTGGGCATATACCCAATAGTTGTGCGATCTGTGCTTAAATTTTGCACACGGTGCCAAGAAGGGGGCACAAAAATGGGAGGGTCATGGGTAGATTGGGAACATTCATATTTATGTGTACGAGGTCTGTTCAAAAATCTTCAGGACAGTTTGAATTGTGCGCCAATGGGAAGTTCTTTTAAGATGGTATTGAGTAGCTTGAAACCTCAGAAGTAATCTCCTTTTTTTAATGTTTGTTGATCTCTGTCTTCGTCTATGAGCTACAGCAGTTTTTGTGAAAGTGTGTTTTCACGATCGGCTACTTTTCATTATGTGCAACCTCATTGAGCAGCGCTCTAGCGTGAAGTTATTAAATCAGTCCTGGAACTTTTTGAACAGACCTCGTAAAATTATAGAACAGTGCCTAACTTTATCTCTGAGGATTTGCACCATTTCCATTGGTGAAAACGGTTGTGTTTAAAACTAGGCACAGCTCAAGGGCATAAATCCTATTCTATAAACCACACTTAACTTTAGGCACCATTTATAGAATAGGGTGTGATAGAGTGGGGCAGCTTGCACAGGAGAAGGGTTGCACAGACGGACAGACAGCCCACACTGGGCATTCAAGGAAAACAAACAAACTTTAATTCCACAGTAGTGCAGAGCCTGTTTCTTCATAAGCTCCTCTAAGTTTGTGTTTTTCAAAAGAAAACAGTAGCCTTTTCCCAAACACAAGCCCTATTCTCCATAGGGCGTGACACGAAACACGCAGCAGTTGGTCCCAGGTCTTAGCAGGCACTAGAACAAAGATAGGGTTTTTTTTTTTTTTTTTTTTTAAAGCAGTAGAGTCTTACCTCCTAAGAACTCTGTCTGTGCCAGGCCCTTCAACTAGCTTCTCTATCTCCTAGGTTTCCTCTCCTCTTGGGTCTGGCTACGCCTTTTAAGTTCCCCTGTGTCACTTCCTGGTTTTCCACTTTTCTCCCCTCCCCCCTTCCTGGAAGAACCTCTTTCTCAGTGCTGCTGTGCTTGTGAGCCAATTTAGCCAGGAGGGCGAGTGCCGGGTTTTCCTGAGGTTTATTCTGAGTTTGAGCAGCAGTGCCCAGCCAGAGAAGTGGCAGGGTTTCATACACTCTGTTACAATGGATTTAATTGTTTCTTTTGGTGCCAAATTTTTAGACACTATATGGAATTCAGTCCGTTATACCTATAGGATTCTTAGCATTTAGCTTGAGCAAATTGTTAGTTCGCACTAAGGGGTGAATTCATGAATGTTTGCTGCTGTTAAGAAGGGTTATTTCAGCAGAAGTCATGTTATTTTCGTATTTTATCCAATAAGACCAATGAGACCTCGAAGGCTAAATAATAAAATTTATTTTGGAGCGTACGGGGCATATTTGGGGGAAGAAAGTACTGTAGGTGCATTTATCCAAATCAGTTAGCGCATCGTCATTGCCAAGCTGTCATCGATTAGCGCAGGTTTAACGCCCAAGTCCCTATCGTCCACAAAATATGAAGAAAAGTTCTCAGCCCAACCAACTTTAAAAATTCTGAGCGCTATTTTGCCACTGTAGCTAAAAAAAAATGTGCAATTTTATTTTTTGCAAAGTGCAATTTGTAGAATCGTAATGCTGTGTTTTGACATTGTTTCAGATGATTAATTGAACCATGTCAATGAAACATTTGGAATTTTCAAGTGTAGAACTCCGAGCCATAATGAAGTTCCTGTGCCTGCAAAAGAAAACTCTAAAAGGAAATTCATGAATGTATGACACAAACATTGAGTGACAAATGCGCATCATATTCCAGAGTGAAGAAGTGGTGTTCAAACCTTCACATGGAGATTTTGAGACCAAAGATGCAGCAAGGTACTGAAGGGGATAGACTTAGTAGGTAAGGACAGGTGGTTCACCCTCTCCAAGGTAGGGAGAATGAGAGGACACTCTCTAAAGTTGAAAGGGGATAGATTCCGTACAAACGTAAGGAAGTTCTTCACCCAGAGAGTGGTAGAAAACTGGAACGCTCTTCCGGAGTCTGTCATAGGGGAAAACACCCTCCAAGGTTTCAAGACAAAGTTGGACAAGTTCCTGCTACACTGGAATGTACGCAGGTGAGGCTGGACTCGTTTAGGGTGCTGGTCTTTGACCTGAGGGCCGCTGCGTGAGCGGACTGCTGGGCAGGATGGACCACTGGTCTGACCCAGCAACGGCAATTCTTATGTTCTTATGTCTGGGAGACCTCAGACGCTGCCAACTCCTGAAATTGTTGACCATGTCCTTGATCTGATTTTGGCAGATCGGCAAATATCAGCTAAAACAATTGCTGAGACACTACAGATATCCAGGGAACATGTTGGATGTCTAATCCATGAGCAGCTGGGTAAGCAGAAAATGTCAGCTGAGTGGGTGCCCAAATGTTTGAATGCTGACGAGAAACGACATTGCGTGAACACTTCCAAGTTTATTTTGCAGCATTTTCAGTTAGCCGGTGCCAACTTTTTTTGAAACAACTAGTTACTGTTGATGAAACATGATTGCACCACTATGAACTTGAGACAAAACAACAGTCCATGCAATGCCAGCACTCAGGTTCTCCAAGGCCAAGGAAATTCAAGACCCAAAAGTCAGCAGGAAAGAGTCATCACCGCAGTGTTTTGAGATCAGGAAGGTGTTGTAATGACTGACTGTCTTCCAATTAAAGGAGGCATTGAAAGAAAAAAGGAGAGGGAAGCTGTGGAAAGGAGTTCTCTTTTTGCAAGACAATGCATCTGCTCACAAGGCTGGCAAAAACAATGGATGTTTTGACACATTTGGGGTTTCGGTGCGTAGACCATCTACCCTACTCACCAGATCTTTTCCCGACTATTTTCGGTTTCCAAACCTTAAAAAGAGTTTGAATGGGCAACAGTTTTTGAGTGATTCATAGTAACATAGTAACATACATAGTAACATAGTAGATGACGGCAGATAAAGACCCGAATGGTCCATCCAGTCTGCCCAAACTGATTCAATTTAAATTTTTTTTTTTTTTTTAAATTTTTTCTTCTTAGCTATTTCTGGGCAAGAATCCAAAGCTTTACCCGGTGCTGTGCTTGGGTTCCAACTGCCGAAATCTCTGTTAAAGACTTACTCCAGCCCATCTACACCCTCCCAGCCATTGAAGCCCTCCCCTGCCCATCCTCCACCAAACGGCCATACACAGACCGTGCAAGTCTGCCCAGTAACTGGCCTAGTTCAATATTTAATATTATTTTCTGATTCTAAATCTTCTGTGTTCATCCCACGCTTCTTTGAACTCAGTCACAGTTTTACTCTCCACCACCTCTCTCGGGAGCGCATTCCAGGCATCCACCACCTTCTCCGTAAAGTAGAATTTCCTAACATTGCCCCTGAGTCTACCACCCCTCAACCTCAAATTATGTCCTCTGGTTTTACCATTTTCCTTTCTCTGGAAAAGATTTTGTTCTACTTTAATACCCTTCAAGTATTTGAACGTCTGAATCATATCTCCCCTGTCTCTCCTTTCCTCTAGGTGATTCGGAGGTGATTGCAGCAGCAGAGCAGTATTTCAGTGACCAGACATTAGAATGCTTTTTGGAAGGGTTACAGAAGCTTCAGACACAATTGTGCCAAGTGTGTTGAACTTAGGGGTGAATTTTTGATGTCTGTTATTGAGGCTTTATGGAATTTTATATTTTGATGTATGTGTGGGTTTTCGTCGATGATGCGACGTGTATGATATATGTAATTTGATTTGATATGTAAGTATGTAATTTGTTATAGTTTGTCTCTGAAGTGTCTTGTACGATAAATGTAAATCTTTTATTTTGCATGTTAATATGTAACTCGCCCTGGATAAGGGTGGGTGAGAAATAAACAAACAAGTCTGTAGAATAACTTGTAAGTTGCATGACTCCATGTCATTCCCTACTTGGTTGGGCTGAGAACCTTTCAGCACCCTTGTAGGTGGTGGTGGGGAGGGGGCTCGGCTCATGCACTAATAGCCATGTAATAATAGGAAAATGTGGAAAATTCCGAAAAGTCAGCCATTTTACCCCAGCAAAATGCAGGAAAGACCATTTTGTCATTTTGTTGTAGTTTTATAAAAAGGCCCATTAGGTTGAAGCAAACAAAAATATTAGCAGACTTCACTCGCAGGAACTGAGAGCGACAGAGATTCAGCCTTTAGGGTTGCTACAGGCCTTTGGATGCCCACAAAGGCTCAAACAAACAGGAAGTGGGCGCAGGATAATTTATATCAGACCATCAGATATCTATTCTGTGAGACATGATCCAGGTTTTAGTTTGTACGATCATTCCCTTAAATTCCCTCTTCATTTTCCTTTCATCTTGGGTAAAAATGTGCTTAAGGTAAAGTGCATTCAAACGTTATTACCTCTGGTGTGGTACATTACCAAATGCAGGGGCCTTTTTATTAAGGTGCACTAACTGATTTACCACGCGCTAAATGCCAAGGTGCCCATCGAAAATAATTGATGCTTTAGTATTTAGCGCATGCTACTCTTGAGTGCGCGCTAAATCGGTTAGCGCACCTTAATAAGAGGAACCCGTAGAAACTAGATAACCCCCTTTTACAAAGCCACATTAGGCTCTTTTATCGTCGGCCACAGCGGTATTAGCTCGGACGCTCACATAATTCCTGAGCATCGGAGCTAATACTGCTGCGGCTGGCAATAAAAAAAAGCCTCGTGTGGCTTTGTAAAAGGGGGGGAGGGGCAAGGGGAGAGTGTGGCGCAGTGATTAAAGCTACAGCCTCAGCCTGAGGTTGTGGGTTCAAACCCATTCTGCTCCTTGTGACCCTGGGCAAGACACTTAATCCCCCCCTTTGCCCCAGATATATTAGACAGATTGTGAGCCTGCGGGGACAGACAGGGAATAATGCTTGAGTACCTGAATAAATCCATGTAAACCATTCTGAGCTTCCCTGGGAGAACAGCATAGAACATTGAATAAATAAATAGTGTGAAAAGTTTCAGCCTCTGATAACCAGAGCTGGTATTGTGACATCATAATGCCTCATTCCACCAATACCTAAGAGCCAACCTCATGAGTGATGTCACAATGGCTTCATTGTCCTTTACTTGGCTCACTTTTGCTACGTTTTGATTTCTAGAGTGGCGCAGTGGTTATAGCTACGGCCTCAGCACCCTGAGGTTGTGGGTTCAAACCCCTGCTGCTCCTTGTGACCCTGGGCAAGTCACTTAATCCCCCGCATTGCCCCAGGTACATTAGATAGATTGTGAACTCACCAGCACAGACAGGGAAAACTTCTAGAGTACCTGAATAAACTCATGTAAACCATTCTGAGTTCTCCTGGGAGAACGGTATAAATAAATAAAGTCTTTAAGACTCTTGATTTTAGTATGAAAATAAAGAACAAAGACAAGCTGCTACCATGAAATATCTGACTCAGGCAATAGCATTCTTCACATCCTTTTTATAAATGTGATACAGAATCAGCTTGAGCTATTATTACAGGTAGCATCGCCAGACAGACTGAAGTGCCAGACGCTGCCTTTAGCTTCGGCTTTTCAGTTCTGCCTTGCTGGAGAGTTCAACACTCCCACCAGTATCAACAGGATTGCGACCTTTACTGCGACCTCAGAATTACATGTTTTCTGTTGCATTTCTCCTGCAGGTTGTGACCCGCTGGTTAAGGGTTAGCTTTTGACGGTCTCACACTTCTGTCTCTGAACAAGTACCTAACACTTACCCCGCTGTGCACCAGCTGTTCATGTTGTGCCACACAAATGGATTTGAGAATTAGTGGAGCAGCCAGCGTGCTTTTTCCATTTTAGCCTACAGTTCTTGAGGGGGGGGGGAAAAAATTCCCCCCCGAAAGAGCGCTGGTTTGCATTTGAAAGATATTTTTGCGGGGTTTGGATGTTTCCAGATATTTATGTAGATATTCAAGAGAAGCGGAAACAATTTTTAGGATCGCGCCCACGAGTTTTACCTTTGGGCGCTCATTGCTTTCTGCGTTTTCCTTGCAAATGTTTAATTCCTTTTGGAATCTTTTCTGAATTTTCGATGATCCGAAACAACTTAAGGCTTTTCTTGGTAATAAGCGGCCCGTACAGATTCCAATATCGGATAGGGGGGGATACAAGTATTGAGACTTAGGGGTCCTTTTATTCAGGTGTGCTAACCGATTTACCACATGCTAAAGATTTGCGCGCGCTGAATGCTAAGACGTCCATTATATTCCTATGTTTGTCTTAGCATTTAGCGCGCGCTAAATTGTTTAGCGCGCCTTAATAAAAAGGACCCCTTAGTTAGATAAAAAGTAATTGTCTAGGTCAGGGGTAGGCAATTCCGGTCCGCGAGAGCCGGAGCCAGGTCAGGTTTTCAGGATATCCACAATAAATTTGTGTGAGATACATTTGAAAACCTGACCTGGCTCCGGCTCTCGAGGACCGGAATTGCCTATCCCTGCCCTAGGTCAACAGTTATATTTGATTGTATAATCATTTGTGGTAACGTAAGCCTCATTTCCTTTGGGTTTCCCGTCTCATATTGTGGGCTTATAGGAAATTCATTGCTTTTTTCTTTTCTTATACAGGAGGCTTTGTTAACATTCCTTTTTTTAATGCTATGTAATGCGATTTAATTTTATTTCCTAAAGCATGTTATATGCTGTGGGGCTCATCACTAAAACTTTAAAACATTTAAAAACCCACCTAAGTCAGCACTTTGATGTCCTAATAGACAGGACGTTCAAGTGCTGATAACCAAACGGACTTTCTGGACATGTAACAGGATTTCTTATGCCTCTGAATACCGCTGTACACCGAGAGCTGAAAGGGGGTGGTCAGGGTGGTATTTGGGCGGGATGTGGACCGACTGTGAGTTAGACGTCCTGCAGGTATAATCGAATGTTTTACTAGACATCCTGGACGAAACTTAGACGTTGTGAGTTAGACGATGTGAAAACATGTATGAGGCTCGCATCCAAGATGGCGGATGGACCTGTTAGCTGAATGCTTCGCTACCGAGGGCTTATTGCCGTCAACAAAAAAGATAATTACCTGCAACTATGCCAAAACAGAGAGGCCCCGGTGCCGCTGGAGCCTCGCGGTGATCTGGCCCGGCCAATTCTGGCAATATTGAGGAGCTTCTGCACCAAATGCAGGATATCATGGGAGCGTCGGCACGCCTGCTGGAGATGCTCGTGGTGAGATGGAGGCGTTCTCCCTGGACCTGGAAACCACCCTGAATCTCGACGCCAGAGTACCTCCCCCTCCTCCTCAGACTACCAGCTCCCCGCAGGTGGAGAAGCCACCGGAAGGCGGTGTCGGACTCTCTCCAGAGGCCATTGAAAACATTGAGGGGAACATGGAGCTGGACCCTTTGGAGCCTGGGGATCTGTCAACACTGCGGTTTGATGCACAGCCTACTCCTACTAGAGCGCTGGTCTAGGATCTGGCAACTCAGCTTCAATGCCAAAAAATGCAAAGTTATGCACCTAGGCAGCCAAAATCCATGCAAGACTTATACCCTTAATGGTGAGATCCTAACTAGAACGGTAGCAGAACGAGACTTGGGGGTGATCGTCAGTGAGGACATGAAGGCTGCCAGTCAGGTGGAGCAGGCTTCATCCAAGGCAAGACAGATCATAGGTTGCATATGCAGGGGTTTCGTCAGCCGTAAGCCGGAAGTCATTATGCCATTGTATAGATCCATGGTGAGGCCCCACCTGGAATACTGTGTGCAATTCTGGAGGCCGCATTATCGCAAGGATGTGCTGAGACTGGAGTCGGTTCAGAGAATGGCCACTCGGATGATCTCGGGACTCAAGGATCTCCCGTACGAAGAACGGTTAGACAAATTACAGCTATACTCGCTCGAGGAGCGCAGAGAGAGGGGGGACATGATCGAGACGTTCAAGTATCTCACGGGCCACATCGAGACGGAGGAAGATATCTTCTTTTTTAAGGGACCCGCGGCAACAAGAGGGCATCCGTGGAAAATCAGGGGCGGGAAACTACGAGGTGACACCAGGAAATTATTTTTCACTGAAAGGGTGGTTGATCGCTGGAATAGCCTTCCACTTCGGGTGATTGAGGCCAGCAACATGCCTGATTTTAAGGCCAAATGGGATCAACAAGTGGGATCTATTCACAGAGTAAAGGTAGGGGAGGGTCATTAGGGTGGGCAGACTGGATGGGCCATGGCCCTTATCTGCCGTCTATTTCTATGTTTCTATGAGTGCCAGTCAGGAGGAAACTTTGGTTGGTGAGAATTTTGACCCTAAAAAACTTTCCTTTACACTAAAGAAACCCCAAGAGGTAACTCTTGAGGCTATTTGGGATCTTGTGGCGGATTTAGCTAAATCAATTAAGCCCCAGCTGCTTCAGCTGGAGCATAAGATTAATACTCAAGAAACTGATATTACGAATCTCAAAGTTGATTTAGAAGATTTAAAAAATTGCGGCAGTAACTCCTCGAGACATGTTGAAATGTTACATGATGGAGGCGTTAGAAATTTCAGAGGAATTGTTACCACCTCTCACCCAAGTGTATTACTTACCTATCAAAAGGGAAGAAAAATTAAAGGAAGATGATCAACAATTGCTTAATATTTTTACGATGTTGGAATTCTCGGACAGGGAAGTGGCAACACTTCTTCTTACAGTCGGCTTAGCACCAGATAAGAATTGGCTATTAAGACTCTTCTTTAAAAATAAACAGAAAAAATTTATTGGGCATAAAACACAAATGTTTCCAGATCTGTCACGAGATACACAAAAACGTCGATGCAAATTCTTGATGTTAAAAGCCAGGTGTTATTGCACTTGGGGCGACTTTTTTCCTTCGTCACCCATGTAAATGTTTGATATTGTATCAAATGCAAAAATATGTTTTCTTTGATCCTAGCCAACTGACAACCTTCTTGTCAGCAGCTCGCCTGAAAAAAGGAGGGGAAATATGAGTACTCTGATTTGTTTGATTTTTTTGATTTGTTTGTTTTTGATTTGTTTGATAATATAATTACTTGTTTGTTTGTTTTTATTATATTCTCGCTGATTCTACCTCTTGGATTCTTAATGAGGACTTGAGTTGAAGTTAAGCTATACTTTCTTATGATAGTAGATTATAATTTGTATTGTATTGTATTTTCTGCTTAACTTTACCTTTCTGTACAAGTGGATACCTGATATGTTATTGAAAAATGCCATCCTATTTGGTTTCTTACTTGAAACTGTCTTGTTCAGCAAAAGATACCAGAAACTCAGGTAATTTTGTCTTCCCTGCCCCTAGGCCCTGCCGTTATAAAACTTTTCTAGACAGGACATTGGATGAATTCCTGGTTACACCCGCTGATCGCTCAAACTTATTCTTATATTTCATTTAGGAAATCTTTAAAAACATATATCTTTTTGATAAAACCAGAATGATGATTTTAAATTGTATTTTAACTAAAGTTGAACTAGATTTTAGAAGAAATTAATGTAGGTAGCCTTTTTTAATATGCCTTCTTATTAGTTTTTAGGAAATTTTTAAATAGTATATTATTCTTTGCTGTATTTGATTGCTCATGATGTATTGTCCTTTTGAAATTGTATTTTCTTTGCTGAATTGCTCAGTTTTATTCCTTGTTGTGAACCACCCAGAACCGATGGTGGGGCGGTATATAAGAAAATAAATTATTATTATTATTATACATAAATAATAAAAAAAAAACCCACCAGGTATAAGTGCCAAAAAAGTATCCAAAGTAACCAGATAACCATCGCAGAGACAAAGTAAAGACCCCCCCCCCCAATTACCCCAGTGTTCACTGACCCCCTTACATGCGCAAAGGTCAGAATTAAAAAGTACATACCCGTCTCCAGAACATCAGAACTTGGTATAGGAAAGCCTAGTGGAGCTGCACATAGGTGTCTTAAGTAGCCTGGTGGGTGGGCTAGTGAACCATAGAGAGGAGTAGCAAGTCCCATAAACTACTCTGACCACTAAATTCATGGTGGAAAATGTGAGGCCACCAACCCCTCCCCCCCAAAAACCCCCAAAACTCTACTCTACTGTCAAATAGGTGCCACCTGCAGCCATAAGGGCTATTGGGGTTGTAGACAGATGGGTATAGTGGGTTTTGGGAGTGTTTGGGGCAGGGCTCACTATAACCTATATGGGAGTTCTGGTGAGATGTTTATCTGGCACCCTTTATGTGAAGTTCACAGCAGTGCTCTGTAAGGTGCCCCACTGCTCTGTTGCCATGGCTGGGTGGCCAGTACACATCAGAACATTCAAATAACATAGGTATGACACTAATGCTTTTCTGTATATACAGCTTTTCCTTAAGCCAAGGGGCCAAGTGCTGTTATTAGATGGGGACAAGATGGGTGGTTCAGAGTCATTTGGGATAAACAGATGGAAGGCTAAACTCAAGGCAAGTTGATTATACAGTTAAACAAGATATAAGGAACTGATTTAATTACAATGTGTATAGCAAGCTAATCCTGGAGCGGAATAAGTGTGTAGTCAGTCAATCACCCTATGAATTAAAGGTTTGGGTGAAGAGCCAGGCTTTCACCTGGGCGAACAGAATGCTAAGAATGATAAAGAAGGGGATCACAAACAGATCGGAGAAGGTTATCATGCCGCTGTACCGGGCCATGGTGCGCCCTCACCTGGAGTACTGCGTCCAGCACTGGTCGCCGTACATGAAGAAGGACATGGTACTACTCGAAAGGGTCCAGAGAAGAGCAAACAAAATGGTTAAGGGGCTGGAGGAGCTGCCGTACAGTGAAAGATTAGAGAAACTAGGCCTCTTCTCCCTTGAAAAGAGAAGACTGAGAGGGGACATGATTGAAACATTCAATTTACTGAAGGGTGAAGAGGATTAGGTCCCAATTCCTGCCCCATACTTTCTCTGCCATTTGGAAGACAGGTGCACCTGGGGACATATTGTAGAGGCAAGAAATGATCTCCAAAACATGTCCAATTTTATTGTGAGCTTCACATCTTTTATATCATTCTAAATGAATCAGTGTTGTCAGCATGTGTCAGCATGTGACGTAAACACAAACCATATATGGACACAGGTCACATGAAACTTTAAACACATCAGCATTTTTTCTATCTCAAGACTGGAGTCCAAAAGGTCAGAAAAGCCTTGACCAGCAGAGCCCCTAATCTAAAGCTGTTTGCAAATACGGCTTATAAAAACAATTGAATTCACTTCACAACAAGTTAAGAACATATCTTTTCAAACATAAATGTCCTTGTACTATTTTCAAAGAAGGAAAGACAAACAGGGTCTGGTTTTCTTACAGCTTTAAACATTCTATGGAAAACTACCAAGATACTGATACGTGTCCCTTCAATCCCCTCTTACGTCATGAAAATGACGTTATAAATACACAGCATGAGCTGGAAGGGAGTGATACTCTAGATATGTCTCTCGAGGAGGGTTTTTTTTTTAGGAGCTGTAATACGAATAACACAGTACATGAGCAGTCAAAGACAAGAGTGCAGATAATAATAGAGATTATAACAATAAAAAGGTCTTTTACCCAACCCTGCATTCAACTAAAGTGCTGATCCCAAGAATTAGATAAATCAAAGTTACATTTGAGCTCAGCAAAGAGGTCTGCTAATTTCTGAATGGCCATAGTAGAACCTATATTGTCAGAAATAAAAGTACAACAGCTTAAAGTACTAGGAAGAATTTAATAGAATTCTCAGCTAGAATCATATCTAGGACCATACGATTTTGAAAACCGTCTGGGAAGTGGAGCCTAATTGATCAGTAATACCTTGCAAGGCGTCCCTAGAGTAGTTCACAAAGCGTCGCTGATTATAATAAATTTAATTAATCCAATCAACATTCTTATTAATAGTAATAAAGGGAATAAGGAACTCAAACCCAGCCTTAACCTGAGCTCGGGCCTTAAATTCATCTGGGTCCCCTCTTGGGACCCCTATAGCATCTATGTATACATGTGATCAGATTTATATCGAGACAGAAAAGAGGAAAAACCATGTGAATAGGAAGAATGCCTTTCAGAAAGAATATGCAGGAGCATGATAACCTTAGCTAAAGTGCACTGGCCTATCCACTGGCTAGGTAGCTTAACAGGGAGCCAAAAGTCTCCATAAAGCCAGTAAATATCACCTAGGTTGAAAATCTGATGCAGCAACAATGGAGCATACCTATGAGCCAAGACATAACAATAACCTGGGGGTAAATTACCTACAAAACTACCCTGTGTCAGATTAGAAACATGACACGTGTAATTACCCTTATAAATGGTAACGGCAATATCAAGCTTTTGCTGTCCTGGCAGCAAAGGGTATTTAGAACGCCACAGCGCACAAAGGGGATCGGTAAAATTAGAGGAGATATTGGTAAATAACCCAAAAAAGCATGGTTGGATACCAGGAGGGAGGTCCAGAGGTACTATTCCTAGATGGGGTCTAGCTTGAGCACATATGTAACAATTACTCTTATGTTGATCAGCAGTGAATTTCATCCATTCTAACCAAAGGTTACGTTCTGAAAACCCTATCTCAACAGCCATAGTATCTTCAAAAGTGGGATTGGAAATAGCCATCATGTCAGTAAGTTTATTGAATGTAGGGGCCAGTGGGTTAGTATTTTTGGGGCCCCCACAAAATGGCGGGAGAGGATGAGTGGAGGTAGATGGATCCCGTAAGAAAAACTGATGGGTCGGATAGCTAGACCCACCCTTAAACCACATGTCCATAACTTCATCAGTAGGTCTAGGGTTGTCAATAGTAAGAGAAAGCTTAATAATTTGTGCAGGAACACTTTTCCTATAACAGTTTCAAACATTATGAAGGGTCATACGAGTAAGCAGAGATTTACCATTTTGGTCCACCTTTTTTCAGAGTATTTCTGGTTTATAAGCCCAGTCAGTATCAATATTCCACCCTACCGCTCCCCAGAATGCACACTTATCCCCCAACGTGAGTCAGTAACATATATATATATATATATATATATATATATATATATATATATATATATATATATATATATAAACGCTGTATAAAGTAAAACTTTTTCTTAAACATATAACCCTTAACTAAACTTCATTCAGAATATGAAAGCTAAAAGTAAAAGAACATTGCACAGTTAGGCTAGTAAGAAGTGGAAAAAGAGTTCTAGAAATGGCCAATGTTATGTATCCTGGGGTACCCACTAAACTAAAAAAAATAGACATGACACAGACAAAACATAAAGTTTTAAGCGTGGAGCTATTACTCCATCTGTCAAGTGTGCAGGGCTGAATTTAACTCTGCGAATAAACACATTGATATAAAAAAACAAAACAAAGAAACAATAATGTATATCATAACCATCTCATATTTGGAAACAGGCATAAAGCTAATGTCTCTTTGGAGCGTCTCTATCTCTGCAGTGATAAAGAGGACCCTTGGAAAATATTAGAAATATCTGTGCCAAAACTGATCTGGGATGGCTATGTATACATCCGGAAAAAACATTTTAAATTAGCAACATCCTAATTTCAGCTAAAACAAAAGAAAGGAATTGTGTTTTCCAATTTGTTTTTCAAGTCACAAAGTGCCAGCTGTAATTATCGAGCTATATATCTCTGTATCAAGGAGCAAAAGGTCAAGAGTGAAAATATCACTAGCAAGAAGTTAAAATGTCGAGCGAGCACTACGATAACCAATACCATGATATTGGGCAATGAATAAGGGAGAGCTAGCAGCTGGTATCCAGGGTTTCCCCTCTTTGCACCAATGTCCGTCCAAAAGGGCGGCTTTGGGCACCTGCCAAAAGCCAGGCATCAAGTTCAGAGGGGGGGTAACAAAGGGCTGAAGCTGTGAAAAAAGAGAGGAAGAGAATATTCACCTGTGATACCCAGGAGCCCATTTAAAAGAAGGGCTTGTACATCGTGAAAAGTGTGAAGGGTAGTGGGGTGACCAAGGATCAGAGGAGTAACCATCTCTACCACCATAGCACAAGCAGCTAGGGCTTTCTTGAACAGGAGTGACTATAGAAAAAAAGGCAACAGAGCGTAACTTACCGCCATGTTCTCCCTTCATGGTGTTACAATAGTCCCAAAAAAAGAGATAAAACATATGGGCATAAGCAGGAGAACCCAGACCTGAGCTAGAAACCAAAGCACATCTCAAATGTCCAACATTTCATGAGCCCATCTGATAAGAGCAGTCATTTCAGAAACCAGGGTCTGTCTCAGAATCTGGTCATAGAAGGAACAAGCAGAGATCCATTGGCGGCAGTGACCAATCATATCAAGAAAAGTAAGCATGTCTTTCTTGGTAGCTAGGCGTGGCAGACCCAGAACAGCAGCAATGCGGAAAGTGCAGATTTTCCTCTGACCATGAGACAGGACAAAACCCAGGTATTTCACTTCAGATTTACACCAGTGCAGTTTATTTTGTGACACCTTGTGACCACACACAGACAACCATTGTAAAAGGTGCAAACTATCAGCCTGACAGGTCTCCTGAATTATGGAACACAAAAAGAGGTACAGAATGAGGACAGGACCATGAGGGGCAGTACATGACTGTAGAATAGTCCGGAGGACAATGAAGAACACCACAGGGGGATCAACATAGCCCTGGGGCATTCCACACCAGGTATACTGTTGCATAAAGGTGAAGGCAAAAAAGAGCTGAAAAGCCTCACCAACAGGGACTAAAATAAAACATTCTGTAGGACAATGACAGAAAAAAAAGCATTGGCTGCCGGTGGAATGGAGGAGAGGAAGAAACATAAGAGAACAGCCCTAAAGTCTAGGATGAAACGGGGAATGCCATCAGCTTTGACAACAAGAGCGATGGGCGTATTGTAAGAAGAGATGGTGGGTTATGATAATGCCGGAGAAAAGACAAGTGACAAGCAGTGGAATCTCACCATACTGCTTGATAAAAACAAGAATGAGTAACTTCAAAGAAACACTATAGGGGGTCCATGAAATACAACATTGTCAATGAAAGCCCAAAAACCGGGAAGTCTGGGGGGAGGGACAAAAGCATTCATGCACGGAGCCTGATAATGAAAGCTGCTTGTGTACAAGCTGCGAAGGAAAGATCTTAAACTGATTCAAACGGCACTTTCAATTCATTCCACATAACAGCACGTCCTACCTCATTGTTAAACAGTGCAAACGTATACGGGAAAGGGTTGGTGACACAGAAAGATGTGAGCTGAAGGAAGAATGTCATACACACACAGCCGTACAAGTCTCATCTGTCTAGGAGGGGGAGAATCCTAAGTGCCTTTATGACTCATTACAAAAACAATATAACAATGCAAAAATATTTGCTTATCTTACCTTATAAGCGAGGTACAGTAATAAGAGACAATAAAATCTTATACTCTATAAAAGTTTTAACCTCACAAATGACAGAGTGGGCAGGGGGGTTCTATAAATAATTTCATTCTTCCCGAAAGAATGGCAGCTGCTTATATTCACGAGGGGCGCTTACCGAAAGTACCCTGAGATTTTTCCCAAAAAACTCCATAATAGAACCCAAAGCTTGAACTTAAAATAAAGGGTGGGTACAGGTCACCACTACCCAGTGAGTATTAAAGAACAGAAAAAATTCAGAAATACTCACAAAATATTGGTGATATCATCTGCCCATCCCGGACGAGCGCCCAACTGAAAAGGATTAGGTCCCAATTCCTGCCCCATACTTTCTCTGCTATTTGGAAGACAGGTGCACCTGGGGACATATTGTAGAGGCAAGAAATGATCTCCAAAACATGTCCAATTTTATTGTGAGCTTCACATCTTTTATATCATTCTAAATGAATCAGTGTTGTCAGCATGTGTCAGCATGTGACGTAAACACAAACCATATATGGACACAGGTCACATGAAACTTTAAACACATCAGCATTTTTTCTATCTCAAGACTGGAGTCCAAAAGGTCAGAAAAGCCTTGACCAGCAGAGCCCCTAATCTAAAGCTGTTTGCAAATACGGCTTATAAAAACAATTGAATTCACTTCACAACAAGTTAAGAACATATCTTTTCAAACATAAATGTCCTTGTACTATTTTCAAAGAAGGAAAGACAAACAGGGTCTGGTTTTCTTACAGCTTTAAACATTCTATGGAAAACTACCAAGATACTGATACGTGTCCCTTCAAAGGGAATAGACTTAATAGATAAGGGCAGGTTGTTCACCCTCTTCAAGATAGAGAGAATGAGAGGGCACTCTCTAAAGTTGAAAGGGGATAGATGTTCTTCTTCATCCAGAGAGTGGTGGAGAGCTGGAACGCTCTTCTGGAGGCTGTTGTAGGGGAAAACACCCTCCAGGGTTTCAAGACTAAGCTAGACAAGTTCCTGCTAAACTGGGACGTACGCAGGTGAGATTGGATTCATTTAGAGCACTGGTCTTCGAGCTGGGGGCGGCCGCTTGAGCGGACTGCTGGGCAGGATGGACCACTGGTCTGACCCAGCAGCGGCAATTCTTATGTTCTTCTGATATCTACATGATGCTGGGTTCTAGGTTAGGAGTCGCTGCCCTGGAACAGGATCTAGGTATCATTGTTGAGGATACGTTCAAACCCTCAGCTCAATGTGTGGCAGCGGCTAAGAAAGCAAATAGAACACTAGGATTTATCAGGAAAGGAATGGAAAACAAAGATGAAAATGTAATAATGCCCTTGAATCGCTCTATGGTATGGCTGCAACTTGAATATTGTGTGCACTTCTGGTTACAGTATCTCAAAACAGATAGAGCGGAATTAGAAAAGGTACAGAGAAGGGCGATGAAAATGATAAAGGGGATGGGACAACTTCCCTATGAGGAGAGGCTAAAGCGGCTAGTGCTCTTCAGCTTGAAGAAGAGACGGCTCAGGGGTGATATGATAGAGGTCTATAAAATACTGAGTGCAGTGGAAAGGGTAGAAGTGAATCGCTTGATCACGCTTTCCAAAAATACTAGAACTAGGGGTAATGTGATAAAGCTATTAAGTAGTAGATTTAAAACAAACTGGAGAAAATATTTCTTCACATGTGTAATTAAACTCTGGAATTTGTTGCCGGAGAATGTAGTGAAATCAGTTAGCTTAGCAGGGATTTAAAAAGGCTTGGATAATTTCCTTAAGCCCATAGGTCATTATTGAGGAATGGCTTGAGGAAATCCACTGCTTATTCCTAGGATAAGCAGCACAAAATCTGTTTTACTACTTGGGATCTTGCCAGGTTCTTGGGACCTGGATTGGCCACTGTTGGAAACAGGATCCTGGGCTTGATGGACCTTAGGTCTGACCCAGCAGAGGCATTGCTTATGTTCTTATGTTCTTTGGTCTGACCCAGTAGGGCAATCCTTATGTTCTTGAGGTTTCAGCGTGCAATTCAGTAAAAATTTTATGTCCTACATAAAATGGGATTTAAGGCCTATTCACAAAAGTACAATAAAAACACTGTTTAATGAGACTATATACTGCATTATTATCTTGGAACTATAGAACATAAATACTAACAATGTGACAATGTGTTTGGTTGTTACCTGTTTCACAGCTAGTAAGGTGGTAGCTCTCTGTCTGAGGCTTTTCTTACCCTCATTATAAATCAGTATCACAAGTCATTTTGGTGAGTTTATTTATTTTTATACATTTATAAATGTGTTACCATGCGCTAGTTTATCATGGCCCATGTTACATTGGCGGATCCACAATGGCAGCCTTTCCACCTCTGTATAGTCAAATGATTTTTATTAGAGCCAACAATAGAACACAGATTACAAAATTCAGCCAGAGAAATAGGACTTGAGGCGGTCCAGAGGAGGGCGACGAAAATGATAGGAGGCTTGCGCCAGAAGACGTATGAGGAGAGACTGGAAGCCCTGAATATGTATACCCTAGAGGAAAGGAGAGACAGGGGAGATATGATTCAGACGTTCAAATACTTGAAGGGTATTAATGTAGAACAAAATCTTTTCCAGAGAAAGGAAAATGGTAAAACCAGAGGACATAATTTGAGGTTGAGGGGTGGTAGATTCAAAGGCAATGTTAGGAAATTCTAGTTTATGGAGAGGGTGATGGATGCCTGGAATGCGCTCCCGAGAGAGGTGGTGGAGAGTAAAACTGTGACTGAGTTCAAAGAAGCGTGGGATGAACACAGAAGATTTAGAATCAGAAAATAATATTAAATATTGAACTAGGCCAGTACTGGGCAGACTTGCACGGTCTGTGTCTGTGTATGGCCGTTTGGTGGAGGATGGGCAGGGGAGGGCTTCAATGGCTGGGAGGGTGTAGATGGGCTGGAGTAAGTCTTAACAGAGATTTCGGCAGTTGGAACCCAAGCACAGTACCGGGTAAAGCTTTGGATTCTTGCCCAGAAATAGCTAAGAAGAAAAAATTTTTTAAATTGAATCAGGTTGGGCAGACTGGATGGACCATTCGGGTCTTTATCTGCCGTCATCTACTATGTTACTATGACTCCAAACAAGTTTTGAGGAAAATACCCCCATCCACCCCCAACCCCCCAAGTCCGGAGTTCCCAACACCAAATCCAAAAAAGTAAACACAATACATAATACAGAGAATGGGACTGCAGCTAATACACTCAACAATTTAAAATACGACTTCTGGCCACAGGAGTCATCGTATTCCAGAAAGGCTCCCAGACAGCCGTAAATCGCTCTCTCCGCAAAGTGGAAAAATCTGAAATGTCCCAATGTTCCCAGGACAACAAAAGAATCATCTGAGTCTGTCATAACGTGGTATCAGGAGCTTCCAAGTCCAGCCACTTCAGGAAAATGCATTTCTACCTCTGTATAAACACACAACACGCTACCATTCCCCTTGTTGGGAACCGAGCTCTTCATTCTGATAGCAGATTAGAGAAGCGAGAAACGGTATAGCAGAGTGAGTTTGGAGACTTCTGAGTTTGTGTCTTCTGCCGTTTTGCTAAGTTGAATCATTTTTACTACTACGACTATTTATTATTTCTCTAGCGCTACCAGATGGCACGCAAAAGACGGTCCCTGCTCGAAAGAGTTTACAATCTAATTATGACAGACACACAGGGCACAGGGGTGGATCAATATATACTGCTCATTAAGGGAAATATAAAAAGATGACAAGGTAAAGAGGGTAGGGACTACAGAGGGAATGAGAAACAGATGTGGTGTATTACAAGTTGGAAGGATTAGGACCTAAACACTTCGAAAAAGTGAATACCACCAGAGATGAAGCCTGGCGTACTGATTAAGGCAAGTTGTTCCAGGCATACGGTGCAGCAAGGTTGAAGGGGGCAGAGTCAGGAGTTGGCAGTAGAGAAAAGTACAGACAAAGAGACTTACCCAAAGAATGGCGTTCCTAGGGTGGGGAATAGGGGGAGATGAGGGAGGAGAGATATTGAGGAGCTACAGGTAAGAGGAGTTTGAGGTGTATTGTAGCGCTGCCGATACCAGGTTTTGGGGTTAGCTACCGGGCAGTGCGCACAAATACAATTCCTGGCGTGCCTTCACAGGTTGAAGGCCTTGCTGGATAAGGTAATATAGGTGACACAATAAAAGTCAGGATTATAAAGTGTTTCTCAAACAAAAGAGGCTTTAATGCTCCAACAAGGCTTCATTCAGCAATGCTGCCACAGTTCCAGGTTGCAAACAAAATAGCTTGCAAACAGAAAATTGGTCTTGCAAAAGACTGCACCAACCCTTTCCTCAAGGTAAGTACAAAACGGTACTGAGCAGTTTTACTTCAAAGATTAAAAAAAACAAAGAAACAATAATGAAAACTTTGCTCAGTCTTTCATCAAAGTTCATTAGTTCCCACAAAGCACACTGGTTTGCCTGGTTTTGATCAGGCTTCTTCTACCAACTCCAGCAGCTGGTGGGGGGGGGGGGGGGGGAGCTACCGAATCCACAATACAAAACTTGCCAATCTGGCCTTACGATCCCAACCACAAAAAGATCACTACCCCTCTATCACCCTCAGTGGTAGAGTCTTTCACAAACAGGGAAAAACAAAAATCAAAGCCCAATTCAAAGTCCAAAGAACAGGGCGCCGTTTCTTAACAGTGAGACTTGTAGTGCTCACACGGCCAGCACAAGTCCCTTCCTTCAAACATCCAATGATTCAAAAGGAAACAGAAGAAAAAATCAAGCTTAGCTTTCCTCCATGCACACTTCTTTTGCTTCCAGGGAAGTGTCCATACCCTCCACTGTTTGAGGACAGCCTGGCTGGCTTACTTCAGGGAAAGCCTCCACATCCTCCATTTCAATTTCATTTCCCTGCTTGTGTTCAGGAGCACCAGTTCCTATGTCTCCTTGCTCTCCTGGCTCAGGACTGACTGTTCTAGCTTTACCTGGCTCTAATTGCCTTGCTCTGAACCAGCCCCGCCCTGACCTGTGTGGGGGAAGGGCAAACTGCTGCTTCTGCTGAGCTCTTTCTTGTTCTTTAATTAGCCTCAGCAGGTGAGTGCTCCCAGTGCCAGGAGCTTGTCTCCTGGACTGAGCCCTTCTGGGAGTTACCTTGGGTGCACTAGAACTGCTGTCAAAGTGATCCCACTCCTCCCAGGGTTCCTGTTCTTGGGCTTTCCCACTGCAATCAGAGTCTGACTGCCTGCCTGTGGTAGAGCTACTATTTTGGTCAGCTCTTTTCAGTTTTATACTTGTGTTCTGTAGACTCCTATCTGGAAAAAGCCTAGCTCTAGGGCTGGGATTGTGACAGTATGCAGAAGTGAACAGGGAGCCAATGAAACAACTTGAGGAGAGGGGCGACATGAGCATAACGACACTGGCAAAAATACGAGGTGTGTAGCAGAATTCTGAACAGACTGAAGGGGGGAGAGGTGGGTAAGCGAGAGGTCTGTGAGAATTGCATTAATTCGGTGGAGAGGTGACTCAGCGTGCCCAGAAAGGAAACTCTGGATTTTAGCAACGTTGTGTAGAAAGAAATGACAAGCTTTGATGGTTTGTTGGATATGGAAAGAGAGGGACGGAGACAAGTCGAAGATGACCCCCGAGGTTGTGAGCCGATGAGAGCATTATCCACCAAAATAGAAAACATAGGGAGGAGAAGCAGGAAAGGTTTAGGAGGAAAAATAAGGAGTTCAGTCTTGGTCATGTTTAACTTTAGATGGCGGCAAGACATCCATGTAGCAATGCCAGACAGGTAATCCGAGTTTTGGGCTTGGATTGCCATAGAAATTTTAGGTGTAGAGGTACATAAGAATAGCCTTACTGGGTCAGACCAGTGGCCCATCAAACCCAGTAGCCTGTTCTCACGGTGGCCAATCCAGGTCACTAGTACCTGGCCAAAACTCAAGGTGTAGCAATATTCCATGCTACCAATATAGGGCAAGCAGTGGCTTCCCCCGTGTCTTTCTCAATAACAGACTATGGACCTTTCCTCCAGGAACTTGTCCAAACCTTTCTTAAAACCAGCTACTCCATGTGCTCTTACCACATCCTCTGGCAACGCGTTCCAGAGCTTAACTATTCTCTGAGTGAAAAATATTTCCTCCTATTGGTTTTAAGAGCACTTCCCTGTAACTTCATCGAGTGTTCCCTAGTCTTTGTAATTTTCGACGGAGTGAAAAATCGATCCACTTGTAGGCTTGTGAGTCATCAGCATAGAGATGGTACCAGAAGCTGTGGGAGGAGATTAGTGTGCCAAGAAAAGAAATGGAGATGGATTAAAGAAGAGGTCCCAGGACAAAGCAAAACAGTCAACTACATACGGACACTACTGCATTCAAGTTGCGTTTTGTCTCCTAACTTCAAGATCCGAGTGTTACTTTCTGTCCTTTGACGTTTGGATTTCTCTGTGGTTAAAAAGTCTGGCTACATTAAGCGTGCTTATCACAGAAAAAAAAAAAAAGCCTTACCACGAACAGGAAGTGATGTCAGAGGGAGGGATGAGGCCAGGGTGAGCAGCAGGTAAGAGATGATGCTCATGGTTGGTAAAGGTTTGAAGAAGTATGGAAGGGATAAAAGGGAGGTATTGGCAACCTTGCCGAATCGACACCTGGGGAGGCCCTCAACCATCCCCCTTTACTATGCCAGTGTACATACTCTGCCCATGCTTCACCCAAATGCCTCACATGTGAACAGCTACCTGTAAAGTACACATTAATAAAAGGTTGGCGTATGCTTACAGAATGCATAGCCAGATCAATGTTATTTATATGTGTAGGTGTATTTATTTAAAAAATATTTTATCCCGCCTGAAACCCAAGCAGTTTACAATAACACATAGATAAAAGAAGAAAGGTTACCTTCAAGAGCTCATCATAAAATACATTGAGTTAGTCCAATAAAAAAAGGTATTACCTTATTGCCTTTGTTTTTTTGTTTTATTTCTATATATTACCATAAAATCGATAACAGAATAGCAATCACTAACATAGTATAAAATTCCACATCTTGCATCTACTGCTCTCATTAAACAGTGCTTCACATCTATTTTTAAAAAAAGCTTCCACAAATAGGAATGTTTTCAAAAGTTATTTAAAATACTGAATGTTGTCCACTAACCTCATGGGGGAGCGAGTGTTGCAGTGGTTAAAGCTACAGCCTCAGCACCCTGAGGTTGTGGGTTCAAACCCACGCTGCTCCTTGTGACCCTGGGCAAGTCACTTAATCCCCCCCATTGCCTTAGGTACATTAGATAGATTGTGAGCCCACTGGGACAGACAGGGAAAAATGCTTGAATACCTGAAAAATTTCATGTAAACCATTCTGAGCTCCCCTGGGAGAACGGTATAGAAAACTGAATAAATAAATAGTGTGAAAAGTTTCAGCCTCTGATAACCAGAGCTGGTATTGTGACATCATAATGCCTCATTCCACCAATGCCTAAGAGCCAGCCTCATCGGTGATGTCACAATGGCTTTATTGTCCTATTTTTGGCTCCCATTTCTACATTTTGATTTCTAGAGTGGTGCAGTGGTTAAAGCTACAGTCTCAGCATCCTTAGGTTGTAGGTTCAAACCTATGCTGTTCCTTGTGATCCTGAGCAAGTCACTTAATTCCCCCATTGACCCAAGAAGAGTAGATAGAGTGTGAGCCTGCTGGGACTGACTGGGAAAAATGCTTGAGTACCTGAATAAATTCCTGTAAACCATTCTGAGCTCCCCTGGCCCATCTAATCTGCCCATCTACAGCATCCACTATCTCCTCCTCTCCCTAAGAGATCCCACGTGCCTGTCCCACATTTTCTTGAACTCAGACACAATCTTTGTCTCCACCACCTCTACCAGGAGACTATTCAGTGCATCTAACACCCTTTCTGTAAAAAAGTATTTCTTTAGCTTTTTCCTGAGCCTATCATTTCTTAACTTCATCCAATGCCTTCTCATTCTGGAGCTTCCTTTCAAATGAAAGGGATTTGCCTCATGCCCATTTATGCCATCTAAGTATTGAAGTGTATCTCAAGGAAAAATCTGTAGTAACAAGATAATTTCAATAATTATCTAAAATGTTACTCACCAGCAGTAGGTTTTACCTAGGAGATCCACATTTACCAGAAGGGTGATTAAAAAGCCATCTTTAGTAGGTTAGCCAGTCTGCAGCTGAAGACACTTCTTCCCTTCTTTGATAGATGCACACCATTCCTGCTCAGCAGCCCATGGAAAATCATCCCATGATCCAGGAAGCTGAAATGCTCTCGATGACACCATCCATGCAGCCACTCATTCATCTCCAGGATTTGAGCTTCTCTGCCTTGGCCTTTACCCTTGACAGGGAGAATTGATGAGAATACCACCTGCATACCTGACTGTGCCACCTTCTCTCCAAGAACCATGAAGTCATTTTTGATACATTTGGAGGGGTACCTTGCCGAATCAATGCCAGCATGGATGAGCAGTCATTAAGCTTGATGAGTCTCGGCAAGTTCTCCATAACATCTTGGATTTTGGCACCTGGCAGACAGCACACCTCTTGGGACATCATGTCTGGTCTGCAGCTGGACGCTTCTGTACCCCTCAGAAAGGAATCACAAACCAGCACTAACTTACGCCTTCTAGTGTACATGGATCCAACAACTTTGGGGATGTCAAGCTTTGCTGCTTCCTCTTCCTGGCATGCTCTCATCTCCTCCACTTCTAGGGCTGCTTACCTGAATGGAGGATCTCTTCTTGCTCCTGCCCTAGTGTCTGCCTCTTGCAACATGGCATTTCTGAACCACAAGGGTAGTCTTATGGAACTACTGCTAGGCATCAAACTGCAAGGGCACTGAAGGACTAGGATACCTGCAAGACCAGCTGCAAGCCATCACTGTGCCCTGCCACAGGAATCTTCAAAGATGGTGAGGATACAGTTACAAAGGGTCCCATTTGCAGATGGTAGAATCCAGCCTGGCTGTCTGGGCTGCCTCCTGTCTAGAAATTTAATGCTGAGCCATATCCAAGGGGGGGGGGGGCTGCTTTTGACATAGCTGATTAAGCAGATATTCATTGGCTGACTGGTTAAATTATAGTGGCCAAAGACAAACTTGCTATTTATGTGGGTCTATCTGGCTTGCTAAACTTAGCTGATCAGCCAATGAATATTAGTGACTGGCCTAGCTCACTAACTACTAATATTCAGTGTCTACCTGGGTATTAGTACTTAGCTGGCAAGGTGCTAGTTAACATGCCAGAAGCTGTTCCTGGCCAGTTAAATAGTGCTGAATATCAGATAGAATATCTTCAGATTGCACAGATGTGGTCTGTCAAGGGAGTAACCCAGCATAATGTTTTTCTTTTGAGGAAGGGGCATAGCTACCATGTTTATGTTTATTAAAATCTTTATATATCACATATACAGCCCAAAAGGATCAAAGCGGTTTGAGTGAGACTTGCAAAATGCCCAGGACCATTCAATGTATGGGGCCAACTACAACTGAACCCTCTCTTCCTTCCTCTCCTCTCCCCATGCCTAGGTCCAGCATCTCTACAGCTTTCCCTCATCTGGCCAGCCAGCCAGCTAGACCTCTATATACTGAAGTGGCCAGCAGAAGACGCAGCACCAAAAGTGGCTGTCAAACTTACATTACTGTCAGCATTTCTGTTGGCCTGACCAGAATATCAGCAAAGGACTCTGGGATATCATATTGAACAATCTGACTCTGGATTGTTAATGCAGCTAGATCCTAAAATCCCCTGCCCAGAATACACATATCTTGAGTATCCAGCCAGCCTGGATTTCTCATGAAGATATGTTGACTTTAGTACTTGAATGGAAGAAAAGAAGCCAGACAGACTGATCATATCTACCATTCCTGCAAGTGTATCACACCTTCCTTATCAATTAAGGACCATTGTCTCAAACAAGTACTAAATTAAGGCAGAGAAAGATGATGGAAAATATGTACTTAACAACAATAGATGCTAATTTTAGAACAAGACTTAAAACATATAAATACAGACAAGACCTCCACCTCCTTTTTCTCTCTGGACTCTTGCTTATCTCCTTCTCTGCCTTCTTTCTTTCCCTTCACATCTCACCTATTCAGAGACACACAGGAAAAACCTGCCTTTTCTCTCTTATTCAAAAAGCATAGAACCAGCTCTAAATCTAACTATACCTTATACTCTGTATTTGTAAAAGTCTATTTCTATATATACATAATATTTAAAATATACCTTTATATGCAACCACTCTTGGCTATCATTGTTATTAATTCAACTTCCCATTACTCCTCTGGGGCTTGAACCAGCATCTCTCTCTCACACACACACACACACACACACACACACACACACAGAAAAGACTAGCAAAATACACACTTTTAAACACAAAAGATTATATTGTAACATAGTAACATAGTAGATGACAGCAGATAAAGACCCAAATGGTCCATCCAGTCTGCCCAACCTGATTCAATTTAAATTTTTTTATTTTTTCTTAGTTATTTCTGGGCAAGAATCCAAAGCTCTACCCGGTACTGAGCTTGGGTTCCAACTGCCAAAATCTCCGTTAAAACCTACTCCAGACCATCTACACCCTCCCAACCATTGAAGCCCTCCCCAGTCCATCCTCTACCAAATGGCCATATACAGACACAGACTGTGCAAGTCTGCCCAGTACTGGCCTTAGTTCAATTTTTAATATTATTTTCTGATTCTAGATCCTCTGTGCTCATCCCACGCTTCTTTGAACTCAGAGTTTTACTCTCCACCACCTATCTTGGGAGCGCATTCCAGGCATCCACCATCATCTCCGTAAAGTAGAACTTCCTAACATTCCCTCAACCTCAAATTATGTCCTCTGGTTTTACCATTTTCCTTTCTCTGAAAAAGATTTTGTTCTACGTTAATACCCTTCAAGTATTTGAACGTCGGAATCATATCTCCCCTGTCCCTCCTTTCCTCTAGGGCAGTGGTCTTAAACTCAAACCCTTTGCAGGGCCACATTTTGGATGTGTAGGTACTTGGAGGGCCTCAGAAAATATAGTTAATGTCTTATTAAAGAAATTACAATTTTGCATGAGGTAAAATTCTTTATAGTTTATAAATCTTTCCTTTTGGCTAAGTCGTAATAATAATATTGTCATTTATAGCTAAAGAGACATATGGTCAAGAAACTGTTTTATTTTACTTTTGTGATTATGGCAAACATATCGAGGGCCTAAAAATAGTACCTGGTGGGCCGTATGTGGCCCCCAGGCCACGAGTTTAAGACCACTGCTCTAGGGTATACATATTCAGGGCTTCCAGTCTCTCCTCATACGTCTTCTAGCGCAAGCCTCCTATCATTTTCGTCACCCTCCTCTGGACCGCTTCAAGTCTTCTTATGTCCTTCGCCAGATACAGTCTCCAAAACTGAACACAATACTCCAAGTGGGGCCTTACCAATGACCTGTACAGAGGCATCACCACCTTCTTCCTTCTACTGGCTACGCCTCTCTTTATAGAGCCCAGCATCCTTCTGGCAGCAGCCACTGCCTTGTCACACTGTTTTTTCACCTTTAGATCTTCGGACACTATCACCCCAAGGTCCCTCTCCCCGTCCGTGCATATCAGCTTCTCTCCTCCCAGCATATACGGTTCCTTCCGATTATTAATCCCCAAATGCATTACTCTGCATTTCTTTGCATTGAATTTTAGTTGCCAGGCATTAGACCATTCCTCTAACTTTTGCAGATCCTTTTTCATATTTTCCACTCCCTATTCGATGTCTACTCTGTTACAAATCTTGGTATCATCTGCAAAAAGGCACACTTTTCCTTCTAACCCTTTAGTAATGTCACTCACAAATATATTGAACAGGATTGGCCCCAGCACCGAACCCTGAGGGACTCCACTAGTCACCTTTCCTTCCTTCGAGTGACTTCCATTAACCACCACCCTCTGGCGTCTGTCCGACAGCCAGTTTCTGACCCAGTTCATCACTTTGGGTCCTAACTTCAGCCCTTCAAGTTTGTTCAACAGTCTCCTATGAGGAACTGTATCAAAGGCTTTGCTGAAATCTAAGTAAATTACATCTAGCATATGTCCTCGATCCAGCTCTCTGGTTACCCAATCAAAAAATTCAATCAGGTTCGTTTGGCACGATTTACCTTTTGTAAAGCCATGTTGCCTCGGATCCTGTAACCCATTAGATTCAAGGAAGTACACTATCCTTTCTTTCAGCAACACTTACATTATTTTTACAACAACTGAAGTGAGGCTCACCGGCCTGTAGTTTCCTGCTTCATCCCTGTGACCACTTTTGTGAATAGGGACCACATCTGCTCTCCTCCAATCCCCAGGAATCACTCCCGTCTCCAGAGATTTGTTGAACAAGTCTTTAATAGGACTCACCAGAAATTCTCTGAGCTCCCATAGTATCCTAGGATGGATCCCGTCTGGTCCCATTGCTTTGTCTACCTTCAGTTGTTCAAGTTGCTCATAAACACTCTCCTCTGCGAACGGCACAGAATCCACTCCATTTTCTCGTGTAACTTTGACAGACAATCTCGGTCCTTCTCCAGGATTTTCTTCTGTGAACACAGAACAGAAGTATTTGTTTAGCACATTTGCTTTTTCCTCATTACTCTCCACATATCGGTTCCCAGCATCTTTTAGTTTAGCAATTCCATTTTTCATCTTCCTCCTTTCACTAATATATCTGAAAAAAATTTTTGTCTCCCTTTTATACATTTTTAGCCATTTGTTCTTCCGCCTGTGCCTTCGCCAAACGTATTTCTCTCTTGGCTTCTTTCAGTTTCACCCTGTAGTCCTTTCTGCTCTCCTCTTCTTGGGTTTTTTTTTATATTTCATGAACGCCAACTCTTTCACCTTTATTTTCTCCACCACTAGTTTGGAGAACCATATCGGCTTCCTTTTTCTCTTGTTTTTATTGATTTTCTTCACATAAAGGTCCGTAGCCATTTTTATCGCTCCTTTCAGCTTAGACCACTGTCTTTCCACTTCTCTTATGTCCTCCCATCCTAACAGCTCTTTCTTCAGGTACTCTCCCATTGTATTAAAGTCTGTACATTTGAAATCTAGGACTTTAAGTATCTTGGAACTCATTTTACATTTGGGGACTTGAGCTCTACATCTGACAGTGGCCTCTCTCTCTCTCTTGGACTGGCAGAGCCTTCACTTTGCCATGTCCCATCTATCTGATGCACCTTCATATGGGCAGAACAAGGCAGATGAAAGGCTTTGCCAACTTGAGAGAGAGAGAGGGGCCACCTTTAGTTCTGGGTCTTCCGCTAGCTGTCTCACCATGTGGAGGGCTGTCAGGGGAAGGGGAAGCTGTAGAGATGTTAGACCCAGGCATGGGGAAAAGAAGAGGAGAGGAAGGAGAGAGGCAGAAAAAAAGACCTGGAACAAAGGGGGAGGGTGGTCAAGAGGAAAGAGAAAAGAGAGGGACAAAGACCAAAGGGGAGAAAGAAGAAAGGGGGCAGGTGCTGGTCTGGGGGAGAGGTCCAGAGGGAAAAGAGAGGAACTGGAGAGAGGGGGAAAGACCATGGACCAAGGAAGGAGGAAGAGAGAGATTCTGGACAACAGAGGGGAGTTACTGTTGAAGCTCACTCCAGCCTATCCAAACCATCTCTTCATATGTGGGATTCAGACCACAAAAGTCTGCCCAGCACTGTCCTCATGTTCCAAATTGCTAGGGTTCCTGTCAAAACCCTCCCAAGCCAATTCTAAACCAAATTGCTGTATATGGGACACAGATTTGGTGAGTGCCCGGTACCAGCTTTAGTTCTTCAATTTATACCTTTCGTATTCTAATTACAGTAGAGATCCTCTATGTTCGTCCCACACTTTTTTTGAATTCTGTCACAAGAACATACATAAAATAATCAACATAAAACAGTACCATGAATATAGTTATCAGACAGCAAACCTCTCTGTATGCCCATATTGAGGGGAACCTGTCCATCACGTTTATGCCAGTGCGTATAAATGTTTTCAATCTGGATCATTCCTTATTATGCCCCTCGTTCTCTTCGATCATCATCACTAGACCTATTAACTGTCCCTTCCTTGACAATTGTGGGCACAAGAAGAGATGACATGTTTTCTGTTATAGCTCCACAATTGTGGAATTCATTGCCACTCTATATCAGAAAAGAAAAAAGATCTTATTTCCTTTAAAAAACTTCTAAAAACTTTCTTATTTAATGATGCTTTTAACAATTAAATTCTTAAACTTGTTATCTCAATCCATAATTCAATTTTTCCCTTCCTCTTGTTCTTTCCTCTTTTATGTTTTTTCTACCTGAGAGAATTGTAACTTTTCCCCTCCTATCCTCTTATATCATGTCTGTCCTTAATCCACATGTATGATGAAATTTGTTAAGTGTTATAAGTATATTCGCTTTTTACTTGTGTTTTAAAGCTGTTTATCCTCTAAATTGTTGTTTTTTATAAAACTGTTCATCGCTTAGAAAGTTTGTATAGGCGATTCATCAAATGATAATAAAACTTGAAACTTGATCAATCAATCAATACCTTTACTTGGGTGATTCCTTCTGCCAGAGTCTTCTAGACAGGGTATGAACAGCTACTAGGCAAAGATTAGCAAACAAGGATTACTGAAAGCCCAGCAAAAAGCTGGGATTTTGGAAACGAGGCAAAAAAACAAGATCCAAACAGTTCAGGTTTATTAACTTTTGATATGTTGCTGATGGCAATACCTTCTTAGCAGTTTTCACTAACAAATGCCTAAAAAAAAAAAAGTCTGAATAAAGTAGAATAAAGAAAGAATGCAGAGGAAAAAGATAAACAGAGGAAAATCGAAGAGGCAAATGCCAGCATCCCGGCTTCCAGTCACTGTGGTAAATTACTCTTCAAACACATCCTGAAATAAATATGATTTGAGGCCACTTTTATAGAGATGAAAAGAAGTCTCAGCTTTAAGGTATATGGTTTATGGTTTGTTTATTTATAATCTGCCTTTTACAAGGCGAAGTACAACAGCACACACATAATAATACTTCACAAACAGTTCAGACATCTTACAAAAAAAAAAAAAATAGAAATATGCATCATATTCAGCATAAAATCAAAACAAAATACCAGCCTGACAAAAATAGCAACACCAATCATTTCTCCAATACCAAAAATCAATCTCAAGCAACCTAATACAACTCAGGTTTTCAATGACTAACATCTCATACTGTGTATTTCACAGGTACACCGATGAAAGTCCGCAGGACATTGGCACGCCGACAATCCCACGCCATCTGTGTGCAGGACAAATGCACGTCACCGGTTCCGCCGCTTTCATGCCTTACCCCTGCAGTACACTTAGAACAGTTATGCTCCCGTTGGGAGGGGGGAGGGGTTGGGGAGGGGGAACTCCCCCAGTACAGTGATTCATGGCAGATCTAGCACCAGAAATACAAGGACGCTAAAGAGAGAGCGCCTACTGTGAAGTTTCAAGTTTAAGTTTTATTAGGATTTTATATACCGCCTATCAAGGTTATCTATGCGGTTTTACAATCAGGTACTCAAGCATTTTCCCTCTCTGTCCCGGTGGGCTCACAATCTATCTAATGTACCTGGGGCTATGGAGGATTAAGTGACTTGCCCAGGGTCACAAGGAGCAGCGCGGGGTTTGAACCCTTGACAAAGCTCTATATGGGCGAAACGGGTCCCGTCGAGGCATGCTAGTAACTCTGCACTACTAAAGAATAATTAAAGAATGAATCATCATAGTGTATTACTATTTTAAAAAGGCAATAAAAGGCCTTCAGTCACTTTCTGCACTGGACAGAATGCCAGGAAATCAAAATAGTATACAAATTAAGTTTTATTACATATATACAATATTTCTAGCCATAATCATTGATTAAGTACAGAGTTTGAATTAATACGTTACCGGTTATTATATCATCACTCCGACGGGGGACCACGATCAGGAGGCTTATTCAGAATGCCATCACATAGCTCGTCAGCAATGGAATTGTCCCTCCCTTACAGGTAACTTTCCCCCCTTAAACTGTACTTTTTCCCCTACCCCCTTTTTCCAGATTGGATATACAAACGCGTGCTTATCTCATGTTGAGAATGTAATCCCCAATCAGCATGTCTTGAAAACATCTAGCTTAGCTCGTGGGTTGTATACCCAGCCCCTCTTTATGGATTGGATACTTTTTCCCCTACCCCCTTTAGCCAGATTGGATATACAAACGCGTGCTTATCTCATGCGGTGAGAGTGTGTTTCTGTCAAGCACCTATCATCAGGTGCTGAAAATTCCTGGCTGTGCTCGTGTGCTGACAGTGACCTGCTCTCATAATAGGCAGTTTATCAGCAGGTGCTGAAAAATTTCTGGCCTTGCTCGTTCTCATAATACTTGTGTTTCCCTGTAACAGCTATCATGGATCCTAGGCAGTGTCATTCAATATTAATAATTATTTCATACCATACGTTTCACATTCGTGTCACACATAGATCATTTGCTTGTCTTACTTCTGATATGAATGGAAGATAACGGAATATAGCAAGTATTCATGACTTACAACATGTCGGATTGGATGTGAATGTTGTGATTTATCTCAATTTGAAGATTGAGCTCTATTATATATATATATATATATATATATATATATATATATTTTTTTTTCCACATTGAGTGAGGTGAAGTTTGTGATTTATCGAGAGGGAACTCCCCCAGTACAGTGAAAACTTCCGTTCTCTTGCTGTTCGGGAGTTTTCATTGTAGTGTGTGGGGGTTCTTCCCCCACACCTCCCCCGGAGGGAGCACGAACAGTTATAAATGTAGTGGGGGGGTTCCCCCACCCCCCTTAGAACGCTAACGGTAAGACGTAAAAGCGGTGGAACCGGCGGCACACATTGGTCCTGCATACAGATGTCGGCGCGCCAGTGTCCGACGCGCTTTTTGACGTGCCACCATTTCGTACAACAAAGCAGATGTCTTTCTGACAATTTCTTAAAGGCGTCCAAATTTTTTAAAATGTTTAATGTAAGACGGGAGCCTATTCCACTCTTCCGGACCACAACATGAAAACGCCCCTCCCCCCCCCCTCAACGCCTGCAGGCTCAGCTATTTTCTTGATGGAATCGCCAGGTCACGTGGTGTTGCCGAGCGCAGCTTTTGCAACCCCATGTAAGGAAATACACTGCCCATCAGATATTGCGGGCCACGCCCTTGTATACTCAGGTAAACCAGTAGTAATAGTTTATACTTAATTCTGAACTCGATTTTGAGCCAATAAAGCTTGATATAATTATCTGTTCAATATTCAATTTTCTGGAGCCGGAATAACACCCTGAGAACGGAGTTTTGTGCTATAGGGCTCCTTTTACTAAGCTGCGCTAGCAGTTTTTAGCACGTGCTTAGTGCACGCTGCATTGCTGCATGCACTAGATGCTAACACCACCATTGAGCTGGCGTTAGTTTTTGGTGCATAGCGCGGAGTTAGCACACGCGGCAATGTAGCGCATGCTAAAAACATTAGCTCCCCTTAGTAAAAGAGGGAGATAGTCTTCTTCGACTACTACTATTTATTATTTCTATAGCGCTTCCAGATGCACTCATAAGAACATAAGAATTGACGCTGCTGGGTCAGACCAGTGGTCCATCGTGCCCAGCAGTCCGCTCACGTGGCGGCCCTTAATTCAAAAACCAGTGCCTTACCTGCGTACGTTCCGGTTCAGCAGGACCTTATCTAACCTTGTCTTGAATCCCTGGAGAGTGTTTTCCCCTATTAACAGCCTCTGGAAGAGCGTTCCAGTTTTCCACCACTCTCTGGGTGAAGAAGAACTTCCTTACGTTTGTACGGAATTGATCCCCTTTTAACACTGTACAGTCAAAGTTTGTTCTAACATAAGGGTCTTAAAAGTAACACACCAAAAAGATCTTTGCGTTCTGAGAGTTTAGCGTTACTGAAGACGTCTGTGAATCCAAGACTCGTTGAGACTGGGAAAAGGGCTTTCTGTTGTGCAGGAGTTAAGTTTTGGAAGTCCGTGGTGGGTCAGATACGAAATTGCTGTGAAAAGGGTAGATTCAGAAAACTACTAAAGACGCAGATATTTGTAGATGGCTTTTTTTAGTTCCTTCTGCTAAAATCGATGAATTAATTATGATCTCTAGTTCCACTATCCGCATTATGGTGTTTTCCTGAGGATTGTATGTATGTTTATTTTATTATATGTCTTTTTTTTTTATCATATATTTGCTTTTTATTTGTCTTCATTTTAATTTTGTGTATGTAAATTATGTAAACCGTTTAGTTTTAAACGGTGTATAAATTTTTAAAATAAAAAATCTAATCTAATGTATTTGAAAGAAGGCACAACTTGAAGATTTGGCCGAGTAGATCAAAGTGGCCTTGAGGGAATAGTGTACGATATTAAGAGTTTAGATAGGAAAGGAAGCAGACCTCAGTAATGAATTTTAAAGCAGATCCTTAAATGCAATTGGCTCTGTGTGAAGCGATGGAGTTAGGCGGTCAAACTTTCCAGCATTCTTAATCAGTTTCACTGCTTTATTTGACGTTATTTGAAGGCGTCTAGGTTCAGTTGACTCTGTATGGCTGGACGAGAAGACAAGGCTGAAGCAGGGTACAAGCCCAGAGGCAGGGCAGAAATATGAAATCAAGTTTTTATTATCCTCTCAAGCAAGGATGGGAGTCGCTGCGAATAAGACCAAAGCATTTGAGCGTCCAGAACTATAAGGTTATATTGATTCTCTTTCATAACAAATTGGAGAATTGGTGATTTATATGAGCAGGAGGAGAAAGAAAATTACAGCAGGAGATTGTGAGTTTTATGCACTGTACTCTTGGCTAAGAGACACAAAGTATGTGCTGATTTTTTTTATGCGTGCGCAGTCCTCGCAGGTTCTTGATTATAACTAGATTTATGGAAAATCTGAGAGATTGCAAAAGAATTACTATGAGCTTGTTCATATAGATTTGTTATTTTGAAGTCTGATTGTGTGTAACAATTTTGGGAATCATTTAATACCTTGGCACAATATGAAAATCTGCAATTGATATCCTGCAAAATGCAACAGGACTTGTGGAGAAGGCATCGCAGTAAGCCTAGTCCACATGGAAATGAGATATTGCCTGTCACGTGCTTTTAATTGTGGAATGAGATTTGTCAGCAGCCTATGATTTTAATAAATCCATAAATTAATGGGAATTGAGTGTGAAAATATGTTCAGGCCCTATGAGGATTAGGAGAAGATGTACACAAGCATAAAAATATTAGGCTTAATGCAGTGGTCTCAAACTCAAACCCTTTGCAGGGCCACATTTTGGATTTGTAGGTACTTGGAGAAAAAATAGTTAGTGTCTTATTAAAGAAATGACAATTTTGCATGAGGTAAAACTCTTTATAGTTTATAAATCTTCCTCCCCCCTGCATGGCCTGAATGTTACCCCCTTCTTTGCAGCATTCTCTAGCTTCCCCCCTAGCCCTCCGGTCTTAGTTTCAGCTAATTACCGCAGCCTTCAGAGAGGATCACCAGTGCTGTAGTGTTCCTTGCAGGCTGCCATCGGCCTTCGCAGCACGTTCCCTCTGCCACGGTCCCGCCCCTCCTCTGACGTCAGGGGCAGGATCGCGGCAGAGGGAACACATGCTGCTGAGGACAACGGCAGCCTGTAAGGATCGCTACAGCACCGGCAATCCTCTCTGCAGGCTGCGGTAATTATCTGAATGTAAGAGCCGGAGGCCAGGGGGGAAGAGAAGCCGGAGGACGCTGCAAAGAGCGGGCAGCACTAGTATAGACTGCGGGCCGCAAAATAGTACCTGGCGGGCTGCATGTGGCCCCCCAGACCTTGAGTTTGAAACCACTGGCTTAATGGGATCAAACATTATGGAGGCTCTGTATTTTATATGTAGAGAGAAAAAGTGCAGCCTGAGAATTCTGGAAATGTACATTAAGGGCTCCTTTTACTAAGCTACGTTAGGGCTTTAACGCGCAGAATAGCGTGTGCTACATTGCCATGCGTGCTAGACCTTAACACCAGCATTGTGCTGGCGTTAGTTCTAGCTGCGTAGCACGTGGTAATTTCCTGTGTGCGCTAAAAATGCTAGCGCACCTTAGTAAAAGGAGCCCTAAGTGGGGAATATATCAAGGTGTGGTAAAAAAACAAAAACAACAAAAGATCTTTTGCTACACCTTAATTTTCTGCATGATTCGGCATACTATGGGATCTCAAACCCCGAGTTTTCTGAATCTCTTGTCACAAAAATAGCAGTGTCCCCTATCTTTTACTAAGGCGCACTAGTCAATTTAGCGCGCGCTAAACGCTAATGCGTCCATAAAATATAATGGGCACGTTAGCGTTTAGCAGGTGCTAATATTTACCGCGCACTAAATCAGCTGGCGCACCTTAGTAAAAGGGCCCTTGAGTGTTATTCTCAAAGTCCAGGATCAAAGTTCAGCTGCGGATTAGAAATTGGTTATCAGACAGAAAACAGAGGGTAGGGTTAAATGGTCATTTTTCTCAATGGAGGAGAGTAAACAGTGGAGTGCCACAGGGATCTGTACTGGGACCGGTGCTATTTAACTTATTTATAAATGATCTGGAAATTGGAACGACGAGTGAGGTGATTAAATTTGCCGGCACACTAAACTGTTCAAAGTTGTTAAAACAAATGCAGATTGTGGAAAAATTGAAGGCAGAGCTCAGAAAATTGGAAGACTGGGCAGCCAAGTGGCAGATGAAATTTAATGTGGACAAATGCAAAGTGATTCACATTGGGAAGAATAACCCAAATCACAGTTACCAGATGGTAGGGTCCACCTTGGGGGTTAGGACCCAAGAAAAAGATCTGGGTGTCATTGTAGTCAATATGATAAAACCTGGCGCCCAATGTGTGGTGGCGGCCAAGAAGGCAAACAAGATGCTCAGAATTATTAGAAAAAGGAGGGTAAACAAGTCCCTGTATCGCTCAATGGTGTAACCTCACCTGGAGTATTATGTTCAGTTCTGGTCTCCATATCTCAAGAAAGATATAGCGGCACTAGAAAAGGTTCAAAGAAGAGTGACCAAGATAATAAGGGGGATGGAACTCCTCTCATATGAAGAAAGGGCTCTTCAGCTTGGCAAAGAGAGGGCTGAGGGGACACATGATTGAAGTCTACAAAATTCTGAGTGGAGTAGAACGGGTACAAGTGGATCAATTTTACACTTCGTCAAAATTTACAAAGACTAGGGGACACTCGATGAAGTTACAGGGAAATACTTTTAAAACCAATAGGAGGAAATATTTTTTCACTCAGAGAATAGTTAAGCTCTGGAACATGTTGCCAGAGGTTGTGGTAAGAGCGGATAGCGTAGCTGGTTTTAAGAAAGGTTTGGACAAGTTCCTGGAGGAAAAGTCCATAGTCTGTTATTGAGAAAGACATGGAAGGAAGCCACTTCTTGCCCTGGATCAGTAGCATGGAATGTTGCTGCTCTTTGGGTTTTTGACAGGTACTAGTTACCTGGATTGGCCACTGTGAGGATGGGCTACTGGGCTTGATGGACCATTGGTCTGACCCAGTAAGGCTATTCTTATGAGGCCACAAAACATGGCCTGATGTTCCCAGGCTGAAGCGCCCCCCTGCCAGAAGCCCAATCTACCGTGTAGCCCTCCAAAATGTAAGCATCCATCCCCACCACTCCAGCTCCTCCCAAGATTCAAAGACACACCCCACCCCTAGTCCCTCAAGATGCAAGCACCACCCTATTTGTGCAAGACCACTAAAGTGGTCACTGCAAGTTGCATTTACATAGTAATGAGATGCATAACATTGTGACAAGAAAAAGGATGAGTAGGATAAATGACCCATTTAGGTGGGATCTAGCCACAGGGAAGAACAAGGAGTTTGTAGCTTCCCTGAGACCCAACTATTCCCCAGGTTTTCTATCTTTCCCTAGCTGTCTTAGGGAGAGGTTGGGAAAAGAATCTCTGCCTGCATTTTCCCCAGCTGATTAACAGGGTGCAATCAGGGCTTAAGGTAAAACAGGGGGAAGAGTTAGAGCTTCCCTAGCAAGATATAAATTATGAACTCCAACCCCCAAAGGGAGAGAGGGCAGGAGTACACAGAGCTTAATCCCTGAAGAACAGCTGGAGCAGAAAGAGAAGCTGGAAGAACCTATGGAGTGGCACACTGAACTTATGGAGAGTAATCCTCTATTCAAAGAAGGAGCTGAACAAACCAACCCAACTACTCAGCAAATGGACTTAAGTGAGATTGTTTGTTGATTTATTATTATTTTTTTTTTCTTTTTGAACCAAAGCTTGCTATCTGAATCCTATTGTTGGGTCTCTGGGGGGCAAGTTCTTTTGCCTTATAAGCTTTTGGAAAATTTCTGGAAAAGGGAAGTGAGAAAGATCTAACTTGGTAGTAAAGGAACTGAGTATTACCAGTAAGAGGACATTTACAATTGAAAACAAACCTTCCAGACAAGGGAGGAAAGCAGAAAAGCGTTTTGCTACCTCATTTGCATAAACATTTATTGAGAGTCAAGGAAGAACTCTAATAATTTGTTTTGTTTGACTGAACCCTCTTAACTCAGCAGTGTGGCTAGGAGACTGCTTTTGAACTAATTTGGAGAGGTCGGGATTATATAAAATTTGTTTGTTTTGCTTACCCTGAGAGACAAAGGGGCTAGTAGAAGTGACTCCAAAGTTAAGGAGCTATGAGTGAAATTTATTTTTTTTTTCCTTTTGATGGACAGCTATGTCTGGTGCAACTAGAGGGGGCAAGACTGACTAAGAGCAGAGAGATCATCTTGTCACCTGAGCAAGATGTACCTGAATGTGCATTTGCATGTTTTGCATCTCATTACTATATAACCTGTGGTGACTTAAATATCGCTGTGGTAAATTCAAGCAGGTCCGTTCAGTCACATTAAGGAGCTTATCATGTCTGTCCAGTAGTGTACTTTATCTTTTGTTACTTGTATTTCCTGTTTTTACCCTTTTTAAAAATATGTATAACCACCTTGAAATAAATAAGGTAGTATATCAAATCATTAAAAAACTTGAAACTTAAAGCCTTAACACAGCTTGATAATATTCTTCCTTACAGGGCAGTTTCAGATTCTTTACAGAAGTTTCAGACCCACTTTGTACCCCTGTGCCTACAAGTTTATTTTCAAAGGGAAATACACTGTGGGGTACAAAGGTACCCACAAACATTGTATGTATTTATTTATTTAATTTTCTATACTGTTCTCCCAGAGGAGTTCAGAATGGTTTACATGAATTTATTCAGGTACTCAAGCAGTTCCCCTGTCTGTCCTGGTGAGCTCACAATCTATCTAATGTACCAGGGGCAATGGGGGGATTAAGTGACTTGCCCAGGGTCAAAAGGAGCAGAGTGGGTTTGAACCCACAACCTGAGGGTGCAGAGGCTGTAGCTTTAACCACTGCGCCACTCTAGAAGTCAAAAAGGAGCAAAAGTGAGCCAGGTTTAGGACAGTCAGGGCATTGTGACATCACTGACGAGGCTGGTTTTTAGGCGTTGGTGGAATGAGGCATTATGATGTCACAACACCCGCTCTGGTTATCAGAGGCAGACACTTTTCATTTATTTTTCTATGCCGTTCTCCCAGGGGAGCTCAGAATAGTTTACATGAATTTATTCAGGTACTCAAGCATTTTTCCCTGTCTGTCTCAGCAGGCTCACAATCTATGTAATGTACCTGGGGCAATGGGGGATTAAGTGACTTGCCCAAGGTCACAAGGAGCAGTGCGGATTTGAACCCACAACCTCAGGGTGGTGAGGCTGTTGCTTTAACCACTGTGATATACTCTGCTAGTTATGTGGGTTAAGTCTCTAGGCAAAGTACAAATGGAGAACTGAAAATCAAATATCCACGTGAATTCTTCACTCTGCTCAACTTTCTCCCTTCTTTGGGAATTCTCCTTTTTCTGTGGACAAAAGCAACTGGCTGAGCAATTTTCAAAAGTCACGCTGGGAACATGTGTTTACCCACAACATCTTGATACGGAGGTCATCATTAAGAGCAAATGTGCGTTTTTAAATGGTGGATTATTTAGAAGTGAGAACTCTTCGAAATATTTCTTGAGAAACGCAGCAAACAGGGGGAGTAGCATTTTGTGCAACTCTTAGCTGGTCTTTCGGCTAAAGGAAGTAGCCTAGTGGTTAGTGTAGTGGCCCAGGGAACTGGGTTTGATTCCCATGACAGCTTCTTGAGACTCTGGGCATGTGCCTTAACCCTCTGCAAAGACGCAAGGGGATTGCGAAGATCTGCAACGTGACATAATCATGCTCGAGGAATGGGCATCGACGTGGCAGATGAGGTTCAACGTGGATAAATGTAAAGGGATGCATGTCGGGAACAAAAATCTCATGCACGAATACAGGATGTCCGAGGCGGTACTTGGAGAGACCTCCCAGGAAAGGGACTTGGGAGTTCTGATCGACAAGTCGATGAAGCCGTCCACACAATGTGCGGCGGCAGCAAAAAGGGCGAACAGAATGCTAGGAATGATAAAGAAGAGGATCACGAACAGATCAGAGAAGGTTATCATGCCGCTGTACTGGGCCATGGTACGCCCTCACCTGGAGTACTGCGTCTAGCACTGGTACATGAAGAAGGACACAGTACTACTCGAAAGGGTCCAGAGAAGAGTGACTAAGATGGTTAAGGGGCTGAAGGAGCTGCCGTACAGCGAAAGATTAGAGAAACTGGGCCTCTTCTCTCTCGAACAGAGGAGATTGAGAGGGGACATGATCGAAACATTCAAGGTACTGAAGGGGATAGATTTAGTAGATAAGGACAGGTTGTTCACCCTCTCCAAGGTAGGGAGAACGAGAGGGCACTCTCTAAAGTTGAAAGGGGATAGATGTTCTTCTTCACCCAGAGAGTGGTGGAAAACTGGAACGCTCTTCCAGAGGCTGTTATAGGGGAAAACACCCTCCAGGGATCAAAGACAAAGTTAGACAAGTTTCTGTTGAACAAGAACGTGCGCTGGTAGGGCTAGTCTCAGTTAGGGTGCTTGTCTTAGACCAGAGGGCCACCGCTTGAGCGGACTGCTGGGCATGATGGACCACTGGTCTGACTCAGCAGTGGCAATTCTTATGTTCTTACATAATACCGCTTTGATTGTAACCACAAAAAGGTGGTATATGAAGCCTCACCCCCTTCCGGTGTGATTGACTGAATATCTTAGAGGCCATGGATCTTAAACATGATTACCGTATTTTCACGCATATAACGCGCGTGTTATACGTGTTTTTACAAACCGTGCATACCCTTGCGCGGTATACGCGTGAGCGTGTTGTACAAATTTTTTTTACATATTTCCCCCCCCCGACGTCCGATTCACCCCCCGCAGGACCGCTCGCACGCACCCGCACCCCCACCCCGAAGGACCGCCAACTCCCCGACTCCCCGACACGATCGGGGCAAGAGGGAGCTCAAGCCCTCTTGCCCTAGCCAACCGCGGCACCCCCGACACGATCGAGGCAAAAAGGAGGCCAAGCCCTCTTGCCCCGCCGATTCCCCAACTCCCCGACAATATCGGGCCAGGAGGGAGCCCAAGTCCTCCTGGCCCTGGCGACCCCCCCCCCCCCCCCCCCGCTAGTTGTTCGGGCCAGGAGGGAGCCCAAACCCTCCTGGCCACGGCGACCCCCTACCCCCACCCCGCACTACATTACAAGCAGGAGGGATCCCAGGCCCTCCTGCCCTCGATGCAAACCCCCCTTCCCCCAATGACCGCCCCACCCAAGAACCTCCGACCACCCCCCAGCCGACCCGCGACCCCCCTAGCCGACCCCCATGACACCCCCACCCCCCTTCCCCGTACCTTTCTGTAGTTGGCCGGACAGACGGGAGCCAAACCTGCCTGTCAGGCAGGCAGCCAACGACGGAATGAGGCCGGATTGGCCCATCCGTCCCAAAGCTCCGCCTACTGGTGGGGCCTAAGGCGCCTGGGCCAATCAGAATAGGCCCGGGAGCCTTAGGTCCCTCCTGGGGGCGGGGCCTGAGGCACATGGGCCCAACCCGACCAATTCCGACCCTCCTTCAGAATCTTTCCCCCTGATATTGATTCCTCCTGCCCTGAGATCAGCACCCCCTCGTGATTCGGCTTCCCCTGAGACCATCCTTTCCCCTTTGGGGCCTACTGACATTCGTGGTGGTCCACTGGGAGTCTTTGATACCCACTTGGTCGTGCTTTTAGCAGCTACCGATTTTAAAATGGCTTCTGCGTGTTCTAACGGTAGTCTTGTGTTTCTACCACTAAAGGACTGCTGTCCAGCCCGCTGCAAAAACGGTTCACAGTCAGATGCACGCAAGACATAACGCGCGGACAAATGGGCCAAGACAAGTGAGCGCCAAGACAAGTGGGCGCAAGACATTTGAATTGTCGTTGCACTGAGTTGTCCTTGCGCTCATTTGTGGTTGCGCTCAATTGTCTTGCGCTGAATTGTCATAGCGCTGAGTTGTCTGTGCGCAATTGTCCGCGCGCATATGTCTTGCACGCATTTGGCTTGCCACCGCGAAAAACAGCCTTTTCAGACAGCTCTGCTAATGTTATTTACTAGGGTCCTCTCTGCTACCCTGTTTCCCCGATGATAAGGCAGGGCCATCAAATAAGACAGCCCCCCCTTTTTAGAAAAAAATGTAAAATAAGGCACCCCCTCCCGCAAATAAGCCACCCACCGATACCTGCGCTTACCCGAATCGGGTGGTACGGTGGGTGACTCCGTGTGGTCCCTCCGTCTACCGTATTTGCCTCCATGGCTGCGTGCCGCGCCTCGTCATGAAGTGAAGAGGAGGAAGTGACAGGACTGCAGCGCGCGCACGTGACTCCGCGCAAGGAAACACAGACAGCTTCCCTCATCCCTCCCTAACGGAGACTGCAGGAGTTTGTTCACGGCCAGAACATCCAAAAGTGAGACACGCAGACAGGTTTCTTTTGCTGTGAGCAATACCACTTACTGTATATAAAGCCTGTTTAAAATGCATACGGTATACAGTATAAACAATTGTTTCACATTGTCAAGTCCCCTCTGATGCTGCACTACAGAATAATCTCTTTACTGTGTTTCCCTGATGGAGAACATTGGGGACATTAAATGGTACAATATATGGTATGATGGATAAAGCTGGCCATACATGGTACGATTTTTCGGCCGACCGATTCTTCAGCCGACCGTTTTCTTCCTCCAACGAACGCATTGCGAACGTACCTATCGCGAACGTAATAAAATTCTGGTTTTTTTCAACAATAACTGTGTACTGTAGTCTTCTTCATGGGTAAATAAGGCATCCCCCCGAAAATAAGCCCTAGAGCATATTTTGGCCTTCCAAAAAAAATAAGACAGTGTCTTACCATCGGGGAAACAGGGTATGAATATAACCCTGCTGCTTACCCTCTTCCCTCTTATTGGGTGAAATTACTGACACATGGGCCTGTTGCCACTGACATTGCTGATGATAAAGCAAAGCCTTGATGTTCTGCCCTCACATTCATGAGAGCAGAGTGCTTAAAATATGTAAACTGAGTGCAGACTCCACTGTTAGCTAGCGCATGGCTTAGAAAGCATGGTTGTCCCATCAGGCTTTAACAACTTTGTGTCTGCTAGTCTAATTACAGCTTAGTGAGATGTGTTGGAGTGCAGTATTACCCAGCACAGTCTGTGTTAAACACTCCTGGCTTTCCCTATATCTAGGATGTGCCAGTAGAAGTGTGGATTCTGTGAGAGAAGAAATCCTCAAGGTAATCAGAACTGTGAGTCTATTTCTTTTAAGTTTTATTAAAGAAATTTGTTTAAGGAATCACAGTGGTAGTGGTTAGAGTAGCTTATGGGCCTGGGTCCTCCTCTTTATATTTCACTAGCCCACCCCCCAGACTACTTAAGCCACCTCTGTGCAGCTCTACTAGGCTTTCCTATGCCAGGTGGTGATGTTCCGGAGGCAGGTATATGCATTTTTATTCTGAACTTTCTGGGGATACAATGGGGGGGGGGACTGTGTGTGGGTCTTTACTTTGTCCCTACAGTGGTTGTATGGTCACTTTGGATACCTTTTTGGTATTTATACCTGTTTTTACATTGTTTAACTCACAGCGTATACGTCTCATCAAACATTTGATTATCCCTGCAGGACGACTAAGTCCAAAGACGGCCCACATCCCGCCCTAACCACTAAAACGCCCCTTTCTGCTCTGGGCGCACAGCGGGATTCAGAGGCCTGGATATGTCCAAAAAGCCATTTCGATTATCGGCACTTGGACGACCTGCCTTTTAGGACAATCTAGTGCCGATTTGGGCAGGTTTTTAGACGTGTTTAAGTTTCGATTATGAGCTCCTTAGGCTATAGGTGGTCTATAAATAGTAAAAATAAATATAATAAATATGAGGAATCCACTGTGCTAGGATGGTTCATAGACAACAACGCGGAAGACAAAGGCGCGCGCCAACAACTGAGCGCAAGACGGAGGCGTGCGCCGAAGAAAATTACTGTTTTTAGGGGCTCCGACGGGGGGTTTTGTTGGGGAGCACCCCCAGTTTACTTAATACAAATCGCGCCGGCGTTGTGGGGGGGTTTGGGGGGTTGTAACCCCCCACATTTTACTGTAAACTTAACTTTTTCCCTAAAAACAGGGAAAAAGTGAAGTTTTCAGTAAAATGTGGGGGGTTACAACCCCCCAAACCCCCACAACGCCCCCACAACGCGGCGCGATCTGTATTAAGTAAAGTGGGGGGTTCCCCCCACGCCCCCCCGTCGGAGCCCTAAAAACAGTAATTTTCTTCGGCGCGCGCCTCCGCGCTGCGCTCAATTGTCTGCTCGCACCTTTGCACCTGCTAGGATTCAAAGGCAAATTAGATGCACATCTCCTTACGAGAGGCATAGAGGGATATGGGTGACTAAAACTACATCAGGTGTATACCTGACTGGGCCTCCGCGTGTGCGGATTGCCGGACTCGAGGGACCATGGGTCTGATCCGGAGATGGCAGTTCTTATGTTCTTATGAGAAGGTGCTGTGTTGGTGTTTTCTTGTATACCAGGCTAAGAGGCCAGCATCTGAAAATAAACAGGAAGTTCCTGGAGTGTCAAGAGCCCAACGGGAATCCAGTCAGGAAAGTGATGTTTCCTATTTTGCCTGCACTATGGAACACATTTCTTGGCCCTCTTTGTAAAGAGAGTTCATTTTAATAAAAGGTCAAATATTTATTGACATCGTATTATTTTTGTTGCTGCCTCCAGTTTATTGGGACTCATCGGGTCTTCGTGAACAGGGACTGTATTTTTGTGCTTGAGTTTACAGTTGAGCGGACGTCTTGAATGGCTGGGTTGGTCCCTTTCCTTTCTTATCCTAGCGTGTTAATTTTCTTTTGTTATTAATGTAAACCTCATAGGCTAAGTCAGCGGCTCCCAGACCTGCTTTGGGGGCTACCCAGCTAATCGGATCACGACGGGAATAGCTATCCAAGTGGTCACACATAACTGGAAGAGTCATGACAGAATAAATTACACATTTTGGTGGGCAAATATGTGTACCACATATAAATATGAGAGAATGAATGCGGAATGTATGGGGTTTAGTAGCTCATTTAATAAAGTGTGGAGCCCATTGAATATGTTTGTTACCTCGCAATAAGGGTCATATATCTCTCCTTTTCTTAGATTTCCTTACACATCCAGGGTGGGTGGGTGGGGGGGGAGGGAAATGTATTTTAAGGATTAAAATTACTTAATTATAATATTTTAATCACATCATATGTCTTATTGTATTAATAATTGGGAGAAGGATGGGAGAAAATGATTGTTTTATGCATTACTTGTGTAGTTAATAGTGTGTTTTATGCAGTATTTTATGTTCAATTAATTGTATTGCACTGTCAAAATTTGAAAATCAATAAAGATTTAAAAAAATTGAACACTCATAAGAAATTTTTGCGTGCAGTGAAGGCAGTGCATTCAGATCTCCCCCATGAATATTCTTTGTGGATATCCTGAAAAGCTGACTGCCTGGAGAAGCCCGAGGACCGGTTTGGAAGCCACAGGCCTGTTATTCAAAGTGATTTAGCCAGCAAGTGTTCCTCTCTCTTCTCTCACTCCTGTTCCATCTCTCCTTGCAGAGCTAGCACCTCTCCTTCTTCCTTCTTTCCTGGTATCTCTCTCCTTTCTTGTCATTCCCCAAGTCCAGCACCTCTTTCCCTCTCTGTGTCCCCTCTCTTCCTCACTCCCCCTCTTCTTTCTTCCCTACCTGACTTCGCTGTCCAGCACCTCTCCCCCTCCTTTGCCCCCACCCCATTGCTGCATCTCTCCCCCTCCTTGCCCCACCCCATGCAGCACTTCTCTGCTTACTTGCCCCTCTTGATACAGTACCTCTCTCCCTCCTTGCACCCTATGCAGTACCTGTCTTTCTTGTGCCTCTCGATGTAGCGACTCTCTTCCTCTTTACCCTCTTCCCCCGCAATTTGTACCTGTTTTCTTGCCGTGATTCATTGCTTTTTGTGCAGTTCTGGTACAGTCAGGAATAGTAGGCTACTTCAGCCAATCCTGGGGGGGGGCCTTCCTTCAGCCTGATCCACCCATGAGGAAAGGAAGGAGCGGGACGTGTTTGACTTGCTGGGTTCTCTGCAGAAACTTCATTCACCACTGTTGGTACCTAGTCAGGCTGCTAGAAACAGGAGTATTAGGAGAACAATTTGAAAAAATATTTTCTTTTCCTACCCGTAAACAACTTTTTTTGCCTGTGGGAAAGGCTATAAAGTGGTCTATAAATACTTAAATAAATAAATTCTCTCCACTCCCCTGACACCTCACACATATCCAGGTAAACACATCAGTTGTATAGTCTATTAACAAGTACAAAGACTACAGGGCATGCCATGAAGTTACAAAGTAGTACATTTAAAACAAGTTAAGCTCTGGAAACGTTTTGCTACAGGATGTGGTCAAAGCAGTTCATATAGCTGGATTCTATATACGTATGCACCCAACTTTGAGCATGTTTCCAAGATGCATGCACGGATGAATAGGATAAGGAGCTCGGAACCCTCAATACTTAAAGAACATACATAAGAACTGACGCTGCTGGGTCAGGCCAGTGGTCCATCATGTCCAGCAGTCCACTCTTGTGGTGGCCCCCAGGTCAAAGATCAGCGCTCTAAATGAGTCCAGCCTCACCTGCGTATGTTCCAGTTTAGCAGGAACTTGTCCAACCTTGTCTTGAATCCCTGGAGGGTGTTTTACCCTATGACAGACTCCGGAAGAGCGTTCCAGTTTTCCACCACTCTCTGGGTGAAGAAGAACTTCCTTATGTTCGTACGGAATCTATCCCCTTTCAATTTTAGAGAGCGCCGTCTCGTTCTATCTACCTTGGAGAGGGTGAACAACTTGTCTTTATCTACTGCACGATTTTTACAAACCGAGTATAACCATGCGCGTTATATTCGTGAGCGCGTTATCCCCTTTTTTTTTTTACATAGTTCCCCCCCCCCGACGTCCGATTCACCCCGCAGGACCACTCGCATCCCCACCCCGAAGGACTGCTAGCGCTCAAACATGCACCCGCACCCCAAAGGACCGCTCGCACCCCACATCCTCCCCATCCCCCCGTCATGTAGAAGCTGCCTACCGTCGTCCTGCTGCTTCCTCTGCCGACGGTCCTGCCCCTTCTCTTAGCCCTGCGTCTACGCTGCTTCCTCTTCCGGCGGTCCCGCCCTTTCTAGGGCGGGACCGCCGGAAGAGGAAGCAGCGTAGACACAGGGCTAAGAGAAGGGGCAGGACCGCCGGCAGAGGAAGCAGCAGGACGATGGTAGGCAGCTTCTACATGATGGGGGGGGAGTGGGGAGGCTGTGGGGGTGCGAGGGGTCCTTCGGGGTGGGGGTGCGGGTGCGTGTGCAAGCGCGAGCAGTCCTTCGGGGTGAGGGTGCGAGCGGTCCTGCGGGGGAGTGAATCGGACGTTGGGGTGGGGCATCAGGCTTTCAGGGTGGGGACAGGACTTCAAGGGGGGACAGGACTTCAAGGGGGAGAGGAGAGTTGGGCTGGCTAGAGGAGAGTCGGGGCGGGCGAAAGGAGAGTCGGGCAGCGACGGGAGAGTCGGGGCGGCATGCGCGGTATAGGGGTGTGCGCGGTATATAAAAATTTATTTACATAAATTACAGTTTCCCGCGCGCTATACCCGTGTGCGCGTTTTACACGGGTGCGTGGTATATGAGTGAAAATACGGTAAGTCTATTCCCTTCAGTACCTTGTATGTTTCAATTATGTCCCTTCTCAAGCTCCTCTGTTCGAGGGAGAAAAGGCCAAGTTTCTCTAATCTCTCACTGTACGCCAACTCCTCCAGCCCCTTAACCATTTTAGTCGCTCTTCTCTGGACCCTCTCGAGTAGTACCGTGTCCAGGTGAGGTTGTACCATAGCCCGGTACAGCGGCATGATAACCTTCTCCGATCTGTTCGTGATCCCCTTCTTAATCATTCCCAGCATTCTGGTCGCCCTTTTCGCCGCTGCCGCACATTGCACGGATGGCTTCATTGACTTGTCGACCAGTCACTTTCCTGGGTGGTCTCTCCAAGTACCGCACCAGACATCCCGTATTCGTGGGTGCTAACAACCAACCATTGATGTTAGTTATCACCGTTTATTGCATTTCCTCCAAAGTCCATAAACCCTGATCAAAATTCATGCAACCACTGCATATGCACTGTTCAGCAAAAGTCTAAAACCCATGGCTTTTCAAGAAGTCCCTGTTAGGGGCTTAAGGAGACTCAGACTTTATAATAAATGTTTGCGTTATAGAAAGACAATGTTAGCGGATATTTCTGTATTAGATGCCTTGTCTTACATTACAGGTATAATATAATGAACATGTATAGCTCTATGTAGCATGTATTATTCTATGTAGCGATATGCTGCATGGAACCTGCTAGAACTCTGATTTCTGAGGATTTGGTGGGATGTAATATAGCACACACATATAACACATAACAAAACATACAACACAAAACATAACACAAAACATGGCATAAAACATAACGTCAACTCATATATAGCATACCATTTGAACCAAATCTAAATTCTTTCAAACAACTTGTTTAAAATTCCATGATAACGTGTGAAAAGTCCTCAGTGTCTTCGTCTCCTGCAACGGAGCCGCTTAGAGAACAATATCGGGACCATCATTTCACTTTTCCGTCCCTATGTTCTATACCCTTTAAATTACAGTGTTCATTCTAATCTTTTTAAATTCGATATGCCCTCAATTCTTCCTAATGCTGTTGTATTCAATGGTGCTACAAAGCAATAATGAACACTTATCTTTTACTCCTTTGGAGAGTTGTGGGCTCTTTAAGGGGATTTATTTCAATGTGGCTCCGCAGGATGTTTCAAGTTTCAAGTTTATTATGGATTTTATTACACTTCCCCCCTCCCCATTCGCGGTTTCGGCAATCGCGATTTCACATATTCGTGATTTTGGGGGAGGGGAAAAAAAAAGAAAAACCCCCCCATAGTTTAGCCTTCCCGCCAGTGTCCCAGCCTTACCTGGTGGTCTAGCGGGCTTTCGGGGCAGGAGCGATCTTTCTATGCTCCTGCTCCGTGTAGATCGCCAATAGGAAATGGCTGTGGGGAGTTCCCGTCGTAGTCTCGAGAGACTACGGGAACTCACGGCAACCATTTCCTATTGGCGATCTGCACGGGGCAGGAGCATAGGAAGGTCGCTCCTGTCCCGAAAGCCCACTAGACCACCAGGTAAGGCCGGAATGCCGGAAGGAAGGCGGGAGGGAGGCGGGGGGTGAATTAGAGCCGGACCAGATGATATTCGCGGTATTTCACCATTCGCGGTCCAGCTCTGCCCCTATATCCCGCAAATCCGGAGGGAGAAGTGTAATCGCTTATTTGAAATTCTAAGCTATGTACAAAACAATAAAATTACAAATTTCTGGGGGAAACAAACCAAATAAATATGACTAATCTGACAGAACATATAATACAGAAGGAAAAAATGAGGAAAGAAATACAAGTTATTGATAATAAATAAGACAAGTAAGGAAAAAAACAACAGGAGGGGGGAGAGCAGTGGGCTTCAAAAAAGTTAGGAAATAAGATTCAATTGAGGCTCCTAATCTAGCTTTCTAGCTGTCAAATGCATATTTAAAAAGAAAACATTTTAACTTGCTCTTGAATCTGTCTAAATTGCGTTCTTCCCGTATGTAAATAGGGAGGGGATTCCATATTTGGGGGGCTGTAACAGAAAAGATGAATTCCCACAGTGAATTTTGTGCTCAATAATAACTCGGTTGCTCCTCTACTCGGACCCAAGTTTCACCCAAAAAGGCTTCCTCAGGAGGAGTATCAAATGTACTTGGCAATTCAATGTCTACCGCATTGAGGACGGGGGTTAAGCTAGTTATGTGGTTGTAATGGCAGACGCTAAGAGTGGTGTTGGTTGCTCACTTCAGCACGATGTAAGTAATTAAAGAGGACGGCCATGTGAACTTCTGGATTCCCAATTCTGACAATTGCCGAGTACATTTGATACTCCTGCTGATTTTGGTGGGACTTGTGGGGGGGGGTGGGGGGACCCTGCTGCAGCCGCTCAGCTGATCGCGGCAGGGGTGTTCTCTTGTCACAGTCAGCTCAGCGGGCTGCGTCCGTTTGAAATGTGGGCCACCATTTCAGGCTTCTGTCGTGGCCCTAGGGCCGGGGTAGGGCACCCCGGTCCTCGAGAGCCGTATTCCAGCCGGGTTTTCAGGATTTCCCCAATGAATATGCATTGAAAGCGGTGCATGCAAATTGATCTCATGCATATTCATTGGGGAAATCCTGAAAACCTGACTGGAATACGGCTCTCGAGGACCGGAGTTCCCTACCCCTGCCCTAGGGAGATGCCTTGGGCCGCTTAACCTCACCCAAGGCCACTTCTGGGAGAAACCACGCCCAGCCTTAGGCGAGCTTAAGTATCCTGACGCATCTCCCTCGACTGCAACAAATGCCTACGGTGTAGGCGTCCAGCCTTGGGGTTTGATTTGTTGGCTTTTTTTACACGTGTGTTCTGATTGGCTGATATCAGTAGGACAGCTACCGCTGCCTACAACTGGAACGCTCGTGTATAAAATCGGCCCCTTAGTGCTTAACAGTATTTCCAAAATACTTAATGATTATTCCTTATGGTAGCCTATTTAAACTCCTGACAGGCAGGCAGGATGGTTTGTCTTGTATACTCTTCTTAAGACTTTTCTTTTTTTTTTTTTTTTTTTTTATGTCACATAATTTTATCTCAGTTGTATTCTCTCTTTTTCTTCCTTCTAGGTCAGTGACAGGTTTAGATAAAGAATCAGATCTTGTGCACATGGAGGCCAGAACTACCGACGGACGTGAGTATTTCCTGTTCACCAATAATATAATGATCCTGATCTAGGGCTCCTTTTATCAAGCCGCGCTAGCGGGGTTAACTCGCGCAATGTTTCATCACGCGTTAACCCCCGCGCTGGCCTAAAAACTACCGCCTACTCAAGGGAGGCCGTAGCGGCTAGTGCGGCCGGTGGTTTAGCGCGCGGTATTACGCGCGCTAGCGCGACTTGATAAAAGGAGTCCATAGAATATGTTTTGAAGTTATGAATTAATTAATGAGAGTACTCTGAGAGCCTTGAAATCGTGTTCTATATTCCAAAGTTGAATGTCTAAATGTAGACACCTATTTTTAGCCAAGTGTTGGTCTCTAAGGGGCTGATTCTCATCAGGCCACTGAAAGTTAGGCAGCAGTAGGCATTCTACTCCACCCAACTTAATTGTTTTAATCGGTGATAAATGACACAGTAATTGACCATGACATTTAAAACCAATTAAAAGGTGATTTAAAAAAATACTCGCCGCTAAGTAGCCTCCCTTACCGGCGCTTACCTTCCTGGGGGCTAGTGGCACATAGTGAAGCCAAACCCCAGAAGGGAACTTGGTTAGGGGTGGAACCAGACTTCAGCATCACTATGCGCTGCTGGATACAATTCTGGCATGACCTTAGGCTCAAAAAGTGTAGGCCTGTGACACCCTGGCCTACATTTCTGGTGACTAGGATCCCATCGAGCTGCGATTTTGGACGTGGCACCTGTCAGTGGCAGACGCTCATTTTGTAAACACCTGCCGTGGCAGGCACCGCTTCCAGAATCAGCCCCTAAGTTCTTAGTTGCACATTTAAGATCTAAAACTTGATATTTTATGTTTAGGTCCACAGTTTCAGTTCTTTTTTCTTATAGGTACCTGGAGCTGACAAATTAATGAAAAATTCAATTTTTTTTTTCCTTAATTTACCTTTCTGAGGAGCTAATGCAGAAAGTGGTGAAAGCACTTAGCTTAGTAGGGTTTAAAAAAAGGAACTGAATTCTATACAGTGCTCCCCCGATCATTCGCGGTCGATGATTTGCGGTCCCAGTCATTTGTGGCATTTTCTGACCACGAATGACCAGGCAGGAGAGGGCAGCCAGAGCGCCAGCGAGTGAAGGAAATCCCTCGCTGTATGCTCCGACTGCCTTTTCCTGCACTAAAGTCGGGCCTCACCAATCAGGACCTGCTTTGACATGCAGCTCTTGATTGGTGAGGCTCGACTTTAGTACAGGAAGAGGCAGTCGGAGCATATAGCGAGGGATTTCCTTCACTCGCCGGAGCTCTGGCTGCCCTCTCCTGCCTCTCCGACTGCCCTCTCCTGTCTCTCCCGCTAAAAACCATATTTGCAGTTTTTCAACATTCGCGGGGGTTCCTGGAATGAAAACCCCGTGAATATTGGGAATATCGTGAATATTGTGTCTATAAATCAGCACCCAAGAAAAGCGCTATTCTATATGCCGTGCTTAAAGTTAGAAATGATCAAAAAAAGTCTCTAAAAATCAAACACCTCACAAAAATTCCTCATCAAAATTATTGTGGGAGATACTAACCCAGAGCTTAATCAGCATAACTTTGATCTCACCACGTATGGACACCCCTGCCACGTGGCAGTATCTCATTAGTCCTTCTATGTTAGGGACCTCCAATCCAGTTCAGCGTTCAATCCGTTCGGCTTTAATGTTTTTGATTCGAAAATCCAGCGCTGTTCTTTATAGTTCAGTAGAGACTCTGCACCTAAATTTAGGCATGGAGGCCCTGATTCTGCAATTACATGTGCCATTTAAATGAAGGCCCCCAATCCGCCCATGACTCATCTATTTATGTGCCTCCTTTTTCTGATTTGCAGCCTCTGGCGTAGTAAGAGGGGAGCGCGGGTGTGTGTGTGTGCATCTTCCCCGGGCGCGATCTTTGTATAGGGCGCAGGCACTCATCCTCTCCGCCCCCCCTTCCTTCCTGACCCCCCCAGTCCCTGCCGCGGGCACCTCTTTCCTTCCCCTCGTACCTCTTTAATTTTTCCTGCACGAGCAGCATTACGAACTTGCTGCCTGCATCGGTGTTGCCTCTCTCTGATGTCACTTCCGGGCCCCACACCTAGGAAATGACGTCAGAAGGATAGCCGACACAACTTATGAATGGCGACAAGTTCGTGCTGTTGCTCTCCCCTGGAAAATTAAAAAGGTACGGTGAAGGGAAGGGGACGCATGCGCGGCAGGGGGGTCAAGAAGGAGTGGGGGGCACTGCCCTGGGTGCTACTTACCCTCGCTACGCCGCTGTTTGCAGCTAAATTTATGTGCAATGCCCTTAATTGATTCTAATTAATACCAATAATCGGTGATGGGACAATAGTGCGCCAGACACCAGTGCGCCAATAATCGAGCGCTGACAATTTGGCACAAGCGCGCCACGGGAAAACTTAATTTTAAAGAGCTCCGAAGTGGGGTATAAGTGGGGACCCCCCCCCCCACATACACACACTTTACTGCATACTGTTCGCGCTGCCGTTGGGTGCAACCCCCCACATTATAGAGAAAACGGAACTTTTCCTGAAAAAAATCAGAAAAAGTTCCATTTTCAATATAATGGAGGTTTCCAACACCCCCAAATCCCCCCCCCCAACAGCAGCGCGAACACTATGCAGTAAAGTGTGAGGTGGTTCCCCACTCACACCCCGCTTCGGAGCTCTTTAAAACTAAGTTTTCCCGCGGCGCGCTGGTGTCTTGCGCTGAATTGTCTGCCCTCCATTTTCGGCACGCTGGTGTCTCGCGCGCAACTGACTATGAACCCCAATAATCGTTTTTGTTAAAATGTCAATGATCTAATGCGTTTCTTATTTAATTAAATTGTGCATGCACAACTTCCGGGCCTTTGTATAGCCTTAAGGGGCGACCGTCATGTTTCTTGCCTTCCCAAATACTCAAGATGAGAGGCTGCCACAATGAAGCAGTTGCTGAGCCTAAATCCTTGCAGTCGGGTAGGTAATTTCAGTCTTTGGGACCATAGGGCAGGCTCTTTATCATGATATCTACATTAAAAAAAATTATCGGTGGACATGTTTGTATGCATTTGATCAATGAACGGAGCTAGTTAATTTGCTTACTCGTATTTTGATAACCGTGAACACTGGACCTGATTTCAACCCTGTATGAACAGAATTCATTTAGATCTGTTCATTTTAATCAGGATTTGCTAATACAAATTGTTTAAGCAATTACACAGCTTTGCAGCAAAATACCAATGAATTTCCTTTTTGTAATGCAAGAATGTGATATTAGACATTATTATTCAGCCTTTTGCTGATAATGTACTTTGTTTCACTCCATTAATCCCTATAGCAATAATCTACCTTGCATTTTCTCAATTTTCCCTTCTCCGAAATACTTGACCCTCTACCCACTCCTCAGTTATTCAAGATGGGGCATGTAGCCCCCAAAGCACTCTCAGGGTGGCTTTTGATGGTGTACCCTCAGGAGTCATCAGGGTCCTTGTTTCTGCTCTGAAAAAGATGCCGCAATAGTGGCACGCAGCTGCAGGACGTGGGCCCCTTGGGAGCCACGAGGAGTAATAATAATAATAATAATTTTATATACCGCCAAAGCCATAGTAGTTCGAGGCGGTTTACAACAAGAAGAGCTGGACAGTCAGCGAAGGCAAATAACAATGGAGAGTTTGGATACAGCGAAGGAAAAAAAATAAAAAAATAACATTGAGGATTTTGGTTACATAAAGTCACAATGTGGGGAAACAAGAAGATGTGAAAAGGAGTACAGTAGAGGGTTTAAGGGTTCTTGGTTACAAAACGGTTGAACAGGTTTGTTTTAACTAGTTTTCTGAAGTTAAGGTAGGATGAGGAGAGTTTGATGAAGTTGCCTCGCCAGTTCACTTGCTTGGAAGGCTAGTGTTCTGTTTAGGAATCTTTTGTATTGGCAGGTTTTCATTGAAGGGTGGCTGAACAAGCGTATTCTACGTGTGGGTCTGATGGAACAATCGAATTTAAAGTGGGAAGCCAGGTATAGCGGGGCCATTGCCAAGGACAGATTTGAAACAAAGGCAGGCAAACTTGAATAGCACTCTTGCTTCTAGTGGCAGCCAGTGGAGTTTTTGGTAGTAGGGGAGTTATGTGGTCCCATTTTTTTATGCCGAAAATCAGTCGCACTGCAGAATTTTGTATGATTCGGAGTCTATGTAAGGTTTTCTTGAGGGACCCCAGATAGATATTCTCTGTAACATTTCTAATCATTGTAAACCGCATAGAACTTCACGGTCCTGCGGTATATAAACTGTTATTATTATTATTATTATTAAAGCAGGATTAAAATTAAGGTTGGTTCTTCTCTTTTCCATGGTATTAGGGGTAAGTTAGATTTTATCTTTGTTTTCTTATACTGACACGGGAAAGTGGAAAGTTAAAATAAAGAGTTCTACTCCTGTATTAGTGGGCCCATTGGACCGACATTTCTTGCCGTCTAATACGACTCCAATGTCAACAAATAATGTGGCTTCTCTTTCTGGGGCATCTCTCAGCCTCTTAAGAGAGAACTCCAGCAATCCCTCTGGTGACTTCTTGTGATTTGGACCAGAGAGATAGGTCCAATGTACCTCCTGCAGAATCTCCTGTGGAGCAAGCATCATCTCTGATTACTTTCAGAGAGATACTTAAGGCAATATTTTTTCAGGAAGAAACCTTAACTCCCCAGGAAGGAAGGGAGATACCGCAAGAAATATCTCTTAAAGACTTGTGGGTAGCCCTTTCAGGACCAAGGGACATATTTGTCCCATAACTTTAAAATCCTATCAATTTTGATTGGGATAGTCTACAGTTCTAAATTTGATATGTACGGATTCCATATGATACTGCCTTTATGTAAACAAACTGGTTCCGACATTCATTCATTAGCGTCGTTGCCAGATTGACGAGAAGATTCACTTGCCACACTGTCCATAAGCCAGAAGTGTGATTTTTTAAATAAAAATAATGATATTTCACAAAAAAAATCAATTTTTTGGCATCTGCAAGCCCTTTTTACTATAAAAATGTTGTCAAAACCACAAAAATTGGCCTACGATCCTTATGGTCCTGAAAGGGTTAATTAATACTTGAGTTGAGGGATTATTAAAGTCTGTTGCAATTCAGAACGTAACTTTTTCTCAAGAAGTAATTCAGAAGTTAGAGAATGTTAAAGTATTAGATAAAAGATTAATAGCAAATGAAAACCATGTAACAGCTATTAGGGATTCCCACACAGTGTATTCCAAGCTTGAAATGATGGAGAATATGTTCAGGTTAAAGAATCTTTGTTTGGTAAACTTTCCGACTACACATTTGTTGTCGGCAGAGATATTATTAAGGAAATATTTCAAGGAGATCCTTGGTTTACCAAACGCAGATTCCTTGCCAATTTTGAATATACAGTATATTATATTCCGCAAAAAAAGAAAATTCCATCTGAGTTGGGAACAGATCGACTTGCTCCCACAGAATTTGATCTTACTGGTTTCTTGGACTACTCGCAAGACATGATTCGTACTAGGGCTACCTTATTGGTGAAGTGTTTCAATGAGTCGGATAAATTGATGATTCTTAAAGTATATTTTCAAAATAAAAATAAGAAATTCTGTGGGGACAATGTTTTTTAGTTTTTCCAGATGTTGCTAAAGCAACGCAATAAAAAGCTTTCCTGGTTTTGACGATGGACGCAACATTCTTTAAAAAAATTTCCATGTAAGTGTTTATTAAAATATCAAGAAAAGGAATTTGTATTCTGAGATATCTGTTGGCATGACTAGTTTTATACTAAGCGTGAAGGTATAAGTAGGGGTCGGCAGGGAAAAAAAGTTAAAATGATTTCATCTGGTGGGGGGCAGGGAATATTTTTTTAAAAAAATGTTTGGGGGCATTTATAGTGTGTGTTGATGTTCAATACCATTGTTCAATAGTGCCCTCTGTTGCCCAATACTGGGACAGTCCAAATGTCCATCCAGCCCTGCATCCCATTCCCAACAGAGGTCAACGAAGGTCATAAGAACCTGACAAGATCCCAACGGAATAAAATACAGTAGATATTATACTGCTTATCTCAGGAATGAGCGGTGGGTTTCTTCAAGTCCACCTTAACAATGGTTTATAGAGTTTTCTTTTAGGAATGTGTCTAAACCTTTTTTTAAACCCTGCTTTTATCACATTCTCTGACAGCAAATTCCAGATACGGTACGTAGTGAATGAAGAAATATTTTCTATGATCTATAAAATCATGAAGGGCATAGAGAAGGTGGAGAGGGACAGATTCTTTAGACTAGCAGGGACAACTAAAACAAGAGGTCATTCAGAAAAACTGAGAGGAGACAGATTCATAACGAATGCAAGGAGGTTCTTCTTCACTCAGAGGGTGGTGGACACCTGGAACGCGCTTCCCGGAGAGGTGATAGGACAGAGTACAATTCTGGGGTTCAAAAAGGGACTGGATGATTTCCTGGAAGCAAAGGGAATAACAGGGTACAGATAGAGGTTTACCTTACAGGACATTGAGCGAATAGGGTATGGATATTTTAGGTTAGGTAGGGAACACTTTCAGGTCATGGACCTGGGGGGCCGCCGCGGGAGCGGACTGCCGGGCACGATGGACCCCTGGTCTGACCCGGCAGAGGCAACGCTTATGTTCTTATGTTTTAAATGTACTGCTTAGAAGCTTCATTGAGTGCCCCCTAGCCCTTGTACTTTTGGAAACAGTAGACAAGTAATTCATGCCAACCCACCCTAGTCCACTCTCGATTTTATAGACGTCTATTGTATGGAGGAGAGTGTGGTACAGCGGTTGGAGCTACAGCCTCAGCACCCTGGGGTTGTGGGTTCAAACCCTGTGCTGCTCCTTGTGACCCTGGGCAATTCACTTAATCTTCCACTGCCTCAGGTACATTAGATCAGTGGTTCCCAACCCTGTCCTGGAGAACCACCAGGCCAATCGGGTTTTCAGGCTAGCCCTAATGAATATGCATGGAGCGGATTTGCATGCCTCTCACTTCTATTATATGCAAATCTCTCTCATGCATATTCATTAGGGCTAGCCTGAAAACCCGATTGGCCTGGTGGTTCTCCAGGACAGGGTTGGGAACCACTGCATTAGATGGATTGTGAGCCCACCAGGACAAATAGGGAAAATGCTTGAATTCCCCTTATGTAAACCGTTTTGAGTGAACATAAGAATTGCCGCTGCTGGGTCAGACCAGTGGTCCATCTTGCCCAGCAGTCCGCTCACGCGGCGGCCCCCAAGTCAAAGACCAGTGCTCTAAATGAGTCCAGCCTCACCTGCATACGTTCCAGTTTAGCAGGAACTTGTCCGACTTTGTCTTGAATCCCTGGAGGGTGGTTGTAAAACTACAAAAAAGGCAGTATAGAAGTCCGAACCTTTTTCCCTGATGTCATAATGCCTGGTAGAAACCCATATAGTAGCAACATTCCAGAGCTCCTGTTGTGACGTCATAATGCCTCGTCCCACCAATGCCTAAGAGCCAACCTCATCAGTGATGTCACAATGGCTTTGTTGTTCTATACTTCGCTCACTTCTGCTATTGTATTGGAGGAGAGTGTGGTGCAGTGGTTAGAGCTGTTGCCTCAGAATCCCGAGATTGTGGGTTCAGACCCCAAGCTGCTCCTCGTGAACCCTGGGCAAGTGACTCAATCATCCTCCATAGCCTATGGACATTAGATAGATTGTGAGCCCACCAGGACAGATAAGGAAAATGCTCGAGGACCTGATTGTAAAACCGCTTAGATAACCTTGATAGGCGGCATATAAACACCTAATAAGCTTGAAACTCCCTTCCACCATCAGTTCTCCAAGCTGAAGATCCCTAGGCGCTTTAGCCTTTCCTCTAAGGGAAGTTTCCCAACACCTTTATCATTTTGGTTGGCTTTCTCTGTGCGTTTCCTAATTTTACTATTAACTCTTTTGAGATGCATTGACCAGTATTGCCTAGCACATAATATTTTAGGTGCAATTATGGTGATTCAAAGGCATAATATTCTCTGTTTTGCTCTCCATGTCTTTCCTACTAATTCCTAACATTCAATTTGCTTTCGTAGCCACTGCTACACACTGAGCAGAGGCTTTAGTAGTAGAAAGCCAACCCTTTATCTGGCTGAAACAAGCCCAGGAGGCAAACTTGGGAGGAAAATATTTTAGCCGGGTTTAGGTTTGCTAGAACAGCAGAGTAATTGTCAGAAATTAAAAAGAAGAAAGCAATTCTGCTAGCTTTATGATAAAGGATTTATTTGTCACCGCCAGCCGAGCGGAGGGTTCTGCTTAAAAAGCATATGAACTTTTAACTGTGTCGGTAGCTGGTCCAACTCTTCCTGCAGTGAACGAAAAAGTAAAATAAATTGATAATGTCTTGTCCTCCCCGATCTTCCACATTAAGGGCTCCTTGTACGAAGGTGCACTAGCGTTTTTGGTGCACGCACCGGATTAGCATGTGCTAGCCGTAAAACTACCGCCTGCTCAAGAGGAGGCGGTAGTGGCTAGGCCCTAACGCGCTTTCGTAAAAGGAGCCCTAATTGTCTGGACTTTATTTTATTTCATTGTTTTTCGCCTTGGTTTGGGGTTTTTTTCTCTGCTAGGTTATTAATTTCTTTCAATTTTGTCAAATTTTTTTGTTTTTTTTTCTTTCTGAATTTTTGTTATTACGGTATGTTTTTTTTCTCCTTGAATTTTTAGCATGTTAAGTAACTGTTCATAAGTGCTTTATGGGTCCTTTTATTAAGGCGCACTAACTGATTTAGTGCGTGCTAACCAATTGAGCGCATGCTAACAATTAGCGCGCGATAATGCTAAGGTGCCCATAGAATATAATGGGCACCTTAGCATTTAGCGCGCGCTAAATCGATTATTGCATGCCAAATCAGTTAGGGGTCCTTTTTCAAAGGCGCGGTAGCGGTTTAACGTGTGGAATACCGTGCATTAAACCGCCTGCTGCGCTAGTACCTAACGCCTCCATTGACGAGGCGTTAGGATTTTAGGCTGCCACGATGAAATGTCCGACGCGCTAACCGCCGTAGCACGCCTTGATAAAAGGAGCTCTTAGTGTGCGCTAAATCGGTTAATGCGCCTTAGTAAAAGGACCCCTTAGTTAGATTGTGAGCCTTAGGGATATTTGCTAAGCACCAAATATTTGATGCATTATTATTTTCGGGTATCGCGCGCTAATCCGGTGCGTGCGCTAAAAACGCTAGCGCACCTTTGTAAAAGGAGCCCTAAGTAGTAGATTTAAAACAAACTAGAGAAAATATTTATTCACTCAACGGGTAATTAAACTCTGGAATTCATTGCCGGAGAATGTAGTGAAAGTGGTTATTCTTATCTTACATTTAGGAAATTACTGAAAACTTACCTATTTGATAAACAAGAATGTTGATTCTTTATTGCATACGTACGATGGTTTTATTAGGATATGTTTTTTAATTGGACCTTTTAACTGTTGTATTTATAGTAGCATTGTGTTTTTGAAATTGGATTTTTACTGAAATGTTTCAGTTCTTTTGTTGTGAACCGCCTAGAACTGTTGGTGGGGCGGTATACAAGAAAATAAATTATTATTATTATTAATTATTGTTTGTGAACCATTGTGAACTTCGAAGAGGTATTGGTGGTATAGAAAAAAAAATTGCATTGTAGTGTGTATTTATACAGAGTTTGTCAGATCTAGCATAAGGGATACCTCTAAACTGCAGTAATTCTCCAGAAGGCTTAGTGATTGTGTATATATATATTTATTGAATTTTCAATATAATCAAGCATAACTTGTACAGAAAGGAAATCCAGCAAGAAAATTAATAATTAAACATTATAAAACATCAAGAATATCAAATATAAGCTTAATCTCTACTCAAGTCCTCAAATGGGATCCAAGGTGGATGATGGGCAAATAATAATAAGAAAAAATTAAATTAGGAAAAATATACTAGTAGACTGAAATAGGACACCCTTTCTTAAACTAAATCTTTCTCCAAACATGAAGTTGATAGAAAGGTTGTCAGTGGAGATGGCTCAAAGAAGACAAATTTATGTGAACGATAATGAATTACACATTTACATGGGTGTCGCAAATAAAATGTAGCCCCTAGAGCCATAACACCAGGTTTCCTTAGCAAAAATTCCCGTCTCCTTCGCTGGGTCTCCTTGGCCAAATCTGGAAACATCTGTATTTTGCAACCTAAAAATTATTTTTGTTTATTTTTAAAGAAAAGTCTCAGCAGCCAGTTTTTAATCTGGTGCGAGAGCTACTGTTAAAAGTAAAGTTGCTCAGAAGGCTTTAGTGATTGGAACTGAAGAAAGGCAGTAGTTGGCACGCGGTAGGTGCCATATTGAAAATGCATCGCATCCAAGCTACTTCGAGCAAGTGTGCAGGCAAATGAAAAGGAAAAATCCAGTCACCTCCTTTACATTAGTCCATATTTAGAAATCATGTGTCCAATAGACTAATGAACACTGTTTTTCACTTTTACCACTTCTTTAGGGCTTCAGACATGCCATTATTTGTTCGCTGACATTTTTAGTGATACAAAACACCTTTTTGGCTATGGCTGTGGCCTCTTCATTTGCCCATATGTTTCTATATGTTTTATGTCAATTTGTTGAGATTTTTTTGTTATATATAAAGTGCTCAATATAAATAGTTATAAAAATTTAATTTATCTTAACAAATTTTCATCTCCTTAATAGGATCGAATCGGGTCGGGGTTTGTCACATCGACATGTTTCGCCATAAAGGCTTTTTCAAGATACAGACCCCCTTTTTTTTAATTTCAAAAAACCATCCCGATATCAAATGAAAAGGAAACACATGGGATGATGCAGGGCTTAAATACAACATTAAGCGAGTCGTCTGTTTGGATTCTGTTTCGTAAATATCTCCCCTTGTGTATTCCGTTTTAAATGTCACTCGGCGCCAAAGAAGTATCAACAGCTCTAGCAATTAAAATTCAGTCCCTAGGCAGTCAGACAAAACAAAAACAGGCTCCGCCAAATGGAAATGTTTGATGGTCAGGCATACATTTTTTCATCATCTTCCTTCTTCTCTTGAATTGCTTTTTATTTTCCTAAAATTTGGTGGGCGGTGAGCGATTGCGCACAGGGCGCAAAGCTCCGCGGCGCAGAGCTTAACATCCCTTCAACGAGCCGAGCTGCTTATTTTTTTAGAAGAATCATTCACATTTTCGATGATCTGATTTTTACAACGCCAGGGGGCGCGTCTAAAACCGAAGAGCATGCAAATGGAAGGGGGCGTGGTCTGTGTGTGTTTTGGGCAGGACTAAAGTGGACCTAAAAAATAAAAAGGTTATTCCCTATTCAGAAGAGGAAGGTTTGGATAGGTTCCTAGAGGATAAGGGGATTGAGGGGTACAGATAGAACTAGAGGTAGGTTATGGAATAGTCAGAAATCACTTCACAGGCCACAGACCTGATGGGCCGCCACGGGAGCGGACCACTGGGCGCGATGGACCTCTGGTCTGACCCAGTGGAGGCAACTTCTTATGAATAAGAACATAAATACATGAGCATTCCCATACTGGGTCAGACCGAAAGTCCATCAAGCCCTGTATCCTGTTTCCAAAAGTGGCCAATCCAAGCAGAATGTCTAGTGGTTGCAGTTAAGGAGTATGCTGGGGCCACTTCTTCCCCTAGACCTCTTTAACCTATCTCTGGTCCTGCCTCTTATACTTCCTGTAGCTACTTTCCTGAATCTTCCTTCCTGTGTCACTTCCCCCCCGTGGAGGAGCTCCCTATGTTAAGGTGGCTCTGACATTGTGAGGGAGTATGCAGCAAAGGGAGTGGTAGCATCCTATAGACTCCCTCACAGTTGCCTTTGCAGGTTACATCTTATAAACTTCTGAAAGAAGCTCTTTTTGGTGTAATGCAATAGGAGGTGGAAAAGAAAGGAGGAGAGAGGGATGCCAGACTGAGGGAAGGAAAATATAAAGATCCCAGACCATAGGAGAGGGAAAGAGGGAAGACAGATGTCAGACCATAGGAGAAGCAAAGATAGGGAAGAGATGGAGGGGGAAGGGGAAAGAGAGGGAGGACGTGGTGCAAAAGGATGGGAGGAGTGGGGAAGGGAAGGAAGAAATGTTGTTTATGGATAGATGGGAATAGGAGAGAAGAAAAAGGGAGGAGATAGCACACATGGATGGTGCAGGGCAGAGAAAGGGAGAAGATAGTGCACATGGGTAGATAATCTAATATTACATTTTATATACCAAATCTACTCCCTAAGGAGCTCCACTCGGTTTACAGTTCGTTAAAAAATGAAACATAACAAGTAAAAACTGTGGAATAAAAACAGAAATTGGTTAGATTAGATGGATGGAAAAAGTTAGAAAAAGGTATATTGAATTGCTTAAAATTACTATACGACAGCTAAAATCAAATTAACTATTGTGAAAACAACCAGGTTTTTAAACTTTTTCGAAATTGAAATAATTGATGTACCAATTCTCACCAATTTAAAAGTAAAAGATTTACTAAGCTTCCCAGTGCATTTAAAACCTTTCAGAGAAGGAAATACTAAGTTGTGAATTGTAATTCTTGAATAGCAGGATCTAAAGGAATTCCCACTAAGGGGAATCAAAGAGTCAAATATTCCATAAAGGACTTTGAAAACCACACTTGAACTGTATCCTATGGTGAACCGGAAGCCAATGGAGTTTTCTCAACAATGGGGTAACATGGTCGTACATTCTCTTTCCAAAAATAAGTTTGGCCGCTGTATTCTGTATTAATTGGAGACGATCTAAACTGCCCTGTTTAATACCCAAATAAATAGAATTACAGTAGTCCAACTGGGCCAACACAGTGGATTGTACCGGTAATAAATAATGTTCTTGATAAAATAGTGCCCTGACTTTCCTCTGCATGCGCAAACTAAAGAAACATTTCTTTGCTAAGGAATTTATCTGTTTATTAAAAGTGAGAGAGGAATCCAGAATAATACCCAAAACTCTAGAAGTAAAGTCAAGTTGTAATATAATATTTGATTTCAATGCAATTTTAGTATACCCCCCAGAAAGAGACTTGGGAGTACTGGTCAACAAGTCAATGAAACTGTCTGTGCAATGTGTGGTGGCGGCGGCGGCGAAAAGGGCGAACAGAATGCTAGGAATGATTAAGAAGTGGATCACGAACAGATCGGAGAAGGTTATCATGCTGCTATACTGGGCCATGGTATGCCCTCACCTGGAATACTGCGTCCAGCACTGGTCGCCATACATGAAGAAGGACACGGTACTACTCGAAAGGGTCCAGAAAAGAACGACTAAAATGGTTAAGAGATTGGAGGAGTTGCCGTACAGTGAGAAATTAGCGAAGCTGACCTATTCTCCCTTGAAAAGAGGAGACAGAGAGGGGACATGATCGAAACATTCAAGATAATGAAGGGAATAGACTTAGTAGATAAAGACAGGTTGTTCACCCTCTCCAAGGTAGAGAGTACAAGAGGGCACTCTCTAAAGTTAAAAGGGGGTAGATTCTGTACGAACATAAGGAAGTTCTTCTTCACCCAGAGAGTGGTAGAGAACTGGCATGCTCTTCCGGAGTTTGTTGTAGGGGAAAAAACCCTCCAGGAATTCAAGGCAGGTTCCTGCTGAACCAGAACGAATGCAAGTAGGGCTGGTCTCGGTTAGGGCACTGGTCTTTGACTTGGGGGGCCGCTGCATGAGCGGACTGCTGGGCGCAATGGACCACTGGTCTGACCCAGCAGCGGTTATTCTTATGTTCTTATGTTATGTTCTTAACTAATCTAGGTCTGATCCAAAGCAGCTTAGTTTTTGAAGCATTCAGTTTCATTTGAATGGAATTCGCCCAACTCTGGAGCTTAGAAGTACAGCTATGCCTGTAACCAGGTCACTGAAATCATGTTTGACCTCCATTAAAATAAAAATGTCATCTGCATAGGTAAAAATAAATTTTGCAGGTGAAAGACAGAAATTTTTTTATGACGTCATATAGATATTAAATAAAATAGGTGACAAAGGAGAACCTTGCGGCACCCCACATTTGGGTATCCATGAAGATGAGACCTGGCCCTCTAAGCATACCTGTGTCAGGTCAAAAGCGCGCCGGGACAAAGGCGTGCCCAGACAATTGAGCGCAGCGCGAGCTGCCGCGCCGCTCTAAATTACTGTTTTTAGTGCTCCGGTGGGGGGGGGGGTTGGGGGGTGAACCCCCCCCACTTTACTTAATAGACATTGCGCCGCGTTATGGGGGCGTTGTGGGGTGTGTGGGGGAGTTGTAACCCCCCCACATTTTACTGAAAACTTCACTTTTTCCCTGTTTTTAGGGAAAAAGTTCTGTTTACAGTAAAATGTGGAGGGTTACAAACCCCCCATAACGCCGGCGCGATGTCTATTAAGTAAACTGGGGGGGGGGGGTTCCCCAACAAAACCCCCGTCAGAGCCCCTAAAAACTGTAATTTAGAGCGGCGCGGCAGCATGCGCTGTGCTCAATTGTCGGCGCGCGCTTTTGTCTTTCGCGCCGTTGTCTTTGAACCAAGCATACCTCATAAGAACGTCGCAAAAGAAATTTACTAAACCAATCTAGAACCACATGGGTTAGTCCTAAGTCAGCCAACATATGAATCAAAATATCATGATGAACCACATCAAATGCGGCAGACAAGCCAAATTGGAGTAATACTGCGTATTTATTCTGTAACTGTAAATTTTGAATTTTTGCAATTAAAGATATCAAAAGGATTTCTGTACTGAAATTAGGTCTAAATCCATGTTGAAATGGTAATAGAATAGAAACCCTCTCTAGATAGATGGAAAGTTGTTTGGGAATAATTGATTCCATCTCTTCCCCCAACAGCATGGTGACAGTACAGATATGGTTACCAGACTTCTGGATTTCCCGGACATGTCCTCCTTTTGAAGGCATGTCCGGATGGCTTTTCAAAACCCAGCCCTTTGTCCAGGTTTTGAAAAGCTGGGTAAGTATGTTAAATGCATTCACAAGCCTAGGAGCCGGTTGGTTCATCACTTGTTTATACAGTTCAAACAAAGAATAATCAGGTTATTTAACATAGTAGATGACGGCAGATAAAGACCCGAATGGTCCATCCAGTCTGCCCAACCTGATTCAATTTAAATTTTTTTTTATTTTTTTACTTCTTAGCTATTTCTGGGCAAGAATCCAAAGCTCTACCCGGTACTGTGCTTGGGTTCCAGCCCATCTACAACCTCCCAGCCACTGAAGCCCTCCCCAGCCCATCCCCCACCAGACAGACCGTGCAAGTCTGCCCAGTACTGGCCTTAGTTCAATATTTACTATTATTTTCTGATTCTAGATCCTGTTTTCATTTTGATAGCTACATGGACTTCTACAGTAAGAGATTGATCTATTAAGAGGCCCATTTTAGAAAAGACATGTGTGCTGAAATATTGATGTCAAAACGATATTACATTAGTTATTTCTAACCTGCCCATAGCCATTCCAGTTCAGCACGATTTACAGGTCAAGAAGACAGGAGCATCGTTTTAGAAAGTCCGATCTGCATGTGTAGATGAAATGCAAAATTGCTCTTTCTGAACGCTAGTAATAAATGGCTGCCGTTCGCTTGTCAGTCATACCATGGCGCCATTTGCGGAATCGTAGCTCCCGTTAAAGGTAGGCGCTGGTAATATAGATCAGGGTTTTAAAGGCCCGAACCATGCCTATTTTGGCCTTAGGCACCTCTGTAGATGTGGGTTGGGAGTCTACTTTTTTAAATGACATTTGAATTGGTTTTTAATTGGCAAAGCTAGATCCTACTTCAGCCAACAACACTTTGCCATCCTTGTCCAATCCATCATCCTCTCCAAACTAGATTACTGCAACGCCATCTACTTAAATCTATCAAAAAAAAGTCTTCTAAGACTCCAGCTAATCCAGAATACTGCAGCCAAACTGATCTTCTCAAAACGCAGATCTGACCATGCCTCCCCGCTCCTTGCCAAACTTCACTGGCTCCCAATAATCTCCAGAATCCATTTCAAATGTTCCTGCCTGGCTTTCAAGATCATTCACGGAATCCTCCCTCCTCTTATCCCGCTGTCTTTCAACTCCTCCAGTCCCGACTCCTCCAGAACTGCCCAAAGGTATAAACTAGCCTCCCCCTCCCTACGCGGCATCCACTAGGCAGGCAAACTGGGAAAATCCCTTCTCTTCAAAATCACAGGTCTTTGGAACGACCTCACCTCCCCGTTGCGGAACCTGAGCTCCCTTCAGTTATTCCGCAAACAACTGAAAACCTGGCTTTTCAGCAAATTGTAACTCTATCCTTCCCCCCCTTTCCCCCCCCCTTCTTCACATAAGTTCATGTAATCCTTTTTTCTTCCTCTCTACCTACTATTTTAAGTTCTTGTAAACCGTGTCGAGCTCCATTCTCATGGAGATGATGTGGTATATAAATTTAAGGTTTAGATTAGATTAGTGTGCCCATGAAACCAATTAAAACAATTACCCCCCCCCCACACACACACTTTTATGGAGCCACATTAGGCTTTTGTATCACCGGCTATGCTCATACCGCCGCAGCCGGTGATACAAAAGCCTAACGCGGCTTCGTAAAAGAGGGGGGGTGCAGTAGGGTGCCTACCAGCGCCTAACTTACAGTGCCATTTGTAGAAAGTATTATTTTATTATAAAGAAGAGGAAAAGACAGATATATCTGGCTAAGGAACAGGTGATCATTGTGTTGCACTGTCCCTATGTTAAAGAACATAGAGCGACATTTCCTAAATGTCAGAACCAGCAAAACCGAGATGTAGTACTTTTGAGTTACCTTTTTTATTTATTTTTTTCTTAAAAAAATTGGATCTTTCAACGTTTGGAGATGTCCTTTTGAGCATTTGTTCACTTTCTTGTGGGCTCATGGAAAAGACACAGTAGCTAAGCTCGAACTCTGCGTGGTCTAGAAAGGGGGGGAGCAGGAGATCGATGGTTTTGTTGAGAATTGGTATGCGGTGTATGGGGGGGGGGTGGAAATCTCTGCACTTTGCCCTGATGATATGCTACAGAAAATACCCCTGTGTGAAAAGCCGGTACAATTTGTAAAGAATGCAACCCTTTGTGATTTGCAATGAAAGGGATTTGGTTTCCTCCCCCCAGGCCATTTCCTACTCAGCACAGTCTGGGATAGATTGATTCATCCAATTTTCTATGTATCTCTATAAACTTTGTCAGGAGAAGTGATATAGAGGCCACATATCTGTTATTTTCTGTGAATGATGCCACCGTGCTACTAGACTCGGAAGTTTTTTTGCAGTCTAGTTACTGCATACGTTTGACTTTCTCCTTCATTTCTCACCAAAGGGTGTCAGCCTCGGAGTGCGATATGTGGATGCTATATCATGTTTAATATAGAATACAGAAGATATATTTGTTATTATAATGTCTGTTTCAGTTTTTATTCCTTAAAGATACTGTCTCATTATTATGTGAGTTGCAATTATGACATGTAAATATATGCTGGCTGATATTACAAAATTATTTAACTTGTTCATAACTATCTGGTCATTTTGAGTGGCATTTATTTATTTAATCAATTTTCTATACCGTTCTCCCAAGGGAGCTAATAACAGTTTACAATAATTTATGAAGGTACTCAAGCAATTTTCCCTGTCTATCCTGGTGGGCTCACAATCTATCTCATGTACCTGGGGCAATGAGGAGATTAAGTGACTTGTCCACAGTCTCAAGGAGCTGTATGGGTTTGAACCCACAACTAGAGAATGACACGGTGACAAAATTCATCACCGTCCCCGTGGATAACCGCAGGAAACCATCTTTATGTCATTCTTTAAGGAGAGAGGGAAGAATCAGAGTATGAATGGCCACAACCACTGACCCGCAAGCTTTGCTTTGAAGAATGCTGGTGTAGAAGGACTGAGGTTGAGACAGACACTGAAGAATGACAGTCTCTGGTATCCAGAGCAGATATTGTGATGTCATAATGCCTCATTCCACCACTGCCTAAGAGCCAATCACATCAGAGATGTCACAATGGCTTCATTATCCTTGGCTCACATAAGAATCAGAGTATAAATGGCCACAACCACTGACCCGCAAGCTTTGCTTTGAAGAATGCTGGTGTAGAAGGACTGAGGTTGAGACAGACACTGAAGAATGACAGTCTCTGGTATCCAGAGCAAATATTGTGATGTCATAATGCCTCATTCCACCACTGCCTAAGAGCCAATCACATCAGAGATGTCACAATGGCTTCATTATCCTTGGCTCACATAAGAATCAGAGTATAAATGGCCACAACCACTGACCCGCAAGCTTTGCTTTGAAGAATGCTGGTGTAGAAGGACAGAGGATGAAATAGACACTAGAAAATGACATGGCTTTATTTCCCGTGGTTATCCGCGGGGACGGGAACGGTGATGAATTTTGTCACCATGTCATTCTCTACCCACAACCTCAGGGTGCTGAGGCTGTAGCTTTAACCACTGGCACTGCCACAGATAACCAGTTATCTTTGCTGCAAATGAAAGGTTAGTGCCTAATTAGAGAAATTGGTTTTACAACAGTTAGACGAACATGTCCAACTGGTAGGATGTTGAGATCCTTTCCAATTCGGATATCGGAAGGTTCGCAGTACTGACTTCTGTTGCTGATACCTTAAGAGAAGGTCTTGATCGACATATTTTGTATTGTGTTATTTCTCTAGACATGTGAGGCACATTTGATACTGTTCTCCTGGAGTTATTACTATTGAAACTATCAAATCTTGGCGTCCATAGTGAGGTGTTATCTTGGATTTCTTGTGACGATCGATCCTTTAGTGTTCGTAAGGGTCAATTGGTTTCTGAAGGGAAGATAGTGAAGAAAGGAGTACCCAAAGGATCTGTGCTCTCTGGCTACATTAGGAAAAAGATTTTGATCTTTGGGTGTTGATTACAGGATGTACACTGATGACATTCTGGGGGTTTTTTCCTCTATGAAGAAAAATTTCCAGAAGGTTGAGATGGATTTGAACAGATACGAGTGAAGTGAATGTTTGGATGAATGATTACGGATTGTAATTGACTGTTGGTAAGACTGAGATAATGGTTGTGAGTGGTGAATATTATGAGAAACCTCTTGAGAAATTTTCTGTTATGGGAACACAATTGACAGTGAGGAGGGAGATGACAGTCTTGGGTGTTGGATTCTGTTCTTTCAGTGGGGATGCAAATCCTTATGGTTATTCAGGGAGGATATGCGCAATTACATATTCTATATAGATTGAAATCAGTGCTTCTACCATGAGATTTTTGATCTGTAGCCCAAGCACTGATATTGACTAGACTAGATTATTGTAATATGCTTTACCTTGGTTTGACAAAGATGAAATGTAAATCCTTGGAACAACTGATGAACTCTGTAGCAAGGTTGATTACTGGTAAACCTAAGACAGATCATATCACTCCAGTTTTGAAACATTTACATTGGCTTCCAGTACAACAGCGAATATGTTACAAAGTGCTTTCGACTGTGCACCAAGTTTTATATTCGTCTGCCCCATTATGTTTTCAAAATCTTTGGAGAATCTATCAACCAGGTAGAAAGTTGAGTTCCAAGGGAGGGATGAGGTTGATTACTGACAAAAAAAAGATATAATTCATTACATAAGATCGAGGATGTCCATGTTCTCCATAGCTGGAATAAAACTTTGGAACTCTCTTCCCGGAATCTTGAGATTATGTATGGACTGCTTGACCTTTAAGAAACTATTGAAAACTCAGTTATAGGTGGATGCTTTCATGTAACGTACGATGGGGACATTGACCTTGATATGGCTATCTTATGATACAAAGATCGAGAGATGTAAAGGAAGAGAGGATCATGAATTTGACTTAGTAACTTTATTACATTATGTCATTGACAAATTTATTTATTTATTTATATATTCAATTTTCTATACCGTTCTCCCAAGGGAGCTCAAAACGGTTTACATTAATTTATTCAGGTACTCGAGCATTTTTCCCTGTCTGTCCCAGAGGGCTCACAATCTACCTAATCTGCCTGAGGCAATGGGGGGATTAAGTGACTTGCCCAGGGTCACAAGGAGCAGCGTGGGTTTGAACATTAAACATCACTGTTTTTGTTGTTTGTTTTAAGATGATGGGGTTCTTTTACTAAGGCGTGCTAGTGCGTCTTAGCGTGCTCTAAAAAATTAGCATGCACTAAATGCTAACGTGTGCTAACGTGTCCATAGGATATAATGGATACATTAGCATTTAGCGTACGTTAAGCCTTAGTAAAAGGACCCCATTGTATGTTCTTATGCAAACTGCTTAGACTTAAGTGGTCTATAAATTTTTTTAATAAATAAAAAATTCAAAAGCATCTAACTTGAGGGCGTTTCAGGGGTGGACTTGGGTTAAGTGCTGATATTCAACCCCTCACACATACGTAGAACAAATCATGCTTGATCCAATTACTATATTTTATGGACGGGAAAAAACATTTTACATATTTGCCAAGCAGGGTTTCAAGTTAGCCTCAGTATAGAGACAATCATAATAACACTGTTTAATGAATTATATGCAATATTGGACAATGGAAGTATTGCCTTAGCAGTTTCTTTAGATCTGGCATCTGTTTTTGATGCAGTAGGACATGGTCTTTTAAGTAAACTTTTAACTACTACTATTAATTATTTCTATAATGCCACCAGACGCACACAGCGCTGTACAGTCACAAAGAAGAAGACAGTCCCTGCTCAAAAGAGCTTACAATCTAAACAGCCAAGACAGACAAACAGGATGTCATAGATACAGTTAAGGGGAACATTTTCTATGTTCTATGGTTAATCAGCTGGCTGGGTTGGAAGGAAGAGGGGAGTACAGGACAATCAAGCCATTGTGACATCACTGACGAAGTTGGCTCTTATTGGTGGAATGAGGCATTATGACGTCACAATCTCAGCTCTGCTTCCCAAAGACTGACATTCTTCACACTACTACTACTACTACTATAAGTTATTTCTACCAGACGTGCGCAGCGCTATACAGAGTCACAAAGAAGACAGTCCCTGCTCAAAAGAGCTTACAATCTAAACAGACAAGACAGACAAACAGGATATCATGGATACAGTTAAGGGGAACGGTTAATCAGCTGGCTTGTACGGGACAATCAAGCCATTGTGACATCACTGATGAGGTTGGCTCTTATAGGTGGAATGAGGCATTATGACATCACAATCTCAGCTCTGCTTCCCAAAGACTGAAACTGTTCACACGTCTAATACTACTATGAATTATTTCTAGAGCGCTACCAGATGTACTCAACACTGTACAGAGTCACAAAGGAGACAGTCCCTGCTCAAAAGAGTTTACAATCTAAACAACAAGACAGACAAACAGGATGTCATGGATACAGTTAAGGGGAACGGTTAATCAGCTGGCTGGGTTGGAGGACAGAGGGGAGTACAGGACAATTAAGCCATTGTGACATCACTGATGAGGTTGGCTCTTATTGGTGGAATGAGGCATTATGATGTCACAATCTCAGCTCTGCATCCCAAAGACTGACACTCTTCACACTACTACTATAAGTTATTTCTACCAGACGTGCGCAGCGCTGTACAGAATCACAAAGAAGATAGTCCCTGCTCGAAGGAGTTTATAATCTAGACAGACAAACAGGATATCATGGATACAGTTAGGGGGAACGGTTAATCTGCTGGCTGGGTTGGTGGGCAGAAGGGAGTTATGTATTAAAAGACTATATCAAAAAGGTGGGTTTTCTGTCTGCTTTTAAATAAGGTAAGGGGCTTGGCGGATAAACTCGGGTAATTTATTTCCAGCATAAATGGCAGCTAGATTAAATGAACGAAGTCTGGAATTGGCAGTGGAGGAGAAGGGGTTCTCTGGGAGATGTATAAGGAGAGAGGAGAGATATTGAGGGGCAGCAGAATGAACACACTTGTAGGTCAGCAATAGGAGCTTGAACTGTATGCGAAGGCGGATAGGGAGCCAGTGAAGTGACTTAACCCTTTCAGGACCAAGGGACCTATTTGTTCCATAACTTTAAAATCCTATACATTTTGATTGGGATAGTCTACAGTTCTAAATTTGATATGTACGGATTCCATATGATACTGCCTTTATGTAAACAAACTGGTTCCGACATTCATTCATTAGCGTCGTTGCCAGATTGACGAGAAGATTCACTTGCCACACTGTCCATAAGCCAGAAGTTTGATTTTTTTTAAAAAAAAAAATAATGATATTTTACAAAAAAAATCAATTTTTTGGCATCTGCAAGCCCTTTTTACCATAAAAATGTCGTCAAAACCACAAAAATTGGCCTACGATCCTTATGGTCCTGAAAGGGTTAAGGAGAGGGGTGACATGAGCGTAGCAAGATTTGTAGACGATGAGTCGTACAGCAGTTTTGCACATATTGTGGGTGGAGAGGCAGCGCTGCAGGAGACCAGTTAGGAATAGATTGCAGTAAACTAAGCTTGAGGTTACAAAAGCGTGGACAAGTTCTGGGTAGTGTGCTCAGAAAGGAAGGGACAAATTTTGGTGATGTAGAGACGAAGCGACAGGCCTTAGCAGTTTGTCTGATGTGTGTAGACAATCGAGAGGTTGGAATCAAAGACAACTCCACGGTTGCGAGCAGAGGAGACTGGAACGACGAGATTGGAGTGAGGTGGGAAGGATTTGCAATGGTTTAAATCTTTTCTGGACAATAGTTCTTCCACAGCGTTGTTCCAATCAATAAGGTCTGATATTTTTTAATTGGATTGCAGTGTCACCGTCCCTCAAGGGTCCTCCTTATAACTTATATTGTTTAAATTTTTTTTTTTTTTTTAGCACTTTGTTCAAAGTTTGGGAGTTAGTGTACTGCTATGTGGATGATATTTTATTGATTTAAAAAGTTTCAGATTCTTCTGTAAATGTAGATCTCCTATAAAACTGTTTAGAGGCAGTTTCACAATGGTTGAAAGAACATCATTTGGTCCTGAATGTTGACAAGATTGTGCTACATTGGTTCTCAGTTCGGGAAGAAAGCCGACCAGCATTATTGCTTTTATTTGCAAGGTCACTCACTGGCTGCGATTGAGAGTGGTTACAAATAAATAAATATATATATATATATATATATATTTTTTTTTTTATAATCTTTTATTGATTTTCAAGTAGTAACAGTGCAATACATATGAATCTGAACGTATAAAAAATCAAGAAAAGCACTTTGAACTTACAAATATTCAAAAGCAATCATCCCCCACCTTAATTAATCCAAAATACAAATGCATATAAACTTCCAATAACCTAGTTTTAATTAAATTAGTAGTGCAATCCCACCCCCTCCCTCCCATAAATATATTTTTGCGCTGTCCTGGGATAGAAAAGACCTAACAGTTGGTTTTTTAAAAAAAAAGACTAAACTTTCTTTTATCCAGCAAAAGTAATGTTGTAAATGTGCAAGCATTCCCATAGAATGTTTATGCATAGAAACATAGAACATGACGGCAGAAAAGGGCCACGGCCCATCTAGTCTGCCCACATTAATGGCCCACCCCCTAACTACCTCCATGAAGAGATCCCACATGCCAATCCCATCTTTTTTTAAAATCTGGCACGCTGCTGGCCTCAATTACCTGTTGTGGAAGATTATTCCAGAGGTCAACCACCCTTTCGGTGAAGAAATATTTTCTGATGTCGCCATGAAATTTCCCACCCCTGATTTTCAACGGATGCCCTCTTGTTGCCGTGGGTCCTTTAAGGAAAAAGAGATCCTCTTCCACCTCGATATGGCCTGTGACATATTTGGACGTCTCGATCGTGTCTCCCCTCTCTCTGCGTTCCTCGAGTAGAGCTGCAACTTACCCAGTCGTTCCTCATACGGGAGATCCTTGAGTCCTGAGACCATCCTGGTGGCCATTCGCTGAACCGACTCAACTCTCCGCACATCTTTTTGATAATGCGGCCTCCAGAATAGTACACAGTATTCCAGATGGGGTCTCACCATGGATCTGTACAACGGCATAATGGCCTCGGGCTTACGGCTGACGAAACTTCTACGGATACAGCCCATGATTTGTCTAGCCCTGGATGAAGCTTTCTCCACTCGATTGGCAGTCTTCATGTCTTCGCTAATGATCACCCCCAAGTCACGTTCTGCTACAGTCCTTGCTAGGATCTCACCATGAAACTGATTCGCTGGAACAAACCAGGAAACTGGCTGAGGAGTGACAATTAGGGTTAAAAAAAAAACAACAAAACTGAAGATCTTGAAGAGAGGAGAGTTTGTGAATGAGTGCTCTGTGAGAGAAAGACATTTAGGCCCTCATTTACTAAGGGCTCCTTTTACTAAGGTGTGCTAGCGTTTTTAGCGCACACAGGATATTACCGCGCACTATGCGGCTAGAACTAACCCCAGCTCAATGCTGGCGTTAGCGTCTAGCGCGCTTGGCAATGTAGCACACGCTATTCCGCGCGTTAATGCCCTAACGCACCTTAGTAAAAGGAGCCCTAAGGTGCGCTAACCGATGAGCGTGTGCTAAACGCTAACGCGTGCATGTTAGTCTATGGACACATTAGCGTTTAGCGCGTGCGAATCGGTCAGCACACCTTAGTAAAAGAAGGGGGTTAGTTAGAGAAAGAATAGTGAAAATAGTTGTATAAGAGAGTGAGGTTTAGGTTCATTAGACAGAGAAATATTTATTTTATTTTATGTAGCTAGGCATACAGTATTAGGTTCCTAAGCTTAGGCAGACATATTCTACAGCTGCACACACTGATAGGGAGATAGTTTCTCTCCTTTTTATTTATTTTAGCATAAGTTTTGGAAGAAGAACAAATGAAAATATACAAGAAAGAAGGAGGAATGGAAATTAAAGCTGGAGGAAAAGCTAAGTGCAGTACCTTCGCAGGGCTTTAAACTAGGTAAGTTGGGGGAGGGGACCTACTCATATACTGGTGTGGAAAGGAACTATCCTGATGGGACGAGTCGACACTCTGTTTCCGAGGTAAGGACCCAATATGCAAACAGTTCTCTAGGAGCCACACAGACTCAGTCAGGAATAGCCTTACAGGGACTCAGCAAACACAAAGTGTGGAGGGCCATGTATGTTAATGCACACAGTTTAGGCAATAAAATTCTAGAACTGGAAACTGAAATAAGGGATGCCAACCTGGACGTGGTGGCAATATCCGAGACTTGGTTCACGGACGCACATGGGTGGGATATGGCTATACCGGGGTACAATTTACTTCGTCAGGACAGAGAGGGCAGGTTAGGAGGAGGGGTAGCACTATACATTAAAGAGGACATCAAGACCACCAGGATCACTGATGTCAAGTATACCGGGGAATCCCTCTGGGTAAACCTGGCAAGAGGTGGCAAAAAATGCCTGTATCTTGGAGTGGTATACAGACCTCCAAGACAACCGGAAGACATGGACGCAGAATTAATTGAAGACATAGAGAATATAACTCTACGGGGCGAAACTGTACTGCTAGGGGACTTCAACATACCTGATGCAGACTGGAACACATTTTCAGCAACAACCAGCAGCAGCAGGAGGCTTTTGACCTCCATAAAAGGAGTACATCTCAGACAGATGGTAACGGAACCCACTAGAGCCCAGGCAATCCTAGACCTAGTACTCACCAACGGGGAAAGCGTCTCAGAGGTCTCGGTAGGAGATACGCTAGCCTCCAGCGACCATAACATGGTATGGTTCAACCTTGGGAAAGGATCCCCTAAATCAATTACAAAAACAAAGGTGCTCCAATTCCGGGGCACCGACTTCGCACGCATGGGCGATTTCGTTCATCAGAAGCTGCAGGACCAAGCAGAGACCGGCAATGTGGAAACTATGTGGTCGTACCTGAAATCATCCATACACGAAGCAACTAATCGCTACATAAAATCAGTAGATAAACGACAAAGAAACAACAAACCCCAATGGTTCACTGAAGAGATCTCGCACCTCATTAAGGAGAAGAAAAAAGCATTTCTTTCCTACAAACGTACGCAGAGAAGAGAAACTAAAATAGAATATAAGACCAGATCTGCAATGGTCAAAACAGCAGTTAGGGAGGCCAAACTTCGAGTGGAAGAAACTCTGGCAAGGAACATTAAAAAAAGGGACAAATCCTTCTTTAGGTATATCAGTGATAGGAAAAGGAACACAGACGGTATAGTACGCCTTAGACAACCGGACGGAAACTACACGGTGGCGGATTCAGAAAAAGCAGAACTACTAAATGAATATTTCTGCTCAGTCTTCACCTGCGAAGCACCGGGACACGGACCACAGTTGATGATAAAACAAGACGTGGATGACCCGTTTCAGAATTTTGAGTTCACACCTGGGGACGTTTACAACGAACTGGCAAGGCTAAAGGTAAACAAGGCCATGGGACCGGACAATTTACACCCAAGAGTGCTCAGAGAATTGAGAGACGTTCTGGCAGAACCGTTGGCAGTGCTCTTCAATCTCTCACTAAGTACGGGGAAAGTTCCATTAGACTGGAAAACAGCCAACGTCGTTCCTCTACATAAAAAGGGCTGCAAGGCTGTGGCTGCAAACTATAGACCGGTAAGCCTCACCTCAATTGTGTGTAAACTCATGGAAACACTAATTAAGTATAAATTAGATACGATCCTGAACGAGGGAAATCTCCGGGATCCCAACCAACATGGATTCACCAAGGGTAGGTCATGCCAGTCAAATCTAATCAACTTCTTTGACTGGGTAACAAGAAGACTGGACTCAGGAGAGTCTTTGGACGTCGTGTACCTAGACTTCAGCAAAGCGTTCGACAGCGTCCCACACCGCAGGCTGCTGAACAAGATGAAATCGATGGGATTAGGAGAGACTCTAGCTGCATGGGTTAAAGATTGGCTTAATGGCAGACTTCAGAGGGTGGTAGTTAACGGTACCCTCTCTAAAATGTCGGAGGTGACTAGCGGAGTGCCACAGGGTTCGGTCCTGGGCCCACTCCTCTTCAACATATTCATTGGGGATCTGACTCAAGGGCTTCAAGGCAAAGTAACCTTATTCGCTGATGACGTCAAACTATGCAATATAGTAAACGGCTATAATCTACAGGATGCTATGGAACAAGACCTGCGTACTTTAGAAAATTGGTCCTTGATATGGCAGCTGGGCTTTAACGCCAAGAAATGTAAGGTCATGCATCTCGGTAACGGAAATCCTTGTAAAACTTACACCTTGAATGGAGAAACTTTAACCAGAACTACGGCAGAACGAGACTTGGGAGTAATCATCAGTGCTGACATGAAAGCAGCCACTCAAGTGGAGAAGGCTTCATCTAAAGCATGGCAGATGATAGGTTGTATCAAGAGAAGCTTCGTCAACAGGAAACCTGAAATCATGATGCCATTGTATAGAGCCATGGTGAGACCTCATCTGGAGTACTGTGTGCAATTCTGGAGGCCACATTACCGTAAGGATGTGCTAAGAATTGAGTCGGTTCAGCGGATGGCCACCAGGATGGTCTCGGGGCTAAAGGGTCTCCCGTACGAGGAAAGACTGAGCAAATTGCAGCTCTACACTCTTGAAGAGCGTAGGGAGAGGGGAGACATGATTGAGACATTTAAGTACATCACAGGACGGGTCGAGGTGGAAGACGATATCTTTCTTCTCAGGGGACCCTCGACCACAAGAGGACATCCGCTCAAACTCAGGGGAGGGAAGTTTCGTGGAGACGTCAGGAAGTACTTCTTCACGGAGAGAGTGATCGAGCATTGGAACAAGCTTCCAGTGCAGGTGGTCGAGGCACGCAGCATCACAGACTTCAAGAACAAATGGGATACCCATGTGGGATCCCTACGAGGTCATGCCAAGGATAGGGTCACTAGGACTTGAATGAGCGGGTCAGTAGAGTGACAGTATAATTACAATGAGCAGGTCAGTAGAGTGACAGTATAATTACAATTATACTTAAGAGGTCAGAAGACCTAAGAGGGTGGGTAAATAGTGTGGGCAGACTTGATGGGCTATATGGCCCTTATCTGCCGTCATTTTTCTATGTTTCTATGTTTCTACCTGTTAAATTCCCATACTAATTATTTGTGAATCTACTATAATAAAACGCTAAGCGCGCATGCGCGCTTACAACGGCCCCACACAGTACTCCAATGCGCGAAATGCCCTGGCAGCTGAACCCAAAGTGAATCGTGGCCTCACACAGTACTCCCACGCTTACAATGGTCCCACAAAGTACTCCAGCGAAGCCATATGACCCTCCCACCGCAGCCTGACCCTCCCATCCGACCCTCCCTTCCCGCAGTCTGGCTGGATCCCATAGTCCCTTGCCGCACTCTCCCCCTTCCCTTCCTGCGGTCCCGACAAACCTCCCGACTCCAGCAGCGGCCGCAGCACTCTAAACACACTGCTTCGCGGCCTTCTACTGCCCTGATTTGCTCTGTCGCATCTCTAATGATGTCATCAAGGACGTGCCAGAGTACATCAGGGCAGTAGAAGGCCGCGAAGCAGCGTGGTTAGAGTGCTGTGGCCTCTGCTGAGTCGGGAGGTTTGTCAGGACCACGGGAAGGGAAAGGGGGGTAGGGGAAAATGCTGCTGCTGCTCCTGCACAGAGAAGTGGTGTGGGGGGAAGGGAATGCTCCTGTGGCTGCTGTTTTAAAGGGAAGTGGGGGGGAGGGAAATGCTGTTGCTGCTGCACAGGGAATTGGGGTGGGGGAGGAAAATGCTGCTGCACCTAAAAATGGAGAGGAGGGAATGCTGCTGCTGTGGCTGCTGCACAGGGAAGTGGGGGAGGGAAATGCTGCTGCACAGGGAAGTGTGGTGGAGGGAGGGAAATGCTGCTGCACAGGGAAATGGAGGAGGAGGGAATGCTGCAGCAGTTGCTGCACAGGGAAGTGGGGGGAGGGAAATGCTGCTGCTGCAGAAGAAAGACATATGGCCTTGGGGAAGGACAAAGGGGACCTGAAGGGAAAAGATGGCAAAAGGGGTGAAACAGGGTCAGAGAGAGATGGTAGAGGGTGTGAGAGAGGGAAAGGGCGTGATGAGGGTCAAAAGGGTACAGAGGACTAAGGAAATGGTGAGGTGGTGGGACTGGGATCAGTGGGAGGCACGATCCAGCCATGGTACAGGCGGGGCATGGGTGGCTTCAGGGTATAGGTGAGGCTATTCTAGCACCCATTACTGTAACAAATGTAATGGGCTTAAACACTAATATACTTATGATACTGGATCCAGTTAGTTGGGTAAATGTACACAGATTTAACTTGGTTTTAAAGAATTTTAAAATATTTTATTTGTGCAAACAGCAATTAAAGAATTTTTTTTTGCAAAATAGGAAAAGAAAAAAAACATTTGTGCTATTTGTAACACTGAGTCAGCTTCTCAATTAATTTCAAATTTCACACCGGTCGGGTTCTTCTTGACAAATAACTCAGTCAAGATTTGATTGGTGCATTTCTCTGTTCAGACCTCATTTGTGCACTGTACATCTAGCCTGAGGTAACTTGGCTATGCGACTGCATTAAGAATAAAGTAAGGCTGGTGTTACAGAATTACAGACAGAGGCTGGTTACACTAGGGATCGTAGTGAACTACAGTGGTGCCTCACACAACGAACTTAATTCGTTCCAGGAGCAAGTTTGTTATGCGAAAAGTTCTTTATGTGAAACGCGTTTTCCCATAACAATACATGTTAAAAAAAATAATTCGTTCTGCAGCATAAAATATGCTAAGATGACATATAAAAAGATAAATTTGTCAAAATGGTGAAAATGGTGGTCTTGCTGAGGCCAAACTCTTTGACGAGGTCACACTGTTTTACCCCACATTCACTCCTTCTAATTATTTCCCGTTTCATTTCAACAGAAATCACCTTCCTGCTTTTTTTAGAAGCCATGATATATAAAAAATATTGAGTTTATCTTAAAAGGACGACTGTATACAGTGAGAGAGGGCAGTTAAGCGCAGTGACTAACGACTGCCTGCAGTGCCTGCGCGGAAGGATGCAATACATCGGCAGCTCGGGCGACTTCGTTGTGTGAAACGAAGTTCGTTGTGTGCAGCGTTCGTTGTGCGAGGCACCACTATATAAGATATCTTTTCAAGAATAAATTTCTGCTGTGCCAGAGAGGGATTTTCAATCTTAAGTCAATTATAGGCTGCAAAGTACTGTTGCGATCAAGCAGCATTGCATACTTTACTGCATGCACTTGCATTTGGACTATTGCAATGTGGTGTATGCAAGGGTGGGACATAGCAGTATTAATTGCTTACAAACTTTACAAAACACTGCTTTGAGGATATTAGCAAATGTTCATAAATACGATCCCATTACCCCATTCTTTAGAGCTTTTCATAACTTAACTGCTTGTTTCCATTAATGATTTTAAAATCCTGACTTTGGTTCACAGAGCCTACTATAAACAAAATGCTCCTTATCTTAATAACTTGCCTCCCCACCCCTTCCCATTTAGAAGGCTGTGCTGCTGAGCGGGGTGACTTAAACGCTGAGCCACCCATTCTAATCCTATGGGCGGCTCGGCATTTAGCTCGCACCGCTTGACAGTGCGGCTTGATATAAGGGGAGGTTAGTTATTTCTTACTGTTCAGAGAATATGCTTAGGTCCCTGCAGGATTTTGGATTAGTAATGTCACATTTTTCTAAAGCTCAATGGGAGTCTACCCAGTCATGTGCTTTTTCATGGCTGGCCCCATCACTTTGGAATAATATTTCAAAAGCCCTTTATGCTGAAAGGAATTTAAAGACTTTTAAAAGATTATTAAAGAAAGAGTCGTTTTTAAAAATGAAGACTTTTAGTATTTTGCTAGTTGGGGAGGGAAAGGTTTACTGATAAAGAACGTGAGATACATTACAAGTAGGGCTGCACATCAATCGCAATTAACTCGTTAACTATTCATTGCGATTAAAAAATATAATCGTGGTTAATAATCATATGCATTCCTTCTGCCTGATTACCTTCCTCCCTTCCCCTGTATGGCCCACCATCTCTCCTTTCCAGACCTGTACCACACCACCAATCCCGACCCTCTTCTGCACCCCTGCACTGGCACCCTATACCTTTGCCAATCAATCTTTGTCCCTGCAGCCAGTTGACAGCCCTAATGAAAGGCTTCCTGCAGCCTGCACCAGGCCTTACCTCTAATCCAGCCTGCCCCCTTCTCAAAACAGGAAGTTACACCAGAAGGGGGTGGGTCAGGTCAAAGAGAAGGCTCAGTGCAGGCCGCAAACAGCTTTTCAATAGGGCTGCTGTTGGCTGCAGGCACGAAGATTGATTTGGAAAAGTAAAGGGTAACAGGATTGGTGGCTGGGTCCAGGTCTGGAAAGGAGAGATGGTGAGAAGTGTGTATGGGGGGAGGGAATTAAGATCTGGGGGCTGGGAGGGGGGGAAGGAGGGAGATAAAGAGAGAATTGGAATGGAGGAAATTTAGTTGGACCTGGGGATGGGAGAGAGGGAGAAAATTGGACCTGGGGGAGGGAGGGGGAGAGAGAGAGAGAATTGGACCTGGGGAGGGAAGGGAGAGAGAGAGTTGGACCTGGAGGAGGAGGGAGAGAGAGAGAGAAAGAATTGGACCTTGCTCTCTTCGGATTCTTTTGCACTCTATGGTCTTTTCCAAGATGAATTACTGCAATTCTCTATTAGCAGGACTTCCTCAGTATCAGCTGCATCACCTCCAGTTAGTGCAAAACACTGCTCTTCATTTACATTATTGCCGTTCAAAATCTGACCACATCACTCCTTTGCTTAAATCTTAACATATTTTCCCAATAGCCTATAGAATACCATTTAAGGAGAGGTATTCCCAGAGGTTTTACTTTGGTGAGATTATGAAGTGGCATACAGACTTGACATTTTCACGTTATTTCTCACTCAGATTTATCCTGCAAAGTCTCTGTGCCAAATGTTCCCATGGGCAATTTTCAAAGGGACAATACTGTATGTACAGACTTTGCCTTTCAAATATGACGATTATTTGCAGAGCACATGGAGACTTGCGGTCTGTTTGAAAATTACACCTTTGTTTATTTAATTTTCAATGCCGTTTTCCCAGGGGAACTCAGAATGGTTTACATTAATTTATTTAGGTACTCAAACTTGTTTCCCTGTCTGTTCCGGTGGACTCACAATCTATCTAATGTACCTGGAGCAATGGGGAATTAAGTGACTTGCCCAGGGTCACAAGGAGCAGTGTGGGTGCTGAGGCTATAGCTTTAACCACTGCACCACACTCTCTCCTCTCTAACTCTCATGAGAGAGCTGAATATGTCTATGTACTTTCATTAGGTCACACGGATCACAGATCTTCCACTTTGCTCTAAACCAGTGGTCTCAAACTCGCAGCCTGGGGGCTACATGCGGCCCGTCAGGTACTCTTTTGTGGCCGACGGTCTGTACTAGTGCTGTCTGTACTACTGCCGCCCGCTCTTTGCAGCATCCTCCGGCTTTCCCCTTGGCCTTACCTTCATATAATTACCGCAGCCTGCAGAGAGGATTGCCGGTGCTGTAGTGATCCTTGAAGGCTGCTGTCGTCCTCAGCAGCACTTTCCTTCTGCCGCGATTCTGCCCCTGATGTCAGAGGAGGGGCGGGACCGTGGCAGAGGGAATGTGCTGCGGAGGCCAATGGCAGCCTGCAAGGAACACTTCAGCACCGGTGATCCTCTCTGCAGGCTACGGTAATTAGCTGAAACTAAGACTGGTAGGCCAGGGGGGAAGCTGGAGGACGCTGCAAAGAAGGATGGAACATGCAGGCCTTCGGGGGGGGGGGGGGGGGGGGAAAGATCTATAAATTATAAAGAGTTATATCTCATGCAAAATTGTCATTTCTTTAATAAGACATTAACTTTTTTCTGAGGCCCTCCAAGACCTCCAAATCTGAAATGTGGCTCTGCAAAGGGTTTGATTTTGAGACCACTGCTCTAAATTGTATCGCCAGATTTGTTCTGTAAGTCGCCTTGAACCTCTTCAGGTGTAGTGTGATTCATAAATCCCGGATTAGAATAGATTAGATCTAGGTGACTAACTTACCCCCTCTTTTACTAAGGTGTGCTAACCGATTAGCGTGCACTAAACGCTAACGTGTCCATAGAATAACATGCATGCATTAGCGTTTAGTGCCCACTAATTTGATTAGTGCGCCCTAATTGGTTAGCGCATCGTAGTAAAAGAGGGCCTTAATTTTTAATTGACTTAATTGGCGCTGTTAATAGAAGGTAGCGAATGTTGCACCAATTTTCAAAAAAGGATCAAGAGGAGAACCGGACAACTACAGACCTGTGAGTCTTACATCTGTCCCTGGAAAGATGGTTGAAGCACTGATTAAAGATAGCATAGTCCGGCACTTGGATACACACGACCTGATGAGAGACAGTCAACATGGCTTCAGGAAAGGGAAATCATGTTTGATGAATTCACTTAAATTTTTTGAGACCGTGAACAAACAAATTGATAGTGGAGAACCGTTGGACATAATATACTTGGACTTCCAGCATTCCGTTGGAAAAATCAATATGCTTGCTTTTAAATATTATCAGAAGTAGGAGATCAACTGCTTTTACACCTAAGCAGCCTATAATAGGAGCCCTTGCCCCGATCCAACCAGGCATGTGAGCTCCTCCCCCTATATCCCGTTTAAGAGATCAATCTACCTGCTTTAAATATCAGCAGCAGTAGAAAAACAACTGCTTTTACATACAAGCAGCAGCGAGACCTACCGCAACCACCAAGAGCCCACAGATCCGATCCTGCCAGGAGTGTGAACTCCTCCCCCTGCAGTCCATTGGAGAGATCAATCTGCCTGCTTTTAAATATCAGCAGCAGTGGAGATCAACTGCTTTTACACCTAAGCAGCAACGAGACCAGCCACAACCACCGAGAGCACACAGACCCGATCCTACCAAGAGTGTGAACTCTTCCCCCCATGCAATCCGCTAAGAAGATCGACTGTCGGCTCTGGGCGGCTTTCCCGCAGAGGAGAGAATCCTGCATTCACCGTGGGCCTCATCTGGGACAGCCTCCTTGGAGTGGCTGGGGCACGGGCAGTGTGTCTGGGAGGGAATGCATGGTGGGAGAACATCGCAGGGGAGGAGACATAGGCATCCTGGGACTGTCTGCCAAGTCTCTTCCCTGAAAAAGCCCTTTCTGGAAACGTCAATCGCTCCTCCTAAACTTACTTGCTCCACTTCATCACTGACGCTGAAACCATGGATTGAAGACAAAGTTTTATTTTATTTTTCTTTCCAGCTTATGATTTATCTTTAATCTTATCTATTGTTTTGCCTTTTGTCTTTGTTTTGTTCTATTTCTATCATTTAAATTTCTCCAGAATTCTACTGTTCAACGGCTCCCCCTTCTGCTTCTATTCCTTTCTCTCCTCTCTTCTACCTTCCAAAGTATTTAGATCAATGCTGTCTTGTTAAAATGTTTATTTTATTTTTATTTTTCCTCTAACTCTACTTTTCACTTCTCTATTACCCTCCAGGTACTTTAGTTAGATTGTGAGCCTTCAGGACAGTAAGGGAATTTTTCAAGTACCTTTCTTATTTCTAATCTTAATGTATATTTTCTGTAAACCGCTTAGAACCTAACGGATGTAGCGGTATATAAGAAATAAATTACATTACATTACATTACTTCCAGAAAGCGTTCGACAAGGTTCCACATGAAAGACTTCTCAGGAAACTACAAAGCCATGGAATAGAGGGAGATATACTAAGATGGATAGGCAAATGGCTGGAGAATAGAAAGCAGAGAGTGGGCATCAATGGTAAGTTCTCAGACTGGGAGAAAGTGACTAGCGGTGTGCCCCAGGGCTCGGTACTTGGGCCCATCTTATTTAATATTTTCATCATTGACCTAGAAGAAGGAACATCCAGTGAGATCATCAAGTTTGCAGACGACACAAAGCTATGCCGGGTAATCGGATCGCAGAAGGATAGCAAGGAACTCCAGAGTGACTTATGTCAGTTAGAGAAATGGGCGGAGAAATGGCAGATGACGTTTAATGTGGAAAAGTGCAAAGTAATGCATTTAGGCAGAAAGAACAAGGAACACGAGTATAGAATGTCAGGTGCAACTCTGGGTAAGAGCGAACAAGAAAAGGACCTGGGTGTACTGATAGATAGGACCCTGAAACTGTTGGCACAATGCGCGACAGCGGCAAAGAAAGCAAATAGAATGTTAGGCATGATAAAGAAAGGAATCACGAGTAGATTGGAGAAAGTTATAATGCCGCTTTATAGGGCAATGGTCAGACCACACTTGGAACACTGCGTCCAACATTGGTCTCCCAACCTAAAGAAGGATATAAAACTGCTGGAGAGGGTGCAGAGATGAGCAACAAAGCTAATAAAAGGTATGGAGAACTTGGAGTACGAGGAACGACTTAAGAGACTGGGAGGGAATATGATCGAGACTTTCAAAATACTGAAAGGAATAGACAAAATAGAGCAGGAAAAAAAATTATTTACAATGTCCAATGTGACACGGACAAGAGGACACGGACTGAAGCTAAGGGGGGACAAGTCCAGGACAAATATCAGGAAGGTTATTGCGGAATCCACCGTTCTAGGATTTAAAAGCAAACTAGATGCACATCTCCTTACGAGAGGCATAGAGGGATATGGGTGACTAAAATTACGCCAGGTGTACACCTGGCTGGGCCTCCGCGTGTATGGATCGCTGGACTTCATGGACCGAAGGTCTGATCCGGAGATGGCAGTTCTTATGTTCTTATGTAAAAAAACATTTAGCTGGTAAGCTTCTACTACCTCACAATAGGTATCTATACAGCAAGTTGGCATGGTTAGGGGCAAAGTTTGGATATGGATTAAGTTAGTCTACCTGAGGCGCTTGGTATGAACCAATTTTTTTTTTTTTTATATATTACATTTCTAATCTGAACGGGGGTTCGGGTGTGTCGGGGAGAGGGGCAAAGACGACGACGACTACCTTTACAATTGAGGCCTTGACTCCCTTAGTTCTGACCGAAGTTAGTTTTAAGTTCTAAGCTGCGGCAGCGGCTTCTCTCACGATCCCTGCCTGCATCGGAAGCCTTCTCCGACGCAGGTGCGGCTCGTGAGAGGAGCCGCCGCCGTGGCTTAGAACTTAAAACTAACTTCGGTCAGAACATTACCTTGGGTTCCGCGATCGGGTCCTGCTTGGTCTGCCACTGCCTGGAGAAGCTGAAGAGCGGCCGACATCCGCCTCGGGGGGGGGGAGGGGGAGAGAGAGCTTCGTGCGCGTGCGCACTCCTACCTGCGGTGCCCTACAGCGCACGGAAAACGGAACACGCAGATGGAGTGCGCATGCGCGGCTAGCGTTTATATTAGATTAGATTAGGACGGAATAAAAGAAAGAGAGACCATCCTCGGCAACCACTTTGTTAAACTGTGGTTACAACTATTGATCTTGATAGAGATTTAATTCTTCAAACATACTTTAGACATATGAATAATACTTCCTTTGGTTCAATAATCCAAATTTATCCTGATATATCTCAGGCAACACAAAAGAGAAGAAAAGACTTCTTGGTCTATCGACCAAGAGTTTTGGCATTGGGCGCTGCTATATTAGAGCAAGAAAACCCTGACTTAATATACATATGTAGGGTTACCAGATTTTCCCGAAGGAAAATCCGGATCCATGGCCACATCCCCAGGCCCGCCCTGTTCCACCTGTGTCACGCTCCCTTCTGCCCCAGCCCCACCCCCAGACAGCATCTATGCATGCATGAGCGCGCGTCACATCACCGCATCACGTCCGCACATGCACGGATGCCCCTGGTTCATAGACAACGGCGCGAAAGACAAAAGCACGCACCGACAATTGAGCACAGCGTGCGCCACCGCGCCACTCTAAATTACAGTTTTTAGGGGCTCGGACGGGGGGCTTTGTTGGGGAACCCCCCCCCAGTTTACTTAATAGACATCGCGCCGGCGTTATGGGGGGTTTGGGGGCTTGTAACCCTCCACATTTTACTGTAAACTGAACTTTTTCCCTAAAAACAGGGAAAAAGTGAAGTTTTCAGTAAAATGTGGGGGGTTACAACCCCCCACACCCCCCAGAACGCCCCCATAACGCGGTGCGATGTCTATTAAGTAAAGTGGGTGGGGGTTCCCCCCCCACGCCCCCCCCCCGTCGGAGCACTAAAAACAGTAATTTAGAGCGGCGCGCACCTCCGCGTTGCGCTCAATTGTCTGGGCGCGCCTTTGTCCCGGCGCGCTTTTGACCTGACACCGATGCCCCTTCCTGACGTGATTTCAGGGGAAGCTTTCAAACCCCGGACAAAGTGCCTGGGTTTTGAAAAGCCATCCGGACCCCCGGACATGTCCTCGAAAAGGAGGATATATCTGGGGAATTCTGGACGTCTGCTAACCCTATACCAGGGGGTCTCAAAGTCCCTCCTTGAGGGCCGCAATCCAGTCGGGTTTTCAGGATTTCCCCAATGAATATGCATGAGATCTATGTGCATGCACTGTTTCAATGCCTATTCATTGGGGAAATCCTGAAAACCCGACTGGATTGCGGCCCTCAAGGAGGGACTTTGAGATCCCTGCCCTATACATATGTCTATGGTTTACATGCCTGCCGGTGCCTAAGTCAATTTAGGTGCCGATAGACGTGATTCTAGAAATAATGCCTAACTTTGATTAGGAAGGAGGAGTGATCCTCTGAAACGGAGCCCCATAGAGCTTCAGTATCTTAGCAAGAACAATGGACTGAACGTGTCTTATCGCAGTGGTTCCCAACCCTGTCCTGGAGGAACACCAGGCCAATTGGGTTTTCAGGCTAGCCCTAATGAATATGCATGAAGCAAATTTGCATGCCTATCACTTCCATCATATGCAAATCTCTCTCATGCATATTCATTAGGGCTAGCCTGAAAACCCGATTGGCCTGGTGTTCCTCCAGGACAGGGTTGGGAATCACTGTCTTATCGGACGCCCTCACGTTGCAAGGATAAGTACCTGCTTCTTTGACTTTATGAACTGTTTTGATTCTTTATTTTTGGATATCAGGGGAAGAAGTTTGGAAGTTGAACCTCAAGTAGGTTTTTGGACTTAGTAGCAATTATACCAGCCATGGGCAACTCTGGTCCTCAAGGGCCGGAATCCAATCGGGTTTTCAGGATTTCCCCAATGAATATGCACTAGATCTATTTACACTACAATATTGCAAAAGGTGAAGTGGGGAAATAGAAATAAAGTAGTGCAAAAAAACTCCACTTAAAGGTAGCTGAGATCTATTTACATGCACTGCTTTCAATGCATATTCATTGGGGAAATCCTGAAAACCCGACTGGATTCCGGCCCTCAAGGACTAGAGTTGCCCATGTCTGAATTATTCATTGCACAGTAGTATATTAGAGAGATGAATGGTGATTTATTTTTGATGGTGTGATTTTGCACTTTATTCACTATAAAATATTGGGTCCAGGGATGTTTCATACTTGAATAACCCGCTTGGGTTAATACAACTCTCAGGCTGGGCCTGATAATCAAGTTGTGAAAACTGAGCACCCATCACAAAAATTCAAAATTTAAAAATTCTTCATTCATTTATTTCATCTCCAGTATTCTCCCAATATCATATATAATAAAACGCTAAGCGTGCATGCGCACTTGCGCCGCGTGTTCCCTGATCTGTCGCGGTGGCATGAGTGCGCTTGCGCGCCAGAGAAGCTTCCCTGCTCTCCACCTCACAATACGGCCCAACCGGCCGAAGTGTCTTTAGACGCTGCCGCGGCAAGGCAGTGCGGAGCGGCGGCTGCCGGGAGGAGGCCGCGGCGGCTTGAGGCGAAAGGCGGTGCGGAGCGGCGGCTGCCAGCCGCTAGCACCCCCTGCCCTCTTCATCGCGGCTCAGGAGAGACGTGGCAGTGCAAGGCCTGGACGTCACCACCGCGCGATGCGACGCCTGTGCGCTGCAGTAGGGACTCTAGAGGAAGTGACTAGAAGTGCAGACACCAGCTCCCCGCGACACGGCAGAGGCCCCGCACCAGAGTGAACTCACGCTGCCACCCAGAACTCCCTCACCTCTGCTGACCCTTGCTCCTGCCTGTCCCACAGGGCACCCCTGGCGATCCTGGCCCACAATAGTCGGCCCAGACCCAAGGCAGAGGAGACACTGGAACACCAACAATGCAACAGGTACTCTAATGATGCTGGATGGAAAAAGGTGGAAATAGGAAAGGTAAAAGGGGAATATTGGTAGGTAAAAAGAAGGGAGAAGGGCTACTGATGGACAGGGGGGCAGGGAAGGGGTTCTGCTGGACAGAGGGAAAGTAAAAGGAAGGGAGAAGGGCTACTGATGGACAGGGGGGCAGGGAAGGGGTACTGCTGGACAGGGGGAGGTAAAAGGAAGAGAAAAGGGCTACTGATGGACAGGGGGAAGTAAAAGGAAGTGAAAAGGGCTACTGCTGGACAGGGGGGAGAGACAAAAAGAAAAGACAGAAAGAAAGGGGGGCAGGGAGAAAGAAAGAAAGACACACATACAGAAAGAGAGAAAGAAATGCCTAAGTCTACACATCTATTCTACCACCCGTTAATTAACGGGCTAAAAAACTAGTACTATATAAGTTAGGAAGAATTTTTCCTATTATTGTTGTTCTATTCTTTCCTATTTGGGGTTTTTAGATTTACAAATAACTTTGATTGACATGCAGTAGATGTTGCATTTCTAGGTGTCTACTGAGTTAGGTGCTATTTATAGAATCTGGCCTTTAATGCATGGTTTACCGTGCAGTAACTGCTAGCACAGGATAGCGTTAAGGAGCTTAGTGGTATTTTTGCAGTTATCTTGTGCTGCACCGTGCATTGTGCATTTTTTGTGAAAGGTTGAAGAATGGGCATGGGAAGTATTTTGTGATTAATGTGTCGTAAGTACCGTTCACTAAGGACCAGTGTCTTGCAAACTGTGTGCTGCGGCACACTGGTGTCCTGCAAAGAGATTCCAGGTGTGCCGCAAGATTCTAGAATTTTACTTTATTTTTTGAAATGCCCTAAGAAATAATTCAAAAAACAAATATACACTAGAATAGATGACATGTATATTGTCTACGCAAGAGGGTCAACGTTATGAGCATCTGCGCAAGTGGAGATACAACCGACCAGACAAGCATTATTCTTTGACTTGATTGGTCCTTGAAAAATAACGCCAAATACTTTCCTTCACTTGAAAAAAAAAAAAAAGTATAAGTAGGTCATCAATCCATTCGTGAACTATGAAGATACATGTGTGACGATGACCGAAGAAGAAAATCACATTGATCTTATGAACGACCTAGTTCACAAAGCGTCATTTGCCAAGCAAGAATTGTCAGCCTTTTGGATCTCAATTTGTAATCAATATCCTAACTTGACAACAAAGCAATCAAGGCTTTTTTACCGCGAGCCTTAGCCGGCGGACGAAAATTGGTGGTGACCAGCTGTGTCGCACAACATAGCAGGCCACTAGGCTAGTTGACGAGACGGATATTAGGCAGGAGATAGACATCTGTATCCCGATGAATATTGGCAGATAGCCAGCTAAATGGGACTGAGCCGGCCGGGAGCCTTCTTGGAAGACTTAGGCCCTCTTTTACGAAGGTGCGCTAATCGATTTGGCATGCACTAAACGCTAACGCTTGCATGTTAGTCTATGGAAGCGTTAGCGCGTGCTAATCGGTGAGCGCACCTTAGGGGTCCTTTTACAAAGGCGCAGTAGCAGTTTAACACACAGAATACCGCGGGTTAAACCACCTGCCGCGCTAGTACCTAACGCCTTCTTTGACAAGGCATTAGGATTTTAGGCTGCCACGGGGGTTAGCGCGTGATGAAATGTCCGACGCGCTAACCCCCGTAGCACGCCTTGATAAAAGGAGCTCCTAATAAAAGAGGGGGTAAGTCCCACTGAATATCGGGGGGGGGATATACATTTGTATTTGCCCGTGTGTCATTGCGCCACATAAATTACAGGTGTGTCATGGTTCAGGATGAAAAATCATCTGGAATAATAGTCATGCCTGTTCTTGTTTTGCAGAAGCCCATTATTTAACCTGCAGAATTCAGGAGTGTTCTGAGACTACAAGGAGTGGACCCTTTTCTCGCGCAATTGACATAAGCTCTTTGGTTGTCCAGGACGAATATATCTTCATTCAGGTATAGAGGTTTTTTTTTATATTATTTGATTTATAGCCCATCCTCTCCAAAGAGCTCAGAATGACTTGTGTGTACTTTATTTGACATTTTATTTTTATTTATTCCAATTGGACGCGTTAGCATTTAGCACGTGCGTTGATTTAACGCTTAGCACGCACCTGGACGATATACAGACCAGGGGAGTAAGCTGGGCTGTTTCTCATGGTCAGCTGTCAGTCTGGATATTCAATGCCAGACCATTTCCAGCAAGTGGCATTAACTCTCCAAACATTTTTTGGGCCGGTTTAAATTTAATTGGTCAAGCTGATATTCAGCACTGGCCAGTTAGGTTTAAACTGGCCAAATATATCCCAGCTGTTTTGACTACCTTATATGACTCAATAATAAAGACCCCTAATTTTCCACTGAATATGAAAGAGTGCAAAAAATATCATTAACTCACTGGAAGGGCCTCAGTCATCGAGCCTACGCAAATCATAGACTCTGACCATACAAGTCTGTGTGCTTCCCCGGCTCCTTAGCTCTAATCATCGGCAACCTTCCAGTCCATTACCTCAACTAAAAGGGTTTTAAATTTGTTGTAAGTAAATTCCTAAAAATTTTTTTATCTTTTTATTTAAATTTATTTCGAATAACTTATTCTAAAATATCGGCTTTCTAAAAACCTAAATTCTCTAAATAGATGCACTATTTCCTTATGAGAGACTTAATTTAAACATCCAATATCCATTGAAATTACTTAGCTTTCAAATCATATATCCCCAGCAAACTGCTTCAGACCATGCCAACGTGGCCAGCGTTTCGTGGAAACTTATTTAAACCCACTGCTTCAGGGCCAGTTAGTCAAGCATGCTGCGGAAAATAGAAACACAATCAAAAAAACAGAAATGAATAAATGAAACTTATAAAGTAGTAGATTGAACAACCTTACCTACCTACTGAAATATATTAACTCGGATTTAGTCTCTAAACAGCAAAAAAATGGCGACAGCCTCTTTTTAAGGAGAACTGTCAGCGTCCTGACGTCACAAATAGTATCAGATTACATTAAAGAAACAGATAGCAAGAACACAGAGAAAAACAGCAACATCCATAAACTTATTAGTAAAAATGTTGCCATTCCATCTGTTTGTTTAAACCCCCCGAGGCTAAAGTCTGTAAACGATTAATCCAGCGTTGCTCATGTTGAGCCAGCGTCCGCCGAAAATTCCCACCTCTCTTGTCAGGTTTAACCATTTCTATGACAATAACCTTTAGGGAGAGAAACTCATGTTGTTTCTCGATGCAACGCTTCGCTAAAGGGGCGCCCATATTACAATTTTTGATGTTACTTTTATGTTCAATTTTTGTGAGGTCTGACCGACATAAAGGAGATCACAAGGACACCTAAGGATGTAAACAACACCCTTAGTTTTACAATCAGAAAAATGCCTTAACGTGTATACTCTACTGTCTCTTGGATTCTTAAAAATATTAGTGCAATCCATAAGGTTGCACATTTGACAGCTCCCACACATATGATGCCCTGCATTTTCTGGCGAGCAAATATCTCTAAATTCCCTTAGGGTAGAGGGGCATAGTATTTCCTTCAAATTCCGATTTCTGCGGTACGCTATTCTTAAAGAATAATCTTTAAAGGTCCCCGCTATTTTTAGTATTTCCCAGTGTTTTCTCAGACTCTTAGCAATATAAAAGCTATTCTTAGAGTATGTTAATACACAGGTCATGATTTTTTCATCAGTCTCTGAATTCTCAATAGTTCTAGCCCGTAATAGATGTTCACGATGGTTGTAATACGCCCTCTTATAAGCTGTGTTCACAACCTTTGACGGATATCCCCGTAGTAAGAATTTTTCTTTTAAACAATTTGCCTGGATCTTAAATTCAGAATCTGAAGTACAAATTCTGCGGATCCGTAAAAATTGAGAAAACGGGAGGCTCTTTTTAATGAGTTAATGATATTTTTTGCACTCTTTCATATTCAGTGGGAAATTAGGGGTCTTTATTATTGTGAATATTATTCTCACTAAGGGATTTGAGTATAGTGTGAGTACCTTATATGACTGCCAGACTTAGCCAGCGATACACTGAGATCGCTGGTAGCCGCTTATAACGCACAAATATTGCCAGACAACCAGTTAAGGGCCATTTAATTGGCAAGGAACCATTTCTGGCTGGTTAAATGATTCTAAATACCAGGGCTGAATATAATTGTTGACGCCAGATGTTTCACATCACAAGCAGTAAGGATGTATGGACTGGAACCGGTGAAAGTTGCAGGTAATCAGGACAAAATCATGCTGTGTTTTTTTTGTTGAGTGCTCCATCACCAAAGATCCAGGGATATATAGTTAAAACCGCACGCAAAGCCGGGCTGACAATCGTGCGCAGGACATCAGCGCGCTGGATTTAAATTCAATTTGAAAGCACTCCGAGGAGGGTTGTGGGGAGAACCTACGCACTCAACTTAGTACTGTTGGCACTGCCGTTGGGGGGGTGTTGGGGGAACCCCCCATTATAGAGGAAAAAGGCATTTTCCCTATTTTTTAGGGAAAAAGTACAGTTACCTCTGTAATGTGGGGGGTTCCCTCACACACACCCCCAACGGCAGTGCCAACACTACTAAGTTGAGTGGGGGACCACCCCCTCTCGGAGCGCTTTCAATTTGAGTTTAAATCCGGCGCGCTGATGTCCTGCGTGCTATTGTCTCGCACGTTTTGGACGCGGCACCGATCCAGAGGTACAATCCTGCATCTATGACTGTGTGAGTCACCTGTAACAAGGTATGACTCACCAAGCAGCAGAACGGTGGTCACAGAGAGGAAAGATGGGGACAGGGAAGTTCTTTTGGGTTTTCAGCCCAGGTGGTCCACAAGTGACCCGTCCTCTCTGCCAAGTTTCAAGCTTATTTCCTATTTGATAAAATCGATTTTTTTCAAGGATTACAAAGCGACGTACAATAAATAATTTTGAAATGAAGGGAACATACTATGTAAGGCTAGACAAACGTACACTTTAAAGGGAAATCAGGGAAGAACTACAATTTGATGTAGTAAAGAGAGCCAATAAGGATAGAACAATATGGGGTTATAATATACTAGTGTTAAGTCCGTTACATTAACGGATGTCTGTCTGTCTGGGTTTTTTTTCTTTGTCTCTCTCTTCTTGGACGCTCTCTGTCTGTCATTCTTTCTGTCTGTGTGTCTCCCTGGCTCCCTGTCTGTCTGTCTTTCTTTCTGTCTCTGTCTCCTTGGCCCCCTGCCTGCCTGTATTTCTCTGTGCGCCATACCTGCCTGTCTCTCCGTGGCCCCCTTCCTATGTCTATAGTGTCCCATCCTATCTCCTTAGTGCCCCCAGTGCTGCCTTCCTATGTCCTTAGTGCCCCCAGTGCCACTTTCCTATGTCCTTAGTGTCCCATCCTATGTCCTTAGTGCCCCCAGTGCCTCCTTCCCATGTCCTTAGTGCCTCCGTCCTGTGTCCATAGTACCCCCAGTACCTCCTTCCCGTGTCCTTAGTGCCCCAAGTGCCTCTGTCCTGTGTCCTTAGTGCCCTCAGTCCCTCCTATGTCCTTAGTACCCTCAGTGCCCCTTCCTATGTCCTTAGTGCCCCCAGTGTCTCCTTCCTATGTCACCCTCACTGCCTACCAGACTTTGTCCCACCTCCACCCCCCTGAAGCCAGCCTGCCTCCCTCTCTCCCTCTCATCCCCCTGTGCAGTAGAACTGTTGAGCAACATGTTTTCATCTCCCCCCGCCACTACTGCTCCCGTACAGCCGACCCCACTGACCCTCCCACTGCAAGACGACCTACAAACCTCCTGGCTCCAGCAGCGTCCACAGCACTCTAAACACACTGCTTCGCATCATCAGAGACAGAGACGCGGCAGAGGAAATTAGGGCAGTAGAAGGCCGCGAAGCAGCGTGTTTAGAGTGCTGCGGACGCTGCTGGAGCCGGGAGGTTTGTGGTCGTCTCACAGTGGGAGGGTCAGATGGGAGGATCAAAGGGGGTTCGGGTGCGCAGGGGGGGGGGGCACGACGACGACGAACTGCCTTACAGTGAGTGAGGGGGACTCGAAGCACGCATGTGCCTGCCACGGACATACAGATCACGGAACACGCAGATAGGAGTGCGCATGTGCGCTTAGGGTTTTTTTTTAAATTATAGATTAGATCGGGGCTTGCCTACTTTGATTGGGAATGTCAACTTAGGTTAAGGGACTCGCTAATCAGTTAAAGGCTTCTGTATATAGAAAACTTTTTAATTTTGATTTAAATTTCTCAAGGTTCTTTTCTTCTCTTATCTGAGCGGGTAATAAGGTCCACGTTTGAGGGGGCGGTGACAGAGAAGAGTGTGGTACGTCTAGAACTGCATCAGGACACATTTGTATTGTATAAGGATGAATTTGAGACATAGGACAATTCATCTGTCATTAATGCTTAAGCTGTAATACCTAAAATTAGTCAGACCTTATACATAGGTCAAAATCTTCTTTACCTTCTCTTCTAGGCTTATCCATGCTTTCATGATTATTCTTTGTTATCTGCCAGATGTTTTTTTCCCTAAATGTTTCTTTATTTTCTTTAAAGATTGTAGTTCATCCCCGTCTCCTTTTGTATGGGTAATTATTTGTACGTATGTTGATTTGTATAAAATTGTTTTATTTTTGTCTCCTGTTTTTAAATTGTCATACGCACTGAAGTACTTGACTTTGCGTGTACAACAAATTTTTAATAAACTTGAAACTATTTATGGTTCGTAGGGATGGAACAGTAAGTAGGTTTTTATCCTCAGATCGTAAGGAGCGGAAAGGAGAATACGGAAGGATAACTCGATCTAGGAATAGCGTTGTGTTGACTTGTAGGACTGTAAGGGCTCCTTTTACGAAGGTGCGCTAGTGTTTTTAGCGCACGCACCGGATTAGCGTGTGCTAGCCAAAAAAACTACCGCCTGCTCAAGAGGAGACGGTAGCGGCTAGCGCGTGCGGCATTTTTGCGCGCGCAATTCAGCGCGTTAAGGCCTTAACGCGCCTTCGTAAAAGGATCCCTAAATGTAATGAGCGCCTGTTTATAGGTTATTCGGGAGTTTTATCGGTTATTTGGTGGTTGATAGGAAGCCATAATGGTGTTACATGGTCAAATTTTCTTTTACCTGTAATGATTTTTATTGAGTATTTTGTATCGGTTGTAATCTTCTTGTTTCTTTTTGTGTGATTCCTTTATACAGTGAATTACACTTCTCCCTCGTCATTCACGGGGGATACGGGCAGAGCCGGACCGCGAATGCCGAAAAACCGCGATTATCCAGCTCTGACCCACCCCCACCTCCCTGCCGCCTTCCCGGCCTTACCTGGTGGTCTAGAGGGCTTTCGGGGCAGGAGCGATCTTCCTACGCTCCTGCCCCGTGCAGATCGCCATGAGGAAATGGCTGTAGGGAGTTCCCGTCGTAGCCTCGAGAGACTACGGGAACTCCCAGCAGCCATTTCCTCATGGCGATCTGCACGGGGCAGGAGCGTAGGAAGATCGCTCCTGCCCCGAAAGCCCTCTAGACCACCAGGTAAGGCTGGGAAGGTGGCAGGGAGGAAAAAAAGATGGATTTTTTTTTTTTTTACATTACATTTTTTATTTTACCCCTCCCTAGAAAAAATTGCGATTATATGAAACCGCGAATGCAGGAACTGCGAATGGGGAGGGGTAAGTGTACAATAATCCAGTTTTGAAATGATCCATGAATGAATGGCTCCAAGCCATGTGCGCACATCGTTTCCCTTCCCCCATACCTCTGTAACATTCCTGGCACGAGCAGCGATCCCCCCCCTCCCCCTCCAAGCTGCTGTCATGCCAGCGTCGGGCCTTCCTCTGACGTCATTTCCTGGACCCGCGCCTGGAGGTTGCTTGCACCTGGAATTTTAAAGAGGTTCGGCAGAAGGGAAGCGGTGCGCACACACGGTAGGAGGGGTTGTGAAAGCAGCGTGTGGAGGTGGGGGGGTGGCGGAGAAGAGGATGTGGAGGGGCACCTCTCGCCCTCGCTACGTCACTGGTAGTGCTTTATATTCTGAGCTTTTACTTACCAGATACACCAACCCATGCCCATGACCTTTGTTATCCTGCCAATCGAAGTCTTAGGGCACTCCCAGTGCATCCCCAAATGCCTAAAACTCCGGTTGGCCCAGGTGCCTGAGGGGCCTTAGGCGCCTGGGCCAATCAAGGCCTTAGGCCCTCCTTGGTGCATTTCATGATGCACCAGGAAGGGGAAGGCCCTCCGTTGTGAAGAGGTGGCCCTGACAGCCGGAGGGAGTAGGCATCCCTCTGGCCCACTGCACTACAAAAGGTACGGGGGTTGAGTTGGGTGGAGGGGTGCTGAGAAAAATTGTCAGGAAAGCAATTACCTCCGCTGGTTTAGGTGCTGGCATGAGCTCATATATTCTGGACACATTAACCGGCTAGCATGTAATAACTTGAATTCACCAGCTGGTCAGCACATTCCACAGCCATTCTCCACTCTGATATGCCCCCGCTAGAAAATAAATGCAAAAATGTCTAGGCTAAGTGCCTGAATGTCTTGGTACTGAGGCTAGACTTTCAGGCCAGTTTCTATAAATGATGCCTAAAAATAGGTAATGAAAAACAACAGCAAAGGGTGACCTCTGATGCTACATCACTTTATTGCACAATCAAGACTCGACACGACCGTGTTTCGGCCTGAAAGGCCTGCCTCAGGAGTCTGTATGAATGCCTTAGTGGCATTTACTACTACTTTAGAGATTTATATTGTACTCGACTGTGCAAAGCGCCCTTCGCTTTTGACACTATGTGTGGACGCTGTCACTAAGGCATTTATCGCTGCTCCACCAAAATTTCTCCATTAGAAAAAGATTCCGTAATTTCTCTATTCTTCAATATCTTCAAAAATACAACCGGACTCCTGAGGCAGGCCTTACATGATTGTGTCGAGTTTTAATTGTTGAATAAAGTGATGTAACATGTCTGACTTTGAGTGTGAACCCACTATCTTCGTACCTGAAGAAGGTTGGAGCAAATAGAAGATGTATAGAAAGCAATATATAACAATAAAACATGTAGCAATATAAACTAATTAATAAGTGTTGTGTATTCCTCAGTTACCACATTACCAATGCATACCTTGAATCCCACTGGCTACCAATAAAAGCAAGAACACAATTCAAACTCTACTGTCTCATTTTCAAAGTAACCCACGGCATGGCACCCAGTTACCTAAATAACCGTTTTCACCACTACCTCCCACCAAGAAGAAGAAGAACACAGAACCTCTTCACCTACCCCCCACTCAACGGTACTCGTCGAAAGAAACTTTACGACAACCTCCTGGGGACACAGGCAGCTAAAATAGACTCTGACATCTCAAAATTACTGACCAAAACAACAGACATAAAAGAGTTCCGCAAAGAAATAAAAACATTACTGTTCAAAAAATATCTCCCATCACTCTAACCACCACCCAATGAGCTCCCAATCAACGACTTCGGAAATACCCACCTATATCATCTTTTTATCTGTGATCTAGAATGTACTGTAATTTCTTCTACACTACACCCGATTTAACCGATCGAGTTGACATGTATTACCTCTGTAAAATGCATTATCTTCTCTTATATGTAATATCTTCTGTAATAAGTATTATCTTCTGTGAAATTGTAGTATTATAACTCATTACTGTTCCTGTAACTTACTCTTATCCTGAAATGTAACTCTACTGGAATGTCCCAGATATTTTCTATATTGTAATCCGCCTAGAACCGCAAGGCACAGGCGGAATAGAAATCCCTAATGTAATGTAATGTAATGATTGTAAAGCTATGAAGACAACCGCAGAAAGCTGAAGTCTAAGCTTAAATCAGTCAGCAGACTATATTCCAAGCCACGCCCATACCATCATAGGTATTCACGTGTGTATAGTGAAATTAACACAAAAGTGCTCTCAAGTGAATATTAACTTAAATTTATATATATCCAATAAGCTCCAACCTAATATCTCAAAAACGGAATCAAAAATCAGTATCAAAAAATAGTGCTTTGCTCAAAATATGCCCCCTTAGTTCATCTTTAGATTTTTTTTTTTCAATGTTTGATCTTTTCATGAGGAGACACTCAGGTAAGTCCCAACTGGAGAAGATGTCTTCAGGCTCTAGTAAGCCTAGTTTCGGGGAAATATCCCTTCCTCAGGAGCCTTCCACCTGTCGCCAAAACCGACCTTGGGCTAAGACACTGAAACCGTGAAAACACTTGAGAGCACTTTTGTGTTAATTTCACTACACACGCGTGTGTACCTATGATGGTGTGGGCGTGGCTTGGAATATAGCCTGCCGATTGATTTAAGCTTAGACTTCAGCTTTCTGCGGTTGTCTTCATAGCTTTACAATCACACTGAGGAATACGCAACACTATTATAAATTAAGTAGTTTATATTGCTCCATGTTTTATTGTTATATATTGCTTTCTTTATATCTCCTATTTGCTCCAACCTTCTTCAGGTACAAAGATAGTGGGTTGTTATGAGAGGCACTTGATTGGGTATTTAAGGGTTAACTTTGAGTGTGAGCATTTACACCTCACAAATGCAGGTATTCTGTAACATCATAGAAACATAGAAAAATGACGGCAGATAAGGGCCATATAGCCCATCAAGTCTGCCCACACTATTTACCCACCCTCTTAGGTCTTCTGACCTCTTAAGTATAATTGTAATTATACTGTCACTCTACTGACCTGCTCATTGTAATTATACCGTCACTCTACTGACCCGCTCATTCAAGTCCTAGTGACCCTATCCTTGGCATGACCTCATAGGGATCCCACATGGGTATCCCATTTGTTCTTGAAGTCTGGGATGCTGCGTGCCTCGACCACCTGCACTGGAAGCTTGTTCCAATGCTCGATCACTCTCTCCGTGAAGAAGTACTTCCTGACGTCTCCACGAAACTTCCCTCCCCTGAGTTTGAGCGGATGTCCTCTTGTGGACGAGGGTCCCCTGAGAAGAAAGATATCGTCTTCCACCTCGACCCGTCCTGTGATGTACTTAAATGTCTCAATCATGTCTCCCCTCTCCCTACGCTCCTCAAGAGTGTAGAGCTGCAATTTGCTCAGTCTTTCCTCGTACGGGAGACCCTTTAGCCCCGAGACCATCCTGGTGGCCATCCGCTGAACCGATTCAATTCTGAGCACATCCTTACGGTAATGTGGCCTCCAGAATTGCACACAGTACTCCAGATGAGGTCTCACCATGGCTCTATACAATGGCATCATGACTTCAGGTTTCCTGTTGACGAAGCTTCTCTTGATACAACCTATCATCTGCCGTGCTTTAGATGAAGCCTTCTCCACTTGAGTGGCTGCTTTCATGTCAGCACTGATGATTACTCCCAAGTCTCGTTCTGCCGTAGTTCTGGTTAAAGTTTCTCCATTCAAGGTGTAAGTTTTACAAGGATTTCCGTTACCGAGATGCATGACCTTACATTTATTGGCGTTAAAGCCCAGCTGCCATGTCAAGGACCAATTTTCTAAAGTACGCAGGTCTTGTTCCATAGCATCCTGTAGTTTATATCCGTTTACTATATTGCATAGTTTGGCGTCATCAGCGAATAAGGTTACTTTGCCTTGAAGCCCTTGAGTCAGATCCCCAATGAATATGTTGAAGAGGAGTGGGCCCAGGACCGAACCCTGTGGTACTCCGCTAGTCACCTCCGACATTTTAGAGAGGGTACCGTTAACTACCACCCTCTGAAGTCTGCCATTAAGCCAATCTTTAACCCATGCAGCTAGAGTCTCTCCTAATCCCATTGATTTCATCTTGTTCAGCAGCCTGCGGTGTGGGACACTGTGGAACGCTTTGCTGAAGTCTAGGTACACGACGTCCAAAGACTCTCCTGAGTCCAGTCTTCTTGTTACCCAGTCAAAGAAGTTGATTAGATTTGACTGGCATGACTTACCCTTGGTGAATCCATGTTGGTTGGGATCCCGGAGATTTCCCTCGTTCAGGATCGTATCTAATTTATACTTAATTAGTGTTTCCATGAGTTTACACACAATTGAGGTGAGGCTTACCGGTCTATAGTTTGCAGCCTCAGCCTTGCAGCCCTTTTTATGTAGAGGAACGACGTTGGCTGTTTTCCAGTCTAACGGAACTTTCCCCGTACTTAGTGAGAGATTGAAGAGCACTGCCAACGGTTCTGCCAGAACGTCTCTCAATTCTCTGAGCACTCTTGGGTGTAAATTGTCCGGTCCCATGGCCTTGTTTACCTTTAGCCTTGCCAGTTCGTTGTAAACGTCCCCAGGTGTGAACTCAAAATTCTGAAACGGGTCATCCACGTCTTGTTTTATCATCAACTGTGGTCCGTGTCCCGGTGCTTCGCAGGTGAAGACTGAGCAGAAATATTCATTTAGTAGTTCTGCTTTTTCTGAATCCGCCACCGTGTAGTTTCCGTCCGGTTGTCTAAGGCGTACTATACCGTCTGTGTTCCTTTTCCTATCACTGATATACCTAAAGAAGGATTTGTCCCCTTTTTTAATGTTCTTTGCCAGAGTTTCTTCCACTCGAAGTTTGGCCTCCCTAACTGCTCTTTTGACCATTGCAGATCTGGTCTTATATTCTACTTTAGTTTCTCTTCTCTGCGTACGTTTGTAGGAAAGAAATGCTTTTTTCTTCTCTTTAATGAGGTGCGAGATCTCTTCAGTGAACCATTGGGGTTTGTTGTTTCTTTGTCGTTTATCTACTGATTTTATGTAGCGATTAGTTGCTTCGTGTATGGATGATTTCAGATACGACCACATGGTTTCCACATTGCCGGTCTCTGCTTGGTCCCATGCGTGCGAAGTCGGTGCCCCGGAATTGGAGCACCTTTGTTTTTGTAATTGATTTAGGGGATCCTTTCCCAAGGTTGAACCATACCATGTTATGGTCGCTGGAGGCTAGCGTATCTCCTACCGAGACCTCTGAGACGCTTTCCCCGTTGGTGAGTACTAGGTCTAGGATTGCCTGGGCTCTAGTGGGTTCCGTTACCATCTGTCTGAGATGTACTCCTTTTATGGAGGTCAAAAGCCTCCTGCTGCTGCTGGTTGTTGCTGAAAATGTGTTCCAGTCTGCATCAGGTATGTTGAAGTTCCCTAGCAGTACAGTTTCGCCCCGTAGAGTTATATTCTCTATGTCTTCAATTAATTCTGCGTCCATGTCTTCCGGTTGTCTTGGAGGTCTGTATACCACTCCAAGATACAGGCATTTTTTGCCACCTCTTGCCAGGTTTACCCAGAGGGATTCCCCGGTATACTTGACATCAGTGATCCTGGTGGTCTTGATGTCCTCTTTAATGTATAGTGCTACCCCTCCTCCTAACCTGCCCTCTCTGTCCTGATGAAGTAAATTGTACCCCGGTATAGCCATATCCCACCCATGTGCGTCCGTGAACCAAGTCTCGGATATTGCCACTACGTCCAGGTTGGCATCCCTTATTTCAGTTTCCAGTTCTAGAATTTTATTGCCTAAACTGTGTGCATTAACATAGTGCATAAGTTCTGAAAATGGCCCGGACCTGTTCATGCTCCTCACATGGCCACCCTCCCCCTTTGGAGTTGGGTGCTGTGAAATTTAGATACACAAGTTATAGGGCATGAGGCAAATTCGTGCATAAATGCATAATTCATTGTTAATGGGTGCTCATATTTGGATGGTCTATATACAGTCAAACCTCGGTTTACGAGTACCATGGTTTACGAGTGTTTTGCAAGACGAGCAAAACATTTGTAAAATCTGCGACTCGTAAACCGAGCTTGACTCGCTATACGAGCGTGTCCCAGAGTAAAACATCCCGCATCCCCCTCTCCATACCTTGCAATGCCCGCACACCGACTGCAGATTTTCTTTCCGATTCTCTTCCACTTTAGTTTTGCCTTTCAGGGTGTCCAACCTGCTGCGCCGGGAGGCCCACTCGAGGGCAATGCTTTTGTTCCCTCTGCCGCCCCCTGGAGGATTGCCTTCTTGCCGGCTCCCTCCTCCTTGCTGTGTTCGCTCGGGGCCGCGGGCGGCAGCTCCTGCATGCCTCCTGCGGCTGGCCCAGAGACGTTTCCTCTGATGTTGCGACGTCAGAGGGAGGGCTTCAGGGTTGGCCGCGGGGGGGCACGTGGGAACCGCTGCCCGCGGCTTTGAACGAGCACTGCGGCAAGAAAGAGGAGAAAGCCGGCATGAAGGTAGGCACCCACGGCACAAAACGAACGAAAAATAAATTAAAGCTGCAAAGCCCCAGTGAGGTTGGTTCGGCTGTGGAAAGAGCCCCAGAGCCCCAGTTCTGTTATGTTTATGTTGGTCGCTGGCAGCAGTAGCAACGAATTGTCCGAGTCTCCGTTATATCCTATGGGGAACTTTGCTTTCTTAAACGAGCGTTTTGGATTACGAGCATGCTCCTGGAACGGATCATGTTCGTAAACCAAGGTACTACTGTATAGGGTTACCATGTGGCTCCAGAAAAAAGGAGGATGGATTAACACATCCAGGTTTTACTTCCTTTGCTTTCAGATTGAGACATCTGGGCTTTACTTCTATTGAAAGCAGTGGAAACAAAACCCGGATGTCTCAATTCATCTTCATTTTCCTGGAGCCATATGGTAACTCTATCTATACAGAATCAGGGGGAGAGTCCCTAGCTGGGACTCTGAGGCTTGAATACTAGACTAGAGCAAGAGTCTAGAAAATGACATGGTGACAGAATGTGTCACTGTCCCTGCGGTTAACAATAGAAAACCATCACCATGTCATTCTTTAAGGAGAGAAGGAATGCTGATGTAGAAGGACTGAGCTTGAGATAGACACTAAAGAATGACAGTTTCTGGTATCCAGAGCAGATATTGTGATGTCATAATGCCTCATTCCACCAATGCCTAAGAGCCAACCTCATCAATGATGTCACAATGGCTTCATTATCCTAGACTTGGCTCACATAAGAATCAGAGTATGAATGGGCCCAGCCACTGACCCTCAAGCCTTGCATTGAAGAACGCTGATGTAGAAGGACTGAGGTTGAGATAGACACTGAAGAATGACACGGGATGGTTAGAACATAAGACCATAAGCGTTGTCATGATGGGACAGACCGAAGGTCCATCAAGCCCGGTATCTTGTTTCCAGCAGTGGCCAACCCAGGTCTCAAGTACCTGGCAGGAATCCAAAGAGTAGCCACATTCCAGAGCTGAGTTTGTGATGTCATAAAGCCTCATTCCACCAGTGCCTATGAGCCAGCCTCATCAGTGATGTCACAATGGCTTCATTATCCTAGACTTGGCTCACATAAGAATCAGAGTATGAATGGGCCCAGCCACTGACCCTCAAGCCTTGCATTGAAGAACGCTGATGTAGAAGGACTGAGGTTGAGATAGACACTGAAGAATGACACGGGATGGTTTCCCACATTCTGTCACAGTGTCATTCTCTAAGAACTAGGATTGCTTAACAAATCTTAATGTAATTGTACCAGCACAAAAAAAAAAGCACACCAGAATCACTGAAAGCAAAAAGTCAATCAGGAAACGGAAACTAAGATTGCAGAAATAAGACAGAAGTAGAAATACTGTAGATTGGCTAAAGCAGTTTCTCAAGAGATAGAATGTCTCTTAGCTGCTTTCCCCAATCAAAGTTTGTAGCTTGAAGGGGGGGGGGGGGAAGTGCAGAAATTTAATGACACTGGAAAGAAACCCATCATTGTTAGAAACAATATGAAATGAATCGACATCCCTATAAAATACTATGATTTGCATGTATTCTTGTTAACAATTGCATAGTAAAGTGAGGGGGGTTCACCTCGGGCACTCTGCCCCCCGCTCCTTCCCACTCCTCCCCTGTCGCGCGCTTTCACTTCCCCTCCACCATACCTCTAGCTCTTTGCCGGCACGAGCAGCAACTCCAACCCCGCTGCTCGTGTCAGCTCTCCCTCTGACGTCACATCCATGCCCCGCGCCGACGTGGGCAGCAAGTTGGTGATGGTGCACGTGCCGGGAAAATTAAAGAAATATTTTGTATTCCGTATAGGAGGAGTGTGTGGCACAGCGGTTGGAGCTACAGCCTCAGCACCCTGGGGTTGTGGGTTCAAGCCCCGTGCTGCTCCTTGTGACCCTGGGCAAGTCACTCAGTTCTCCATAGCCTCAGATACGTTAGACAGATTATGAGCCCTCCGGGACAGATTGGGCAAATGCTTGAGTACCTGATTGTAAAAAACGCTTAGATAATCTTGATAGGCAGTACACTTCCCCCTCCCCATTTGCGGTTCCTGCACTCGCGGTTTCATATAATTGTGATTTTTTTTCTGGGGAGGGGGAAAATAAAAAAAACAGTCTTAATGTAAAAAAAATCCATCTTTTTTTCCTCCCTGCCGCCTTCCCGGCCTTACCTGGTGGTCTAGAGGGCTTTCGGGGCAGGAGCAATCTTCCTACGCTCCTGCCCCGTGCAGATCGCCATCAGGAAATGGCTGAAGGGAGTTCCCGACGTAGTCTCGAGAGATTACGGGAACTCCCAGCAGCCATTTCCTCGTGGCGATCTGCACGGGGCAGAAGCATAGGAAGATCGCTCCTGCCCCGAAAGCCCTCTAGACCACCAGGTAAGGCCGGGAAGGTGGCAGGGAGGTGGGGGTGGGTCAGAGCCGGATAATTGCGGATTTTCGCCATTCGCGGTCCGGCTCTGCCCGTATTCCCCGCGAATGATGAGGGAGAAGTGTATATAAAAACCTAATAAACTTGAAACTTGAAACTTGCATTTCCATTCCATATTTTATAAAGAAAAGTAGCCATCCACTTATAATAGATTTAAATTGGTACTTTAATTAATAATCATAATCATAATCATAATTTTATTTTTATATTCCGCCAAAGCCATAGTAGTTTGAGGTGGTTTACAACAAGAAGAGCTGGACAGTCAGCGAAAAAGAATAGCAATGAAGTCTTTGGTTATATAAAGTCACAATGTAGGGATATCGAGTACATGTGATAAGAGTGCGGGGAAGGTTTAAGAGTTCTTGGTTACAAATCGGTTAAAATAGTTTTCTGAAGTTAAGATAGGATGAGGAGTGCTTGATGATGTTGCCTAGTCAGCCGTTCTGTTGACTTGCTTGGAAGGCTAGAGTTCTGTCAAGGAATTTTTTGTATTGGCAGGTTTTTATTTAGGGTGGCTGAACATATGTATTCTGCGTGAAGGCCTGGTGGAACAATCCAATTTAAAATGGGAGACCGGGCATAGGGGGGGCCATACCAAGAATAGATTTGAAACAAATTTGAAACAATTAGTGATTTTAAATAATAATAACAACTTATATACCGCAGTACCGTGACGTTCTGTGTGGTTTGCAAAAGATTAAAAATACAATTGAATAAGAGATAGAAATAAAATGATTAGAATAAAATTATACGAATCTAAATAGATTACGAAGCTTACAATTATCCCTCCAAGCTAATTACCCAGATATTTCAAGAATAAATGTGTCTTTAGATGACTCCTAAATTCCACATATTAATTAGAAAGCTTGATCAGACATTCCAGGTCCTTACCCCAAAATGCCGCTTGGTATGATAAGACATCGAAGATGTTTTTTAAAAATTTACAACCTCTAGCAGACGGAAAGACGAAATTCAAATGCGAGTTCCTCCTATATTTATTGGTTGCAAAAGAAAAGAGCTCAGTTATATATTTAGGGGTTAAACCAAACACCACCTTGAAACAGAACCAACCAAAGTTTTGTAAATTCTCTTTTACAAAATCACCCTAATTGTTGCGTGACGTTGCAGCTCATGCATTATGCAGCAGTTCTGAGAAGTAATGTTTCCCTGCATAAAATCTTGGGAACGTACTTTAACCTTCCATTTGCAGAAGATAATGTACTCTATATTTGAATTGTAATTATAACTTCAATTAGAGTCATCTTTGAGCACTTTATCTGTGTCTTCAGTAAAGAAAAAAAAAATGCATCAAGTTATGAATCACTGAGCACTTTACCTTGTTCTCAGTAAACAATAAAAAATAGTTTTTGTATCAACTTATGCAAGTTTGAAATCTGCCATCATTCTACCTCTTTTTATATATCTATAGGATTCTTTTTCAAAAGAGAAACACGTCCCAAAAAAATGGCATATGGACATTTCGGGACTCATTTTCAAAAACGATAGATGTCCAAAAGACAGCATAAACCAGCACTCACTAGTCAAAACGTCCACGTGGGCATTTTCAAATCAGACTTTCTAGATGTCTCTCTGGTTTTTTTGTCTCCAGTGAAAAAATAAAAATCCAGGGCTTTTTTTTAGACGTTTGGCTCAAGACCTGTTTTAAAAGCGTCTAAATACTAAGATGGTACCCAAACTGACCAGATGAGCACTGAAGGGATTAAGGCATAACCCTTACACCCCCCAGTGGTCACCAACCAGTTCCCACCACCCAAAAATGTGAAAAAAAACCCTAACTAGTACATTCTAGCCCAGGGGTGTCAAAGCCCCTCCTCATGGGCCGCAATCCAGTCTGCATTGAAAGCAGTGCATGTACATAGATCTTATGCATATTCATTGGGGAAATCCTGAAAACCCGACTGGATTGCGGCCCTCAAGGAGGGACTTTGAGACCCCTGCTCTAAGCTGATAGAGTCCTCCAGCTGCAATGTGATAGTGAAATAGCACTCCCCACTGGCAGGACTGTAGGTTGAGGACTCTGCTCAGCTTAGAGCAGGGGTGTCAAAGTCCCTCCTGGAGGACTGCAATCCACTCGGGTTTTCAGGATTTCCCCAATGAATATGCATGAGATCTATTAGCATACAATGAAAGCAGTGCATGCACATAGATCTCATGCATATTCATTGGGGAAATCCTGAAAACCCAACTGGATTGCGGCCCTCGAGGAGGGACTTTGACACCCCTGTTCTAGCCTATTTTATGAGGGGGTACTGAACAGTTCTCAGCCCAAGCAGCTTCAGCTGCTAACACAGACATTTGAGCCCATTATATCTTGCTTATATTGCATGGTGAGCCCTCCAAATCCTACTATACCTACATTAAGATGACATCTGCAGGCATAAGGCCTATTGTTGTGGTATACAGGTGGGTACAGGAAGTTTGGGGTGGGTTTTGTAGGGCTCACCATACAATATAAGCAAGGTATAGTGACATCTGTGCCTGGGACTTTTAGTGTGAAATTCCCTACAGTACTTTTTAGAAGAGTCCCTCTACTATGCTCAGTGTGTCTTAGCAGTTTGCTAGTCAAACAATCGATCAGTGCTGCACTCTTTCACGCTATCAGAGAGATTTTTTTTTTGTATAATTCATTAATAAATATAATGAATATCTGAAGTACAAAATACTTTCATTTTTATGACCTCAGCAGCTACACTCCAGTGTCATATTTCATGTAAAGCTGGAGTTATACCATAGCCAGCCTCCTCATCGGTCATTATTTGATCTCCCTAGACCTTACCTGGTGGTCTAGAGGTGACGTGGGGCAGGAGTAATCTTCCTACGCTCCTGCCCTGTGCAGAGTCGTTATCAAAAATGGCTGCCGTGAGTTCCTGTTGTAGTCTCGTGAGACCACGGGAACTCACGGCAGCCATTTTTGATGATGGCTCTGCACCGAGCAGGAACGTAGGAAGATTGCTTCTGCCCTGCGTCACCGTTAGACCACGAGGTAAGGTCTGGGGAAGTCTGGGATGCAGTGATTCAGCCTTTTAAAACTAGGGGGAGGTCCGGGGCAAAAAAAAAAAATCATGAATTTGGGTATTAAACCCGCGGATTCGGAGGGAGAAGTGTCCTGATATTCATGGAAGATTACCCCTAAGTTTTCCATATAAGATAAGTCACTTTGTGCTTTTAGGAGTTCATTAAGATTAATTTATTTATTTATCACAAGATAGTCAAATAATGACCGATGAGGAGGCTGGCTACGGTATATCTCCAGTTTTACATGAAATATGATGCTGGAGTGTAGCCGCTGATGTCCTAAAAATCAAAGTATTTTGTACTTCAGATACTTATTCATTATATTTTAAGAGACTATTTATTAATGAATTATACACCAAAAAACCCCTCTCTGATAGTGTGAAAGAGAGCAGCACTGATCGATCGTTTGACTGGAATTATTGATTAGCATCACTCAGAAAGATTTTCTCTATATTTTTGAGGGCCAATACAGACTGTGAACAGTTTGCTAAGCATGCAAAAAGGAAAACTTGCTTTTGTGCGTTTTTCATGTGGACATATTTATATTCGAGAATTACCAAAAAAGACAGACGTACTAAGGACCAAAATGTCTACATAGATCCTTTTTTTAAAAAAGAAGGTCTTGCTTTTTTGAGAATGGACATTTTCTCTACTGGATTTCTGGACATCTTTCCCAAAACGTCCAAGCTCAGACATCCTATCGAAAATGCCCCTGCACGTTTGCTAAAACGTTCAAATTGCCGTTTTTTAAAACACATTTTAGATTCTTTTCTATACTGTTTATCTGCAGGGCATCTAAATCTCAAGAGGGTGTATCGGGGGCATGTTTTGGACAGGATTAGGTTGGCCTTATGATTTGGGTCTTTTTCTGCAATAACGGAACGTTGCAGAAAACATCCAGGGCAAAACTTGAACGTTTGAGGCTAGACCTGTTTCAATAGCAAATAAGTGCCAAAAAAGGTGGACAAACTGACCAGGTGACCACAGTAGGTGTGCGGTGCGGGCGACTCGAAACGTCGAGTTTTCTTCAAGCAAGGCTGCTTGTGAGGCGTCCGCATCGGGGCTACGTTGGATCACGTCACCCATTAGTGAGAATAGCTGCCTGCTGTTCCTGGATAACAACTGTTACGGTAAGTAACATTGCTATTTGGACAACAAAGAAAAACCTAAAAAAGAAAAACCTTCAGAGACTCCAGCGGATTCAGAATACCGCTGCCAAGCTTATCTTCGCAAAAAGCAAATTCGACCACGTCTCCAAAGTCCACTTCAAATGTGCCTGCCTCCTTTTCAAGATCCTACACGGCATCCTCCCTCCCTTCATTCCTCTCGCTTGGAACTCCTCTAACCCCAATTCCACCAGATCCACCCAAAAACTGAAACTTTCCTTTCCCTCTCTAAAAGAGCCCTTGTAGGAAAACTAGGCTCTTCCCTCCCTTTCAGAATCACTGAGCTCTGGAGCAACCTTACCTCCCCTCTTAGGAATCTTAACTCCCTCCAACTCTTCCGTAAACATCTGAAAACCTGGTTATTCTCAAAAATGTAACTCCTCCTCCCTCTCTGGTCATTCTAGTTCTCTAAATTTTTCTCCTCATTTTGCCTCTTCCCTCCACTGGAGTTCCTTTCTACCCTAACTCTTGTTAACCGTGTCCAGCTTTACGAATGTAGAGATGATGCGGTATACAAACCTAAGGTTTAGATTAGATTAGAAAATGGTTCAAAAAAGATATATGCACTGAGAACACATACACCTAAGAAATGGCAATTTTCAGAAAAAAAAATAAAAAGAGAGATGTTTTTTTCTCTACTGGAAAATAAAGGCCATATGCCCTATCCAAGCTCCCCATCCGTATCACCTACTGTTTCTTCCTTCCCATAAGAAATCCCACACTTTCTTGAATTCAGATACAGTCCTCATCTTCACCATCTCCAATGGGGAGGTCATTCCAACCATCTACCACGCATAGAATGCGAAAAATAGAAAATGGAAAGGTTCTACAGCTGTGATAAAAATGTGCGTAGTGTATGTGAGAGGCCCACTTAGGGGTCCTTTTATTAAGGCATGCAAACTGATTTAGCACGTGTCAAAGATTAGCACGCGTTAAATGCTTAAGCATCCATTATATTCTATGGGCGCCTTCGCCTTTAGCGCGTGCTAAATCGGTTAGCACGCCCCTTAGTGTATGAGAGACGCCCACTTAAAAATATGCTGTTAGACAGGGTTTATAGACACTGATAGAAGGGTCAAAACTGATAGGTAATCTTGAAGTTTGTCAATTTGTATATGAATTTTATGTATGTTTTATTGTAAGCGACTTTGGGATCCTGGTTTTTTTGTTAGGTTTTTTTTTTTTTTTTTTTTTTTGCTTGTATGCAAATCTACTTGTTACTGAGGTTTTCATCAATAAAAATATTTTTAAAAATAATTAAAACATTCCATGCTACTGATCCAGGGCAAGCGATGGCTTTGCCAATATCAGCCTCAATAGCAAACTATGGACTTTTCTTCCAGGAATTTGTCTAAACCTTTTTAAAACCAGCTTTGTTAACCACACTTACCACATCCTCTGGCAGTGCGTTCCAAAGCTTGACTATTTCCTGAGTGAAAAAATATATGTCCTCCTGTTGGTTCTAAAAGTATTGCTGTGTAACTTCATCGAGTGTCTCCTAGTCTTTATAACTCCTGATGCTATTAATACAAACCAAGGCCCTCTTTTACTTAGCTGTGGTGGAGGTTTCTACTACGGCCCAGGGTGTTCTGATGCTTCTCTGATGCTCATAGAAATTCTGTGAGCGTCGGAGCAGCATTGGAGCATTCAGTGCTCCGAGCCACGGCAGAAAACTCTACTGTGGATTAATAAATGAGGAAGCATTTTAGCCACAAAGTTTGTGCTTGTGAACTTTGTACCTAGGTAGATAATTTGAAAATTGTCCCCGTAACAACATTATTAGGATGGAAGTGTTTGAGCCATAATTTATATTTGAATATAGAGCTTTTTGATATTTTAGATAGGGCAAGAGGTTCCTTCAGGGCCCAGCCTACAGTAGTAATTTGATTTTGAAGAACGTACATGGAAAATAAAACATATTAAAAGTCATAATTTTATAACTGTCGCCCCTGTGGACAATTTTCTGTAAAAGTAATAACTACTGAAGTGAAATTTGTATCTCAAATGGATGAGATAAATTTATGAGTTCATAAGCCAGTTGCATAGATAAATGTGATTGAAATGACTGCATTAGATTTCTTTCTGCAAAATCTTTTTGAACATTAAATAGTTTGCAGCATTTCAAAGTGCTTCAAGTTTATTTTTTTCCCATATACGTGTGTGTTTGAGCTGTTTCGATTGTTTAACATGATAAAACACGGAGAACTCTGAAGCTTTTTAAACTTGTTCTCTCACTACAGAAGACACACTTTTTTGAAGATTGAAGGTGGTCAATGAACGATTTATAAATGTATCAAACTTCACCCCACCCCTTTTACTAAGCCACTGTAGAGGTTCCTACCGCAGCCTCGAGTGCTAAATCCTCCTACGCTTATAGGAATTCTATGAGCATTGGCGCATTTAGCGCTTGTACAAATATTCCTGCCCTCCCCCCACCTCCCGAGATTACAACCTGAACCTCTCAAGCAGTTTTTATAGGTTACATTTCTCCCTCCCTATTCGCGGGGGTTAGGGGCAGAGCCGGCCTGCGAATAACTTTTGGCCGGCTCTGACCCACCCCCAGACCTTACCTGGTGGTCTAGCGGTGACACGGGGCAGGAGCGATCTTCCTACACTCCCCACCAGGTAAGGTCCATGCTCCGATCACCCCCCCCTGCCTCTGATTGCCTCTCTCCGTCTCCGATTGCCCCCCCGCCACCTCTGATCGCCTCCCTCCGCCTCTGATTGCCCCCCCGTCGCCTCTGATTCCCCCCACCCCCGCCGCCTCTGATCGCCTCCCTCCAAGTCCCGGGGCCATTTTTTTTCGATGCCAATGAGCGATTCTCAGGGGGGGAGGACTGGTGAAAAAACCGCAGATAATCGAAACAGGGAGGGGGAAGTGTAGCTTAAAACAATGATGCTCTATCATACCTCTTATGCTTTTTGTTTGAGGATATTTAATTAACTGTTTATTTGCTTCTCATACTGTAGGTGACTGCTGGAGGGAGAGCAACTTACTATGTGTCCTACAGAAGGGAAGTTTTTGCTCAAATAAAATTGCCCAAATATTCACTGCCAAAGGTAAGACATATTAAAATTTGTGAATTAAATCTTCATGTATGGAATCAGATGTTGATACAAGACAAATCACTATGGTGTTCTTTTACTCAGCTGGGGTACTACTTGCCGCAAGTTAAAAATGCTTAAAGCGGGATGTGACCTGCGGTAAATGGGCACTTTTGAACATACACACTGCATGGGAAAAAAATGTATATATACAGTCATGTGCAAAAATTAGGACACCCCCATGATATATTCGGTTCTTTCTTAAGAAATGTTTACATGTCAATGCCAAAATTTTAAAAAAATTATTTATCTCAGGTAAACAACACAAATTTTCCTTGCTTTACTCTTGAAACAAAAGATATCCACAAAAATGTGCATTCTAACTGAGGAATAAATTAGAACTCCCCCACATATCCTCCCACTTAAAGTGGTTCAAATCACACACAGGTGTTATCACATCAGGTACACGCAATTAGAACATCGTTACTCAGCATTTTGAAGGAGGTGTGTCTGGGGGGCACAGAGTGGGCTTGACAGCACTAATGTCCGTGTGCGGTATTGCTATGCATTAAATCAGTGTTCTTCATCTGCCGGTCCACAGAAGTTTCCTGCCGGTCCACAGGGCCGGCACATGCATCGGGCCCAAGACAGTGTTCTTCAGCCACCAATCCACGGTGCGATTAATGCGGCATTGTCTTCAGGGCGGCTCCCTCTTCCTGAGTGCTGCAGTGAACAAAGCAACGTCAGAGGGAAGGCGCGAGACACACGAAGAGCCACTGCCCACAGCTTTGTGCACTGCAGCACTCAGGAAGAGGGAGCCGGCTCGACAATAATAGCGGGGAGCAGGCCAGATGGCAAGGCACAGCACGGAGGGAGACAACAATGGTAGGGGGAATGATTTTATTTTTTAACTTAGTGATTGATTTACATCTGCTGTCTGTTCTGGATGAAATGGGTTGTACTGCATGCAGAGTCTTGCATCTTAGGGTTTAGTGTCAAAGCAGCTCCTGATTGGTATAGCCCGACTTTACTACAGGAAGAGGCGGTCGGAGCAGACAGTGAGCGATTTCCTTCACCCGTCGGTGCTCCAGCTGCCCTCTCCTGTCTCCCCTGCCTAAAAACCGCATTCACGGGTTTTCAAAATTTGCGGGGGGTCCTGGAACGGAACCCTCGTGAATTTCGGGGGAGTACTGTAAATAAATGTATTGATTCATGATACTGACACTGACTTACTTGCATGGATTGATAGTCAAATCGGGGTGGGGGTGGGGAATGGCATCTGAAACAGCAGTGCTGAAAACATGGCGCTTAGTGCAATTCTATCTACCACGGTTACGGTTAGGCACAGTTGAAAGAATAGCGCTTAGTGCCAGGAACCGCAACTGCATTTAGTCGTGACCATTTATGCTAATGAAATCCTGGGGTAAAATCTCTTGTGTGTGAATTAGCTGCAGATCCCCCTAAGTCGGGGGGTAGGCAATTCTGGTCCTTGAGAGCCGGAGCCAGGTCAGGTTTTCGGGATATCCGCAATAAATATGCATGAGCAAGATTTGCATCTCGAAGAGGCAGGGCGTGCAAATCCATCTCGTACATATTCATGGTGGAGATCCTGAAAACCTGACCTGGCTCCGGCTCTCGAGGACCGAAATTGCCTAGCCCTGGAGATCAAGGGTAGGCAGTTCCGGTCCTCGACAGCCATAGGCAGGTCAGGTTTTCAGGCTCTCCACAATAAATATGCATGAGATAGATTTGCATCTCAAGGAGGCAGGACGTGCAAATCCATCTCGTACATATTCATGGTGGAGATCCTGAAAACCTGACCTGGCTCTGGCTCTCGACGACCGGAATTGCCCACCCCTGCCCTAAGCCTATAACAACGTGCATTAACTGTAGGAATGTCCCTGATCTGACCATTACCCTTCCATGGCCACCCTTTTCAGGTCCACATGTTAAATTGGTGTGCACCTCTTTATAGAACATGCCTAACGAGATGTGTGCATAATTTCTAATTACTGCCAATTAGTGCTGATAATTGCTTGTTATTGCCTAATTAGCGGCACAGATTGGCTTGTTATTCAATTAAGTTGTGCACACAAGTTGACTGTGTTTCCAAATTTGCACATATAACTCAAAGCACCATATATGTGTATTTTATGCTTTTGCTAGTCTTTAAGCCCGTTACTTTAACGGGTGCTAGAATAGATGTGTGTGTCTGTCTTTCTTTCTCTCTCTTTCCTTGGCCGCTGTCTGTCTGTCTTTTTTTATTTGTCTCTCTCTCCTTGGACACTGTCTATCTGCCTGTCTGTCTTCCTTTCCTTTCCTTTTCCAGAGCAAAGCATGATTGCTATCTGCTCCCAGCACACCCCTCCCCCCCAAAGCAGCCCCCTTTCCCTCTCCCCCGGCCCTCTATTGTGCCATTCCTGCCTGCTCCGTGGCCCCCTTCTGTTCCCCCCTCCCAGAGCAAAGCATGATTGTTGTCTGCCCCCAGCACACCCCTCCCCCCAAAGCAGCCGCCTTTCCCTCTCCCCCTGGCCCCCTGTTGTGCCATGCCTGCCTGCTCCGTGGCCCCCTCTGTTCCCCCCTCCCAGAGCAAAGCATGATTGCTCTCTGGCCCCCAGCACACCCCTCCCCCAAAACAGCCCCCTTTCCCTCTCCCCCTGGCCCCATGTTGTGCCATATGTGCCTGCTCCGTGGCCCCCTTCTGTTCCCCCCCTCTCAGAGCAAAGCATAATTGCTTTCTGGCCCCCAGCACACCCCTCCCCCCAAAGCAGCCCCCTTTCCTTCTCGCCCTGGCCCCCTGCCTGCCTGTATTTCTCCCTCTTCTGGCCCACCGGCGCAAACCACCGCTGCTGCTCCTCTTCAAAGCAGCCTGCTGAGGATCGCGACCGGCTGTAGCGGACCTCGCAGGCCGCTTTCCACCTCGGTAGCACGTTCCCTCTGACGCACGGGATCGCGTCAGAGGGAACGTGCTACCGAGGTGGAGAGTGGCCTGCGAGGTTTTGCTACAGCCAGCCGCGATCCTCAGCAGGCTGCTTTGAAGAGGAGCAGCAGTCGCGGCGGCAGTTTGTTGTCTGGGTGAGTGAGGGCCGGAGGGGGGAGTCGCCGGCGTCTTCCCTGCCTCCGTGTTCGAAAATGGAATTTGCAAGGAGGGACACATCACACTGTCAGGGAACACGCCTTCCTAAGTGCGTATGCGCGCTTAGGGCTTTATTATAGAGCATATATGTGAATATGTAAACCGCTGATATTTTTGGCAGTACTGTATTAAAATTTTTTTTAAATAAATAAATATATTGAATCCAGGAGATTATGTAATAATTTATGTTCTTCAACTGTATCATCCATGAGTCTTGGTAGGTGCCAGATGATCAAAAAAAGTATTAGAGAAATCAGTAGAAACAGGATGTTTTTGTCTTTCCTAACAGGATATGCATATTATCAGTACAGATGAGAACCAGGTATTTGCTGCAGTTCAAGAGTGGAACCAAAACGAAACCTACAATCTTTACATATCCGATACTCGAGGAGTCTACTTCACACTGGCTTTGGAGAATGTCAAAAGTAGCCGAGGCCTTGAGGGGAACATCAACATTGACCTTTATGAGGTGGGCAGTCAAGGTTCTCCTATAGTAAGCCCTGCAGGAAACCACAGCTCATCTGCCAGTTCAGATAAGCTTGAAGTTCTTGTCACAATTTCAAGACTTGTCTTATTTTTTTTTATGAAACAACTTTGCAAATTAGACAAGTAAAGAGAGTAGGAAGAGCTGGGTCAGATAGAGAGAAATACTTGAGTACCTGAAAGTAAGAGGTTTATAAATACTTAGAAACATAGAAATAGACGGCAGATAAGGGCCCACGGCCCATCTAGTCTGCCCACCTTAATGTCCCTCCCCTACCTTTGCCCTGTGAATAGATCCCATGTGCCGATCCCATTTGGCCTTAAAATCAGGCACGCTGCTGGCCTCAATCACCTGTAGTGGAAGACTATTCCAGCGATCAACCACTCTTTCAGTGAAAAAGAATTTCCTGGTGTCACCTCGTAGTTTCCCGCCCCTGATTTTCAACGGATGCCCTCTTGTTGTCGTGGGACCCTTGAAAAAGAAGATATCTTCCTCCGCCTCGATGCGGCCCGTAAGATACTTGAACGTCTCGATCATGTCCCCCCTCTCTCTAAATCAAGAAATAAAATTAGAAAATGCTATTTCCTGTGCAGTGGGAAAAATAACCACTTGTAACCACTATGCTGTATGGCAAATATTATACTACGGGAAACTTTTACTAAAGTGCATTAGGAAATGGGCTTAGCATGTTTTAACTCAGGACTTTCCCGTGTACTAAGCCCATTTCTAACACGGCAGTATTTACAGCATTTTTTCACAATTTTTTTTTTTCAGGTTGTGTGCTAATACATTATAACCTAGTAAATGTTGGCAAATAAAGACCTGCACAGCCCATACAGTCTGTCCAATAGTCATATTCATTGTTCTCTCAGGGTTTATACAGCTGGCATTGTACTTATTGCAGGTTTCTGGGTCTCGCTGCGTCTTTGTCAGGTAGAAATCTAACCTAATCTAATCTTCTATTTCTGCGTCACTCATACCTAGGTAGGCTCAAGGCGACTTAAAGAGGGGAGTGGAGAAGGGGGAGGAGGGGTGGGAAAAGAGAAGAGAAGGGTAGGAGGGGGGAGGGAGAGGGGTGGAGGGGGGAGGAGAGGATACAGATGATTAAGTGTCAAGTAGATGAGTTTTCACTTTCAGCTACCATGCTGTGGCTTTCTTCAGGGTATGCTCTGACGTCTGCAGTGCGACTTTGTAAATAGTGGGTTCAGTGACCTGATTGAGAACAGGGCAAGCCACCAATTTGAATTTTGGCGGGAAAGTCAGTTGGTCAGAAATTAAACCTTCCAGAGAGTTTTTCTATTCTATGGACTTACACAACAAAACTCAAATTTCTGACCAACTGACTTTCCCGCCAAAATTCAAATTCCAACCCAATCAGGTCAGTGAACCCACTATTTTAATATTTATAGACCACTTATAGCCTAACGGCCTCTTTTACAAAGCCGCGCATTAACAGCCCCGAAGCCCTTTAAATCTCTATGGGCTTCGGGGCCATTAGCGCAGCACAGCCGCTAACGTGGCTTTGTAAAAGAGGCCGTAAATGGTGGTTTACATTCAATTTTTTTTTCCTTGTCTGTCCCAGTGGGCTCATACTCTGTCTAATGTACCTGGGGCAATGGGGGAATTAAGTGGCTTGCATGGGGGAATTAAGTGGCTTGCCCAGAGTCACAAGGAACGGCATGGGATTTGAACCCACAACCTCAGGGTGCTGAGGCTGTAGCTCTAACCACTGCGCCACACGCTCCTTCATTAAATCTGCATTATCCAGTTAGTGTATGCTAATGCGAACGCACTAGCTGGATAACGCTTCACTCCCGTTCCCTTTTATTGTTTAATATGGACTTGTATGCAAAACAGCCTGATTGAAAATCTATGCGTACTTATTTCTAATGCACAACTTCCCTGTAAAGATAGTTGCACTTCCTGGGATAGTCCAAACATAGCTATTGAACTGTTACTTATGAATTTGTACACCTGGGGGTGATCATGCTGGATGTTAAGGTGGCCAAAAAGATAGATAAGACAACAGGAAAAGCCGGAAAGATGCTGGTGTGCATTAAGAGAGGAATAGCCAACAGAATACTAACCTGACTTCCGTGCCCGATCCCTGCAGACCCGACCAATTCACAAAACCAAAAAATTAAAATGAGGGCAATCGGAGGAACACCCCCCTCCGACCGTATGTATCGGTAGTGTGCGATCCTGTCGCATGCGCAGACCAGCTCTTTGCCTTGTCGATGGTCTGCGCATGCTCTCCGCACAAGAAGACTGCAGGGAGGGTGAAAGCAGCTAGAAGGCGGCCTCTTAAATGTCTCAGCCCAGGAGTTTGAAATCCAGCCGCTGGCAGATAACTCCCCGAGCTGGAAAAAGGACAGGGTTCCCAAAGAAAAGCAAAAAAAAGAGCACAGACCTGGAGAGACTGCCTCTCTGTTTTTTTAACCCGCCCGACTCTCCTGCTCTCTGCCGCCTTCCCTGCAGTGCCAGCCCGCGGGTTTAAAGCGGGGCTCCACTGCGGCATGTATTATGGAAACTCGAATAAGGCAAGAAGATTATTGGCTAATTATCTCAAAGCAAAAAAAGAAAGGTAAAGTTTGTGGCTATTAGAGATGAGAGTGGTACAACTCATTTTCAAATTAGAAATATTTTTAAACAATTTTTGAAATTTTATCAGGTTTATATTCTTCTGTGCCTTATTCAAATATAGAAGGGCTGGAATTTTTACCGGTTTATTTCCAAGGGTCTTTTTATAAAAAATTAAATAGTATTCTTACAAAATTTATTTGGCTGGGTAAAAAGGCTAGAATTGCTCTAGTATCTTTACAAAAACCAATTGCGGTGGGTGGGGTAAATTTTCCGAACTTCTATAGAGACCACCAAACTGGTTTGCATGTTAAAGAAATATTAGCATAGCTGGGTAAATACACCTCCGAAGTCTCATCTTAGTGACATATAGGAATAGGAATGCTAAATACCGTACAGTCCATTGCATGCTCTATACAGCGCCTTTGTCGGCAGCTGCCTTCAAAATGGCCACCGATCGCATTTCAATCATGCAACGGCGCCTCTGGGAAAAGTAGGCGTTGGAAATGTAGACCAGAGTTTTCAAGGCCTACTTTTCTGGCGCCTGCCTTTGAAGTGAGTTGCGTCTACATCGGTGCTCTATGGCACCTAATGCCACTCCCGGCATTAGCCATACCTACAGGTGTGATTCTGATGCTTTTTTTTTAGGCCAGTAGGCGCCGTGAAACTTGTTTTAAAAGGTATTCTAAACAGCATTATAGAATATGGGCCTTAGTGCACACTAATCAAATGTGCCGTCATTGAACGCATGCCTCAAGCTCACTTAGCCATTATCAAACAAATGCGCTATTGTTGAACGCACATCTCAAGCTCACATAGCGCGGGATAAAATTTCTCACAGAATAAGGGAAAAAGCCAAAGGAGATCCATGAATGCATGACAGCAGTTTATAGTGAATCTGCCCCATCATCCTACAAAGTAAAATTTTGGAGCAAGCAGTTTAAGTAGGGTAGAGTTCATTGAAGATGATCCTCACACTGGACGGCCTGTGGAAGCAATTTCCACAAAAAAGTGCAAGAAAGTTGAGGATTAAATTATGTCAGACAGATGAATTAAGGTTTTCTGAATAACTGAAGAAATGGACATCTTGGCAGGTACATTTTGAAAAATAATTAATGAAAAGTTGGGCATGTCCGAGGATAGTGCAAGATGGGTTCCAAAAATGCTGACACCATGTCAGAAGGCCACGAGGCTCCAGTGCTGTCAGGAGAACTTGGAGATGCTCTGTGAAGACCAAGTAAATTGTTTTCATTGTTTGATGACTTAAGATGAGACTTGAGTCTATCACAGAGATCCTGAGTCCAAAATGGAGTCAATGCAATGTAAGCATAAGTCATCCCTCACCCCAAAAATGATCAAGACAGTAAAATCTGCAGGCAAAGTCATGGCAACTGTCTTCTGGGATGATGAAGGACTTTTGCTTCTGGAGTTAATGCAACACAAGACAACCATAACCAGGGAGAATTACGCCAATACAATCATTGCTTTGTGGGAGTCAGTCAAGGACAAACGACAAAAAAAACTCACAGGGGGTGTGCTGCTTCTTCATGACAATGCGCTGGTGCACATGCCATGACAATCACAGGCTGCCATCTGAGAATGTGGGTTCGGCAGCTGAACCATCCATCCTACAGTCCGACCTGGCTCTCTTGGATTACTTCCCGCTCTGAGTTTTGAAGAAATCTCTCTGTTTATAGCAGTTTTCAAGTGATGAAGACATCAAAGAAGCTGTGACGTCCTGGTTTGAAGGTCAATTAGATGAATTTTTTTTTTCAAAGGGGTTAAAGTCATTGCAGGAAAAGTGGATGAAGTGTATGGAGCTATCAGGGGACTATACTGAAAAATAAAACACACATTTTCTAAAAACTCTTCTTACCTACTGAGGTAGATAAATTATCGACTACCCCTCGTACATCTACTTTTACAGTTATAAGACTTTCAAGGTCCTAAAGACAAGGCTAAGCTAAAAAAATGTTACAATGGTTGAAGAGCATCAGAGGGGGAGGGAGGGAGTTCTTTATTTTTATGAGATGTTCCTCTGTGATTCATCTCACAGCCAGCACATAGCTCCGTCTACATAAAATACTATTACGTAATGGCTTCTGAAAGTCAAAGACACTTATGAGTACTAAATACACTAATTATAACGGAAAATAGAAGGACCTTCAACAGAATATAACAGCCCTTTAAATCAGTTCCTTTCTCAGCAAATGGGTATAAATCAGAAACAAAGCGTAAAGGGGGGAGAAAGAGCTCAGTGTTCAGAAGGGGCATAGCCAGAAGTCCTTTTTTTGGGGGGAAGGGGGGGGGTTAAAGATGGATTGAAAGGTCGCTATTCTCTCTCTTCTCTGCCCCCATCATGGCCACATTAGAGCATACCTTTGCTGGCAAGGATGCCAAGCCCCAGCAGCTGAAGAGGTCCCTCATGTGAACATTTTAGAGAACGACTTTCAATTGCGTCCAATTAACACCAATTATGAGGTATTTGTTCACCAATTACTGGCGCCAATTTAGCCTATTAATTAACCTCCCTCCTTTATGAACGCATAGCGTGGGGTTTTAGCACCGGCAGCGGTGGTAACTGTTCCAATGCTCGTATGAATTTTATGAGTGTTGGGGCAGTTGCCGCCGCTGCTGGTGTTAAAACCCATGCCATGTGTTCATAAAGGAAGGGGTAAGTTAGGCGCCTACATCAACTAGTGTAGGTATGCCAATGTTGACGCCTAACTTTAGATGGACTTTATAGAATTTGGGGTAATTGAAGAGCTTTTATGGCATAACAAAGTTTCAGTTCCACTCAATAAAGAGATAACCTCAATTCAAAATATGTCTGCAACATTTGTTAAGGACAGACTTTTCTTCCAGAAAAAAATTGAGCAGCTGAAGAATCATAATAGAAGACTTAGGGCTCCTTTTACTAAGCTGCGATAGCATTGAGCTGGCGTTAGTTCTAGCCGCATAGCGTGGGTATAGCGCACATGGCGATTCTGTGCGCACTAAAAACGCTATCGCAGCTTAGTAAAAGGAGCCCTTAATTTAAGAATACTGGATTTTCCTAAATCTGCAATTATAGCTCCTATTGACATGTTTAAAAAATACTTGATTGAAAATTTAAAATTTTCCTCGGACTCAATTCCGCCGATCAATAGGATCTATTACTTGCCTAATAAGTCAGAAAGTTTACCTCGTGATAAACAAACTGAAAGATTACAGTCGTTGGAGCTGAATAATTGAACCGATATTTTGGAAAATACACAAGAAGAAATTGACTATCGTGGAACAATGATTATAACTTTGGTATTTGAGCAAGATCTTAATGCTATACTAAGGCCCTCTTTTACTAAGGTACGCTAACCGATTAGCGCGCGCTAAATCCTAACGCATGCATGTTAGTCTATGGATGCATTAGCGTTTAGCGCGTGCTAATTGGTTAGCGTACCTTAGTAAAAGAGGGGGGTAAGAATCTTTTTCCGCAACTCCCAAACTTTGTTTTTTTTGATCAGAAAATTTGGATTTTTCCCGACGACGCAAAGACCACTCTGGACCGTAGGAAGTTATTCTCAGCTATGAGGGAAGAAGTTAAAAGTTTGGGAGCTACGTTTATGCTTGATTATCCTTGTAAATGTTTAGTTAGATATTCTGGAATTAAATATGCTTTTTTTCTTTTTTTGTTCCCAAGCACCTTTGCACCTTTCTGGACACTGTAGGGCAGTTTAAAAGGGAAAATTCTGGCTGTGTATTAACAAAGTTAAGCCATTTCTATGATTATATATTAATCTGAAATATATGACCATCTTGTCTTTTTCTTTATTGTTTACTCTATAGGAATTGATGACTTAATTAGGAGTTTAAAGATATAAATAATTATAATACCTGAATTTCAATGATTATCTAATTTACTTTATTTTGATTTGTCTTCTTACTATCTAATGATAATCACATTTTCTGTAACAAGTGTATTCTTGTGGATTATTTTGAAAATGCATAAATAAAATAAAATAAAGTTTCAGTTTCTCCTAGTTGCTGTGTTTAGAAGATACTCGTATTATTAAAAAAAACTAGTTTTTTAGCCCGTTACATAAACGGGTGCTAGAATAGATGTATAGACTTAGGCATTTCTTTCTTTCTTTATTTCTCTCTTCCCCCTGTCTGTCTGTCTGTCTTTTTTTTTTCTCTCTGTCCCCTGTCTGTCTGTATGTCTTTTTTCTTTCTCTCTGTCCCCTGTCTGTCTTCCCTTCTCCCTTACTTTTACCTCCCCCAAGTCCAGCAGCACCCCTTCCCTGCTCCCCCTGTCCAGCAGTAGCCCTTCTCCATTCCTTTTACCTCTCCCCTGTCCAGTAGTACCCCTTCTCCCTTACCTGATCACTGTCCAGCATCCGCTAGGCCGGGCAGCCTCGGGGCTTTTGCTAGGCCGGCCCGCTTCGCATTATTGAAGTGGGCCGGACTAGTAAATGCCCCACGGTTGCTGCTGCTGCTGGTCTGGGGGTGAGAAGGAGAGACGTCGTCAGAAGTCAGCCGGCGTCAGAGATCGGGGCAGGAACATTGCCGGGGAATCCGTCGCACGCGTCACAAACCGCCGAAGGCTCCTACTGCGCATGCGGCGACATGGAGCCATGGATCATGAATCACGGCCGCACAAAGTTTCAACTGTGCATGTGCACTAGGGGTTTTATTATAGCAGATAAAGAACCAAGAACGAAACCATACCTAAACCCCAAAAAATAACTTACACCTCATGCAAACACATCGACACCCCCCCCCCCCCCCAAATTCTGGATAAAAATAGGTGAAACAATCCAGGACTGTGACCCCAAGGACTTCATCTCACAGTGGAACAATCTGACTACCAACATCCTTGATGAACTAGCCCCACTACAAACCAAAACTAGAATCAGCAGAAGATCAGATCAATGGTTTGACAATGAACTACTCCTACTTAAAAGACAATGCAGACGACTAGAAAGAAAATGGAGAAAAACTAATCTAGATCACATGAAAACCGCCTGGAAAAAAACTAACAAACAATACAAAATACTACTAAAGGTCAAGAGAAAAACACATTACACTAATCTAATAGGCACAGAAACCCAAGATACCAAAAAACTATTCCAAATATTAAAAGACCTAACAGACACCAAATCCTACATGACCACTAACAATACCCCACCCCCCTCAGCCACCCTCTTAGCAGAACACTTCAAGAACAAAATTACAAATGCCAGAGCCACCCTCAATTGGACCCCATCCTACCTAAACAAATTCACAATTCTTCCCACAGATAAAGAATCAACTGCAGATGACAGAACATGGTCTCATTTCCCCAAAATACAATGGTCTGAATTAAATAAACTCTACAAAAAGTACAGCCACGCATCCTGTGACCTTAACCACTGCCCATCATATCTCCTTACAACCTCCAGCACAAAATTCCGTACTCTGCTTCTGCAATGGATACAAACCATGCTCACTGACGGCCTTTTCCCAACTGACCTCAGCGAAATCATCATCACCCCAATCCAAAAGGACCAACAGACCAACCATCCAACTACAGACCCATTGCCTCAATACCTCTATATGTCAAATTGACAGAAGGACTAGTAGCCAAACACCTCACCAACTATCTAGATGACCATAATATACTTCACCCCACGCAATCTGGCTTCAGATCCAACTTCAGCACAGAGGCATTACTAGTCTCCCTCATTGACTCAGCCAGACAACACCTCAGCACAGGAAAAAAATGCTTCTCATACAACTAGACCTTACTGCAGCATTTGACCTGGTAGACCATAACATCCTACTGCAAATTTTGGATGCAATAGGCATCTCAGATAAAGTATACTCTTGGTATATACCGGACTCAGAGGAGCTCATGAGTGGGGAACAGGCTGAAAAATTGGATCACATAGAGGTAAGTAAGGAGGATGTCCTCAAACAGATAGACAGGCTAAAATGCGGCAAATCACCGGGCCAGGACGGGATCCACCCAAGGGTTCTGAAGGAACTAAGACAAGAAATAGCGGGCACAATCCAGCATATTTGCAACCTATCCTTGAAAACTGGTGAGGTACCAGAGGACTGGAAATTGGCGAATGTCACACCTATCTTCAAGAAGGGATCGAGGGGTGACCCCGGGAACTACAGGCCGGTGAGCCTGACTTCAATTATAGGGAAGATGGTGGAAGCTATGATCAAGGACGGCATTTGCGAGCACATCGAGAAGAATGACCTATTGAGAACAAGCCAGCACGGATTCTGTAAGGGAAGGTCGTGCCTAACGAACCTGCTGTACTTCTTTGAGGGAATAAGCAGTCGGGTGGACAATGGGGAACCCATAGACATCATTTACCTCGATTTTCAAAAGGCTTTCGACAAGGTGCCACATGAAAGGCTGCTTAAGAAGCTGTGGAACCACGGGGTGGGAGGGGATGTGCACAGATGGATCAAGCACTGGTTGTCGGGCAGACTGCAGAGGGTCGGAGTTAAGGGTCAATATTCTGACTGGCGGGAAGTCACAAGCGGTGTACCACAGGGGTCGGTGCTGGGGCCGTTACTCTTTAACATATTTATCAATGACCTGGAAAAGGAGGCAAAGTGCGAGGTTATAAAATTTGCAGACGATACCAAACTGTGCGGCAGAGTTAGGACCAGGGAGGAGTGTGAGGACCTACAAAGGGACCTGGACAAGCTAGAAGACTGGGCAAACAAATGGCAAATGCGCTTTAACGTGGACAAATGCAAGGTCATGCATATAGGGAAAAAGAACCCGTTGTTCAACTACAAATTGGGGGGGTATTGTTGGGAGACAGCAGACTTGAGAGAGACTTGGGTGTGCTGGTGGATGCATCACTGAAGCCATCTGCACAGTGCGCAGCAGCCTCGAAAAAAGCCAACAGGATGCTTGGCATCATAAAGAAGGGCATAACAACCAGAACACGGGAAGTCATCATGCCATTGTATCGAGCGATGGTGCGTCCACATCTGGAATACTGCGTTCAGTATTGGTCGCCGCACCTCAAGAAGGACATGGCGGTACTTGAGAGAGTCCAAAGGAGAGCAACGAAAATGGTAAAAGGGCTGGAACACTGCCCATACGCCGAGAGGTTGGATAGGCTGGGGCTCTTCTCTCTGGAAAAGAGGAGGCTCAGGGGAGATATGATAGAGACCTTCAAGATCATGAGGGGCATAGAGAGGGTGGATAGGGACAGATTCTTCAGACTGAAGGGGACAACAGGTACGAGGGGGCATTCGGAGAAACTAAAGGGAGATAGGTTCAAAACAAACGCAAGGAAGTTTTTTTTCACCCAAAGGGTCGTGGACACTTGGAATGCGCTACCGGAGGAAGTGATCAGGCAGATTACGGTACAGGGATTCAAACAGGGATTGGACGGATTCCTGAAGGATAAAGGGATCATGGGATACTGAGGGAGGAGCTGGGATGTAACACAAGTATAGAAAGCTAACCAGGTAATGAGTATAGAAACCAAACCAGGTCATGCATGTGCAAGACCGGAGGGTTAGGACTTCGATAGGAAGACAGGACTTAAATGAGAAACCAAGGTGGCAAGGGAGCCCCTTCTGGTGATACAGACAGGTCGTGACCTGTTTGGGCCGACGCGGGAGCGGACTGCTGGGCAGGATGGACCTGTGGTCTGACCCGGCAGAGGCACTGCTTATGTTCTTATGTTCTTATGTTTGAAGGCTTCCTAAAATCCAGAACATACAGAACAGAGTAAATTCAGATAAAGAAAAATCTGAACCTTGGTCCAACCATTGCGGCGCACCACAAGGATCCCCACTATCCCCTGCTCTCTTCAAACTATACACTGCATCACTCGGAACATACCTAGATAATCTAGGCATCACCACCTACAGTTATGCAGATGACATTACCATTCTCATACCTTTTGATCAACCAAAGACCGCCATGACAAACACACTACACCGAACACTAGAAACAGTAGCAACCTGGATGAAAGATCACAAACTGAAACTCAACACAGACAAAACTAAATTCATCCTCTTTGAAAACGACAAAGTCCCAACCATAACCAATATAGAAATTAACACAATCAACTATCCCATTCAAACTACCATAAAACTACTAGGAATGACTATAGACCGATGCTGCGCCATGCAACCGCAAATAAATAAAACAATACAGAAATCCTTCGCAGTGATGAGAAACCTAAGACAAGTCAGGAAATTCTTCGAAAAAACACAATTCCAGTTTATAGTACAATCCCTAATCCTAAGTCTACTAGATTACTACAACATCCTCTACCTCCCCAGCCCTGCTACAATGACTAAACAACTACAAACAATCCAAAATACAACTCTGAAACTCATCTACTCATTGAGAAAACACGACCATATTACAGAAGCATACATCAACTCACATTGGCTACCAATCCAAGAAAGAATGCTATTTAAATTCTACTGTATGTTATTTAAAGCCTTAAACGGAGACAGCCCAACCTACCTGAACAACCACCTCATCCAAACCACCTCAATCAGACATAGAAAAACACACACCCCATTCATACATCCCTCGATCAAAGAAGTAAAACGGAAAAAACTATACGATGGCCTCCTGGCCATTCAAGCAGCTAAACTAGATAACCAAATCTCCAATCTACTGATAACGACACCAGACTATAAGACGTTCAGAAAAGAAATAAAAACTATACTCTTCAAGAAATTCCTGAAACAGCCCTAACTTCAAACTTACCGTACTTCCCCTCTCCCTCTTCCCACCACACTGAAACTACATAACCTATCTTTACCTCTCTAGAAAGGACAAATGTTCTTCAACCCTCCGTTTTTTATCTCTTTTGTAATCCGCCTTGAACCGCAAGGTAATGGCGGAATAGAAATCTCTAATGTAATGTAGATGTTTGGTGCTTAAAGTGAATTAATCAATTTTATAGCATATCTTGTATTAAACTTGCTTAAAGTGAACTGTATTTTATAATATAATATAATATGAATGTGTGCTTATATCTATATATCTGAGCTGAGATATTTGGTTTAAAAACAAAAGTAGGATTTGCAACATAACTGCGGAAACATGGAAGCTACCTCCCATTCACAGAGATGATATTCATAGGCCCATTTTACACGGAGAGATTGGAATTGAAAGAGACACATCTAGGTCCTAACAAGTTCCAGCCCCTTTGACGCAGAACCTCTTCTAAAATACTCTACCTGCAGTAGTGAGGATGTATTTACCCGCACACATTTCAAAAATATACACATGGATAAGATGATGGCACAAACCCAGCAGCTTTCACATATAATTGCTTCCAATTACGTTATACAGCTGCAGTTTTAATTTGGCTTAATTTGGAGGAAGAAATAAACAACTTAGAACTAAGACTGACTCTCTTAATTCCTTGAGTAAAGCTCTGATTGAAACACGCACTTTTTAAAATCTGTGTGTGACCCTACGCTGAGGATATTTTCCCCCACACACGTGTGTTCCGTTTATGAAGTGGGGAATGCGCGTGTGAATTTTTGTCCAACCAAAACCCCGCTCAAACTGTGCCCCAACCATGCCTCCTTAAAATCCCTGGATCTCCGTGTAAAAATAGCAGGTCTCTAAAATCCCTGTTACTTACAGCACAAATGCAATTCACATGTAGAGATGCATTTAATATAGAGGTATTTGTGCCTTTAAAATACCATTGAAACATGCTTCATGATTTAGTATAATCGGTAAAGCAACTCATGTTTGTGTGTCTCTGGGCCAAATTCATGCATTTTTCCACAGATCTGTATTGGTCATTCAGGAACTGGCTGCCAAATTTGGGTGTGTAGGGCGAATGCACATGGGAATTAATTAGTTAACAAGGCATTGACATTTGCATTTGCACATAATCTGCTCTAGTCACTGTTCTATGACATCTGCACCTAACTTTATTGAGAGGGAAGGCACTAGCCCTTTCATTACATTTATATTACTTTGGGAAGATATATTTATAAGAACATAAGAATTGCCGCTGCTGGGTCAGGCCAGTGGTCCATCCTGCCCAGCAGTCCGCTCACGCGGTGGCCCCCAAGTCAAAGACCAGTGCTCTAAATGAATCCAGCCTCACCTGCGTACGTTCCAGTTTAGCAGGAACTTGTCTAACATTGTCTTGAATCCCTAAAGGGTGTTTCCCCTATAACAGCCTCCGGAAGAGCGTTCCAGTTTTCCACCACTCTCTGGGTGAAGAAGAACTTCCTTACGTTTGTACGGAATCTATCCCCTTTTAACTTTAGAGAGTGCCCTTTCGTTCTCCCTACCTTGGAGAGGGTGAACAACCTGTTTCTATCTACTAAGTCTATTCCCTTGAGTATCTTGAATGTTTCGATTATGTCCCCTCTCAGTCTCCTCTTTTCAAGGGAGAAGAGGCCCAGTTTCTCTAATCTCTCGCTGTATGGCAACTCCTCCAGCCCCTTAACCTTTTTAGTTGCTCTTCTCTGGATCCTTTCGAGTAGTACTGTGTCCTTCTTCATGTATGGCGACCAGTGCTGGATGCAGTACTCCAGGTGAGGGCGCACCATGGCCCAGTACAGCGGCATGATAACCTCCTCCGATCTGTTCGTGATCCTCTTCTTTATCATTCCTAGCATTCTGGAGAAGATCAAAGGAACCAGATTAAGAGGGTGACCTGCAATCCGATGGCTGGATACGTTGAAAACAACCATGGGGATGACGGTGGAGGCCCTTTCTGGACTAGCACAAAAACAATTTCTTTTTGGATCTGCAAATCATCCAGTCACTAGGACTTGAGCTTGAGTCGATTGCATCTAACAACAGCAATATGATCTTAGATTATAATGTTGGTGATGTTAATTTCAATTAGAACAAGACTAAAATGCATATCACAACTATCCTTACTACCAACTCAAAGACAGATGAGCAAGTAAGCTTCATAAGACTGTCAGCAAGAAGGGAATAAAACATCTGCTGTTCTATTATTGTTCGTGCTATGATTACTGAGCAAACTGATGCATGGGGGTTAGAGACACAGCATGATTCGAATTAATTCTTGACTTAATAGAGCAACACTTATAAAAATCAGTTTCCACATTATTTTAAAATAATTTTTAAAATAATTTTTTGAAATAATAATTTTTGAAATAATTTTAAAATAATAATTTTTGTGAAATAATAATTTTTGAAATAATTTTTATTGATAAAGCAGCCAAAACCATAACAAGAAAACAGAGGCATGGTATAAAAAGAACCAGCAACAATGCAAACTAGCACAATGTAAGTAAGCCCGGATGGGCAGTACAGAGACAACCAGTAAAGGTTGGTGTGAGTCTGATTGGTGCGTGACTGGGGGTATGTCTGGGGCTTAATTGGTTAGTGTGGTATGTTTGTTGGATGATGGCTGTTGGACTGGCTGTGGGTGTGAGTGGGGACGGAGTACTTATTTCCCAAAAAGGTTATTGCAGCCTTGACTAGCTGGTGGGGGGGGGGGAGCTTCTAGAGCACAAGTTTTGGTCCAGATCCTTGGAGGTTATACTTACCCAGCTACAAACTGTGATGCTGCTCTCTGTCCTCTAGGGGCTTAGCACTTGTTGGTTAGTTTACTGGTTGTCTCTGTATTGTCCTTCTGGGCTTATTTACATTGTGCTAGGCCACATTATTTAAGTATGACCATATGTCACCTCTGCTGAGTAGTTTACATTGGCTTCTTTTTTTTTTTTTTTTTTCGATTGAGAGTCCAGTTTAAATGTGCCTCCATAGTTTTAAAAATCTTGCATGGTATCGTTGATTCATTGACCCCTCTAGCTTTAAATTCTTCGAGATCTTCAAGTTGCAGAACTATCCAGGTATTTAAACTTTCTTTTCCCACAATAAAAGGCGGCAGATCTATCAGTAAAATTGTTCATTCCTTCCCCTATTTACTAACAGCAATTTAGAACGACCTACCTTCTCTAATAAGATCTTGTCCATTTGGAACGACCTACCTTCTCAAATAAGATCCTGTCCATTTGGAACGACCTACCTTCTCAAATAAGATCCTGTCCATTTGGAACGACCTACCTTCTCAAATAAGATCCTGTCCATTTGGAACGACCTACCTTCTCAAATAAGATCCTGTCCATTTGGAACGACCTACCTTCTCAAATAAGATCCTGTCCATTTGGAACGACCTACCTTCTCAAATAAGATCTTGTCCATTTGGAACGACCTACCTTCTCAAATAAGATCCTGTCCATTTGGAACGACCTACCTTCTCAAATAAGATCCTGTCCATTTGGAACGACCTACCTTCTCAAATAAGATCTTGTCCATTTGGAACGACCTACCTTCTCAAATAAGATCCTGTCCATTTGGAACGACCTACCTTCTCAAATAAGATCTCTGTCTAGCCCTTCAAGTTAAAAAAAAAAAAAATCTGAAAACTACGGTTTCAGCGTTTTCTAGCAGATAAGATTCCATGAGGTTAATTCTTTCTATTAACTATAACTATTGTTAACCGAGTCGAGCCTTGTTTCTCAGGGATGACTCGGTATATAAGTTCAAGATTTACCCCCTCTTTTACTCCAGTGAACTAACTGATTAGCGTGCGCTAATCGAATTAGCTCGCGCTAAATGCTAACGTGTCCATAGACTAACATGCACGCATTAGCATTGAGCATGCGCTAATTCAATTAGTGCGTGCTAATCAGTTAGCGCACCTTAGTAAAAGAGGGCCTTAGGACTTCTTTTATCAAGTCGTGCTAGCGGGGTTAACGTGCGCAACTTTTCATCACGCGTTTACCCCTGCGCTGGCCAAAAACTACCGCCTGCTCAAGAGGAGGCGGGTAGCGGCTAGCACAGCCGGCGGTTTAGCATGCGCTATTACATGTGTTAAACCGCTAGCGCGGCTTGATAAAAAGAGCCCTTAGTTTAGTTAGTTTAGTTTAGATTTAAAAATAATTTGCTATCCTTGTCCAATCAATCATTCTTTCCAGACTGGACTACTGTAATTCCATCAATCTAAGTCTAACCAAGAAAAATCTTCAAAGACTTCAGCGGATCCAGAACACTGCGGCTAGGTTGATCTTCGCAAAAAGTAAATTCGACCATGTTTCCTCGCTTCTGTCAAAACTTCACTGGCTTCCGGTGATTTCTAGGATTCACTTTAAATGTACCTGCCTAATATGCAAGATCCTACATGGCATTCTTCCTCCCCTAATTCCACTATCCTGGAATTTTTTGAGACCTGACACTACCAGATCCGCCCACAAACTCAAACTATCTTTCCTCTCATTAAAAAGCGTCATGTATGCAGGTAAATTAGGGAAATCCCTTTTCTTCAAATTCACTGAGCTTTGGAACAACCTCCCTGCCCCGCTGCGGAACCTAGGCTCATTCCAATTATTCCAAAAGCATCTGAAAACCTGGCTTTTCTCCAAAACGTAAAGCTATCTATTTAAAATATAAAGCTAGCGATCCTCTTCATAACCTCTAATTTCTTATTATGTCCTTCCCTCGTTTATTGAATTACCGTATTTGCCGGCGTATAGGACGACTGGGCGTATAAGACGACCCCCCAACTTTTAGTTAAAAAATAGAGTTTTGTGTTATACTCGCCGTATAAGACGACCCCTTCTTCCGCACACCTTCTCTACCGCCCCGGGTGCAGCACAGCCGGCCAGGTTCCCTTACTTTTGTGGCACTTCCCCGACCGACTGACAACAGCCCCGGTCCGACAAACCTCCCTGCCCTTAACCGCGAATCTAAATTACCTTCTTACAGCTGCTGTAAGAAGGTATTTAGATTCGCGGCTACAGGGCAGGGAGGATTGTCGGACCCGGGCTGTTATCGGTCGGTCGGGGAAGTGCCACAAAAGTAAGGGAACCTGGCCGGCTGTGCTGCAACCGGGGCGGGGCGGCCGCCCCTCTCTCTTGGTAGCCACTCGAACCGCGAGGCTACTCTCCTTCTCCTTACCTGCCATGCCTGCAGCACAGAGCCGAACGGAAGTCTTCCCGACGTCAGCGCTGACGTCGGAGGGAGGGAGGGCTTTGTTTAAGCTTTGTTTAAGCCCTCCCTCCCCTCCGACGTCAGCGCTGACGTCGGGAAGACTTCCGTTCGGCTCTGTGCTGCAAGCAGAGAAGGTAGGGAGAAGAAGAGCCGCGCGACTGAGTACATCCAGCCCCGCAAGTAAGGGCATGTAAACTGTACCCGGCGTAAAAGACGACCCCCGACTTTGGGGAGGATTTTAAGGTACTAAAAAGTCGTCTTATACGCCGGCAAATACGGTACCTGTAAACTGTGCCGAGCTCTATCTTTATGGAGATGATGCGGTATACAAACTTAAGGTTTAGTTTAGTCTATTTTTAGGTGTCAAGATAGCACTTATTTGGATCCTATTCTATGAGAGGGGTGCTGAAAATTTCTCAGCCCAGCCAACCAACTTCTTAATTTCTGAGTGTTATTTTGTTCCTCTAGCTGATAAGAGTGCTACATATCTTATTTTGTTGAGTGCCAATTTGCAGAAATGAAATTCTCGGTTTTGACATTATTTCTGAGCATTGATTGAACCATAGCCATGTCATTCTCTACTTGGTTGGGCTGTGGGTGGGACATAGCAGAGGAAAGGCTCCACCGGCCAACCCGTCTCTACCACTGTAGCATTTGGAGGACTTGGCCAGTAGGTAAGCAGGGGGGAGGGGGGAGAGAGGTGTCAGGCATGGGGAAGAGATGTCAGACCCAAAGGATGGGAGAGATAGTTCAGCTGCAGGTGGCCCCTACTGGAAATTTTGGCAGGCTTGCTCAAAAGTAGCTACACCCCCGGCAGGATCCTAATTACCACATCCATGTGTACATCCCCTCGCACGTCCACGCTTTGTAAGGCACATCATTACAGAATAGCACTTGCACTTTTGCAAGTAAGAGGAGCATAAATGATGGTGCCTGGATTATTTATTTATTTATTTATTTATTATAATTCTTTATTCATTTTAAAACTTTCATCAAGTGTACAAATCAATTGTTTATTGGAAAACCATGTAGCGTTATCTTATGATACTATAATATTTGGAATGTCTATGAGAAAAAAAGAGTCAGATATCCGCGTGTAACAACAAACTTTTAATGATTTTGACTGGAGTTGCCATCCAACATATTACCAATAACTGGAAAGATCATAGTAGGCTTAATTTTAATTTTTGGTGGAATTCAGTATGTCACATATATAGAATGGAAAGATCAATAGTGGTACAGAATGGAAATTATAAGAATTTTATTAAAATATGGGAGCCATTAACATCTTTCTGTCATGATTAGATGCCATTTTTCTATTAATTATACACCATTTAGTATTGGGTGGGGGAGGGTTTCAAATATATGATCTTATAATGAATAGAGGGATTTGAGGGAGGGTGGGATGAGGGTTACATTTCTACTTATAAGTTATAATGATAAGATGTTCAAGTATTTATTTTAAAAATGTATGAATCGCTTAAATCTAAGCGATGGACAAAACATTTACATCCACAATCTCAAGCACAAACATTGTAAAATGCAGTAAAGTAATAAGCCTTCCCCACAAATTCCCTCAATACAGAATTTTTAAAATCTAAAACAAATAATAACCTCAGAGTTAAAGAAAGGCATCCACAGATAATTGTGTTAACATTTTCTTAAAAGACGCACAATCTTTGCATCATCTCATTATACCTGGAGTTGAATTCCAAAGATTCTTGCCGGCAAGCGAGAAAATCGATTATAAAATTGATGTGTACAGATAGCCAGCGATATTCAGTCACTATTCGCGTAGCCACAAAAAGGCTGTCCAAAATTAAACCTCTTAGCTACTGTATATGGTTAGTGGCCAAATATGGCCCCTATCCATATGGCGGAATAGCCATCGCTCTCTATATATGTTCAACGCCACCTCTTGTATGGACAGCATCGATGAATATTCATAAAGTATGTGGATATCATGGTTGACATTTAAAAAAATAACCCATTCCTTGTGGGGTTTAAATAGTGGCTCTCAAACTTATGCTTTGCCTAAGACACCTTCCCCCCACTCAACCTTTTTCACAATGCACTGGAATGTCACCTTGTCATTTGTCAGTATCCTTTCTCTTCTTGTTCTCTTTATTGATACAGAAGAACTAATATCTTGAGAATTTGGGGGTTGCTGAATCGTGATATAAATTGATCAAGTAATTTCTCTCCTTGCTTACTCTGCTATCTTCTCCTGCCTTCATTTTACCTAGGTAGCAGGGATAAAAGGAATATTTCTGGCTAACAAGAAGGTGGATGATCAAATAAAGACTTTTATCACTTATAATAAAGGCCGTGACTGGCGCTTGCTGCAGGCTCCCAGTGCCGATCTTCGAGGAAATTCCATCCATTGTCTACTGGTCAGTATTTGATTGAAAGGGCTCTCTTTTAAGGTTAATAATAATAATAATTTATTTTTCTATACCTCCTAACCAGCAGTTCATAGCGGTTTACATAATAGGTACTCAGCATACAATATAATAATAACATCATACATAATAAAATTCTAAGTAACTAATACAAGCATTAAAACTAATGAATAAAAAGCCACAATATAAACTAAAATAAGTATAGATAAAAAGATTAAAAGTACATTATAACTACATGATAATATACAAATCAATAATGTATATTGTTTAAATAAGTGGGTTTTAAGATCTTTTCAAAATTGATAGTAAGTAAGAAATGGAGAAACAAGAAGATTTAGACATGAATTCATTAATCCTGCTTGGATTGCTAAGGTCCTGTTTAAAAATTTTTTGTATCTTCTCCTTCCTACCTGCCCATGGCAAAGCACCACCTCCACATGTCCATTTCTTCTCAAAGTGCAGGTAGGACCCTCTGGGCCTACCTGCATGCCTGGTAGTCCAGCGGGTAGCTTCAGGGGCAGGAGCACTCCTGTTCCTTCATGGTGACCTTTCAAAATGGCTGCCTTGATCTCTCATGGAAGCTCATGGTACTATACATTGGAGGAGATAGACAGGCAGGGGTGTTCTTCAGGCAGAGAGGAAAGCAGGAGCGAGGAGGCATTGTTGGGTAGGCAGGAGGGGGCAAGGGAGATTTAGCAAAAAACAAAAATACTTATGTGGGTCTAGACCAGGGATCTCAAAGTCCCTCCTTGAGTCCAGGGCAATCCACTCGGGTTTTCAGGATTTCCCCAATGAATATGCATTGAAAGCAGTGCATGCACATAGATCTCATGCATATTCATTGGGGAAATCCTGAAAACCCGACTGGATTGCGGCCCTCAAGGAGGGACTTTGAGACCCCTGGTCTAGACCTAATATTCAGCTGGGGTCCACTTGAGATAAGTGGGTGAGATAAGTGGCTTATCTTATGCAGGCCAACTGAATATTGCCAGGTCCCATTTTTGTAACGACATGCATTTGCTGAAGGGAAATAAAACCAACCAGATCTACGAATATTTTTCTTAGAAATAAAATTAAAATGAGAAACTAGGTAAGCTGGGGCTAAGCCAAATAAAACTTTCAAACAAATGCATCCAAATTTAAATAGCCCTCTAGCCTCAAACGGTAGCCAGTGAAGCTTTTGGTAATATACACGGATATGATCGTGGTTTTTCAGAGTAAAAATCAAACGAATAGCTGTATTTTGTATGATTTTTAGTCGGCTAGTAGTTATTTTATACGATCCCAGATAAATAACATTACAATAATCCAATATTGAAAGGATTGAAGATTGAACCAGGATTTTAAATGATATAAAATCAAAATATTCTCTAATAGTACGCAGTTTCCAGAGGACAATAAAACATCTCTTAACCAGAGAATCTGTATGGGCCTTAAAAGATAAGGACCGATCTAAAATAACCCGTAAAAGTTTCAGCGTAGGAGACATCGAATAAGATTGACCGTTTAGAAGTAGAGTTGTTTCAGTAATTTTTTCATTAGGACTAGCTAGAAAGAATTTTGATTTGCCCGGATTTAATTTCAATCTAAATGTAGATGTCCAAATTTCCACTTGAGTATGAATAAAAGCTATATAATTTAACACTTCTGAAGTGAGTTCGGTTAGAGGAATGAGTATTGAAATGTCATCTGCATAAATATAAAATTTTACCAGTAAACTATGTAATAAATAGCATAAAGGTGCTGGGTAAACATTAAATAAATAGCATTCAGCTTGTAACGTATCCCTGATCATTAAGGCTGGCATTGACCATTTGTTTCTCTTCCATCTGGACGAGCGTGTTGGAAATATATGACCAATTCTGTTGAATTGTGAGATGCTATGATTTGATGTTGCTCTTAATATTGAACTACGTTTTGCATTTTTAGAGGCTGATGCTAAACAGATTTGGCCAGGTGGCTTTGAAAGTTATATCCACTAGTGACCCAGATATGATGAAAAACCAATGTATGATAGGATAAACACTTTCAACATTGAATGTGAAGATGTCCAATAATGTAAGACACAAACAGCATAGACTTAACTCAGTCTAAAAATTTTCGTTGGCACACTACAGCACAGCATAAGACTTTATTACATAATGAAGGTTTTTTGCCAGTGAGGTGAACGCTCGACCACCTCTTTGAGCCATTTTGGTGAGGTGGGAGGGCCCTATCTGAGGCTTTTTCCTTCATTTTTAGATTGAGTTAAGTCTATGCTGTTTCTGTCTTACATTATTGGACATCTTCACATTCCGTATTTGAAAGTTATATCACCACTTCCTACCCTTCCACTTCTCACTCGTACTACTCACAGCTGTGGGTTGAATTAAGATCCGATATTCAGTGCTGGGCTATATTTGGTCTCTGGTATTGAATATTCAGGTGCATGTGATCACCTGGATGCTCCCCGGTGCCCACTTAGCTCAGCAGATAAAGTTAGGACAGTCTTTTTGCTGGGGGGGGGACTTTATTTAAAAAATGTATACCGCCTTTAAGAGATTTCTAGGCTGTTTTCAATATTAAAAATATAAAAAAGGGAAGACAAGCAGTAGAACTTCAGGACAAACATCAGACAGGTCATTGACTATGTCAAATAGAATAGGTTACAAGAGGTTAATAATAATAATTTTATTTTTATATACTGCCCTACCACATAGTTCTAGGGTCTCAAAGTCCCTCCTTGAGGGCCGCAATCCAGTCGGGTTTTCAGGATTTCCTCAATGAATATGCATGAGATCTATGTGCATACACTGCTTTCAATGCATATTCATTGGGGAAATCCTGAAAATCCGACTGGATTGTGGCCCTCAAGGAGGGACTTTGAGATCCCTGTAAGGCGGTTCACATACATTAAAAATTATACAATCAACGAATAAAATACAATTTACTAAAATAAATTAAAATCCAATAAAATGTGCAAGCTATAGAATCAATATACATTTACCAATCAAAGCTTCTAAAACATCAGTTTACAAATTTGTCGAATAAATCGTTTTTTAGTTAAGGGGGGAGAACTACAATTCTGAATAGGAAAGGGAAGACAATTAAGGTTAATTTAGTGGGGAAGGGAATTTTACGTCTGTGTTGGAGAGAAGGAGATATACCCCCTCTTTTACAAAGGTGCGCTATGCTTTTTAGCGCGCGCTACATATCACGCGCTAAACACACGCTAAACGCTAATGCGTGCATGTTATCCTGTGGCTGCATTCGGGGTTAGCGCACGCGCTAATTCAGCACGCACTAAATCTGCGTTAAAACGCTTAGTGCGCCTTTGCAAAAGAGGGCCATAGTGTAGTTCATACATCGAACGCGTCCTTAAGTAAAAAAGTCTTTTAGATTCGATTTGAAATCTGTCCAAGGAAGATTCTTCTCGGAGCTATGAAGGCATAGAGTTCCATAAGGGCAGGGCCACAGGTTGCTGCCCCCTGTTCTAAGTAAATATCACAGAAGTGTGTATTAACCTGTGAATGTTTCTGCAGATTAGCACATAGGGCTCAAAGTTCCATAGTCAGCCCGTAATAACCATTCGTTAACACTTCTTTTTCCTGTCTGCTCAGCGTAATATAAATAGTGCTGATCAATGATGCAATTAACCACCGACTTCTCTTTCGTTTTATAGCCTTTCTGTTCCCTGCACTTACACTTGCAGATGTCGGAGAATCCTTACACGTCAGGGAGCATCTCAAGTAAGGACACTGCTCCCTGGCTGATCGTGGCAACAGGTAAAGACTTCAGCTTGCTTTTTAAAGCACGTCACCTCTATTGATTTCTGTGAGTGAGGACGTTCTTGAATAAAGATTGCTTTGGCTTGAAAGGACCCTCCCCTTGCCTTTTTTTTTTTGGTCGTTCTGAGGACCACTTCACCATGGAGGAATGTCTGTGGCTCCCTGATTGAGGTTGTGAGATCAAATCCCATTGCTGCTCCTTGCGACCCTGGGCTAGTCACTTAATCCTCCACTTTGAATGTAAGCTTTGAAGTGCCAAAGCCACAAAAAGGCACTATACAAGTCCCCATTCCCTTTCATCAAGCCCAGTATCCCAAAGAGTAGCAACATTCCAGAGCTGAGATTGTGACGCCATGATGCCTCATCCCACCAATGCCTAATGATCGTGATGTCATAATGCCTCATTCCACCAGTGCCTAAGAGCCAACCTCATCAGTGATGTCACAATGGCTTCATTGTCCTATACTTGGCTTACGTAAGAATTGCCATCCTGGGACAGGCTGAAGGTGTGGCTCACTGGTAGAGCTGCTGCCCCTGCACCCTGAGGTTGTGAGATCAAATCCCAGTGCTACTTCTTGTGACCCTAAGCAAGTCACTTAATCCACCAGTGCCCACCACTTTAAATGTCAACTTTGAAGTGCCAAAGCAACAAAAAGGCACTATACAAGTCCCCATTCCCTTTCATCAAGCCCAGTATCCCAAAGAGTAGCAACATCCCAGAGCTGAGATTGTGACGTCGTAATGCCTCATTCCACCAATGCCTAATGATTGTGATGTCATAATGCCTCATTCCACCAATGCCTAAGAGCCAACCTCATCAGTGATGTCACAATGGCTTGATTGTCCTATACTTAGCTCACGTAAGAATTGCCATCCTGGGACAGGCTGAAGGTGTGGCTCACTGGTAGAGCTTCTGCCTCTGCACCCACAGGTTGTCAGATCAAATCCCAGTGCTGCTCCTTGTGACCCTGGGCAAGTCACTTAATCCTCCAGGGCCCATCACTTTGAAATGCCGAAGCCACAAAAAAGCAGTATACGGGTTGCCTTCCTTTCCCCCCTCTCTCTTAGCTGGAGCTTTTCAGCCAAACAATTCAAAAGAGCCAGACTAGCAGGTGAAAGCCTAGCGCTTCACCCAAGAATTTAATGCAGTGTATTGCAAACTGTGTGCCACAGCGAGATTTTGGATGTGCAGTGAGACATTGGTGGAGAGGAGAGGCGCTGGCTGACTGCTTTCAGGGCATGCCTCTGTCAGCAGTTAGTCGGCATCTCTCCTCCTGTCCATACCTCTCCTCCTCCAGGACCCCTTCCCCCCCCCCCCCCGGCTTAATAAGAGCAGGCTCTGCCCATGCATGGATGTCAGTGTGATTACATCACACATGCACGTGACATCATCATGTCAACATCCGTGCATTTCCGGATGCCCTCCAGCCGCGGCTTCAGAAAGTTTGTGGGACAATGCCCTAACAGATGACTAGGGAAATGGGCCAGTTAGTGGCGAGATTCAGTGGAACAACTCGGTTAAGTGCCATTGAATGTTGGTTTATCCCAGCAGGAGCCTCTCCTGCCACTTTCTCTGATTCATCAAAACTGAATACACTTCCCCCTCCGTATTTGCGAATTCCGTATCTACGGATTTGCTTATTCGCGGTTTTAGACCTAAAAATACTTTTTTCTTTTTTTGGGCTATTTTAAGCCCTATAAGCCCCCTTCCCCCTTAAGCCTTACCTGGTGGTCTAGCGGGTTTTCAGGGCAGGAGCGATCTTCCCACGCTCCTGCCCCGTGCAGATCGCTTACAGGAAATGGCTCGAGTGACTACGGGAGCTCAAGGCAGCCATTTCTTGTGAGCGATCTGCACGGGGCTGGAGCGTGGGAAGATCGCTCCTGCCCTGAAAACCCGCTAGACCACCAGGTAAGGCTTAAGGGGGGGGCTTTCAGGGCTTAAAATAGCCGGGGGGGGAAGCGGGGGTTAGGGGCAGAACCGGCCCGAATATTATTTGCATTTTTTTAATATTCGCGGCCTGGCTCTGCCCCTAACCCCCGTGAATACGGAGGGGGAAGTGTACCATCTTCCCCCTGGCATCGTTAACACCCCACATCTTCCTCGGTGAAGGGCAAGGCAAAGAATTAATTTAATCTCTCTGCTCTGTCCTTATCTTCCCTAAGAGCCCCTTTTATCCCTCAGTCGTCTAGCGGTACAACTGATTCTCTTCCCAGCTTTTTGCTTTTTTTCAGTTGAATATTTTTATTAGTTTTCAGTTAACAGAAAGACATAATAATTTTATCATTAAAAAAACAGATACAACCATTAACTATTCCTGAAATACCTAGACAGTTGACCCACTTCCCTCTTTCCCCTCCCTTGCCCTTTCTCCCCATTGTTCCCCACATCCCTTAAGTTAATTCAACTTGTACTCCACTAATCTTTTGTAAACCGCATAGAACTTAACGGTATTGCGGTATATAAACTATTATTATTATTATTATTATTATTAACTAGTGCATGTACAGCATTAGGTCTCTCTTTGCCTTCCTTATTAATGCCTCACATTTGACTTGACATTCCTTGTTCTGTTTACAATTATTTTCAGTCAAATCCTTCTTCCACTTTCTGAAGGATTCTCTTTAGCTCTGATAGCTTCCTTCACCTCACTCATTAACCATTCCCGTTTGGTCTTTCTTCCTCCTTTTATATTACATGGAATATGTATAGTCTGGGCTTCCAAAATGGTATTTTTGGATAACATCCATGCCTGATGTATATTTTTGACTTTTTGAGCTGCTCCTCTAAGTTCTTTTTTACCATTTTCCTCATGTTATCATAATCTCCTTTTATAATAATAATAATAATAACTTTATTCTTTTATACTGCCATAATCAGAAGTTCTAGGTGGTTTACACTAAAAAGAGCTGGTCAATCAGCAAAATACAATAATACAGTAAAAAATACAAATATTTGTAAAATAGAATTTCAATAATAAAACTTACTAAGTAATAAATTTATCGAACAAAGTGGTCTTAATTAATTTTCAAAAACTGCAATAGGATAACATAGCTTGCTGAATACATTTACCTAACCAATATTGTTGCCTACCAGCTTGAAATGCTAGAGTCCTATCTAAGAAGGTCTTCTATCTACACCCATTAATTTTTGGATAAGCAAATAAGTAGAAGTTTCTAGTTTCTCTTGATGGTCTACGCAACACAAAATGAGGAAAAAGGTAAGCTGGAGACAATCCCGATATCAGCTTAAAGCAGATGCAGGAAAATTTGAGTAATACTCTTGCCTCCAAAGGCAGCCAATGAAGTAAATGATAATATGGACTAAGATGGTCATTCTTTTTTAAACCAAAAATCAATCGAACAGCTGTATTCTGAATTATCCTTAATTTCCTTAGAATTTTTTGGGGTGCTCCTAAACAGATGATGTTACAGTAGTCTAAAATAGATAAAACTAATGCCTGCACCAATAGACTGAACGATAAAGGATCAAAATATTTTTTTATGGTTCTTAATTTCCACAATGTAAAAAAGCATTTTTGTACCGCTAAGTTCGTTAAATGCTGTTGCATTGGAGTTCCTGTGTGAACTTTTTTTTTAATCAATAAATGTTTATTGAAAAAGTTTTGAGAAAATTATACAAACCAGAATATAAATATCAGGGACATCAACAGATAGGAGAGCAAGCATACAAAAAACTCCCAAGTCACAGAATGCTCCCCCAGCAGTACAAACAGCAGAAATCTCTCCCAACAGAACCCAAACAGCCCCCAATACTTATCATCAATCAGAACTCCACAATACCCCCCCCCCCCATCTTACCAACTGTATTACCCTCAGAGAGGGACTCCCTGTGGTTTCTTCAGGGAAGTCCCCCTGGACACAATCCCTCCCCCCCCAGAAAAAAAGCTCAGTGTAAAGATTCGATTTTTTCTATTATTCTCGTCCAAGTCCTGGTGTAAGTATAATAATACCCATGCCGCTTTGCAATAGATAATTCCATTTGAACAATAAACTGAAGCTTCGAAGTCCAATCCAAATGAGTAGGTGCCAGTCCCTGCTTCCAATGGGCAGCAATCAAACATTTTGCTGCCGCCAAACCCCAACGTCGGAGCTTTGTCTGCCAAGAATACAGACTAACATTATAAAGGCCTAATAAACATCCCTGTGGAGAAAAAGGCAAGAAAATCTGTAACAGTTGTGATAAACATCCCACAACAGTCCTCCAAAAGGGCTTTAGAACTGGACAATCCCACCATATATGTAAAAAGGTCCCCCTATCCACCCCACATCTCCAACATAAGGCAGATACTGTAGGAAACATACGATGGAGACGGGCAGGTGTGTAATACCAGCGCATGGTTACTTTATAGGCATTTTCCTTAATAAGTGCACAAGAAGAGGCTTTTCCCACTTCGATATGCATTCTAAACCACTCCTCAACAGAAAAGGTACAGTGCAAGTCTACCTCCCAAGCCCGTTGATAGAGAGCCGGAAAGGAAAAGGAGCCCCGAATATATTGGTAAAGAACAGAAATGGGTTTAGGTAAGTTCCGAAGAGTGACCCACAAGTGAGCGAAGGGATCTAGAGATTGAATGGGTCCCCTATCCCACTTTTGAGAGTGAAGGAAATGACGTATCTGAGAATAAGCCAAAAAGTCTCCCCTGGGCAAATCAGCACTAATCTGGAAGGTTTCAAAAGACACCAGGACCCCCTTCTGAAGCACATCTCGAAAGGTAGCCAACCCCAACCGTTCCCACCGCACAAACACAGAACTCTCCCCACCCGCCGGGAACAGAGGCTCACCGCGCACTGCACCAAGAATCGAGGGGCCCACCCCAACCCCCCAACGCCGTTTAGTAACCCCCCACACTCTCAGAAGATGTTCCAAAAACGGATTTCCTGGGACCGCCAGTCGCTCAAGATCAATAGAGGAGGACCAAAGCCAACGTTTCAAACATGGGCGTCCCACAAAATGTTGTTCAATACGCACCGCCAACTTAAAATCAGCAATCTCCCAATCCAATAATAGCCGCAGCTGTGCAGCCCGGTAGTACCACAATAAATTAGGTACCGCACGTCCCCCTCTATCCCTAGCTGCCCACAAAGCAGCTCTAGAGATACGAGGAGATTTCCCCTGCCAAATAAAGCGAAAAAACAAAGCATGTAATTGCTTCAATACCAAATGTGGGACTGCGACCGGCAACGTTTGAAAGAGAAAGAGCAACCGGGGTAAGACATTCATTTTCAACACTGCAATGCGACCCCACCAAGACAACCAAAACCCATTCCAGCGTTGAATATCAGTCCTAACTTGTTGAATAATTCTAGCATAGTTAGTTGTATACAATTGAGTTAGATCGGTCGGTAAACGAATTCCCAGATAGCGAATGACCCCAGGAGCCCAGCGAAAAGGAAACCGGGCAGCTAAACGACGCTGATCCTCCTCCCCCAGGGTTACATTCAACAATTCAGATTTATCCATGTTTACCGTGAACCCCGAAAGCTGCCCATATTCTAAAAAGAGATCAACTAAGAGTGGTAACGAGTCTTCCGGGTCCCTAACATACAATAACACATCATCAGCAAAGAGTGCAATACGATGTTCAATATCTCCTATTTGTAACCCCATCAAGTCATCATGTTCCCGAATACGAATGGCCAGAGGCTCCATAGAAAGGGCAAACAACAGAGGAGATAAAGGGCACCCCTGTCGAGTACCCCTCGCAATGGAAAAAAAGTCGCTATAAATCCCATTAATACACACAGTAGCTTTTGGAGCTGCATAAAAGGCCTGTACCCATGCCAAAAAGAAAACTCCCAACCCCATCTTCGACATCACCTGCCATAAAAAAGTCCAATCAACCTGATCGAAAGCCTTCTCGGCATCAATCGACAGAAAAGCTACTTTAGCAGATGTCCGCTGAGCAGCCCACATAAGGTGTAAAGTGCGTCTAATATTATCACCTACCCGTCTATTATGCACAAATCCAGATTGATCCAAGTGTACCAAAGACGGCAATACCTTCCCCAACCGAAGGGCCAACACTTTAGCAAGGATTTTTGCATCAGTATTTAGTAACGAAATCGGTCGGTAAGACCCGCAGCCCATCGGATCTTTGTTTGGTTTAAGTAGGACCGAAATCCCAGCCTCCCCCATGGTGGACGGTAACGAAGAGCCATCCCTCACCCCGTTCGCAACCCGAACCAGCAACGGAGCCAGGACCTCCCGGAAAAGTTTATAAAACTGATTAGTATAGCCATCCAAGCCCGGCGATTTCCCTAACTTCAACTCAGCAATGACTCCCAAGACCTCCCCTAACTCTATAGGCCCATTGAGCAATTCCCTGTCCTCATCCGAAAGTCGAGGAAGCCGCATCTGTGAAAGGTATTGTTCAATAGCAGCCGGATCTCGCCCCTGTGAGGGTCTGTATAAATCAGAATAAAAATTAAGAAAATCTGATCTAATATCTGAGTCAGTCCGATGCACCGTCCCTCCTGCATCCCGTATCTGAGTAATAGCCGCTCTCGCCTGTTTCAGCTTAATCAACCGAGCCAAGCGAGATCCAGGTGTATTATTATATTCATAGACCGATTGCCGCAAACGTGTCCTCAAAAACTCATAGTCCTCCATCTGCAGTAGGGAGAGCTCTGCCCGTGCCTTAACTAATTGTTCATATATTAAGGGGTCCTGGTGTCTCTGGTGCAGCCTCCCCAACCGTTCCAATTGTTCCCTTAACCTCAGGTTGCGCTGAGCCCTGAAGCGCTTACGACGAGCACCCCATTTGATAAAGATACCCCGTATTACCACCTTCAGGGCATCCCACAATATCGCATCAGTAACCGTAGCATTGTCATTAATCTGAAGGTATTGGTCCACAGTATCATACACCTCCCGGACCACAGCTGGATCTTTCAATAGAGATTCATTAAGTCTCCAGAAACGGCATCCCTCCCCTGTCCAGTACCCCACACTAGTTACCCACACAGGCGCATGATCAGAAATTTGAATAGATCCAATTTCCGCCTGGCGAATCCCTCCCCACGAATTGCGGTGGACCAACAACCCATCTATGCGTGCGTATGATTTATGTGCATGTGAGTAGTGGGTATAAGTGCGTTGTGTAGGATGCAACAACCTCCAGCTATCCACCAAGCCCAGAGAAGAGAATAGAGACAGTAAAGCCCGTCTAGCAGCCCTGGACGGAGACCTAGTCCCACCCCCAGAATGATCCAGAGTAACATCAGGTGTAACATTAAAATCCCCCCCGAGATACACCGACCCCTTTGCAAAACTAACCAGTTCTTCTTTGATAGACCCAAAATAGCTAGCTTGACCCTTATTGGGGCCGTACAAATTGATAAGGGTAATTGTACAACCCTGCAACGTAGCCACAAGAGCCAAACATCTCCCTGCACCATCCCTATAGACATGATCGACCACCAACCCCAAGCCCTTTCGTACCAGAATGGCCAAACCCCCCACCTTCCTCCCTGGGGTCGACCCCTGGTGGGTCCAAATCTGATCATAATAGCGTGATTTTAAAACCCCCACATCTCGAGGCCTCAAATGTGTTTCCTGAAGTAAACAAACATCCCATTGCATGCGATTCAATTCCTTAGCCACAATACTACGCTTCCCATGACTATTAAGTCCATTAACATTCCACGAACCTATAGTAAACAGCTTCTCCTCTACCCTCCCCCTCCCCCCCTCCCACCTGAACTCCCCCCAACCCCTCCCCCCGCCCCCCACCCCTACGCTGCTTCGAACCCTGTAGATTAGGATTCGCCAGCTGACAGAAAGTGCTATCCCTCCCAAAGGCATGTATCCCACTTTCAGAAGCATTGAATCCCCCAAGGCGTAAAACCACACTCTTATATTCCAAACGCCACTCTCCCCCCCCCCCACCTACGTTCAAATCTCAAACATTCCCCACACTCACCAAGCCCCTTTCAACCCCGCCAAATACCCCCCCTGTCTCCCAACATCAAACAATTATGATCCAGTACAACATTTCCTGGAATAATATACAGTGCGTTAGAGAAAATCAGACAACAGTGAGAGCTCAGGAAGCCCCCAGAATCTCCAACACCACCGAACATATGTATGCAGGCTCCCCGAAAGCCAAGGGATCAACTCCCTCCCTGCAAAAGCAGGGCAATGTCCAAGCTCAGTCAGGAGGGAGGTTTCGCTGGTTTCTTCCCGGACCGCAATGCCGTGCTCCATGAGGCACCCTGTGCTGATGTAGATGCTACTGCAGGGGGCCGATCTTCCACTTGCGATGTCCCGCATCCCAAGGCTCGCATCTCCGCCCAGGCTTCCGACACTGTACTCACCCTCCGGGATGCCCCATTAACAGTCATCCACATCCCAAAGGGGAAAAGCCAGCGGTATTTATGGCCCCCAGTGCGCAGGGCAGAGGTGACATCTTTGAATGCCCTGCGCTTCTGCAATGTAGACCACGCTAGGTCTTGAAATACACCCACCGCCATATCCTTCCACCGGAGTGTGGCCTGTCGCCGGCCAGCCAGCAAGATCCGTTCCTTCAATGTGAATTCTCCAAAGCACGCAATGATATCACGCGTGTTCTGAGCTCGTGCAGCTCCCAGACTGCGGTGGGCCCGCACCAGAATCATATTATCAGGCAGGTCAGCCCCATCAGCTCTCAACAAATGCTCACAGAAGTCCCGTACCACCGCCTTGCAATCCTTGTACTCCTCCGTTTCAGGGATGCCCTTAAAGCGTAGGTTGCAGCGCCGTGACCTATTTTCCAGATCTTCAACTTGAGTCTGGAGGTCCCGCAGTTCAGAGGACAGGCGAGCCAAATCTTCTGTGGTAGTTGTCACCACCGTATTCAGGGTAGCCACGTGGTCTTCTGTTGCTGTTACTCTGGCTCCCAGCTCGCCGACCTCTGCCCGCAGCTCCGCTATCGCCGCTCTCACGTCACTCCGCACCCCATTAATATCTGCCTTGAGCTCCTTAAACCAGTCTGTTATAGTCTTCTGGGGCGCATCACCAACCTCTCTCCTCTGATCGGGAATACCCTCATCTTCCGACTCCGATTGAGTCGCTGGTCCGGTCGCCATTTTTTTTTTCTCTCTGTCCCCCATGCTGCCCGCCGCCTCCGGAGCCGATTTCTCCGGCGGATCGCCGAAGAACTTAAATTTTTCCAGGCGCTTTCGAGTGGCCATAGAAAAGGGAGCCGGTGCAGGCGAAGGTGATGGCAAAAACGCGCACTTTGGAAGCGCCAAGCGCTAGTATACACAGAAGCCCGACGGAGCTCCTGTTTTACTCAGCCATTTGCGAGATGACGTCACTTCCGTCCAGCTTCCTGTGTGAACTTATTCCAGGGATTCTATCAAATGTGATCATGGTATGATTACTGCTTGCAAGCGGCCCCAGCACCGTTACCTACCACACCAATTCATGCGATCCACTAAGATGTAGAATTGCTTCACTTAGGGCTCCTTTTACTAAGCTGTGATGGCGTTTGTAGCGCAAGCTAAACCCGCTCTACGCAGCTAGAACTAACGCCAACTCAATGCTGGCGTTAACGTCTAGCGCCTGGGGCATTGTAGCGCGTGCTATTCCACGTGTTAATGCCCTAATGCAGCTTAGTAAAAGGAGCCCTAAGATCCAGAATTGCTCAACTGAGATCTAGAATTGCTTCACCTCTTGTCGGTTCCTGAATCTGCTGCCCCATAAAGTCAGTCCTTGATTTCACCATGGAATTTAATCTCCTTAGCATGCCCTGATGCTACATTTGCCCAATCAATATCGAGGTAGTTGAAACCAGAGGATAATTATAAGGACCAGAGTGGTAATAATCAATCAACAATAATGCAGAAAAATCCACACGACTGCTTGTCCACCCTCATCTCTCTTGCCCCAACTTATCAATCCTTCAGGAAATCTCTCAAATCATACCTCTTTGATAAACATAGTAAACATAGTAGATGACGGCAGATAAAGACCCGAATGGTCCATCCAGTCTGCCCAACCTGATTCAATTTAAATTTTTTTTTTTTTTTTTTCTTATTAGCTATTTCTGGGCGAGAATCCAAAGCTTTACCCGGTACTGTGCTTCCAACTGCCGAAATCTCTGTTAAGACTTACTCCAGCCCATCTACACCCCCCAGCCATTGAAGCCCTCCCCTGCCCATCCTCCTCCAAACGGCCTTACACAGACACCCCCGCCCCCCCTACCAAACTAATAATCCCAACCTCGCCTCCCTCCCTACCCTTCCTCCCCGGTTGTTTTTCCTTTCCCCTTTCTGCACCCCCCTTGCAACAGTCATTGGATCATTTTGTAATTGCCACTGGTTTATACCATACACTTGATAACTAATTCTCTGTACCTTCATTGCATATGTACAGTTCTCATCTCCTTGTAAATTGCTCTGAACTGTTTTGTGGTATTGCGGTATACAAAAATAAAGTTATTATTATTATTATTGAAAGAAGGGACTCATATCACAAATTATAGAGGAGAAGAAAGACCTGAGTTTAACCAGGAGCCTTGCAGTTATAAGCACAGCTTCAACCAAGCCTGAAAAAAACGTGAGAAGAAAAATACTTCAAAGCTGGAGAAAAACACTTCTCAGGTTAAAAAACCGCTAACCCAAATATTTTCAAATAGAAACCACTGATCACAAATGGAGCATAAAGCGTCTAAGGCTCTCTAAATCAGTGGTCTCAAACTCGCACACCAGGGGCCACGTGCGGCCCGCCAGGCACTATTTTGGGGCCCTCGGTATATTTATCATAAACTTAAAAGTAAAATAAAACAGTTTCTTTATCATATGTCTCTTTAGCTATAAATGTCCTGTACCTGGAAATAACTAAGGCTAGGTGTAGGGCACTGTTCTTCAACCGCCGGTCTGCGGATCGGTGCCAGTCTGCAGAAAATTCCTGCCGGTCCGCGCAGGGCCAGCAAGATCAGAGTAGGGCCATCGGCAGCGTCTGGGCTGCAACGACGATGAGCAGCATCGGCGCCCCCCCCCCCGACGCAATTCAAGATCGGCAACAGGCCTCCCCCCCTGCCGCGACGGCCCTCAAGTTCGGCAGTGGGCCTCCTTCTCCCCCCCGGCATTAACAGCACTTCAGATCAGCAACACGGTGCTCAGCCCAAAGCTTCCCTCTGACTCAGCTTCCTGTTTCCACCCAGGCAGTTCGAGTAAGAGGGGAGCTTTGGACTGAGCACCACGTTGCCAATCTGAAGTGCTGTTGATGCCGGGGGGAGAAGGAGGCTCGTTGACGAACTTGAGTGTCATCACAGGGGGGTGGGCATTGCCGATCTTGTTGCCAAAATTGGAAAGAAAGATGAAAGGAAGGGAGAGAGATGGGCCTGTGGTGGATGCAGAGATTGAGAGAAGGGGGCAGATGATGGAAGTGGGGAGAAGGGGCAGATGATGGAAGTGGGGAAAAGGGAGAGCAAATGCTGAATGGAAGTGGAGAAAGAGAACACATACTGGATGGAAGGAGGGATAAAGAAAAAGGACATATGCTAGATGGGTAGAAGAAGATAGAATTAGTGAGATAGTGGAAGGGTTAAGGAAAAGGTTGGCATGCTGTGGATACACAGTGAAAAGAGGGAAACTGAGGACTGCATAATAAGAAATAATTTAATTTAGATGGAGGCAGAAAATAAAGAAGGAAGACCAGAGAAAGAAAAGGAAGAGAGAGAGGAGAGAGAGATGCCAGAGAATGGGGAAGGAGACAGAGATATCAGATCTGAGCAGAGGAAATGAGAAGAGAGAGATGCTAAAAACCACAGGGGGGATGGAAAGAGAGATGAAAGGAGAAAGATGCCAGACCATGAGGGAACAGAGGGAAGATGATGGATGCCAGACCAAAGGGGGGTGAGGTCTAGAGGAGAGATGGCAGGGGGAGACAGACAATTTCTGGAAGGGGCAGACAGTGAATGGAACGGGCAGATGCTGGATTGAAGAGACAGGGCAGACGCTGGAAGGTAAAGAGTGAAAAGAAGATAAAAGCGGAAACTAGAGACAACAAAAGGTAGAAAAAAATCATTTTATTTCTATTTTGTCATTAGAATATATCAGATTTGAAATATATATCCTGCTAGAGACATAACTGGGGCTGCAAAGCCCAGGCAGTGCTTCTTTAGCTTCCAGCTGGCTTAGGGCTCTCTCTGACTGGAGGGCACTCCCCTAACACTATTCCTGACATGTGTGACTGCAGTATCATGTTAGCATGATATTTCTGTGTAGCATTCTGTAATAATTTGGCTTGTTCAGTTTTCTTGATAGTAGAAGGGATATATGTGAAGGGGAGGGGAGACAGGGGTTTTGTTGGTCCTTGCTCTGTATATTTGTATTTATAAAATGACAATTGTACAGAATATTGTTTCTTTTTATACTTTAATAAAATACGTTCAATATAAAATCATAACTGAGGCTTGTGCGGATGGGATTAGATGGTTTGCGGGGACCAAGCTCACAGAGACGGGACGGAAATGTTTTTTTGATTTCAGTCTTAGTAGTTTGCCGGTCCACAAATTAATTCTTTTATTTCTGCCAGTCCATGGATGTAAAAAGATTGAAAAACACTGGTGTAGGGCATTGCAGGTGGTCCAGAATGCCACGGCCAGACTAATAATTGGAACATCAAGATATGAGCATGTTACTCCATATCTTCGACAGCTGCATTGGTTGCCAGTTGTGTTTCGAATTCAGTACAAAGCAATCATGCTTTGTCATCAATTTCTATATGGTACGATGCTTGAAATTTTTAAGAACATGATGTCTCGTTACCAACCACAAAGATCCTTACGTTCTGTAGGGGCGGCATTGTTGAAAACAAAGGCCAACCCTCAACATGTAGATACAAATGCCATGACTTTTACTTGTGCAGGAGTCAAGTTATGCAGGAATGGCCTTGTTGGCCAGATTAGACAATGTGGAGAGCAGAATTCCTTTAGGAAAATGTTGAATACCCAACTATTCGTTGAAGTATTTTTTTGAGCAAATGATTTTAAGTTAGACTGAATACGTATGTTTCGATGGCATTGATGCATTTTCTAGGCAATTGATTTTATGTTAGACTGAATATGTCTGTTTTATTTTCTTATTTTGTATGGATTCTTAACTTTTTAAGTATGTAACTCCTTGTAAACCGTGTGGATAAAAACGGTATAGAAATTTTAAAAATAAATAAATAAAATAAATGACAATATTATTATTAAGACTAAGCCAAAAAGAACGATTTATAAACTATAAAGAGTTTTATCTCATGCAAAATTGTCATTTCTTTAATAAGACATTAACTATTTTTTTCTGAGGCCCTCCAATGACCTCACAATGCAGGTGTGGAGAGCCTTGGCCTATGGGAAGAGGAGATGCGGGTGTTGAGAGCCTTAGCCAATAGGGAGAGGAGGAGATAGTGGATGCTGCAGATGAGCAGACTGGATGGGCCATTTGGCCTTTATCTGCCATCATGTTACTATGTTTCTATAACCATAAAGTTCTATGACAAGTACCGACAAATCCAAAATGTGGCCCTGCAAAGGGTTTGAGTTTGAGCCCACTGCTCTAAATAGAGAGGAACAGATCTTTAAATCAATAAGTTCGATATCAGAAAGACAACAGGCTTTGGCCAAAGGCCTTGTTTCGCCAACGCTGCATCAGGAGTAAAGTTGATGTTCAAATGTACATCATCCCTAGCAAACTCAGACCCACCATGCTTGCTTGCCTAATGTTCAAGCATTCTGCAGCATCTCATGTTTCCATGGCAACCCTCTAGAGTGCTTTGCCAAAATCAGTAGGGGGTTGCTGATGGGATGACCACAGATTGCCAGAACATTACAGAAGCTGCATTGTACTATTCATTTATCTCACAGATGCAAAATTGAAGGAATCCGTTCATTAGGCATGTGTGCAGACAAACCCGAATTACGTCCATTTTCAGAGATTGTCCTAATTCCAGGACACCATTATTCGGAATGAAAGCCTCAAAATCAGCATTGCTCCTGATGAAGCCCAAAGTAATCAGGCATTTAATATTGAGTGCTGACCGGTGAACTAAGATAAGTGCCTTTAAATGTTAAAGCACTGTCTTTTTTTGCTGTTCATTTCTATTTTAAGTGGAATGTGTTAAAGTTTACTGAAAGTGATTGAATTGATAGAGTTAAACATTTGGGGACCAATGATTGAGACTTGACCTTTGTTCTGATAGCCTGATTCTTCAATCATTGTGGCTTCAAAAGGTCTCTGAGGTCCATGCCTTTACATACATAAAACCTTTATATTGGTTTGAATTTTCTCCAGCGCATTGTTCTTCACTTTTTTAATGGCTTATTTCAAACATGAAGATTTAACAAGAGCAATTTTAATGTGCATTAGAACTTTTAACACATGTAAATCAATCATATGTTTTTTTTAAATTTGTAAGTCAGCATGCAATAAACTGATTTTGCAACTGCTAGTTTTTTAGGCATGCTAATGAAACCAAATGTGCACTAACAAATGCACTTCACTGCTCTTCACAAAAAAAAAAACCCAAAGAAAGATTAAAAATAGAACTGAAATTATGCAGGAGTCCAAGGTGAAGATTCAGTTAATTTATTAGACAGGAAACACTGGATGTGTCTATGCTATGCCTAAACCAGCTGAAGACACACCTACTATACTTATAAAGACTTTCAAGACCAATTAATATACTGTATAGTTCACCATCAATTTATTGCAAAGTCACCACTGCTGATCAAGTACTTTGGCAATCAATGTATGATTGACTAGACAGATATATTAATTGGTCTTGAAGATCTTTATACATGTGCCTTATAGCATTAAGAACATAAAAACACATGCAATGACAGACTGAAGGTCCATCAAGTTTTGTTTCCCGCAATGACCAATCCAGGTCACATGCACCTGGCAAGATCCCAAGATTTTATGTTGCTTATCCTAGAAATAAGCAGTGGATTTTCCCAAGGCCATCTTCATAATGGTTTATTTATGGGTTTTTCTTTAGGAAATTATCCCAATTTTTATTTTTAAACCCTGCTAAGCTAACTGCTTTTATTGCATTCTCTGCCAACAAATTCTAGAGCTTAATTGCAGGTTTAGGTGAATCATGGCCACACCTTGCATTTCTTATCCAGTAAATTAACTGGATCTTCACCTTGGACTCCTGCATAGTTTTGGTGCTGTTTTTCTTCTTCTTTCTCTGCTGTTCATATCTAAAGTCCACATTAAGTTCATCAATCTCAACTTTTAGATGATTCAGAAGCAGGAAGAGTACACAGAACACCAATCATTCCTTCTGGCAGTATGCTTCTTCTCAGCTTGCATCTAGGCAGATTCAAGTGCTACCCAGGCAAACCCCTCATTTGAGTCTTGAGAGATTAAATAAATGTTTGACTGAAATTGTACTGTGAAATATGAACAGTCAATTGGCAATCAATCTGTGGAAAGCAATTTTAGGCCTAAGGATATTTTTTGGGCCACCCTTGTAAATAGACATAACATAACATAATAATCAATTTCTATACCGCATAAGCGGTAAATTCTATGCGGTTAACAAAGTTAATAATAAACTATAAAGCAGTGGTTTCAAACTCAAACCCTTTGCAGGGCCACATTTTGGATTTGTAGGTACTTGGAGGGCCTCAGAAAAAATAGTTAATGTCTCATTAAAGAAATCACAATTTTGCATGAGGTAAAACTCTTTATAGTTAATAAATCGTTCTTTTTGGCTTATTCTTAATAATATTGTAATTTATACATAAGAGACATATCATCAAGAAACTGTTTTATTTTACTTTTGTGATTATGATAAACATACCGAGGGCCTCAAAATAGGACCTGGTGGGCCGCAAGCTTGAGACCACTGCTATAAAGGAAGTACAGTATGTCCGTTTCTCACTAATTAGAAAACAGATAAGTCTTAAGCTGCTTCCTACAATGTTGATACGATGTAGAATTCAATAACAAATGCTTTAAGTTCTTCTTCAGCCAGAGAGTGGTGGAGAGCTGGAACGCTCTTCTGGAATCTGTTGTAGGGGAAAACACCCTCCAGGGTTTCAAGACTAAGCTGGACAAGTTCCTGCTAAACTGGGATGTACGCAGGTGAGGCTGGACTCATTTAGAGCACTGGTCTTTGACCTGGGGGCTGCAACATGAGCAGGATGGATCCAGAAGCGGCAATTCTTATGTTCTTATGTTTATCCCAGAAAGCAGTTTGAAAGGAAAGAAGGCGTTGATGGTATTTTTTTAAACTGACGACCTTTAACCGATGGGAAATTAAAAAGGCCCTGGGAACTTCGGAAACGCGTAGACTGAGCAATGGAGAATGAATCTGCTAAATAGTTAGATACCAAGCCGGTTAGGACTTTGTAACAGAAGCGGCCGAATTTAAATTTCATCCGAGCCTCAACGGGTAACCAACGAAGCTCTCGATAGAAGGGAGCAACGCACAGGGCTCCTTTTACTAAGCCGCGTTGGGGCTTTAACGCACCAAATAGCGCGTGCTAAATTGCCACGCGCACTAGACCTCAAGGCCAGGATTCGGCTGGCGTTAGTTCTAGCCGCTTAGCGTGGGTTTAGCGTGCGCTAAAAATGCTGCATGCGCTAAAACCGCTAACGCAGCTTAGTAAAAGGAGCCCACAATTGTAACATAGTAACATAGTAGATGACGGCAGATAAAGACCCGAATGGTCCATCCAGTCTGCCCAACCTGATTCAATTTATATATATATTTTTTAATTTTTCTTCTTAGCTATTTCTGGGCAAGAATCCAAAGCTTTACCCGGTACTGTGCTTGGGTTCCAACTGCCAAAATCTCCGTTAAGACTTACTCCAGCCCATCTACACCCTCCCAGCCATTGAAGCCCTCCCCAGCCCATCCCCCACCAAACAGCCATACACAGACACAGACCGTGCAAGTCTGCCCAGTACTGGCCTTAGTTCAATATTTAATATTATTTTCTGATTCTAAATCCTCTGTGTTCATCTCACGCTTCTTTGAACTCAAGTCATAGTTTTACTCTCCACCACCTCTCTCGGGAGCGCATTCCAGGCATCCACCACCCTCTCCGTAAAGTAGAATTTCCTAACATTGCCCCTGAATCTACCACCCCTCAACCTCAAATTATGTCCTCTGGTTTTACCATTTTCCTTTCTTTGAAAAAGATTTTATTCTACGTTAATACCCTTTAAGTATTTGAACGTCTGAATCATATCTCCCCTGTCTCTCCTTTCCTCTAGGGTAGACATATTCAGGGCTTCCAGTCTCTCCTCATACGTCTTCTGGCGTAACCGGCAAGCAGGAATTTGTGCTGATTATGACCTTAATTAGCACAAATACCTAATGACAAGATTTCAACATGCCCCTCTTAGAGAAGATTTTGAAATACCTTTGCACTGATAATGTTGGACCTGTCACATTCTGTGTTTGAGTGCTTCTCAGGCTGTTTTATTTTTAGACATGCAAATGTCAGAACTTGCATAGATTTCTCCTTTGCTTATGTGACTTTAGCAAGCTTGAGTTGGGTTTAATTTTCCCAGTTTGCAGCATTAAATGTCAGGAGTGCAATTAGCATTTTCGTTCTCAGCTTTATTATTTTGCACCTACAGTAGTGAGCTTATAGGTATGCATGGGGTCCGTCTGCCCTCCCTTACTTACTATTTTTATAGAATATAATTGGGGGGAAGCCAGTAAATTAACCCTAGAGCAAATAGAACATTTGAAATCTATTTCAGCTTATTAAAATCAAATACAAAAAATACAAGTAGTTTAACTTTGAGGTAAGGAGTGTCCTAGTGGTAGAGCTGCGGCCTCTGTACCCTGAGGTTGTGGGATTAAATCCCAGCACTGCTCCTTGAGACCCTGGGCAAGTTACTTAGTCCTTCATTGCTCCAGGTATAAAATAAGTACCTGTATGAATGTACAGTTATGGTACATGGGCTTGTCATGCCACCAGGCCTTGAACATATATGTAAAGCTGAAAGCTCTGCTATTGGTAGTTCTGCTGCCAGCAGGGCCTCCCCAGGCAGACAGGTTTTAGTGGAGATGTCAGAGTACCACCCATCTCGGCAGCAGCAGAAGATTGCATCTGATGCGACAACATTGAATTCATATTAAACAGAAGAAAGACCCAACAATCTACTTCTAGATTTTGCTGTGAAAAGATGATATCATCAAATCGCTAGGACTCAAGCACGAGTCAACAGCACCTAACGATATATGTAAAACCACTCTGAATATGTAACCATACAGTAACATAGTAACATAGTAGAAGACGGCAAATAAAGACCCGAATGGTCCATCCAGTCTGCACAACCTGATTCAATTTAAATTTTTTTTAATTTTTTCTTCTTAACTATTTCTGGGCAAGAATCCAGAGCTCTACCCGATACTGTGCTTGGGTTCCTACTGCCAAAATCTCCATTAAAACCTACTTCAGCCCATCTACACCCTCCAAGCCATCTACACCCTCCCCAGCCCATCCTCCACCAAATGGCCATATATAGACACAGACCATGCAAGTCTGCCCAGTACTGTCCTTAGTTCAATTTTTAATATTATTTTCTGATTCTAAATCCTCTGTGTTCATCCCACGCTTCTTTGAACTCCGTCACCGTTTTCCTCTCCACCAGCTCTCTCAGGAGCGCATTACAGGCATCTACCACCCTCTCCGTAAAGTAGAATTTCCTTAAATTGCTCTTGAGTCTACCACCCCTCAACCTCAAATTATGTCCTCTGGTTTTACCATTTTCCTTTCTCTGGAAAAGATTATGTTCTACGTTAATACCCTTCAAGTATTTGAACGTCTGAATCATATCTCCCCTGTCTCTCCAGTATACAAGTCCCATTTCCTTTTACTAAGCTGCAGTAAAAAGTGGAGTTGGCATGCCCTTATGTGGGTCTTTCCCACAGGCTAAGGCCATTTCTACTGTAGCCATAAAAATTGTCTTTTTCTATTAATGACTATGCACTAATGTTGCCAGCACTGCACAGCCTTTTTGAAAAATGTCCACATATATAAACATAGAAACATGATGGCAGATAAAGGCCAAATGGCCCATCCAGTCTGCCCATCTGCAACATCCACTATCTCCTCCTCTCCCTATTGGCTAAGGCTCTTTACACCTGCAACATGGATGAAAAATCATAAACTGAAACTGAACCCAGACAAGACAAAATTCATTCTCCGCAAAAATAATAAAACCCCAACCATAACAAATCCTGTAATAAACTCAATCACATACCCCATATAATCCACTCTAAAACTTCTAGGAATGACGATAGACAGATGCTGTACCATGCAACCACAAATCAACAAAACAATACAAAAATCATTTGCAGTCATGAGAAACTTAAGGCACACAATTCCAGCTCTTGGTCCAGTCCCTAGTCCTAGGTCTTCTAGACCAGTGTTCTTCAAATTTTTTACACCCGTGGTCCGGCAGAAAAAAAAGAATTACTAGGACTAAAATTTAAAAACCCCGTTTCCGCCCCATCTCCGTGAGCTCGGTCCCCACAAATCATCTGATCCCATCCACACAAACCTCAGTTATGATTTTATATTGAATGTATTTTATTAAAGTATAAAAAGAAACAATATTCTGTAGAATTGTCATTTTATAAATGCAAATAATACAGAGCAAGGATCAACAAAACCCCTGTCTCCCCTCCCCTTCACATATATCCCCTCTACTATCAAGAAAACTGAACAAGCCAAATTATTACAGAATGCTACACAGAAATATCATGCTAACAGAATACTGAAGTGACACATGACAGGAATAGTTTTAGGGGAGTGCAACTAGGGCAACTGCCCCCTGGTCAGAGAGCGCCCTAAGCCAGCTGGAAGCTAAAGAAGCACTGCCTGGGTTTTGCAGTCCCCAGTTATGTCTAACACCAGCTCTAGCAGGATATATATTTCAAATCTGATATATTCTAATCACAAAATAGAAATAAAATTATTTTTTTTCTACCTTTTATCGTCTCTGGTTTCTGCTTTCAATCTTTTTTTCACTCTCTTCCTTCCAGCGTATGCCCTCTCTGTCTCTTCAATCCAGCATCTGCCCCTTCCATCCACTGTCTGTCCTCTCCCCCTTCCATATGGTATCTGTCTTCTTTCTATGCCCCTCTCCCCTTTCCATCCAGCTTGTGCCCCCTCTCTCCTTTTTACATGATTCATTCCAGCTTCACTGCTCTCTTCATTTTTATCTCTCCTACACCAGATCTATCATCGTTGTCCCTCTGCTTATTTTTCTGCTGACCCCTTCCTATCATCAATCTCTCTACTTTCTCATGCCTGTGTCTCCCCTTCCCCTCCTCTAATCTCTCTGCCAGCTGTTTCCTTCCTTTTTTCATTCTCCCTTCCCTCCTCCTCCTGTCCAGCAGTAACTCTCTGCCCTTCCTCCCCTCCCAGCAGCATCTCTCCTTCTCCCTCTCCAGTAGCAGCTGTCCCTTTTTTTCCTTGCCCAGCAGCTTCCCAGATTCCTTTCCCTCCTCCCCTCCCAAAAGCATCTCTCCTTCTCCTTCTCCCTCTCCAGTAGCAGCTGTCCCTTTTTTTTCCTTGCCCAGCAGCTTCCCAGATTCCTTTCCCTCCTCCCCTCCCAGAAGCATCTCTCCTTTTCCCTCTCCCTCTCCAGTAGCAGCTGTCCCTTTTTTTCCCTTGCCCAGCAGCTTCTGATAGTGGCTTTCTCCCTAGCCAGCAGCTCTTCTTACTTCCCAGCGCAGCATTTCACGAAGGCAGCCTCGGGTCCTTTGTTGGGTCGCGCCGCCTCTGAGGAAAGAGGAAGTTGCATCATCAGAGGCAGCCGCGACTCAGCAAAAGCCCCGAGGCTGCCTTCGTGAATCATTGCACTGGGAAGTAAAGGAAAGCTGCAGAGAGGAGAGAAAGGCACTGTCGGATGCTCCCCAAGATCTCTCCGGCCCAGCGCACGCTTCAGATGCTGATCTTGCTGGCCCTGCGCGGACCGGCAGGAAGTTGAAATGAGTCAATCTTGCCGGCCCTGCGCGGACCGGCAAAAATTTCCTGCGGACCGGCGGTTGAAGAACTGTGTTCTAGACTACAGCAACATACTCTATCTCCCCTGCCCCGCAACCATGTTAAAACAACTACAAACAGTTCAAAACATAGCGCTAAGACTTATCTATTCACTAAGGAAGCACGACCACATCACGCCGGCATACCTCAACTCACACTGGCTCCCAATACAAGCAAGAGTACTATTTAAATTCTACTGCCTACTATTTAAAACCATAAACAGAGACAGCCCAGCCTAAATAAACAACCGCCTAATCCAAACTACCTCAACCAGACATAGGAAAACCCACAAACCGTTCACGCATCCCCCAATCAGAGACGTCAAACAAAAGAAAAACCAAGGTAATGGCGGAATAGAAATCACTAATGTAATGTAATTGTGAGGTCATAGAGCATTATTGTTACAAGCTAAGGCTCTTAACACTTACATTGTGATGTCATAGAACTTTATGGCTATAGAAACATGATGGCAGATAAAGGCCAAATGGCCCATCCAGTCTTCTCTTCTGCAGTAACTATTATCTCTTCCTCTATCTAAGAGATGCCACATTCTCTTGAATTCAGACACAGTCTCTGTCTCCACCACTTCTTCCAGGAGACTGTTCTATGCATCTACCACCCTTTCTGCAAAAAAGTATTTCCTTAGATTACTCCTGAGCCTATCATCTCTTACCATCATCCTATGCCCTCTCATTGCAGCGTTTCCTTTCAAATGAAAGAGACTCGACTCATGCACATTTACATCATGTAGGTAAGGGTTCACCTGCGATCTGTGCACTAACCAGTTAGCATGTGTCTTTTTTTTTGCATTTCTGGGACATAGACTGCAGAAGTCTACCCAGCACTTGACTTAGGTTCCAACTACAGAAATTGCCATCGAAGCCCAATGCAGCCTATCCAAACCATCTTGCCATATACGAGACACAGACCATGCAAGTCTGCCCAGTACTGGCCTTAATTCTTTACATCCATGGTTGCCAACAAAGCACCACTCATCACATAGACACACATGCAACCATTTTATACAGAAAGTTCAGGAAGAGGAAAGTGGCTTAACCAAGATCAACGAGAAACATCAGTTATAGAAGCAGAATTGGAAAGCCTGTTCTTAGCTCTTAGCCCATTTCTCCAACCTCTAAACAGCTCCTCAGCTTCTATATGACTGATAGATTTCTTATAGCATCTTACAAATACAGTAGAAGACCTCATGCTCTGTTCATTTTTCCATCGGTTTAAGGTTGTAAAAGTAAGAAATTTTGGGATCATACACTAGCATTTCAGGCAGCTTCCTAAGACAAAGAATTTTGTCCGTTGTTACGTAGAGCTTGTTCCTACAAACACTTTAGAACCCATTTGAAAACCTACTTTTTCTCAAAGTATTTGGCCAAATAGTTCTAGGCGTCCTTTATGTGATTTTATTATTAATTTTTTGTTAACCACATTGAACTTCTAGTTAGGCGGTCTATAAGCACGATGTTATGCTATGAAATCGCTGGTTTGAGCACATATTTAGTTTGACGGATTTCAGTTTTGTGTTGTTAATTATTGGCCACAGAAACACTCATTAGTGGGTTCCCTATTATTATTATTTATAAGCACAAGGTGTACACCTGTGATGGTACTAAAGAGGCTTGAGATAGGGCCTCTCATATATAGGTTTAAGCCTGGAACTTTGGTTCTCCTGAGCCCCGATAGCTTTTACTTTTGCACTGAGGGTACATCTACAAAAAAAAAATTAAGATTTTATTAATAATAATAATAACTTTATTCTTTTATACCGCCATAACCAAAAGTTCTAGGCGGTTTACACCAAAAAGAGCTGGAGAATCAGCGAAATACAATAATACAGTAAAAGATACAAATATTTGTAAAACAGAATTTCAATAATAAAATTCACTAAGTAATAAACTTATCGAACAAAGTGGTCTTAATTAATTTCCGAAAACTGCAATAGGATAACCTAGCTTGCTGAATACATTTACCAAACCAAGATTGTTGTAGCTTGAAATGCTAGGGTCCTATCTAAGGAGGTCTTATATCTACACCCATTAATTTTTGGATAAGCAAATAAGTAGAAGTTTCTAGTTTCTCTTGATGGTCTATGCAACAGAAAATGAGGAAAAAGGTAAGCTGGAGACAATCCTGATATCAGCTTAAAGCAGATACAGGAAAATTTGAGTAATACTCTTGCCTCCAAAGGCAGCCAATGAAGTAAACGATAATGTGGACTATTATGGCCGTTCTTTTTTAAACCAAAAATCAATCGAACATCTGTATTCTGACTTATCCTTAATTTCCTTAGAATTTTTGGGGGTGCTCCTAAATAGATGATGTTACAATAGTCTAAAATAGATAAAACTAGGTTTAGATACAGAGGTTACTTGACCCCTTTGAGGCTATACAACCTTGTTATCCACCATTCTAAATTGGAATTGAGAGATTGTGCCTCACACAACGAACTTAATCCGTTCCAGGAGCAAGTTTGTTATGTGAAACGTTCGTTGTGTGAAACGCGTTTTCCCATAAGAATACCTGTAAAACAAAATAATTCGTTCTGCAGCCCTACATTTCCCTCCCTCCACCTCACCTCACATGCAGAGCCTGCCAGCCTTCTCCCTCACCCAGCCGCACGATCTGCAGGAGGCTAAGAACTTCGGGAACTGGGTCAGTTCCCACTGCAGCTCCATGTGACTCTAGGCAAATCACCTGACCCTCCAGTTGTCCTAGGTCAGTGGTCGGCAAACCGCGGCTCGCGAGCCGCATGTGGCTCTTTAGCCACTTGAGTGCAGCTCTGCACTTGCCTAGGGCCCGAAACTGTCAGAAGGGTCCCAGGGCTGGCGTAAGAGGGGGGAGCATAGATCTAAGGGGCCCTGCGATCCAAACTTCTTTATTAAACACCTAAATTTTCCTTTTCAGAGGGACCCCGACATGGCAGCTGTTCTCATAAACTGCCGGTAGCTGCCCCGAAGCTTTCCCTTTGCGGCGATCTGCCCTATCAGAAACGGGAAGTTGCAGCAGAGGGAAAACTTCGGGGCAGCCGCAGGCAGTTTGTGAGAATGGCTGCCATGTCGGGGTCCCTCTGAAAAGGAAAATTTTGGCTGGAGAGGGCAGTTGATCTCTTGCCTTCCCTACTGCTCCTCCCCCGTACTGTCCAGCTTTCCCTCCCCTGCTGGCCAGAACTCCTCATCTTTCCCCCAAGAAATTCAACAGTTTTCCTTCCTCCCTCTTCGGCTGTACCAGCAGGTTAGTTTGTCTGCACAATATTCACTGCTGCTGTGCATCAGCGGGTCTGGCTCCCGGCACGATCTCAAAAAGCTGTGCACGCGCAGCTGCTGGAGTTGATCAATGTTCTCCTCTCCTGCAACTTCCGGTTTCCAGTTGCGTCAGAGGAGAAGATTGAACAACAGAGCATGCGCGCATGTGCTGCTCCCTGAAAGCGTGTGGCTGGCCGAAAAAGAAAGCCGGAAAACTCGGCATCCGAGGTAAGGTGAGGGTGCTGCTGTTCCCGGCTCACATTAGGAAGCGGCGAGAGTAGTTCCGCCCCCCCCCCCCGGGCCCCTCGGGCGACTTCGTTGTGTGAAACGAAGTTCGTTATAGGGAGCAAGACAAAAAGTTCGTTATGCGCAGCGTTCGCTGTGCGAGGCGTCCGTTATGCGAGGCACCACTGTATTATATTGATTTTTCACCCTCTGGGATTTTATATTGATGTTATAGCAAGCAGAATTGTATAGCATTATTCTTTCCATTTTTTTAACTAGTTTGCATGGTGCCCCTTTCCCACCCTCTTCTCCACCCCTGCTCTTTCCTGACCCCCCCACCACCACCACCACGCATGCGCCTCTTCCCTTCTCCCATATGTCTTTAATTTTCCCAGTGCATGCAGTATCGTGAACATGCTGCTTGCGTCGTGTCGACTCTCTCTTTGACTTCCTAGGTGCGAGACCTGGAAGTGACGTTAGAAAGAGCTGACATTGACGCAGGCAGCAACTTCACGATGCTCGCGCTGGGAAAATGAAAGAGGTATGAGGAAAGGGAAGGGACGCTTGCGCATGGCAGAGGGAATAGGGAAGGAGCGGGAGGGGGGCAGACTGGAGGACGAGTGCTGGTGCCCTCACAAAGAAGGCACCCAGGGCAGACCGCCCCCATGCCACCCCTTACTACGCCACTGTACATGGGAAATACATCATAAATACAAGTGGTGCTTATTTAGATAAAATACTTTATTGGAAGACCAGATCAAATGTACTTCATGCATCAGCATAGTTAAATGATATTCTAGAAGAGGTTATTGCAATAAAAAAGTATCATTAAAAAAGGAAATTAAATCCAAATGAGAGGGGGTAACCGGGGGTGGTGGTGGATGGTTGGCACTGGACTGCCAGAAATCTAATTTGGAGGGCTAGGGGGCTTAGGGCATGGAGGTGTTTCTAGATTGGTGGATTGGGGGATCAGGGGGCTAGGTGGCCCAGGAGGGACTTCAGCTATTACTCACTTATGCAACTGCTGCAGAAGAATGAGTTAACTCTTACCTCCTCAGACCTGGCATTCAGGTTGCTCCATTGTGCTCATCTTTAAAGTCTTTTGCAGAAGTTATTTTCATTGGGTAGAATTGCTTATAGGATCCTTTTTAATATGTTGTGTGCTGCTATCTAACACAAGGTTTTGCCTCTGTGCAAGATCCCCCACAGGCACCCAGACAATTGAACTCTGATGCTGTGCTAATCACACACTTCTGTCTGTGCTAATTTTCAGCACCACCCTAGGATACAGTTTGCATTGTTTGCTTGGATAATTCAATGATAACTTTCAAGAGAAGAGAGTTGTGTCAAGAGATTCTGTGGATGAGTCCTGGGAAGTCAGCACAAGTGGAAAGTGTTTCCACTACCAGAAATGTCAAAGCCAGATAGAGGTGTGAATCCCATCCCAGAGAGTGACCGTACATGTGTAGGTAGATTTTAGAAAGAAAGGGAAAGGGGGCTTCTATACTGCCTTTTTGTTGCTTTGGCATTTCAAAGCAGTGGGCACTGGAGGATTAATTGACTTGCCCAGGGTCACAAGGAGCAACACTGGGATTTGATCTGACAACCACTGGGTGCAGAGGCAGCATCTCAACCAGTGAGCCACAGCCCTTCCTCCTGGGTTGGCAGCTCTTACGTTCACCAAGTATAAGACAATCAAGCCATTGTGACATCACTGCTGAGGAATGAGGCATTATGACATCACAATCTCAGCTCTGGAATGTTGCTACTCTTTGGGATACTGGGCTTGATGAAAGGGAACGGGGACTTGTATAGTGCCTTTTTGTGGCTTTGGCACTTCAAAGCTTACATTCAAAGTGGAGGATTAAGTGACTAGCCCAGGGTCACAAGGAGCAGCACTGGGATTTGATCCCACAACCTCAGGGTGCTGAGGAAGCAGCTCTACCAGCGAGCCTCACCTTCAGCTTGTCCCAGGATGGCAATTCTTACGTGAGCCTAGTATAGGACAATCAAGCCATTGTGACATCACTGCTGAGGTTGGCTCTTAGGCATTGGTGGAATGAGGCATTATGACATCACAATCTCAGATCTGGAATGTTGCTACTCTTTGGGATACTGGGCTTGATGAAAGGGAAAGGGGACTTGTGTATTGCCTTTTTGTGGCTTTGGCACTTCAAAACTTACATTCAAAGTGGTGGGTACTGGAGGATTAAGTGACTTGCCCCGGGTCACAAGGAGCAACACTGGGATTTGCAGCAGCTCAACCAGGAACAGAGGCATTGCGAATAGTCCATGTCAAATTTCAATAGTATTTTACAACTGCGTCTGCCAAAGTAGAACCTTTTCTAAACGACATGCAAGAATATTTATTTACTTAAAAGAATTCTATCCCACCTGAAACCAAGCAGCTCACAATACTGTGTTTGGGCCTGTTACATACAGCAGCAGCAGCCATTTTGCAGCTGTCGGCATTTACTGTATCAACAGAGGCAACTTGGCAACATACATGTCTGAGTATTGGCACATACTTATATTGGGATTTCAGAACATAGGCTTATAGAAGCATAAAAACGTGACGGCAGATAAAGGCCAAACGGTCCGCATTCAGTACAAGACATCACATAAAATTTCCTGATCGCAACTATAGCATAAAATATAAACTATAGCAACCTCCCTTTAACTGTAAAATCAATTACAACCCCAACTCGTCTCATTTGATAAAACAAGTGATGTTTCAATAATTTTTTTTTGCATATATCATGTACATAAAATAAGGTAGGCAATAGTACGTGGGCAGTGGTATAGCGAGGGTGAGTGATGCCTGGGGTGGTGGTGCCCTTTTATAGCAAACTGGACCCCAACACGGTCTGTGTTTCAGCTAATGTGGCCTTCTTCAGGGGCGTATAATAGAATCCCAGTAGATGGCGCCAGATTTCAACTAATTAAACCAAAAAGGATTACTCTCAATGTCTAGTCTTAAGCCTTCTGCCTTACACGATATTTAAAAAGCCGCTGTGTCGATGCTGAAGAGAACGCTGCAAACATGCAAAATAACGCTGCTGAATGAAACGCCATTTACTGGGCTTCTATTATACACCCCAAAACATGGACCGTGTTGGGGTCCAGTTTGCTATAAAAGGATTATTTTATGGCTGCCTTATTTTATGTACATGATATACAGTATGCATTATATTGATATATGATGTTTTAATAAATTGACTGTCCTTATAGTTATTTGACTTTATGTCCCTTCCCCACTCCTTTTTGACTTTATATCCCACAAGTGGGGTTGTGTCTTTTTCCTTTGTATTGTGTGATCAATAATTTTTTTTAACATCCTTACATTTTCCTGATTTCTAACATATAATGGAAGTTTATTCCATTCCTGCACATGTTGAGAAAAGATCATTGTTCCATCAGGAACATTTTTCAGTGCTGGTAAAGTCCACGGTGCTTGCTCAATTGGACTATTGTAATTCTGTTTACAACGCCTTCAACTGATACAAAACACGACGGCGAAACTTATCTTCAGGAAATGAAAGTATAGTGGTACCTCATTTTACGAGTGCACCGGTTTGCGAGTGTTTTGCAAGACGAGCAAAACATTCGCAAAATTGGCGCCTCGGAAACCGAGCACGCCTCGATTTGCGAGTGCCCCCCCCCCCCCGCGAACCGGCACCCTCCCCCCCGTGGTCCGGCCCCCCCGTCATGATCGGGCACCCCCCCACCGCCATCGGGCGCCCCCCCCGCCGCAACCTGAGGTCCCCCAGAGCCCTCTTCTTACTTTAATGTAGCACCGGCGTATCGGCCTCCTCTTCTGTGCTGGCCTTGAGCATGTGCGCATGCTCAAGGCCTGCGAGTTCACGTTCTCTCCAAGATTCTCTATGGAATATTAGACCCTTTGGTCCCTTTACACTGGAATACTCTCAGATCTTGCTACTTCAGGAATACAAAGAGAAATAAATTGTTGTTCCCCTCTTTCAAGGGAATTAAATCTATTGGGAAGCTTAGTCCCTTGCTTTCAAGTTGGTAGAGACTTGAAATGGACTTCCCAACTCTGGTAGATTGATAGGTCAGCTACAACGATTTCATAAAGTCTTAAAAGCTTTGCTGTTTCACAATATTTAAATGGTTTACCTATGGAATCCGCTAAGTGACAGCATTGTAAGATCTATTTTTATGACAGATTACCTAATCCCTTCTCTCTTACTAACACGTATTCTGGTCTTTGACCACTTGTAAACCGAGTCGAGCTCCAATGAGAGATGACCCTGTATATAAATTGAAGACTAGATTAGATTAGATTAGGAGACTCCAAGAGAAGACCCCAGCTCTTACAGTCTGCAATCTTAAATATGTAGAAAGTAGATATACACCAAATTTTACTATTCTGCCTAATATGAATAATGAAAAATCAAGTTTCAAGTTTATTAATTCTTTTGATTAATCACTTAATCATAGTTCTAAGCGATGAACAATTTAAAATACATTCAAAGGGAAACAATACAATACAATACAAACTTTGAACAATACAATAAGGTTAAAAATTAACTCATCATATTCATAACATAAGGTAAAAAGGGGTTGTGAAATACAATTTAATATAGAAAAGCAGAACAAAAAAGGAAAGGTACACGAGGGAAAGAAATAAAAGCATATTAATAGAATATAATCAATGACCTGGGTATTAAGAGATTAAATATCAAAGGCATCTTTAAAAAGAAATGTTTTTAAATTACTTTTGAATCTTCCCAGATCCTGCTCTTTTCGTAAATAAATTGGAAGAGTGTTCCAAGTCTGTGGTGCGGTTACTGAAAAAAATAAACTGTCGTCTTGTGTTTATAATCTTAAGTGAAGGGATAGTTAATAAATTTTGTTCATTTGATCTTAAAGCTCTGACTGGATTATATGGAATTAGGCATTTATATATGAATGCTGGTGTTTTATTGAGAAGAGATTTGAAGGTAAGCAAGCAAAGTTTGTATGTTATCCTATGGATAACTGGAAGCCAATGTGCATTTTTTAAAAGAGGTGTAACATGATCAAACTTTCTAGAATTGGTAATAAGTTTAATGGAAACATTCTGAATAATCTGAAGGCGTTTAATTTCATTTAATGATATTCCCTTGAAAAGTGCATTACAATAGTCTATTTTAGAGATCACCAAGGAGTGAATTAGAATATTTAATGTTATTCAGCTGAATACAAATACTGTTTACAAATAATGGAGATTGAACTTTAACATTTAAAAAAAAATGATAAAAGAAGCAATGCAAAATCAGAGATCAAGTGTTTACTTCTGTAGGATTTAGCAGAGCAGATGATTTATATTTGAATTTAAATCTCTATTTGGTCAAATACAAATATTGTATTCAGGGCACCATCTGAAGCCGAATCCAATAGAAACCATAAAAAAAAATGTATTAAGAGAGAGAAAGAAAAAAGTAGAGACAAATTTACAGTTCTTGAGAAATTGTCAGTTTAATGGAGAAGGTTCGCATTTTCATTAGTTTTCAAAACAATTGCTTCATTCTTGAATAACAACCAGTAACAGAGACCAGATAGCTATAAATGTTTGTAAGGAACAGGAGGTGGATAGTAGCAGAGAGAACAGATTATGATGCCTTGCAAAATACTTTGTAAAAACAAACAAAGCGTTAAAGCCTAGGCTGCATATTTATTTATTTAAAACATTTTTAATCTGCCTTTATCCAAGGCGGCTCACAGTATTACATACATATTTCAGGATTTGCACAACATAGAGATCCCATACATCAGCAAAAATCATAAGATTAGACCATCTCAACCTATAAACTACATCTCAACCACTCATTTACTGCATTACTTCAATCAAGATGCATAAATCTAATAACTTGCAAAAAAGGATGATATTCCGAAAGTAAAATATTTAACTCAAGAAGCAGAATATTAGCTTAAAAAAGCTTGAACAAACAAATGGGTTTTGAGCAACTTTTAAACAATAAATATTTCTTATGGTTGTTGGTTTTTTTTTATTTATTTATTAGGAAACATTGGTACTGAGCTGTCATACACTGATCCCAGTATGTTCATCTCATCAGACGGAGGAAACACCTGGAGGCAGGTACAGTACTGCATGCATTATGGGAGGAATTCTTTTTTTTGGGGGGGTAAATCTTTATTGATTTTTCAAACTACAACTGTGCTAAACAAATAATACATATACATTAGAGAATGACACGGTGACAAAATTCATCACCGTTCCCGTCCTCGCGGATAACCGCGGGAAACCATCTTCATGTCATTCTTTAAGGAGAGAGGGAAGAATCAGAGTATGAATGGCCACAACCACTGACCCACAAGCTTTGCTTTGAAGAATGCTGGTGTAGAAGGACTGAGGTTGAGACAGACACTACAGAATGACAGTCTCTGGTATCCAGAGCAGATATTGTGATGTCATAATGCCTCATTCCACCAGTGCCTAAGAGCCAATCACATCAGTGATGTCACAATGGCTTCATTATCCTTGGCTCACATAAGAATCAGAGTATGAATGACCACAACCACTGACCCGCAAGCTTTGCTTTGAAGAATGCTGGTGTAGAAGGACTGAGGTTGAAATAGACACTAGAAAATGACATGGGATTATTTCCAGCGGGGTTATCCGCAGGGATGGGAACGGTGATGAATTATGTCACCGTGTCATTCTCTATAATATTACAAGAAAAGCACATTGAACATACAGACATACATGAGCAATTATTTTACCCCTCCCTCCTACTTAATATTCAAGAAAAATAATTACATACAAAGATCAATCCATAAATTTCCCGATTCAAAATGTCCATGCAAAACCCTCCCCCTCCCTCCCACCCTGGATATGTCTGTTTAAAAGTCTATAAAATAAAATAAAATCAGTTATCATTCCTTACAGAATTTAGTCAATGGCTCCCCGACATCCATAAATTTCTTATAGTGTCCCTGTTGTATGGCCATCAGACGTTCCATTTAAAAAAAAATATAACAGAGATTCCCACCAAAAAGTGTAGTTTAACCGATCACAGTTCTTCCAGTTTCTCAAAATAAGTTGAATGGCAACCCCTGTCATTATAAAGAGAAGTGTCTGTGGTCACGTTAATTTAAAAAAACGCAGTGTCGGTTGATTAGTGTTTTTCACTGGCAATAACAGATGGTTCTTATTATCAGACATGATGATTCAATACAGAGAATGAGATAATCGAAAAGAAATAACTGCATCTGTGCATGCACGCCCCCTCCCGACGCAATTTTTACAGGAAGCTTTTCAAAACCCTAACCCCCGGACATATCCTCAAAAAGGACGTCTAGTAACCTTAAGAATCTGGGCTTCTGAACCCCTATTTGAATGTAGATACATAGGAATACGAGAGGTTATGTAAAGGGGGTGGGACTTAATATACTGCTTTTTCTGTGTGGTTACAATTACAACGGTTTACATATTTTAGACAGGTACTTATTTTGTACCTGGGGCAAATTACTTGTAATGAAACCTTTTGAATAACAGTTTACCATTCCAAAAACACTAGTGAGTAAAGTGCTACCGACTGATACTTTGTCACGAATGGGTCAGATTTTCAACTTTAAGCAGTTAATTTAAGCTGGATAACTTTGAATATTCAGATGCAACTAAAGCTGTCCTATTAAATTTAACTGCAGATACATTTTGGCCACACGGTGGGAGATGGAATGTAAACCGTTGTATTTGAACATTTGACCTTAATGTGTAAGCGAAAACAAGGAGTGTACCTTTCTAAAGTTGTTTTGCTGTGTCTTCATACCATTTATGTCACGGTCGTTTACAGATCTTCGAAGAAGAGTACAACGTTTGGTATCTAGACTGGGGTGGAGCCCTTGTAGCCATGAAACATACCTCAATGCCCATCAGGCATTTGTGGTAAGCAAAATTTTTTTTTTGTTTTTCTTTCTAGGCAAGGCAACTTTCATGTCTGTGCCACGTGGGTGTGTGTTACAATGAACAAAGGTCTGTAAAATGTGCCATCACAGTGCTATAACTCATCATTCATAAATTAGCGATTGTACTGCTTTGTAAAGGGTATCTCACCGGCCTCTCTGGGACCTTAAGTTCTTGTGAATATTTACATATTTTGAAGAAATGGCAGTGTTCTCTTCGGTGTAAGTCCAATAGCAGGGAAATCACTTCTCCTATCTAAAAACTAAGAGTTCTGTAAAACAGAAAGATAGCGGTCAATAGTCAAAATGATTTAAGCAATTTTGTGGGTTCTAAGAATGTTAACAGAGATGTGAAATCTATCCTTTTCTGTTGTGATACACCCAGGGTTGCCATATTTTCCTTTCGGAAAATCCGGCCCCCCTAGCCTCGCCTAATTCTGCCCATACCCACCCTAATCTCGCCCCCAAGTCCGCCCCAGCACCATACCCCGCTGCCTGCTCTTGTCAGGCAGCTTTTCAAAACCTAGACAAAGTGCCGGGTTTTGAAAAGCTGCCCGGACCCCCAGACATGTCCTCAAAAGGAGGACATGTCCGGGGAAATCCGGACATCTGATAACCCTAGATATGCCGATCCTAATTGATCTCTACCATTACCTATATGTTTCTTGAACTAAGGACCCTTTATGGCTATTCCTGAATCCTTGAATTTTGATATTATTTCTGCTACCACCATTTCTAAGTATCCATCATTCTTTCTGTGGATGAATAAGTTCTTGTGTTGCTCTTCAGTCTAGTCCTTGCAAAGTCATACTATAACCCTTGTTCTAGACTTTCCTGCATAATGAAGAACACCAGCCTCTCCCTTCTTTCCTTATTAAGTTTACCAGATGCCTCCAGGTCATCAGAGACAAGCTGAGCTTGTTCCAGGTTATATCCTACATTACATAAATTGGGTAATCCATGAAACCTGAGGCAGGCTGCCTACACTGTAGGCACTTGTCGCGGGTGTAGAGAGATGCCTAGGAACACTTATGCTCGACAAAGGCTGGGCGTGGGCATGGTTTCGCCAAGTGGAGTCAGGTCATACCCTTCTATCCTATGATGCACCAGGAAGGAGGCCTAAGGCCCTGATTGACCCAGATGCCTAAGGCCCCTACTATGGCGGGGGGGCCTTAGGCAACTGAGCTAATCAGGACTTTAGGCCCCTCCCTGGTGCATCCCAGCATGCACCAGGAAGGGGAAGGCCCACCATTTTGAAGAGGCAGACCTGCTGGCCGGAGGGAGTAGGCATCAGTCCGGTTGGCCGTCCTTTGTCAGGTGTGCGGGGTGGGTGTCTGGATGTTTGAGGAATGTCAGGAGGGTTGAGCTTTGTGGGATGTCACTGGTTGGGGGAGTGTTATGGGTTCCAGGGGGTTTGAGGCTTGGGTGTGGTGGCAGGAGGGAGTGGACATTCCTCTTGCCAGGCAACTTCAGGTGGGTATTGAGGCTTCCAGGGGTAGTGACAGAAGAGAGAGGGCATCCCTCTTTCTAGGCAACTTCGGATAGGTGGTGAGGATTCCGGGGAATGTGGCAGCAGGAGGGAGTAGGCATCTCTCCTGCCAGGATACTTTTTCGATGGGGGGGGCCTGCTGCAGTCACTCAGCTGATCACAGCAGGGTATATTCTCCCTGATCAACTAAGCTGTGGTGCAGTGATGGTTCCTCTTCATAATAGTCTTATCCACTCAAGACTTTTATGTTGGAGCACTGAGCACAGCATAAAACACACAGAATCACGGCTATACTTTCATATATATTTTAATAATAATTTTGTTTTTGATATAGATTACAATAAAACACTGCATGGTGATTTGAAGTACAATCAGTGGATGCAATAATACAGTAGAATGTTCCTTTATTTTGAGTACATATAGCATTTTGTAAACTCACAAAGAGGCCCATTTTACACAGAACATCGAGATCGGAATTGAGACTTATACGTCAGCACATGCTCAGTTTAGGTGGGATTTTTACAAGGGATCAATTGACCCCATAGCATTTTGTAAAATACGTATAAGGACTTGTAGGAGTATGGCTCATAGGCGAAACTGAGCGAGATCATCGCGTGCGGACAAACCCACGTAGACAGTCTTGCACAGGACATCAGCATGCTAGATTTCAACACTATTTTAAAGCACTGTGAAGAGGTACTTTAGTTACAAATGTTGGTGCTCTTGTTGGTGGGGGTGTGGGGGGAGGAAACAGCCTTTTTCCCTATTTTTTAGGGAAAAATTAGTTTGCTCTGTAATGGGGGGGTTCCCCCACTCACCCACCCAATGGGAACGGCAACATTTCTAAGTAAAGTGGGGGGGGGGTCTCCCACCCCCAGAACACTTTAAAATAGTGTTGAAATCTAGCACGCTCACGTCCTGCACGCGATTGTCTGGGCGGGTTTGTCCACGTGCAATTGTCTTGCGCACATTTGACTGGACACCTAGGAGTACACCTGTATTTGCCACCACATGCATTGGGAGAAGACATTTTACACATAATGGCGGGGAGGGGGATTCTATAAATGGTGCGCAAAAATCATCGCCAGAAAAAACATCGCCTATTCTATTTCGGGTGCTGTGTAATGAGCCCCCCTTAATTCCACGCTTAAAATTCAGGGCCAGTATTTATGCCAGTTGAAACCTGGTGTCAATTCTGGTGCCCAACTCATGGCATTTCAGCACTTAAATGTCGCTATTCTATCACATTGCTCACAACCTTTCAGAATGTCCCTGACCTACTCTTGCCCTTCCTCTGGCCATAAGAACATAAGAATGGCTGGGTCAGACCAGTGGTCCATCGTGCCCAGCAGTCTGCTCACGCGGCAGCCCTTAGGTTAAAGACCAGTGCCCTAGCTGAGACTCTGTGCGTACATTCTGGTTCAGCAGGAACTTGTCTAACTTTGTCTTGAATCCCTGGAGGGTGTTTTCCCTTATGACAGACTCCGGAAGAGCGTTCCAGTTTTCTACCACTCTCTGGGTGAAAAAGAACATAAGAACATAAGCAGTGCCTCTGCTGGGTCAGACCAGAGGTCCATCATTCCCAGCAGTCCGCTCACGCGGCGGCCCATCAGGTCCAGGATCTGTACAGTAATCCTCTATCTATACCCTTGTATCTGCTTTTCCTTCAGGAAATTATCTAATCCCTTCTTGAACCCCAATACTGTACTCTGTCCTATCACACCCTCTGAAAGCGCATTCCAGGTGTCCACCACTCTCTGGGTGAAGAAGAACTTCCTAGCATTGGTTCTGAATCCGTCCCCTCTTAATTTTTCCGAATGCCCTCTCGTTCTTGTAGTTTTTGAAAGTTTGAAGAATCTGTCACTCTCCACTTTCTCTATGCCCTTCATGATCTTGTAAGTCTCTATCATGTCCCCTCTAAGTGTCCGCTTTTCCAGGAAAAAGAGCCCCAGTTTCTCTAATCTTTCAGCATATGAAAGGTTTTCCATACCTTTTATCAACTGTGTCGCTCTTTTCTGGACCCTCTCAAGTATCTCCATATCCTTCTTAAGGTACGGCAACCAATATTGGACGCAGTACTCCAGATGCGGGCGCATCATCGCTCGATACAACGGCAGGATAACTTCTTTCGTTCTGGTTGTAATACATTTTTTGATAATACCTAGCATTCTATTCGCCTTCTTAGAGGCCGCTGCGCACTATGCCGACGGCTTCATTGTCCTGTCCATTATTACCCCTAAGTCCTTTTCTAGGGTACTTTCACCCATTATCAGTATTTCCTATCGTTTGTACGGAATCTATCCCCTTTCAATTTTAGAGAGTGCCTTCTCGTTCTCCCTACCTTGGAGAGGGTGAACAACCTGCCCTTATCTACTAAGTCTATCCCCTTCAGTACCTTGAATGTTTCGATCATGTCCCCTCTCAATCTCCTCTGTTCGAGAGAGAAGAGGCCCAGTTTCTCTAATCTTTCGCTGTACGGCAACTCCTCCAGCCTCTTAACCATCTTAGTCGCTCTTCTCTGGACTCTTTCGAGTAGTACCATGTCCTTCTTCATGTACGGGGACCCTTTTGAATTGTACCAATGGGATTTGGGTGGCCAGGACCTGATTCTATAAACAGTGCCTATCGGTGTGTACATTTTAGGTGCCTCTCAGTGCGGTTGTCAATCAACCGCAAGGCGCCATTTCTAGAATCATGCCTAGCGTTGCCTAAGCAGACTTAGGTGTCGCTAGGCATCCTGAAGGTAGGCGCCATTCCTTTAGGCCAGCTTTTCACTCGCTTAATTTGCAGGCGCCAATCTCGGATGCCTAAGACAACCACACCTATTCTGAGCCCCTAATCACGCCTACTGTTTAATAGAGGTCGTTAGGCATCCTTGGGCATGGGAGGACATCTGCACTTAAGCGTCACTTGGCATTTTAAAAGTTAAGCACCGATCTCTTAAATTGCTTAGCTAATGTTTTTTGGTGTTTTTTTTTAATTGGCTGATAATTGGTGCGGTCAATTACCATGCTGATTAGACCAATTAAAGTTTCAAGTTTTATTTTGATTTGATAAATCGCTTATTCAAATAACTAAGCGAGTTACAACAGAATAAAATAAATATACATTCAGTGCAGCTCCTGAACTTAGGTGTCGATAGGTGGCCGCAACTAAGTTTTAATGCCAAAAAGTGTAAGGTCATGCACCTTGGCAGCAGAAATCCATGCAGAACTTACACCCTAAATGGTGAGACCTTAGCAAGAACTGCAGCAGAACAAGACTTGGGAGTGATCATTAGCGAAGACATGAAGACTGCCAATCAAGTGGAGAAAGCTTCATCCAAGGCTAGGCAAATGATGGGTTGTATCCGAAGACGTTTCGTCAGCCGTAAGCCCGAGGTCATAATGCCGTTGTACAGATCCATGGTGAGACCCCATCTGGAATACTGTGTACAATTCTGGAGACCACATTATCAAAAGGATGTGCTGAGAATTGAGTCGGTTCAGCGAATGGCCACCAGGATGGTCTCAGGACTCAAGGATCTCCCATATGAGGAACGGCTAGGTAAGTTGCAGCTGTACTCACTCGAGGAACGTAGGGAGAGGGGAGACACGATCGAGACGTTCAAATATGTCACGGGCCGTATCGAGGTGGAAGAGGATCTCTTTTTTCTAACAAGAGGGCGTCCATTGAAACGCAGGGGTGGGAGATTTCATAGTGACACCAGGAAGTATTTCTTCACTGAAAGGGTGGTTGATCATTGGAATGGTCTTCCACTGCAGGTAATTGAGGCCCGTAGCGTGCTGGATTTTAAGAGAAAATGGGATAAGCATGTGGGATCACTTCAAGGAAGAAATTAGGGGGTGGGTCATTGGAGTGGGCAGACTTGTTGGGCCGTGGCCCTTTTCTGCCGTCATCTTCTATGTTTCTATGTAATTAGGTCACCTAGTGGCACCTGTTGTGGCCACAGTTTATAGAATCTGGCCTCCAGTGTTATTGAATAGTGTGCAAGCAAATGTGTGTGCAAATCCAAATTAGTACCAATTAGCTTCAAAAATTATTCAAACCAATTAATAGCTAATGGCTCCTCAAACCAATTGAGTTGCGTGCTCATCTTGGATGTGTGATGAAATTTCAGTGCCATATATAGAAACCGCCTATGTCCTGGATGCCCTGGGAAGGCCCACTCTTACTATCAGGAGCTAAGCAGGGTCAGGCCTGGCCAGTGCCTGGATGGGAGACCACTGGGTGCCCTATGTTGGGCAGCAGCAACACAGTGGAGCCACACGCTGTACAGGAAAAGGCAATGGGAAATCACTCCTATGTATTGCCAGGGGTCAGTAGCTGACTCAGTGGCATAATCCATTCATATAGAATCCAGTGGAACACACTTTGAAAAAAAAAAAAAAAAAGAGTAGAACAATCTAGCAACTACACTCCTCCCTCCATATTTGCGGTGGTTAGGGGCGGAACATGACCGCGAATACGTAAAAACTGTGAATAATTTTTTTTATGTTATTACGGTTTTTTTTTTTGTAACAGCTATCTAATATAATAAAATGGTAAGCCGCGCATGCGCAGTTCCTATGTGTGCGTCTGTTTTCCGTGAGCTGTAGCTAGGAAGTGCGCATGTGCGGCTTACGGTCTTCTTCCTCCCCTCACCCCCCCCCCCCCCGCCGAGGTGGATGTCGGCCACGGCGGCTGCTGGCCGCCCGAAGTTCGCTCTCTCTCTTCCTCCCCCCCTGAGGCGGATGTCGAACGCGGCGGCCCGAGTCGGATGTCGGCCGCGGCGGCTGCTGGCCGCCCGTAGCTCTCTCTCTCTCTTCCTCCCCCCCCCGAGGCGGATGTCGACATAAGTAGGGCATGGAGTTCAGGAGGAAGGTATGGGGGGGAGGAAAATACTGCACAGGGAAGTGGGGTGGGAGGGAAATGCTGCAACACACGGAAATGGAGGGGCAGAAAAGGGGTTGATGGACAGGGGAAGAGGTGCTGATGAACAGGGAGGGGGGCAGAAAAATGAAGACAGGCCTACTGCTGGACAGATGATGGACAGGGGGAGGTAAAACAAAGGGAGAAGGGCTTCTGCTGGATAAGGTGAGCAGTGATGGGGTGGTGGAGGACACGGGAGGTAAAAGGAAGGGAGAATGGACAGGGGGAGCAGGCAAGGGGTGGTAGTGGACAGCCAAGGGGAAAAAAAAATGACAGACAGAAATACAGAAAGCGGCTAAGGAGAGAGAAAAAATAAAAAAGACAGACACACACACATATATTCTAGCACCCGTTAATGTTACGGGCTATAAGACTAGTCCTTTAATATATTAAAATCGCGAATAATAGCAGCGATTGTGAAAGCTGGGAAGCGTCAAACTTTTTATCGGTACAGTACTTTACTCATGACGTAATTTGGGAGGAGTCAGCATGCAAAAAAAAAAAATCACGAATAAGCGAAACTGCGAGCGCTGAAACCGCGAATATAGAGGGAGAAGTGCACACGGAAGTACCCACATTTCCATGTGGAAGTAACAAATTTGCTTCTTTCCATGTGTAATCAGCATCGCTCCCACACACAGACAATTAAGCACCGAGGACACAGTTTGTAATGCTTTTCAATTTGGAAACACAAATAAGCCGGGGATTAAGGTGAATTACCTCCTTAATCCCTCATGTAAAGCCTCCGGCAAAATAAGCACATTTTAAAACTCAGTTCAGGCTTTTGAGCTGGCGTAAAACTCAGTGGAGACATCGTTCCTCATTCATGTGTATTCCTTCGTAAAACGGGCCATGCCCTTACAGGTTGTGCCTGACCAAGCCATTCATAAATCATGGCCCTCATCATAGCTTCTTGAAATCTCTATATGTTGCATATCTCCTGCATAAATAGCAGCTTTCTGGTTGTGTCCCTTTGGCTTACTATCATTCAAGTAACAGATTTACCGGCAACAAAGTTGATATAAAAGATAAGTGCTGGTCACTTCTACTTTAGTTTTTACACTAAACATTAGGCACTTTACATTTGTTTTTTGCTCGAAACATTTAGCACATTATGATATTAAAAAAAGTAGTATGAAAAAAGCTCGATGAAAGATACTGTATTCCTGCTGAAGCTGATTTAAAACCTTATGACTAATCAGCGCAGGCATCTGAGAGCTTAGTTGCAAATCAAGTTACATATATTGATGACCATTATATGTACAAGTCCTGATGGTATGTTAGTTTGTTGACGAAGAGGACTTTTTCCATTGTTGATTGTTCAGTGTTTTCACAATAATAAATCTAACCCCCTCTTTTACTAAGGTGCACTATGCTTTTTAGCGCGCGATAAATATTGGCGCGCGATAATTACGCGCTAAACGCTAACACGTGCATGTTATCCTATGGACGCATTAGCGGTTAGCGTACACGTAGCGCGCCTTAGTAAAGAGAGCCTAAATAAATAAGGATTATTATTACTACTACTAATAAATAATTGAATTACCTTCTCAAAAGAGACCTTCTTGAATACGGCATCTTTCTGTATATTGAAAGAGCCACCCCAAAATGAAGATCCTTTTTTAATCTAAAGGGGAGGGGGTGCACGCATGCCTTCGAGGTGACCACTGACCCATGGCTACATGCACAGTGACGAATCCTCCTTGCGATGTTTCAAAGCAGAGTACAGGAGTGTTTAGAATTCGACAATTTAGGCAGTAGTCATGCTGTACTAACCCATATAAGGGCAAAATGCTGATTCTGCAGAAACCAAAGTGGAATTGTCCAGATAAGAATGATGTGCACTAAAGAAGTGTCCAGTGACGTACCTAGCATATGTGACATCCGGGGCCCATCATTTTTTGACACCCCCCCATCTATATGAAAAATATGATTTTTAGTAACAATCCACATATCGCACAAGAGTGTACCTAGGAAAAGGCAGCATCTTAAACACTGCAGTAAGCACTAGAACACCAACACATACATTGTAAAACTAAACAAGCCAGATCCTGCACAGTCAATTGATCCTGTACAGTCGATGCTATCAGAAAGCCATGTCCCTTTCATACACACAGACAGATACACCCTCGCCCAATATGGAATAATCACAAACTAAAAATAGAAATATGTAGACAAAAGTTAAACTGAACCGCCAAGAAACCAGACTCTGCATACAATGCAACACTACAACACCACAAAAACAGTAACACATGTCCTCTAATTCTGTGCAAAATATAAAGACAGTAGATGTAAATTTGAAAAAACTGATACATAACAATCACCACTTTACAAATCAAATATCAAAATGACACATTCAACGACTCATTGACTCGACATGTACATGTTTCGGCCAGCATATTTCGTATTTCATCATTTGCGATTTTTAAGACTCCTGAGGCAGGCCTGATGACCGAAACATGTACATGTCGAGTCAATGAGTCGTTGAATGTGTCATTTTGATGTTTAAACAATAAAGATCTTCATATTACCAGACGAATTGGAGGACACTTCTTTAGTGCACATCATTCTTATCTGGACAATTCCACTCTGGTTTCTGCGTATTTGTGTTTGTGGTATTGTTTTTCCCCTGTTTCTTTCTTTTTCTCAAAATGCTGATTCTACATGTTTGTTTGTTTGTTTGTTTATTTCTCACCCGCCTTTATCCAGGGCGAGTTACATATTAACATACAAAATAAAAGATTTACATTTATCGTACAAAACACTTCAGAGACACACCATGGGCTCCTTTTACTAAGATGCGTTAGGGCCTTAACACGCGGAATAGCGGGCGCTACATTGCCTGCGAGCTAGACCTTAAAGCCAGCATTGAGCTGGCGTTATTCTAGAAGCGTACCGCTTGGTGTAGCGTGTGATCATTTAGTGCGTGCGCTAAAAATGCTAGTGTACCTTAGGGCTCCTTTTATCAAGGCACGCTATGGGGGTTAGCGCGTCGGACATTTCATCACGCGCTAACCCCCGTGGCAAGCCAAAAAACTAACGCCTCGTCAATGGAAGCGTTAGCGAATAGCACGGCAGGTGGTTGAACGTGCGGTATTCCGCACGTTAACCGCCTACCGCGCCTTGATAAAAGGAACCCTTAGTAAAAGGAGCCCTATAACAAATTACATACTTATATATAACATACACGTCGCCTCAATGACAAATTTCATTTAAGGCCAAAACAGGCCCAACTCACAAATAGATCAAAATATAAATAAAATTCCATAAGTCATATAAGATGCCTCAATAGCAAATAAAACAAACCAGACCATCAAACACCTCCGTGACCAGCACTCAAGAGTCATCCCTCATTCTCCCTCAGCCAAACTTAGACCCTAGATTTCACTTTACAGAACAGTTGTCTTTTCAGCAGTTTCCTGAAGTCCCATTTTTCAAACGTACGGGTCCTTGTACTAAGGCGCATTAGCTGTTTTAGCGCTCGCTAAATGCTAACGCATCCGTGTTATTCTATGGACGCTTTAGCATTTAGTGCGCGCTACATCGGCTAGCACACCTTAGTAAAAGAGGGGGTAAGATAGATATAGGTATTGAGATATATAAAGAACCACAAATTCAGTAGTGAGGCCACCAGGTTTATTATTTCTCATTTTAGAGATGGAAATTTTTTAAAAATGGGGTATTAAGAAGAATTGCCCCTTTAATCCCTTACATTAAATCCTGTCCATAATGAACACTTTTAAAAAATCTGGTTTTAAATCATTTAATACCCTCTACCTTCCCTCCCCAAACCCTCCCTTCCCTTCCCGTCCCCTTCCGTGGGGCTTGATGGGGGATGAAGGTATTTTCTAGGTTTATATGGGATGTATTTTACTCGATGCCTCATTATTATACTACACTAGAACTATGGCACTAGTTTCAGTAGTCCTTATTCCAGTATAAATCCAGAACTATGATAAAAAGTGTATACTAGATAAGAATCTTAACCTTGCAGACTCATGAGTGGATAAATGAAAAAGCCTCAGCCCCACCACACCACCGCTGTAATATCTTGTCACTGCGGGAAGAAATTACGTGGTGCAATCATCACTGGCTATTTCATTCATTTATAAGTGCTTTTTGTTTAAATAGTATGTTTAAATAAATAATTTATTAGGTAATAGTAAGAAATACTTATCTTATGCCAGCTAAACCCTGGGAACATGACCTGACATGTTGCGCACCGTCTGTGCTGTATCAAGGGTCCCCCGGGTTGCCTATGTCATCCGACTCTGTCTTGCTCTTTTACAAACATAGACAGTCGGATAATATAGGCAACCCGGGGGGGACCCTTGATACAGCACAGACGGTGCGAAACATGTCGGGTCATGTTCCCAGGGTTTAGCTGGCATAAGATAAGTATTTCTTACTATTACCTAATAAATTATTTATTTAAACATACTATTTAAACAAAAAGCACTTATAAATGAATGAAATAGCCAGTGATGATTGCACCACGTAATTCCTTCCCGCAGTAACAAGATATTACAGCGGTGGAGTGGTGGGGCTGAGGCTTTTTCATTTATCCACTCATGAGTCTGCAAGGTTAAGATTCTTATCCAGTATACACTTTTTATAATCATTATTATACTAAGCACCTTGGTATAATATTGACCACATCAATGTAATATGTATGTAATACATATTACATACATGTAATATGTAATACATACATGTAATATTACATACAATGTAATATTACATACATGTAATATGTAATACAATGTTGTATGTAATATTGACCACATCAATATGTTCATCATATTATTATATTTGATGCCTCATCATTGTTATACAAGTTTTAATATTGTATTTGTTGTTGTTTGCATCAATAAAAATTGTTTGAACTTAAAAAATCTGGGCTGGTTGTACAGCCTGATGGACATATTTTTTCCCCTTATAAATCTGCATTCCCATTACAAAATGGGGAATGCACATTTAGATTTATAGCCCAGCCAAACCATGCTGTGTGAAATCTCTGCATGATGTGGATCTCCACATGCAAATAGCAGCTTTGTGAAATTGCCATTTACCCATTGTGGCAGGGAATAGGCGAAAGCCTAGGCTTGCCTACGCTACCACCAAACACTTGGCTGAGTGGAAACCATGGAGTGGACTGATTGGAATTATGAGGCAACAAAGAATTCTGCACCCCAAAATATCTCAAAACAAGGTTCATTTAAGCCGAAACCGAAAAAAAAACCCCACCCCAGTTCCATTCAGGAAATAAAGTCACCATGAAGCTCCATAACTCTGGAACATCATACTTCAAAACAGTCATAAATGTAAAGATTTTAACAAACTTCTTCAGGCACAAAAGCCACTTTTATTCTGTTTAGCAGATTCTTCAACCTGGTTTCTGCCAGTTCATTAGACGCAATGGGGAAGCACAAACAGGTGCCCTTCCCCCAAAGTCTTCACACAGCTGCACGTGTGCAGGCAGTCACATTCCATGCTATCACTTCATCTAAGGCAAGGCAGATATTGGGTTGTATCAATAGAAGTTTCGTCAGCCGAAAGCCTGAAGTCATAATGCCGTTGTACAGGGCCATGGTGAGACCTCATCTGGAGTACTGTGTGCAATTCTGGAGGCCACATTACAGTAAAGATGTGCGCAGAATTGAATCGGTTCAGTGGAGGGCCACCAGGATGATCTCGGGGCTCAAGGGTCTCTCGTACGAAGAGAGACTGAACAAATTGCAGCTCTACACTCTCGAGGAACGTAGGGAGAGGGGAGACATGATCGAAACATTTAAGTACCTCACGGGACGTGTCGAAGTGGAAGATGATATTTTCTTTCTCAAGGGACCCTCGGCCACAAGAGGGCACCCGCTCAAACTCAGGGGCGGAAAATTTCATGGCGACACCAGAAAGTATTTCTTCACAGAGAGAGTGGTTGATCATTGGAACAAGCTTCCAGTGCAGGTGATCGAGGCAGACAGTGTGCCAGACTTTAAGAATAAATGGGATACCCATGTGGGATCCCTACGAGGGTCAAGATAAGGAAATTGGGTCATTAGGGCATAGACAGGGGGTGGGTAAGCAGAGTGGGCAGACTTGATGGGCTGTAGCCCTTTTCTGCCGTCATCTTCTATGTTTTCTATGTTCTATGTTTTCCTAGTGAGCTTTCTTCCCACTTATCAGAATCAAGATTTAGATAAGAACTAAAGCATTCAGGGTTTGGCGTTTCAACCTGGCTGGCATGCTGTGCTGCCATGTAATTATGCCACTCAGCAAGGTTTCTTTCCCTCTCAAGATTAGGGCTCCAGCTCCCTGCAAACACTATGGCTTCTTCTTATAAAGCAGAGGGTTTTACTTTGAAGCATGGCAAACTTTCCTCCTTTGGACTGCTGGAAGCTTGGGTGCCCTGGAAACTGCTTCCATATATTGATTGCCTTCCTGTTACCTTTCCAGCTGAAGACTGGAAAGTTGTACTCCCCTGGCTGTTTGCCCCCTATTGATTTCTCCCTCCCTGTTTAACTTGCTCAGCAGGGGTATGGTAGCTTCCTATTGGTTTAAGAATTAACTCTATGTCTTCAGAGCTCTGTAATTAAGGGCTTTATCTCCCTTCCCCCTCTGGGTTTTCTGTAGGAACCTAAATTACCCTTGGGTGAAGGCTGTTTTAAAGGGACAGACTCCTTATCTGGGAATAAATAAGTCTTCCTGGAGGAAACCTTAATAACATAATAGGGCAGTCAAGCCATTGTGACATCACCAATGAGGTTGGCTTTTAGACATTGGTGGAATAAGGCATTATGGCATCACAATATCAGCTTTGGTTACTAGAGACTGAAACTTCACACTAACCCCCCCACTTTTACTAAGGTGCGCTAACCGATTAGCGCGCAAATCAAATTAGCGCACGCTAAACACTAGTGCGTCCATAGATTAACATGCACGCATTAGCATTTAGTGTGTGCTAATTGGTTAGCACACCTTAGTAAAAGAGGGCCTAAGTTATTAATGTGAGCTACTGTTAAGATGTATTACCGTATTTTTTGCTCCATAAGATGCACCTGACCATAAGACGCACCCTAAATTTAGAGGAGGAAAACAAGAAAAAAACCCATTCTGAACCAAATTCTCCCTGCTAGGCTCTGTACCCTGTCCTCCCTCTGGTGGGCTAGTGGTAGGCCAGTACAGAGCACAGGGCAGGCAGAGACAGGGCAACGGGCAGGCAAGCCTAGTGGCTGGCAGGCAGGCAGGGCTAGTAGCTGACAGGCAGGAACAGGGCAGGCAGGCAGGAACAGGACAGGCAGGGATAGTGGCTGGCATGCTAGTAGAGACAGAGCAGGCAGGTACAGGGCACAGGGCTTCCAGGCAGGTAGGAACAGGGCAGACAGGGCACAAGGCAGGCTGGCCTAGTGGCTAGCATACAGGTAGGGACAGGGCAGGCAGGCTTAGTGGCAAGCAGGCAGTGGCAGCACACCATACCTTTTTTACTTTTAAAAATCCCAGCAGGCAGTGGCAAGCAGGCAGGCAAGCAAGCTGGCAGTGGCAGGGCCCTCCATACCTTTTTGTAGTCCCCTCCATACTCCCCCCATCCCCTCCATACTATTTTTACTTTTTTAAATTCCCAGCAGGGCCCCCTGTACCTTTTTGTTCTCCCCCCCCCATCAGTACCTTTTTCTACTCCAGTCGCTTCCCCCACTGGACGGCTGCAGCAGCAAGAGGCAGAGCGGCGTACAAGGCAGAGAAACATAGAAACATAGAAACAGACGGCAGATAAGGGCCCACGGCCCATCTAGTCTGCCCACCTTAATGTCCCTCCCCTACCTTTGCCCTGTGAATAGATCCCATGTGCCGATCCCATTTGGCCTTAAAATCAGGCACGCTGCTGGCCTCAATCACCTGTAGTGGAAGACTATTCCAGCGATCAACCACTCTTTCAGTGAAAAAGAATTTCCTGGTGTCACCTCGTAGTTTCCCGCCCCTGATTTTCAACGGATGCCCTCTTGTTGTCGTGGGACCCTTGAAAAAGAAGATATCTTCCTCCGCCTCGATGCGGCCCGTAAGATACTTGAACGTCTCGATCATGTCCCCCCTCTCTCTGCGCTCCTCGAGCGAGTATAGCTGTAATTTGTCAAGCCGTTTTTCGTATGGTAGATCCTTGAGTCCCGAGACCATCCGGGTGGCCATTCTTTGCACCGACTCCAGTCTCAGCACATCCTTGCGATAATGCGGCCTCCAGAATTGCACACAGTATTCCAGGTGGGGCCTCACCATGGATCTATACAATGGCATAATGACTTCCGCCTTACGACTGACGAAACCCCTTCGTATGCAGCCCATGATTTGTCTTGCCTTGGACGAAGCCTGCTCCACTTGATTGGCAGACTTCATGTCCTCACTGACGATTACCCCCAAGTCTCGTTCTGCTACCGTTTTTGCTAGGATCTCGCCATTAAGGGTATAAGACTTGCATGGATTCTGGCTGCCCAGGTGCATAACTTTGCATTTTTTGGCATTGAAGTTGAGTTGCCATGTCCTAGACCATCGCTCCAGTAGGAGTAGGTCGTGCATCATGTTGTCGGGCACTGAATCTTCGTCTGTTGTGCATTTGCCCACTACATTACTAAGTTTGGCGTCATCGGCGAATAATGTTATTTTACCTCGAAGCCCTTCTGCCAAGTCTCTTATAAAGATGTTGAATAGGATTGGGCCCAAGACTGAGCCCTGTGGTACTCCACTAATCACCTCCGTCATTTTGGAGGGGGTGCCGTTCACTACCACCCTTTGGAGCCTACCTCCAAGCCAGCTCCCAACCCATTTCGTGAATGTGTTACCTAATCCTATAGAACTCATCTTGCTCAGTAACCTGCGGTGTGGTACGCTATCGAATGCTTTGCTAAAGTCCAGAACTGACAGCAACCATTCACACAGCAGCACAGGACCATGCATGCGCACGAGAAGCTTGCGCCTGTCTTTTTAATCCCTCTGCCTCTCACTGCTGCAGCCGTCCAGCGGGGGAAGCACCAGGAATCCAAAAAGGTCGCTGCCACAGCCGTCCAAAGAGGGAAGCGCTGGGAGTAGATAAAGGTACCAGGGGGAAGTACAAAAATGTACCATGGGTTGTGGTATTCACTCCATAAGACGCACCCTTATTTCCACCCACTTTTTGGGGGGTAAAAAGTGCATCTTATGGAGTGAAAAATACGGTACTTTAGCATAGGTCCCAGTAGCCCACGCTAATAACAATACCCCCCTCTCCCCAAGTCTTGGAATGTTCTAATGCAGCCACCAAGAAACATTTTGTCTCTCTATTTACTTTATTGCAAAAATTCTGGGAGGATTCTAGAAAGAGAACTATTAATACATGAAGATTATTTTGATAGCCTAATAATAATAATAAAAACTTTTGCTTTTTACATGTTTTTTTTGTTTTTGTTCTAGTAAACAGCTTTATTGATACTTTGATCATTAGAAAACATGAACTCAGAATGACTGAACATTTTTGAATTGTCCTCACAGAACTGGGTATTGACTTTCTCCATGGTGCCTTTTCATGTGTTTCTTAAATGTCACAGAAACATCCTTCTTTACCAGGAAAGGTATAAAGACCGATTCATCACAAATGTGTGTTTTTGTCTGTTAAACTTACAGGCTAAGCTTTGACGAAGGAAGGTCCTGGAATAGGTACGGCTTTACTTCAGCACCTCTTTTTGTAGATGGAGCCCTGGTGGATCCAGGTGTGGAGACACAGATCATGACGTAAGTTTGGCTTTGGTTAAATATATTAGCATATCAGTGTACAGGCCAGATTAAACGGTAGGCCCAGTAGGCGAATGCCTCGGTCCCGAGAATTTCAGGGGGGGGCCCGAACTTAGTGGTACAAAAATGCTTTTTTACATTGTGGAAATTAAGAACCATAAAAATATATTTTGATCCTTTATCGTTCAGACTATTGGTGCAGGCATTAGTTTTATCTATTTTAGACTATTGTAACATCATCTATTTAGGAGCACCCCAAAAAATTCTAAGGAAATTAAGGATAATTCAGAATAAAGCTGTTCGATTGATTTTTGGTTTAAAAAAGAATGACCATATTAGTCCATATTATCATTTACTGCCTTTGGAGGTAAGAGTATTACTCAAATTTTCCTGTATCTGCTTTAAGCCGATATCGGGATTGTCTCCAGCTTACCTTTTTCCTCAGTTTGTGTTGCATAGACCATCAAGAGAAACTAGAAACTTCTACTTATTTGTTTATCTAAAAATTAATGGGTGTAGATATAAGACCTTCTTAGATAGGACTCTGGCATTTCAAGCTGGTAGGCAACAATCTTGGTTAGGTAAATGTATTCAGCAAGCTAGGTTATCCTATTGCAGTTTTCAGAAATTAATTAAGACCACTTTGTTCGATAAGTTTATTACTTAGTGGGTTTTATTGTTGAAATTCTATTTTACACATATTTGTATTTTTTTACTATATTATTGTATTTTGCTGATTGTCCAGCTCTTTTTTTTTTTAGTATAAACTTTTTATTCACCAACATGAAAGATATACACAGAACAGAGAGAACACAATCATTTTCTCAGTACAATGCCACAATACAGATTAACATGGTAACACCCAACTAGAAATCCCAGATATCAGCGAGAGTCCAGGCCTGTACTCTGATAGCCTGGAGCCCTCCAAATCCATACTAGACACAACCCCCCAACCGCTCCCTCCCAACACCCCCCACCCCCAAAACCCCACCCTCAACCCACTGGCAAGACAGGGGCAACTGGCTTCCGCAAGCGATTGACCACCTGGCTCTTTATCACAGGGGGCAAAGTATCCAAATAAGAAGCCCAAACAGACAGAAAAAGCTTGCTCCGAGATCCAGAGAACCGAGCGGACATGGACTCCCAGTCCATTAAAAGATGCAATTTATTGCGCCAATACCAGATGGTGGGCGGGGAGTCCTGAAGCCAATGAGTAAGAATACATTTCATTCCCACAATATAGCCCTTACGAATGAGCTGGCTATCCCCTGCAGAAAGGCCGCCTAAATAGCCCTCCGCCAAAAAAATAGTCCCTTCCACCGATGAGGGGAGCCGATAACCTACCAAAGATTCCAAATAACAGCGGACCTCCATCCAAAAGGCAGAAATTGAAGTACACAGCCACACCCCATGTGCCAAAGAATTATCAACCCGGTGACATTTCAGACAAATAGCCGTAGGGGCACATCCGAAATAAAAGGCCCGCTGCTGCGAGACATATCCCCGATGTAAGACCCGAAAGTGACATTCCCGGAGCTCGGCGCTCTGCACCACCCGAGGTATCCGGCGCACCAGAGGAGCCAAGGACGCCACCCGCGGGCGACATCCCAGGTCCCGGGCCCAAGATGCCAAAAGCCGCTGATAATCCCTCCGAGGCTGCAGAGCCACCAATCTGCGATGATATTGAGAGATAGAAAGCCAATCCCACTGAGCATCAAAGAAAAAGTCGCGTACAGTGATAGCAAAAGACTGGGTCAATGAGTCCCTGGGCAAGGAGGCTACATAATGTGAGAGCTGCATATAAGCAAACCGATCCGTCGCACCCAAAGACCAGGACGCCTGGAGAGTCAAGAAAGGAACAGCGCTACCATCCATCTGGAGAAACTGCTCCAAAGTTCGGAGTCCCTTCCTCGCCCACCTTTTGAAAACAACATTGTCCTGTCCCGGACTGAAGGCCGCATTGCCCACTATGGGCAGCAGAACAGAACTAAAAGGCGAGTGACCCCACATCCGCGAAACACATCTCCAAGCCCGACGAAGCGGCTCCACCAAGCAGCTACGGGCCCCAGGCCCCAATCGCACCTTCCCGTCCCACTGTAAAAGATAAGGCAGAGCCCACGGAAAAAAATAATCAACCTCCAACTCCCGATCAGTATGCTGAGAGCCAAAAAAGAGCCAATCCCGGACATGCCGAAGCAAGCATGCCAAATTATACAAACGAATCGAGGGAAGACCCAAACCTCCCTGTGCCCAGGACCCCTGAAGGAAAGAACGATGCATTTTACCTTTCTTACCCCCCCAGCAAAATGAAATCACCAGTCTCTGAAGACCCAAAATATCTTTTTCCAAAAGAAAGAATGGAAGCGTTTGCAGGACAAATAACCATTTCGGGAAGATAATCATGCGAAAAAGATGAACACGGCCCATCAAGGAAAGCGGGAGATTCAACCAGCGCCGTAAAAGCCCCTTAGTTCCCTGCAACAAATGATCAACATTCAAACGGTAAAGCGCGGAGACATCCATAGACAACAAAATACCAAGGTATCGAAAAGAGGATCCCGCCCAGCGCAAAGGAAAATCCGGCCCCCATTCCACCCGCAAAGATTCCGGAGACGCCATAGCCTCCGACTTCTGCTTATTTAAACGGAAACCAGAAAAATCCCCATACTCACGAAAACACTCCAAAAGAGCAGGGAGGGAGGCCCGAGGATCCGTCAAATAAACCAAGAGGTCATCGGCAAAAGCCGCCAGTTTAAAATGATGAGCCCCCACGACCATTCCCATTATGTCCGGGTTATCCTGCACATCCCGAATGAGAGGATCCAGAGTCAGGACAAACAACAAAGGTGAAAGGGGGCATCCCTGGCGAGTACCCCTACAAATTGGAAAAGGATCAGAAAGGGTATCATTGGCCCACACACGGGCCACCGGGTTTTCATAAAGAGTCCGCACCGCCTGAATGAACCAGGGGCCGAGACCGTACACTCGCAGGACCTCGAACATAAAGCCCCAATCCACCTGGTCAAAGGCCTTCTCGGCGTCAAAGCTGATCATCAAAGAAGGCACCTGATCCTGTGCGGTCCGCTCCAAAGCCGCTAATATACGGCGGACATTCTTAGCAATCGCACGGCCCTTCACAAAACCCACTTGCTGATCAGAAATAAGACTCGGGAGTACCAAGGCAAGACGGGTGGCCAAAACTTTAGCAAAAAGCTTAGCCTCAAAATTCAATAAAGAGATCGGTCTGTACGACTCGGGTCTAGTCGAATCCTTCCCAGGTTTCAACAGAACAATAATCTGTGCTACATTCAAGTGGCGAGGGAGCTCCCCCAAACCGACCGCCTCGTTAAACACCGAAGCCAACAAAGGCGCCACCTCAGCTCGCAATATCTTATAAAACTCGCTACGTAGCCCATCCGGGCCAGGAGACTTACCCAAAGCGCTAGCCTGGATCTCCCGCTCAATCTCCCCTGCAGTAACCTCCGCCTCCAACTGCTCCCGAGAGGAAGCTGAAAGAGTCGGGAGATCCCGACCAGCCAAATATACCTCCCCATCTAGCAGAGGGTCAGAGGGGGCAGAATACAAGTTCTCAAAGAAATCCCGCAACTCCCTGTTGATGTCTCCATCAGTATGCACTATCTCCGAGTTCCGCGTCTGAAGAGAAGCAATACGCGAACTACCCCGCTGCTGTCGAACTAGCTTTGCAAGAAACTTACTACTCTTATTCGCAAAACGATAAAGATGATACCTATAATGCTCCATAGACCGACGAGCATGTTGGTGTAACAGAGAGTTAAGCGCACACTGAGTCTCCAGCAATCTAGCCCTATCCGGGAGTGCCCGAGTGGTGCCGTAGCGTCGACGGAGAGAAGAAACCAGTCTCTCCAGCCGAAGCAGCTCTCGCGTGCGCGCTTTACGCTGAAAACTAGCATAGGAAATAATCTCACCCCGAAGGACCGCCTTTGCCGTCTCCCAAGCCAACGAAGGAGTACCAAAATGAGCTGCATTGGTATCCTGAAATGAGCGCCACCGGGCTACCAGATGTTCGTGAAATTTACTATCACGATATAGGTGGCAAGGAAAGCGCCAACCCCGAGGGGTCCCCGGCGTCCGAGATAACTGCCATACCAACGCCACCCAAGCATGGTCCGATACCTCAATAGGCCCCAGCGTAGACTCTACGACCTCTGCAAACACAGAGCGGGAACAGAGAATATAGTCTATACGAGATAAGGAAGCATGGGCCCGAGAAACGTGAGTGAAATCCTTCTCCAAGGGATGCAAGACCCTCCAGGCGTCCACCAAGTCAAGGGAGGCACAAAGAATCTCAATTCCAGTAGCAGATTTCCGAGATTCCCTCCCCACCCCCGACGATCTATCCCAAAGAGGATCCGCCACCTCATTGAAATCCCCCCCCACCAACAAAGGAACATCTCCATAGACCGACAAAAGGTCTGCTAAATGATGAAAAAAACCCACGCCCGGGCTATTGGGAGCATAAAGGTTGCAGAGAATGTAAGGTTTAGAGTTCAAACTAACCGAGGCTATCACATACCTACCCTCCGGGTCCCTAAGGACAGTCTGTACCTCCAAATGAAGATGTTTACCCACCAAAATAGCCACTCCAGCCCTCTTACCCAACGCCGGGGAATCCAGGACATCCCCCACCCACCAGGTGCGCAGTTTGGCATGCTCCGCAGCAGTCAAATGCGTCTCCTGCAAAAAGGCCACGTCCGCCCGGCTCCTCCGCAGCTGTCGAAGCACCTTCTGTCGCTTTATTGGGGAATGAATGCCCCCCACATTCCAAGATAATAACTTAAGGGACATAAAAATGAAACAAAAATACCCAACAAGGAATCAAAAAATTCAAAAGCCTAGGAAGAGGCGTCCCAGCAAGCCCCCCTCCTAAGGCCACAGTCCTGCGGAAGCCAGTGCCTGCGGTCACCATGGAACAAGAACAACAACCCTCCCCACCCCACCCTCCCCTCCCCCCCAACACCAACCCACCCCCACCCACCACCCACCCCAACCCAACCCCCAAACCCAACCAGACCAATCCTACCCCACTAAACTCCTCCCATCCCATCCACCCCAACCCTTCTGGTCCCCACAGGAACCCAATCACTACAGACGCCCCCTCCACAGAAACCCCCCCAAAATAGCGAAGAGAACTGGACAAACCCCCAAGAGCAACCTAGCAGAATAGAACCCATCTCCCGATCTCAAGACAGCCTCATATAATGCCTCAGTGTCCCAGGAAGGGCCCCCCGACCCAAAGAAACCTAATCCCCGACCCTATCCACCCCCTAATATCCCTTGAGAATGAAAAACCAAGAACCCCAAACTCATACTCAACCGGAACCCCAAAACCCCCACTCTAACTCTCCTCCCCCCCTCGCATCAGACACTCCGCCAACCACTCGTCCCCATGCACGCCCCTCACCCCAGTCAACAAGCTCAACAACACCCGCTCCAAAAGATGGATCCAGGCCACCGTCCACCCAACACAGCCTGGGCCGTTTAGGGGTAGAGAGAGGCCCCGTCCACCCGTAAGAAACAAGAAAGCCCCACACATCCAAGGGCCTGGAGACCACTGAAAGTCAAAAGCACAGAAGCTGAGCAGCGCCCCAGTCAAAGACCGAAGTCCAACCAAGGTCCCAGCCAAATCCAAGAAGGAGTCCCAAATTGTGGTCGAGCCAGAAGAATGAGGAGCTCCGAAGAGAGAAATCCAGCAAAAGTCCAGGGACACCGCGGCATCTGGAAGCACAGAATCCGAGCGGCGCCACCATCAAAGACAGAGCCGCACAGGGCCATCTAAGGACCTGACAAAGATCCAAGAAGGAGACCATAGTTGCACCAACTCCAGAAGAAAGAGTGTCTCTGAAGACCGGCAGCTATCAAGCCGGACCAGCAGTAGAGGAGATCACACCAGCGGCACTAGTAGAAGGCAGGTCCACATTCCACGCATCCAACATGCTCTGCGCCTCCGCTACGGTAGAACAAAACTGAGTAGTGCCATTGTGATGGACCCTCAACCTCGCCGGGTAGAGGAGGGCGAAGCGAACATGGCGAGCCGCCAGCGTAGAGCACACCGGAGCAAATGCCCGCCGTTGCTGAGCCACTTTCGTAGAATAGTCCTGAAAACAGAGCACCCTGCCGTTTTGATAGGTGAGAACGCGCTCGCCCCGAGCCGCCTGAAGAATAGACTGTTTGTGAGCATAGTTCAAGATCTTTGCTATTACCACCCGTGGCCGGGCCTGATGAGCTGAACTGAGACCCAGGCGATGCGCCCTCTCGATACGAAGCGGGCCGAGATCCGCAGGAAAGGTAACGGAGGCAGCTAACCAGGCTTCCAGCGTGCCTCTCAAGTCCCGCTCCGCTACAGCCTCTGGAAATCCGATAAAACGCAAATTGGACCGGCGTGATCTATTTTCCAGGTCCTCAATGCGATCCTCGAGAGCAGAAATAAGGCGCTGCTGTGTTGTCTGGACATCCTCCACGTGCTGCAGGCTATCCTCCACATCGCTCACCCGCTGCCGGAACGCCGCCGCCTCCTGGCCCATAGCATCCAGCGAAGCCTGGACCACCGCCAGCTTGTGATCCAACGGCAGGAGCTTTTGTTCCAACACGAGCTCCATCGCCGCCGTAACTCCGGCCGTGATTTCAGTTATCCAAGCCGGCCCCCCCGTAGCTGCTCCAGGACTCGGCGGCGCCGCCATCTTGAGTTCCCCTTGCTTGCCGCGGTCCTTTTCTCTGCGGGCCGACTTCAGCGACATACCACCGCAAAAGCGGCCCGAGACTCACTCACAGAGTCCGGAGGAGGGGAGATATCGGAGGGTCCGGTCCAAAGGCTCAATAGCCCGAGAATGCCCAAAAAGGGGGAGGGGAAGCTGCGTAGGGCCGCGGGAGAGAGAGGCACAGACCAGCGTCCGTCTCGCTGCACAACTTCACAGATCCAAGACTGCTCACTGGAGAGGCGATTAAATTCTGTGATCCTAGCTCTCTGTGACCAAGCACGATCTCTCTCAGAAGTACACTGGGAAATCCTTACCAGCGAGTCCAACCCCAGTGCAGCACCCCTCTCCACGTGGCTCCTGTTATTTTTCGTTGTAGTAAAGCTGGATGCAGCTGCAAACCTCCCCTCTCCTAAGTTCCCCTCGGTTCAGGGACGGACATGCTTCCTTACAGCCAGCCGCAGACAGGATTCCGTAGCTGTTCCAGGGCACGGCAGCGCCGCCATCTTGACCTCCCCCTGCATGCCGCGGTCCGTTTCTTTGCGGGCCGATTCCTGCTCCATGCCCCGACGAAATCGGCCCGAAACTCGCCCACCGCGTCCGGAGGAGGGGAGGTATCGGGGGGTCCGGGCCGGCGCCTCAAAATCCGAAGAGTGCCCGAAGAGGGAGGGGAATCTGTGGAGGGCCGCGGGAGAGACACAGACTAGCGTCTGTCCCGCAGCATGGCGTCACGTGATCCCCCCCAGCTCTTTAACGTGTAAGCCGCCTAGAACTTTTGGTTATGGCGGTATAAAAGAATAAAGTTATTATTATTATTATTATTACTGGGTCCTGCTTACACATAGGGCCAGTGTTAGGGAGCAAACAGAGCAGCTGCCTTGTGCCCCATAGCTCCAGGGGGGCCCAACATCTCCAACCTATTTCCCTGCTTGGTCCAACATTACCCCCTCTTTCCATTCGCCATCTGACCCACAAAATTCATCTCCGAAGCAGCAGTAACTCCTGTTGGCCACCTCAAAGATTTCTCTCTGCTGCTTCGGAAGTTGCAACAGCGAGGTGGGGGGCAGCAGAACACGGCAAAAAGAAAGCCCTGAGGCAGCTGGACTGAGTCACTTCCACAGGAAATGGTCTCTGTGAGGGGGAAGGTGAGGGGGAAGAGAGGGAAACATCAGGCTGTGCTGGGGAGAAAGGGAAGAGATGCTAGGCAATAGGGTTCCAGGGGAGGGGGGATGAGAGAGAGACAGGGGGAAATGCTAGATCAAAGGTTGTGGAAAGGAGCCTGGAGAAAGAAATGATGGAGAGAGAGAGAGATACTGGATGCAGAGGGGATGAGAGTGATGCTGGATGAGTGTAGTCAGGAAGCAAGTTGGTCCTAGGGATAGGAAGGAAGGAGGGAGAAATTCTGGACAAAGATGGAAGAGAGAGATAGAGATGTTAGACTTAAGTGATGGAGGGAGATATAGAAACATATAAACATGATCGCAGATAAAGGCCAAATGGCCCATCCAGTCTGCCCATACATAGTATCCACTATCTCCTCCTTTCCCTAACAGATCCCACATGCCTGTTGGATAATGGGGCAGGAGTAGGGAAAAACAGCAGGAAAGAGGGAGCAGAACTAGATAGGGGAGAAAGAGAGAGATGGAACATAGTAGGGGGAGGGAAGAGCGATGGGCCAGGATGATGGTGGAGAGGAGGGGGGAGGGAGGGGAAATGTTGAGCTAAAAGAATGGAGGGATGGGAGATCCTGGAGATGGTAGAACCATGGGGGGGAGATCGAGGGGTGGCAAGGAGATGAGTGAGAGGAGGATAGTGAGTACAGAGTTGGAAATGTGATAATAAAATGTAGATGAAAGGTTGGGGGGGGGGAAATAGGAGGCTGCGGAAGGAGTGAGATGTGGAATGACAGTGATACAACATGAGAGAAGGTGATGAAAGTCAGATAAAAGAAGGAGGAAAAAACTAAAAGGGAATGATCAGTATCAGAGAGAGGTTTAGTGAGGGAATGAAACAAGACAGGAAAGATGAGAAAAGCCAAATACAGTGGTAACTTGGTTTGTGAGCCTAATTCGTTCCAAAAGCATGCTCGTAATCCAAGGTACTCGTATATCAAAGCACATTTCCCCAAAGCAAACAATGGAAGCTCGGACGATTCGTTCCCCATCCCCAAAACTTGTACCGGTAGTAAGTAGACGCAGAAGAGGGAGGGTTAAGTGACTTTGCCCAGAGTCACAAGGAGCTGCAGAGGACATTAAACCCAATTCCTTAGCCAAGCCAAAAGGAGCCGGAACAAACGAGAAGACCGACTATTCTACCTCCCTCATCGCCTGGCTCACCTCCTTCACTTCCAGCTCCTCCAGTGTCAGGAGCACCACTGTCACCTGCGAAGTCCTACGTCACGCATCACCCACTAGCCGGCTGCCAGCGTCTCCGCCTCTAACAGCCACAGGTCCTCCAGCGGGGTCCTTTCTAGTCAGCGGTCACCTTTTTAGCAACTCAACGCCCGCCTGAGTTCAGGAAAGTGAGTTGAGCGGAGGATTGCCTGTAGGGTGAAACAGCAGCGGCCCCGAGTCTCGGTTTCGGTTGCTGGTGCCCCGCAGCTGGGCGGGAAGCGGCCGAATAGACGCTTGCGCGGGAGGACGGGCATCCGCGCAACTGCCCTGGCATTCTCAGACTCCGGCAATGTTTGAGTCGGCGGCGGATACGGTGCCGGTGTCTCCGCGTATGCAGCCTTTGCCTTCTGTGCCCTGGTGGCACGGCCTCGGGCTGGAGTTGCTGCAGACAGAAAGGAAGAGTAGACGCCAACTGTCAGAGGCTCACGGGTGGCGCGTAAGTGCTCGTTTACCGAGGCAACACTCAGTTTGTGAGTCACAGTTTGCTGGAGTGTTTTGCTCGTCTTGCAAAACTCTCGCAAACCGGGTTACTCGCAAACCGAGGTTTGACTGTACTGGAAAGAGAATTAGTATGCGGTATACAAACCTAAGGTTTAGATTAGATTAGATTAGAAGATATTAATTTATTTCTTCAATTTTCTAAACCGTTTTCCCAGGGGAGCGCAGAACAGTTTACATGAAATTATTCAGGTACTCAAGCATTTTCCCCTATCTGTCCCGGTGGGCTCACAATGTACCTGGGGCAATGAAGGATTAATTGACTTGCCCAGGGTCACAAGGAGCAGCGGGGGTTCGAACCCACAACCTCAGGGTGCTGAGGCTGTAGCTTTAACCACTGCACCACTCTAGAAATCAAAATATAGCAAAAATGAGCCAAGTATAGGACAATCAAGCCATTGTGACATCACTGATGAGGTTGGCTCTTAGGCATTGGTGGAATGAAGCATTATGATGTCACAATACCAGCTCTGGTTATCAGAGGCTGAAACTTTTCCCACTGTTTATTTATTCAATTTTCTATGCTGTTCTCCCAGGAAAGCTCAGAATGGTTTACAAACTTTACATGAATTTATTCAGGTACTGAAGCATTTTTCCCTGGCTTTCCTGGTGGGCTCACAATCTATCTAATGATCCTGGGGCAATGAGGGAATTAAGTGACTTGCCTAGGGTCACACAGAGGAGCATGGGTTTGAACCCACAATCTCAGGGTGCTGAGGCTGTAGCTTTAACCACTGCACCAGAAGAGAAAATGGAACAAACATGATAGAACAATAAAATGTCCAGACAACAAAGGTAGAAAAAAAAGATATTTTATTTTGGAATTTATTAACTGGGATTTGTTACTTTTGTACGATTCAGTGGCATAGCCAAACAGGGGTGGGGTGGGGTGGGGCCAGGAGGCTCAGTGTACTTGTGTACCCAGGGCCCATCGAAGGATTAATCCTGCCCTGCCAGTATAAACCCATCCCTTCTTACATCAATCCCCAGGGCTCCTAATTCTGAACAAAAGACAAAACATAATCCTTGAGTGAGCATACGGCAGTGGTATAACCACGAGGGGGCCCAGGCTTCCACAAACTGTAGTACCCTAAAATCCTGTCACAAACGCGCAAGTTCTGCCATCGGAAGACCTTCACAGCCTGAAGTTCTCCTTTGACACGAAGCTCCTGATTGGTGAGGCCCGACTTTAGTGCAGGAAGAGGCGGTCGGAGCATATCGCGAGTGATTTCCTTCACTCGCCGGCGCTCTGGCTGCCCTTCTCCTGTCTCCCCCCACTAAAAAACGTATTTGCGGTTTTTCAGCATTCGCGGAGGTTCCTGGAACGGAACCCCCGCGAATATCTGGGGAGTACTGCACTATACGTACTCGTATTGCAAGACCTCGCTCGTTTAGAACAGTCACTACACTCCCGCAGCGTCAGAGAGAAGAACCATCGGCGCAGTTGTGATGTGTGTATACTGTATGTACTTGTATTGCAAGGCATTGCTTGTAAATCAAGTTAACATTTAATAACATGGTTTTCTTGTCTTGCAAAACCCTTGCAAACCAAGTTACTTGCAATCCAAGGTTTTACTGTATATGTTATTATTAATATTGTTATTGCCATCAGATTTTGATAGAGTCCGAGGGTAGGAACAGCCTCAGAGTTCCAGTAGGAGTCACACAGACAATTTCTCCAAGCTCCTTCTCTTTCTTTCCACGGCATAACCACCTACCCTCTAGTACTCTGATACTCAACATTTCAAAAACGCCTTAGACTCTTATCACCAAATCAGTTCATGTTATCATCCGTTTCATAATTTTAACATGTTCACTAATTATATCAAAATACTTGCTGTGATCCTTTTAAAGATATAAAGCAACGTTCCCGGGCCACATCAAAACACTGCAAGCCGCAAAATGCTGTCAGCGTCAGATTTCTTAAAATAGTTAAAGAAGCTCCAGGAACGGGAAAGGTGTTTTGAAGACTAAAAGGGTGAAAGTAAAGTCTTGAAGTGGCCCGGGAATGGTGCTTTATATCTTTAAAAAGATCACATGCATAAGCTGGCCATTTACTGCAAAATGAATTAAGCCTTTTTTTTTTTCTTCACATGCTAAAAGCATAGTAGGGCTTAACACCCTTTAGTAAAAGAGTCCTTAAGTTATAGACCTTAACTACATTGCCCAAAGTGAGTTATGTATTCATAAAATAAATCACAAGAATAAAATGTTAAAATTAACATATAGATGGAATACAATGATAATAGCAAGATGTTCAATTTGGTTACTGTATCTCAAAAAAGATATAGCAGAATTAAAAAAGGTACATAGAAGGGCTAAAGCATCTAAGACTCTTCAGCTTGGAGAAGAGATGGCTCAGGGGTGATATGATAGAGGTCTAGAAAATGCTGAGTGGAGTGGAATGGGTAGATGTGAATCTCTTGTTTGTGGTGGTTTTGCATTCTTGTGTTCTTTAAATGTATTTGATGACCATGGTTTTTGGATTGTATTTCCTTTTGACGAGTTGGGCCTATAGCTCTGTATCCTGTTCTGTTCTTTATTCTTTTGTACCTATTCTATAATCTGCTTCATTCTGCAATTCGCCTATTCTGAAATTTGCAGATTGTCCAGCTTTATTCCTTGGGTTCAGGGCCGCCATCAGAAATTTCTGGGCCCCTTACTGAGCAATCCTATTGGGCCCCCCATGCACCCCTTCCCCCCTCCTGACACCCCCCCCTCTTCTTCCATGGGCTGAATACACACATACTTTTCTGCTAATGCTCCACCTAAGCCAGTCCCATAAAATCTTCTCATGTCCATTGGGTGATTTGGCATAGAGGAGATATTCATAAAAAGAATGTCCGTCAAGATCTTTACTCATAGACTGTAGCATCATCTTCCATCATTAATCCAAATTGCACAATTCTTTCTCTGTCTTTGTCCTGAATGGCATCTGGCCACATTGCTGGATCCTTCCAGTCAACAAATTTATGAGCAGGCGCAGAGAACGCATTTTTAAACAAATGTAGTTTATCCTTGTACTCCTTATGTAATTTTAATCATCTATGGATATGTTTGTATGTTTATTGTTCAAATGGTTTTATTTATTTCCCTAAATTTATTTTTGTTATACGCATTGAAAATATTTGATATTGCGTTTAAATCAAAATCTCAATAAACTTGAAACTTGAAACGAGTGCCCGTGAGATTGTGGGAGGGTTAAATATTCAAAACTTAGAAGAATAACAATTTACTTAAAGTTTTTGCTATGCCAGCTTTCTGGTATCTTTACATACAGTGGCGTACGTAGCATATGTAACACCCGGGGCCCATCATTTTTTGGCACCCCCCCATCTGTAAGAAAAACATGATTTTTAGTAACAAACCACATGTCACACATGAGTACCTAGGAAAAGGCAGCATCTTACATATTGCAGTGAGCAGTACATCAATACACCCATTGTAAAACTAAACAAGCCAGACCAGCACAGATCAATCCTACAACGTCAATCCTAACAGAAAACCATGTCTTTCGAACACACAGAAAACACCTTCACCTAGTATGGAATATGTCATCAAAAACTAACCCCTCACTCTTTTACAAAACTGTAGTGTGGATTTTAGCCACAGTGGTAACAGCCCTGACGCTCATAGAATTCTGAGCATCAGAGCTGCTAGCACCACGGCTGGCGCTAAAAAACGCTCCACAGTTTTGTAAAAGGGGGGATAAAATAGAAATACACAGTTTCAACGCTCTAGCTCAGAGGTGCCCAAACTTTTTGAGCTTGTGAGGTACTTTAAAATGACCAAGTCAAAATGATCTACCAACAATAAAATTAAAAAACACAAAGCACCCTATACGCTGAGAAAATGTTAATTATCATTTCTATTCTGGGTTTTTTTCAAAGAGGTCAAGGCAGATGACTCTATGTATTATCACCTCAGTAACAACCATACAAAAATAGACAAATATACCCTCCATCCTTTTTATTAAACCACAATAGCAGTTTTTAGCGCAGGGAACTGCGCTGAATGCCCAGCGCTGCTCTTGACGCTCATAGGCTCCCTGAGCTAAAAACCACTATTGCGATTTAGTAAAAGGGGACCATATTGTAAAATATAGACAGCAGATATAAATTCAGAACTGTGCTTAGTAAGTGAAGGGAAGTTTTCATCTCTGGGAATTTACCCAGTTAACTATTAAGTTATTTGGGCAAATTCCTTTGAAAACTGTGGTAATACTGCCTCCACTTTGCTAAATTTAAAATAAAATCATTTTTCCTACCTTGTCTGGTGATTTCATGAGTCTCTAGTTGCACTTTCTTCTTCTGACTGTGCATCCAATCTTTATTCCCTTCTATCAGCCTGTATGCTTTCTCTCCTCCACACCTCATTCCCTCCCCCAACTTTTTCTTCCTCTCTTCATGCCCCCTTTCTTTTTTTCTGTTTCTCTTCTTTCCTTCTGTTTCCCTGCCTGCCCCCTTTCTTTCTTTCTTCCTGTCGTTCCCCAAGCCACTGCCACTGCCACTGCCATCGGGGAACAGGACCCACCAATGGATAACAGGCCCCAAAGCCGACGCCGACGCATGCTTTCCCTGCTTCGGGCCGATCAGTCTTCCTCTCCCCGACGTCAATTCTGCCGTCGGAGAGGAAGTTCCGCCCAACCAGGCAGAGATTGGGTGGCCCGAACTTCCTCTCCGACTGCAGAATTGATGTCGGGGAGAGGAAGACTAATCGGCCCAATAGATTAGATCGCCAAGACAAAGTGAGTTCTGGGTGATCGACTCACTTTGCCTTGGCGAGCTACTGGCGCCCCTGCCTTAGAACATTGCCTAGGACCCTGGGGGAGCCGGGCCCCCTGTCAGCTCCGGGCCCCTGAATGCAGGACTGGTAGTACTGCCCTGATGGCGGCCCTGCTTGGGTTGCATACGAGACCTATATTACATACTTAAGATTCATAAGAACATAAGAAGTTGCCTCCGCTGGGGCAGACCTGAGGTCCATCCTGCCCAGCGGTCCGCTCCCGCGGCGGCCCATCAGGCCCACTGCCTGAACAGTGGTCTCTGACTAATTTTATAATTTACCTCTAATCCTGTCCCTATAACCTTACCTCTACTCCTATCTGTACCCCTCAATCCCTTTGTCCTCTAGGTATCTGTCCAGACCTTCTTTGAAGCCCTGTAGTGTACTTCTGCCTATCACATCCTCCGGCAGAATGTTCCATGTATCCACCACCCTCTGGGTGAAAAAGAACTTTCTGGCGTTTGTTCTAAACCTTTCCCCTTTCAATTTCTCCGAGTGCCCTCTTGTACTTGTGGTTCCCCTTAGTTTGAAAAATCTGTCCCTGTCCACCTTTTCTATGCCCTTCATGATCTTGAAGGTTTCTATCATGTCTCCCCTGAGTCGTCGCTTTTCCAGGGAGAAAAGCCCCAGCTTTTTCAGTCTGTCAGTATATGAGAGGTCCCCCATACCCTTTATTAGCTTAGTTGCTCTTCTCTGGACTCTCTCAAGTACCGCCATGTCTTTCTTGAGGTACGGCGACCAGTACTGGACACAGTACTCCAGGTGCGGGCGCACCATCGCACGATACAGTGGCAGGATGACTTCCTTTGTCCTGGTTGTGATACCTTTCTTAATGATACCCAACATTTTGTTCGCTTTCCTTGAGGCTGTGGCGCACTGCGCCGACGCCTTCAATGTTGTGTCTACCATCACTCCCAGTTCTCTTTCAAGGTTGCTCACCCCTAGTGGTGATCCCCCCATCTTGTAAGTGAACATCGGGTTCTTTTTCCCAATATGCAAGACCTTGCATTTCCCTATGTTGAAGCTCATTTGCCACTTTTTGGCCCACTCTTCCAGCGTTGTCAGATCTTTTTGGAGGTCTTCGCAGTCCTCCATGGTTATGACCCTGCTGTATAGTTTAGTGTCATCCGCGAATTTAATAACCTCACATTTTGTTCCCATCTCCAGGTCGTTAATAAATATATTGAACAGGAGTGGTCCCAGCACCGACCACTGTGAAACTCCGCTCGTGACCCGTTACCAATCTGAGTAATGGCCCTTTACTCCAACCCTCTGTTTCCTGTCCGCCAGCCAGTTTTTGATCCATCGGTGGACCTCCCCTTGCACCCCGTGGTTCCATAGCTTCCTTAGCAGTCTTTTGTGTGGCACCTTGTCGAAGGCTTTTTGGAAGTCAAGGTAAATGATGTCTTTGGATTCCCCTCTATCCACCTGGCTGTTTACCCCCTCAAAGAAGTATAATAAGTTCGTGAGGCATGACCTGCCCTTGCAGAAGCCATGTTGGCTCGACTTTAGCTGCCCATTTTTTTCGATGTGTTCCCAAATGCTGTCTTTAATCAGCGCTTCCATCATCTTTCCCGGGACCGAGGTCAAGCTCACTGGCCTGTAGTTTCCTGGGTCTCCCCTTGAGCCTTTCTTGAAGATGGGCGTGACATTTGCTATTTTCCAGTCCTCCGGGATCTCTCCAGTTTTTAGGGATAGGTTGCATATTTGTCGAAGTGGTTCAGCTATTTCGTTCCTTAGTTCCTTGAGTACCCTTGGGTGAATGCCGTCCGGACCTGGCGATTTGTCGCACTTTAGCCTGTCTATCTGCCTGAGGACGTCCATCTTGCTCACCTCTATTGGACCAGATTTTCATCCTGATCTCCTTTTCCGATCTCCTCGGGTTCCGGAATGTTGGTTGTGTCCTCCATTGTGAAAACTGATGTGAAGAACTCATTTAACCTGTCTGCTATCTCCTTTTCCTCTTTTACCACTCCCTGTCTGTCTCCATCATCCAAGGGTCCTACTTCCTCCCTAGCTGGTTGCTTCCCCTTGACATACCTGAAGAATGATTTGAAGTTTGTTGATACCCCTGCCAATCTTTCTTCATATTCTCTTTTTGCTTTCCTAACCGCTCGGTGACACTCCTTTTGGTGTCTTTTATGCTCCTTTTGGTTGTGCTCCTTTTGGTTGTCTTCTGTCTGGTCCTTTTTCCATTGTTTGAATGATGCCTTTTTATCGCTTATTGCCTTTTTCACTGCATTTGTTATCCACACTGGGTTTTTTGTTCTATTTTTCTTGCACCCTTTCCTGAACTTGGGGACGCACAGGTTCTGTGCTTCGTGCACCGTGCCCTTGAGTAGGGTCCAGGCCTTTTCTACGGACTCTATCTTCCTTGCGGTATCAATGAGTTTCTTTCCCACCATTTTCCTCAAGGCATCATAATTCCCTTTTTTGAAGTTGAGTGCTGTCGTTGTGGTTCTTTTCACCTTTGATGGTCCAATTTCTAGCCTGTACTGGATCATGTTGTGATCGCTGTTTCCTAGTGGGGCTAGTACCGCCACCTCCTTAGCGGGTCCCCCTAGTCCGTTGAAGATTAGGTCAAGGGTGGCATCTCCCTGTGTTGGTTCCGTGACCAGCTGTTCCATGAAACAGTCCCTCGTGACTTCCATGAATTTGGTCTCCCTCGTACAGTTTGAGTGCCCGATGCTCCAGTCTATTCCCGGGTAGTTGAAGTCTCCCATCACCACCACGCTTCCGCTTTTGCATAACTGCCTCAGTTCGGCCTCCAGGTCCTGGTCGATTTCTTCCGATTGTCCAGGTGGGCGATAGTACAGACCCATTTTTATGTCTGTTCCTGCTCCTCCTGGTAGTTTAACCCATAATGATTCCAGTCGTCCGCCCTTACTGTTGTTTCCATCCTGGTTGAAGGTATGGAATCTTTTATATATAGCGCTATTCCTCCACCCTTTTTGTATGACCTATCTCTCCTGTAGAGTTTTAACTCCTTTTATCTATTTCTTATGTAATAAGCTGTACCCTCACTTCCTGCATTCTTTAATTCGCTGATTGTCCAGCCTTCTTTGATGTGAACCGCCTAGAAGTCATTCGACTGTGGCGGTACAGAAGAATAAAGTTATTATTATTATTACTGAGGGTCATCAATAAAATTGTTTGAAGATAAAACAGTTGCTTTCCATTTTTGCATTTATGGCTAAGCACTTATGCGGCCTTCGGTGCATGGCCATTTTGCATGCTGCATGCAGTAAAGGCTCACTTAGTATCCATGCGTTAAACGATTAGCATGCTGTAATGCAACTGCACTAGCTACTCGCTGCTCCTGACGTGCCCTTCAAAAAAAAAAAAAAAAAAAGAAAAACTTTTTAGCGTGAATTTAGTTCACACACGTTTCATGATCCACACGTGATGCTGTAGAGCGGGAGTGTCCAACCTTCAGCATGTGGGCCGGCAAGAAGTTTTGTGCAGCCTGGCTTGAAGTTAGTGCTGCCCGATTCACTTTGGTGAATCGATTAGTTTCCTTAAAAAAATCGCACTCACCGATTCAGTGAGTCCTGAGTCTCCTCTCCTAAAGCAGCAGCGGTGTTGAATAGGCTGCTCCTGGCGTGGCCGCCGGGGCTTTCCTTCTTCTGCATCACTGATGACATCACTGATGTGGCAGAGGGAAGCCCTGGTGGGCAGGCTGAGAACAGCATGTTTGCCCGTTGCTGTTTTAGGAGACCCAAAAGTTGTGTTCTCATTGGGGGGGGGGGGGGGAAGTTGATCGGGAAGTGCTGCATGGAGGGATGGGAGGGAGAGATGAAGAACTTCTGCATAGGAGGGAGGAAGGAATGGGATTCCCTTTTAACACTCCGAATCTCGCCGCACCGGTCATGTCAGAATCAAATCTCGCCATCCTTTCGCGTCTTTCCTTCCCCTGTGCCACCAACTTTTCTTTCTCTCCTCCCCTATGCTCCAAGGTTTGCTTCTTCGGGTCGCGGTATTGGCAGCAATTCCCACACACTGCCTGCCACTGACTCGGAAGTCACTCCGTGGCAGAGAGGAGACTTCTGGGTTGGTGGCAGGCAGCAAGTGAGAGTTACTGCTGATACCACGACCCAAAGAAGCAAACCTTGGAGTACAGGGGAAGAGAGGAAGAAATTTTGGTGGCATAGGGGACGGGAAGAGGTGAAAGGAACTTTAGGAAGGAAATCTGGTCGCATAGGAAGAGGGAAGAGCGAAGAGGAAGGAAAGTTGGTGGCATAGGGGAGGGAAGAGTTAAGAGGAAGGAAAGTTAGTGGCACAGGGAGAGGAGAGGGAGACATGCGCGGTGAGGGGAAAGGATGAAATTGCAAATAATGGAGGGAAGGAAGGAAGAGATAGTGCATGGAGGGGGATAGAGAGATTTGACACGGCACAAGGCAGGGAGAGAGAAAGAAATAGAAATGTTGGATATGGCAGTGGGAGGGAAGGTGCAGACTGAGACGAAAGATGAATTGTGAGCATGGAGAAAGAAGAAAATTTCAAATCAGCAGGAGAACCCCCGCTCGGATGAGGCTCACCGTAGTGGTAACAGAAGTGAATGGGAGAACCATCAGAGTGGGGATGCGAAAGCCGGTGGCTGCTCCCGCTGTCAGCAGTGCATGTGGAGGATCACTCAGTCAGGGTAAGTATTACTGCTTTTTTGTGTTCCTCTCCACAGTGTCGCTTTAATGAAGGTTTACTATTAGAGACGTACATCTCCAATATTAGTGACTGCAAATTTGGGACCTGCTCGACCTTTTTTTTTTTGCTCATCAGTTAGTGTTTGTGCGGCTCCAGACAAATTTTTTTTCTTCCAATGTGGCCCAGGGAAGCCAAAAGGTTGGACACCCCTGCTGCAGAGCACCCTGCAGTACATTTCTGGTGCCTCTGGATCACATCTACGGCAATGCCTAAGGATGCCTAATGTCGTTTCTGGCATTAGCCACGCCTAATTTGACCTTGGGTGTCCTTAGGTGATGCCGTCGACACGATCTAGGCGCTTACGTCTTATGTTTTAAATGATTTTAAGGAGAGTTTTAAATGACTTTGCCGCTTAAGTTAGGTACCGGTAGGGCGCCTAACTTATGGCACCATTTATAGCAGGGGTGTCCAATATCGGTCCTCGAGGGCCGCAATCCAGTCGGGTTTTCAGGATTTCCCCAATGAATATGCATGAGATCTATGTGCAGGCACTGCTTTCAATGCCTATTCATTGGGGAAATCCTGAAAACCCGACTGGATTGCGGCCCTCGAGGACCGACATTGGACACCCCTGGCTTAATTCGTTTTAGTCCAGGGGTGTCCAATGTCGGTCCTCGAGGGCCGCAGTCCAGTCGGATTTTCAGGATTTCCCCAATGAATATACATGAGGTCTATTTGCATGCACTGCTTTCATTGTATGCTAATAGATCTCATGCATATTCATTGGGGAAATCCTGAAAACCCGACTGGATTGCGGCCCTCGAGGACTGACATTGGACACCCCTGATTTATAGAATATGGACCTAAAAGCATCATAGAAAAAGGAGCTCTTTATTTCAATAGTACATAAAAATCAAAAAAATTTATAGAAACATCCTTAAGTCCAACACGTCCTCTAGCAGTTCAATCCAATGTTGCTCAAGAGCTGATGGAAATGACTGGTTTTATCGTCTTCAGAGAAGAAACGTCACATTTGTTAGCTGACAAAATTCATTTGGGTCATATTCCATGCAATGTGACCTGGACTACTAGAGACGTTTCTTCCAAGTGCTGTATGTTCCTTACGGCTGATAATTGCATCGCGAAGAGCCTTAAATAACTCTAGTTTTATTTTAGCTCATTTGCTCGATAGACCAACATTTGAGAAGTACAGCAAGGCAGTTTGCAATTACAGTAATAATAGGTTACAGAGGATAGTTAAAATAGAACTAGTGGGACCAAAAGCAGCTTAAAACTTGAGAGCATTAAAAAGAGACAAGAAACACAAGGGAATATCGCTACATTGAAGCTATTGGTAAACCGAAGGACAAACCTCACCTTTGTCAATCTGCTTACTCAGAAGCACTGTTTCTTCTAGTGTAAGTGTGTGTGTGTGGCATCAGTATTGTTTTTTCAATTACTAGGGATAGACAGTGTGGCCCAAATTCTGTATAGGACGCCCGGGAGAGGTGTCCTATACAGAATCGGGCCTACACTAAACCCCGATTCTGTAACTGGCGTCCATGTTACAGACGCTGGTTAGAGAATCGGGTTAGATTAGACACAGCCGCTACACTTAGGCGGGCCTTAGGCGAATCTAGGCGGCCCTACGCGTCTCCCTAGTAGAAAAAGAGACGCTTAAAATGTAGGCCAGCAAAATGTTGGTCTACATTGTAAGTAGACGCGGCCGCTATACTTATCGTGGCAAGAGATCTCCCTGCTGCAATAAGTATAGCGGCCACAGCCGCCTGTCCCATCACCGGCAGGAGGATGCCCAACTCCTCCTGCCGGAACCCTGGACCCGGACCCCCCTCCCCCACAAACTGGTAATTGCCGGCAAGAGGATGCCCAACTCCTCCTAACGGAACTCCCCCTCCCCCCCCAAACTGGTAATCGTCGGCAGGAGGATGCCCAACTCCTCCTGCCGGAACTCCCCGGACTCCCCCTCCCCTCCAAACTGGTAATCGCCGGCAGGAGGATGCCCAACTCCTTCTGCCGGAACCCCCCGAACTCCCCCTCCCCCCCAAACTGGTAATCGCCAGCAGGAGGATGCCGAACTCCTCCTGCTGGAAAGCTGGACCCCCTCTGGACCCCCCATGCTAACGACAACCCCCCCAACTAACCTCCCTCCCCCAACTAACCTGTAAATGTTGGTCGGCTGGACGGTTTTGCTGTCATCCAGCCGACAGGCCCGCCTCGTAGAAATGAGATGGGCCCACACCTTCCTGGCCCATCCCCGCTAAATCTAAGGCCTGATTGGCCCAGGCTTTAGAAGCCTGGACCAATCAGGCCTTAGGCATAGCGGGTGTGCCCATCCCCACTAATCCTAAGGCCTGATTGGGAGCCATTGACAAAATTCTGTAAGGAGTGACTTTTGATTTTAATTTTAGCCCTTTGAGTATACATGTCTGGGGGGGAGGGGATATACCATTAATTTAACTTGGGAAAGGTTATTGAAGGAATCTATGTATTTATGTTTTTCTTGATTAGTCATTTGGGTGGGCAGAAGAGGTAAAAATGATAGCCTATATATTTCTGCAAGATGAATGTGCATTTCTTGAATTATTATATGTACATCTACTTATTTATTGCACTGTTGATGGTTGGAAAATCAATAAAGAATATATATATATATAAAAGAAATTTGATAAGCGAGATAAACTTTAAATAAACTTGAAACTTGATGAGTATGATGTACCCAAGCACTACCCAGACTGGACAGACTACCTTTGGTTTCTGGACGGTTTCAGGTTCTATTATGCTGGTTCCAGTTATTTGTGTCTCTCTCCCCATTTTCCCACTCCACCAAGTCCATCTCTCTCTCCTCATTTCCCCCTCCACCATCCATCTCTGCCTCTCCATTTTCCCCTTCCACCAAGTTCATCTCTCTCTCCCCATTTTCCTCCTCCACCAAGTCTATCTCTCCCTTTCCTTCTTTTACAGCCTCTACCATCTCTCCTTGACCCCCCCCCTTTCACCCTTTTTGCCATCTCTTCCTTTCCTATCTTCTACGTCCTTCCTCAAGGTCATCCCTCCCTCTCCTGCCCCTCCGTCCTCTCTATTTCTCCCTATCTCCTTTCTATTGCCCTCTGCCATCTCTCCCCGTCCCCCTTCTAGCCCCTCTGTCCTCTCCATCCATCTCCCAAATCTGACATCTCTCCTTCCCTCCCTTACTCCATCCCTAAGTCTATCTTTCCCTCCTTTCCTCACTGGCGGCAGGGAATTGCTACCACTGCCTGACATCTTTTACAGAAAACTAAAAGTAGATGTGGGGGGGGGGGGGGATAAATGGTTAAAATGCCAATTGGGGAGAAAGGATGAAAGCATTAGATGCCGGGAAGGGGAGCAGCAGAGAGGGTCGACAACAAGATGCTGCTCCCTCAACAGTGCCACCTGAAGATAGATATTGGACTCGGAGGAGGGAGTGGGAGAAGGGAGAGATGTTGGACTCAGTGGGCCTCATTAAAAGGCCACCCCTGCAGGCTTGAGTTGATTTAGAGGAAGGCTACTAAAATGGTCCTTGGCCTTCATGATAAAGTATATGGGGCCAGACTTAAAGATCTCAAAATGTATACTTAAGAGGAAAGGCGGGAGAAGGGAGTTGAGTCTCTTTCATTTGAAAGGAAATTCTGGAATGAGTGGGCATAGGATGAAGTTAAGAGGTGATAGGCTCAGGAGTAATCTAAAAAAATACTTTTTTTTTTTTTAGAGAAAGGGTTATAGATTCGTGGTATAGTCTCCTGGTAGAGGAGTTGGAGACAAAAACTGTCTGAATTCAAAAAAAGTGTGGGATAGGCACGTGGGATCACTTTGGGAGAGTAGGAGATAGTGGATGTTGTGGATGGGCAGACTGGATGGACCATTTGGCCTTTATCTGCCATCATGTTTCTATGTTACTAAAGTTCTATGACATCACAATGCAGTTGTAAAGAGCCTTAGCCAATAGGGAGAGCAGGAGATAGTGGATGCTGTGGATGGACCATTTGGCCTTTTTCTGCGACCGTGTTTCTATGTAAATACGAGTATTTTAAATCATAGCTATTTTGTTGAATTTTTGATGAAAAGATAATTTAATAGACGAGGGATGGCATGAAATTAGTGGATCTTATGTGAGCAGAAAAGGACTGAGTGAATCATTTTAATGTTCTCTTTTAATATTTTATTTTATGTAATTGTAATATGCTTTATTGTGCACAACTTCGTGGCTTTGCATTGGTAACAGTATCTTAAGGTGGATATTTTAGAAGCATCCCCATGTGTAAATAGATGCATTTACATGTCTTAATTGAAATGCCTTGTTTGAACAGAGGCCATTCACATGTGGGAAAAGTCAGAATTTGTAAATGGTGAGAAGATGGAGTCTGGGCAGGACTACAATATTAATGCACATTCTCTATTTCGGTTTGAAAATCCATGTCTGAAAACCTGGACACTGGAATTTATACCTAGTCCATGGCATATATAAGTTCCTGTGTGGGGCAGCTATAAATACTGACATGTAGTGGCCCTGCGATGCCTGCACTCCCACAATCAAGATGTCACCCTGATGCCAGCTTCTCCCAAACTGGTAGCACAATCCTCCTGGCAGCATAAAGACCCCTGGAAATGCTTCTCCCCAGCAGTATAATCCAACCCTCCCCAGCAACATAAACCCCCTTAGCAGCACAGCCGGTAGCATAACCCACCTTTACAGAAGCATAGGCCGCCCCACTGGCAACATAACCCGCCCCCAGGATCTCATGAGCCTCACCTTGTGGCCCATACACATGCAGCTCCCCTGCTAGTCCTAGTCAGGTCAGAGGGTAGGGAGTCCTGCAGGCCAAGGACTGTTTTAGAGAATCTTTGGTACCAGGTAGAGTTAGGCCAGGAGAGGCTTCTGTCCACACATTTCTGAGGAGGAATTGGACTCCTTGGAGGCACATGGAAGGTATTCCATGGGGGGAGGGGGGAGGTCCTCAGCATGGGTCCTGGGGGAGGTTATGAGGTTTACTGTAGTGGTGCCAGGGATGTTTTTAATTCTGGAGGAGGTGTGTTGCCAAGGGAGGTTGTGTTGCCATGAGGGTGGTTATGCAGCCAGAGGGGGTGGGGGGGGGGGTATTGTGCTTTTCTGGGAATGGGATATGCTATGAGAGGTGGATTGTGCTGCCATGGGAATTAATGCTGCTGAGGGAGAGGTTGAACTACTGGATAGGGGCTGTACTGCCGAGAGCTGTTTGGCATGAGGGTGGGGTTTGATCATGAGGAGTGCCGCCATCGAGACCTTTACGGAGGGAACATCAGATTTGGAAAGCGTCTCCCATTTCTATGTGGGGAGAAATGTACATTTTTTTCTTCTCCCACATGCAACTTTCTGATATCACTTAACCCTGTGTACACGAAGGGATTTCACTCTGAAGTTCCTGCACCTGTTCTAGAAGAGAATTCCTCACTCCCTGACTTGGGCATATTAATTTCCCTTTCCACACTGGGTTCATAGACAATGGCGCGAAAGACAAAGGCACGCCCGGACAACTGAGCACAGCGTGGAGGTGCGCACCGCTCAAAATTACTGTTTTTAGGGGCTCCGATGGGGGGTTTTGTTGAGGAACTACCTCACTTTACTTAATAGACATCGTGCCGGCATTGTGGGGGGTTTAGGGGGTTGTAACCCTCCACATTTTACTGTAAACTTAACTTTTTCCCTAAAAACAGGGAAAAAGTGAAGTTTTCAGTAAAATGTGGGGGGTTACAACCCCCCAAACCCCCCACAACGTCCCCACAATGCGGCACGATGTCTATTAAGTAAAGTGGGGGGTTCCCCCCACACACACACACCCCCCCCGTCGGAGCCCTAAAAACTGTAATTTTGAGCGGTGCGCGCCTCCGCGCTGCGCTCAATTGTCTGGGCGTGCCTTTGTCCCGGCGCGCTTTTGACCTGACACCTTCACAGTCCACACTGTATCTAAAATCTGCCTCTAAATCAAGCAAGTCATAAGAACATAAGAACTGCGGCTGCTGGATCAGACCAGTGGTCCGTCGTGCCCAGCAGTCCGCTCCCGTGGCAGCCCTTAGGTCAAAGACCAGCGCCCTAACTGAGTCTAGCCTTACCTGCGTACATTCTGGTTCTGCAGGAACTTGTCTAACTTCGTCTTGAATCCCTGGAGGGTGTTTCCCCTATGACAGACTCCGGAAGAGTTTTCTACCACTCTCTGACTCTCTGGGTGAGGAAGAACTTCCTTACGTTTGTACGGAATCTCCTTTTAAGAATGAGTGGGAGGAACATTCACAGCCTTTAAAACCCTGTCCAGTAATGATCTATAAATTGCAACAGAAAAGAAGGATCCTCGCGGATAGATTTATGTTAATTGCCAGTTGAAACAGTTCACGTGAGGCCTAACTTTACAGCAGCCTAAGCTGAGAGAGCAAGCAAGCACATGTGGTAGGCCTTTCTGTAAAGACACATAGAAAAGATGCAGAAATTACTGCTAAAATGTAGCCAGCACCAAACATCTGCAAATGTTCAGGTGGCGGTGTAAAAATATTCACACATAAAATGGGTTTGAACACACATTTTATGATGCGGCCCCCGGATTCTCTATATGACAAAGTTAGATAAGTTCCTGCTGAACCGGAACGTACGCAGGTAAGGCTAGTCTCATTTAGGGCGCTGGTCTTTGACCTAAGGTCCGCCTTGGGAGCGGACTGCTGGGCACGATGGACCAGTGGTCTGACCCAGCAGCGGAAATTCTTATGTTCTTATGACCTTTAAAAGTGTACTCGCAAACAGTGGCGCAGCGAGGGCAAGAGGAGCCTGGGTCGGTTGCACCTCTCCTCTCCCCACCCTCTTCCCCATTCCCCCCCCCGCTGCACGCGTGCCTTCTCTTCCCTCCCACCGTCCCTCTACGTCTTCGTCAGCGCAAGCAGCAACTCCGCAACCTTCTGCTTGCGCCAGGGCGGGCTCGCCCTCTGACGTCGCTTACTAGGTGCGGGACCCAGAACTGACGTCAGAGGGAGAGCCACTGCTGGCGTGAGCAGCAGGATGGAGTTGCTGCTTGCGCTGGCGAAGAGCTTAATTAAGAAAATTCACTTGGGTGCCTAGATCGCTTAGGTCAGGGGTAGGCAATTCCGGTCCTCGAGAGCCGGAGCCAGGTCAAGTTTTCAGGATATCCACAATGAATAAGTATGAGATGGATTTGCATGCACTGCCTCCTTGAGAGGCAAATCTATCTCATGCATATTTATTGTGGATATCCTGAAAACCTGACCTGGCTCCGGCTCTTGAGGACCGGAATTGCCTACCCCTGGTTCTTAACTTTAGGCATCATTTATATAGAAACTGGACCAAAGTGCTATATATATCAACTGGTTCAGAGCAGTGTTTCTCAACTCGGTCCCGCAGTTCCCCCTTGCCAGTCAGGGTTTCAGGGTATTCACAACGAATATGCATGAAAGAAATCTGCATATGATGGAGGCAGTGTATGCAAATTAAGCTTATGCATATTCATGATGGATATCCTGAAAACCTGGTGGCAAAGGGGAACTCAGGGACCGAGCTGAGAAACACTGATTTAGAGGTTCAGACAAATGGGAGAAATAGCATCAAAATATCCTTCAGCTTACATACTGGGACAGACCACAGGCCAATCCAGTCCAGTATCCTGTTTCCAACAGTGGCCAGTCCAGGTCCAAGTACAGTCCGTTCTCAGTGCTAGAAAATAAATACTTGTATGGTATTGCGCAACCATAATAAGAAATTAATCTGCTTATCTATCAATGGAACACACCATGGTTTTCGCACCATTAGAAGTACAGTGACACTGTTAAAAAAAATGCACACAAAAGTGCTGAAAAAACATACAGTAATGTGCTGTATAATATTGCACTACCACAGTAAGCAATTATAGCAGGGTGCTCGTTAACCAATGCAATGCATTAGCCCTGTTGGGACATTCTTTTGGGCTGCACCAGCAAATGCTTGCAACTCGCTCTCTTGATGCTCAGTGGCCATTCTTTTTGGAGATGTACCTGCAGATTCTTGTAACTCACTCTTATGCTTCTAACTTGCTCTCTTGATGCTCGGTGGCCATTCTCTTTGGAGATGTACCTGCAGATTCTTGTAACTCACTCATATGCTTCTAACTCGCTCTCTTGACGCTTGGTGGCCATTCTCTTTGGAGATGTACCTGCAGATTCTTGTAACTCACTCTTATGCTTCTAACTTGCTCTCTTGACGCTCGGTGGCCATTCTCTTTGGAGATGTACCTGCAGATTCTTGTAACTCACCGTTATGCTTCTAACTCCCTCTCTTGATGCTCGGTGGCCATTCTCTTTGGAGATGTACCTTCAGATTCTTGTAACTCACTGTTATGCTTCTAACTCGCTCTCTTGACACTCAGTGGCCATTCTCTTTGGAGATGTACCTGCAGATTCTTGTAACTCACTCTTATGCTTCTAACTCACTCTCTTGACGCTCAGTGGCCATTCTCTTTGGAGATGTACCTGCAGATTCTTGTAACTCACTCTTATGCTTCTAACTCACTCTCTTGACGCTCAGTGGCCATTCTCTTTGGAGATGTACCTGCATATTCTTGTAACTCACCGTTATGCTTCTAACTCCCTCTCTTGACGCTCGGTGGCCATTCTCTTTGGAGATGTACCTGCAGATTCTTGTAACTCACTCTTATGCTTCTAACTCACTCTCTTGACGCTCAGTGGCCATTCTCTTTGGAGATGTACCTGCAGATTCTTGTAACTCACCGTTATGCTTCTAACTCACTCTCTTGATGCTCGGTGGCCATTCTCTTTGGAGATGTACCTGCAGATTCTTGTAACTCACTGTTATGCTTCTAACTCACTCTCTTGACGCTCAGTGGCCATTCTCTTTGGAGATGTACCTGCAGATTCTTGTAACTCACCGTTATGCTTCTAACTCCCTCTCTTGACGCTCGGTGGCCATTCTCTTAGGAGATGTACCTGCAGATTCTTGTAACTCACTCTTATGCTTCTAACTCACTCTCTTGACGCTCAGTGGCCATTCTCTTTGGAGATGTACCTGCAGATTCTTGTAACTCACTCTTATGCTTCTATCTCGCTCTCTTGACACTCGGTGGCCATTCTCTTTGGAGATGTACCTGCAGATTCTTGTAACTCACTGTTATGCTTCTAACACGCTCTCTTGACGCTTGGTGGCCATTCTCTTTGGAGATGTACCTGCAGATTCTTGTAACTCACTCTTATGCTTCTAACACGCTCTTTGACGCTTGGTGGCCATTCTCTTTGGAGATGTACCTGCAGATTCTTGTAACTCACTCTTATGCTTCTAACTCGCTCTCTTGACACTCGGTGGCCATTCTCTTTGGAGATGTACCTGCAGATTCTTGTAACTCACTCTTATGCTTCTAACTCGCTCTCTTGACACTCGGTGGCCATTCTCTTTGGAGATGTACCTGTAGATTCTTGTAACTCACTCTTATGCTTCTAACTTGCTCTCTTGACGCTCGGTGGCCATTCTCTTTGGAGATGTACCTGCAGATTCTTGTAACTCACTCATATGCTTCTAACTCGCTCTCTTGACGCTTGGTGGCCATTATCTTTGGAGATGTACCTGCATATTCTTGTAACTCACCGTTATGCTTCTAACTCCCTCTCTTGATGCTCGGTGGCCATTCTCTTTGGAGATGTACCTTCAGATTCTTGTAACTCACTCTTATGCTTCTAACTCACTCTCTTGACGCTCAGTGGCCATTCTCTTTGGAGATGTACCTGCAGATTCTTGTAACTCACTCTTATGCTTCTAACTCGCTCTCTTGACACTCGGTGGCCATTCTCTTTGGAGATGTACCTGCAGATTCTTGTAACTCACTCTTATGCTTCTAACTCGCTCTCTTGACACTCGGTGGCCATTCTCTTTGGAGATGTACCTGCAGATTCTTGTAACTCACTCTTATGCTTCTAACACGCTCTTTGACGCTTGGTGGCCATTCTCTTTGGAGATGTACCTGCAGATTCTTGTAACTCACTCTTATGCTTCTAACTCGCTCTCTTGACACTCGGTGGCCATTCTCTTTGGAGATGTACCTGCAGATTCTTGTAACTCACTCTTATGCTTCTAACTCGCTCTCTTGACACTCGGTGGCCATTCTCTTTGGAGATGTACCTGTAGATTCTTGTAACTCACTCTTATGCTTCTAACTTGCTCTCTTGACGCTCGGTGGCCATTCTCTTTGGAGATGTACCTGCAGATTCTTGTAACTCACTCATATGCTTCTAACTCGCTCTCTTGACGCTTGGTGGCCATTATCTTTGGAGATGTACCTGCAGATTCTTGTAACTCACCGTTATGCTTCTAAGTCCCTCTCTTGATGCTCGGTGGCCATTCTCTTTGGAGATGTACCTTCAGATTCTTGTAACTCACTGTTATGCTTCTAACTCACTCTCTTGACGCTCAGTGGCCATTCTTTTTGGAGATGTACCTGCAGATTCTTGTAACTCACTCTTATGCTTCTAACTCGCTCTCTTGACACTCGGTGGCCATTCTCTTTGGAGATGTACCTGCAGATTTTTGTAACTCACTCTTATGCTTCTAACTCGCTCTCTTGACACTCGGTGGCCATTCTCTTTGGAGATGTACCTGCAGATTCTTGTAACTCACTCTTATGCTTCTAACACGCTCTCTTGACGCTTGGTGGCCATTCTCTTTGGAGATGTACCTGCAGATTCTTGTAACTCACTCTTATGCTTCTAACACGCTCTTTGACGCTTGGTGGCCATTCTCTTTGGAGATGTACCTGCAGATTCTTGTAACTCACTCTTATGCTTCTAACTCGCTCTCTTGACACTCGGTGGCCATTCTCTTTGGAGATGTACCTGCAGATTCTTGTAACTCACTCTTATGCTTCTAACACGCTCTCTTGACGCTTGGTGGCCATTCTCTTTGGAGATGTACCTGCAGATTCTTGTAACTCACTCTTATGCTTCTAACTCGCTCTCTTGACACTCGGTGGCCATTCTCTTTGGAGATGTACTTGCAGATTCTTGTAACTCACTCTTTATGCTTCTAACTCACTCTCTTGACACTAGGTGACCGTTTCTGAAAGCAAAATCAAAATCGGAAGTGAGCGTGAAAGGAAACAAACCTTTTTTTTGTCTAAGGTCAGAGGTCCACAAAAATGCAAACACATGGGCTTGAATAGTGAATAGCAATCACAATGCATGCGACTGAGGATAACCAAAATCAATAAATTGGGAATACGTGAATAACAAGACTTTATCTCGCAAGATCACAAAAAAGAAAAATAGATTTTAGACTGCTTATAGTATTATATAGTACTAAGAAAAAGAAATCTTGGTGTGTCCCCCCTAAGTTCTTCTTAATAATGGTGTATGGACTTTTCTTATAGGGAATGAGCCAAACCTTTTTTTTTTTTTTTTTTTTTTTTTAATCCTGCTGAGCTAACTGCTTTTACCACTTGAACCACTGCTCCCCAGAACAAAGTGACATTTTACTGCAGAACTGTGTGATAAGTGCCACAGATGTCAGACTGTGTATAAAATCCATTGAAAAATGATAATGAGACTATGGGGAGTGTCGCAAGATATCAAAATGTACGTGTAGACTGTTCCGAGCATTTCTCTCTGTGATCTGTGTGCCCTCTTCTCCAAGTCTGGTTCTGAACTAATTATTTCGAGCAGTTCTAATGCACTTTTCCCTGCCCCACACTTTTACCTTCACGAACCCTGGATTCCGCTTTGCTTTCTCCTTTTGGTAGCCCTCCTTCCTCTTTTTCCACTGAAAATCTAGCCGTTCTTTCTCTTTCCTTTCTCTCAATGATGAGCCCAATTACTGGAACATCTTTCATTCTCTTTAGTAGGAATTACTTTTGAACTGGGTATTAAAACAGAGCAGATTGTTGCAAGCAGGAAATTTGAAGACAAAAGATCTTCTCTTCTGATGCTACAGTTCATCGGTGCTCAGGATGCTTTATCATCTTGGCAGCCCAATCATCTTCATCCTCCCAGCATATTACGTACCTGGAGTTACTGACCTTCACTCCTTTTCTCCTTCATCTCTTTTAGAAACGAAACAATTGCTTACTGAGCCCTGAAACTCTTCGTCCTATGGTCCCAATGCATTATGCTGTAATAGAATTACGGAACACACCACTTAATTAATTTGTGTTGTCACGGACTTAATACTTTAGGCCTGGTGTGTTCTGCGTGTGAGCAATTTACGGAGGGGGCATTTTACTAAAGCTTACCCCCTCTTATACAAAGGTGTGCTATGCTTTTTAGCGCACGCTAAATATCGCGTGCTATACACGTTCTAAATGCTAATGCGTGCATGTTATCCTATGGACACGTTAGCGGTTAGCGCACACGTTGATTCAGCGCGTGCTAAATCCACGCTAAAACGCTTAGCGCGCCTTTGTAAAAGAGGGTCTTATTGAGCGTAAACAGACATTAGTGCGTGCAAACTGCTGCATGTCCTATGGGCAGTGGCGTAACAAGGGTGAGAGGTGCCCAAGGCGGTGACGCCCCCCTCGCCTCCACCCATCGCTCCTTCCCCGCCCCCCCCCCCCTGCTGAACGCAGGGCCCCCTTCCCTGTACCTCTATACCTCTAATTCACTGCCGCAACCAACAACTTCAACATGCTCCTCACGACTGCGCCCCCTCCCTCTGACATCACTTCCTTTGCATGGCCCCCGGAAGTGATGTCAGCTGGAGCCGACGCGGTCATGAGGAGCATGTTGAAGTTGTTACTCGTGGCAGTGAACAACTAGAGGTAAGGGGGAGGGGAAGAGGGCAAGCGTACGGCAGGGAGGAGTGGGGGGGGGGCAGAGAACAGGAGAGGAGGAAGGTTGCCGGTGCCCTCACCATGATGTCGCCCGGGGCAGACCGCACCCCAACCCCACCTTACTACGCCATTGCCTATGGGCCACCTGGCAACTAGGGCCTGATTCTGGAAACGGCGCCTGCCGTGGTAGGCGCCTCCAAAATTAGCGCCTACCGCATGTCAATCACCAATAGACACCGTTTCCAGAATTTTGTCTATTTTCTTCTACAGATACCTATATTGCAGCATTTTACAAGCCTACATTCAAGGTGTCTGACTCGCGCCTATGAGAAGTGCGCAGGCACGCCTAAGGATGCCTAAGGCTACTTCCTTCCTAAACCACTCCTATGCTGGCCTTAGGCATCCATAGGTGTGCCCAGATGTCTCCATATGCGCACGAATGATGCCTACATTGTAGGCAACCTTCGCCCCATCAATTTTTTTTTTTCTTTTTTACGTGCGTCCCGATTGGTCTATTAGATGGTGGTAGGACACCTATCGCCACCTACAATCGGGATGCTGTTTTTAGAATCAGGTCCTTAGTGCATGTTAAGCTTTAGTGAAAGAGCCCCTAAATGCTTTCCAGTTGCCCTGATTTTATATACGACTACTGTACGTTCAATCTTTGTGGATGAGTTATGGCACTGGTGGTTACAAATATGTCCTACTTACAGGCATTCAGGGACTGAGTTTAGAAACTCTTTTTGTTCTCATCTTTTCTCCTGCTTGTTTCAGTTCCCAGGTTGTCTTCCTTTGGGATGGGATAGAAAGGACTTGGGGAATGCACATGGATGGAAGGGAAGATGAGCAGAGAAAATTATACACAAGGATATAAGGAAAATGTGTGTGTGTGTGTGAAGGGGGTTGCATATGTGTAGCATATGTATAGAAGAGAAGGCCGAGGGAGAAATTCACATGGATGGAAGGGAAGGGCGTGTGGAAAATGCACATGGTCGAAGGGGAGAGAATGATGGGGAGTGCTACACATGGATGAAACAGAAGGGAAGAGATAGAAAAGTAGACTCGAGAAGGAGGCAGAAAATGAAGAAAGCTGAATGTGAAAGATCAGTGCTAAAGATGGATGCAGGGCAGGAAACGAAGAAGAAAGAAGGAGAGAGAAAAAAAACATCGCAAATGGGCTGGAGGTCTGAAAGCAGAACTAAGCTCATAGACAAAGGGGAACAAAATGATTAGCAATATCAAATCTCCAGACAACAAAGGTATGAAAAATGATTTTATTTTGTTTAGTGAGTGAATGATGCCAATTTGGAGAAATTGCATCTGCCAGTGTTACTTTGCACTGTACAGGGGAATATGTGTTTCTTTCTATTTCTCTGGTGTTGCACGACATGCAGAGTCTGGTATCTGTGCTTTCAGTTTTCGTCTGCATATTTTTTTTTGAGGTTCCCTATTTTGAATCAGGTGAGACTCATGTTCTGCGCCTGCAACTGAGGCGAAGGATTCTGGTGTCTGTGTAGGAATCTGTGACGGTCCATCTTGTTCCAGTTTCCCAGTAGCAGGTATCTTGGTACTCTAGTGCAGTGTTCTTAAACCGCCGGTCCGCGGAAATTTTCTGCTGGTCCACAGGGCCGGCACGTCCATCGGGCAGAAGACAGTGTTCTTCAGCCACCGGTCCATGGTGCGATTAACGCGATGTCTTCGGGCCAGCTCCCTGAGTGCTGCAGTGCACAAAGCCGTGGGAAAAGGCTCCTACGCACGTCCTGCGCCTGAACCAGAAGCCTTCTCTCTGATATCGCAATGTCAGAGGGAATGCTTCCAGGTGAGGTGCGGGATGCGCGTGAGGAGCCGCTGCCCACAGCTTTGTGCAATGCAGCACTCAGGGAGCTAGCCTGAAGACGCCGCGTTGATCACACCGTGGACCGACCCAAAGATAACACCGGGGGGCAGGCCAGAAGGCAAGGCACATGGAGGGAGAGAGACAACAGCGGTAGGGGGAATGCTTTTATTTTTTTTTTTGTGATTGATTTACATCTGCTGTCTGTTCAGGAAGAAATGCATTTGTTTCTTTTCCTCTGGGGTTGTACTGGTTGCAAAGTCTTCCATCTTAGGGTTTGTTTGTGAATAATAGTACTTTTAGTTTTTGGTCCTGCATTTGCAGGGGGTTATCTGTTTTCTGGTAAGAATGAATGTTGAAAGCATCCAGTGTGCTTTGTGTATTTTAATTTTGTGGTTAACCATTATGTGTTGTTAATACGATTATATTGTGTGTATGTATATATGAAAAATGAATGGAAAAAACGGTGTTACAATTAGTACTATTATGGGGACGGGGTCTAGGGTGGAGATTGGGTGGAGATGGGCGGGGTCTGGCCCACAACTTAGCCGAGTGTACTTAAACTGCCGGTCCGCGGATTGGTGCCGGTCCACACAATAATTATTTTATTTCCGCCAGTCCATAGGTGTCAAAAGGTTGAAGAACACTGCTCTAGTGCATTTCGTTGGCATAATTAGATGAAATAACTAGTTCTGAAGGTCACAGGTGCAGGTGGGGATGGAGGAGATGGCTTGCGGGGACTGGCGGGTATGGGCTAGATCCCAGTGGCGTGCCTTGACAATTTTTGGACCCTATAATTGTGCCGCAAGACAAAAAGGTTAAAAATCTCTTTATCATGTTAAATTGTAATCTCTCTTGATTTCCTTTCTTGGTGTGAGAATAGATATGTCAGTTGCCCTGTTATTTATTTTACTTTGGATTTAGTGCACGGTTATAATTAAAAGTCATCTACTTTAGGAGAGACACAATCTTTTCCCTCAAGGCCCCCCAAATCTGGAATTCGCTCCCAAATAATATAAGGGACGAAAAATGACTTGGAAAGTTTAAAAGTCTCCTGAAAAACTGGCTTTTTAAGGATGCTTTTAACTGAGTTATGCTTATTTTTATATCCCCAGGATACTCGTTAAAGTAATAGCAGGGTCTATAAGCGAAAATTGAGCGGGTATCCTTTCCCTTTTTGATTTGATTTACAAATTGTACTTAATCCTTTTTTATTTCTCCCTTTTGTGTTGGTCTGGTGCACAGGTGTATGAATTGTCTTATTTTGAGTAATGTGTTCTTTCTTTTCTACCCCAATTTTACTACCACATGTAAATCGCATTGAATTAAGATTTTGCGATCAAAATCAAAACTTTATTAAACTTGAAACTTAAAGAATCCACACCCTAGTGACACTTTCATCTAGGTGCCATTTATAGAATTTTCTCCTTAATGTAATTCCTCATAAGTAATTTTGGGATATTTTTTGTTGATTATAGACTTTTCAAATGCTATTATTTTACAAAGTAGAGTTTTTGTGCCTTGGATCCAGGGAATTATGGCTTCCTCTCAACTATGTACTATATTATCAATTAAGTCCGAAAATTGTTCGAAAAAACACAATTTCAGCTCCTAGTACAATCTCTAATCCTAAGTATCCTGGACTATTGCAACATCCTCTACCTCCCCTGCCCTGCAATAATGATTAAACAACTACAGACAATTCAGAATACAGCTCTGACACTCGTCTATTCATTGAAAAAAACATGATCACATTACTGAGGCATTCATCAATTCTCATTAGCTTCCAATCCAGGAAAGAATACAATTTAAATTCTACTGTATACTATTTAAAACTATAAATGGAGACAGCCCAACCTACCTAAACGACCGCCTCATTCAAACCACCTCTACCAGGCATAGAAAAACACACACCCCATTCACTTACCCCCCAATCAAAGAAGTAAAAAGGAAAAAAAAACTATACAACGGACTACTGGCCACTCAGGCAGCGAAAATAGACAACCAAGTCTCCAACCTATTGACAACAACCCCAATCTACAAGATGTTCAGAAAGGAAATAAAAACTATACTCTTCAAGAAATCCCTTAATAAAGCTTAACACCATGATAAAGCTTAACCCCCCTCTTACCATCCCCTCCCTAACCCCAGATCCTAATTTTCCCTCTCTTGGAAACCTTCACTGATCTAACGTTGTAACCCTTCTTCCATAACTCTTTTTGTAATCCGCTTTGAACCGAAAGGTAATGGCGGAATAGAAATCTATAATGTAATGTAATATTTGGAAAGTAACGATATTTAGGGTTGTTAATTTGATGTAGGCTGTATTTGCAGTTGGCATTTTCACTGCCTTCCAGCAATTAAACATTTTCTCCATTGTTATATGTGGTTCAAAAAAATGCAGCAGATTGGTGAGGGACAACTTCTCATGGCTAAATCCTTGTAATTTGACCCAAAGAACATAAGAATAGCCTTACCGGGTCAGACCAAAGTCCCATCAAGTCCACTAGCCTGTTCTCACAGTGGCCAATCCAGGTCACTATTACCTGACTAAAACCCAAAGAGTAGCAATATTCCATTCTACCAATCCAGGGCAAGCAGTGGCTTCCCCCATGTCTTTCTCAATAACAGACTATGAACTTTCCTCCAGGAACTTGTCCAAACCTTTCTTAAAACCAGCTACGCTATCCGTTCTTACCACAACCTCTAGCAAGGCGTTCCAGTGCTTAACTATTCTCTGAGTGAAAAAAAAAAAATGTCCTCCAGTTGGTTTTAAAACTATTTCCCTGTAACTTCATTGAGTGTCCCCCTAGTCTTTGTTATTTTTGACAGAGTGAAAAATCGATCCACTTGTACCCGTTCTACTCCACTCAGGATTTTGAAGGCTTCAATCATATCTCTCCTCAGCCATCTCTTTTCCAAGGTGAAGAGACCTAACCGTTTTAGTCTTTCCTCATACGAGAGGAGTTCCATCCCCTTTACCATCATGGCCGCTCTCCTTTGAACCTTTTCTAGCGCCACTATATCTTTCTTGAGATAAGGAAAGCAGAATTGAATGCAATACTCCAAATGAGGTTGCACCATGGAGCGATACAGGGGCATTATGACATTCTTAGTCTTGTTAAAAATAGTTCCTAGCATCCTGTTTGCTCTCTACAATAGTTTAGAAAATCAGAATAAGATGAGTTCCTATAGTTGCTAAGCTGGCTAAGCTGATTTTTGAACTTATGTCTCAATGTTTGTTCAGTATTATAGTGCAATATTACCACTAACCAGCAGATCACATTCAGGAGAAGCCTATACACAAATAAGCAATTTTCTTGTCTCACTTTTCTAAAGTATATTATTCCCTTTTCAAAGCTGTGGGTCAGAACACCCTAATATCCAAAGCCGACAATCTGTACAGAAACTCTGAAATGAACCACGCAAATTGTTTTGAATATTGGCCTCTATAAACATTTGTGTGTTGCAAATAACCCCGTCTACAAATCTCAAACAACTCCAGTTAAGCATGTGCTGGGCACTACACCGATTGTTTCTCTCACCCTGGATGCCAGTGAAACAACTAAAAGAACTTTATTAAAAAGGGGGGAAAAGGCCTCGGAAACCACGGGGCACACCTTCGCACCGGAGCTATGAGAGAGAGCAAGACCTTTTCCTAAGCTCTCCCCATCAAACGTCCAAAGAGGGAAGGGGTAAAATGCGGACCTGACGGACCTCGCGGATCTAAACCCGTACGGCCTTAAAAATCTGAGGTCCATGTCGGTCCATGTCCCTGACGCTTGTAGTTTCTGTCGCTGATGAGATTTTAGCGCTGACGGATCCGTCTCAGCATAGGGAGGGAAAAGTGTTAGGATCCATCAGCGCTAAAAATCTCTTCGAGGTCTGTCAGAGCCAGAGACTAGTGCTGGAGTTTGGAGACTTCTTTTCCATAACGCACGTCCAAAACCTATGTCCCGCTCTCTTGGCTTCTGCTCTGCCGCTCCAGCATTAGTCTCTGGTTCTGAAAGACCTCGAAGAGAATTTTAGCGCTGACGGACCCGAACACTTTTCCCTCCCTATGCTGAAACGGATCCGTCAGCACTAAAATCTCATCCAGGTCTGTTAGCGACAGAAACTACAAGCGGCAGGGACACGGACCGACACGGACCTCAGGTTTTTAAGGCCTTACGGGTTTAGATCCGCGAGATCCGTCAGGTCCGTGAGGTCCGCGTTTTACCCCTTCCCAAAGATAAGCCACATTTGCTTTTCGTTCCTTAATAGACATTTTGGGCTCCTTTTACGAAGCCGGGTGAGTGCCTTTATCGCACGCTAACCCCCGCGCTAGCCGAAAAACTACCGCCTGGTCAAGAGGAGGCGGTAGCGGCTAGTGCGGCCGGCGGTTTAGCGCGCGCTATGACGTGCGATAAACCGCTAACGCGGCTTCGTAAAAGGAGCCCTTAATTCGCTGAGATAGTGCTGAAATATTTGTCAGTAAATTTGAACTTTGAGAAGTTTGTTATCTAAAGGGGTTTTTTGGCCGATGATAGGAGCATGGGGGAGAGCTTATGAGAACGCCTTGCTCGCTCCCATAGCTCCGGTGCGAAGGTGTGTCCCGTGGCTTCCGAGGCCTTTTCCCCCCGCTGTATTAAAGTTCTTTTAGTCTTCTCAGACTCCAGTGGATTCAGAACACCGCGGCTAAATTAATTTTCGCAAAAAGCAAATTCGACCACGTCTCCCCGCTTCTATCTAAGCTTCACTGGCTCCCGGTTCTCCTCAGGGTTCACTACAAATGCGCCTGCCTAGCCTTCAAGTCTCTACACGGCATCCTTCCTCCCCTGTTTCCACTATCTTGGCTCTCCGCGAATCCTAAGTCCACCAGATCCACTCAAAAATTCATACTATCCTTCCCCTCTTTAAAAGGCATATCCCATACAGGGAAACTTGGAACATCCCCTCCTCTTCAAGATCACCGAGCTGTGGAACAGCTTATCTGCCCCTCTTCGGAATGCGACCTCCCTCCAACGCTTCAGAAAACATTTGAAAACTTGGCTTTTCTCTAAAATGTAACCACTCCCCTCTTTCTTTCCTTCTTACCAAGCCCTTCTTCTTCCCATTGGAGTTCCTTTCTTTAGTAATTCCTGTAAACCGTGCTGAGCTCTACTTCTGTGGAAACGATGCGGTATACAAACTTAAGGTTTAGTTTAGTTTAGTTTAGTTCTTTCACTGGCATCCAGAGTGAGGGAAACAATTGGTGTAGTGCCCGGCCCATGCTTAACTGGATTTTTTTTTTTTTGAGATTTATAGATTTATTTTTACTCCAGTTCCTCCATTTTTTTTTTGATTTGGTGATTTGTGTTACAAATAACACCCTTCTCCCCCCTTTTACAAAACCATAGCATGGTTTTTATTGCCAGCCATGGCAGTGACATCTCAGACGCTCACAGAATTCCTATGAGCATCGTAGCTCTTACCGTGACTGGCGCAAAAAAAAAAAAAAAAAAAAAAAAAAACCAACAACAACAACACAAAAGCACACTACTTTTAAAAGGGGAGGGGAGGGAAGACTTTTAGAAGCTCTTTAATAACTATTTATTATGAGATCACACTGAAATCTAAAACTAAATGAGCCACGGAGACCTTATAAGTAGTCAAATGATTTTTTTTTCTCTTTCATATCTTAGATTAAAAAGAACTGTGCAATTCTGAATATATTAATCACATAATTGAGGGCAAAGACTAGCTGACGGAGTCATTTGAGAGAACAGAGGTGGAAACAGTAATGTTTCCCGTCTTGTTGCTGATCATCTCGTTTAATTTTCACCTGGTTATCTCTTGATGTCTTTTGACTTGCTGTTTTCTTGACAGGCTGGTTCAAAGTATTACATTCCCCTGCAGCTATAATAGACATTTCAAAATGTGAAAGTCATATCTTTAGACAGAAGGAAGAGAATATGACTGGGAAGATATGAGGAAAAGAATAAGAGATGCATTTTCATTTGAAATGGTTCAGAAAAAGATCAGTCAAGTCAGATAGAAATATCCTCTCCCTCACGTTCTTTTCAATTCCTATTTAGGGTGTGGAGGTGATTATTAAGCTGTGGGTAAAGTATTGCATAGGGCTAGATTCATCAACCTGCCCGATCGGGCCCGATCCGGGCAGGTCCAATTAATTCTTCAAAGTAGAATATGCAGATGGGGGTGATCGGAGGAACGCCCGCTACTGCTCTAGAGCAATCCCAGCGCATGTGCTAGACCTCCGGGCCCGGCAGAGTGTTTTTTGGAGTTTTTTTTCCCTTTTTTAGACAGGCTCAGAACTTTTCAGCTACCCTGGGGGAGGGGGGATATTCAGAGATACAGCGCCAGCCCTGGCTGTTGATTAATCATGATTCAAACATTTTATTGCGTACTAGTCTTATAGCCCGTTACATTAGAATATATGTGTGTGTGTCTGTCTTTATTTCTTTCTCTCTCTCTCTCCTTCTTCGCCTCTCCTTCTGTGTATCTGTCTTTCTTTTTCCTCAGCTGTCCACCCATTCTCCCTTCATTTTACCTTCCATGTGTCCATCAGCACCTCTTTCCTGCTCCCCCGTCCAGCAGTAGGACTCCCTTCCTTTTTCTCCCCCCTCCCCGTCTCTTCCCCTGTCCATCAGCACCTCTTTCCTGCTCCCCCGTCCAGCAGTAGGCCTTCCTTCCTTTTTCTTCCCCCCAGCACCTCTTTCCTGCTCCCCCGTCCAGCAGTAGGCCACCCTTCCTTTTTCTATTCCCCTCGTCTCTTCTCCTGTCCAGCAGCACCCCTTACCTCGCGTCTGCCCTCCGCCAACAGCCGCCTCAAGCCGCTGCGGCCTGCAACCGCTGACAGCCGTGGCGGCCTGCAGGCGCCGACAGCCACCGCGATCTGCAGACGCCGACAGCCGCGGCGGCAGACAGCCTCCACGCCGCCCAAAGCCGACATCCACCTTGGGAGAGAGAGATGCATGGAAGCGCGCATGCGCACTCCTACCTGCGTGGACCTGCAGCGCACGGAAAACGGGAGCACGCAGGTAAGAGTGCGCATGCGCGGTTTAGGCTTTTATTATATTAGATAATATTAACATGTTAATTAAATTAGTTAAAGCAATTCATCAACAGTCACCGTTTCAGTGCGCAACGTATGCTGTAATCTCCTCTGGCAACCGAAAGTGCCAACTTGAAACTGCCGCCCTCCCCCCCCTTTTCAGTTCAGCATCAGCCCCAATTTTTCCAATGTGAAGCCAAATACAAAAGAGTTTTCTTTAAAATTATTGGAAATCTTGAAAATAAATATTTTATGGCAAGGCCAGTTTATTAATCTGTAAAACATAAGAGACTTTAAATCCAAGTGAAACCTTGCATTATAGCAATGCTACAAAGGATCTTTTTTGAAATGACATCATCGCAAAGATGAAAGTAATCCAGAAATATTTTACTCATATCTATTAATTGCAAAAATTGTTTGCATCTGGCCTACAACACAATTGAGTTTTGAATCTGTAGAAGGGTTTGGGTGGGTTTCCTGGCAATAGACTTGCACAAGACCTGATGTCAAGTGCCGGAGAATACCTGCTGTTCTTGGGATTTTTAAAAAAACATTCTGTGCTGTCTTAAATATCACTGTTTACTCCAAGAAATTGTTTAGAAAAACAGCCTAGTCTTTTCTGTGATTGATTTTGTACTATATTACATGCATGCAACTTTTAGAAAGCTTTATTTTAGCTTTATATGCATTAATGTATCTAAATATTCAACAGAATGTTTATTTGAAGGAAATACAGCATTTTTGGCAAGTAAGAAGCCAAGGAATGGAATGTTTCATAGGCACCGAGACTAATAAATACAGTTAGAACCTATTGTGACAGGGAAGCCCCTGTCACTGGTTTAAAACCTGCTTTAAACCCTGCCCCCATCCCTCAAAAAAGACGGTTACTTCGCAACCCTCAAAAAGACAAAATAGTATCCTGTCGGGGCGGATCTCCCATTCAGTGCGCGCATTTCTCCCATTCAGTGCGCTCATTTGTCGGGCGCACATTTGACGGGTCACCGAAAAGGGCTGGAAGACGCCACGTAGCTGCCGCTGATCCGAAAGGCTCAAAAGGTATTTATCTGCCATCATTCACTATGTTACTGTGTTACTAGGCACACTAATAAAGAGGAAACAATAAGTCAAAGGAGTAAAAATGAAAAAGAACTGAAAAATCTCCAGTATAGAGCTGTATAGAAAACCTTCAAACATGCTTTACAGCATAAGAGGGTTTACCACGGGACATGCTGAGGCGCTCCACAGTAATTTTGCACCAATATGCTAAAAAGCTTTTTTTTTTTTTTTTTTTGTGAAGTGGGTGTGTCTAGTGGGTGGAAAGTGGGCATGTCTATGCTAATCAGTTCACACCGAAACACTAAGGGGCTGATTCTATAGACAGCACACTAGTTAGATTCCGCTAGATGCTGTAATTATGGCCACCATTTGACACCCAACTTAGGGCTTCTTTTACAAAGCTGCGCTTGTGTCTGCCATGCGGCAAGCACTCCAACGTCCATTAATTCCCTATGGATGTCAGAGTGATTACCGCAGCAGCAGCAGCCGTCAGCATGGCTTTAAAAAAAAAAAAAAAAGGGGGGGGGAGGGGTAAATCTGCACAGTTAGGGGGGTATCTGGGGATTGAGGGCTGGCGGCAGGAAGGAGTGGGCATCCCTCCTACCAATCTCCGATTGGGAGGGTGTTGGGGTTTGGTGGGCTGGCAGCAGGAGGGAGTGAGTATCTCTCCTGCCAATCTCTGAAGGGGGATTTGGGAGTCATCTGTAGCAGCCATCTCCCCTCCCCCCCTCGATCAGCTGAGCTGGCAGGACTTTCCGAAGCGTGGCTTTGGGGAGTCCTGCTGGCTCAGATGATCAGGGATTCCCTTGCCGCGATCAGCTGATGGCAAGGGATCCCTCAGCAAAGCTAGGTGGCTGAGCCACCTATCTTTGCGCTCAAGCTAAGGCGCGATTCTCTAACCGGCGCCAGTGACATGGGCACTGGTTTGAGAATCGGGGTGTTAGGTGTCTGTTTGTTAGGGTAGATGCAATTCTGCATAGGATGCCTGTATGGGATTTTCAGCCACTTCTTAGGCGGCCACCGAGAATGGCATCCTATACAGAATCAGGCCCTTTCTGCTTACAAAATAAGTGGTGATAAGCACTCATATACTAATCTTTTTATTATTACAGTGGTACCTCGGTTTACTAGTGCACCGGTTTGCGAGTGTTTTGCAAGACGAGCAAAACATTTGCAAAATTGGTGCCTCGCAAACCGAGCTTGCCTCGATGTACGAGCGCCTCCCTCCGCGATCCGGCACCACCCCCCCCCTGAGAATCTCGGAGAGAGCGGGAACTCGAAGGCCTCAAGGCCCAGCAAAAAGGACTGCAGATCTTCAGGCACCGGCATGTCCTGTGCGTTAGTGCCGGTGCCGGGTGCCAGATGGAGGGTAAGCGAAGTGTTCGGGTGGGTGTGGGGGTGCCGGATCGCGGCGTGGGGGGTGCTGGATCGTGGCGGGAGGATTCCGGATCACACGGGGGAGGGGGGTCTTCTTGAGCGGGGGGGAGCAATGCTGGTTCTCGGGGGGGATAGAGCAGTGCTGCTGGCCTCAGGGGGTGGGGGATGGGAACGAATCAAGCGAGTTTCCCTTACTTTCTATGGGGAAACTCGCTTTGATATATGAGCAATTTGGTTTATGAGCATGCTTCTGGAACGAATTATGCTCGTAAACCAAGGTTCCACTATATTATTATTTTTTGTTTATGAAACATTTATCACATACATTCAGCAAAATGCATGAACAATAATATGGAATTAAATAAAAATATATTAAAGATGAAAAGGAAATATTAAACATTATTCCCCCCCCATACACTTTTATGAAGCCGCATTAGACTTTTTTTATTGTCAGCCGTAGCGGTAAAAGTTCCAACAAATATATTTTAACCCACAATCACTGTTTTGTAATGGTCATGAACTAATGGTAACATTATCACATGGCCATTATTGCCAGAAATGGGAAATAAGCAATTTTACAGGCGTGAGGGGAAAAAAAATAGCCTTAGGGCTGCTCCTTTTACGAAGGCGCGTTAGCGGTTTAACGCGTGTAATAGCATGCGCTAATTTGTCGGCCACGCTAGCCGCTACCGCCTCCTCTCGATCAGGCGGTAGTTTTTCAGCTAGCGCGGGGGTTAGCACGTGCTAAAAAGGTATGTGCGATAAAGCCGCTAACGCGGCTTCATAAAAGGAGCCCTACGTGTGCAGGAAAGACCCTCATAAGGGCACACTAACGTCATTTTTTTTCTTGCACCTTTGTAGAAGGAATCCCTTATTTTGGAATATTTCTTGCTCCTCAGTTTGTTGTGAATTCCCCTTTTTGAATCACGAGTATAATGTCACTAAAGCACAATTGTGTTCACTTCTGCTGATAGATTGTGCCAAACTGCTGATGAAAAGCTTATCTCAGCAACATTTCATAAGCAGTGGCACAACACAGACAGGTCAGACAAAATTAACCGTATAACACTCGGAATAGAACTAATATTGTATATTGTGTTCCACGATGTGCATTCTTTATAAGAACATAAGCAATGCCTCCACTGGGTCAGACCTGAGGTCCATCGTGCCCAGCAGCCCGCTCACACGGCGGCCCAAAGGTCCAGGACCTGTGCAGTAATCCTCTATCCATACCCCTCTATCCCCTTTTCCAGCAGGAAATTGTCCAATCCTTTCTTGAACCCCAGTACCGTACTCTGCCCTATTACGCCCTCTAGAAGCGCATTCCAGGTGTCCACCACACGTTGGGTAAAGAAGAACTTCTTAGCATTCGTTTTGAATCTGTCCCCTTTCAACTTTTCTGAATGCCCTCTTGTTCTTTTATTATTCGAAAGTTTGAAGAATCTGTCCCTCTCCACTCTCTCTATGCCCTTCATGATCTTGTAAGTCTCTATCATATCCCCTCTAAGTCTCCTCTTCTTCAGGGAAAAGAACCCCAATTTCTCCAATCTTTATCTATCTATCTCTCTGTATTTCTGTCTCTCTCCCTTTCTCTCTCTCTCTATTTCTCTCTGTCTCCCTTTCTATCTCCCTTTCTGTCCCTCTCTACTCTCTCTATGCCCTTCATGATCTTGTAAGTCTCTATCATATCCCCTCTAAGTTTCCTCTTCTCCAGGGAAAAGAGTCCCAGTTTCTCCAATCTTTTCCATCTATCTCTCTCTATTTCTGTCTCTCTCCCTTTCTCTCTCTCTCTCTCTATTTCTCTCTGTCTCCCTTCTTTTCTCTCTGTCTCCCTTCTTTTCTCTCTCTCTTTCTGTCACTCTCCACTCTCTCTATGCCCTTCACGATAAGTCTCTATCATATCCCCTCTAAGTCTCCTCTTCTTCAGGGAAAAGAGCCCCAATTTCTCCAATCTTTATCTATCTATCTCTCTGTATTTCTGTCTCTCTCCCTTTCTCTCTCTCTCTCTCTCTCTCTATTTCTCTCTGTCTCCCTTTCTATCTCCCTTTCTGTCCCTCTCTACTCTCTCTATGCCCTTCATGATCTTGTAAGTCTCTATCATATCCCCTCTAAGTCTCCTCAGGAAAAGAGCCCCAATTTCTCCAATCTTTATCTATCTATCTCTCTGTATTTCTGTCTCTCTCCCTTTCTCTCTCTCTCTCTATTTCTCTCTGTCTCCCTTTCTATCTCCCTTTCTGTCCCTCTCTACTCTCTCTATGCCCTTCATGATCTTGTAAGTCTCTATCATATCCCCTCTAAGTCTCCTCTTCTCCAGGGAAAAGAGTCCCAGTTTCTCCAATCTTTTCTATCTATCTCTCTCTATTTCTGTCTCTCTCCCTTTCTCTCTCTCTCTCTATTTCTCTCTGTCTCCCTTCTTTTCTCTCTCTCTTTCTGTCACTCTCCACTCTCTCTATGCCCTTCATGATAAGTCTCTATCATATCCCCTCTAAGTCTCCTCTTCTCCAGGGAAAAGAGACCCAGTTTCTCCAATCTCTCAGCGTATGAAAGGTTTTCCATCCCTTTTATCAGACGCGTCGCTCTCCTCTGAACCCTCTCGAGTAACGCCATGTCCTTTTTTGTGCTATTATGCTTTAAAAGTTGTGCCTGATTATAATAAAGCGTTTAGCCATAAGAATTTCTATGAAGTTCATATAAGCCATTATCGCTTCATGGTAAGTTAGATGATACAATAATGGCAAGAGTTTAAAAAAATATATACACTCAGTTTGGTGTGTTTTAATTACATTTAGCATTGTTTCCATCTAAATTACAGTAATTATATGCAAAGATCTCCTTTGAAATCTTTTAATTAAAGTGACTCTCCCAACAAAGTATGCATTTTGCATGCTAATGTACCTTTTTTTTCCTGTTTCTGAAAACAGTTTGACTAATTACGCTTGCTGGGAGAGGAATTCAATGATATAATTTTCATAATGCTTATTGTTCCTGCCAGGTTTTCGCTGGCGAAAAGAAGGTTTGGCATTCCTTGACTCGTATATCTGGTTTGTGAAGCTATGCTGTAAACATGATGCATTGTACAGTAGGCAACTTTTGTTTTTATGCATAGTAGGCTGAAGTGGATAACGAGCTCCACAGATCCGTAAGAAATTGTTCTGAATGTATCGACGTCTTACACATTGTGCTGGCGAAGGATGTTCTGTTTCTGGGTTTTTAAGGACGGTAGAGCTAAAATAATTCCACAGTAATAACTCTAACTAAAGTCCACATTATAAGGAGAGACAATCGATCACTTCCAAGGGAAGTTGGATTTCAGGAAATAATTCCATATTAAATCAAATTACAGAGTGCAGTTGGAGTCAATTAGTGGCCCGATTGGCAATTTCCATGGAAGCCTCTGGAATTTTTGCAGTTGCTTTACCCTCAAGGAAAAATTGCAATTGATCGGGTTCATAAAAAAATATATCTATTATTCTGATACTAGTCTTTAAGCCTGTTACATTAACGGGTGCTAGAATAGATGTGTGTGTCTGTCTTTCTTTCTTTCTCTGTCTCCCCTTGGCCGCTGTCTGTCTGTCTATGTTTATTTGTTTTTCTCTCCTTGGACACTGGCTGTCTCTCCTTGGACGCTGCCTGAATGTCTTCCTTTCTGTCTGTCTCAATGGCCCCCTGTGTGTCATTCTTTGTGTCTGTGTCCTTGTGTCATTCCCCCGCCCCCCCCAGAACTAAGCTGTCTGCTTCCAGCATACCCCTTCCCCCAAAGCAGCCCCCTTTCCCTCTCCCTGACCCCCTTGTGTCTTCCCCCTCCCCCCCCCGAGCAAAGCTGTCTACCCCCCAGCACACCTCTCCAACAAAAGCATCCCCCTGTACCTGCAGCACTGGCACGGCACCCTTCAGCCAATCGTGAGTGCTCAGAGCGCGACAGGGAGCGGGGCCTGCAGCTTCTTTGGCGTCGGTGAGGAAGAAGAGGTTGGCCCAACTCTCCGCTATCTGCACTCAGCACAACCCTCCCACCAAAACAGCCCCCTTTCCTGCCTGCTCCATGGCCCTTCTTTTTCCTCTTCCCCTCCCGTTCTTCCCCTCCCTCCAGTCACCGCTGCCATTCCTATTTAAAACGGCCTGCTGAGGTTCGCGGCCGGCTGTAGCGAACCTCGCAGGCCGCTGTTCACCTCAGTAGCATTTCCCTCTGACGCAATCACGTCAGAGGGAACGTGCTACCATGTGGAGAGCGGCCTGCGAGGTTTGCTACAGCCGGCCGCGAACCTCAGCAGGCCGTTTTAAATAGGAATGGCAGCGGTGACTGGAGGGAGGGGAAGAACAGGAGCAGTAGCGGTTGTTGCGGGAGGGAAGGAGTCGGCGACGTGCGGGCCGCTGTGAACAGGAGTGGCAGCGGCGGCAGGACCATGAGCCCTCCTCCCGCTCCTGTCGCCCGATGCAGCTAACTGGCGCATACGCCTCAAGCCGCAGCCAAGGCTGGGGACTCGCGCATGCGCACTCCTGCGGCCACAGACCTACACCGCACAGAACACGCAAATAGGAGTGTGCATGCGCGGCTAGCTCTTTATTATATAGGATGTAATGCAACATCTACAAGGAAAACGTAACTGTTGACTTATTTTATAATTTTTGAACCGCAAGGTAATGGCGGAATAGACATCTCGAATGTAATGTAATGTAATTATTTGTTTCTTCTTTAAATTGTTATATTTCCTTTCAAGTATTGTTTAATCAACTTGTAAAAGAACATAAATTTAAAAAAATAAATAAATAAAGGACGGTAGAGCTGAAGTGGGCAGAGGCAACGCTTCTGAGAACGTCATGCAAATAGTACTACAAAGAAACCTGAAGCTGCGAACTTCGGCTTCCGAGTGTTTGCATCTGTTATTGTTTATGGGTGTGCATGGACAAACAAGTGTTTGGTTCCTGCTTATTATTTTTTTTTAACTATCCCGATGTTTGACTTAACCATTTTACAGCGTGCAGGGCCCGATTCTATATATGGCGCTTAAAACATCGGCACCCACTAGTGCGACACTAAGGGCTCCTTTTACTAAGGTGCGCTAGCGTTTTCAGCTCACGCACAAGATTAGCGCGCGCTAGCTGAAAAATTACCATCTGCTTAAAAGGAGGCGGTAGCGGCTAGCGCGCGGGGCATTTTAGCGTGCGCTAAAACCGTTAGCGCGCCTTTGTAAAAGGAGCCCTAAACGCGAAGCTGTGAAAGTTAGGCACCCTATGTAGAATCGTGGTCGGTGCCGCCTAAGCATGTTTTCTTGGCCTAGATGTCTGCGCCTAAGTTAAATCATTATGAGGCACCAGGAAAGTATTCCAAAAAGCCAAATAGCAAATAATACTTCTTTAGCAAGAAGTCCTCTTTCCTTCCGTTTCATGTACGTTAATTTGAATTTGTCCAATATATATTTTTTTTAATATCGGATTATTGTTTTTATTTACTTATTTTAATTGTTTTCTATAATTTTTTATAATGTACATCATCTAGATATGTATTTTTATAGACGGTATATCAAAAATAAAGAAACTTGAAACTTATTTCATATAGCTATTTTCTCACACCGAAGGTCCTGAGAATGCCACACTAAAGCATTTACCGTGTTTTCACGCATATAACGCGCGCGTTACACACGATTTTACAAACTGAGCATAACCATGCGCGTTATATGCCTGAGCGTGTTATGCAATTGTTTTCTGTCTTGCTGGCGCCCTCCTCCATCTTCCTGCAGCGTTTGCTGAAAGCCGCGGAAGTAGCTTCCATGCGCCTCCTGCAGCTGGGAAGCGTTCCCTCTGACATCGTGACGTCAGAGGAACACTTCTGGGTCAGCCGCTAGAGGCACATAGGATCCGCTGCCCACGGCTTTCAGCGAACGATGCAGGAAGATGGAGGAGGGCGCCAGCAAGACAATAAACACCGCATCACAATAGAATAGGCATTACAATAGAAAACCTGGGAAAGAAAATGACTTCATTGGTAATTTCCCTGCTGGCGGCATTTGCTGATAGTTAAAATAGCTCAGCTAATATTTCTTGTGAAGTCATTTTGCATATGAAGCAACAGTTAGATAAATAGGACTTAAACGCTGGCATGGATTATGAAAGTTCAATGAGGAGCATGCGCGGTATACGCGTGGGCGTGCTATACCAAAAATTTCTTACATAAATTCCTTGTTCCCGCGCGCTATACCCGTGTGCGCGTTGTAGACATGTGCGCATTGTAGACGTGAAAATACGGTAGCTAAAGGAACTAGTGTGGCAGCACTCCTCACTGGAACCTTTTGTATCGACGTGTGTTATTTTTAACTTTTTACATCTCGTTTATAACTTTTTTTTTTTAAATATTCAAATCTGTTTTATTGTGAACGTTAAACCCCCCCAAAATACGCAATAGAACAAGATCAAAAGAATCAACATCCAACAATACGGAATTTGCAGAAACAGTCAAAGGAACAAACCCCACCTCTCCCACCCCACCCAGCCACCAAACCCACCCCCCAAGGCAATCTCCCCCCCTGGGTCCCCCTCCAAGAATAGACAAAAGATGACCAAAAGGTCTCCCGAAAGCCAAAGGCCTGTACTCTTGTGGCCCTTGGGCTACGTCAGGAGGAAGCCCCCTCCCCCCAACAAAAAAAAAAGGAGGAAGAGAGAGAAAAGGACAGGCAGTGACCGACCATGGGAGCGAGCGTGGGAAACACTAGTAAAGCTAAGCAAGAGGATTCAAAAGAAGGCTACGCCCTCTGGGAGATAAGGAATCAAGATAATAATAAAAATAATAATAATAACTTTATTCTTCTATACCGCCACAATCGTGCGACTTCTAGGCGGTTTACAACTGAAGAGAGCTGGACAATCAGCGAGTTACAATATGCAGATAATTAATGAAATTACAGTATACAGAATCATGGAAAAGCAGCAGTTACAATATACAGTTTGTTTAGAAATTCAGAGGGGTCCTTTTAAATAAAGTGGCGAAATACATAGTACAGTTTGTTTAGAATTATTTTCAGGGGGGACATAGTAGGAAAAAGAAAAGGAAATAGTGATTGGTGTAGCTGAAGTTTAGGTGATATATTTGTCGAATAAGCCAGTTTTTATGTTTTTTCCTAAAGGCGACATAGGTCAGTCCAGCTCCATTTATGTAGTTGTCCAGCCAATGTTGTTATTTGTTTGCTTGGTACATGAAAGTTCTATCCAGGAAGGTTTTGTATTTACAGCCGGTAATGCTTGGATATGCAAATAGATTGCAATTTCTGGTTTGCCTCGTGGGACTGTATAGTACAAAGTGTGATAATAAGTATGTGGGGGCTAGTCCCCATACTAGTTTGAAGCATATGCAAGAGAACTTGAATATTATTCGTGCTTCGACTGGCAGCCAGTGCAGTAGTCTTTAGTAGAGGCTGACATGGTCACTTTTTTTAAATCCAAATATCAGGCGGACTGCTGTGTTCTGAACTAATCTAAGTTTACTCACTGTTTTTTTGGATGATATTGCAATAATCCAGTGTAGAAAGCACTAGTGATTGCACTAGTAATCTAAATGATAATGGGTCGAAGTATTTTTTGATGGTCTTTAATTTCCATAATGTCAGGAAACACTTTTTTTTACCACTAAATTCGTGTGTTCAACCATTGTCAAATGTGTGTCTAATGTGACTCCCAATATTTTTATTGTTTTGGTAATCGGGTAGTCGTGATCTTTTATATGTAATGTTGTTTTTGTAATTTTGTCCGTTGGGCTTGCGAGGAAGACTTTAGTTTTTTTCTGTGTTTAGTTTCAGCTTGAAATTGATTGTCCAGTGTTCTATTTCGGTCATAATATGAGAAATGTATTCTGAGGTCTCGTTTGTTATGCTGTTCGGGTCCGGGGAGGACATAAGAGTCCAGTCCTCCGCGGGTGTTTGATGAAAATGCATACCATGGTTGTTATTGCTGTTGTATTTACTGTTGCTTAATAAAATAGATTTGAACATAAAAATGGAAATGTCATCTGCGTATATGTAGTAGTTTAAGTTTAGTTTTTGTAGTAAGTGTCCTAGGGATGAGATGTACATGTTGAATAGTGTTGGTGATAGTGGTGATCCCTGTGGTACTCCCGAGGGGTTCCTGCAAGGTTTCGAGTATGTCCCATCACTAACCACACGGTAAGATCTCTTTGTTAGGAAATCCTGTATCCAGTTTCTTACTCTTCCGGTAAGTCCTATTGCATCTAGGCAGCGTAGCATTATTTCATGATCAAAAGCACTGCTGAAGTCCAGTTGTAAAATCAGAACACTTGTTCCTTTGCTGGATAAGCCGTATAGGTGGTTTAGGATTGAAGCTAGGACTGTCTCAGTGCTGAAACCTTTTCTGAATCCTGATTGATGTTCATTTAGTATGCTAAATTTGTCTAGATAGTTCATTAGCTCCATGTTGACCAATCCTTCAAGAAGCTTGGTAAATAAGGGGATGCTCGCTGTGGGTCTGTCGTTGGTTTTTAGGGCTAATGAGGTTTTTTGGTCTTTAGGGATGGGTGTGATTAGTATATGTCCCATTTCCTCGTGGAATGTGCCTTCCGTGAGAGTGGTTGTTACCCAGTTAAATAGATCCTTTTTAAAATCTAATGTGGCAGTTTTCATGGTCTTGGAAGGACATATGTCCAGTAGGCAGTTTGATTTACTATATTTGTTGTACAGGGTTAGAAATTGGTGCCAGTTTGGAGGTTCAAAGTGGTTCCAAAGCATGTCTATTCTGGGTTTTTTTTCGTGGGGTCCGAGTTGGAATTCGAAGTTGGGTGAGGGTGGAGGTATGGTCGCTCTTATGTCTAAGATTTGAGGAGTATTTGATGGTGGGATCTGGATTCAGGGCAGGGCAGAGTGTTGGTTCATAGACAACCCCGCGAAAGACAAAGGCACGCGCCAACAACTGAGCGCAAAACGGAGGCGCGCACCAAAGAAAATTACAGTTTTTAGGGGCTCTGACGGGGGGTTTTGTTGGGGAGCCCCCCCAGTTTACTTAATAGAGATCGCGCCGGCGTTGTGGGGGGTTTGGGGGGTTGTAACCCTCCACATTTTACTGTAAACTTAACTTTTTCCCTAAAAACAGGGAAAAAGTGAAGTTTTCAGTAAAATGTGGGGGGTTACAACCCCCCAAGCCCCCCACAGCGCCCCCACAACGCGTCACGATCTCTATTAAGTAAAGTGGGGGGGTTCCCCCCCACACACCCCCGTCGGAGCCCTAAAAACAGTAATTTTCTGCGGCGTGTGCCTCCACGCTGCGCTCAATTGTCTGCGCGCGCCTTTGTCCCGGCGCGCTTTTGACCTGACACCCAGAGTGTCTGATGGAGTCTTGGAGGGGGGGTGGGTCATGGGGTGGTGGAAGCACTAACAGATTACTAAGCCCTTTTAAATAATGTAGGCTTAATTTAGAGCACACTATTTTGTGTTGCTGAAACAAGGAATATGTGATGTTTCTGATTGCAGCAGCGCAGAAGGAAATCTGTCACAGAAGTTACGAACCTGTGTTAAATTTTGCTGTGGTAAAATGCATTATTTTACCAGAGTTAGGAAACTGCCCTCTTAGTAAAGTATAGCTTAAATATGCAAATTAATTTTAAACTCTCTACATTTTCATATGCTATAATTTAATCATCTGAAATCAGAGCTAAACCAGATAAAAGCCAATAATAATTTTGCATTAAGCAGTTCTACAGTTGAATTATAAAAGCTCAAAGTAATATATTCCTCCAAGCTAACATCCTATATAATAATACCCTTAGCGCATGCGCACTTCAATCTTCGTGGCTCCGTGCGTCTGTAGCTCCGTGGCCGGCAGAGAAATGTTAGAGCGTGCGGCAAATGCGCGTTTGGCGTATGCGCACATTGGGAGCTATGAGGCGGTTTACTTTCCTGTGTGCCGGTTGCCCTTTCCAACACAACGCGTGATTAAAAAAAAAAAAGGTAGGTGGGAAATTGGGCAGGGACATTGACAGACTGACAGAAATAGAGACACACACACACACACACTGAAAGACACGTATGTGGGAGTGAAAGAAACACACAGAAAGACAGGGGGCCAGGGAGAGAGATTGAAAGGGAAAAAAAATAGACAGTGGACAAGGAGAGAGAGACACACAGAAAAAAAGACAGACAGACAGCGACCAAGGAGACAGACAGCAAAAAAAGACAGACAGACAGCGGCCAAGGAGAGAGAGAGAGAGAGAGAGAGAGAGAGAGACAGAAAAAAGACAGACAGCGGCCAAGGAGACAGATAGCAAAAAAAGACAGACAGACAGCGGCCAAGGAGACAGACAGCAAAAAAAGACAGACAGACAGCGGCCAAGGAGAGAGAGAGAGAGAGAGACAGAAAAAAAGACAGACAGCGGCCAAGGAGACAGACAGCAAAAAAAGACAGACAGACAGCGGCCAAGGAGAGAGAGAGAGAGAGAGAGAGACAGAAAAAAAGACAGACAGCGGCCAAGGAGACAGATAGCAAAAAAAGACAGACAGACAGACAGCGGCCAAGGAGAGAGAGAGACAGAAAGAAAGAAAGGCAGACACACACATCTAATCTAGCGCCCGATAATGTAACGGGCTTAAAGACTAGTTAATTATAAGATTCTGAGGCAAAGAATTATGGCTGCCATGTTAGTCCATTTAGATATGTGGAAATATGGAGCAACAGACAATCTGTAGGTGATACCTTTCTATTAGATGAACAATGGCCCTTGAAACCAACACAAAAGACTCAATAGAGGCATTGGATTTCTCATCCATTATTAGAGACAGGACCTTTCAATGGTAAAGTATTACTGTCTCATCACAGCTGCCTGCCTTCCCCTTCCCTTTAGTGTCTAAGACCAAATATTATTCTGTGACGTTTAAATCCATTGCCATTGTGCTGCTTCTCATTGATCTGATGAAAGGGATTTTTTTTTTTTTTATGTTCTAGCAGTTTTTATTGAGAGCCACAACAAACCGACAAAGAAATGACGGCTTAGCAAGTAATACCATGTCAACTGGTAAACAAGTTCCTTGGTCCCAAGGTTATATGATGGCACAGTGGTTGAAGCTATAGCCTCAGCTCCCTGAGGTTGTGAGTTCAAAACCACGCTGCTCCTTGTGACACTGGGTAAGTCACTTAATTCCCCCCCCCCCCATTGCCCAAGGTACATTGGCTAGATTGTGAGCCCACCAGGGAAAAAATGCTTGAGTAGCTTAATAAATTCAAATAAACCATTCTGAGCTATCCTGGGAAAACAGTATAGAAAATTGAATAAATAAATAGTGTGAAACGTTTCAGCCTCTGATAACCAGAGCTGGTATTGTGACATCATAATGCCTCATTCCACCAATGCCTAAGAGCCAACCTCATCAGCAGTGGCGTACCTAGGATATGTGGCACCCGGGGCCCATCATTTTTTGACCCCCCCCATGTAAAAAAATATTTTTTGTAATGACCATGAAACGGAATAAATGGTCAGAATAGAAACAGGCAGTGAAATTTTCTTATATTCCAAACATAACATAACATAAATTATGTCTGAATTGTCATGACATCAGAAGTACATATGGAGTAGTTGCAGGTCATGTTTGGGACAGTTCTGATTGTGTTAGTTCGGTTTTATGTGTTTTTTGAATAGAAGGGTTTTTATTTCTTTTTTGAAGGTTTTGTAGTTTGAGGTCGAGGTCAATAGGTTGTAGAGTTGGGGGTCGAGTGTTGCAGCTCGAATGGCTAGGAGGTTGTCGAACAGTTTTTTTCTTTTGACGTTTTTGGTTGGAGGGTGTGTGAATGGTGCGTGATTTCTCCTATGTCTGGTTGAGGTGGATTGAATTATTTAGCTGAATAAATTAGTTACCCCCCCCAATTCCACACACATTAATTCTCTTCCATTTTTGTTCCCATTATAAAAAACACTGATAAGTTCTCAGAAAAAAAATACATTAAAATAAAAAGTGAAAACAAAGGCCCCTACAGATGAGAACATAACATAAGAATAGCCTAACTGGGTCAGACCAATGGTCCATCATGCCCAGTAGCCCATTCTCATGGTAGCCAATCCAGGACACTAATACTTGGTCAAAACCCAAAGAGTAGCAACATTCCATGCTACCGATCCAGGGCAAGCAGACACTTCCCCCATGTCTTAATAACAGATTATGGACTTTTCCTCCAGGAATTTGTCCAAATCTTTCTTAAAACCAGCTACACTATCTGCTTTTACCATAACTTCTGGCCACTTCATTTTTAAGTTTAGATCTTTCCTTTCAAACAGAGACCTTGCTAGATGTCAAATACAGCACAAGGTAACTTCACATGGACTTAGCTGTGCAGGAAATGTGAATCTCCTCATACACCCACCATATAGTGCAAAAATGTGCAAAGGTCTGTTTTTTTCTTTCGATCACTACATAGCCTAATGCCACACAAGCAGCACTGTTACAAACATATTCTGTAGGTCAATGCTAAGGATAACAAAGTTTCCTTCCTTGGACCAGAAGGAGATACTGATAAACCACTGGAAGAGATCCCAAAACAACACCCAAAGACCCACTCAGTGCGTGAACCAGTTGAGTGGAGTGGACTAACTGGGGGGAGGAAATAGGCCCGGAGTTTGCTCAGCAGAATTTCCCAGACCACCTCTTCCTCTCAACACATGGACACGCTGCCACCACCACCACTAGGAACACCTCACTGGGTAGGCCAGCTATGCTATAAACTTTATAAAACACACTATTATATTTTCTTATAAAGCACATATTTTAACTGAACTCTCTGACATCCTCAGCCTTTCCATTCACAAAAATAGAAGGAATAAAAGTTCCCATTTCCTGCTGTCTCATGTCCCCGGCCTATACAATATTTTTTTTCTGCAGACCCTTCAAAAGTCTGACCAAATCCTCGTTTCACTTGCATTATAAAGTACTTAGGATGCCATCTCTCCCCAATTCCAGGTCCTAAAGTCTAAGACAGTAGCGCAAACTAATGCTGCCAGATTCAGGAAAAAAAATTTCGATTCGATTCAGCCTATTGAATTGGTTTTTCAATTCGATTTTCCTGCCCAGTTGGGTGATTTTTTTCAAAACTCCTGGTGGGTTTTATAGCTTTTTCACCCCCTTTGGCTTCTCCTAACCACACTGGCGCTGTGGTGTAAATAAAATAAAGAAACAAAAAGGACTTTTCCTCTCTCTGTTAAATCCTAGCTCACGTTTGCAGTCCAACACCAGCTCTGGCAGGATACACATTTCAAATCTGACATATTGTAATCACAAAACAGAAAATAAAATTAATTTTTCTACCTTTTGTTGTCTGGTTATATTTCAAATCTTGTTGGTCCAAAGCTCTGGTTTTCTTCTGATAACTTACTTGCCAGGGTCTCCTTCTTTCTTCTTTCTGCATGCTAACCATCCATCTGCCAACTCTGTCCTCTCTTTCCATTTCCCTTCCCTCCCCAGGAAGTCTGGTATCTTTCCTTTTTTTCATCTCCCTCCACAGATCCACCTTTTCTTAACTACCCTTTCATCTGGCATCTCTCCCTCCTTCCCCACCACCCCAGAGACCACCATCTCTCCCTTTCTTTTCCCAATTACCCTCCTATCCAGTATCTCTATCCCTCCTCCACACCATCCCTTGTGTCCAATTTATCTCCCTTTCTGTTCCTTCCCTCCCTCCCTAAATCCCATGGTCCATCATCTCTCTCCCTCTCCTCTATTTTCAGACCCATTATTTCTTCCCCCCCCCAAAGTTTGGCATATGCACGTCTCTTTGAACACCCCCTTCCCTCCGTGTACTTCTAAACCAGGGTCCCCCCCAAAGGCCTTTCCCCCCTTAAAGGTCTGCCTGTCCCCCCTTGAAGGCCTGCACCCCCCTTGAAGGCCTGTCCCCCCCCTTGTAGGCCTGCCCTCCCCTTGAAGGCCTGTCCCCCCCTTGTAAGCCTGTCCCCCCCTTGAAGGCCTGTCCCCCCCCTTGAAGGCCTGCACACCCTTGAAGGTCTGCACCCCCCCGAAGGCCTGTCCCACCTTGAAGGTCTGCACCCCCCCGAAGGCCTGCACCCCCCCGAAGGCCTGTCCCCCCTTGAAGGCCTGTCCCACCCCCTTGTAGTCCTGTCCCTTCTTTGAAGGCCTGCCTTCCCCCCCTTGAAGGCCTGTCCCTCCCCCTTGAAGGCCTGCACCCCTTGAAGGTCTGCACACCCCCCGAATGCCTGTCCTCCCCCTTGAAGGCCTGCCTCCCCCCTTAAAGGCCTGCCTGCCTGTCACCCCCCCCTTGAAAGCCTGCCTGCCCGCCCGCCCCACCCTGAAGGCCTGATGCCCCGACCCACCCCGAAGGACCGCTCGCCCCCCTGGCCTCCCCGCAACACCTATGAAGCAGCCGCAGCAGGATCGCGACGTCAGCGATCCCTGCGCTGCTTAGGCGCTGCTTCCTGCGCCGCGGTCCCGCCCCTCCTCTGACGTCAGAGGAGGGGCGGGACCGCGGCACAGGAAGCAGCGCCCAAGCAGCTCAGGGATCGCTGACGTCGCGATCCTGCTGCGGGCTGCTTCATAGGTGGTGCAGTAAGGTCAGTGGGGCGAGCGGTCCTTCGGGGGTGGGGGGGCACTGAATGGCAAGGCCGGGAGCACCCCCTTAGGGCTGGCACCCAGGGTGGACCGCACCCCCCGCCCCCACCCTTGGTACGCCACTGCTCATCAGTGATATCACAATGGCTTAATTGTTCTATACTTGGCTCACTTTTACTACATTTTGATTTCTAGAGTGGCACAGTGGTTAAAGCTATAGCCTCAGCACCCTGAGGTTATGGGTTCAAACCCAGGGCCGCCATCAGGGCAGTACTACCAGTCCTGCATTCAGGGGCCCGGAGCTGACAGGGGGCCCGGGCTCCCCCAGGATCCTAGGCAGTGTTCTAAGGCAAGGGCGCCAGTAGCTCGCCAAGGCAAAGTGAGTCGATCACCCAGGACTCACTTTGTCTTGGCGATCTAATCTATCAGGCCGATCAGTCTTCCTCTCCCCGACGTCAATTCTGCAGTCGGAGAGGAAGTTCGGGCCAGCCAATCGCTGCCTGGCTGGGCAGAACTTCCTCTCCGACGGCAGAATTGACGTCGGGGAGAGGAAGACTGATCGGCCTGATAGATTAGATCGCCAAAATCCTATCCGACCCTCCCTTCTACGCATGTGCCCCCCCCTTCCATTCCCCCATACCTCTTGAATTGTACCCGGCACGAGCAGCACCACGAACCTGCTGCCCTTCGTCATGTCGGCTCTCCCTCCGAGGTCACTTCTTAGGCGCGGGACCCGGGAGTGGCGTCAGAGAGCGCCAACACCGTTTCGGGCAGCAAGCTCGTGATGCAGCTCCTGCTGGGAAAATGACCCCTCCCCTCTTTTGCTAAGAGGCGCTGGCCGATTTAGCGCACGCTAACGATTATATCCTATGGATGCGTTAGCATTTAGCACGCAAGGGCCGCGTTAGCATTTTGCAGGCGCTAATCATCGCGTGCTAAAGTGGGTAGCGCGCCTTAGTAAAAGGACTCCTTAATGAGGTACGAGGGAAGGAGAGCAAGCACATGACAGAGGAGATCGGAAAGAAGCGGGGGGGCACCACTCCCCCGCCATCCCCTTACTGCACCACTGATAAAGATTATTGTAATGGTGTACAGCTGGGCACATACATTGTTATTCCTGGAGGGCTCACAAGGTTTATTTTTCCCGGTTGCAGACAAACTCCAGAAGGCACAGAGAGACTTGGAAACAGGTGCACCACACTCCTGTAACTGAGATTGCTATTAAAGAGATATGAGGATGCTGTTGAGTCCCCGGAGAAACGATAATGTTTAATAAAATTTAATTTCTGCAGAAAGGTAGCCAAAAAAGCACTCGAAAATCAAGCAAGCAGGCAGAGTTAAGAGTAGTTAAAATGATATTTGGTGCCCCCGCTTCTGTAAACAGTGCAGCTGAATTATTCTGCTGGACCATTGTTGGGAGTTTTGGATGAGAACGGTAAAGCAAGCCGGAATCGGGAGACCGCAGGGACTTTGTACTGAAGTCTGGGAAAATAGATAACTCTGTTTTTATGCTTTTATATGCATGCATAAAGGTAACACAGGAGATATAGTTTGCAATCAGATCCTGCAGTGAAAATGTGAACTAGAGCATCCAGCAAATATAGATATCCTGGCCCCCTTTTTTGTCTCTTTTTTATTTTTGTGATTTATCTTTTGTATTTATTATTTCAGCTTCTTCTTTGTCTAGGGCAATGAAACTCCCCCCTCGCCTCCCCCCCTCCCCCCCAGCATTTGTAGTAGACTGGCCACGCTGGCATTATTTTTTTCTCTTGTTCTATATTTCATGGGGATTTAGTGAAAAGCTGCTGTAAGTCAATAGATTTTTCTTTATCTATGATGTACTCTCTCTTTGTCTAGAAAATTTGATTCATTGCTTGAAAGGAGATGAGACTGTTTTGAAAGCGGGGTCGGGGTGGGGGGGGGAGGAAAAGGGTAATAAACATTGCAACAGCGGATACTAATTGACCATTACAGAAATCTGAAAATATGCGCCTGAAGTTGAGTGGGATGGAAGACTGAGTAGGAGCAAATGGGATAATTAAGAGGGAAAAACAGTGGAACTTGCGAGTGGGAAGATGAAACTCTTTGTAAAAGATGTATAAGGGATTTAAAAAATAAAAATAAAATAGTGATAACAGGAAGGGGAATGGAGATAAGGCCAGTGGACAGATGAAATTAAGCAACTAGCTGCAAATTTTAGATTTTGAAACAGTGACTAGAGATGTAAGTTGGGGGAGGGGGAAGGAATACAGATTTTCACTCATACTTTTTTTTAGCATCGCTTAAGAGAGCGTCGCATAAGAGGAGTCGCTTAAGAGGAATAAAACTTTGGATTGCAAGTAACTTGGTTTGCAAGTGTTTTGCAAGACAAGCAAATCATTTTATTAAATTTTAACTTGATATACAAGCAATGTCTTGTAACAAGTACATACAGTATACACACGTCACAACTGAGCCAATGATTCTTCTCTCTCTGACGCTGCGGGAGTGTAGTGACTGTTCTAAATGAGCAAAATCTTGCATGTCTGAACTGTAGGGAGCATGAGGTAACACCTCCCAGCCGTATTTGCGTAGTTTTTCAATGATAACATTCCCTATGTGCGGGCGAGCGTTGTCTTGAAGAATGAGTGGCCCAGCCAAGAACAACTGAGGTCGGGTTTTGTGCATTTTTCTGCGCATTTTTTTTGCAAAAAATCATGATAATACACTGCTGTGACACTTCTTCCACATGGAACTTTGTCTGTGATGATGATGCCTTCATGATCATATGCAAAAATCATTTGTTTGACTTTTGATTGAGCTTGTCAAAATTTTTTTGCTCACGGGGAAGATGGAGCTCTCCACTCGTCTTTGAAAAACTACGTGAATACGGCTGGGAGGTGTTACCTTATGCTCTCTACAATCCAGACATGAGTCCACCAGACTTCGACCTTTTTCCAAAGTTGAAACAACCTATGCTTGGACATCGTTTTACATCTCTGGAAGAGTTTTCTTCCGCCGGTACCCGAGCCATTCGGCAACTGAACTAAAATGGTGTCTTGGATGGAATAATGAAGCTTCCCGGGTGTTGGGACTTGGTCATTGCAAAGCAGGGAGACTATATTGAAGGATTGTAAAGAAATACTTGAAAAAAAAAAATAAAACATGTAAATTTAAAACAATAGTGTGCATTATTTATGAAAGAACCCTTGTATCATACCGGCTCGTGCTAAAAACCTCTAGCCCAGTTTGATAAAAGGGGCTCCAAGTTTGTGATAGTAAATGGGCTTAGGGCATCCTTTAGTGGACCTTTTCTGAGCGCTAAGCCCATTTCCGGTGTGGCGGTCAAAAATGACTTTTTTTTTTTTTTAAACTTGTAGTATTTCTGATTGTGTGCTAATGGTGGCCTTAGTGCATGGTCTGTAGAAACGAAGCCAAATCAGAACCTCTACGACAAAGGTGAAAATCCAAACACCAACAAAGATGCAGGCCGAGAAGCTGAGAACCAACAAAAATCAGCTGAGGTCCAAAGTATGGCTGGTGTGCAGTTTTATTCATCAAATCACAAAGTCTTGTGCGACGGCTCGACACGCACGTGTTTCGGCCTCTACGGCCTGCTTGAGGAGTCTTTGTAAATCCAAAATAGGATTACAGTGGTGCCTCGCATAACGAACGCCTCGCACAACGAACGCTGCACACAACGAACTTCATGTCTTGATTCACACAACGAACTTCGTTTCACACAACGAACTTCACACAACGAACTTCGTTTCACACAACGAAGTCGCCCGAGCTGCCGATGTATTGCATCCTTCCGCGCAGGCAGTCGTTAGTCACTGCGCTTAACTGCCCTCTCTCACTGTATACAGTCGTCCTTTTAAGATAAACTCAATATTTTTTATATATCATGGCTTCTAAAAAAAGCAGGAAGGTGATTTCTGTTGAAATGAAACGGGAAATAATTAGAAGGAGTGAATGTGGGGTAAAACAGTGTGACCTCGTCAAAGAGTTTGGCCTCAGCAAGACCACCATTTTCACCATTTTGACAAATTTATCTTTTTTTATGTCATCTTAGCATATTTTATGCTGCAGAACGAATTATTTTTTTTAACATGTATTGTTATGGGAAAACGCGTTTCACATAACGAACTTTTCGCATAACAAACTTGCTCCTGGAACGAATTAAGTTCGTTGTGTGAGGCACCACTGTATTTGTATGATGGAGGTGCTCATAAGTCAAAACACTCAAATCAACCATAAGAAGCACTTGTGCGCGCTGACCGAGAGGCTGAAACGTGGCCATAGCGAGACTTGTTCAAAGAATTTGAATTAAATAATAATAATAGTAATAATAATTTTATCCTTATATACCACCAAAGCCATAATAGTTCGAGGCGGTTTACAATTAGAGGTGCTGGACAATCAGAGAAAAGTTTACAGTTAAAGGCTTCTTCAGTACCCTGTGATCATCTCCACTGTTCCCCTCTTTTACTAAAGTGCGCTCTCCGATATGACGCATGACCTACTTCTACTGGAGCGCTGGTCTAGGTCCTGGCAACTCAGTTTCAATGCCAAAAAATGCAAAGTCTTGCACCTGGGAAGTCAAAATCCATGCGAGACTTACACCCTAAATGGCGAGATCCTGACAAGAACTGAAGTAGAAAGAGACTTAGGGGTGATTGTCAGTGAAGACATGAAGACTGCCAATCAAGTGGAGCAAGCTTCATCCAAAGCAAGGCAAATCATAGGTTGCATACGCAGGAGTTTCGTCAGCCGTAAACCTGAAGTCATTATGCCATTGTATAGATCCATGGTGAGACCACCCCTGGAGTACTGTGTGCAATTCTGGAGGCCGCATTACCGCAAGGATGTGCTGAGACTGGAATCAGTCCAGAGAATGGCCACCAGGTTGGTCTTGGGACTCAAGGATCTCCCATACGAGAAGCGGTTAGGGAAGTTACAGCTCTACTCACTTGAGGAACGTAGAGAGAGGGGAGATATGATCGAGACATTCAAGTATCTCATGGGCCGCATCGAGGTGGAAGAAGATATCTTCTTTTTCAAGGGTCCCGCGGCAACAAGGGGGCATCCGTGGAAAATCAGGGGAGGGAAACTGCACGGGGACACCAGGAAATTCTTTTTCACTGAAAGGGTGGTTGATCGCTGGAATAGTCTTCCACTGCAGGTGATTGAGGCCAGCAGCGTGCCTGATTTTAAGGCCAAATGGGATAGACACGTGGGATCTATTCACAGAGAAAGGTAGGGGAGGGTCATTGGGGTGGGCAGACTAGATGGCGCGTGGCCCTTATCTGCCGTCTATTTCTATGTTTCTATGCTGTACTCACTCGAGGAATGCAGAGAGAGGGGTGACATGATCGAGACATTCAAGTATCTCACGGGCCGCATCGAGGTGGAAGAAGATATCTTCTTTTTCAAGGGTCCCGCGGCAACAAGGGGGCATCCGTGGAAAATCAGGGGCGGGAAACTGCACGGGGACACCAGGAAATTCTTTTTCACTGAAAGAGTGGTTGATCGCTGGAATAGTCTTCCACTTCAGGTTATTGAGGCCAGCAGCGTGCCTGATTTTAAGGCCAAATGGGATAGACATGTGGGATCTGTCCGCAAAGATAGATAGGGAGGGTCATTGGGGTGGGCAGACTTGATGGGCCGTGGCCCTTATCTGCCGTCTATTTCTATGTTTCTATGATTTAGCGCACGCTAAACACTAACACGTCCATAGAATTTAATGGGCGCATTAGCATTTAGCGCACGCAAAATCGGCTAGCGCGCCTTAGCAAAAGGGCTCCACACGTGTTTGTCGTGCTTTGTGGAGTTTGTTCTTCTGTTTTTGCCAGGTTCAAATGTATAGGCATCACTTTTAATCCCTTAAATGAAGATGAATTTTCAGCTGGGGGAAAAAAAAAAAGATCCAATGTGTGGCCACAATTAGAGCATATGCATATATTTAGGATCCACAACAACAAAAAAAGGGGATCCAAAAAAGATCTGCAGAAAAAATCAGCCAGGAGCAACCAAAACAAAACTGCAGACTGTGTACGAGATGCAGGCAAATTTTAATATGACAAGAACACAATATATAAAACTCTTTTACCAATAAAGGGACCCGACACGGTCCGTGTTTCGGACTAACCTTCGTCAGGGGTCCATGGTAAAATAGGGGGGGGCTAAAAAATGCCACAAAAAAATGAAGAATCTCGATGGGATGCCTGTGTGTATCAAGTTCGCCGAAAAAGCCAACATTTTTTAGCCCCCCTATTTTACCATGGACCCCTGACGAAGGTTTGTCCGAAACACGGACCGTGTCGGGTCCCTTTATTGGTAAAAGGGTTTTATATATTGTGTTCTTGTCATATTAAAATTTGCCTGCATCTTGTACACAGTCTGCAGTTTTGTTTTGGTTGCTCCTATATTTAGGATACAAACATAAAAGTGTAAATTTAGGAGCTCATTTAGATACAGTGGGGGGCACAATCAAAACTTTTAAACGTCCAAAAACCTGCTTAAGTCGGCACTTGGATGTCCTAATAGCAGGGGCATCCAAGTGCCGATAATCAGACCCGACTTTCTGGGCATGCAGAAGCACTTCTAAACTGCTGAATGTCCATAGCTCAAAGGGGTGTTTTGGAAGGTATGTTATGGGCGGGAAACGGGCAGGCTTAAGCCTCGACATTCTGCAGTGATAATCAAAGCTTTCCTAGAGGGAGCTTAGATACCGGCAGTTAGACCTGCTTTAGTTGCGTCTAAGTGCCCCAAAGCTGCCCAGACGACCACTGGAGGGATTAAGGCATGATCCCTTCTTACTCCCCCAGGGGTCACTGACCCACTTCCCACCACCCATAAATGGGGATTCCCCCTGCCAGGATCAGCTAAACTGGCAGGGAAATTCCTCCCTTCCTCCCTCCCTCACAGGCACTGATCCCCCAACCCCATCTACAGAGAGCTCCCACAGTACACTCCTCCTGCCAACATCCCTCGACACTCCCAACAGCACTGGCAACACCCCCTCCACACACACACATCACCCACCCCTGATACCCCCGACAGCACATCACAATGTTGAGCCAATCAGGGCCTTAGGCCCCTCCTACTGCATCCCAAGATGCAGTGGGAGGGAGAAGGCCCACCATTCACAGCAAGCAGCCCTCTAGGCAGGAGCGGGCTTCCCTCTTGCTGATTTTGCAGCACAAGATACGGGAATGTCGGGTGATGTGTTGGGAGGGGGGGGGGGAGGAGGTTGCCAGTGCTTCTGGAGTGTCAGGTGATATGGGGATTGTTGCCAATGCTGTCAGGGGTATCGGGTGATGTGGGGGGGGGGTGTTGCCAGTGCTGTCGGGGCATCAGGCGATGTGTGTGTAGGGGGGGTATTGCCAATGTTGTCGGGGAGTCGGGTAATATGGGGGTGTTGCCAGTGCTGTCGAGGTGTCAGGTGATGTGTGTGTGGGGGGGTGTTGCCAATGTTGTCAGGGAGTTGGGTGATGGGGGTTTTGCCAGTGCTGTTGGGGTTATCGGGTAATGTGGGAGGGTGTTGCTAGTGCTTTCAGGGTGTCAGGTGATATGTGAGATGTTGCCAGTGCTGTCAGTGATGTCAAGAGATGTTTGGGGGGAAGGGCTGTAGTGTCTGACCTCACTGTGGAGGGAGCTAGGGGATCAATGCCTGGGAGGGAGAGAGAAATCTCCCTGCTTGTTCAGTTGATCCTGGCAGGGGGAATCCCCATCAGCTGAGCTGGCAGGGATCCTCGAAACCGGCTCAGCTGGTGGGGATTCCCCTGTCACAATCAGACACGTTAGTTGGGCACGTCTACAAAACTCGCTTTTGTGTGTTTTTCTTGTGGACGTTTTTATTTTTGAAAATGACTAAAAAAAACGATAGATGTCCTAAGGACCCAAACTTAAGCAAAGGTCATTTTCGAAAATAAAAGATAGTCGTCTGGCAGCTTTGAAAATGAACATTTTTTTCTACTGGTTTTGTGGAAGTCTTACCCCCAAACGTCCAACCTCAGACTTAGACGACCTATCGAAAATGCCCCATCCACGTGTACTAATGCAGTAGTACACATGAGTAACTTTAGAGGTAAATTGGGATTTTCATGTTTCTGGGCCCTCGGGCTAATTCAGTTATTTTTACATGCTTAAGATTTGTCAAAGTGGTGGGCAGGATTCATGTTTTTAATTTTTCAATATGCTTTAGGTGGGGTTTTTTTTGTTCTTATAAAATGTTGTTATGGTCTGCTGTTTATCTCATATCTTAAGATTTCCTTACACTTTATGATTTTTACTGTATTGTGTAGTCTTGTGAGCCACTTTGGGCTCAATTGATCCCTTGGAAATGCCAAATTAAATGCTAGTTGATCCATTGAAATGCCAAAATAAATGAGCTGGTCAATGAGCTAACAGCTGACTGACTCTTTCTTCCTTGCCCAGAGTATTTGGACACTTCAGCCTCCGTTCAGAATGGCAGCTAGTGAAAGTTGACTACAAATCCATCTTTGGAAGGAGGTGCAACGAGAATGACTTTCTGATGTGGCATTTGCACAATCAGGTACTGGATAGAACTCTTTGGTACATCCATTCCCTGGTCTGTATTGTCTTCAGGGAAGTGAACAGGCATTGAATGGTCTAGAGTAGGGTTGTAAAATCCGGACAACCTACACCCGTCCCCAGGCCCACCCATCTCCGCCCCAGTCCCGCCCTAGCTCTGCCCCAGTCCCGCCCTAGCTCCGCCCCCTCCCCCTGCTGCCTGCTATGGTCGGGCAGGAGGCTTTTCAAAACTCGGACAAAGTGCCGGGTTTTGCAAAGCCATTTGGAGCTCCGGACATGTCCTCAAAAGGAGGGTCCGGGAAAATCCATTTGTCTGGCAACCCTAGTCTAGAGGTAGAATATAATTAGAATGCTGACATTTTTTCTCTACAGTGCTGTTCAAATCAGTGTCAGAGGAGTGTGGCAGATGGTGTGATCAGTTATGCCATGTCACATTATTTCGCAGTCCTTGTATTGATATATTGGGCAGAGGTTTCAATTCTTTTGAGACTGTCGCTATGTACTGAACTATTATATGCAACATACAGGTTATGTAATTGCTCTTTCCAAAGCAGTGGTAAGATGTTGCAGCTGGATATACTAAAAGTTAAACCTGGGAGCTCAGATCTAATTCAAACTTCTGTAGCCACTAACGTCATGCATTCGCCTATGCACTAGATGAGGTTTTCGAAGATAATAGTTTGTAAATCTTCATGAATTGGGGGAAATCTAAGTCAAGCAGCTGTTCCTAGCAACTCAGCTAAGGTGCACCAGACCAGAGCACCAGTGGCGTATGTCACCACGACACTTGTCTTCTAAATAATTATGCAGACAGGGCTCTGAATATTGGCAGGACCTGGTTAACTCTCTTAGCTCCACCCCTAGAACAACACGGAACTACACTTCTCCCTCCATATTCGCCGTGGTAGGGGGATTAACAGAACCGCAAATACAGAAAAACCGCAAATAACTTTTTCATATGTTATTCGCTGTTTTCTATTTAAAAAAACCATCGTGAATATGGTGAAACCGCGAATAACATGGTGAGAGACCTGGCCTGTTTCTAAAGGAGAGGCAAAACACGCCGAAGAAAGTGCTGGGAATCAGCGATTTCTCTATGCAAGCTGACGCAATTTGGGGGGGGGGAGGAGCCAGCAAGCTTTAAACCGTGAATAATCAAAACCGCGATTACTGAAACCGCAAATACGGAGGGAGAAGTGTACTCAGATAGTGCCGGCATGGACAGACACTCTCTGGTTAATTACTGCTGAATATCATCCCAGGAGATGGTCAGCATGAGTTAACCAAGTAAACGCTGTTCATATCCAGTTGACTTATTCTGAATCTTAACTTCTTTGTAAACCCTATGCTGTCAATCAAGACGTGTCAACCTCATTCTATACCCTATCCTGTCAAGCAGGGAACCTCACTTCAACCCTATTCTAAACCCTATCTTCTCAATCAGGCTATATCAAGGTGTGTGACAGTGGCTCCTTTGTGGATACTAGGCAGAGAATGACACTGTTTTTAAAAAGAACCCTACAGCTGTTCTATAAGGTAATCTGACGCAACAGATCTGGGAATCTGAATGCCAGTTCACTATGATTGTACTTCTATATGCCTAGATTTTAATACATGACGAGTACAGTAAGTTTTGCCACCAATATATTATGAATCAGCCGCTATATTCCTTACCTATATCTCTAGTAAAATGTGAACGTATCCTTAGTCCTATGCCAATATAATGCGAATGTACCCTTCTTCGTATGGCTTAGTCCTACAGTTACCCCCTCTTTTACTAAGGTGCGCTAAATGCTAACGCGTCCATAGACTAACATGCATGCGTTAGTGTTTTAACATGCGCTAATCGGTTAGCACACCTTTGTAAAAGAAGGCCTAATATAATGTGAATGTACCCTTCTTCGTATGGCTTAGTCCTACAGTTTTAGTAAGGTGCGCTAATTGTTCTTGAACAATACCCCTAAAATGAAAAATGAAATAAAAATGAAAAAAATAATAATAATAATAAGGAAAAATGAATAGGGGATTATCAATAAAAGCAAGAAGGTGGACCAAACAAATTCTTAAACATTGATGTAGATGGGAACACAATTTTTGTTTTTCTATTTTTAATGCAGGGAGAGCTTTGCGTCATGGGGGAAAGAAAAACATATAAGAAGCGCCGGCCCGGATCCCAGTGTGCACTGGGAAGAGATTACTCTAGAGTCATAATATCAGAGCCTTGTCTCTGTGCTGACTGGGATTTTGAATGGTAAGTAGTTTAATTAATATTAAATACTGTTACAGTAAGTCGTTGCCAGAAGCAAAATTGGAAAAGGTACAGGAAAAGGTGACGAAAATTATTAAAGGAATGGGACAATTTCCCTATGAAGAAAGACTAAAGTGGCTAGGGCACTTCAGCCTGGAGAAGAGGCCGCTCAGGGGAGATACGCTAGAGGTCTATAAAATACTGCATGGAGTGGAGTGCGTAGATGTGACTAGGGGGCATATAATGATACTATTAAGTAGTCAATTTAAAATAAACCTGAGGAAAAAAAAAATATTTTTTTAACTCAACATATAGGGCTCCTTTTACAAAGCCGCGCTAGGGCCTTAACGCGTGGAACAGCACACGCTAAATTGCCCCGCGCACTAGCCGCTACACCTCCTTTTGAGCAGGGGGTAGATTTTCGGCTAGTGCGCGCTAATCCGGTGCGTGCGCTAAAACGCATAGCGCACCTTCGTAAAAGAAGCCCAGAATTAAACTCTGGAATTCATTGCCAGAGAATGTGGAGAAAGTAGCATAGCAGGGTTTAAAAAAGGTATGAATAAATTCCTAAAAGAGAAGTCCCTAAGCCATTATTATGAATTGATCTGGGGAAATCCACTGCTTACTCCTAGAATAAGCAGCCTAAAATCTGTTTTACTCTTTGGGATCTTGCCAGGTACTTGTGATAAAATCTCACTGGCTACCGATTGCTTGTAGAGTAACCTATAAAATCCTATTACTGGCCTTTGAGACAAAGATTACCCAACAGCCAGAATTCATTAACAGATTACTCATCCCTTACACACCATCAAGAACACTACGATTGCAAAACCAGCATCTCTTAGTAATACCTTCACCACAGCAAATAATTTGTGATACCACATGTTCCTCAATATTTTCAGTCACAGCCCCGCAATTATGGAACTCTATCCTCCTCTTTTACTAAGGTGCGCTAACGTGTCCATAGACTAACATGCACGTGTTAGCGTTTAGTGCGAGACTAAATCGATTAGCGCGCGCTAATCTCTGAGAGGGTGAGATCCAGAAGGCCTGAGCATACGCAGATACTCAAGGCTCAGCAGCAGATTGGCGGCAGGCACTTTCTATCACCGGCGGCGCAGGGGTAAGGACAGGGCCAGTCAGGGAGGGGTGGGGAGGAGGCGATAGCAGCGCCAGTGGCCTCGGGTGGAGCATGGGAGTCGGGGTGCATCCAGCAGGAGTGAGCCAGTACCTGAGTGTCCTTCAGAGGGGGTAGTGACATCCGGGGGGAGGGGCAGCGTCCGGGAGCGGCAGGGCCAACGGTACCAAGTTGGGCTCGGTGGTGGCAGCAGTTTGCTTACAGCCAGCACCCTGGAGCCGGGGCGCACCATCACCACCCGCACAACCCACAGTGAGAGGCAGCGAACATTAGTGAGGCAGCAAACAGCAGCAGAGGAGGAGAACTGGAGGAGCCGCGTGGATAGGTCTGTGGCAGAGGCAGCAGTAGAGGCGTCGCTAATGGTCATTAAGTTTTTGGGGATGTGGAACGAATTGTTCTAGTTTACACTAACTCTTATGGGAAAAGTTGCTTTGATATACGAGTGTTTTGGTTTATGAGCATGCTTCTGGAACGAATTATGCTCGTAAACCAAGGTACCACTGTATATATACCGTATTTTCACGTAGATAACGCGCACCCGTGTAAAATGCGTACACGAGTATAACGCGCGAGGAACTGTAATTTATGTAAATAATTTTTTATATACCGCGCACACCTGTATACCGCGCATGCCGCCCCAACTCTCCCGTCGCTGCCCGACTCTCCTTTCGCCCGCCCCGACTCTCCTCTGGCCAGCCCGACTATCCTTTAGCCCGCCCCGACTCTCCTCTCCCCCTTGAAGTCCTGTCCCCACCCTGAAAGCCTGATGCCCCCCCCCTGACGTCTGATTCACCCCCCCCACTGGACCTCTCGCACCCGCACCCCGCCTCACGCTGGAACACGCACCCGCACCCCCACCCAGAAGGACCGCTCGCACACCCACAGCCTCCCCACCCACCCCCATCATGTAGAAGTTTCCTACCGTCGTCCTGCTGCTTCCTCTGCCGGCGGTCCTGCCCCTTCTCTTAGCCCTGCGTCTACGCTGCTTCCTCTTCGCTTAGAAAAATAAATTTTAATAAACTTGAAACTTGACCTGGGTTGGCCACTGGAGTGAGGTTTTTTTTTCCTTTGATTTTATTTCTGAATGGCTTATAGTGCTGCATAATCCAAAGTCACTTTCACCAAGTTGCCGAAATAGTGGAAACTCTTTTCTAATCTTCCAATTAATCAGGATCTCAATCCAGAATGACAGAGGATCAATGGAAATAGTCAGCAAGGTTATCTGCAGGAAAGAAATCTGAGTTTAAGAGTTGCCGGGTAGGGGATTCATAGTACTGTCAGCACTAATTACTATTGCAGCAAATAGCTTACATGCTAAGTATTGATTAAAATTTAAAAAAACACCCACAAATTATAATTGGAGATATCAGTTTTTAGCAGTGCTTCGCAATCCAGTCCTTAGGGCACACCCCATTTTCAGGAATTCCATAATGTATATGTGTGAGAGAGATTTGCGTTCTAAGGAGACAGGGGATATTCTATAAATGGCGGCTTACCGGCACCTAAGTTAATTGAGAAACAACTTTAGAGAGTGTCCTCTCGTTCTCCCTACCTTGGAGAGGGTGAACAATCTGTCTTTATCTACTAAGTCTATTCCCTTCAGTATCTTGAATGTTTCGATCATGTCCCTTCTCAGTCTCCTCTTTTCAAGGGAGAAGAGGTCCAGTTTCTCTAAACTCTCATTGTACGGCAACTCCTCCAGCCCCTTAACCATTTTAGTTGCTCTTCTCTGGACCCTTTCGAGTAGTACCCCTGTAGAAGGCATTAATAGCCAGATTCTGTATAGGATGCTTACATTAGGCACCACTAGGCACCCTAATTAAGGATGCCTAGCGACGCCTAAGTTTAGAATCTGTGCCCAACTTTTTAAAAATTGCTTTGGTAAGTGACCACGCCGGTTTTCAGCCAGTCAAAAAAAAAAAAATTAAGAGTTTTGGTGCTGAACGCTTAGGACGCCTAGCGATGCCTAAGTTGGGTTGTCCTCCAACTCCTAATGACACCTGTCGGAGAAATAGATGTGGTTCGGGGCGTAGAATAGGCGTGGTTGATTTTGACATCACTAAGCGTACGAGTTAGGTGCCGGTAAATTAGGCCAAGTAAAACGTGGCCTAATACATCGACGCCTACCTCCAGGATGCATAAGCACACCTGGAATGGGATTATATAAGTGGCACCTAGTGGTTCATTGATAACCACACCAAGAGTTGCTTAGAATGTAGACGTCGGTAGGCGCCATTTATAGAATCCATTTCTAATCATTTTCTGCATTGCTTTGGGTTTGCTTGCATCAATTGTTGAATAAACTGATGGTCATCCAGTAACTCTGTTCCACATTTTTTTCTTTCGTTTGAATTGTTGTGGAATATTTGGTTTCCTTTCCTGTTCTTAAATACAATATTCTCTACTTGACCGACCAAGTTCTGGCTCCGCCCTTGGCATGCCCTAGGTTTCAAGCTGGGTGCTAACCAGGCATTTCTAGCAGTGCTATCCGGTTAAGAGATTTAGGTTTATTAATATTTGATATACTGCAAATCTTATAAAAGTCATAGCGGTTTACAAATCAACAAAACATATTAAAGAAAGCAAAGATCTCCACTGCTGATCGGATACAGCTTTTCATGCACACAACCAAAGAGTCACCATTATGGGCTCCTTATGCGGTTTAACGCGCATAATAGTGTGTGCTAAACCGCCGGCCGTGCTAGCCGCTACTTCCTCCTCTTGAGCAGGCGGTAGTTTTTCGGCCAGCGCGGGGGTTAGCGCATGATAAAAAGTCACGCGCGCTAAAGCCGCTAATGCGGCTTTGTAAAAGGAGCCCTATATTTCAACAGTCTACCCACCTCTCTGACCCCCTAAAACACACACAACATATATTTGCTTTCTCAGTTTCTCTTTTCTGCTTTCTCTTTTTGAAACAAACACTGTGACATCGAGTCCTAGAGCGGCCAACCCAAATGCCTATTGGGAATACAAAATTTTAACAAAGTAGAATGTGAGAGATGGTTTCACAAACACGTCACCAAGTAATAGAAAACACTGTTGTTAGAGGCCACCAATCAGATGACGGTGCTGTTTACAAAATTGCACCTCCGGCAAAGGTAGGCACCAGAAATGTAGGCCAGGGTTTTCAAGACCTACATATCCAGTGCCTAACTTCAGTGGTGTGGCGAGGGTGAGCGTCGCCCGAGACGATGGCGCCCCCCTTCCTCGCCTTCTTCCCCGCTCCCCCGCCGTGTATGCATATAGTTGTAGATCAGTGGTCTCAAACCCGCGGCCCAAGGGCCACATGCGGCCCGCCAGGTCCCATTTTGAGGCCCTCGGTATGTTTATCATAATCCCAAAAGTAAAATAAAACCGTTTCTTGATCATATGTCTCTTTAGCTATAAATCACAATATTATTATTAAGACTTAGCCAAAAGGAAAGATTTATAAACTATAAAGAGTTTTACCTCATGCAAAATTGTCATTTCTTTAATAAGACATTAACTATTTTTTGAGGCCCTCCAAGTACCGACAAATCCAAAATGTGGCCCTGCAAAGGATTTGAGTTTGAGACCACTGAGGTAGATGGATGTTGATTTTTTACCTTCTACAAATGGGATGGGTGGGGGTGGGGGGAGGGAGTTTAATTTCTAGGTTTTCGTCTTTTCATATCCTAAGCTTTGTGTTAATAATGTTACGAGCAATTTGTTTAATATGTTTCTCCCGCTTTACTGTATGTTACTATATAAAATTTCAATAAAATTTTCGAACTAAAAAAAAAGTCTGCCCCTAAGCTTACCGACTGGTAGCACCTCAGAGTAGATGCCTACCTCTAAGTGGCAAATTATCACTTTTACATCATTTTTAAATTGTTTTTTAATGGTGCTTTCAATTATCAGCGCTGATTAAATCAATTTTAAAAAATTAAGGTAGGTGCCTAGATTGGCTGGGTGCACCAATCTGGGCGCCTAACCTGTAGGCATCTTTTATAGAATCAGGGCCAAAATGCTCTAAGCACCAACACTAATAACTTATACCAGGGCTGCCCAAGTCCGGTCCTAGAGATCTACTAGCAGGCCAGGTTTTCTAGATATCCACAATGAACATGCATGAGAGAGATTTGCATACCAAGAAGGTAGTGCAGGCAAATCTCTCTTATGCATATTCATTGAGGATAGGCAGAAAACCTGGCCTGCCAGTAGATCTCGAGGACCGGATTTGGGCAGCCCTGACTTACACTGCATCCTATATCTTACTGACAACCAAGGATACTTTAAACATGAAAGTGTAATGTGTTCATATTTACAGGCAGCTTCCAAAAACCTATCAGCCACATTTTGCAGACAAATATGACCTTCTAGCCCAGGGGTAGGCAACTCCGGTCCTCGAGGGCCGGAATCCAGTCGGGTTTTCAGGATTTCCCCAATGAATATGCATGAGATCTATTTGCATGCACTGCTTTTAATGCATATTTATTGGGGACATCCTGAAAGCCCGACTGGATTCCGGCCTTTGAGGACCGGAGTTGCCCACCCCTGGGCTAGCCTCAAACAAGTGATTTAACCAGCCAGGAGCTATTGTGGCTGGTTTCATTGCTTTGAATATTGACCTCATCATTTCCAAACATCCCACTCTTATTATTGTCTACAAAATGTAATGACCCAGTTAGCATTTAAAAAGTCTAATGGGATCTATAGTTCATTGTCCAAGGACAAGTCCTTATACAAACAGAGCTTGCTCTCTGTCCACACGTGGCATCACTTTCTGAGAACTGCAAGGCTCTGACTATTTTAAATTTAATAGTCCTCAAATAATTTTTCAAACCATCAGAGGATTGCAGTCTTGTATCTCCAGGGCCAAACACAGCTTTCCTTGCTTTACCAAAAGGATTTAATTTCTGTCATTATTTTCAGCTGATGATTGGATTGAAATTTTCCTGTCAGACAAATCAATAAGTGAGAAGCTATTTCAAAGACCAAAAATATAATTTGCTCGACTTTAATTGACCTTGTATAACAATTACAATGGCTTAATGAATTGGATTCACATTATTTTAGTGCCTGGAATAAGCCCACAGTCCCTTGGCAATAGATAGTATTGAAAGACTTCCCCTCTCTTTTACAAAGGTGCGTTAAGCATTTTAGCACGGATTTAGCTCATGCTAAATCAACGCGTGCGCTAACCGCTAACACGTCCATAGGGTAACATGCACGCGTTAGCGTGTAGTGCGTGCTAAGCGCACCTTTGCAAAAGAGGGGGTTTTACAGAACTCCCCCAATATTCACAGGGGTTCCATTCCAGGAACCCCCGCGAATCTTGAAAAACCGCGAATACGGTTTTTATCGGGGGAGACTGGAGAGGGCAGCCGGAGAGGCAGGAGAGAGCAGTCGGAGCACCGGCGAGTGATGGAAATCAGTCACGGTATGCTCCGACCGCCTCTTCCTGCACTAAAGTCGGGCCTCACCAATCAGGAGCTGCATGTCAAAGCAGCTCCTGATTGGTGAGGCCTGACTTTAGTGCAGGAAGAGGCGATCGGAGCATACCATGAGTGATTTCCTTCACTCGCCGGCGCTCCGGCTGCTCTCTCTCTCCTGCCTCTCCGGCTGCCCTCTCCTGCCCGGTCATTCGCAGTCAGAAAATACCGCGAATGACCAAGACCGCAAATTGCCGACTGCGAATAACCTGGGGATCACTGTATTTGAAAATTTCAGTACAGAGAAATTTTAGCTTCATGTGGAATAATTCTAGCACACGTGAGGAAGACATCTCTTGTAACTTTAACATAAAAGTGAATTTTCTTAGTCTAAATTCAGGGCCTCATATGTTAACATTCATTAACAACTTAATGCAGGTTAATACATATTAATGTTCATTAATATGACTTAAGTGCATAGTTAAATGAATAAGACCAAATGAAAATAATGGAGCTTGTATCATGCAACTGATATGCATGGACCAGGAAAGAGACTTTAAGGTAATAAGGGCCATTCTTGAGACCACGGGAGGGAGGTTGGCTAACTCCCGTGGTTGTCACTGAGCCTGGATATTCGATGCCGGGCTGTTTCCAGTAACCGTTATTGAATATCAAGTCTATTTTGAGCCAGCTAAGTCAATTTTAAACACTAGTTGGCTAAGTTACAGCAGCCAAAGACAGACCAGCTATTTGCGTGGTCTGATTTGGCTGCCAAACATGGCTGGTCAGCACTTAAAATCGGTAGCTATTGAGTGATTTAATTGGCCAAGTTTTAGCCGCATAGGGCTGAATTCTGTAACCAGCACTGATCATGTGTTAATCACGCATCAAAGCCAGTTTCAGAATTGTGCCTATGGGAAATACAGGTGCCAGAAATTTAGGCCAAGGTTTGCGTAATCCTTCTTTGTCTGCACTATTCTGAATAACTTTGTATCGTCTGCAAATTTAATCACCTTGCTCGTCGTACCAATTTCCAAGTCGTTTATAAATATGTTGAGCATGGGTCCAAGCACCGAACCCTGCAGCACTCCACTTGTGACGTTTTTCCTGTCCGAGTATTGTCCATTTACCCCCACTCTCTGTTTCCTATCCGCCAGCCATTTTCTAATCCACATGAGTATTTCACCCTCAATTCCATGGCTCGCAATTTTTTGAAGTAGTCGTTCATGCAGAACCTTGTCAAACGCCTTCTGAACATCCAGATATACAATGTCGACCGGGTTACCTTTGTCTATCTGCCTGTTTACTCCCTCGAAGAAGTGCAGCAAGTTCGTCAAGCAAGATCTTCCTTTGCTGAAGCCGTGCTGGCTGGTCCTCATCAGATTGTGTTCGTCAAGGTGATCAATGATGCGGTTCTTTATCAGTGCCTCTACCATCTTTCCTGGTATCGAGATCAGACTCACCGGTCTGTAGATTTCCGGATCTCCCCTCAAACCTTTCTTGAAGATCGGCGTAACATTTGCCACTTTCCAGTTTTCCGAAATCGTTCCTGATTTTATCGACAGATTGGCTATTAGTTGAAGCAGTTCAGCTATAGCCCCTTTCAGTTCCTTGATTACCCTTGGATGGATGCCATCCAGTCCCGAGGATTTATCATTTTTAAGCCTATCAATCTACCTGCATACCTCTTCTAGACTGACCGTCAACCCTGTCAGTTTCCCATCTTCGTTTCCTGCATATAGCCTCTTGGTATCCGGTATGTTGTGTATATCCTCTTTGGTAAATAAAGACGCAAAAAAATGTCTTCAGGTTGTTGGCGATGGCTTTGTCCTCCTTTAGCACTCCCTTTATTCCATGGTCATCCAATGGTCCCACCGCTTCCTTCGCGGGTCATTTCCCCTTAATATATCGAAAGAACGGCTTGAAATTTTTTTGCCTCATTGGTTATTTTTTCCTCATAGTCTGTTTTGGTCCCTCTTACCTCCTTATGGCACCTGCTTTGATGTTGTTTGTGCTTTTTCCAGTTTTTGTCCATTTTTGACCTTTTTCAATTCCTTTAACAAAGTCTTCTTGTCTCTGATTGCTTCCTTCACCGCTACAGTGAGCCACGCTGGTTCCTTGTTCTTTTTCCTCTTGGATGCCTTGTTGATACACGGTATATATAGATTTTGTGCCTCGGTGACTGTGTCCTTAAAAAGGGACCATTCTTGCCCTAGCGTTTTTACAGTGCTTATCCTCTTCTTAATCTTCTTCCCCACCATGAGTCTCATCCCTTTGTAATTCCCTTTTCGGAAGTTCATTGCCATGGCCTTTGTTCTGGATCGATGTTTTGCCCCTGTGTCCAGGTTGAAGTGGATCATATTGTGATCACTGCTTCCCAGCATCCCTTATATTTCTACACCTTGCGCCAGTCCTCTTAGGGCCTCTTCTATCAAACTGCGCTAGCAATTTATAGCTCAGAGAGCCATGCTGAATGGCCCGCGCTGCTCCCAATGCTCATAGGAACTTTATGAGTGTTGGGAGCAGGGCGGCTCTCTGCACTACAAACTGCTAGCACAGTTTGATAGACGAGGCCCTAAGAATGTTATAATGCCCCTGTATCGCTCCTTGGTGCGACCTCATCTGGAGCATTGCGTTCAATTCTAGTCTCCTTATCTCAAGAAGGATGTAGTGGCGCTAGAAAAGGTTCAAAGAAGAGCAACCAATTCTGGACATTGCAATCAATTCTGGAGGTCACACCTTCAAAAAGATATAAAAAGGATGGAGTCGGTCCAGAGGAAGGCTACTAAAATGGTGGATGGTCTTCGTGATAAGGCGTATGAGGACAGACTTAAAGATCTCAATCTATATACTTTGGAGGAAAGGTGGGAGAGGGGATATATGATGCAGACGTTTAAATACCTACGTAATATAAATGTGCATGAATCGAGTCTCTTTCATTTGAAAGGAAACTTTGCAATGAGAGGGCAAACGATGAAGTTAAGAGGTGAGAAGCTCCGGAGTAATCTGAGGAAATACTTTTTTACAGAAAGGGTGGTAAATGCGTGGAACAGACTCCCGGAAGAGGTGGTAGAAACAGAGACTGTGTCTGAATTCAAGAGGGCCTGGGATAGGCACGTGGGATCTCTTGGAGAGAGAAAGAGATAATGGTTACTGTGAATGGGCAGACTGGATGGACCATTTAGCCTTTATCTGCCGTCATTTTTCTAAGTTTCTATGTTCTATAAAGGGGATGGAACTCCTCTTGTATGAGGAAAGACTAAAACGGTTAGAGCTCTTCAGCTTGGAAAAGAGACGGCTGAGGGGAGATATGATTGAAGTCTACAAAATCCTGAGTGGAGTAGAACGGGTACAAGTGGATCGATTTTTCACTCTGTCAAAGTTAAAGACTAGGAGGACACTCGATGAAGTTACAGGGAAATGCTTTTAAAACCAATATGAGGAAATTTTTTTTCACTCAGAGAAGAGTTAAGGTCTGGAATGCATTATCGGAGGTTGTGGTAAGAGCGAATAGCGTAGTTGGTTTTAAGAAAGGTTTGGACAAGTTCCTGGAGGAAAAGTCCATAGTCTGTTATTGAGAAAGACATGGGGGAAGCCACTGCTTGCCCTGGATCGGTAGTATGGAATGTTGCTACTCTTTGGGATTCTAGAATCTTCCTTACTCTGAGATAATGGAATATTGCTACACCTTGGGTTTTGGCCAAGTACTAGTGACCTGGATTGGCCACTGTGAGAATGGGCTACTGGGCTTCATGGCTATTTTTATGTTCTTATAGTGGCCAAGGCGAAAAGGATGCTTAGCTGCACAGGACATACTAGCAGAACAGAGGAGGTATAGAAAATGACACGGATACAGAATTTGTCACCATCCCCATGGATCACTGCGGGAAACCATCTGATGACATTGTCTATCTCAAACTCAGTTCTTCTATCTCAACCTTAGTTCTTCTATGCTAGCATTCTTCAATGCAAGGCTTGAGGGTCAGTGGCTGTGCCATTCATACTCATTTTTCCCTCTTTCCTTAAAGAATGACACCAGGATGGTTTCCCACAGTTAACCGTGGGGATGGGGCAAATTCTGTCCCTGTATCATTTTGTAGTGATAATACCACTCTGAAAATTATCACTGTGTTCAGTTTTGAAGGCCATATCTTGTTTAGGACATGTGGAACGAAATTCTATGAAGGACACCTATTTGAAGCCTGTTCTATGACGGAAAGTAGTCGCCTCTTTTGCACTAGAGCAGTGTTCTTCAACCACCGGTCCATGGACCAGTGCCGGTCCACAGAAATTTCCTGCCGGTCCACAGGGCCAGCACGTGCGTCAGGCCCAAAACAGTGTTCTTCAACCGCCGGTCCACAATGCGATCGATGCGGCGTTATCTTCGAGCCAGCTCCCTCTTCCTAACTGATTCAGTGATCAAAGCCACGGGCAGCGGCTCCTACGGGCATCCTGCGCCTGAACCGGAAGCCTTCTCTCTGACACTGCAACGTCAGAGGGAAGGCTTCCAGATGAGGCACGGGACGTGCAAGGTGCAATTAGTACTATTATGGGGGCGGGATCTGGGGTGGAGATTGGGTAGAGATGGGCGGGGTCTGTCCCATGACTTAGCCCAGTGTTCTTCAACTGCCTGTCCACGGACCGATGCCGGTCCACAGAATAATTCTTTTATTTCTGCCGGTCCATAAGTGTAAAAAGGTTGAAAAATACTGCACTAGAGAATACTAAAACAGCAGCACCGATACATATGCATATTTTAGGCCTGACCATTAATACCAACAGATGTAAATGTTCACACTGGGGCCCTCTTTTACTAAGGTCCACTAACGTGTTTAGCGCACGCTAAATCAACGCGTGTGCTAACCGCTAACGCGTCCATAGGATAACATGTACACGTTAGCGTTTAACGCCTGATTAGCGTGCACTAATATTTATCGCGCGCTAAAAAGCACCCGCCTGGAATACTGCATCCAACACTGGTCGCTGTACCTGAAAAAGGACACGGTACTACTCGTAAGGGTCCAGAGAAGAGCAACTAAAATGGTTAAGGGGCTGGAGGAGTTGCCGTACAGTGAGAGATTGGAGAAACTGGGCCTCTTCTCCCTTGAAAAGAGGAGACTGAGAGGGGACATGATCGAAACATTCACGATACTGAAGGGAATAGACTTAGTAGATAAAGACAGATTGTTCACCCTCTCCAAGATAGGGAGAACGAGAGGGCACTCTCTAAAGTTAAAAGGGGATAGATTTCGTACAAACGTAAGGAAGTTCTTCTTCACCCAGAGAGTGGTGGAAAGCTGGAACGCTCTTCCAGAGGCTGTTATAGGGGAAAATACCCTCCAGGGATTCAAGACAAAGTTAGACAAGTTCCTGCTGAACTGGAACGTACGCAGGTAGGGCTGGTCTCAGTTAGGGTACTAGTCTTTGACCTAGGGGCTGCTGCAAGAGCAGACTGCTGGGCACGATGGACCACTGGTCTGACCCAGCAGCGTCAATTTTTATGTTCTTATGTTCTTAAGGGCACCTTAGTAAAAGAGGGGGTTAGATTGCTAAAAAAAAAAAAAACCCAAGCATAAATTATTCTACAATACATTTGTGTTGTTCCAGGGTTTATTTCCAAAGCCCACTAAGGCAATTTTAGTTGCATCAGAGAAATATCAATTTTTCATGTACACTTCCCCCTCCCCATTCGCAGTTTCAGCAATCGCGATTTTTTGGGGAGGGGGAAAAAAAGAAAAAAACCCCACAGTTTAGCCTTTCCCCCCGGCGTCCCGGCCTTACTTGGTGGTCTAGTGGGCTTTCGGGGCAGGAGCGATCTTCCTACACTCTTGCCCCGTGTAGATCGCCAATAGGAAATGGCTGTGTGGAGTTCCCGTCATAGTCTTGAGAGACTACGGGAACTCACGGCAGATATTTCCTATTGGCGATCTGCACGGGGCAAGAGTGTAGGAAGATCGCTCCTGCCCCGAAAGCCCGCTAGACCACCAGGTAAGGCTGGGATGCCGGGGGGAAGGCAGGAGGGAGGCGGGGGTGGGTCAGAGCCGGACCAGAAGATATTCGCGGTATTTCACCATTCGCGGTCCGGCTCTGCCCCTATCCCCCGCGAATCCGGAGGGAGAAGTGTAAACATAAATATTTTTCTTGTTGCAGGTTTCCGGGTCTCATTGCGTCTTCATCAGATAGAAGACGGCGTTTCAGCCACCATGCTCTGAAGTCTGCAGTGTGACTTTGGAAATAGCGGGGTTCACAGGCAGGCAGTCTACCAAAATTCAAATGGTTCCCCGTCAGGTCACTGAACCCCGCTATTTCCAAAGTCACACTGCAGACTTCAGAGCATACCCTGAGGAAAGCCACAGCACGGTGGCTGAAACGTGTATAAAACAAATTGTATATTCACTCAATAGAAATCATACTTTTGTAGTCATTGGTTCACAACTTTAGAATGGTCTTCCAAAGTATGGGCTCCTTTTATGAAGTGCGCTAATGTTTATAGCACGCGTACTGGATTAGCGCACGCTAGCTGAAAAACTACCGCCTGCTCAAGAGGAGGTGGTAGCAGCTAGCAGGCGTGGCATTTTAGCGTGCGCTATTACACGCGTAAAGGCTCTAGCGCACCTTCGTAAAAGAAGCCCTATATCCAATTAGAATCTAATCTTGAACGTTTTAAAACATTATTAGAAACTAGTATTTTAGCCCATTACATTAACGGGTGCTAGAATATATGTCTGTCTGTCTGTCTTTATTTCTGTCTCTCTCTTCCTCCCGCTGTCTTTCTTTCTGTCTGTCTCTGTCCCTGGCCCCCTTTGTCTGTCTGTCTTTCTGTGTATCTCCCTGCCCCTGTGTCTTTCTTCTTTTTTTTCTGTCTCCCTTCCTCCCTCTGTCTGTCTGTCCAAAGCAGCATTCCCTCCCCCTCCATTTTCCTCTCCCCACACCACTTCCCTATGCAGCAGCATTAGCATTTCCTCTATCCCCCTTTCCCTTCCCGCGGTCCCGACTACGAACCTGGCGATTCCAGCATATGCAGCAGTCTTCACACGCTGCTTCGGGTCCTTCTACTGCCCTGATTTACTCTGGCACCTCCCTGATGACATCATCAGAGATGCGGCAGAGCAAATCAGGGCAGTAGAAGGGCTCGAAGCAGCGTGTGAAGACTGCTGCACACGCTGGAATCACCAGGTTCGTAATCGGGTCCACGGGAAGGGAAGGGAAGGGTGGGGCGGCAAAGGACTCGGGTCCCGGGCGGCAGGGTCATCGCAAGAGCCGGTTCGGAAAGTTGCTGGATTCCTCTCGACTCCGTTTTTCGGTTCGTCCCGGGGGGATGGGGGGGCAGGAAGCGCTTTTTGTGCCCCAGTCCCGGCTTGTGGAGGCGAGCGTCAGCTGGTGACGTACAATGCGCATGCACACTCTCACCTAGCGCGAGAGATCAGATCTCAGGGAACATGCGGCAAGAGTGCGCATGCGCGGCTAGCATTTTATTATTATAGATGCTTTTGTTTATAGATGTATTTGGTTAACAATCTATAAAATGGAATACTAAGTCTAGCAGAGATCAATTTGAAAATAGGAGCACTTGATCAGCTTTTGATCTTTTATTGCATTGTCTTTATTATTAATATTGTGGTTCTATCTTTTTATATTATTTAAATTTTTTAGTTGTATATGTAAACTGCGTAGATGTTCCTCCATTCTGGTCTATCAAATAAACTAAGGTGCGCTAGCGGTTTTAGCGCACGCTAAAATGCCGCACATGTTAGACGCTAATGCCTCCATAGAGCTTGCGTTAGCATTTTTTAGCGTGGGGTTTGCGCGCGCTAAAAACGCTAGCGCACTTAGTAAAAGGAGCCCTTAGAACCTTGGACTTTAGTGAAACAACCATGTTAGGCATTTTTGAATAAACCTGGATGTGATTAAAAACTGTATCTTCTACGCGATCTGCTGTTTTTTCTGTTGATTACCATCAATATTCATTGACATTTAACTGGGCAGTGCTGCAGAGAATCAGCTCATATCACACAATCAGAATGCAGCGAGTGCCAGGGCTGCCCCGGGGGCACAGTCAGGGAGCATCTGGTACTTCTGCAGGTACAAGTCATGATGAGCAGTTGCCAGCTAGGACCACATAAAATGCTATCCTAGCTTTCGCTACTTAGCTGTGTGAGCACTGGCATTGAGAATGACACGGGGGACAAGTTTTTTTCCCGTCCCCGCAGGAATTAATTTTCCTGTCCCGTCCCCACAAGTTCTTTTCCTGTTCCTTCCCCATTCCTGCAAGCTCTGTCCTCATCTGCACAAACTCAAACACTTTAATACCATAAGTAGCAACATTCTAGAGCTCGGGTTCTGATGTCATAATGCCTCATTCCACCAATGCCTCAGCTCCGTCCTCATCTGCACAAGCCTCAAACCCTTTAAAATCCTATGTAGCACCATTCTAGAGCTCAGATTGTGATGTCATAATGCCTCATTCCACCAATGCCTAAGCTCTGTCCTCATCTGCAGGAGCCTCAAACACTTTAAAGTCATAAGTGTTCAAAACTTGTGCGGTTAATGTAGAGCAGGGGTGCCCACACTTTTTGGGCTTGCGAGCTACTTTTAAAATGACCAAGTCAAAATGATCTACCAACAATAAAATTTAAAATAAACACAACGCACACTGTACGCATACAATTGTTAATTATCATTCCTATTCCGGGGGTTTTTCAAAGAGGTCAAAGCAGATGACTCTATGCACTGTCACCTCAGTAACAACCATACAAAAATAGACAAATACCCACCCCCTCCCTTTTTACTAAACCACAATAGCAGTTTTTAGCGCAGGGAGCTGCGCTGAATGCCCAGCACTGCTCTCGACGCTCATAGGCTCCCTGCGCTAAAAACCTCTACTGCGGTTTAGTAAAAGGGGACCATATTGTAAAATATAGAGAGCAGATATAAATTCAGACACATTTTAATCACTAAATTTAAAATAAAATCATTTTTCCTACCTTGTCTGGTGATTTCATGAGTCTCTGGTTGCACTTTCTTCTTCTGACTGTGCATCCAATCTTTCTTCCCTTCTTTTAGCCTGTATGCTTCCTCTCCTCCTGACCTCATTCCACCCCCCACCCCCAACGTTTTCTTCTTCTCTCCCTGCCCTCTCTTTCTTTCTCTCTTCATGCCCCCTTTCTTTTTTTCTGTTTCTCTTCTTTCTTTCTGTCTCCCTGCCTGCCCTCTTTCTCCCTCCCTGCCCTCCTCCAAGCCACTGCCGCTGCCATCGGATAACAGGCCCCCAAAGCCGCCCGCCGCCGGCCAAGCTCTCCCTGCTTCGGGCCCACCAGCATTCCTCTCCCCGACGTCAATTCTGCCGTCGGAGAGGAAGTTCCGCTGGCCAGAACTTCCTCTCCGACGGCAGAATTGACGTCGGGGAGAGGAAGGCTGATCGGCCCAAGATCGACCTATTAGGAGAAATGCTGCCGGGTCCTGCCTTTGAGGAAACAGAAAGTAGGCAGGACCTAGCAGCAAGAAGAGCAACCGCAAGCTTAACTGACCTGTCTCCCGCTTTAGCCCGCGAACGGGGCTCTAACATGTGTGTGCTGGCTTCCCTTCTCTCCCCCTCCCCCCCCCCCCGGACATAACTTCCGGTTTCAGAGGGAAGCGAAGGGAAGCCGGTACAAGCACACGTTAGCCCCCGGAGCATAAGTTCTCCAAGCCGTTTTTTTTTTTTTTAATGTTGAGCAGCGGAGGCAGCAGCAGAATTCAGGAGCAGGCCAGTCAGGAGGGGAAAAAAGAGAAGGGAAGAAGGGAACCCGCTCTGCGATCGACTGGAGTCGCCTGAGCGAGCGACCTGTCGATCGCGATCGACGCATTGGGCACCCCTGATGTAGAGCTTACAGGAATGGGGCAGGGATAGGGATAGCGACAAAACTCATGGGGACAGGGAAAAATTTGTCCCCATGTCATTCTCTACACTGACACTTACAAATCTTCCAGTTTGTTGATTTGATTCCCCCCATTCCAATTTCACCCTGATCCACTCAGCTCTGTGATCAGATACATCCCTTTCTGATGCCCTCCCTCTATCCCCCTCCCCCCCAAGTTCCAATCCAACATTTTGATTTCCCCCTTCTCCCCCTATTTAGATCCTTGGACAGAACCAGTTCCCGAGTCTGCTTTTAGTGTTTCCAATGATAGGGACCTCTCCTGAAATATTTGGAACAAACTCCTGATGAAGGCTTTTGCCAAAACACGGCCTCTGTTGATTCCTGTTTTTGCAATAAAGAGCTGGTTTGATTACATCCCATTCACATGCCTGGTGTGTTCCCACTGTGTTTTGGTGCAGTGAAGAGGAACAGGAGTGAAGTGATGCAGTGGAGAAGATATTGAAGATAAGGGGTGAAGGAGATGAGAAGACCCAGCTTGGAGTCAGAAAGGGTGAGACCCCAGGAAAATACTATCCATCCAATTGCTTAACTGGAGCTCCAAGCCTACTCTTGCCTGTCTCATGCCAACAGCAGAGATCAAGGCATTTCTGAGAAAGCCCATGGTGGTTCCAGACTGGCCATAACATACCCAGAAAGATGTGTAAAAATGACAACTGAGGCTGCTCATCATGTCTACAATCAGGAGAGAAGGGACCACTATATTAGGGGTCAGATGGTCTAAAGAGAGCTTATGAGCCAAAGCAGAAGCAAACGGGGTGTGGCCTTTTTGTTGGATTTTCTTAAATAACATTAAGTTAACTGCATAAATGACATTTTAAAGAGAATTCTGTGGCTGCAAATGTAGTTCAGAATATCTGTATGTTCAAATAAATATTAATTTCTACATAGTTCAATATGTATACTTTGGAGGAAAGGCAGGAGAGGGGAGATATGATACAGACATTTAAATACCTACATGGCCTAAATGCCAGTCTCTTTCAATTGAAAGGGAACTCCAGAGTGAGAGGGCATAAAATGAGGTTAAGAGGCTTAGGAGTAATCTGAGGAAATACTTTTTTTACAGAAAAGGAAGTACAGTACTCCCCCGAAATTTGCGGGGTTCCATTCCAGGAACTCCCACGAATCTTGAAAAACCGCAATTATGGTTTCTTGTGGAGGAGGCTGAAGAGGGCAGCGGGAGAGGCAGGAGCGCTGGCGAGTGAAGGAAATCACTCGCTGTATGCTCCGACCGCCTCTTCCTGCACTAAAGTCGGGCCTTACCAATCAGGAGCTGCATGTCAAAGCAGCTCCTGATTGGTAAGGCCCGACTTTAGTGCAGGAAGAGGCGGTCGGAGCATACAGCGAGTGATTTCCTTCACTCGCCGGCGCTCCAGCTGATCTCTCCTGCCTCTCCAGCTGTTATCTTCTGGTCCTCGGTCGCAGTCGGAAAATACCGCGAATGACTGGGACCGCAAACCGCCGATCGCAAATGACCGGGGGAACACTGTAAATGCTTGGAATAGTCTCTCAGTGGGGGTGTTGGAGACGAGGACTGTATCTGAATTCAAGAAAGTGTGGGACAGGCATGTAGGATCTTTGGAGGAAGAGGATGGGATAGTGGATGCTGCGGATGGGCAGCCATTTGGCCTTTATCTACCATCATGTTTCTATGTGTATAACTGTGGTTCGGTGTAGGTAAGACTCACTTTAAGCTGTTTCTGAATATAGCTTTAGATTCAGCTAGGCTTCAATGCTAAGAAATGTAAGGTCATGCACCTCGGAAGCGGAAATCCATGCAGGGCGTACTTCTTGAACGGAGAAAATTTAACTAGGACTTCAGCAGAACGAGATTTAGGAGTAATCATCAGTGCAGACATGAAAACTGCCAATCAAGTGGAGAAGGCTTCATCTAAGGCAAGGCAGATATTGGGTTGTATCAATAGAAGTTTCGTCAGCCGAAAGCCTGAAGTCATAATGCCGTTGTACAGGGCCATGGTGAGACCTCATCTGGAGTACTGTGAGCCAAGTATAGGATAATGAAGCCATTGTGACATCACTGATGAGGTTGGCTCTTAGGCATTGGTGTAATGAGGCATTATGACATCACAATCTTAGCTCTGGAATGTTGCTACTCTTTGGGTTTCTGCCAAATAACATAGTAAATGATGGCAGATAAAGACCTAAACGGTCCTTCCAGTCTGCCCATTAGTTATTCTCATTAAAAATACATGATTAGATTAACTTGTCTCTTCTTTGATATTTCTGGGTCATAGACTGTAAAGTCCACTGATATTGTCCGAGGTTCCAACTGCTGATGCTGCCATCTAATCAAGCCATTGTGACATCATTGCTGAGGTTGGCTCTTAGGCATTGGTGGAAGGAGGCATTATGACATCAGAATCTCAGCTCTGGAATGTTAATACTCTTTGTGTTTCTGCCTGGTACATGGGACCTGGGTTGGCCACTGTTGGAAACAGGATAAATAATAATAAATAAATAATAATTTATTTTTATATACCGCCAAACCATCAGTTCATGGTGGTTTACACCATGATATTACACTAGGGAATAGAAATACAATGTTATAAAACAATTATTAAAATAAAAGAAAACACAATTCAGAATAAAAGCACTAGGCAAAAGATACAACCTTGTAAAACTTGTAGAAGATAGTGATTACACAGTACTATTAATTACAATATAGTAAATAGAAATTACACAATATAGTTGATTGTATAATAATCATAAATTGATTGGAAGCTTAATAAATTTAAAAAATAAAATCAATTTTGTATTTCATATTTTCTGAATAGATAAGTTTTAAGATCTTTCCGGAATTGATAATAGGTGAGGGATGGAGAGATAAGAGCGTTCAAACATGAATTCATCACTCCTGCTTGGAATGCCAAGGTCCTATCCAAGAATTTTTTATAACGGCATGCTTTAGCTCTAGGGGAAAGAGAACCAAACTGAGCTTCGGGTATTTTTTTTAATAGTATAAAATCTAAAATGGGAAGAGAGATACATTGGTGCTAAACCAAATAAAATTTTAAAACAGATACAACTAAATTTGAATAAAACTCTGGCTTCAAACTGCAACCAGTAAAGCTTTTGATAATATAAAGCGATATGATCATGTTTTTTTAAATTAAAAATCAAACGAATTGCTGTATTTTGTATTATTCTCAGTCGACTGATTGGTTTTTTTTGTAGGAATATAAGTAAATGATATTACAGTAATCTAATGTGGAAAGAATTGATGATTGAACCAAAATTTTAAAGGATATAAAAGGGTAGTAAAGCATCTCTTGACCAGTATGCCAACGCTTATGTTCTAACCATCTGGTGTCATTCTTTAATGTCTATCTCAACATCAGTCCTCCAGCATTCTTCAGTGCAAGGCTTGAAGGTCAGTGGCTGGGCCCATTCATACTCTGATTCTTATGTGAGCCAAGTATAGGATAATGAACCCATTGTGACATCATTGATGGATCATAGGCAGTGGTGGAATGAGGCATTAAGACATCTCAGTTCTGGAATGTTGCTACTCTTTGGGTTTCTGCCAGGATCTTGGAACCTGGGTTGGCCTCTGTTGGAAGCAAGATACTGGGCTTGATGGACCTTCGGTCTGTCCCAGTATGCCAACGCTTATGGTCTTGTGTTCTAACCATCTGGTATTCTTTAATGTCTATCTCAACATCAGTCCTTCTACACCAGTGTTTTTCAACCGCTGTTCCGCGGCACAATAGTGTGCCGCGAGATGTTGCCTGGTGTGCCGTACGGTCAGGGCCGCCATCAGGGCAGTACCACCAGTCCTGCATTCAGGGGCCCGGAGCTGACAGGGGGCCCGGGCTCCCCCAGGGTCCTAGGCCACAGTCTAGGGAGAGGGGCGGTCCGCCCCACGTGGACAGGAGAGAGCTGGACGGGGGACCCGCGGAGTTCAATACATCTCGAGCCGCGAGGCTCGTCTTCTGTTCCTGCCTGCCCTGCAGCTAACATATAGCCGATCGCAAGCGTTCCCTGATGTCAGCGCTGACGTCGGAGGGAGGGCTTAAGCAAAGCCTGCCCTCCAACGTCAGCGCTGACGTTGGAGAATACTTCCGTTCGGCTATTTGTGCGCGGCAGGGCAGGCAGGAAGCAAAAGACAAGCCTCGCGGCTTGAGCTTCGTTTTGCTGAGAAAGTTGCAAAGATGGGCTGGGAGGCTGGGAGGAACACAAAAGGGGGGAGGGAGTGCGTTTTGGACACAAGGCATGAACTTGGGAGAGAGGAAGGGAGGGAAAGAGATGCTGAGGTGGGGGAGGGAATGGGTTTTTGGACACAGAAGGCATGGACTTGGGAGAGAGGAAGGGAGGGAAAGAGATGCTGAGGTGGGGGAGGGAATGCGTTTTTGGACACAGAAGAAATGGACTTGGGAGAGAGGAAGGGAGGGAAAGAGATGCTGAGGTGGGGGAGGGAATGAGTGTTTGGACACAGAAGAAATGGACTTGGGAGAGAGGAAGGGAGGGAAAGAGATGCTGAGGTGGGGGAGGGAATGAGTGTTTGGACACAGAAGGCATGGACTTTGGAGAGAGGAAGGGAGGGAAAGAGATGGTTGTGTACACGAGGAATAGAAGAAAGGAGAATTTTTGGTCATAGGGAGGGAGTGAGGTACAGATAGTGGCATACCAGGGTGGGGGGGGCGGTCTGCCCCACCCCGGGTTTACATCCCAAGGGGGTGCACAGCTGGCCACCCTCCAGTGTTGTCCCTAGGCCGGCAAACTGCGGCTCTTTAGCCACTTGAGTGCCACCGCCGCCATTGGGAACAGGCCGGCGCCAAGTTCTCCCTGCTTTTCCCTGTGGGGCCGGCCAACTCTCGCCACTCGCGTCAATTCTGACGTCGGAGAGGACGTTCTGGGCCAGCCAATCGCTGCCTGGCTGGCCTAGAACGTCCTCTCCGATGTTAGAATTGACGACGGGTGGCGAGAGTTGGTCGGCCCCGCGGGGAAGAGAAGCAGGGAGAACTTGGCGCCGGCCTGTTCCCGATGGCGGCGGTGGCACTCAAGTGAATTACTTTATATATATTCAATATAGGCACAGAGTTAAATTTTTTAACATTTTCTAATGGTGGTGTGCCTCGTGATTTTTTTCATGAAACAAGTGTGCCTTTGCCCAAAAAAGGTTGAAAAACACTGTTCTACACCATCATTCTTCAATGCAAGACTTTAAGGTCAGTGGCTGGGCCCATTCATATTCTGATTCTTATGTGAGCCAAGTATAGGATAATGAACCCATTGTGACATCATTGATGGATCATAGGTAGTGGTGGAATGAGGCATTATGACATCTCAGTTCTAGAATGTTGCTACTCTTTGGGTTTCTGCCAGGTACTTGGAACCTGGGTTGGCCTCTTTTGGAAGAAAGATACTGGGCTTGATGGACCTTCGGTCTGTCCCAGTATGACAACGCTTATGGTCTTATGTTCTATGATGTCATTCTTTAGTGTCTATCTCAACATCAGCCCTCCTACACCAGCATTCTTCAGTGCAAGGCTTGAAGGTCAGTGGCTGGGCCCATTCATACTCTGATTCTTATGTGAGCCAAGTCTAGGATAATGAAGCCATTGTGACATCACTGATGAGGTTGGCTCTTAGGCATTGGTGGAATGAGGCATTATGACATCACAATATCTGCTCTGGATACCAGAAACTGTCATTCTTTAGTGTCTATCTCAAGCTCAGTCCTTCTACACCAGCATTCCTTCTCTCCTTAAAGAATGGCATGGTGATGGTTTCCCCGGTAACTGAGGGATGCGGCCAAATTCTGTGCCCGTGTCACTCTCTACAAGTCACCATGTCTTCCTGCTCTTTCTCGCTCTCTCCTCCCATTTTTACTTATACTTGCTGTCTCTCAGTCTGATGTCCCCCTTTTCTCTGGTTGGGTCCACACTTAAATCAGATGCAGGTTTACCAAAGATTCGGCAATTTGTAGGCATCATAATTAAATCTGCCAGGCAGAAAGCCCACATCATACATTCTGTTTTTCTAAAGATAGAGCTTCTGATCAAATCTGAGACACCCCAGAGCTTTCTTGTGAATTTGCCAAATTTGTTTACAGACTTTTCCAGGTGTTTTGGTTTTTTTTTTTTTGTATATTCACCTGTCTGCTCTCTGATAACTGAAATTGTGAGTGTTTTAGAGGGAGTGGTGGGAGGAGAGGAAAGGAAGTATAACAGCATGTCTGCCTCTCAGCAAAATCAGTAAACAATTTTAAATAGTCATATACAGTATTTCCATAATTTCTGTCATGCTATACAGAGTTTTCTGCTTTTCAAATGCAGGTTACATCTCATGTAGGCCTGGGGCTTTAAAATGCAGGTGAGAAATTAAACAGCTGGCTTTGCTAGGTATACGCAAGCATTCAATCCCAATACAACAAACAAATTATCCTCATTCTGTTGATTTAAAAAAAATTTCCCTGTCTTTAAGCCAATGAAACCTGCGGATGTTTGCAGAAACAGCTGAAATGTATAGGAAAGCCACTGAAATTATTCCCAGTGATGATCTCTGTTCTGTCAAAGTTTTCCTGGAATAGATTCAAAGGCAAAACATAGAAAGAAAGTGCCCCCACCTCCCCTCAAAAAAACAAACACACGCACACACACACTGCCATCAGGAGTTTACAGAAAGTAGGTGACAGGAGCTTTAATGCATATTTAGCAGAAATTAATGAACAGGTGTCTGTCTTTGGGGCATCTTTCCGCATTATCTTTAATTTTAATGCAGGAGTCTTTTCCTGGGATAAAGTTACTGAATGTTTTTAATTATTATGTAAGCTCGAGGACATCTTTGTGGAAGCAAATCTGTGCTTTAGCTGCGGTGTTCACAAAAGACTGTTTCTACGAGTTAGTTGACCATTAAAGCAAACTAAGGGCGCGCTAGCGGCTTTAGCGCGTGCGACATTTAATCACACGCTAAGTCGCGCGCTAGCCGACAAACTACCGCCTGCTCAAGAGGAGGCGGTAGCGGCTAGCATGGCCGGCAGTTTAGCGCGCGCTATTATGCGCGTTAAACCGCTAACGCGTCTTTGTAAATGGAGCCCGAAATAATTACGAATATAGCCTGTAATTTTTTTACGGTATTGCTTCAGTGTCACTAAGGGGTCCTTTTACTAAGGTACGGAAATGCTAACTCATGCTAACGTGTCCATTATATCCCATGGACGCTTTAGTGCGCGCTAAACGTCTGCCGCACCTTAGTTAAAGGACTACTAAAGCTCTTGCAGCAAAGTCTGGAATTTTCTTTTTCATGCACTTGTAGGCCCTCTTTTACAAAGGCGCGCTAAGCGTTTTAGCGCAGATGTAGCGCGCGGTAAATCAATGCGTGCGCTAACCGCTAACGCATCCATAGGATAACATGCACGCGTTAGCGTTTAGTGCGCAATAATATTTAGCGCAATAATATTTAGCGTGCGCTAAAAAGCATAGCGCACCTTTGTAAAAGAGGGGGTTGGTGGCCTTGAAAGCAGAATGATGAATTTTTAAAAATCTAGGATTCTTCTGGATAAGATCCCATCTGTGATGTTCTTAGGGAAGGAGTTGGGTGGGTCCCTTGGGTTACGGAATATGCAAATTTCAGAGGAAAAATGTCTTTTTGTTGCATTTTCATGTTTCTTCAAGTTCAATTATTTAATATACCGCAAATATAAAACCAAGGCACAGTGGTACCTTGGTTTGCGAGTAACCCGGTTTGCGAGTGTTTTGCAAGACGAGCAAAAACACTCAGCAAACTTTTGACTCGCAAACCGAGTACTGCCCCGATTAACGAGCACTTACAGTCCAGGAAGCGCTGCTTTGGGGGATTCCTCTTCCATCTTCTGGCCAGCCTTCTACATCGGGTGCCTTCCGAAGGTTGGAGGACCTCTGTCTGGGCTTGCGCGGCCGGGTGCCGTCCCCCCTGCGCATTGCGTGTGACGCGCACAGTGTCAATCATCGGCGTTGTGCGTGTCGTGCGCGGCGTGCGGGTGGGGCGGCGCTCGGCTGTGAGGGCTCGGGTGGGGGCTCTTCAGCATGCGGAGGGCATCCGACGTGGAGGGCTGGCCGGCGGATGGAGGAGGCATCCCTCTGAAGCAGCACTGTGGGGTTCTCCGGCGGCTGGCATCCCCCCCCCAAAGCGGCACTGTGGGGTTCTTCTTCAGATAACCGAATTTTGGCGATTTCAGTATGTTCAGAATAGCTACCCCAGCAGTTTGTTTTTATGATTTTTAGTTAAATTTGTACTTATTTATTTGTCACAGAGGGTATAAGGTAGGGTTGCCAGATTTCCTCTTTGTAAAAAAGAGGGTGCCTGGCCCTGCCCCATTCTGGCCCAGGTCCCACCCCGTTTTGCCTCCGGCTCCTCCCTATTGCTCCTCCAGCCTTGCCCACCTACAAACCTCCCTGAGCTTCAAGGCCGCATTTAGAAGCCTTCGCTCATCTGCGGATGCAATGACGTCGCACATGTGCATACAACATCATCACGGTGACGTTCACGCATGCATGAAGGCTTCCAGGTGCGGCTGCTGAGCTCAGGACTTCCCAAAACTTGGAAAAATGCCGGGTTTTGGAAATTCCTTCGGGCGCCGGACAGTCCTCCAAAAAGAGGACATGTCCATGCTTTTCCAGACATCTGGTAACCCTAGTCTAAGGAGCTCGAGGCATTTCAAGTTTCAACATTGAGTAATGTTATGGCCCTCTAGAGATAGTACTAACATTCATGCCGCCCTCTGTGTATAATGGTTGCTTACGCCGTTCTGTAAAATAGAACTAACATTGCGCATTGGTTACGCTTGTGTACCCGCAAAAAGCAGAGAAAGTGTTTTGTAAAATTGCTCCAAAGTACTTATGTTACTTATGAAATGGGCTTAAAAAAAATGCCCTCTATGTCAGGGATGTCCAACCTGCGGCCTGAGGGCTGCATGTGGCCTTGTGAAGTATTTTGTGCGGCCCTGGTCGAGGGCGATGCAGCGTTTTCCTCTGCTATCCCCCGGTGTTTACCGTCTTGGCGGCTCCCTCCTCTGTCTTGCTGCAGCGTTTGCACGGCCCCAGAAAAATTTTTTTTTCAGCCAAGGTGGCCCAGGGAAGCCAAAAAGTTGGACATCCCTGCTCTATGCCTCTTTGCTGCAGACACAGAGGTTTCAATTCTATATTGGTCACCTACAAAATCAGCACCGTCTACCATGGGGAGTGTGTGGCACAGTGGTTGTGGGTTCAAATCTCATGTTGCTCCTTGTGAACCTGGGCATGTCATTTACCCCCGTTTTATACCGAAACATGGACCGTGTCGGGTCCATGCCACAGACTTTATACTGTGTACTACTTGGAGTTGTCAAGTATTTGTTTTGCTTTTACATGTGAAGACTTTTGACTGTTTACAATAAACTGGTGTTTGAGATCATCGCTTCCACATTCCTGGAGTGACATGCCCAGGTAGGGTTGCCAGATTTTCCTTTGGGAAAATCCGGACCCATGGCCACACCCCCAGGACTGCCCAGTTCCAACCCAGCCACGCCCTGTTTCGCCTCCCAGCCCCGCCCCCAGACGGCATCCGCACGTGCATGGACACGACCACAATAACATCACGTGCACGTGACGTAACCATGTTGTGTCCGCACATGCGCCGTCTGGGCTTCGAAAAGCTGTCCGGATCCCCAGACATGTCCTCAAAAGGAGGACATGTCCGGGGTAATCCAGACGTCTGATAACCCTATCACAAGGAGCAGGGCTGGGCTTGAACCTTCACCTAAGTTAGGCCCCTGATCCTCCCCTAACCGCACCTACTTTTAGGTAGGCACTTTGGACTAGGGCCTGGATTCTCGAACGGGCGCCCGTATCAGCAGTCACCGAATGTGCGTCAGTCACACATCGGCGCTAATGTTGGAATCTCGCCGACGCAAAAGTTTGGTGACAGAAACAGGCACCAGAAATGTAGGCCCGGGTTTTCCGGGCCTACATTTACAGTGCCTGTCTTCGTGTGAATCACGCCTGTGTAGGCGCTTCAGGAAGCCCAATGCCTCTTCTGGCGTTGGCCTAGCCTATTTTGGTGTTCGGCAGCCTAAAGAGCCTACCTAGGTGCAATTCCAGCGCCGATTTTCTAGGCGCCGGTATGCGCCTCAAATCTCCATTAACAACGCCATTTGGATGGTGTTCTTAACGGAGGTAGGGGTGCCTACTGGCACCGAGAAAATAGACACCAGTTCGAGAATCCGGGCCTTGGTGCCTACTCTTTATAGAATCACGTTTTTCAAGTTAGGCGCCCAACTTTCAATTAAGTCCATTTAGTGGTAATTACGAAGTGTTAAGTGCCAGCTATCGACACCGATTAAGTCAATTAACCAATTAATTTAGGTGCTTGCATCGACTAGGCATACCAATGTATGTGTTTAACTTTGGACGGATTGCACTTCTCCCTCCATATTCGTGGGGGTTAGGGGCAGAGCCGGCCTGCGAATATTAAAAAACCGTGAATAATATTCGGGCCGGTTCTGCCCCTAACCCCCACTTCCCCCGGCTATTTTAGGCCCTAAAAGCCCCCCCCCTTTAAGCCTTACTTGGTGGTCTAGCGGGTTTTCAGGCAGGAGCCATCTTCCCACACTCCTGCCCCGTGCAGATCGCTCACAGGAAATGGCTGCCTTGAGCTCCCGTAGTCTCTCGAGCCATTTCCTGTGAGCGATCTGCACGGGGCAGGAGCGTGGGAAGATCGCTCTTGCCCCGAAAACCCGCTAGACCACCAGGTACGGCTTAAGGGGGGGGCTTACAGGGCTTAAAATAGCCTGAAAAATGAAAATAATTTTTTTAATTTAAAACCGCGAATAAGCGAATCCGTGGATATGGAATTTGCAAATACGGAGGGGGAAGTGTATATAGAATTTGCCAGAGACTGGTAAAAACCTATTATCGCATCTGTCTTCGTAAAATGAGAAAGATGATGACGTAGTTCAGAAATCACTGTTGCCGTTTTCATCTGTGTTGTACAAACTCTTGTCTTCTTAATTTTCGCTTTCTGTTTTGCATGGCAGCGACTATGGATTTGAAAGGCATGGCAGCAACCAGTGTAGTCCTGCTTTCTGGTATAATCCAGCCTCACCGTCCAGGGACTGCAGCCTGGGTCAGAGTTATCTGAAGAGCACAGGGTAAGAACTAGACGAAGCACTTAAAACATCTGCTTTTCAGATTATTTTCATTATTTACATGTAAGGAGAAAGCTAATGTATGGATGTGGTGTAAAGACGTGTCTGTAGAGAAGGGAGTGGAGTGTGTCTTCAATTTGGTAGAAATGGCAGAAAATTCAGTTTATTCTGGCTTCATTCATCTTGTCTCTCAGTGCACACCTTCAGCTTCTGGTGACCTTGTGCTATTTTTCCTGCATGCCTGGCTGCCTTTCAGCCTCTCAGTGATAACAATATCTGTATTTGGACGCTGCTTTATTACTAAGGCACCAAATGAAATATGTTAACTGAGATACAAGGTATACATTGTGGCTTATTGAGTGCTATGGGAAAATAGAGACTCATTTCCAGAATATGTAAACCAAATGATTGAGAAATTGGCTGAATTTGCACCTCTTAATAATAATATTTATTTATTCAATTTTCTATGCTGCTCTCCCAGGGGAGCTCTGAATGGTTGACATCAGAGGTCTCCAACTCAAACCCTTTGCAGGGCCACGTTTTGGATTTGTCGGTACTTTGAGGGCCTCAGAAACAATAGTTAATGTCTTATTAAAGAAATGACAATTTTGCATGAGGTAAAACTCTTTATAGTTTACAAATCTTTCCTTTTGGCTAAGTCTTAATAATAATATTGTCATTTATAGCTAAAGAGACATATGATCAAGAAACGGTTTTATTTTACTTTTGTGATTATGATAAACATACCGAGGGCCTCAAAATAGTACCTGGCGGGCCGAATGTAGCTCCCGGGCCGCGAGTTTGACACCACTGGTTTACATGAATTTGTTCAGGTACTCAAGCATTTTTCCCATCTGTCGTGATGGACTTATGATCTACCTAATGTACCTGGAGGGATTGGGTGACTTGCCCAGGGTCAAAGGGAGCAGTGTGGATTTGAACCCCCAACCTCAGGGTGCTAGGGCTGTAGCTTTAACCACTCTGCCACTGAAGGTGTGTAGTTTGAGGGTGGGTGGCAGGCACTTGGGCAGAGTCTGGGCGAGGCGCACAATTATGCATGCAAATTATAGAATGTTGTAATTTATCTACGTATTTTAAACAATCTTGGCAAAACCATCACACTGGGTTTATGGCTGGTGTATTGTATATACTTGAATATAAGTCGATCCGAATATAAGTTGAGACCACCATTTGTCCCCCATAAAAGGAGGAAAAATGATTGACTCGAATATAAGATGTGGGGCTTAATATTCAAGTGCCCTGTCCAGCCAAGATCTGCACTCAACACCCCCTCCCTCCCTCCCCTGTCAGGCTCTGCACCCAGCCCCCCCCCCCCTTCCTTCCCTGTCCTGCCAGGCTCTCCACCATGTCCTCCCTCCCTCCCTTGCTCCCTCCCAGGCTCTGAACGCTGTCCCCTCTCCCTGCCCTGTCCATTATACCTTCTCTCTGCCGCTATCCTGCATGCCACCATGTCTATGACCTGTGTACCTGGAATCTCTGGTGGTCCAGAGGTGTAGCAGGCAGGAGTGAGCTTTCTGTACTCGTGCCCCACTGTTGAGCTGGTTGCCGCCGCGTGTTCTGGCGGTTCAGCTGTACCGAGCAAGAGCATGCTTTGGTTACTGCTGCTCGGCGCTGAGCAGCTTCCTGAATGGCTGCGGGGAGTCCCGCGAGATTTTGCGGGAGCCATTCAGGAAGCCGCTCAGCTCCTGCTTAGTACAGCTGAACCTCCAGAACACGCGACAGCGACTGGCTCAGCAGCGGGGCAGGAGCTCCTGCCTGCTACACCTCTGGATCACCAGGGATTCCAGGTACGCAGGTCATACGGAAGGCGCAGGGCATGCAGGATAACGACAGACAGGAGGTACAATGGACAGGGCAGGGAGGGGGGACAGGGTGCAGGGCCTGGCAGCCCGGCAGAGGCCTGCAACAAGTTTGGGAGGGGGGGGGATGGGCGCTGGGCGCCATGGCGCAAATATAAACCAGGTCTCTCATTTTGGGACCAAGTCTATATGATAAGTGATTGTGCCTAAAATATAGTCACAATTGGTGTGACAATATATAGTGTTCTATAAAGGAAAGCAGGGACCTATTTTTCTTGACAGAATAGGCTCCAAATAAGTGCATTTTTTGTCATTTATGGTAAAAATAAGCACCACTTTATTAAATAGCCAATACGAGGGGCATTGAAAATGTATCTCTCAACTGGCAATGAATTAAAAAAACTCATAATCAGTGCTGACCCCACAAGTGTCTTTGAATGTTGACTAATTTTTATTTTTATTTTTGCAAGAGAAGCAAAAATGATATCTTGAGAATCAGTTTGACTGAGCAATCGTTACTAAATATAGATTGAGCTTGAAGTGGCAAGGACAACGGCTTGCCCAGTTCTTCAGTCGCATTCCTTACGGAGTCTGACAAGGTTGTTGCTGCTGGTTGCAAAAAGTAATGGATGGCGGACTTTGTTTTGTGAGAGGCCGGTTTAACGTTTCTGTTCTTTCAGCGTTCGCACGTTCCGGGTCAAGACGCATCTTCTAAGGGCTCCTTTTACTAAGGTGCGCTAGCGTTTTTAGCGCATGCACGAAATTACTGCGCGCTACACCGCGTGGTATGCTTCTAGAAAAACGCCAGCTCAATGCTGGCGTTAAGGTCTAGCACGGGCGGCAATTTAGCGTGCGTTATTCTGCGCTTTAAGGCCTTAACGCACCTTAGTAAAAGGAGCCCTAGGTTTTGAAAATTGCATAAATATATATATATATATATTTTTTTTTTTTCTAAAGAGAAAGAAAAATGAGAGATGTCTCTCCTTCTGCAACTACTCCTGACTCATTTTTTTTCTTCCCCCTGCTTATCGCCTCAGCTGATACTCCTCATTTCATTGCTGTGTGAACAGGCCCCTAAACGTTCACTGTCCTAACGGCAGTTCTCCAGTCCTCAGGCACCACGACTGTACCTGACCCTTGTCTTTGCACTGCATGAGCCGGTATTTCTGCATGGGCTGCCCCCCCCCTCCCCCCTCAGCTTGCTGCTGCTCTGGACTACAAACTCTAACCACAAAGGCTATAAGCCTTGATTACAAAGCCTTGGGCATGAAGCGCCTTGGGCGGGAGCAGTAGCATAGTAAGGAGGGAACGAGGGGGCGGTCCTCCCCGGGCGCCATGTTGGTGAGGGCACCAGCACCCCTCTTCCTCTCGGTCCCACACTTCTTCCCATTCCTCCCCTCCACACACGTGCCCCCTTCCCTTCCCCCATACTTGTTCGCAACAGTCAACAACATGCTCTTTGCGACCTCGTCGGCTCTCCCACCGATGTCACTTCCGGGTGCCGTGCATAGGAAGAGATCAAGTTTCAAGTTTATTAAATTTTTGATTAATCGCTTTGTCATAATTTCAAAGCGATGAACATAAATACAAAGTAATAGAAGTGAATACAAAATTACCTTATTAAAAAATAAAAAATAAAAATTAAATATAATCTAAAACATTAATTGTCCATAATCATTAAACATATACTATATACATACTTGACAAGACATGAATAAAGGGAAAAGGGATAAGAAATACAAAATTCAATAAAAAGAGAGGTAGGGGCAAAACATGAGGTTGGGAATTAAAATTAATGCATCATTGTGTTACTGTTTATGAGTACTTAATCGAAAGCGTCTTTGTAAAGGAACGTTTTTAGGTTGATCTTAGATGTTAGAGGGAGAGCCGATGGGTTCATGAGGAACACATTATTGACCACCACATGCAACAACTTTAACTACAGGTACAGGGGAACTGAAGAGAAAGGAAGGAGGTGGGGGGTGCATGCAGCGGGCAGCACTAGGGAAGGACCGTGGAGCGCACATGGCAGGTGGGATCGGGGAAGGAGCCGATGCGGAGACGAGGGCAGTGGAGGGGTTTCTACCGCTCCGAGTGCCTCTCACCCTCTCTACGCCACTGAGGCAGGAGATTCTCCTTCCCACAAGTTCACACTTTTTCCCATGCAGATGACCTCTTTGTCCTCTGTGTAGCAAAAGACCCCTTCACAGACAGACTGCAACACAGATCAAAACTGATTGAAGATCTAAGAACGTGGCCACAACTGAAGTTCCTTAAACTAAAGAAGCAGAAGACGAAGATGCTCTGGTTCGGTGACCACAACTCACCACCTCACTCAGAGCTAACTCTATTCTCGGGTGAGAAGCGCACAATAAACGAGACATCGAAAGTACTAGGAGTAATCCTGGACTCTGATCTCACCATAGAAGAGTAGATCACCTTCTTCAGACTGACACAGCTGAGGACGATAAGTTTTAAGTTCAAGTTTCAAGTTTATTAGAAATTTGATGAATCGCTTATACATAAATTACTAAGCGAATTACATTAAAATCCAAAATATGCATACATTAAAATACAAGATATGCATACAACATATAAATTAAAAAATAACTACTCAGAAAAGGGGTTCGACAAACAGACCAACAGACAAAACTGAATGTGAGAGGAATGAAGGGATAAAGTTACAATATTAATAATTTTGAAAACCGGGAAACAATAAAGGGAAAAAACATTAGGATGGGTTTCTTTTTGATTTTTGATAAAGAGTCTACTGCACTGTAACTATTCCAATCAGAGGGTAAAAGCATCTTTAAACAAGAAGGTTTTTAGATTATTTTTAAAACGGCTAATGTCTTTTTCGTCTCTTATATATTGGGGTAGAGAATTCCAGACTTGGGGGGGCTACTATTGAAAATATATCATGTCGTCTAGTGCCGATCACTTTTAAAGAAGGGACTTCCAGGAGACCTTGGGTCAAAGAACGAAGGGGGCGAGAAGAGTTATATGGAATAAGGATCCTGTTTATAAATTGCGGTTCGTTTGTGGATAAAGTTTTAAATACTAAAAGTAGAATTTTAAAGGTAATGCGATGGTTAATGGGGAAGCCAGTGTGAGGCAACTAGGAAAGGGCTTACAGGGTCGTATTTTTTACCATTGTGAATAAGTTTAACGGCAAGATTTTGAATTATCTGTAAATTATCTGGTAAATTATCTGTAAGATCTGCCTTGGGCCCAACCAGCATTAGGACATTTGCTCAAGCAGTTCTACATCCATATCTAGGCTACTGCAACATCCCCCCAAAAAGGTCTAGAGGTTGCAGCTACTCCAGAACACAGTGGCTAGACTGAACCCTTCGCTAGGCCCGATTTAAAAGGACCAGTTCTGCTAATGGCAGAACTACACTGGCTGCCAGTCAAGAACAGAATCCAATTCAAAATCGCAAAGAATGACCCAATAACACAAACTGCTACTTCCCCATAAGAACATAAGAATTGACGCTGCTGGGTCAGACCAGTGGTCCATCGTGCCCAGCTGTCCGCTCACGCGGCAGCCCTCTGGTCAAAGACCAGCGCCCCGAGACTAGCCCTACCTGCGTACGTTCCGGTTCAACAGGAACTTGTCCAACTTGGTCTTGAATCCCTGGAGGGTGTTTTCCCCCTATAACAGCCTCCGGAAGAGGGTTCCAGTTTTCCACCACTCTCTGGGTGAAGAAGAACTTCCTTATGTTCGTATAGAATCTATCCCCTTTCAAGTTTAGAGAGTGCCCTCTCGTTCTCTCTACCTTGGAGAGGGTGAAAATCTGTCTTTATCTGCTAAGTCTATTCCCTTCAGTATTTTGAATGTTTCGATCATGTCCTCTCTCAGTCTCCCCATGTCAAGTCCAGAGGAAATCACTCTTTTCTTTGAGTTCCATGGCCGTAAAATATGAAACTGCCTTCCAACTTGCTCATGGCAGATACCCTCCTACCTTCCATTCAGGAAACATAGAAACATAGAAATAGACGGCAGATAAGGGCCCACGGCCCACCTAGTCTGCCCACCTTAATGTCCCTCCCCTACCTTTGCCCTGTGAATAGATCCCATGTGCCGATCCCATTTGGCCTTAAAATCAGGCACGCTGCTGGCCTCAATCACCTGTAGTGGAAGACTATTCCAGCGATCAACCACTCTTTCAGTGAAAAAAAATTTCCTGGTGTCACCTCGTAGTTTCCCGCCCCTGATTTTCAACGGATGCCCTCTTGTTGTCGTGGGACCCTTGAAAAAGAAGATATCTTCCTCCGCCTCGATGCGGCCCGTAAGATACTTGAACGTCTCGATCATGTCCCCCCTCTCTCTGCGCTCCTCGAGCGAGTAACATAGAAACATAGAAAGATGACGGCAGATAAGGGCCATAGCCCATCAAGTCTGCCCACACCATTTACCCACCCTCTTAAGTCTACTGACCCCTAAAGTACAATAATTGTACTGTCATTCTACTGACCCGCCAATTCAAGTCCTAGTGACCCTATCCCTTGGCATGACCTCGTAGGGATCCCACATAGGTATCCCATTTGTTCTTGAAGTCTGGGATGCTGCGTGCCTCGACCACCTGTACTGGAAGCTTGTTCCAATGCTCAATCACTCTCTCCGTGAAGAAGTACTTCCTGGCGTCTCCACGAAACTTCCCTCCCTTGAGTTTGAGCGGATGTCCTCTTGTGGTCGAGGGTCCCTTGAGAAGAAAGATATCCTCTTCCACCTCGACCCGTCCCGTGATGTACTTAAAAGTCTCAATCATGTCTCCCCTCTCCCTATGCTCTTCGAGAGTGTAGAGCTGCAATTTGCTCAATCTTTCTTCGTACGGGAGACCCTTTAGCCCCGAGACCAACCTGGTGGCCATCCGCTGAACCGATTCAATTCTGAGCACATCCTTACGGTAATGTGGCCTCCAGAATTGCACACAGTATTCCAGATGAGGTCTCACCATGGCTCTGTACAATGGCATCATGACTTCAGGTTTCCTGTTGACGAAGCTTCTCTTGATACAACCTATCATCTGCCGTGCTTTAGATGAAGCCTTCTCCACCTGAGTGGCTGCCTTCATGTCAGCACTGATGATCACTCCCAAGTCTCGTTCTTCCGTAGTCCTTGTTAAAGTTTCTCCATTCAGGGTGTAGGTTCTGCAAGGATTTCCGTTACCGAGATGCATGACCTTACATTTCTTGGCGTTGAAGCCCAGCTGCCAGATCAAGGACCATTTTTCTAAAGTACGCAGGTCTTGCTCCATAGCATCCTGTAGATTATAGCCGTTTACTATATTGCATAGTTTGGCGTCATCAGCGAATAAGGTTACCTTGCCTTGAAGCCCTTGAGTTAGATCCCCAATGAATATGTTGAAGAGGAGTGGGCCCAGGACTGAACCCTGTGGCACTCCACTAGTCACCTCTGACATTTTAGAGAAGGTACCGTTAACCACCACCCTCTGAAGTCTGTCACTAAGCCAATCTTTAACCCATGCAGTTAGAGTCTCTCCTAATCCCATCGATTTCATCTTGTTCAGCAGCCTGCGGTGTGGGACGCTGTCAAACGCTTTGCTGAAGTCCAGGTACACGACGTCCAAGGACTCTCCTGAGTCCAGTCTTCTTGTTACCCAGTCAAAGAAGCTGATTGGACTGACATGACCTACCCTTGGTGAATCCATGTTGGCTGGGATCCCGGAGATTTCCCTCGTTCAGGATCGTATCTAATTTATATTTAACTAGTGTTTCCATGAGTTTACACACTATTGAGGTGAGGCTTACCGGTCTATAGTTCGCAGCCTCAGCCTTGCAACCCTTTTTATGTAGAGGAACGACATTGGCTGTTTTCCAGTCCAACGGAACTATCCCCGTACTTAGTGAGAGATTGAATAGCATTGTCAACGGTTCCGCCAGAACATCTCTCAATTCTCTGAGCACTCTTGGGTGTAAATTGTCCGGACCCATGGCCTTGTTTACCTTTAGCTTTGCCAGTTCGTTGTAGACGTCCCCAGGTGTGAATTCAAAATTCTGAAACGGGTCATCCATGTCTTGTTTTATCATCAACTGTGGTCCGTGTCCCGGTGCTTCGCGGGTGAAGACTGAGCAGAAATATTCATTTAGTAGTTCTGCTTTTTCTGAATCTGCCATCGCGTAGTTTCCGTCCGATTGTCTAAGGCGTACTATACCGTCTGTGTTCCTTTTCCTGTCACTGATATACCTAAAGAAGGATTTGTCCCCTTTTTTAATGTTTTTTGCCAGAGTTTCTTCCACTCGAAGTTTGGCCTCCCTAACTGCTCTTTTGACCGCCGCAGATCTGGTCTTATATTCTACTTTAGTTTCTTTTCTCTGCGTACATTTGTAGGAAAGAAATGCTTTTTTCTTCTCCTTAATGAGGTGCGAGATCTCTTCAGTGAACCATTGGGGTTTGTTGTTTCTTTGTCTTTTATCTACTGATTTTATGTAGCGATTAGTTGCTTCGTATATAGATGATTTCAGGTACGACCACATAGTTTCCACATTGCCGGTCTCTGCTTGGTCCTGCAGCTTCTGATGAACGAAATCTCCCATGCGTGCGAAGTCGGTGTCCCGGAATTTGAGCACCTTTGTTTTTGTAATTGATTTAGGGGATCCTTTCCCAAGGTTGAACCATACCATGTTATGGTCGCTGGAGGCTAGCGTATCTCCTACCGCGACCTCTGAGACGCTTTCCCCGTTGGTGAGTACCAGGTCTAGGATCGCCTGGGCCCTAGTGGGCTCCGTTACCATTTGTCTGAGATGTACTCCTTTTATGGAGGTCAAAAGCCTCCTGCTGCTGCTGGTTGTTGCTGAAAATGTGTTCCAGTCTGCATCCGGCATGTTGAAGTCTCCTAGCAGTACAGTGTCGCCCCGTAGAGTTATATTCTCTATGTCTTCAATTAATTCTGCGTCCATGTCTTCCGGTTGTCTTGGAGGTCTGTATACGACACCAAGATACAGGCATTTTTTGCCACCTCTTGCCAGGTTTATCCAGAGGGACTCCCCGGTATACTTGACATCAGTGATCCTGGTGGTTTTGATGCCCTCTTTAATGTATAGTGCTACCCCTCCACCTAACCTGCCCTTCCTGTCCTGACGAAGTAGATTGTACCCCGGTATAGCCATATCCCACCCATGTGCGTCCGTGAACCAAGTCTCGGATATTGCCACCATGTCCAGGTTGGCATCCCTAATTTCAGTTTCCAGTTCTAGAATTTTATTGCCTAAACTGTGTGCATTAACATACATGGCCCTCCACCCTTAGCTGTAATTTGTCAAGCCGTTTTTCGTATGGTAGATCTTTGAGTCCCGAGACCATCCGGGTGGCCATTCTTTGCACCGACTCCAGTCTCAGCACATCCTTGCGATAATGCGGCCTCCAGAATTGCACACAGTATTCCAGGTGGGGCCTCACCATGGATCTATACAATGGCATAATGACTTCCGCCTTACGACTGACGAAACCCCTTCGTATGCAGCCCATGATTTGTCTTGCCTTGGACGAAGACAAATCATGGGCTGCATACGAAGGGGTTTCGTCAGGAAGGCTAATAAAAATACAGTGGTACCTTGGATTACGAGTATGATCCGTTCCAGGATCATGCTCGTAATCCAAAATGCTCGTTTATCAAAACAAAGTTCCCCATAGACAATAGTGGCAACAGCAACGATTGGTTGCAGAACCCGGAGTCTGTACCTGTTGGGGCCGGGTGCTGCAGCCCTGTCTCCTCAGTCTGCCTCCTTTGTCCATCATCGGAAGAAGAACCCGACAGTGCCGCTTCGGGGGGATGCCAGCCACCAGAGAATCCCACAGTGCTGCTTCGGGAGGGGGATGCCAGCCGCCGGAGAACCTCGCAGTGCCTTCAGAGGGATGTCTCCATCCACCGGCCTGCCCTCCACATCGGATGCCCCTCTCATGCTGGAGAGACCCCACCCGAGCCCACGCAGCCGAGCGCCGCCCCACCCGCACGCCGTGCACGACCCGCACAACGCCGATGATTGACACTGTGCGCGTCACACGCAACGCGCAGGAGGGACAGCACCCGGCTGCGCAGGCCCAGACAGAGGTCCTCCAACCTGCGGAAGGCGCCCGACGTAGAAGGCTGGCCGGAAGACGGAAGAGGAATCCCCCGAAGCGGCGCTTCCTGGACTGTTAAGTGCTCGTTGATCGGGGCAGTGTTCGGTTTGCGAGTCAAAAGTTTGCTGAGTGTTTTGCTCGTCTTGCAAAACACTCGCAAACCGAGGTACCACTGTACATCTATTCTCATTATAGTCCTGGACTGAAGCGCTATAGTGCATGATCTTATTTATTTAATTTTCTAAACTCCTCTCCCCAGGGTGCTCAGAATGGTTTACATGAATTTAATAATAACTTAATTCTTATATACCGCAATACCACAAGCAGTTCAAAGTGGTTTACAGTGGAAGAGACTGTATACAGACAGCGATATAGTGGAACACTAAGGGCTCCTTTTACTAAGTTGCGGTAGTGTTTTTAGCGCACGCAGCAGATTAGCGCGGGCTAACCCCCGCGCTATGCGTAAAATCTAATGCCAGCTCTATGGAGCCATTAGCGTCTAGCACGCATGGCATTGCAGCGCGTGTGGCATTGTAGCGTACGCTAAGCGCGTGCTAAAACCGCTAGCGCTAATTAGTAAAAGGAGCCCTAAATAATAAACAATGGATAAAAGTCCTCTTTTGTTATCAAACTAGCTGCCTTACGGATTTTTTAAACACAATTGCCTCCAATATGTGTCATATAATTCGCAACTGAGCTCTCGGATCCCTGCGCTGATGAGTCATTGAGTTTTTAAATCAGCTTAAGCGGGTACTGGATATCTTTCATTGAGCTCTGTGCATACTATTTTTTTTTTTTTTAAATTTAAACTATTCGTGCTTGCAACATCTTAAAGTGCTTATTGTGATAGATATGAAAATGTGAAAAGAACCAGCACTTATCTTGGTTTCTATGCTGATTCTTCTAAAGTTTATTCTTGGCCCAATGGGACCCGTTTCGCCAAATTATTGGTTTCTTCAGGGGTCTGCGTTTTTATGAACAGCTAAGCTGCTCACAATCTATCTAATGTACCTGGGGCAATGGGGGGATTGAGTGATTTGCCCAGGGTGACAAGGAGCAGTGTGGGCTTGAACCCACAACCCCAGGGTGCTGAGGCTGTAGCTTTAACCACTGCACCACTCTAGAAATCAAAATGTAGCAGAAGTGAGCCAAGTATAGGACAATCAAGCCATTGTGACATCACGAGGATGGCTCTTATTGGTGCAATGAGGCATTATGATGTCACAATACCAGCTCTGGTTATCAGAGGCTGAAACTTTTCACACTATTTATTTGTTCATTTTTCTATGCTTTGCTCCCAGGGGAGCTCAGAACGGTTTACATGAATTTATTCAGGTACTCAAGCATTTTTCCCTGTCTGTCCTGGTGTGCTCACAACTGATCTAATGTACCTGGGGCAATAAGAGGGGGAGGGCTGGATTAAGTGACTTGCCCAGGGTCACAAGGAGCAGCGTGCACCACGACTGTGCACAAGTACAATTTATTCAGGTACTCAAGCATTTTTCCCTGTCTGTCCTGGTGGGCTCACAATTGATCTAATGTATCTGGGGCAATGAGGGAGGGAGGGGGGGGGGGGGGCTGGATTAAGTGACTTGCTTGAATACATGAATAAATTCATGTAAACCATTCTGAACTCCCCTGGGAGAACAGCATAGAAAATTGAACGAATAAATAGTGTGAAAAGTGTCAGCCTCTGATAACCAGAGCTGCTATTGTGACATCATAATGCCTCATTCCACCAATGCCTAAGAGCCAGCCTCATCAGTGATATCACAATGGCTTGATTGCCCTTTACTTGGCTTACTTTTGCTACATTTTGATTTCTAGAGTGGCGCATCCCACAATCTCGGGGTGCTGGGGCTATAGCTTTAACCACTGTGCCACAATGATTCCCAGTAGACAATTGTGAGGTATAAGAAAAATATGGTATGGTATATATAGTGTGCCCAAACTGAGGTGGCAATTAGGTGTCAAGCTCTGGGTGTGGCTACAAGAGTTTACTACTACTATTATTTTTACATTTCTGTAGTGCTGCCAGAAACATAAAGCGCTGTACATTACATTAGCCATGAAGAGAGACAATTCCTGCTCGACAGAGCTTACAATCTAATCAAACAGACAAACAGGACAATTGGGGTAAGGAACTCCAGAGGGAGTGACAAGAGACCTGGGTACTTTACAAGCGGATTAGAATTAGGAGTTAAAAGTAACATCGAAAAAGTGGGCTTTTAGCCTGAATATGAACCCTTGCCAGAGACAGAATTTGACCTATCGTCTTAGGCAGCCTGTTCTAGGCTTAAGGGGCAGCAAGATAGAAGGGGCGGAGTCTGGAGTTGGCAGTAGAGGGGAAGGGTACGGTTAGGAGAGACTTATCTGACAAAAGTTCCCGGGTGGGAGATGAGAGGAGAGATACTGAGGAGCTGCAGAGTGAACACACTTGTAAGTCAACAGGAAGAGTTTGAACTGTATGCAGAAGTGGAGAGTGGTGGTGGTGGTGGGGGGGGGAACGTGAGCACAGCGATGGCGGAACGTTAGACACCAAAACGGGGCTGAAACAGTAGTCGGGCAGCATCTACAGTAAGTGTTCTAGCATGTAACTAAATTTAAATTGAATCAGGTTGGGCGGACTGGATGGACCATTCGGGTCTTTATCTGCCGTCATCTACTATGTTCCTATGGGCTCCTTTTGCAGAGCTGCGAAAGCGGTTTTAGTGCTGAATTTCTGCCCGCGCACTAGACACCAATGCCAGCATTGAGCTGGCGTCAGTTCCAGCCGTGTAGCATGGGTTTAGCGCGCGTTAAAATACTGCGTGCGTTAAAAACATTATCGCAGCTTAGTAAAATCTATGTTACAAAGGGAGCTTTCGCATAGATGGGGCATGGGTGCTATCATTATTCACCATGCATTTTATGGAATAGTTGCATTTATTCACCCAACTGCTGATGACATGGGGACAAATGCCGTCCTCGTGAGCTCTGTCCCTGTCCCATTCCTACAAGCTCTGCCTGAACTGCACATGCTAATCTAATCTAATCTAATCCTTAGGTTTGTATACCGCATCATCTCCACGTTCGTAGAGCTCAGCGCAGTTTACAGTAGATGAAATAGGAAGGAACTACAACAAAGGGTTTGAGGTCAAAGTATGAAGAATATTTAGAGGACTTGGGATGCCAGATATGAAGAGTTTTTGAGGACTTGGGATACCAAAGATGGAGAGAGGCTTACATTTTTGAGAAAAGCCAGGTTTTCAGATGTTTGCGGAAAACTTGGAGAGAGCTCAAGTTCCGAAGAGGGGAGTTAAGGTTGTTCCAAAGCTCAGTGATTTTGAAGGGGAGGGATGTCCCTAGCTTTCCTGTATGGAAAATGCCTTTTAGCGAGGGGAAGGATAGTTTTAATTTGTGGGATGGTCTGGTGGTATTAGGGTTTGAAGAATTCCAAGAAAGAGGGATAAAGGGAGGGAGGATACCGTGTAGGATTTTGAAAGCTAAACAGGCGCATTTAAAGTGGACCCTGGCGATTATCGGAAGCCAGTGAAGCTTGGACAGGAGCGGGGAGACATGGTCAAATTTACTTTTAGCGAAGATGAGCTTGGCCGCAGCATTCTGGATCCGCTGAAGTCTGTGAAGGTTTTTCTTTGTTAGGCTTAAGTAGATAGAGTTGCAATAGTCCAATCTGGAAAGGATGATGGATTGGACAAGGAGGGTAAAATGTTTTTGATGGAAGCAGGATCTAACTTTCCTCAGCATGTGAAGACTGAAAAAGCATTTTTTTACCAAGGATTGGAGGTGGTCATTGAAGGACAATGTGGAATCAATGATGACGCCCAAGACATTGCTCAAGAACTCAAGCTGCAGAGTGGAGCCAGAGGATAGTGGGATGGAGGTGGGTAATTGGTCTAGTTATGGGCCGAGCCAAAGAAGTCTTGTTTTGGACTTGTTCAGTTTCATTTGCACAGTGTGGGCCCAGGATTGTAGGTTCATTATACAAGAAGATATGTTCTTAGACAGGTTGGTGAGGTTCAAATCGGTCTCGAGGAGGACGAAGATGTCGTCAGCATAAGTGTAAATTGTTTCAAGGGGGGATAGATGGAGGAGTTTTAGATAGGGGAGAGCCTTGCGGGACTCCACAATTCGGTTTCCAGGGGGAGGTTGAGGTGCCATTCATGTTGACAGTGTAAGAACGAGAGCGGAGGAATTTAGAGGACCAGTCTAGGACTGTGGAGTTAATGCCTATCTCAGAGAGCTGGTAAACAAGAATATCATGGTAGACAACGTCGAAAGCAGCGGAACAGTCAAATTGTAGGAGGACGGCGAACTTGTTTCAAGAATGAAGTTGTTGAACCTTTGAGATCAGGGAGGACAGTAGGGATTCGGTGCTGAAGTTAGGACGAAAGCCATATTGATAGGGTAGAAGAATAGAGAATCTCTCTAAGTATGATGAGAGTTGGGTAGAAATGATGGACTCTAGCATCTTGGGCGATAGCTGGATGGTATGGAAGGGTCAAGGTCAGATTTTTTCAGTAGTGGGATCAGGACAATATGACCCATTTCTGGGGAGAAAAGGCCTGACTGAAAGGTGGAGTTTATAAGATTGGTGATAGAAGAGATGGCCTGTGCGGGAATATTCTCGTATAGGTAGGTGGGGAATGGGTCCAAGGAACAGTTACAGGATTTCAGTTTGAGGCAGAGATTGAGGACCAGGGATTCAGATATGTGCTCAAAGGTAGTCCAGGATCTGTCAGCTGGGATAGGGTTGGAGACCGTTAGGGTGGGAATGGAATCGGTGGGCACCAGGGAGTTGTAGGAGACTGAAGGAGGGAAGGAACATCTCAAAGCAGAGACCTTATCGTTGAAGAATTATGCTAGAACATCGGCTGAGGGAGAGGAGGGGAGCATGGTGGGGTCTCTTTTGGAGGTTAGGGAGCACCAGATGTTGAATAGTGTACTACTCTGATTGTTGGATCTGGAGATTTTGTCCCCGTAGAAGTTCTTTCTTGCTTTTTTTTGCGCTGTATTGCACAGCTTGATATTGACTCTCAACACTTATGATTTTAAAGTGTTCGAAGCTTGTGCAGATGAGGACAGAGCTTGCAGAAATGGGGCAGGGAAAGGGGCAGAGCTCATGGGGACGGGATGATGATGGTGACTTTGCAAGAGGTAACCAACAATTTAAATTATCTCTCCCTTCAAAATAAGGTATTAAAGGAGTCAAGATTTTTAGTCAATCTCTAATCTTTAAGTTTTCTCAACTTTGGAATGATCTTCCATTTCTTTTAAGGCGTCCGGCTCACTTCAATTTTTTCACAAATCTTTAAAAACTACTTTATTTGCTAAATACTTTGAAAATTAATTTCCCGAAATTTAGTCTTATGTTTTATGGTTTTTATTTGTTAAGTTAATTATTGTAAACTGAGTCGAGCTTTCTTAGAATGATGACTCGGTATATAAAGCCAAGTCTTAGATTAGATTAGACATTGTCCCCGTGTCATTCTCTACATGCTGATTTTAGGCACTAGCATTTACACCGGCCATAGACATGGCTTAGGTGGTTAGGCCTAAAGTTTCAACCAACCAAACCAGAATGGGGAAAGAAGAACCTCTGTATAAAAACAAGAAGAAACCACACAGAGTAGGGATAGACATAAGGCTTTCCAATAAATAGTCAAAGAGTCCCACAGGTAGAACAACCGTCATAATATTTATTGAGACACAATTTTGCTCTATTTGGCTATTTATTGGAAGGGCATTCTATTCCTCCTCTGTGGTTTCTTCAGGTCTACATTTTGGTACATAACTCTAGACGTATGCTAATATTCTGTAACAGACATGGTGTCCAACTCTGCCATTATAGAATACTAGTTAATGCCCAGTTTTTTTGATGACTAATTGTAGCCGTCATTTTTTTTAGAATTCTAGAACTCTCTCTTCTTGTCTTCCTTTGATACGAAGCTGCGTGCAATATTGTTTTTTATATTCCATCTAAGGCCTGCCCAGGGTCTCATCATTGTATAGGAACAGTTTGAGCTTTGTGACTTTATGCAGTGAAAGATGATATACTAAACTAAACTAAACTAAATCTTAAGTTTATATACCGCATCCTCTCCACGGAAGTGGAGCTTGGCACGGTTTATAAGAACTTAAAATATAAGAAGAGAAAGGAAAAGGTTTACATGAGCTTATATATAGAATGGAAGAGTAAGGGGGAAAATAGAATTACATGCTAGAGAAGAGCCAAGTTTTCAGTTGCTTGCGGAATAGTTGGAGAAAGCCCAGGTTCCGCAACGGGATATTAAGGTCGTTCCAGAGACCTGTGATTTTGAAGAGAAGAGATTTTCCCAGTTTACCGGCATAGAGAATACCGCGTAGAGAGGGGAAGGATAGTTTATATCTTTGGGCGGGTCTGGTGGAGTCAGGACTCGAGGAGTTAAAAGATAGTGGGATTAGGGGAGGAAGGATGCCATGAATGATCTTAAAAGCCAGGCAGGAGCATTTGAAATTCCTGTTTTGTGTAACAGGTATCATATGATTATTGATAGAGTTCCCCGGTGGATTTTCCTATATCAACCAATCCGGGCTTGCCTGACTGCTAGCCACTCGAGCTGCAACACTGGACCACGAAATCTATAGACCACAACCAAACCACGACCAAAACCTTCAAAAAAGAAATAAAAACCCTTCTATTCAAAAAACACATAAAACCGATCTAACACAGTCAGAACTGTCCCATGCAACACTTGCTACACTCTCTAAACCATAGCAATTTAAAAAAGATACAAACTACTCCTTATATACTTCTAATGTCCTGACATTTCATATGTAATCCGCCTTGAACCGCAAGGTAATGACGGAATAGAAATCACTAATGTAATGTAATGTAATGATGTTGGTCTTCTACAGATATAGGAAAATTGTGACCAATAACTGCACAGATGGCCTGAGAGAACAGTATTCAGCAAAGCCTCAGCAGTGTCTCGGCAAGGCTCCCCATGGGCTCCAACTTACCACCAGCAACAGCAAACTGGCAGCAGACCTAGGAAACAATGTCACATTCCTTGTTCATTTGGAAGAGGTAGGTCGTTCCTACAACGATGCCCAGTCTAAGAAGATGAAAATAATGTTGAGCTTCACTGTATATATGGTTTTATAAATTATTATTATTATAATGATGCGCATGAAAGAGGAGATTATGATATTCATTTTCAAAGCAGATAGATGTCTCAAAATGCCTCCCAAAATGGACATCTGACTAAAATATCCAGATTGCAATTTTGGAACAGTAGAATTTGGACACCCTACACTGCGATGTGTAATAGAGGCTTTTTTTGGGTGGGACTAGGGAGAGCCCAAAACTAGGACATCCAACAATAATCAAGCGGGAAGAAATGCCCAAGTCTATAAAGGAGTTTTTTTAAAAAATTTAGACCCATTTCAATCACGTCCTACAAATAACGTGCTCTGATTGAGCAGTTGACCACTGGAGGGTATAAGGCATGATCCCTCGTGAATTCCCCCACCTCCAGTAGTTACTCCTTAAAATGATACTGGAAAGACGCACTAACCCCCTCTTTTACAAAGGTGCGCTAAGCTTTGTAGCACGCGCTAAACCCGTGCTAAACGCTAACGCGCGCATGTTATCCTATGGACGCGCTAGCGGTTAGCGCACGTGTTGACTTAGCGCGCGCTAAATCGCTTAGCGTGCCTTTGTGAAAGAGGGCCTAAGTTTCTTCACAACGACAGGTGCTTTGGGTGTTCTTCACAAAACCATGCAGGCCTTGTGGCCGGTGCAGTGGACTATAAGCTAGGGGATCCAGGTTCAAATCCCATTTCAACTCTCTCTTTTTTTTTTTTTTTTTTTGCAAACGTTTAAATTATGAGTCTTTCAGAAATAAAAAGATACATCAACTGTGCCTAAATAATACATATCATACCTTATACTATGGGCTCCTTTTACAAAGGCGCGCTAGCGGTTTAACGCGCGTAATAGCGCACGGTAAACCGCCGGACGCGCTAGCCGCTACCGCCTCCGCTTGAGCAGGCGGTAGTTTTGGGCCAGCGCGGGGGTTAGCGCATGATAAAAAAAGTCGCGCACGTTAACCCCGCTAGCGCGCCTTTGTAAAAGGAGCCCTATGAGTTTATCTTGTTGGGCAGACTGGATGGAAAGGTCTTTCTCTGCCGTCATCTACTGTGTATGACACCTGAAACCCTGAGTTGCATATTCACATAGTGTGACATAGCAAAGGAGGGCAGTCTGTCCATTAGTTATTCTCATGAAAAATACATGATTAAATGAACTTGTCTCTTCTTTGATATTTCTAGGCCGTAGACTGTAAAGTCTGGTATTTTCCTAGATTCCAAATGCTGAAGTTGCCATCTAATCAAGCCATTGTGATATCACTGCTGAGGTTGGCTCTTAGGCATTGGTGGAATGAGGCATTATGACATCACAATCTCAGCTCTGTAATGCTGCTACTCTTTGGGTTTCTGCCAGGTAACATAGTTACATAGTAAATGGCGGCAGATGAAGACCCGAACGGTCCATCCAGTCTGCCCATTAGTTATTCTCATGAAAAATACATGATTAAATGAACTTGTCTCTTCTTTGATATTTCTGGGCCAGAGACTAAAGTCCACCTAGGTTCCAACTGCTGAAGTTGTCATCTAAGTTCACTCCAACCATCCCGTTGCTTGCAGGATATCTACTGTAAAGTCGGGCCAGTAACGTCCTCGTGTTCCAAGTTAGTGGCGTTCCCATTGATGCCCTCCGCAGCCCATCCTACACCGAATCACCAGATATTGGACACAAACCATACAAGTTTGTCCAATACCGACCTTAGTTCTTTAAGATACTTCCCTGACTCTGGAGGCTCACCTTTCAAAATAACAGAGTTCATAAGGATACAACCACCCAGACAAGCATTATCCTTTGATGTGATTGGTCCTTGAAAACTAACGGCAAGTAATTTTAGGGTTTGTTTTGTATTTTTTTTTTTTTTTTTTTGCAGTAGTTAACCTAACTTGAGCAACAAAGCAATCGAGGCTTTGTTACCATTTGGATTTTTTTATCTTTGCGAACTTGGATTTCCATCTCTGATAGAAATTAAATTGAAAAAGAAAAGAGAGAACGACTTCTGATGGTGGATGATGAAATGTGTGCTTGCTTGTCAACTATCGAGCTGCGTTTTGAGTTCATTTGCACTCAAGAAACAAGCACATCCATCGCATTGATTAGCGATTCTATTTTATCTATTTAAGTTTCATTATTGTTACAATTACCCGTACATATTTTAAAGGACTTTAAATAAATAACTCTCAAATTTAATTTTTGTGTTGGTTTTGCAATTTTATAATTTCATTTATAATGTGCCGTGAAAAGCATTTGCTCCATTTAATGCGCCGGAGCTAAAATATTTTTGAGAGACATTGGGTTAGACTATTCTAACGCGCTCTGTTTGGGATTATCTCCGACCAGCTTGACTGCACTTTCAGAATTCAGCAGCATGCATAATTGGTGGTCTAAGAAAATTTGAGCATTTCATCAATGCTGAAACATTTGTATTCGCTCCTGGTCAAATATCAAATTCAGTATAAGATCTTAACTCTGATATTCAAAAGTCCTTTTAGGACTGCTCCATGGTATTTTTAAAGAGTTGTGCGGCTTTACACTGCTAGTAAACCTTCAAGAAGAGAAAAGTGATGGTGCCAGACTTAAGACTAGTGTGTCATACTGTGACCAGTAATAGTGCCTTTTCTTTGGTGAGCCCATATTTGTGAAATGCTCTCCCTGGGCATTTGTAGTTCTGTACTTCTGTTGAGAAATAACAAATGGCACTAAAAACTTATTTGTTTGTACTAGGGCTACCAGATTTTCGGATTTTCCCAGACATGTCCTCCTTTTCGAGGATATGTCCAGGGGTCCGGACGGCTTTTCAAAACTCGGCACTTTGTCCGGGGTTTGAAAAGCTTCACGTCAAAATCGCATCGGGAAGGGGCATCCGCACATGCGCAGACACAACACGGTGATGTCTGGGGGGTGGGGCTGGGGGACAGAATGGGGCATGGCACAGGTGGAACTGGGCAGAACTGGGTGGGCCTAGGGGGTGTGGCCATGGATCTGGATTTTCCTTCTGGTAACCTTAGTTTGTACAGACCTAGTCAATATCTTAAAGTTGGTGCAGGGTTTTGAATGGGTACGGTTAAGGGACCCATGGCCACGCCCCCAGGCTCACCCAGTTCTGTCCAGTTCCAGCCCCGCCCCCAGAAGGCATCAATGTTGTGTCGGCACATGTGCGAATGCCCATTCCCGATGCGATTTTCACGGGGAGGGGCCTAAAGCATTGATTGGCTGAGGTGCCTCGGGATTCTCCCTGGGAGGAGTCTGGGAGGAGTCCGAGGTGCCTCAGCCAATCAGTGCCTTAGGCCTTTCCCCATGCATCAGATGATGTGCCAGGGCAGGGCCTAAGGCTGCTATTGGGCGGCGGGTGGCCGGAGCAGCAGGAGCAGGAGGACTTACCTCCTGCTCCTGAAGATTGATGCGGCGTAGCAGCAGGAGGATCCAGGCACCTCTCCTCCTCCCGAAGAGGAGGGGGGAGGGGAGGTGCATTTGTTTGTGAGGGCCACATTTTTTTGATAGGCCTGCCTGTCTTTTATTAATTTTTTTTATGGGGCAGATATTTTGCGTGTGTAACACATGCAAAATATCTGTGCCATGGAAAAAAATGAATAAAAGAGACAGGCAGACCTGTCAAAAAATCTGCAGCAGTTGGGTTTGTCAGTAGTAAAATCCGACTCAAAATAGCCAAGCAATTGTTGGTGAATCAATCGTTTGGCTATTTTGCATGGGGTTTTACTAATTTGCATGGGAGGATTGGTATCGGATAGCTATAGGCCTTAGTGAATAGTGCAGGAGGAAAATTTGGTTGCAGAGGGCTCGCAAACTGATCGGTACACGATCAGTTTGCTTAGTGAATCCTGGCCCAAATTAGGCACCTAACATCCAATTAAGTGCAATTTACAACAATTATGAGGTGCTAATTGTTAATTATCAGCGCTGATTAAGTCTATCAAACAATTAAGTTAGCTGCCTACATTGGCAGCTAACTTTTGGTGCATTACATAGAATATGGAGATCATCATTTAATTAAACTCTGGAATTCATTGCCAGAGAATGTGATGAAAGCAGTTAGCTTAGCAGGGTTTAAAAAAGGTTTGAATAATTTTCTAAAACAAAAGTCCACAAGCCATTATTAAGATGGACTTGGGAAAAGCCACTGCTTATTTCTAGGTTAAGCGGCATAAAATCTGTTTTACTCTTTTGGGATCTTGCCAGGTGCCTGTGACCTGAATTGGCCACTAGTTGGAAACAGGATAATGGGCTTGATGGACCTTTGGTCTGTTCTAGTATGGCAACATTTATATCTTTATGATACATGCCAAACTGGGATTTTGGTGCCTGTTATCACCAGTGCCTTGTGCCAGTGCCTCACCTGACCCACCAGAGGGGTGGACATGAAAAAGAGGGAGGACAGATACTGGATCACATATGTTGGAGGGTGTGTGTGTGGGGGGGGGGAGGGAATGGAGAGAGAGACACCAGATTACAGCTAGGGAGAGGGGCCAAAGAAAAAGTTGGCTTGGGGCACCACAGTTCCTTGAGCTGGCTCTGCCTGTAATTTACATATAATGGTGACAGTATTCTGTTATTTGGATACTAGTCTTTAAGCCCGTTACATTAATGGATGCTAGAAGAGATGTGTGTGTCTGTCATTCTTTCTTTCTCTCTCTCTCCTTGGCCGCTTTCTGTCTGTCTTTCTTTCTTCTGTCGTTCCTTGGCCACTATCTGTTTGTCTGTCTTTCTGTCTCTCTCTCTCCTTGGCCGTTGTCTGTCTGTCTTTTTTTTTCTGTGTGTCTTTGACTCCTTGGCCGCTGTCTGGTTTTGTTTTGTTTTTCTTTCAATCTCTCTCCCTGGCCCCCTTTCCTTCTGTGTGTGTCTTTCACTCCCATCTACCTGTCTTTCAGTGTGTGTATTTCTATTTCTGTCAGTCTATCAATGTCCTGTCTCTTTTTTTTCTTTCAATCTCTCTCCCTGGCCCCCTGTCCTTCTGTGTGTGTCTTTCACTCCCACCTACCTGTCTTTCAGTGTGTGTATTTCTATTTCTGTCAGTCTGTCAATGTCCCGTCTGTTATTTTTCTTTCAATCTCTCTCCCTGGCCCCCTTTCCTTCTGTGTGTGTCTTTCACTCCCACCTACCTGTCTTTCAGTGTGTGTATTTCTATTTCTGTCAGTCTATCAATGTCCTGTCTGTTTTTTTTTCTTTCAGTCTCTCTCCCTGGCCCCCTGTCCTTCTGTGTGTGTCTTTCACTCCCACCTAACTGTCTTTCAGTGTGTGTATTTCTATTTCTGTCAGTCTGTCAATGTTCCGTCTGTTTTTTTTTTTTCTTTCAATCTCTCTCCCTGGCCCCCTGTCCTTCTGTGTGTGTCTTTCACTCCCACCTACCTGTCTTTCAGTGTGTGTGTGTGTGTGTGTTTCTATTTCTGTCAGTCTATCAATGTCCCTTCCCACTTTCTCACATACTTTTTTTTTATCACGTGTTCTGTTGGAAAGGGCAACCGGCACACAGGAAAGTAAACCGCCTCATAGCTCCCAACGTGCGGACACGCCAAACATGCACATACCGTACGCTCCAACATTTCTCTGCCGACCATGGAGCTACGGACGCAGGGAGCCACAAAGATTGAAGTGCGCATGTGCGCTAAGGGTATTATTAGATAGGATGGTAAGTGGCAGCCCTGCCCATGCTGTGCTCATTTCCTGCCCCTATGTATGCCTATCTTGCCATTTAACATAGAAACATAGAGGAGTGGTTTTACAGAATTTAATGAGAATATTGAGATTTTCATAAATGTAAGAACTCCAGTATGTTGAACTGTGTGGTACTGCTTTAAGGAATATTGAAAAGATTATTTTTATATGCGGGGATTAAAGCTGGAACTATTCCTTAAAAGTACATTAGAGAGGAGCAACCTTTTTTCTCAAAATTTTCAATATGGTATTTAGTTGGTTTATTTTAATTTATACAGTGGAACCTCGGTTTGCGAGTAACCCGGTTTGCGAGTGTTTTGCAAGATGAGCAAAACACTCAGCAAACTTTTGACTCGCAAACGAGCACTTACAGCCCAGGAAGTGCCGCTTCGGGGGATTCCTCTTCCGTCTTCCAGCCAGCATTCCAAGTCGGGTGCCTTCCGCAGGTTGGAGGGCCTCTGTCTGGGCCTGCACGGCCGGGTGCCGCCCCACCTGCGCGTTGCGAGTGATGCGCACAACGTCAATCATCGGTGTTGAGCGTGGCGTGCGGGTGGGGCGGCAATCGGCTGCGTGGGCTCAGATGGGGGCTCTCCAGCATGCGGGGGGCATCCGACGTGGAGGGCTGCTGGCGGATGGAGGAGGCACTGTGGGGTTCTTCTTCAGATGACGAATGGAGGAGACGGCGCTACAGCACCCGGTGCCCGACAGGTACAGACCCCGGGTTCTGGAACGAATTGTCGGTGTTGCCACTATTTTCTGTGGGGAACTTTGCTTTGATAAACGAGCTTTTTGGATTACAAGCATGCTCCTGGAACGGATTATGCTCGTAATCCAAGGTACCACTGTAATTCCTTTTAAAATTGATTCATTTAGGGCTCCTTTTACTAAGCTGCGTTAGGGCTTTAACTCACGGAATAGCGTGCGCTAAATTGCCCCGCGCGCTAGACCTTAACGCCAGCATTGAGCTGGCGTCAGTTCTAGCCGCGTAGCGTGAGTTTAGCGCACGCGAAAATGCTGCGTGCGCTAAAACCGCTAACGCAGCTTCGTAAAAGGAGCCCTTAATATTTCTGTATCGGTGGTTTATTGATTGAATAATAATAATAATAACTTTATTCTTATATACCACCAACAATCTTGCGACTTCTAGGCGGTTTACAATAAAGAGAAACTGTACATACAGCGAGTTACAGAGTATAGCAGTGTACTTCTGAAGTGCCATGCGGCTTACAGAGAATTGGAAAAATTCCATAGATTGAATGGGGTATTCATAGTTTGTGATTGGGGGTTAACAGTTTACAGTTTACAAATTCAGTTTTGGGAATGATATTGCGAAGGGGGCTATTGTCCTGGTTCGTTACCTAGGTGTTTCGAGAACAGGTACGTTTTTAGGTGTTTTCTAAATTCTCCGTAGTCGTTTGTGTGAGTAATTAGTTTTTCTAAGTCTTTGCCCCATAAGGCTGCTTGATACGATAGAAGAGGGAGGCGTTCGGTTTTTTTTCTTCTTCTTCTTTGCCTTGATACATTTGTATGCGAAGAATGAATGGCCAGAGAGCCATCGTGTGAAATAGAAATAATCGTTAGGGTTGGTTTGTTTTTAATTTGTAGCATATTGTATATATTTTGAGAAAGCTTTCAGAAACTAGTACTCAGAAGATATATTTTGTCAAACAAAATCTCACCCTCTGGCAAAAAATGTGGATTTCTGTTTTAGCCTTCCATTCTGCACGTACAAGGATTTTGCTTTTGGTATGGATTTAAATAACTTATGTCAATGGAAGAGTAGCTTTTAAATAAGCAATTTCATAAAGAGTTATATTCATTTTTTTTTGTCCGTTTTTTTGCCATAAGTAAATAATAATAACAATTTATATACCGCAGGACTGTGAAGTTCTATGCGGTTTACAATGATTTAAAAGTATTACAGATCGAGTGGATTAAACAAAGTTCAGAGTTAGTGAATAACAGTTCTAAAGATCATTTGTCGAGGACTAAGATTGTATAGGTCAGTTACCTAAGTACTTCAGGAACAGATGTGTTTTTAGGCGTTTCCTGAATTCCCTATAAATAGTAGGCACGAGCAGTTGTTCCAGGTCTTTACCCCATAATGCTGCTTGATGTGAGAAAACTTTTGGTGATGACTTTTAAATTTACAACTGTTAACCGGTGAAGAGACAAAGTTCGGGTGTGAGCTTCTCCTATGTCGGTTGGTTGCTTTCTAAACAGTTACTGTTCAGCAATCTTTGAAGGGTTTTCATTTTCATATTGGCCTGTTTCCCATGTAGAGAATTTTCTTAATACAGGTCAACTAGGTTGGGAGGACATAAGAGGACATACTGGGATGGACCGAGGGTTCATCAAGTCCAGTATCGTGTTTCCAATAGTGGTCAATCCAGCTTACATGTACCTGGCAAGATCCCAAAAGAGTAAAACAGATTTTATGCTGCTTATCCTAGTAATAAGCAGTGGATTTTTTACAAGTGCATCTTAATAATGTCTTTTTGAATTTTCTTTTAGGAAATTATCCAAACCATATTTAAACCCTGCTAAGCTAACTGCTTTCACCACATTCTTTGGTAATGAATTTCAGAGTTGGCACCAGTTAGTGGTTGTGCACCCAACTGCCTTAGCCACTATTTTAGAAGTCGGGTGTGCAAATTCTACCATGCCCAACAGTTAAGGTATGTAGATGTTGGGGAGGGGTGGGGGGGTGGCATGGATAGGTAAGGAACATAAATAAGAGTTAAGGGCTGGATTTTGTAACCAATGGCAATATCGACGGCTGCCATAAAAGCAGCCACCAATTGTGCGCCAATTACGCATCGGTGATAGTTTCAGAATCACTCCTATGAGAAAGATAGACGCCAGAATTACAGGCCATGGTTTTCCGTGCCTACATTTCTGGCACCTATCTTTGCATGAATTGCGTCTATTTAGGTGCTTTAGGCCACCTAATGCCACGTCCAGCGATGGCCATGTGCACTTTGGCATTTGGTGGCCTAAAGCGCCTATGTAGGTACGATTCTGATGCCTTATATTGATCCCCTCTTTTGCTAAGGTGTGCTAACTGATTAGCATGCACTAAACGCTAATTCATCCATAGACTAGCCTGCACGCGTTAGCGTTTAGTGTGCGTTAAATCGATTAGCGCACCTTAGTAAAAGAGTAGGTAGTTCAATCTCACCATTTTTTGTTGTTTCTAATGGCGTTCTTCAATTAACTTATGTGCCGGTAGGACACCTACTGACGCCTGGAATAGTTTAAGTCAGGGGTAGGGAACTCCGGTCCTCGAGAGCCGTATTCCAGTCGGGTTTTCAGGATTTCCCCAATGAATATGCATGAGATCTATTTGCAGGCACTGCAAATAGGGAAAATCCTGAAAACCCGACTGGAATACGCTCTCGAGGACCGGAGTTCCCTACCCCTGGTTCAAGTAGTCGCTTGAACGTTTGCAGAGGCAAATTTAAAATCTTTCAAAATTATGTTAAAAAGCAGTGTTTTTTAAAAAGAAGCATTCGGGCAAGATTTAAATCAATCCCATATTACTCACATATTCTAAATGTTCTAGATCAGGGCTGCCCAAGTCCGATCCTCGAGATCTACTGGCAGGCCAGGTTTTCAGGATATCCACAATGAATATGCACGAGAGAGATTTGCCTGCACTGCCTTCTTGGTATGCAAATCTTTTCATGCATGTTCATTGTAGATATCCTGAAAACCTGGCCTGCCAGTAGATCTCGAGGACCGGACTTGGGCAGCCCTGTTCTAGATCAAGGGTCTCCAAAGTCCCTCCTCCAGTCAGGTTTTCGGGATTTCCCCAATGAATATGCATGAGATCTATGTGCATGTACTTCCTTCAGTGCATATTCATTGGGGAAATCCCGAAAACCTGATTGGAGGAGGGACTTTGGAGACCCCTGTTCTAGATCTTCAGTCAGCAGTCTGGTGAAATTTTAAAGCTCAATGGTATTATTTAGGAGTGAATGCTTTTTGGTATGGTTGTTGTTTGTATGATTAGATTTATCTTGCTCAACAATGGAGTTTTTCTTAGTATGTTTGCTGTTTGTAAGATCCAAATAAACAACAAAAAGTCAAACAGGACAAGAACCCACTGGTTCAAAATCACACAAAAAGCAGTGGGAACGTACAATGAACACTCCACAAAAAATATTTTGTACCACCTCGACCACCACAAATCTGTGGCCCTTATCTCTTTAGATCTTTCCGCGGCATTCGACACAACAGATCATAAACTTCTTCAACGACTGTAAAACATAGGAATTAGAGACCAAATCTTGGACTGGTTTACATCTTATTTTTCCTACAGGACTTCCACAGTGATTTTTGACGGGACTTCCTCTAACTACACTTCTACAAAGTTTGGTATCCCCCAGGGTTCCATCCTGTCATCCCTACTGTTTAACATTTTTTGGGCTCCTCTCTTGACACTTGCTCAATCTATAGGATTTACCATATTTGCATATGCTGATGATATTCAATTGGTTCATCCAATAGACCTTAATGATCCTAAAGAAGTACCTGTCATCAATCAAAAACTTACAAAAAATCACGATTGGCTCGTTGCTAATATGTTAGCCCTAAATGTCAGCAAAACAAAAGTTATGATCTTCCCAGTTATGATCTTCCACGTAAACCCAATCTCAATTTCAACTACTCCTCTGCAAATAGTCCCCTACCCTCAAACTTCTAGATGTCATGATTGATACATAACTAACATATCATAACCAAATTAGTACAGTAATTCGTAGCTGTTTCCAAAGATTGCGAATGATCTGCTCCCTTTCTAAATTACTTAATTCTCAATCCATAAATATCTTGATCCATTCATTGATAATTTCTCGCCTAGACTACTGTAATTCCCTTTACAAAGGAATAACACAAAAAGAACTTAGGTGCCTGCAGATTGTGCAGAACACAGCTATTAAGGTTATATTTAAGGCCAAAAATATGACCATGTCACGCCGCTATTTATTAAGGCCCACTGGCTTCCAATAGAACACAGAATAGCTTACAAAATTCTTCTGTTAAAATCCGTTCTTCCAATACCCCTGATTTCTTGAATAAAATACCGATTCCTCATGATCCCTAAAGAACCCTCCGCTCCATTTCCCAAAACCTTCTTGCTGTATCTTCCCTGAGACATATTAATATAATGCGCCCATACATTTTTTTCAATTATCGCTTCCTCTTTGTGGAACGCCACTCCGAAGTATTTAAGAGAAGACATGACTATTTCAGACTTTAAGTCTAAACTTAAAACCTCCTATTTAAGGACGCTTTTAGGCCCTGATTCTCCAAAGTGACGTCACGATTTTAGGCAGCTGTAGGCGTCCTACAGCTTTCTAATCAGCCAATCGGGATGCACGTTTTTTTAAAAAAAATGCTCCCCAGGCAAGCCTGAAGGCACCTCCGGGAGCCTAGGGAGATCCGCAAGATGCCTAAGCTCATCTAAGGGCCTTAGGCGAACCTAGGCGGCCCTACGCGTCTCCCTAGTAGAGGAGAAGCTTAAAATGTAGGCCAGCAAAATGCTGGTCTACATTGTAAGTAGACGCGGCCGCTATACTTATCGCGGCAAGGGATCTCTCTACCGCTATAAGTATAGCGGGCCGCGGCTTGTCCGATCGCTGGCAGGAGGGTGCCCAATCCCTCCTGCCCGAAGACGCACCCCCCCCGACACTACCGACCGCCCCCCCCCCCCCCGACATTACCGATCTCCCCCCCCCCCCCGACAATATCAATCGCTGGCAGGAGGGTGCCCAATCCCTCCTGCCCGAAGACGCACCCCCCCGGCGCTAACAACCCCCAAACCTCCACTCCACCAAACCTGTTCTTATGGCCAGATGGGTCTTGCACGTCCAGCCGGCAGGCACGCCTCGTCGAAATGAGGCGGGCCTACCCCTTCCCGGCCCATCCCGCCGAAGCCTAAGGCCTGATTGGCCCAAGCTCTAGAAGCCTGGACCAATCAGGCCTTAGGCATAGCGGGTCCGCCCATCCCCACTAAGCCTAAGGTCTTGTACTGCTAAGTCTTTATATGATATTCCTTTGTTGTACCCTGTATTTTTAAAATATATGTATTTTTAATATGGTATGTACACCGCCTTGAATTCTGATTTGGCGATATAATAAGATTTTAATAAACTTGAAACTTCAAGCTATATGAACTATTTAGTTTGCAGGCCATTGGTTGGACAATATTATAATGTTCGTAATACTTTGACTTAATAATTCCCCAGTTTAAAGGGAATTGTATCTAAAAGATTGTACGCAGTCTCCTTTCCTTATCCGGCCACTTCTGTGTGGTCTATCTTGCCAATTCAAATATGATCTACAGTAATGCTTATGATCTTTAAAAAAAAGCGCTCAAAACTTTCTTGTTTCAGAAATTCAAACTTAGTAATTAATGATTGGGATATCTTGTTCTATATGTACATCCTAGTTAATCTTGTTCTTTGTACGTAATGTGTTATAAACTATTTATTGGCAATAGCGGAATAATATAAATTATTTAACTATAACTAGGGGTTATGGGCCTAACAACCAAGCATTTTCACCAGCCTTTGAATGAGGTAAGTCTGTGGTCCCCAAGCTTTTTCATGTAAAGAGCTGCCGTGTGAATACGAGAAAGCGTTGAGGGCCACCAAAAGATTTCAAGCGTCCACATTTTGTAAACCACCTTAACCTGCTTCTTCAGACTGGATTTTAGGTAAGCTAAAAAAGCAGAGAAGACCAGACTATCAAGCTGGAAAATATGCTTTAATAAAATCCATATATAGTAGAACCAGAAGCCGGACCCCGACACGGAACATGCTTCGGCTGCAAAGCCTACATAGGAGTCCTTAACATAATCCACTAATCAGTTGACCAAAAGGTTGTATAACGTGAACCAGTCTTGTACTGTGTCTAAGTAGCTACAACTGATCCACAATAGATCAAAAATCAAGGAAAAACTAACTTAGGAAAAATGATGCAAGTTAACTGATATGGGCATCTAATATATTCTATATCCCTCCTTTCTTTTCCTTCCGGGATTGAGAGATGAAAGCAGTCAGCTGGAAGGGCTCAAAGAAAACATATTTTTGAGAATTCTATTGTATAATGCACTTGTAAGGATAACAAAGATAAAAGGTTGCTCCAAGAGCTATAATTCCCGGTTTTAACATTAGAAATTCTTTTCTTCGCCTTTGTTTATCCTTAGCCAAGTCGGGGAACATTTGAATCTTAAATCCCAAGAATTCTTTTACTCTATTTTTAAAGAAAAGTCTCAAAATCCAGTTTTTATCCAGTTAGGGCTAATGTTGCCACCAGTGTTGTCGAAGTGGCCATTTCTCTATCTGATAATTACAATAAAGCTGATACATCTATTGGTCCTTGACTATTTTCCTGTTGATGATTTTGGTTTTTCTTGGGTAAATAATAAACCTGTGTAAATGGAGGCAATGAGTCTTCAGGCACTTCCAATATTTCCATCAGATATTGTTTTAACATTTCACGAGGAGTGATTGTTATAATTCGTGGAAAGTTAATCAGTCTGATGTTATTACCTCGAGAAATTTTCAAATGTCTCAATCTTCCTTCTTAAATTCACGTTATCTTTCATTAAAGCTTCTTGAAGTTGTTTGGAAGATTTTAATTCATTTTTAATGTTGTCTAAAGATATCTTAGAGTCACCAAAATCTTGTTTATCTGGGTAATTTCCTTTTCTTGATCTTTTATTTTCCCTTCCACTTGCACATGCTGGGTATTCACTGTTTTCACCAAATTGGCCACCAGATCCCACAAAGCGTCCAAGGTAGCTTCTTGGGGCTTTAGTAGGGCATTGCAAGTGTGTTTGTAAAAAAAACTTTGCTCACCAGCCGATAGCTCTCCTCCACTTCCACTAGCTTGGGTGGGTCTAAGTTCTGCTGTTACGGCAACCTTGACCATATTCAGGCTCTCCTGCAAAGCCTGTGAGCCTGAGTCAGTTTTCTCCACACAGCTCCGTGTAGCCTCCGGGGGAGAACACATCCCGACTTCCGGTAGGTTCTCAACCTCTGGGGAGCTGGTAGCTCAGGGATGCGAAGGAGGAGGTCTAACGTCGGGACTTAACGTGGTCTCCAAACTTCGCTGAGACGCTTCCATTCCTTTTGCCTGGAGTGTCTCAAGTGGCAGTGTCCCCGACGGTGTCATGATGCCCTGCATTCGCCTTAGCAATTCTTCGATGTTGCCAGTGGTTGCTGTTCCGGACCGCCATGAGGCTCCGGCGGCTCTCCTACCCTTTCTTTTCAGCATAGCAAGGTAAATAAGAACAAGTAATTGCTCCGCTATGAGCTGTCAAGAAAATTCCGCTCCAGCGTCTGCTCAGTAACTTGCATCAGCGGCCATCTTGGATCATGTATCGGATTTCTGCTATTTTTATTTCTTTATCCTCCTTTAGTTTATTTCCTTTTTGTACATCTTTTTATGTAGGTTTCTAGTTTTCAGTTCTGTAGCTTTTTCTTATCTATTCCCCTCCCCCTCCTTGATTTATAAAGAGCCTAGTGGTGAGTGTGGAAACTTGGGGAATTGGGTTCAGCTCCCGTTGCAGCTCCTTGTGATTCTGGGCAAGTCAACCCTCCACTACCCAAGGTCCAAAATAAGTACCTGTACATGATATGCCAATTCCTTTGATTGTAGCCACAGAAAGGCCGTGTCAAATCTCATTCCTTTTTTATTTTAATTATCCTATTCTCTCAGCCTCTCCAATAGATTTTTCCATCCCGCAGCCATTTTTTGTTCATTTTATTGTTTTCTTTATCCCTTTCATTCTCCTCTTCCCTCTTTGACAATCCTCCTCTTCTCCTACTATCCCTCCTTTCCCAGACCTTGACCTTTGTTCCCTTCCACATTTTGTTCCTCTTCTGCTCCTATCACACACTGTACATCTCTTTCCTTCTTCTGTCCTCCTTCTTTGTCTCTCTCACCACCCTAGTCCCCTTTCCTCCTCACCTTTCTCCTGTTCCACCCTTCCCATCCCTCTCTATCCCTCATCGTTCCCTTTCTTCCTCTTCACACCTTCATCTCATCTCTTTCCCGTTTTACTAAGGTGCGCTATGCGTTTTAGCGCACGCTAAATATACGCACACGCTAACCGCTAACGCGTCCATAGACTAACATGCGCACATTAGCGTTTAGCGTGTGGTTAGCACACACTAAATATTTAGAGCGCGCTAAAACACATAGCACACCTTAGTAAAAGGAGCCCTCAGTCTCCTTCTTGTGTTCTCTTCTGCTTTACCTATGTTCTTACTCTCATCGTTCCCCACCTCTTTCTTTTTCCACTCTATCTCCATGACAGTCTCCTCCATTTTTCCCATTCTTTCCTCGTATCTCTCTGCCACCTCCCCTGTCACGTTCTACTTTTCCTATTGCCACCGTCGCAGGCCATGGAAACCAGAAACTGTGAAGGAAGAGGGAGAAAGAGACCATGGGGATCTGCAGAAGAGGTTTGCTTGCTGCCCACCACCCCACTGCAGTCAATTTCTTAATTTTTTTTTTTTGGGGGGGGCATTGGGAGAGCATTTCCCCCTTGCCTCCTCCAGAGCCACTGCTATTCTCTCTTCCCTCCAGGTGAAGAAGTCTTGATGAGAGGGGAAGAAGGAGACATTTTCTGGTTCATACTGGGTCTACTGGAAAGACTATCAGAGGAACTGGTGAGCGGCAGGTCAGACCTACTGCTTCTTCCTCTGCCAGTTTTCCTCTAGTCAGAACTACACAGGACCTTGTTTATTTGGAGGCTCAATGCGCTTGTCTATGCCAGGTTCACTAAAGGGTTAATTTTACTTTGCTCGAAGAGCTGAGTGCGTATTTTCACTGGGTGATTTACAAATGCAAATCTATAGAAAGCACAGTATGAATGGAACTAGAGACCTGTTATTGTATCAATCTGAAATCCATCTGGCGTGTTTTCACCTTAATTTATATTCATAAGATCATGATAATTGTATGTAAGCATCTTTTCATATTTTATTTACTGTATACTAGGTTAGCAAAAAGGTGAGGGAGTCTTGGGGAGAGGGAGAAAGGAGAATATTGGATCTAATAGCTTAGTGAAATAATCAGAACTGCAATTTCCTTACTGCAAATTACATTATAATTCCCCTTTAAATCTTCATCAAGAGGAGGAAGATATCAAAGAGTTGAAGGTACAGAAGAAAATTAGGCTAATGAGAATCTCAAACTTTTTTTTAGCTCTGGCACACTAATCGTAGCAAATGTTTTTCATGGCACATTATAGTTGAACTTATAAAATTGGAAAACTAATAAAAAAAATTATTTATTTAAAGTTCTTTAAGCTTTGTATGGATCATTGTAACAATGTTGAAATTAAAGTAGAATTGCTGTTCAATGTGATGGAGGTGCAAATTAACTCAAAACGCGGCTCGAGAGTTGACAAGGAAACACACATTTCATCATCCAAAATCTGCAGTCGTTCTCTTTTTTTAAAAATTTAATTTCTGTCAGAGCTGAAAATCCAAGTTCGCAAAGATAAGAAGATTCAAACAGTAACAAAGTCAAGTTAGGATAACTTCTGCATAAAAAATAAAAATAAAATTACTTGCCATTAGTTTTCAAAGACCAATCACGTCAAAGAATGATGCTTGTCTGGGTGGTTGTATCAAAAGAACATAAGAATTGCCACTAAAGACCAGCGCCCTAACTGAGACCAGCCCTACCTGAGCACGTTCCGGTTCAGCGGGAACTTGTCTGACTTTGTCTTGAATCCCTGGAGGGTGTTTTCCCCCATGACAGACTCCAGAAGAGCGTTCCAGTTTTCCACCACTCTCTGGGTGAAGAAGAACTTCCTTACGTTCGTATGGAATCTATCCCCTTTCAATTTTAGAGAGTGCCCTCTCGTTTTCTCTATCTTGGAGAGGGTAAACAACCTGGCCTTATCTACTAAGTCTATCCCCTTCACTACCTTGAATGTTTTGATCATGTCCCCTCTCAATCTCTTCTTTTCGAGGGAGAAGAGGCCCAGTTTCTCTAGTCTTTCGCTGTACGGCAGTTCCTCCAACCCCTTAACCATTTTAGTCGCTCTTCTTTGGACCCTTTCGAGTAGTACCGTGTCCTTTTTCATGTACGGCGACCAGTGCTGGACGCTGTTCTCCAGGTGAGGTCGCTTATAACATTGACAGACTCTTGTGTACGCAATGTATATGTCATCTATTCTAGTGTATAGTTATGATGGAAATTTTTTAAAATAAAGTAAAATTCTGGAATCTCTCATGGCACACCCAGAATCTCTTTGGGGCACACTACTATGCCATGGCACACAGTTTGAGATACACTGCTGTAAGCTGAACAGGAGTCCTCCACGAACAGTCATGCCAGTGTGTGTGTGTGTGGGGGGGGGCTGTTTTACTATCATATTTTCAAAAGCAAGGGACAGGCAAGCTTTCAGGATTTCGGGGAACTGGCCTGTCCCTAGTGGTTGAAAACACAATATTGAAGCACCCCCACCCCCCGCACACACACACTGGGAGCAATGCAGTTGAAGGGCTCCTGCTAGCTTAGAGGGAACATTAGAAATTAGGCAAATATATACAGGTGGAGGGACATAATAAAAAAAAAACAAAGTCCCTTTTTGGCCTAAGGCCTTAAACGTTGAAAGTAAAAGCAGGGAAAATGTCCATAATTAAAAAAAACGTCCAAATGGACGGTTTTTTTGATAATGGCCTGCCTCTACATTCATCTATTTAAACGCCCAGACCACCACTACGTCTACACTTATACCCCACGACGTTGACACTTATACCCCATAATGAACCAAAAAAACGCCTAAGCCCCAAACATCCAACACAAGGGCTTTTAGGCGAAGGAGGAGCCAGTCCTTCGCCTAAAAGCTGGATTCTGTAACTGGTGTCTGTCAAAAACAACACCGGTTACAGAATCCACCCCCCCCCCACGACATCGGGGCAAGAGTGAGTCCAAGCCCTCTTGCCCCACGGCACCCCCGACCTCCCCAACGACATCAGGGCAAGAGGGAGTCCAAGCCCTCTTGCCCCATGGCACCACCGACCTCCTCCACGACATCGGGGCAAGAGGGAGTCCAAGCCCTCTTGCCCTGTAGCACTAACCCTCCCCCCAATTACATTCGGGGCAAGAGGGAGCCCAAGCTCTTTTGCCCCGCGGCACCGACCCCCCCCCCCTGATTACGATCAGTCCAGGAGGGAGCCCAAGCCCTCCTGGCCTCTCGTCCCCCACCCCCTAGACGATCGGGCAGGAGGGAGCCCAACCCCTCCTGCCCAAGCGGACCCCCCTACCCCCCACCCTCCACTACAATACAGGCAGGAGGGATCCCAGGCCCTCATGCCCTCGACACAACCCCCCCCAATGACCGCCCCCCGAACCCCCAATCGGCCCCCCCCCCCGCTGACCCCACGACCCCCCCACCCACAATCCCACCCCCCATACCTGTAAAATGTTGGCCGGACGGACGGGTGCCAAACCCGCCAGTCCAGCAGGCCAGCCAGCTGCAGAATGGGGCCAGATTGGCCCAGGCGTCTGAAACCCCGCCCACAGGTGGGGCCTAAGACGCCTGGGCCAACCAGAAAATGAGGGTAAATCAAGAAGTAAAGGCAAAATACATTTAACGGCTTTATTAGAAGTAACTGTAAGCAACGGAGTATATCGCTTTTCCATATAGTCCCCATGCAAGACGATACATTTGTTGTATCGTTCAACTAGCTTCTGCATTCCTGCAGAGAAGAAGTTTTTCGGCAGCTCCCGAAGCCAGATGAGCACCGCTTCCTTTACTTCCTCATGCTTTGTCATATGCTCTCCAGGTCGCAATGATGCACCCATGTCTCGTCACCAGAGACAATCCTCTCCAGAAGTCTTGGATTTTCTTCATACCGTCTCAGGAACTGGGTCACAACCTCTACACACTGTTGATTGTGCAGATCAGTAAGCTCTTTGGGAACCCATCATGTGCCGACTTTCTTGTATCCCAAGTCATTATGCATTATGGTAAATGCAGATCCATAGCTGATATCCAAATTTGCAACCAATTGAGACACATCCAGGTTTCAGGTTTATTTAAAAATTTGATATACCGTCTTATTAAAAATTCAAAGCGGTTTTACATAATATAAAAACAAAGTATAATAAGAACGTACATTAAAAACAAATTACAAACAATGCTACAAACAATCAAACGCACTGACAAACATTAACTTACTGATACAGGATGGAGAAGGGCAGAAATACAATTTGTATAAAGAGAAAGAGAGGGGAAGAGGGTTCAAAAGGAAGGGGAACAAAGTATAAAGAGAAAGAGAGGGGAAGAGGGATCAAGACAAAAGGAAGGGGAACAAAGTATAAAGAGAAAGAGAGGGGAAGAGGGATCAAGACAAAAGGAAGGGGAACAAAGAATAAATAGAAAGAGAGGGGAAGAGGGATCAAGACAAAAGGAAGGAGAACAAAGTATAAAGAGAAAGAGAGGGGAAGAGGGATCAAGACAAAAGGAAGGGGAACAAAGTATAAAGAGAAAGAGAGGGGAAGAGGAACAAAGTATAAAGAGAAAGAGAGGGGAAGAAGGATCAAGACAAAAGGAAGAGGGACAAAGTATAAAGAGAAAGAGAGAGGGAAAAGGGATCAAGACAAAAGGAAGAGGAACAAAGTATAAAGAGAAAGAGAGGGGAAGAAGGATCAAGACAAAAGGAAGAGGAACAAAGTATAAAGAGAAAGAGAGGGGAAGAGGGTTCAAGACAAAAGGAAGGGGAACAAAGTATAAAGAGAAAGAGAGGGGGAAAAGGGATCAAGACAAAAGGAAGGGGAACAAAGTATAAAGAGAAAGAGAGGTGAAGAGGGATCAAGACAAAAGGAAGGGGAACAAAGAATAAATAGAAAGAGAGGGGAAGAGAGATCAAGACAAAAGGAAGGGGAACAAAGTATAAAGAGAAAGAGAGGGGAAGGGGAACAAAGCATAAAGAGAAAGAGAGGGGAAGAGGGATCAAGTCAAAAGGAAGGAGAACAAAGTATAAAGAGAAAGAGAGGGGAAGGGGAACAAAGTATAAAAAGTCTAGGATAATGGGGGCCGCCGCGTGAGCGGACTGCTGGGCGCGATGAACCACTGGTTTACCGCTGCGTTCTTATGTTCTTATGATTAAAAAATGGCAAGGAATAGATTTCCATTATCGTCCTTAAAAGGACTATTATACACCAAATGCGTCTTTAAAAAGAAAGGCCTTCAAGTTACTTTTAAATTTATCAAGGGATGTAATTTCTCTTATATAATTTGGTGCTGAATTCCAGATGGTAGGGGCCGTGACAGAAAAAATGCTAGTGTTAATGTATCTTAAAGAGGGGATGGATAGCAAGTTTTGATTAGACGAACTTAATGTACGATGGGGGGTATAGGGGATTAATAGCCTGTTAATGAAATCAGGTTGGCTGGAAGTTTTGGTCTTGTAAGTCAGTAACATAATTTTATAAGAAATTCGATGATCAATAGGAAGCCAGTGAGCATTGATCAAAAGAGGTGCCAATGTGTTCTTGTGTGCGCGATGTTGATAGGCGACTGGAATGATCTTCATTGGTTACCCCTGTTCTTCCCGCTTTAAACCTTTTTACCCACTCATAAACCTCTCGTTGATTCATGGTGCTATGTCCAATGCTGAGTCAATATCCGATGGTGAATTTCCACAGGTTTCACTCCCTCTGCCCAAAGAAAGCGCACTACTGCACGAATGGAGCGTCCTTGTTTCTGGCCTCGTGGCTGCCACATGACTAAAGGCCGAGCGCTGCACTATTCGTGGATGAAGTAGCCAATAGGCAATGTACGAGGCCATATGTTGCATTTCGCTAGCTCTGTTCCGGTTATCGCGTAATTTAACAATTGCCCTCAATTTTTGATTTGCCTTTTGTATAAGGTCTTTGAAATTGCCTGTAGAAATCTGGATGCGTGCCCAAGTTGCACACGCAACTTAATCGTGCAATGAGCATATTAGCGCCTATAATTAGACATTAATAATCAATTCTTGGTGTTAATCTGTAACAATTTGGATTTATGGCACTTCACCCTCCATGGCCTCAGGTAAAAAAAAATAAGTACCTGTATAAAATATGCAAACCTCTTTGTAACCACAGAAAAGCGATATGTCAAGTTCCTTTTCTCTTCACCATATAGGTACTTCCAACAATTTACCCTGTGCCAATCTCACGGAAATGTAAGGCTGTAATTTTTTTCAACAAATAACCAGGTTTATGGTTGTGAAGTATCTTAAGTATCAGAGGAGAGTGTGGTGCAGTGGTTAGAGCTACAGTCTCAGCACCCTGAGGTTGTGGGTTTGAATCCCACCCCAGGCAACCCGCTTAATCCTCCACTGCCCAGGTGCATTAGATAGATTATAAGCCCAATGGGACGGACAAGGTAATTGCTTAAAGTACCTGTATGTAAACTGCTTTTAAGTAGTATAACTACAAAAAGGTAGTATACAAGTCCCAATCCCTTTCTCTGATGTCATAATGCCTCATTCCACTAATGCCTAAGAGTCGACCTCATCAGAGATGTCACAATGGCTTCATTGGCTCACTTCTGGTATTGTATTTGAGGAAAGTGTGGCACAGTGGTTAGAGCTACAGTCTCGGCACCCTGAGGTTGTGGGTTCAAATCCCACACGGCTCTTTGTGACCCTGAGCCCACCAGGACAGACAGGAAAATGCTTGAAGTACCTGTATGTAAACCACTTTGAGTATGGTTGTAAAATTACAATAGGTAGTATACAAGTCACAATCCCATTCCCATTAAAAAGCAAAGTTAACAACTTATATTTATTCATTCAGGGATGGGCAAGCTCAGACCATGGGCTACAGCCCATTTATTTGCATGCACTGCCTCCATTCTTTGCAAATAGATCTCTTGCGTATTCATTGGGGAAATCCTGAAAACCCGACTGAGTTGCAGCCTTCGAGCACCGAGATTGCCCACCCATGATTTAAATAAACATATTTCCTTTGTTCTAAATGCTCAGTTCTCTTTTAAAATTACCTCCATGGCTACTATCGTAACACTTTTGATTAATTTTTCATTTTCACAGAAAACTATTTTTCATTTTTTTAAATTATTTGACTTTGGGGGAGGAGGTTTCCATTTGGCCACCTTTATCTCCTCTATTAAAACAAACAGGAGGCCTAGTTAGAGATGTTTTACAGAGAAAAAAAGGAAAGCGGCATGTAACAATTCCTCTGACATATTAAATATGGCAAAAGCAACTTCTGAGTGTTTTATGTCTCGTAATAACTCCATGAGAGCTGTAATGATTGGCATATTTAATTCATGTCTTACTGGTGCTCGCATGGCCTTGAATGAAATATTAGGCAGCACTGATGGAACACGGCTCTGCCATATGGGAGTTGTCAGGATGGAAATGGATTTTCAGACCTCGGGCTGGAAAAGGCACAGTGACTTCTGCACGCTGGCATACTTTCAGTATCCTCCAGCAAGAGAAGTGCCAGTTGTGCTGGCTTTTGTCAGACCCACTTGGCTATGTGAAATTGCGTCAAGCTCCAGAGGTAGCACACTTTCGTGTAGCCAGAAGCAAGGTAAGGCAAGGTGTTTCAATCATCGTGTTAAGAGCAATTAAAATAGAATATGATGGATACCGGCAGTGGCATAACAAGGGGTGGAGGACCACCCTGGGTGCCATCTTTTTGGGGGAGGCACTAGCACCTCTCTGAGCCCACATGCCGTGCTCGCACCCTCCTTTCCCTCCCCCCACCCCCACTTCTGTGGTCTGCTGCCTGGCTTCCCTCTGAAATCACTTACGGGATGTGGAGCCAGGAAGTGACATCAGAGGGAAAGCCAGCACAAGCAGCAGGCTGGAAATGTTGTTCGTGCTTGCGAAGATTTAAAGAGGTACGGGGGAAGGGAAGGTGTGAGTGTGGCGCAGGGGATGCGGTAGGTGCGGGGGTATGGAAGAAGCAGGGGCGGAGAGCCACAGGTGCCTCCTACTCTCGCTGGACCACTGGATACCAGGAATAGTAGCTAGAAAGTGATTCTATGCATCACTTCTAAAACTTACAGAGTGCAAAATAAATTGCCTCAGTAGTCTTTGAGTAGTTCTTGGACCAATGTACTAAAGATTGAACTGTAAATATGGCTCCCAAAAAAAGAGCTATTGTATAAGCCATGCGTACAGTTAGGCATGGTTTATAGAACAGCGCGTAGGCCCGGGAACCATGACTAAATTTAAGCATAGCCATTTGTACCAATGAAAACATGGTCCAAATGTCTGACCCCTAAATTTAAAATCAAAAAGTTCCTCAAAAATAATGAATGGCAAAAACCCACGAGGAATGCATACAATAATGACGTGAATGAATGAGGAAAAAAAAAAAGATTTTTTTTTAATGTATTATTTTAAGTGTATTCTCAGTGTGTAGTTTTAAGCTGTAAGAGCCAAATGACCCAAAGCCAAAGCTCTATGGCTTATCAATAGCCCATAGTAACATAGTAAATGACGGCAGATAAAGACCCAAATGGTCCATCCAGTCTGCCCAACCATACATGCTCCATAAATTAATTGTTTAGTTTCAATGGTCCTTTTTCTTAGATATTTCTGGGTCTGAAACCCAGAGCCCTGTCCAGTAGTATGCTTAGGTTCCATCTACTGGATTCTCCATCAAAGCTCACTACAGCCCATCTAAACCATCCCAGCCATCGATGCCCTCCCCAGCCTGTCCTCAACTGAATGGCCATATATGGGACACAGACCATGCAAGCCTGTCCAGTACTGGCCTTAGTTCCTTCAGTGTATACCCATTATTTTCTGATTAGAGATCCTCTGTGTTTATCCCATGCTTCTTTGAACTCTGTCACTGTTTTCCTCTTCACCACCTCCCTCGGGAGCGCATTCCACATATCAACCACCCTTTCCGTAAAGAAGAATTTTCTAACATTACTCCTGAGTCTACCACTCCTCAACCTCAAATTACTATATATACTCGAATATAAACCGGGATTTTGGGGCCAAAATTTTGGGCCAAAAATGGGGGTCCCGGTTTATATTTGAGCCAATACACTCCCTTCCAAAATTTTTGCAGGCTGCCGCCAGGATCTGCATCCTGCCATCCTCCTTTGCAGGAGCCATTAAGGAAGCCGCTCAACACTGAGCAATAGCGCCAAATCACGTGCCTGCTCGTGCTTCTCAGTGGCCGAAGAAACTCACGGCAGCCAGTTAACAGCGGGGCGGGAACTTGGAAAGTTTGCTCCTGCCCGCTGCACCTCCACCTGCGATCGGCAGTAGAGGTATGAGGCTAGGACAGGGAGGGCAGCAGGGTGCAGAGCCTGGGAGAGAGGGAGGGTGCAGAGTCTGACGGGGGAGGGAAGGAAGGGTGCTAGGTGCAGAATCTAACAGGGGAGGGCACTTTAATATTAAGCTGCCCGACTTATATTTGAGTCAACCATTTTTATTTTTATTTTTTTTCTCCTTTTTGGTGGAAAGGGGGTCTCGATTTATATTCGGATTGACTTATATTCGAGTATATATGGTATGTCCTCTTGTTTTACCATTTCCTTTCTCTGGAATAGATTTTGCTCTATGTTAATAGCTTCTACTGCACACCATCATGGGCATATACTAGTCTGCTCATTCTAAAAATATATATATTGTGTCATAAAATCAACTATTGATAAGGTGCTTTCAATGCTAATCAATCTATAATATGAAGTTCAGTGGCCTGCTTTTAGTGTTGGCTCATTCACTGTTACCTGGAGGAGGGAGTGGCCTAGTGGCTAGAGTTACAGCCTCAGCACCCTGGGGTTATTGGTTCAGGCCCTGCTGTTCCTTGTGACCCTGGGTGAGTCACTTGGTCCCCCATTGCCCTAGGTATATTAGATAGATTGTGAGCCCACTGGGACAGACAGGGAAAATGCTTTAGTACCTGAATAAATCCATGTAAACCATTCTGAGCTCCCCTGGGAGAATGGTATGGAAAATTGAATAAATAAATAGTGTGAAAGGTTTCAGCATCTTGGCAGCTAAACTTTAACGCTAGAAAATGTAAGGTCATGCACCTCGGCAGCAGGAATCCATGCAAAACTTATACACTTAATGGTGAAACCTTAGTTAGAACCAAGGCGGAACGTGATTTGGGGGTGATCATTAGCGAAGACATGAAGACTGCCAATCAAGTGGAGAAGGCTTCTTCAAAGGCAAGACAAATGATGGGTTGTATCCGAAGAAGCTTTATCAGCCGGAAGCACGAAGTTATTATGCCGTTGTACAGATCCATGGTGAGGCCTCATCTGGAATATTGTGTACAATTCTGGAGGCCACATTATCAAAAAGATGTGCTGAGAGTTGAGTCGGTTCAGAGAATGGCCACCAGGATGGTCTCGGGACTCAAAGACGTATGATGGAAGGCTGAATAAATTGCAGCTATACTCACTCGAAGAACGTAGAGAGAGAGGAGACATGATAGAGACGTTTAAATATATCACCGGCCGTATTGAGGTGGAGGATGATATCTTCTTTTTTAAAGGTCCCTCGGCCACAAGAGGACATCCGCTGAAAATCAGGGGTGGGAAATTTCATGGTGACACCAGGAAGTTCTTCTTCACCGAAAGAGTGGTCGATCGTTGGAATGAACTTCCGCTTCAGGTGATTCAGGCCAGCAGCGTGCCGGATTTTAAAAGGAAATGGGATACACATGTGGGATCTCTAGGGAGGTAATAAAATGTAGAGGGGATACACACGTGGTATCTCTAGGGGGGTAAATTCAGGGGGTGGGGTTGAAGTGGGCAGACTAGATGGGCTATAGCCCTTTTCTGCCGTCATCGTCTATGTTTCTATGTTTCATCTGGTAACCAGAGCTGCTATTGTGACATCATAATGCCTCATTCCACCAATGCTATGAGCCAACCTCATCAGTGATGTCACAATGGCTTGATTGGCCTATACTTGGCTCACGTTTGCTATATTTTGATTTCTAGAGTGGTGCAGTGGTTAAAGGTACAACCTCAGCACCCTGGGGTTGTGGGTTCAAATTCTGCACCACTCCTTGTGACCCTGGGCAAGTCACTCAATACTCCATTGCCCCAAATACATTAGATAGATTGTGAGCCCACTGGGACAGACAGGGAAAATGCTTGAGTACCTGGTTGTAAACTGGTTACATTACTACTACTACTATTTAATGCTTCAATAGCGCTGAAGGGCTATAGATAGCCTTGATTGGCAGTATATACGTACCTTAAATAAATCTGGATGATGTTGAGTGGATAATTTGTTCAGTTTGCAGAGTCCCCCAATCCCAAACTAGTTTAATTCCGACAACGGATTTGGTTCGACTGAGCTCGGTTTCGAGGACCAAAGCCCCCTTCCTCAGGAACCTCTATAATTATGGTGGGAGCCAGTTTTTATTGGGCGTATTCAATAACCTGGCAGTCAGGGTGCTGAACTGCAGAGAAGAGGACCCAGGCCCATATCCTGCTCTAACTACAACAATTATGGTAGATGTGAGTGATCCAAAACCTACCCAAAACCTACTGTGCCATCATATAGGTGACACCTGTAGGCATAAGGGCTATTGGGCTGATGTACAGTTGGGTTCAGTAAGTCTTGTGTGGGTTTTGGAGGGCTCATCATACACTACAAGGGGGTTTATGGTGAGATGTGTACCTGGGTCTTTTGTATGTGAAGTCCACTACAGTGTCCCCTAGGGTGCCCATTGTTCTTCTGTGATGTGACAAGTATACTAAAAATATTGCACCCCCCCCCCCCTCATACATCTCAAAGACTTGTTCTGTGCATTTTTCTTTTGGATGGTGGGTTTGGGGTTTTTTTTCTGAAAAAAGTTCAAAAAGATAGACACACATCAGAAAAATGGCCATTTTTGAAAAAACATGAAAGACATTTTGAAGTTTTGAAAATGGTCATGTTCATTACTTGGATTTAGACGTCATATCGAAAATGGCCTTCCATGTAATCCAACTGTGTGCAATTAAAGTTCACAATTATTGTTGGTGAATTGGTAATGATTATGTCTTAGATGGAGGAAAGTATTTCCTTACCCTATTAGAATCTGAACCTGGAGTATTCATTTCCCAAAGAGCATTACCTCTCAGGGGAAGGTAGCTTTGAAATGTTTATTTGTTGATGTGTCTCTTGGGCTGATGTGTCTCTTGGGCTGATGTGTCTCTTGGGCTGTGTGTCTCTTGGGCTGTTGTGTCTCTTGGGCTGGTGTGTTTCTTGGGCTGTGTGTCTCTTGGGCTGGTGTGTCTCTTGGGCTGTTGTGTCTCTTGGGCTGATGTGTCTCTTGGGCTGTTGTGTCTCTTGGGCTGATGTGTCTCTTGGGCTGTGTGTCTCTTGGGCTGGTGTGTCTCTTGGGCTGATGTGTCTCTTGGGCTGGTGTGTCTCTTGGGCTGTGTGTCTCTTGGGCTGGTGTGTCTCTTGGGCTGCGTGTCTCTTGGGCTGATGTGTCTCTTGGGCTGTTGTGTCTCTTGGGTTGTTGTGTCTCTTGGGCTGCGTGTCTCTTGGGCTGATGTGTCTCTTGGGCTGTTATGTCTCTTGGGCTGATGTGTCTCTTGGGCTGTGTGTCTCTTGGGCTGTTGTGTCTCTTGGGCTGTGTGTCTCTTGGGCTGATGTGTCCCTTGGGATGGTGTGTCTCTTGGGCTGATGTGTCTCTTGAGCTGGTGTGTCTCTTGGGCTGTGTGTCTCGTGGGCTGTTGTGTCTCGTGGGCTGTTGTGTCTCTTGGACTGTGTGTCTCTTGGGCTGATGTGTCCCTTGGGATGGTGTGTCTCTTGGACTGATGTGTCTCTTGGGCTGTGTGTCTCTTGGGCTGTTGTGTCTCTTGGGCTGATGTGTCTCTTGGGCTGTGTGTCTCTTGGGCTGATGTGTCTCTTGGGCTGGTGTGTCTCTTGGGCTGGTGTGTCTCTTGGGCTGTGTGTCTCTTGGGCTGTTGTGTCTCTTGGGCTGATGTGTCTCTTGGGCTGATGTGTCTTTTGGGCTGTGTGTCTCTTGGGCTGTTGTGTCTCTTGGGCTGTGTGTCTCTTGGGCTGTTGTGTCTCTTGGGCTGATGTGTCTCTTGGGCTGTGTGTCTCTTGGGCTGTTGTGTCTCTTGGGCTGATGTGTCTCTTGGGCTGATGTGTCTTTTGGGCTGTGTGTCTCTTGGGCTGTTGTGTCTCTTGGGCTGATGTGTCTCTTGGGCTGATGTGTCTCTTGGGCTGTGTGTCTCTTGGGCTATTGTGTCTCTTGGGCTGATGTGTCTCTTGGGCTGTGTGTCTCTTGGGCTGGTGTGTCTCTTGGGCTGATGTGTCTCTTGGGCTGGTGTGTCTCTTGGGCTGTGTGTCTCTTGGGCTGGTGTGTCTCTTGGGCTGCGTGTCTCTTGGGCTGATGTGTCTCTTGGGCTGTTGTGTCTCTTGGGTTGTTGTGTCTCTTGGGCTGCGTGTCTCTTGGGCTGATGTGTCTCTTGGGCTGTTATGTCTCTTGGGCTGATGTGTCTCTTGGGCTGTGTGTCTCTTGGGCTGTTGTGTCTCTTGGGCTGTGTGTCTCTTGGGCTGATGTGTCCCTTGGGATGGTGTGTCTCTTGGGCTGATGTGTCTCTTGAGCTGGTGTGTCTCTTGGGCTGTGTGTCTCGTGGGCTGTTGTGTCTCGTGGGCTGTTGTGTCTCTTGGACTGTGTGTCTCTTGGGCTGATGTGTCCCTTGGGATGGTGTGTCTCTTGGACTGATGTGTCTCTTGGGCTGTGTGTCTCTTGGGCTGTTGTGTCTCTTGGGCTGATGTGTCTCTTGGGCTGTGTGTCTCTTGGGCTGTTGTGTCTCTTGGGCTGATGTGTCTCTTGGGCTGGTGTGTCTCTTGGGCTGGTGTGTCTCTTGGGCTGATGTGTCTCTTGGGCTGTGTGTCTCTTGGGCTGTTGTGTCTCTTGGGCTGATGTGTCTCTTGGGCTGATGTGTCTTTTGGGCTGTGTGTCTCTTGGGCTGTTGTGTCTCTTGGGCTGATGTGTCTCTTGGGCTGTGTGTCTCTTGGGCTGTTGTGTCTCTTGGGCTGATGTGTCTCTTGGGCTGTGTGTCTCTTGGGCTGTTGTGTCTCTTGGGCTGATGTGTCTCTTGGGCTGATGTGTCTTTTGGGCTGTGTGTCTCTTGGGCTGTTGTGTCTCTTGGGCTGATGTGTCTCTTGGGCTGATGTGTCTTTTGGGCTGTGTGTCTCTTGGGCTGATGTGTCTCTTGGGCTGATGTGTCTTTTGGGCTGTGTGTCTCTTGGGCTGTTGTGTCTCTTGGGCTGATGTGTCTCTTGGGCTGTGTGTCTCTTGGGCTGATGTGTCTCTTGGGCTGATGTGTCTCTTGGGCTGATGTGTCTTTTGGGCTGTGTGTCTCTTGGGCTGTTGTGTCTCTTGGGCTGATGTGTCTCTTGGGCTGTGTGTCTCTTGGGCTGTTGTGTCTCTTGGGCTGATGTGTCTCTTGGGCTGTGTGTCTCTTGGGCTGTTGTGTCTCTTGGGCTGATGTGTCTCTTGGGCTGATGTGTCTTTTGGGCTGTGTGTCTCTTGGGCTGTTGTGTCTCTTGGGCTGATGTGTCTCTTGGGCTGTTGTGTCTCTTGGGCTGTTGTGTCTCTTGGGCTGATGTGTCTTTTGGGCTGTGTGTCTCTTGGGCTGTTGTGTCTCTTGGGCTGTGTGTCTCTTGGGCTGTGTGTCTCTTGGGCTGTTGTGTCTCTTGGGCTGATGTGTCTCTTGGGCTGTTGTGTCTCTTGGGCTGATGTGTCTCATGGGCTGATGTGTCTTTTGGGCTGTGTGTCTCTTGGGCTGTTGTGTCTCTTGGGCTGTTGTGTCTCTTGGGCTGATGTGTCTCTTGGGCTGTGTGTCTCTTGGGCTATTGTGTCTCTTGGGCTGATGTGTCTTTTGGGCTGTGTGTCTCTTGGGCTGTTGTGTCTCTTGGGCTGATGTGTCTCTTGGGCTGTTGTGTCTCTTGGGCTGTTGTGTCTCTTGGGCTGATGTGTCTTTTGGGCTGTGTGTCTCTTGGGCTGTTGTGTCTCTTGGGCTGATGTGTCTCTTGGGCTGTGTGTCTCTTGGGCTGTGTGTCTCTTGGGCTGTTGTGTCTCTTGGGCTGATGTGTCTCTTGGGCTGTTGTGTCTCTTGGGCTGATGTGTCTCTTGGGCTGATGTGTCTTTTGGGCTGTGTGTCTCTTGGGCTGTTGTGTCTCTTGGGCTGTTGTGTCTCTTGGGCTGATGTGTCTCTTGGGCTGTGTGTCTCTTGGGCTATTGTGTCTCTTGGGCTGATGTGTCTTTTGGGCTGTGTGTCTCTTGGGCTGTTGTGTCTCTTGGGCTGATGTGTCTCTTGGGCTGTTGTGTCTCTTGGGCTGTTGTGTCTCTTGGGCTGATGTGTCTTTTGGGCTGTGTGTCTCTTGGGCTGTTGTGTCTCTTGGGCTGATGTGTCTCTTGGGCTGATGTGTCTCTTGGGCTGTGTGTCTCTTGGGCTGTTGTGTCTCTTGGGCTGATGTGTCTCTTGGGCTGATGTGTCTTTTGGGCTGTGTGTCTCTTGGGCTGTGTGTCTCTTGGGCTGTTGTGTCTCTTGGGCTGATGTGTCTCTTGGGCTGATGTGTCTCTTGGGCTGTTGTGTCTCTTGGGCTGATATGTCTCTTGGGCTATTGTGTCTCTTGGGCTGTTGTGTCTCTTGGGCTGATGTGTCTTTTGGGCTGTGTGTCTCTTGGGCTGTTGTGTCTCTTGGGCTGATGTGTCTCTTGGGCTGATGTGTCTCTTGGGCTGTGTGTCTCTTGGGCTGTTGTGTCTCTTGGGCTGATGTGTCTCTTGGGCTGATGTGTCTTTTGGGCTGTGTGTCTCTTGGGCTGTGTGTCTCTTGGGCTGTTGTGTCTCTTGGGCTGATGTGTCTCTTGGGCTGATGTGTCTCTTGGGCTGTTGTGTCTCTTGGGCTGATATGTCTCTTGGGCTATTGTGTCTCTTGGGCTGTTGTGTCTCTTGGGCTGATGTGTCTTTTGGGCTGTGTGTCTCTTGGGCTGTTGTGTCTCTTGGGCTGATGTGTCTCTTGGGCTGATGTGTCTCTTGGGCTGTGTGTCTCTTGGGCTGTTGTGTCTCTTGGGCTGATGTGTCTCTTGGGCTGATGTGTCTTTTGGGCTGTGTGTCTCTTGGGCTGTGTGTCTCTTGGGCTGTTGTGTCTCTTGGGCTGATGTGTCTCTTGGGCTGATGTGTCTCTTGGGCTGTTGTGTCTCTTGGGCTGATATGTCTCTTGGGCTATTGTGTCTCTTGGGCTGTTGTGTCTCTTGGGCTGATGTGTCTTTTGGGCTGTGTGTCTCTTGGGCTGTTGTGTCTCTTGGGCTGATGTGTCTCTTGGGCTGATGTGTCTCTTGGGCTGTTGTGTCTCTTGGGCTGATGTGTCTCTTGGGCTGATGTGTCTTTTGGGCTGTGTGTCTCTTGGGCTGTGTGTCTCTTGGGCTGTTGTGTCTCTTGGGCTGATGTGTCTCTTGGGCTGATGTGTCTCTTGGGCTGTTGTGTCTCTTGGGCTGATATGTCTCTTGGGCTATTGTGTCTCTTGGGCTGTTGTGTCTCTTGGGCTGCGTGTCTCTCGGGCTGATGTGTCTCTTGGGCTGTGTGTCTCTTGGGCTGTGTGTCTCTTGGGCTGTTGTGTCTCTTGGGCTGTGTGTCTCTCGGGCTGATGTGTCTCTTGGGCTGATGTGTCCCTTGGGATGGTGTGTCTCTTGGGCTGATGTGTCTCTTGAGCTGGTGTGTCTCTTGGGCTGTGTGTCTCGTGGGCTGTTGTGTCTCGTGGGCTGTTGTGTCTCTTGGACTGTGTGTCTCTTGGGCTGATGTGTCCCTTGGGATGGTGTGTCTCTTGGACTGATGTGTCTCTTGGGCTGTGTGTCTCTTGGGCTGTTGTGTCTCTTGGGCTGATGTGTCTCTTGGGCTGTGTGTCTCTTGGGCTGTTGTGTCTCTTGGGCTGATGTGTCTCTTGGGCTGGTGTGTCTCTTGGGCTGGTGTGTCTCTTGGGCTGATGTGTCTCTTGGGCTGATGTGTCTCTTGGGCTGTTGTGTCTCTTGGGCTGATGTGTCTCTTGGGCTGATGTGTCTTTTGGGCTGTGTGTCTCTTGGGCTGTTGTGTCTCTTGGGCTGATGTGTCTCTTGGGCTGTGTGTCTCTTGGGCTGTTGTGTCTCTTGGGCTGATGTGTCTCTTGGGCTGATGTGTCTCTTGGGCTGTTGTGTCTCTTGGGCTGTTGTGTCTCTTGGGCTGATGTGTCTCTTGGGCTGATGTGTCTTTTGGGCTGTTGTGTCTCTTGGGCTGTGTGTCACTTGGGCTGTGTGTCTCTTGGGCTGTTGTGTCTCTTGGGCTGATGTGTCTTTTGGGCTGTGTGTCTCTTGGGCTATTGTGTCTCTTGGGCTGTGTGTCTCTTGGGCTGGTGTGTCTCTTGGGCTGATGTGTCTCTTGGGCTGATGTGTCTCTTGGGCTGTGTGTCTCTTGGGCTGATGTGTCTCTTGGGCTGTTGTGTCTCTTGGGCTGCGTGTCTCTTGGGCTGATGTGTCTCTTGGGCTGTTGTGTCTCTTGGGCTGATGTGTCTCTTGGGCTGTGTGTCTCTTGGGCTGTGTGTCTCTTGGGCTGATGTGTCCCTTGGGCTGTTGTGTCTCTTGGGCTGGTGTGTCTCTTGGGCTGTGTGTCTCGTGGGCTGTTGTGTCTCGTGGGCTGTTGTGTCTCTTGGGCTGTGTGTCTCTTGGGCTGATGTGTCCCTTGGGATGGTGTGTCTCTTGGGCTGATGTGTCTCTTGGGCTGTGTGTCTCTTGGGCTGTTGTGTCTCTTGGGCTGATGTGTCTCTTGGGCTGATGTGTCTCTTGGGCTGTGTGTCTCTTGGGCTGGTGTGTCTCTTGGGCTGTGTGTCTCTTGGGCTGTTGTGTCTCTTGGGCTGGTGTGTCTCTTGGGCTGGTGTGTCTCTTGGGCTGATGTGTCTCTTGGGCTGTGTGTCTCTTGGGCTGATGTGTCTCTTGGGCTGATGTGTCTCTTGGGCTGTGTGTCTCTTGGGCTGTTGTGTCTCTTGGGCTGATGTGTCTCTTGGGCTGATGTGTCTTTTGGGCTGTGTGTCTCTTGGGCTGTTGTGTCTCTTGGGCTGATGTGTCTCTTGGGCTGATGTGTCTCTTGGGCTGTGTGTCTCTTGGGCTGTTGTGTCTCTTGGGCTGATGTGTCTCTTGGGCTGATGTGTCTCTTGGGCTGATGTGTCTCTTGGGCTGTGTGTCTCTTGGGCTGTTGTGTCTCTTGGGCTGATGTGTCTCTTGGGCTGATATGTCTCTTGGGCTATTGTGTCTCTTGGGCTATGCTTATTTGCCTGTGCTCAGACATCCATGTTCATCCCAATGAAGTGAGTGAAAGTTTGAACCTAAACGGTTGTTATTAATGAAACTAGTAATGAGTTTATAATTGTAATGATCCTTTTTGTAGGGTGATCTCCAGAGGACAGCCATCCAGCTTGATTTTGGAGACGGGATTGCGGTATCCTATGCAAATTTCAGTCAGGTAGAGGATGGCGTGAAGCACGTGTACAAGAACACTGGCATATTCCAAGTGGTGGCTCACGCAGAGAACAGCGTGGGCTCTGACACTGCCGTCCTCTTCCTCCATGTGATCTGTGAGTAGACAAGAAAATTGCAGAAAAGAGTTTCAGGATCTAGAGCAGGGGTGTCAAACTCAATCACATTAAGGGGCTGAAATCCAAAACACAGGCTAAGTCGCGGTACAGACCCCGCCCCCATAATAGTACTAATTATAACACAATTTTTTCCATTCATTTTTCATATATACATGAACAATATAATCTTATTAAAAGAATAATGGTTAACCACAAAATTAAACTACACAAAGCACACTGTTTGCTTCTCAACATTCATTCCTACCAGAAAACAGATAACCCTTAAGCAAATACGGGACCAAAAACTAAAAGTCCTAATACAGGTAGTCGTCAACTTATGACTGTAATTGGTTCTGACTGACAGGTCGTAAGTTGAGCGGTATTAGACTGGGTAATGATATTGTAATCATCTTATTTTATCAACATTTTCTTACTTTCTAAGTGAAGCCCAGCACAATCCCTTTGTGGTGAACATTCGTTGTGGCGCCTTCTCCTCTTTATATTATTACTGCTGCGTAGCGAGACTTGGGAGTGCGGGAGACTGGGGCTGCTAACAGCTGGCGGGGGAAACTGTCGTAAACATTACATTAGAGATTTCTATTCCGCCATTGCCTTGCGGTTCAAGGCGGATTGCAAAAGAATTGCAAAAAACGTATTACAAGAAGATATCTGGTAATTTCTAGAGGAGATGAAGAATAGGTGAGGTTGCTTTGGGGAATCGGGAAGGTATTGGGATGTGGGAAGGAGCTAGCGGTATTAAGTCGTTTGCAGGAATTTCTTGAAAAGTAGCGTCTTTACTTCTTTTCTGAATGTTTTTTAGTCTGGGGTCATAATCAGTAGATTGGAGATTTGGTTGTCGAGCTTTGCTGCTTGAGTGGCTAGGAGGCCATCATATAGTTTTTCCGTTTGACTTCTTTGATTGGGGGGTGCGTGAAAGGAGTGTGGGTTTTCCTATGTCTAGTTGATGTGGTTTGGATGAGGCGGTTGTTCAGGTATGGTATGATATGGGGAGGAGGGATGGTGCAAAGGTGGTAAGACAGGGTGGAGAGATGCCAGCGCCCCTACCAACTTGGTGCCCGGGGCGGTCCGCCCCACCCGCACCCCCTTGCGACGCCACTGGGTACATGGGCTTGTCGTGCCACAGGGGCTTGCGCACGTCTGTGAAGCCGAAAACTATGCCGTCAGTAGTTTCACTCCCAGCAGGGCCTCCCAAGGTGGACAGGTTTCTGCAGAGATGTCAGACTAACGATGTACCACCCATCTGGGCAGCAGCAGATGGGCAGTGTCGGAGGCGGAGGATCGCGTTTGATGAGACAACAGCGACGGCATGGAATTTATACTGCACAGAAGAAAAGCCCGGCAACCTGCTTCTGAATTCTTACTTGATATCATCAAACTTGATATCATCAAGTCGCTAGGACGCGAACACGAGTCGATGGCACCTAACCATTACACCACGCCTTTTCCAGTTCCTCACTACTGAGGAATTACACTGGGTCAAAAAAAGGCAGACTTTGGGCTCCTTTTACTAAGGTGCACTAGTGTTTTTAGCGCCCGCAGGAAATTACCGCGCGCTACGCTTCTAGAACTAACGCCAGCTCAGTGCTGGCGTTAAGGTCTAGCGCGCGCTATTCCGCGCGTTAAACCTCTTATGCGGCTTAGTAAAAGGAGCCTTTTGCTGTATTCTCTGTGTTGTATCTGTGTGGTATCTGCTGTGTTGTATCTGTGTGGTATCTGCTGTTCTAAGAGTTTGAAAGTTCCTCCACAACATTTAGGGGAAAACTGATCCCCTGAATGCATTTTGCCATTTAGACTCTGAAAGGGTGTCAGGTCAAAAGCGCGCCGGGACAAAGGCGCGAGCAGACAATTGAGCGAAGTGCGGAGGCGCGTGCCGAAGAAAATTACTGTTTTTAGGGCTCTGACGGGGGAGGCGTGGGGGGGAACCCCCCCCCCCACTTTACTTAATACAGATCGCGCCGCGTTGTGGGGGCGTTGTGGGGGGTTTGGGGAGTTGTAACCCCCCACATTTTACTGAAAACTTCACTTTTTCCCTGTTTTTAGGGAAAAAGTTAAGTTTACAGTAAAATGGGGGGGGGGGTTACAAACCCCCAAACCCCCCACAACGCCGGCGCGATTTGTATTAAGTAAACTGGAGGTGCTCCCCAACAAAAACCCGCGTCGGAGCCCCTAAAAACAGTAATTTTCTTCGGTGCGCGCCTCCGTCTTGCGCTCAGTTGTCGGCGCGCGCCTTTGTCTTCCACGTTGTTGTCTATGAACCGAGACCTCCTTAACCCCCCAGTGGTTACTGTCCCCCCTCTCTTTCCCCTGAAAGTAAAAGTAGAAGGGGATGCCAGGCTCTATGATAGCTTCAGTTATTATGGGTAGAGTTGCCAGATTTCCCTTGTAGAAAATCCGGACCCCCCCTAGCCTAGCCCCCAGGCTCACCTAGTTATTCCCACCCAGCCCTAATACCACCCCCAAGCCCGCCCTAGCCCCGCCCCCATTGCCTGCTCTTGTCGGGCTGGGAGGAAGTTCGCACTTGCGTGGACGCTACGTGACGATGTCACGCACACGTGTGAACTTCCTCCCTGCCCAACGCAGCTTTTCAAAACCCGGACAAAGTGCCACACTTTACTTAATACAGATCGCGCCGCGTTGTGGGGGCGTTGTGGGAGGTTTGGGGGGTTGTAACCTCCCACATTTTACTGAAAACTTCACTTTTTCCCTGTTTTTAGGGAAAAAGTTAAGTTTACAGTAAAATGGGGGGGGGGGTTACAAACCCCCAAACCCCCCACAACGCCGGCGCGATTTGTATTAAGTAAACTGGAGGTGCTCCCCAACAAAAACCCGCGTCGGAGCCCCTAAAAACAGTAATTTTCTTCGGTGCGCGCCTCCGTCTTGCGCTCAGTTGTCGGCGCGCGCCTTTGTCTTCCACGTTGTTGTCTATGAACCGAGACCTCCTTAACCCCCCAGTGGTTACTGTCCCCCCTCTCTTTCCCCTGAAAGTAAAAGTAGAAGGGGATGCCAGGCTCTATGATAGCTTCAGTTATTATGGGTAGAGTTGCCAGATTTTCCCTTGTAGAAAATCCGGACCCCCCCTAGCCTAGCCCCCAGGCTCACCTAGTTATTCCCACCCAGCCCTAATACCACCCCCAAGCCCGCCCTAGCCCCGCCCCCATTGCCTGCTCTTGTCGGGCTGGGAGGAAGTTCGCACTTGCGTGGACGCTACGTGACGATGTCACGCACACGTGTGAACTTCCTCCCTGCCCAACGCAGCTTTTCAAAACCCGGACAAAGTGCCACACTTTACTTAATACAGATCGCGCCGCGTTGTGGGGGCGTTGTGGGAGGTTTGGGGGGTTGTAACCTCCCACATTTTACTGAAAACTTCACTTTTTCCCTGTTTTTAGGGAAAAAGTTAAGTTTACAGTAAAATGGGGGGGGGTTACAAACCCCCAAACCCCCCACAACGCCGGCGCGATTTGTATTAAGTAAACTGGAGGTGCTCCCCAACAAAAACCCGCGTCGGAGCCCCTAAAAACAGTAATTTTCTTCGGTGCGCGCCTCCGTCTTGCGCTCAGTTGTCGGCGCGCGCCTTTGTCTTCCACGTTGTTGTCTATGAACCGAGACCTCCTTAACCCCCCAGTGGTTACTGTCCCCCCTCTCTTTCCCCTGAAAGTAAAAGTAGAAGGGGATGCCAGGCTCTATGATAGCTTCAGTTATTATGGGTAGAGTTGCCAGATTTCCCTTGTAGAAAATCCGGACCCCCCCTAGCCTAGCCCCCAGGCTCACCTAGTTATTCCCACCCAGCCCTAATACCACCCCCAAGCCCGCCCTAGCCCCGCCCCCATTGCCTGCTCTTGTCGGGCTGGGAGGAAGTTCGCACTTGCGTGGACGCTACGTGACGATGTCACGCACACGTGTGAACTTCCTCCCTGCCCAACGCAGCTTTTCAAAACCCGGACAAAGTGCCACACTTTACTTAATACAGATCGCGCCGCGTTGTGGGGGCGTTGTGGGAGGTTTGGGGGGTTGTAACCTCCCACATTTTACTGAAAACTTCACTTTTTCCCTGTTTTTAGGGAAAAAGTTAAGTTTACAGTAAAATGGGGGGGGGGGGTTACAAACCCCCAAACCCCCCACAACGCCGGCGCGATTTGTATTAAGTAAACTGGAGGTGCTCCCCAACAAAAACCCGCGTCGGAGCCCCTAAAAACAGTAATTTTCTTCGGTGCGCGCCTCCGTCTTGCGCTCAGTTGTCGGCGCGCGCCTTTGTCTTCCACGTTGTTGTCTATGAACCGAGACCTCCTTAACCCCCCAGTGGTTACTGTCCCCCCTCTCTTTCCCCTGAAAGTAAAAGTAGAAGGGGATGCCAGGCTCTATGATAGCTTCAGTTATTATGGGTAGAGTTGCCAGATTTCCCTTGTAGAAAATCCGGACCCCCCCTAGCCTAGCCCCCAGGCTCACCTAGTTATTCCCACCCAGCCCTAATACCACCCCCAAGCCCGCCCTAGCCCCGCCCCCATTGCCTGCTCTTGTCGGGCTGGGAGGAAGTTCGCACTTGCGTGGACGCTACGTGACGATGTCACGCACACGTGTGAACTTCCTCCCTGCCCAACGCAGCTTTTCAAAACCCGGACAAAGTGCCACACTTTACTTAATACAGATCGCGCCGCGTTGTGGGGGCGTTGTGGGAGGTTTGGGGGGTTGTAACCTCCCACATTTTACTGAAAACTTCACTTTTTCCCTGTTTTTAGGGAAAAAGTTAAGTTTTCAGTAAAATGTGGGGGGGTTACAACCCCCCAAAGCCCCCACAACGCCGGCACGATTTGTATTAAGTAAACTGGGGGTGCTCCCCAACAAAACCCCCCTTCGGAGCCCCTAAAAACAGTAATTTTCTTCGGCGCACGCATCCGTCTTGCGCTCAGTTGTCGGCGCGCGCCTTTGTCTTCCGCGTTGTTGTCTATGAACCCTCTGAAAGATACAATGAGGTTTAGAAAACATGCTACAGCTATTTTCTTTTTTGACTCTTCTTCTCCAGGTCCTGTGGAACACATCCATCTGAGTATTCCATTCGTTGCCATTAAAAATAAGGAAATTAATATCACTGCGGTTGTTTGGCCTAATCAGTCAGGGACGCTCACTTACTTTTGGTGGTTTGGGAACAGTACTAAGGTATGGAGCACTATCATCATATTTTTATTATCATTACTACAATGTTTAAGCTGACAAAGAAAGAAATAATTTATTCAAGGTTACCTAAGTGATCTATAAGAACATAGGAATTGCCATACTGGGACATCAAGCCAAGTATCCTGTTTCCAAGAGTGGGCAACCCAGGCCCCAAGTACTAGGCAGAAACCAAAGAATAGCAACATTTCAGAGCTGAGATTATGATGCCATAATGCCTCATTCCACCAATGTCTCATCAGTGATGTCACAATGGCTTGATTATTCTATACCTGGCTCACATAAGAGCTGCCATGCTGAGACAGTGGCCAACCCAGGTCCCAAATACCTAGCTAGATCCCAAGGAGTAAAACAGGTTTCATGCTACTTATCCTAGGAATAAGCATGAGTTTCCTCAAGCCATCTCAATAATGGCCTATAGACTTCCCTTTTAGGAATTTATCCAAATTTTTTTTTTTATTTTTTTTTTAAACCCTGCTAAGCTAACTAATTTCACCACATTTTTCGGCAACAAATTACAGAGTTTAATTACACGTTGTGTGAAGAACTATTTTCTCCAGGTTGTTTTAAATCTACTACTTAGTAGCTTCATCACATGCGCTCTAGTCTTAGTATTTTTGGAAAGAGTAAACAAGCTGTAGGCATCAAGCATGCCATATGTGACTGTGAGACATGGACGGCTAATCCCCAATAAAATAGCCAGCCACCCACCAATATTAACTGGCCCTTAACTGGGTAGTGCCACTGAATTTAACCACTAATCTGTCATCCCCTAACCAGTTAGGTTAGAAGTGAGCCAGGAGTGGAGTTAGAGTAAAGCAATAACCCAGCCGGTTTGAGGCAATATTTTATCTGCTAAATGGTTAAAACTAAAAGGGGGAAAAAAAAAGCTTGTCCTAACTTTATGCACCAAATTAACTCCCTCTTTTACAAAGGTGCGCTAAGCTTTTTAGTGCACGCTAAACACTAACGCATGCATGTTATCCTATGGATGCATTAATGGTTAGCGCATGTGTTGATTTAGTGCACGCTACAGTGCTTAACACGCCTTTGTAAAAGAGGACCTAAATGGGCACCAGTCTGATTATTAACCAGTGCCTGGTTAACTTCCGGGCCAATGCAGCCTGCAGCTGGAAGCAGCTTAAAAGCTGCTTACAACTGTGGCATGAATATTGACCCTGAAATGCATACTTGCACACTTCACTCATATGCTGTGCAAACTTTACCTGTGTTTATGCCCACTGACAAAGCGCACACCATGCCATTTGGTATTTTATAAGATATCATTTACTTATGGCACTCGTTTTCAAAAGAGAAAAATATCTCAGAAGTGGGACAAAACGGCAGGTGGACATGTTTTCAATCCAAGTTGCATTTTTTTCAAACTTGGATGTCATCTAAATCACAAGGAGTGTGTGTGTGTTGGGGGGAGGGAGAGAGGGGTGCTGGTGACATGTTAGGGCATGTTTTAGGTGGGATTTCAGCTGGCCCAGAATTTGGACTTTGTCAGGAATAATGGAACGTGATAAAAACCATCTAGGGGGAAAAATTATTATTTTTTTTAATCTGGACCTGTCTCATTCAGGACTAAAGTCTCAAAAAAGGTACCCTAACTGACCAGCTGACCACTGGAGGGATTAAGAGTAAGCAGATCAGAAGAAAACAGCAACACAAATAACCATAAGCACTTCTCCCTCCGTATTCGCGGTTTCAGCATTTGCGGTTTCGATTATTCACGGTTTATAGCTTGCTGGCTCCTCCCCCCCCCCCCCAATGACGTCAGCTTGCATAGAGAAATCGCCGATTCCAAGCATTTACAGAGAAAATTGCCAATTTCCGGCACTTTCTTCACCGTGTTTTGCCTCTCCTTCAGGAACAGACCAGGTCTCCCACCATGTTATTCACGATTTCATCATATTCACGATGGTTTTTAATAGAAAACAGCGAATAGCATATGAAAAAGTTATTTGCGGTTTATCTGTGTTTGCGGTTCTGTTAATCCCCTATCACAGCGAATACGGAGGGAGAAGTGTAGTGTAAAGGGACACAGATGAAACAATAAGGCGAATCAAGGGTCAGAGCTCTGAGGATGCTGTGGGTGCTTGAACACCCCCAATATTGAGCAACCTCCAGGACTGTGTCCAGGGAGGAGTAAATTGTCGGTGTCGGGACAATCACGTGCCACACACCAGCGCGCCAACAATCGAGCGCTGACAATTTGGCGCAAGATACAAGCACGCCACGGGAAAACGCTTTAAAGAGCTCCGACGGGGGGCATGGGGGGAATCCCCCCACTTTACTGCATACTGTTCGCGCTGCCGTTGGGGGGTGGGTATAGGGTGCAACCCCCCCACATTATAGAGAAAACGGATCTTTTCCCGAAAAAAATTGAAAAGTTCCCTTTTCTCTATAATGGAGGGTTCCAACCCCCCCCCCCCAACATTAGCGCAAACACTATGCAGTAAAGTGGGAGAAGGGTTCCCCCCACACCCCCCTTCGGAGCTCTTTAAAACTAAGTTTTCCCGCGCCACGCTTGTGTCTTGCACCGATTTGTCAGCGCTCGATTGTCGGCGCGCTGGTGTCTGGCGCGTGACTGACTATGAACCAAATTGTCTTGGGTTTAGCACCCCCAATCATACTGAAAAGTTGTCTCCTGTGGTTCAGAGGAAGCAGATTTTATTGAATGACCCAACATGGTCTGTGTTTTGGCTAATGCCTGCATCAAGGGTCTGCACATTGTCTTAGTAAGGGTAGGAGGCACCACCCTCCCACCCACGCCTCTGCTTCTTCCTCATCCCCTCATTCCTTCCCATCATCCACTCCACACTAGTGTTTTTCCTTCCCCCAGTACCTCTAAATCTTCGCCAGTGTGAGTGGCTTCTCCAGCATGCTCCTTGCGCCAGCACTGGATTTCCCTCTAATGTCACTTTCTGGCCCTGTGACCCAGAAGTGATTCAGAGGGGAACCAGGCTGGCGTGAGCAACAGGCAGGAGAATTTGTGGCGGACTGGGTGGGGTGGATGTAGCGGATCGGGTGGTAGGCAAGAATCAGCGGTGTCTTCAGCAGGGGGCAGGCAAGGAAAGATCCCAGGCGGTGGCCAGCCCGCGTACCCCCAACAGGCATCCCACGTACCCCCTGGAGTACAAGTACCGCAGGTTGAGAAACACTGATCTAATGTACCTGGGGAAGTGGGGGGATTAAGTGATTTGCCCAGGATCACAAGGAGCAGTGTGGGTTTGAACCCACAACCTGAGGGTGCTGAGGATGTAGCTTTAACCACTGCACCACTCTAGAAATCAAAATGTAGCAAAAGTGAGCCAAGTATAGGCCATTCAAGCCATTGTGACATCACTGATGAGATTGGCTCTTAGGCATTGGTGGAATGAGGCATTATGATGTCACAATACCTGCTCTGGTTATCACAGAGACACTTTTCATTTATTTAATTATCTATACTGTTCTCCCAGGGGAGCTCAGAATGGTTTACAAACTTTACATGAATTTATTCAGGTACTCACGCATTTTCCCTCTCTGTCCCAGAGGTCTCACAATCTATCCTCTGTACCTGGGGCAATGGGGGGGGATTAAGTGATTTGCCCAGGGTCACAAGGAGCAGCGTGGGTTTGAACCCACAATCCCAAGGTGCTGAGTCTCGTTATCTGTGAGAGAAATCAACAGTACAGGGTTGTATAGTGAATATAAATGTTAATTTTTATCTGACCCTCACAGACCCCCTGAAACCCATCCTTGGACCCCAGGTTAAGAATTCCTGATCTAAGCCTTTAAAATAGCAAGGGTAAATCAGGAGTAAGTATGCACATTCATATCGTCTGAGTACAGGTCTTGCATATCTTGAGGAGGAGGGGAAGTAACTGTAGACTGAATGGGCCATTTACTAAGATGTTAACCATCGGTTAATAGGCACCAAAATAATTTTCCATCTACCACATATTTTAACGCATTTTAATGAACCAAATGCACCCTGGAAACTGCACATTCCTTCAAGGTCCAGGACAGGTCCATCCAGAGCACAAAATGAAGATTCTACCCTCGTTCTTTGCCCTCTCAAATTACCACCCAACTTTGAAAAAAATCCTATATGCCTCCAAGAAGCTATCTCCACCTAAGGTTTAGTGGATTTAGGTCTAGCAAGGAGACAGAGAGAATAAAACGAACAATAACACACTGAGATATTCCGTTTGATCTTGAAAGACTCTCAAGTGTATTCAACAGAGGCTTAAAGAAAGAACTCCTTCTGTTGTTAAATATCGTTAATTGCTTTTTAGCACTACACTTTATCTATGGCTTCTAGTAAATGTGGCAGTTAGTTTTATGGCTATTACCTGTTTAGAGGGGGGGGGTGGAATCCCACTGTGCATTATAAAATCGCAATTTAATAAAATTAGTTTATGTCTTCATATTTTGTTTAATTTCACAGCACGTTTCCATAAAGTATTATGATTATTCTTCATACATATTTCCCAGTTCTCTAAATGGTGTGTCCTAGATCAGTGTATTTCAACCTTTTTACACCTAAGGACCGGCAGAAATAAAAGAATTATTCTGTGGACCGGCATCGGTCCGTGGACCGGCGGTTGAAGAACACTGGGCTAAGTCGTGGGCCAGACCCCGCCCCTCTCTACCCAATCTCCACCCCAGACCCCGCCCCTATAATAGTACTAATTGCACCTTGCACGTCCTGTGCCTCATCTGGAAGCCTTCCCTCTGACGTTGCAACGTCAGAGAGAAGGCTTCCGGTTCAGGCGCAGGATGCCCGTAGGAGCCACTGCCCGTGGCTTTGTGCACTGAATCAGTTAGGAAGAGGGAGCTGGCTCGAAGATAACGCCGCATCGATCGCACCGTGGACCGGCGGTTGAAGAACACTGTTTTGGGCCTGACGCACGTGCTGGCCCTGTGGACCGGCAGGAAATTTCTGTGGACCGGCACTGGTCCGTGGACCGGTGGTTGAAGAACACTGCCCTAGATAATAGAGCTGTGGGTAATATTTCTAATAGGGAAGTCTTGGTAGAAACCCACTAATTTGTGGGTGCCTTTGTTTAAGGTTTGATTTCATTGTAGCTACACTTCTCCCTCCGTATCCGCGGTTTCTGCACTCGCGGTTTCACATAATCACGATTTTTCATCGGATGACTCCGACCCCCCAAATTAAGTCATGATTAAAGTTCCTTTCCTTTTGCTGTAATGTAAAAAAAGTTAAACTTTTACCAATAATCACTCTGTATCATCATTCCACCAACATCTAATATAATAAAACGCTAGGCCGCGCATGCGCACTTCCTATGTGTGCGCCGGTTTTCCGTGAGCTGTAGCGACACATAGGAAGTGTGCATGCGCGGCTTACGCTCTGTCCTGCTCCCTGTTGAAAGACGCAGCGGTGGCTACTAGCACGATCCCCGCCTGCCGTCCACGCCGCCTCTCCGCTCTCTCTCTTCCTCCCCCCCCCCCGAGGCGGATGTCGGCCGCGGCGGCTGCTGGATGCGCCGGCTGTCGGTGGCTGCAGGCCGCGGCAGACAAACATCAAAAGCCAACACTTCCGGGTTTTAAGTTGGCCACTGCTTCTCCTGCAGCACGGCGTATGGAGGGGAAAAAAATACTACACGGGGAAGTGGAGTGGGAGGGAAATGCTGCAACACACGGAAATGGAGGGCAGAAAAGGGGTTGATGTACAGGGGAAGAGGTGCTGATGAACAGGGTGGGGGGGGGCGAAAAATAAAGACAGGCCTACTGCTGGACAGGGAGAGCAGGAAGGAGGTGATGATGGACAGGGGGAGGTAAAACCAAGGGAGAAGGGCTTCTGCTGGATAAAGTGAGCAGTGATGGGGTGGTGGAAGACACAGGGGAGGTAAAAGGAAGGGAGAATGGACAGGGGGAGCAGGCAAGGGGTGGTAGTGGACAGCCAAGGAAAAAAAAAAAAAAGACAGACAGAAATACAGAAAGCGGTTAAGGAGAGAGAAAAAAAAAATAAAAACAGACACACACATATATATTCTAGCACCCATTAATGTAACGGGCTATAAGACTAGTTGTGAATATTTACTGTATAGTATTTGGTTGTAGTCCTTTCCATAAACCGCGAATATGAATTGTATTTGTTAATCGCGGTTTTAGTAACAAAACCGCTATATTTTACAAAAAAACCGCGATTAACAAATACAATTCATATTCGCGTTTTTTCCATATTCGCGGCTATAGCTGGAACGTATCCCCCGCGAATACAGAGGGAGAAGTGTATTGTGTATGTTTATTGTTGGCCACCTGGGACGATGGATCGCACAGGCTAGAGATCTTTTAAATAAATAAATAAACGAGGCCGCAGCATCTTTGTTTTTTGGTTTTGTTTTTTTTTTTTAAATCAGAGATGAAACATTTCAGGGCAAGAGGAAGGTCCACTTCTCAAACTGCTCCAGCTGAAATTATGAAGTCAATAATAGTAATAATTACCAGTGAGGAGAAAGCAAAAAGCTCCTAGAAAAGTGCTCAGAGAAGTGAAACTCTGAAGAGGGGGTGAGAACCTCCTCTTGAGGAAAGAGTTTACCGTCCAATCATTGCATCAACTTATGAAACTTCACTCTCTGACCACTGGTAAAAACTCAATAATTAAATAGTACTTGCAAAGTCGACATAAAATGTTCAAATTGCTTTCGCACAAAATCTCTCTCTCGACACCGCAAGTTTCAATCACCACCTCTCACTAAAGCCAACTACCCAAACAAATAACCATACACAATTCTTACTCTTTGAAAATGTCCAAACTGTTGGTTTTGTTGTTTGTTTGTTTTTTCTAGTAAGTTCTTGTTGTAAATACATCCTTGATAATTCTTTTGTGATCCGCCTTGAACTGCAAGGTAATGGCGGAATAGAAATCCCTAATGTAATGTAATGACTTTTACTGGCATTTTGTAGATAACGCCATTGATGATCAATGACTGGCCCTGGTCAACAGCACTTGTCTGGGTGCAGGTGGTGTTATTTGGATAAATGCTTCTGAAAATTGGGCTCAAGTAATGGCTATAGTAGTGTGTTTTTCCAGCTTCAGTATCTGTCCATATTGTACAGTGATTTGATAGTAAGAAAAAGGACTAGATAACAAATCCTCTCAAAAAGCAGTAGTTGGTTGAATACAAAAGCCTCAGTCTCACCACTCCACCGCTGTTATAATTTAAAACCGCGGGAAGAAATTACGTGGTGACATGAGCCAATGATGAAAGTCACCGCGTAATTTCTTCCCGCGGTTTTAAATTATAACAGCGGTGAAGTGGTGGGGGTTCATAGACAACGGCGCGAAAGACAAAGGCGCGCGCTGACAACTGAGCGCAAGACGGAGGCGCGCGCCGAAGAAAATTACAGTTTTTAGGGGCTCCGATGGGGGGTTTTGTTGGGGAACCCCCCCACTTTACTTAATAGACATTACGCCGGCGTTATGGGGGGTTTGGGGGGTTGTAACCCTCCACACACCCCATAACGCCCCCACAACGCGGCGCGATGTCTATTAAGTAAAGTGGGGGGTTCCCCCCCATGCCCCCCCTCCGTTGGAGCCCTAAAAACAGTAATTTTGAGCGGCGTGCGCCTCCGCGCTGCACTCAATTGTCTGGGCGCGCCTTTGTCCCGGCGCGCTTTTGACCTGACACCAGTGGTGGGACTGAGGCTTTTGTATTCAACCAACTACTACTTTTTGAGCTGGTTCCAAGGGTTCCTACGAAACAGATCCTACAGGGTACACAAAAATGACAACTTCTCCTACAGCTGGGTGAACTCCTGCGGTGTACCACAAGGCTCCCCCTTATCCCCCACCCTGTTCAATATCTACCTCGCCTCCCTCAGTAACCTCCTTCACAAACTTAAGCTCAAATTCTTCATCTATGCAGATGACATCACAATTGTCATCCCTCTAACCAGTCTATCCCAGGATCTTCTCAACTACATAACTAGCATACTCAGCCAGATAGAACTCTGGATGCTCTCCTTCAAACTAAAGCTCAACCCAGACAAAACAAAATTCTTTCTAGCCACCCCCAAAGACAAAATCAAAGACACCACAATCCAGGTGAAAGGAGTGGTTTTCCCACTCGAACAAACATTAAAAATACTAGGAGTCACGCTTGACAAACATCTATCCCTAGAAAATCACACCGACCTCACTGTCAAGAAAGGCCTTTCAGCACTCTGGAAACTCCGTACCATAAAGAAATACTTCGATGACACTGCATTTCGACTATTAGTTCAATCCTCCATCCTCAGCATACTGGATTATTGCAATATCATTTACCTAAGCTCCACAAAGAAAATCACCAGAAGACTAAAACTGATTCAAAACACAGCTGTCCGCCTCATTTTCGGCCTGAACAAATGGGAACACATCACCCCCTTCTACCACCAACTGCACTGGCTACCCTTCGAATCCCGAGTCCTCTTCAAGTTCGCCTGCATCTGTTACAAGACAGTATTTGGTCTCTCACCAAAATACCTCTCCCCACATTTCAATATGTATTGCACCAACAAGAAATCCCGCAGAATCCAGTTGTTTACCTTCCCCTCCATAAAATCATGCAAGCTCAAAAGATTCATCGACAAAACCTTCGCCTTCCAGGCGGCCAAGCTGAACCCTTGGCTAGCCCAAATGATGCTAGAGGCCCCGACCTACCTAGACTTCAGAAAACTTCTCAAAACACACCTCTTCCGCGAACAAGACCCTTAGTCCTTACTCCCCGCATACACTCCAACCCCCCCCCCACCCCCACCTCCCTCTCCCCCCCCCTCTTCTGGTTTCCCACTCCCTCCATTTTATCTTCTAACCCAACTATGATAAACCTGTGCTAAAACTACTTTGCCTCCTTCCGCGCTACCTGCAATTCCGACAAAATTTTTGTAAATCCGTGTTCAGACCGGAGCCTAATGTAACGGATGTGAACCGCCTAGAACTCTTTGGGTATGGCGGGATATAAGAACCTAATAATAATAATAATAATCTAGTCCTATTTCTTACTATCAAATCACTGAAAATTGGGCGGCACATTGTGAAATATGGCTAAGAATTTGAAACTTTGGTGGGTGGAGAGGGAACAAATAGAAGGATAGGCAGGAGAGAACTTATAATATATTAACATGGTTACTAGCCCAGTCTTTTCCTGCCATCTATGTCCATTTAGTTGGCTAATTCCCCTTTGCAATGTGGTTCCCTACTGTGAAGAAATAGGGGTAAAGAATGGAAATTGAATTATATTATATAAACGGAGTAGTGCAAGTTTCCCTCTCCTTTCCTGCCACACCTGGACCAGGGATGGCGGCAGGAGGGAGTAGACATCACTCATGCCAATTTCAGGGATTACTTTTCGGAGGGGGTCCCCTGTCACAGCCGGCTCAGCTAATCATAGCAGGGGTATTTTTCCCCCCGATCAGCTGAGTTGGCAGGACTCCCCAAAGCCGCAGCTTCGAGGAGGCCTGCCGACTCAGCTGATCGGGGATTCCCCTGCCGTGATGAGCTGATGGCAAAGGATCCCTCGATCAGGCAGGTGCGATTCTGTTACCAGCGCTGGTGACATGGGCGCCAATTAGAGAATCGGAGGGGTAAGGTGTCTGTTTTTTTTTTTAAAGACAAGACGCGATTCTGAATAGGATGCTGGTGTGCGATTCTCTGCTGCTTCTTAGATGACCACTGAGACCGGCGTCCTGTACAGAATCAGGCCCTTAGCATTTGTATGTAGGTGGCATTTGCACATCAAGGTCCAAATTCTACATATGGTGCCATAAGCTGTGCACATAAATCGGTGCACATAACCAATTTGTGCATGCAACTTAATTGTTTAGCAAGCTAATTGGTACCCATAATAGGCAATTAACACCTAATGGCACTAATTAAAAATTACACATCCAACACGCCCGATCTGTTCACAATTTAGGTGTAGATATGTAGGTCTGGATTTCCTTGGCCTAAATGAGTGCACCTAAATGAAATGCCGTGTACAGCTGCTAAGCGCCATTCCGATCAACGCCAATACTTTAGAACTCATTTTCCTGTCTCATCCTGGCGAGTTCTTTCCCTGTCCCTGCCACATTCCTGCAAGCTCCGTCCTCATCTGCACAAGCCTCAAACACTTTAAGATCATAAGTAGCAACATTCTAGAGCTCAGATTGTGATGTCATAATGCCTCATTCCACCAATGCCTAAGCTCCGTCCTCATCTGCACAAGCCTCAAACACTTTAAAATCATGTGTTTGAGGCTTGTGTATAGGGCTACGAGATTTTTCCAAAGGGAAAGCTGTACCCATGGCCACGCCCACAGACCCGCCCAGTTCTGACTGCATCATGCCCCGTTCCGCCCCCAGCCCCGCCCCCAGCCCTCATCCGTGCATGCACGTGCCCCCCTGATTTTTATAGGAAGCTTTTCAAAACCCGGACAAAGTGCCGGGTTTTGAAAAGCCGTCCGCAACCCCCGGACATGTTCTCAAAAAGGAGTTCATGTCCGGGGAAATCCGGGCATCTGGTAAACCTACTTGTGTGGTCAAGGCAGAGCTTACAGGAATGGGGCAGGGCCAGCGGCATAACTTGCGGGGACGGGACGGGGAAAAATTTGTCCCTGTGCCATTCTCTCCGTGGAAATTAAATTTGCTCAGGTTGCTTTTCTTATTCTCCCCACCCCCTGAAGCAAGGAGAACAATTTTCAAACTGGACAGTGTAGCTGGGCAAATTACTGTTTACACAGTAAGGCATAAAGGAAATGCATGAGTATTGGCAGTGGCGTGCGGTGAGAGCTTTCAGGGGATTCAGTGAATCACCAGATCTACAGCCCTGCTTTTTTTATTGTTTACTTTTTATTTGATGCAGTTTGATTTGTTGAGCAGGCAGTCTTGTGTCAAAAAAAAAAAGGGAGGGCCCTTGGGCTGGGGATTCTCCGAACCCCTCTGAAGGCCCTAACAGTACTGGCCTGAATTTGATTGCCTGAGCAGCATCTGCCTGTTGCCTGCTCAACCAATAAAATTCAGAGCAGTGCCCTCAGGGCCTTTAGGGGGTGGGGTGAATCCGCTGATGGCCATGACCGCACTCCACTGAGCTTCTAACTCGTACATCTAAAGCAGTGGTCTCAAACTCGCGGCCCGGGTACCACATGCAGCCAGGTACTATTTTGAGGCCCTTAGTATGCTTATCATAATCACAAAATTAAAATAAAACCGTTTCTTGATCATATGTCTCTTTAGCTATAAATGACAATATTATTATTAAGACTTAGGCCCTGTTTTACTAAGGTGCGCTCAACGCTAATGCATGCATGTTAGTCTATGGACGTGTTAGTATTTAGCGTGTGCTAATTCGATTAGCATGTGCTAATCTGTTAGCGCACCTTAGTAAAACAGGGGGGTTAGCCAAAAGGAAAGATTTATAAACTATAAAGAGTTTTACCTCATGCAAAATTGTCATCTATAATAATAAAATGCTAAGCGCGCATGCGCACTGCTACCTGCGTGATCCGTAGGTCTGTGGCCGGCAGGAGTGTGCATGCACACTTATATCGGCCCCACACTCGCGGACCCCAAGGTAATGTTGTGCGGTCTGGCCGGCTCCCTTACATTCTACGCCCAAAGTTTATTTTTAAATTCAAAGCCGCCGCCGCTCCTCTCACAAGCCGCAACTGCGTCAGAGAAGGCTTCTGATGCAGGCGAGGATCGTGAGAGGAGCCGCCACAGCACCTTTAAACTTAAAAATAACTCTGGCAAGGGACTAAGGGAGCCGGCTAGACCAAGGGAAGGGAAGGGGGGAGGGAGAAATGCTGCTGCTGCACATGGACGTGGAGGGGGAGGGAAATACCGCTGCTGCTGCTGCACAGAGAAGTGGGGGGGAGGGAAATGCTGCTGCTGCATAGGGGGCAGGGAGAGAGACAGATAGAAAGAGAAACAGACAGCGGGAGGGAGGGAGAAAGAAAGGAAGAAAGACACAGGGACAGGGAGAGAGATAGAAAGACAAACAGACAAGGGGGCCAGGGAGAGAGACAGACAGAAAGAATGACAGCAGGAGGGAGACAGAAAGAAAGAGACAGAGGTAGGGAGAGAGACAGAAAGAAAGAAAGACAGACATATTCTAACACCTGTTAATGTAACGGGCTTAAAGACTAGTTTCTTTAATAAAACATTAACTATTTTTTCCTGAGGCCCCCAAAGTACCTACAAATCCAAAATGCGGCCCTGCAAAGGGTTTGAGTTTGAGACCACTGATCTAAAGCAATCCTGCTGCTGGCATATAATTTTTAAAAGAAAAAGACTTTTGAACTACAAGAAAAGTACAGTTTGCTTTATTCACTTATGTCGGTGCTAAGGTTCCATTTCAAGATTTGTCAAGTTTTGCTTTTTTTTTTTTTTTTTAATTGGTATTTTGCAGCCCTTAATCACCTTGGACTGTAGTATTGCTTTCACTTTCAGTACCGAGGGAATGAATACCATTACAGTCCAAGTATCTGCTGGGAATGTCCTTATCCAAGACACCAAAGAGATTGCCGTCTACGGTAGGTGTAATTAGACAGAGACGTATGACACTGAAGCGAATATAAAACACAAAGGAAGCTGTCTACTCTTTAATATTTAAACCAGCCTAGTGTTCGTAATTTCTGTGTCTCGCTATTTGCTCTCACTGTACAAATAATTTCTTGGTTGTACTATTTGCAGGTTGTAAAATCTCCTTTTTATTGGGCCAAGAAGGAATTACTCAATGTCATACGCAGAACTTTATGGTCTTCTTGTTAGAAAAGACTTTAAGGATAAGAGAAGAAAACTTAGGGCTCCTTTTACTAAGGTGCGCTTGCGATTTTGGCGCACGCATAGCGCGCGCTACAATACTGCAGGCGCTAAACGCTAATGCCTCCATATTTTTCACATAAGTTCACATAGAATTTTTCTTTTTTCAACTATTTTCTTTATTAATTTCCAGGTACTTTAGTTAGATTGTGAGCCTTCGGGACAGTAAGGGAATTTTTTAAGTACCTTCTTACTTCTCATTTATAATCTTAATGTATATTTTCTTCAAACCGCTTAGAACCTAACGGATGTAGCGGTATATAAGAAATAAATTACATTACATTACATTTAGCGCATGGATAGCGCACGCTAATCTTTAGCGTGCGCTAAAAATGCCAGCGCACCTTAGTAAAAGGAGCCCTTAGTTTGATACGATATTTTCTAAGCAAAAATCCCGTCTCCCTTTCTCTCAGGTGTTTTCAAGAGATGCCGTATATTCATTAGCAAAATGTATGGCAGCTAATTTCGTTAGCATTAATTAACAAAATGTACGGAAGCTAGACTCATTGAGAGAAATTCTCTAACCGGTGCCTAAACTGACCCTCTCTTTTACAAAGGTGCGCTAAGCTTTACACGCGCTAAACGCTAACACGTGCATGTTATCCTATGGACGCGTTAGCGGTTAGCGCACGCGTTGATTTAGCACATGTTAAATCTGCGCTAAAACGCTTAGCGCGCCTTTATAAAAGAGGGCCTTAGGTGCCAGTAGGCACACTACCAGCAGCTAAGTTATTTAGTAAATGCCATATGAAATGGCAATTAACGTAAAATTTAAAGCGCCTACTGGTGTCTAAAGAAAAGACACCGGAATTGTGCCTAATGCCCCTCTAGGCATGGCTACGGCCGGAAGTGGCATTAGGCGTCTGGACAATCCTGGCCTACATTTCCGGCGTCTGTCTTTGCCAGAGGCGCGATTCTCTAACCGGCACCGTTGTGCGATTGGCACGTGATAGGCAGCTGCTTTTAAGGCGGCCGTCGGCAATGGCGCCGTTTACAGAATCCCGGGCTGACTCCTGCAGTCAGCACTGAGTTCGAATAGTCGATGTTGGGCCGTTTCTGGTGACTGGCTTTGGATATCGGGTCTATTTTTGACTGCTAGAAACTTAGACCCCGTTTTATCAAGCCGCGTTAGGGATTTTTTTTTTATCGCCGGCCGCAGCGGTAAAAGCTCTGATGGTCATAGAAATCCCATGAGCATCATAGCTTTTACTGCAGCTGCCGGCGATTAAAAAAAAAAACAACTAACGTGACTTGATAAAAGTTTCAAGTTTATTGTGGCTTGATATACCGCTTTAATTGCCAAAGCAGTTTACATCATATAGAAATTATAAAAAATGATTAAAAATTAGAGGAAGAGACATATATACTAAAAGATTCTATTGACAAAACATTAATACAAAAGGCTTATTGACTCCTGTTAACATGGCAAAAGTGGTACATTTAACTTCAGATCTTTGCTGGTCTTGCCGTCCTCTATACATGTCCTAACCTACAAATATATTGGTCAGGCATTTGGTCTAGAATTCTTTCTATAATTCACATGAATAATAATGAGGTGCCCATTAGAGAATGACACGGTGGCGGTTTACCCGCGGCCACCGCATTTTAGCCGCGGGTCACCCGCCGAAAACGGGGAAGAAAACTAGCAGTCGCTGCGGCGACGGGGACAAGGCCATTCACCGCCCGCGGGGCGGTGAATGGTCTTGTCCCCCGCAGTGAGGCATGAAGGATCGCGCGGTCCCCGCAGCTCACACCCGCCCGCCCAATCAATTCCAGTGTCCAGCCAGCTCTCTCCCCTCTCCTCACCCCAGTCCGCAGATCCTCCTCCTCGGCGACCCGCACGCTACCAGAGAGCCGCGCACACCCGCCGCTGCTCAGCCTCGATCTTCTGCTCTGACGCAACCGGAAACAGGAAGTTGCAGCAGAGCAGAAGATCGAACACTGAGCAGCCGCGCGTGTGCGGCTCCCTGGGAAAGTGCGCAGGTTGCCGAAAAAGAAAACCCACAAACCAAGGTGAGGGGAAGGGAGAGAGCCGGCCAAACACCAGGATCGACCGGGCAGGCAGGTAGTGGCCGCGGGGACCGTGCGATCGCTAGTGTTCCCGGCTCAAATTGGAAGGAGGGAGTGAAAGGAAAAAGGCTTATATGGATGCAGCGGGGACGGTGATGGGGCGGTGAATGGGATGGCAGTGGCGGTGACGGGGCGGTGAAAGGGATGGCGGTGACGGTGACGGGGCGGTGAAGGGATCGGCGGTGACGGGACGGTGCAGAGGATGGTGGGCCGGTGACGGGGCGGTGACGGGGACAGATTTTTTCCCCGTGTCATTCTCTAGTGCCCATGTCTTATAAGTCCTCTAACCCAGATGTCTCAATACCATTATTATATAAAAAGCTTTTCGATTTCATGATCGCTTTAGCTATCTATCATATTGCCTGCAATAGGAAGGATAATTCTAGGCTTAGGCCCTCTTTTACTAAGGTGCGCTAACCGATTAACTCGCGCTAATCGATTTAGTGCGCGCTAAACGCTAACGCGTGCATGTTAGTCTACGGACGCGTTAGCGTTTAGCGCGTGCTAATTTGATTAGCACGCGCTAATCCTTTAGCGCACCTTAGTAAAAGAGGGGGTCAGTTTCCACGAGTGATAGAATCATCTCTTTGTTATCAAGAAATATGAGAAAATAATTGCATTCAAACAGAATAATATTGCTAGGTTTATCAAAATCTGGACCCCCCCCCTTCATGAATTTTGCAAGCGCTTGAAAGTCAACCCCAATTAACTCCATTATGTTTATGACTTGAGAATTTGCAGCTTACTGTATTGTTTCATTTTTACATTATTTGTATTTGAAAAATTTCAATAAAGATATCATTTTTTTTTTAAAAACCAACAAAAAAACAAAACAAAAGGGAAATAGGCAGGGTTACAGTACTTAAAATAAAAAGGAAAGGGCAAAGGAAAAAAACGTCAAGGAAATGGGGTTATCTTTAAAGAGTAAAGTTTTAAGATTGGTCTTGAAATTATTTAAATTAATTTCCTGTCTTACCCCCCTCTTTAGCATTTTGCTAATGCGTGCATGCTATCCTGTGGACGCGTTAGCGGTTAATGCACGCATTGATTTAGCGCGCCTTTGTAAAAGAGGGCTTTAGAGTTGTGGGGAGGGTGTTCCATAATGTTGGCGCAACTTCTTAATAAATGGGGACCTTAGTCAGCTGAAGCGATATTAAACGCTGGGCCGCTAAACATAACCGGCTAGCGCTTTTAAATTCACAGTTAGCCGGCTATCCGCTGGGCACTAATATTCAGCGACCTATAACCCTCCCATTATGATGACTATAAGAAGGAATTCTTTTCCAAAATCTTCTTAGCCTTTTCCTGTCGTGCATCCCGGATGACGGGACATTCCGAAAATGTCGTTGCCATCGTGGATAAACAATCTGTATGGACTAATAAAGAGCCAGGAACACAAAATGTTTGAATTTACAGACTTATGACTTATTTACGTTATGTTTACAATAGCCATAAATGATAACGGTGAATAATACAAAACTTTGCTAAAATAATTACAATTGGAACCAGCGTAACGTAAAATTTATTACGAGAGGAAAAGGTTAATCTTCTTAACTGTAAATGGTACGTTTTATTATACTAGATTAATTTTGATTGTGAGGTTTCAGGGTTGGAGGGGTTCCTGGGTTGGTGCCCCATCTGATCTTCAGGCTGTGTCTACTATGTTCTTTAGTTTTTAAATGTTCAAATTTATAGTTTGATTACAGTTGGCCTTTCGGCCGTGGTTCTTTGTGTGATGTACTCATGAGCAGAACTGACTGGCAGCGGAAGTTCCCGCCCCCCCTCTCTTTCTCGTCTTCTGTTTCCTGTTTGTGCTAGATCAGTGGTCTCAAATTCGAACCCTTTGCAGGGCCACAATTTGTATTTCTAGGTACTTGGAGGGCCTCATAAAAAAATAGTTAATGCCTTATTAAAGAAATGACAATTTTGCATGAGGTAAAACTCTTTATAGTTTATAAATCTTTCCTTTTGGCTAAGTCTTAATAATAATATTGTCATTTATAGCTAAAGAGACGTATGATCAAGAAACTGTTTTATTTTACTTTTGTGATTATGATAAACATATCGAGGGCCTCAAAATAGTACCTGGCGGGCCGCATGTGGCCCCCGGGCCGCAAGTTTGAGGCCACTGAGCTAGATCTACATGACAGATAGCCTGAAGGGGAGGGAACAAGTTTTATTAGCCCTGCAGCCGAGGCTACAAAGGATACAAGGGAAGTTTTAAAAATAAAATAAAATTCTGGAATCTCTCATGGCACACCCGGAATCTCTTTGGGGCACACCACTGTGCCGTGCCACACAGTTTGAGAGGCACTGGTTTAATGACATGGAATACAGTATGTCCTTACTGTAGGTTGAAAGAAAAGGAGGCTTTGAATTTGTTCTATGCACTAGACAGAAATACCCTGCAGGCTGTAGTTCAGAAAACCCATCAATACTTCCTCTTTTTTTTTTTTTAATGAGTAACTGACTTTTAAAATTGGCCTCCTTAAAGCTATGAAATTTTATCTGCAGTTTATTTCTTTCAGCCTTCGAACTTCAGCTAATTTGCAGATTTGCTAATGAGCCCAGCCTAAAACCAATTTGACTAATATAAATTACTAATAATAAAGAGTAATAAATTCATCTCTGTGCGTGATATTAATAGTTATCACTTGATTAATATGTCATTAACTCTGCTGGCGACTGATTTGTTAGTGTATTAGCTGCCTGTTGCCGCACCATAGGATCTCCAGCAACCTGATTGCTATCAAGTGATAATAGCTCGTCTCTGAAATGATAAATTGTTCCCTGACTTTCAGCCAATCAGATCCTTCTTCAGCTGAACTGCGGTGGGACTCTTAGTGCAGGGCGTTTAAAGGGATTAATGGAGTTTTCTCGTACCCTTAAACTGAGGCAGCCTGCATGGAAACAAATATCGTATTTGCCGGCATATAGGATGCAGAGGCATATAAGACGCACCCCAAAAAAAAATTTTTTTTGACATTTTTTTCATGAGTTTCCATAATGATTTACTGTACTAAATTCATAGTTTTTTATGTCTACAAAAAATGTAGCTAGGGAACACTAGTTAGGTACCTTTTAATCTTCATCCTCAAAAGCCAGAAATTCATCTCCAGAACTAAACGAAGAATCACTTGAAGCCCCTTCTTCAGAAACTGCGTTGTTTATGAGCCATGTTTTAACGAGAAATCTCAACATAAAATATCACAGAACACCGATAATGTTCTGGGACAGATCTACCAAGTTCAAAGTACTGTTCTGTGCTATAGGACAGTCAGCATCCGAGAGAGAGCAGAAACAACGTGACGGTATATTAATGGAAACCAGAAGTTTCAGATTGACTGAAATTTCAACTCATAATTTTGATTACCAGCACATAAGACGCACCCCATATTTTAAGCACATTTTGAGGGATAAAAAGTGCGTCCTATACGCCAGCAAATACGGTATGTATGTTCAGAGAGGGTTTATTTGCAAAATGATCTCTCGTGGCACCAGTGATGATTAGGCAATCATGAAACTGATGTTCCAAAATGAACTAGAATCATTTGTGATTGTGCATTAATTAGCATGCATCAATGGTTACATTAATCACATGCCAATGCATATGGATATATAGAATATTTTAAATTGAATGTAATAAGGTGTCCAGTATGAAAGAAAAAATTAACTACACCTCCCTAGTTCTGTTTCTCATGAAAATGTCTGTGAATTGACATACAGATTTTTAACATCTCAAGACCCGGAGGCTCCTAGTTGTTTAAATCGCTTGCCTGGGGCTAAGTGGGGGATACTCAGCGGAACAAGCAGACATTGTCACTGAAAATCCCCGCTAACCAGTCTTTTCCTAACTGGCTAGTTTAGGGGTGGGATGGGGGGTTGCATTAGGGCTTGCAGCAATGTTCAGGTAACCGCATAAGGATAGGACTGAAAAAAAGGTCGTAATGAGATTAACTGGGCACCAGTTTGAATATCAGACGGTGCCCAGTTAGCCTCTGGATAGTAGAAGATATGTTTCTGTTGCTCCCCTCTTTCTGATTTTCTTTTCTGCCCTCCCCAGAAGAAAATCTAAGGTATGCCAAGACCTCAAGCCCACACTGTAAGCCTTGCTGGTCTGTGATAGTCTTGGGGGGGGGGGGAGATGGGTGGAAGTGCTGCCCATTCATTTCTGCCCAACACAGTCTGCTGTTCAACTTATAACTTCTTAAGTACAAATTCCTCAAAAGCCCAGGTCTTCGGATCTTTTTTAAAACACATAATAGGACATAAATGTATTTTGCAATTTTGGTTATGAAAAGAAGCTCCTAGTTTTTGGCATTGGAGGAACCAGTTTTATCGTCTATTCTTATTTGAGACTTGGGAAGTTAGGCGTTCGGCTAGGAAAATTCGTATGTTTATAGAAATTTGGGATCCGTATATTCCGAATCTTTCAACTAAGGCAAGAAGTTTAATTCTTAATGATTTACATTGAAGCTATGATTGTTTATCTAAAATTACAGTTCTTTATTTTTTTTATTATTCTTTATTTTTGTCAACTTTCATTGGGTTTGGGTGGTTTAGTAGGATTCCTTCAATAAAATGTTATAAACTAAATTTGGGGGGAGGTGAATAGGGAAAAGGGAAGGGGGGGTAGGAATTAGGGGGAGGGTATTGAGAGATGCAATAGGTAATTTGGAAATATATTGTGAAGAAATGAAAGATATTTGATGGAAATTAATATGATGAATTTTAATTTAATTATTATTATATTGTATTATATTATTGTATATTTACTGATTTCTTCAATAAAAATGTTATAAATTTTTTAAAAAACCTCATAAAGTTAATTTGCTGAATAATCCGAATATAGACCTAGTCACCAAAGATTCTTGGAACAGGATATTAATAAATTTATAATATGGAAGATATGAAACAGCATACAAATACGTGTGCCAGATAATTAAATTCCTCACAACATATCTCCTCTTTTATTTTGAAAACCAGCCATTAATTGATATGTTTTCCTTATGCTCAGATATGTGCAGTTCTAATGGGGAGCGTTTGCCCCTCTCGCAGAGATTCTCCATCCAGTCATTGCATAGTTTGTACTGAATGTCAATTAATCTCTGTTTTTCTATATTTCAGACTATGTTGCTTCTGTCTTTCCATTTATTCTTTTTAAAAATATTTTATTTATCTTCAGTGTGCCAATACAAAACCAAGTAAGGTAACCTCAAGTTACTTATCTTAGGTGCAGTTGGGGGTCCTGACGTGGCCCCATTTCAAAACCTGCTTCAGGAGACCCACTTCTAAATGTGTACTACTCTTGGCAGCTAAGCAGAGTTGCTAATGAAGGCCTTGCTTATATTTTGGCCTGAATTTTTATACAGCTCTGTGCACAATAGAAAACAGTCTTGAGTCTTCTTGCAAACCTTGTTCCACAGACATGAAGACTTTTAAAAGCATCACGGGTAGAAAGTGCAAGGCATCCATACCAAGTTGTGTGAATGGTCAAAACTTTCCCGAAGTTTTAGCGCTTTGTAACTGACAAAAGACACCGTCGGAGAACCTTCTTAAATTGAAGTCACATGGGTAAACGTGCTGACGTTGTAAGCCGTCAGATTGGCAGCTGATGTATCAGAAACTAGCTGGGCTGTCACTGTGTATACGTGCTCACGTAATGATGTCGCTATTTAAAAACCTCCAGAAAAGTTCTGAATCCGAATAGGCAGAGTTTTTCAGAGTTTAGCTGCTTGATAAGCCCAGGTTGAGGGGCGCTTCCTGTAAGCAGTCAGCCAGCGCCGGCGCCTCTCCTCTTCGGGCGTCTTGCGGCACACCTGGAATCTGCCATGGCGCACAGTTTGTGATACACTGGGTCAGAGAATCCGAGTCTTAATAAATGGCACCAAGCATGGAGCAGTATTCTATACATGGTGCTCCGAGTTGAGCACTGTTTATAATAATAGCACTTAGGCCCAGATTCTATAAAAGAGGCCTAAAGTGTGAGACCTAGATTAGTGCTAACCAACCTAGACAACTATCTTAATTATATTAAAAGCTCAATTGGTTTCTAATTATTAGCAATTAGCACCTCATGATTGGCTAAATTAAAATGAATTGAATGGTAGGCAGATACCGGTAACTCAGTAACTAGTCCAAGGCCCTTACCAGAAAGTAGGTGTGGTTAGAGGCCGGATTGTGGGCATGTTTGGACTAACAGATGCTAGTATTTAGGCTAAGAAAACCCTGGCTTAAATAGGGAGCACCTAAGTCCATTGAAGGTGCCTAACTTAAGATTGACATGCGATAAGCGCCACGTTCCTCGGTGCCTATCTTTTAGGTGCCGTTTATAGAATTGGAGCCTCACGAGTCTATTTCCACGCCAAAAATTTTGTGCCGGTATTTATACCAGCTAAAATCTAGTGTAAATGCCGGCACCCAGCTCTGGATATTTTGCCCATGGAAATGGGTCTTTTCTGTAACTCCGCCCACAGCAGTTAGGAATGCATCCAAAGTACGGTGTGAAAAAATCGGAACGCCAGAAGTCTTGCACTTGTCTTGCAGTCTTCCAGCGTTTGCATTTCTATCTCTTGTGGCTCAACCAGAACTGACCCCGGAAGAAGGTGGTTGTATACCGAAACACGGACCTTGTCGGGCCCATGCCACAGGCCTTTTACTGCGTATTACTTGAATTGGTCAAGTATTCATTTTGCTTTTACTTGTTTATAATAAAATGGTTTTTTGAGATCATCGTTTCCAAAGTACATCTTGTCCAATGCAAATAAAATATTCATGAGGTACATCACAGGCAAGAAATTAAAAGTAACTCAGGAATATTAAATTTGCTAGTGCAGGGTAACTACCATGGTACAACCAAATTTGTTTAATTACATTATATGCAGGTACTTTCTTTGTCCAGAACTCCTCTTAATGTCCTAGAAATGCATTCACTCCATTATCTCCCCCTATGTTCCTCCCCGCAAAACTTTGCTCAACTGGTAAGTCCCTCCTACCTGTGCCATTCTCTTCCTCTGCCAACTCCAGACTCCATCCCTTCTGTCTTGATGCGCCGTACGTCTGGAACAAACTGTCTGAATCCCTGCAGCGGACTCCGTCTCTGGCCGTGGTCAAGTCCAAGTTAAAAGCTCACTTCTTTAAGACTGTTTTCAACTCCTAACTCTTCTCATCTTGGTATTCGGCATCCCTAACCCTCTATGTCATGCCTATCTGTCCAAGTTAGATGGTAAGCTCTTCTGAGCTGGGACTGTCTATTTAATGTCAAAATATATAGTGCGAAAATACCAAGAACCTCCCAGACCCCAAGAATGGAAATGGATAAGGGGGAGAAACAAAGACAAAGCACGGTATCAGCTAACTTAAACGGCAAAATTTTTTGTGAAGACGAAGTTACCATCTGCTGGCTGTTTGTCACACGGAGAAGCCATGTACTTCCAGTCTGTGATTTGCTTGGTCGAATTTGGACACTTGTTTTTCCTTTTGGCCCCCTGGTTAAGGGGCAGAGACAAATGCAAACCATGTTATCAGAGTGTGTTTTTTTGAGTGATTTATATATATTTTCCACACTTTGCACTTTTGGGGTGCACTTTATTTATACATTTATACGGAGAGAGCCCGGGGATGTTTCACAGTTAACACCCATCTGGGTGTAAGCCAGTGACAGCCTTTCCTCTGGGATCTCCCAGTAGGTGACTGTGTGACTGAGGGCTCTCCCGTCTTCACAAAAAATTTTGCCATTTAAGTTAGCTGATACCGTGCTTTGTCTTTGTCTCTCCCCCTTATCCATTTCCATTCTTGGGGTCTGGGAGGTTCTTGGTATTTTCGTGATTTTTTCACCTCCCTTACTCTAGGGTTTCTTTTGTGTTCTTCAAAATATATAGTGCTGCATGAACTCTTCAGCGCTATAGAAGTGTTAAATAGTCATAGTGGTAGTTTTGTACATGGGCAATGGAAGATTCCATGTGAAGTTGGGGAAAGTTAATTACCAAAGACATAGTTAATTTTTCCTCAAGAAAATCAGATGTTCTTGGTCACCTCCTGGATTCCCGATTTCATAGCTGCATCAACTAACTCTCCCACTTCACCTGATTACAACAAAATGGATTCCCCTAGAACTAAATACCTACCCAAAACCAAATTCAGCTTCATTTGTGATGAATTCTTGGATGCAGGAATTCAAACTAAAACTCAATCCCGATAAGACAAAGTTTTTGCTTGCGTCACCACACAAAATTTCTTATGTACTCTCAATTAGTATACATCAGAATTGTATACAATTTATCCAACAATTAAAATATCGGGAGTCATTTTGCATCAGCATCAGACTATGAAAAAATAGAAAAATGCTATGGTACTTAAAGGTTACTATACCCTATGGAAACTACACACCAATCCCGGGAATGTGGTCCCTATTCACAAAAGTGGTCACAGGGATGAAGCGGGAAACTACAGGCCAGTGAGCCTCACTTCAGTTGTTAGAAAAATAATGGAACTGTTGCTGAAAGAAAGGATAGTGAACTTCCTTGAATCTAATGGATCCGAGGCAACATGTAAATCGTGCCAAACGAACCTTATTTAATTTTTTGCTGGGGTGACCAGAGAGCTAGATCGAGGACATATGCTAGATGTAATTTACTTAGATTTCAGCAAAGCCTTTGATACGATTCCTCATAGGATGGTCTTGAACAAACTTGAAGGGCTGAAGTTAGGACCCAAAGTGGTGAACTGGGTTAGAAACTGGTTGTCGGACAGACGCCAGAGGGTGGTGGTTAATGGAAGTAACTCGGAGGAAGGAAAGATGAGTAGTGGAGTCCCTCAGAGTTTGGTGCTGGGGCCAATCCTGTTCAATATGTTTGTGAGTGATATTGCTGAAGGGTTAGAAGGAAAAGTGTGCCTTTTTGCAGATGATACCAAGATTTGTAACCGAGTAGACACCGAAGAGGGAGTGGAAAATATGAAAAAACGATCTGCAAAAGTTAGAGGAATGATCTAATGCCTGGCAACTAAAATTCAATGCAAAGAAATGCAGAATAATGCATTTGGGGATTAATTATTGGAAGGAATCGTATATGCTGGGAGGTGAGAGGCTGATATGCACGGACGGGGAGAGGGACCTTGGGGTTTTAGTGTCTGAAGATCTAAAGGTGAAAAAAACAGTATGACAGGGCAGTGGCTGCTGTCAGAAGGATGCTGGGCTTTATAAAGAGAGGCGTAGCCAGTAGAAGGAAGAAGGTGTTGATGCCACTGTACAGGTCATTGGTAAGGCCCCACTTGGAGTATTGTGTTCAGTTTTGGAGACAGTTTCTGGCGAAGGACATAAGAAGACTTGAAGCGGTCCAGAAGAGGGCAATGAAAATGATAGGAGGCTTGCGCCAGAAGACGTATGAGGAGAGACTGGAAGCCCTGAATATGTATACCCTAGAGGAAAGGAGAGACAGGGGAGATATGATTCAAACGTTCAGATACGTGAAGGGTATTAATGTAGAACAAAATCTTTTCCAGAGAAAGGAAAATGGTAAAACCAGAGGACATAATTTGAGGTTGAGGGGTGGTAGATTCAAGAGCAATGTTAGGAAATTCTACTTTATGGAGAGGGTGGTGGATGCCTGGAATGCGCTCCCAAGAGAGGTGGTGGAGAAGAAAACGGTGACGGAGTTCAAAGAAGCGTGGGATGAACACAGAAGATTTAGAATCAGAAAATAAGATTAAATATTGAACTAAGGCCAGTTACTGGGCAGACTTGTACGGTCTATATATGGCCATTTGGGGGAGGACGGGCTAGAGAGGGCTTCAATGGCTGGGAGGGTGTAGATGGGCTGGAGTAGGTTTTGACGGGGATTTTGGCAGTTGGAACCCAAACACAGTACTGGATAGAGCTTTGGATTCTTGCCCAGAAATAGCTAAGAAGAAAAAATTTAAATTGAATCAGGTTGAGCAGACTGGATGGACCATTCGGGTCTTTATCTGCCATCATCTACTATGTTACTATGTTACACCGTATTCTGAGTTTTCTGCTTTTAGACTTCTGGTTCAATCTATGTTGCTGAGTCTTCTTGATTACTGCAACATTGTCTATGTAATGTAATGTAATGTAATTTATTTCTTATATACCGCTACATCTGTTAGGTTCTAAGCGGTTTGTAGAAAATATACATTAAGATTATAAATGAGAAGTAAGAAGGTACTTAAAAAATTCCCTTACTGTCCCGAAGGTTCACAATCTAACTAAAGTACCTAGAAATTAATAAAGAAGAGAAAATAAAGATGGTTGAAAAAAGAAAAATTCTATGTGAACTTATAGGATGGAAATTAAACTGACAGTGAAGAACTGTATGAAAAATACATATGGAATGCAGTTAGAGAGGGTAGGTTACAATCTATTTATGGTATTTGTTTAATTGGAAGGTGTTAAGGTGGGTAATTTGGGGGAAGGTTATCTGAAGGTAGGTGAATCTTCTGGAGGTAAAAGAGGAGGGGTTAAGATATTTGGATGAATTTTTTGAAAAGCAGGGTTTTGATTTCTTTTCTGAATGTTTTGAAGTTGTCTGATATTGTCATAAGATTGGAGATGGAATGGTTGATTTTTGCTGCTTGTGTTGCCAGAAGGTTGTCAAACATTTTCTTGCATTGTGTGCCTTTGAGTGGGGGGAAGGCGAAAGGGTTCGAGGTTCTTCTGTGTCTTGAGGTGGAGATTTGGTTTAAGCGGTTGTTTAGATAGGAGGGGGAAGAGCCGTGTAATGCTTTGAATATCAAATTGTCTATCTGACAATTACTAAGAAAGACATGGCCAGACTCAAATTGATTCAGAATACAGCAGTCAGATTGATCTGTGGTCTGAAGAAGTATGACCAGGTGACGCCGTTCTGTTGTGAGTTGCATTAGCTCCCAACGGAGGCTCGCGTCGTGTTTAAGTTGGGCAAGGCACTGCTCCATTCTATATGCTCAATAGATTTTCTATAGCTTCGTATAAACATAGCAGAAGATCTCACGCCCTGTTTACTCTTCCATCGGTACAGGATTGTAAAGGCAATAACTTTAGCATTTCAAGCAGCTTCCCACGATAAAGAATTCCGATCGTTACTGCTTGTTCCCATAAACGCTTTAGAACTGAGTTGAAAACCTATCTTTTCTCAAAATACTTGGTCAAATAACTTTTCTTGTTCTTCATTGATGTTGTTTAAACTCTTTTGTAAACCGAGTTGAACTTATGGCTACGCAGTTAAGAAGCATGTTGTTATCTTACATGTTATGTTCCGTAACCGTGCCTCCTGTTTCCAAAGCCTTTCCTCAGATGCTTAACGCTGCCCTTCAACCTAATACATAAAAAGCGTCCCTCTTTCTAGCCCCCCTCATCCACTCTTCCCCACGCCAATCCTTGTGTCATAACAGAACAGATATACAGTCCACAATTACTGCTGCCTCCGTGGAACCATAATTTAAAATGTCTCAGGATGACTCCCAGATTTGTCTTTGATTCGTGCGAGATAGAAAGCAAGAGATAAAGAGTCAGACCTGGTAGACGCAATGCATCTGTACGTTAAAGACTCACAACCTTCACTGCAACTATTATTTTGACTTTAGACCAGGGGTGTCCAACCTTTTGGCTTCCCTGGGCCACATTGGCCGGAAAAAAAATGTTTCTGGGGCCGCGCAAACGTTGCAGCAAGACAGAGGAGGGAGCCGGTAAGACAGTACCGTATTTTCACCCATATACCGCGCACCCGTGATAATCTCGGAGAGAGCGAGACCAGAAGGCTTTGAGCATGCGCAAATGCTCAAAGCCTAGTCCAGCAGGAAGAAGGAGGATCTCTCCCGCACCACCCAGCCCAGCCCAGCCCAAACCAACGAGGGAGGATCTTTGGGCACTGGCACTGGCACGTCCTGTGCATTGGTGCTGGTGCCGGTACCCAATCGGTTAAGAGATGTTTTGCGGTGCTGGGGGGGATGTAGGATCGCGGGGGAGGGGGGGTGACGCGAGCGAGGGGGGGGAGGATGCCGGTTCGCAGGGGGGATGCCGATCGGATTGAAAAAAAAAAGTTGTAAAACGCGCTCACACATATAACGCACACGGTTATGCATGGTTTGTAAAATCGTGTATAACGCGTGCGTTATATGCGTGAAAATACGGTAAACACCCAGGGGCAGCAGAGGAAAACACTGCATCGCCTTCGACCGGGGCCGCAGGTTGGACACCCCTGCTTTAGACAACGAGCACTGTCCCCCATGACAAATGTCTGAAAGTGATCTCGCACTGTGTTTGCTCTGTGGTCCTGTTTAATAGCAGAACGGCAGCGCCAATCACAAACTCCCTTCTCTCCATAGAATATTTCCAGTCTCAGCTGTTGTCATTTTCTCCTAACCTGGATTATCATAATCCTGACATCCCCGAGTGGAGGGAAGACATCGGCAGAATCATCAAACGATCCCTGGTACAGGTAGGTGTCAGCTATTGTCAAGCAATGGCGAATAATTACATTTCACGACAAGCGTGCCTTTCTTTTACAGATTTCCCAAAGGAAAAAAAAAAACAAAACACAGCATTTCATATTTTGTTAACATGAAATTCTCCATCCTCCTGAGCCTGTGCACAGTTCCGCATAAAACTGCAATACAGGATGGATGCTGAAGTCATCCTGGTGTAAATGGAATATTAATTTGTCCTTATTCTGTTTCCATAATCAGCCTATTGTAAGTGTCTGTTTTCAAAGCTAACTAGAAGTTGCAGAGCTGACTTGAAATTCTATATAACCGTGGTTCTCAACCTTATCCTGGGGGACCCCCAGCCAGTTGGGTTTTTGAGATATCCCTAATGAATATGCATAAGACATATTTGCATGCCTGTTTCCTCCATTATATGCAAATCTCTCTCATGCATATTCATTAGGGATATCCTGAAAACCCAACTGGCTGGGGGTCCTCTTTTACTAAGGTACGCTAACCGATTTAGCATACGGTAAATGCTAATGCGTTCATGTTAGTCTATGGACGCGTTAGCGTTTAGAGAGCGCTAATTCAATTAGCGCGTGCTAATCGGTTAGCACACCTTAGTAAAAGAGGGGGGTTAGTGGTAGATTTTTTTTAGACATACAAATGTAAGTTTTACATTTTGTAAGTTTTACAAATATAAGTCATGTGTTTGGGGTGGGAGGGAGTGAGCATCCCTCCTGCCAGGGATGTTGGGGAAGGTGCCAAAAGGGGGGAGTGGGCATCCCTCCTGCCAGGGATGTTGGGGAAGGTGCCGACGGGGGAGTAGGCATCCCTCCTGCCAGGGATGTTGGGGAAGGTGCCAAAAGGGGGGAGTGGGCATCCCTCCTGCCAGGGATGTTGGGGAAGGTGCCGACAGGGGGGAGTGGGCATCTCTCCTGCTGGGGATTGTTTCGGGGCTGGCAGCAAGAGGGATTGGGCATTCCTCCTGCGGGGGCGGGGGGGGTTCCCTGCTGTTGCCACTGAGCTGATTGTGGCAGGGTTATTCCCTTGCTGTGATCAGCTCAGCGGCAACACGATTCTCCAACCAGTGCCTGTAACAAGGGCACTGGTTATAGATTCAGGCTGTTTAGGTGGAGTTAGGCGTCTGTCCCTTAGGACAGCCGCGGTTCTGTATAGGACACTGGTGTATGATTCTCAGCCACCGCTTAGGTGGCTGCTGAGACCATTGTCTTAGACAGAATCAGGCCCTTAGTCTAGTGATTTTCCATTTTTTTCATCCTGTGGGAAAAATATGGAACAAGAAAAAGTGGAAAATCGCTGGACTACGGGCTCCTTTTACAAAGCCGCGCTTGGGCCTTAACGTGTGGAATAGCGCATGCTAATTTGCCGCATGCGCTAGCTGCTACCACCTCCTTTTGAGTAGGCGGTAGATTTTTGGCTAACACGCGCTAGTCCGGTGCGTGCGTTAAAACTGCTAGCACGGCTTAGTGAAAGGACCCCTAAGTGTATAGTCCTTGATGGAGACTGCTTCAATTTTATTGATATGGCTGATAACTTTTCAGTTGCACCTTGTATATCACATCATTAATACTATTAATACATCCGGGGGGGGGGGGGAGCGGGAGGGGGGTTTATCTTTTGTTTTGGTATTATTTCTGAGGATAATGATGGAAGGCGGAGGGAATTTTTATCTTTTGTATAGATAGTGATTGATTATAAGTGCTTGGTTGATTATCATTATTTGTATATACAGTGTTCCCCCGGTCGTTTGCAGTCAGCGGTTCACAGTCCCGGTCATTCATGGTATTTTCTGACCGCAAACTGGCGACAAGGAGAGGGCAGCAGGAGAGAGCAGCCGGAGCGCCGCAAGTGCAGGAAATCACTGGCGGTACGCTCCGACCGCCTGTTCCTGCACTAAGTCGGGCCTTATCCAATCAGGAGCTGCTCATTGGGGGAAATCCTGAAAACCCAACTGGATTCCGGCCCTCGAGGAGTGCTGAGGCTGTAGCTTTAACCACTGCACCACTCTAGAAATCAAAATGTAGCAAACGTGAGCCAAGTATAGGTCAGTCAAGCCATTGTGACATCACTGATGAGGTTGGCTCTTAGGCATTGGTGGAATGGTATTATGATGTCACAATACCTGCTCTGGTTATCAGAGGCTGACACTTTTCACACTATTTATTTATTCAGTTTTCTATACCGTTCTCCCAGGGGAGCTCAGAATGGTTTACATGAATTTATTCAGGTACTCAAGCATTTCCCCTGTCTGTCCTGGTGAGTTCACAATCTATCTAATGTACCTGGGGCAATGGGGGGGGGATTAAGTGACTTGCCCAGGGTCACAAGGAGCAGTGTCGGTTTGAACCCCGCAACCTCAGGGTGCTGCAGCTGTAGCTTTTAACCACTGCGCCACGCTCTCTTCCTCAATGAAATGAAAACCAGAAAGAAAGCAGTCATGATTTTTTTTTTATTGTAACTTCACTCATTAAAAACCTTTTTGTGGGTATACAACTGATCTAAGAGAGGAAACAAAGCAATTATCCTTGTCACAATTCACCGTGCCTAAGAGTTTACTTTAGGAAGAGTTTAGCCTCCCTTCTGTTTATCCCAGCGCATGCTGTACCCCCCAGCCTGTCCCCATCTAATATCTGCATTTGAACCCCTAGTCTATAGGATAAGCTATATTATAAAGAAAAGCATTAGCTTCATGTCTAAGTTATTCGAATGTTCTGATTTGTACTTATTAGAAAATGCAAACAATTTCAAGAAAAAACGGTAAAGAAATTTTTTTAAAATAAATAAATAACACTGAAACAATGCCAGAAAGAAAAGTAACCAAAGTACCGTATTTTTCGCTCCGTAAGACGCACCTGACCATAAGACACACCCTAGATTTAGAGGAGAAAAACAAACAAAAAAAAAACATTCTGAACCAAATTCTCCCTGCCAGGCTCTGCACCCAATCCTACACTCCTTGCCAGGTTCTACACCCTGCCCCCCCTCCCTGCCAGGCTCTGTACCCTGTCCCCCCACTCTGGTGGTCAAGTGGTAGGCCGGGACAGGGCACAGGGCAAGCAGGGACAGGGAACAGGGCAGTGGCCTAGTGGCAGGCAGGCCTAGTGGCCTAGTGACAGGCAGGTCCCATACCCCCGAATACCATAAAATCATCCCCCAAACCACCATGTACCCCTAGTACCTTAAATCATCTCCATACTCCCCACGTACCCCCCAACACCTTAAATCATCCCCATACCCCCATGTACCTCCCCTGTACCTTACATCATCCCCGTACCCTTTTATGTGTAAACAATTTTTAATTTTCAATATTAGTCATCCAATAAAGTACAATCAACTAAGAAGAAATACCCATCAGAACGCAAATACAAAGTACAATCAATTGTGAAGAAATACCCAACAAGAAGCAAAATACAAATCAATTAACCCCCCCTGTCTAAACACCCCCGTACCTTTTAAATCAAACCCCTTGTGCCTTTTAAACACTTCCCCGTACCTTTTAAACATACCTTTTTTTTTTAACCTCGTACATTTTTTTAAGTTCAATAAAATTCTTCCTTCCCTCCCTCGACGGCTCTGTACTATTTCCGGGCAGCAGTCACAGAAGTCAGGGGCGCGGAGGTCAGGCGCAAACTTTCCGCGTTCCTCCTGGCCCTGTGCTGTTTTCTGAATGACTGCCGGCAGTTATCCCGAGTCCCGCGAGAACTGCCGCCAGCTATTCTGAAAGCGGCACAGGCCCAAGCAGGAACGCGGAAAGCTTGGTCCTGACCCCCGTGCTCCTGACTCGTGTGCCTCCTGCCCTGAAATAGTACGGAGCCATCCAGGGAGGGAAGGAAGAATTTTAAAAGGTACGGAGGTTAAAAATAAAAAGGTACAGGACCACCAGGCTGTTTGAAAAAAGGATAGCAGTAGCAGCAGTGGTTGGGGTGTTTGTTTTAAAAAGGTGATCCTGCGGCGGCGGTGGGCAGTGTTCAGAAAGGTGGTGCAGCTGCGCGCGGGGAAGGGGGGTGTACAAATTTTGTATCTTAGCTTCATAAGACACACTGAGATTTCCACCCACTTTTGGGTGGAAAAAAAGTGCATCTTATGGAGTAAAAAATACGTTACATTCTCACATTCTGCATCTCCATAAGCTCCATCTGACCATTGCTACTTTGCTTATATGTTTTATTCAAACCTGTTATATCGCTTGTTCATATGACAGGTCCAAGTGGTTTACAAATATACGAGGGTCATTTCATAAATAATGCACACTATTTTTTTTTTTTTAAATTTACATGTTTTGGGTTTTTTTTCAAGTATTTCTTTACAGTCCTTCATTATAGTCTCCCTGCTTTGCAGTGACTGAGTCCCAATGTTCATGAAGCTTCATTATTCCACCCAAGACACCGTTTTTGTTCAGTTGCCAAATGGCTCGGGGAACGGCGGAAGAAAGCTCTTCCAGAGATGCAAAACGATGTCCATGCATAAGGTTGTTTCAACTTTGAAAAAAAGGTCAAAGTCTGGTGGACTCATGTCTGGACTGTAGGGAGCATGAGGTAACACCTACCAGTTGTATTCGCATAGTTTTTCAGTGACGACATTCCCTATGTGCGGGCGAGCGTTGTCGTGAAGAACGAGTGGCCCAGCCAAGAGCAACTGAGGTCAGGTTTTGTGCATTTTTGTGCGGTATACTGATGTCGGTGGATATCAATAACACAGTTAAAAGTTGTTTTTACCGTTTACGTTTAATCCGCTCAATGTCGAAATATCTGGAACCAAAATCCCTAAATATCTTAATACACTCCCTTATAATATCCAGACTCGATTATTGTAATTCACTTTTCATGAACATCACCCAGAAGGATCAAAGACGATTACAAATAATACAAAATATCGCCATCAAAATAATCCATCATGGGAAAAAATACGATCACGTAACTCCCTATCTCATAGAATCTCATTGGTTGCCCATCAACCAACGTACAACATATAAAATAGCATTACTGGTATTTAAAACACTAGATACTAATGAGCCACAGTTTATAGATCTAATTCCTCATACTTCAAAATGTTCACTTCGGTCCAATACTCAAGGTCTATTAATGGTCCCCTCATTGAAAATAATAGGAACTAGACGCCATGATATCTTCTCAGTTATGGCTCCTCTCACCTGGAATACCCTCCCCCTTTATATCAGAAACATCAAAGATCTTAATTTATTTAAAACTAATCTAAAAACATATCTCTTCAAATCTTCATTTAACCTTTAGAACAACTTTTCCGCGTACAGCTAAACAATTAATACTTCTTCACACACTTTCCCCAACCTAATCGTTTGGTCCTACCCATATCATACCCCTTTCTTCCCTTGAGGAAACAACAATTTGTAACTTTTATCCCCTAATGTCCTTTCCTAATGTTTCTTAGTTCGTCTGTATTGTCAATCTGTCATAGCCCTTTGAAAATTGTTAATGTAAAATAACTTGTTTTACTGTTTTATACTATTATCCTTTTTATTATGTAATTCGCTTAGATTTAATAGGCGAACCATCAAATTTTATTAAACTTGAAACTTGAAACTTCAGAAAGTTCCTCACATGTCGCACGATGATCTTGTATCAGCCACGAGTTTCACACATCGTTCATCGGTTGTTGCTATCGGCCTTCCTGGTCTTGCATCATCATCTACGCTCACACGACCACTCCGAAAACGAGTTGCCCACCGAGAAAATGCACTACGGTCCACTGTTAACTCACCACAAGCTTCACGTAAGGCACTGTGGATTTCTGTCGGGTTTTTGCCACGTCGAGTTTCAATCTTAATGTACGACCTCTGATCGTTAACAGACACAGTACCCAAGACACCTGCAGCCTCCATTTTCCACACTTGTCACAGCCACACTATGTACACTACAGAGCTCCTAGGCACACGTCCTTCTGGTTTACTGCAATTGCATCATCCACTCCCCAATGTTGCCAACCAGTGCGTTATTTATGAAATGACCCTCGTAGAGTCCTGTCCCTGTGATAACAATGTACAGCACAACAGGACTTCCGTGAAAGACTTTAGAGCAAGTGGCTAATCAAAATTAATTTATGTAATTATTACTGATCTATAATTAACTAGACCTGACCTACTGTGGATGTCGCGTATAATTTCATAAGACATTTCATGGTAATGTCACATTAACTTGTAGCAACGCACTGCAAAGTCCTGCCCAGGTTGCTTCGGTTGACAGAGAACAGAGAGGAGAATGCTTGACGTGAAATGGCCTGTATTGACAGTTTTCTACAAAAATTGGGGCAGAAAAGCAGTACCACCTGGAAGTAAACACAGTTGCTCGATGGTAGGGCCGGCCTGGTCTGGTAATGAGGACAAGCTAACTGCTGCCCTGAAACAAAAACATAAAACCAAACAAGAGGGCTTGTTTATTAAAGTGGGCTGGAATCTGGACTTAGGCCCCCTTTTATTAAGCGGCATTGGTGCTTTTTTATCGCCAACCGCTGCGGTAAAAGTTCTGACGCTCATAGAACTCTTATGCAATGGCGAGCTAGGGGGAGAGGCGCCCAGGGCGGTGGCGCCTCTCCCCTGCCCTCTTCTCTGCCCACCTCCACCCCCCCATCTGCTCCTTCCCCGTCCCCTCCTGCCATGCAAGCGCACCCCCTTCCCTTCCTTGTACCTATTTAACATTCACGGCTTGAGCAGCAACCCCCCCAACCTGCTTCTCACGCCGGTGTTGGCTCTTCCTCTGATGTCACTTCCTAGGCATGGGCCCAGGAAGTGACGACACAGGAAGAGCTGATGCTGGCGCAAGCATCAGGTTGAGTTTGACGCTCGTGCTGCGAATGTTAAAGAGGTACAAGGGAAGGGGCTTACAAGCACGGCAGGGGGGAGCGGACAGGAGGACAGGTATTGGCGCCCTTACCAAGACTGCGCAGGGGGCGGACCGCTCCCCCTTACTATGCCACTGTCTGCACCCATGGCATGTCCCCTCTAATAATAATTTTAAAACATAGCCAACGTTCCTGTTAGCGTGCACAGTCAAAATACAGGACAGTACTCCCCCGATATTCGCGAGGGTTACGACCGCCTCTTCCTGCACTAAAGTCAGGCTTCACCAATCAGGAGCTGCTTTGGCACGCAGCTCCTGATTGGTGAAGCACGACTTTAGCACAGGAAGTCCCAGTCGGAGAATACCGCTAATGACTGGGACCGCGAACCGCAAATGACCGGGGGGACACTGTACTCCCCCTAAATTCGCAGAGGTTCTGTTCCAGGAACCTCTGTGAATTTTGAAAACCGCGAATACGGTTTTTCGCCCGTCAAGAATCAGGAGAGGGCAGCTGGGGCGCCAGGCGGGCGCAGAAAATCATTCGCGTTATGCTCTGACCGCCTCTGCCTGTTACTAAAAGTCAGGTGACTTTAGTAGAGGAAGAGGCGGTCGGAGCAGATCGCGAAGGACTGGGTCCGTGATTTGTGAACCGTGAATTCACGGGGGTTTACTGTACCACAAAAATGTTATGGTAACCTGCTTTTCCTGTGCTAACCATGTGTTAAGGCTTAACACCCACTAGTAAAAAGTTTGCAGTTCCATGTCTTCCATGCTATGTTTCATCATGCATGCTTGCCTAACCATTTTGCTAGTCATGTCATACTGTGTTAGCCATGCCTTGTAATACTAAGTTTATCATGCTATGTTTTGCTGAACTATGCTCGCCACGCTATGTCTCACCATACCATGTTCTGTCATATTATATTTATACCATGCTTTGTAAACTTTGTTTCAAGTTTCAAGTTTATTTAATTTTTGATGAATCGCCTATTACAAGTTCTAGGCGATGTACATATTACAATTTAGATAGAAGAAACTTACAAAACAAATACAAATTTCAAATTTAAAACAATACATACATGAGTTTGAGGAGTAGGGATAAAAGTTACAATATTTGGGTTTGATTAAAAAAGGAAAAAACAAAAGGAAGGGAATTATAAAACCAAAGCACCATGTAAGAAATAAATTTTAAGTTAGTTGAAAAAAACTAATTTTAAAAATCATAGGCATCTTTAAATAAATAGGTCTTTAAAAGAGTTTTAAATTTTACAATATCTTGTTCAGAACGAATATACTGAGGCAGCGTATTCCACCATTGAGGGCCCATAACTGTAAAAATATCTGTTTTGCTGTTTTGCTGTCTTTGTCAGACTAGCCCCAGGTACATTAGATAGATTGTGAGGCCGCCGGGACAGACAAGGAAAAATGCTTAAGTACCTGAATAAATTCATGTACCGTATTTTCACGCATATAACGTGCGCGTTATACACAATTTTACAAACCGTGCGCGTTATACGCGTGAGCGCGTTTTACAACTTTTTTTTTACATAGTTCCCCCCCACCCCCGACGTCTGATTCACCCCGCAGGACCACCCGCACCCGCACCCTGAAGACCGCTCGCACCCCCACAGCCTTCCCACCCACCCCCACCCCCCATCATGGAGAAGCTCCTACCGTTGTCCTGCTGCTTCCTTTGCCGGCGGTCCCAGCCCTTCTGTGAGCCCTGCGTCTGTGCTGCTTCCTCAGAGAAATGGCGGGACCGCCAGAAGAGGAAGCAGCGCAGATGCAGGGCTCACAGAAGGGCTGGGACCGCCGGCAAAGGAAGCAGCAGGACAACGGTAGGAGCTTCTCCATGATGGGGGTGGGTGGGGAGGCTGTGGGGGTGCGAGCGGTCCTTCGGGGTGGGGGTGATGGTGCAGGTTGAAGTGAGAGCGGTCCTTCGGGGTGGGGGTGCGAGCGGTCCTGCGGGGGGGGTGAATCGGATGTCGGGGGAGGGGGGGCATCAGGCTTTCAGGGTGGGGACAGGACTTCAAGGGGGAGAGGAGAGTCGGGGCGGGCGAAAGGAGAGTCGGGGCGGCCAGAGGAGAGTCGGGGCGGGCGAAAAGAGAGTCGGGCGGCGACGGGAGAGTCGGGGCGGCATGCGCGATATACGGGTGTGCGCAGTATATAAAAATGTCTTTACATAAATTACAGTTTCCCGCGCGCTATACCCGTGTGCGCGTTTTACACTGGTGCGCGGTATATGAGTGAAAATACGGTAAACTGTCCTGAGCCCCCCCCCCTGGGAGAATGGTATAGAAAATTGAATAAATAAAAGGGACTGTAGATTTTCTTCAGTTTACGCTATGTGGTTATGCATGTGTTTAAAAGTGACATAATAAAGCTCAGAATAGGTTTGACCTATCATCTGCCTTTCACAGTTGACTCTCTCAAAGGACAGGCTAATGTCAATGCCTCACTTTCGGTCTTCACTAGTTTCTCGAAGGAAAAAAAAAAACCTCAGGTGTAAAGTAATTGGTGAGAACAAGAGCATAAACCAGTTCTTGAACACTGACTCTCCAGCTAATTTGGCTGTTCATTTTTGCAGGTTACTAGTATTCCCGATGAGCTGATTTTAGTGGCCATGTTTCCTGGCTTGCCAACCTCAGCAGAGCTTTTCATTCTTCCCCATAAAAACATGACTGAAAGAAGGAAAAGAAATGAAGCACACTTAGAACAGGCAAGTACATCAAAGTAACATAAACCCAGTGCCGTTATAATTGCAAAGCAGCTATTAACACAGTGTGCCGCGGTGAGATTCCGGGTGTGCTGCAAGACGCTGGCGAGTAGAGGAGGCGTCGGCGCTGGCTGACTGCTTACAGGATGTGCCTCCTCGTTGGCACCTCTCCGCACCTCTCCTCCTCCAGCACCCCCCCCCCAGCGTAGTTATTGCAGACTCAGGGTCCCGTCTGGAGGGCCTCCATGCATGCGTGGGCGTCGACATGATGTAGTCGCATCAACGTCTGCGCATTTTTGGATACCCTCGATCTGCGGCCCCGAGCAGGATATTGTATTAGCACAAGGTTCTGGTTACAGTGGCAAAGCTAGAAGATTGGAGTGGCCTGGGGGACAATATTGAAGCCCCCGCCATCACGTCTCTTTCTTCCCCCCATCATTTCTCTTTCTTCTTCTCTCACCCTTCATTTTATTCTATTCCCTCCCCTTTCACCCCCCCCCCCCAGGAAAATAACTTCTCTCTTTCTTCAGCCCCATCATTTCTCTTTCTTCTTCTCTCACCCTTCATTTTACTCTATTCCCTCCCCTTTCACACCCCCCCCCCCAGGAAAATAACTTCTCTCTTTCTTCAGCCCCATCATTTCTCTTTCTTCTTCTCTCACCCTTCATTTTACTCTATTCCCTCCCCTTTCACACCCCCCCCCAGGAAAATAACTTCTCTCTTTCTTCAGCCCCATCATTTCTCTTTCTTCTTCTCTCACCCTTCATTTTACTCTATTCCCTCCCCTTTCACACACCCCCCCCCCAGGAAAATAACTTCTCTCTTTCTTCAGCCCCATCATTTCTCTTTCTTCTTCTCTCACCCTTCATTTTACTCTATTCCCTCCCCTTTCACACCCCCCCCCAGGAAAATAACTTCTCTCTTTCTTCAGCTCCATCATTTCTCTTTCTTCTTCTCTCACCCTTCATTTTACTCTATTCCCTCCCCTTTCACACCCCCCCCCCCCCAGGAAAATAACTTCTCTCTTTCTTCAGCCCCATCATTTCTCTTTCTTCTTCTCTCACCCTTCATTTTACTCTATTCCCTCCCCTTTCACACACCCCCCCCCCCAGGAAAATAACTTCTCTCTTTCTTCAGCCCCATCATTTCTCTTTCTTCTTCTCTCACCCTTCATTTTACTCTATTCCCTCCCCGTTCACCCCCCCCCCAGGAAAATAACTTCTCTCTTTCTTCAGCCCCATCATTTCTCTTTCTTCTTCTCTCACCCTTCATTTTACTCTATTCCCTCCCCTTTCACCCCCCCCCCCCCCAGGAAAATAACTTCTCTCTTTCTTCAGCCCCATCATTTCTCTTTCTTCTTCTCTCACCCTTCATTTTACTCTATTCCCTCCCCTTTCACACCCCCCCCCCCAGGAAAATAACTTCTCTCTTTCTTCAGCCCCATCATTTCTCTTTCTTCTTCTCTCACCCTTCATTTTACTCTATTCCCTCCCCGTTCACCCCCCCCCCCCCCAGGAAAATAACTTCTCTCTTTCTTCAGCTCCATCATTTTTCTTTCTTTCTTTCCCTTTGCTACCAGTCTCCCACGGGGTTCCCAGCAGCAGCAAGAATTCAGAAATGCTGCTGGCAGCCTGCTTGGAGCCTCTCTTCTGACACAACTTCCACTTTATATGTATGCTAAAATTATTTAAAAAATTCTGTTTACTTATTATTTCTAGGGTATATGATATGATGTAACTTATTAACAAGGAGCCTCCAAGATTTATATCGCTTAGGGCAGGGCTGCCCAAGTCTGGTCCTCGAGATCTACTGGCAGGCCAGGTTTTCAGGATATCCACAGTGAACATGCATGAGAGAGATTTGTATACCGAGAAGGCAGTGCAGGCAAATCTCTCTCATGCACAGGGCAGGATTAACCAATAGGCCAAGTAGGCACGTGCCTAGGGCCCGAAATGGTCAGGGGGGCCCGATGAAGGAGGGCATCGACATTGTTTTTTCCAAACGGCGATGGGCCCCTCCAGCATTGATCAGCAACGCGGGCCCTCCCGATCGGCAACGCGGGCCCAACTCTGATTGGCAACACAGCTCCCCCCCCCCCATCGACGGAAAGTAAGACAAGCAAGCAACGTGGGTAAGAAAGGCAACGGGAACTGTAATTGTGCAAGTGGTGCTGCTTGCCCAAAGCTTCCCTCTGACGCAACTTCCTGTTTCCGCCTGGGCGCATGGTGGGGTGGGGCGGGACGGGGCAGGGGGCCCAGTGTACATGTGTGCCTAGGGGCCCTCGACAAATTAATCCTGCCCTGCTCATGCATATTCATTGTGGATATCCTGAAAACCTGGCCTGCCAGTAGATCTCAAGGACTGGACTTGGGCAGCCCTGGCTTAGGGTCTCACCAACTCTAAATCTGCCACTGGGCTAGCTAAAGTATTCTGGGCTACTTGTGGTATTTCTGTGCACAAAGTGTGTAGTAATTTTTTTGGGCAGTTTTTTGGCAGAAGGGGTGTGTCGAGGCGGAGAATGGGTATGGATGCGCAAATCAACTAGCACATCTACATTACTGACATGCTATCCCAGTGGCGCAGCTAGGGAGGTTGGCACCCGGGGCAGTAGTGTCCGGCGTTGCTGTGCCATGCACCCTCCTGCTCTTCCCTGCAACACTATGTGCCTCCCTCCCCCCGCACACCTCTTGAAATGTTCACTGGCGCAAGCAGCATCTTCCACCTGCTGCTCATGCTGGCCTCGGCTCCCTTCTGACATCATATCCTGGTCTCGGACCAGGAAGTGATGTCAGAAGGGAGCCGGGGCTTATACCAAACTTTTCAAGCTTATTCCAAACTTTCTTGATTCCCAACACTGTTTTTGTCCTCACAACCTCCCATGGCGTCCATCACCCTTTCTGTGAAAAGGTATTTCCTGATGTTGCTCCAAAGTCTCCCACTTTGCAAGCTCAATTCATGACCTTTAGCTCTACCACTCTCCCATCTCTGAAGAAGATTATGGGCTCCTTTTATCAAGCCGAGCTAGCGGTTTAACACGCGTAATGGCGCACATTAAACCGTCGGCCACACTAGCCGCTAACGCCTGCCTTGAGCAGGCGGTAGTTTTTTGGCCAGCACGGGGGTTAGCACATGATTAAACGTCGCGCGCGCTAACCCGCTAGCGAGACTTGATAAAAGGAGCCATATCTATCTATCTATCCATATATATATATATATATAGATCCTCTGTGTTTATTCCAAACTTTCTTGATCTCTGAAGAAGATTACTAAAGTCCCGCATTAAGCAAGTTTTACCATAGTTTAGTGAAAGGGCTCTATGTATAGCATTTTTCCCACCAAAAGTATCCAAAGCGATATGCATTAGCAAATTGTATAAAACACAACCATGGAGCTTCTTTATAATATATGCTTTACCCCTACAGATTATTCAAGTCCTCTTTAATGCTCTAAATCAGAACCTGGTACAGTTTGAGCTGAAGCCGGGTGTTCAAGTCTTTGTATATGTCACTCAGCTGACGTTAGGTAAGTAATAATAATAACAATAACTTTATTTTTCTATACCGCAATACCACAAATAGTTCAATATGGTTTACAGAACAAGAGACTGTATACAGACAGCGATATTAGAAAAAGCTTCCAAAATTACATCAACAAATCGAGATGAATCAAATTTAGCTTAGAGTGTTTAAAAATACATCAAGATAGACATGGAATCAGAGAAATTTGTCCAGCCTTTTCTGTCTCTTTAGATGCAGAGAAGGCCTTTGATAGAGTGGAATGGACTTTTATGTATCAAGCAATGGATTGGTTTGGTATAGAGTCTGGATTTATTCAAATGATTCAAACCTTATATAGTTCCCCTTCTAACAGGTTGTATATTAATAATACTTTTTCAGAACATTTTTGTTTGGAGAGGGGAGTTAGACAAGGATGTCCGTTATCTCCTTTGCTTTTTGATATTGTTCTGGAACCCTTGTTATTGGCTATTCAACAGGCAAAGGAGATACAGGGTATTCCTTATGCAGGTCGGGAATATAAGATCTCTGCTCATGCAGATGGTATCTTGCTTCATTTGAAAAATCCTGAATCCACCATTCCGCATTGACTGGAATTGATAGACCGATTTGGTAAATTCTCTGGATACAAAATAAATTGGAGCAAATTGGAGGTTCTTCCGCTAAATGTTCATTGTACTAAAGGACTATTTGATTCATTCCCTTTCCTTTGGAAGGATGAGGGTATAAAATATTTAGGTATTATGATTCAAAAAACATTAGAAGATGCAATGACAGTAAATGAAAAATCTTTATTGCTGAAAGTCAAAGAAATGTGTGAGCATTGGAACCCTTTACATCTTTCTTGGTAGGGGAGAGTCCAAACTGTAAAAATGATGATGAGTATGTTGCCAGTTTATTTTCAAGGGTCCTTTTATAAAAAATTAAATAGTATTCTCATGAAATTTATTTGGCTGGGTAAAAAGGCTAGAGTTGCCCTAGAATCTTTACAAAAACCAATTGCGGCGAGTGGGGTAAATTTTCCAAACTTTTATAGATACCATCAAGCTTTTATTATGCGACAGGGTATGTATTGGATCCTTCCTGAAGTCTTGGAGCATCTCCCGGATTGGCTTTACTTAGAATGGCAACTCATGTCCCCATTGCGATTGTGTCATGTTTTAAATATCTAGTTACCTAGGATTTAAAAGGACAATAGAATTTTATTCTCCACATGGCAAACATTAAAATTTACTAATAACCTAATACCTATTTCAATTCATCAATCCACGTGTCAGTCCTTATGGTTGAACTCCAAGATTCAAATTGGCGAGTCTAAGATCCTCTGGAAGCATTGGCTGCAGGCAGGCATACGCACGCTAGATGATGTGTTATCAAATGGAAAGATCCTTGAGTTTTCACGATTGCAACCATTATTTGGTATTTCAAAGTCCCAAGCATTTAAATGGTTGCAGTTGAAGCAGGCTATTCAGAAGGGGTTCCCTGAATGGCGGAATTTAAAGGATCGGTATAGTTTGCCGGGCCTATGCTTCCAGGTAGATTTACTAGGGCATCAGGCAGCCAAGTGGTATAAATTAATATCAGAGTATTTGAATAAGAAACCAAAAACCAGTCTTAAAGACATTTGGAGTATTGAGATTAAGCAACAGATTTCTGCATCTCAATGGCCATGAATTTGGACTTGGAGGATGAGATGTACAGCGTCAGCATCTATGAGACAAACATGTTTTTTTTGTGCATAAAAGTTTTTGGACCCCTGTTAGATTACAAAAGTTAGATAGTTCAAAATCTAATAGATGCTGGCACTGTCATTTGGATGTAGGGACACTGGATCATCTAATTTTCTACTGTCCCTTGATACTTAAATTTTGGAGAGCTATTTGGCGTCAAATTAATACGATCTTGGAAGTTCCATTATCATTGTCATATGATATAGTCATGTTTGGAACATCTTTATTGCCCATGAGTCCGATTAAGGCAAACCAGCACAAATTACTTCTTATCTTGACGGGAGTTGCTATGCAACTTATTACAAAAAATTGGAAATCTTGGGATAACTTAAATCACAGTTTTTGGTGGGAAACCTTATGCCAAATATATAAGTTTGAATATATGATTTCATTACAACTGGGACACCATAGTAAATTCAAGGAGATTTGGGGGTCTCTTAATAAAATTTTGTAAGAATTAATTATTAAGCATTATTGTTATATGGTGCCATCAATTCATATTAAGTATTATTATTTCCCTTTGATTCATGAAAAGATTGCTGTGCATATTCTGGGGGGAGGGGGTTGAAAGGGTTTTGGAGGGCAGTGTTAAGTACTTTGATATTATTTGCTTGTTAACCTGTTACACTATATATTGGATTGCAAAAATGAATAAAGAAGTTAAAAAAAAAAGAATCAGAGAAATTTATCAAAAAGGTAAATTTTAATTGACTTTCTAAAAATTTGATAAGAAAATGCATTTGGAATGAATTTGGTTAAACACTCATTCCTTTTGCCAGCCTGGAATGATAATGTTCTGTCGAGAAATCTCTTGTAAATACAACCCTTCAAAGCGAACTATGTGCGTGCTCGTGGCATCCACGCATGTACGGGTGCCCTCCTGCCTGATGCGATTTTGAGGGGCATAGTGATATGCTGCTTATAACCCGCCTAGAAATCCGATTGGCGAGATTTCAGCAGGATATAAGATTGCACAAAACTTTCCTGGTCTGGTCTGGTGTGTGTATATGTGTCAGAGTCCAATTCAGCTCTCACCATCTGGGGTGTATCTCCTGGTCAGAGGGTATTCATGGGCCAGAAAAGGCTGAATTGTCAATATTTTTAGTGCATCCTTTTCCAACAAGCAGGTTCTTTTTTAAATGAGAGCAATGCATTGGCTAAGAAGGTTGGAACAAAGCCTATTTACTGCTACTTTAGTATGTCATGTACATAGGCCAGGGACATACCTATTAACTGAAAATTTGCACGCCTGTCACGTAGGTGCCTGTTTTGGACTTAAGCGCACTCATTTAAGCCAAGAAAACGGTTCATAGTCAGTGGCGCGCGAGACATCGGTGCGCCGACAATCCAGCGCTGACAATTCGGCGCAAAAAAGAAGCGCGCCACGGAAAAACTTATTTTTAAAGAGCTACGACGGGGGTGTGGGGAGAACCCCCTCACTTTAATGCATAGTGTTCGTGCTGTTGTTGGGGGGGGGTTTGGAGGGTTGGAATCCTCCATTATAGAGAAAACAGAACTTTTTCCGATTTTTTTCTGGAAAAGTTCCATTTTCTCTATAATGTAGGGGGTTGCACTCCCCCCCCCAACGGCAGCGCGAACACTATGCAGTAAAGTGGGGGGGGGGGGCATCCCCCCCCCCCGTCAGAGCTCTTTAAAAATAAGTTTTTCCGTGGCGCGCTTCTTTCTTGCGCCAAATTGTCAGCACTGGATTGTTGGCGTGCTGGTGTCTGGCGCGCAATTATCCCGTCACCAAGAAAACCCTGATATAAAGAGGGTACACCCAAGGTTTGGATGCCTATTGACGCCTAAGTCCACTTTAGGCACCATAAAGGGCACCTAACTTTTAGAGAATCACACTTAGCGCTGCACTACTTGGCGCCTAATTTTGGGGTGCCTGTTATAGAATTGGGCTGTTAGTGCCTCTTAAATAGAAGATGGCAAGTACCCCTACTTTATCCCCCTCTTTGACTAATTGAATTAGCGCGACCTAAATGCTAACGCGTCGATAGACTAACATGCGCGCGTTAGCATTTAGCGTGCGTTAAATCGATTAGCGCACACTAATCGGTTAGAACACTTTAGGAAACGAGGACCTATGTATTTATTTATTGATTTTTTTTTTGCAGTGAAAAAATTAGCACTGAAACTGTAAAAATAAAAATAGTTAAAAAAAAAAAGCTATATTTACGGCAGCGTTAAAAATGGGCTTGGTACACAGGGAAGTCCTGAATTAACATGTGGTAAACCTATTTTCTAAAGCAAACAAAAAAGTCGTAAGGCAGAGATATCCACAGCCAAAGTCCGGATCAACCAAAACAGCTTTTATTGATGACAGCGAATGTAGGTGCCAAAGCAATGGATGACAGCGAATGCAGATTTGACCTTGATACCGTTTCGGCTAAAATAGCCTTTATCAAGTCTATTTTGTAATAGTCTTCATATTATACAAGGATGCACGACATATAATATGTTCATTTAATGATTCAAAATATCGTGTGATTGTGACAAACCCAGCATGCATCCAAAAAGAGGGAGAAAAAGCCTCGGACTAATGTAGCAGTATAAAACCAAAAGGTACAAATCAAAACTGCTTTTCACTGGCAAAAAACCTCAGGTTTAGAAAAGGGAAGATTGGAGAAGATGTGACAGCGTTGGAGCTCAAGTCGTCTTTTGTCAGCTAAGTCCTTGAACGTGCCTCCGGGTGACTTTGCCCTTTTCTAAACCTGAGCTGTTCTGTGAGGGAGTTTTTTTGACAGTGAAAGTATCAAAAGCAGTTTTGATTTGTACCTTTTGGTTCTATACTGATACATCAGTCTGAGGCTTTCTCTCCTTCTTTTTGGGTGCATACTGGGTTTGAAGAGGGGTTACCTCGGTGCCACGATCACCCAACATTTTGAATAGTCTTCATATAAAACATAAAAAAGTGGCGAAAATGTGGAACAAAGATAAACAGCTGAGTAAAAAGACCGCTGAAGATACAAGCACACACTTTTGATCACCAGTGGTGATTTTCAGCGTTTTCACCATTTGCTGTCATCAATAAAGACTGTTTTGGTTGATCTGGACTTTGGCTATGGACATATCTGCCTTACGACTCTTTTGCTTGCTCTTGTGTTTCTGTCTTAAAGGTTCCCTTTTGGCTTTTTCTTCAGTGTTTCCACGTCACAAACCCATTTTAGTAGAAGGGTCCCTAAGTAGCAGAACGGACTAGCAAATACTCTGGTCACAGAAGGTACTGATAATCTTGTGAACAGAACAGTGACCCACAGGTCATTTGACCTCCAATGCAGTCCTCCGGACACCTTGTATTGAACTAAGAGCATCACTTTTAACCTTACTGCTTGGTTTATCAAAATGTGTTGGCTTGCATGAACAGACTTGTACTCTGGTGCCACTTCTCTATAGTTACTGTTGCGAAACAGATAGCAAGAGTCATTTATAAAAGTCTCCAGCTTATGAATATGATGTACTAAGCATTTCCAAAAACAAACAAAAAAAGACAGCAATTACACAGTAGAAAGGAGAAACCCCAAAAAAAAAATAAAAAAAAAAACCCCACCATAGAATAGATGTTCTTGATGCAGGAGTTTATTTAATCCAACATGTAAAGGTCATTCATCATTTCACGAAGAGAGAATATGAATGGTGCGGGCCCAACACGGTCCGTGTTTCGGCTAAAACTGCCTTCCTCAGGGATCCAAAACAATGGGGGCACAAATTTGGAAGGCACTAATGTAGATGGAAGGTCTATCAAAATATCCAGCCTGTTCTGAAACACCCAGGTGTGGATCTATCTGCGGTCAGTATTTACCCAACTAACATGCAGCACTATAGAATGACACGGTGACAAAATTCATCATCGTTCCTGTCTGCACGGATAACCACGGGCAACGATCTCCATGCCATTCTTGAAGGAGAGAGTGAAGAATCAGAGTATGAATGGGCCAGCCACTGACCCTCAAGCCTTCCATTGAAGAATGCTAGTGTAGAAGGACTGAGGTTGACATAGACACTAATGAATGACACCAGATGGTTAGAACATAAGACCATAAGCATTGCCATACTGGGACTGACTGAAGGTCCATCAAGCCCAGTATCCTTAGAACATAAAACCATAAGCGTTGCCATACTGGGACAGACTGAAGGTCCATCAATCCCAGTATCGTGTTTCCAGCAGTAGCCAACCCAGGTCCCAAGTGCCTGCCTGAAACCCAAAGAGTAGCAATATTCCAGAGCTGAGATTATGATGTCATAATGCTTCATTCCACCAGTGCCTAAGAACCTACCTCATCAGTGATATCACAATGGCTTCATTATCCTATACTTGGCTCAAATAAGAATCAGAGTATGAATGGGCCCAGCCACTGACCCTCAAGCCTTGCATTGAAGAACGCTGATGTAGAAGGACTGAGGTTGAGATAGACACTAAAGAATGACACGGGATGGTTTCCCGTTGTTATCCGCAGGGATGGGAAGAGTGATGACTTTTGTCACCGTGTCATTCTCCACGCAGCCCCTCTTTGTGAAATGCTGACTAACCTTTACGTGTTGGATTAAATAAACCCCTGCATCAAGATCATCTGTTCCACGGTACTAAACATTTCCCCCTTGGACAAACAGGAAAAAAAATGCTGTTCTCATTGGCTTCCACTCCTGGCGTCACGATTGTTACTGTTTTACGGGTCTCCGAGACCCGAAAAACAGCAACAATCAGGAAAAAAGGTGCTTTAAGTATTTCTGGCCATTGTGTTTCTGTTTCGGTGCATGCTGGGCTTCCGTAAGGCCACAAGCCGCTGTAGGAACAATGACTGTAACATTATGACCGTTTCGTTAAAGGACATAACGCCCTCTTCCCTTCGTTTTTGCAGCGCCGTTGGTAGATTCCAGCACAGGGCACAGCAGTTCTGCCATGCTAATGCTTTTGTCTGTGGTATTTGTTGGCTTGGCTGGATTTTTAATCTATAAATTTAAAAGGTAAGAAATTCTAAAGGCATTTATTCAGTGTGATCTTATTGCAGCGTTCAAGGCTCGAGTACTGTAGATCTTGAACTTGTAACGTTTCATGCCGTTATTAGATAAAATTCATTTTGAATGTTCTGAAGCAAAACTCAGTAAGTGAGTATTAATGTTTTGCAGCGTTTAACCCTTTCAGGACCAAGGGACATATTTGTCCCATAACTTTAAAATCCTATAAATTTTGATTGGGATAGTCTAACGGTTCTAAATTTGATATGTACAGATTTCATACGATACTGCCTTTATGTAAACAAACTGGTTCCGACATTCATTCATTAGCGTCGTTGCCAGATTGACGAGAAGATTCACTTGCCACACTGTCCATAAGCCAGAAGTGTGATTTAAAAAAAAAAAAAAAATGATATTTCACAAAAAAAATCAATTTTTTGGCATCTGCAAGCCCTTTTTACCATAAAAATGTCGTCAAAACCACAAAAATTGGCCTACGATCCTTATGGTCCTGAAAGGGTTAAGCTTGTCCTTTTTACTCTTCACATCTCTCGACAGCTATTTATAATTATCGACTTTCTATTAGTGGGAGAATGAATGTGGTAAAGAAATTGGGCACAAGCATAAAACGCACACAAACGAGAGATACCGTGACTGCACCAACCGATTAATGTGTCTTTGTCAATACTTGCTTCTGCCTTCAGTATTCAGTTAATTGGGCACCGTAAATTCATATACAGTACTCCCCTGAAATTCGCAGGGGTTCCGTTCCAGGAATCCCCGCAAATTCAAAAAAACGCAAATGCGGTTTTTCACCTGTCAAGTTCAAGTTCACTTTATTTTTGATGAATCGCCTATTTAAAACATTCTAAGCGATGTACATTTAAAAACAGATTATAAGAGAACATACAATCATATTAGTAAAACATTAAAAACAACAAAACAAATATTTGTTAGATAATTAAATAATACATTAAAAACAAACATGAAAGGGGGGGAAAGGGGGGAAAAGTTACAAGTTTTTCTAATGGTGAAGGAAAAAACATATATTAGGAAAAAACATAAATTGGGGAAGAAAGAGAAAAAAAAAAAAAGGAGAAAAAAAATTATTATTCATTAAAAGCATCATTAAATAAAAAAGTTTTTAAAAGTTTTTTATAAGAGATAATCTTTTCTGATAAAAAGAGGCAGAGTGTTCCAGAGTTGGGGAGCTAAAACAGAGAACATGTCGTTTCTCCTTGTTCCCACAATTTTTAGTGAGGGGACCAATAGTAACTCTTGCTGTGATGATCGAAGGGATCGATTTGAATGATATGGAATAATCATTCTAGATATAAATTGAGGGGTGTTATATAGTAGAACCTTAAAGACTAGAAATGCTATTTTAAAAGTTATTCGATGATTAATAGGTAGCCAGTGTGATTTAATAAGAAGGGGTGTTACGAGGCAGGGGAGGGCAGCTGCAGAGGCAGCTGGAGCGCCAGTGGGTGAAAAAAATCACTCGCGGTCTGCTCCGACCGCCTCTTCCTGTAGTAAAGTCGGGCTACACCAATCGTGAGCTGCTTTGACACGCAGCCCGACTTTACTACAGGAAGAGGCGGTCGGAGCAGACCGCGAGTGAGCGAGTCCGCGATTCACGAACCGCGAATTCACGGGGGAACACTGTAATTATCTTGTGATGTAGTAAGAGTGAGCGGTGCGTGGGACGGTGGCGCCTCTCCCCCACTCTCTAACCCGTCCACTGCCCACGTGCCCCCATCCCTTTCCCCATAATTTTTTAAGTTCTCCGGCGTGAGCAGCATGCCCACGTCGGTGATGGCTCGCCCTTTGACCTCACTTCCTGGGCATGGGTCCATCAATATAGGAGGGGAAGTAAAAAAGGTATAAGGGAAGGGCAAGGGGTGCGCACGCATGGCAAGGAGAGGAGCGGGGGGGGGGAGGCAGAGAAGAGGAGGGGTGCCATGCCCTTAGCAAGTCGGCACCCGTGGTGAACCGCCCCCTCACCCCGCCAACAAAAGACATCGCCTACCTGAGTCTTGCCTGCAGTAGGATGTAATTTGTTCCGTTCAAGTCTAACTGAGCATGTGCGGGAGAGCTGGCATTAGCGGCCAAAGCACACCTAATAAGTGCCACAGGCAAAAGATGTCTTTGGCTGACGGGGCTTGGCAACCTTGCCAGGAAAGGTAATATGGTGGCAGGTGAAGGGAAGAATATCAGGACCCCCCTCAGTACATTTTAGAAAATCTCTAAAAATGAACTTCTGGCTATGTCCCTGCTTAGAAGATTTCTTTTCTCACGCACTTAGCAGACCTGTGGGACCTGTATAGGCCTGCATCTGAGACCTAACCTTCCGTAGCCCTTTCAGGACCAAGGGACATATTTGTCCCATAACTTTAAAATCCTATCAATTTTGATTGGGATAGTCTACAGTTCTAAATTTGATATGTACGGATTCCATATGATACTGCCTTTATGTAAACAAACTGGTTCCGACATTCATTCATTAGCGTCGTTGCCAGATTGACGAGAAGATTCACTTGCCACACTGTCCATAAGCCAGAAGTGTGATTTTTTAAATAATAATAATGATATTTCACAAAAAAAAATCAATTTTTTGGCATCTGCAAGCCCTTTTTACCATAAAAATGTCGTCAAAACCACAAAAATTGGCCTACGATCCTTATGGTCCTGAAAGGGTTAAACATCTCATCGAAGACTCGATCACCTGGACCATGCAGCCAATTCAAATTATTAGCATTGTAATTTGAAAGGCTATCATGCAGACCTGCGCATGTGTGTACTCCTCTCTCCCCCCCCCCTCCCCCACCCACCATACGCACAGACAAGACATGCCGCATATATTGCGTCTTGTCCCAGAAATTACCTGGATAAAAAATGTTCCAGGGCCCCCTTCCTTTCCCTCTCAGTTCAGCAAAGACCTTCCTGGAAATACGGCCCAACTCACCAGATCCCCCCATCCAAAGGATGCATAAGTGGCCAAGCGAATAAGCCAGGGCATTACCCCTGTTGAGCAAGCACAAGCAAGGAAGAAGGACCGATGTTCCACAAACAAAATCGAGTGTATGGCGCAGTGGTTAGAGCTATAGCCTCAGCACCCTGGGGTTGTGGGTTCAAACCCTGCGCTGCTCCCTGTGACCTTGGGCAAGTCACTTAATCCTCCATAGCTCCAGGTACGTTAGATAGATTGTGAGCCCACCGGGACAGAGAGGGAAAATGCTTGAGTACCTGATTGTAAAAACCGCTTAGATAATCTTGACAAACGGCGTATAAATACCTAATAAAACTTGAAACTCGAAGTACAAAAACACAAAGAACACAAGTCTCTGGATGTCCAGGAAAGATAATTTAGTTAAATAGTCAATTTCAAGTAGAAGCAACCGCAGGATTAATCAGGTACTGAATGTGTCAATGATTGTACAAGCTCACGGAATGTGAGAATCGGACCCTCCTACACGGTCCATGTTTCGGCAGGTAATTTGCCTTCTTCAGGGGTCCTATATTGATGGTACCTAATACCTTGGATGTACATGGATTTACAACAGGGGTGTCAAAGTCCCTCCTCGAGGGTTGCAATCCAGTCGGGTTTTCAGGATTTCCCCAATGAATATGCATGCACTGCTTTCATTGTATGCTAATAGATCTCATGCATATTCATTGGGGAAATCCTGAAAACCCGACTGGATTGCAGCCCTCGAGGAGGGACTTTGACACCCCTGGATTACAATAAATGTATGGAGCTGGCCTTCCAAATTGAAAGTGAAAGCCCTGTTGATCACATGGATGCCCCCCACACACCACATCCACAGTAGCGCCCCCCCCCCAGCATTAAAAGTTAAAAGCATGTGAACTGTTTGTAAAAGATCTCCAAAGTGATCTGACTTCTGTTGTCTTTGGCCATCTGTATAGTCATACATCTACTTCTACTATTTATCATTTCTATAGCACTGACAGACACGTGTACAACTGTACATGGTGTTAGTTCAAATCATTTTTATTGATGACAGAAAAACCTCCAAAACAATACAGTGAATACCCAATAGGTGTTGTATTGAACATTGAGATACAACATAAAGCCAGTCATCAAAGGTTTTCCAAAATGTTGTTACACCCCTCATTCCCCCACAACTCCCTTCCCCCCTCATTCAGTATCTTATTGCTGTTACGTAGAAATCCCTAGTCACCCCACCCCCTCCCGAAGGTACGCCTAAATTTCTCCATCTGTACATGGTGGTAATGTTTGAAATTAAAAAAACAAACAAACAAAAAGAACTGCAGACAAAATGTACAAGATGCAGGCTATATTTATAATCTATCTATATATATAAAATCGGAGGTATGTGTGTGTGTATGTGCCGCGATCACGCAAAAACGGCTTGACCGATTTGAACGAAACTTGGTATGCAGATCCCTCACTACCTGGGGTGATATGTTCTGGGGGTCTCTCGGCCCACAACTCTATGTTGCTTGCTCAAGGGTGGGTTCACCCAAGAATTTATATGTTCTTGCTCCTGGAGGTGAAACTAAAAATGTTGTTTATAATCACGTTTTGCGTTAGTTGTATTGTATTCATTTTGTCAAATATATCACATTATAATTTGAATATTGTACTTTTTATTAAGCTGTAAAAAAATAATTTCCTTCACCACTATAAAGTATCTTTATTTGAATCCATTTACAGTGTTATTGCTATAATTAAATACCCGTGCAACGCCGGGGCATCAGCTATATATATATAAAATCGGATGTATGTATGTATGTTCCAGCATAACTCCGAAACGCATGGACAGATTTCAACCAAACTTGGTATACATATCAATTGCTATCTGGGAAAAAAATACTGTGGGGGTGGGAAGGGGATGACATGTAAAGACTCATCGAAAAAGACAGATATTGCTTTGACCAATGGTGTGAAGCTTGGGGAATGATGTCACACAGTCAGAATGATGTCACAGTCAACAGTATATAAGGAAGTGCCGCTGTGGTGTGGTGTGGTGAAGCCGAAACTGTAAATTTGTGTGATGTTAATCCTCAAGTGAATGTTCCTGAAGGGAATTTATATCCGGGCATCGCCGGGTGATCAGCTAGTATCAAATATAAATGCGGTTAATGTTACCACCCTTCAAACAAACCTAAGGACCCGACACAGTCCGTGTTTCAGCAAACACGCCTTCTTCAGGGGTCGTAACAAATATAAATCAAAATGTACAATTACAGGTATGTGAAGACATAAAAACTTAAAAAAATGGACAAGTGGTGTGGTAATAAATACATAAAACCCATGAGAGCCATTACAAATATTGAAGACATGACAACTTAAAAGATAGTATAATAATAAGAGCCATAAAACAACCGTCATGGTGAACAAATAACATCAATAAATATAAAAAGCAGAAGGAGATAGCTGGTGGTAAGAAAGTCTAATGGATAAGAGAAAGATTGCATAAATGGATGAATGGAACATACCAGGGTTGATAAGGTTTGAATTAAACTGCAGTAAAAATTTTATTGGTTTTAGTTTACTATCATTTTTATTGCGGTTTAATTCAAACCTTATCAACCCTGGTATGTTCCATTCATCCATTTATGCAATCTTTCTCTTATCCATTAGACTTTCTTACCACCAGCTATCTCCTTCTGCTTTTTATATTTATTGATGTTATTTGTTCACCATGACGGTTGTTTTATGGCTCTCATTATTATACCATCTTTTAAGTTGTCATGTCTTCACATATCTGTAATGGCTCTCATGGATTTTATCTATTTATTACCACACCACTTGTCCATTTTTTAAAGTTTTTATGTCTTCACATATCTGTAATTGTATATTTTGATTTATATTTGTTAGGACCCCTGAAGAAGGCGTGTTTACCGAAACATGGACCGTGTCGGGTCCTTAGGTTTGTTTGAAGGGTGGTAACATTAACCGTATTTATATTTGACATTATAAATATAGCCTGCATCTTGTACATTTTGTCTGCAGTTCTTTTTGTTTTTTTTGATGCATTTTCACTGCAGTTCCTGTTGGATTTCTTCTTTTGTTTGCAATGTTTGCAGTTAAACCATTGCTATAAAGTTATGCTGTTTTGGGCCCAAGAATGAGTCTTGCAAATGTAATGGTTCTCTTTCTAAAACAGGAAAATCCCTTGGCTAAACATCTATGCCCAAGTCCAGCATGATAAGGAACAGGAAATGATTGGATCTGTCAGCCAAAGTGAAAATACTTCCAAAATCACACTTGGTGATTTCACAGATCCTGAAGAGCTTTTAGACAAAGAACTGGACACACGGGTTACAGGTAAAAGCATTAATTTTCATAAAACATTAAGGGGTCCTTTCTCTAATCTGTACTAGCAAATGGGCTTAGCATGGGACTTTCCCAACTACTGTGTGGCCTGTAAAATAAGCATTTTTCTATTAGTTGAATTTTCTGGCTTAAAATACCGTATTTGCCGGCGTATAAGACGACTGGGCGTATAAGACGACCCCCCAACTTTTAGTTAAAAAATAGAGTTTTGTGTTATATTCGCCGTATAAGACGACCCCTTCTTCCGCACACCTTCTCTACCGCCCTGGGTGCAGCACAGCCGGCCAGGTTCCCTTACTTTTGTGGCACTTCCCCGACCGACCGACAACAGCCCCGGTCCGACAAACCTCCCTGCCCTTAACCGCGAATCTAAATTACCTTCTTACAGCTGCTGTAAGAAGGTATTTAGATTCGCGGCTACAGAGCAGGGAGGATTGTCGGACCCGGGCTGTTATCGGTCGGTCGGGGAAGTGCCACAAAAGTAAGGGAACCTGGCCGGCTGTGCTGCAACCGGGGCGGGGCGGCCGCCCCTCTCTCTTGGTAGCCACTCGAACCGCGAGGCTACTCTCCTTCTCCTTATCTGCCATGCCTGCAGCACAGAGCCGAACGGAAGTCTTCCCGACGTCAGCGCTGACGTCGGAGGGAGGGAGGGCTTTGTTTAAGCCCTCCCTCCCCTCCGACGTCAGCGCTGACGTCGGGAAGACTTCCGTTCGGCTCTGTGCTGCAAGCAGAGAAGGTAGGGAGAAGAAGAGCCGCGTACATCCAGAAGACTGAGCATCCAGCCCCGCAGGAGCCCCGCGACCCTCGGAAGCGTCCCCATGGGATCCCCGCGACCCTAGGGGGCGTCCCCACGGGATCCCCGCGACCCTAAGGGCGTCCCCGTGCAGCTCTCTAATGTAAAGTAAGGGCATGTAAACAGTACCCGGCGTATAAGACGACCCCCGACTTTGGGGAGGATTTTAAGGTACTGAAAAGTCGTCTTATACGCCGGCAAATACGGTAAATTAATATGGAAGCACTTATGGTCTCCTGTTTAGGAGACAATGAGCATTCCTGAGTTATAGACGCACTAGAGGTCAGTAATGTCAGTGTAATAGCTGAATAGTGCTTCCATGCCTATTTTACACCCCTGACACGACCCCTTTCAAAAATTTAAAAAACTAAGGGCTCCTTTTACGAAGGCGTGTTAGCGGTTTAACGCACATAATAGCATGCGCTAAACCGCCGGCCGCGCTAGCTGCTACCGCCTCCTCTTGAGCAAAAAAAATGAGCACCTTAATATATTTAAGTGTGGTGATTTTGGGGAGCCACGATTACTTTTTTCCAAACCTTGGGCTAGATTCACTAAGCAAACCGATCGGTTTGCGACCCCTTTGTGACCCGATTTCCCTCCGACCTGATTCACTAACCTGTGTCCCGACCATCCTCCGATACGCGCATGCAAATGAGGGGGAACGGCATTCAAATGATGGCAGGCAGCGATTCACTAACCAAAACCCTGCAACACCGACTGGGCTGGACGATCACAAACAAGGTCCTTTCCGACTACCCTGCCTTTTGCCGCCCTGCTCTCTGCCCCGAACTCCTGCTTTCAGCCCCAAACTCCTGCAGCCTGACTCTCCCACCTGCCCCAATCTCCTGCTCCCCCAACTTTCCTGCCTGCCCCGATCTCCTGCTGCCCCGACTCTCTTGCCTGCCCCAATCTCCTGCTGCCCCGACTCTTTTGCCTGCCCTGATCTCCTGCTGCCCCGACTCTCTTGCTTGCCCCGATCTCCTGCTGCCCCGACTCTCTTGCCTGCCCTGATCTCCTGCTGCCCCGTCTCTCTTGCCTGCCCCGATCTCCTGCTGCCCCGACTCTCTTGCCTGCCCCGATCTCCTGCTGCCCCGACTCTCTTGCTTGCCCCGATCTCCTGCTGCCCCGACTCTCTTGCCTGCCCCGATCTCCTGCCTGCCCCGATCTCCTGCTGCCCGACTCTTTTGCCTGCCCTGATCTCCTGCTGCCCCGACTCTCTTGCTTGCCCCGATCTCCTGCTGCCCCGATTCTCTTGCCTGCCCCGATCTCCTGCCTGCCCCGATCTCCTGCTGCCCCGACTCTCTTGCCTGCCCTGATCTCCTGCTGCCCCGTCTCTCTTGCCTGCCCCGATCTCCTGCCTGCCCCGATCTCCTGCTGCCCCGACTCTCTTGCCTGGCCCAATCTCCTGTCTGTCCTGAACTCCTGCAGCCCTGACTCTTCTGCCTGCCCCGATTTCCTGCCTGCCCCAATCTCCTGCCTGCCCTGAACTCCTGCAGTCCGGACTCTCCCACCCTTCCCCGCAGTGCAAGCCCGTGGTTTTAGCTCGGAGGGCCAGCGCATGTACAGACCATCTACAGATGATTTGCATCCGGACAGGCAGTTGGCGTGATTCCGATCGCCCTCATTTGCATGAGGGCGATTCGTGAATCAGGCCCCCCCGGACACGGATCGGATCGGATCCGTGCCCTTAGTGAATCTAGCCTCTTGTTTAAGCAGTCCTGGATGCTTGAAATAATGAATGTTGAGGACATTGCTAGGGTGTCTGAGGTTTTTCTGCCACCGTTATGAGAACATCAGTGAATTGTGCATGCTATGGAATGTAGCTGTCATTTCCTCTGTCGGATTTATGATTTAAGCAACATTTTTGTAGTGGGAAAAATCCCTGGTGTTTTCGTTTGTTAAACAGTAGGCATAGATGTTTTGCAGCCCGAAATGTTTAGAGCTGCTAGCAAATTCAGAAAGTTGAATGTACCAAATAGCAATGTTTACAGCCCTCCTACCAAGACTTTTTAAAGGCATATGTGAGTTTCATGCTTACCATTTTATAGTCTCTGCGTGGGAAGATTTGTACTGGCTCCAAAGCAGCAGCTCTTATTCCATGAGGGAAACCTCACCTGAGATGGTACAAGGGACAGAATGATGAACATATTGAGAACTGGATCACAGAAGGGACTCGTTGCATCTCAGAGAGGGAGGGGGTTGGGTAGGGTTACCAGACATCCAGATTTTCACGGACATGTCTCCCTTTTGAGGACATGGGGGCCCGGACGGCTTTTCAAAACTCGGCACTTTGTCCAGAGCAGTCAGCATTTTTTTTTTATGCTGATCATTACCGGTTAGATTAGCCCCTGATATTCAGTGCTGGACCATGTCTGTGCACCAGCACTGAATATTGGAGACTAAATGTGATGGAGATGGCCACCAGATCCTTCAAAGTCCCCCCTGATCCTTTCCCAGGCCTTCAAAATAGCCCCCCTCTCTCCTAAACCCTCTTTCAACCCACAGGAATCAAAGGTCCATCGAGCATGCCCCCCTATACCCTCAAACCCCCAAGATCTAGGTAGGCCTCCCAGGCTTACCTTATGTCCCTGGTGGTCCATGGGGGTCACTGGAACAGAAATAAAGGCCCTTTCGCTCCTGACCTTTGGGGCCAGCCTTTGGAAACTGCTACCACGACCTCTCGCTGCAACTCGCGGTATTCCTGCCTCTTTAAATCGCTTTGAATGTCAGCCAGTTAGTTTTTGCACTCCTGATTGGAACAGAAAAAGAAATGAAAATTTGGGACGAATGACTAAATCTTTAAGGCAATGAGGGAAACTTGGGAATCAGATGTGTTAATTTCCTGCCTTATTTATCAAAGTCCTTACCCAAAAAACCCCCCATAAATAAGAATAATGTTCAAATTTCCCACAAGAGACGGCTGAGGGGGAGATATGGTTGAAGTCTACAATATCCTGAGTGGAGCAGAACGGGTACAAGTGGATCAATTTTTCACTCCGTCAAAAATTAGAAAGACTAGGGGACACTCAATGAAGTTACAGGGAAATACTTTTAAAACCAATTGAAGGAAATTTTTTTTCACTCAGAGAATAGTTTTGTTTTTTAAAATCTGAATTGATTTTCCAAATATCAATAGTGCAAGACACAACTATATAACATAGAATAATAAGTCAATAAAAGCACACTCAACTTACAAATATATATAACCATTTTATGCCCCCCGCCCACCCTAGGTGTAAATACACAAAGGTCAAAATTAGGACAGAAATACCCCCCCACACACACCCTTTAAATAAATTACTGTGCCCCAAACTATCAGCATTCATTTTTTTCCTACCTATAGCTGGAGCACAAATTTGCCCACCAGAAAGGAAAATTCAGGCGGTCATAATTCTTCCAATAGTTAAGCTCTGAAACGCGTTGCCAGAGGATGTGGTAAGAGCAGATAGCGTAGCTGGTTTTAAGAAAGGTTTGGACAAGTTCCTGGAGGAAAAGTCCAAAGTCTGTTATTGAGATAGGCATGGGGGAAGCCACTGCTTGCCCTGAATCAGTAGCATGGAATATTGCTACACCTTGGGTTTTGGCCAGGTACTAGGGACCTGGATTGGCCACCGTGAGAACGGGTTCCTGGGCTTGATGGACCATTGGTCTGATCCAGTAGGGCTATTCTTATGTTCTTATAGTTGATGTCATACATTTTGCATAAGTGAAAATATTTAAAGAAGAATTTTGCTGATTTTTACACTTCTTTTTGGATGCTTTCATTAATTGAATCTTAAGTGCATCCTTGGATACACTAGTGTGTTTTTAGGTCAGAGGTGACTTCAAGTGCCAGTTGAATTTTCAGGGTAACCCTAGTGAATGTGAACAACATAGATCTGAACACGTCTTGCGACCAGGGGCATGCAAATCCTCTTCCATGCATATTCATACGGCAGTGCTCTGAAAACCCAAATTGTCTGCAGACCTCGGCGGGGAGGTTGCCCACTTAATAAGGTGCCCAGTGCAGAGGCCCTCATGCTTCGCTGACGACTTTATTTATTTCAATTCGGCTATTGCCTGCAGCTATTCTTGTCAGTCCATGATAAAACTAATGAGCCAAGATAATGCTGAAGGATTACTGCCGACTCTTAATTAGCATCCATTAGTTGATAAAAGTTGCTCCCGCTATTACTTATCCTGGTGCAAATTTATCTGACACTGGTCTGCGGTGTGCAGGTAAACATCCATCCTCTTAAGTGAGCCCCTAATGTGTATGTTAAATAGAGGATCATTTAAATAAATTAGTTTAATGAGTACCTTTAGAACAGTCCAGCATTAATCATGCAACCAACATTTTTATGTGTGTTCCTTCTTATTCTCTAAGCTGCTAAAGAAGTAGCTTATACTTCCCCCTCTGTATTTGCGGTTTCAGCGCTCGCGATTTCGCGATTTTTGGCATGCTGGCACTTTTTTCCCTGGTGCAGCTAGAAAATCGCCAACAGCAGAAGCAAATCCCTTAAGTCTCCCCCCATCAAGGCGTTGCAACAATATAAAAGAAAACGCTTTAAGCACAAAATCTACGGGATAAGGCTCCGCACCACTCCCTTACCGGTTATGGGTTATTTACAACCTGCAGCACACCAGATAAAAAAATAAATAAGCCCCAGAAGGAACACGATCACCCCTTCCCCCTCTCATATCGTTTTTTGCCTACCTGCCCTTTTCTCCCTGCTCCTCCGTGATCATCGCATCTCGGAGGTCCGCATAGGGTGCCAGAGTGAGCCTTCAAAATGACAATTGCGCCTGTTCTGAAGAGTGTTGAAAATTGAGTGCAGTGGCGTACCTAGCATATGTGACACCCGGGGCCCATCATTTTTTTGACACCCCCCCCCATCTGTACGAAAAACATGATTTTTAGTAATAAGCCACATGTCACACATGAGTACCTAGGAAAAGGCAGCATCTTACATACTGCAGTGAGAAGTACAACATCAATACACCCATTGTAAAACTAAACAAGCCAGACTAGTACAGATCAATCCTACACCATCAATCCTAACAGAAAACCATGTCTTTCGAACACACAGAACACAGAAAACACCTTCGCCTAGTATGGAATGTCATCACAAACTAACCCCTCCCCCTTTTACAAAACTGTAGTGTGGATTTTAGCCACGGTGGTAACAGCTCTGACGCTCATAGAATTCTGAGCATCAGAGCTGCTACCACCACGGCTGGCGCTAAAAAATGCTCCACAGTTTTGTAAAGGGGGGGGGGGGTATAATAGAAATACATAGACAAAGATTAAATTGAACCAGTAAGAAGCTGGAATCTGCATACAGTGCACCACAGAAACAGTGACACATGTCTCCTAAAGCAATAAATAAATAGAAAATTTTTTTCTACCTTTGTCTTCTGTGGTTTCTGCTTTCCTCATCTTCTTGTAACTCTCTTCCTTCCATCTACTGTCTGCCATCTCTCTTCCCCTATATGGCATCTTCTCTCCTTCTATGCCCCTTCCAGAAACTGTATGCCTCCCCCTTCCATCTCTCCTTTCACCCCCATTGGTCTGGCATCTCTTTCCTCTCCTTCCCTCTCCCACACCTTTCCTCTGCAATCCCTTTCCCTTTTTTCCCTCATTTCCCTTTTCGGTTTATTTTCTGCATCTGTCTAGATTACGTTCTTACTACCCTCTCATCAATGTCCTTTTTTACTGTCTACCTAAAGCTTGCCATCTCTTTCCCTCACCCCTCCAGTGTTTCCCTAACTCAATCATTTTCTCCCCATCATGTGCCCTCCTTTTATTTATCCCCTCCTTCCATCATGTACCCTCTTTCTCCAACTCTTCCATCTAGTACCTTCTCCTCTCTCTGTCCACTTCTATCCAGCGTCTGCTCCCCTCTTTCTCTCCTCCCATTTCCTTCCTGCATTTGCTCCCTTATCTCTCCCATCTGCACTTCCATCCAGCATAGGATCCCCACTACCATACAATGTCTGCCCTTTCTCTCGCCATCCACCCCTCTTCAATCAGCATCTGCCCCCTTTCTTTCCCTCCAATATCCTTCCCCCTTATGTCTCTCCCCTTTCTCTGTACATCAATTCTATCAGCACCACACTTCCATACCACCCTGCCCCCTTTCTTTCCCTCCACCACTCTTCCATTCCAGCAATCTTGCTCCTTTCTCTCCCTTTATGCAGCAAGGTCCCACGATGACTGTAGCTGCCGGCTGCCAATCCACCCCACTCTGACGTACTTGCTCTGGAGCGGACTCAGCAGCCGCAAGCTGGAAGGTCCCGCGATGACTCGTCAGCTGGCTCTGCTCCGGCAGACCCAGGGAGTTGTGGCAAAGTCTCGCAATGACTGCGTCTGCCGGGTCCACCCCCTCCAACGTAACATACTTCTTCCATAGCAGAGCCAGCAGACGAGTCATCGCGGGACCTTCCTGCAACTCAGTGCGGCTGCCGACTCTGCTGCAAAGAAAGTAAGTCAGAGGTAACGTGACCATTTATTTTTTTCATTAAAAGGGGACATCTATTAATTGACTGTGTATCCTTTCTTTCATTTCTTTCTGCACTCAGGCCCAACAATTGTCCCTTTTTATTCCCCCCCTCCTTTCTTCCCATGTCCTTAGTGCCCCCAGTGCCTCCTTCCCGTGTCCATGGTGCCCCCAGTGCCTCCTTCCCGTGTCCATGATGCTCCCAGTGCCTCCTTCCCGTGTCCTTGGTGCCCCCAGTGCCTCCTTCCCGTGTCCATGGTGCCCCCAGTGCCTCCTTCCCGTGTCCATGGTGCCCCCAGTGCCTCCTTCCCATGTCCTTAGTGTCCCCAGTGCCTCCTTATGTCCCCCCCCACTGCCTTCCAGATTTTGTCCACCCCCAAAGCCAGCTTGCCTGTCTGCCTACCAATCTCCCTCTATCCTTGCTACGCTAAAGCCAGCCAGCTTGCCTGCCTACATCCTGCCTTCCCTGCCGCAGAAAAAAAGAAAAAAAAAAAGCGCCTCTCCCCTTCCTTTCTTCCGGTCCGCGCCTGCAATCTTAACTCCCCCCGCTGACAAGAAGTTTTTCTGACATCAATTCTGATGTCGGAGAGGATGTTCCGGGCCAGCCAATCACTGCCTGGCTGGCCCGGAACATCCTCTCCGACGTCAGAATTGACGTCGGACAGACTTCTTGTTGTTGGGGGGAGGTAGGATTGTAGCAGCGCAGGCCGAGGGAAAGGAAGGGTAGGAGGACCTGGACCTGGCCCGCTGTGCACCCCCCCCCCCCAAGCCGTGCACCTGGGGCGGACTGACCTCCCCCCCCTTGGTACGCCACAGATTGAGCGCCTTCCAGAGCCGAAGAGCTTTTCTGTGCTGTTAGTGAGTGTGAGAAGAATTTGGTTAGCATTGTGCTGAGACTTGAGCAGTGCAATGCCTCGGGAAATCATCACCATGCAGCTGGGACAGAAAGGCAACCAGAGTAAGTTTCTGTATAGGGAATGAGGGGGTAGAAAGGTGTGGGTTTGCAGGCCCTACGCGGTTGTAGTACGAACACGGACACTCAGGCTTAATCGCGATTTCATTATTTTAATGATGGTTGTTACAAAAAAAAACTGGGAATAACCTATAAAAAGTTATTTGCGGGTTTTCCGTATTCGCGGGTCTGTTCCGCCCCTGTCCTCCGCAAATACGGAGGGAGAAGTGTATATTTTTTTTAAAAAATCAAATTGCATTTAAGTTTAAAGGTTGTGATAGGCACAGCATATTGCATAGGTATCTGTCACTCATTTGATAAAAGAGACAGTTTTGTGAGTGGGTGTGCCATCTCCCGTTGGGCTTCCTGATGCCAATCCATGGGGACCTATTTTATAACATAATCTGGATCAGTGGCGTAGCGAGGGGGAGAGGTGCCTCTCCCCTGCCCACGTCTCCACCCCAAATCCTTCCCCGATCCTGCCTGCCGCATTCACCCCCCTTCCCTTCCCCCGCACCTCTAGTTGATGTTGTTGCTCATGCTTCTCGCGACCCCGTCGGCTCTCCCTCTGGCGTCACTTCCTGGAAGTGACATCAGCGGGAGAGCCGACGGGGGTCATGAAGAGTGCGGCATTGATCTCCGCGGACAACTTCATTCAGTGGTACGGGGAATGGAAGGGGCGCACGCATGGAGGGGAGGAATGGGAAGAGGAGGGGTGTCAGTGCCTCCACCAACATGGGGCCCAGGGCAGACCGCCCCCTTGTTCCCCCCTTCTTACGCCACTGATCTGGGTGCACAGTGGCATAGTAATGGGGGGGAGGGAATGCGGACCACCCCAGGTGCTGTCTTGGTGGGGGTGCCAGCACCTTCCTCCCCTCCCACGCCACACTTGTGCCCTCCACTCCCTGGCTATTTCCCCATTCCCCGGTACTTCTTTAAATCTTCGCCAGCGCATCCAGCTACTCAAGCCTACTGTTGCGCACGCCTAGCTCCCTCTGAAATTGTTAAGGTTAGTCTTGGGATAGTTTTGGGCCTAAAGAGTATAGGAAAGTTAGGTTAAACTTGGTCTTTGTTACATAGCTGTCCAGACCAGGCCTGAGCTATTTATTTTAAAGAGAATCAAGCTGTCAACATTGCTGATCCAATCTGGTATATTGAAAACATTGCAACATGGAGCTGGATTGCTTATTCCAGGTGAGATCATGGGACAGAAGAACCATGGAGGAAGGCCATTTAGGTCATAATGATCCGAGACAATCCTGCACACCCAAGAAGGTGGTCAGAGGGCAGGTCTGCTGAGATGCCCCTTTAATGGGCCTATCAGAGAATCTTATCTAATCTCTAATCTAATTTCCATTTTATATACCGGATCATTCCAGCAAGGACTTGAGCCGGTTAACAAAGATTTATAATAACAAAGAATATAATATAAAACAATAATGAAGGTAATAGAAAAATTTTCAATAAATTAGATCAGTCCTCAGTTAAGAATCTCTGAAAGAGATAAGTTTTCAGATTTTTCCTAAAAAGTGATAGAATGGGTTGTGTATGCCTAAACTGTCCTGGCCTTTACATCATAGGACCAATTCCCAGGACTTAATCCTCATTAAGCTGGACCGATCATGAATTGCCAAGCTCTATTGCTTCCACGTTAGCCTCTCAACAGCCTATGACAGAACTTACCATTAATGGCTACGGAGACAAATCCTATATAGCAGTGGTTCCCAAACCTGTCCTGGGGGACCCCCAGCCAGTCAGGTTTTCAAGATATCCCTAATGAATATACATGAGAGACATTTGCATACCTGTCACTTCCATTATATGCAAATCTCTCTCATGCATATTCATTAGGGATATCTTGAAAACTTGACTGGCTGGGGGGTCTCCCAGGACAAAATGTGCCTTTGCGGGAGGGGGGGAAACGACAATCTCTTCATGGGCAGAGGCGAAAAATGCTGCTACAGTGAAATTCTGTTTAAAATCAGTCTCTTTATAGAGCAGTACAAGTCTGACAGCGACCAGCAAAGTTCAAGTTTATTCACTAAACAGGGGGTAGGTTAGAGTCAATACGTAGTATTGACTGTGTGGAAACATTAAAGATAACATCTTACTGAGACAAAGAGATTGTAAATTCCTCTATATTTCTTTAATCTGACCTCAATTAAGATTGTTGATCTGGGCTACTATTGATTTGAGCTAAATAAAGCCAATTTTAAATCCCAAGCGACTCTCATATATACATATAAAGCATGGCACTGAGAAGATATAAACAGATCCCATTACATGTTAGGGTAAAAAAAAAAAATCCAAAAAACCTGCCTTTGTAATTTATACCCAAAAGAATGCAAACTTTATCTCTTGTTTTGCCATGCTTTCACCCAGAGGCCTGTTTTATTGCAGAGCTATTGTCAGGAAACTGGGACTCAGAACCCCTGACCTCCCTTCGCAAGCAAAGTTCCCACAAATGACAAAGGAAATGTGAAACAAACTTGAATAATCAAATTGGTTTATTGAAAGAGTTAATTTTATAATTACAAGTAAAAATTGAACTAGTGCAGCAAGTTAATGGTAGCTGGAACCTACCAAATAAATTTCGGCTTTGGATCACAGTTTAAACCCTTCTAGGTTCTTGCCCTGTATTCTACTCACCTACTAATAAACCTGATTCCTCAACAATTATAACTATAGTCTTTAAATTAGATAAATGAGAATGTGCATTCTAGCATTGCCCTTCAAGGGCTAAATTTATATATGCAGCCAAAAATTTGGCACGGAAAAAAAAGCACTATTCTATAAACCATGCTTACAATTAGGTGTGGTTTATACTACAGAATGACATAGGGAAAAAATTTGTCCCTGTCTCCGCCCCATCCCCGCAAACCTAGAGAGAAGATCATTCTTTAAATAGAAGGAGTTAACCAAAGTGGATGAGATTGGGGAAGGGAGGTGGGGAAGGTAAGGAGAAAAGGCAGGGGAGATTGATAGGGAAGAGTCAAAAGGGGATAGCGATTCAAATATTCTTAATCTATCCTCTTTCTCAGTGACTTCTTCCCACTCTCTCTTCCCCAGCATCTTCTCCCCACTATCTCTTCCCCATTTCCCAGCGTCTTCTCCCCACTCTTTCTTCCCCATTTCTCAGCATCTTCTCCCTACTCTCTCTTTCTAATTTCCCAGGGTCTTCTCCCCACTGTCTCTTCCCAATTTCCCAGCGTTTTCGCCCTACTCTCTCTTCCCCATTTCCCAGCGTCTTCTCCCCGCTCTTTCTTCCCCAGTTCCCTTCAGGCTGCTTCAGCGTCTTCTCCTCTCCATCCCCCCACCCCAGCACCCTTTGCGCGGTCCAGCAGCTTCCTCCCGCCGGCCAGCCTTGCATTTCCCTCCCTTTCTTCCCCTTACCTTCTCTTTGTGATGATTTCTATAAGGCTATGCTTTTTATTGCAGCCCGAGCCTTGAAGTCGCGTCACGTTGACTGCTGGAAAAGTCTTCTCTGATGCAACCGAAACAGGAAGTTGTGTCAGAGGAGACTTTTCCAGCAGCCACACGCTACACGACTTCAAGGCTCAGGCTGCAATACAACGCATAGTCTTATAGAAATTGCCACAAAGAGAAGGTAAGGGAAGGAGGGAGATGCACGGCCGGCCGGCAGGAGAGAGGGGGCTGCCGGACCGTACGCTCATTCACCACGCATGCTCACTCCTTTAACTGCGGAGACAAGACCACGCACCACTCCACGGGGCGGTGAATGGCCTTGTCTCCGTTCTCGCGGTGACCTTTTTTTTTTGTCATTATCATTATCATACTCAAGTATTAATTGAAATATGATTGCTAACAGAATAGGTAAGACCAGGAATTTAAAAAAAATGAAGAAATGTACGGAGGATCTTCAAAAAGTTTTCACAATTATTTTATTTTAAACACTATTTATTAAAATTTCTCCAAAGCAAATTGCATCACTGTTCCATATAATCATCCTGTTTTGCGATACTTTTTTCCCACATGACATTCTATGACACCCCCTCTTACCACTTTCCCAGCCCCAACCATTTCCTGCGAAAATACAAAAGTCTGGAAACTTTTTGAAGAGCCCTCATCTATACCTATCAAGCGATTGTAATACATAGGTCAACTATTTGCCTTTACTTATTTACTTATTTATTTTTTTTTTTGTAGGAGGCATTGCCACAGTGACGAACAGTGAAAGCACAAAAGAGATCCCAAACTGCACTAGCGTTTAACAGAAAGAATTCCTGGAGTTTCACACACAACTTTTTTAAACTAGAAAATGTGCCATATTTTTCCTTTGGTTGGTTTACAGGGCCGTGTTCATAAACAGCAGGTAGATATTAAGCATTTTCATACCAGTAGCACCTTGTATATTCAGAGCCATGTCCATCTTAGAGTTGGATGAAAGGGAGCTAGTGTGGAAAACATATTTTGGGAGGGTTTCCCCGACTCCTAAAAATCTAAACAAAGCTAGAATGGAGAGGGCTGGGATGGTGGGAAGAGGCAGAGATAAAGGGAGTTCATATAGCAAACTGATATTTCCTGGTGCGTTACCAGAGTTTGAAAACTGTTACCACTCAACTGTGTATGTCTTTGAGTTGACCATTGACTCATGGCCTGCATGCACATTGAGGAATCTTTGCGGTAATGCAGGGATGTCAAAGTCCCTCCTCGAGGGCCACAATCCAGTCAGGTTTTCAGGATTTCCCCAATGAATATGCATGGAACAGATTTGCATGCCTGGCACCTCCGTTCAATGCATATCTCTCTCATGCATAGTCATTAGGGCTATTCTGAAAACCCATCTGGCCTGGTGGTCCTCCAGGACAGGGTTGGGAACCACTGCTGTAGCTTACAGCACCTGGCATTCCCCAGTGGTCTCCCCTCCAGGTTCTAGCCAGGCCTGATGCTTCTTAGCTTCCACTAGCAAGAGTGTGGGCCTACCCAGTGCAGCCAGGCCATAGGCACCACTTGTGTGCCTGGCATAAAATGACAGCTGGATGTTGGTTAGCTGCCAGTTCACATGCAGAAGTCTATGAGCGAGGCCCTTTAAATCTGTGCATGTTTCATATGGATGGCATCCTGTATATAACTACCTTGTAAATACATTTTTAATTTCTTGAAAATAATTTAATGTTTAGAAAACTGGGAGGAAAATGGAAGACAAAGATCCTGTTGCGAGTTCCTGTTGAAAAAAAAAAAAAAAAAAAAGAATAATTTTGGGTTCTAGAAGTGTTTTGGTTGTCTGTCGTACTTAACGCTTTCATATCTGTCTAAACAATATGGTTGTTTCTATTTACATAAATGAGGCTTTAAGCCTTATTAAAAGACAGGAGGAGATGATTTCCACCATGCACCCGATGGCCGGTCTGTGTTGCCAGCAGCAATCTGCAGAGGCCCTCAGTTTTTCAGAGCAACTTGAGTGACTTGTGATCACTTCCGCCGACTTTAATAAGCCCATCTGGAAGCCAGTGGGATGAAGGTGAACTGCTAGGAGTGAACCCTCACTAGCACTGTGTCCTTGTCATTCACTGGCGGTACGATGGAATCCCCCACAAACTCTCGACCGCCCAGGGCCCAAAACCCACACGTGATTCTCACGTGACATCTGGAAATATTTACAAGCTAAAATATTGACATTCAAAAGAACATTTACTCGGAAGCTGCTAACTTAGGAAAAAAAAAAAAAGATGTGATAATTTATTTGAGATCTAAATTAATGATCGCTTCGATTCAGGATTGGAGTGATACGTTTATGTGCTGATATCATCTCACTCTCATTTTAACTTCATTATCTTCTTATGAATAGGTTTACACTTCCCCCTCCCCATTCACGGTTTCCACACTTGCGGTTTCACAAATTTGTGATTTTTTTTTTTGGGGGGGAGGGGGGAAAAAACATATTTTATCACGTTCCCACCTCTTTCCCGCCTTCCCTGCGGCATCCCGGCCATACCTGGAGGTCTAGCAGGCTTTCGGGGCAGGAGCGATCTTCCTACGCTCCTGCCCCATGTAGATCGCCAATAGGAAATAGCTGCCGTGCGCTCCCACCATAGTCTCAAGAGACCACGGGAACTCACGGCAGTCTTTTCCTATTGGCGATCTGCACAGAGCAGGAGCGTAGGAAGATCGTTCCTGCCCTGAAAGCCCGCTAGAACACCAGGTAAGGCCAGGGAGGCGGGGTGGGTCAGAGCCAGATGAGAAGATATTTGCAGTTTTTCTCCATTCGCGGTCCGACTCTGCCCCTATCCCCCGCGAATACCGAGGGTGATGTGTGTTTGAGGGGTTTCTGTGACCTACCTGGAGCCTCTTGATTCCTGGCTAGAGGCTCTGTAGTCAGGTCTTGTGAAACAGCAATGGAGTAGGTAGAACCAGTGGCGTTGCAAGGGTGCCCCTCCCCCGCCCCCCGCTCCTTCCTGTCCTTCCCCCACCTCACGCTCGCCCCCCTTCCCTACCCCTGCACGTCTATAACTTTCTCCTCACGAGCAGCATCACAAACTTGCTGCCTACGTCAATATCGGCTCCCCCTCTGATGTGACTTCCTAGGCACGGGACCCGGAAGTGACGTCGGAGCGAGCCAACATTATCACAGGCAGCAAGTTTGTGATGCTGCTCGCACCGGGAAAATTAAAGGAGGGAAGGGTTGTGCGCGCGCGCGGCAGGGGGGAGTCGGGAAGTAGCGGGGGTGGAGAGGGGTCAGCGCCCCCACCAAGACGGCGCATGAAGTAGACCGCCCCCTCCCCCGCTTACTGCACCACTGGGTAGAACTACTGTTAACTCTGGCCAGGACCCACACAGAGTCCACGCAGACCCATTTTCTTTCATTCCTTCCATTTGTCTGTCAACTTTAAAAAAAAATTAAAAGCAAAAAAAGAAAATCCAGCACAATCTGCAGTGAGGAAGAGACAGCACAGACAAAACCAAAAGAAACTGCAGACAAGCGTACAAGACGCAGGCTATGTTTATTATATCGATTGTTAGTCGCGGCTAATGTTACCACCTTCGTACAAACCGCAAACAAAAATAAACATAAGCCTGGCCAGCGATTACCTTCGATTTACACAGGCTTATGTTTATTTTTGTTTGCGGTTTAATTTGATACCTTGTCATCTAGGGACCCCTGATGAAGGCGTGTTAACCGAAACACGGACCGTGTCGACTCCCTTGGGGATCCTTTTACTAAGGTGCGCTAGCGTTTTTAGCACACGCGGCAGATTAGAACGCGCTAACCCCACGCTACATGGCTAGAACTAACGCTGGCGTTAGCGTCTAGCGCACGCGACATTGGAGCGTGTGCTATTCTGCGTGTTAAAGCCCTAACGCAGCTTAGTAATAGGAGTCCTTCGTTTGTAAAAAGGTGGTAACATTAACCGCGATTAACAGTCGATATAATAAACATAGCCTGCGTCTTGTGCGGAATCTTTTGGTTTTGTTTGTACTTTTTTAAAAATTAGAAATCTCTGTCATTGGGAAGATGTGCACATTCAGTAGTCAAACACAAACACACAACGCTCAAATACACATACATGCAAAAAAAAAAAAACCCATCACAAATATGCCTAGACACACACACACTCAAACATGCACACATAAAAAAACTCATAAAATATGCATCTATTCACGTGTTTCCAGATGACCACATTTTAAGGGCAATTCTATAACCTGGAATACTAGTGCTTACATGCATGTGTGTGCACACCCCCAAATAAAGTCTGGCAAGGTGCCTAGGTGCTAGTCTGCAAATCTTTTCAATTTACATTGCGCAGATTTGCAAGAGGGCGCACCCACAGTCCTGCCAGTAGGCGGTGCTGCCTCACTTCAAAATTTCAATAGAAAGGGACTGGCAAGCTCTGCAGGACTCCAAGGAACCTGCCTGCCCCTGGTGATTGAAAGCACAATATTGAAGCACCGCCTCCTACTGGCGACAGTACAGTAGGAGGACTTCCGCTCAGCTTAGAGCAGGGATCTCAAAGTCCCTCTTTGAGGGCCGCAATCCAGTTGGGTTTTCAGGATTTCCCCAATGACTATGCATTGAAAGCAGTGCACGCACATAGATCTCATGCATATTCGTTGGGGGAAATCCTGAAAACCCAACAGGATTGCGGCCCTTAAGGAGGGACTTTGAGACCCCTGGCTTAGAGGGAACAGTGAGCGGAGAATGGGTAGAACTTAGGCGGGGCTTCCACTTAAGTGGGAAACACCTGTCCCTGCCACATTTAGGTGTTCACACTTACACCAGCTGTATGAGAGAAAGTTGCATATACTGGAGGTGAAAGGCATGCAAATCTTCCCCATGCATATTCATTAGGGCTCTCCTGTAAACCTGAGTGGTTGGTGGTTCTCTAGGACAGGGTTGAGGCCAATGGTCTGGAGGACATCCACGCATAAGAACATAAGAATAGCCTTACTGGGTCAGACCAATGGTCCATCAAGCCCAGTAGTCCGTTCTCACAATGGCCAATCCAGGTCACTAGTGCCTATCCAAAACAGGAGTAGCACTATTCCATTATCTCAGAGTAAGCAAGATTCCAGAACCCCAAAGAGTAGCAACATTCCATGCAGAATCCCCAAAGAGTTGCAAGATTCTAGAATCCCAGAGTAGCAACATTCCATGCAGAATCCCCAAAGAGTTGCAAGATTCTAGAATCCCAGAGTAGCAACATTCCATGCAGAATCCCCAAAGAGTTGCAAGATTCTAGAATCCCAGAGTAGCAACATTCCATGCTACCGATCCAAGGCAAGCAGTAGCTTCCCCCCATGTCTTTCTCAATAACAGACTGTGGACTTTTCCTCCAGAAATATGTGTGTGATGTTATCATGTCACATCTGTGCATGCTCGGAGGCCCTCCAGATGCTGCCCCGAGCTCAGGGGAAAAGAGGAGGAGGTTCATATGGGGGCGGTGCAAGGGTGAAACGGGGCAGGGTTGAAGCAGAATGGGACAAGGCTGGGGGCAGGTCCACATGTCCTCATTTTTTTGCTGGAAGAAATATGGTAACCCTAGTTTTAGGGTTACCAGATTTTCATAAACAAAAATCTGAGCCCATGTCCCTGCCCCCAGGCCCGCACTGTTCCGCTCAGCCATGCCCTGTTCCACCCATCATGCCCCGTCCCAACCCTGCCCCCTTCAACCTGTTTGCTCATCAGGACGGCATCTTCCATGTGCTGATGTGATGCGCTGATGTCACATGCATGCGCATGACATCACCCCGTTGCATCCACGCATGCGCAGATGCCGTCGCTTGCTGCTATAGGCTTTTGCCATCCAGACCCCCTGGACATGTCCTCAAAAAGGAGGACATGGCCAGGGAAATCCAGAAGTCTGATAACCCTACCTAGTTTTATCTGTAGTAAAGAACTTTTCATTAACTAAATGCAAAATATTAGGAACATACATCATAGTTAATGTCAAGGCTTTGAAGTTACAGTACATTTATTGTGACCATTAAACAGTGGCGACTGTAAAACCTTACCATACGTTAGTAACAGTTCGTATCTGTGTCCAGCACTGGTCGCCGTACATGAAGAAGGACACGGTACTACTCGAAAGGGTCCAGAGAAGAGCGACTTAAATGGTTAAGGGGATGGAGGAGTTGCCGTACGGTGAGAGATTGGAGAAACTGGGCCTCTTCTCCCTTGAAAAGAGGAGGCTGAGAGGGGACATGATCGAAACATTCAAGATACTGAAGGGAATAGACTTAGTAGATAAAGACAAGTTGTTCACCCTCTCCAAGGTAGAGAGAACGAGAGGGCACTCTAAAGTTAAAAGGGGATAGATTCTGTACAAACGTAAGGAAGTTCTTCTTCACCCAGAGAGTGGTAGAAAACTGGAACGCTCTTCCAGAGGCTGTTGTAAGAGAAAACACCATCCAGGGATTCAAGACAAAGTTAGACAAATACTGAAGGGAATAGACTTAGTAGATAAGGACAGGTTGTTCACCCTCTCCAAGATAGAGAGAACGAAAGGGCACTTTCTAAAGTTAAAAGGGGATAGATTCCGTACGAACATAAGGAAGTTCTTCTTCACCCAGAGAGTGTTGGAAAACTGGAACACTCTTCCGGAGGCTGTTATAGGGGAAAACACCCTTCAGGGATTCAAGACAAAGATAGACAAATTCCTGCTGAACCGGAACGTACGCAGGTAAGGCTAGACTCGGTTAGGGCACTGGTCTTTGACCTAAGGGTCGCCGCTTGAGCGGACTGCTAGGCCCGATGGACCACTGGCCTGACCCAGCAGCGGCAGTTCTTATGTTCTAAATTTTTAAAAACACAATGCAGTTCTTTTACTAAAGAGAACATTTTTTAACGAGAGGAAAAGTTGGTAATTCACAAACACACCACAGGAGGCGATGATCTGCAGAGAAGCAAGACAGGTACCACACCAAACAGATCCACCAGTGTAAAAGTGTGCAGTTCTATTAAATCAAAGGACCTGATAGCCTGCCTGCAGCAGGGGTAAGAGCTAAAAATAGGTTTGGTGCTTCTGCCTGCAGAGAGGAAATGGTGCTGCTGCTTTTACAGAGTTTGATGTTTTTGAGTTAATTCCACTTTTAGGGGAAAGTGTTTTGTACTCTTAGCCTGAACACTGCGTTAGCTACGAAATGTGGCCATGTTGGGTGTTTGATTTAATAAACCACATCCTTCCACAAAAGTTGGAAATTCTACTAATAAAAATAGCCTTAGCACAGTTTAGAAGTTCATAGTATTGCCTGGAAATTCGTGATATCCTGTGGCTTCTCAAAGTTGCTGCTCCACAAAAAAATAACTGATTTATCCAAGGTGATACAGTTAGTTCACCCTTTATACCTTGTATCCAAAAAAGGTTTCAATGTCAATCTTTAAACCCTCAGAGACGCCACCAGAAGATCACATTATCATATCTTCTGGCTTTACGCACCTAATCGTCATTGGGTCAATATATGGTGTGTATCAATTTCTTAAAAAGACTTAGATTGGGTGGTCATGTCGTGAAAAAATTGGTATTTCAAAGGGATAGTAGCCCTGAGGAAACCCCCTCTACGGGTGAAACATGTTGGCTCATTAATCCCTTGCTAACCACCAACCACCAGTTAAGCTAAGTATTCAATTTATATAAAATATTCTTTAAAACTATTTATTGTTTTTAAAAAAACAACAAAATAAATTAGAAATTGATACACACCATATATTGACCCAATGACGATTAGGTGTGTAAAGCCAGAAGATATGATAATGTGATCTTCTGGTGGCGTCTCTGAGAGTTTAAAGATTGACATTGAAACCTTTTTTGGATACAAGGTATAAAGGGTGAACTAACTGTATCACCTTGGATAAATCAGTGATATTCTCTTCCTTGTAAAAAACTTTGTTATATATCAGCCAGATACATCAATCCACAAAAAAATAAGCCATGTTGGTATAAGAAATCTTCCTATATATGCCCCAGGCGGGTGAGATCACTGGATTATTGGACAATTGGTTTGAACATTTCACCATAAGTTTGTTTATTGACTCAAAATAGAGCTGTGATATAAATGTGATTAAAGCTAATTTATCACAGAGTAATATCAGTTTTCTCCCTAGTAGTTTGTATAAGAAATCTTCTGACACTTTTGGAAAAATACTAGGGGGTTGCTTCAGAAGCATCTGCACGTGTCATTTATCAAGTTTCAAATGGATTATTTTTTTGATACCCTGCAAATCACGTGGTGTCTAAGCGGCTTACAATGCAAAATTTAATAAAATAAAAATGTAATAAAAACATCACATAACACAAATTAAAAAATTGATAAAAACATCGCATAACACGAGTAAGGGGCAGGAACTGCAATTTAAGATAGGGAAGCAAAAGGGAAGGAGCATACAAAAGGTTGAATGTAGGGTCTATTAGCTCTGACTGGAGTATTATATGGTACATGGACGATCAATTAGCGGTATCTATGAAAAGGCATCAATAAACAGAAATCCCATTTTAGAAAGGGGCTGTTCTAGACATGGGGATGCTGAACGCGTGTAGATGCGTGACGGGTATGGCTCTGGTCGAGAGGGAGTGGCTTGTGAGCCATTAAGAATCATAGATTATTATTTTTGAAATTTGGAATCTAGAGATAAGAGTCCTCATTTCAGAAGGAGAATTCACATCTGTAGGGAAGGGAAAAGTCAAAGCATCAGAATTTACAGCTGCCCCAAAGCATAGATAATCACCTGATGGAAAGGACAGCTGTTAGTGCTGAGGTCTATTACACCTCCCCCCCCCCCCCCCACACACACACACACACCAATGACCATGAAATCACCATGATTCCTGCAGTAGACTTTCATATCCCCTTCCAACCCCTTCCCCCCTTGATAGCTGAGTCCTCATTCTCTCAAAGTATCCAAACCTCCCCCAAAGCATCTGATACCATCAGCAAGGAATCCATCCATCCAATCCCTGCCAACATGCCCCCCCCCCCCCTTCCAAGGTCCCTTGGACAGACCTCCCCAAACCCCCACCCCTGATCCTCATTCCTATCCTTACTGGGCATCCATCCCTGATGTCTGTTAGGAACAACAATCCACAGTCATTTCTGCTCTTATGACTGTAGGTACAAAAATGGTGCCAGTGACCCCCAAGTGGTAGTCTTGCAGTACTACCACTAGGAATGAGTGCTGCAAGATTATAGCTACCCACATAGATAGAAGTATGTTCTGAAACAATTAATTTTCTTGTTCATCTTAATTATCCTTAATTATTGTTTTGTATATTTGGTTTTGTTCTTGATGTAAACCTTTTAAATGCCTTGGTGTGTATCAAGTGCCAAGAATAATAAGATAAGATTAGGGTAAAAAAAATGATGAGAAATAAGTTTTATTTCATTTCTCCCATACATTATATTTAACTGGCTTTTATGTTTTATAAAATCTATTTCCAAATTTTGACTAGAGCAACAAAATAATATTTTCTATAAAGCAAATGCTCCCAAATGCTTGTGGAGCTACTCAGATCAGCAAGAAACGCACTCCTGATGCTTTCCTGACTTAGATGCGAAAACTGAAACTGATATTTTAAACCAATAATTTAAAAAAAACCACACACTATGGGTGTCGGAGCTAAGAACTCACCAGAAAGTGCCATGGCCACCTTTTCCATGTCTTGTGGCCACTGAAAACAGCGCCGGTTAGAGAATCCGGGCCTTAGCATGCACTAATTATTAGCACCCTTTGATGAAATCCCCTCCTCACTGAATCTAAGGGCTCCTTTTATCAAGCCATGCTAACGGGGTTAATGCACGCAACATTTCATCATGCGTTAACCCCCGCGCTGGCCTAAAAACTACAACCTGCTCAAGGGAGGCGGTAGGGGCTAGCGCAGCCAGCAGTGGAGCACGCGGTATTACACGCATTAAACCGCTAGCGCAGCTTGATGAAAGGAGCCCTAAGTATACAATTTAAAATGTAAGATGTTTCAAGTTCTGTTTTACTAGGACCCGTGTTCAGGTTAGATTTTGAACTTAGGTAAATGGTGGCTGTTCTCTGCACTTAGCACTTTTGATATTTTGGGGAGATTTATCAATCGCCTTTTCATGAAGAGATTCACCCAAAGCGGCTTACAATACAGGCTCACAATCTAACTTCGGTATCTGGGGCAATGGACCAGAATCACGGGGAGCAAGCCGCCATTGAACTTGCAACTCAGGGTGCCAAGCCAGCAGTTCTAACTAGGGTTACCAGACTTTACGGAGCTAAAATACGGACCCGTAGCCCCACCCCCAGTCTCGCTCAGTTCCACCTATCCCTGCGCAGTTCTGCCCGAGTCCCGCCCTGTTATGTCCCTCAACCCCGCCCCCTCAACCTGTTCACTCATGCGCTGGTGTGGCGCTATGACATCGCACGCATGCATGTGACATCACCAGGTTGCATGCGTGGATTTCCTCCTGCCCAACGCAATTTAGGGAAGACTTTTCAAAACCCGGGCAAAGTTTCAGGTTTTGAAAAGCCGTCCAGAGACGCCCGGACCTGTCCTTTAAAAGAAGGCCATGTCCGGGATAATCCGGACTTCTGGTAGCCCTAGTTCTAACCAGTAGACCAACTCCGCTCCAAGTCTGCAGATTGTTGAGAAAGCAAATGATCTTTTCATTCTTTATACAATTCACATGAAAGTTTGAGGCTGCACCTCCTCCGAAAGTTAAGCTTAAGCCTTCTTCCACCTAGGATGCTGAACAACCCGTGATTAACCACGCCAACAATTAAATCAGGCATTATACGTAGACCACAGAGTCCTTGAAGCCTACGACCACAGTGAAATTTTTCCATCGTTTTTCTCCTTTACAAATAAACTATGCAAGGCGTCCTCTAGGTGTGAAATTTTACTACAATCCTGAATTAATGAGTAGTTATATTAGCATATCATTAACTCACAATGCAGCAAAACCCAGTCCTTCCAAGATGTGTTTGGGTGATATTTTTTATTTTTTTTAAAGCTACACCTTAGGGCTCCTTTTAAGAAGCCGCGCTAGTGGTTTTAGCACGCGCTGCATTGAGCTGGCGTTAGATCTTGGTGCGTAGCGCGGGGTTAGCGCGTGCAGCAATGCCGTGCGTGCCAAAAAACGCTAGCGCGCCTTAGTAAAAGGAGCCCTTAGTGTCCTTGACTAGGATGGATGGTTTATGCCACCGCGCACAGTGAGGAATTCGCCCTGTGATGTTTCATGGCAAAGTACAGGAGTGGATTGCCATTGCCTTCTCCTGTGCAGTGTTTGGATCCACTGCTGCCCAATGAAGGGCCCCTCAGCCTACAGCGCCTGGTATTCCCAGGTGGTCTCCCATCTAGGTATTGCCCAGGCCTAACCCTACCTAGCTTCCGGTCGGGTGGCCAGGCTGTAGGCTTGGCTCTTAACTAGGGCCCATGACTAAGGGCTCCTTTTACGAAGGCGCGTTAGCGGTTTAACGCGCATAATAGCGCGTGCTAAACTGCCGGCCGCGCTAGCCGCTACCGCCTCCTCTCGATGTTGGATTCCCCCCCCCCTCCCCCCCCGGGACGGCTTTTGTTTTTTATTTTTAAAGTCTTTATTCATTTTTAAAACTTTCAACAAGTGTAACATAAGAAACAATCATTTTATACTTTAATATCACTTAAAATACCATCAAAATTTAACTCATCAAATTCCCTCCCCCCCTCCTCACCCTGGCCTATATGAACAAAGGGAGAAAATAATATTCATTCTGTACAATATTTTGTTAATGGCTCCCAAACATCCCTAAATTTCTTAAAATGCCCCTGCTGTATGGCAACCCCTGTCATGACGAGCAAAAGTTTATTATTATTAGAAGAGATTTGACTCTTGGCTCTCATGGAAATACCAAATAACACAGTGTCATATGATAATGCCACCGGATTTTCCAGGAGATTATTCACTTGGCCACAAATGGATTTCCAAAAGCTTTGACATGCAGCTCCTGATTGGTGAGGCCCCACCGCGATTGATTTCCTTCAGTCGTCGGCGCTTCGGCTGCCCTCTCCTACCTCTCCAGCTGCCCTCTCCTGTCTCCCCTGCCTGAAAACCATATTTGCGTTTTTTCGACATTCGCAGGGGTTCTTGGAACGTTCCAGAACCCCCTGCGAATATCGGGGGAGTACTGTATTGCAATCCAATCCTCACAATTCCGCTGAACATACTTGCACTATGTAGAGCCATCAGAAGCGGCATTGCAATATTTTCTCCTCTGAAAACGGGACTTATACAATATTATTGGTTTGGATTTATGAGTTGTTATATTGGACAAAACAAACCTTTAAACTTTCTTCAGCTGTTTATGTGTTTAATACTAGCATAGGCATAAAACACTCCACTCGTAAAACACCTTTCACATCAAGACTCAACATGGATCGTTTTTCGGCCACAAGGCTTGTTTCAGGAGTCTTAGGGTCTTGTCAGCAAAATATATAAACATAGAAAAATATATTAAAATGCATGTAGAATCAAATTGAATCACACAGAGCTAAACATTGGAAGAGATAAAACCATACTTTATAAAGAGTCAAATCACATATGATGTAAAAACACTCAAATGTCCAGTGTTTTGGAATGGACTGTCCGGAGCAATAGGTTTTTGTTAACAATGTACGGTTCATAGACAACGGCGCAAAAGACAAAGACGCGCCCAGACAATTGAGCGCAGCGCGGAGGCGCGCGCTGCTCAAAATTACTATTTTAGGGGATCCGACGGGGGTTTTGTTGGGGAACCCCCCCACTTTACTTAATAGACATCACGCCGGCATTATGGGGGGTTTGGGGGGTTGTAACCCTCCACATTTTACTGTAAACTTAACTTTTTCCCTAAAAACAGGGAAAAAGTGAAGTTTTCAGTAAAATGTGGGGGGTTACAACCCCCACACCCCCCACAACGCCCCCACAACATGGTGCAATGTCTATTAAGTAAAGTGGGGGGTTCCCCCCCCCACACCCCCCCGTCGGAGCCCTAAAAACATTAATTTTGAGCGGCGCACGCCTCCGCGCTGCGCTCAATTGTCTGGGCGCGCCTTTGTCCCGGCGCGCTTTTGACCTGACACCCAATGTACTGCTATTTCGAAAATAACTTAAGGCTCATTTTTTTAATCTTAGCTCTGACATCCAATAAAATGTTTGAGAACGCCTCCATTTTTTTTGTTAAACAAAGTCGATTGATGTTTGTAATGTGTTGGGAAAAGTAGGTTAAAATTTGACCTCTACTGTGTATGTTTGCTTGTAAGCCGCTTAGGAGATAAGAGGATAATAAGTTATTTAAATCAATAAATATCTCAGAAGAGAACGTCCCACCAGCGTGCACACTCCAAACAGAAAACGAGAACGAGAAATTTAGCTGTTGGTTGACTTTTTCAAACATTCCCCGATGATCAATGCTGACACCAACGCGCTTCTCAGGATTTTTTTTTTTCCCCCCCCCCAAAAACAAACTTCACTCTCGCGGCTCAAATGATCAGCGTCAGTACTTTGTAATCTCCCAACAAGAATCTCGTTGCGCCGGCAATAACGGCTGTATCAGGGGAAATTGAATAATTCTACCGACACTTAAGGGCTCCTTTTACAAAGGTGCGCTAGCGTTTTTAGCGCGTACACCGGATTAGCGCGCGCTAGCTGAAAAATTACCGCCTGCTCAAAAGGAGGCAGTAGCGGCTAGCGCGTGCGGCAGTTTAGCGCGTGTTAAGGCCCTAACGCACCTTTCTAAAAAGAGCCCTAAGTTTTGCATTTATTTTTGCGCTGTGCACACCAGTGGGATGTTCTCGTGAGATTTGAAAGATATTATATGAGTGGAGTTTTTTTATACCTATGATAGTATTAAATAAATAAATAGTTATAATCTTAACGATTTCATTTAAAGCATAGACTTATCTGAAAATAATTTTCTCAAAGATCTTTCAATTCATATTCAAGCGCATTATGGAAGGAATAGACCCAACATGTTTCGCTTTCAGCTTTTTCAAGGGTCCTCCCGTTAGCGCCAGTGTCAGCCGCCTTCCCAAAGTTTCTCATAGCAAAGATCTTTGTTATGATAGTATTAAGGCGGCTTGGCACAATGTTAGTGGAATGTGCCCCAATGGCCCATCTAGTCTGACCATCTACAGCATCCACTATCTCCTCCTCTCCCTATTGGCTAAGGCTCTTTACACCTGCATTGTGATGTCATAGAACTTTAGTAACATAGAAACATGATGGCAGATAAAGGCCAAATGGCCCATCTAGTCTGCCCATCCGCAGTAACCATTATCTCTTTCTCTCTCCGAGAGATCCCACGTGCCTATCCCAGGCCCCTTTGAATTCAGACACAGTCTCTTGTCTCCACCACCTCTTCCGGGAGACTGTTCCATGCATCTACCACCCTTTCTGTACAAAAGTATTTCTTTAGATTACTCCGGAGCCTATCACCTCTTAAGTTCAACCTATGCCCTCTCATTGTACAGTTTCCTTTCAAATAAAAGAGACTCGACTCATGCGCATTTACATCACGTAGGTATTCAGACGTCTCTATCATATCTCCCCTATCCCACCTTTCCTCCAAAGTATACAGATTGAGAACTTTAAGTCTGCCCCCATACACCTTATGATGAAGACCACATACCATTTTAGTAGTCTTCCTCTGGACCAAATCCATCCTTTTTATATCTTTTTGAAGGTGTTGTCTCCAGAATTGTACACAATATTCTAAATGAGGTCTCACCAGAATCTTATACAGAGGCATCAATACTTCCTTTTTCCTACTGGCCATACCTCTCCCTATGCACCCTAGCATCCTTCTAGCTTTCGCTGTCACCTTTTCAACCTGTTTGGCCACCTTAAGATCATCACATACAATTGCACCCAAGTCCCGCTCTTCTGTTGTGCACATAAGCTTTTCACTCTCTAATCTGTACCGTTCCCTTGGGTTTTTGCAGCCCAAATGCATGACCTTGCATTTCTTAGCATTAAATTTTAGCTGCCAAATTTCAGACCATTCTTCAAGCTTTGCCAGGTCTTTCTTCATGTTATTCACACCATCCGGTGTTTCTACTCTATTGCAGATTTTCGTATCATCCGCAAAGAGGCAAAATCTTACCCGACAACCCTTCAGCAATATCGTTTATAAAAATGTTAAAAAGCGCAGGCCCATGAACAGAACCTTAAGGCACACCACTGGTAACATCCCTTTCCTCAGAGCGATCTCCATTGATCACTATCCTCTGTCGCCTTCAACTCAACCAGTTCTTGATCGAGCCCGTCACTTTGGGACCCATCCAAATGGCACTCAGTTTATTTATTAGATGTCTGTGTGGAACACTGTTAAAAACTTGCTAAAAACTAAATACACAACATCTAGCGCACATCCTCTATCCCAGTGATTCCCAACCCTGTCCTGGAGGAACACCAGGCCAATCGGGTTTTCAGGCTAGCCCTAATGAATATGCATGAGAGAGATTTGCATAGGATGGAAGTGATAGGCATGCAAATTTGCTTCATGCATATTCATTAGGGCTAGCCTGAAAACCCGATTGGCCTGGTGTTCCTCCAGGACAGGGTTGGGAACCACTGCTCTATCCAATTCTCTGGTCATGCAGTTAAAGGAATTGATCAGATACGTCTGACAAGATCTACCTCTAGTGACTCCATATTGCCTTCCAGAAACTTGACCATTCTCTGTTTTAAAAGCATTTCCATTAATTTGCCTACCACAGAAGTCAGACTTACCGGCCAGTAATTCCCTACTTCTTCCTTACTTCCACTTTTGTGGAGAGGGACCACATCCGCCCTTCTCCAGTCCACTCCCAACTCTAGAGACTCATTGAAAAGGTCAGTCAAAGGAGCTACCAGAACTTCCCTAAGTTCCTTCAGCACCCTCAGATGTACACCATCCGGCCCCATCACTTTGTCTACCTTTATTTTAGCTAGTTTCTCACAAACACAACCCTCTGAAAATCGATCAGGGTCTATAACTCCTCCATCCCTATTCACCTTTGTTTTCTGCGGTCCCTTTCCCAGCGCTTCAGCCGTGAACATAGAACAGAAATATCTGTTAAGCAATTCGGCCTTTTCTTTATCAGCTTCTACACATTGCTGCATTGTGAGGTCATAGAACTTTAGTAACATAGTAACATAAAACCATGACGGCAGATAAAGGTCAAATGGCCCATCCACGGCATCCACTATCTCTTCCTCTCCCTAAAACATGGGCGTCAAAGTCCCTCCTCGAGGGCCACAATCCAGTCGGGTTTTCAGGATTTCCCCAAAGAATATGCATGAGATCTATTTGCATGCACTGCTTTCATTATACGCTAATAGATCTCATGCATATCCATTGGGGAAATCCTGAAAACCCGACTGGATTGCGGCCCTCGAGGAGGGACTTTGACACCCCTGCCCTAAGAGATCCCATGTGCCTGTCCCACACTTTCTTGAATTCAGTCTTTGTCTCCACCACCTCTACCAGGAGACTATTCCATGCGTCTACCATCTTTTTTTTAAACACCAATACTCAATCCACCCCCCCCCTCCCCCAAAGACATTGCCATCACTAACTCATTACTAAAAATGGGGGGGGGGGGAAATGAATCTAAACCTCAAAATTATAAAACCCATACCCAATGGAGTAGTAAGGGTGAGCGGTCGCCCCTCCCCAGCCCTCTTCCCCACTCCATGTTGCACCCGTGCCCCCTTCCCTTTCCCTGTACCTTTTTAACATCTCCGGTGTTAGCGACATGCCCACGTCGATGTTGGCTCACCCTCTGACATCACTTCCTAGGTGCGGGGCCCGGAACTGATGTCAGAGAAAGCGCCGACGCCTACGTGGGCAGTAACCTCACGCCGGAGAAGTAAAAAAAAAAAGGTCCAGGGGAAGGCAAGGGGCCCGTGCACGCGGCAAGGAAAGGAGCAGAGGAGGGGCAGAGAGAAGGGAGGGTGCCACGCCCTTGGGAAGATCGCACCCAGGGCGGACCGTCCTCCCAGCACACCCCTTACTGCGCCACTGTCCAAATTATCTCACACAAATTCCCTTTCCTTTGCACAATGTCCTAATTGTAAAGCTTTCTAAACAGCTCTTATCCTGAAAAGATATCAAACATTTGCGAGAAATGGTAGGAAGAAAGTCACTCCTACGACTTGAGCAATTGCTCTCAGCTGCAGGAAAACCTTCAGCTGTAGAGCCCAACCCCTCATTCCTGTTCCATCCCCAAGAATAGGAAAAATTATATGCGGGTAAAAAATAGTGTAAGCTATATATATATATATTTTTTTTTTTTTTTGGGGGGGGGGCGGAGTTGGGAGACTTAGTCAGAGCCAGAATTAGCTTGTTGGCACCGCTTGGCATAATTGGAGCGTGGTAGGGGAGGGGAGATTTCTACCCCAGAGATCGCAATACATACGGTTAAATCTAATCTAATCTAATCTAAACCTTAAGTTTATATACCGCATCATCTCCATGAGTATGGAGCTCGACACGATTTACAAGAACTTAAATAATAAGTAAAGAAGAAGAAAAAGGTTTACATGAACTTATGTGTAGAAGGGAGGAGAAAAAGGGGGGGAGGATAGAGTTACAATTTGATGAAAAGCCAAGTTTTCAGTTTTTTGCGGAATAATTGAAGGGAGCCCAGGTTCCGCAACGGGATGGTGAGGTCGTTCCAAAGACCTGTGATTTTGAAGAGAAGGGATTTTCCCAGTTTGCCTGCATAGTGGATGCCGCGTAGAGAGGGGAAGGCTAGTTTATACCTTTGGCAGTTCTGGAGGAGTCGGGACTGGAGGAGTTGAAAGATATCAGGCTCCAGTTTAGTCCAGGAATGTGGGCCTTCTCAATTGGGAACTCTGGACATTGGTGTGTGTTACCTACGCTTAAAACCTGGCCTGGATGCAGGAGCGTGACTAGCGTGCCCACTTCCAGGACGCAGAATGAAGTAGTCTCATACAGAGCACAAACGGATATAAATTTACTATTAACACTAGTCTTCTAATGCACTTTGGTGCGTAAAGCCATGTTGTACACAATGAACTAGGCTTCTATAAAAATCCCCTATACAATCTAAATGTTACCTGGACAGTTTGGAGGCATTTGTGGGGGTGGGATTAGGGAAGAGTTAATGTACTCATGTAATTAAACCCAGGAAATTCATACAAGTCAAATGACATTCCCTGGAGTAAATTTTGAAGTGTTCACACTTATGTTCACACTTATCACCCCAATATATGCATTCATTATAAATGTTTTTTTGGCCCATTCTCCACCCATGACGGGAATTTAAACATAAAACAATGACAGGTGAAGTCCAGGAGATGTCAGAATCCAAGTTTCGGCGACCGTGTCGCCTTCCTCAGGGGAACAACGAGTGACTTGCGATGCTCTGCTAATAGTTCGAGGTAACGCCTCGGCGTCTCTTTTGGCACTTCTTTTCTGTGCAGAGACGCCGAGGCGTTACCGCGAACTATTAGCAGAGCATCGCAAGTCCCTCGTTGTCCCCCTGAGGAAGGTGACACAGTCACCGAAACTTGGATTCGAGTTGGGACCACATTCATTTTGGAGGTTACGGACTCGTTTTTAGACTTTGATAGATCACCATTAAAGTATATGTAAGTGAAGGTTGGTTCTGACATCTCCTGGGTCTCTCCTTTCATTGTTTTGTTTTCACCCGAGGCTTGGTACCTTCTTTCCCGCCGATTGCAGGAATTTAAATATCCCAATTTCACATTTCTCTGTTTCATGCTACTGATGTTTGTATTACATTTTACTTTGGAATGACCTAAGCCCCTAAGCCAGGCTGTTTCAACATTAGCCCAAATAAAGTCTGTATCGGTCCCTTCTCAGACATGAAGGATCTCAATTTTCTTTTTGTCTGTCAAGGTTTAAATGGGCAGCCAATTGCAGTATCCGTATTAAGCATAGTCATAATAATTGCATGACATATATAAATATATATATATAGATATATATATAGATATATACTGTTTTCAGTTTTATTGTTCCATTTGACTATTTCTACTGTAAAAAAAAAAAAAAAAAAAGCAGTGGTTTTGAAATTGTTGATAATAAATGTATTTTTGTACATCACTACTGTGTCTATGTGTAATTTCACACTTCCTGTTATTGCCGGCCAGGGAAAATATACCCCCCCCCCCCTTTTTACAAAAACCGCAATAGCGGGTTTCAGCGCGCTGAATGCTCTGCGTTGCTCCTGACACTCATAGAGTTCCTATAAGCATCGGGAGCAGCGCATTCAGCATGCCGACCTGCACTAAAACTGCTATCGTGGTTTTGTTAAAAAAAGGGTGGGGGAGGGGATAGTTCCCTTGGCCAAGCTTCTCTCACTCTCTCTCAAAAGGGTCCAGAGAAGAGCGACTAAAATGGTTAAGGGGCTGGAGGAGTTGCCGTACAGCGAGAGGCTAGAGGAACTGGGCCTCTTCTCCCTTGAAAAGAGGAGACTGAGAGGGGACATGATTGAAACGGTGATGGGACAAAAGCGCGCAAGACTTCGGTGCGCCGACATTGCAGCACAGACAATTCGGCGCAAGACCCCAGCGCGCCGCCTAAAAAGTTACTTTTAAAGAGCTCCAACAGGGTGTGTGGGGGGGAACCCCCCACTTTACTTAATACTCTTCATGCTGCTGTTGGGGGGGGTGGGGGGTGCAACCCCCCACATTATAGAGAAAACTTAACTTTTTCCTACAAAATCAGGAAAAAGTTAAGTTTATATATATAATGGAGGGTTCCAAACCCCCCCCCCCCAACAGCAGCATGAAGAATATGAAGTAAACTGGGGGGTTCCCCCCCACACCCTGCGTCAAAGCTCTTTAAAAGTCATTTTTTAGGCGGTGCACTGGGGTCTAGTGCCGATTTGTCTGCACTGCGATGTCGGCGCACCGAAGTCCCGCGCGCGAATGACTATGAACCGATCAAAACATTCAAGATACTGAAGGGAATTGACTTAGTAGAGAAAGAGAGATTGTTCGCCCTCTCCAAGGTGAAGAGAAAACGAGAGGGCACTCGCTAAAGTTAGAAGGGAAAAGATTCCGTACAAACGTAAGGAAGTTCTTCTTCTCCCAGAGAGTGGTAGAAATCTGGAACGCTCTTCCGGAGGCTGTTATAGGGGAAAACACCCTCCAGGGATTCAAGACAAGGTTAAACAAGTTCCTGCTGGACCAGAACATACGCAGGTAAGGCTAGACTCAGATAGGGCACTGGTCTTTGATCTAAGGGCTGCCGCGGGAGCGGACTGCTGGGCACGATGGACCACTGGTCTGTCCCAGCAGCGGCAAATTTTATATTCTTATGTTTTCTCTCTCTCTCTCTCTCTGCATGACAGTTCTTCCACCAAACATAACGGAAGCAATTCTACAAATGATATTAAAAGTTAGCGCCAAGAAATCTGAGCACAAAGCTAGTGCTGTAGAAAAGCAAATTTGTGCACCATGTCCATTCCAGAATACTAGCTTGAGTCGGTGACTGTATGCTAAGATTCAGGTGCATCTATTTAGGTCGTGGCCAAAAATTATTATAATTGCACCAAAAGTCGCATGCAGAATCTTGGGCATGCTCCCAAGATGCATGCACAACCGAACTGGTTAACGAGCCCTCAGCTGGAAATAATCGGGTACTAACAACCAATCATAGCAGTTCATTGCCAGTTGCATGTGCGCTATTCTCTCTCTCAAAAAAAAAGGGGCATAGTGGGAGCATTCCTCAAAGCTCCCCATGGAATTATAGAATTAGGTCGATCTGCACCTAAGTTAGGTGCTGGCATTTATACCCTTTTTTCTTGTTTGTTAAGTTTGTTAATAGTCCTGTTCGGACTTAAGTTTATGTTAAGTATTGTATTACTAGTCTTATAGCCCGTTACATTAACGGGTGCTAGAATATATGTGTGTGTGTCTGTCTTTATTTCTTTCTCTCTCTCTCCTTAGCCGCTTTCTGTATTTCTGTCTTTCTTTCTGTCTTTCTTTTTCCTTGGCTGTCCACTACCATCCCGCACCCCTCCTGACGCGACTCCCGCTGTCTTTCTTTCTGTCTGTCTCTGTCCCTGGCCCCCTTTGTCTGTTTGTCTTTCTGTATATGTCCCTGGCCCTGTGTCTTTCTTCTTTTCTTTCTGTCTCCCTTCCTCCCTCTGTTTGTCTGTCAAAAGCAGCATTCCCTCCCCCTCTATTTCCCTTCCCCCATACCAGTTTCCCGTGCACCTGCCCCTGTGTCTTTCTTCTTGTCTTTCTGTCTCCCTTCCTCCCTCTGTCTGTGCAAAGCAGCATTCCCTCCCCCTTCCATTTCCCTCCTCCCACACCAGTTCCCTGTACAGCAGCATTAGCGTTTCCTCTACCCTCTTTCCCTTCCCACAGTGGCGACTACAAACACGGGTCCGAGTCATTTGACGCCGCCCCCCCCCCTCCCGTTCCCGTGGGCCCAACTGGCGATTTAAGCAGCGTGTGCATCAGTGTTCACACGCTGCTTCGGGTCCTTCTACTGCCCTGATTTACTCAGGCACGTCCGGAGCAAATCAGGGCAGTAGAAGGGCCCGAAGCAGCGTGTGAAGACTGATGCATACGCTGCTTAAATCGCCAGTCGGGCCCGCGGGAACGGAAGGGGGGGGCGGCGGCAAATGACTCGGGTCCCGGGCAGCGGAAAGTTGCTGGGCTCCGCAGGCCTCCCCACCCCACCATCCTAACGTCAAACTGATACCTGAGGCCGGCCACCACCACCACCACTTCCGCAGCTCACTCGCGCTTCGGCCGGTAGGTGGAGAGCAGGGAAGCTTTTGTGATGCGCGAACACGCAGCAGCAGGACGGACCAGAAGCCGCGCATGCGCACTTCCTATGTGTCGCTACAGCTCACGGAAAAGCGGCACACACTTAGGAACTGCGCATGCGCGGCCTAGCATTTTATTATATTAGATTCCCTAATACTGTAATTTTATTGTTTATTATTGATGTCCATCGCTTTGAATTGTGATTAAGCGATTAATCAAAAACACTAATAAACTTGAAACTTGCATGATTCTATAAAGCGCGCCCTTAAGAATTGTGCTTAGTGCTGGTTTTTCGGGGCACAGAATTTTGAGTGCCACTTACTCAGTTCCTTCCCATGTCAACAAAAGGTGTAAATGTGCACTGCGATATGTGGCATCCTGCACGATCAACTGAGAGGGTTCTATGAGCAGCACACCTGACTTGTAGTGGCGTAATGAGCAGGGCAGGATTAACCAAAAGGCCCAGTAGGCACGTGCCTAGGGCCCAAAATGGTCAGGGGGGCCCGATGAAGGAGGGCATCAACATTGTTTTTTCCAAATGGCGATGGGCCTCTCCAGCATTGATCGGCAATGTGGGCCCCCACCAATCGATAACGCGGGCCCTCTCCCTTTTCCCAGTAATGCACCCCCCCATCAACGGAAAGTAAGACAAACAAGCAACGCAGATAAGAAAGGCAACGGGAACTGTAATTTTGCAAGCGGTGCTGCTTGCCCAAAGCTTCCCTCTGACGCAGCTTCCTGTTTCCGCCTGGGCGCATGGTGGGGGTGGGGCGGGGCAGGGGGCCCACTGTACTTGTGTGCCTAGGGGCCCTCGACGAATTAATCCTGCCCTGGTAATGAGGGTGAGCAGTGCCCGGGGCATATATACAATAGAACAGTACTCTGGCATATATACAATAGAACAGTGAGATACCAGGTTATAGAACAGGATCCAAGGGCCTTGGCAGGTGCATACAAATGGGGCAATTGAAAATCGAAATACTCTCTTGAAAATACAATTAACGAGAGAAAAGACCTCAGAGACCTTTTGAAACTACTGCACTAACAGAAAATGATAAAGTAGTCAGTCACGTCTCAATCACTGGTCAAAAACTCCCGGGGCCACTTTAGCTAAACTTTTAACTATGTTATAAGTGAAAATGCAGTGCAAATATGACTTAACTTCTTCTGAAACGCCACTGTACATGCCAGCATCGGATGATTTAAGCCCAACGGGGCCTCCATTTCACCACTTGAAAAGTGGCTTCCTCAGGAGTGATGCTGAAGAACCTTAAAACAGAAGTGCACTTGTGACTACATTGTAATAAACACTGGCATACCAAGAAATGTAGGCCAGGAAAACCCTGGCTTCCATTTCCGGTGCCTATCTTTGCAGAAGGCGCAATTCTGTACCCATCACCATGGTGTAACTGAGAAGCAATTGGCAGGTGCTTATTTTGTACCTAGGATAGTGGAAGGTTAACTGACTTGCCCAGAGGCATAAGGAGGTGCAGTATATCATTTTTAACAAACCAAAGAAGAGAGAAAAAGCCTCCGCAGCAAATATAGGCCCCCTTTGATCAAGCCGCATTAGGGATTTTTATTGCTGGCCGCTGAGGTGGAAGCTTCAAAGTTCATAGGCTCTATGAGTGTCGGAGCTTTTACCGCAGTGGCCGACGATTAAAAAAAAAAACCCCATACACAGCTTGATAAAAGGGGGCCAAAATAAAAATGAAAAGAGCAAAGATGATTGGATAATCAAGCTGGCAAGTAAATTTTAATAAAATCCAACACATGTACAAATAAAATGAACAGAAGATCAAGGACCCGACATGGGCCAGGTTTTGGCTAAATAGCCTGCGTCAGAGGTCCATAGAAATCTCTTTAAAATATAGGCGCAAACAAAACAACAAATTTTAAGTAATAAACAGACATAAGTGAAAACAAATCAATTCTGGAAAAAAAAAGCAATAAAAAAAATGCAATAAAAACACTGGACTTAAAACCAATAAACACATACCTGAATATATCCATTGTGTTTCTACATGCGTTGGATTTTTATTAAAAAATATACTTGCCAGCTTGATTATCTGGTCTCCTCTGCTCTTTTCATTTTCAGTACATCAATTGTCGTCAGGTGAACACAAGTATGTTTCTTGAAAAAAAAAAAAAAAAAGATTCTTGTTCAAAACGCTCGCTGAGGACGAACTGGGGCTACAGGAGACTTGCAACTGCAGAGCCGGCCTCTAGCTGTGATTTCATTGCTGTTGGCATCTCTCCAGCAAGGCCATGCTGTTACACATCATCAAAGCACCATTGCTCCGATGACACGCTGTCATACATCATGTAAGCACTCTCTTTTGATCATGTATTGCATTAATATATCATCGGTGTGACAGGCGGCGAGAACGCCAGTCCTGAGGACAGACCTGCTCCGTTAGGAAGGTTGCTTTACACATCAGGAATCTTGATGCGGGGATGAACAGAGAGGCTCCAATGCTCTCCTGGGGCCTTTGAAGTAACACTGCGGCGCTCACGCTGAAACTTCACATTAGTTGGTCAGGTTGCCTCACTGGCACAACAGACTTCGTGTTAAGACTTAGCTGGGGATTTTTTATGCTGAAGATAAACAGAAACTTTACCCTAATAACTGTCATTCTCCAGCAAACTGTTCAGATGGCAGTAGTGGCCTTTAATGGTATAATGACTTTCTCTCACGTGCCATTCGTTGGCCACCACTCCACTGGTAATCATCTATATTTATTTATGAAGATGTAATATACCACCCTTCAGAATCCATCATGGGGTTGTACAAATAAAAATTAAAGGGAACAATAAAAAAAATCCAAAGAGTACACACATAGGAGGGACCGCTGAGAAGGTCTCGGCCCAACCAACAAAGTCGGGAAGTCTCCATTGAAGGCTATACACTTAAGGGCAAATTCTATAAGAAGCGCCCAAATGTTAGGTGCCTAATTAGGCACCGTTCAGCGCGATTCAAGCACAATTGGGTGCTGTTTAGTGAATCACGCTGAGCGGCACCTGTTTTGGAGACGCCCAATAAATAGGCCAGCTCTAGTAAAACTAAAAGTTAGGTGCCCATGCGAGAGCTTAAGCACGCTTAAGAGCAGCGATTCTGTAAGAAGGCGCCTGACACATAGCCACGCCCAAACCTAACATGCATAGTGCCTATTTTTTTTGAAGGCCGCCTAAATTTTTAGAGGCGCTTTCTTGATAGGCGCCTTGGTTTCAATCAGTGCTGATTAAAAAGCTTAATTGAGCTTGTTCTTCAATTTAGATAGGCGCCTATTTAGTTGGGCGCCTCCAAAATAGGTGCCTAACTTTGGGTGCTGGTTACAGAATTTGGGCCTTAGTCCAGCGATTGTCCACTTTTTTCATTCTGCATTTTTCTCACAGAACAAAAAAGAAAAGGAAAATCACTGGACTAAGGGTATAGCCCTCGATTGAGACTGCCCCCAACTTTGTTGGTTAGGCTGAGAACTTTTCAGTGGCTTCTCGTAAACAGACACAAATCGTCAAAACTGGCATAGTACCTTTGTGGGGTGACTAGTTCCAAGCAGTCTTGTAGGATGGGGGATTAGAATCTGATTACATAGGAGCTGATACTCAGACCTGTGGTTGGCGGCAAATCAAAAAATTCAATGCCAGGCCATCATAGAACTTCCAGTCTATTTTTAACCACGTTTGACATATCCGGTCAAGTCGATATTCACCGGCTGACCAGTTAACTCATAGCTGCCTGGTATTTAGGAGAATCTATATGTGGACAAGAAAATCCACATAAAGATCAACAATGATGAAATAGAAGTGGTTGACAGCTTCGTTTTCCTTGAGTCCTTCATTGATCATAGTGGCGTTTGATAGCAGAGATCAAGCGTCAATTAGCACTGGGGCGTGCAGCCATGGTGAGCATGGACCAAATATGGAAGTGCAAGGAAGTCCCAATCATGATATATGGCTGCGAGATATGGACACTCATGAAATCAGACACCTTTGATCTGTGGTGCTGGAGAAGACTTTTACGAATCCTATTGACAGCTAGGATTACCAACAAATATGTTCTTGATCATATAAACCCAGAGTTGTCCCTGGAAAGCAAGATTATCAGATAGAAACTTACCTACTTTAGACATGTAATGATAGTGAATTCACTAGAAAAGGAGGTGTGGTCAGTGGTAAAAGGAAGCAGGGGAGACCATCAAGAATGACACGGGAATGAACATCAAGCAATTGAAAGAAGCTGTATCCAAGGGGCGGACTTTACTTTGCTGAATGGATAGTAGTAATGTGGCTGATATAAACTTAGCTAGCCAGCATTTAATATTGACTTAGCTGGCTCAGTTTATAGCGGCCAAAGATAAACTGGATATTCGATGCCAGTCACTGGAAACGGTCGAGTATTGAATATCCAGGATTTGTGCCGAATGCAGGAGTCAGTTCAGCTAACTCCAACAGCCTGAATGTCGGCCCCTTAGGAGGAAATTCATTAAAGGGCTTTAAAACCAACAGGAAGAAACATTTTTTCACTCAGAGAATAGTTAAGCTCTGGAACGCATTGCCTGAGATTGTGGTAAGAGTGGATAGTGTAGCTGGTCTTAAGAAAGGCTTGGACAAGTTCCCGGAGACAGACATGGGTGAAGCCACTGCTTGCTCTGGGTCAGTAGTATGGAATGTTGCTACGATTTGGGATTCTAGAATCTTGTTACTCTTGGGATTCCGGAATCTTACTATTCTTTGGGATTCTGTATGGAATGTTGCTACTCTTTGGGTTTTTGTCAGGTACTAGTGACCTGGATTGGCCACCGTGAAGATGGGCTACTGAGTTAGATGGACCATATGTTATATTCTTAAGTGTGTTAGTGGATGCTAACTACTAAAGATGCCCATCTACTATAATAAAATGCTAAGTGCACATGTGCACTCTTACCTGCGTGATCCATGATCTGTAGGTCTGTAGCCCGCAGGAGTGTGCATGCGCGCATACAACAATCCCTCTCTCTTGCTGGCTGAAGTTTATTTTTAAGTTTAAAAGCCGCGGCGGTGACTCCTATCATGAGCCGCACCTGCGTCGGAGAAGGCTTCCAACGCAGGCAGTGATCGTGAGAGGAGCCGCCGCGGCACCTATAAACTTAAAAATAAACTCCAGCAAGGGACTAAGGGAGCCGGCCAGACCGCGGTAAGGGAAGTGGGATGGCAAGGGACTAAGGGAGCAGGCCAGACCACGGGAAAGGAAGGGGGTAGGGGAAAATGCTGCTGCTGCTGCACAGGAAAGTGGGGTGGGGGAGGGAAATGTTGCTGCACAGGGAGATGGAGGGAGAGGTAATGCTGCTTCAGCTTCTGCACAGGGTAGTGGGGGGAGGGAAATGCTGCTGCTTCACATAGAAGTGGAGGGGAAGGGAAATACTGCTGCTGCTATTGCACAGGGATGTGGGGTGGGGGAGAGAATTGCTGCTGCACAGGGAAATGGAGGGGGAGGGAATTCTGCTGCGGCTGCTGCACAGGAAAGTGGGGGGTGGGAAATGCTGTTGCTGCTGTACAGTGAACTGGGGTGGGGAGAGGGAAATGCTGCTGCACAGGGAAATGGAGGGGAGGGAAATGTTGCTGATGCACAGAGAAGTGGGGGGGGGGGAAATGCTGCTGCACAGGGAAATGGTAGACAGTGGGAGGGAGACAGAAAGAAAGGAAGAAAGCCACAGGGACAGGGAGAGAGACAGAAAGACAGACAGACAGACAAAGGGGGCCAGGCAGAGAGACAGACAGAAAGAAAGACAGACAGTGGGATGGAGAGAGACAGACAGAAAGAAAGACAGACAGACAGACATATATTCTAGCACCCGTTAATGTAACAGCTAAAAGACTAGTACAAATATATATATATAATAGGCATTTTTAGCAGTTGGCATACATTAAAGGAATTGCATGTGCTAATCTGCTTAGCACCCTTTGATGAATTCTCTTCTTAATGTCTAAATGCTATATCATGCAACTACAAAGGGGACACACACATGGGTGGGTCAAGGGGCTCTCTTGCAGTTACACGCAAAAGTTATAAAATGGAAGCATTTCTACATGCAACTGCCTACTTTACGCAGGGCCATTTACACCAGCCTTTGACGCGTGTAAGTGCTTGCCCCAAAGGGCTTCTTTTACAAAGCCACGGTAGTGGCTGCCGCCCGATGCCCATAGGGATTTAATAATAATAATAAAAAATTTATTTTTATATACCGCCGTACCTGAGCGTTCTAAGCGGTTCACAACAATTGGGTAAGATACAAACAATGGGTGTCAGCGCACTTGCCGCGGAATAGTTTCTACCGCAGCTTTGTACAAGGAGCCCAAAGTTAGGCGTACACGTGCCAACTTACGCTCTATTCTATAACGATCATTTTGCGTGCAATTGCCAAGATAGAATTGACGCTTGGCGCCCCTATTTTTCACGCCTAATTTTTGGCACACGTTCTTGAATCTGTCCCTTTATGTATAGAATGGCCAACGTCATCCATAGAACTGCCATGGATTTATTTTCTGGGGTTGTTTTTTTAAAAAAAATATTGACCTGAATATATTTTTATCTGATTTTATGGTAAACTTCTTGCAGCAAATTTCTCACACAGATGCTATATAAGTCATTTAAAATAAATAATATGTGTTCTTTCTTCTCTCAGCCCATACAAAATTGAGCTTTAATTTCCTTAGTCCCCTGCCAGGCATTGCATTCTTAGCTGATTATTTGTTCTAAGGGTTATATATGAGAAAATCAAACACTGATTCGGTGCCACATCCTTGTTCCTAGGACTGTGATTTGATTCTTGGTTCTCCACGTGGCTTTATGGAGCAGAAATAATGGAGTTATTAGTGCCGGGTAGCGAAGAGTTAAAATGTCATGTAAGCTTGCAGGCCTAATGCATATCTTTTCTAAGCATGCCGACCTCAGCATCAATATGAATGAATTGATTTCTCCAGTACCAGATGTACATTCCTGAGGAAAATATGCGATTGAGGTTTATTGTTGCTAATGGATTGCCACAAATAAAGAAGCCCCATCATGTCATAGACACAAGAAGAAAACATTAGTGCAAATATTTGAAAAGCAAAGGAGAAATGAAAAGGTAAGGCCTTAGCACAACACTTGAACCCTTAGGCGGGGGGAGGGGATTAGGGGTAAAAAAAAAAAGAACAAAACATCAAAGGAGAACAAACAACAAAAAAAAAAAGCTAAGGAAAGCAAGTAGGAATAAGGTCCCTGTAAATAAAATCAGTGTACGAGAATATTCAGGGGAGAGCCGAGACTGTATAGCTTGAAACCTGAGAGATTATTTATTTATAGATACGAGGAGCCGCTGACAGTTTCTTAGCCCGACCGAGAAGGGAATGATGTGGAGCCATGAAACTTACAAGTTATTTCACACCTTTCTTCACACTTTTCGTTCCAATGGTATGAAATGAAACGAAAATTGTCAAGAAAAGTGCGGAATAAAAGTTTCATGGCTCCACGTCATTCTCTTCTTGGTCGGGCTAAGAAACTGTCAGCGGCCCCTCGTATTGTGATGTCATAATTCCTTATTCCACCGAGGCCTAAGAGCCAGCCTCATGGGTGATGTCACAATGGCTTGGTTTCCCTATACTTGTGCCCATTTGCCAAATGCATTTGCCTCATTGAAACGAAAAGTGTCAAGAAAAGTGTGGAATAACATGTAAGTTTCAGGGCTCCACATCATTCTCTTATTGGCCGGGCTGAGAACTTTTCGGCAGCCCCTCGTATGAGGGCATTATCAGTTCAAATACTTGTAAAAGAAGAGATTGACATCAAACACATGCCCTCCCCCCGATATTCAGCGGCACTTGGCTTGGAACAGCTCCCGACTGGCTAAGTACCATTTAGCTGACTATCCAGCAAAATCCAGTGGAAGATAGCCGGCTCGCTGGATTGGCCAATATTCAATGGCTGGCAGGCCTAGGTCAGCGGCTAGATAGACCCACCTAAAAAGCAGGTCTATCTTTTGCCATTTTACCTTAGCCGGCCAGACGTTAAATATTGGCTTAGCCAGCTACGTCCGAGGTGGCAAACTTTAACCTGGATATTCAAAGCCAGTGGCTGGTTATAGCCCCAGCCTTGAATATCTGGGATCACTACAGACTGCGGGAGGTAGCCAGGCTGCCTCCTGAGGTCTGAATATCGGAGCCATAATTTTTAATAATGGTCCAAATAAAAGTCCACACTAGAAAGGGGAGGAGAAAATGCACATATATTATAATTTACTTGTAGGAACGTGAGCTGCTAAAGTGGACTCTCAGTTAACCGGAATCCATGGGGATTGATAGATACCGGATAAATATAGTTTCTGGTTGCTTGAGATTTACTATAAAAATAGGCCTAATACTATACCCTATACTGTGCCATACCAAAAACTGTTCCAAACAGACTACTGGACATGTGGTAGGCAAAGCATGGGCGTACTCGGGTGTGGCGTGTGATTTTATTTTTATTTAAAGTATAGCGGAACCTTGGTTTAAGAGCATAATTCATTCCAGAAGCATACTCGTAAACCAAAGTACTCGTATATCAAAGCGAGTTTCCCCATAGGAACTAAGGGAAACTCGCTTGATACGTTCCCACCCACCCCCACCCCCTGAGGCCAGCGGCGCTGCTCTACCCCCTCAAGAACCAGTGTTTTTTTCCCCGCTCACGAAGGCCCCCCGTGTGATCCACCATCCCCCCGTGATCCGCCATCCCCCTCGCGTTTCCCCCCCCCCGCCGCAATCTGGCATGTGTTCGGTTGGGTGGATGGGTGCATGGGGGATGCCAGATTGCGACAGGGGGGGGCGACGCGAGCAGGGGGATGGCGGATCGCGGGGGGGATGGCGGATCACGGGGGGGGGCGATTCTAAATAAAGGCAAGCTCGGTGTCCGAGGCGTCAATTTTGCGAATGTTTTGCTTGTCTTGCAAAACACTCGCAAACTGGTGCACTCGTAAACCGAGATACCACTGTATTATAGTATTTTAGATTTTTTTTTCTGGTTGCTTGAGAGTTCTGGTTAATTGAGTTCTGGTTAACAGAGTCTACTGTACTACTACCATTGCCAATTTCAGACTTCGTTCCTTTTATCTAGCTGTCCCCTATGCCTGGAATAAATTACCCAAGTTTGTCCGCCAAGCCTCTTCCTTTACCTTGTTCAAAAAGCAGACCTGAAAACCCACCTTTTTGATATAGTCTTCAATCTATAACCCTACTCCCCACCAACCCAGTCAACATATTAACCATTCCCCTTAACTGTATCCATGACATTCTGTTTGTCTGTCTTGTCTGTTTAGATTGTAAGCTCTTTTGAGCAGGGACTGTCTCCTTTGTGACTCTGTACAGTCCCAGAGACCCAAATATAGAAAAAAACGTAAAAAATTTTTTTCGAACGTTCACATGTTGTTATAGGAGGCTTGTGATCCCTAAATCAGTGTTTTTTTTTAATTTTGACATTTTAGTAACTTTTGGGGAGGATGTTGTAAAATTGCAACGCTGGGCCTGTAAGGTAGCAGAATTTCAATAGTGTCACTCTCTCTCTGAACACATGTAAGGAATAATTAAAAGTTTATTTGTACTTTACAGCTTATAAAGACCCACCTAAGTTTATGTATATACACAACAACAATAGTATAATAAAGAAAAAAGTAATTTTTATTATCAATTTAATACAAAAACTGAGTATCATATAAAAACGCAAATTTTTCCCTGTGAAGCGCCCATTGACTTAAGAACATAAGAACATAAGCAGTGCCTCCGCTGGGTCAGACCTCAGGTCCATCTTGCCCAGCAGTCCGCTCTCGCGGCGGCCCGAACAGGTCACGGCCTGTCTGAGACACCAGAAGGGGCCCCCTTGCCACCTTGGTTTCCCATTGAGTTTTATCTTCCATCGAAGTCCTAACCCTCCGGTCTTGCACATGCACGACCTGGTCGGATTTCTATACTTATTACTTGGTTTGCTTTCTATACCTGTGTTACATCCCAGCACCTCTCTCAGTATCCCACGATCCCCCTATCCCTCAGGAATCCGTCCAATCCCTGTTTGAATCCCTGTACCGTACTCTGCCTGATCACTTCCTCCGGTAGCGCATTCCAAGTGTCCACGACCCTTTGGGTGAAGAAAAACTTCCTTGCATTTGTTCTGAACCTATCTCCCTTCAGTTTCTCCGAATGCCCCCTCGTGCCTGTTGACCCCTTCAGCCTGAAGAATCTGTCCCTATCCACCCTCTCTATGCCCCTCATGATCTTGAAGGTCTCTATCATATCTCCCCTGAGCCTCCTTTTTTCCAGAGAGAAGAGCCCCAGCCTATCCAACCTCTCGGCATATGGGCAGTGTTCCAGCCCTCTTACCAGTTTCGTTGCTCTCCTTTGGACTCTCTCAAGCACTGCCATGTCCTTCTTGAGGTACGGCGACCAGTATTGAACGCAGTATTCCAGATGTGGACGCACCATAGCTCTATACAATGGCATGATGACTTCCCGCGTCCTGGTTGTTATGCCCCTCTTTATGATGCCCAGCATTCTGTTGGCTTTTTTCGAGGCTGCTGCGCACTGTGCAGATGGCTTCAGTGATGCATCTACCAGCACACCCAAGTCTCTCTCAAGACTGCTGTCTCCCAATAATGCCCCCCCCAATTTGTATTTGAACAGCGGGTTCTTTTTACCTATATGCATGACCTTGCATTTTTCCACGTTAAAGCGCATTTGCCATATGTTTGCCCAGTCTTCCAGCTTGTCCAGGTCCCTTTGCAGGTCCTCACACTCCTCCCTAGACCTAACTCTGCCGCACAGTTTGGTATCGTCTGCAAATTTTATAACCTCGCACTTTGCCTCTTTTTCCAGGTCATTGATAAATATGTTGAAGAGTAACGGCCCCAGCACCGATCCCTGTGGCACACCGCTCATGACTCCCCGCCAGTCAGAGTATTGTCCCTTTACTCCGACCCTCTGCAGTCTACCCGACAACCAGTGCTCGATCCATCTGTGCACATCCCCTCCCACCCCGTGGTTCCACAGTTTCCTAAGCAGCCTTTCATGTGGCACCTTGTCGAAAGCCTTTTGAAAATCAAGGTAAATGATGTCTATAGGTTCCCCATTGTCCACCCGACTGCTTATTCCCTCAAAGAAGTGCAGAAGGTTCGTTAAGCATGACCTTCCCTTACAGAATCCATGCTGGCTTGTTCTCAGTAGGCCATATCTCTCGATATGCTCGCAAATACCATCCTTGATCATAGCTTCCACCATCTTCCCTATAATTGAAGTCAGGCTCACCGGCCTGTAGTTTCCGGGGTCACCCCTCGATCCCTTCTTGAAGATAGGTGTGACATTCGCCAATTTCCAGTCCTCTGGTACCTCTCCAGTTTTCAAGGATAGGTTGCAAACATGCTGGATTGTGCCCGCTATTTCTTGTCTTAGTTCTTTCAGAACCCTTGGGTGGATCCCGTCCGGGCCCGGCGATTTGCCGCATTTTAACCTGTCTATCTGCTTGAGGACATCCTCCTTACTTACCTCTATGTGTTCTAATTTTTCAGCCTGTTCCCCACTCATGAGCTCCTCTGAGTCTGGTATATTAGATGTGTCTTCTCTCGTGAAAACCGACGAGAAGAACGTGTTCAACCTCTCAGCTACCTCTTTATCCTCCTTGATCACTCCCTTCCTATCCCCATCGTCCAACGGCCCCACCTCCTCTCTCGCTGGTCGCTTCCCCTTTACGTAACTGAAGAATGCCTTGAAGTTTTTCGCCTCCCTGGCCAGCCCCTCTTCATATTTCCCTTTTGCTTTTCTAACCTCTCGGTGGCATTCCTTTTGGCATTTCTATCAGCGGTAATCAAGAAATTTCGTGTTTTTGCACAAAAAATTTCATGTTAGCACAAATCTTTTGGCAGTTTTGTCCCAGCGTTGAATCTTCTCCACTGGTTGTGGGCCAGCAAAGGAAGACACAAGTGTAACCTGTCTGTTGTCAAACCATTTCACAGCACAAATGTTGTGATTTGACTCCATTCTGACATCAAAGCTTCCTCTTCCCTTTTTCTTCAAGCTTTTCTCATCCTCAAGATTACAGTTTGGAAGGCGCACTTGTCTGGCTGTTCCTGTGTAATGAATTCCACAATCCAGCAGCCTAACTATCAATGGGATGCTGGTGAAAAAGTTGTCTGCATAGATCTTGTAGTTGTGACTATGTGGAAGTGTGGAAGCAAGTTTCATCACAACATCCCCTGATAGTCCAAGTTCAGATCTTGCCCGTATTCCATTCACACTGCCTTGGTACACATCAAAATCACAAAGTATACCAGAGATTCCAGTCCTTGCCCACAGCTTGAACCCCCATGGGTTTGGCTTGCCACGCATGTACTGTTTGATGCTGCTGAATTTCCCCCTGAAAGGGATCATCATTTCATCAACAGAGTTATGTTCTTCAGGGACCACTTTTAGGCATTTCTCTCTGAAAGCATCAAGCCATGGTCTGAGTTTCCAGAGTTTGTCACTTTTTTGTTCCATCTCAGACACGGTTAGATTGTTCACAAAATGTAATGATGTCAACAGAGACTGGAATCTGTTTCGTGACATTACATCAGCGACAGGACTGTATCTTGTGTCTGCTTCCCAGTACATACGGACTCCAGGCATTTGGACAAGACTCATCTTCAGATACATGCCAATCATCTGCTCTATTTCCTTTGTGTTTGTGTTTATAGATGATCCTTTCTTCTGAAAACTGTACTGATTTGTGTTATCTGCCAGAGCGTTGATCATATCTTCTGTCACAAACTTCTGAAAGTACTCCAGTGGTGTGCAGAGGGAATGGACATCATTACTGACATCCTGACCAGAAAAATCAGTACTGGGAGAGATGAAATTCTTTTTCAGCCATCGATATCTGTCACGGGGCCCAGTCTTGGCATCAGGATGTTCTGCCTCTTTTGGGATGATTTGAACATCAGAAGTTAGGTGGTCATCGGGTAATTTATTTTCCTTGTCCACTTCACCGATAACTCCATATTCCACAACTTCTATCAAGTAGACCTATTGTTCAATTAGACATGCAAACACTTTAATCCTCACCTCCTGGAGATTTATCACCTTCTCAAGTTTAAAGTGCAGACAAAACCTTGCTATCACTTTGACCCACTGTTGTAAAATTACAACATAGAAATAACCAGCTCTAAATCTCTTAAAATCAGTATATTCAATGATGTCATAAAATCTGCATGATCTACACATATTAATGATCACATTAAAAAATATTTCAAGCTTTTTACTTACTTTAGTCCTGATGTATCCCGTCCAAAACAACAAGATGATATACTCCAAAGCAGGCAACAGGGTTGTATGACTTCATGGCCAGATAAACAGACCTATTTACACATTCAACCATCCAATGGTGTTGCAGAACTGAACAATAGGTTCTATTAGTAATGTACATGAAGTTTTAAAAAGAAAAAAAATGGGGGAGGGTTTATTTTGTAGCCTTAAATGTGATGTTGTAATATTACAACACTGGGTCTCAGGGGAGTGCAGACAAAACCTTGCTATCACTTTGACCCACTGTTGTAAAATTACAACATAGAAATAACCAGCTCTAAATCTCTTAAAATCAGTATATTCAATGATGTCATAAAATCTGCATGATCTACACATATTAATGATCACATAAAAAAATATTTCAAGCTTTTTACTTACTTTAGTCCTGATGTATCCCATCCAAAACAAGAAGATGATATACTCCAAAGCAGGCAACAGGGTTGTATGACTTCATGGCCAGATAAACAGACCTATTTACACATTCAACCATCCAATGGTGTTGCAGAACTGAACAATAGGTTCTATTAGTAATGTACATGAAGTTTTAAAAAGAAAAAAAATGGGGGAGGGTTTATTTTGTAGCCTTAAATGTGATGTTGTAATATTACAACACTGGGTCTCTGGGTGTATGTCTGGTAGAAATAACTTATAGTAGTAGTAGTGTGAAGAGTGTCAGTCTTTGGGAAGCAGAGCTGAGATTGTGACGTCATAATGCCTCATTCCACCAATAAGAGCCAACCTCGTCAGTGATGTCACAATGGCTTGATTGTCCTGTACTCCCCTCTTCCTTCCAACCCAGCCAGCTGATTAACCATAGAACATAGAAAATATTCCCCTTAACTGTATCTATGACATCCTGTTTGTCAGTCTTGGCTGTTTAGATTGTAAGCTCTTTTGAGCAGGGGCTGTCTTCTTTGTGACTCTGTACAGCACTGGTAGCGCTATAGAAATAATTCATAGTAGTTTAGTGAAGAGTTTCAATCTCTGGTAACCAGATCTGAGATTGTGATGTCATAATGCCTCATTCCACCAATAAGCGCCAGCCTCATCAGTGATGTCATAATGGCCAGCAGATTAACCATTCCCCTTAACTGTATCCATGCCATCCCATTTGTCTGTTTAGATTGTAAGCTCTTTTGAACAGGGACTATCTTCTTTATGGCTCTGTATAGCACTGCATAGCACTATAGAAATAATTAATAGTAGTAATAGTATTACTACTTATCATTTCCGTAGCGCTTCTAGATGTACACAGTGTTGTACATTAAACATGCAGCTCCTCCCATGCTCCGCCCAAACTCCACCCATGTAAACACCCATTTGCGAAATACAGTATACGCCATGAAATATTGGCGCACACACACACACACTCACAGAGTAGCGCTTAGCTAGAAACTACTCATTTATGTCCACATATGTGTTTATAACCTAAGAAGTTAATTAGAGGCACTTCTGCTACAGCTTTGCACGCGCTAACGGAATTAGCATGTGCTACATACTAAGAAACCCATAGAATGAGCTTCTTAGTATTTAATTGGGGCTAATACTTATTGGCATTAATTCAAGTTTCAAGTTTTTATTAAATTTGATAAATCGCCTATCCAATTTCTAAGCGCTGTCCAAATTGGCAACAATTTGGATTTGCACGCGCATCTCGCTAAGTTCAATTCTATAAAGATCCGCACACAAATCATATAGCCCAACAAGAGAACATGTCTGGGTCTCTCTGGACATCTGGTAATCCTACCTGGGATGAGTTTGACCTCTTGCCTTCAACTGTATGATATTTAGGATGTGGAAAGTACTACTGAGCTGTAATTTCTAAATGCACTGGCGAGAAACCCGAGAGAACTGGATTTGCTTTACGACGAAAGCAATAAAGCAAATCCAGGAGTCCTGAGGAAGAGATGTCGGCAGCTCAAGTGTGGGCCAATCAGGTGTGGGCCAATCAAGTGTGGGCCAATCAGGAGGAACTTTATTGATAGTTGCAGTAGTTGACTTGTTTCGGCAAGAACTGCCTTTATCAAGAGTCAAATATCAATAGTCTTCTGGATCGTTCACTGAAAATCAGCCAATATGAAGGAGCAAAATCAATTTGCGTGGCAGAAAGCTGCTAGTGACTGTGACATACTCTTGTGGTCACTAGACATGGGATATGCTAATGAGGTAGCCCAGGACACTGAATGTCAATAAAACTCAAAAACGAGCAGAAAAGAAAATACTGAAAAACGCTGTGTTTCAATGTCTATAACAGTGAACATTCCTTTTTTTTAAAAAAATTGGAATTTAATAAATTCCACAAGATATCCAGCAACTTAAAATCATTTAGGGCTCCTTTTACAAAGGTGCGTTAGGGCCTTAACGTGCAGAATAGCGCACGCTAAAATGCCGCACGGGCTAGCCGCTACCGCCTCCTCTTGAGCAGGCGGTAGTTTTTCAGCTAGCGTGCGCTAATCTGGTGCGTGCGCTAAAATCGCTAGCACACTTTTGTAAAAGGAACCCTTACTGATGTAAAAAGCATATATAAAACCTCATAAAACGTCGAAACCTCAAGAGGAATGAAGCTATGAAATCCATACCTTCAGGAGTGGTGTAGTGACAATTGTAGCCTTCTAGAGAGAAAGGGATCCAGCAAAGGCGTTATAGGATGTATAAAGAACTTGCCCCACTTCTTTTGACTGTACTTTCAGTACTTGTGGGAATTGCTGGCTGCTTCCTTTTCATGGCATTGGTTAGAGCTACATCCTCAGCATCCTGAGTTGTGGGTTCAAATCCCACAGTACTCTTCCTAATCCCGTGCAAGCCACTTAATCCCCCATTGTCCCGGGTACATTAGATAGAGTGTGAGCCCACCAGGAGAGATAGGGAAAATGCTTGAGTGCCTGAATGTGAACCACTTGGGCTTTAAGTGGTAAATGAATACTAAGGGCTTGTTTTACGAAGCTGCACTATCGGCTGCGCTGTGGTAACGGCCCCAAAGCCCATAGAGATTTAAAGGGCTTTGGGGCCGTTGCCGCGCAGCAGCCTCTAACTCGGCTTCGTAAAACAGGAGGTAAATAAGCTCAGGGGGTCAACCACTTTGCTCTTGAGAAAGTGGACAACAAAAATGATTGAAATGGACAGTTCCGGAAATGATACGAAGTGAAAAATCTCTGGCTTCCAGCCCTACAACTTATTATCATTTCTATAGCACTAAATTAATTAATGAATTTAAGTATTTATAGCCTAATATTTTTTCACTCAGAGAACAGTTAAGCTCTGGAACGCATTGCCAGAGGTTGTGGTAAGAGCGGATAGCGTAGCTGGTTTTAAGAAAGGTTTGGACAAGTTCCTGGAGGAAAAGTCCATAGTCTGTTATTTACTCATTCAGTTTTCTATCCTGTTCTCCTTGGGGAACTCGGAATGGTTTTCATGAATTTATTCAGGTACTCAAGCATTTTTCCCTGTCTGTCCTGGTGGGCTCACACTCTATCTAATGTACACACACACACACACACACACACACACGTCAATTGCACTTTACCATGGATCTGCCGTAGATTTTGCTTCCGGTGGGTCCTTCATTCCTTACACTAAAGTTTGTTTTCAAGAATGTGTTCCGGACTCATTAGGCAACTTGCAGTTTTAACACAAGGTGATTATGAAGAAATTTCTGATTGTTTAAACCAGCAGGCTAATATCGGTTCCTTCAGCAGTCATTAGCATGCCATCAGATATTTAATATAATGCTTTCATTCCAATGTGGGTAGCCTGGGGGAAGAAATGAACCATTTTTCAAAGATAGCCTCTACACCTGTTCCTAAGTTGTTTCTGTTTAAAGGAAAGAATGAAGATAATTTGCAACGAACAAGAGCAATAATCGTTTCCAGATAGAATTATTAGGCTAAATTGTGAGGGATAAAATAACATTTATGCATTGCACAGACTCTGTTTTCGTTTAATGATTGTCTTAAGAAAAACAACTCTAATTTGATGTACTAATTTGATGCTCTATATGGCGTTACATTTGCTGTAAGTCATTTAACCCCCCCCCCCCCATCGCTTAGAATTGGAATAAGCGATTAATCAAGAAAAATAATAAACTTGAAACTTGAAACTTTACAAAAACATAGCACATTTTTTAGCGCTGGCCGTGGTGGTAACAGCTTCCATGATCATAGAATTACTAAGAGCGTCGGAGCTGTTACTCCAACAGCCAGCGCTATAAACTGCACTACAGTTTCGTAAAAGTGTGGTTATATAACGGAATTATGAAAGATTCTGTTATGTATTAATAGGAATAGTCTAGTGGTGGGATTGATCCCAGCGCTGCTCCTTGTGACCCCGGGCAAGTCACAAAAAAGATTCAAAAATAAGTACATATCTGAATATACATAAATTTAGGGTTGCCAGATTTCCTCTTTGAAAAAAGAGGACGCCTGCCTCCGTCTCCGCCCCTTCCTTCCCCTGCCCTGCCCCCACACCAAACCTCCCTGAGCTCAAAAGCCGCATTTGGGAACCTTCGCACATGCGTGGACGTTGAAGCGATGACGTCACATGCACGCGCACGTGCATATGATATCAGAACCCCGACGACCGTGCATGCGCAGTGGCTTCCAGGCTTGGCCTCCGAGCTCAGGACTTCCAAAGACCGGACAAACTGCTGGGTTTCGGAAATCCCTCCGGGCACCCGGATAGTCCTCTAAAAAGAAGACATGTCCGGGTAACCCTATGTCAACTGCTTTGAATGTGAAACCACAATAAAGTGGTATACAAGTCCCCCCCCCCATCCCCAAAATACAACATTTACTTTTCTTGGCAAGTAGAATATTTTAATAACACTAAAAAGATAAACAGAATAGTTTGAAATGTTTCGCAGCTATGCCTAGTGAAAACAAACTGCTGTGCATTATTTACCGTGCTTTGGGTTATTCATCAAAGGTTCCGTTTTTACTAAAGCATTTTTCCTTAATTGGCATGAATATCTATCATGAAGTTACAATAGATTGAATTACATTCCTCCTACTGCAAAGATTCATGACGACCGCAGTCTCAAGGCAGGTGGATGCATCGCATTTTATGATTTGCAGCGGACAGCGATAGCAGAGCATCTCCTCTGCACAGCGATAGGAAGAGAGACGATGGGATGTACTCCGCTGTACCATTTGAGAAAGGGCATTTGCCAAAATGGATGGCAAGGCTGTCAGCAGCAAACACGACCCGGAAGACTTAACAGACCTACTTTTGAGGGCAAGCTGCAGTCGACTCTCTTTAATGGTCTCACACAGGATTGCATCTTTAACGTCGGGCCCAAGATACGCTGAGGGGAATATGAGAATAAAAATAACTTACTGTCATTTATATAATGCAGTCAGTTTAGCCACAGTGGCTGAAACACCTGCTCTGCTGTCTGTTAATGATGAAAGTTAGACTTTATGCCAATCGCAAGAATCCAATGTCAGGATGAGACTTTGTCCCTTTGGATGTACATATGTATTATCCCCATTTCAGGGTAAACACACTCTCTCTCTGTTTTTCTCTTTCGCTCTCTCTCTCTCACTCTCTGTCTTTCTTTCTCTCTTTCTCTCTCACTCTCTCTCATTTTCTCTTTCTCTCTCTCTGTCTCTTTCACTTTCTCTCTTTCTCTCTCTCTCTCTCTCTCTCTCTTTTTCTCTTTCTCTCTCTCTCTCTGTCTCTTTCACTTTCTCTCTTTCTCTCTTTCTCTCTCTGTCTCTGTCTCTTTCACTTTCTCTCTCTTTTTCTCTTTCTCTCTCTCTCTCTGTCTCTTTCACTTTCTCTCTTTCTCTCTTTCTCTCTCTGTCTCTGTCTCTTTCACTTTCTCTCTCTTTTTCTCTCTCTTTTTCTCTTTCTTTCTCTCTCTCTCTCTGTCTCTTTCACTTTCTCTCTTTCTCTTTTTCTCTTTCTCTCTCTCTCTCTTGTCTCTTTCACTTTCTCTCTTTCTCTTTTTCTCTTTCTCTCTCTCTCTGTCTCTTTCACTTTCTCTTTATCTCTCTCTCTCTCTGTCTCTTTCACTTTCTCTTTTTCTCTTTCTCTCTCTTTTTTTCTCTTTCTCACTCTCTCTCTTTTTCTCTTTCTCTCTCTCTCTTTCTCTCTCTCTCTCTCTGTCTCTTTCTCTCTTTCTCTTTCTCTCTCTCTCTCTCTTTCTCTCTCTCTCTCACTCTCTCTCTCTTTTTCTCTTTCTTTCTCTCTCTCTCTTTCTTCTCTCTCTACTTGATTAGTGTTGAACAAGTTATTGTTTGGGGAGGAAGGGGCTAGAAAGTAAAAATGTGACTGTATATTTTCAGTAAGTGAGGCTGATTTACCAGAGGCAAGAAGCGAGCGTCTTGCAGAACCCAGAAACGATGGCAGAGAAAAATGCAATAATGTGATTGCTCATTAATATTAAAGAGCAGCCGATTTGGCTTGCGTTGGGTTCCATCATCGTGCTTCTGCAAACACTTTAACCATTCCTTTGTGGCTGATTGTTTGAACTCATTGTGAAATGTGCCACAATCAGCAGATGCTCCTAATGTGCCTCAGAATCAGAATTTCTTGTCTGCTTCGGTCTTATTAGGCCACCCTTTGTGGGAGGGCCATCTGAGCTAAGATGTAATAAAAATCCTTCTGATAACATTAGAGTTTCACGGAGTTTACAAGATCTCTATATCTCACTGAATTTCTCTTGGACCTTCACACAGTATCTAAATAAAGTATTTTCAGGGCTGTAAGGCAGGTTTTATACTATATTATCATCTGCAGTGGTCTCCAACTCCAACCCTTTGCAGGGCCACATTTTGGGATTTGTCGGTACTTGGAGGGCCTCAGAAAAAATAGTTAATGTCTTGTTAAAGAAATGACAATTTTGCATGAGGTAAAACTCTTTATAATTTACTAGTATTTTAGCCCGTTACATTAACGGGTGCTAGAAGTCTGGTCGGCTCTCGTAGTCCCTTGCCGCCGCCGCCCCCCCCTTCCCTTTCCGCGGTCCCGACTCCAAACCTGCCGACTCCAGCAGCGTCTGCAGCACTGTGCACACGCTGCTTCGGGGCCCAAAGCAGCGTGTGTAGAGTGATGCAGATGCTGCTGGAGTCGGCAGGTTTGGAGTCGGGACCACGGGAAGGGAAGGGAAGGGGGTGGGGGCGGCAAGGCGAAGAACTTACTTTTACGAGAGCAGGGAGTCCAGCGCTGGCGGCCAGACCTGCCGGCGAGTGTAGTTAGGTGCTGTAAGGCTGGGGACCTGCGCATGCGCACTCCTGCCACCACGGACCTACACCTCACGGAACAGGGAAAATGGAACACGCAGGTAGGAGTGCGCATGCGCGGCTAGGGTTTTATTATATAAGGATAAATCTTTCCTTTTGGCCGAGTCTTAATAATAATAATATTGTCATTTATAGCTAAAGAGACATATGATCAAGAAACTGTTTTATTTTACTTTTGTGATTATGATAAACATACCGAGGGCCTCAAAATAGCACCTGGCGGGCCGCATGTAGCTCCCGGGCCGCAAGTTTGAGACCACTGCCTTAGACGGACAGTAAAGTACTTTAACATGAGATGAAAATGGTCATTGTTTACAAAGATGACACAGGGCAACAATTTTGCCACCTTCAGCACACTAAAATTTAATTCTACTTATGACATAAATTTAAAGTTTGTGGTTTTATAATCTTGAACTATAAATGCTGAATAAGCCGCGTCATGCAATACTTGGATTAGTATACCCAGTGGTGTAGTACAATAAGCGGGGGGGAGTGGTTCACCTTGGGCGCCGTCCTTCTTCCCCTCCTGCCGCACGTGTGCACCCCTTTCCTTCCCTCATACCTCTTTCATTTCCCAGTGCAAGCATCAGTGTCGGCTCTCTATGATGTCACTTTCAGGTGCCGCACCTAGAAAGTGACATCAGAGGAAGAGCCGACACGACATGGGCAAGTTTGTGATGCTGCTCGCACTGGGAAAATTGAAGAGGCACAGGGTAGGGGGGGGAAGGGGTCGGGAAGGATCAAGGGGGCTGGAGAAGAGGGTGGGGGAGGGGTGCCACCACCCCTGGAGCCACTCACCCTCGCTACGCCACTGAGTACGCCCAAGTACCTATCGGCGGGAGTGGGGATTTACACCAGGCTTTAGCAGGCACCCTTTATTGAAAGTATTTTTTTCAGTGCCTAAGACTGAGCATCATTTATGGAATTAACCCAAATTGTTTTGGAAAATAAACGCAGAACCAAAGAAAAAAAAATGAAGGCAGAAAATGACTCAAGTGGCCTATCTATTCTGGCCATTTGTACAGGTAATTCCTACTGGAAGGCAAGTTTGATATGCTTTGTTTGTTCTGATTATTAAAATTGATAAGCAACAAAATCACAAATAAGCCAAAAACAACAAAAAAAAAAATAGATTGGTCAACATACATCAAAGGGAAACATCCTTGCTGTGAGGTCTAACTTTAATGTACAACCTATCAAAATCTATATTTTAATTATATCTTTGTAAGTCACACATGGGGAGTCTCAGATTACCACCACCAGCCTGATACAGTGCCGCGTGGAAACGCTCTTCACCGGCTCACCCACCGTGTGCTAGTTAGATTTTTACTGTTCTTTTTTTCTTTTTTATCTTTTATATCTCTTATAAATCTATATTCCTCACTGGTAATCTAATCTTCTGTCAATAATTTAATTAAATAAATAGCGTAAAAATTCTCTTCCTGCACATTATTTCATTTTCATATTTTTCATTGTTTTTCCTTATTAAGAACATAAGAAGTTGCCTCCACTGGGTCAGACCAGAGGTCCATCGTGCCCAGCGGTCCGCTCCCGCGGCGGCCCATCAGGTCCATGACCTGTGAAGTGGTTCCTGACCATTCTTATAACCTACCTCTGGTTCTATCTGTACCCCTCAATCCCTTTATCTTTTAGGAACCTATCCAAACCTTCCTTGAACCCCTGTACTGTGCTCTGGCCTATCACAACTTCTGGAAGAGCATTCCATGTGTCTACCACCCTCTGGGTAAAAAAGTACTATTTTGTTAGCAATCCATAATCAAATAGCTACTTAGCTTAGTTTGGTTTAGTTCATGTCACTGATACACCAACGCGTTTCGGATCTTCTACAGGACGGAGAAAGTGCCAGCGCAGCTACGTTACTTCCATGCTTTTCTATCTTAGAAACACCCAGCCAACAGTCTAAAGACTCCCCAGTCTGAGACTCCCCCATGTGTGACTTACAAAGAATTGGTTTTGTGGCATGATATAGTTAATTAAGTTATAGATTTTGATAGGTTGTTTATATTTTTGAGTGCCTGGGTTTTGCGTAACTTTAATGCAAACACACCAAAGGCTCCTTTTACCAAGGTGCGTTAGGGCCTTAGCACGCGGAATTGCGCGCGCTAAAATGTCCCGCGCGCTAGCCGCTACCGCCTCCTCTTGAGCAGGCGGTAGTTTTTCGGCTAGTGCACACTATAGCGCACGCTAAACCGGTGCGTGCGCTTAAAACGCTAGCGCACCTTTGTAAAAGGAGCCCCAAGAGGAACTGCTCATAAGGAAAACACACCAAGAGAAGGGAGAGAATACAAGAGTTCCTCTTGCTCTCTACACTCTCTTTTACATCCTCCAGTCAATAGAGGAACTCTTCCCGCCGAGTTTCCCGCCCCCCAAATTCATATTGAGAGCATTGTGTCTTCTAGCTATGGAAATGTCTCAATGGAAGATCTTCACTGAACAGCTGTGTCGCTTTAACAAAACAATACAGAAATCTTTCACAGTTATGAGAAACCTTAGACAAGTGCAAAAATTCTTCGAAAAAACACAATTTCAGCTCCTAGTACAATCTCTAATCCTAAGTATTCTGGACTATTGCAACATCCTCTACCTCCCCTGCCCTGCAATGATTAAACAACTACAGACAATTCAGAATACAGCTCTGAGACTCGTCTATTCATTGAAAAAAACATGATCACATCACTGAGGCATTCGTCAATTCTCATTGGCTTCCAATCCAGGAAAGAATACAATTTAAATTCTACTGTATACTATTTTAAACTATAAATGGAGACAGCCCTACCTACCTAAACGACCGCCTCATCCAAACCACCTCTACCAGGCATAGAAAAACACACACCCCATTCACTTACCCCCCCAATCAAAGAAGTAAAAAGGAAAAAAACTATACAACGGACTACTGGCCACTCAGGCAGCGAAGATAGACAACCAAGTCTCCAACCTATTGACAACAACCCCAGACTACAAGATGTTCAGAAAGGAAATAAAAACTATACTCTTCAAGAAATCCCTTAATAAAGCTTAATACCATGATAAAGCTTAACCCCCCTCTTACCATCCCCTCCCTAACCCCAGATCCTACTTTTCCCTCTCTTGGAAACCTTCTCTGAGCTAACGTTGTAACCCTTCTTCCATAACTCTTTTGTAATCCGCTTTGAACCGAAAGGTAATGGCGGAATAGAAATCTGTAATGTAATGTAATTTTTCTGTTTTTGAATAATTATCAAGGCTTCTGATTATACTGGTGATATATTTTTTATTAATTCCGTTAAGTTCAAATACGGAGGGCATTTCATCTAAGATCCCTGATTCCATGAATTGGAGATTGGGCTTCTACTAATAAGTTGAAATTGAATGCAAGTAAGACGAAGGTTCAGTGGTTCCTTCATTTCTTACTTTACAATCAAGTAGATCAAATGTCTAAAGTTTTGGGTATTTTAGACTCTTCTCTTACATTTGAAGATCAAATTTCAAATTTATGGAGGAAGGATTTTATATATTATGAGGAAACTTTAGGTTAGTGAAGTGCATTTTTGAACATTTTGCAGTTTCCGATGTTAGAGTTACCTCAACTTGATTACTGTAATTCTTTATATTTGAACTTGATATCTAAATGTATTTACCTATTTAATTATATATACCATTCTCCCAAGGGAGCTCAGAACGGTTTACATTAATTTATTCAGGTACTCAAGCATTTTTCCCTAATCAAAATATTTGCAGTCGCTCCAGAATACTGCGGCTAGATTAATTTTGGGTCTAAAAAAATATGAAAGTGTTGCTTTAGCGTAAAATAATCTTCATCGATTATTGATTAAGTTCAAATCAGCTTGCATAGTTCATCGTATATTACAGACCAGCTCTTCAGATAATCGGATTTTGCTTTTTTTCTCATTTGCAGTACTTTATTACTACACTTTCCACAGATTAGAGGAGTACGGTATAAACGACAGCTCAACTCCTCGTTTGCTTACCCTGCTATTACAATATGGAATAATCTACCTGTTCGCATTGGGACTGATTAATTACTTAAGGTTTTATACAAATTTGAACACTTTTTTTATATGATTTGTTGTAATGTTCATGGTATGATGATGTTTTAATTATTGATTGCTTTTGTATTCTCCTGTAGATTCTGGTGACGGGACTAAATCGCACGAGACAACGGCGCGCCAACAACTGAGCGCAGACAACTGAGCGCAAGGTTGACGGCGTGCCGAAGAAAAGCACTAATTTAAAGGGCTCCGACGGGGGGTGTGGGGGGGAACCCCGCCACTTTACTTAACAGACATTGCGCTGCCGTTGTGGGGGGTTTGGGGGTTGTAACCCCCCACATTATACTTAAAACTGAACTTTTTCCCTAAAAAGCAGTCAAAAAGTTTGGTTTCAAGTATAATGAGGGGGGTTACAACCCCCAAAACCCCCCACAACGCCAGCGCGATGTCTGTTAAGTAAAATAGGGGGGTTCCCCACCAACACCCCCCCGTCGGAACCCTTTAAAATAGTGCTTTTCTTCGGTGCGCCGTCAACCTTGCGCTCAGTTGTCTGCGCTCAGTTGTCGGCGCGCCATTGTCTTGTGTGATTTTGTCTATGAACCGTAGATTCTAGTAGAATTTTTTTGGTTATAGTGCGATTAATAAATTGTATTTTACATTAGATTAGATTATATCACCTACTAGCTGATGGCCCGGCGTTGCACGGGTATTTAATTATAGCAATAACACTGTAAATGGATTCAAATAAAGATACTTTATAGTGGTGAATGAAAATATTTTTTTACTTTATAAAAAGTACAATATTCAAATTATAATGTGAAATATTTGACAAAATGAATACAATACAACTAACACAAAACTTGATTATAAACAACATTTTTAGTTTCACCTCCAGGAGCAAGAACATGTACATTATTGGGTGAACCTACCCTTCCCACGTGTGCAGGTGGGCCGCGAGACCCCCAGAACATATCACCCCAGGTAGTGAGGGATCTGCATACCAAGTTTCGTTCAAATCGGTCAAGCCGTTTTTGAATTACTGTGAGAATGGCAGCTTTTTACATTTTTTCCATTGACATGAATGGGTGAAATCTGATTTATGTTTGTAGCTCCGCCCACGTGTGCAGGTGGGCCGCGAGACTCCCAGAACATATCATCCCGGGTAGTGAGGGATCTGCATACCAAGTTTCGTTCAAATCGGTCAAGCCGTTTTTGCGTGATCGCGGCACATACACACACACATACATACACACATACCTCCGATTTTATATATATAGAAGAGCACAATTAGATTGCATGACTCCTGAAGCAGGCTAACCTAGCCATAACATGGTCCGGTGTCAAGCCTCAATTGTACTACTTTGAGAATAAATTAATAAATTGAAACCTTATCCTTTCATTTGCCTCTGGAGGTTTTATATAAGATCGTTGTCTGTCTCCACAACTTTGTTTGTTCTGGTAACTTTAATGCAATCAATATCCAAAGACGATTAAGGGCATTATTTTACAAATATATTCTCATGCAAATAATGGCATTTAAATGTGTAAATTACATGCATGTGTAAATAGTAATTTCAGAAAGCCACTTTCTACATGTGGAGATCTACACTAGAGAATGACACGGAGTCAAATTTTTCTCCGTCCCCGCAGGAACTCAATTTCCCCGTCCTGTCCCCACAACTTTTGTTGCTGTCCCTGTCCCTCCCCCCTTCCTGTAAACTCAGCCTTAGCCGAACAAATCTCAAACACTTATGATTTTAAAGTGTTTGAGGCTTGTGCAGATGAGGACGGAGCTCAGGCATTGGTGGAATGAGGCATTATGACATCACAATCTGAGCTCTAGAATGTTGCTGCTTAGGATTTTAAAGTGTTTGAGGCTTGCGCAGATGAGGACGGAGCTCAGGCATTGGTGGAATGAGGCATTATGACATCACAATCTGAGCTCTAGAATGTTGCTGCTTATGATTTTAAAGTGTTTGAGGCTTCTGCAAATGAGGATGAAGCTTGCAGGAATGGAGTAGGGACAAAAAAAAAGAACTTGTTGAGATGGGATGGGAAAATGAGTTCCTACAGGGACAGAGAAAAATTTGTCCCCATGTCATTCTCTAATCTAAACCATGGAGAATACACACATATGGGGGAAAAATGTCTCTGATTGGTTTTAAACCATCTCAAAGACATACATAGGCTTTACAAAAATGTTCATTTTGTCCAGGGTTTTGCACAATGACTAAATAAATCATTCTCCTTAATCCCATGTAGTTTATTAATGCCAAAATGAAATCAAGAGGAATCTGGAGAAAGAAATGGATCTGGAAACAGAGGGGAGAGAGAGAGAGATGGATGATGAACAGTGGGATAGAGGAAGATAAGTAAAATGGAGAGAGGTTGGACTCTGGGGGAGCAGGGGGAAGGGAAATATGCTGATTGGGTGGACAGATGGGAAGAAAGAGAGAGATGCTGAACTCCAGGGATGGCTGGGAGAAGAGATGCTGAATCATGGGGGTTGGGGAAGAGAGAAAGAAGAATAACAAGAAAGAGTGGATCAAAGGTGATGGACCATGGGAGGGGTGCCAGAAGGAAAGAGAGATGGGACAGGAAGGTTCTGTAGGGTGGAGGGAAAGGAACAGGAGCTATGAAGAAGAAGAGGGAGGGGGAGAGGAGATGCTGGACTATGAAGGGGATGATAGTATAAATGGTAGAATCATGTGGTACAGGCCAAGGGGGGTAGAATGAAGCTGAGTGAGAGAATTGTGAGTGAAGAGGCGGATATGTTTAAATGAGGAGTAGATGAAAGATGGAAGGGATAGGAGGCTGGGAAAGAAGTGAAATGGGAGAGCTAAGGCTAGAGAGAAGAGATGCAATGTAGGTGGGAAGTTGAAAATTGAAATTAAATAGGGTGAGAAAGAGGGTAAAATTTGAGTGGACAGAAAGGCTGAAAATTAAAAAAAGGAGGAAAGAGTTGAATGATCAATGTATCAGAGACAGGTGCAGTGAGGGAACAAGACAGGAGGGAGAATAAAATTCTAAACTAAATTAAACCTTAGGCTTATATACCGCATCTTCTTTATAAACAACTAGCTGATGCCCCGGCGTTGCACGGGTATTTAATTATAGCAATAACACTGTAAATGGATTCAAATAAAGATACTTTATAGTGGTGAATGAAAGTATTTTTTTACAGCTTAATAAAAAGTACAATATTCAAATAATAATGTGAAATATTTGACAAAATGAATACAATACAACTAACGCAAAACGTGATTATAAACAACAATTTTAGTTTCACCTCCTGGAGCAAGAACATATAAATTCATGGGTGAACCCACCCTTGAGCAAGCAACATAGAGTTGTGGGCCGCGAGACCCCCAGAACATTTCAACCCAGGTAGTGAGGGATCAGCATACCAAGTTTCGTTCAAATCGGTGAAGCCGTTTTTGAATTAATGTGAGAATGGCAGCTTTTTACATATTTTCCATTGACATGAATGGGTGAAATCTGATTTTCTGTTTGTAGCTCCACCCACATGTGCAGGTGGGCAGCGAGACCCCCAGAACATATCACCCCAGGTAGTGAGGGATCTGCATACCAAGTTTCGTCCAAATCGGTCAAGCCGTTTATGGATTACAGTGAGAATGGCAGCTTTTTACATTTTTTCCATTGACATGAATGGGTGAAATCTGATTTTCTGTTTGTAGCTCCGCCCACGTGTGCAGGAGGGCCGCAAGACCCCCAGAACATATCACCCCAGGTAGTGAGGGATCTGCATACCAAGTTTTGTCCAAATCGGTCAAGCCGATTTTGAATTACAGTGAGAATGGCAGCTTTTTACATTTTTTCCATTGACATGAATGGGTGAAATCTGATTTTCTGTTTGTAGCTCCGCCCACGTGTGCAGGGGGGCCGCGAGACACACAGAACATATCACCCCAGGTAGTGAGGGATCTGCATACCAAGTTTCGTTCAAATTGGTCAAGCCGTTTTTGAATTACTGTGAGAATGGCAGCTTTTTACATTTTTTCCATTGACATGAATGGGTGAAATCTGATTTTCTGTTTGTAGCTCCGCCCACGTGTGCAGGTGGGCCGCGAGACCCCCAGAACATATCACCTCAGGTAGTGAGGGATCTGCATACCAATTTTTGTTCAAATCGGTCAAGCCGTTTTTGAATTACTGTGAGAATGGCAGCTTTTTACATTTTTTCCATTGACATGAATGGGTGAAATCTGATTTTATGTTTGTAGCTCCACCCACGTGTGCAGGTGGGCCGTGAGACCCCCAGAACATATCAACCCAGGTAGTGAGGGATCTGCATACCAAGTTTCGTTCAAATTGGTCAAGCCGTTTTTGCGTGATCGCGGCACATACACACATACACACACACATACACACATACATACCTTCGATTTTATATATATAGATAGAGCTCGGCACGGTTTACAGAAATTAGCAAAGAGAACAAATACAGTATGATTCTGGAATAGTCAGGGGAGAAGCGGAATTTACAACTTTGAAAATAGCCAAGTTTTCAGATGTTTTCAAAATAGTTCTAATGCAGTGGTCTCCAACTCAAACCCTTTTCAGGGCCACCTTTTGGATTTGTAGGTACTTGGAGGGCCTCAGAAAAAATAATTAATGTCTTATTAAAGAAATGACAATTTTTCATGAGATAAAACTCTTTATAGTTTATAAATCTTTCCTTTTGGCTAAGTCTTAATAATAATATTGTCATTTATAGCTAAAGAGACATATGATCAAGAAACGGTTTTATTTTACTTTTGTAATTATGATAAACATATCGAGGGCCTCAAAATAGGATCTGGTGGGCTGCGAGTTTGAGACCACTGCTATAGGCTAAGGCTCTTTACACCTGCATTGTGATGTCATAGAACTTTATGGTTATAGAAACATAGTAAAACGATGGCAGATAAAGGCCAAATGGCCCATCCGCAGCATCCACTGTCTACTCCTCTCCCTATTGGCTAAGGCTCTTAACATTTGCATCTCCTCTTCCTATAGGCTAAGGCTCTTTACACCTGCATTGTGATGTCATAGAACTTTATGGTTATAGAAACATAGTAACATGATGGCAGATAAAGGCCAAATGGCCCATCCACAGCATCCACTATCTCCTCCTCTCCCTATTGGCTAAGGCTCTTAACATTTGTATCTCCTCTTCCTATAGGCAAGTGGTCTCCAACTCCAACCCTTTGCAGGGCCACATTTTGGATTTGTAGGTACTTGGCGGGCCTCAGAAAAAAATAGTTAATGTCTTATTTAAAAAATGACAATTTTTCATGAGATAAAACTCTTTCTAGTTTATACTAGTTTTGGCTAAGTCTTAATAATATTGTAATTTATAGCTAAAGAGACATATGATCAAGAAACGGTTTTATTTTACTTTTGTGATTATGATAAACACATCTAGGGCCTCAAAATAGGACCTGGCTGACTGCATGTGGGTTCCGGGCCGCGAGTTTGAGACCACTGTTCTAATATTACTGGATCACATCGCATGTTGTCCACTCTTGCAAATCTTTTGTGTTGTTCACAAAAAGGCAAAACTTTCCCCTTCTAACCCTTTGGCAATGTCACTCACCATTGTCTAATTCAGTTCACCACTTTGGGTCCTAACTTCAACCCTTCAATTTGTTCAAAAGTCTGCTTTGAGGAATAGTGTCAAAGATTTTGTTGAATTTCAAACAGACCACTTCTAGCACATGCCCTTAATCCAGTTCTCTGATCTCCCAGTCAAAGAAATCAATCAGATTTGTTTGACATGATTTTTCTTTGATACAAACCATGGAGTCAATATTCAGCCGTTGGTTGTGAGCATTTTGCAAGCTCCGGCTTTGAATTTCTGGTTATTTTTGATTTCAAATTTGTTTATTAAAGTTTTACAACTGAAAACCAGGGAAGGGAAAAAAAATCAATGGACAAATAATACAAGGTCCATAAGGGACCTATCAGAAGTATAGAGCAGTACAGTGAACCATGTACAATGCAAAAAGTCAGCCAATATGTACAAAAAAGCCCCCAGAAGGGGCTAAAAGTAACCTGGAGAGGGAAGAAAGAAGAATAAGAAAATAGCGTAGACATATAGAATAATTAATAGGGATGAAGACTAAGGCAGACTGATATTGGCAAGACATCCGAAATCAGAAAGAATTTCCAAGACAAGCAAATTGGGTAATCGAATTAAGGTAGGTAGAAAGCCATAGGATATGCCAACGGTCATGGGGGAAACTCTTTATAGGATCCCAAATCTTGGATACGGTAGTAGTTCTATTGGAAAATTCTGCTGCTTTCGACTCATCTGGTTATTTTTAAGCCAGCTAACCCATATTCACTTAAGTCGATATTCAGCACTTAAGTGACCATGGGTTACTGCATAAAAATAAGACAGACTTTTCTGTAGTCCCATTTATGCAGTAAACATGCCCATTTAAGGGCTGAATATCAGCTCTTAAGTGGCCAAGTGCTGACTCCATTCTTGGGATGCCACCAACATATCTGGCTTTGACTTAAGTGCTAACCGTGATATTCTGCATAGAGAATGACACGGGGAAAAATTTATCTGGTCTGACCCAGCAGCAGCAATTCTTATGTTCTTAATGGGAACCAAGTTACATTAAATCTCAGTCAACTGAGCAGTATAGAGGAAGATTCAAGCACAGATCTATAAATAAAGCACCCTTAATGAACAGTCAATCTGGAATAAAAAGGACCAAGCAATTTCAGCACACATATTGCAGGGCAAAAGAGCAGTTTTAAAGTGAGAAATGTAACAGATTATAATAACACTAATGATTAAAAAAAAAACCAAACTGTAAAATTCCCAGAAATGACAGACAAAACAAAATGAAAAATGTTGAGGCTGGGTGTAACTCTAGATCAGTGTCTAACCATGAAAGACCAGGTGGACTCCTTAATCAGAAGGGGTTTTTGCACTCTCTGGATACTGAGATCCGTTAAGTCATATTTTGACACGTCAGCATTCAGAATCCTGGTACAATCCCTCGTACTAAGTCAACTTGACTACTGCAACATCGCCTATTTAGCACTTTCCCAAAAGAATATGTGACGTCTGCAGCTTGTGCAAAACGCAGCGGTCAGACTTATCTTCGGGTTAAAGAAGTATAGAAACATAAAAAAAGATGGCAGATAAGAGCCGCGGCCCATCTACTCTGCCCACCCTAATGACCCTCCCCTATTTAACTCTGTGCAGAGATCCCACGTGACGATCCCATTTCTTCTTAAAATCAGGCACACTGCTTGCTTCGATCACCTGAAGTGGAAGTTTATTCCAGCGATCAATCACTCTTTCGGTGAAAAAGTATTTCCTGGTGTCGCCGTGCAATTTCCCGCCCCTGATTTTCCATGGATGTCGCCGTCGGACCTTTGAAAAAGAAGATATCTTCTTCTACCTTGATACGGCCCGTGAGGTATTTGAACGTCTCGATCATGTCTCCCCTCTCTCTGCGTTCCTCGAGTGAGTATAGCTGTAATTTATCCAGCCGTTCCTCGTACGGGAGATCCTTGAGTCCCGAGACCATCTGGGTGGCCATTCGCTGGACTGACTCAAGCCTCAGTACATCCTTGCGGTAATGAGGCCTCCAGAATTGTACGCAGTATTCCAGATGGGGCCTCACCATGGATCTATACAACAGCATAATGACTTCAGGCTTACGGCTGACGAAACTCCTATGTATACATCTTATGATCTGCCTAGCCTTAGATGAAGCCCGCTCCACTTGATTGGCAGTCTTCATGTCTTCACTGATAATTACCCCTAAGTCCCGTTCTGCAACAGTCCTCGCTAGGATCTCGCCTTTTAGGGAGTAAGTCTCGCATGGATTTTGACTGCCAAGGTGCATGACTTTGCACTTCTTGGCATTGAAACTCAGTTGCCAGGTCCTAGACCATTGCTCCAATAGGAGTAGGTCGTGTTTCATATTGTCCGTTGCTTGTTATATTACATTGTTTGGCGTCATCGGCGAATAACGTTATTTTACCTCGAAGCCCCTCAGCCAAGTCCCTTATAAAGATATTGAAAAGGATCGGGCCTAAGACCGAGCCCTGTGGCACTCCGCTGATCACTGCCATCGTTACGGAGGGGGTGCCGTATGATCACGTAACTCCTTATTACCGGCAGTTGCACTGGCTACCGACAGAAGCACGCTTACAGTTTAAGTTCGCCTGCCTCTGCTTCAAAGTACTATATGGTCTAGCCCCTAAATACATAACGGACCTTTTCACCTTCTCCACCAACAAACACAAGAGAATCTCACACCTGAACTTCGTTTCCCCCCCAGTCAGAGATTGCAAACTAAAAAAACACCACGAACACCTTCTCTCACATCAAGCAGCCTTATGGGGCAAAGACCTAAAGCAATTGCTCTCGCCCTCCACTTACGAGGAATTCAGGAAGCGCCTAAAAACATACCTATTCCTGAAGTGCCTAGACAACTGACCCGCACGCCACTCTCAACAACGGTTTTCTTGACCTATTTCTCACTCTCTTCTCTCTTCAGATCACTCATTTTGTACCTCTTGTAATCTTTTGTAAACCGCATAGAACTTCATGGTATTGCGGTATATAAACTGTTATTATTATTATTATTTATTATTATTATTACTGATTCTCTGCAAGTTTTCCCTATGCTGGCATCTCAGTGGTCTGTGGCAGGATCTTTTGTGTAATAATAATAATAATAATTTTATTTTTTTGTATACCGCTATACCAGAAGTTCACTGAATTAAAATAATGAAGGGTGCTTAAGTATGTCTGTAACTCAGAGGTGAGGAAGTAGAATTGAGTACAGTGTAAGGAGGTCTTCTCAAAGTACAGTATTCAAAGTTTGGGCAGAACACCTCAAGAAATCTTAGAGAACTTCAGTACTATTGTTATCTGGCAAAGAGGCCTGGGGGGGAAACGAAGTTCAGGTGTGAGATTCTCTTGTGATTGTTGGTGGAGAAGGTGAAAAGGTCCGTTATGTATTTAGGGGCTAGACCGTATAGTACTTTGAAGCAGAGGCAGGCAAACTTAAACTTTACGCGTGCTTCTGTCGGTAGCCAGTGCAACTGCTGGTAATAAGGTGTTACGGACATCCGAGGAGAACCTGGAAGGCTTCAATAGTGCTATTATGAGAAACCAAGATCTTGATAACATCCTTTGATTTTTGCTTTTTCCTATCCTATTGTATTTCTAGTAGCATAGTTGTGTGTTTGGGTGATTCCCCCTATATAGCCTGCCAGACAGGCTAGGCTACATTGATGGATTTAAGCTAATTAGAAGGCCTGATGATCAGTCAATGATGGTCAGAGTTTTGCTGACCATTACTGGCTGTATTCCTAGATATTCGATGCCAGGTCATGACCGGGTATTGGCATTGAATAGCTAGGCATACACGGCTGCATAAAATCTATCTGCTTAAATGTGATAAGCAGCACTTAATCTCTTAAGATGAACCACAAACAAAGAAACATATCAGCAGATAAAAGCCAAATGGCCCATCCAGTTTGTCCATTTACAGCATATAATATAATAAAATGGTAGGACGCGCATGCCATCGTGTTCCCTGATCTGTCGCGTTTTTTTTAGTGCGCATGCGCGGGTTGTACGTCACCGATGTTCCTCCTCCACCATGCAACGCAAGCCATGTCCGCCGCCGGCCTCGAGCTACTGGGGGCCGGCGGCGCGAGCCGCCCGGCCGGTGCTGAGGCCCCGCCTCCCGCTTCCGCCCTACACGGCGACGCCAGACCCGGACCTACAAAACGCTGAGGCCCGTCTTCCGACCTACACGGCGCCGCCAGATCCGGCACCACAAAACAGCCCTCACATCCGTGAATATGCTTGCCATGGAAACAGAGGGGATCAGGAACTAAACATAGATTTAAAAAAAAAAAACCAAACAACAGTGCACAACGACAGAGACACACAGACACTCACAAAAGGACAGGGGGCTAAAGAGACTGATTGAAAAAAAATAACAAAACACTAAGGAGAAAGAGAGACACAGGTAAGGAGTGCTGCTGGGCAGGGGGAGCAGGGAAGAGGGTCAGGGGGAGAAAAGAAGGAGTGCTGCTGGACAGACAGAGCAAGGAAGAGGAACAGGGGAGCAGGTAAGAAGTGCTGCTGGACAGGGTGAGCAGGGAATAATGACTGCGGAGCAGGGAAGAAGTGCTGCTGGACAGGGGGAGCAGGGAAGAGGGACAGGGGGAGGTAAAAGGAAGGGAGAAGGCCTACTGCTGGACAGGTGGAACAGGCAAGGGGTGATGGTTGACAGCCGAGGAAAGAGAGAGACAGAAAGCGGTCAAGAGGAGAGAGAGAAAAAGAAAGAAATAAAGACGGGCTTAAAGACTAGTATAATAATAATACTTCTCAGTTCTATGCAGTTTACAATAAAGAGAAGCTGGACAACACAGCGATAATAATACATCAGTAGCATTAAAATTCATATAATAATGTTAGACAAATTTATCAGAAAGATAAGTTTTAACATTTTTCCTAAAGTCTTAGGAATAAGAAGCTGCAATTAGACCACTTAGGATTCCTTTTTACGAAGGCGTGTTAGGGCTTTAACGTGCAGAATAGCACTAAAAAATGCTACGCATGCCAGCTGCTACCGCCTCCTCTTGAGCAGGCGGTAGTTTTTCAGCTAGCGCACACTATACCATGCGCTAATCCGATGTGTGTGCTAAAAATGCTAGTGCACCTTTTTAAAAGGAGCACTTAGTAGAAATAAGAAGCCGCAATTAGACCACTTAAAGTTTTACACCATTTACCAGCTTGGAAAGATAAAGTTCAGCCAATGGCTTTGCAATAACATGCTTTCAAGTTTCAAGTTTATTAGGATTTTATATATACCGCCTATCAAGGTTATCTAAGCGGTTTTTTTACAATCAGGTACTCAAGCATTTTCCCTATCTGTCCCGGTGGGCTCACAATCTATCTAACGTACCTGGAGCTATGGAGGATTAAGTGACTTGCCCAGGGTCACAAGGAGCAGCGCAGGGTTTGAACCCACAACCCCAGGGTGCTGAGGCTGTAGATCCAACCACTGCGCCACACACTCCTCCATTCACTAAATATCTCCAAAACTAATTGTCTACTCTTCCCTTGGAAAGAAAATATTCACTTAGCTTCCCCGATCAACATCAATGACACATCGATAAACTCCGTTAATTCAATTAAAATTCTCGGTGTAATAATTGACAACAAACTCTCCTAAGAACATAAGAACATAAGAATTGCCGCTGCTGGGTCAGACCAGTGGTCCATCGTGCCCAGCAGTCCACTCTTGCGGCGACCCTTAGGTCAAAGACCAGCACCCTAACTGAGACTAGCCCTACCTGCGTATGTTCTGGTTCAGCAGGAACTTGTCTAACTTTGTCTTAAATCCCTGGAGGGTATTTTCCCCTATAACAGCCTCCAGAAGAGCGTTCCAGTTTTCCACCACTCTCTGGGTGAAGAAGAACTTCCTTACTTTTGTACGAAATCTATCCCCTTTCAACTTTAGAGAGTGCCCTCTTGTTCTCCCTACCTTGGAGAGGGTGAACAACCTGGCTTTATCTACTAAGTCTATTCACTTCAGTACCTTGAATGTTTCGATCATGTCCCCTCTCAATCTCCTCTGTTCAAGGGAGAAGAGGCCCAGTTTCTCTAATCTTTCGCTGTACGGCACCTCCTCCAACCCCTTAACCATCTTAATCGCTCTTCTCTGGACCTTGCCCAGCGACCATGATAAAGCAACTACAAACAATACAAAATACAGCCCTAAGACTCATCTATTCACTGAAAAAATACGACAACATCACAGAGGCTTACCATGACTCACACTGGCTCCCAATACAAGCAAGAGTACACTTCAAATTCTATTGCCTACTATTCAAAGCTATAAAAGAGACAGCCCAACCTACTGGAACAACCGACTAACTCAATCCTAATGGCCACCAGAGCAGCAAAACTAGACAGACAACTCACCAATCTGCTGTCTTCGATCACAGATTACAAAACCTTCAAAAAAGAAACAAAAACCCTACTCTTCAAAAAATACATAAAACCTGTCTAACACGACCAGATCCATCCCAAGCTCCACCCACTATACTATCTATTCTTATCAAATCTAAAATGTTCAAATTACCCAACATGTATTACCTATATATTTTGTAACTTCATGACAACTCTTATTTAATCCGCCTTGAACAGCAGGGTAATGGCGGAATAGAAATCACTAATGTAATATTATAGTAGTTGAGTAGGACCCAAGACCAAAGACTGCACCCAAAGTCAAAGAGATGAAATCAAAATACAGTTTTATAGTACGGAATTTCCAAAGAACAAGGAAGCTTTTTTAACCAAGGCATCTACTTGAGCATCAAATGACAGAGCACGTTCTAGAATGACTCCCAGTAATCTAATGGTAGGATTGATGGTATAATCCATTCCATTTAACTTCAAGGAAGCCACCTTAATTTTGTCCATTGGGCTTCCTAGAAAGATTTTTGTTTTTAGCGGGATTTAATTTTAGTCTAAATTCTTTAGCCCACTGTTCTAGAGAAGGGGAAAGCGGGGAGCTCTGCGGAACTCCACAAGCATTGTTCCACACCTGAGAGTAAACTCCCTCACAATAAACCTGATATGTTCTACAATCCCCTCCTCTCCCTAAGAGATCCCACTTGCCTGTCCCACTCTTTCTTGAACTCAGACACAGTCTTAGTCTCCACCACCTCTGCTGGGAAACTATTCCATGCATCTACCACCCTTTCTGTAAAAAAGTATTTCCTTAGATTATTCTTGCGCCTAACCTCTTAACTTCATTCTATGCCCTTCGTTTGAGAAAGTCTCACCTCCTGTATATTAATGCCATGGAGATATTTAAACAATCTAATCACAACCCCTCTCTCTCGCCTTTCTTAATCCATATTGAGGTATAGAAGTCTATCCTAATATGCTTTTTGACAAAGACCACTGATCAGTTTTGTATATTCCCTCTGGACCGACTCCATCCCATTTATATCATTTTGAAGGAGTGGTCTCCAGAATTCCAACTGGTATGAGCAAAAATAGCTTCTCATGAAGTATTTAAATAATACAAACTATTAATGATTCTGCACTTAACTGATAATAATAATAATAACTTTTGTATACCGCAGTACCACAACAGTTCAGAACGGTTTACAGAGGAAGAGACTGTACACAGACAGCGATGTTACATATAAGACATATCTCCAAGACAATGATAAATGTTCATGTACTGTTTAATGGGGAATTCTGATAAAACCTTAATTTGTGATATATCTCTGGGTTCTTTCCAACCATTTCGAAAACATCTGAAAACTTGGCTATTTTCAAAGTTGTAAATTCCGCTCCTCTCCATACTATTCCAAATCCATATTGTATCTGTTCTCCTTTCAAATTTTCTTGTAAACCGTGCCGCGCTCTACTGTTATAGAGAAGATGCGGTATATAAGCCTACGGTCTAGTTTGGTATTTCCCTATCTTTATTAAAAGCTCTCTTTAATATTAGGAAATCAAGTTGCATTTTATCCTTTCATGTTCAATTCCAAACTCATACGAGCCCTTTTTAACATAATGTTATGAACAGATTGTCTGTGAAGTACTCCTGAATGCTAATAGCTGAGATCCCAAAAAAAATTTTAAAAAAATAAAAATACTAAAAGGATTGAAATGTTCTGGCACAATCCATTATTAAACTCCTTGAGAACATGTGTTGCAAATGAACGCAGATACAATTTATTATTTTTTTTTCTTTCCAACTCAACCTGGTGGTAATAGAATGTTTTCCCTCAGACAAGTGGTAATCGCAGAGCAATAAGAAACCAACAAGAGGCTGGAGGCGCCAGATTCTTCTGCGGGACTTCAGTTTAAGATTGGTTTGTGCCCCTTGCAACAGCTTCCATAGCCCAGAACATGCAACGTTGTATTCATATACTCTTTGATCTAACCATCGATTCAGTACATCAAGTTTAAGTTTCAAGTTTATTTGACATATGATTAATCGCCTAATCATGTATTCAAGGCGATGCACAATTCTAAAAACAATTTATGATAGAATGCAAGGAAACAAAAATTTTTTACAGCGAATACGAGACTTATAGGACAGACAGGACCAGTACGGGATAAGGGATGGAAGTGCAATAATTGAAAGCAGATATGACATTCTTGGAAAACCACAAGAGGAGGGTTTTTTTTCCCGTAATAGAAAAGATAGGTGGATATTTAGCAGGATTTTATATTGTCTAACAGTCAAAAGCGTCTTTAAAAAGAAAGCATTTCAACTGACTTTTAAATCTAACAATATTTATCTCCTATCTCAAATAGATTGGCAGAGAATTCCACAATTGGGGGGGGGGTGCAACGACCGAAAAGATGTATTGCCTTTGCGTATTGATAATTTTAAGTGAGGGAACGGTTAGCAGATGTTGGTCATTAGACCAGAATATTCTTGTAGAGATGTAGGGAATTAAAATACTATCGATGAAGGCTGGGGACTTATAGAGTTGAGCCTTAGGCAATACTAAATAGATTTTATAAATGATTCTATGTGATACTGGGAGCCAAATGAGATGATTTAAGAAGTGGTAAAACATGATCAATTTTTTTTGCTTTCATAATGATTTTAATAGAAGCATTTGGAATGAACTGTAAACACCTAGTCTCTTTTTGAGCAATACCCTTAAATAGGGAATTACAGTAATCCATTTTAGAGATAGAAAGATAGAAAGATGACGGCAGATAAGGGCTACAGCCCATCAAGTCTGCCCATACCATTGACCCCCTTTTAAGTCTACTGGCCCCCTTAACTCTACTGACCTGCTCTATTAAGTCTATATCCTAGCGACCCTATTCATTGGTATGACCCTCGCAGTGATCCCACATAGGTATCCCATTTATTCTTGAAGTCTGGGATACTGCGGGCCTCGATCACCTGTACTGGAAGCTTGTTCCAATGCTCTATCACTCGTTCCGTGATGATCATTGATTCTGCATAGAAGGCTGGTAGCGGCCGCCAATCGTGTGTCAATCACGCATTGGCATCCTGTTCAGAATCAGGTCTGCACTCTCGATTTAAATGTAGGTAAGCATTTTTCAAGCCTACATTTAAGGTGCCTGCCTCCCGTCTACAGAGATGCGTGCCAATGCTTAAACCCACCCAAGGCCACTTCCAGTTGAAGCCACGTCCATGCCCCACCTTGGGTGGTGCTTAAGTGTTCCTGCACATCTCTGTAGGTGTACCACAGATGCCTTCGTCCTCAGCAGCCTTTTTTTTTTCTATAAACGTGCATCTCGTTTGGCTGCTGGGCAGCGGTAGGATGCCTACCGTCACCGAAAATCGGGACATACGGTTTGAGAATCAGCCTCACACTGTGCACCTCTGTGAAATATAAATGTGTTTCCGGAAATATGAACAAAGCGCCAGATTCTCTATGGGTTGTCCAAAGTTAGGTGCCCGAGTTTGGATGTTGATCGCAATCTGCGTGTAGAGCAATTAGGCAATTAGGTGATAATTATTGGGATTAACAAGCACTTAATTGGCAACATGTGCACCTAAATTTCAGAGCATGCAACTGCAAAGGGGGTGTGGTCGTGGGAGGGGCATGGGTGGTTCAGGGGCTTTTCCAGAATTTAGGAAAGGTGTCCCAGAATGCCTGCATTTGTGCACATGCCATTAGTTAGGTACAAGGATTTACATCAGTCTTTGGCAGGCATAAATGATACTACTACTAATAATTATTTCTAGAGCACTATCAGATGGATGCAGCGCTGCACAGAGTCACATAGAACAAGAAAACAGTCCCTGCTCGAAAGAGCTTACAATCTAAACAGGCAAGACAGGCAAACAGGATGTCATGGATACAGTCAAGAGGAACGGCCAATCAGCTGGCTGGGTTGGAGGGCAGAGGGGAGTACAGGACAATCAAGCCATTGTGACATCACTGATGAGGTTATTTTTTAGTGGTGGAAAGAGGCATTATGGCATCACAATCTCAATTCTGCTTCCCAAAGACAAACTGGATGTCATGGATATAGTTAAGGGGAACGGTTAATCAGCTGGCTTGTACAGGACAATCAAGCCATTGTGACATCACTGATGAGGTTGGCTCTTATAGGTAGAATGAGGCATTATGACATCACAATATCAACTCTGCTTCCCAAAGACAAATTGGATGTCATGGATACAGTAAGGGGAACAGTTAATCAGCTGGTTGGGTTGGAGGGCAGAGGAGGAGGGTTATGGATTGAAAGCTATATCAAAAAGGTGGGTTTTCAGTCTGCTTTAAAATAAGGGAAGGGGCAATTTATTTTAGGCATAGGGGACAGCTAGATGAAAGAAATGAAGTCTGGAATTGGCAGTGGAGGAGAAGGGCAAAGATTAGCATACCAGTGCACAGTTTATGTAATATAAAAACTAAAAAATAACCAAGGGTTTAACTTCATCATTAATTTTTAGATGTTACTTCTTTAATTTAAATTAACTAAATAAACAGTTAAAGTTGAGGTTGAGGTTAGGAAGGAGGTTTTAAAGTAAATGATTATATTACATGTATTCAGGATGCAGACTTGAAATAACATCCATGTTATAAGAGGTCTCTTTACTGACAACAAAGCATTTTTTATGATACTTCAACCTCTTAATTGATTTGCTGGGGGGTGAGTTTATCGTCAAAACAGGGCATCATTTGAATGATAAAAATAGTGAGTTAATAGAAGTGGCATCCTATATAATAAAACACTAGCCGCGCAAGCGCACTCCTACCTGCGTGTTCCATTTTCCCTGTTCCGTGAGGTGTAGGTCCGTGGTGGCAGGAGTGCGCATGTGCGGGTCCCCAGCCTTACTGTACCTAACTACACTCACCGGCAGGACTGGCCGCCAGCGCTGGACTCCCTGCTCTGGTAAAAGTAAGTTCTTCGCCTTGCTGCCCCCCTTCCCTTCCCGCGGTCCCGACTCCAGCAGCGTCTGCATCACTCTACACACGCTGCTTCGGGGGCCGTAGAAGGCCCCGAAGCAGCGTGTGTACAGTGCTGCAGACGCTGCCGGAGTCGGCAGGTTTGGAGTCGGGACCGTGGAAAGGGAAGGGGGTGGCGGCGGCAAGGGACTCCGAGAGCCGACCAGACTTCTAGCACCCGTTAATGTAACGGACTAAAATACTAGTATTATTTATAAAAGAAAAGGAAGACACTGATGTGCAAAAAAATTTCCAAAGCAAGTACTGTATAAATTATCCATTATAATCCCATTCTTGATTGTTGCCATATTTTTCTGTGGGTTGGATAACTTGGAAGTTGATTCGCTTGTGTTGTCTGAATTTCACTATTTGAGTTTTTGGCAGGTTCTGATGACCTGGATTGGCCTCTGTGGGCTTCTGGGCTAGATGGACCATTGGTCTGACCCAGTAAGGCTATTCTTATTTACCAATTAAGTGGGAAGCTCATAGAAGCAATTGGAAACTGTGTATTACCCTTCTAAAATATTTCTTGCTAAGCAGGAAAAAAAAAATACATCAAGATAGCCGACCAACATGTAAAGGTTAGTTGGGGGAGGGAGGTTAGTTTTGGGGGTGGGGGGGTCGTTGGGCTTTCCGGCAGGAGGACTGGGCATCCTCCTGCCCGCGATTACCAGTTTGGGGGGAGGGGGGTTCCAGGGGGGTTCCAGCAGGAGGACTGGGCATCCTCCTGCCCGTGATTACCAGTTTGGGGGGGGGAGGGGGGTTCCAGGGGGGTTCCGGCAGGAGGACTGGGCACCCTCCTGTTGGCGATGGGACAGGCGGCTTCGACCGCGGCCGCTATACTTATTGCAGCAGGGAGATCCCTTGCTGCCATAAGTATAGCGGCCGCGTCTACTTACAATGTAGACCAGCATTTTGCTGGCCTACATTTTAAGCTTCTCTTCCTCTACTAGGGAGACGCGTAGGGCCGCCTAGGTTCACCTAAGGCCTGCCTAAGGCCCTTAGGCGAGCTTAGGCGTCTTGCGGGTCTCCCTAGGCTCCCGGAGGCGCCTTCAATATAGGCGGCCTGCCTGGGGAGCATTTTTTTAAAAAAACATGCATCCCGATTGGCTGATTAGACAGCTGTAGGACGCCTACAGCTGCCTAAAATCGGGACGCACTTTGGAGAATTAGGCCCTTTAAGTATTAGTAGCATTGTTAAAATTTTGTGGTAATTAGTGAAATATGTAGATACATACCGCTACAGATAGGAGTAGCGGTAGGTTATAGGGATAGTCTGGGACCACTGCTCAGGCAATGGGTCTGATGGGCCGCCATGGGAGCGGACCGCTGGGCGAGATGGACATCTGGTCTGCCTCAGCGGAGGCAACTTCTTATGTTCTTAAGACAAATTCCTTTGCCAATTGGGCTATGGAAGCTGCAGGGACAGAAAACAACCCAAGTGAGGCCAGAGAAGGAAAGTCACTGGGGAAAAAAATGTAATCTTGATCTCATGACCCTAAACGTACACCCAAATAACTAGCCATCAAATGCCCTAATGTGCAAATGTAAAAAGTGGAGTTGCCGACAGGACTAGTATTTTTTTTCCCCCCTGTAATAAAATCTCTATTTATCTCCTGAAATAATTCTAAGTGACTCTTAATGAGCATTCATTTAAAATATTAACTAGATGGTGTCGAGAATTATTGCAGAGAAATTAATCATCTTGACACCGCAGAAATAGAGTCAACCAAACTCTAATACTTGTTTTGAATTCCTAAATTCATATAAGTGATAAAGGGCGTTTTTTTTTTTTAAGCAGTTTAATACTCTTTATGCTTCAGTTTTTAATCTAACATTTTAGAGTTGAGCCCACAGGTTATAGTAATACCATATTTTACAGTGCTATGCTACTTCAAGGGCTCCTTTTACGAAGCCGCGTTAGCGGCTTTATCCCACGCACATTTTTAGCGTGGCTAACCCCTTTGCTAGCCGAAAAACTACCACCTGCTCAGGAGGAGGCGGTAGCGGCTAGCACGGTCGGCAAATTAGCGCGCTATTACGCGCGTTAAACCGCTAACGTGGCTTCGTACAAGGAGCCCCAAATGTCATCAGGGATTCAAATCCTGACTGTGAAATGTTTGAGTGACAGAAAGCAAAAATCATTTTTTTTCCTTTACTGCCAAAAATCCCCAATAATTTTCACATGTGATATCAACTATGACATACTAAAGCTACTTTTTTCTTCACTGGGATAATAATAATAATAATAGTTCATTTTTATATATGGCGGTTTACCCAATAGTGATTACAACAAGTATTAAAATAAAGATCCAAATAACAATGTCTTATAAAAGAAAGTAACACAATTCAATGAAAGATACTGACTAACAAAATGCAACCCTAACTTATTCAAAGTAAAATATGCACAATACAAACTATTTATACTAAACTATATAAGATCAGTCATTTCTGTGCTAACAGAACGTAAGGAGCTCAGTTACCTCTTTTCAAAGTCGATTTAATGATTACCTCATTTTAACCCAAGGAGTAGCAACATTCCATTATCTCAGAGTAAGGAAGATTCCAGAATCCCAAAGAGTAGCAACATTCCATGCAGAACCCCCAGAGTAGCAAGATTCTAGAATCCCAAAAAGTAGCAACATTCCATTATCTCAGAGTAAGCAAGATTCCGGAACACCAAAGAGTAGCAAAATTTCATGCAGAATCCCCAAAGAGCTGCAAGATTCTAGAATCCCAAAGAGTAGCAACATTCCATGCAGAATCCCCAAAGAGTAGCAAGATTCTAGAATCCCAAAGAGTAGCAACATTCCATTATCTCAGAGTAAGCAAGATTCCGGAACCCCAAAGAATAGCAAAATTTCATGCAGAATCCCCAAAGAGTAGCAAGATTCTAGAATCCCAAAGAGTGGCAACATTCCATGCAGAATCCCCAAAGAGTAGCAAGATTCTAGAATCCCAAAGAGTAGCAACATTCCATGCAGAATCCCCAAAGAGTAGCAAGATTCTAGAATCCCAAAGAGTAGCAACATTCCATGCAGAATCCCCAAAGAGCTGCAAGATTCTAGAATCCCAAAGAATAGCAACATTCCATGCAAAATCCCCAAAGAGTAGCAAGATTCTAGAATCCCAAAGAGTAGCAACATTCCATTATCTCAGAGTAAGCAAGATTCCGGAACCCCAAAGAATAGCAAAATTTCATGCAGAATCCCCAAAGAGTAGCAAGATTCTAGAATCCCAAAGAGTGGCAACATTCCATGCAGAATCCCCAAAGAGTAGCAAGATTCTAGAATCCCAAAGAGTAGCAACATTCCATGCAGAATCCCCAAAGAGTAGCAAGATTCTAGAATCCCAAAGAGTAGCAACATTCCATTATCTCAGAGTAAGCAAGATTCCGGAACCCCAAAGAGTAGCAAAATTTCATGCAGAATCCCCAAAGAGTAGCAAGATTCTAGAATCCCAGAGTGGCAACATTCCATGCAGAACCTCCAAAGAGTAGCAAGATTCTAGAATCCCAAAGAGTAGCAACATTCCATGCTACTGATCCAGGGCAAGCATTTAAGATGTGAAAGACTTTATAGCATCATATTGTCCCTGATGAAATATTGCTTTTAGAAAAAAACAATTAAAAAAACCAAACCTGATGATATGCATGGGATACTGAAAACTAATGAATATCGTCACAAACTTGATTTCCATACACTGCCTTCATTATATGCACATTTATTTCATGCATATTCATTGTGGACATCCTGAAAATCTGACTGGCAAGGGAAGCACTGATTTAGAGCAAAATCGTCCAACCTACGGCCCAAAAGCCAAAACCAGACTACAAAGGGCAGGTTCACTAAAGTCCCGAAATCTATCCGATTCGTGTCCTATCCATTTCCGAGTCATTGTAGCCAATCGATTCAGTAAAGCTTGTCCATGCAAATGATCCCAATCGTAAACACGCCGCTATAAGCGCAGAAATATCAATCGACGGGCATGCGCACTGTATCCTTGTTGGTTTTGAAGCACATAACGCATGCGCTAGCTCAGGGGTCCCCAAAGTCCCTCCTTGAGGGCCAAATCCAGTCGGGTTTTCGGGATTTCCTCAATGAATATGCATTGAAAGCTGTGCATGCACATAGATCTCATGCATATTCATTGGGGAAATCCTGAAAACCCGACTGGATTCGGCCCTCAAGGAGGGACTTTGGGGACCCCTGAGCTAGCTCTTTAGGACGCAACAATCTAGCCGGAAGGAAGGGGGGGAGGGATAGCTATCCCTTAAAAGTTAATATTTGATTTTGGATTTTTTTAATTATTTGGCATTGATATTTGAAATGTACAATGCGCAAGGAGAGCACGGGGTTAATCCACATTACAAATCTGAGATTCACTCCCGAGCTCGCTTATGTACATGAAAGTTTACATATATTTAAAAGTTTAGATATATTTTGGATTTTTGGAGGGGTAGATATATATTTTTAATGGGGTTCTTAACTTGCACGCATCAGTTGCTAGGCAGAAATAGTCGGCGAGGATGTAAATGACTGGTCCTCAGCAGTCGTAACTTTTTGGACATGAAAAGGCCAGTCGATTTGGACGAAATGGTTTCATGAATCGATGTGTTAGGAAATTTACATGCCTTTTTACTCATTGGCATGCGCCGATCGTATTGGATGCGGATTTGTCTGGAGGAAGGTTAGTGAATTGAGCCGGAGTGCAAACCGATCGGTTTGGCTAGTGAATCTAGCCCAAAGTGAATCTGCCCTCGGAAACTTGACAGTTCTCGTGATGCTTGCAGCAGAATTCCTGCTTCCCCTCCGCAAACTGGCCCCCTGTAAAGAATGAGCCCAGGGGTACTCCAGGACCAAGTTGAGAAACACTGCTCTAAACCATGGATCCCAAATCAATACTTTATGTTCAAATCTATTTTATTAAGCAACAGTAAATACAACAGCAATAACAACCATGGTATGCATTTTCATCAAACACCCGCGGAGGCTGGACTCTTATGTCCTCCCCGGACCCACCATACCCCCCCCAACAAAGAAGCCCCTACCCCCCCCCCCACCCCTCCCCATCCCCCCACAGATACAGAAAAACTCGTAAGCAGGGAACAGCAGAGACACCTATAAGCACAGTTTCAGAGGTGGAGTCTATTCAAGACCCGGCTACGACTCTCAGGAGTCAAAATGTTCAAATATGGAGTCCAAGTGTAAACAAAGTCTCTGCTCCGGCGTCGAGAAGAACGAGCCAAACGGGCCTCCCAACCCATAAAGCCCAAACAGCACTCTCAGTTTTAATCTAATCTAATCTCATCTTTGGTTTATATACCGGGTCATCTCCTGGTGGAGCTCGACTCGGTCCACATATAATTAAGACTAGAGTACGTAGCAGAAAACATAGAAGGAAGAAATAATTAAAAACTAATGTACATAAGAAAAGCATATGAAAAATAACTATAATATTATCATTTCGTTGAGGCATTTAAAAATTGCGAGAACAACAAAGTTTTCAGGAATTTACGAAATAATTCCAGCCGGCCTAAAAGCCTAATGGAGTCGGGAAGTTCATTCCAGATCTCTACAAACTTGAAAACAAAAGATCGACTGAGCTTCCCAGCAGATTTAATTCCCTTAAAGAAGAGAAGGCTAACTTATATCTTTGTGTGTTTCTCAAATGGCAAAGTCTAAGGGGATTCCAACATAAGGGGACAAAAGGATCAAATATTCCATAGAGAAGCTTGAAGATTGTGCGTGCGCATTTAAATAGGATCCTAAAACAAACTGGGAGCCAGTAAAGCTTTATCAACAAAGGGGAAGCATGATCATACTTTCGTTTCCCAAACATGATATCATGATGAATGTGAATTGACCCCTTTCCGCATGCCCTACCTCCTTTGGATATCCTAAAATCCTGAGTGAACTGTAGCCCTCTATGACTGGATTTGGGGACCTCAGTCAAACTAAGGACTCCTTTTACTAAGCTACGCAGCATTTTAGCGTGCACTAAACCCGCGCTACGCGGCTAGAACTAACGCAAGCTCAATGCTAGCGTTAGCGTCTAGCGCGCGGGGCAATTCAGCACGCGCTATTCCACGCGTTAATGCCCTAACGCGACTTAGTAAAAGGAGCCCTAAATCCCACTGAAGGGTATTTGAAGGAGATCGTGGACTGAAATGGTCTCAATAACCCACTTGGATAGGGATAATACAATCCCAGGATATCTCAATTGTCACAATCCTACCCCTGTAGCTCCGCTTGGACCAGATATGGCTGGGACCAAACCCTGTCCAGCCATACAGCGAGCTAACCACGGGGATAGGATTGGGACTAGTCACAGGGAAAAATGTGTATTCCCCTTTAACTTGGATCAGTCTGTACTGCAGGGAGTAGAGGAAGGGGAGCAGAACAGCTCAGAAGAGCCCCAGAGGAACCTTCCTCCCTCAGTTCACTCCCAGCTGAAACTCATAACGAGAAAGCCAAGACAAGCTAGGCAAACTGTGCAGGCAACTCCTCCCCCTCAGAAAGCAGGGCGTGGTCGGTGGAATGCTTTTGAGGCTGCCCTGAGGAGAAGGAGTTCAGTTGGTCCTGGGCCAGCTCAGGAAAAGGTCTTCCCTGATTGTGCTCCTGTGTGTGAGGACGTTGAAATGCAGGAAGCAGACACTGACCCTTTTGCCAACCAGCCAGCACTGCCTGAACCCATGGACTGTGGGGAAAATCTTGGTCTGCCTGAAGATATGCTTCTGGAGTAAAGATAAGTGGCAGGACTGGGAAGTTTGTGCAGTTATTAGCATACTCTGTGTGATAGAGTCTTGTTAAGCAGAAGTGCTGTCTATTGGGAGTTGCAGAGACTTGTGCTAAGAAAAAAAAAAATCGTTTTTTTTTTTGTTAAATGAAGCTGGCCTAAATTGGGTCTCACTTATATGAGAGTGAGGGAAGTAAAAGATTTATTAGGGGAAGAATTCACTAAAGATCCAGGTTGGGTTAGTGGGGCCATTGTTGGCATTCTGAGAAATCAGAAACTTAAAGAAGTGAATTCCTTTACTCCCCTCCCCCACCAACAGCTTCTGTGTTGGTTACAGCCAAGCCTTAATAATTGCAAAGCTTGGGGGCTCAGAACTAGTGAGCGCGCTAAAAGGTTTCTTTACCTGCCTTAAAGTAAAGACAACGCCTCTGGAGTTCTGTTTGATGTGTCTTTGATTAGTTGTTACTTACCTGGATTGCCTGACTAAAGGTAGAAGTGGTAACCCATTCCTGTGGGTCCACTTCATATTTTGTTTTTGTGTTTGCTTGGAACATTCGACTCTAACTTTGAAGGACTTGATTTTTCTTTGGAGTGCTTATGGATTGAACTAAGGGAGATGGTACTCCCGACATCAGCCCACTGAATAAAGGGACTATGTTATGAACCATAAAACTGACTTGTTTGCCTTTGTATTTCATCCCTGAAAAAGGGAACGTGTACCAGCAGGACTTCCTTCCTTCATCGGAAGCACGCCAGAGTTGCACTAGGGTGAGCAGAGACCAGGTTCTGGAAGACACAGGTACCGGCTCTGTCACACAATCCAAATGCCAAGTTATTAAGGTTTTAAATTCACCATCACTGATCAAATGACCTCCAGCTCCCTTTTTTATGTGTAGCCAATTTTAGCTGTATCATAAATTAATTATTCTTTTTTACTCTTTATACAAGGCACATTGTCACTGATCTTTAAAGTGTGCTTGAAACGCCCGACAGGGACCCGTTTCGCCGCTAGCCGCGGCTTTTTCAAGGGTTCTGAGGACACTTTCTTTGCAATCCCGCCACGCCTGGGGCTGTTAGTCACTGCACCTTCAGGTTATTCCTGAAGAATCCCACTTTTGCATCTTTATTGAGTGGACCTCAGTCAAACCCCTAAAACCAGGGGCAGTAGAATGCTGTCTTGTTTGGGAGGGGGGGGTGGCAAGGCGCTCCGACCTGGCCCCGGCGAAATTGTGCGGCAGCTGCCATTTTTAAATGATCGGGCAGCCACCGCGCAGCATCAAGAGGAAGGCCTGCCCCCAGAAGTCTTCATTCTACTTCTGGGGTCAGGCCTGCTGCGTGGCGATTGCGTCTGCCCGAACATTTTAACTTAAACCCTGGGAGTCGGCAGGGTGGGTGGGCACCAATTTTGAGGGAGGACATGGCCCCTGTGGCCTTCCCTGTTCCGACGCCTACGCCTAAAATTGATATTTTGTCAAAGATATGGGAAAATTTACCCAACCACCCTTTTATTAAGCCGTGGTAGAGGTTTCTACCATAGCCTGGAGCGCTAAATGCTCCGACGCTGCTTCAATGCTCATAGAATTCCTATAAGCGTCAGAGCAGCATCAGAGCGTTTAGCGCTCCGGACCATGCTAGAAACCTCTCCTGTGGCTTAGCAAAAAATGGCCTTATGTTAAGCTTAATAAGTTTCCTCAGTGAATCTGTGAAAATTGCAAATGATTCAATGCTTATGAGCAAGGCTGAAATCAGTCTGGCTTGATTTAGCTTTATTTTCCTTTTATAATTCAATTTCTGGGTCACCCCTGCTCTTGTTCAGACCTGAGGCTATTTCCAACACATTCGATACTCAGTAGGTAAGCTATAAAAGAATCATTGGCCACATTTCACAATATGTTCAGTAAACAATGTAACTATAAAAGGGGATTTTACACCAGTGCTTAAACGAGTCGATCGCATTGCCTTTGCGATCTTGTTCTTCCTGCCTCCAAGTGCGTATAAGCGCCGGACCCAGAAGCCTTCACCTCCGACATCAGAATTGACGTCGGAAGTGAAGGCTTCTGGGTCCGGTGCTTGTACGCGCAAGGCCTGGCTCGGGGAAGCAGGGAGAAATCGGCACGTGGCTTGCGGGGGGCAGGGGGAGAGAAAGAATCGGGGAAGTGAAGAAATCGGCGCAAAGGCTGGGGGGGGGTAGGGGGAGAGAGAAAGACAGAAATAAAGAGGGGGAGGGGGGGAGAGAGAAAGAAAGAGAAACAGAAAGAAAGAAAAATTGGATTTACAGTCGGAAGGAAGTGCAACCAGAGACTCATGAAATCACCAGACAAAAAGGTAGGAAAACTGATTTTATTTTCAATTTAGTGATCAAAATGTGTCCGTTTTGAGAATTTATATCGGCTGTCTATATTTTGCACTATGGCCCCGCGGTAGTGGTTTTTAGCGCAGGGAGCCTATGAGTGTCGGGAGCTGCGAGGGGCATTCAGCGCAGCTCCCTGCGCTAAAAAACGCTATTGCGGTTTAGTAAAAGGGGAGAGGGTATATTTGTCTATTTTTGTATAATTGTTACTGAGGTGACATTTCATATTTTAAAGACATCTGCCTTGTCCCCTGAAAAAAACCCCGAATACAAATAATTCACATTTTCTCTGCGTACAGTGTGCTTTGTGTTTTTTAAAAATTTTGATTGTTGCTAGATCCTTTTGTCTCGGTCATTTTAAAAGTAGCTCGCAAGCCGAAAAAGGTGTGGGCACCCCTGGCCTAAACTATAAGGAACAGATGAGTCGATTGAATTTATTATTATTAGTTTTTTTAATGTTTTAACGAAGTCCACCCAATGTTCTTTCTACCCTTTTTTACCTAATGTGAATGCAGCAGAAGAAAGCCTAAAGAAATACATTAACATGTCCTGGGCACGGTCTTTCTAAAGGGTGCAGTCACCCGTCATGCTCTCCGCTCCCCCTCCTTCCCACCGCCCACCCCCACTTCGCATGTACGCACCTCCCCTTCCCTTGCACCTCTTTAATTTTTCCTGTGAGAACACATTACGACCTTGCTGCCTGTGTCGGTGTCGCCTCTATCTGACATCACTTCCAGGTCCCGCACCTAGGAAATGACATCAGAGGGACAGCTGACACGACGTGAGCAGCAAGTTTGTGCTGTTGCACTTGCCTGGAAAATTAAAAAGGTATGGGGGAAGGGAATGGGGTGTGTGTAAGGTTGGGGAGGAGGTGTTTGGTGGTTTGGGGATGGGGAGTGTGGGCGGGGAAAAGACGCCACTGCCCTGGGGACCATTTACCTTCACTACACCACTGTGTGCAAATATCCTATTTGTGTCAATTCAACTATGATTTTCAAAAGGTATTTCTTACATTTATAGATCCGCAGCACACACAGTTTTGAAGGAGATAAGTTATTGGCGTAATGATAAATCAACATAATACAGTACCCCCTCCAAATCTGCGGTTTCAGTACCTGCGGATTCGGTTATTCGCAATTTTTTTTTTTTTAAAGAAACGCTGCATCCTGGACCTTCCCCAGACCTTACCTGGTGGTCTAGCATTGTAGTCTCGAGACTCACAGCAGCCATTTTAATGACGGCTCTGCACGGGGCAGGAGTGTAAGACGATCGATCCTGCCCCACGTCGTCGCTAGGCCACCAGGTAAGGTCTGGGGAATGTCCAGGTTGCAGGAGGGAGGCAGGGGTGGGTCAGAGCCGGCCCTGAAAGTTATCCGCGATATTTCAATATTCGCGGGCCGCTCTGCCCCTAACCCCTGCGAATACTGAGGGTCGGCTGTACAGCAGAAACAGACAGTTCAAAGTTGAGGATAGGTACAATCAACATGCAGCCAAACAATTACACAAAACCAGGGTTCCCAAAGAACAAAAACCAAAGCTCCCAAAAAGCCACAACAAGCGCAGCTCCCACCCCCACCAACAAAGCTAATAATCAACCACCAAACCCTCTCTCCTGCTCCCCCACCCACCCACCCAAACAGGCTCCTAGCAGAAAAGTCCCCCAGCCAGCAATAGCAGCAAAACTGGAACAGGAAAAGAACAAGCCATCTCCCACTAAATTCAAACCCCAGGCCAACGTTCAAACTTGCGCCAAATATCATCAAACGTGCGCATACTACCACGCTTAAGGGCAGTGAGTTTGTACATGACATGCCAATGGTGCAGTTTGTCAACAACCAGCTTCCAATTAGGCTCATCGGGCTGCTTCCAGCTAGCTGCCAATATCAGTCTGGCAGCCGAGAAGAACAATTTGAAAAAAGTCACCCCCCCCCTCCAAGACATAGAAGGGACAAAGAAGCAAAGAAGTACCATCTCGCATCCCACCCGGGGCTGACCCTCCACAATAGTATGCAATAAGCTAGTACAGGCAGACCCAAACTCTTGAACCCGGGAGCAGTCCCACCAAATACACATGAAGGTGCTGAGCATACACCCCCCTCCCCCCTGCCCATTTACGCAAATTGCACTGGTCTATAATACTAACGCAATAACGAGGAGGGTAGCAATGCCCATAGAGCCCACCTGTGACCCAATCACCTCCCACTTAGAAAGGGTAAGCTTCCGCCCCAAATCCCGCGTAGAGGAGGACAGGTGTTGGCGCCCCCACCAATGGGGCATTAAGTGACTTGCCAAGCGTCACAAGGAGCTGTGGCAGGAATTGAACCCAGTTCCCCAGCTTCTCAGGTTGCTGCACGAACCACTAGGCTTCTCCTCCACTCCACACTTAAAAATAAAGGACACCCGAATTTACTCCCAGGGGAAAGTGTGTCAATGAACTGCTCATTTAGAGCTGAGGTTTTGCACATGGGCAGGATTAAAGCATAGGCAAACTAGGCATGGGCCTAGGGCCCAAATATTTAGGAGGGGCCCTCTCAAATGTGTAAGTCAAAAGCAGAGTTTTGCCCTGGTACATTAGCTGCTGCCACAGAGAAGAGCATCAGGAGGGCGCAGAGCCATTGTTCACCACAGAGGTCTGTCTGTTCTTCCTCGCTCCCCGTGTACTGCCTTCTGGTCAGCAGGAGGAGCCAGCGAGCAGGGCTTCTCATCTGCTGTTTCCTCCTCTGCCAGTTTTCCTCTGTAGTCGGAATTAGAGAGTTGCACGGGGACAGAAATCCCATCCATCCCTGCCCGTCCCCGCCAGGATTCTCTCCATCCCCGCCAGGATCCTCTCTGTCCCCACCCGTCCCCGTCAGGATTCTCTCCGTCCACACCCATCCCCGCAAGGAATTACCTCCATCCCCATAAAAAGCAGCAATTATTTCTGACAGGGTCATCAATTCCACGGTTTCTTTTGTGTTTGCGCTGCTGTTTTCCTTGTGGAATCTCTTTGGTGGAACCCTTTTTTTGTTTTCTGTTCAGGTAATTAACTTATAAACCCCCTCTTTTACTAAGGCTGACGTGTCCATTATATTATATGGATGAACCCTGTTTCCAAAGCCTTCCATCCCCGTGGGAGTCTTGTTGGCTAGAAGGGGGTCCCCGTGGGAGTCCCATGGGTTAGGGGGGGATTCCCGTGGGACCCGCGGGATTCCTACCATCCCCATTCCCGTGCAGACCTCCAGTCGGAATCCTTCCAGGCTCCATTTGTGGGAGCTTTGAAATATGTTTAAATTACAATGAGGGGCCCCCAACAACTCTGTTTGCCTAGGGCCCAACAAAGAGTTAATCCACCACCTCACAACATAAAAGAGCTTCTTCTTTTCACTTGGCTCTTCCTGGATGTTCAGTTTGGTAAAATCCAGCATTTGCCTGCGTAAACGCCTATACTTAGATAGATTTCAGAGCGAGGCATTTCATTTAGCAGCTGACAGCAGAGCAGAGGGAACACAGGTTCCTGACACAGGAAAAGAAACAAGGACCCTTGTTGAATCTCATTTTCAAGGCTGAAGTGAGTCTTGCTTTATTCCGCTAAGTTCGCTTCAGAGTCATGTCGGTGAGGTTATTTGAGCCCACGTACATATTTATCTTTCACATTTGGGGGACTGAGGACATTTCGTAGCTGAAGCACAATACATTAGGTAAAAGACCTGTGATGTTTGATGGTTTCTATTTGCAAAGTGCCAGATTCAATGCTGTTAATTTGACTTTTGTCAGTGTTTAAAGAAATTCTTAAGAACACAAATTAACAAATGATTACTCGCAATTGGAAGAATTGGGATCACCTTAGTTTTCCTTTCTGATGGGTGAGCTTATGTTTAACTTATAATTATGAGAAAATGAATGCTGACATGCTGGGGCATAATAAGATATTCAAATTAATTTGGGGTCCATTGACATCTTTTGTAGATTTGCTATAGTTGTCCTTTATCTTTATTTTCTGTTATTTTTCACCCACATATCCGGGGGGGGGGGGGGGGAGGGGGGTATATCTTTTGTTTTGGTATTATTCCTGATGGTAATGATGGATGGGGGAGAGAATTTTTATCTTTTATAAAGATACTGATTGATTATAAATGCTTGGTTGATTATCATTATTTGTATATAAATTGTATTGCACTTTTTGTTGGCATTAAAAACTAAATAAAGTTAAAAAAAAAGAACACAAACTAAGCAGTTTATAGCAGACTACCTGATATAATACTGAAGTCTCTAATATATTCAAATCAAATTCATATATAGTAGAATCTCAGTTAACTGGTATTCAATTAACTGGCACTCTCAACCAACCAGTAAAAAAATTGTTGGCAAAAAAAAAAAATTGTCTCTCGCAATCCTAAACCAAAGTCCAAAGTGGTGCTCCTGGCCCAATAACTTCCCCTCTCTCCAGCCTCAAAGGTAGGATTACCAGAAGTCTGGATTTTTCCGTATATTTCCTCCTTTTGAGGACATGTCTAGGGGTCCAGACGGCTTTTCAAAACCTGGCACTTTGTCCAGCTTTTGAAAAGCTTCTATCAAATCGCCATCAGGCAGGAGGGCATCCGTGCATGCTTTATGGACTTTTGGTGTGTCCCAGTATGCAGCTCTTATGTTCTTATGTAAGCCAAGAATAGGATAATCAAGCCATTATTACATCACTGATAGACCAGCTCTTAGGCATTGGTGGAATGAGGCATTATGACATCACAATCTCAGCTTTGGAATGTTGCTAATCTTTGGGTTTCTGCCTGGTACTTGGGACCTGGGCTGGCCATTGTTGGAAACAGGATACTGGATTTGATGGATCTTCTGTCTGTCCCAGTATGGCAATTCTTTTCAAGATCTTAATTCTTTATTTATATTTTCACCAAATTTTTACAAGAAAATTAACTTCTTATTACAGAAATACAGTAGAATAATCTTAATATACATCCAACAAAAATTTTACAGGGAGCATAATTATACATCCTTCCTTAGACCACAATTGAAGAGGAGTACAGCCTATATAATATGAGAGAATAAATCAATTTGCATAAAATAATAAGTAAGGCTTCACACTCATTCAAAAAAATTTGCTACCATTAATTTATTGCACCTGTGTGTACTTCATCAGGCTATCTTTTTCAGCTCCAAGAAAGATTTTAACTGATCTGGTAAAAAAAAAAAAAACCCCACATATTTAATTTGGGTGTACTTTATAATGCATTTACAGGGGTAAGCCAGAAGGAAAGATGCACCCAAATATATTAAAGACAAAAACTGTTTCCTTCTTTCTTGAGTAATTTTTGGGTACGCCCATATTCTTTTACCGTAGAACGGAGTTTTTGAAAATTTAAATTATAATTTCATAAATGAATCCATGTCCTGTTGGAAAACAAAAGATATCAGCAATGTTGCTCTCAATGTTGACTCAGAGATAGATTCTTCAAGTATAGCGGATAAGTTCTTTAAATCAACCTGTGGGGGGTTGAACATTTTCCGCTTCCATAGCCTCCTGATTTTTAAGAGTTGATGGAAGATAATATATTTTGTTCAAAGGGGGAATAAGTTCTGAAGAGTAACCAAGAATTCCCATCACATATTTTTAAAACATCTCATACGGTAGAATTCCAGGGGGCTTAGGAAAGTTCAATATTTGCACGTTGTAATTTTCTATTTTCTATTTTCCAGCCTCCGTTGCAAACAAGTACTATCTTTTATAGCAGTGTTTTTGTAGTCATTTAATGATTGTACCTCAGTTTGCAATTTTTCAAGTGAGTTTCAGTATTCATCTGCTCAATATTTTTAATAACATTATCCAATTTGGCTCCAAGAGCCTTTATCTCCTCTGCCGTCTTCGTTGTGGCAACATCCAATTTCTGGAGCGTTTTCAAGATAGCTGACTCTTCAGAATTTATTCCCCCTTTGAACAAAATATATTATCTTCCATCAACTCTTAAAAAATCTCAGGAGGCTATGGAAGCGGAAAATGTTCAACCCCACCACAGGTTGATTTAAAGAACTTATCCGCTATACTTATCCGTCACCCCTGTCGCTGAGAAGCCGGCAGCCAACCCGGCGCTCGCCCGCCGCTAGAGGCACCCGGCCCTGATGCCAGCCTAGTTCTGCTGAGCAGCGTCGACTCAGAGAGGGCGCTGCAGCCGCTAGCTTCGGCCATGAAGAGGAGCGACCCCCACGACCACCACCGCCACCACGAGGGGGAGGCCATGGTTGGCGCCGCAAACGGTCAGAGAGACGCGAGCGGTGCCTGTCCTGAAAGGAGACAGATTCAGCGAATTTGACATGCAGGCGGAGAGAGTGAATATCTTAGACGAGTTGATGACCGGAGACACTGGATTTGGTGGCTTCCGGTTTGCTGACAAGGATCGGATGACATCTGGAGAAGTTTTGCAGCCAAAGTAGTGAAGTCATTTCAAGCTGGACTTCAGGCTTGACTGTTTTGTTTTTATTTTTCACTTTCTTTTTAGTTTATGATATTTTATTTTTAAATCTCATTCATTGTTTTGCCACTTGGTTTTTGTTTCCTAGTTTATTATTTAAATTTCATTTAAATTTCCCAAGAATTCTATAGTTTCAATGGTTCTCCCTTCTGCTTCTATTTCCTATCTCCCCTCTTTTTTCAACCTTTCAAAGTCCTTTAGATCATTGTAGTCTTATTAGAATGTTTATTTTCTTATTTTTCTCATCTATTCTCTATTTTATTTCTTCATTACTCTACTAATTGTCATTTTTCCAGGTACTTTAGTTAGATTGTGAGCTTTCGGGACAGTAAGGGAATTTCTAAGCACCTATTTTACTTATAATTTTAATGCACCCTATTGTCTATTTTTCTGTAAACCGCTTAGAATCCTAACGGAGTTTAACGGTATATAAGAAATAAATTACATTACATTACATTACATTACTTGAAGAATCTATCTCCGTGTCAACATTGAGAGCAACATTGCTGATATCTTTTGTTTTCCAACAGGACATGGATTCATTTATGAAATTATAATTTAAATTTTCAAAAAATCCGTTCTACGGTAAAAGAATATGGGCGTACCCAAAAATTACTCAAGAAAGAAGGAAACAGTTTTTGAATCTCCACAGCTGGTCTGCATCGGCAGAAGCATATCTGCCATGGAACCTTTCTCAGCGGGAGCGTCGGGTGCCACTTCGGCCTCCCTTCCTTCCACTTCCTGGGCAGCAGCATCAGCCGGAGAAGGAGGCGGGACAACCGGTGCCGACGAGAGTGAGGTCTCCTGCCCAAGCGAGAATGAGTCCTCTCCACTCGTTCCCGCAGCGGGGCTAAACTCACCGAATCTCATGCAAATTGCCAGAAAGGACTGCTCTAGCGTTCGCTGTACCAGGGCAGGCGAGGGTGTTGAGGAGGTAGGCACCCTCACCATACCTTTTCTCTTTGTGTGCGGCATATCGCTAGTAAAAAAAATTTCTTCAGCGGTGGGAGCGTTCTCAACGCTTCCAGCTTAGCGCCGCCATCTTGGCCACTCCCCTCATTTTCCCAGTATGGCAATTCTTAACCTGGAGGTAGTTGATAACCCTTTCTAGGTGGATAAGTACTATTGACTGATATATTTAGAGACACTGGAAATTTTCTTGATGTACCGTAATGAACTTCTTAACATTTTAGACAGCTTGATCTGAGCACAGAAATATCAGATCCGTGAAAAATTAATAACCTCAAGGCTTTGTCTTAAATGGAATACGGCACAGCATCCTAGGAAAAAGGTCTTGAAATTTTCAAATTATATACAAACGTTCATTTCAAATTATAATGACACCAGAAATAAATACTGGTGTAATGAAACAGAGAGAGGAACCCTGCATGGTGCATATGCCTTTGCCACCTCCGACTATGTTTTTTATCGGCAACATTGATTTATTTTTTACCGAGGGAAATTTCCAGGTTATGTATCATTGACCTCATATAGCCAAGCTCAACACTATTTCTGCATTTCCACTGCAGTTTATTTGATGATTAGGACTGATTTTGGAAGATAGTTAGCGGCACAATCACCTTAAAATGATTAAATGATGACCCATCTACGAGATAAGCAATTTCAAACAAAATTATTCTGAGATATACCACAAATAGTTTCTAATAAATGCATGCGGTTGCCAATTAAACTAATACGTGCATGAAATGTTTATCTGATATGAAATAGATTAATAGGAATAAAAACCTTAGGATATATGCGCAGTGGGACAGATTACATTCTAAATGGAAAAACATCTTTAAAGAACATTTAGGCCCTGATTCTGCAAAACATGCCTAAAATGAGGCGTCCTGTGTAGAATCGCGCTCAGCGGCATTCAGCACTGTTTAGATGCCTATCTATTTAGGCGTCCTTTAGAGAATTAGGCTTAGGTGAGGTTTAGGTCCTTAATGTTATAATATTTTATTATGCTATTAGAATATTGATTTTATACTGTTTTTCATTATAACTGTAATACTGGGAGTTGGATCTGTTTAATGCTTTTATTTATTTCTCTTCCATCAGACTGAGTGACTGGGATTCGAACCAGCAACATTAGGGTAGAAGGTTGTAGGTTTAACCACTTCGATTGGATGCCTAAAGCACGCTTTAGGCATGACTTAGGCGTCCTTTATAGAATCGGGGCCTGTATAACGAGACAGGCTAAAACCCGATCATCTCCAAACATCATGAAGAAGAGGTAAATACATCTTTAAAAGAATACCCAACATCTCAAGATGCATCAAAGCATATTTTTTTCACCACCTAGAAATGGGTGTTTAACATTCAAGTCCAAGGCATTTGTCCATCCATATTGTTCAATTTTGGTTACCTTGCTAGGGTAAAGGCAGAAAACAGGTGGCAGTAGGCTAATGGCTATATGCTAATAGGAAAATTAGTGAGTGTCCATTAATAATGGAAATGGAAAAATCTGCCATTTTACTCTGGCAATAAAAATGGCTTAGCACATGGGAATGACCTGCATAAGGACGTACTGTGGTAAGGCTACTTTTTTTTACAGCAGTTTGATAAAAGGGCCCCTTTATGCGATAACCCAGGAGGGGGTGGGCATCTCTCCTGCTGGGGATGTTGGGAGGTTCCAGGAGGGAGCGGACATCCCTCCTGCCAGGGATGTTGGGGGGTACCGGCAGGAGGGAGCGAGCATCCCTCCTGCTGGGGTTGTTGAGGGGGGAAGGAGTTCCATCAGGAGGGAGCAGGCATCCCTCCTGCTGAGGATATTGGGGAGGTTCTGGCAGGAGGGAGTAGGCATCCCTTCTGCCGGGGATTGTTTCAGGGTTTGTGGCAGGAGGGATTGGGCATTCCCCCTGCTGGAGGTTGTTTCGGGGGTTCCAGCAGGAGGGAGATTCCCTTGACACGGTGTCAGGTCAAAAGCGTGCTGGGACAAAGGCGCGCGCAGACAACTGAGCGCAACGCGGAGGTGCGCGCCGAAGAATATGACTGTTTTAAAGGGCTCCGACGGGGTGTGTGGGGGGAACCCCCCCACTTTACTTTATACAGATTGCACCATGTTGTGGGGGTGTTGTGGGGGGTTTGGGGGTTGTAACCCCCCACATTTTACTGAAAGTTCACTTTTTCCCTAAAAAACAGGGAAACAGTTAAGTTTCCAGTATAATGAGGGCGGTTACAACCCCCCAACCCCCCCCACAACGCCGCCGCGATCTGTATTAAGTAAAGTGGGGGGGTTCCCCAACAAAAACCCCCGTTGGAGCCCCTAAAAACACTCTTTTTCTTCGGCGCGCGCTTCCGTCATGCGCTCAGTTGTCGGCGCGCGCCTTTTTCTTCGGCGGTTTTGTCTATGAACCCCTTGACACATTTAGCTCAGTGGCAATACGATTCTCTAAATGGTGTCTATGACATGGATGCCAGTTAGAGAATTCGGGTGGTTAGGCGGGGTGAGATTCTGTATAGGATGCCTGTGTGCGATTCTCAAAAGCCTTTTAGGCCGAATCAGGCCCAGTGTGTCTAGTGCTTTGGAAATGAGCCCTTGAGTGAATCTATCGGTTCCTTAGCTGGCTTATTCTCTTGCAGAATCCCTAACCAGCTACACAAAGCTTTATTTATGTGCTTATGTAACCAGGTGATATGTTACATGTTTTTACTATTCCATTTTATACAAATAAATGCTTATTTTGGTTACCTAGGGTGTTCTAACAAAGCAGCTACCACTAATGAACCTAACTATGAATTTGTACCTGAGGTAATGAAGGGTTAATGACTTGTCCTCTCCTGATTAAATTATGAAATCTGTAGAAATATTTCATTTCACCCATGGGTGCACAAACAAGTCTGATGATTAGTAACAAAGCGTACAAGAAAAAGAACACAAGATAGTATTTAAGCATGAAGGGACAAGACCCAGAGGAAATTGTCAACGAGTGATTAGAATAATGTTCCTCCATCGAAATAAAGCAAGTACGCATACGTATTTCACTACTTTCTATCACAAGCAACTAGCGCAGTGATGAATGCGACATTCCGCATTCACACACAAACAAAAGCAAATTATTTTTGAGCCCATAAATATGGCCACGCTTTTCAACTGGCGATGGACGTCTAAAACAGTAGCACACGGGGCAGTTAGATGAAAGGAACGAGGTCTGGAATTGACAATGTAGAAGAAGGGTACAGATAAAAGCAGATTATCTGAGGAACGGAGTTTTCGTGGAGGCATATAAGGAGAGATACTGAGGGGCTACGGCATGAACACATTTGTAGGTTAGTTAGTAATAGGTGTTTGAGACTTTAGCTAGAACTTCAACAGAACGAGACTTGGGAGTGATCATCAGCGCAGACATGAAAACTGCTGATTATGTGGAGAAGGCTTCATCTAAGGCAAGACAGTTGTTAGGTTGCATCCGGAAGCCTGAAGTCATAATGCCATTATACAGAACCATGGTGAGACCTCATTTGGAATACTGTGTGCAATTCTGGAGGCCACACTACCGAAAAGATGTGCTGAGAGTAGAGTCGATGCAAGGGATGGCCACCAGGATGGTCTTGGGGCTCAAGGATCTATCGTACGAGGAAAGGCTGAAAAATTTGTGGCTGTACTCACTCGAGAAACGTAGGGAGAGAGGAGACATGATCTAGACCAGGGGTGCCCAACACGTTGATCGCGATCGACCGGTAGCTCAGGAAGGCAATGTGAGTCGATCGCAGAGCCCATCCTGGGCTCCGTGATAGACTCGTGTTGCCGTCCCGAACTACCGGGCCTATCAGCCTTCCTCTCCCCGACGTCAAAGATGCCGACGCCGGGCATTAGGCTGTTTTTGTCATTTCAGGGGGAGGGGGAGCATGGCAGCGGCAGCAGCAGCCTGAAAAAGAAATTATCCTGGCCAGGGTCGGTGTCATGCTCCAGAGCTTCTACAGCCTTCCTATCTCCCTCTCCCTTTTACCTGCTTCCGGCCACACCCCCTGCTCCGCGGCTCTCTTCGGCAACTCAGCAGCAGCGATCGACACAAGCTTCTGACGTCGGGGCCTACCCTCTGCGAGTCCCGCTTGTTTGAACTTCCTTTTTCCACAAAGGCGGGACTCGTAGAGGGAAGGCCTCGATGTCGGCAGCCTGTCTTGATCACCGCTGCTGACGAGTTGCTGAAGAGAGCCGCGGAGCAGGGGGTGTTGCCGGGTGAAGGTAGAAGGGAGAGGGCCAGATGCAGGACTCGTGGGTGAGGGAGGTGAAGAGAGAGAGAAAGAGAGAGGGGAGGGAAACAAAAGGAAATATTTCATACTGGGCTGGGCCTGAGTGGAGGGAGGGTGGAAAGATTCTGGCTACAGGGTGCAGTAACAAAGGAAAAGGGGGGAAAGCAGAAAATGGAGATAGTGACACAAAGAAGAGAAAGGGTAAGCAGGACCTACTGAATAAGGATAGAGATACAGAGGGGACATGAAGAGGAGGTGAAATAGAGACATAGAAGTAATGCTGAAAAAGTGTGTGGGGGGGAGATAAAGACATTGAAAGGGCAAATGGTGAACATGGGGTAAAGACAAGGACAGAGACAAATGAAGATTCTGAAAAAGTGGTGAGATAGGGATATAGTGAGATGGACACAAAGAAGGGTGATGCTGGAAAATAGGTGGAATGGTAATTCTGACAGACACAGAAGGGAAATGCTGGATCAAGGAGAGATGGGGCTCAGGCTGGATGGAATGAGAAGAAATGCCTTGTTTTCCCGGAACTTCCTCTCCTATGTCAGAATTGACGTCAGGGAGCAGAATGCTGGTCAGCGCAACGCTTCTGCAGGGAAAGCTTAGGACGGCGGTGGCTTGGGGGATGTTCCTCGATGGCGGTGGCAGCAAACCGAGTGGCTTGGGGGAGGGCACGGAGAAAGAAAGAAAGGGGGCAGAGAGGGAGACAGAAAGAAGGGGGAACAGGGAGACAGAAAGAAAAAGTTGGGGGAGAGAATGAGGTCTGGAGGAGAGGAAACATACAGGAGGCTGAAAGAAAGGAAGAAAGATTGGATGCACAGTCAGAAGAAGAAAGTGCAACCAGAGACTCATGAAATCACCAAACAGCAAAGGTAGGAAAAATGATTTTATTTTCAATTTAGTGATCAAAATGTGTCTGTTTTGAGAATTTATATCTGCTGTCTATATTTTGCACTATGGCTCCCTTTTACTAAACCGCAATAGCGTTTTTTGAGAGCAGCGCGAGGCATTCAGCGTAACTCCCTGTGCTAAAACCTACTATTGTGGTTTAGTAAAAAGGGAGGGGGTGTATTTGTCTATTTTTGTATTTTGTTACTGAGGTGACATTGCATAAAGTCATCTGCCGTGACCTCTTTGAAAAAACCCGGAATATGAATAATTAACATTTTCTCTGCCTTTCAGTGTGCTTTGTGGTTTTTTTTTTATTTTATTGTTGGTAGATCATTTTGACTTAGTCATTATAAAAGTAGCTCGCAAGCCCATAAAGTGTGGGCACCCCTGATCTAGATGTTTAAGTATATTACCGGCCGAATCGAGATGGAAGAAGAGATTCTCTTTCTCAAAGGAACCTCAGCCACAAGAGGGCATCCGCTCAAACTCAGGGTCGGGAAATTTCATGGCGACACCAGGAAATATTTCTTCACCGAGAGAGTGGTTGATCCTTGGAACGAGCTCCCGGTACAGGTGATCGAGGCAAACAGCGTGCAAGAATTTAAGAGCAAATGGGATGCCCATGTGGGATCCCTTAGAGGGTTAAGCCAAGGGAACCTGCCACCAGGAGAGGGATCCCTAGGATAGTAGACTTGGGGATGGGTCAGTAGAGTGGGCAGACCTGATGGGCTATGGCCCTTATCTGCCGTCATCTTCTATGTTTCTATGTTTCTATTTGGAGGTGGATAGGGAACTAGTGAAACGATTTGAGGAGATGAGTAAGGTGAGTGTAGCGAGGTTGGCAGTAGATAAGTCGTGCAGCTGAGTTCTGCACCAATTGCAGGGGAGGGGGGGAAAGATGGTTCAGCTGGAGACCTGTTAGATGTAAATTGCAGTAGTCTAAACGTGTGGACAAGCATCCGGGTAGCGTGTTCAGAGAGGAAGGGGCAAATGTTGGCGATGTCGTAGGGCTAGAAGTGACAGGCTTTAGCAGTCTGTTGGATGTGCGTAGAAAACGAGAGGTCAGGCCTGAAGACGACTCCAAGGTTGCGAGCAGAGCAGACTGGAATGATAATGGTTTTAATACCCAGACGGAGAAGGGAGGGAGAGGAGCGGAGGGTTTAGGAGGAAAGCGGAGCTGCTCAGTCTTGGGCATGTTTAGTTTCAGATGGTGGCGAGACATCCAGGCAGCAACGTCAGCCAAACAGGCTGAGACCTTTTGGCTTAACTGCAAATTATTCATCGCAACATACCGTAACTGAATGGTCACAGCCAGTACTGAAATATTAACTGGCTATACTGCATGATAACCACTAATATTAAGCACTGAGCAGTCAGGTTTTGCAGCCAAATTGGACCGCATAAATAGCAGGACCTATATTTGGCTGATGTTAACTTAACCAGCCAGTGCTGGCCAACAACACATACACAAAAAAGATATTGAATACTGGTCCCTGGAAACTGCCCAGCATTGAATATCCATGGTCAACACTGACTATAGATCTTATGACAGCTGCCTCCCACAGTATGACTATCAGCTCTACTGTATCTATGTGTATTATACAAGAATGTAGAAACATAGAAACATAGAAAAAGCGGCAGAAAAGGGCTATAGCCCACCAAGTCTGCCCATTCCAAGTATCCCCCCCCTGAATTTACTTCCTTAAAGATCCCACAAGAGTATCCCATTTATTCTTAAAATCCGTCACGCTGCTGGCCTTTACCACCTGGAGTGGGAGTCTGTTCCAATGATCCACCACTCTTTCGGTGAAGAAGTACTTCCTGGAGTCGCCGTGAAACTTCCCTCCCCTGATTTTCAGCGGATGCCCTCTGGTGGTCGAGGGACCCATGGGCCAGAAGATATCATCTTCTGACTCGATGCGTCCCGTGATGTATTTATACGTTTCGATCATATCTCCCCGTTCTCTTCTTTCCTCGAGTGAGTACAGTCGCAACTTCTGTAGTCTTTCTTCATATGGGAGATCCTTGAGCCCCACGACCATCCTGGTGGCCGTTCGCTGAACCGACTCGATCCTTAGCACGTCCTTTCGGTAGTGTGGTCTCCAAAACTGAACACAGTACTCCAAGTGCGGCCTCACCATGGTTCTGTACAACGGCATCATAACTTCAGGTCTCCTGCTGACGAAACCTCTGCGGATACAACCCAATATTTGTCTTGCCTTGGAGGAAGCCTTCATTCTTAATTGAAAATGCTGTTTAAGTATTACAACATTCATGTGTCAACACAATAAGCATCAATTCAGTTTGTGTCCTGGTAGAGGAAATATTGCCATATGGCAAAACTACTATACTACAATGCTCATTTTAGAAGTTCTAGGCCTGTTTTAAACATCTGAAAACCAACATTTAGATAGCCACATTGCATGGAAATCCAGATTCCAGTTTTATAAAGCCAGCTTATGGACTCCAAAACTGCAGCATGTCCATGCGGCAAGGGAACGTGTTCTGGAAATGTTTTAGGTGGGGCTAAAAAATAGATATCCAACTCTGATTGGAGAAGGGGAAGGGATGCATTTAAACTTGACACATCTAGGTTACAGAAAAAATGCTCCAATTGAGCAGCTCTCTACTGAAAGGAGTAAGGGAAGTCACTATGTAATATCTACAGAGGGATTTGAACTCTCTATCAGTGGCGTAGTAAGGGGGGAAAGGTTGACCAGCCCAGACTCCATCTTGGTGGGAGCAAAGGCACCTCACCTTCCCTTCCCCCTGTGCCTCTAACTCTTCACCAACACGAGCAGCAGCTTCAACCTGCTGCTTGCACCAACCTCAACTTTCCCTCTGAAGTCATTTCCTGGTTGCGGGACCAGGAAGTGACATCAGAGGGAGATCTGAGGCCAGCATGAGCAGCAGGTTGGAAATAGGGAAGGGGCATGCATATGCAGCAGGGGGGGCAGGAAGGAGCTGGGGGAAGAGAAGAGGGCATCTCCTACCATCTGTAGATATTTGTTCTGGTTTTCAGTTGGTTGCTCTAACCACTAGACTACTCTTCCATGTGGATGCCTGTGTAGCCATTTTATAAGAAGAACTATCCTCTACTGCCACAACTATGTCCACGCCCCTTGCTTGGCATGGACATTTCAGTTTGTAAAATGGATGTTCATGGTGAACATAGCCAGAACTTGGACATCAGGTTTCATGTATTTTGGAACAGACTGTATGTGAGCCGATTCTCTTCTAAAATACATGAGAAATGGATATCCATATCTAATGTACAGACAGACATTTATTTTCTGAGTTGAACATTCTTTCTAAAATTCTGGACCATATGATGAGCAGAGGAACACATTATATTGATTACATGGCAAAAGGTCAGAGGTAAGTCATCATTCACCCCTTTCTGAATGATCCCAAGGGAAACTCCTCCTCTGTGACTAGCAGTAGACCAATTTCCAATTTACATTCATCACTAAAATAGATGAGAAACTGGTTGCCACTCTGCTGTCCAATTTTCTGGCTCAAACTAACATCTTGTACCCCTATCATAAAGGATTGTTCTTTTGCCACTCTACCAAATGTCTAGTAAATTTTGTCAAGCTTATCCAAGACATCATGCTTTCCCTCAACAGGTCCACTACGTTTGACATGGTTGATCATACTATTTTACTCTAATGACTCAAGGACATCAACATCTTTGATATTGTTCTCCATTGGTTTCATTCATACCTAACTGGTTGTTTGTCATTCCTCATTCATGCATAACCAGCCATCGGGGGTCCCTCAAGGATCAATTCTTGATTCAATTATTTTCTATATCTTCTCAGCTCCTTTGATAATCCTGCTTCAGTCACTCAGTTTCACATTAGAGCTAGGGTTATGGTAATTGGAGGGGGGTCTGAGAGAAGGATCAGGTGAATTGGTTCAGAAAGCTGATAGGAGGATTAGAGGGATCAGATCAGAGAAAACAGAAGCAGTGTGGGGGTGGGAATGGGTAGCACCACCATAGTGCTGCATTACATGAATGGGCTGATAGAACAGATTTGCACTATTTGCCAAGGCATGTAATGCTGTGCTCACTCATTAAGGGCCTGATTCTGGAGGTGATGCCTGCTACCAGTGGACCATAATAATAACAACAGTTTATATACCGCAGGACCGTGAAGTTCTATGCGGTTTACAAAGATTAAAAGATGGTACAAATTGATTGAACTTAACAGGGTGAAAGCTAGTGATTAACAGCTCAAGGGATCAGTTATTGAGGAGAAAGAGTTGTACGGGTCAGCTGCCTACTGAGAATTCCTCACGCGTTCCTTAAATGCAGTGTAATTCATATTTGTATGTTTTGTTCTCTGTGTGCGATCCTACTTTTTATTCAAGACGCCACCAGTCATGACTTCTAAGCGCTGAACAATAAAAATAAGGGAAACAATTAAAAGAAAGATTAAAATAACGCACAGAAACACAATACCAACAGACATAACGTACAATAAAACAAAAGGGAAGTACGGAGAAGTACAATATTTGAAGAATTTGAACAATTGGGGGGAGGGGGAAGGACAATGTTCTGAATAGAAAAAAAAAAAGATCGATTAGAAGACTGGATAAGCTTTCGCGATCAGAGGGAGCACTTTAGGCTTCCTTTGAATTTGTCTAGATTACTTTCAGCCCTTCAATGGGTTGGTAGAGAATTCCAGATTGTGGGTGCAGTAACGGTGAATGAGGTGTCTCGGCAAGTACTGCTAATCTTTAAAGGGGGAACATGAAGCAGATATTTGGTAGTGGATCTGAGTGTTCTAGGCAGGTCATGCGGGATGAGGTGCTTGTGGATGAAAGCGGGCTCATTAGCATTTGGGGCTTTGAAAGCAAGTGTGACAATTTTATAAGTGATTCTAAGCGGAATTGGTAACCAATGAGCGTTCTTAAGGAGAGGAGTTGCATGATCCAATTTCTTCATGTTTGTGATCATCTTAATAGCAGTGTTTTGGATTAGTTGGAGACGGCGGATGTCTTTTTGGTATACTGCATTCCTTTGTATAATGAATTGCAGTAGTCTATCTTAGATATGCTAAGGGAATGAATCAGAATATTAAGAGATTGTGGGTCAAGAATTTGAATTGGTTTGAAATTTTACTGATGTATACCGCTCAGAACTATGTTAAGATTTGGTGGTGTATCAATTTTTAATAAACGTTAACATAAACAGCTCTTACTGACTGTGATAAGCAGCCTGAAATATATTTTGCTCTTTAGAGGTCACTAGTAACTGGTAACCTGAATTGGCTGTTGTTGGAAACAGGATACTGGACCTGATGGATCTTTGGTCTGTCGTAGTATTTATTTATTTTAAAAATTTCTTACCCGTCTATTCCTAGGCGGTTTACAAAATGCAATCATAAAATGGATACAGTCAATCAGGCATATACAATAGTTTTATACAAACAAGCAACACATACACTAGTTTCTTCAAAGAGACAAACACCTGACATCGCCATCCATCTATCTATCTATCTATATCGGTGGCAGAATCCTTATGAATCTTGAATAAACAATTAAATGCTTCTATAAATAGAGTAGTTTTTAATACTTTGTTAAATTTTTGAAGATCCAAAAGTGCTCTCAATTAGAGAATGACAAGGGGACAAATTTTTCCCTGTCCCTATGGGAACTCATTTTCCTGTCCCGTCAAGTTTTTTTTTCCTGCCCCTACCCCATTCCTGCAAGCTCCGTCCTCATCTGCACAAGCCTCAAACACTTTAAAATCCTAAGTAACAACATTCTAGAGCTCAGATTGTGATGTCATAATGCCTCATTCCACCAATGCCTAAGCTCCGTCCTCATCTGCACAAGCCTCAAACACTTTAAAATCCTAAGTAGCAACATTCTAGAGCTCAGATTGTGATGTCATAATGCCTCATTCCACCAATGCCTAAGCTCCGTCCTCATCTGCACAAGCCTCAAACACTTTAAAATCCTAAGTAGCAACATTCTAGAGCTCAGATTGTGATGTCATAATGCCTCATTCCACCAATGCCTAAGCTCCGTCCTCACCTGCACAAGCCTCAAACACTTTAAAATCCTAAGTAGCAACATTCTAGAGCTCAGATTGTGATGTCATAATGCCTCATTCCACCAATGCCTAAGCTCCGTCCTCACCTGCACAAGCCTCGAACACTTTAAAATCCTAAGTAGCAACATTCTAGAGCTCAGACTGTGATGTCATAATGCCTCATTCCACCAATGCCTAAGCTCCGTCCTCACCTGCACAAGCTTCAAACACTTTAAAATCCTAAGTAGCGACATTCTAGTGCTCAGACTGTGATGTCATAACGCCTCATTCCACCAATGCCTAAGCTCCGTCCTCATCTGCATAAGCCTAAAATACTTTAAAATCATAAGTGTTCAAGGCTTGTGCGGTTAAGGCAGAGCTTACAGGAATGGGGCAGGGACAGTGACAAAACTCACGGGACAGGGAAATTGAGTTCCTGCAGGGACGGAGAAAATGTTGTCCCCGTGTCATTTTCTACTCTCAATAGTTCTATTGAATTGTTCCATAAAGTCACTCCAGCTAAAGAGATTACAGATGTTCTTATACTTTCATAATGTGCTTTTGAAAAATCTGTCAATGATAGTCGTATCATACCCTCAGACCTTAAGGTTCTGAACGGCCAATAGAGTACCATTACCTGTGCTAGATACCAAGAAACGCCTTGATGAATAAACCTTGAACACCAACACTAGTGCTTTAAAGATGATTTGAAACTTTACAGGCAGCCAATGAAACTTTAAAAAATTTTTTTTTTTTATAAACAACATAAACGAAGTAGACAAATATAAATAGCTGCATTAATAATATAGATCGCAAATGAATACATAGCAACCTCGAGAGTTAACACGGTCAATGACTTGTGGATAGGTAAGTACAATCAAATGTCTAAGACGTTCCAACTTCTAATGAAGAATGATATGTGATTGTGCTTTAATGCTATCATTTCTTCATACTTCCTATATGCACGGAGTATTCCACCATTCATGACAGGCAACATATTGATTATTCTTCCAATGGAGGCAGAGCTCCCATAAGATCAAATAGCCTGGAACGAGTGGATTGCAATGTCAATCTTAGGACTGGACGATCGTTGTATAACAATATCATTTGATAATGGAACAGATATGGAAAATACATCCTATATAATAAAACCCTATCCGCGCATGCGCACTCCTACCTGTGTGTTCCATTTTCCCTGTTCCGTGATATGTAGGTCCGTGGTGGCAGGAGCGCGCATGTGCGGGTCCCCAGCCTTACAGCACCTAACTATACTTGGGCAGGACTGGCCGCCAGCGCTGGACTCCCTGCTCTGGTAAAAGTAAGTTCTTCGCCTTGCCGTAGAAGGCCCTGAAGCAGCATGTGTACAGTTCCGCAGACACTGCTGGAGTCGGCAGATTTGGAGTCGGGACCGCGGAAAGGGAAGGAGGGGGGGGGGGGCGGCGGCAAGGGACTACGAGAGCCGACCAGACTTCTAGCACCCGTTAATGTAACGGGCTAAAATACTAGTTGCATATATTATACCATTCTTGAGACCAATATTGCGACAAATTAGTACAAAGAAAATCATATGAGATAATGCGCCTACTGAGTTATTACAAGACCAACAGATATCGGAGGTTTTACGTGGAAGCTTAGCAAGCTTTTTTAACCATGGTATTATATGATCAAATTTTCTCACACCACGGATTAAACGTGCCACGGCATTTTGGATCATCTGCAAGGCAGGATGCTTAGGTAGTTAAGTACTCATACACTGAATAACTTTATTTAGAGAGAAAAAAAATACTGAAGCACAAGGGGCCACTAAAAAGTTCTCTGCCCAACCAAGAAGAAAATGAGGTCGAGCCATGAAACTTACAAGCCATTCCACGCTTTTCTTGACTTTTTTTTTTTTTTTGCTTCATTTCATATCATTGAAATGAAAAGTGTCACGAAAAGCGTGGAATAACTTGTAAGCTTCATTCTCTTCTCGGCTGGGTTGAGAACTTTGCGGCTGCCCCTTGTGCATCACAGTGTCTTTCTGCAAGCAATAAAGTCTCATTTCCCGGAATATTTATGATTGCTCATACTGTAGCCGGGCATTATCTTAGCAGAACATTTAGATAAGCAAAATGGAGACCAGCCAAGGTTTGTATTCATTTTACTTTAAAATTCCAAATGCAATTAAATTGTCAATAGAACCCTGATTAAATCTGACGTTTGCTCCCCCTTTCTCTTTTTTGTTTTCCTCTTCCCACTTCCAGTTGCCTCCTCTCTGGCATCGATTCAGCATCATTAACCTTTCTTTATTACTTGTTTATTTTGCACTGTTGCTTTAAAACATCAATAAGAAGCGTATGTTTGGGTTTTTTTTTTTTTTTTTTTAAAAAAAAGGACAGAAACAACAAACAGAGAGACACTGAGGAAAGGTCAGGATTTTTGAAAGGAGGTGCCGGCTGACTAGAGGCGGCAGTAATGAACAAGGCTGACAGCGAGAAAAGGTTAAGGGGGTTCTGCCCACAGTATTGTACTGGGATCTCTCGCGTGCCAGACGGCAGAGGATGAACACCACTGAACTACAGAGGTGCCCGAAGCAAATGACAGTTCCTTTACTCTGGTGCACACGATAAAGGCCCGTGAGTGTTGCTCCTTTGGCAGGGCACATTATTATGTGTTCACACAAACGAGGACAGCTGTGCATATTCTACCTATAAATGAGAATGAGCTGATCTATTCATTTCTACCACGTAGGATTTTTTTTTGTTGTTGTTTTTAATTTTTCATCCTGTTAATGCAATCCTTTACAATCGTATCACTGTTGCAATTTATAAGGCTAAGAAAACGATGATGTGCCAGTTTCATGCTAGACAAAGGTTTTTTGTTTGTTTTAAATATCGCTGCAAAATATAGGCGGAAGCTTCCAACAAAGCGCAGGTCAAGTAGCAATAGTCTGACACTCATCTGCTGTTTTGGTGAAGCACATTCCTTTATATATTTGGCGGCATCTGCTGGTGCTCACTTCCACTCAGTGGAAATATGGACATTTGCCACACCAAAATAGAATGACACCTGATGGAACTGAAACTGCTGTCCTGAGGCCTGTGGCCTAGTAAGGGGGGTGGAGGTGGGTGGATCAGCCCAAGTGCCATCTTGGCAAGGGTGGGGCACATCTCCTCCTCTCCACATCCCCCCCCCCTCCATACCTCTTGAAATGTTCAATGCCACGAGCATGATTTTCCACCTCCTGCTCGTGCCAGCCTTGGCTCTCTTCTGATGTCACTTCCTGGTGAAAGGACCAGGACGTGAAGTCAGAAGGGAGCCGGGGCTAGGGTTACCATATGGCTCCAGAAAAAGGAGGACGGATTGAGACATCTGGGTTTTACTTCCATAGCTTTCGATGGAAGTAAAACCCGGATGTATCTATCTGTCCTCCTTTTTCTGGAGCCATATGGTAACCCTAGCCGAGGCTGGCGTGAGCAACAGGTGGAAGATGCTTCTTGCACCGGCAGATATTTCAAGAGGTACGCAGGGGGGGGGGGAAGGGGGATTGAGCGGCAAGGAAAAGTAGGGGGGACATGGTGAGGTGATGCCGGGTGCCAGGGCACCTCCCTCCTTCGCTATGCCACTCCCTGGGGACTTCCCGCAAATGCCAATAGCATGGAATTGATATTTGGATTTGTCTCATGCCGTTTTCAGATGTAGATCAAAGCAAGTTAAATTCAGGAATAGCAAATATCAGCTTTACTAAAGGGTGTCAACCCTAAGCATGTATAGCGCATGAAAAACAGGCTACAACAAAATACGTTAAAACATTTTGCTGTATTCTGCCCGTTAGCGCATGCTAACTTGCATGTTTTTTTAATATATATTTTTGGGAGGGGGTGTATAATGGGTGGAGAGCAGGCATGGAAGTATTAACTAGCTAGTGCAATCACATGTGCGTGCTTACGGTTCATAGTCATTCCCACGCGGGACTTCTGCGCGCCGACATTGCAGTGCAGACAAATCAGCGTAAGACCCCAGAGCGCCGCCTAAAAAGTTACTTTTAAAGAGCTCCGACATAGGGTGTAAGTGGGGAACCCCCCAGTTTACTTCATACTGTTCACGCTGCTGATGGGGGGGTGGGGTTGGGGGGTTGGAACCCTCCATTATAGAGTAAACTTAACTTTTTCCTGATTTTCTAGGAAAAAGTTAAGTTTTCTCTGTAATGTGGGGGGTTGCACCCCCCACCCCACCCCCAACGTCAGCGCGAAGAGTATGAAGTAAAGTGGGTGGGGTGTTCCTCCCCCCACACCCTTCGTCAAAGCTCTTTCAAAGTAATTTTTTAGGCGTGCTGGGGTCTTGCGCCAAATTGTCTGCGCTGCAATGTCGGCGCGCCAAAGTCTTGCGCACTTTTGTCCCATCACCGTGCTTACTGGCTAAAGCTGAGTTAACATGGGAGCAGATAGCACCCCTTAAACTAGAGGCGGTAAGTGCTCTTGCATTAACTTTTTGCAAATAACTCATGTTAATGCAAACATTAGCGCACAACTTGGAAAAAAAAACTACCTTAAATTGTGTTCTGTTGAATTTGGGCTTAAAAAAGTGGACACTTGTCCCTGCCCTGTTCTGTCCCCAGCCCCACCCCATTTCACCCCGGCCCTGCCCTTTCTCCCCTAACCACACCCCCACACAAACCTTGTGTTTCCTTCCCCGAGCTCTGGGCCATATCTAGAGGGCCTCTGAGCATGCATAGACTAAAAAGGTTAGCGCCCTTCAGCTTGGAAAAGAGACGGCTGAGGGGGGATATGATTGAAGTCTACAAAATCCTGAGTGGAGTCGAACGGGGACAAGTGGATCGATTTTTTACTCCGTCAAAAATGACAAAGACTAGAGGACACTCGATGAAACTGCAGGGAAATACTTTTAAAACCACTAGGAGGAAATATTTTTTTCACTCAGAGACTAGTTAATCTCTGGAATGCATTGCCAGAGGTTGTGGTAAGAGCGGATAGCTGGTTTTAAGAAAGGTTTGGACAATTTCCTGGAGGAAAAGTCCATAGTCTGAATACCAGTTATTGATCGCTAATGACTCATTAATTCATTAGTTTGCACACAGATCTGGATTCCATGTCTAAATCCAAGAACTCAAATTTGGGTGACCCATATAGAATCCAGAGGCACGTGCCTAATTATTCTATTAAACTTGGACTTCAGATAACTATAAAGTCTGGCAACCTGTTATGACAAATGTCTTAAAAGAGTCAAAGAACAAATAGGATAAGTGTCAGTTACTGTTGCTGGGCTTACATTTCCCATCACCAGTCTGCCAGCAAATGAGCCCTACTGTCACCTTGAAAAGCACCTGAAAAGCAGATCTGGAATTATGAACTGTTGCACTAATCCCATTCATCCAGGAAGGATAAGGCTCAATAGACTGACAGAGCGGCTGACCGTATGCTGTCCAGATAAAAATATAAAAAATGTGGGTGATTAGTGGCAGGAATGCACTGAAGTCTGAAAGAACCATTGAAGATGACAGCATCGTGTACAATATAAACCCTGTAAAGAGCTGAATGAAGAAATGGAGATCGTCTGGTTTGTACGGTATAGCAACTGGCTGGAAATTGCACAATCTAAATGGGGCATTTAAATAAAATGAATCACAGTTTTAAAATGTCAATCTTTTGCTAATATATTGTACAGATATAATGAACTCAGAGTACCATTTGCGGTTAATTCAAGGTTTGGATATACCAACATAACTGTTTATAATCGTCATTAATTTATTAAGTTCTAGTGCTTCATATTAGAGAATGACATGGGGACAAATTTTCCCCCGTCCCCACAGGGACTTCTTTTCCTGTCCCTGGCCCATTCCGGCAAGCTCTGTCCTCATCTGCACAAGCCTCAAACACTTTAAAATCCTAAGTAGCAACATTCTAGAGCTCAGATTGTGATGTCATAATGCCTCATTCCACCAATGCCTAAGCTCCGTCCTCATCTGCACAAGCCTCAAACACTTTAACATCATAAGTAGCAACATTCTAGAGCTCAGATTGTGATGTCATAATGCCTCATTCCACCAATGCCTAAGCTCCGTCCTCATCTGCACAAGCCTCAAACACTTTAACATCATAAGTAGCAACATTCTAGAGCTCAGATTGTGATGTCATAATGCCTCATTCCACCAATGCCTAAGCTCCGTCCTCATCTGCACAAGCCTCAAACACTTTAACATCATAAGTAGCAACATTCTAGAGCTCAGATTGTGATGTCATAATGCCTCATTCCACCAATGCCTAAGCTCTGTCCTCATCTGCACAAGCCTCAAACCCTTTAATATCATGTGTTCAAGGCTTGTGCAGTTAAGGCAGAGCTTAAGGGAATGGAGCAGGGACAACGACAAAACTTATGAGGATGGGACGATTGAGTTCCTGTAGGGATGGGGGAAAAAAAATGTGTCCCCCGTGTCATTCTCTGCTTCATATAACACAAATTGTCCATCCGCAGTAACTGCAATGTACAAGATACTAAAACAGAGAGATGAAAAAGAGAAAGTAGGACAAAGGGGAAGAAGGGCAAAGAAATTAGCAAAAGGGGAGACTGAAGGCCTCACTGAAGAAGAAGGTTTCAAGGAAGACGGGAGGGAGGGAGGAATTCCACAGTTTAGGGCCCAGGTAGCTAAAGGACGGAAAGAGAAAGCACTATGAGGAGGTTGTCATTAATATAAGGTGATAAAATAAAAGTAAGCTAATAAAAAGGAAAGAAACATAGAAATACACTCTATATAGGGATCAGAAGACCAAAGAAAAGATTGCTTTAAAAATGAATACTATCTAAGGAGCTCAAGGAGCATCTACACATGTAAACAAATAGTTGCATTTTCATATGCAAATGATATACAGCAAATGGGTTCAAGTATAGGGATCCAAGCCATTGTGACATCACCGATGAGGTTGGCTCTTAGGCATTGGTGGAATGAGGCATTATGACATCATAATACGAGGAGCCGCTGAAACGTTCTCAGCCCAACCAAGATGAGAATGATACGGAGCCATGAAACTCACAAGTTATTCCACACTTTTCTTGACTCTTTTTGTTTCAATGAGGCAAATGCATCTAGCAAATGGGCACAAGTATAGGGAAACCAAGCCATTGTGACATCACCGATAAGGCTGGCTCTTAGGCATTGGTGGAATGAGGCATTATGACATCATAATACGAGGAGCCGCTGAAACGTTCTCAGCCCAACCAAGAAGAGAATGATGGGAGCCATGAAACTCACAAGTTATTCCACACTTTTCTTGACTCTTTTTGTTTCAATGAGGCAAATGCATCTAGCAAATGGGCACAAGTATAGGGAAACCAAGCCATTGTGACATCACCGATAAGGCTGACTCTTAGGCATTGGTGGAATGAGGCATTATGACATCATAATACGAGGAGACGCTGAAACGTTCTCAGCCCAACCAAGATGAGAATGATGCGGAGCCATGAAACTCACAAGTTATTCCACACTTTTCTTGACTCTTTTTGTTTCAATGAGGCAAATGCATCTAGCAAATGGGCACAAGTATAGGGAAACCAAGCCATTGTGACTTCACCGATGAGGTCGGCTCTTAGGCATTGGTGGAATGAGGCATTATGACATCACAATATGAGGGGCTGCTGAAACATTCTCAGCTCAACCAAGAAGAGAATGATGTGAAGCCATTAAACTCACAAGTTATTCCACACTTTTCTTGACTCTTTTTGTTTCAATGAGGCAAATGCATCTAGCAAATGGGCACAAGTATAGGGAAACCAAGCCATTGTGACATCACCGATGAGGCTGGCTCTTAGGCATTGGTGGAATGAGGCATTATGACATCATAATACGAGGAGACGCTGAAACGTTCTCAGCCCAACCAAGATGAGAATGATGCGGAGCCATGAAACTCACCCGTACAACTCTTTCTCCTCAATAACTGATCCCTTGAGCTGTTAATCACTAGCTTTCACCCTGTTAAGTTCAATCAATTTGTACCATCTTTTAATCTTTGTAAACCGCATAGAATTTCACGGTCCTGCGGTATATAAACTGTTATTCCACACTTTTCTTGATTCTTTTTGTTTCAATGAGGCAAATGCATCTAGCAAATGGGCACAAGTATAGGGGAACCAAGCCATTGTGACATCACCGATAAGGCTGGCTCTTAGGTATTGGTGGAATGAGGCATTATGACATCATAATACGAGGAGCCGCTGAAACGTTCTCAGCCCAACCAAGACGAGAATGATGCGGAGCCATGAAACTTACGAGTTATTCCACACTTTTCATTTCATATCATTGAAACAAAAACTGTCAAGAAAAGTGTGGAATAACTCGTAAGTTTCATGGCTCCGCATCATTCTCGTCTTGGTTGGGCTGAGAACTTTTCAGCGGCCCCTCTTAAATACTAAAATAACTAAACAAGACCTATTCATAGATGACCTATCTAGGATGGCATGTGTATCCATAGAACTGTGACTCTACATTATATAGTTTGGAATGGATGCGCCTTAATCATGTCAGGGAATCAGTGACATTACATGGCACGGATCTGGGATCAGTGTGGCAGGGCTTCCATCCCTTGAGATATTTGGAGATTGGCCTGCTGCTCTGGGCAGCCTGTCACCTAGTCGATCATTACCCACAAGTTGGATACCAATGTGAAAAGCATGGATGGTGTGTGTGGGGGAGGGGGAGGCTATTGCAGGGATTGACTTAAATATATGCTCAGTTTAATACTTATTGTCTGTTGCAAATACATTCATTCTTTGCTTCTCGGTACATAGTCATGTAAAGAATTGTTTATCTGTAATTCATAAATATTTCCTTTCATCTTGCGTGTCCATAAGTTGAGAGGGAAGGGTCTTCTGGGCAGTTGATATGAGTTGGGGAGCACATGTCCATGTTGGAAATCAGGGGAATATAGTGTGTGGCGTGAATGCAACAGTGTAACGTTCAAGTTACACAGGGGGCCTGATTCTATATACAGACAGTCCTCAAGTTACAGACGCCCGACTTAAGTACGACTCAGTCCTTTTGCTAGACCTGCATATTTTTGTGTATTGTTATATATGTACTAGTTCTTTATACACTTATCCCTCCGTATTCGTGGGGGTTTGGGGCAGAGCTGGCCCGCGAATATTAAAAAACCGCGAATAATATTTGGGCCAGTTCTGTCCCTAACCCCCACTTCCCCCGGCTATTTTAAGCCCTGAAAGCCCCCCCCTTAAGTCTTACCTGGCGGTCTAGCGGGTTTTTGGGGCAGGAACGATCTTCCTAAGCTCCTGCCCTGTGCAGGTTGGGGGGGCGGTCATGGGGGGGGGGGTTCATCAAGGGCAGGAGGGCCTGGGATCCTTCCTGCCCGTATTTTAGTGGGGGGTGGGGGTTAGAGGGTATCACAGGCCAGAAGAGCTTGGGCTCCCTCCTGGCCGGATCGTATGGGGGGGAGGGGGGGAGTAAGATCGCTGGGCCAGGAGGGCTTGGGCTCCCTCTTGGCCGGATTGTGTGGGGGGGGAGGGGGAGAGATCACGGGGCAAGAGGGCTTGGGCTCTCTCTTGCCCCGATTTTGTCGGGGAAGGTCGCGGCTGGCGGGGCAAGAGGGCTTGGGCTCCCTCTTGCCCCGATGTTGTCGGGGAGGGTCGTGGCTGGTGGGACAAGAGGGTTTGGGCTACCCCTTGCCCCGATGTTGTCGAGGGGGGTGGATTCTGTAACCTGTGTTGTTTTTGACAGACACCGGTTACAGAATCCAGCTTTTAGGCCAAGGACTGGCTCCTCCTTCACCTAAAAGCCCTTGTTTTGGACGTTTGGGGCTTAGGCTTTTTTTAGGTTGATTATATGGTATAAGTTTAGACGTAGTGGTGGTCTGGGTGTTTAAACAGCTGAACGTAGAGGCAAGCCATTATAAAAAAAAAACCCTCATTTTGGACGTTTTTTTTGATAATGGACATTTTTCCTTCTTCTACTTTCAACGTTTAAGTCCTTAGATCAAAATGGGACTTAGACGTTTTATTTGATTATGCCCCTCCACGATTTTATGTATGCACTTGGCCTTGCAGTGAGGTCTTCTGATAAGCTGATAGTACAAGAACATAGTTATCATTGGTTTTTATCGTTGGTTATAGATTTTGTTTTAACATATTGATACACTTATTGTAAGTTTGAAAATGAATAAAGATTTTATTATATTCTCAAAAAAAAAAGGAATTGTTCCTGAACAGTGATTCTACATAACTATGGCAAGGTGGCTATAAGATCCTGCACGCTATATTGTCTTGCGCTATAAAGTCCAGCGCGCTATTATCTTGCGCTCAGTTGTCTCACGCTCAGTTGTCGCTGCGCTCAATTGTCTCACGCTCAGTTGTCTTGCGCGCAATTGTCATTGCGCTCAATCGTCTTCACGCAATTGTCTGCGCGCTTTTATCTTGCGCGCATTTGACTATGAACCCTATGGCAAGGGTGGTGTCAGACTAAATCTTCTTTTAACTTGTAGAAAATCTATAGTGTCTTGTAGTACGCTGGCTCTCTTTTCCAGTAGGGACTTAAGGATCCCTTCTATTAGTCCCGAAATTTTCTCTGTGGCTGAGAATCCGTCTGCCAGGGTTTCCAAATTTGCACATTTTAGATGAAGATGATGGGATTTGATATACCGCCTTTTATGGGGGGGGGGGAGGAGGTTCATCCAATCAAAGCAGTTTACATATTTTCGACAGTTACTTATTTTGTACCTGGGGCAATGAGCTGACTAGCCCAGAGTCACAAGGAACTGCAGTGGGAATCAAGCTCACAACCTCATTGGCGCTGAGGCAGCTGTTCTAACCCTGAGGCCACTAGACAGTCGAGAGGTGGTTTGCTATCAGGTTTCCCAGCTGAGACTATGGGCTCCTTTTACTAAGGTGTGCTAGGGGTTTAACGCGCGGAATAGCGCGCACTACAATGCCGCACGTGCTAGACCTTAACGCCAGCATTGAGCTGGCGTTAGTTCTAGAAGCATAGCACGCGGTAATTTCCTGCGTGCGCTAAAAACGCTAGCGCGCCTTAGTAAAAGGAGCCCTATACTCACTTTAAAGAGGTGCTGGTGATGTTTCAGTTGCTTTATATAGTCTTGTGTTGGATCCTTGTCCAGTCGATTGCAATTCGTATTATTTGGCAATTGCCTATATCGTTCTTCTCTGTATTTTTCCATATCCATAAACCCTACAGTCCCGTTTTTGTATGCTGGTTTAATGGTAACGTCGCTATCGATCTGCAAATATTTAATTCCAGCTTTTTCTGTAGAAAATTATCCTCTGTTTACTAGAGAGCTGTCTTTTCACCCTACGTCAAAAGCTTTTATGTCGTCATCTAGTTTATGATTCTATGTAGATGGCTAAAGTAGATGCCCTTTCTTTTGATAGTATAATTCAGTGTATGGGAAGCTTATTTTCTTTTGCGGAAACTGAACTTTAGATGCACTTGTCTGAAGAATTCCTCTAGGTCAAAACAGAGCTGAATTTCGTCCAGTTTGATGCGAGGGCAGTAGGTCAGCTCTTTTGAAAGCAGTGAACATCATGATAGATGGTTAGAGAGATTTACTATCCCTACATCATTTGGACTTCTATCAGTGTTTGTGAAGGTTTGTTGCTGGGCTTTATGTCAATTGTCATGTTCTTGTAGTTGGATGTCCTGGTTCTGGCTGTTAATATTGATCCCATAGGTCCAGTCTGTTAGGTGATTTATGCCAGTTGTAAGTCTAGTCTTTTCTCTCAGATGTTTTATTGTTGATTTAAGTGGAGATACTGGTCTCCAGCTGGTTTTGGACGATGAAGTCCATTTCCTTGTGCCCTCTCTTTCTTCAGCTACTCTTTGACAGCGATACTTCGTTCCTCAACCTCTCTCTTGATTCCATCTTTTTGATTTTTTAGGGCTACCTTTCCAAATTCCTCAGTTTCTGACTAATGTATTCATAGAGTTCTCCTACATAGACCAGGTTGTATATTATTACTGGAAGACTGGTGATCTTAAGTACTTTTTCAGATGATTTTGTTATTGCTTTGTTATATAAAAAAAAATATAAAGGTGGCTTTGAATCTCTTCTTGATGAGTTTCTGTAGTTGTTTCTTCAACTTGTAAATGGTATCTTCCATCTGCAGTAGAAACTTATACGAGTATTTGGTGTTTGTCTATCCATCACCCACTTTCATTGAGTTGTAAAAATATAAGCAGACAACCTGAGACCTAGATAAGTTTCTGTCATTTAAACACAGATAATAGTTACTGTGGATTGGCAGACTAGATGAGCCATTTGGCCTTTATCTGCCTTCATATTTCTATGTTTCTATTCTGCTAAACATACAGAACAGTTTGTGTTCATTTTTAGAGACCTTATCAGGCAAAGGACATAAGAAGACTTGAAGCAGTCCAGAGAAGGGGTAGGATGTGAGAAGGACGTACGATGAGAGACTAGAAGCCCTGTGTATGTATACTCTGAAAGGAAGGACAGGGGAGATATGATTCAGACGTTCAAATACTTCAAAGGTATTAATGTAGAACAAAATCTTTTCCAGCGAACGGAAAATGGTAAAGCCAGAGGACTTGATTTGAGGTTGAGGGGTGGTAGATTCAAGAGAATGTAAGAAAATTCTTCTTTACGGAGAGGGTAGTTGATGCCTGGAATGAGCTCCTGAGGAAGATGGTGGAGAGGAAAATGGTGACAGAGTTCAAAAAAGCGTAGAATGAACACAGAAGATCTCAAAACAGAAAATAATGGTATATATTGAAGAACTAAGGCCAGTACTGGGCAGACTAGAACAGTCTGTGTTTGTATATGGCCTTTGGTTGAGGATGGGCTGGGGAGGGCTTCGACAGCTGGGATGGTTTAGAAGGGTGGAATGAGCTTTGATGAAGAATTCAGTAGATGGAACCTAAGCACAGTGCTGGGCAGAGCTTTGGGTTCTGGCCCAGAAATAGGTAAGAAAGAAAATTTCAATTAAATCAGTAATTTAAAGAGATGGTAAGTTTGGGCAGACTAGATGGACCATTCAGGTTTTTATCTGCTGTCATCTACAATATATGTTACTATATGGACTGGACACTGGACTGATTTATGGGGGAGGGGGATAACTCTCAAAAGTTTTTTAAAGATACAGTGTTAGTCTAGTAAAAAGATATCACCTACTATTTGCTTGTTAAACCTTATTTGCACTTATCCAAATGGACTAACCCACCACTATTTTCTTCTCACTGGGGGTCATTTAAAAGGCATTTCCATGGATAAAACAGTGATTTACATGCAGAAGAAGCCTTTTATAACATTGCCTAAACAATTAGGCCCAGATTCTCTAGAGTGCTGATATTTGTGGCCACCTAAAAATTGTCTTCCAATCGTGTGTCATTCACATGAAGGACCTCTCTACAAAATTGTGCCTCCACAAAAGATAACCACCAAAAATTTAGGCCAGGGTTTTACGGGCCTACATTTCTGGCACCTCTCTTTGCCATGAATCACACCTATGTAGGCGCTTCAGGCTGCCTAATGACACTTCCTGCGTTAGCTATTCTCAGAATGGTGTCCTTAAGCACCTACGTAGGTGTAATTCCAGCACTGGTAGGTGCCTTGAAACTGAGTTTAAAAAGCCACTTGAATGGCATTTTTAACAGAGTGCGGGCACATACTGGCACACAAAAATTCTGCACCAGTTAGAGAATCGGGGCCCAAGCTTTTAAAATTTGTATGCATACAATTTGCATTAAATAAGTGAATCCGGCCTGAGTGGAAATGTTCCCTGGGGTGAAAATGGGAAAGAGATCTTTATTATAGAAGCCCTATTTGAAATTTTCAAAGGAAATACTAACCTTTAGCCCTTGTGTGAAACCCGATTTCCGAAACCTAGCATTCTCTTCCACCCAGCTTTTCTTTGCTCCTTAAGACTCATTGCTATTAAGTTTTGGGTTTTTTTTTCTGTGTAGTACCTTTGTTTGGCTGAAGTAATTGTATAAATAGTTCTTAATTCTCTTTCCGGGGAGATCAGAGAAAGAAATCTCACACAAAAAGTGTGGTTAAAAATAGTCAAAGCTTTGAGAAGCGTTTCTGCATCCTCTAAAATAATGGGACGTCAGAAAGGCTTCCCCAATACAGGTGACTGGCCATTTTATTGACATCATTAATTAATTCATTATTTATACGTATATTTATATTAATTCATTAAATATACGTAGGTGGTACATCTTCCAATCACAATCCATTTACAAATTGAAGTTACATGGTTTCTGAATCTTACTTTGCTAGTAATTTCCTTGCAAAAGTGACTTAACTCATCACAAGCTATTTGTCACCTCTCAGTAGTAGAAGGAAGTGGACAACATACTATTGGCTTACTGAGGTCACGCTGACCCTTCAGACATGTTCTCTTCTGTTGCAAATATGTTTTTATAAACAGATGTGTAAATCGTTTAAACTACTACCACTTCGTTCATCAAGCCAAAATCTCCTTTCTGTTCCTTCTTTGAAAATTATAGGAACAAGAAGATCGGACATGTTCTCTGTGATGGGTCCTCAATGGTGGAACTCTTTGCCACAATATATTAGAAACGAAAAAGATCTCACATTGTTCAAAAATTATTTAAAATCTTATCTTTTTAAAGATGCTTTTAATATTTAAACTTTTTAATAAAGGTTTCAAAATGTGCTATAGTTTAACCACCCCCCTCCCTCTTGTTTTTTTCCTTTTTCTACCAAGATGAAAATTGTAACTTTTCCACTTTCCCTCCCGAATCATGTTTGTATTTTATGAAAGAATATTGTTAATATGTTAGTCTCTCTGGATTATACTCTATTTTTAATTTTGTTCATCGCTTAGTAAGCGATTCATCAAATATACTAATAAATTTGAAACTTGAAGAAAAATATGTTTTTATAAACAAATGGCCTGTTATAGCTCCATCTTGTTCCAAGAGCAAAAAAAAAAACAAAAAAAACTGCAGATCAAAATGTACAAGATGCAGGCTATGTTTATTTGTACCAAATATTAACGCAGTTACTGATGTCACCTTACTACAAACCAAGGGACCCAACATGGACCGTGTTTCGGAGAACACACCTTCTTCAGGGGTCCGTGGTTGTTAAGGTTTGAGATAAACTGCAATGAGAATAGTATAAAACAAAAGCCTGTGTGAATCAAACGCAAGCTGGCGGGATTTTGTTTTATACCATTCTCATTGCGGTTTATCTCAAACCTTAACAACCACGGACCCCTGAAGAAGGTGTGTTCGAAACACGGACCGTGTTGGGTCCCTTGGTTTGTAGTTTGTTTTCAATTATTGCCCCCACCTTATGGAACTCTATGCCCCAGTACATTAGAGACATAAAGGACCTCATTTCTTTTAAAAGAGTTTTAAAAACTTATCTTTTTAAGGATGCTTTTAATATATGATTCTCAGATTTAAAATTTTTTTTTTCCTTCCCCTTCCTTGAGTTATTTTTACCTTTAATGTTTATTTTCTTCTACAAACATATTGTAACTTTCCCCCTTAACCCTCACGGTTCATGTATGTTAACCTAGTATGTTTTTTATTTAAAGTCAGTGTATTTGTATTGCTATTTTACTTGAATTGTACATCGCTTAGATATTTAATAAGCGATTTATCAAGCACTAATAAAACTTGAAACTTGGAACTTAGTAAGGCGATATCAGTAACTGCATTAATATTTGGTACAAATAAACATAGCCTGCATCTTGTACATTTTGATCTGCAGTTTTTTTCTTGTTTTTTGCTCTTGCCTACTGTTCTGCAGACTTTGTTGGATCTGTTTGTTGTGTGTTGTCCATCTTGTTCCAGACGTTAAACCAAAATATTTTGTTCTATGAAGGAAAAATATGTACACTACGAACTCTGCTGTTTATACTTTGCTAGTGTGGGGGGATTAGTATTAGAAGAAAGTAACCTTGAAAGAGATTTGGGTGTACTGGTGGACACAACAATGAAGTCAACAGCACAATGTGCAGCAGCCGCGAAGAAGGCAAACAGAATGTTGGGTATTATTAAGAAGGGTATTACGACCAGAACGAGAGAAGTCATCCTGCCGTTGTATCGGGCAATGGTGCGCCCGCACCTGGAGTACTGTGTTCAGTATTGGTCACCGTACCTTAAGAAGGATATGGCAATACTTGAGAGAGTCCAGAGGAGAGCGACACGAATGATTAAAGGCATGGAAAACCTTTCATACACTGAAAGATTGGGGAGATTGGGGCTCTTCTGAAAGATTGGGGAGATTGGGGAAAAGCGGAGACTCAGAGGAGACATGATAGAGACCTACAAGATCATGAAGGGCGTAGAGAGGGTAGAGAGGGACAGATTTTTCAAACTTTCAAAACATAAAAGAACAAGAGGACATTCGGAAAAGTTGGAAGGAGACAGATTCAAAACGAATGCTAGGAAGTTTTTCTTTACCCAGCGTGTGGTGGACACCTGGAATGCGCTTCCAGAGGACGTAATAGGACAGAGTACGGTACTGGAGTTCAAGAAAGGATTGAACAATTTCCTGCTGGAAAAAGGGATAGAGGGGTATAGATAGAGGGCTACTGCACAGGTCCTGGACCTGTTGGGCCGCCGCGTGAGCGGACTGCTGGGCAAGATGGACCTCGGGTCTGACCCAGTGGAGGCATTACTTATGTTCTTATGTATCTAATGCATATTGGTTATGGGGGCCAAATTAGTTATGGGCCCCTTATATTCTGCACAATACAACTATCCTCATCACCTTCTTTCTGGAATGCTCTAAACTAAAGCTTAACTTTGTCTACCGAGTCCTCATTCTGAGAAGGCTCGACTCGGTTTACAGCAATTAAACAAACAGGGAATGATTTACAAATGATAAATAGATACTGAATGATAAAACACTACTGAAAGCACACTTTTTCAGATTGGCTTTTTCGAACATTCATTCTTAACTTTTACGTAAAATAACCTTTTTTTTCTCTACCCTTTAATCCTTGTAATTGTTTCCCCCTTTTATTATGAATGGAGTTCTGTTATATCAAATTGTAATAAAGCTAAATTAAACTAAACTACATGTGTATAAATGATCTGGAAATTGGAACGACGAGTGAGATGATTAAATTTGCTTCTGACACTAAACTATTCAAAGTTGTTAAAATGCGTGCGGACTGTTAAAAAACAAAACAAAAAACAAGAAACCGCAGGAAGACCGTAGGAAATTGGAAAACTGGGTTTCCAAAGGGCAGACGAAATTTAATGTGGAAAAATGCAGAGTGATGCACATTGGGAAGAATAATCACAGTTACCAGATGCTAGGGTCCACTTTGGGGGTCAGTACTCAAGAAAAAGACCTGGGTGTGTCATTGTGGACAATACACTGAAACCTTCCGCTCAATGTGCGGCGGTGGCCAAAAAAGCAAACAAGATGCTAGGAATTATTAGAAAAGGGCTCCTTTTACTAAGCTGCGATAGCAGCTTTAGCGCAGGCGCGCTAGACCTCAGCGCCAGCATTGAGCTGGCGTTAGTTCTAGCCGCGTAGCACGGGTTTAGCGCACGCTAAAATCCTGCGTGCGCTAAAAACGCTATCACAGCTTAGTAAAAGAAGCCCTAAGAATATTATAATCGCTCAAAGGTGCAGCCGCACCGTGAATATTGCATTCAGTTCTGGTCTCCTTATCTCAAAAAAAGATATAGCGGCACTAGAAAAGGTTCAAAGAAGAGCGACCAGGATGATAAAGAGGATGGGACTTCTCTCATATGCGGAGAGACTAAAGAGGTTAGGGCTTTTCAGCTTGGAAAAGAAATGACCGAGGAGAGAACGGGTATAAGTGGATTGATTTTTACTGCATCAAGTTTTACAAAGACTAGATTAAAACCAATAGGAGGAAATATTTTTTCACTTAGAGCAGGGGTGTCAAAGTCCCTCCTCGAGGGCCGCAATCCAGTTGGGTTTTCAGGATTTCCCCAATGAATATGCATGAGATCTATTAGCATACAATGAAAGCAGTGCATGCAAATAGATCTCATGAATATTCATTGGAGAAATCCTGAAAACCCGACTGGATTGCGGCCCTCGAGGAGGGACTTTGACACCCCTGACTTAGAGAATAGTTAAGCTCTGGAACGTGTTGCCAGTAGATGTGGTAAGAGCGTTTAATGCAGCTGGTTTTAAAAAAGGTTTGGACAATTTCCTGGAGGAAAAGTCCATAGTCTGCTGTTGAGACAGACATATGGGAAGCCGCTGCTTGTCCTGGATGAGTATGATCTCCTCAGGTATTATATCATAGCCACCTGAGAGAAAGAAGTTCTAGCGCAGTGGTTTGAATCCCATGTATGGTCAGCTCCTCCAACACATATCCCTATTTTAATTGTGCCATTCTACCTTACAGGACAAACAAAAGGGGAGGACCTACAAGGTCTGCAGTGAACGATGTGAAACAAAAACAAGGAAAACTGTAGAGACACGTACAATGATGCAGGCTAAATTTATTATATCACCTTAAAAACAAACCAAGGGACCTGACACGGTCCATGTTTCGGTTAACACGCCTTCATCAGGGGTCCCAGGTCGATATGGGATCAAATAAAACCGCAAACAAAAAACTGTAGCCTGTGCAAAAGCAAACACCGAAGAGCAATCTGTGTGTGAACTCCTATGTGCATCTTGATGATCTCACAATGAGGTCATCATTGTGCAGCTGGAAACCTCCATTTGCAATGAACTAAAAGCCATGCTGAGGACTGTGTCTCTTTTTTCTGTTTTTAACCTTTTGGAAATGTAGTTATCTATACTTGCTTAATGCACCATTTTCAAGAATTACCTCATTGCAACACTCTTTAGTCAGAAAAAAAAGGGTAGCTTTATAGCAAGAAATATAAAGCTATCTTTTTCATGTGCTCAGCTTCACTTAATGGATCTTTTCCTACAATTAGCAAACAACACTGATGTTTGCCCACAAAAATAGAAGGTTTTTGCATGCAATATATCTGTATTCATGTGCCCTGGTTATGTGCTGCATTATTAAATGTATTTTGAGCTTAATAAATAAAAAATAAAAACCCTATTGACCTATGTCCCATTCACCTAACTCACGTCTATCTGCTGCCCAAACCACACTGAAAAAGTAGACTTCCTTTACAATGCCTATAAGACTGAGTTTCACAATTGCTATGTAGCTTGTTATCTCGCTCTGTAGCACACTGGTTAGACCTACAGCCTTCTACCCTGACATTGTTGGTTCAAATCCAACTCACTTCCTGTCACAGAAGAAAAATAAAAAGATTAAACAGATTTTAAAAATCTGATAAAAATAAAATAGTGTGGCGCCAGCATTTCACAATTATAATGAAAAACAGCATAAAATCACCATTCTAATAACATCATAATAATAAAACATTATAACGTTAAGGACATTGGTTGGATGTCTAACTCCTGCCCAAAATGCTATTCTCTAAAGCAGTGATTCCCAACCCTGTCCTGGAGGAACACCAGGCCAATCGGGTTTTCAGGCTAGCCCTAATGAATATGCATGAGAGAGATTTGCATATGATGGAAGTGATAGGCATGCAAATTTGCTTCATGCATGTTCATTAGGGCTAGCCTGAAAACCCGATTGGCCTGGTGTTCCTCCAGGACAGGGTTGGGAACCACTGCTCTAAAGGACATCCAACAATATGGATGTCTAGCACTGAGCGCGATTCTCTTAAGGACATCTAAGGGCTCCTTTTACGAAGCCACGTTAGCGGCTTTATCGCATGCACTTTTTTGGCGCGCACTAACCCCTGTGCTAGCCGAAAAACTACCGCCTGCTCAAGAGGAGGTGGTAGCAGCTTGCGCGGCCGGCAAATTAGCGCGTGCTATTATGTGCATTAAACCGTTAACGCGGCTTCATAAAAGGAGCCCTAAGTTTTGCAGAATCACACCTATGAGGACGTCCAAACCACATCTAAATGTAGACGCACCATTTAGAATCAGGGCCTAAGGGTGAACACAACTAGAAATGGTCATTTTTGAAAAAAAAATAAAAAAGGACAGACGTTTTGCGGTTTCTAAAATGGTCATTTTCTCAAAATATCAAATGTGGTCTTAGATATCGTATTGAGAAATGCCCCTTAACCAGCCAGAAATGGCCGCTGACTGGTTAAATCACTTGGTCAAGGCTATCCACTAATTTTCAACAGCACATAACCAATTATTGCCACTGAAAATTAGCAGTTAGGCCCTGATTCTATACAAGGCGCCATTATCAGCGGCCGCCTAAAAAAAATGGCCGCCGATCACATGTCTATCACGCAACATTACTGTTTACAGAATCACAACTTTTGTCAAAGTTAGGCACCAGAAATGTAGGCCAGGGTTTTAAAGGGCTACATTTCTGGCGCCTACCTTTGATGAGAATTGTGTCTACTTTAGAATGTCTAAGGTCGTTTCCAATGTTAACCATGCTTACTTCGACCTTAAGCACCTCCATAGACGTGATGAAGGTACTCATTTTCTAGATGCTGGTAGGTCCTACATTTTTTTTAAGGTTTTAAAACTTTTTAAATTGACTTTTACCAATTAAGTTAGGTGCCAGTAGGGCACCTACCAGTGTCTAAATTAAGGCGCCTTTTATAGAATAGTAGTGTTTGTGATACACGTATGTACCTGTTTTGTTTCTGATGACAAGCAGAAGTGTGTTTGGTTGTTAACATTCCCCATGTCATTGCAAACGACAGCCCAACCTTACTATCCTGTTTCCCTGAAAATAAGATCTATCTCAAAAATAAGCCCTAGTTAAGACTGACCCCCGAAGCCTCCCCTCCTTGAATGTCCCCAACACTCCCTGACTCCATCCTTGACACTAGTGCTGCCTGATTTGCTGAAAAAATTGGACTCTTCGATTCAGCAACCTCAACCCTTGCTGCTTTAGGAGGCCTCGGAGTGGAGGTATGTCAGTCTCATGGTGGGAGGGTTGGTGGGGTTCTACTGCACAAGTGGATGGGAGGGAGGGAGGGAGGGATAGAAAGATGCTGCACAAGGGGATGGGTGAGAGGGGACAAAAATGCTACACATGGTGGGGGGGGGGGAGAAAGGAAAGAGGAAGAATTGGAGTGGAGGAGAAGAAGGGAGAGAAGATTGTTGTACATGAAAAAAAAATAAGACATCCCTGAAAGTAAACCCTAGTGCATTTTGGGGACCCAAAATTAATATAAGACACTGTCTTATTTATGGGGAAACACGGTAGTTATGCAAGTTAGGAGATTGTTACAGACTTATTTTACCTAGGACGTTAAGGAGATACAACGGAAAATCAAGTTTCCATCTTACTATGCCATTTAGATAATTAAATATCATCATTCTTATTGAGGGGCCTTTGTTGGCAAAAGAACACATGCTTGTCAGAAATTAGTGTGGACTTTTTTTTTTTTTGAAAAGCGCTCCGAAAAATTAATCCCATCATGCAGTAAAATGTGAGCCAACATCTAGCAGAGAGCACATAAGAAAGCAGGAATGGCGTTTTTAAAAGCAGCAAACAAAACTGCATTGGCGACAGTTCGCATAGAAATGATTGTATTCTTTGTGACGTTAGATCGTACCCTTCTTGGGAGCATTCGCTGCTAGACCTTCACGAGCTGTCAGGCAGGGAATGCATACTGATGCAAAAGTACTATCAGAGGGCTGAGGGGCCTGAGTTGAGTTTCAATCATTGATCCTCAAAACCTTCCCCTCCTTCTATAATTATCCAATCAATTCTTTATTATTACTTTCTTTAAAATGCCTCCAACAGTGGATCCTTCTTCTTATATTCAATATAGATCATTATCCACCCAGCAAAGAACACAAAATAACTTATCTTAACTAGATACAAACGATCCAAAGCCCGACGGGACCTGTTTCGCCCTTTATATAGGCTTTATATAGGGGCAATATTAGGAAATTCTACTTTACGGAGAGGGTAGTGGCCTGGAATGCGCTCCCGAGAGAGGTGGTGTAGAGTAAAACTGTGACTGAGTTCAAAGAAGCGTGGGATGAACACAGAAGATTTAGAATCAGAAAAAAATATTAAATATTGAACTAGGCCAGTTACTGGGCAGACTTGCACGGTCTGTGTCTGTGTATGGCCGTTTGGTGGAGGATGGGCAGGGGAGGGCTTCAATGGCTGGGAGGGTGTAGATGGGCTGGAGTAAGTCTTAACAGAGATTTTGGCAGTTGGAACCCAAGCACAGTACCGGGTAAAGCTTTGGATTCTTGCCCAGAAATAGCTAAGAATAAAAATTAAAAAAAAAAATTTAAATTGAATCAGGTTGGGCAGACTGGATGGACCATTCGGGTCTTTATCTGCCGTCATCTACTATGTTACTATGTTTCTCAAGGGTTCAATAATTGACGCTGCATCTATTTTTAGCTGTGTCACTTCTGAAAATGGCTGGGTGCTCAATAGTAAAAGAGGGAGGGGAGAAAACAATAGGGAGTGCATTTAAATTGAAATCAGGCTCCAGGTCTATACCCCAATGGCATCCTTAGAAAGAGAGGTTTTAAGGCTTGCTTTGAATTTGGAAGCTCTGCCAGTTTAATGATTTGCTTGATAGAGAAGTAAGAACATAAGAACATAAGCATTGCCTCTGCTGGGTCAGACCAGAGGTCCATCATGTCCATCAGTCCGCTCACGCAGTGACCCATCAGGTCCAGGACCTGTATGGTATTCTTCTATCTATACCTGTCCATCCCTTTTTCCTTCAGAAATTTATCTAATCCTTTCTTGAACCCCGATATCGTGCTCTGTCCTATCACACCCTCTGGAAGCTCATTCCAGGTGTCCACCACCCTTTGGGTGAAGAAGAACTTCCTAGCATTGGTTCTGAATCTGTCCCCTTTTAATTTTTCCGAGTGCCCTCTCGTTCTTGTAGTTTTCGAAAGTTTGAAGAATCTGTCCCTCTCCACTTTCTTTATGCCCTTCGTGATCTTGTAAGTCTCTATCATGTCCCCTCTAAGTCTTCGCTTTTCCAGGGAAAAGAGCCCCAGTTTCTCTAGTCTTCCAGCGTATTGTATTTTAAATAAAGAGGGAAGGTACTGCTGTTTCAGGAGGAGAGTGTTGTGTCGTGGCTAGACTAGCTACAGCCTCACCACCCTGAGGTTTTGGGTTCAAATCCTGCACTACTCCTTGTGACTCCTGGGCAAGTCATTTAATCCTCCACTGCCTAAGGTACATTAAACTGATTGTGAGCCCCCCGGGACAGATAAGGAAAAATGTTTAAGTACCTGATTGTAAATTGCTTAATACAGCTGGTCCAAATGATATATAAACACCCCATTCCCATTTGTTTTATTGGCTACAATATCAAACTAGCATGCATCAGTAAAATACTCTTTAGCTGCCAAATACCATAGTTATTCAGAGTAGGGAAGACACAGGGGGATTGCGAAGATCTGCAACGTGACATAATCAGGCTCGAGGAATGGGCATCAACATGGCAGATGAGGTTCAACATGGATAAATGTAAAGTGATGCATGTAGGTAACAAAAATCTCATGCACGAATACAGGATGTCTGGGGCGGTACTTGGAGAGACTTCCCAGGAAAGAGAATTGGGAGTTACGATCGACAAGTCGATGAAGTCCATGCAATGTGCGGCGGCAGCAAAAAGGGCGAATAGAATGCTAAGAATGATAAAGAAGGGGATCACGAACAGATCGGAGAAGGTTATCATGCCGCTGTACCGGGCCATGATGCGCCCTCACCTGGAGTACTGCGTACAGCACTGGTCACCGTGCATGAAGAAGGACATGGTACTACTCGAAAGGGTCCAGAGAAGAGCGACTAAGATGGTTAAGGGGCTGGAGTAGTTGCCGTACGGTGAAAGATTAGAGAAACTGGGCATGATCGAAACATTAAAAATACTGAAGGGAATAGACTTAGTAGATAAAGACAGGTTAAGAACATAAGACGTTGCCTCCGCTGAGTCAGACCAGAGGTCCATCGCGCCCAGCGGTCCGCTCCCAGGGCGGCCCATCAGGCCCATTGCCTGAGCAGTGGCCCTTGACTATTTCTATAACCTATCTCTACTCCTATCCCTATAACCTAACCTCAACCCTTATCTGTACCCCTCAATTCCTTTGTCCTCTAGGAACCTATCCAAACCTTTTTTGAAGCCCTGTAATGTGTTCCGGCCTATCATAGCCCAAGGTAGGGAGAACGAGAGGACACTCTCTATAATTGAAAGTGGATAGATTCTGTCCAAGGAAGTTCTTCTTCACCCAGAGAGTGGTGGCAAACTGGAACGCTTTTCTGGAGGCTGTTATAGGGGAAAACAACCTCCAGAGATTCAAGACAAGGTTAGACAAGTTCCTGCTGAACTGGAACGTACGCAGGTAAGGCTATTCTGTTAGGGAAATGGTCTTTGATCTAAGGGTTGCTGCGGGAGCAGACTGCTGAGCACTATGGACCCAGCAGCGGCAATTCTTATGTTCTGTTGCAACAATGGTGTACATAAGAATAGCCTTACTGGGTCCGACCAAAAGTCAATCAAGCCCAGTAGCCCTTTCTCAAGGTGGCCAATCCAGATTCCTAGTACCTGGCCAAAACCCAAAGAGTAGCAACATTCTATTATCTCAGAGTAAACAAGATTCCGGAACCCCCAAACAGTAGCAACATTCCATGCAGAATCCCCAAAGAGTAGCAACATTCCATGCTACGGATCCAAGTTAAGCAGTGGCTTCCCTCACGTCTTTCTCAATAACAGACTATGGATTTTCCCTCCAGGAAATTGTCCAAACCTTTCTTAAGACCAGCTACGCTATCCACTCCTACCACAACCTCTGGCAACACGTTCCAGAGCTTAACTATTCTCTGAGTGAAAAAATATTTCCTCCTATTGGTTTTAAAAGTGTTTCCCTGTAACTTCATCAGGTGTCCCCTAGTCTTTGTAATTTGTGACGAAGACTAGGGGACACTCGATGTGCGCATATCTAGATGCTCCTGTCACAAGGCATGCCGCTGCATTTTGTACCACCTGTAGTGCCCGGCATCTTGTTTTTGCTACTCTAAAATATAATGCATTACAGTAATCTAGTCTAGATAGTACCATTGCCTGTATTACCGTAAGGATAAGAATGTTCTCAATGATGGCTCCATGGTAGAACTCCCTTCCAAAGGAATTAAAACTAGAAAAGGACACCAGAAAGTTCAAGAAAGGGATAAAGACCATCCTCTTCACAGACTACTTTAACTAAAAATGCAACATTGAGGAGATAGCTGACTACCAGTTCCCATTAGGAACACAACATAGAACATGAAGCAGGCATTATGTTTGCAAATAAGTAGGATTTAGCATGAACATAGAACACGATACTAGTATTATATTTGTATATACGTAGGATGATTGATCGTGGAATAAATGTGTGCTTATACGAAGGATGATGGATTATGATATAAATGTGTCTGCATTGAAAACCATCTCTGAAAAATCTAACTTTGTACATAAGAACATAAGAATCGCCAGTGGTCCATCGTGCCCAGCAGTCCGCTCCCGCAACAGCCCTTAGGTAAAGGACCAGAGCCCTAACTGAGTCTAACCTCACCTGCGTACGTTCTGGGTCAGCAGGAACATGTCTAACGTTGTCTTGAATCCCTGGAGGGTGTTTTCCCCTATAACAGCCTCCGGAAGAGCGTTCCAGTTTTCCACCACTCTCTGTGTGAAGAAGAACTTCCTTACGTTTGCACGGAATCTACCCTCTTAACTTTAGAGAGTGTCCTTTCGTTCTCCCTACCTTGGAGAGGGTGAACAACCTGCCTTTATCTACTAAGTTTCAAGTTTCAAGTTTCAAGTTTAATATTCATTTGATGGATCGCTTATAACAATATCTAAGCGATTAACAATATAAAAACCATCAGAGTGTGGTTATACAATTAAAGTAACAAAAAATTTTCAACAAATTATACATAACATTGGACAAACATGAGAGGTGGGATAGAAGGTGGAAAGTTACAATTTTAAGTTAAGAATTTAACATCAATGGGAAAAAACATTGGGTAGTAATGGGTTTTAAAAAGAAGAAGAATATGGAAACCTGAAGTATTAATTTTTATGCATCGAAAGCATCTTGAAATAAATAAGTCTTTAAAATTTTCTTAAAAGAGGCAAGGTCTTTTTCATTTTTAATAAAATTTGGAAGAGAGTTCCACAATGCAGGGGCTTTAACAGAGAACATATCATTGCGTCGTGTGCCTATTATTCTAAGCGAAGGGATTGAAAGCAGTTGTAAAGAAGAGGATCTTAAGGATCGAGAAGGTCTGTGAGGGATGATCATTTTTGCTATAAATTGGGGTTCATTGAAGCATAATGTTTTGTACACCAAAAACAGAATTTTAAAGGTTATTCTATGAGTTATGGGAAGCCAGTGTGATTTAATAAGTGAAGGAGTGACATGGTCGAATTTTTTTGCGTTATGAATTAACTTAATTGATGTGTTTTGGATGATTTGGAGACGTCTATTTTCTTTTTGTGTTATGTTAATTAGAAGAGAATTGCAGTAATCCAATTTAGAAATTATAAGAGAATGAACTAATATATTGAGAGATTTAGAGTCTAGAAAAGTTGAAATGGAACGTAAAAGCCGTAGTCTATAAAAACATGTTTTAACTAATTCGCTAATATGATTATGAAATGAGAGATCAGCATCAATTGTTACACCAAGAATTTTAAGCTTAGAAACCGTTTCTATAGGCGTATTGTCGAGAATGAATGGAAGTTTTTGTACTATGTCTCCTTTCCAAGTGAAAAGCATTGTTTTGGTTTTTTGGGCGTTTAAAACCAATTTGTTATTATTTAACCAGTTTTTTATTAGTTCTAATTTATCATTAATTATTTTTATTTCTTCTGTATTTTCTGGGTTAAGAGGATGCATGAGTTGAATATCATCAGCGTATGAAAATGATGTGAAACCTAATGACTGTGAAATTGTGATAAGCGGGGATAGGAAAATGTTAAATAGAAGTCTATTTCCTTCATTATCTTGAACGTTTCAATCATGTAACACCTTTACAGAAGCTCATGTAAACCGCTCTGAATTGACTCCCCAGTCATTAGTAGCAGTATAGAAGCTTTGAATAAACAATAGGGTGCGAGCATGAGTTTCAGATCGTATAGCAAACGTAACTCTGCAAAACAAGTCTGAACAGTGCTAGCCACCTGATGGTCATCATAACAAGTCTGGAATCTAATTTAACTCCTAAAATTGTCCTGTCTTCCTTCACAGATAAAACTTCCCCTAACACGTTCATATTCTCTGGCCATCTCACTCCTTCATTCTTCCCTACCAATATGATCTCAGTTTTATCCACATTTAAAGTTAACCCTTGTGTGACCATCCAGTCAACAATATTTTCTCATGTAACGATCCAGTACAACTTTAAACTCAGACCCCCCCCCAACCTGTATTGAGAAAAAAAATATTGTATCATCCACACATAATTGATAGGCTACTTTTAATTATTTAAATAGCTGACCTATCGAGGTCATATATTATTCAGTAGGGAGATGGATGGGGTTTGTGATAAATCGGGAACAAAACGGCCCCTTTAATCCATGATTTGACTATTTGCAGCAGTGGATTCCCAACCCCCAGGCCAGTCAGGTTTTCAGGATAGCCCTAATGAATATGCATGAGAGAGATTTGCATATAATGGAGATGCAAGCTCTTTCGAGCTGGGACTGTTTTCTTCTTCTTTGTGACTCTGTGCAGTGCTGCGTCTGGTAGCGCTATAGAAATAATTCATAGCAGCAGTAGTAGGGGCCAAGCATGCTAATCTGCTCCATGCATATTCATTAGGGCTATTCTGAAAACCCGACTGGCCTGGGGGTCCTTCAGGACAGGGTTGGGAACCACTGATTTACAGGATCAATTATTGTAATAATTCTTCCAGCAGAAACACCTTCAGCTGTTGCAAATTATGTTGTCTAATTCAATCAAATAAGGTTAACTAGAGAATTATGAATGTGGCACAATCTGATTAAGTTTTTTGGCATGCCCCTGGAATATACCCTTAGTCCTCCTCTACTTATCTTACAATCTTCCTCCCACCTTTTTCATTCGGTCAAATTGCGGTTCATAGACAAAACCGCCGAAGACAAAGGCGCGCGCCGACAACTCAGCGCAAGACGGAAGCACGCGCCGAAGAAAAAGAGTGTTTTTAGGGGCTCCGACGGGGGGTTTTGTTGGGGAGCCTCCCCACTTGACTTAATACAGATCGCGGCGGCGTTGTGGGGGGTTCGGGGGGTTGTAACCCCCCTCATTATACTGGAAACTTAACTGTTTCCCTGTTTTTTAGGGAAAAAGTGAAGTTTACAGTAAAATGTGGGGGATTACAACCCCCCAAACCCCCCCACAACGCGGTGCGATCTGTATAAAGTAAAGTGAGGGGTTCCCCCCCACACACACACCCCATCGGAGCCCTTTAAAACAGTCATTTTCTTCGGCGCGCGGCTCCGCGTTGCGCTCAGTTGTCTGCGCTCACCTTTGTCCCGGCGCGCTTTTGACCTGACACCCAAATTGCTTATCCAGTCCAACAGTGCCTCGCTAATACAAATGTACCTCATAATAAAGTCTGCTCAAACAACCAGATCTTTCTCAAATATTTTCTTGGTACAGTCTAAGAGAGGGAGTACCGTACTCCACATTGGGGATCTATAAAATGTAAATACACTCTGTCTTGTGAATTTGTAAATATTGTGGCCCCTTTTGATGTAAAGTTTTGCTGCTCAGAGAAACAGCTTTAATTGGGATTCACTACTCAAAGAGAGTCAGTGGAGAGGTTTAAGAGTGTCGTAGGCCCTTTGCAGAAGCAAGAGACAAATTGTCATATTTTGCAGCAGGTGAAGGCAGCTTGTTTCTTTGGAAGGCTGCTAGAAGAGTTATTACAATAATTGATCCTGTAAATAGTCAAAGCATGAATTAAAGTGGCCATTTTGTTCCCGATTTATCACAAGCCCCATTCATCTGAATAATAACAACTATTTAAAATGCAAAAAACACTGCCTCTTCAAGATCTTGGCTATCTCATGTTAAACATGCCCCTGTCCCCCAATAATTCATGCTTTAACACACAGCATTCATTGGGGAGAGTATGGTACAGTGGTTAAAACTACAACCTCAGAACCCTGAGGTTACGGGTTCAACCCCACACTGCTCCTTGTGACCCTGGGCAAGTCACTTAATCCTCCAGTGCCCAAGGTACATTAGATAGATTGTGACAGAGGGAAAAATGCTAGAGCACCTGAATAAATTCATGTAAACCGTTCTGAGCTCCCCTGGGAGAACAGTAGAGAAAACAAAATACCGTATTTTTTGGACCATATGACGTACTTTTTCCACCCCAAAAAGGAGGTGCGTCTTATGGACTGTGCCCCCCGGTACCTTTTGTAGTGGCGGTAGTCCAGCATGGTCTCCTGGATGGCTGCCTGTGTCCTAGATGAGTGACGTACAACGCAGGAGCGCGACCTTTGCGCTTCCTGCCTGGTCGCGCCGCTCTGTGCCAATCACAGAGCGGCCGCACTCCTGTGTTGTACGTCGCTCTTCTAAGACTCAGGCAGCCGTCCAGGAGAATGCACTGGACCACCGCCACTAAAAAAAGGTACCGGGGGGAGGGGCTGCAGGCGGCTTCTGGCGTCTGTGGGCACCTTTGGGCTTTGGGAAGCTTCTGGCTTCTGGCAGCTTCTGGCGGCTGTGGGTGGCTTCAGGCTGCGGGTGGCTTTGGGCTGCAGGCTCTGGGCAGCTGCGAGCTTCCCAGTACCAGACGCACCAGACCACCAAATTTGTTTTCTTGGTTTTTCCTCCTCTACAGGTGGGTGCGTCTTATGGTCTGGTGCGTCTTATGGTCCGAAAAATACGGTAAATACAATTACCGTATATAAGGGGGTGCTGAAAAGTTCTTAACCCAACAACTTCTTAAATTCTGAGTGTCATTTTGCCACTGGTCCTGCAAAGAGTGTTATCTTATTTTGTTAAGTGCCAATTTGCAGAAACAAAATTCTATGTCTTGACATTGATTGAACCATATCCGTGTCGTAAATTCTCTTCTTGCTTGGGCTGAAAACTTTTCAGCACCCCCTCATACACATCCACTATGACATTGATTTATTTTTAGTATTTACCACTTATAGCCTAAGTGGTTTACATTCAGGTACTTAAGCATTGTTCCCAGGGTCACAAGGAGCAGCATGGGATTTGAACCCACAACCTCAGGGTGCCGAGGCTTTAGCTCTAACCGCTGTGCCACAGGCATCAGATCGACCACCTCTTAGGTCCTTCGAGCCTGTGCCGCGGGAGCGGACTGCTGGGCATGATGGACCTATGGTCTGACTCGGCAGAGGCGATGCTTATGTTCTTATGTTATGTTCTTATGTTTTTAGCACCACTTTCAAATACCACACATTATGACCATCCAAAGGATTTTGATATTTGACCGTCAGAAATGCAGCCTTATTTCAGACTAATTAGAGCAATTTGTTCCCACAAACTTGCTAAGTTATTGTTTCACGAGAGTGAAGTTACGCTGATGGACCTCCCTAGACCAGGGATCTCAAAGTCCCTCCTCAAGGGCCGCAATCCAGTCGGGTTTTCAGGATTTCCCCAATGAATCTGCACTGAAAGCAGTGCATGCACATAGATCTCATGCATATTCATTGAGGAAATCCTGAAAATCCGACTGGATTGCGGCCCTCAAGGAGGGACTTTGAGACCCCTGCCCTAGACAGATGTTTATGTTGTAGTAAGGGGAAAAGTATAACCTACGTGTCTTCTTGTTTTGTCTCCTCCGTGACCTGAAGATCCCTCACTTGTCATCAATAGACTATATATCGTAGGAATGATTCCTCCTCCATCTGAACACTTTCCTCAGTTTATTTTTTTTTAATTATTATGAAGTTGTTTTATAGTATCTGTCCTCGGGCTTTTTTGTAGATTGCTTCCCTCCTAGAAAACAATAACATAAAAGCTGATTTCCATTTTGTAAGATTCCCGAGTACAGAGACAGAAAATGAGCAAGCCAGACGTCTGCAATGCATCGCGTTTTATGATTATTATTATTAGGTAAGGTGGGGAATAGGTCTTGCGGTAAATCAAGAGAAGGCTGCCGTTGGAACGGATGCGCCGCAGAAGGCTCTACAAAGTAGAACTTCCAGGGAAATTTTGAAGTGAATGCTTATTTCAAGTCGAAATTGGAGTTCGGTGTTTGGAAATAGTTTTTAAGTGGGGGAGGCCCTGTGCACTTGGAAGCAGTGACTGTTTTCTGAAATGAATACAACATGTGCCTCTCGCTGCTGGGGATGCAATTTGATCCTGAATTGTGGCCACAGTTAGAATGAAAGTGCATAGAGAAGGCAGCTTTTTTTTTAATTATTATTTTTTTCCTGATTGCAGTGGCAATTCAAAAGGAAATAACATAAGAAAGACAGATGTGTTTTGTACCCTTCTAAGGAAGAAAGGTGAACAAAGAAGTTCTATGCGATACCTTTTTATTGGACTAACTGAATACATTTGTGACTGGCTTTCCAAAGTTAGAGTCCCATCATCAGTGGGTAAGAAATTATTAGCCCATTTATCGCTGGCCTGATGTAGGGGGTTATAATTTTGGAGAACTAGTCACAGATGTATTAAGCTCATTCAATAAAAAATATGTCAGCTGTACCCAGGGCAGGATTAATTCATCGAGGGCCCCTAGGCACACAAGTACACTGGGCCCCCTGCCTCACCCCACCATGCCCCGCCCTCATGTATTTACCCATTTTCTTATTATTCACTTCTTTATTTCCACTTTATTTCTTTTATTTTAAAATTCTAAACAAAGAACAAAGATGACCATACCAGTGCCAGTGTACAGTTTTTCTTCTATGCAACCTCCAAACATCTCTGAACAAATCTCCCCTTCCTTCCTAGAGGAAGAGATCTTCCGCTGGCAGGGCTTTGGGAAGTCCACCAATTTATATTTTGCATATGGGTAGGAGGTATGGGGCATAGCAGGAAGAAAATCTAGTGCCCGTCATTTTATTGGACTAATACATTTCTCAATTAGCTTTCAGAGGTTAAAACCTCTTTCTTCAGGTCAGTACACTATACTGCTGTTACATTATCCATGTCCTGACCTGAGGAAAGGAGTTATGGTCTCTGAATTAGTAAAAAATTTATTAAAATTAGTCCAATAAACAGGATCACCTTATTATCAACACAGCTACAATAATACTTTATCCTAAAGCAAAAAGAAATAAATAAAACAAATAGAAATGTTTTTCTACCTTTGTTGTCCGGTTTCTGCTTTCCTCATCTTCTCATCATTCTCTTCCTTCCATCCACTGTCTGCCCTCTCTCTGTCTCTTCCATATGGCATCTGCTTTCTTTCTATGATCTCTTTCTATGCTCTCTTTCTATTCTCGAAATTGTCTGCCTCTCCCTTCCATCTCTTTCTCCCCACTACATTGGTGTGGCATCCATCTTCTTTCCTTCCTTCCTCCAATGGTCTGGCATCACTCTCCTCTCCTTCTCTTCCTCTCCCACAGCCCATGGTCTGGCATTTTGCGCTCTCCTCTCCTTTCCCCCCACTTCCATCAGCATCTGCCCCCTTTTTCTCCCTCCACCACCCTTCCATATCACCCTGTCCCCTTTCTTTCCCTCCACCACCCTTCTATGCTCTTCTCTCTCTCCCTTCAAACTAACTAATGCTGTGAAGTAAGGTCCTGCGATGACTTCAGCTGCCGGCTCAGCTCAGGAAGTAAGTGACATCAGAGGGGGGTGGACCAGCAGACGTGGGGAGTTGTTGCAAGGTCCCGCGATGACTGCTTCTGCCAGTCCACCCCTTCCGATGTCACTTACTTTTTCCCTGAGCAGAACCGGCAGACGCAGTCATTGCGGGACCTTACAGCAACTCCCTGTGTCTGCCGGTCCCCCTCTCTGATGTCAATTATTCTGGATGCGTTGCTGTAGATGCCAGGGGGGTAGGGGTGTTGTCGATCTCCTGGGGAGGCCGGGGGCCAGCGCTGCTGATATTTCCCGGGGGGGCCATGTTGCCGAAGAAAAAAACAAACAAAAAACCCTGAGTCCTCTGTTTCTTCGGCGGGCCCCCCTGAAAACTTCGGGCCCTAGGTATGTGCCTACTGGCCTACCCATTAATATGGCCCTGGCTGTACCTTCTTTGTTGACCATACATTTTGTAGATATCTAAGAGGACTAACAACTATTTTCACATTTCATGGTGGTGGAGTATTTTACTGACTTCAGTAACTTACTCCTCTGTATCATATTTAAAGACTTAAAGAAATGGTCAGTTCTCGTCTCTTTATATATATATATAGATATAGCGGCTCGTCTCATCTCCTTATATAAATATATACATATAGCGGCACTAGAAAAAGTTCAAAGAAGAGCGACCAAGATGATAAAAGGAACGGAATTTGTCGCATATGAGGAAAGACTAAAAAGGTCAGGGCTCTTCAGCTTGGAACAGAGATGGCTAAGGGGAGATATGATTGAAGACTATAAAATTCAGAGTGGTGTAAAACGGATACAAGTGGATTGATTTTTTTTTATTACTGTATCAAGATTTACAAAGACTAGGGGACACTCGAAGTTACAAGCCTCCCTCCTTATTTGTGGTTTCGGCACCCGTGGCTTCAACTATTCGTGTCTTATTGTGCCCGGACTCCCCCCTATTGAATTGACCTTGTCTGGTGGTCTAGCGGTGACACGGGACGGGAGTGATCTTCTTACACTCCTGCCCCGTGCACTCCTGCCCCGTCATCAATAATAAGAACATAAGTACTGTAGTGCCTCTGCTGGGTCAGCCCAGGGGTCCATCTTGCCCAGCAGTCCGCTCACGCGGCGGCCCATCAGGTCCAGGACCAGTATAATGATCTCTATCTATACCCTTCTATCCCTTTTTCCTTCAGGAAATCATCTAATCCCTTCTTGAAACCCAATAGCGTACTCTGTCCTATCACACCCTCTGGAAGCGCATTCCAGGCATCCACCACCATTTGGGTGAAGAAGAACTTCCTAGCATTGGTTCTTAATTGTCCCCTCTTAATTTTTCCGAATGCCCTCTCTCGTTCTTGTAGTTTCTGAAAGTTTGAAGAATCTGTCCCTCTCCACTTTCTCCATGCCCTTCATGATCTTGTAAGTCTCTACCATGTCCCCTCTGAGTCTTCGCTTTTCCAGGGAAAAGAGCCCCAGTTTCTCTAATCTTTCAGCATATGAAAGGTTTTCCATACCTTTTATCAATCGCATCGCTCTTTTCTGAACCCTCTCGAGTATCGCCATATCCTTCTTAAGGTACGGCAACCAATATTGGACGCAGTACTCCAGATGTGGGCGCACCATCGTCCGATACAATGGCAGGATGACCTCTTTCATTCTGGTTGTAATACCTTTCATAATAATATCTAGACTACAACGGGAACTCACGGCAGCCTTTTGCGATGATGGCTCTGCACAGGGCAGGAATGTAGGAAGCTCGCTCCTGCCCCGCATCACCGCTAGACTACCAGGTAAGGTCCAGGATGCAGGAGGGAGTCCGGGGTGGATCGTAGTCGGCCCAAAAGTTATTTGCAAATTTTCCATATTTGGAGGCCGGCTCTGCCCCTAACCCCCGCAAATTTGGAGGGAGGAGTGTACAGGGAAATACTTTAAAAACCAATAAGAGGAAATAGATTTTCACTCAGAGAACAGTTAAGCTCTGGAACGCGTTGCCAAAGGATGTGGTAAGAGCAATTGATGTAGCTGGTTTCAAAAAAGGTTTGGACAAATTCCTGGAGGAAAAATCCATAGTCTGCTGCAGAGACAGACATGGGTCAGTGGCATGAGGTGCTGCTATTGTTTGGGTTTTTGCCAGGTACTTGTGACTTGGATTGACCTCCACGAAGATGGGATACTGGGCTCCTTCCACCACCCTTCCATACCACCCTGACCTTCTTTCTGTCCCTCCACCACCCTTCCATACCACCCAGACCAACTGCCTGTCCCTCCACCACTCTTCCATACCACCCTGACCTCCTTTCTCTCCCTTCACCACTCTTCCATACCACCCTGACCTCCTTTCTGTCCCTCCACCACTTTTCCATACCACCTTGACCTCCTTTCTGTCCCTCCACCACCCTTCCATACCACCCTGACCTCCTTTCTCTCCCTACACCACCCTTCCATACCACCCTGACCTCCTTTCTGTCCCTCCACCACCCTTCCATACCACCCTGACCTCCTTTCTCTCCCTCCACCACTCTTCCATACCACCTTGACCTCCTTTCTGTCCCTCCACCACTCTGCCATACCACCCTGACCTCCTTTCTGTTCCTCCACCACTCTTCCATACCACCCTGACCTCCTTTCTGTCCCTCCACCACCCTTCCATACCACCCTGACCTCCTTTCTGTCCCTCCACCACCCTTCCATACCACCCTGACCTCCTTTCTGTCCCTCCACCACTTTTCCACACCACCCTGACCTCCTTTCTGTCCCTCCACCACCCTTCCATACCACCCTGACCTCCTTTCTGTCCCTCCACCATTCTTCCATACCACCCTGACCTCCTTTCTGTCCCTCCATCACCCTTCCATACCACCCTGACCTCCTTTCTTTCCCTCCACCACCCTTTTATGCTTCTCTCTCCCTCCAAACTAGCGAGGTCCCACGATGACTGCTTCTGCTGCCTCTGCTTCGGAAAACGTAAGTGACTTCGGAGGGGGTGGGCCGGTAGACGCAGGGAGTTGCGATGACAGCAGCTGCCGGGCCACCCCCTCCGACGTCACTTACATCTTCCGGAGCAGGGGCAGCAGAAGAAGTCATCGCAGGACCTTCCTGCACTTCAGTGCGGCTGCCTACTCTGCTTTGGAATAAATGTGGCAGCTGCGCTGAGGTACAAGTGCCGTTTAGAGCAGCGCAGGAAGTTCTGGACCGGCCGACTCTGCACCCCCCTAGGGCTGGCACCTGGGGCGGTCCACACCCCCTGCCCTTGGTACACCACTGAGTGCCAAACCAGCTATGTTTAGCAGCTAAAATAGGTTACATAAATATCAGGCCTATCTTTAACTGCTAAGCACTTAATTGGCTCGCACTGAATATTGGCACACTTGGCTTGGTTCAAAAATGGAAAATGATATTGTCAGCAAACTTATTGTTCATAATTCAACATGTCAATAATAGTGTGCTTGAAAGGTGCTCAGAGAGATGTTCTCTCAGGATCCTACAGAAACACTGTCATTCACAGCATACTAAGATAAATGCAAAGAGTAGCAACAATCCATTATCACAAACTCAGCAAGATTCCGGAACCCCAAAGAGTAGCAACATTCCATGCAGAATCCCCAAAGAGTAGCAAGATTCTAGAACCCTAAAGAGTAGCAACATTCCATGCAGAATCCTCAAAGAGTAGCAAGATTCTAGAAACCCAGAGAGTAGCAACATTCCATGCAGAGTCCTCAAAGAGTATCAAGATTCTAGAATCCCAAAGAGTAGCAACATTCCATGCAGAATCCCCAAAGAGTATCAAGATTCTAGAATCCCAAAAAGTAGCAACATTCCATTATCTCAGAGTAAGCAAGGTTCTGGAACCCCAAACAGTAGCAACATTCCATGCACAACCCCCAAAGAGTAGCAAGATCCTAGAATCCCAAAGAGTAGCAACATTCCATGCAGAACCCCCAAAGAGTAGCAAGATTCTAGAATCCCAAAAAGTAGCAACATTCCATTATCTCAGAGTAAGCAAGATTCTGGAACCCCAAACAGTAGCAACATTCCATGCAGAACCCCAAACAGTAGCAACATTCCATGCAGAACCCCCAAAGAGTAGCAAGATTCTAGAATCCCAAAGAGTAGCAACATTCCATTATCTCAGAGTGAGCAAGATTCTGGAACTCCAAACAGTAGCAACATTCCATGCTTAACCACCAAAGATTAGCAAGATTCTAGAATCCCAAAGAGTAGCAACATTCCATTATCTCAGAGTAAGCAAGATTCTGGTACCCCAAACAGTAGCAACATTCCATGCATAACCCCAAACAGTAGCAACATTCCACGCAGAACCCCCAAAGAGTAGCAAGATTCTAGAATCCCAAAGAGTAGCAACATTCCATTATCTTAGAGTAAGCAAAATTCTGGAATCCCAAACAGTAGCAACATTCCATGCAGAACCCCAAACAGTAGCAACATTCCATGCAGAACCCCCAAAGAGTAGCAAGATTCTAGAATCCCAAAGAGTAGCAACATTCCATTATCTCAGAGTAAGCAAGATTCTGGAACCCCAAACAGTAGCAACATTCCATGCAGAACCCCCAAAGAGTAGCAAGATTCTAGAATCCCAAAGAGTAGCAACATTCCATGCAGAATCCCCAAAGAGTATCAAGATTCTAGAATCCCAAAGAGTAGCAATATTCCATGCAGAACCCCAAACAGTAGCAACATTCCATGCAGAACCCCCAAAGAGTAGCAACATTTCTTGCAGAATCCCCAAAGAGTAGCAAGATTCTAGAATCCCAAAGAGTAGCAACATTCCATTATCTCAGAGTAAGCAAGATTCTGGAACCCCAAACAGTAGCAACATTCCATGCAGAACCCCCAAAGAGTAGCAAGATTCTAGAATCCCAAAGAGTAGCAACATTCCATGCAGGACCCCAAACAGTAGCAACATTCCATGCAGAACCCCCAAAGAGTAGCAAGATTCTAGAATCCAAAGAGTAGCAACATTCCATTATCTCAGAGTAAGCAAGATTCTGGTACCCCAAACAGTAGCAACATTCCATGCAGAACCCCAAACAGTAGCAACATTCCACGCAGAACCCCCAAAGAGTAGCAAGATTCTAGAATCCCAAAGAGTAGCAACACTCCCTGCTACCGATCCAGGGCAAGCAGTGGGTTCCCTATTTATTAATAACAGACTATGGACTCAATCCTATACCCTAGACTTTAGTATAATTGATCCTTTTTTTCCTTTTCCTTTTGTTTCGATAATGTTTGTAGTGTTTGTGTTAATTTACTGTTTTTGTTTTGTTCACCCCCCTTTTTAAATATTTTTATTATATTGTAAACTACTTAGATGTTAACCTTGGTTTTATATTGGTGGAAAATCAAATAAATTGAACTTGTTGCCTAAGCTTAAGTGTGAGATCCATGCTTAAGTAGTTTTCTATGAAGGATGCTCTACAGAGTACCCTTGGCAGAATGTTAATTTAGCATAGGTGTTCCCAGTGTCTAACCTTGGAAGCCATTTATAGAATGTCTCCTTTAATTCTGGGATGCTCTAAACCAGGGCTGCCCAAGTCCGGTCATCGAGATCTACTGGCAGGCCAGGATTTCAGGATATCCATAATGAATATGCATGAGAGAGATTTGCCTGCACTGCCTTCTTGGTATGCAAATCTCTCTCTCATGCATATTCATTGTGGATATCCTGAAAACCTGGCCTGCCAGTAGATCTTGAGGACCAGACTTGGGCAGCCCTGCTCTAAACAGTTGTTCTGGACCAGTGGTGCAATTTCCACCTCTGTCCCTAGAGCCAACTTTATTTGGTCCATGTACTGTGTGCTGTGCTCTTTGGAACACCTTTTCTTGATGCAGGTTTTTAAAAACTGTACCAGCTACAGCTTCTATTTTAATTGGCGTGACTGATGGCTCATTATTAATTTCTACAATTCACTTTCATTCTTTGAACTCGCTTTTACAGAAGGGACATCAAACAGGCTTTGCTCATATTTGGCAAGTTCTTCAGCCACAGGGTTTGATTTATTAAGCTTTTCCCTCATAAATTTAGAATGACAAAGAAAGCCAGTAAGATAAATCAAGTCCACAAAAGCTTTCTTTTAACGACTGTCACAACTCCAAGGGGTCCAACTCAGTGCTTCTAGGACTGGTCCTAGAATGTCTTCTAAGTTCAAGGAATATTTACAATAAACGTCAATGAAACAAATGTTTATGCCCTGCCTCCGTTATATATGGGACTAGCTGATGCCCCGGCGTTGCACGGGTATTTAATTATAGCAATAACACTGTAAATGGATTCAAATAAAGATACTTTATAGTGGTGAATGAAATTATTTTTTTACAGCTTAATAAAAAGTACAATATTCAAATTATAATGTGAAATATTTGACAAAATGAATACAATACAACTAACGCAAAACGTGATTATAAACAAAATTTTTAGTTTCACCTTCTGGAGCAAGAACATATAAATTATTGGGTGAACCCACCCGTGAGCAAGCAACATAGAGTTGTGGGCCGCGAGACCCCCAGAACATATCACCCCCAGACTCGGCAGCGGCCTGTTCCCCAATGGCAGCAGTGGTAGCCTATTCCCCGGTGGCAGTGGCAGCCTGTTCCCCTGCAGCAGTGGCGGCCTGTTCCCCAATGGCAGTGGCTTGGGGGAGGGCAGGAAGGGAGAAAGAAAGAAAGGTGGGAAAGGGAGACAGAAAGAAAGAAGGGAGATGGGAGACAGACAGAAAGGGGGCATGGAGAGAGAAAGAAAGAAGAGGCAGGGTGAAAGAAAGAAAAAGGGGGAGGGAATGAGGTCTGGAGGAGAGGAAGCATACAGGAGGCTGAAAGAAGGGAAGAAATATTGGATGCATAGTCAGAAGAATAAAGTGCAACCGGAGACTGATGAAATTACCAGACAACAAAGGTAGGAAAAATGATTTTATTTTCAATTAAGTGATCAAAATGTGTCTGCTTTGAGAATTTATATATGCTGTCTAATTTTGCACTATGGCCCCCTTTTACTAAACCGCATTAGTGGTTTTTAGCGCAGGGAGCCTATGAGCATCGAGAGCAGCGCTGGGCATTCAGCGCAGCTCCCTGCGCTAAAAAACGCTATCGGGTTTAGTAAAAAGGGAGGGGGTATATTTGTCTATTTTTGTATAGTTGTTGCTGAGGTGACATTGCATAAAGTCATCTGCCTTGACCTCTTTGAAAACCCATGGAATATAAAAGATAATTAACATTTTCTTTGCGTACCCTGTGCTTTGTGTTTTTAAAATTTTATTGTTGGTAGATCATTTTGACTTAGCCACGAAGGTAAGGGGGAGGGAGGGAGGGGAGCTGCTGAAAGACATCTAATAATCCTTGCAGGCTTGACTGTGCAGGGAATTATTTTTGTAAAATCATGTTTTGTTATGTGACTGGCATTATTTAGACTTTAATTTCTATGAATGAATAGAATGAAAATGATATAAAATTGTTTCCTTCCCTTCCCTTAATCTTAAAAGACTCACTATTTATTAATAAAAATAATACTTATAATGTTTATAATGCTTTATAAACATTATAAGTATTATTGTTAAGATTAGGGGCTCCTTTTATCAAGCCGCGCTAGCGGTTTAATGCGCCTAATACCGCACACTAAATCGCTGGCCACGCTAGCCGCTAATGCCTCCCTTGAGCAGGTGGTAGTTTTTAGGCCAGCGCGGATGAAACACCGCGTGCGTTAATCCTGCTAGCGCAGCTTGATAAAAAGAGCCCGAAGGGAAGGAAGATGTGGTGTAGATGATTATACATTGAAAACAGAATGTGGACTTAGGATGACGTATGTTATGTGAGGTCCTATATGATATACGCTCCTCCTAGTATGTCACCTAAGAGATTAAGGATTTTTTCTTTAAAAGGGGTAAAATAGGATTAAAAATGGAATAATTAAACTGATTTATTAATTGTTAGGCACATGTTGGCCATTTTTGATTATATAAATAAATTATTTAATATCCGGTAACCCTACTAGCTTGTTAATATTTATTTATTGGGTTGGATTTTATGTTTGCTTTATAAATGGATTCCATTAACCCTTTCAGGACCAAGGGACATATTTGTCCCATAACTTTAAAATCCTATAAATTTTGATTGGGATAGTCTACAGTTCTAAATTTGATATGTACGGATTCCATATGATACTGCCTTTATGTAAACAAACTGGTTCCGACATTCATTCATTAGCGTCGTTGCCAGATTGACGAAAAGATTCACTTGCCACACTGTCCATAAGCCAGAAGTGTGATTTTTTTAAATAAAAATAATGATATTTCACAAAAAAAAATCAATTTTTTGGCATCTGCAAGCCCTTTTTACCATAAAAATGTCGTCAAAACCACAAAAATTGGCCTACGATCCTTATGGTCCTGAAAGGGTTAAGCGCATTTTTTCTTTTCGAACCGTCCCTGTAAAGTGAGACAGTCAGAAGAACCAAGATGAATATAGAATAACTTAAAAAAAGAATGCCAGAAAGAAAGACAACGTAAGGGAATGATTATATTTTGTTTTCCATGTTTATCAGATTACAAAATTCCCAGCTTATTGAAATGAAGGGTAAATTCTATCAAGTCAAATATGTTGACGCTTAATGTAAAATTCACTTATCTGCTCAGTGAGGCAGCTATTCTCCATTTTCGGATGGCTCTGCAGTTCTCTAGAGCCTTGCTATAAAAACAAAGATGGACCACAATAGCTTATAGCAACTTTCCGTGAGATGCACATTCAGATTGTTCCCAGCTGAGTGTTTTCAAACTCTAACCTCCTCATGCCATTAACAAGCTGTCATTTTATGACCTGCAGCAAGAAATGACCAAATGCATTTCAGACCCATATTGCATTCCCCAGAGTACCATAAAAAAAAACCTTTTCATTGCTGCTTGCACTCTCCTAACCTCAGTGAGTCTCGGAGGAATCCTGACAGCAAATACAGAACATCTCATTTGAAACAGCAAAAGAGACGTTTGAAGGTTTACGACAGCAGCACCGGTAGCCACAGTGTGGAAAGTCACGATCGACCCTATACGGTTATTTCTTAAGAACATTGGTGCAAGAGCTATTAAAAAAAAAATCTACCAGGTTCTATTTTTCCCGATGTTTCTCGGACAACTCAGATGTTCACACGAGAAATTTTTAAATGAAGGCCAAGGGCTTTGTCTCTGGGCATGACCGTTTTTTTTTTTCCCCCGAAGTGTCTCAGACAGGGTCAGGTGAAATTTCAGGGGAAAGAAACTATTTTTCTGGACCCAACACCTTTGGAGAAACTGATTGCGTCCCAGGAAGTCCAGTTAATGGATATGGCATCTGCTTAATGTGGTGGAAATGTAGATTTGAATGTTCATTCTTGGATTGTAGAATGTTGATATTTAAGTCTTTTGTTGGTAGGACTATATTGGGTAGAGCAGTGGTTCCCAACCCTGTCCTGGAGGAACACCAGGCCAATTGGGTTTTCAGGCTAGCCCTAATGAATATGCATGAAGCAAATTTGCATGCCTTTCACTTCCATCATATGCAAATCTCTCTCATGCATATTCATTAGGGCTAGCCTGAAAACCCGATTGGCCTGGTGTTCCTCCAGGACAGGGTTGGGAATCATTGGGGTAGAGAATGACACGGGGACAAATTTGTCTCCGTCCCCGCAGGAACTCAATTTCCCCCGTCCCGTCCCCGTGAGTTTTGTCCTGTCCCATTCCTGCAAGCTCTGCCTTAACCACTCAGCGCCGAGCTGCGGCGCCAAAGTATTTTGAAAGAAGTAGAAAGGCCTAGATTCACGAAACTCACTGGTCTGGATCGCTGTTGGGCCGAGTTCTGCCGGGCGACCGATTCGCTGCAGAGTCCTCGTGCAAATGATCTGATCAGACGCATGCCCCACCGTGATCCCACCGATCGCTGCAGAGCGATCGCGGCACATGCGCAGACCATCCTGGTTGGCTGTAGATGCGATCCGTGCATGCGCTTGCTTTCCGCATAAGCGAGGTGAAAACAAAAGAAGAGGGGTGGCTGCAGTTTACTTGAGTGGACATTTCAATTTAATGGAACAGAACATGCTTTTAACCCACGGGTTAAAATCACAGGTTTAAAACCACGGGCTCGCACGGCACTGCGCTTTTTGCAGACTATATGGGGAGTAATGCACTGTTTTATTTTGTATTTTGAGGGTTGTTTTGTAACCTCGATACTGGGATTTCAGGGCGGCAGAGAGCAGGAGAGTCGGCAAGGACAGTAAGCGACGGGTCCGCAGCAGTCGCTTCATTTCGGATCGGCAAACCCAATCGGTGTTTCTTGTTCCGTTGAGTGAATCGATGACTTCCTACTTAGCGTGTCATTTCCCCTCATTTGCACGGGCGGATCGGATCGGGGGGGAGATTGATCGGCCAGAAGGTTAGTGAATCGGGTCGGTGAACGATTGAAAAACTGGTCAGGACACGATCGGTGCGTTTAGTGAATCTGGCCCAAAGTGTTTAGAAATTAGAGCCCTACGACCTAGTTTGTTGATCTGGGTCAGATTAGAGAAAAGAAGAATGGTAAAAGAATTGAGAGAGAAGGGGTCTTTATGTGTAAAAAAAATTCTCTTTGGTGACCTTCTGCAATCAAAGACTAATAGGAGCATGCGCTAAAATCATCTGGGTGGAATGCAAATATGGGATATTTTTTTTTAAATGCTAACAATTAAAATGGGTAGTGCATCAGTTTTATGCTGCCTATTTGAATTCATGGAGTGAAAAGAGAATGAAATGGAAAGCTGTTGAAAGAACAAGCGGCATATGGAAAGTGAGCTTCTTGGCCATTTCTTGCCATGTTGATGTTGCCGTTTAGTCAGCCTGAGGAGCCCCCTGGGAATCGAGCAACACCTGACTACTTTTAATCAGTCAGATTGGTATGAATCTGTAATGAAACATAAACAAAGCTGCTCTCAAAAAAGAACCAATATGTGTTTTAAATATATATAGTATTATATATATAACTAGTCTTATAGCCCGTTACATTAATGGGTGCTAGAATATATGTGTGTGTGTCTGTCTTTTTTATTTTTTCTCTCTCCTTAGCCGCTTTCTGTCTGTCTTTTTTTTTTTTTCCTTGGCTGTCAACTACCACCCCTTGCCTGCTCCCCCTGTCCATTCTCCCTTCCTTTTACCTCCCCTGTATCCTCCACCACCCCATCACTGCTCACCTTATCCAGCAAAAGCCCTTCTCCCTTTGTTTTACCTCCCCCTGTCCATCATCACCTCCTTCCTGCTCCCTCTGTCCAGCAGTAGGCCTGTCTTCATTTTTCTGACCCCCCTCCCTGTTCATCAGCACCTCTTCCCCTGTCCATCAACCCCTTTTCTGCCCCTCCATTTCCGTGTGTTGCAGCATTTCACTCCCACCCCACTTCCCTGTGCAGTATTTTCCTCCCCCCCATACCTTCCTCCTGAACTCCATGCCCTACTTATGTTGACATCCGTCTCAGGGGGGGGGGGGGAGGAAGAGAGAGAGAGAGCTTCGGGCGGCCAGCAGCCGCCGCGGCCGACATCTGCCTCGGGCCGCCGTGGTCGACATCCGCCTCGGGCCGCCGCGGTCGACATCTGCCTCGGGGGGGGAGGAAGAGAGAGAGCGAGCTTCGGGAGGCATCCGCCTCGGTCTGCCGCGGCCGACATCCACCTCGGCGGGGGGGGGGGGGGGAAGGAAGAAAACTATAAGCCGCGCATGCGCACTTCCTAGCCACAGCTCACGGAAAACAGACGCACGCATAGGTAGTGCGCATGCGCGGCTTACCGTTTTATTATATTAGATATGCATATTATTATATTAATATATATGCAGGGGCATAATTAAAAAAACGTTTAAGTACCCTTTTGAAAGTAGAAGCAGGGAAAATGTCCATTATCAAAAAAAAAACATCCAAAAGGAGGTTTTTTTTGATAATGGCCTGCCTCTACATTCAGCTGTTTAAATGCCCAGACCACCACTACGTCTAAACTTACACCATATAATCAACCTTAAAAAAAGGCTAAGCCCCAAACGTCCAAAACAAGGGCTTTTAGGCGAAGGAGGAGCCAGTTCTTCGCCTAAAAGCTGGATTCTGTAACCGGTGTCTGTCAAAAACAACACTGGTTACAGAATCCCCCCCCTACAACGATGGGGGCAAGAGGGAGCCCAAGCCCTCTTGCCCCGCAAGCATCCCCGAATCCCGTGACACGATCAAGGTAGGAGAGAGCCCAAGCCCTCCTGCCCTGGCGAACCGTGACCCCCCCGCTGACATCGGGGCAAGAGGGAGCTCAAGCCCTCTTACCCCGCAATCCCCAACCCCTCTCCTGCCGCGATAATTGCGGTGGGGGTTGGTAGGTTGCCTGGCCGCTGAACTGATCGGGCCAGCCGCCATCAGCTCAGTGGCCCCTTTTTCAGCACTTATACCTGTTTTGACTTGGTCTAAGTCAAAACATATAAGTGCCGACAAGGCAACCTGTCAAAATCTTTGGTCTTATGTGTTGTACGCCTAGGTGTAGGTCAGCCCACCTCCCGCTCTTTCCCCACCTCTAAAAACCCCTCTTTCTCTCTGTGCGTTTAGAGGCAGGGGAAAGGCCTAAGCTGGTTTTAGATATGTCTAAAACCAGCTTTGATTATGGGTACTTGGACGATCAGGCTTTCGGATCGTCCAAGTAGCCATTTAGGCCACTTTTTAGACGTTTTTTTTATTATTATGAGCCCCATATTTTATATATATATATATATATATATATATATACATATATATATATATATATATATATATATATATACTAGCTGATGGCCCGGCATTGCATGGGTATTTAATTATAGCAATAACACTGTAAATGGATTCAAATAAAGATACTTTATAGTGGTGAATGAAAATATTTTTTTACTTTATAAAAAGTACAATATTCAAATTATAATGTGAAATATTTGACAAAATGAATACAATACAACTAACACAAAACTTGATTATAAACAACATTTTTAGTTTCACCTCCAGGAGCAAGAACATGTACATTATTGGGTGAACCCACCCTTCCCACATGTGCAGGTGGGCCGCGAGACCCCAAGAACATATCACCCCAGGTAGTGAGGGATCTGCATACCAAGTTTCGTTCAAATCGGTCAAGCCGTTTTTGAATTACTGTGAGAATGGCATCTTTTTACATTTTTTCCATTGACATGAATGGGTGAAATGTGATTTTCTGTTTGTAACTCCGCCCACGTGTTCAGGTGGGCCGCGAGACCCCCAGAACATATCACCCCAGGTAGTGAGGGATCTGCATACCAAGTTTCGTTCAAATCGGTCAAGCCGTTTTTGAATTACTGTGAGAATGGCAGCTTTTTACATTTTTTCCATTGACATGAATGGGTGAAATCTGATTTTCTGTTTGTAGCTCCGCCCACGTGTGCAGGTGGGCCGCAAGACCCCCAGAACATAACAACCCAGGTAGTGAGGGATCTGCATACCAAGTTTCGTTCAAATCGGTCAAGCCGTTTTTGCGTGATCGCGGCACATACATACATACATCCGATTTTATATATATAGATATATATATATTAATATTTCTATAATTGGGAATAGATTTTTGGTTAGAGGTGGGGTTCAGAGCTGAATTATGTTGATAATCAGTGGATGTGGAATTGAACAGGGGAAACGAAACCACAAATGCAAATACACAAAATGCGGAGTGGAATTGTGTTGAAGTGACTGGTGAGCTACTATGACAAGGTCCTTTTATTCATCCAACGGTTCAAATGACTTTATTCATCCAATAACTCAATGACTCGACTTCAGATTGTCCTTTAACATGCCTTCTGGCTTTTTAGGCTTGGATTAAGGCTTTAGGGGACAGGAGAATTCAGAGGCCCTCCTGTCAACGGGGACATCATGCCTGAGATACACTGACTCTCCCCCACCGCCCCCTTTTTTTTTTTACAAAACCTTAGCGTGGCTTTTAGCGTCGGCTGTGGCGGTGACAGTTCTGACGCTCATACAATTCCTGTTACCACCCCGGCTGTCACTAAAGGCCACGCTACGGTTTTGTAAAAGGGGAGGTGAGTTTATTTCTCTTTTATACGATTTTTTTCTTTTCTTTTCTCTCATTATCCTTTTTTTTTTTTTCTTTCCTGTGATAATGGCTTTCCTTTTCTTTTCTCATTGGTTTTCTTATTGTGCACTGCTTTACTATGAAGTGAAGGAAAGATTTTTGAAAGCTTTTTAATGATAACACTATAAAACACGATTTTTGTTCCGAGGCATAAAGTGTAATTTCCTAATTGCTCATGCCTAAAAAGTATAGAAAATGTCTGTTATTTCCATACAACTTTGCTTTTGTAACCAGGATTATCAGATTTTGCAATTTGCCTATTTAAAACGTGAAAACACCAAATTTTTAACTTTTCATTCTTAAAAAAGTTATAAAAAGCAACCTATGAATCACAATTAACATGCATTTATAGTGAAGTTATACACGTCCATGAATCAGTCCTCAGATGTAGTCTCCCATCATGTTCTCATTACAGTACTCCCCCCAAATTTGCGGGGATTACGTTCTTGAAATAACAGCGAATTTGGAAAAACCGCGAATATCGGACGCATGAACAGCCGGTTGTCCCACAGGAAGCGCTTGCAGTCGCATCCCCTCATTGTGACCAGTGACCTAAACCTCGCGCTCTCGGCACACCCCCTCCTCCTCCTCACTGGATCCAGCCCACCCTCTCACCTTGCTCAGGGCTCAGCTGTCATTCGCGTTTCTCCTTCCGTCAGGATTGGTTGGGGGAGATGTGAACTTTCCTGCTATTGGCAGCTCTGTGGGGAAAACCCACAAATGACTGAGTCCTTGAATTCTGAACCACGAATTTGCGGTGGAGTACTGTATATTGTCCTTGATAGCGGCGTTCAAAGTCCAGTATATCCTGGTGGAAGTACTCACCTTGCTCCTCCGAGCATGCTCTCATGTTCTCCTTGAATGTCTCAAGATGAGCATCAAAGACATGGACTTTGAGAGACATCCACCAAACCAAGAGGCAGATCAGTCTAAATAAAAGAAGTAAGTCATTACAAATAACAAGAAATCTTATTTATTAGTATCAGTGACCACATTTCAATGACAGGCTACATCAGGAATATTGGCTAGAACATAAAAAAAAATCAAACATACAAATAAAAGCACCGTCATAATTAAAATCATAAACAATTAAACCAATCAATAATTATATAAATTATAATAAAACTTATAAAATCATGCAATAAGAAAACTGACTTGCACGGGACCGCCACATAGAAAAAGATGTGCTCATAAAGAATAAATAGTAAAAGATTAAGGGGCTCATAATTGAAATGGAAATATGTCTAAAAACAGGCCTAAATCGGCACTTGGACAAGTCGTCAAATTGCCGATAATCGAACTGGGTTTTAGACATATCAGTGCTGTTGTATGCCCAGAGCTAAAAGGGGTGTGTTAGGAAGAGTGGGGAGGCGGGATTTGGGCGGGACGTGGGTCAACCTAGACTTAGTTGTACAGCAAATGTAACTGAAAGGTTAACAAGCCTGCCAAGATGGAACTTATACATAGCAACTTAGGTGATTTAAAACCAGGTGTAAGTGCCCAGAAGGTATCCAAAGGGACCAGATAACCACTGTAGAGAGAAAGTAAAGACCCACACACAATCCCCCCAGTGATCACTGCCCCCCCACCTCCACCCTGCCATAAAATCGTAATAAAAACTTCACTTTCACATATCTGCCTCCAGAACATCAGCACCTGGCATTGGAAAACCTAGTAGAGCTGCACAGAGGTGGCTTAAGTAGTCTGGGGGATGGGCTAGTGAACCATAGAGAGGAGAACCCAGGCCCATAAGCCACTCTAACCATTGCATTCATGGTGAAACATGTGCACCCCCCAAAACCCTACTGTACTGCCATATAGGTGCCACTTGCAGCCATAAGGACTATTGGGGTTGTAGACAGGTGGGTCTAGTAGGTTTTGGGGGGCTCACCATGATCTATAAGGGAGTTGTGGTGAGATGTTTATGTGGTACCCTTTTTATGAAGTTTGCAGCAGTGCCCTGTAAGGTGCCCCACTACTCTGTTGCCATGTCTGGGTATCCAGTCCATCACTTTGCTGACCCCGCCCACATCCAAAAGGTCTTGTTCTAGGTGTTATTGACTTGGACAAATTTTGGACGAGAATGGGGTATGACGATAGACGACTTAGCAGTCTGGACAATCAAACGGCTGGTCGTACAAGTAGATGATTTTCGGGGAAAAAAAAATTGGGGGCTGTATTTTTCAGGAATGGACTTTAAACATATCTGACTTTGGGCGACTAGCGACTTAAGTCCAAAAGGGACTTAGACGTGTTTTTTGATTATGCCTCTCCACTTGTATATGTGTGAATCATGCTATAGTTGCATAGGCAATCATCATGTTGAACTTGAACCAAATTTAGATGTGAACAACTTATAATAGACATTGTGCTAGACACCATTTAACAGAGAGAGAGAGAGGCATTGGAAATATTATACAGTGATATAACTGCTATTTGTCCTCAACAAGTCACAAAATTATTCATTTTTCACATACCTGCAAGGGAAGGCAATAAGGAATAAGCCCTTGCTGATCAGCACTTCTGCATCATGCAGCCTAAAAACGAATAATGAAAGTGTGTCTCATATAAATCAGTTTTCTTATTGCATGATTTTACATGCTTTATTATTATTATAATTATATAATTATTGATTGATTTAATTATTTATGACTATGACTTTTTATTTGTATGTTTGATTTTTTTATGTTATAGCCATTATCCCTCTGGCCACATCAGGTCACTGATATTCGGACGGATATATTCGTATCGATTAACTTCTTTAATTTGGACTGATTTGCCGGTTGATTTTGTATTTGATTTGTGGCACATCCTTGCCTCTGATCTGTGATGCTGCTTTGAGAGACATCCCATAGCCCATTTTACTGTTCAACCACCTCCACATAGTTTTTGGCTTTGTGACAGCCACTGCAACAAAGTTGTCCCAAACTTCTCTCTCTTTCCTAGTTATCTTCTTGGGAAATTCCTTGCACTTTAGAATCTTTATCTGTGGTCCGACAAAGACACCAGCTTTGACCTTTGCCTCAGACAGATTAGGGAAGATGTCTTGAAGGTACTTGAAAGCTACCAACTCCTTATCTAGATCTCTGACATATTGTTTCATTAGGCCCAATTTGATGTGCAGTGGTGGCATCATCACCTTCCAAGGGTCCACCAGTGGCTCCCATTTGACTTTGTTTCTCCTCACAGAAAACTCAGTCCAGGTGGACAGTCCCATCTTTAGTAGTGTGCCTTTGTGTTCCTGCTGTCCCTAAGGCAGAGATAGCAGGGAAACTTGGTAAAATGCCTTGTAGAGCCATTAGGAATGCTACCATTTTGAAATTTCCGATGACCTCCCAGCCATACTCATCATACTTCAAGGCACCTAGCAAGATCTTGATGCTGTTGTAATCTTCTTTGAACTGCACCAAGTAAGTCAGTGGAAGAGATGAGTACTTGTTCCCATTATGGAGTATCATGGCTTAGATGCTTCTGGATGAGCTGTCAATGAAGGGATGCCACTTTTTCAAGTTATAGGTGACTTCACTTGCCTCAAACAGACTGGTCACATTATGGCAGAAGCAGAGCTCAACTTGATGGTTGAAGAAGGTGGAAAAAGCTTGGTGATGCTTCCTCTAATCTGTGACATGAACACTTTCATCCAACACGTTCCACTGCTTGAGCCTAGATGTCTAAAGCTCATAATTGGACTTTGTGAGACCAAGATATCTGATCAATTCATTGAGATCTTTTTGATTGGGATAGTATAGGCTTCTGTCAGCTGCACCACTGATATTATAAACTGGATCTACAACATCTCCCTCACTCTCTGACTTATTGCTCTCTTCTGAAGACAGCTGCCTCTCTCTCTCTTAGGGAGTGGGTATGGGGAGCTCAGGGCAATGTAGCACCGAGGCAATGGATGAAGGGTTTGGATATGTGATTGCAGATTCATGCTTGCCAGTTTGACTTTTGGAAGTGTCCACCATGCAGAAGTAGTTGCTTGAGTGGTCAGTGAGTTCCCGCCAAATTCTTAGGATAGCAAACTTCTTCCCGCTTCTCTTCCCCTTCCCCCCTACTTCCCCTTCTCACTCTCTTACCCTCTTCTTCCTACCTCCTTACTTATACTTATATTGTTAACTGTCCCCACAATCCCACTTTGTAACTATCCACTACTGTATCCACTATTGTATAATGTCTAGAACCGAAAAGGTTCATTATCCACTTTGTAATTTTCCGCTATTGTATACCGTCTTGAACTGAAAAGGTATGACGGGATATAAATAAAGCCCAAACGATGAAGTTACGATGGCCATATTTTGGTCACACCATCAGAGGAGAGAGATCACTGGAGAAGGACATCATGTTTGGGACTATCGAAGGAACCAAGTGAAGAGGGCAACCTGCAATCAGATGGCTGGACTCATTAAAAACAAATATGGAGGATGACGCTGGAGGACCTTTCTGGACTAGCACAAAACCGATTTCTTTTTAGATCCAATATTCATCAGGTCGCTAGGACTCGAGCATGAGTCAATGGCACCTAACAACAACAACATCATTAGAGAGAACACTGTTTTGCTTTTGCAAGCTAAAGTTTCCAAGTTTATTTAAAACTAGTTTTTTAGCCCGTTACATTAACGGGTGCTAGCAGCCCTTCTTCCTTACTTTTTTCTTCCCCCTGTCCAGCAACATCCCACCCCCCTTCCCTGCTCCCACTGTCTAGCAGTAGGCTTTTTCCATTACTTTTACATCCCCCCTGTCTAGCAGCACCCCTTCACTGCTCCTCCTGTTCAGCAGTAGCCCATCTCCATTGGCTTTACCTCCCCCTGTCCAGCAGCACCCCTTCACTGCTCCCCCTGTTCAGCAATAGCCCATCTCCATTGGCTTTATCTCCCCCCCTGTCCAGAAGCACCTCTTCCCTGCTCCCCCTGTCCAGCAGTAGCGTTTCTCCCTAACTTTTACCTCCCTCCTGTTCAACAGCACCCCTTCCCTGCTCCCCCTGTCCAAAAGTAGCCATTATCCCTTCCTTTTACCCCCCCTGTCCTGCAGCACCTCTTCCCTGATCCCCCTGTCCAGCAGTAGCGCTTCTCCCTAACTTTTACCTCCCCTCTGTTCGACAGTACCCCTTCCCTGCTCCCCCTGTCCAACAGTAGCCGTTATCCCTTCCTTTTACCTCCCCCTGTCCAGCAGCACCTCTTCCCTGCTCCCCCTGTCCAGCAGTAGCGCTTCTCCCTAACTTTTACCTCCCCCCTGTTCAACAGCACCCCTTCCCTGCTTCCCCTGTCCAACAGTAGCCATTATCCCTTCCTTTTACCTTCCCCCTGTCCAGCAGCACCATTTGTTCCAAATTCCAGCGGACTCTCCCTATCATCGGACGTCCTCTCCTCCTCTTCCCATTGCCGGGGTGCCTGCAGCGGCACCTTATGTGAAGCTATCGCCAACGCTCACACTCTCTCCCTGTCCTCCTGCTCCAGGGTGCTCGATTTCCCCCCCCCCCCCCCCCCGAAACAGACATTAGAGTTGATTGCGCGACTTCGTGTGGCTGTCCTTTGCTTCCTGTTGGTCTCCGTGGGCAGCGTTTGGGGTTTTTTTTTTCCCATGTAGGCCAGCATTGTTTAATTTTTTGTTGTTGTTGAGGTCGGCTTCCAATTGCCGCTGAAACTGCCGCGTGCCGCAAACAGCCGCACGCACCGCAAATAGAATACGGCCATGGAGGCGCTTAGGGTTTTATTATAGAGGATTTGTTATACCGCTCAATCGGACTTCTGAGCGGTGTACAAAAATAAAAACAGTAAACTTCATACATTTACAAGAATTAAGGTTAAAAACTGAATGACATATGACAACAGCTTCCTTTCTAAATTTCTAAGAAGCTTATTTAAAGCAAAGTCAGTCAGCCTATTGTGCAAAGCCACTTGTAAACCAGAGGTACAATAGGAGAATGACACAGGGACAAATCTTTCACCGTCCCCGTAGGAACTCAATTTCCCCGTCCCATCCCTCTTAATTGTGTCACTGTCCCTGTCCCTGTCCCTGTCCCTGCCGTATTCCTGTAAGCCTTGAACACTTATGATTTTAAAGTGTTTGAAGCCTGTGCAGATGAGGACAGAGCTTGCAGCAATGAGGCAGGGACAGGAAAATGAGTTCCCACAGGGATGGGAAAAAATTTATCCCCGTGTTATTCGTTACTTGGGAGAACAGTATAGAAAATTGAATAATTAAATAGTGTGAAAAGTTTCAGCCTCTGATAAGCAGAGCTGGTATTGAGACATCATAATGCCTCATTCCACCAATGCCTGAGAGCCAACCTCATCAGTGATGTCACAGTGGTTTGATTGGTCTATATTTGGCTCACTTTTGCTACATTTTGATTTCTAGAATAGTGCAGTGTAGAGAATGAAAGGGGGACAAATTTTCCCTGCCCCCGAAAAAACTAAATTTGCCCGTCCTGTCCCCGTAAGTTTTGTTGCTGTGCCTGCCCCATACCTGTAAGTGGGGGGGACCCAGGACCCCGTGGCCCACCTTTGGCTATATCACTGCTATATATAAGAAAAAGAGTGGAATTGGAATTGTCCTAATCAAACTGATGACCACAATCAATTGTAAAAATGTCCTTTAACTCATCCAATGTTCAAATAACTTTATTCATTCAATAACTCAATGACTCGACATGTACATGTTTCGGCCAAACAGGCCTGCTTCAGGAGCCTTGAGAATCTACTAAGTTATAACGGATAGTGTCTTGAATAAACGTTTAGGCTCTCACGTCAATGCTTACGGTGCTGTGATAAAATCTTCTGCAAAAGCGCTCAGAGCCAAAAGAGTCCCGGGCGTTCTGGAACTTAGTAGATTCTCAAGGCTCCTGAAGCAGGCCTGTTTGGCCAAAACATGTACATGCCGAGTCACTGAGTTATTGGATGAATAAAGTTATTTGAACATTGGATGAGTTAAAGCACATGTTTAGAATTGATTGTGGTCATCAGTCTGATTAGGACAATTCCACCCTTTTTTATGTATTTGAATTTGTGGATTTGTTTTCCCTGTTTTATTCTCTATCACTGCTTTAAACATATCCCCCCCCCTCCCCTCATATCTATAAATGATGTGCATAAATTTGGCCACATGGTCAATTTGCATGCATAATTTAATTGAGTAACAACTCAGTTGGTGCAGTGGCATAGCGAGGGTAGCAGGCACCCAGGGTGGTAGCACCCCTGCGCCCTCCTCTCCTCCCCCTCCTTCTATGCCAACCCCCATCCCCTGCTCCTTCTGCGCCACACTCGTGCCATCCCTTCCCACCCCTGTACCTCTTAAAATCTTTGCCAGCGCAAACAGCTTCTCCAGCTTGCTACTCGTGAGACCACGGCAGCTCAAGGCAGCCATTTACTATGAGCGATCTGCACGGGGCAGGAGTGTGGGAAGATTGCTCCTGCCCCGAAAACCCACTAGACCACCAGGTTAGGCTTAAGGGGGGGCTTACAGGGCTTAAAATAGCCCAAAAAATTTAAATGGTTTTTTTGGTTTTAAAATCGTGAATAACCGAATCCGCGGATGCTAAAACCACAGATTCGGAGGGGGAAGTGCACTATGTTAGCCATGCTTTATAATACGATGTTTACCAGGTGACGAGATAATCGCGCGCCAGACGCCAGCGTGCCGACAATCCAGCGCCGACAATTCGGCACAAGACAGAAGCGCTCGGGGAAAAAATAATTTTTAAAGAGCTCCGACTGGGGGTTTGGGGTAGCAACCCCCCCCCCACACTTTATTGGTTAGTGTTCGCGCTGCCGTTGCGGGAGTGTGTGGGGTGTGAAACCCCCCACATTATAGAAAAAACGGAACTTTTCCTGAAAAAAATCAGAATAAAGTTCCGTTTTCTCTATAATAGAGGTTTCCAACCTCCCCGAACCCCTCTCCAACAGCAGCGCGAACACTAACCAATAAAGTGGGGGGTTGCCACCCCAAACCCCCCGTCGGAGCTCTTTAAAAATTACTTTTTCCCCCGCGCGCTTCTGTCTTGCGCCGAATTGTCGGTGCTGGATTGTCGGCACGCTGGCGTCTTGCGCGCCACTAAGAACCTGTTTACCATGCTATGTTTTGCCAAACTATGTTCGCCATGCTACGTCTCACCGTACCATGTTTTTTTCATATTATGTTTTTTTAACCATGCTTTAACTGCTTGCCATCTATGTCAGACAGGAAGTGACGTCAGAGGGGAAAGCCATCACCAGCGCGAGCAGCAGCTGCTCAAGCTGGAAAAGATTAAGAGGTTTTTGGGGGGTTTTTTTTTGGGGGGGAGGCATGAGCATGGCATAGGAGGTGTGGAAGGTGTGGGGGGATGGTACAGGAGCAGGGAGAAGAGAGAAGGGCATGGGGTGCCACCACCGCTGGCGCCTCCTACCCTCACTATGCCACTGCCTGCAGTCTTATAGAATTTGAGGAATCTGCATCTAATTTAGGTGTGATGATTTGCACCAGATTTCAGTTGATGTAAACGCTCGTACCCAAAGCTGGATGTGGCTGTGATGCATTACATTATTCTATAAACAGTGCTCAACTTGGAACGCCGTTTATCTCATAACATTCAGCATGGTTTTTTTTTTTTTTCAGTGCCCGCATTTGTGAGCCATATACTGAATTTAGTCCATTATGCCAGAATGCATTCTGTGCCAAACTAGGATGGAAATGGACCAATCAAATCAAAGCGTTGTCTTCCAATAGAAATGCAGAACAGATGGCTAATCACACTGCAGCTAGAAGCGCAGCTCGGACGGTATAAATTAGGGTGGAAGACAGTGTACGTTTTGGCTGGAATTAACAAAACGATGCCTTGTCGGCCAGTCTGGAAAGTGGTTTGAGGAAGAAAACAAATTCAAACAGCCCAGGCTGCCTTTGTCTCATGAAGTTTGGGTTCGTGGGGTAGATTTATATGAGCCAGGATATTCCAGTCCAGAGATAGCTGCAAAGGTTGGATGCAAAGTTCAGCCTAGAAGGATCCTAGAAGGGCATAAGGAGGCTGACAGCAAGGATTTTGATAATAAGTATGTGCATGGTTTCAAGTTCATTTATTTCTTGATATACCATCTATCAGAAACATCTAAACAGTTCACCATCAAATATAAAAAACAAGATTAAAAAATACAAATTGCAGGGAAAATACTATTCATCCGACAAGAAACCATGAGGGTAAAAGGAAAAGTGGTTGGGACTTGTATACTGCCTTTTTGTAGCTCTACAACCACACTCAAAGCGGTTTACATACAGGCACTTCAAGCATTTTCCTATCTGTCCTGGTGGGCTCACAATCTATCTAATGTACCTGGAGGATTAAGTGACTTGCCCAGGGTCACAGGGAGCAGCACAGGGTTTGAACCCACAACCCCAGGATGCTGAGGCTATAGCTCTAACCACTGAACCACACTCTCCTCCAATACAATGTTCAAAGTGAGCCAAGTATAGAACAATGAAGCCATTGTGACATCACTGATGACCTTTATGTGAAGAAAATCAATAAAAACAAGAGAAAAAGGAAGCCGATATGGTTCTCCAACCTAGTGGCTGAGAAAATAAAGGCGAAAGAGTTGGCGTTCATGAAATATAAAAAAAACCAAGAAGAGGAGAGCAGAAAGGACTACAGGGTGAAACTGAAAGAAGCCAAGAGAGAGATACGTTTGGCGAAGGCACAGGCGGAAGAACAAATGGCTAAAAATGTAAAACAGGGAGATAAAAATTTTTTCAGATATATTAGTGAAAGGAGGAAGATAAAAAATGGAATTGCTAGGCTGAAAGATGCTGGGAACAAATATGTGGAGAGTGATGAGGAGAAAGCAAATGTGCTAAACAAATACTTCTGTTCTGTGTTCACAGAAGAAAATCCTGGAGAAGGACTGAGATTGTCTGGCAAAGTTACACGAGAAAATGGAGTAGATTCTGCGCCGTTCACGGAGGAGGGTGTTTATGAGCAACTTGAAAAACTGAAGGTGGACAAAGCGATGGGACCAGACGGGATCCATCCCAGGATACTAAGGGAGCTCAGAGAGGTTCTGGCGAGTCCTATTAAAGACTTGTTCAACAAATCTCTGGAGACGGGAGTGATTCCTGGGGATTGGAGGAGAGCGGATGTGGTCCCTATTCATAAAAGTGGTCACAGGGATGAAGCAGGAAACTACAGGCCGGTGAGCCTCACTTCAGTTGTTGGAAAAATAATGGAAGTGTTGCTGAAAGAAAGGATAGTGTATTTCCTTGAATCTAATGGGTTACAGGATCTGAGGCAACATGGCTTTACAAAAGGTAAATCGTGCCAAACGAACCTGATTGAATTTTTTGATTGGGTGACCAGAGAGCTGGATCGAGGACATATGCTAGATGTAATTTACTTGGATTTCAGCAAAGCCTTTGATACAGTTCCTCATAAGAGGCTGTTGAACAAACTTGAAGGGCTGAAGTTAGGACCCAAAGTGGTGAACTGGGTCAGAAACTGGCTGTCGGACAGACGCCAGAGGGTGGTGGTTAATGGAAGTCGCTCGAAGGAAGGAAAGGTGACTAGTGGAGTCCCTCAGGGTTCGGTGCTTGGGCCAATCCTGTTCAATATGTATGTAAGTGGCATTGCTGAAGGGTTAGAAGGAAAAGTGTGCCTTTTTGCAGATGATACCAAGATTTGTAACAGAGTAGACACCGAAGAGGGAGTGGAAAATATGAAAAAGGATCTGCAAAAGTTAGAGGAATGGTCTAATGCCTGGCAACTAAAATTCAATGCAAAGAAATGCAGAGTAATGCATTTGGGGATTAATAATAGGAAGGAACTGTATATGCTGGGAGGAGAGAAGCTGATATGCACGGACGGAGAGAGGGACCTTGGGGTGATAGTGTCCGAAGATCTAAAGGCGAAAAAACAGTGTGACAAGGCAGTGGCTGCTGCCAGAAGGATTCTGGGCTGTATAAAGAGAGGCGTAGTCAGTAGAAGGAAGAAGGTGTTGATGCCCCTGTACAGGTCATTGGTGAGGCCCCACTTGGAGTATTGTGTTCAGTTTTGGAGACCGTATCTGGCGAAAGACGTAAGAAGACTTGAGGCGGTCCAGAGGAGGACGACGAAAATGATAGGAGGCTTGCGCCAGAAGACGTATGAGGAGAGACTGGAAGCCCTGAATATGTATACCCTAGAGGAAAGGAGAGACAGGGGAGATATGATTCAGACGTTCAAATACTTAAAGGGTATTAACGTAGAACAAAATCTTTTCCAGAGAAAGGAAAATGGTAAAACCAGAGGACATAATTTGAGGTTGAGGGGTGGTAGATTCAGGGGCAATGTTAGGAAATTCTACTTTACGGAGAGGGTAGTGGATGCCTGGAATGCGCTCCCGAGAGAGGTGGTGGAGAGTAAAACTGTGACTGAGTTCAAAGAAGCGTGGGATGAACACAGAAGATTTAGAATCAGAAAATAATATTAAAGATTGAACTAGGCCAGTTACTGGGCAGACTTGTATGGTCTGTGTCTGTGCATGGCCGTTTGGAGGAGGATGGGCAGGGGAGGACTTCAATGGCTGGGAGGGTGTAGATGGGCTGGAGTAAGTCTTAACAGAGATTTCGGCAGTTGGAACCCAAGCACAGTACCGGGTAAAGCTTTGGATTCTCGCCCAGAAATAGCTAAGAAGAAAAAAAAATAAAATAAAATAATAATTTAAATTGAATCAGGTTGGGCAGACTGGATGGACCATTCGGGTCTTTATCTGCCGTCATCTACTATGTTACTATGTTACTATGTAGGTTGGCTTTTATTGGTGGAATGAGGCATTATGACATCAGGGAAAGGGGTTGGGACTTGTATACCACCTTTTTGGAGTTTTACAACCACACTCAAAGTGGTTTACATACATGTACGTCAAACATTTTCCCTCTTTCTCCTGGTGGGCTCATAATCCGGGGCAGTGGAGGATTAAGTGATTTGCCCAGGGTCACAGGGATCAGCATGTGGTTTGAACCCACAACCTCGGGGTGCTGAGGCTGTATCTCTAACCACTGTGGCACACATACACATAATACACATACATCGTATTTAAAAAAAAAAAAAAAAAGGAAAACGGAGAACACAAAAGGTAGGGGAGAATGAAGATTTTGCTTACTTGAGACATTTTTCTCATACGTTGAATGCGTCTTTAAATAGGAATGATTTAAGATTTGATTTGAACTTTGTAATAGAGAATTTCTGTCTAAGATGTTGAGGCATAGCGTCCCATAGGGAGGGGGCAGAAACAGAAAAAAAAAAAAAAAGATTTACGTGTTGTGTCATAAACGAGTTGATGTATTGAGGGGGATTGACGGGAGATTATGGCGATTAGCTCGTAATGTTCTCGGTGTGGTATATGGAATAAGTATTTTGTCAATGAAAGCTGGAGAATGTTCTAATCTTGTTTTAAGAGTGAGAAGTAAGATTTTAAACGTCGTGCGATGAAAAATGGTCATGGAATGCTAGAAAAGAATTTCCCATATGAGCACAAAACTCCTAATATGCGCTATCTGCCATCGTATAACAGTTCAAGATCTTATTGCTGACCTACAAGTGTGTTCATTCTACTGCCCTCAATATCTCTCCTCTCATCTCTCTCCTTATACACCTCCCAGAGAACTCTGTTCCTCAGATAAGCTGCTCTTAGCTGTACCCTTCCCCTCCACTGCCAATTCCAGACTTTATTCCTTTCATCTAGCTGCCCCCTATGCCTGGAATAAATTGCCCGAGTTTGTCAGTCAAGCCCCTTCCTTTCCCTTGTTTAAAAGCAGACTGAAAACCCACCTTTTTGATACAGTCTTCAATCCATAACCCTACTTCTCTGCCCACCATCCCAGCCAGTAGATTAACCATTCCCCTTAACTGTATCCATGACATCCTGTTTGTCTGTCTTGAATGTTTAGATTGTAAGCTCTTTGGAGCAGGGACTGTCTTCTTTGTGACTCTGTGCAGCGCTGCATATGTCTGGTAGCGCTCTATAAATAATTCATAGTAGTAGTAGTGTGAAGAGTTTCAGACTTTGGGAAGCAGAGCTGAGATTGTGATGTCATAATGCCTCCTTCCACCAATAAGAGCCTGCCTCATCAGTGATGTCACAATGGCTTGGTTGTCCTGTTCTCCCCTCTGCCCTCCAACCCAGACAGCAGATTTACCGTTCCCCTTAACTGTATCCATGACATCCTGTTTGTCTGTCTTGTCTGTTTAGATTGTAAGCTCTTTCGAGAAGGGACTGTTTTCTTCTTCTTTGCGACTCTGTACAGTGCTACGTACGTCTGGTAGAGCTATAGAAATAATTAATAGTAGTAGTAGTAGTAGTGTGAAGAGTTTCAGTCTTTGGGAAGCAGAGCTGAGATTGTGATGTCATAATGCCTCATTCCACCAATAAGAGACAACCTCATCAGTGATGTCACAATAGCTTGATTGTCCTGTACTCCCCTCTGACCTCCAACTCAGCCAGCTGATTAACAGTTCCCCTTAACTGTATTCATGACATCCTGTTTGTCTGTCTTGCCTGTTTAGATTGTAAGCTCTTTCGAGCAGGGACTGTCTTGTTCCTCTTTGTGAATCTGTACAGCACTGCGTGAGTCTGGTAATAAGAACATAAGAACATAAGAAGTTGCCTCCGCTGAGGCAGACCATAGGTCCATCCTGCTCAGCGGTCCGCTCCCGCGGCGGCCCATCAGGCCCATTGTCTGAGCAATGGTCTATACCTATCTATACCCCCCAATCCCTTTTTCTTCTAGGAATCTATCCAAACCTTCTTTGAAACCATTTAATGTTTTCTTGTCTACAACAGCCTCTGGAAGCGCGTTCCATGTGTCCACTACCCTCTGAGTGAAAAAGAACTTCCTAGCATTTGTTCTAAACCTATCCCCTTTCAATTTCTCCAAGTGCCCCCTTGTACTTGTGGTGCCCCTTAATTTAAAAAATCTGTCCCTGTCTACTTTTTCTATGCCCTTCAGGATCTTGAAGGTTTCTATCATGTCTCCTCTAAGTCTTCGCTTTTCCAGGGAGAAAAGTCCCAACTGCTTCAATCTGTCAGAATATGGGAGATTTTCCATTCCCTTTATCAGTTTGGTTGCTCTTCTTTGTACTCCCTCAAGTAACGCCATGTCTTTCTTGAGGTACGGCGACCAGTACTGGACACAGTACTCCAGATGCGGCCGTACCATTGCACGATACAGCGGCATGATGACTTCCTTCGTCCTGGTCGTAATACCCTTCTTAATGATACCCAGCATTCTGTTTGCTTTCCTAGAGGCTGTGGCGCATTGCGCCGATGCCTTCAGTGTTGCGTCTACCATCACTCCCAGGTCTCTCTCCAGGTTACTAACCCCTAGTGGTGTTCCCCCCATTTTGTATGTGAACATCGCGTTCTTTTTCCCCACATGCATGACCTTGCATTTCCCCACGTTGAAGCTCATCTGCCACTTTTCGGCCCACTTTTCCAGCTGCGTTAGATCCTTTTGGAGATCTTCACAGTCTTCCTTGGTTTGAGCCCTGCTGTATAGTTTGGTGTCATCTGCAAATTTAATGACTTCACACTTAGTTCCCGCCTCTAGGTCATTTATGTAGATATTGAACAAGAGTGGTCCCAGCACCGACCCCTGCGGAACTCCGCTCGTGACCCCTTTCCAGTCTGAGTAGTGGCCCTTTACGCCAACCCTCTGCTTCCTGTTTGCCAGCCAGTTTTTGTTATAGAAATAATTCATAGTAGTAGCAGTAGTAGTATTTTAAACTACCTACCCTCACTGCATGTACAAGTACATGCTGCTGTTTCATTGAGTTAGTGTGGCTGCCCGGCAGTGAAGAGATGAGGGTGAGAGGCCCCGGGGCGGTGGTGCCCCCCTCCCCTGCTCTCATCTCTGCCCCCCTATCCCTTCTGCCGCACGCTCCCCCCTTCCCTTTCTCCCATAATCTAGACGTTTACCACCACAAGCAAAAATAATTTTGACGTGCTCCTCACGGTCCCATCGGCTCTCCCTCTGATGTCACTTCCTGTGTACGGCACCCGGAAGTGACTTCAGCAGGAGAGACAACACTGTCGTGAGGAGCGAATTGAAGTTGCTGCTCACAGCTGTGAACAGCTAGAGGTGCGGGGAAGGGGGTGTGCGCGCATGGTGAGGGGAGGAGTGGGAAGAGACAGGGTTAAGAGGAAGCGAGGTGCCGGCGCCCACCAACATGCGGCTACTCTTTCATCTGTAGAAGCTGTCGCTTTGAGATCCTTGAGGAGTCAATATTCAAAGCAATTGAACCAGCCAATAAAAGCTCCTGGCCAGTTAAATGGCCTTTTAGAGGCTAACCAGTCATTTTCAGCAGCACTTAACTGGTTAGGATCGCTGAAAATGAATGGTTAGTGCTTAAAGCAAAACTAGCTATTTTAGGGGTGTTCCAGGGCAGAGTCAGCATTCGGCCATTTAAGTGATGATATTCAACACTTAACAGGTTAAGGCAACTGAATAAAAGTCAGTCCTATTTTTATGCATTGCCCCATAACCGGGGAAGTGCTGAATATCACACTTAACCAGCTATGGCAGGGGTAGGGAACTCCAGTCCTCGAGAGCCGTATTCCAGCCGGGTTTTCAGGATTTCCCTAATGAATATACATTGAAAGCAGTGCCTGCAAATAGATCTCATGCATATTCATTGGGGAAATCCTGAAAACCCGACTGGAATACGGCTCTCGAGGACCGGAGTTCCCTACCCCTGAGCTATGGTGTAGCTAGCATTGAAAACCCAGAAATTCAATGCCAAAGTCAGGAGATGGCCTGGTATTCAATTTCCGAGCTGAACCGCGGTGGTGGTCATCAAAACTCTGTCCTGTTGGTTGTGAAAGGTCACTTGGACACACAAAGTCAGAGGTGTGAAGAAAGTACAAGAGATTTATTTACACAGCATGCCGGACTCTAGTGCAGTGAACAGCCTGCTTACCAGAGTATTAGAAATAGGAAATGCACGGACTTCTATGCCCTTTTCACTAAACATATGCAAACTAATACATGCAAAAAGTACAACTTCTCATTTGTTACTTCTATAACTTTTCTACAATTATTATTGGTCCTAAGCCAGCACTTATGATAGGTTCAGGGATACAACATAGTCCTATAGGGAGCTAGCTCATTTCTCTGCTTACTAAATCTTACAGTTCTAAATGTTACATGTACAGGAGGGTAGGGTACATCATGGCTCAAACTCTTATCTATTTAGCTTACAATGTGGTAAGGTAGGGACATACATTTCAAGCAGATGAGGTCAGTAGATTATATACTGTTTTCAGCTATGTAGGCCAGAGCAGTATTTCAAACAACAGTTAACCATTTCATGACCCTACAGTTGAATATCTACCCCTTAGTTCCCTAACAGTTAAGCCAACCCTGCCCCTAACCTCACCCCTTAGAAAGTCTCTGCAATATGTAGAAAAGAACACACATGACATTTCCATGATTTACCTAAGGAAAAGTTTATATATAAGTAGTACTTCTGGTGTGGCAGTTAAAAGAATATGTTAATCTGTCTGAGCAAAAACTATTCTTTGCAATGATCCACTAATTGTAAAACTGATTTTCTTATACATCGTGACCTGTCCTTGTCCGAAGTTCTATGTTGGACAGACATGCAGAGAACAAACAATGAAGGTGACTGATCGATGTTCAGTTTCCTTTATTGCAATGACTCGACACGATCGTGTTTTGGCCCCGATTCTGAAGTCAAAACAGTTTTTGTTTCTGAAAGGCAGCGGCACACATTTTTGACTTCAGAATCGGATGTTACAACATTTCCTCAAACCCCTTTGAACCCCGCTGCATTTGCGATTGAAGACTTTGAACCTCTCTGTTTACTGGTTTATCATCAGCATATAGACTCCTGAGGCAGGCCCGTTGGGGCCGAAACATGAACATGTCGAGTCATTGCAATAAAGGAGATTGAACATCGATCAGCCACCTTCGTTGTTTGCTCTCTGCTTTCACATTGGTGAAGGTAGTATCTCCTATTTTCGGGGACAGACAAGCAGAGCATTGTGAGTACATACGAACATAAATCCAGTGTGAAAAGAAAAAAGACAGGAGAACCTATGGTGCCACGTTGCATCGAAATAAAAACAGATGGCTATTTAAGATTTGAGATGTTTTATCGCTGACTGCGAACCTGTGTGTGGAAGGAATGGAGATTGTCTTCTGTGTCTTAATCTTACCGTGCAGAGCTGGATATATCGTCTGGACACTTTGGTCCCTAATGGGTTGAATAATCAGATTGAGCGAAATGCACTTTTTCAGTTGAATGCTCTGTTCCTACTCTGGACTTTAATGTCACCTTTACTAGGGTCACGGGTCAATGTTATCGTTTAGATTAGGCAAACTTTCACGTCTATTTCCCTTTAAGAAGACCTCACAGGTTTGCATTTACTTGATTGAGGAGATAGTCACAACAAGAGTTTTGTTAAATGTCGGCTCCATTTTGAGTTTGTTGTGCTGATAAGGCAGACCAGCAGCCGTGTGGAACTGTAAGTCAATTGCTTTTCTCTGCTTTTAATACTTAGATTGTTCATTGCATTCCTTTTATTTTTAATTTTTAATTTTTATACAAAATGAAACTCGGGGTGTGAATGAAGATCATTCTTCAGCAGACATTTTCAGAAAGAGAGCAACCCACTGTAACAATTTCAAAAAAAGGCGCTGTGCTTGGGGACAACGGAATGTGATTTTACAAGTGGCGTGCCCACAATCCTTACCCTCCCCCCCCCCCCCCCACCGATGTCAATTCTGACATCAGAGAGGAAGGTTCGGGCCAGATTGGAGGAGGAGGAGGAGGTCTTCAGTTGGCAGGGCTTGGGGATCCCCTCCAGTTCAGGTATTTATATTTTGGGAAGAAAATTTGGTACCCACCCTCCCACTGTGGGCTCCAGCCTCCTCTCCCAGGTCATCTCTCTGTTCTTTGGTTTATTTCGCTTCTAGTCCTTTTTTTAAAATTATTATTATTAACATCCCTGTTATTTTAGTTCTTGACTGTTAACCATGTCGAGCTCCATTTTTATGGAGATGACCCGGTCTATAAACTTAAGTTTTAGTTTAGTTTAGCCCTCCTTGAGGGCCGAAATCCAGTCGGGTTTTCAGGATTTCCCCAATGAATATGCATGAGATCTATGTGCATGCACTGCTTCAATGCATATTCATTAGGGAAATCCTGAAAACCCGACTGGATTGCAGCCCTCGAGGAGGGACTTTGAGATCCCTGGTTTAAACCTATCTGTGTCCAGTTTGTTAAGTCTTGACCTCCCTACCTTATCAACTTTTAGCTTTTGTCCATTGTTTTTGTTCTTGTAAACCGCCTTGGCATAAGTTTTTCTGTTAAAAATTGCGACATAGCAAACAAAATAACGGTAATAACTGTAACTGCACACCCCTTTGAAATACTGTGCACTATTGACAGCATACACAGCGTGAAATTTCATGGTTTTCGGCTCATTTTCATTTGCCAATGGCGTGAAATGACATTTCCTGTCTCGTTTCAAATTAATATACGTCTTTCGTTATTAAGTACAGGTCTCCCTCCATATTCGCAGGTTCGGCACTCGCGACTTCAATTATTTGTGGTTTCATCTCACTGACTCCGCCCCCGAGTGACATCATCTTTGGGATCGCCAAGAGGAAAGTTCAGCACTTTTTTTTTGTGTGTGTGTGGCCGGGTAAACACCAGCGTCGGAGAAATGTGGG